>NC_133502.1:179520000-182020000 GCF_049354715.1 Callithrix jacchus | reverse complement strand
GAAGCTGCCATAGGTCCAGAGGCAGCCAAGATAGCAAGGAAGCAGCTGGGTCTGAGCAGCGGCAGCGACAGCCTCAGCCTCGTGAAAGAGCAGGCCTTCGGCGGGTATGCGGGGCTCAGGGAGCAGGGACTGCTGCGGATGCTTAGGTGTAGAGGGTAGGGCTTCTTCAAGGAGGAGGATAGTTTCCTTGCCTCCAGATGAATGGAGCAAGCACCTCCCAGGATCCTGCCAGGACCACACAGCTCAACATGTGGGTGCAAATGAGTGAGGGGCAGAGAGCTTTTCTCTGCCAACACTTAGTCCGTGGATCCCTGGGGCTCTGAACTGGAGCCCTGGATCCTGCTATGTTTATTAAACTGGAGCCTTTGGTTACCCTTCAGCCTGACAAGAGCCTTAGCCTTGGACTGTGAGATGGTGGGCGTGGGCCCCAAGGGGGAGGAGAGCGTGGCCGCCCGTGTGTCCATCGTGAACCAGTATGGGAAGTGCGTTTATGACAAATACGTCAAGCCGACCGAACCCGTGACGGACTATAGGACAGCGGTCAGTGGGATTCGGCCTGAGAACCTCAAGCAGGGTACGTCATCTGCAGCTCAGGAGCTTAGAAAGGGTAGTAATTGGGTTCATTTTCTCCCTTTTGTTCTCTTTTCTGTCTGGGACCACTCACTGGAGCGAGTTTTGATGCGTCTTGTCTTCTCCTGGGGTGATGGTTTCAAAATACAAAAGGCATCTCCTTAGACGGCTTTGATGCTTCAGTGCCTCCTGTCCACTGACCTCAAGACCAGGCTGGAAGCCAGGCACGGTGGCTCACGCCTGTAGTCCCAGCTACTCAGGAGGCTGAGGAGGGAGGATTGCTGGAGCCCAGGAGTTCAAGTGCAGCCTGGACAACATAGCAAGACCTCATGTCTAATATATATCTGTATATTTTTTTGACATGGAGTTTCACTCTTGTTGCCCTGGCTGGAGCGCAGTGGTCTCATCTTGGCTCACCATAACCTCTGCCTTGCGGGTTCAAGCGATTCTCCTGCCTCAGCCTCCCCAGTAGCTGGGATTATAGGCATGTGCCACCACGCCCAGCTAATTTTGTATTAGTAGAGACAGGGTTCTCCATGGTGGTCAGGCTGGTCTTGAACGCCCAACCTCAGGTGATCTGCCCACCTCAGCCTCCCAAAGTGCTGGAATTACAGGCATGAGCCACTGTGCCCAGCCTTCTAAAAATATTTTTAAAAATAGCTCCAGCTTCCCAGGGGTGACCAGGAGAGTTGTTGAATTGCTTTGTATTTCGTGGCAGTAGGGGCTGAGGTGGAGTGTGTTAGAGGCCCTGGAAGGAGGCCAGCAGGGGTGAAGAGTGGGATAGGAGGAAGGTGGTTGAAAGGGGGCAGATCATGGGATCTCACGGACCCTAGTGAGGATCTTGGGAATCCCTGGGAAGGTTATGAGCACTGAGAAGCCTGGTCTGGCTTAGGTTCTGGGAGGTTCCCTCTGGCTGTGGCATTGAGAACAGACTGTAGGGCCATGAGGGTGATGCAATGCCAGATCCAGCTGGAGGCTGAGACTGTGTCTGGGATAAGAAGAGAGGGTGTTCCAGGATGGCTTCAAGGCTGGGGACCTGGAGAGACTCTGGAGACCTTTAGGGATCGACGCTGCATGGTCTCTTTTCTGTGCCCGTCTGGTCTTTGCATGCTGCCTTTGTCTGCTTCACTGATGCATGCAGCCACCAGGGCAGCCCTGCCACTCCTCGGAATGGTAGACTGGCCAGCCTGTCTCCGTCTGGTTCCTGGGAAGGAAGCTGGTCCTTCTTGGCTCGGGCCACCCTTGGTCTAATCATCCCTCTTCGGGAGCAGAGTCATGAGGTGCAAGTTGGGTTGCAGGTGGGGTGGTCCCCAAAAGCAGGCAGGGCTGTCTCTGGAGCCCAGGGCTTCCCCAATGTTGTGGAGGCAGTCTTGTTTTTATTTCCATTTGGAAAACTGTCAGGCCTAAGCTCTGATTTGCAGTGATGATGTTGAATAGCAGAACTGTGCTGCCAGGCGGCTCTGGAAGTTTCTCAGCGCCGCTCTCAGCATATTTTCTCCTCCACCATGAGCCGCCTTTGCAGACTTTGCGGAGCGCTTTCTTCCACTCCTTAGAGGTGGGCCTTGCAGCCACCCCTGCCAGGGCCCCACAGGGCACTTCTCCCAGGTGTACAGGGGGGTGAGTGTGGTGGCTTTGAGTCACCCCTCCACAGGTGGCATTGCAGGCCTGACCATTTGTCTTAGGTGTTAGCAGGGGTGGGAGCAGGACCTCCTCAGAGAATGATGGTGCTGTGTGTGTTGCGAAAAACCACTTCTTTGTGTTGATTTTCCAGGAGAAGAGCTTGAAGTTGTTCAGAAAGAAGTGGCAGAGATGCTGAAGGGCAGAGTTCTAGTGGGGCACGCTCTGCATAACGACCTAAAGGTACTGGGCTCACTCCTGGGGACTCGGCCTGCACCCTCCTCAACCGTGTGTGTTACACTCATGGCCTTGTGCTGTCTGTGTCGTGGAGTTTTTAAAAAATGTTTGGGTTTGTGCCCTATGTTGGGAATATTTTAGTAATAACGTGAGATACCACTTGCCGAGTTCTTACTGTGTTTTAGGAGCCATGTGAGGCTCTTGTTTTGAGAGCCACAAGCGAAACCAGCATTCCCGTACCAGAGCAGCTGGCATCCCCACCTTAATGAGAAATGACGGTGGCTGATAACCTCTTTTAACTAAAGGAATGCCTAATGCCCAGTTGTCCCGTCCGTGACCAGGGTCCCCCCCCAGGAAACTAATTTCTCCTAGCAGATGCCCTGTGGCCCATGTTCAGGTTATGCCTGCCTGACCATCACCCTGGCCCTCGGAGCCTGCCTTCTTCCTGGCGTCCCCAGGAGAACTCTGCCTGGGGCAGCCCCTGGTTCTTCAGATGCAAGGTGCAAATTCAGACACAACCACTGTGGGAAACAGGTTAAAAGACATGTACAGACCCTGGGCAGGGAAGGCACGTGGGTCAGGAGGGCAGCCCTCCATCCCTCGGTCTCCCAAGGCAGGAACAAAAAGGCAGAGGGAGCACACGTGGCAGCTGGCAGTGTATTTACGGGAGAACAGGGTTGAGTCACTTTGAGTTCATGGGCAAATGCCTGGGTGGTTGGTTTAAAGGATGCAGTGGGAACAGTGGGGAGGCCAGTCTGCTAGACAGAAGAGACACTTCCAAAGTTCTCCCCTCTGCCCACCAGCTTGAGGCATTTGGGGGTGTGAGGAAGTTGAAGCCATTCAGAAGGAAGTGGGGGAGATGGTAATGCCCAGGGTGGCCTTTGCTATGTTGCTTCTGTGAGGGCACAAGAGAGATCTCTCGAATTCAGTACAGATGCTGGGGCGTTAGGGCACCACACAGATCTCTGGAATTGAGTACAGATGCCGGGGCGTTACGGCACCACACAGATCTCCGGGAATTGAGTACAGATGCCGGGGCGTTACGGCACCGCACAGATCTCCGGGACTCAGTACCGATGCCGGGGCGTTAAGGCACCTTCACAGATCTCCGGGACTCAGTACAGATGCCGGGGTGTTACGGCACCGCACAGATCTCCGGGACTCAGTACAGATGCCGGGGCGTTACGGCACCGCACAGATCTCCGGGATTCAGTACAGATGCCGGGGCGTTACGGCATCGCACAGATCTTCGGGATTCAGTACAGATGCCGGGGCGTTACGGCACCGCACAGATCTCCGGGACTCAGTACAGATGCCGGGGCGTTACGGCACCGCACAGATCTCCGGGATTCAGTACAGATGCCGGGGCGTTACGGCACTGCACAGATCTCCGGGATTCAGTACAGATGCCGGGGCGTTACGGCACCGCACAGATCTCCGGGATTCAGTACAGATGCCGGGGCGTTACGGCACCGCACAGATCTCCGGGATTCAGTACAGATGCCGGGGCGTTACGGCACTGCACAGATCTCCGGGATTCAGTACAGATGCCGGGGCGTTACGGCACCGCAGAGATCTCTCGGATTCAGTACAGATGCCGGGGCGTTACGGCACCGCACAGATCTCCGGGACTCAGTACAGATGCCGGGGCGTTATGGCACCGCACAGATCTCTGGAATTGAGTACAGATGCTGGGGCGTTATGGCACCGCACAGATCTCTCAGATTCAGTACAGATGCTGGCGGTGTTCACGCTTGTTTATAGAGGGTAAGACTGAGATGAGAACCACCTGGGCAGTGTCCTCTTCTGTGTGCTTGTATTGTATCCCCTTGAAGACTGCCACTGTGGTAACTTATCCTTCCCTACTAACTCTGGTTCCATCTCTGGTAACTTGTGCAACTCATGTTTAAGTCTCTCTTGAAGATGATGCTAAGGACCATGCACAGTGGCTTATGCCTGAAATCCCAGCTCTTTGGGAGGCTGATGCTGGAGGATTGCTTGAAGGCCGGGAGTTGGAGACCAGCCTGAGCAACACAGGGAGACTCCATCTCGATAAAACTTTTAAAATTAGCCAGGTGTGGTGGTGTGCGCCTATAGTCCCAGCTACTCAGGAGGCTGGGGTAGGAGGATCAGTTGAGCCCAGGAGGTGAAGGCTGCAATGAGCCATGATTACCTCATAGCACTGCAGCCCGGGTGACAGAGTGAGACCTTATCAGAAAAAAAGAAAAGAAAAAAGATTGCATGCTAAGATTGCAAGATGAACTGTTAAAATGTGTTATTTCCAACTTCCTGATGTGCAGAAACAACTCAAAATACAAGTATATAGGAATAAGTTGGTTGCTGGTTAATTGTTGACTGTTTTTCTCCTAATTCCTTGATTTCAAGATTTTGTTTTTATTGTCTCTTTATTGGGTATCAGCTTACATCAGTGCGATAAATCTCCTTCTGGAGTTTAAATTTATGTCAATGTCTCATTTCTGTGTGTGTGTGATGTACTTGGATTCCCTACTAGATGTTACTTGCAGGCCGGGCATGGTGGCTCACACCTGTAATCCCAGCACTTTGGGAGGCCAAGACGGGTGAATCACCTCAGGTTATGAGTTCAAGACCAGCCTGGCCAACATGGTGAAACCCCATCTCTACTAAAAAATACAAAAGTTAGCTGGGCATGGTGGCAGGCGCTTGTAATCCCAGCTACTCAGGAGTCTGAGGCAGGAGAATCAAACCCAGGAGGCGAAGGTTGCAGTGAGCTAAGATCGAGCCATTGCACTCCAGTCTGGGTGACAGAGCAAGACTGAGGCAAGAGAATTGCCTGAACCCAGGAGGCAGAGGCTGCAGTGAGCTGAGATGCGTCATTGCACTCCAGCCTGGGTAACAAGAGCGAAACTCCGTCTCAAAAAAAAAAAAGATGTTACTTGCAAAGAAGTGGGGTGTTCTGCTACAAACCAGAAATGAAAATAATGATCATCTTACTTGCTTTTTTAGGTACTGTTTCTTGATCATCCAAAAAAGAAGATTCGGGACACACAGAAGTATAAACCTTTCAAGAGTCAAGTAAAGGTACTTAAAATGAGGGTGACTCAAGATACCGTGTTTCTGTTTTGCTGGCGACTTTACTATCATTTCTGGTCACTGGTGGCTGACTTATTGGTTAAAGGGCTTTTGTTGTTCCTTTTAACCTTTAAAACTAGAAGGAATCTTAAATAGAGTTTTGGTAATTACTGGCCTTAAATGATTGCAATGGGGAGTGAGTTATTTCCACTCTAACCTCTGAAACAGGGCCGCCGACTAAGGAGTATCTGCTCCAGAGGGTGCCAAGAGCAGAGCCAACCTTTTTTTTTTTTTTTTTTTTTTTTGAGACAGGGTCTTGCTCTGTCACCCAGGCTAGAGGAGTGCAGTGGCATGATCCCAGCTCACTGTAACCGCTGCCTCCCCAGCTCAAGCAGTCCTCCCACCTTAGCCTCCCAAGTGTCTCAGACTACAGGCATATGCCACTACCCCTGGCTAATTTTTGTATTTTTTTGTTGAGATAGGGTCTTGCTGTGTTGCCCTGGCTGGTCTCAAACTCCTGGCTCAAGTGATCCTCCCCTGGCTCTCTCCCTTTATTGGCTGATAAGGGTATATCACCAGCCCATCATGCTAAAAAAGAGGTTGCACCTTGTAGCTGCCACCCTAAGTGTCATGAGTGCCTCTGCTGAGAGGCAAACTGTAGGTTACCTGGTGGGGGTTCAGTAGCCAACCCCTCCCTGGTTGGTGGGGTGACCCTGTGTGGTCAGAGACTGCAGAGGCCCCCACCCGCCTCCTCCCCCTTTGCAGAGTGGAAGGCCGTCTCTGAGACTACTTTCGGAGAAGATCCTTGGGATCCAGATCCAGCAGGCGGAGCACTGTTCGGTGAGTGCGTCCTAGGGAGTCCTCGGGTTTGGGGCTGTTTCTCACCTGGAACCAGGCTCGAGCCACCTGACAGAGACATGGGGGAGGTGGGGCCTGGGCACCTACTTTTCCTGTGAGGCTGTTGGTCCCCAAAAAAAAATGGCAGAGCAGAGTTATGGAATTTTTATCAAATACTGAATATGCACATTTAACGAGTTAACACAACACAAAAGAACTACCACATTCTCGTTATTTGGAGAAAAAGTGGCCAGATAATTACAAAGCTCCCCTCCCCCAGCCCTGCCCCCACCCTGCCCTGACTAGTCCTGCCAGCAGCTGGCTCTGCCGCAGTGGAGTAGTCGCCACCTGCAGCGTGCCCTCAGCTTTTGGACCCTTTTTGCCCGTCTGCTTGGTCCTTGTGCCCATGCTCAGCACCCAACCTGCCATCACCCTGCATTCAGAAACCTAAAAAGGCAGCGTTTGTTGCTTCTGCTCTTGGGGTTTCCCTTTCTTTTAGGAGGAGAGTCTGAGTCACAGAAGTGTAGAGACCATCAGGTCATTGCTCCCTCTACTTCTTGTGTGTCCTCCCTCCCCGTCCTGGTGACATCTGGCAGCCAAGTCCACGTCTCACTCAGTACACCCCTAGCAGAGTCGCTGGGCTTGGTCATTGCAGGGCTGACTGTGGGCTGTGGCTATGCCTTGTCACCTGCTGTGATGTTTCTTGTCGTCTAGATTCAGGATGCCCAGGCAGCAATGAGACTGTACATCATGGTGAAGAAGGAGTGGGAGAGCATGGCCCGAGACAAGCATCCCCTGCTAACCACTCCAGACCACTGCAGCGATGACGCCTAGCAGCCCTGCCCTCTGCTGCTTCCGCCCTCCTACAGAGGCAGTGTGAGCAGTCACAGGGAGGGATCACATCTCCCCAGAGTGGCAACTTCAGAATCATGACAGAGGGGCGTGGTGTGGGTGCTACTCAGAGCATCCTTCTCCCTCTTGACTTTGTGGTTTGAGACCTGGTCTTACTGTCCATGTGTGTTTGGAGCCAGATGGTCGGGGGGAGCAGGAAGGAAGCCAGGATATGGGCAGCAGGGACTGCTGTGGGCACACCTGGCCACCCTTTACTGACTGCTGACCCCCAGGGCGAGGCAGGGATGTGTGGGCTGCCAGCCTGTACTATGCTGGCACCACGCATCTTCGGTGGCTCACCCTGGGTGCTCAGCACCTTCCTCTCGGGGAGCGACATTTCCTCCTTTGTCTTAGGGGACATAACGAGATCGCCAGACTTGAGGAACCCAGAGCAGGTGTCTGCAGTCAGCTCCTGAGATACAGCTGGCCAGTACAGCAGTTGTCACATCGGGGTGTCCTGTGGCCATTTGAACTTTGAGCCTTTATCTAAATTGGCCCAGGGTTGGCTGGCAGGTCACCCAGCAGAGGCTTCTCCCTGTGGCACAAGGACATGGGCACCATCGCCTGGGTTGTTCCTGGAGGCTGGCAGACACGTTGACCGTGGGCTGTTGCAGCTGGAGAAGCTAGGTGGAGCAGCCGGTGGCTTGCTTGGCTAGGCTCCAGTTAGAGGCTTCCCAGGAACTAGAGTCAGGAACAGCCAGTGGCACTGACAAGGAGATGGAGTCCAAGGCATGACTGGGGCACCTGACAGCAGGACAGAAAAGGCGCAGACATGCCGGGGATGTGACTTAAAATAAATGCAGATGTTTACTTTGAATGGAGTCTGTGGAGGCTCAGTGTCATCTGTCATCTAGAATGGTCTGGAAGGACTGCCGTGTCCGGACTGCTGCCCCTGACCCAGCCAGGGGCGAGGTTTACAGAGACTGCAGAATTAAGTACGCCACTGGCCAGTCATAGACTTTTGCCAGAGATGATTACAGTGGAAACTGGCCTTCGGCCTCTTTATTAGTCCCTTGAGAGGAGTGTGAGGTGCGCATGCTGGGCCCAGGTGACCCTTCCCCCGACCCAAGGGAAACAGTGGCCCACGGGAAGGAAGGGCAGGGAGCCGGTGCCTGTGGAGGAGGGGTCTGTGGGGTGTCTGTCTTCTCTCCAGCATCAGGGCTGAGAGAGGTGGCCGCCTCCAGCCTCAGGAGCACTTTTTCTGCAGAAGAAACCAGCTCCTTGACGGAAGAAGCAGGCAGGTCAGTTTTCATGGACAATCTCTGGGTCCAGGAGCAGCTATTTATGTGACTTAATCCACCAGTCATGGACAGAAACTTTAGAGAGGTCTGATTACCCCTCCTGTTTAAGATTAATTTTGGCCCAATCGTAGAGATGGTATAATAGGGAGGCAGGAGAGCAATCTTGAAAACTACGTGTGGAGGTCAAGGTCAGTTCCATGCAAACATCTGTTCCAGGCCCCCAGATGGGTTGCACCCCAGCTGGGGGCTTCCACCTGGAGAGAGGCCTAGTTTGCTAAAGGCGCTGCTGTCACTCACCTGGCTGGACGTGAAGCGCTCCTTGATCTCCTGGACCAGGGCCTTCATGCCACTGGACACTAGCTCCGGCAGGATCTCCTCTGCAGGTGGAGCAGAGAAGGTCCTGAGGCCAGAGCCCCTCCCATGCCCCTTGCTGGGGGCCCCCAGGAGGATGAGGATGGGTTGCAGTCCCCCTTGGGCTTGGCACGCACAGAGCCACCTTGCAGTTCCGGAGCCCCATGCAATGCACCACCCTCAGCTTCCTGCTTGGAAGCAGCCCTGCTGCTTGGAAGATGCCAAATGAGTGGGAAGTTTCTGAGGGCTGAGAAGTGGGGTTGAGCCTGTCAGGAGGAGTGGGGCACCTCTGACTGCTGGGCTCTGGGAGTTGTGAGGCAGGAAGGGGTTCTCACCGTAGGAAGCCAGGTGGACCAGCAGCATGCCCACGTTCTCTACCACCTCCGGGTCGTCCCTGTGGAGCTGGTAGGTCTCCTTGATGAGGCTGAGGCCGCTGCTGCCCTCCTCCTGCACCACCACCTTGAAGGCCGCCAGCTCTGGGGGGTGGGTGAGAATGGGTTGATGCCCCACTGTTCCCCTGAAAGGGAAGAGCCTTCTGCCCAGGACAGGATGGAACCCCAGAGCTAGGACAGGACAAGAGACAGCACTCAGGGGGCCCCATCAGCTTGGGTGGACCAACGGGCTGACCTGAACGGGACCACACACGAGCAAAGGTGGCAGCCCTTCCAGAGCCCAAGGGGCTCTTGCTACTCTTTAAAGGTTGGGTAGTGCAGAGGTCAGGACCATGAGCCCAGAGTCTCCATGCGCTCTGTGAAGGACTGAGCTGTGGATCAAGCCCTGATTGTGCTGCGCTCAGCGCTGGGCCCAGCCTGTCAGCTGAGGAACAGGCAGGCTTTGTGTTGGGAATTGGAGACACCCTCTCCAGGGCTGTTTTCATCAGTCACAGTGTGCCCGCATGTTGGGAAACCTGTGTAGACGTGATGTGTTTATGGACAAAGAGAGGGTCACGGGCTAGCATAACAGAGTCTATCAAGTGTGCATGGAAGTCTCAATGGTGATTTCTAGATGACTGGACTTTAGATTTTTTTTTAATTTATTTTCCTTTTTGATGTGTTGCTTCTGTTTTTTGGTTTGTGGAGCCTGGCAGATAGTAACTGATGGGGGCTTTTTGCCCTGAACTCTAGGTGGCAGTCTCGCCCTGTCCCCAGGCTTACCTGACACCTTCACCAGCCTGGCTAGTCCCCGGTAGGCACTGTTCACCAGCAGGACTCTGTCCTGGCACAGCCGGACACTCTGCAGGAGCAGCGCCACCACTTGTTCAAACTGCTGCTCCTTGATGCAGCCTGCAGAAAGGAGCCAGGCTGCCTCGTTCTTGTGTGCGTGAGGCCCACCCCCAAACACACCCCAGGGGCCCTGGGTGCCCATCCAGCTCACCCAGCAGGGACAGCAGCCAGAAGACTGCGCAGCTGGCTTCCGCCATTTCCGCATCCGCAGGGTAGGTGGCCAACACCTGGCTGATGAGGTCCGGGACCTCCTCCAAGGTACCCTTGTTCACAATGACAGCTGGAACCAGGACAGGGATGGAAAGGGGACACCCAGGCCTTGGGTATGTACAGGGGGGCCTTCCCACTCCCCATCTGATAAGGACAACAGCAGAAACGGGATGGGGGAGGTCAGCTGTCCTCAGGGAGGGGTGGGGTTAGCCCAGGAAAGGATGGAGAATCATGCGCTTTGGGTGCTGGCAGGGCTCTCGGGTCTCCTGGGCTCTCCATGGTTTGGAGCCCTCTTTTTCCTGGGGCACTGGAATGCCAAGATGGGGTCTAGAGGAAGGGAAGTAGCACAGGAGGCCCCCTATTGTGAATCAAAAAGCAAAACAGCATCCAGCACCACCACTGCCCTCTGGGAACAGGACTGCCTGGGAAATCCCAGGACGTTTCCCTGGGCAGGAGGCACTTAAAATGGAAGGGTCTGCCCACTGGACAAGGAGTCCTGAAGCCCTGCCTCTGGCAGAAGGCCTTTCCTCCCGTCTTCCTGCTCCTGGATTTTCTTCTGCTGCAGTTTGACTCTCAGCCTTTCCCAGGCCATGGCTGTCCTGAATGTTTCAGGAACTGGACATGGAGGTCCCTCAAAGGCTCTTGGGGCAGTCAGGGAGTGGTTGGGGCAAGGCTACCAGCCCTGGTGGGACAGCGGGACAGCAGGAGGCCCCTCACCGTCCAGCAGGAGGGCCCAGAGCAGGCCTAGGCCGCTGACGCAGACGTCCCTGCTTTGGAGGGAGCTGTGCAGGTGCTCCAGGATGTGGTCCAGCAGCCCGGCATTCTGCAGCTCCTCTGACACTGACTCTGTGGATGGGCCAGAGTCAGGGCCCCAGGGCCCCTCCCTCCAGGAAGCCTTCCTGCCTCTGTTGTCCTTGGGCACTGCAATTCCATTTGACCTGTGATCCTGGGTGCCTGCTCTGGGGCAGGTCTTGTGTACTCGTGGAGCCCGGAACAGCAGGACATGGGACTAGCCCCAGAGGAATCTGTTCACCAGTTCCAATAGCTGCCATCCCACTACCAGGCTGGGTCTGACCTCTGTAGCTTCCCATCCAGGGGGGCCTGGCCCCGCCTCCTGGGCTTACAGAGCTGGCCTGCACCTTCTAGGATGGAACTGTGACAGGGCCCTATCCCAGTAGGACGAGCTGACATCCATTTTGCCTGATGGTTCCAGTTGACATCTATTCCTAGTGCCTCCTTTTGCTCCCAGAAGTGAGATCAATGATGTATGACCAGTTGTCCAGTCTGTGCAGTAAAGAGGGTGCTGGGACCCAGCCCTGACCCCTGCTGCATGGGACTCTTAGCAGCTGCCCTTGGGCTCTCTCCAAGGACCAGCTTCCTGTTCAGGAGAACAGTGCCCACCCATCTGTGGGTGAAGGTGTGAGTGTTCTATATGGCCCTCTCCTGCCCACAGTCCTGGCTGGTGGCTTCGGAAGCCCACTGGGCCCTATGAAATGGAGACACACAGGGCATTTGCCCACCAGCCTCCCAGAAGAGGCAGAAAGTATGTGAAGTAGATGTCACTGGTGTGAAGCCCACAGCTGTGCCTGGCACATCTGTAGTGAGAACCACTGACTTCAAGCATGGAAGTTTGTCATCAAGATGGAAAAGGACTCAACCAGCATTTGGGGTGCCAACTGAAGACAGCCAAATGCTGACATGCATCTCAGGAGGAGGCCCAGCACTGTCCTGTCCAACCCACCCGTACCCCAAACCATCCCTTCCTGAGACTCTGGGAAGGGCTGTCCTGGATAGTGGGGCAGGAGGTGGCTGGCAGATGCACCCTGGGTTGTGGTGATGGCCAGCAAGCTATAGACCATGACCAGAAGCTGCTCCTCCTCAGGGTGGCTCCGAAGACATCGCAGCAGGCTGGAGGTGATGGCTTGGTTGCAGGGAACCTTAGCTTCTGGGTCAAGCACCAGCGCTGCTCGGGTCAGAGGAAGACGTCTGGGGTTAGCCCCACAGCTGGGGCGTGCGACCAGACAGACAAAGCTCACAGGCTAGGGGACACATCTCCACTTTGCATGAAGGAAACCAAGGTCTATCTTGTTCTCCTGGCCCAGAACAGGCCTCTGTGAATGCCTGTGGCCTGATGGAGTGAGGGACTGGAGAGGAGCCCTGCCTGGCCAGGCCACAGATCCTGGTCCCCAGGAGCTGGCCAGGCAGCACTGAACACAGTTTCAACATTGCTTGGAACTCAAAACTTCAACATTGATACTAGAAATGTGGCCGTGCATGGTGGCTCATGCCTGTGATCCCAACACTTTGCAGGGCTGAGGCGGGAAGATCACCTAAGGTCAGGAGTTCGAGACCAGCCTGGCCAACATGGTGAAACCCTGTCTCTACTAAAAATACAAAAATTAGCTGGGTGTGGTGGCAGGTGCCTGTAGTTGCAGCTACTCAGGAGGCTGAGGCAGGAGAATTGCTTGAACCCGGGAGGCAGAGGTTGCAGTGAGCTGAGATCATGCCACTACACTCCAGCCTGGGCAACAAGAGCAAAACTGCATCTCCAAAAACAAAAAGGAAACTAGAAAGGTAACAAAATACTTTTTGTTAAAAGATCAAATTTAGTTCAACTTTTTTAGCAACCCAAAGTCTCTGGTAGGAGGCCTGGGCTCTCAGCTCCAGCCTTGCCCATCAGGGCAGTGAAATGAACTCAGCACTGCCCTCCTACCAGCCCTCTCCAGGGGACGCAACCACCCTCCCTGAGGGTCACAGCAGAGGACCTCGTGTCAAGCTTCTCTCTTCATAGCTGGGGAACTGGCAAGAGCAACAGGAGCTTGTCCAGGGCCGTGGAGCAGGCAAAAAGGCAGGCCTGGGTGGGATCCACATCTCTGGGCTCCTGGCCTGTACCCTCTCTGCCATCTGGAAGAGGGCCTGGACTCTCCAGAGGATCAGATGCCAACCAGGTCTGAGCCACCAGGAGCGTCTCCCCGACCTGGCCTGGCCCCGGCGCCCACCTTGGCCCAGGAGGTGCAGCAGCAGGGAGCAGGCACATAGCTGGATGTCGAGGACCCTGTCGTGCAGCTCCATGGTTGTGAGCACCACTTCCACCAGCTCCGGGGGCCACGGCAGACCTGGCAGGACGGGCAGCACGGGGAGATTCAGTGTGGGGTCAGGTTGAGGGCATATAGACCAGATCAGGGCCCCCAGAGGCAGGTGGGAGTCTGCAGGGCCCTTGGTGGGTGAATAGAAGGGGGAAGGACAAAGGATTAGCAGTAGCTCCATGTAGTGCGTGCCATATCTGCCACGGGTGTCCTGCTCTGCTGCCCATGGCCCTGTGAAGTGGGCCCTCCAGGGACTGCCCTTGTGCAGATGAGGGACCTGGGGTCAGCGGAATGAAAGCATCTGCTCTTCAGCATTTGAACCCGGCCAGTCTACTCCATAGCCCTTGGCTACACCTGCCTTGAGAGTGGACGTGGGTGGGCTCCATCTACCCCACCATTATGTCAGGAACTGTTGTGGGCTGGGGACTGGGTGAGCGGCAGTGGCCCGGCAGCCATCCCTCCACTGTAGGTTCATGAGAGCAACAAGGAAGAAGTCCTGGCACCCAGAATGCTGAGTGAAGCAAGCCTGTTTCTTTTGTTTTTTTTTTTTTTTTTGGAGATAGTCTCACTCTATCGCCCAAGCTGGGGTGCAGTGGCATCATCTCGGCTCACTGCAACCTTTGCCTCCTGGGTTCAAGCAATTCTCCTGCCTCAGCCTCCTGGGTAGCTGAGATTATAGGCATGCACCACCATGCCTGGCTAATTTTTATATTTTTGGTAGAGACCTCGGTTTCACCATGTTGGCCAAGCTGGTCTCAAACTCCTGATCTCAAGTGATCCGCCCGCCTCAGCCTCCCAAAGTACTGGGATTGCAGGCATGAGCCACCGCTCCTGGCTGCAAGCCCATTGCTAAGCAAGGTGTAAGAGGAGGTGTGGCTCCGGGTGGTGGGCAAGACCCACCCTTTGGGACGGGGCCCAACAGCTTTCCTGGTTTCCCCAGGGAGGCAAAAATCTCTCTTCCCAGGGACTCCGTCCTGGCAGGCACAGCTGAGCTACAGAAGGGGTCGAAGAGGAGGAGGCAAGGGAGGAAATGGTAAAGGGCCCATATGCGGTCTCTGCTGCCTACTTGAAGGCCAGGGCTGGGCCTTGTCACCTCTGAGGCCTGAGCCACTGCAACAAACCTCAGTAGATTGCTAATCCAGTTCTGATGGATAGATGATGGATGGATGGATGGATGTGTGAAGGTAATGTTCAGGCAGGTGAAAAAGGTCGAATGGAAAGATTTTATGAAAGCAGTTTTGGCACAAACATTTTACAAATTGGCCAGGCGCGGTGGCTCACACCTGTAATACCAGCACTTTGGGAGGCGGAAACGGGCAGACCACTTGAAGTCAGGAGTTCGAGACCAGCCTGGCCAACATGGTGAAATCCCGTCTCCACTAAAAATACAAAAAGTTAGTTGGGCATGGTGGCTCACACCTGTAGTCCCAGCTACTTGGGAGGCTGAGCAGGACAATCACTTTAACCCAGGAAGCGGAGGTTGCAGTGAGCCAAGATCACACCACTGCACTCCAGCCTGGGGACAGAGGAAGACCCCGTCTAAAAAGACAAAACAAGAACACTGCTTTCCTCAACACTCTCCATGAATGAGCAGTAACAATCTCTTTGGGTTTTGTTTCGAGACAGAGTCTCCCAGGCTGAAGTGCAGTGGTGCAAGCATGAATCACTGTACCCTCAATTCCCTGGGCTCAAGCAATCCTCCTGCCTCAGCCTCTCAAGTAGCACATGTCACCACACCGGGCTACTTTATTTTTTGTAGAAATGGGGTCTGCCTTTGTTTCCCAGGCTAGTCTCGAACCCCTGGGCTCAAGCAGTCCTCCCGCCTTGGCCTCTCAGAGTGTTGGGATTACAGGTGTGAGCTACGCGCCAGGGCATGCATTCTTAACAGGTAGGTGAGTTGCTGTATCTAGAGAAATGTAAAGTATTCACACCCTTGAACATCTAGGAATCTGTGCTACAGAAACCTAAGTGCACAGATACATACATACCAGGGTGTCCACTCTAGTACCATTTATAATAGTGGAAACAGCAACAACTCAGATATCCCTCATAGGGATGGTGGGGTAGATGGGATGTCTACAGCTCCATTAAAATTGTGTGAAGGCTGCCACCCCACCCCTTCCCCTTCCCTGCTGTCTTCCCTAGGCAGATAGCAGAGACATGGGATGCTTCTGGGAAGACATGCATGCCTCCATGCTGCATGAAAGCAGTGGTGAGGAGAGCCCAGGGTGAGGCCAGCCTCAGCTCCCCACAGGCCAGGCCATGGGTCTGCCCTTAGGAGCGAAGTTGGGAAAGGGGTGCAGGCTGGGGCCTACCTAGCTGATCCGCAGGCATTTTCAGAAACCTCTTCATGGCCCTGAGCTGGACTTCGGGCCAGCTAGAGAAGTTCTGCATGGCCTCTGCAGGGACAGGAAGGCAGAAGAGGGACCTTTCTGAGAACCAGGGCCTCAGGGCCTTGTCCTGGGCACCACACTGGCCTGGCTGCTGTGTGTGCACCCCCTCCTCAGATCCACGGGTTCAGGACGAGAGGGAGGGGGTGTTACCATCCCACTTTACAGATGAGTCCACTGAGACCAAGTGACTTTTCCATAATAGAACCCAAGACTGTCTCAGAGTCCAAAAATGGTGGAGCACACTTTTGCTCATCCTGGGCACATAGGGGGCACACAGCCAGCCAGGCTGTGGAAGCAAAAGCAGAGGGTTGTGGGAGGCCTGAGCAGTGACTAGCCATTGAGCTACATAGAGGATCTGTGCAGCAGGAGCAGAGGGGAAACAGGTGGGGGCCAAGCTATGGAGATGAACTTGGTGTTATAGGTCGTTGGGAGCTATGGAGGGTGTTTGAGCAGGGCAGTCCCCTGAGTAATGTGTAGGGATGGATGGAGGGAAACTGTTCTCACCCACTGGCTGTGCACATGGAGCTAGGCCAGGGGCATAAATAATGAGCCCTCTGGAATGAAATAATAGGATGCCAATGCCACGGACAGGAGCTCCAGGGCATGCTCCCCCACTGTGTCCCCAGAATCACCTAAAATGCTGGCCACGTTGCCTGCTAAGAGCATGTCGGTGATGGACACAGGCAGCATCTGTCGGTACAGGGTCAGCGAGATGCATGAGGACTTGAAGGAGCCGCTCACGAAGGTGATGTGCACCACGTCCCTAGCAGAGGAGCAGAGAGGGCTGAGTAACCCAGCAGCGCCCCTGCCTCCTCCTGGTGTGGCTCTCCCTCTGCCTCCGACTCCATCTCTAGTAAACCCTGTCTCTATTAAAAATACAAAAATTAGCCGGGCATGGTGGCGCGTGCCTGTAGTCCCAGCTTCTCGGGAGGCTGAGGCTGGATAATCGCTTGAACCCCAGAGACGGAGGTTGTGGTGAGCTGAGATTCCCAAACTGCACTCCAGCCTGGATGACAATGCAAGACTCTGTCTCAAAAAAAAAAAAAAACCCGACCCTGAGCTCACTTTATCGTTATTCGATCCGAGGGGTTGAGCTGGAGCATCAAGGGCAGAAGGTTCCGGAAGGTTTCCGAATCCGGGATTTGCTTCTCCTCCATTGTCTTCAGGATGCGCTTCAGGCTGCCTGGGCTCTCGCGGAGGGACTTCCGCAAATGCATGGCTTCTGTGCCCTACATGGAGAGGGAACAGCTCTGTACATTCCCTTAAGTAAATGGAAACTGGGCCCTGGCATGGGCAGAGGGGGAGCAGAGACCAAGAGATCCAGGAGGAGACCCGGAGAGCCAGGTGGAGCCGCCGCACCTATAAGAATGCCCAGAGACCCCAGGGGCCCCGAGCTCTTCCATAAGAATGGAGTTTCAGAGAAGCCAGCTTGTTTCCTAGGGTAGAGTCCCGCCAAGAAATTCCCCCTGATCTAGACCCGGCCAGTGAGAGGGGCAGCATGCCCATTTCACAGAGTGTGATGTGCCCGAGGTCACTCTGCCTGGGCTGGGGCTGGAGCTAGAGCCCAGGCTATTTCCAGGATGTCACAAAGGCAGGAAGGCTCTCGTTTCCCTGAGTTTTCCAAAGTAAGGGAGTGCCAAGGTGCTTCTCAGAGGTGGAATCTGGAGGTCTGGGAGAGCATGGGGAACCTGGGCCCAGTGCTTTCTGGAGACCTCAATGCCTGCGCGTGCTGCTGTGGAGAAGGGAGCTTCCTTGTTTTGGGCATGGCAGGCCCTGGGGTCTGGTGGCCTGACTTCCCCACTTTGACTTTTGCATATAGAGGATAAGAAGCAACAGGCTGGACTCCCCACCTCCCTGTAGCCAGAGTGACCTCGGAGTGCTTGCGGGGCCAGTGGGGTCCTCTGCCTCTCCTTCCTGCCCACAGGCTATGGCCATGGTGCAGGGACCCCAGCAGGGATGAGAGCAACAGCTGCATGCTAAGGCTGTGCAGGAAGAGGGAAGGCGCCTCCACACAAGCCTGGGGCTTGTGCATGAGGCAGCCCGGGTGTGTTCGGGCCCATGCTGGGTTCCCGTTGCTTGCAACCCCGTGCATTCTTCACGCTCACGAGGGCACCTGAACTTGGCTCTTCCCCATCAGGAGTCAACAACACCATCTGGAGGCTGCTGCGAGGGTTGCATGGGATCGTCTGAACACTCCCACTGCTGTCGCCATCCTGCTAGGGCCCCACAGGTGCTGCATGCTGGGGGGTTCTGAGGAGGGCGGGCCCCCCACAGGTGGAGGAGGGGGCTCTGCACAGCCTGCAGAGAGCCCAGGGAAGGGATGTGGATGGGAAGCAGGACGAGGCCAAGCCTTCTCCCCAGGCCTGGGCATGTGGGGAGCAGCATGTGGGGTGTTGCGTAGGGGGTGGCTCACATCCATGAAGGAGCAGCTGGTCATGTCCAGAACGATGCAGCCCAGGGACCAGATGTCTGATTTCTGGCTGAAGGAGAAGCTGAGGGCTTCGGGGGCCATCCAGGACTTATGAAAGGGATCTGTTGGTAAGAGCAAGGTGGGATCCCTGAGTCCTTTGTTCCTGGGAGCAGGGGCTTGAGAGAGTCACCCTGCCCAGTCCTGTACCCCCTTTGGTGGCCCCCCAAAAGCAGCTTGAAACACGAGCCCTGCAGGTCCTCTTCTCAGAAAAGGTGGAGAATATTAACTGGGGAGGAAGAGGCCCCGGTTAGCGGGAGCTTTGCACTGATCTGGAGCCACTGAGGCTGTCCATCTTGGCGGATGCCCACCAGGCCAGCCCACATACGTGCATGTGTCTGTGTACCCAAGATGGCTGTAGAAGGAGTTGGAAGAGGCACGTGCCAAGAATTTGTGCACCCCTCTAAACTTCTTGCCCCTTCTAAATCAGGACCTTGGGCCAAAGTAACAGTTGCTCTGCCCTAGTTTCTAAACTGGAACCCCAGACAGGCAGGCAAAAGAACAGGCTCCTCTGAGTCCATCAGTCCCTGGCTGGCCTCAGGCAGCCCCTCCTCCCCTGGACCTCCATTCCCCAGCCCATCAGTAAAGGACTGGACTCCAAGGACCTGTGCCATCTGCACCTCCAGTAGAACTAACCATCTGCCCATCTGTCTGCCCATTCATCCATACACACCCCCATCCATCCATCCATCCACTCACCCACCTACCCACTCATTCACTCACTCACCCACCCATCCATTCACAGAGCCACCCATCCATCCATTCCATTCATCTATACACCTACTCACACATCCTTCCACACATGTACCCACCCACCTATCCATCTTTCTACTCACCACCCATCCATCCACAACCCACACCCTCACCCATCCACCCACATACCCAGCCATCCAACCACACACCCATCCACCCATCCATCCACCTACTCACGTACTCACCCATCCGCTCACCAACCCATGTATCCATCTATCCATTCACTGACCGGCCCA
This sequence comes from Callithrix jacchus, assembly GCF_049354715.1. Lineage (NCBI taxonomy): Eukaryota > Metazoa > Chordata > Mammalia > Primates > Cebidae > Callithrix > Callithrix jacchus. Next base: position 182,000,837 of record NC_133502.1, on the reverse strand, counting down.
CCCACCTATCCATCCATCCACTCACCTACCCACCTGCCTACCCACCCATCCACTCACCCACATACTTATCTATCCATCCATCCATCCATCCATCCATCCATCCATCCATTCATCCATCCACCCACCCACACCATCCATCCATCCTACTACTCACCAAATCACACACACACCCATCTATGTACCCATCCACTATGTACCATCTTCTGTTTACCAAGGACAGAGTGCAACCAGCGACTGCCACCCTGGGACTCTGGACTCCTCCTCTGTGGCTGCTCTCTCCAGCCCCCTTTGTCTGGCCATCTTTTTAAAGAAATGAGAACTCATCTCCCCTTGCCACCCACCCCTGTCATCTCCTGGGTTGTTTTAGGACTCAGTGATCTACACACAGCCAGTGCCTGGCACCTGCAGACCTTTCGTCCTGGGCATTTTAGCTTCCTTCCTTCTGAGGCTTCTTTTCTCTCCACGAGAGGCAACATTTTCTGGGGTACCACAACCAACCACACTTTGTTTCTCTCAAATGTCAGGGTCTTTGGGGCCCTGCGTCTGCCGCTGGTGGTGACACGCCAGCTCAGTTACAACCCAAAGGCCCTCTCTTTGGAGTCCACACAAGGCCAGGGGCTTTGTGGGGACCTTCTGAGCAAACAGCTTTTTGATGTTGCCTCGCTCAGCACCCAAAGTGGCCACCACCATCTGGATTCTAGACGCCAACCCCTCTCCCATGACCTGGGGAACCCTCTGCCACCTTCCTCCGCATGGATATTCCATGACCTGGGGGACCCCCTGACACCTTCCTCCGCACGGATATCCCATGACCTGGGGGACCCCCTGACACCTTCCTCCACACAGATAGCCCATGACCTGGGGGAACCCCTGACACCTTCCTCCGCACGGATATCCCATGACCTGGGGGACCCCCTGACACCTTCCTCCACACAGATAGCCCATGACCTGGGGGACCCCCTGACACCTTCCTCCACACAGATAGCCCATGACCTGGGGGACCCCCTGACACCTTCCTCCGCACGGATATCCCATGACCTGGGGGACCCCCTGACACCTTCCTCCACACAGATAGCCCATGACCTGGGGGACCCCCTACCACCTTCCTCCGCACGGATATTCCACTTGGCTTTGTTCGTCATTAGCGCGTTGGAGCTCAGGTCCTGCAATTTGCAACAGTCACTGCTGACGAGGATGATGTTGGAGGGTTTGAGGTTCCTGAAACCAAGAGGTGGGTTTGCTTCTGGGTGCGATGGGCTGCCTGGGCAGCCTGACTCTCTGCTCCCTGTCCCACCCCGCTCCGCAGCAGCAGCCCACAACTTCCTCTGCTCCACACAATGCCCCATCTCAGCCTACTTTTTAAGCAGTTGTTTCCTATATACAGAAATATACTCAATTATTTTAAATTGGGGGAAAAAACCTCAACCACAAGTAGAAACACACCCAACCACTCCGAAGAGGTCCCTTGGCTGACATCATGTTCACCTCCTTAGACATCTCAGCTCAGATATCAACCCCCATTATCTTAGATATCAATCCCCATTTCCCTGGGGATTGGTTTTTGGCCATTGCGCAATGTCTAGTGACATTAACACTGAACGTGGAATGTGAGCATTCCCTTTGTACATATGGTCTACAGGTTGTGTTTATGTGCGTGTTGTGTGTTTTAAAACAGGATTGCCCAGGCTGGAATGCAATGACACAGTCATAGCTCATCTGCAGCCTCAAGCTCCTGGCTGCAAGCAATCCTCACATCTCAGCCTCCATGTTGCTGGGACCACAGGCATGCACCGCCACGGCCAGCCACATGGTTGTCTTATTCCCTTTAAATAAGATATTGGTGTTCAGAACTGAGCCATCTCCCAGCCCCTTCAGATCATGGATTCTCCAGCCTGAAGCTGTGCCACTGAGTGGGGGTCAAAGGCTCAGCAGGACCCACTCAGCCCACACTGGCCCCAAAGCGGGCAGCCCAGTCTCTGTTCCTCGAAGGGCTGTTGCCTCCTTTCTTTCCATGACCAGCTCTTCTGGCTAGCACACACCCATGCAGCTGTGCGTGTGCACACGGCTTAAGACCACTTGGAAGAGACTCTTCTGAGCCCAGGAGGAGCTCTGGAAGGTCCCCGTCCTATTGTGGCTGCACTGGCCCAGTACACTTTTGTCCCCAGATCCTGCCCATGGGCACTGGCACCCAAATGGCCTCAGTGCCTTTTCTCCCGAAGCAGCCAGCCAGTCCAGGGAGATTGGAGGCGCCACTCACCTGTGGATGATGTCCAAATGGTGTAGGTATTCCAGCGCGTCTAGCACCTGGCCCAGCACATTCTGCAACCACTGGGGAGAAGCAGGGGATGCCAGGATGGGAGGGGCACCCTGTGCTGCTGTCAATGGGGTGACGCTCAGAGCACCCAGCAGGACAGTGGTGTATTCTCTCCTTGCATCTTGAGACAGGCCCAAAGCCTGCCAAGCACTCAGGGTGGGTGGAGGAGGCTTCAGCGTGGTGACTCTCCAGATGGTAAAGCCAGAAGGACTCAGTTTCCAGGCTCCACACTGCTATCTCCATGCCGGAGACCCTGGGTGATGCAGGAGCCCCATCCCTGCACCCCACTCTGTGGCCCACGCTGCCCCACACTTGCTTGGAGCTGGAGGCAGATGGGCTTTCAGGTATGGGAAGGAAAGCCTGCAGTGCCTACATGCAGCTCATTCCTCTAAATCATTCTAATGAAATGAGCCATGAGAGACAATGTGCTGGGGGCGTTCTGCATCAGAAACAAGCTCCACTGAGTCCCCAGGGCAGTGATTCTGAAGCTGGGCTCCTAGGATCCCTGGATTCAGGCCCACCGTGGGGTGTTAGAGAGGGGTTGAGGGGGCAGGACATGGGTGTCCTCCTAGTCATCCCAGTCAGAGTAGCTCTGCTGTGCTTACCAGGTTTCTGGGCACACTGTGTGTTTCAAAGGGCTTCACCCACAAAGTCTGAAACCCACCCTGGTCCTGCCTCTGAGGCCCATGGTAAGAGAAGAGCTGTGTGCCCCGAAGAGCCCCTCAGGGGGACCTGGTCCCACCAAACACAGTTCTCAGGGTAAAAGCAGGCAGCATTCATCTGGGATAGATGAAAGACCTAAATGTGGAGGCTTCCGGAAGATAGAGGAGAGTATCTTCGTGGCCTCAGAGCAGGAAATGTTTCATTTTTTTTTTTTTTTTTTAAAGACGGGGTTTTACCACGTTGGTCAGGCTGGTCTTGAACTCCCAACCTCAGGTGATCTGCCCGCCTTGGCCTCCAAAGTGCTTGGATTACAGGTGTGAGCCACTACGCCCAGCCTCATTTGTTTTTTTTTTTTTTGGAGACCAAGTTTTGCTCTTGTTGCCCAGGCTGGAGTGCAATGGTGCAATCATGGCTCACTGCAACCTCCGCCTCCTGGGTTCAAGCGATTCTCCTGCCTCAGCCTCCCAAGTAGCTGGGATTACAGGCATGCACCACCACACCTGGCTAATTTTGTAGTTTTGGTAGACACAGGGTTTCTCCATGTTGGTCAGGCTGGTCTCGAATTCCTGACCTCAGGTGATCTGCCCACATCAGCCTCTCAAAGTGCTGGGATTACAGGTGTGAACATCTGGCCAGGAGATGCTTCTTAAACTCCAAAGGCACCAACCATAGAGACAGCAGAGAGACAACATTGAGACGGCATTGAGACAGCAGAGAGACAGCATTGAGACAGCAGAGAGACAGCATTGAGACAGCAGAGAGACAGCATTGAGACCGCAGAGAGACAGCATTGAGACGGCAGAGAGACAGCAGTGAGACGGCAGAGAGACAGCAGTGAGACAGCATTGAGACAGCAGAGAGACAGCAGAGAGACAGCATTGAGACAGCAAAGACATAGCAGAGAGACAGCATTGAGACAGCAGAGAGACAGCATTGAGACAGCAGAGAGGCAGCATTGAGACAGCAGAGAGGCAGCAGTGAGACAGCAGAGAGACAGCAGAGACATAGCAGAGAGACAGCATTGAGACAGCAGAGAGACAGCAGTGAGATAGCAGAGAGACAGCATTGAGACAGCAGAGAGACAGCAGAGACATAGCAGAGAGACAGCATTGAGAGCAGAGAGACAGCATTGAGACAGCAGACAGCAGAGACATAGCAGAGAGACAGCATTGAGACAGCAGAGAGACAGCATTGAGACGGCAGAGAGACAGCATTGAGATGGCAGAGAGACAGCAGTGAGATGGCAGAGAGACAGCAGTGAGACGGCATTGAGACAGCAGAGAGACAGCATTGAGACAGCAGAGAGACAGCAGAGACATAGCAGAGAGACAGCAGAGACATAGCAGAGAGACAGCATTGAGACAGCAGAGAGACAGCATTGAGACAGCAGAGAGGCAGCATTGAGACAGCAGAGAGACAGCAGTGAGACAGCATTGAGACAGCAGAGAGACAGCAGAGACATAGCAGAGAGACAGCATTGAGACAGCAGAGACATAGCAGAGAGACAGCATTGAGAGCAGAGAGACAGCATTGAGACAGCAGACAGCAGAGACATAGCAGAGAGACAGCATTGAGACAGCAGACAGCAGAGACATAGCAGAGAGACAGCAGAGACATAGCAGAGAGACAGCATTGAGACAGCAGAGAGACAGCATTGAGACAGCAGAGAGGCAGCATTGAGACAGCAGAGAGACAGCAGTGAGACAGCATTGAGACAGCAGAGAGACAGCAGAGACATAGCAGAGAGACAGCATTGAGCCAGCAGAGAGACAGCAGTGAGACAGCAGAGAGACAGCATTGAGACAGCAGAGAGACAGCATTGAGAGCAGAGAGGCAGCAGAGACATAGCAGAGAGACAGCATTGAACCAGCAGAGAGACAGCAGTGAGACAGCAGAGAGACAGCATTGAGACAGCAGAGAGACAGCATTGAGAGCAGAGAGACAGCATTGAGACAGCAGAGAGGCAGCAGAGACATAGCAGAGAGACAGCATTGAGACAGTAGAAAGACAGCATAGAGACAGTGTTGAGACAGCAGAGACAGCGTTGAGAAAGCAAACTTTATCACACTTAGAACTTTCCAACATCAAAAGACATCATCATTAAGAAAGTGAACTGGCTGAGTGCGGTGGCTCATGCCTGTAAGGCCAGCACTTTGGGAGGCCAAGGTGGGCAGATCACTTACGGTCAGGAGTTTGAGACCAGTCTGGACAACATGGCGAAACCTTGTTTCTACTACTAATAAAACAAAAATTAGCTGGGTGTAGTGGTGGGTGCCTGCGCCTGTAATCCTAGCTACTCAGGAGGCTGAGGCAGAAGAATCGCTTGAACTGTGAGGCAAAAGTTACTCTGAGCCAAGATCATGCCATTGCACTCCAGCCTGGCTGACAAGAGTGAGACGCCATCACACCAACCACAACAATAACAACAAAAAGACTGATACGGTGAAGGGCTGGCCGCCTGGTGGACCAGGAACACTCACAACTTGTGAGAGTAAACATCCGGCCAACTAAACCATGCCGGAAATCTGTTTGAGCATCTACTAAAGCTACACATATACCTACTCCACAACCCAATCATTCCACTCCTCGGTATTTATCCCAGAAAAGTGAGTGCCTTCCAGCGATGCTCATAGCAGCCTTATTCACAGTAGCTCCAAACGGGAAGCAGCCCAAATGCTTATCAGCAGGATTCTAGGTAAACAGACTGCAGTGCAGCCAGGCAGAAGAAGGGCATCCAGGATTGAGCAAAGATGATTCACCAGTGCATGCAGTGGCACAGCGGGGCTCAAAACAGCAGGCTAGGCCCAGTGCAGTGGCTCACGCCTGTAATCCCAGCACTTCTGGAGGCTGAGACAGGTAGATCACCTGAGGTCAGGAGTTGGAGAACAGCCTGGGCAACCAGGTGAAACCCCATCTCTAGTAAAATACAAAAATTAGCCGGGAGTGGTTGCATGCACCTGTAATACCAGCTACTCCGGAGGCTGAGGCAGGAGAATCACTTGGGCCTGGGAGGCAGAGGTTGCATTGAGCCAAGATTGCACCACTGTACTCCAGCCTGGGTGACAGAGCAAGACACTGTCTCAGGGGAAAAAAAAAAAAAAAAAAAAACACAGCAGGCAGAGGGAAAGAGACCAGACATGCAGGACGAGTCCATTTACATGAACTTCAGAAACTGGCAGAACAATCTGGAATCACAGTCACTGACTGGGAACCTTCTAGGATTAAGAACGCCTTCTGTCTTGACCTGGGCGGAGGTTGTATGAGTGCATCAGACTGTGCACTTAAGATTTGCACATGTCCTAGGGTGCAAATGCCTTGAGACATACATTTAAGAAAAAACCAAGGCTGGACTGCATGCTACCTACACGCCCACTATTGCTTTGCCCCACACTGCAGGGCCTGTGTCACAGGTCTAGGTGGTCCCCAGGCCTGGTGCCCCAGAGGATCTTACCTCAGCGTCAATGATTTCCTTCGCCTCCCTCTTATCCGTAATGACTTCCTGGAAGGTGACCTTGTTGAACTCCATCACCAGGCAGAGGAACGGGGAGGAGATCTGTGGGGAGAGGAGGCCCTTTAGCCAGCTGCCAGGGGACGCCCAGGCCCTGGTGCTACTGCGGGCTCGCCTGCTCCAGGGCCTCCCTGTGCTGGGCTGCCATCCATCCGCAGTGGCTATGGGAGCACTGCCCACTGGAGGGGGCTACAAGCCCCTCCTGCCCCACCTCCAGCTCCCTCTCTCTCTCCTCTCCCCATTCCCAGGCCCCCGCTCCACGCCACGCTCCATCCACACCAAGCTACTTGGACCTTCCTGAAAGCTGCACTTGGCCCTGGCCATGGCACATGTGGACCCCTCTGCCTGGACCCCTACCCCCACCCACTTCATGGGGATAACGACTCACACTTCAGCCCAGGCCCGTTTCCTCCGCTGAGTCTGCCCTGCCCAGAGCCCCAGCAGGCCGGGTCAGGGCCCCCAATTCTGTGCTCCCTCCCATAGGGAAATACCCCCTTGGCTTCTCTGCACTCTCCTTGAGAGCTTTAGGGAATGCTCAGAAAATATTTGGGAGTGCCTGCAGTGAAGTCCCCTTTCCAAGACCCAGCTGGAGTGGAGGGAGTGTATGAGGGTCCTCTCCTGCTGGGACCCAGGATTGCTGGCCCCCAGCAGGAATGCCAGTGTGGACCTCTCATACAGGCTGGCGCCTGGCAGGAGGCTTCTCAGCCTCTCTTTACCTCCAGCACCCCTTGAGCCCTCTCTGCCTCCTGCTGTCTGCCTCAGTCCCATTGGAAGTGACTGGAAAGCTCCTGGCTCTTTGTAAAGACAAGAAGTCATACCGCCTACGGGACCCAGCTGCTGGACCTGGGTCTCAGTCCCCACTCAGCTGTTTACTAGCTATGTGGCCTTGGAGAGCTCCTGAACCAGAGCCCTAGGGCCTGTCAAGAGCACAGGGACAGTAGTCAGCTGCCCAGGGGCTGCAGGAGTAAGGAGCACCCAGGCCTGGCACTGCCTGGGGGTCGGGTGGCTATGGAGAGGGGTCCACTCGCTCCTCCCATGGAAGTAAAATCTCTGTCATCAGAGGCACAGGTTCACTGGGACGAGCTTGGTGGCTGTGTGCAGAGCCCAGGGGTCAGGCCCGCCTGTCCTGGCCTTCTGGCTTGGCCATGTACTAGCTGGGTAACCTGGAGCAACTTGAATCTGTTAGCCTCTGTTTCTTCTTCTGTGAAATGGGTTAAGAACCCCTCCTAACGAGGAGGCTGTTAAGGCTCCTTCAAGACTATGCACACAAAGCCCCAGCATGGTACCTGGCCCCAGTGAGTGTTAGGTCAGAGGTGGCCGTGTTTAGAGCCACTGCCATTGCCACACGAGCTGTTCCAATGCTGGCGGGTGGGAGTGCTCTGGGCTCAGTTCACTTGGTCCCTCAGCCCGCTGCGTGGCAACTGAGTCCGTAGGTGTCAGCTCTGACCCACCTCACTATTCCATGTGATGAACAGCTCCTGGTACACAGAGATGTGGGCGTGCTGCAGCTTCAGCAGTGGCATCAGCTGCCAGGAGAGAGCAGAGGAAAGAGAGAAGTCAGCACCTCTCCACGTCTGTCTCAGCTCTTGCTTCTCTGTCATACATCCCAACCAACATGTGAGCCTTGGGCTCTGGGCTGGGCGGGGGAGCGGGCTCAGGGAGGCTGTGCAGCCTGGTGGCTAGAAGCCAGGCAGGCAGTGTGTGCTGTGTCTCCAGTATGTGCTGGCTCTGCTCGGTGACTGGACCTCAGACTGTCATCTGAAAATGGGGGTCCCAGTGGAATCTGCCTCATGGGGATGCGACGGGGACTGAGTGAGCTGCAGCAGGCAGTGCCAGGAAGGTGTGGATCAGCCACAGCTGGGGCTGGCCAGAGGAGGTGGTGCAGCTGCAGGGAGGTAGGCACACAGAGAGGTCCCACTGCCCTTGCCCTGTCGGAAAGTGCTTTGAAACATGCCCAAACAGGAGTAGACGGGGCTGCGTTAGAGACATGGAGCCAGACAGACAACCACGAGTGGTGGAAGACTGGGTGTGAAAGCAGGTGGCCTAGTGGGCCATGGAAGGGAATCAGCAACATGAAAAGCCACGGTGGTACAGGGCCCTGGCCGGGACCCCCACGCTCTTTCTTCCCCTTTGTTACTGAGTAGCCTGGGCCCATGACTGTGCTTTGGTGACCCAATAATGTTTACTGGCCAAGCTCCAGAGCCACCAACTCCAGAAGGCAAACAAGTGACCATGAGATAGGAGGGGACACCGTGAAGCTCATGGGAAGTTCAAGAAGCAAACAGAAAGGCTGCTCAGAGCCTTTGCCAATCAAAGCGAAGTGCGGCTGATATTGCTGTGACTGTAAATCAGGATGTTACTGCTGGGCAGTTCTGAATGGTAGAATTGAGGGTAATGTATATTTTCTTTGTTAAACAATTCTGGGATGGGAGTGGTGGTGCCTGCCTATAACCCTAGCACTTTGGAGGCCAAGGTGGGAGGACTGCTTGAGCCCAGAAGTTCAAGACCAGCCTGGGCAACATGGTGGCACCTCATCTTTATCAAATTTTTAAAAAAAGGTAAAAACAAAACCAAACCCCATCATTATGTATTTTTCAAATTTTCTACTCTAATTAATAATTTTATATTGAAACAAAAATATTTTAAAAATAGTTATTGGGCCTCATACCAATCTCAGCACTTTGGTAGGCCGAGGTAAATGGATCATGAGGTCAAGAGATTGAGACCATCCTGGCCAATGTGGCAAAACTCTGTCTCTACTAAAAAATACAAAAATTAGCTGGGCATGGTGGTGTGTGTCTATACTCCCAGACACTCAGGAGGCTGAGGCAGAAGAATCACTTGAACCCGGGAGGCAGAGGTTGTAGTGAGCTGAGATCGTGCCACTGCACTCCAGCCTGGTGATAGAGCAACACTGCATCTCAAAAAAAAAAAAAAAAGTTACTGGCAGATTAACTTAGGGACATGGCCAATATTTCTTTATTCATATTTTATTTTATTTATTTTTAAGACAGAGTCTTGCTCTGTCATCCAGGCTGAAGTGCACCTACTTCAGCCTCCCAAAGTACTAGGATTATAAGCGTGAGCCACCGCGCCTGGCCCAGTCATAAACTTTATGTTCTCTGGGAACAGATGTTCTAAGTTGTCGGCACCTGCATTTAACAGTGAATGTTTGGGGTATAGACTCCCTACATGACCTGGGGCTGCTGACTTCACAGCTGAGGCAAAACTGGTGCTGCCGCTCCATCTCCCTCCAGGCTTCCCTTCACCCAGGCACTCAATAAGAGGGTACAGCATACAGTCTGTGTGTGCTCCATTGAGCTCCTCCAGAGGAAAACCACCCTGAGAATTACCTCCTGCAGGGCCTTATTGGCATCGTGATCATCCAGGCATTCCACCTGCAAGGGCACAAAAGCATGAGCTTAATAAATGTGTAGCAAATCATCCCCATTATCGCCACCATCACCACCACCACCATGATCATTACCAAAATCACCACCATGACCACCACCTCCACCACAACCATTACCATCACCACCACCATTACCATCATTGCCACAACCACCACCACCACTGTAACCATCACCATCACCACCACCACCATCACCATCATCACCACAACCCACAACCACCACCACCATTACCATCATTACCACAACCACAACCACCACCATGACCGTCACTATCACAACCACCACTACAACCATCACCATCATCACAACCCACAACACCACCACCAGCACCACCACCATGACCATCACCATCATCATCACCACAACCACCACCACCACTACCACAACCACAATCACCATCACCACCATGACCATTACCATCATCACCACAACCACCATCACTACCATTACCATCATTACCACAACCACAACCACCGCTACCATGACCACTACCATCATCACCACAACCACCACCACCACTACCACAACCAGAATCACCATCACCACCATGACCATTACCATCATCACCACAACCACCATCACTACCATTACCATCATTACTACAACTACAACCACCGCTACCATGACCATTACCATCATCACAACCACAACCACCACCACCATCCCACCACCACTGCAACCATTACCATCATTACCACAATCACAACCACCATCATCATCACCACCACGACTGTCACCATCACCTCATCACCATCATTACCATTGTCACCACCATTTCCACAATCGCAACCATTAAAACCATCACCACCATGGCTGTCCCATCACCACCATCATCACACCACCACCACCATTACCACCATTATTACTCTATCACTACCACTGTCACCATCACCACTATGATCACCATCATCAAGACCATTATCACCACCATCACCATCACCAAATTCTCCATCACCACTATCATCACAATCATTTGTCATCACCACCTTCCCCATCATCACACCATCACCACCACCACTATTATTACCACCATCACACCATCAACACCGCTGTCACCATCACCACTATTATCATCACCATCACCACCATTATCACCATCATTACCTCCATCACCATCACACCACCACCATCACCATTACCACCACTATCCTCACCATTGTCACACCATCACCATGACCACCATCACCACCATCACCACCATCACCATTATCACTGCCACCATCGCTGCCACTATCTTGCCACCTCCATCATCACCACCACTGTTATTTAACAGGAGTGACAGGCTCCCACCATTCATGCCCCCACCATATGGCACAAACAGAAGATATTCCTAAGGCAGAGCTCTAAAAATACTTATAGCAATGAGAACAACTTTGCTCCTGTTGCAAGGATAAGCTTAGGACAGCATAATATAAACTCCAAGAAATCAGCAAAGGATCCATTTTCAGACCATCTTTAAAACATCTTGTTTTAAGGAACATCTTGCTCTGATTGGGAAAGCATCAATCTCACCACTTCATTCCTTACCCACACTGGGAAGGTTGTCTCTGTGCACGGAATGTGCGGTGCTCTTCTCTCTTTCCTGTGCCCTCTCTGGGTGGAGAGGGGAGGGTGTGGAAAGAAGGGTGGTGGCAAGTGCAGCACAGAGCTTTGAATCTGCAGCATACTTGGTGGCACAGGCCCCAGGTGTGTACTGCCACTGGCTTGAATGCCAGATCCTTACCCAAAATTTTACTCAAAAGACTTACGAATGAAGAACTCTTTTTTTTTTTTTTTTTTTTGAGACAGAGTCTTGCTCTGTTGCCAGGTGCCAGGCTGGAGTGCAGTGGCGTGATCTTGGCTCACTGCAATCTCCGCCTCCTGGATTCAAGCAATTCTCCTGCCTCAGCCTCCCTAGTAGCTGGGACTGCAGGTGTGCACCACCACACCCGGATAATTTTTGCATTTTTTAGTAGAGACAGAGTTTCACCATGTTGGCCAGGATGGTCTGTCTCTTGACCTCGTGATCTGCCCGCCTCGGCATCCCAAAGTGCTGGGATTACAGGCATGAGCCACCGTGCCCATGAATAACTCTTATAATGGGGTGATTGTAGACCATCATGGAAAGTTAGTGAATTGTTCCCAGGTCCATGGAGAGACCTGAGATGCCAGTGGCACTGTCCCATAGAATCCAGGGCAAAGACCCTGAGTGAGCCTTCCTGTCTTCCTTTCCTCCTGTCCCAGGGGATATAGGAGGAGGTGAAGTTGGTCAAAATATACAGAAAGGCTTAAAAATGTTACATTGTATAACCCAGAAATCCCACTCCTAGAAATTTTTCCTAAGGAAATCATGGATGCTCAAAAAAAAAACACCCATAATACTATACGCATATTTATCAGAGTTGCTTACACAAGGTGAAACACTGAGAACAAGCTCAATGCTCAGCCCGCGTGATAGGGATGGCTTGGGTCAGTTACAGCACATCAGGCAAGATGGGCGGGGGGCCACACAGCTGCCAGAGCCAGGAGAGGAGGCGGCTGTGGGAATGACATGAAACCATGTTTGCAATATAAAAAGTATGCTATCAGCTTTATTTTTATTTTTCAAGATGTAGTTTTACTTTTGTTGTCAAGGCTGGAGTACAATGGTGCAATCTCAGCTCACTGCAACCTCTGCTTCCCAGGTTCAAGAGATTCTCCTGCCTCAGCTTCCCGAGTAGCTGGGATTACAGGAAGGTGCCGCCATGCCTGGCTAATTTTTTGTATTTTAGAGATGGGGTTTCTCCATATTGGTTAGGCTAGTCTCGAACTCCCAACCTCAGGTGATCTGCCCGCCTCAGCCTCCCAAAGGGCTGGGATTACAGGCATGAGCCACCACATTCGGCCAGGCTATCAACTTTAACAATTCCATTCTCCTAAAAACAAGAAAGTTTACAAATGCTTGGAAAAAAAGACTGGACGGATACATAAACTCCTATCTAAGCTCTCCTTCCCTAATTTTTATTTAGAAATAATTGGCTGACATTTTTATTTTTATTTATTTATTTTTTTTTTGAGATGGAGTTTCACTCTTGTTACCCACGCTGGAGTGCAATGGCGCGATCTCGGCTCACAGCAACCTCCACCTCCTGGGTTCAGGCAATTCTCCTGCCTCAGCCTCCTGAGTAGCTGGGATTACAGGCATGCACCACCATGCCCAGCTAATTTTTTGTATTTTTAGTAGAGACGGGGTTTCACCATGTTGACCAGGATGGTCTCGATCTCTTGACCTCGTGATCTGCCCGCCTCAGCCTCCCAAAGTGCTGGGATTACAGGCTTGAGCCACCGCACCCGGCTGACATTTTTATTTTTAATTTAACTAATTAATTTATTTATTTAGACGAAGTCTCGCTCTGTCACCCAGGCTGGAGTACAGTGACGCAATCTTGACTTCCTGCAACCTCTGCCTCCTGGATTCAAGTGATTCTCCCATGTCAGCCTCCCAAATAGCTGGGACTACAGGTATGAGCTGTCACGCCCAGCTAATTTTTGTATTTTTAGTAGGGATAGGGTTTCACCATGTTGGCCAGGCTGCTCTCGAACTTCTGACCTCAAGGGATTCACCTGCCAGAGTGCTAGTGGGCCTCCCAAAGTGCTGAGCCACCGTGCCTGGTCATGGCTTTTTTAAAATCTCCTCAGGCCAGGTGGGGTGGCTCATGCCTGTAATCCTAGCACTTTGGGAGGCCGAGGTGGACAGACTGCCGAACTCAGGAGTTCGAGACCAGCCTAGGCAACATGGTGAAACCCTGTCTCTACTAAAATACAAAAAAATAGCCCGGTATACGCGGCATGTGCCTATAGTCCAAGCTACTTAGGAGGCTGAGGCAGGAGAATTAATTGAACATGGGAGGTGGAGGTTGCAGTGAGCAGATATTACGCCATTGCACTTCAGCCTGGGTGACAGAGCGAGACTCTGTCTCCAAGAAAAAAACCAACAATAACAACGAAAACACCAAAAAGCTCCTTAATTGCTCAGAGGGCAGTCAGCCACCCTGCCCTAATGGCTTATGAGACAAGGGGGCCAACCCCACAGCTAGCCAGCAAGGGAGTAGGACGGGGGCAAGGACTCCAGGCCCAGCCACTCAGGGTGAGGCTGCGGAGCTGCACTGACTGAGATCTGGATAAGGGACGGCTGCTGACAAGGCTCCTCTCACTGCGTGGCCAGCCCTGAACCCGCTGGGTCCCTGTCGCCACCACAGAGAGGAGGGCGTGCCAGGGACTCTTACAGCAGCTCTCTCACCCTGGCTCCTCTGTTGATCTGGACCTCCCTGTCTTGGACACACAAGGGGACATCCTCCTGCATGCCTACACCTCCCATGCTCTGCTAACCCTGGTGAGGAGTGCAGAGGAAGGGCTCAGGGCCTGGTGTGTGACCTTGGCCCTGTGCGACCTTGAGCCAGTCCCTATCCTCTCTGGGCCTAGCTCCCTTTTGGTAAAACGAGTGACCCAGTACGGGGTAGCATGGTGTCCCCCAGTGAGGTGGCCTGAATTCCAATCCTGTGGGAAACTGTGACCTTGGCTAGTCTGGAGCTGCCTTGAGCCTCACTGTCTTTGGCTGTGAACAGGGCCATTGTTCCTGCTTTGCAGGGTTGACGGGAGATAAAGCAAGTCGATGCCTGGCATGCAGCACGAGATGTGTAAATGGAGGTGGTGGTGGTGTCAGAACAGAGATTAGCATCACTTCCCCATCAAGGTGAGAGAGTTCCATGCACCCCCACGTCTACCACAACCAGATTTGTCTCTGCGAGTGCTGGCAGCAAGGAAACCAGCTGCCACATCAGGAAGCTTCTCTACCATGGGAAGAGCTTGTATTGGGGAAAATCACAGCCACAGAACCACATGGCCTGGGATGGACAGGTTGGTCTCTTACCTGCTTTATCACCCGCTTGACTTTGGTCTCCATTTCTTCTACCACCAGGTTCACCCCCAAGGCCCCAGGATTCAGTTCATACAAAACCTACCAGCAAGGGAGAGAGAAGCTTTCAGGAAATGCACACAGCTTTTCGTTTTCCAAAAGCCCAGCTCCAACTTCTTTTCTGGCCCCGCTAACTCCCCTGTCAGGTTGGCAGAGCATGTGACTCCACCCCATCTTGCAATAGCGGAAATGGCCCAAGGAGGGCAAGAAGCCTTTCCATGGCAGAACTCCAATCTCATCTCTTTGGGGACCATTCGGAAACTCTTCTACAACCCTATATCCCTTCCCCAACCTGCAGTGAGGACCAGATGGGCACTCAAGAGCAAGCACCTCCCAAGGAAAAAGGGCTTATTCACGCTCTGTAGACCCCCTGTGACCTCAACTTCCAGTATCCACTTCCAAACTGGCTTCAAACGAAAAAGTAACCAGTCTTGTGATTGGTACAATCTGGAAGCTGTGTGTGTCTGGCATGGTGCCAAGCACTTCACAGTCACCCTATGCAGTTGACACCATTGCTACCTCTATGTTTACATTTGGGAAAACTGAGGCACAAGGGACTAGGTCATTGCCTGAGGCTATGTCACTAAAAGGCACGACTGCCTCGGGTAACTCTGGGGTCTGACCTTAGAGCCTGTGATTTGAGCCAAAGTGATTTGAGCCAAATCTGCAGAGATGGCTACCAAGCCAGAACTCTGTGCAGAGACCAAGGGCTATGGGGTGGGACACTGGGCTGGGGATTGCTGGAGACTGACATTCATCAGAGGATTGGGGTGGGAGGATAGGACCCAGAGGAGGAGATATGAGGATGGAACCCTGAGACTAGGGAATCTGAGCCGATAAAAGTCTTAGGAGTCTGTAATCCAGCCTCGTGAGCAGCCTGCTCCTGACACTGGATATTCTAAGCCAGGGGTCCTCTAGTCTGTGGCCTGTTAGGAACCAGGCAGCACATCAGAAGGTGAGCAGCAGGCAAGGGAGCAAAGCTTCATCTGTATTTATAGCTGCTCCCCATGGCTGGCATTACCACCCAAGCTCAGCCTCCTGTCAGATCAGCAACAGCATTAGATTCTCATAGGAGTGTCAACCCTATTGTGAACCGCACATGCAAGGGATCCAGGTTGCCCGCTCCTCATGAGAATCTAATGCCTGATGATTTGTGAGTCTCCCATCACCCCCAGACAGGACCATCTAGTGGCAGGAAAACAAGCTCAGGGCTCCCACTGATTCTACATGATAGTAAGTTGTAATTATTTCATTATGGCCAGGCATGGTGGCTCACGTCTATAATCCGAGCACTTTGGGAGACCAAAGTGGGCAGATCACGAGGTCAGGAGTTCAAGACCAGCCTGATCAACATGGTGAAAACCTGTCTCTACTAAACATACAAAAATTAGCTGGGCGTGGTGGGGCGTGCCTGTAATCCCAGCTACTCTGGAGGCTGAGGCAAGAGAATCACTTGAACCTGGGAGGTGGAGGTTGTGGTGAGGCGAGAGTGTCCCATTTCACTCCAGCCTGGGCGACAGAGCAAGACTCATCTCAAAAAAAAATTTTTTTTCATTATTTATTACAATATAATAATAGAAATAAAGTGCACACAAATATAATGTGCTTGAATCATCCTGAAACCATCCTCCCACCTCGGACTGTGGAAAAATTGTCTTCCACAAAACTGGTCCCTGGTGCCAAAAACACTGGGGACTGCTGGTCTAAGCCGCAGGGACCTGAGGGCAGAGCTGATGTGAGGGCATTCAGGCTGAGGCAGCAAAGCACACAGTAAAATAGACCTGTATTTCGAATCAAGTCTATTTTTGTTTCCAAAAGCAGGTATCTTCCTGAAAGTTCTATTTATTTTTTCTCCTGAAAAGTAACTTTACTTTAAAAATTATCTGGTCACCAGAAACTCATCTGCTTTACCGCTGGCAACGCCCTGTAAGTCCTCTCACACAAAGAGAATTCTTCCAAAGTGAGAAAAATCTAACCCACAAACTGTTTCCAAGCAAATGTAATTTTTACAATGCTGAATCTAACATTTAATAATGTTTACATATCACGTCTAGAAGCATTTAATTAAACATTCACTTTTATTTTGCAGCTTTTTGCGTTTTGTGACTATTTCAGGTCTCAAACATTTTCACAGATTCAGGCTGCAGGGGTGTTTTTAGGGACTGGGGGCTCCCAATTACGTACTCGGGAAGTTCCCGGGGGTCCTGCCTCGGTGGACCCAAGTGCACGGACCCCGGGCACGAAGGATGGAGGAGCTGCTCCACGCCCTCAGTCAGCCAGGGCTGGAGAATCCTTAGTTAATTCACAAAGGGGGAAACTGAGTGGCAAAGGGCACCCAGGAGGTCACCGTTGGAAGTCCCCGGGTTCAACCCAGGAGCTGGAGGCCGGCACTAGCCAGGGCGCGGATCCCTCCTGCCCTCGGTCGGACCCGTCGGCCGCCGCTCTAGGGCTGCGACCGTTACCCCACGGAGACCCGACCCCGCCTCCCTGCAGGGGACACTCGGCACCTGGTACTTCTCCATGGGCTCTCTGGGGGCCCTCGGGCTTCGATTCCCCCGCGCGGGGAGCCAGCGAACGGACCCTGCCCCAAGCATGTTCAGTAGCCACCGCGTCCGGGCAAGCGTCCACCCCCAACCCACCCCGCATGGGTCAGTGGCACCTGCGGGACGCTCCTCGCCCGAACGGCGCCCTCGGGGCACCCAAGCGTCCCTCCCGCGCTCGCCCCAGAACAGCAGGCTTCTATCCCCTTAAAGGGGACGCGCTCGGCCGAGACCCGAGGGGCCGCAGGGCCGGAGAGTGGTGGGCGGGGCCTCCAGCGTGAAAGGCGTGGCGTCGAGCGCGCCAGGCGTGG
Organism: Callithrix jacchus; assembly: GCF_049354715.1. NCBI lineage: Eukaryota > Metazoa > Chordata > Mammalia > Primates > Cebidae > Callithrix > Callithrix jacchus. The sequence continues at coordinate 181,983,155 of NC_133502.1, read as the reverse complement.
CTTCGAGCGGACGGGTCTGGAGGCTGCTGACGGCGCGCGGCCCCTTTAAGAAGCGCCGGGGCGGGCCCGGGTGGCGCGCGGCCCCTTTAAGCCTTGGCCTACGTGGCAGCCGCTGGAGCCGCCGCCGACGCGGAGTGAGGCCGGCCGCCGGGCACTTCCTGTGGAGGCCGCAGCGGGCGCGGGCGCCGACGGGCGAGGGCCAGTGAGCGAGCCAGCCGAGCCGAGCCTCCCGCCGTCGCCATGGGCCAGAACGACCTAATGGGCACGGCCGAGGACTTCGCCGACCAGGTGTGGCCTGCGGGCCCCTACCCCGTCCCCGGCCCCGACCCAGGCCGCCCGGGTGGCCCCGGTGTCGGCCTCCCGGCGCGGGACGCCAGGCCCGGGCCGCCCCCGACTCCTGTTCCCATAGAGGGACCCCCCCCCCACACCCGGGCCCTCCATCCCGGCCTAGACACCCCCAAGCCCGACCTGCGGGTCCGGTCTTCCCTGCGAGGCCGCTCCCGGAGCCCGGGCCTCGGCGCCTTGCCTGGCCTGCCGCCCCTACCCTCCAGCCTGCCCGGGGTTCCAAGCCGCAGGCTGTGGGGGGTTTCCTGCAGGGCCCGCGGCGGGAGACCTGAGGTTGGGGCGGCTCTGAGGCTCGTGGGGAGCACCTCGGCGTTTGGAGCTGCTGGGGGGAGGTCCCCGCACATTTTTCCTTTCACCGGGCTCCGGGAGGCGGGGTGGGAGCTCGGGGACGAACGGGGACCGGGGGTCCTCCCAAAGGAAAGGGGGCGCGCTGGCGTGCGCCCCAGCTACAGGAAGCCATAGCAGCTTTTCCTTTTCTTTCCCAGACGTGGTGGACTCTTGGGGTCCCTTTGACCCTGCTTGCATCTCTCCCTCCCCTTTTGGACTCTGCCCTGGGCTGGATTGAGTGGGGATCAGTACACAGCCTGGGAGGAGGGGAAGACTGTCTTTGATAGTTTCCTTCCAGAAGTGTCCAGGTGGCATTCTGAGCAACAGGGAAGCCCTTGAAACAGGCGGTTGGGTAACTGTTGAGAGCATTCAGAAACCGGGTGGACAGGATCCGAACCTAGAAAGTGAAGGGACACATCTCCCCACCCTCTTTTTTCATTAAGCTTGGCCAAAAAAAAAAAAAAAGGTGGTGGTGGTTACGCAGATTTATCCCTTTTACTTGTAAAAGAATCCCGTTTTGTCGACAAATTAACAGCCTTATCCTCGCAGGGAGAGCCTTGTGTGGCCCACTCGCCGTTCTTTCCTCAGTTTACTTAATGTGTTTGTGGGGCTTTGCCAGAGTTTTAAGTAGTGATGGTTAAATTTTTTAATTTTTCTGGAGTTGGTAGTGAGTCATCAAACTCTGAGGCCTAGACTTATTGGAAGGTTTGTGTATGTGTGATTTTAAAAAAAGAAAGAAAGAAAGAAAGAAAAAAGTAACTGACCGTTTCTGATTAGCTATCGAGCTTTTCCATCCACCCGGGGGTGATCTCTTTCTAGTGTGAACTCACCATCAGTTCTCATTGCACCACTTTCCTGTGAGCTGATATTTTAAATTTGGGGAGAAAAAGTACATCAACTTGAAGAAGCAATTTTTCCTAAGGTGCTGATTTTGTGCTTTAAGACAGAATTTTAAAACTGTGTCCCTTACAAAAACAATTCATATCAAAAGTTCTCAAGACCCAGGTAGACCTTTTAGTTTGTCAGTTTAATTGACATCATTTACAGTGACCCATTTTTATTTTCCCAAGTCACAACTCCCTTAGAAGATGGCTCCTTATATCGAAGGGAAGGACGAGAGCTACATACAGTCGCTCTTCGCCCTGGAAAACTTGGGTTTTGCAAGTGAATTTCATAACCAAATCTAGATAAAATGTCTCCAGTCAAGCTGCTGCCCACTAGCAAATGATAGACTCTTCTACTGAAAAAAAAAGTTCCCGATCTCATTCCTTTCTGTTTCTTCTTCTTCTTTTTTTTTTTTTTTTTTTGTCTTTTGGGGTGTGGGAGGAGGGGACAGAGTTTTGCTCTTGTTATCCAGGCTGGAGTGCAATGGCACGATCTTGGCTCACTGCAGCCTCTGCCTCCCGGGTTCAAGCGATTCTCCTGCCTCAGCCTCCCAAGTAGCTGGGATTACAGGTGAGCACCACCATGCCCGGCTAATTTTTGTATTTTTAGTTGAGATGTGGTTTTGCCATGTTGGCCAGGCTGGTCTTGGAACTCCTGACATCAGGTGATCTACCTGCCTCGGCTTCTCAAAGTGCTGGGATTACAGGTGTGAGCCATTGCACCTGGCCTTTTCTTCATGTGTTGTTGTTGTTATTGTTATTATGGAGATGCAGTCTCACTCTGTTGCCCAGGCTGGAGTGCAGTGGCACAATCTCAGCTTACTGCAAGCTCCACCTCCCAGGTTCAAGCTATTCTCCTGCCTCAGCCTCCGGAGTAGCTGGGATTACAGGCACCTGTTACCATGCCCAGCGAATTTTTGTATTTTTAGTAGAGACAGAGTTTCGCCATGTTGGCCATGCTGGTCCTGAATACCTGACCTCAGGTGATCCACCCACCTTGGCCTCCAAATTGCTGAGAATACAGGTGTGAGCCACCGCGTCCAGCCGCCTTCATGTGTTTTGTTGTGTTTTAAATGAAAGTAGCAGCAGCTTGGAACTAGAAAGGGGCTCTTGAGGAGGCACAGGGTTGACCTCTCCCAGGTTACTGAGGAGAGGCCAAACTGGCTCAGGCTCCTGGACTTGCCCGTGGGCCACTGAAGAAAACCCAGGTCTTGGTCCCCAGCACCCCCAGAGCCTGGTAGTCCTCTTCTGGCCCAAGTCAAGGGAAGAGCACTAGAAGTTGAAAGGGGGTGAGCAGCCTGTTCACATACAAATCCCAAGTGATTGGAACCGTATCTGTCAGGCAGCACAGGCTGCTGATGTCAGATGATCTCATTAGAGTCTGCCTAGGTGGTGGCAGAGCATGGCAGCAGGAGTATCCATGCCCCTTTCTGGTCAGCTTGGGATGGCAGCAACTTGTATTCACCCAAACTCCAATCAGACAGATGCAGGCAGGTTAACAGGTGACGACATCACAGTGTGGCTTCTTGTGGACAGAATCTGATGAAGCCCAGGTAGAGCTTTGTTTCTGCTTATCCACATAGTACTTAAAGCTGCCAGACCAGGCCTTTACATGAAAATGACCTAATTTGAACCCAATGGGGAATTACCGTGGAAGTCACTGATCAGATTAAGTAAGAATCCAGTTTTTTTCATCTGTAGAAAACAAAAGCAAAACCAGTTGGGCGCGGTGGCTCACGCCTGTAATCCCAGCACTTTGAGAGGCCGAGGCGGGTGGATCAGGAGGTCAAGAGATCAAGACCATCCTGGTCAACATGGTGAAACCCCATGTCTACTCAAAATACAAAAAATTAGCTGGGCATGGTGGTGCATGCCTGTAATCCCAGCTACTCAGGAGGCTGAGGCAGGAGAATTGCCTGAATCCGGGAGGCGGAAGTTGCGGTGAGCCGAGATTGCACCATTGCACTCCAGCCTCGGTAACGAGAGCGAAACTCCGTCTCAAAAAATAAAAAAATTTAAAAAAGCAAAACCAAAGTGATAAGGTTTGACTAAGAAAGTGTGTGCTGCTGAGAGCAAGATCTAAATAAGCTTAGTTTCCCAGGCCCAGTGTCCTCAGGTATTATGACATTCTTCAGTGGGCCACGTCCATGATACACATTCCTTGTGTGCCTTCCTGACTGCAGGAGGTTGGCCAGAGCGTCTCCATCTTCAGATGGGCAGAGGGAGGTTGGTTGGCCGCACTGGCTCATGGTGGGCTGGAGACTGAGTTTGCATCTTGTTACCCCAAAGTCTGGGTTCCTCACTGCTTGGTGGATTGCGACCTGGTCTGCAGAGGCTGGTCCATGGGAACGAGCAGTCCGGTTAGTTTCTACTGGCAGGCTCCCCCCAGCTGCATCTCTTGTCTCTCTATATCTGGCATCAAGCTTCTTGCCCTGGCAGCCAGGGACAGTGTCCTCTTGCTCCTGGGAGCCATGCTCTGTAGAAACTGCTGAGACGTGCTCTATGCAGGAGCTGGGCATTTGGAAGCTATGGGAAGGGGCCAGAAACTCTAATGAACTCAGCAGTCCAAACTAATGTCCATGCCTGCAGCTGCTCCTCACTGCCTATTAGACACTCTGCAAAATGTAGCTTCTAAGCAGTTTATATCCGTAAACAGCAATATTGGCACTTAATGGGTTCTGCCTGGCAGTTCATCACAAAGGCTACAGAAAAGCTTCATGGGGCCTTCCTCTCCAGTGTGGGCTTCGGTGTTTTTAACCTATCCTCAAGAGTGGCAGAGCTAGTCCTGGGCCCTAGGATCTGGTCTTGGCCCTAGTTGAAGTGCTGGGGAAGTGAGGAGGGTCCTGAGGACACCTGAACCTGCTGGTGGCACAGGCACTGTGAGGCTCCTGATGAACATCTTGAGGGTGGCTGTCCGGGTGGGGTCCTGGTGACTGGCAGACTCTGTCCTACCCTACCCTGTGCCATTAAGGAGCAAGGAGAGAAGGCAAAGAGGAGCTGACTCACTTTTCTTTGTGTGCTGATCTTAACAGGAGGTTAGAACATATCCACCCTGCTCTTTAGGGGAGCGTGGGGGAGAAGCAGGGGAGGTTGTGGTTAGCGGGGCTCCTCCCGGAAGATAGGGCCCAGTTGTGCTCGGTTACTTCTTTCCTACAGTTGTGATTTTGATCACATAGTTTTTTTAGTAAAGCCAGGCCAACATCTCTGGCATTGGGCTGTGTGACACCTTCTCTGGCCCTGCAGGGTGTAAACCTCTAGAGCAGCATGGGAGGGAGGCTCCAGGAAGTTCTGGAGTTACAGTGAGCCACTGAGATCGAGCCAGCCCTGACAATCTGATGTGAGAAGCTGCTGGGCCCCTTCTTCCTTCCCCATGGTTGCTTTTCCCCGGGTTTAGATGAGGCAAAGGCCCGTGTCCTTGTTTCTAGGATATGTGGGACCTGAGTTGGGCCTTGAGGGAGGCAGCCCCAATCCTTGGTGATCCAGGAAATCTGACCTGCCTTTTTCCTCGATGTTCTCATTCACCATGAATTTGCAGGCTGCTTTTCTTAATTTCTTTTTGTCCTGAGTGTGAAGAGAAAGTAGAGTTTTCTCTGTGGTGTGGGAGCTGCAGGTGGCTGTGATAGTGATCACTGCATGCTCACGAAGTCATCTCTCAGGGTGGATATAATTACCTTTCTTAAATCCCCTTCAGTCATCTAAAATAACTACCCCTCTGAGAGGAATCTCAGTCTTCCTATTAAGCTCCTGAGATGCTGTCACTGCTTATGAACCATATCCTGCTTGATGGCATGGTTCTCGGAGAGACTTAATGAGAAGCTCGGCCACAGAGGTGAGCTAACTGTGTCATCTCCTTCCTGCAGCCTGCCAGGTCAGCAGCCACCTCTGGCTCTGCTGTCACAGTTATGGGGGAGGGGGACTGTCACGGGTTTTATGTCCTCGCAGTGTTTACACAGGTCACCTATGTGCTGGCTACCAGCAGTGGGCCGAGTGCCTGCAGTGTGGCTGCCCTTGTCTGTCCCGGGTGCTGTTTCATGCCTGAGTTGGGGGCTCTTCTCTGCTGTGCTGAGGGAACACTGGCCTTGGGACATATTCTGTAGTGGCATGACATGGGTCCAGTGGCCCAGCTGAAGAAGTTGTGACCAACATATGTGTGGGGAAAGAGGTTCATGCCAGGCCTGGTCTTTAAACATGGCTTTTTCAGTGTTAAGTCCAAACAGTCCCCGACGTTGGGGCATGCTCATTAGATGGTGGCTGGTTTAAAGGAGACTGCATCAGCCTTACAACTAGTCAGCCTTTGGTCTGGACCAGGCTTGCCTTTGAAAACCAGAGCAGCTAAGCAGTAGATGTGCTCAGTTCAGAATGCAGTACCCAAATTTTTGCATATTTTTCCCCGAAGCCAAGAGCTGTGTCTGTCTCCTCACCACGTTCGCTCAGGTGTGAATTGGCTGTCCCACCTTCTCTGTCTTTTTTGTTCTTTAATCCTCTTGACCCAGACACTCAAATTAAGAGTCTCAGACTCATCAAAGAGACTCTTAAACACTGTTTCAGTCTCATGGGCTGTGCATGTAGCAGATGAGCATGTTAAATGTGGGTCCTGCAGCTGGGGGAGGCTTAGACAGCAACCCATGGCTGGGGCTGGTTTGCTCATCTGAGGTCAGTGAGCGGCTCACAGCTCTCATTTTAGAAGCAAGTCAGAACACCTCTGGTGTCTGTCTTGGGTGTGGATTACAGTCTGCCTCTCTGCTGCTGTTGGGGTCCACACCCTAGGAGTCCTGCCACAGCTCCATCTCATCTCAGAGGTCTGCACAGCCTCTTGTTGAGCTCTTCCTTCCCCGTGGTTGCTTTTCCCCAGGTTTAGATGAGGCAAAGTTCCGTGTCCTCGCCAGGGCTTCCCAGCTAGGCCATGACACAAAGGCCATTACCTGAGAACAGTGGCACATCATGTGCCAAGGTGGTGTACTTTATCTCTTCCACAGAATATGTGATTACACTGTTGCTGGGCATTTAGAAAGCAATGGGGCTGTGAGGCAGAACCTGGGGGAGGGTGTGTGGTTTCACCTTTTCCCACCTCCCAGTGTGATGTGGGCATCTTGTGCTGGTCCCCTGCATGGGCTCTGAAATTCACAGGGGAGTATTTGGGTCTTTTAAAAAACAGTATAAAACAAAGTCTTCCTCCTAGTGAGGTTGGAAAGAATCTTAGCAACCATTAGTTCATCTGGCCTCACTCTACTGTAGGACAGTAGAGATGCTACCTCTACTATCCTACAGTGACCAGGTGTGTCCAGGTCACACAGTGTGCTGGCTGGACAGTACCAGCCTCAGAGCCTCAGCCTCCACTTCGTCTCCCAAATGGCTTGGTGATTCCCTGGGTATCTGTCGGTCACTTTGAGGTCTCCCATCACTTCAGTGGAGTCAAACATTGAGTAAATGTGTGTAGAACTGACACTGCAGGGCGCAGGCTCACTGGGTTTGGGGAGAATGGCCACCTGGCTTTGTAATCTCCACCTCCACCCCCTGCCACATGGGAGCAAATCTGCAGCTCTGACCTAGCCAGGGCCCCACTTGACAGGCTGGAGGGTGATCTGAACAGCCGGGGCTTGTAAACTGAGATGGGGAGTCTCAGCAGTGTCTAGGACTTTGAAGCAACTTGAAAAGATGCTGAAAAGTAAGAAGCACGTAGGCACATCTTTTGTTCCACGAGTAGGTTTAGTCAGCCTTAGGAGGGACTGTGCAGCTGACGTTTGCTTGCCTCACCCACGGGGGTCAGGCTCTCGGGTGCTCTTTAGACTCTGGCTTCCCAACATGCATTCGTGGGTGGGTCCCGTATCTTTCTCCTTAGGACTTGCTGTGTTACACAATTTCTTTCCCTTTATATCTCAGTTTTGCGTGAGTGATAAAAGTGCACGGGGTAACTTGCATGACATTTGTACCAGGCATCCTGTAGTGCATGTTGGCCACCTGACCCAGCCGTCATAAATGACCTGACTCACAGGACAGCAGGAAGTCATAAATGTTTTCTTTGCCTTTGACATTTGACAGTAATTTCATACACTGTCATTTCATTGCTATTGAAACAGCTGTCCATCCCATTTGTTACTGTGTTTTAATTTGCTCAAGATTATGCAGGCTTTGACAAAATCCCAGCGCTTTCTAGCCATTAGCGGTACCAGGTTCATGCTGCGCTGACAGTTGCTGTGTACACAGTCCCCAAGTGAGATCCTGAGCTTGCAAGGGGGAGCTCTGTCAGGGGCCAGGAAGTGCCAGCCTGGTTTGTAACAGCACGTGCGCTCTCCAGAGCCTGGGGCTTCTTCCTGCTCCTCTGGAGATTTTCAACTAACCATAAACAGGTAATCTTACCCTTCAGTCAACCATGTGGTCCTCTAAACCTGAGACCCTGGCTGTCACCTAAGCCAACCCTTGTTCTGTCAGGGGGCTTCTGGGTGTCACTGGGCAGGCTGAGGTCCAGGCCTTGGCACCTCAGCCATGTATGACCTGCAGGCTGGGGTCAGGTCTTGGCATTGCACCATCAGGTCCTTGAGGCCTGGGGAAACCCCCTCCCACTGGGCTTAGTATGCCCATTTGTAAGGTGAGGGGTTGGACCCAAGCAGTGGGGATGCCTGGCAAAGTGCAGTCGTGCCTCGGTAGGGAGGTTGCTGCTGGCATGTCATGGGCAGAGGCCAGGCTTGCTATGTCATAGCCCGTAGCACCCAGGATGACCCACGGCAAAGAGTGGCCCAGCCTCAGATGCCAGTAGTGCCGAGGTGTGGAAACCCTGAATAGACGACCTCTAAGTGTCTTTTCAGATGTCATTCTGTAATTCCAACTTGTAAATGCCCTTGATGGAAAAGAGAAGTTCTGTGTCTTGTGGCAGTGCTGCCTTCGATGACTGTAGTTGCCTGCCAAGGCACCAGAGGAAATCACAGTGGCAGTGTTAGGGCTGCTGCCCTATGGGATCTGCACTAGAGTGCCCAATACTACGTCTTGCATCACTGGGACTGATATTTGGATTGTCCCATGTGTCCAGACTCACAGGGTAGCACTTGGGAGCAAGCACTGAGAGCCCCCTATTCTGTCCTCAGAAGGTGCCGGGGCTGACCAGAGCTCTTACCTTCCACAGCATCTGTTCCTCATGCACACCCCGCCCAAGGACGTGCCCGGCTGCGGTCTGGGGCTCCCTGCCACAGTCACCTCACCCTTGGGTTTCTGTGGCCCTGCAGTTCCTCCGTGTCACGAAGCAGTACCTGCCCCACGTGGCACGCCTCTGTCTGATCAGCACTTTCCTGGAGGACGGCATCCGCATGTGGTTCCAGTGGAGCGAGCAGCGCGACTACATCGACACCACCTGGAACTGCGGCTACCTGCTGGCCTCATCCTTCGTCTTCCTCAACTTGCTGGGACAGCTGAGTGAGTGGCTCTGAGAGTGGGCAGGATTCACTGGGCTTCTTAGCAGTTGGGAGGCTGTGTGTTAACTCCCCACAGTAGAGCAGTTAATTTCCCACCTCAGGTGGGCGGCTGACTTGGGAGCTGACTGTGGGAAACAGCCTGTTCCTTATTACAGCAAGGGCTCCACTTTCTACGTTTGTGTTAAGTCCAGTCAACTTACCATGCGTGGTCCTTGCCTATCATTAATTCTCCCAGAACTTGCTTTTTGCTTGGGTAGATGGTTTTCTCTACCTGCCTCTGGGCGAGAGGGCCAGGTGAGATGGCAGTGCATCTAAACTGTGCTTCTCCCCCAGCACCCATCCTCAGACCCTGTAACCCTTGTCCTTCTCTCCAGCTGGCTGCGTCCTCGTGTTAAGCAGGAACTTCGTGCAGTACGCCTGCTTCGGGCTCTTTGGAATCATAGCTCTGCAGGTACACGGGGTGTGCGGTCGGGGCTCCCTTCTCTTTGCTCTAGTGGAGCAGAGCTTCTGAAAAGACATCCTTGAGGGTTCAGTGTCACTCCCTCTTCAGCCCTATGCATGTCTCTGACTTCCTGGAGCTCATTTCTCTTCTGGGGAAGTCATGAGCCCAAGCAGGGCTGTAGAGACGGGTCATTAGGGACGGGGCCATCTTTTGCCGCATTCCTGTGATTACTGTGACAAGGGGAAGTCCTGAGCTTGGCTGCAGTCAGGATGCTGTCTTGTTATCACGTTGCTTTATAAAGAAGAATACCTGGTTATTCAGAATGAAATTCTGGGAACAGGATATCTGAATCCACATCTGTGGTTTCAGAATCGCGTTGTTCTCCGGAACATCATAGCACATTTCTTGAGAAGTACAGAACCACATTTTGACCCTAGATCTGTCCTCGGTCTCCTGTGTCAGTTTTGTGTGTTTTAGACTCCAGCTGACATTGGAGAGACTGCCTAGGCTATTATGAATTCTGTGGAAATGCCTTTGGAAAGGCTGAGACTCAGTTGTCTCTCTCTTCTTTCCCCCCAGACGATTGCCTACAGCATTTTATGGGACTTGAAGTTTTTGATGAGGTATGTGCATTCTGGTTGGTGAGTTTTAGTATACGCTCCTCGTGTAGGCTGAGCATTGCAAATCCAAAGTCTGAAATGCTCCAAAATGGGAAGAATCTTTTTTTTTTTTTTTAACTCCATCTTGCTTCTAAAAATCTAAACCAACATGACACTCAAGTTTTGGATTTTCAGATTTGGGATGCTCAACCGATAAGTATATAAATATACCAAAATCTGAAACACTTTGGGTTCCAAGCGTTTCATGTTAGGGATACTCACTGTATTTCTAAACTCAGTTAACATCTTTGGGTCAAAACCAAGCTTGTCCAGCCTGTGGTCCACGTGCCGAACGCGGCCCAACACAAACTCATAAACTTTCTGAGTTTTTGCGATTTTTAAATTTTATTTTTTTAGCTCATCAGCTATCAGTAGTATTAGTGTATTTTATGTGTGGCCAAGCGATTCTTCCAGTGTGGCCCAGGGAAGCCAAAAGATTGGCTCTCTGGTCTGAATTGGGCCTCTTAGAAGCAGGTTCTGAAGAGAATGCTGCAGAGGCTCTAGAATAGTAGTGACTGAAGCCATCTCTTTTGCCCCTTATTTCACGGGTGTGGGGACTCAGGATCTGAGTAGAGGACGTGGCTGCCCACAGGGACCCAACTGGTCAACAAACACTGAAACTGTGACTTGGTTCTGCGTGGGTTCAGGTAGCCCATCACTGCCAAGTTGTAAAGACACCTCTGTCTCTTGAGCTATGTAAGGTTTTACATGGGTGTCACTCCAGAGTCTGAGGTCCTGTGTGCATGCCTGCCTGGTCCTGCTTCGCAGATTGCTGGCTTTGGAGAAAGGGAAGTAAATGCCTTCCTATATGCGCACCAAGGTCTCCCTGCACCTGGTCTGACAGGCAGGCCAGATCCTGGTGAGACTTCGCTTCAGCCTACATATCTGTTCCTCAGGAACCTGGCCCTGGGAGGAGGCCTGTTGCTGCTCCTAGCAGAATCTCGTTCTGAAGGGAAGAGCATGTTCGCAGGCGTCCCCACCATGCGTGAAAGCTCCCCCAAACAGTACATGCAGCTCGGAGGCAGGGTCTTGCTGGTTCTGATGTTCATGACCCTCCTTCACTTGGACGCCAGCTTCTTTTCTGTAAGTATTCCTGCTTGCCTGAATGGGTCTGGTTTCCTGTTCTACTAGAGAGAATGCTGTCCCTCCCCCATCTCCTCCCTGTTCACCCCTCCCTGGTTGGGTACTAACGACTGCCTGGGGGAGCTGCTCAAATGGAGCAAACCTTTGATCCCATTAACACAGACCAAAAAAATCATCAGTCCCTTGTGTGTCAAGCGTTCTTTCCAGCAAGTGAAGGCCAGAGCCTCTAACCTTGGTGGAGCATGCTTGGCCCTTGGTTGGCCAAGGCTCTCCACCCAAGCTCCTGTCTTCTTTCTGTCCACACTGTTCACATCTTAAGTAATTCCTGTATGCCAGGTGTCAGGGCAGGCCTCCAGAAGCTTCCAGAACACATCTCTGGAAATGACTGAGAGCCTCAGCCGGGCAGTGTCCAGGAACGGTTCCTGGTGCCATGGGGAGAGGAGAGGGTTTCTGGCTTGGATGTCTGGGTGGACCAAGAAGCACGTGGGAATTTATGTATGGATTAGAGATGCATCTTAGTAAATCACAGCCTGTTAATAGTTGGGACTTTAATCTTCCTCAAACCTTCCACATTTCAAAGCTGGTGCTTTATTGCCTCCTGCCTCCCCCCAGCTTTGGTCGCCCCACTTGTAACAGCAGCCTTCTCAGCAGTAGTACATCAGTCTGATAGAGACTTGCATGACACGCCGCTGCTTGAACTTTTGTTCGTAAAGCACCTCTCTTCTCCTCATGTTTATTTTGAATTTCTTACGTTTCAACCTTTGCAGATTGTCCAGAACATCGTGGGCACAGCTCTGATGATTTTAGTGGCCGTTGGTTTTAAAACCAAACTGGCTGCTTTGACTCTTGTTGTCTGGCTCTTTGCCATCAACGTGTATTTCAACGCCTTCTGGACCATTCCAGTCTACAAGCCGATGCATGACTTCCTGAAATACGACTTCTTCCAGACCATGTCGGTGATCGGGGGCTTGCTCCTGGTGGTGGCCCTGGGCCCTGGGGGTGTCTCCATGGATGAGAAGAAGAAGGAGTGGTAACAGTCACAGATCCCTACCTGCCTGGCTAAGACCCGTGGCCATCGAGGACTGGTTCGGGGTGGATTCAACAAAACTGCCAGCTTTTATGTATCCTCTTCCCTTCCCCTTCCTTGGTAAAGGCACAGATGTTTTGAGAACTTTATTTGCAGAGACACCTGAGAATTGATGGCTCAGTCTGCTCTGGAGCCAGTCTGGCGTCTGGCCCTTCAGCGCTGGTCAGCCTGATGGTTAGAAGCCTCCCTCATGCTGAGGCTTTGGGGTGAGCGGCTCACCTGGCTGCGGCAGCTCAGTCCTATTTTTCAGTTTCTTTTTTGAGGGGGTCCAGAAGGGGGCCTTCAAGCTGTACTGTGAGCAGACACATTTGTATATCATTCAAAGCAGTCTCCCTCTTATTTTTAAGTTTACATTTTTAGCGCAAACTACTAAATAATTTTGGATGGTTCAGCCAAACCTCAAATAGTTAATCTCCCTGGTTTAAAATCACACCAGTGGCTTCGATGATGTTTCTGCCGCTGCATCGTAATATTTTCTCAAACAGTGAAAACATTTAGGGACACCCAAAGAATGCTGTAGTATTAGAAGGGTGGTGGAAGCTTCTGTTTATGATAAAAGTCATCGGTCAGAAAATCAGCTTGGATTAGCACTAAGTGTTTTACTGGGTAACACCCTGCGAGTTTTAGTAGCTTGAGGCAAGGACGAGGGGCAAGAAGTTCTTGCAGAAGCTGCTGGTCTGGGTGCTGCTGGCTTTGGACCTGGCAGTGGGGAAGGCTAGTCAAGAAACTGCACACGGGGTGGCCCCAGCAGCAGTACCCTGCAAGCCAGACTGACCAGCTGCTCCTCAGACCAGCTTGGGGAGCGGCAGTTGCTGTGGGCCGAGGGTGTGGTGGGAGCTCCCAGCACTGGAGACCCACGGACTCAACCCAGTTACCTCACATGGGGCCTTTCCTGAGCAAGGTGTCGAAAGCGCAGGCCACCCTGGCCGAGCAGCACCACCCTTTCCTAGGCTGCACTCGCCCTGTGGGCAGCCCTGACACACCACTTTCCCAAGGCTGTTGCTCACTCAGATTCTGTCCGTTTGCTGTGCTGAATGCAGCCAAAATTCCTTTTTACAATTTGTGATGCCTTACCGATTTGATCTTAATCCTGTATTTAAAGTTTTCTAACACTGCCTTATACTGTGTTTCTCTTTTTGGGGGGGTTAACTGCTTGTTGCTCCCTGTCACCTGCACCATAGTGAATGCCACAAGGGTGGTAGAACATCTCTCTGGCCCCTAGACCCAGCTGGGGACAGGCTGCTGCTGTGGTCCAGCCCTGAGCCAGCCTCTGGCTTGGCCTTTTGTCCATTGGCTCTGCAGGGCACGGGAGGCAGGTTTCTGCTCATAAGTGCTTTTGGAAGCCACCTACCCTGAGGAGGGGGCACCTTTTTAACACAACCGAGCTAGTCCCAAGGTGTTTGCAAATCTTCCCCCGGAGGCCCACTTCCTTATCTCCTAATATTGGTAAGATCAAGCATTGGCTTCAGTTCTCTTCTGTGATCATTCAGGTGCTCCCTGCAAGAAGACTGGCTTCTGTCTCAGTGTTCCAGCCTCGGCAGGGCTGTCTCCGAGTGGTCTATATCGCACTCCCTGTTAGTGCAGTATGACAGTCCCATCAGATAACCTTGGCTAAGTCACAGTTTCTCTGTGGTCAAGGTTGGTTGGCTGGTTGGTAGAAAGTAGGGTGGACCAAAGGAGACCACGTGAGTAGTTGGCACGTTCTACACCAGCAGCACCTCCGCCCTAGTGGGTGTTCCTGTTTCTCCTGGCCCTGGGTGGGCTAGGGCCTCAGACTGGGGGACATGCCTTTGCTAGGAGAGGATAAGTGGGATCTACCAATTGGGTTTGGCAAAACAATTTCTACGATTTTTTTGCTTTATGTGGGAAACATCTAAATCTCATTTTATGCTGTATTTTATATCTTAGTTGTGTTTGAAAACGTTTTGATTTTTGGAAACACATGGAAATAAATAATGGCATTTGTTGTATGCGGTGTGATCCTATGGTGTTGCCCAGCCTGGCTGGGGCTCCCCTCGGGATGCCAGTGGGCAAGGTTGCTTGTTCAGGCTTCTCTGAGGACCACTCAGAAGCCATATCCAGAGAGAATTTGTCCCTCAGAGGCCCTGCTGCCTCCTGGGTAAGGGGGACACATCCCCTCAGCCCTGCCTTAGAGGTAACAAGTATCATGAGACCAAGCAGACACCGGGGACAGCTGACCATTCAGAGGACATGTGGCTGGATGAGGAGTGGGGGAAAATAGCTGAAGGCTTTCTTGAAACTTCTCAGCATGTGCTTTTATTGACCTGGCTGTTTACAGGAGCTGAAGCTCTTAGGTTTGCGGGGATGACTCTTGAACTTCTTTTTCAATGAGCCCAACTGCTTCTGTGGGATAAACAATTCTGATGATGGAGGCTTTCTGATCCCATAGAGAAGGGGCCCTGGGAGTATAGGGCTATCCCTACCTGCACAGCCTCGGAGGCTTCCTCCAAGCCCCCCCCCCCACCCATTTCCTTAACAGCTGCAGGATTAGCCAGCACTCAGCAAGGCCTTAGAGGAGCACACTGCAGTGCCACACACGCATTAGGACCTTGACCTCTTCTAGTCTGGGTCCTGCTTATCTACCAAAGGCAAGGAAGTCTCCACTCCTGCCCCTATGGCAAAGGTGGTGGTCAGTAATCAGGTCCCTGTGCCACAGGGGAAAGGACGAACAAGCCATAGCTCATAGTCTGGGGGGAGGGGGATTATCCTCACAAACCCTTGGTCTTGACTGTGGTCCACAGAGCCAGTGGTAGGCATTCAACCTCCTGCCAGCCAGCAGCCTCGGCTTCCAGGAGGCTTTCATGTGTGTTAGCTTGGAATTTCACTTGTGAAGAAAAAGATTCTTTTTTTTTTTTTTTTTTTTTGAGACAAGAGTCTTGCTGTCACCCAAGCTGGAGTGCAGTGGCACAATATTAGCTCACTGCAACCTCTGCCTCATAGGTTCAAGCAATTTTCCTGCCTCAGCCTCCCCAGTAACTGGGATTATAGGCACCTGCCACCATACCTGGCTAATTTTTGTATTTTTGGTAGAGACAGAGTTTCACCACATTGGCCAGGCTGGTCTTGAACTCCTGAGCTCAAGTGATCTACCCACCTTGGCCTCCCAGGTGCTGGGATTACAGGCCTGGGCCACTGTACCAGCCTCAATTTTCTTTTTTTAAAAAAATGAAAAACCATCCCTAGAGGAAGCCACTGCCACACTGACAGGGTGGAGGTGACAGCTCACCTTCCTGCGCTTTCGGACCAGCCCCCAGTCCACGTCCGTCTCCCTCCTGCCAGTGGACTGTCTTAGGGGCTTTGTCTCCTCGTCCTCTTCATCTGTCAAAAAGTCATCAGTGCCATCCATGTCCTCTGTGTTTCCAAGGTCCTTTCTGGTGAATAGCTCAGCTGGAAGGAACATAGGGATTGGCTGATGGTTATTTTAGGCTGAGTTTACCACCACCTGTGCAGGGGAGCCAGCACCACAGCCTGCTCCCTCTGACAGGAGAGGGTCAGGGCGAGGCAGGGGCTATTCCACTTACGTGGGTACAGGTCTGTCATGCTGTCGTCACTCGGAGCTCCCCCCTCATCACTGGACATGGGCTCCCAGAAGGCTTCCCATGAGCGAGGCCCATCACCGTCCATCTGGTCCTCCCTCTTTCTCCGGTGCACCAGGCACGCAGGGACATACTCCAGCCCTTGCTTCTGACATTCTGCATCTGGGAAATAGACGAGCATATATTGGGTGCCTCCACACCCTACACGATCTGCTGGGCCACAGCTAACCTGTGGGGACTGCACTGGGATAGGGTCCCACAGCCCTACCACCCTGGACAAAAGCCAGAGCAGCTGCTGGGCGCCTTGGCCCTGTTCCTACCAGGCATGCAGGGAGAGTGGTGGGGCAGGGCTGCAGCTGGGAGGTGAGAAGATGGTGCAGGTCTGCTGGGCCTTGGCCAGGGATGAGTGCATTCCGGATCCAGCCAGGCCTGGGAAGCCATGGCTAGGAGGGCACTGAGCAGGCCCAAGGCTAGCCCTGCCCCAGTCAGCTTGGCATGGCCTCTCAAAGGCAGCTTGGGCTGGCAGTGATGCCACCCTCTCCCCAGCAGCCCGAAGTCCTTCCTCAGTGCACCGCAGACCCTGTCCGGGAGGGCGGGGCTCAGTGGAGGTTGGCTGCCTGTCCTTTGCTGCCCCTTAGAGGGTGAGAGGGGAATTGGGACAAGCCTTCCACGGAAGGACCTCAAGTGTCCACCACTGTCCTCTCATATATTAGAGGGTCAGCTGGGGCTTGCCCTCCAGTCTGGCGCAGCTCCCACCATCACCTCATGCACTGCAGGAGCCCTGCTGGGCCCCAGCCGCTGATGTGGTGGCCCATCTCCAGGGCTCTTTCCTTCCTTGTCTCTGCCACCCACTCCCATGGCCACACAGAAGCCTTGTTACCATCACAACTTGCAGGCAGAGCCCCTCACAGCCATGTTCGGACTTCTCTGGACCTGTAGTGACTTCACCGACCCAGTTCCATCTCAGCTCCACGGTCTGTCATCATAACCACTCTCATGGGGACCCTGTGGCCCCTGCACTTAGAACCTTCCTGCCCATCCCTGAGCAGCTAACACACTGGCTGGAGAAAGTCCAAGCCCCAGGCTGGCAGCCCTCATGCCTGCAAGGCCTCTGCGAGGGCCCGCTTTCCACTCGAGAAACCCTGGTCCTGCCTTCTCAATCCACGCTCATGCTTGCGGAGGGCTGGGCCACCTCTCACCGGGAAATAGAAGCCGGTGGACTCATATTCCCATGCGCAGACCAACCTGAATCTGTCGACTCCAGCCTCTGTCCATTTCCGTCCTTAGCTGCATTCCATAAAGGCCTTCTGGTGACCCAGCACCTGCCTGAGGCTGGGCACTACCCTCGTGGGCTGCAGCCTATGCTCCACTCTAGCCAGGTGTCCCTGCCAAGCTTCGGGTGCCTCACCATGGTTGCCAGGGGCCTCCATATCAGCAAATCTATCATTTTTCTGTCCTCATCTTCCCTTCAGGAACACGGGAGGACTTCCTTCCTTTTCCTGGGGCTCAGGACTACTTCCTCTCTCCCTTCTCTAAACTCCCTGGGTGCTTACCCAGCACCGTGGAGCAAGCATCTCCTTCATCCAGCACGGCTGTCCCTGTTTCAAAAGCTCGATGCCTTCCCTAATAAACACCTTTCCTAATACAACTCAAGCTTCAAACCTTCAAAGGGACTCTGAATTCTCCCCTAAAACCCACCTTTTCCTGGATGACCGCAGCCAAGGGGCCCTCACTTCTCAACCACACCCACTGTCCATGCAGCCCCTGCCCCAGCCCTCTCCACACACACACTGCAGGGATCCTCGCCTGGCCTCTGGGCTGGCCCTGCTGTGCACGCTAGCCCCGCCTGTGAGCCTACCTCAGCCAACACATTTTTGCCTCAGACCTCCATGGACCCTGGCCTCTACCTGGGCTGCTATTCCTCCCCAGCCCCACTGCCACCACGTCCCTCCAGCCTGAGCCTGTAGCAAATCCCTCAAGAAACCTCCCAGCCCTCCTGTCTCTGCAAGCCCACCCCACAGCCTTCACCCAGTTTCTTCCACATGTCACATCACCACGTGCACTCACTCACACCAGAGCCTGCTTCTGGCCCTGCACCTGCCTGCACTAGAAGCTGTGGGGTCAGGGGTCAGAAACAGGCATGCTGCATCAACACGGATCACTGAAGGATGACCTGCCTTCAAGCATGCTCCACTGGGGGCAGGGTGGGCACGCACCCAAATGATGATGCCCTCTGACGGGGGCCCACCGAGACTTACATTTATCCAGAGCTCTCTGGTACCGCCGGCCCTGGATGTGCCTCAGCACGTGTTCTGGGCACTTGTTGATGTGCCGCAGGGTGAGTTTGCAGAACAACTGGTGCCTACAGAGCAGAGAGACCCAGTTTGCAGGGACAGTACACAGCAAGGTACCAGACCGGTGGTTGCGTCTTGGACTCATCCCTGGACGGTCTACTGGGGATGGTGCACCGGGGATGATCCACCATGCGACCTGAGTATTGAGCTTTTTTAAAGGCTCCCGGAGCAATTCCACTCTGAAACTGGGCAGGGAACTGCTGACCCAGGCCAACTGCAGCCTCTTAAGGTTTACTGGAAAAGTAGGCATAGCAGCCTCACTGACTGCTCCAGGATGAGTTCATGCAAGAGGAAGGCTCCGCCTGGCCAAGTGCTCAATGAATGGGAGCATCCCATCCGTTTTGACGATAACTGCCAATCCTGGATCCCAGCTAAATCAAAGATACCTTCTGGGGTCAAGAGGAGAACCCAACGCTGTGCACAACCTCAGATGACAAAGCACAAGCCCCTACTCTTCTGTGAAGCAGCCACACCCCACAGGACAAACCTCACGTTTACCGAAAAGCAAACGAGCTCACGGAGGGGCCTCACGCAGGTGACTCCAGTATCCGGGTGCGCACCTGGATCCCAAGGCTCCCAGCTCTGAGAGAGTGGGGGCTGCAGCACTGGCGGAGTCCTCAGAAGGAGGGAACTTTGGAGTTTACCACCCAGGACCTGTCCTCAGTCGAGCCCTCCCGAATGCTGCCTTAGAGAAGACTCAGGCACCGGGGGCACCAGCGGAGGGGCTGTCCCAACTGCCCTGGCCTCCCCGCGCCGCCGCGGACCACCTACGGGTTCTTAGTGCTGGGCACGATGTGAGGTTCAAACTCTGCATAGTCGAACGCCGGGGAAGCGCGGACCAGCCGCTGGTACTTCTTGCCGCGGGTGTAGACCTGGAGCTCCGGCAGGCGGCAGGGCAGCTCGTGACCCGTCAGGATGCACCTCACCTGCGGGGGCGGCGGGAGGTCGCGAGAGCCCAGGCTCCCGCCATGCCCACTCCCCGATGCCCCCTCCAGCCGCGCCCCCCTCCTCCCCTCCCCTATCCTCTGGCTTCCTCTCTCCGCTGCCCTCCGCTCAGCCCCTCAGCGTCGTAACTGCGCCTTTCTCCCCCACTCCGTTCCCCTCCTGCGCAGCCAACCTTGCGGGAGTCCGGCTGCAGCCGCAGGCTCGGATGCTCGCGCAGGAAGGCCCGCACGTCGGCGGGCAGCTCGCTCATGGCCTGGCAGCCCGCGGAGCAACCCTGCGGACGCCGCTGGCACCACGTGGAGCTGGGGGCGGGGTTCTGGGCGGGACTCGGTGGCGCCCCGGAAGCAGATGCCTCCGACGTCCCGGAAGCGCCCGAGGGGCTGGATGCGATGGCGGCGGTGGCTGCACTGCAGCTGGGGCTGCGGGTGGCGGGGCTGCGGGTGGCGGGGCTGGGACGGGTGAGCGTGGGGCGCAGGGAACGAGAGGGCGGCGCGGGGCGCGGGGTAGGGACCCAGAGCTCAGCCCGCCCGTCCGTGTCCGCAGGCCCCGGCCAGCGCCTCCTGGAGGAGTGTCCTTGGGGTCTCCCCGCGCCCAGGTGAGGACCGCAGGCCGGGCTGTGATTCAGGCGCCTCGGGAGAGGCACCTGCTCTCTGCCCTGCACTTTGAAGGGGTGTCGTGGGGATTGAAATGAACCCACTGCTGGCAGAACTGAGGTTCTCTGGGAGTGACAGATTCCGTATTAAAATGCTTTTAGTGAAAACGTGGTCGTGTACCGGGCATTCAGCAAGGGCTTTGTCCTCACAACAACGCGAGGGGTAGCTCCATTGTCGTTTTTGTGTTACAGAGAAGGCTCCAGAGTTACTTCCCAACGTCCCTTCCAGCTAATGGGCGGCCGGCCCAGGCTGAAAGCTCAGGGTTGTGAAAGTAAAGGGCATCTAACCACCATGGCTTACGTGTTGCTTCTCTGCAGCACAGGGTAATTTGCTATGTGTAGAGGGTGCTGTGCAAGCCTGCTTCGGGCCTGCCTTTTTATTACTGCTTTTTTTTAGTATCTGCAAGGCCCATGGTGCTTTTCAGCCAATGGGACTCGCCCTCTTAAGAGCTTAAAGGCACCTTCTGTGTACATTCTTCCGAGTCGTCACGATTAGTTGTAAAAACTGAAAGCTGTTAAGAGCTCTGTGAACCATTACTCTTGAGTATGTTTCTCTGCATAACACAACCACGAGCGCCTGGCTAAGCAACTTAGTAACTAGCCGCTTATTAAAAGCATTTTGAGTGGATGAATCGTGCATCTTAGTCCAGTGGAATACATCTTAGCATATTCTTGAGTAAAAAGGCCTGAGTTACCCAGGGTCGTAGTTGGTCAAGCCAGTACTGAGCCCTAGATCTCACTCACTCAGTCGGCAAGCATACTCAGTGTGTGCCATATCCCGGGCACTGGGTTGGGCTTGGCTGGACACGGGCTGCTGTTAAGCTCCAGGCAGCAGGTTTTGTTCCCTCCTGTGCCATAGTCTCTCAGGCAGTACTGGAGTCTTTTTTGGAACTGGCTGCTCCAGGTCTCTGTTCAAGGGCTTCTGCCTCCATGTCAGTGTTGTGAAACTTTCTCCAGAGGTGGCCTGGAGGCCAAGCAGGTGCGGCAGTTCTGCAGCAGAAGCATCTGCCACAAAAGCGGAAGACGACTCCTTTCTCCGGTGGGTCCTGCTCCTCATCCCCGTGACTGCCTTTGGCTTGGGGACATGGCAGGTAAAGACCCGCACCTGGTGGGATAACTCTGGGCCCTTGACCCTGCTGCCATCTGCTTGGGCTTAAGTTCTGTCACTGTAGGTCCAGCGTCGGAAGTGGAAGCGGAACCTGATTGCAGAGTTGGAGTCCAGAGTTCTAGCCGAGCCTGTCCCTCTGCCCGCAGAGTAAGTGTGTGGTTGCGCCCCTAGGGCCGATCTCATTTCAGTTCAACAGCGGAGCCCTACCTTCTGCTGGGCGGCCTGCCCCCTTGGCAGGACATTTAGCCACTTGCTTCACCTCAGATGAGAGCTGTCAGTATCAGTCATCCTGTTGGGCTTGTTGACACCTGACTGCCTTTGTGAAGCTACCTGAGGCTGCCTCCTGACATAGGAAAGTCTTATTTGGGGTTCTGCATGTCACTCTTTTTTCAGGTGTAGTGAACTTATCCTCCACAGGGCCCAAGGCCCTGTAGGTCTCACCGTGAGGGTGGTGTTTTGAAAAAGTGCCCTAAATGATTTGACTGCCCTCTCCCTAGAATATAACCTCAGACAGGTATATCCAAGCAAATGTTCCATTCAGCGTAGCAGACGGGATGCCAGATTTGGCTTGTGGATGAGGTTTTGGCTCACATGTTTTAAAAAATTTCACATAAAATATGTATTGAGGAGTCCAGATTTTTAGCTTCTCCAGTAAAGGTGTTTTCTGGGAGTGCAGATCCACATTCCCACATGGCATCAAAGGGCCAGTTTCCTTTTCTTGTCTGACCGTGGTGGGCTGTGTAGTCTGCCACCCTCATTAGGGGACTCGTTTTCCGGCTAAACGTTGCTCGGGCACTGTTCTTGTCTCCATGCAGCCCAATGGAACTGAAAAATCTGGAGTATAGGCCAGTGAAAGTCAGGGGGTGCTTTGACCACTCCAAGGAGCTGTATATGATGCCCCGGACTATGGTGGACCCTGCTCGGGAAGCCCGGGAGGCGGGCCGCATCTCCTCCTCAGCTGAGACTGGGGCCCATGTGGTCACTCCCTTCCACTGCACCGACCTGGGGTGAGTAGGGCAGGTGGGAGCTGGCTGTCCCGGCAGACAGTCAGGGTATACTAATTTACATCACTCTTTCTTTCACAGCCCCTAACCTGGGTGGGACCCTGGGAAACCAAAGATACCCAGAAGATTCAGTTCGTTGCATAGTTGTTAAAATCTCTAATTGTGACATTGACTTAAACTTCTCAGCCAGCTCATTTATGACGGAACAATTTCTGTATGTTGACCTCTGAAGAGGAAGGAGGGATTCATGAAACAGGGGTCCTTTCTCTAGACAAACTCTCTAGTGGCCCCCACATTAGATGGCGGGGTATGAGGAGGGGCACAGGAGAGCAACTCAAGAGAAAGGATCCCAGCCCTACCTTGAGGGAGTAGAGTTGGGAATGCCTCCCTAGGGGGCCATTTGGGAGTTAAGAGATGGGAAGAACATTCCAGGCAAAGCAAATGACAGGTACAGGAGCACCTGTGTGACTCACTGAGGAACTGGAGGATTAATGTTCAAATGAAAATACCTGGGGCTCTTGTCAGCCCATGGGTTCCGGTTTTAGGCCCGGGATGGTTCGGTCCAAAATGCTTCGTCTCCAACAGGCTGGGGTGCCAGGGTTTCTCTTCACGCTGCCCCCTCTATGAGGAGGGATTGGAGGCAGCCATTGCTAGTTCAGGGGAGAGGTGTGGAGTCTCAACTCTGGCATGGCAGTGTTGGTCACCAGTTGCACGTTGCAGTGGGAGAGCAGAAAGGAAGCAGCAGATAGGAAAGCCACATTGGTGAAAAGTGGTGAGGTGGCAGGGATGCTTTTACCAACCAAAGGGCCTCAAGAGAGGAAGACTTTGGCACTGCCAGGGCTCCACTGAGCCAGTCCTGTTTTAAAAGCCTTCCTTTGTGCTATAGTTGTTCCTATGGGTGCCTGAGTAACTGAGTGATGGCTTTTATTCAGAAACCCTCCCCACCTAAACAGCACTTTCGTTACCCTAGAATCACCATCCTGGTAAATAGAGGGTTTGTTCCCAGGAAGAAAGTGAATCCTGAAACCCGGCAGAAAGGCCAGGTAAGGGACATGGACCCTTCCTACCTTAGGGAAGGCTCTGGGAGTCAGCCAGGCTCCATGGTCTCTCACCTTCCTTTATAGATTGAGGGAGAAGTGGACCTCATTGGGACGGTGAGGCTGACAGAAACCAGGAAGCCTTTTGTCCCTGAGAACAGTCCAGAAAGGAACCACTGGCATTACCGGGACCTGGAGGCTATGGCCAGAATCACAGGCGCAGAGCCCATCTTCATTGATGCTGACTTCAGTATGTTGTGACCAGCTCACCCTAGAACAAATAGCTTTTGTGAAGACTGTCCTTCCTCCTCCTAACCCTCATTACCCAGTCCCTGCTGAGACATACATTGTCACATGTGTCTATGGGGGAGGTGGCAACTCAGCAAGGGGAACCTAGCTAGGCAAGTACTGAGGGGTCAAGGCCAAGGTAAAGGCCACACAGGATTTCCCATTAAAACGACAGCCACTAGGAAGTAGTGCAGAGGCTGGCAGGCAGCAGAGGGTGGACTTGAGTCCACTGTCTCTGCAGAAAGCACAGTCCCAGGAGGACCCATTGGAGGGCAAACCAGAGTCACTCTGAGGAATGAGCATCTGCAGTACATCGTAACCTGGTGAGTCCCAGGCGGTCCCCTGGCTCCCTCCCCTTCAGCCCAGCAGCCCACTAACACTGGCTCTTTCAACCCCAGGTATGGACTCTCTGCAGCTACATCATACCTGTGGTTTAAGAAGTTTGTACGTGGAACACCTGGTGCGTGAGACCAGCTGCTAAAGCCCTATCCTTGAATAATGATGTATTTGAAACTACCTTTATGCTGGATCATGTGCTCTTGGGATAAATAAAAGTTCTGGGCCTTCTACCTTGCATGAGCTCATGGCTGGTTGATCATAAAATCCTGACTTTGTTTCAGTCAGTTCAAAGACCTTTCCCAAAACTTAACACAAAAATTACATCTCTAAGGAACAAAATGCCTGGTTAAGAATGTGTAAGGGTGAGAATGAAGGGCTGGGTGCAGCGGCTCACTTGAGGTCAAGAGCTGAGGCCAGCCTAACATTCCAAACCCCTTCTCTACCCAAAACACAAAAATCAGCCAGCTGTGGGCCTGTAATTCCAGCCACTCAGGAGGCTAAGGCACCAGAGTATCCTGAACGTGAGAGGCAAAGGTTGCTGAGATCACACCTCTGCACTCCAGCCTGGAAGACAGTGAGGGTTCTTCTCTTTAAAAAAAAAAAAAAAGATACTGAACCCAAGAGGCGGAGGCTGCGGTGAGCCGAGATCGCGCCATTGCACTCCTCCAGCCTGGTAAAAGCGAAACTCCGTCTCAAAAAAAAAACCCCAAGTAAGATTCAACCCAAGATACCTACAGACACTGGCTGAAGGAAAATTTGTATTACTTAAATTACTTTTATTTACAGAAAACTATAATGGATGTTTCAAGTTCTTCCACCCTTGCTTTTTCCAGGCTTGGCGATGTGAGCCAAACCTGGGACCCAGGACATTGCCTCCCCACTGACGGCGTTATCTGAAAAGACAAAAAGAGGGAGTCAGCTTAGCCTCTTGTTCTCTGAGATTTTCAGGGTTGTTAGCTGCGTTGTTGTGTTTGGCTGTTCCAAGCTGATCGCCAGATGGAACTGCTCATACGTTAAGCCAGCCAGTTGTCTGGAAGGATGATTAGCACGATATTTTGTGTGAAGCTGCTCTTACCTCCTCGTATCTGTCACTGCAGTTTCTCCTGGTAGCTTCCACCAGCTTAGCCAAAGTGCCTTTGTCTTCCCTAACATGGCAGGAGGGAAAACAATAGGGGGTTTCTGGCCTCTCAGTTTCCCTTTTAGAATGTCTAAGTTTCTTCATTTTTAGCTCAAGACAGTCTTTGCCTCAGATGCGATGTGACCACATGGTTTATTCAGGTGAAGAAATTCTTAACCATCATTGGCAAAAGTTCAGATAAATGTATTTTTTTTAATAAGACGGTTTCACCATATTGGTCAGGCTGGTCTTGAACCCTGACCTCAGGTGATCCGCCCGCCTTGGCCTCTAAAGTCCCTGGATTACAGGCCTGAGCCACCACGCCCAGCCAAATGCCAAATGTATTTCTTAAAGGTAAAAGATTGGCCTTTAAGGAAAACAACTGTGAGGCTTGGATTAAATGCACTGGGGAAGTCTGGGGCCAGGCTGTGTACTTACCCATTAACCCGGGTGAATGCCACAGTCGTGCAGGTCTTCCTGTGGACTAGACGTCCGTCTTGCCTTCCCCTTGATGATACAGTAAGGGACTCCCATTTTCCGACAGAGGGAAGGCAAGAAGACAACCAGCTGGAAGAAAGCATTAGCTGAAGAGCGTATTTGGACCAAAAGCAGTACATTTCAAAGCTAGCTCGGCAGCAACTGCTCAGGGTTAAAAAGCTCTGGATTCCCACTTTAAGGTTAAATTCAGTGAGAGATTCACATCATTGCAAGAGCGACGCGTTGAGCTGCATCCCTTGTCAGTACTGTCCCCACCCACTTCGGTCTCAACACTGACTCGTCATTAGGCCTACTCTTCCCAGTACTGACAGAAGCCCTTGGATTAGCAGTCAACAGGCAAACACACCTCAATGGGATCCGTGTCGTGAGCAATCACCACCAGCTCAGCTTTCTTTCTCTCCACCAAGGCAGTGACGGTGTTAACTCCTAGAACACACAATCAGTGTGACCATTCACCAGGCCTGCTCCGGTCACTAGAAGCTGCTGGGCCCAGGTGCTGACTCTGTTAAAAAGCTCGCTTTTACTCTTCAGTCATTTCAGGTGAAGAAATTCTACATCACTGCAACAGCTGGCCCCCAGTGTTCACCCTAGGGTGGGGTCTACTCACCTGCTCAAAGGACAGGTGGTCTCTTAGTGGGGATGTCCCCTTTGCCAGCAGCTTTCTTCTCGGCCGGGGCCAACAGCCTCTGCTGCTTCTCTTGCTGCCTCTCTGGCCTATACTTCTGGGCCAGCTTCAGCACCTCAATAGCTGGGAAAACACTTTTCAGTTCAGGCTTGTAGTCAAGGTTCTACTCCTTATCACTGAATAGAAACGCTACATCCCTATATATAAGGACTACAATGTAATGACAAAGAAACTGAAGGCCATTCACCCTCAGATTCCGGATGAAGTCAGTCATCATTGACTTTAATAAACTCATACACCTCAAAAGCTCCCCCCCACCCCGGAAGCCTCAGATACAGAACGGTCAGAGTCGAGTCTCTGCCTGAAAAACTCCTTTCCACGCCACACAACCTCACCTGTTTGGCGGTCCAGGGCCTGGGTGAACTGGTTAATGGCAGGAGGCACTTTCAGCCGCTTATAAAGCATGGTTCTTTGCCGCTGCAGCCTGACACAGAGGGGCCATTTCACAAATCCGGTGAGGTCTCTTTTCGGTTGGCTGTCGTGGCCTGAGAAATAAAGGGCGACATCAACCGAGTGAGGCTCCATTTCCGTGTCAAGTTCATGTCTGGGGCCACTCAGAAGGGTGTGGGTGCATCAGCGATCTTGGTGGTTTAAAACGTCATCAGCATCTTTCAGATAGCAAATATTCTCTTACATCATCTGCACCCAAGCACCCGAGAACGCGAGCGAGAGCACGATGCCTTTCCTAACAAGAAGCCAAGGGGCCACCAAGTACAGCAGAATTGCAATCCGAGGGCCTCGCTGGGACAACACTGCTGCACTTGTTTTCGGATGGCTAAGATGAATCCAAGGCCACTTCCCTATTCAGCCGAACGCTCACTCAGCAACTCCCAATGAAAGCAAGAGACAGGCACCATCACTGCCCGTCTCCAAGGGACACAAGTTGAGGACTGACACCACGTCACACCCATTAAAACCTACAAGATCCGACTCAACCCTATTACCACTTTTCCTTGGGGAAAAACACAGACCGTTTCATTCTACCGTTTGTTGCTCACCAATGCCAAAATTCTTCAGCTTTTCAAATGAAACACGGGATTCGCCACTTTCTCGGCCTCCTGCTCCACGACAGCAGGGACCGGAGCCACCTTCTTCCCCTTGGTCTTGAAGTTCCGGCTGCACAGAAAGAAAATCCCGGTTAAGCCGCCGCCTCCTTCGTCCGGAGGTCTCAGGTTGGCTCCTTCAAAACAAGGGGCGCCGACGGCCCCTGCCGGACCAGACCGGCGAGCTGCGTTTAGAAGCCCCCTCCGCGCGCCCCCCCACCCCAGCCTGTGCAGCTGCGGCCTTGGTTGCCGGGAACATCCTCGCCGTGACTCGACAAGCGCGTCCTCCGTCAGCCGCACGGAACCCCGAGTGGCCGGAGTCCGGCTAAGGCCGACGCCACGCTCTCTTCGCGTCGCCGACCCAGGAGACTCCCCGGACGGGACTCAGGGCGCCTGAGCCGCGGCCCCGCAGGCTCCAGAAGCAGCAGATGCGGGCTCGGAACTCGTTGGACAAAACCTCTGGGGCGGCCCTCAGAAAAACCAGGCGCCGCTCGCTAGTGCTCCGAGCGCCTCCGCCCCGCCGCGCTCCCGGGCCTCCTCCTCCAGCCCAGCGGCATCCGGACCAACGCATCCCGCTTCCGGCCGCCCAGGGCTTTACTCCGTCTCAATGTCTCCGTGCCACACCAGGTACGGCTCTTCTAGAGTTAGGCGGAGTAGGAGGCCCTGTGAGGCCGCGCCTGCAGGATGGCAGCGGAAAAAGTCGGGACCCGGTTACGCTGTCGCAGAAAAAAACCTCACTCACCATCCTCGGCAGCGGGAAGACAAAGGAAGGAAAGGGAATTGTGGGTAATAAATATGCCCCCAGGCAGATCGCGAGAGTTGATGCCGGCGCGGGATATCAGATTTAAAGCAACAGGACTCCTATAAACCTAAAAATCGACGCGGGTCGGAGAAGCTACGGAGGCTGACTCAGTTCTCCGACTGCGGAGCGACCGGGAAGACTGTCCGGCCGAGAAACTGCGGCGGGCGGGCCCGGCCCGGGGAGAGGCGCGGGAAAGTGCGGGTCCCGGAGGTACTTGCCCACCCTGCCCCGGGCCCACCCCGCGGACGCGGCGTCCGGTGCGTGGGCGCTGTGTTGGGGGTGAGGGTGTGGTGGGGGGGTGGGGACGGAGGTGGGGGGGGTGGGCCGTGGGGGCTGGGGTCAGGGTCCACTTTACTAGGCGTGACTTATTTCCACTATCCCGCCAAATATGGGCGTGAACAACGCGAGTGCGTCCAGGAGTCCGCTCGGCCTCGCGCCAGGCCCCGAACCGAGGGGGCCGCAGCCCTTCCCCGAGCACCGTGCGCAAAGACCCGGCCAGAGGGCCAGGCAGGTCCAGCGCCGAGGCCGCCCAGAGACTACCAAGGAGCCGCGAGGGCTGTTAAACGAAGGAGTGGAATGAACACTTTTTTTTCTTTTTGAGATAAGAGTCTCGCTCTGTCACCCAGGCTGGAGTGCAGTGGCGCGACCTCGACTCTGCAGCCTCCATCTCCCGGGTTCAAGGGATTCTCTTGTCTCAGCCTCCGAATAGCTGGGATTACATACGCCTGGCTAATTTTCGTATTTTTGGTACAGACTGGGTTTCACCGTGTTGGTCAGGCTGGTCTCGAACTTCTGACCTCTCAGGTGATCCACCCGCCTCGGCCTCCCAAAGTGCTAGGATTACAGGCGTGAGCCACCGCGCCCCCGGCCAGGCCAGAATGACCACTTTTTAGGACCTCTTCCCTGCCGCGCAGAAACTGGAGGGAGCTGGGCGCAGTGCAGAGATGAGGTCAGGAGCCGGAGTGGGAGTGGAATGAAAGAGTGGATGCAGGCGGTGCAGAGGGGTCGGATTGGAAGGACTCCTCAGATGGGAGGGTGTGGCGAGGGTAGCAGTGGGCTGAGAATTTAGGTCAGGACCAGGGCCGGGAAGCTGGAGTTGACCTTGCAAGCCTTTCTGGGACATGCTCTGGGCCTGGACGTGAAGTATGGATTGGAGCCCTAGACAGGGCTTGGAGGGCTGGCCAGGAGTTCTAGGATGAGCTTGCTTGCTCTGGCAGAGGTGGGACCACAGGAGAATCCTGGCACCACTGCGGTGCCTGCTGATGGAATGAGTTCATCTGTGTTTCAGTGATTAACTTTATTTGGCAGAAAGGGAATTCCCGGAAATCTGGGTGTTCTGCTAAGCTGGGGGCATAGAGGGTGGCTGAGGGTTCTGCCTGCACTCAGGGGTCTGTCCTGCACTCTAGGTCCAGGTCTCTGCCCCTGGGCCGCCTGAGGCTCTGCCATGGCCCAGCAGAGAGCCCTGCCCCAGAGCAAGGAGACACTGCTGCAGTCTTACAACAAGCGGCTGAAGGATGACATCAAGTCCATCATGGACAACTTCACCGAGATCATCAAGACCGCCAAGGTGGGGTGGGAGGGGCACAAAGGAGAGCAGGGTCTGGGGAGGGGTGGAGACAGGAGAGGCCAGGGGAGGAGCAGTGTGAGTGAATGGTGTTCCAGGCAGGAAGCACCCAGCGCACAGGGAGACGGTCAGCAGCGGATAAATCAACCAAGTAATGGCACATCCTGGCAAGGCAGTTCAGGGGACTAATGCTGGACCGCCAGGGCCCCTCGTCCATGTGGGTTTGGAGATTTCATTTTTTAGTGCCTCAGTTTCTCCTGCATGGTGGGGTCCTGCATTGGTGAGTTTACCTATGTTAAACAGTTACCTCGGAGCTTGGCACAGAGCCAGTGAGCTGAGGGGAGAAGCCCCAGCCCCTCCGGGCAGGTGGAGTGGTCAGCACTGGGCCTGCAAGCCTGCTGATGGTTGCAGCTGCACCACATTGGGCTGTATCACTTCTGGCTGCTGCAGAGCTGGCAGGCTGGGTAAGCACTGATGGTAAGCCTGGAAGCCAGCGTGTACTTTGTGCTCGCCATGTGTCAAGCCACGTTGTGTGGCTGTCTGTGCCCATTCCGCTGAATCTTCATGGGGACTCTGAGGTGGGCACCACTGTCCTCTCCAGTTTAGGAGGAAACCCAGGCCCAGGAGACTTAGTGACTTGCACAAGCTCACTCAGCTAATAACTGGCTGAGCCAGGATTTGAACCCACGAAGTCTGGCTCTTAACTACTGAGGGTACCTGACACCCACCCCGAGCTGAGCCCTCGAAAGGCCCGCTGGGAAACCCCATCCAGGTTAGCCGAATGCACTGGCTGTGCTCCTGGCCCCTCTGTTCACTGTCTGAGACTCCTTGACAGCACCGGTTGTCCCAGCCTCGCTTGCCCACTTAGAAACCAGGGGTGGCAGACCAGGCTTCTGTGAGAATGTCATGGGCTAATGTTGGTCAAGCGTATAACACAGTGCCTGGCACCTCGGAAGTGATCAGGAAATAGTCGCTGAAAGAAAAAATACATCATCCCTTCATTAATCCATCTAACAGTTTACCAAATACCAAGCAAGTGAGGACAGTTCCTACCAAACAGGGCTCCCACAGCCCAGAAAGACCCGGCCCAGCTAAGACCCCCCCCTCCCTGCACCGAGCACGGCAGCTGTGTGGGTCGGCCTCCGTGTTTCTTGAGCAAGGTGCCTGTTGTCTGCCATGGCCAGAACAAGAGAGGGTGGAATTGAACCTTGTCAGGGCTTTGGCTGACAGCGCTCAGGTCTATAGAAGCCACCACAGACAGGTCGTGCCTAGTGTGGGCATCCCGAGCAAAGATGACAGTTACCATCAGCTGGGCCTGGCTGAGCCAGGGGTGGGACACTGGCTGGGTTGATTCTAGGTTTTCTTGTTTGCCCCCAGATTGAGGACGAGACACAGGTGTCACGGGCCACTCAAGGTGAACAGGACAATTACGAGATGCACGTGCGAGCTGCCAACATCGTGAGTGGCCAGGGTGGAGGGCACAGCCCAGGCTCCAGGAGAATTAGTACCCACTGGGGTTTCCTGGGTGGAGGAGTAGGGGGCTCTGGGGCTGGTCTGCTCTTCCCCCGAGAAGGAGCAGATGGAGGCAAATGTAGACATGCTCTAAAGAATGAGGTGGGGGAGACCGTATGTGGGGCACCTGGAGGAAGGCTGGCAGAGAGCCAGCCATGCCGTCCTGTAGCTGAGCAGGTGCCAGGAAGAGGGCAGCCTTTCCTGCTAACTCACGAGGTCAGTTGGGAGTGAAAAGGCAAACAGCCGAACGGAACCATAGGCACCATTGGATTCTTTCGGACCACAGGAGAAACACAGTAAGCAGATATTCCTGCAGCTTCATGTCCAAGGCAGAAAATGGGTGGGAAAAGGTCTCCCAGGATCCGTGCCCAGCTGGCAGCTGTGCTACCCCTGCCCAGGGGCAGGAGGCAAGAGGGATTGTAGCTTCATCTGTTTGCGTTCGTAATGAGCGGAGTGTGCACCCGCATAAGTGGACTGGAGGCCGGTCCTGCAAGAATGGAAGCCAGAGGCTGAGAGGAGGGGAGGGCTGCCCTCCGGAACTGACATCCCAGTTTTCTCACTTAATTCTCACAAATGAACCTGTGGAGGTCAGGGATAGAGTCCCGCTTTGTAATGAAGCAGAGGCTCCCAGAGAGGCCATAACTTGCCCAGGATCAGCCACCAGCAGGCAGGGCCGCTGTCCCCCCTCACCCTGTGCCCACCCTGGTTCTCATGGCCACAGGTCCGAGCCGGTGAGTCCCTGATGAAGCTGGTGTCCGACCTCAAGCAGTTCCTGATCCTCAACGACTTCCCCTCCGTGAACGAGGCCATCGACCAGCGCAACCAGCAGCTGCGTGCGCTGCAGGAGGAGTGTGACCGGAAGCTCATCACGCTGCGGGACGAAATCTCCATTGACCTCTACGAGCTGGAGGAGGAGTATTACTCGTCCAGGTACAAATAGTGCCGGACTCCCTGTGGAGAGTGGGAGCCTGCCTACCTGGGCCTGGCCAGCAGGCAAGGCTGGCCTGACTCTCAAGGGCCTTCTGCTTTTTCAAATCCTTGCTGCTCTTGGCAGTGGAGCCGTGCCTGGGTTTCAGAGCAGAGCTCCTGGCCAGAGCGTTTGATCGACAGACAATTCACGAGCATCTGCCAGGGCCCTGGGCCTTTCCCACAGTGCGGTGTGATGAAAGCCTCAGGACTCAATGCCAGTTGGACAGGCTGAGTCTGGAGAAGGGAGGGCCCGGCTGGCATCCCCTGCAGGGTCTCTTCCTGAGAGCCTCCCTCCTCGGGCAGTGCCTCTGGGCCACTGCTGCGCCTGTTAGCGTCTGAATCCATATTCAGAGATTTTGGCCAAGGCTGGGCCAGCCCCTCCTGGGCACTCAAGTCCATACCTATGTCCAGGGCATCAGGGATGCAATTCCATGGGGATGTCACCAAACCCCAGTGTGGAGTCATGTGACTGTGGGGGACGAAGCCCAGGCAGGGAATGGCCTTGAAAGCTGTTGGAGTTCCGATTTCTGACCCACTCAGCCTTATCCACGGAGCTGGAGCCGGCCCACGTGCCAGGCCCATGCCGGGCCCCAGGGATGCAGAAGGGTCAAAACCCATCATCCTGACCCTCTTGGGGCCACGTAAGAAGCCGGAAACCTGAACCTTTTCAGCTGGCAGGGTCTGAGAAATCAGAGTCCACGTGTTTTTTACCTAGGGGGAATCTTAGGCTGAGACAGGGAGGCCTTCCTCTCTGCCCCCGTTAGCTTAGAAAATTGAGATTCAGTCCAGCAGATGCTGAGTCCGTGTCCATCTTGTGCCTTCTCCTGGACAAAACTTTCCTTCCTGGTGGTGGACTGAAAATGCCCCTTTCTGCCCACTGGCCATGCTGGGAGCCACAGACATTTAGAGCCAGTGTGGCCTGGGGCTTGGTTTCCCTGCCCTGGGCTCAGTGGCACTGCCTGGCTGCAGCAGTTCTAGAGTTTTCCAGAGCGTTTTGGGGGGGGGAATCTTTGGTCCCCAGTACTCATTAACTCTGCAGACGGGAGACAGCATTTCCTACACAGCAGGGTGGCCGAGAGCGGTCCTGGGGTGTGTCAGACCCTTCCGGGCGTGTCCTTCCACAACTGTTCGGTTTGTCTCTTGGGGCAGCCACTATCCCTGAGGACCCCTGGACAGAGCAGCTGTGAGGCCAAAATTCAGCCTGCCTTGCCTTGGGGTGGGGAGGGAGGGAACCTGCCCACAGCCCTGCAGCAGGGTAGGGTGCAAACGCAGGACAGATGTGCCAGGCTTCCCACACCCTCCCCAATAGTCCCTCGGCTTCATCCAGAGGGGCTTCCAGGCCAGCCTGTGTCCCCTCCCACAAGCATCCTGTCCACACCAGTGCCCCGGGGGGCCTCACACAGCTCCTGTGGCAGAGGCAGTTGCCATTCCTCTGTACATCGCCTTTAAACAGCCAGGGCTGGGAAGAGTTTCCTCTGTCCCTGCCTGCTGGTGCCCCAAAGGGCGCTACACTCCCCACCCCGCCCTGCATGAGCTGCCCCCCCTCCGTGCCTGCCTGCCCACCTGCCGCTATTTTCTCTTTCTGGCTCTGCCTCTCCTCCTCCACTCTCCTCGGGATGCTACTCTGTGCCCAGGACGGTTCTGAGAGTGAACAAGGGCAGGAGCAAGGGAGGCAGGACGTGGGAAAGCCAGCGCCCCTGCCTGCAGGTTAGAAGGAGGTGGGTGTGGGCCATTACAGCTGCGGGCATGGGAAGGGCTAGCCGTGCCCTTCACCTGCATTCTGGCTGCCCTGAGAATTCCCCTTGTTAAAGGTGGGGATGCCTGCCAGAGGCCACCTGGCTGGTGGAGCTACAGGGAAGTGCCAGGGCCTGTGTTACCAAGTTCGCCCCCTTCAGGCTGTGTCAGACAGGGACAGACTCAGAAAGAAGACAGAGTCCGCCCTCAGAGACCTCTCTGCAGTGTAGTGACCCTGGTTTCTGCAGTCGGGGAGGAGAGAGGGCTGCCAGGCTGACAGCTTCCTGCAAGAGGAGGGGACCAGCACCAGCTGGGAGGCAGGGATTAGGACAGGCCCATGTGGAGGCTGGGCAGGAAGAGCCTGCTGAGGTCACACAGCTGTTGGTGGCTGGGTCAGGGTGGCTTTTTCCTTTACGGATGCTCAGGGCCAGGCGCAGTGGCTCACACCTGTAATCCCAGCACTTTGGGAGGCTGAGGCAGGTGGATCACAAGAGATCGAGACCATCCTGGTCAACATGGTGAAACCCCGTCTCTACTAAAAATACAAAAAATTAGCTGGGCATGGTGGCACGTGCCTGTAATCCCAGCTACTCAGGAGGGTGAGGCAAAAGAATTGCCTGAACCCAGGAGGCGGAGGTTGTGGTGAGCCGAGACCGAGCCATTGCACTCCAGCCTGGGTAACGAGCGAAAGTCCGTCTCAAAAAAAAAAAAAAAAAAAAAAAGGTTGCTCGCAGGGTGGCTCTCACCACCGGCCCCTCTCTCTGCCAGGCCTGCCGACTCAGGCCAGCTGGAGCAGGAGTAGAAAAAGGGAAAGGCAGGTCTGGGTGTGGTCACGTTTTCTTAACTCTGCGTCTGTCTTGCTTTCCCTTCCCCTGGCTTTCCTCTCTGCCTGCTCCTGTCTCCCTGGGGTTTCTGGTGGTGGAAAAGCTCAAGCCTTTGTGAAGCTAATGACCTGCCTCTGTGCGAAGCTTACGGGAGGCTGGACCTCGACACAGACTCTGCTGATGGTCTCTCGGCCCCTCTGCTGGTGTCCCCGGAGCACAGTGCTGGCCCCCTGCAGGCGGCAGCCCCTGCCCATTCCCAAGCCGGTGGCCCCGGCCCCACTGAGCATGCCTGAGCCTCTGGGGCCACCTTTCATCGTCAGGAACAAAACCTGAGGTCGCCCTCTGGATGCTGCCACAGCCTTGCTTCTTTCAGCCTAGGTTCCCATTTGGGGACTTCAGGATCCCAGAGCCACTGGGACTTCCTTGCGGAGCTCGTTAGCCCATGGCTGGTACAGCCAGGATGATTGGGAAAGTGGTTTCCTGGCCGTTTCTGAACAGCCCATCATTCCCTGAGTCGTCATCTCTCTTTGCTGCCTTTCTGGCCGGCCAGGTAGAAGAAAGTTTCCAACATAGGTGTGGCCTGTTGGGGACCTCAGCAGTGGGGCAGGAGGGTGCCTGACATGGGGAGCCCCAACCCAAGCTTGTTAGAGTTGGGAGGGAGTCCGAGCAGACAGTGTTGGGCAGTCCGGGGTTCCTGTGCGGAGCCCCACCTGCTGTTTCTTGCCCTGAGCCACACATTGGTGCCGTGGCTGAGTGTTACGGCAGGGCCTTGTGAGAAGGGTTGCCCCCGCATATGGAAGCTGGTGGGACTCATTCCTAACTCCGCCTCTGTAATGAGACTTGATTAAAACAGCGCCACCCTTTTGCATCGCTGCTCTTTCTTTCTCATTCCTCATCAGCCCAGAGCCAGGCTCAGTCTCCCAGCAGCTGTCCGGGCAGCAGCTCCTCAGCTCTTCCTGAACAGCCTGGCCCGAGGTCACCCTCTCCCCACCGGCACCTGGTAGGTCCCCAGTATTCAGTGAATGGAGCTGATGCATCATTGCACATCTAGGCAGCGGTGCCTGTGATGGCATCTCATCCTCACTGCCACCCAAGCCAGTACTCCTGGTGCCAGTTATTCAGAGAGGAGAGAATATGGACTTAGAAGGGGTGAGGTTTACCCGTGGCCACAGAGATAGGACGTGAAGTGGCAGAACCCTCATGGAACTCTAGATCCGGTGTCTCTTGGTGCCAGGCTCACCTTAGAAATGCAGAAATCACAGCACTGGGCAGGAAGTGTTGGGGGAGCACACCTGCCCCTAACTCCCGCACCCCCAGTTCCTCCACCACCATCCATGTGCTTCATCTTCTCATGGGGAGACCATCATCTTCCCGATGTATGGATGAGGTGACAGCCCAGGATCCAGCCTTGTGGACAGGCACGAACACAGCTGACCCATCACCACCTGGACCAGAGGACCCCACAGCCAAGCAGAAGGCACCAGTCAGACAGGAGCCTGAGGCCCAGCCACAACTCTGGGCCCGGCTTCTGGGGTGGCCTAGGGAAGTTGCTTCCCCTCTGAGGGAATTTCCCCATTGAGAAGTCTGCTGATCTCTTCCTGCACTGTTTTAGTTGTGGAAATGCCATGTACTTAACCACTAAGGAGCAATCAGGTCACCAGCAGATGGAAGCACATAAGAAGGGAAAACCGGCAAGGAACAGGCCAGACTTTGCGGTGGGATCCCACGTGTCCTGTTTCTGAAAACCTGAGCGATAAGACCTTCTGCCATCAGCTGTGTTTTCTGCTTGGCCAGTACCAACATTCCCATGTGAAAATAAAGTTGTTTCTCCCTTCTTAAAGCCAGGCCGCTCTCCAGACCCTTTTCCTCTCCAGGTCATGGCCCTTGGCAGCAGCGCTCCACGGGGAAGCAGTTGGCGTGTCTATCTGCAGTTCTCTCTCAAGCCCACATCAGACAGGTTTCGTCTCCACCACTCTAGCAACACTACACCTATTAAGGTCACCAGCGGCCTCCAGGTTGCTAAGCCTTGGCCAATCCCCAGTCTATACTACTCTTTTATCCCAAGCTTTTTCTTTTGAGGGGATTTGAACTCATGGAAGCACTTGTCAGTTTGCCTCTGAGCACCTTCTCCTACCATCAAAACCTAAATGAATGATTCCATATCCTCTGGCATCTGGCCATAGTTAGATTTCTTCTGTTGTTCCGGAAGTAGTTTTTTTATTCCTATTTTTATTTTGCATTGTATTTGGTTGTTACTTCGGATTGTCTTAAAATCTAACAGGACCGGGCCAGGCACAGTGGCTCACGCCTATAATCCCAGCACTTTGGGAGGCTAAGGTGGGTGGATCACTTGAGGTCAGGATTTTGAGACCAGAATGGGCAATATGGTAAAACCCCGTCTCTACTAAAAAAAAATACAGAAAGTAGCCAGACGTAGTGGCACACGCCTGTAGTCCTGCTACTCAAGAAGCTGAGGCAGGAGAATTGCTTGAACCCAGGAGGTGGAAGTTGCAGTGAGCCCAGATCACATCACTGCACTCCAATCCTGGGCAAAAGAGTGAGACCCCAACTCAAAAACTAAAAACAGGATCAGAGTGGTGGTGAGATGGGAGTGGGTCTAGTTGGGTTCTGGAGGTGCTCTGAATGCACAGCTGACAGCATTTGCTGAAGCATTGGACGTGGGAATAAGAAAGGAGTCAGTGGTTTCAGTCTGATGTAAGCACCTGGAAGGATGGAGCTTTTAACTGAAAAAGTTGGAATGAGAGGATGAGATGGGGCTTAGGGGATCAGATACACATTCTGAACTCAGTAGGTGATGGGGTTAAGATGCCCAGCAGTCCAGGGGAGTCATCTGCAGTGTCACGCCCATCCTCCATGAAGCATCACCTCTAGGCTGGTGTGAATGGCAGTGGGATGTCAGAACTTACCTTAGTGTCACTGTAGTTGGCATACAACCCGCCCCCCCACTGCTAAATTTGACTGGCCTTTTGAAAAGTGAAAAAACTGTATTTTTTGAGACAGCCTGGCACTCCAGCCTAGAATGCAGTGGCGTGATCTTGGCTCACTGAAACCTCCAGCTCACGGGTTCAAGCCATCTTCTCAGCCTCCTGAGTAGTTGGGACTACAGGGGCAGGCCACCACATTCACCTAATTTTAAAATATTTTTGTAGGGATAGGGGCTCACTATGTTGCCAAGGCTGGTCTCAAACTCTTGGGCTCAAAGTGATCCTCCTGCCTTGGCCTCTCCCAAAGTGCTGAAATTACAGGTGTGAGCCACTGTGCCCTGCCAAAAAAAAATTTTTTTTAACTCACCGCATGGCAGAAGTTAGGGGAAGAAAGTTTAGTTCTTACTGTTTCTAATATACATATATTAGCAACCACCTTTTCCATTGTAATTTATGACTTCAGGTTCTCCCTTCACCAACAGGGTTGCCCTGGAAGGGGTTCTGGGTCCTTAAGGAGCCTGTAATTTTCCTGTGCAGGAGGAACTCAGGTATGGGGGTCCCAAGCCTCAGGCCATGACTTCTCCTTTCTCCTGCCCCTGGTGAGTTCTTATGAAGGCCACGTCATGTGTTAAAAAGAGTGGTGTGTAACCATAATTTTCAAAGCAAAACATTGCCCAGGGGGTCTTCCTTGAACAGGCTGGCTCCCTCCCACCCAACACTTCTCGCTTTCCTTGGGGCTCCCCTCACATGACAGTCACACGCTTGCCCGCTTTATCAGTTACCTATACGGCAGACACTGGCCAACAACACCTGT
The DNA here is from genome assembly GCF_049354715.1 of Callithrix jacchus. NCBI lineage: Eukaryota > Metazoa > Chordata > Mammalia > Primates > Cebidae > Callithrix > Callithrix jacchus. Next base: position 181,945,134 of record NC_133502.1, on the reverse strand, counting down.
GTGTGACACACGGCTTGTGTCCGGTGGGACTGAACCTAAGGCCTGCCACGTGTCAGGCGTTCAGTCCGAGTCCGCCTGAGACCTGAGGCCCCTTACGGACTGAATGCATATACTGCCGGTCATTCATTTATTTCGCCCCTACTCCAGAGCGCATGCTGTACCGCGGGTGGGGATGAGGGGAGCGGAGAGACACCCGCGGAGCCCAGGAGATGGAGGCCCCGAGGCCGGAAATACGAGTCGCGGACTGCAGCGACTCCGGGCGGAGGTCCGCTACCCTCGGCCCACAATGCTGTGCGCCCCGCCCTGCGCGCCGCTTCCGGAGGAGCCAGGCCTGACTAATCGAGCGTGCGGGCTGGCGGCTCGGCGCTCGTCTGCGGCGCCTGCACGTGTGGTGGTTTACGGCGGGGTTGGGGAGGGTGGTCGGTGCCGCTGGGACGGTGTGAGTCGTGCACTGCCCCGACCTCCGCGATGGCCTCTCTGCTCGCCAAGGACGCCTACCTGCAGAGCCTGGCCAGGAAGATCTGCGTCCAGCCGGGCCCGCAGCCGCAGGCGCGCACGCGGGGTAATGCGCAGGGCCGGGACTGGGGGCCTGCGAAGGAGGGACGCGGCCGGGGTCGGGGTAGAAGAGTCTGTAAAGGACTAGAAAAAAATCTAAGTGACGTGTGAAATTACCGCCGTTTCCTTTTATTTAGTTATTTTTTTGAGACGGAATCTCGCTGTGTGGAGTGCAGTGGCGCGATCTCGACTCATTTGCAACCTCCGACTCTGCTCAGTGTCTCTGGCCCCCAGTCCTGATCCTCTTTCTGCCTCTTACTGGGATCAAAGCCTTTGCTGGGCCTTTCCCGCCTGTTGAATGGGCCACGGGATTGGGATGGCGACTCTTTCTCATTTTACTTTTTAGCTGGCAAAACTCAAGGCTCAAAAACTGCAGGGCCCTCAAAAAAGAAAAGGAACACATCACAAAAGAAATTTCGGGAGCGAGAAGAGAAAGCTGCTGAGCACAAGGCCAAGTCCTTCGGGGAGAAGTCTCCAGCAGCCTCTGGGGCAGCGATTTCAGCTTCCAGCTCAGCAGAGACCCCTGCAGGTGAGAGGCATCAGGGCGTGTTGGTTCTGTGCAGGGCGGGCTGGCTTGGGCTTGGTCCAGTCTCCTCTTTAAAAAAAAAAAAAAAAGCAGCAGCAGGCCCACAGGGATAGCACGGGACTTCCCCAAGAGTGAGGCTCACAGGAGCACTAGGGTGGATGGGACCGAAAGAACTGCATGGCGTTCCAGGCCACATGGTGAGCAGGATGGCAGGAGGTGAGGCTGTCTCTCTCTGAGCACCTGGAGCAGCTTGGCTTGAAGAGCTGTACTGCCCTTCAGGTCTCTGCAGGGCTGTCGTGAGAGCAGACTTGTCCAGGGGCGCAGGCTGCAGAATTTGGAGGAGGTGTTTGGCTTGTGCCATAGGAATTTTTTTCCCAGCACGTTGACCTGCCTCAAGAGGTATTCAGTTTTCTATCCTGGAGGATGGTGTGGGAACCAGTCCAGGTGGAAGTGGTGGAGTAGAATTTACGGGAATTGTCCTGCAGATCCATGAGTGGCCACAGTGGGACGGGTGCTGGGCCCTAGGGAGGGAGGGGAAGGGTGAGAGAGCGCCCCCTACAATCCTGGCTCCTTCCCTGCAGGTGACCTGGCCACAGAGCCCGAGTCTCTGTTTGCCCTGGATGTTCTGCGACAGCGACTGCATGAGAAGATCCAGGAGGCCCGGGGCCAGGTAGGCGGGCAGGTGTTCTGGAGTGCTGTCTCTGCCCTGTCTGTGTTCTCTCTGGGGTCGGCTGTCAGCAGCTGCTGCAGCCCTGTTCTCCCAGTGCAGTGACCCTGCCTGGGCCCCACAGCTGGGCCCGGCGAGAGCGGTTCCTAGTTTCTTGGAGAACCTCAGTCCCTAGCGTCATCAGCCTCCTTCCTTCTGGGACGCTGCCTTTGCTGAACACGACACTGGGATGGGCACCTCCTGTGTCTGTTTCTCTGAATGTCTTGATGGTCCTCTGAGTTGAGAGGAACCTGAGCTGAGTGGCCAGGCACAGGAAGTGCCAGTGCAGCTCTTTGTGCCGAATGGTGGTGTCAGCCCCTACATCCTTTCTCTGGGGCCCTTTCTTAAAGCCTCGTGCTGTGTGGGGGACAGTCCCCACTTCTCTCCTCTGCCATCCCGAGGTACGGTGTGTGGTTCCTGAGAGGCTTGCGGCCCCATTCTTGCAGCATGGGTCTCGTTCGGGCTGGTGTAGTGCTCTTATTAGCCCAGGGATGGGAAAGGCCACTGGGGAGAGCTTCGTTTGGGAACCTCATGAGCAGAGTGAGTAGGGGTCGGGACAGGTGCCTGGGTATTCAGACCCCAACTCCAAGTTTTAGGCAGTGGTCTCCTCATCCATAAAACGCTGTGTGGTGTATCCCGGCACATGGTAACTGCCTGGGAATTGGAAGCTGTGATTCTTATTTGGGGGGTCCCTTCTCCCTTTTTGGGTCATTTGCATTTTGGGGAGCACTATCCGGTTGTGGAACTCTGAACTCAGTGGGCCCCCTGTTGGGCGTGAGGATTTCCTCACCTGTCTTCCAGCCCTGATTTTGCCAACCATGGGCCAGACTTAGGGACCCCGGAGTCGAGAGAACCTTAATGAGCGAGCGCCTCTTTCCCACAGGGCAGTGCCAAGGAGCTGTCCCCTGCCGCCCTGCAGAAAAGGCAGCGGAGAAAGCAGGAACGGGACCGGAAGAAGAGGAAGCGAAAGGAGCTGCGGGCGAAAGAGAAGGCCAGGAAGGCAGAGGAGGCCGCGGAGGCTCAGGAGCCCGTGGAGCCAAGCCCCGAGGGGGCCGGCAGGGAGCCTCGGGAGATGCCGAGGCTGATCTTCAATAAGGTGAGTGGAAGCTGGGGCTTCGGGTGGGCCGGGTCCCCCTGAGGCCTCAGTGATGCCCTTCGTGACCTCTGTCCAGACCCATCACGCCTGTAAAGTGGCGACAGGGACAGCACAGGTCCCTTGGGGTGCTGGCCCGGGCTGGGGCCCGAGTGCGGGGCTGGCGTGATGTGACGTCATATCGCCTTCCCAGGTGGAGGTGAGTGAAGACCAGCCGGCCAGCAAGGCGCAGCGCAGGAAGGAGAAGAGGCAGAGGGTGAAGGGGAACCTCACGCCGCTGACCGGGAGGAACTACCGGCAGCTGCTGGAGCGCCTGCAGACGCGGCAGAGCCAGCTGGACGAGCTGCGCGGCCAGAGTGAGGAGAAGGCGCAGGAGCTGGAGGCCAAGATGAAGTGGACCAACCTCCTGTACAAGGCGGAGGGCGTGAAGATCCGTGACGACGAGCGCCTGCTGCAGGAGGCCCTGAAGCGCAAGGAGAAGCGCAGAGCACAGCGGCAGCGCCGGTGGGAGAAGCGCACGGCCAGCGTGGTGGAGAAGATGCAGCAGCGCCAGGACCGGCGGCGGCAGAACCTGCGCAGGAAGAAGGCGGCCCGCGCTGAGCGCCGCCTGCTCAAGGCCCGCAAGAAGGGCCGCATCCTGCCGCAGGACCTGGAGCGCGCGGGCCTGGCCTGAGCCTTTCCTGCCTGGGAGGCTCCAGGGGACCCTCTGAGTCCTTGATGGTGGCTCATCCCAGGATCTCCGTGGACCTCGGCCCTTCCACGTGAAGGGGACAGAGTCGTGCTCTGCTGAGTTGTGAGGGCTCAGGTCACCCGTGTGGAAGAGGATGTTTCAGCGTCATCCTTGAAAATGGGGCCCGGGGCCTTCAGACCCAGGGAAGGGTGAGCCAGACTGGGGCACCCTTTTCAGGCCTTTTCCGGGCCTGAAAGCTTCCCCAAAGTTTGCAGGGTCAGGGAGGAGGGATTGTGGTGGTGGGCGGTCATTGCCTCTTCTCCCCTGCCTGTGTTTGCAGGAGCCACAGGACGGAAGAGGGTGGCCTCTATTGCCAGGCCACCTTAGCTCACAGCTCACAAGCAGAGCCCTGAGGTGTAGCCTATGGGCACCTGGCACTCGGGAGTGGCAGGAGCATGTCCAGGCATGGGGCATCCTGGGACAGAACGCCATGGCTCCTCCCCCATCTCCTGGCTTCTGCCTGTGGGGGTCTCATTCCTTTCTCTTCTTCACTGCTCAGAATTTAGAGGGAGGGAGGCAGCTGTACCTTCCCAGAGTCCATGCATGTGAGTTGGGCCACGTGCACTGGCCCTAAGGAAAAGAGAAGGAGTAAAACTAGAGAGTCTGGGGCAAACAGAAGATGGGAAAGTGGGATGGGAGAATTAAATCCAAAGTTACAGGCAGACAAATGAACGCAGGCTGAACCAACCCAGGTGAATTGTAGTGGTATATGGATGATAAAGATGTAAATAAAATTCTTTGGTCTCTGGTTATGAGACAAAGATTGTCACTGAAAGGGAGCTGGCATGTCTGTTACTAGGCGGTGGACTGAGGAAAAAGCCGTGAAAGATCAAACGTCAGATGCGTGTGAGCTTGATCTCAGGACAGACACAACAGTATCTGAAAGGAATCCATCTTCTTTCCAAGCGTATATGGAACAGCACCTACTCTGTCCAGAAAAGAAGTCTCAAGATATTTCAAGGAATCAGTGTTATCATCTGACCACATCCCCCTGTCATTAAAACAATTTTGAGCTAGGCCAGGCCCCGTGGCTCATGCCTGTAATCCCATAGCACTTTGGGAGGCCAAGGCGGGTGGATCACCTGAAGTTAAGAGTTCGAGACCAGCCTGAGCAACATGGAGAAACTCCATCTCCATGGAGAGAATACAAAAATTAACCAGGCCTGGTGGCACAAGCTCGTAATCCCAGCTACTTGGGAGGCTGAGACAGGAGAATTGCTTGAACCTGGGAGGTGGGGATTGTGAGCCGAGATTGCGCCACTGCACTCCAGCTTGGGTGACAGACTCTCTCTCAAAAAGAAAAGATTTGTGGAAAAGAGCTAAACCTGCACACCAAACAATTCATGTTCCCTAAATGCATGTGCGCCTATAGATAGACAGATAGTGCCGTTCATACATATGTGTGCTGTACGTCTCTACATTTTAATTTTTTTCAGACGAGTCTCAGTCTGGAGTGCAGGGATGCAATTTCAGCTCACTGCAGCCTCCACCTCCCGAATTCAAGCGATTCTCCTGCCTCAGCCTCCAGTAGCTGGGACTACAGGCGTGTATAACCACGCGCAGCTAAGTTTTGTATTTTTAGTAGAGAGGGTTTCACCGTGTTGGCCAGGATGGTCTCAATTTCTTAACCGTGTGATCCGCCTGCCTCGGCCTCCCAAAGTGCTGGGGTTACAGGTGTCAGCCACCACTCCCAGCATGTGTGTCTGTATTTTTAAGGGCCAGAGATGAACTAAGTGTGCTACTCACGTTGGTACAACTCAAAGTAAATGGAAGAAAAATCTCCAAAACTAACAGAAAGGCTGAGTTGTAATCACTGATGAAATTGAGTCCATAATGTTCCACGAAACAGAGAACAGGTAATTCCAGACTTAGACAAATTCTAACAGAGAATCAAATCATTAATTTAACTTTGATAGCAAAACTAGACATGAAGAAAACTAGGTAAGGGGAAGGGAACTTACAAACCAAATACCAAGGTCAAGATTGTAAACAATAAAAAACCAAGTTTAGCAAAGTGCCACACTGGATTTAATTCGGAATTGCAAAGCGGTTTCAACGCCAGAGTATCTAAGAGTGTCATTTACATGAATAGATTAGAGGAGCAAAACCACGTGACCATCTCAGTGGTTGCAGAACACGCACTCAGTAAGTCACCCAACAGCCATTTATAATAAGGATTCTTAGCAAGCTAGGAATTGAGGGGATTTCCTTAATCTGTCGAGGGGATTTGGAGCCAGATATGGGATCCATCTTGAAACCACATGCTTGGTCAGGTAAATGTAGATGTATTCGAGGGAAAGATGTCCACATGGAGTCCCAAGAGGTGAGGTCATCATAGTGACCTAAGGGGCCAGTGAGGGTCTGGAAAAGACCATGGGGGAGCTACCATCACCTGGCTATGGAGACTGAGGGGATGGTGGGGGGATCTCATCTTGAGCAGAGACAGGACACCTGGGTGGGCCAGTGAGGGCTGCAGGTGGGGGAAGCTGAGAGCACAGCAATCTTTTAGTGCTACTGGATGTCTGTGCAAGGCACCTATGCCAGCCAGGGAGGTTGAGAGCGAGGCTCGGTGGGGACTGGCACACTGGCTGGGAGAGTAGATGCAGGCATTCAGCAACACATGGCATGCATGGCATGGGCCGTCGCTGTCCCAGATAAGTTTCAGGAGGGAATGAGACCCAGTCCTACCTCTCAAGGAACTCAGTCTCATAGAGAGTTGTCCTGCAAAATGGTTAGGGGAAGGCTCAGGATGCAGGGCCTTGAAGTCACATAGAAAGTTGTGAACGTTGCCTGTACCAAAATGGAGTCACTTATGTCAAACTCTAATAAAACGGAGGGGATGAAGCAGCCCTCATGCACACGTTCCTGTAACAGGACCTAGCGCAATACATTTCTACAGACAGGCCAATAGCAGGACTTAGCACAGAACGTCCTACACACAGGCCAATAGCAGGACTCGGCACAAGTCTACAGACAGACCAATAACAGGACTTACTACAAGACCATCCTCACAGTTGCATTATTCCAGATAAGCTGCTATTCCCAAATAAATCCCATTTATTTTAGAGTCCGTCTCTGGATTTCTTCCTAGGTTGACAGTGTCATGTAGGATTCGGCACAGTGAACAAAGACGGGAAGGGCAACCCCCGGCAGTACACCAGAGGCAAGAGGGACCAGTCAGGCATTTGTAAGGTCTAAAAAGTTGAGTCTGCTTTTGTGAAACCTGACAAATTTTGTTATGTTGTTTTCATTCTGTTCAAAATACTTTCTTATTTCCCTTTGATTTATTCTTTGACTCATGAGTTATTTGGAGGTGTGTTGTTTAGCTTCCAAATCTTTGGGAATTTTCCAGAGATCTTTCTGTTACTTATTTCTAGTTGAATTTCACTGTGGTCTGAGAACATATTTTGTATCAGTCGAGTCCTTGCCTGGGGCGTGGTGGCTCACACCTGTAATCCCAACACTGGGAAGCTGAAGCAGGAGGATCACTTGAGCCTGGGCAACGTAGCAGGACCCTGTCTCTACAGAAAAATTACCCTGGGGTGGTTACCCATGCCTGTAGTCCCAGCTACTGGGAAAGCTGAAGTGGGTTGAGGCTGCAGTAAGTCATGTTCCTGCCACTTGACTCCAGCCTGGGCAGCAGAGTAAGACCCTGTATCAAAAAAATAAACAAAACAAAAACCGCTCGAATCCTTTTGAAGTTAACAGCGTTTGTTTCATAGCCCTGACTATGGTCTCTCTTGGTAAATGCTCAGTGTGTGCTTCAGGAGAACGTATTCTGCTCTTGTGAGGTCAAGTGTTTTAATGCCAGTCAGGTCCAGTGTATTTCAATTCCATATCCTTGCCAATTTTCTAACTACCCATCCTGCCAATTAATTTTGACCCATCCTGCAATGAATTTTGCACTTCATCAAAAATTAAAAATTAAGGAAAAAAGGTAAGTCTAACAATGCGAGAAAATATTTGTAAAACATACAGTATAATAAAGGACTTGTGGCCAGGCATGGTGGCTCACACCTGTAATCCCAGCACTTTGGGAGGCCGAGGCAGGTGGATCACTTGACGTCAGGAGTTCAAGACCAGACTGGCCAACATGTTGAAACCCCGTTTCTACTCAAAATACAAAAATTAGCCAGGCCTGGTGGCACATGCCTGTAATCCCAGCTACTTGGGAGGTTGAGACAGGAGAATCGTTTGAACCTGGAAAACAGAGGTTGCGGGGAGCTGAGATGTCGCCACTGCACTCCACCCAGCCTGGATAACAGGGTGAGACTCCCTCTCAAATAAATAAATAAATGGCAGCCAGGTGTGGTGGTTCATGTAATCCCAGCACTTTGGAGGTCAAGGCGGGCAGTCACCTGAGGTTGGGTGTTCAAGACCAGCCTGCCCAACATGGAGAAACCCATCTCTACTAAAAATACAAAATTAGCGGGGTGTGCTGGCATATGCCTGTAATCCCAGCTACTTGGGAGGCTGAGGAAGGAGAATCACTTGAATGCGGGAGGTGGAGATTGCAGTGAGCTGAGATTGCGCCACTGCACTCCAGCCTGGGCAACAAGAGTGAAACTCTGTCAAATAAGTAAGTAAATAAATAAATGGGCATAACCATTTTGGAGTTTCATTTGTTTTTGCGTAACGATGTTCAGTCTTCCAGCACCAGTTGCTGAAAAGACTGTCTTGGCAGATTCCCTTTCCATCTTTATCTGAAATCGATTGGCCATGGATCTGTGCAGGTCTGTTTCTAAACTGTGTTCTGTTCCCGTGAACCTTGAACCAGTGCCACACCGTCACTGTAGCTCTATGTAAGTGTTGAAATCAGGTAGCATGAGTCTTGAAACTTTGTTCTGTTTAAAATTGTTTTATTTCGCTTTTACTACACGTAGTGACTACCTGATCTGCATTCTTTGCTTTTTAAAAATGTAGCTCACCTGGTTTTTAGGAAGGCCAGATGTCTTTGGTCTAGGCGTTACCTGCTGTTCATCCTTACTATTCATGCTGTGGCTCGTCTGCAGCTCAGCGTGGACAGCTTCTCCAGGGTCAGCCAGAAGCAGTGGGGTCACAGCGTAAGCCGGGCTTCCTGGCCATGAGGCCTGTGCCTCCAGCCACTGAGCTGCCCTGCTTACTCCACGAGAATTGGGAGGAGATCCGGGAGGACTTACTGGGGAAGGTGAGCATCAACCTTGACCCCGAACAATGGGAAAGTGGGATGGCAGAAAAGGGCATTCAAGAAAGGAAGAGTTGGCTGGGCGGGTGGCTCACACCTGCAACCCCAGCACTTGGAGAAGCTGAGGCAGGCAGATCACTTGAGGTTTTCCCCTGCCCCAGGGTTCCCTTGTGGAAGATCTTTTAGTTTATAATTAGTGGTAGGTGGGTAACAGCTGCCTACTTGGGATATTCTTGAGCTGTGTATATGTAGAACACCTGTGTGTTAATGATACTCACCTATGCAAAAATAAATACGTGGATGAAAATCTGCTCAGGGCCTTCAGTCTGGAGAACTGTCAGCCCCAAAGGTTCTTGGGCTGTTGGTCCCCAGGATACATCCACTCTGTTGTTCTATCTGGGTGTCTCCCTCTCAAATACCTTCGGCCCGCCTGGGTGGGAATCTCATGACTCAGCCGGTAGTCGGTAGTTGGGAGTTTGAGAGCTGCCTGGCCAACATGGTGAAACCCCGTATCTACTAAAGAGACAAATATTAGCTGGATGTGGTGGCGGGCTACTTGGGAGGCTGAGGCAGAATTGCTTGAAGCTGGGAGGTGGCCTCCCAAGGTGGTGGGATTACAGGTGTGAGCCACTTCTCCTGGCCAGCAAATGTCTCTTTAATGAATGACTGCCTGTGTGATCAATAATGCCGTCATGAGCAAGGATGTGACACATCTGAGGTCACAGATGCTGCACTTGGACCCTGATCCCACTGCAGAGCCTGTGTCTGCCATGGATTTACTTATGAAACAGGGTCTCACCCTGTCACCCAGGCTGGAATGCAGTGGCAGTGTTGGCTCACTGCAACCTCAGCTTCCCAGGCTCAAGTGATTCTCCTGCCTCAGCCTCCTGAGTAGCTGGCACTATAGGGGCATGCCACGATGCCTGGCTAACTTCTGTATTGTCAGTAGAGACAGCGTTTCACCATGTTGTCCAGCCTAGTCTTGAACTGGCCGAAAGTGATCAGCCCACCTTAGCCTCACAGAGTGCTGGGATTCCAGGCATGAGCCACCACGCCTGGCCTAAAGCTCCCTTCTTAGGGACATAAGAGTTTAAAATTGTTGTCTTCTTGATTAATTTATCCCTTACTGTGAGATGATCCTCTTTAATAGTCTTTGCTCTTAAATCACTGAAAGTAGATTTCAGAGCAAAGGGTATTAAAGAGGCCTGGTAAACCAAACACCCTGGACCACGGAGCCCACACAGGAGCCTGGCTGGACCGGCTGCTGATGCTCCGGTTTCTGCCCCACTTGCCCCGGGATGTGGGGGCTCCCTGTCCCTAGCAGTGTTACCTGAAAGGAGTCCCAGTCCAGACCCCGGGACAGGGTTCTTGGATCTCAACTGAGTATATTTTTGGTTATTTGATTATATACTAAACAGTGGGTGGATTGTTCCAGAGTTTCCCAAGAAAGGGGAGGGGATTTCCCTTAACTGGGTCCCTCTCCCTTTTAGACATAGAGTCTAACTTCTGGACGTTGCCATGGCATTTGTAAACTGTCATGGCGCAGGTGGGAATGTCTTTCAGCAGCTAAAGCATTATAATTCGTGCATAATGAGCAGTGTGGACCACTGGAAGTCAGTTTTGTTGCCATCTGGGTTTTGCTGGTTTTCGGTGGGCTTCTTCACTGCATTCCGTTTTATCAAAGGTGTGTCGGTGACTTGTATCTTGTGATACCAGTTCTGCCAACCTCCTGTCTTACCCTGTGACTAACAATGCCTAAGCTCCTGAGAATGCAGCCCGGTAAGTCTCAGCCTCATGTGACCCAGCCCCTATTCCACATGGAGTCGCTCTAGTTCAATTGCCTCTGACAGTGATGATCTATCCTTCCCTGGGGCTCAGCCTTCACCCACTGAGGGGCCATGGATGGGAGAATGTGTTTGGTTGGTGGGGATAACAGCTGAATTTCCCAGCCCCTGTGATCCAGAGGCTCTTCCAAGACACTGGTGCTGGATAGGAGTGGGGGTCTATATGGGGGTGGGCAAGAGAGGCTTGCAATGGCTTCTTTTTCAAGAGGAGAGAGGCACGCTTGCCAGGAAGAGGCTGAGTGCAGCAGAGAGCAGCCGGACTGATGTTTGAGGCAAGGTTCCCGTGGAGGGAGGAGGGAAGAAGCTGGAGGTGATGCCTGGAGGTTGAGGTGGCACCACTGGGCCCTTTCCCAGCTCCGGTGGGGAACCCAGGACAGGTCCAGGAAGCAGGAGGGAAGGGAGGGTACGGCCTGGGAGTGCAGGATGGGTGCTGGTTTGGGGTGAGGACCTGGGGAAGCAGGATAGGTTAGGAAACACCCATGCTGAAAGTGAAAGCACCTTTGCAAAAATTCTATCAATGAGGAAAACTGTAAGAGTGAGCTGAGCTAACACCCCCCTCACCCCCGCTGTCTTTCCTTTCCCTTAATGATTCCTGGGCTTTTGGGTAACTTTTGAGAGACATTTAGTTCACAGTTTAAATAATAGGCCTCCCCCAAAACTCTACTGCCTGTGTAAGCTAATGAAAAGCCATGAGGCTAGAGGGAGGAGCTAAGGTGTGAACCCCTCTCACAAAAGATGCCGTTTCCCCAACTGCAGTTTGGTCTTTTGAGATGTATTTCTGGGTTTTTTGCATGTCTGATACCCATGGTTCTACCTGGACCCGCCAATCTCGCTCCTGTGGTGCTCCCGTAAGAAGCAGGACAGCTTTGAGCCCCTGTGAGTTCGTGTCTGCCCCAACCAATCGCCTGTTACCTGGCCACCCCAAACCCCTAAACTGCGTTGAAAAACCCCTACCTGTTGGGTACCAGCCCCACCCCTGTTTGTGGGTGTCCCAAGCCCTGGTGCTGACGAGGGCTTGAGAAAGGAAATAAAGACAAAGACACAGAAATAGAGTGAAAGGGTGGGTCCGGGGGACCAAAGTAAAGTGCGAGGACCACGTTCCCCGAGTTCTGGTTTCCACAGGTTTTTATTAGGTGCACATACCTGTTGATTGAGGGGTGGAAAGCAGGGGGGGTTTATCAGGGGAGGCCTTGAAACTATTGTGGGGCAAGATGGCCAGGGGGAGAAGCACGCATCATGACAATACAAAAAACAGGTGGTTTTTCTAAGAGCGGCTAACCCAGTACACCAAGTTTTACCACTGATCATTCATGATGCGCAGCTGCAGCGGAACACGGCGGGTGGGGGTGCCACCAGCTCTGACCACACGCAAAGCGTCAAGGGGCTTTTGTCTCCTGAGCACTGGGGACAAGGGGCAACCATGCCGCCCCATATTCTGAGAACAAAGGCAGTGCGGGAGGTGTTCCCCTATCTCCACCCGTAAGGCCTTCCTGCCTTGCCAGCTCCCATCTGCAAAGACCCTCCTGGATCTTGTGAGCAGAGGTCGCTGACCTTTCCTGGGTGCTTACACAAGCCCCATTTACGTGACCGGGTGCAGACCCCATGTTGGAAAGGAGTTCATGGGACCAAGGCAGTGTTTTCCTGGCCGGCAACCACACCGCGGATGTGCCAGGCTTAGCGGGGCCTCCCATTACCACTTCTGCTCGTGCTTTTACTAGCTACAGCCTGTGTTCCCTTCTGTGCTGTGCTTTTCATTCACTCTTATTTCAGGGTGTAAACTTCAGTGTACTGTGAACTCTGTAAGCTAATAAGCAAAATCAAACTTACATTTGTTTAATCAGTAAGAGTAGAGACAGCATATGTCTGCCCCTGGTCATCTGGGCCCACACCTACCTATGAGCCTTTGATGAGAGGATCTGTGTTCAGACTCTTTCCCCACCGTGGTGTGCCAGGCTCCTGTCTATGCAACGCTTTCTTTACTGGAATGCCATTGTCTTCATGTGGGCATGGGGCAGGAGGAACCCCTGGGGTGGTCATCAAAAGGCAGGATGAAATCCCTTTGAAATAAGCAGTACAAAACTCCAAAGGAAGAGGTGGGGTCAGTGTTTCTTCTGCCACCTGAAATAACTGAAAGGCCCAGAATCCAATTTGAAAGCATTTATTCTCACTTTGAGGACCACCACTCAGAAGACCCAGACTCCACAGGAACGGGCTCAGTGCTCTGGGGTGGAGGGGTCAGGGCTTCACTTTATGGGTGGACACAAGGAGGTTTGGCGTAATCACAGCATTTTCCACAGAAGTTTGGCTTGTGACTTGCAGCAATTTGTTTGCTTCCATCTTGTTCCCTTCAGGAAAAGCATATTTAACATTCCATCTTATGCAATTTGATAGTCGTGGGGTCTTTTATGCCATCTGCTCTGAGTTGGACGCAAGAAAAGAAAGAAGGAAGTTAATCCGTAACAAAAGGTCAGTTACTACGAGAGGGAAGGCGTCTTATAGCCGGTGCCGTTTAGTTGATAAATCAGGAAAGGAAGAGGGTTCATCTCTAACTGCAGAAGCAGAGTTCACAGCGACTCGCTGCTTGACTAGGGTCTCAGAATCGCGTTCCTTCAAGGCTCAGAGCCATTTAAAGTTCCAACAGCTTTAATTTGATCAGCTGATTGTCAACCAAAAGACTCAACCTCTAAAATATTTCAGGAGATTATTTCTGTGACAAATCTGAGTGACCAATGGCCCGTGACGAAGCCGTCAGGAGATCCTGAGGACATGTGCCCAGGTGATCTGGGCACAGCCTGACTATACATTTCATGAGGCATCAATCAAATACATGCAAGATACACACTGGTTCCATCGAGACAGGTGGAGCAGGGAGGTTCCAGGTCATAGGTAGATTCAACAATTATTTTATTGGTAATTGGTGGAAAGAGTTATCACTAGAACGGAATGTCTAGGTTATGATAAGGGGTTGTGGAGACCAAAGTTGAATCACACAGATGAAGCCTCCAGGTAGCAGGCTTCAGAGAGAAAAGACTGTAAATGCCTCTCATCAGACTTAAGGCCTGTGTTGATGTTCAGTGCTGGTCAGCTTTCACTGAATCCCAAAAGGGAGGAGGGCGTAAATGAGGCATGTCCACCCCACCTTCTCTTCACAGCCTGAACCAGGTTTTTAGGTTAACTTTGGACTGCCCTGGCCTAGAAGAGGGGTCCATTCAGATGGTTGGTGCAGTGGGCTTCAAATTTTATTTCTGGTTTAGACTATTGTCAAGCTTCTAACATCATCAGCCATCTTCTGCCAGGTGTGGCCCTGGGGAGGGGTCCCTTACCATGTGAATCGTACCTGGAACCCCCTTGGGTCTGGTCCCCACACCACCCCCAGCACCCCTAGTGCAGCCACATTGGAGAATGGAGCCCCCAAGGCTGCAGGCGCAGAGTGGGGTAGGGAAAGGCTCGCCTAGTCCCACCTACAGGTGCTGGTTTCTGTTTTTCCCACCAAACAGAGCAGAGAGGGGCAAGGAAGTAAAAAAACTCCAACTCCAGGTGAGCCAGAGCTCACAGAGGCAGCAGCTCTCCCCATGCTCGGCACACACCCAAGGCTGGTTTTGGACAAAAAATAATCATAGATGACACTTTGAGGCTGCCCTCTCCCTGCCCCTCCTGGGCAAAGTCGGTGCCTTTGATGAGTTAGCCTGGACTTGAACTTCTGGAACCCCACTGCTGGCCTTGGTTCTGGGACTCTAGGGGTGCAGGACACAGGGAGGGGCGTGGAGGGGGAGAGCAGCTGGATTCCGGCCATGCTATGTAGGTGCCTGACTTGTCTGTGGTCCCCCACAACCCCACTCACTAAGCCGTGGAAAGGCCCAGGGAGGCGGGGACCAGGGATCACGGGGAAACCCTGCACCCAGACGGGGTGCACCCCACCTGCAGTTAGTCACTCCAGTCCCTCTGGGCTGGTCCAGGTGCAACCACAGCAGGACGCAGGTCATCTCCAGGTAAACAGAGGGAGGAAGGGTGCCCTCCCTCTTCCTTCCCCTCCCTCCCAGGGACAGGAGGTTGCCCTTAGCAACGTAGTTCCCACTTAGGATACTGGAAGTCTCAGCCTACCCCTTCCCTCCAGGGGCAAGGGGCTACTCGGAGCTGTCAGACCTCCACAGCAACACATGAAGTATTCTGGAAACTGGGAGATATGGCACTGCTATACAACAGTCAGGAATAGCCATCCTGTCCTCCTGTGACCCGGATAAAACCACCTTCTGCTGGGAAGGAGCACAGGGTGGGGCATGGCCTTTGGAGTCAGGAAGAACCAGGCTTAAGTAACAGAACTGCCTGACCTCCAGTTTGTCACTTCAGCTCCCGGATCCGTGCCTGACTTGGGATGACTGGCTGTGTGATTCATTCTTTCCTGCACCTCTGACTTCCTGTGCCCTCGGGGTGCTGGGCGCTGTTTCAGGTTCCTGTACACAGCACAGAAGCAAGGGAGTACCTGATTGCATGGTGATCGCTCTTAGTGGGGACACCTAGACACTAAACCAGTAGTTCTGTCATGCCAGTTGGTGATAAATTGGCTTGAAGAAGCTTCCACTTCCAGGCAAGGCAGAATAGAAGCACCCGTCCCCATGCCCGACACTAAGGACAGTTAAAATCCCTGTATAGTTCTCTGGATGTGACACATACATCAATAAGTACATACAGAACTGTATACATACAAAACACTGAAAGGTGGAGAGAGGAAGGCAGACCAGGTAGGGAACTTGGGACCTGAGGAATGACATGGCAGGAGTTCCCTGGGTTTTCTTTCTGCCTCATATATCTGTGACTGGGAGCTGGAGAAGCCAGCGACACAGAACACCAAAGGGCACAGACAGCAAACCCAACAAGTCGGCTCTCAGCCAAGCAGTTAGGCAAGAGAAAGAAATACAGGCTATCCAAATTGGAAAGGAGGAAGTTAAATTGTCCCTGTTTACAGATAACATGATCTTATGGAAAACCCTAAAAATTCCACCAATAAGCGGTTAGAATAAATGAAATCAGTAAAGTTGTAGAATATAAAATTCACATAAATCAGTAGCATTTCTATACACTAACAAATCAGTAAACGATCTTCTGTACAATAGCTACAAAAAATAAAATACTTGTGAACAAATTTAACCAAGGAAGTGAAAATCCATATACTGAAAACTATAAAACATTTGTGAAAGAAATTGAAGATATAAATAATTAGAAAGATATTCCGTGTCTGAGATCAGGTGTCAAGAAAAAAAAAAGGACATCCTAGGGCTGGGCGAGGTGGCTCAAGCCTGTAATCCCAGCACTTTGGGAGGCCAAGGCAGGTGGATCATGAGGTCAAGAGATCGAGACCATCCTGATCAATTTGGTGAAACCCCGTCTCTACTAAAAATGCAAAAAATTAGCTGGGCATGGTGGCGCATGCTTGTAATCCCAGCTACTCAGGAGGCTGAGGCAGGAGAATTGCCTGAACCCAGGAGGCAGAGGTTGTGGTGAGCCGAGATTGCGCCATTGCACTCCAGCCTGGGTAACAAGAGCGAAACTCCATCTCAAAAAAAAAAAAAAAAAAGACATCCTATGTTCATGAATTGAAAGAATTAATATTGTCCAAATGTCCGTACAGCCCAATCTACAGATTCAATGCAATCCCTGTTTCAACATTTCAATGATATTTTTCATTGAAATAATCCTAAAATTCATAAAGAACCACAAAAGACCCCTGAATAGCCAAAGCAATCCTAAGCAAAAAGAACAAAGCTGGATCAATACACTACCTGACTTCAAAATATACTGCAAAGCTATAATAATTAAAACAGCATAGTACTGGCATAAAACAGACTAATGGAACAGAATACAGAGCCCAGAGGTGCATTTATGCTCAACTGATTTTCAACAAAAAATGCCAAGAATACACAATGGGAAAGGACTCTTTAATAAATGGTGTTGGTGCCAGGTGCAGCGGTTCATGCCTATAATCCTAGCACTTTGAGAGGCTGAGGTGGAAGGATCACATGAGGCCAGGAGTTAGAGACCAACCTGGGAAACATGGTAAGACCTCTGTCTCTATTTGAAAAAAAAGAAAGAAAAATAGTGGTATTAAAAACTGCATAGCTACATACAGAAGAATGAAATTAGATTCTTCTATCACATTGTGGCAAGCCAGGTTTCCATTAGCAACCGTAGAAGTATGTTTCCACTAATTCTTTACTATAGCTCTGATGAATGTATAAGTTAAGAGCAAGACCCTGTCTCTTAAAAAAAAGCAACCCACAAATTAAGATATATATATATATTTTGAGAGAGATCACATTCACATAACCTTTATTACAGTATATTGTTTTTGTTGTTTTTGAGATGGAGTTTGCTCTTGTTGCCCAGGCTGGGAGTGCAATGGGGCTAACTCGGCTCACTGCAATCTCCACCTCTCAGGTTCAAGCGATTCTCCTCCCTCAGTCTCCAGAGTAACTGGATTTACAGGTGCCCACCACCATGCCCAGCTAATTTTTTGTATTTTTAGTAGAGACAGGATTTCACCACGTTGGCCAGGATGGTCTTGAACTCCTGACCTCAAGTGATCCGCCTGCCTTGGACAATATATTGTTATAATTGTTCTATATTATTATGATGGCTGTGAGTTCCATCCTGTGCCTAATTTATAAATTAAACTCTTTCATAGGCATACGTGCATAGGGGAAGACAGTCTGTACAGGGTTTGGTACCAGCCGTGGTTTCAGACACCCACTGGGGATCTCGGAACATATCCCCACAGGTAGGAGGGGCTCCTGTTTTCACAAGGTCTGGAAGCCTTCTGTCTCCCGGCCCGGTTCCTATTCCTTCCCCTGCAATCAGTCCCTTTCAGCTAATTGTTCTGTTGCTTCTTATCTCATAAAGCTTGTCTGTATTTACCTCCGCCTTTCTAAATCCTGTGAGCATAGAACAGTTTATCTCGAATAGCTTCCTGAAACAGAAACGTGGGAGGCAAAATTTGAACTTTACACGTCTTAAGTTATTTTTTCCACTTTTCTAGTCAGTAGATTGTTTGGCTGTAGAGAAATCTAGATGAAAATAATTGTCCTTCAATTTGGCAGAAATTATTCCATTTTTAAAAACTTTGAAAATCAACTTCATTCGAGGGATAACTTACATCCAGTAAAATCGATCCACTTTAGGTGTACGGTTTTGAGGAGTTTTGAACAATGCACACATGTAACCACCCCTCCCACCCCCCGCCGAAACAAGATAGGCAACATTTTCATCACCCCAGTAAGGTCTCTCCTGACCCCGGATCTGATTCCCTGGTGTTTCCCATAAGCGGAATCGCCTGCCACATGCTCTTTTATGTCTGGCTGGATCACACGGCATGACCCTTGAAGATTCACCTACACTGTCCCTGTATCAGTTGTTCATTCTTGCTTGTTGCTGAGAAACGCCATTGTTAACACACCACAATTGGTTTATCCTGTCTCCTATTGACAGACATTTTGGTTTTTATGGTTTGGGGCCCCTAGCAACAAAGCTTCTGTAGACACTCATGTGCAGGGATCTGTGGACCTTTGTTTTCATTTTCCTTGAGTAAACACCAAGGAGCAGAAGAGATGAATCATGCGGTAAGCGTGTGTTTAACTTTTCCCAAAGCAGTTACTGAATTCTCCTTTCTTACCAGTAATGCAAGAGAATAATTAGAAAATCAGTAGATACAGATGACTTGACATCACCAGGCACCAGCTAGACGTAACTGGCGTGTTTAGAACACCCCACCTAGCAAGAGCTGAAGACACGTCCTCCTCAAGTGCACATGGAACAGTCTCCAGGATCGATCATATGCTGGACCATAAAACAAGTCTTGAGAAAGGCAAAAGGACTGATATCCACAAAGTTTCTTCTCTCACCATAAGGGAATGAAATTAGAAATTAACAAAGGAAATCTGGGAAATCTACAAATACATAGAAATTAAACAACACACTTCTACATAAGCAATGGGTCAAAGAAGAAAATCCAAAAGTGCTCTGAGCTGAATGAAAATGCAAACGCCACATACCAAAATTTATGGGATATAACTAAAGCTGTGTTTCAGGGGAAAGTTATAGCTGTCAATGTCTAGATTAGAAAAGAAAAATCTTAAATCAGTCGGTGAGCTTCCGTTGTAAATAACTACAAAAAGAAAAGAGAACAAATTAAATCCAAAGTGACAAGAAGAAGGGAAATTAATAACTATTAGAGTGGAAACCAATAAAATAGAGAGCAGAAAAGATAAAGTAAAAAATGTCAAATGTCAGTTCTACGAAAACATCAACAGAATTGACAAAGTTTTAGCTAGACTGACGAGAGAGAGAGAGAGGGAACACAGACAACTAAAATCAGTAATACAAGAGAAGACACCAATTCCAATCTTACAGAAATTAAAAGGATTTCAGGGGGTTACTATGAACAACTGTTGGCCAACCAATTATGCAACTTAGGTAAAATGGACAGATTCTTACAGATAAACTAGAAAGCGGTTAGAAGAAAATGGAAGATTAAATTTTTGTGACATTGGATTAAGATTTCTTAGATATGACACCAGACGCACAATTAATAAAAGAAAAAATTAATAAATTGGAATGGATCAAAATGTGAAACTTTCATACAAGAGAGACAGAAGTGGTTGTCTGAGGTCAGGTGGGAATGGGGAATGACTGCAAAGGACCTGCAGGGGGTACTGAGGGCTGGGGATGGAAACCAACTCTGTAACTGAGAGAAAATAATTCACTTGAAACAGGTGAGTGTTATGGCATATCAGTGACACTTCAATAAGGCTGTTTCTTTTAACATCCCAGCCCCTTGACCCTAAGCTGAAGGAAGAAATGTTAGGTGTGCTTGGGAGGGCTCTGTCAAAGCTGATTGAAGTTAAGGGCACCGTTCTGAGTAAGATGCTTTGTGGCAGGCCAGGTCTCATGAATGCGGGCCTCCATAACAACTGTTTCAGTACTGACTAAGTGGTTACCTTAAATGTTAAAAGCCAGTGCTCTTATACAAAGGCTGGAATGTAACAAAAGCCCACCAAGAGTTTTGCCTAGACCTTTCCTAGGCCTTAAAGCATGACAGAATAATGAAGGAATTCTTAACAGGACCCATTTAGGATTAAACAAGTTTTATTGGGGGTCCAAAGAAACTCCCCAGGCCTCCACAAATCAGTTTAGTGGGGGTCTGAAGGAACTCCCCAAACCACCATGATTTAGCAGGAGACAAGATAAGGATTTTAGATTAAGTAAATTTACTGAGGCTCCAGAGGAAGGTCTTCAGGACTCAGACCTTAGTTATAGATTAGAAGAAGTCAATCACTTATGTCTTTAGATGAATGCACATTTACACGTAGACATGTAGCTTAGAAGGTATCTAAGCTCTGGAAAACTTTATAATTTTGAATTGGTCTGGCAATAATTTCCAGGCCTTCTCCCTATAACCAGTTACAGAAATAAAAACTCTCTTCCTCTCCAGTTCATCTACATCTTGTTATTGGGCCACAAGAAATCGCAGCCCAACCCTCAGTTTGGTCCAGGAATGGTTCCATCTCTTCCTGGCCAATCACTGGTGAACCCACCAGAAGGGAGAGCTGGGACCCAGAGCACTGCCAGCTTCCAGAACTGCACGTGGTCTCAGTCTTCCAGGGATTCCAATGGGTGTAAAGGAGCTGAGCGTTCTCCAAGGAGCCAGCACATGACATCCAGCTCACTGCCCACCAACCGCAGCCTCACCGTTGTCTCCGAGGCTCTCTCAGGTCCTCTTCCCGCCTTTCTCGGGGCCACCCTGCCCTCCTGCCCTCCCCAACAAGCCTGACTGATTTCTGGAGCAGGGCCTTCCCCATGTAAGCTATTGTCCCTGGCATGCTCCTCTCCCAGATTTCCACACATTGTGTCCCTCGCCATTGGTGTCCCTGAGGACACCCGCTCTGCAGCCCCCAGCTGCAGGCACCTTCTGGCACAGGTCTGCTGTTCTCATCAACGTTCAACCAGCATGGCTGGATGACTAAATCAATATGCATGAATGTGGGTAACCTGTGAATGGGAACTCGTTTGCCAGGTTTCTTGAAAGTCCTAACTTTTTAGTCTTCAAGATATTTATCTTGGGTTCAGTCACCGGCCAGACCCAGTGCCAGAACTCGAGCGGTATGAAGACCAACTGCCGAGTCCCTGGCCCTCCCAGGCTCCCTGACATGAGACCAACTAAGACAGCAAAACCCTTGGAACAGGACGGACTCCTGGGGTGGCAGCTGCATCTATATGGGTCAAAATGTATCGAACTGTACATTTTATGTGCAGCTTGTTGTATACATCTGTTGAAACATATTAAGAAAAATAAAGTGGGAAGAGCGGGGAGGCAACAAAGGAGGAACAGGGAAGAGCCTGGAAAGTGTTGAGAGGCAGGTGCTCACAGGCACACCTGAGTCCCTGGCCCCACTCAGCCCTTCTTGCCTGGGAACCGAGCACTGCCCCAGATCGCCCCAAACCTGTTTTCCCACGGGCGAAAGAACGACCTGGGAGGTATTTACTGTTCCTTCCTGAGAACTCAGCGGTACTGAACCCAGTGCTGCCTCACAGCAATCCCTGACAAATGGTGAGCATTGCTGACGGCAGGGCCACGATCTACCACACACCCACGCGGTTTTCTTCATGAATTTTCCACTCCTCTTCCTCCTGCACCTCCGGGGCTGCACCTCCCGGGCAGGAGCCCTCAGCAACTCCGGCCTCGCTGTGCCTTATCCCCCACCTGACTGCAAGTTAGTCAAACATTTCTCTCCCCAGATGTGTACGCAGCAGTCCTCTAAATTAAAGGACTGTGTGCCGGCTCTGGGCTCTGGCTCTCCCTGGCCTTTGGCGCTAGCGTTCACTGGTCTGCAGCCTGCGTCCCTACATTCTGCTTCTCTCCCTCTGAAACGACGTCGTTTTCTGGGTAAATACCCAATTTGTCTTCTGGAGCCAAGAAAATTAAGGACAGGTGATACACCCTCGGCCTCTCAGAGTGCTGGGATTACAGGCCTGAGCCTCCGGGCCTCAGTAATTTCTTCTTAACTCCTACATCACCTGAGCGCCTGGGGCGCAGGTCCCCGGTCACGCTTGGCATTGAACTTGCCCACCTCCTTCCGGAGGCGCCTCCGCCTTTGGGGTCTGGAGGCTGTTCCCGGCTGACAGGGCACCTGGTCACCGTGCCCGAGGGAAGGGCTGGGGGGCGGGCAGGGCAGCCCGGAGCCTGATCCTTGTCCAGGGTCCGTGGATCTGTGCTGAAAATCGCAGCTCAGGGAAGGCGGGGAGCGTGGAGGGGCGAGGGGCCAGAGACCGCTACGGCGTCGGGGGACCCGGCCCTGCCCAGGACCCGAGGACCCGGGAGACGAGCCTTCCGCCAGGCAGCGCCACCGCGCCCACCCAGCCTGCGGGTCCCGACATCGCGGCCGCGCCCACCTGCCGCGGGCTCCTCAGGGCGCAGGGTCTCGGAGGCTGGGGCGGCGGCCGGCCTGAGACCTCGTGGCCCTGGGCGCCCCCTTTGCCCCGGCCCGGCTGTCGAGCGCACCCCGGATTCCCGGCCGCAGCGGCTCCCTCGCGGGTACCTGGAGCCGAGGCCGGCACTCACCCTCCAGAGTCCGCAGCAGCCCGGTGGCTCCGGGCCTGGTCTCAGCTGCCGCCTTCTGCCCGCCCCGCCGCCCTGGGGCAGGATCAGCCCGAGACCCCTGCTCCGGTCCAGCGCCGCCCGCCGCCCCGACTTGCCGAAGCCGCACCCGGAGTGGACGGTGGGGCGCGGTGGAAGGGATGGCTCTTCTTCACGAGCACCCCCGATGGCACCTGCGTGCCCCTCACAGCCCTGGTCCCCTGGGGCTCTGACTCTGCATCCCGCCCAGTGCCGAGAGGCTCAGGTGCCCTTGAAGCCCTGCCCCCGGGGGTGACCCCTTGACAACCTGATACACTCATGTCCGGTTCATCGGACCCTGATCCAGACCCGCCCTCCTGGGGCCCGGTTCTCATCTCAGTGAAAGCTGGGGGCATCTTTAATGCTGCCTTTCCCTCCCACCCCAAGTCCAGTTCGCCAGCTCCCAGCTGTGTCCCTGGTAGAGGCGCAGGAAAAACAGTGTGGCGATTTCTCAGAACATCAAGCCTAGAATGACCGTAAGTGGCTAGGCACGGTGGCTCATGCCTGTAATCCCAGCACTTTGCGAGGCCGAGGTGGGCGGATCACCTGAGGTCAGGAGTTGGAGACCAGCCAGGCCACCATAGTGAATCCATCGTCTTTACCAAAAATAAAAAAATTAGCGGCGGTGGTGGCTCTCGCCTGTAATCCCAGCTACTTAGGAGCCTGAGACAAGAGAATCGCTTGAACCTGGAAGGTGGAGGTTGCAGTGAGCTGGGATTACAAGCACCCGCCACCACACCCAGCAAATTTTTGTATTTTTAGTTAGAGATGGGTTTTCACCATGTTGGCCAGGCTAGGCTTGAACCCTCGACCTCAGGTGATATGCTTGCCTTGGCCTCCCAGAGTGCTGGTATTACAGGTGTAAGTCATTGTGCCCTGCCACTAATTGATTTTTATGCTTATTAGGAGTCTTATTTTCCTGCTTCTTTTTCACCTTGTAAATATATTAGTAGAGATGTGGTTTCACCATGTTGCCCAGGCTGGTTTTGAACTGCTGAGCTCAAGTGATCCACCCACCTTGGCTTCTCAAAGGGCTGGGATTACAGGTGTGAGCCGCCTCGCCCAGCCACACCTAGTAATTTTGGATTAGATGCCAGGCATTGTGAATTTAACCTTGCTTGATATTTTCCCCTTTCTTTAAATATTCTTGTTCTGAGTGCAGTGAAGTTACTTGTCAATAGTTTGATTCTTCCCAGGCTTGTTCTCCAGCGCTGTTGAGCAGGGCTAAAGCAGCGGTTCTGAGGCTAATTTGGAACAACTGAGGCTATACCCTTCTTTCTGATTACCCGGATACTGTGAGATGTTTCTAGGCTGGCTGGCGGAACTATTTCCAGCCCTATGGAAGCACTGGGTTGTTCTTCCTGCTCTTGTCTTGTGGTCCTTTCCCTGGCCTTCAGTATTTTTTTTTTTTTTTCTTTTTCATCTACCCACCTGTCCAGCAGACCTTCAGTATTTTTCTGAAATACAGAGCAATCAATACTCAGGTAAAGACTTAAGAGGAGATTTACAGAGCCTCCCCCCACTCCCCAGAAGTCCCCCACCCCTCTGGGGAAGCTCTCTCCTCTCCATGTGGCTCTCTCCTCTCTCGTTCTTCTTTTCTGTGAAATCAATCTGCTTTGGCCTCCTTGAATTCTCAACTTAGTTCCTCAACTCGGGAACTGCCAGGCTCTTTTGGGTTCTCCCTTCCCGCACCGTTGCCCAAAACCTGTCTCCAGACAGGCAGATTGGGCAATCATAAACCTGGTGGGTTTGTCATCTCCCAGGAATTGCTATCCTGTGGCGCCTGTTTAAGGTCTTTGAATTGTTGTTCCACACACTTTGGTGGGTTTTTTTTTTAGTTGTTTAAAGCAGAACAGCAAATCGGGTCCCCATTACATCATCATGGAAGGAAGATAGATATTATTTCATTTATGAAGTGATTCTAATTTAAAAGCAATCTTAAATGAAATTTACTACTTTTATAAATGAAATATAGTCACACAGAAATTAGTAAATTTCATTTAAGATCATTCTTACCTTTAAAGCATTTTTACTTTAATTTTAGTTCCTCTGCCAATTAAATACCTCTACTTATATTTTTATTTATATTTTTAGTAGGGCCAGGGTTTCACCATGTTGGCTGGTCTCAAATTCCTGGCCTCAAGTGATTCTCCTGCCTCAGCCTCCCAAAGCACTAGGATTGCAGATGTGAGCCACTGCGCCTGTTCTTTCTGCCTATTTTATTTAATTATTTATTTTTGAGACAAAGTCTCATTCTGTGGCCCAGGCTGGAGTGCTGTGGTTCGATCTCCACTCACTGCAACCTCTGTCACCCAGGTTCAAGCAATTCTCCTGCCTCAGCCTTCCTATTAGCTGAGATTCCAGGCACACACCACTATGACTGGCTAATTTTTGTATTTTAGTAGAGATGTGGTTTCACCAAGTCTGTCAGGCTGGTCTTGAACTTCTGGCCTCAGGTGAGCTGCCCACCTCCACTTCCCAAAGCACTGGGATTGCAGGTGTGAGCCACCATGCCTGTCCTTTTTGAATATTTTAAAATTACGTTGTTTATCTTCTTGTTGAATTGTGAAGTTCTTTATATATACAGTTCCTTTCATATATATTGATTTGCAATCTTTGCTTTTTTAAAAGTGTAGGTGCCTATAGGTATAAATTTCACTCTAAACACTGTTTTTTGCTGCACTCCATAAATTTTTGATATGTTGTATTTTTACTTCCATTTGTCTCAAAATGTTTTTTTTCTTTTTTCTTTTCTTTCTTTTTTTTTTTTTTTTTTTTGAGGCAGGGTCTCACTCTGCTCCCCAGGCTATAGTGCAGTGGTGCAATCTTGGCTCACTACAACCTCCACTTCCTGGGATCAAGCAATTCTCCTACCTCAGCCTCCTGAGTAGGTGGGATTACAGGCATGTACCACCACACCTGGTTAATTTTTGTATTTTTAAGTAGAGACAGAGTTTCACTGTGTTACACAGGTATGTCTCGAACTCCTGACCTCAAGTGATCTGCCCACCTTGGCCGCCTAAAGTGTTGGGATTACAGGCAAGACCACCACGCCCAGCCTGTCTGAAGTATTTCATAATTTCTCTTGTGATTTCTTCTTTGACCCACTTGTTGTTTAAGACAGTATGTTGTTTAATTTCCACATATTTGTGAATATTCTAGTTTTTCTTCTGTTATTGACTTCTTAGGCCCTAAGATAACTTCTGGTAGCCTAAGATTTCTTGAGAAAAACAGAGGAGGCACCACAGACCCCATTTTAGGAAAACGAGCAAATGAACCTCTGTTTTCCTCATGAAACCCCAAGAATTAAAAGCAGATAGGTCCCTCTCAAAATCTAAGTCTCAGCCAGGACTGGTGGCTCGCCCCTGTAACATTTTGGGAGGCTGAGGTGGGCAGATCATAAGGTCAGTGGTTCGAAACCAGCCTGACCAACATGGTGAAACCCCATCTCTACCTAAAAATAGAAAAATTAGCCAGGCGTGGTGGCACATACCTGTAATCCCAGCTACTTGGGAGGCTGAGTCAGGAGAATTGCTTGAACCCAGGAGACAGAGGTTGTGGTAAGCTGAGAGTGCACCATTGCACTCCAGCCTGGGCGACAGAGTGAGACTCTGTCTGTAAAAAAAAAAAAAATCTAAGTTTCTGTTGTTTTGTATTGTGCTATCTAATGGTTTGAATCTTGGGGATATAAAAAATTACTTTGCATTATAAGAGAGCTTTTAGCCTTGATAAATAATAACTAGGTAAAAATATATATATACTTTAAGAAAGAGCTAATGTCAGTTATGAAGATATACTTAGCTCTTTGCACGCTTGGATCAGAGAAACATGCTCTTGGCCACCTGGAAGATATGGAAACATCCCTAACCCCCACTAAGAGATGAGACTCCCACAGGGGAGGGGCTGATTACAAAACGGGCTGATTGGCTTTGGGTTGCCTTGCAATGACGTGCGTTGGAAGCACTGCACTGTCTTTCCCCTTAGTATTTCCCTCCTTTTAAAGATCCAGGATATACATAAAATGGCACCCTAATTTTGGGGATCTGTCTTTGCCTTCCAGCTGTGCCTCTTTATTAGGCCCCAGAAACTGCATGGTTTCCTCGCCCTGTTCCTCCACCCTGAAACCAGTAATCCAATTAAGAAACTGGCAAATATAAACTCTTACAAGTGCTGAATCTTCTATTTGTCTGTATACATATGTGTTGCTTGTGTAATAGTTATATAAAAAGAGCTCTGATTAATTGGCATAAAAAATAAATGCTTAAATCAAATATTTTGTCAATAAAGGAGAAATTTTAATGCCTTTTATTCAAGTGACTTTAGTAATCTTTTGGAAATAAAGACAGTTTTAGAAATTATTGGTAAAATAAAAATGTCTTCAAAATGTAGACATTTAGTCTAAATTAAGGCCAGATATCAGACTTAATAAATGTTTTAAGGTCACAAACTGTTTCTTTGACTTTTGAAAATTATTCAATTTGCCTACTCTGGAAAGAGTCAGATCTTATCTTCACTTCTGTCTGATGTTCTAGAACTCCACACCTAGTACATAATTAAAATTACTTACCAGGTTTTCACCAAGAATAAAAGTTGCTAAGAGTTAACATTGTAACATGTAATTGAGACTACTGGAGAAACAGTTTTACATATAAGGTGTGTAAGGTAAGTAAAAGATTATAAGAAAGCATGGGAATATGGCTTTTATTAAAGGGAATGTGGCCAGGTGTGGTGGTTCACTCCTGTAGTCCCGGCACTCTGGGAGGCAGAGGCAAGTGGATCATGAGGTCAAGAGATCAAGACCATCCTGACCAACATGGTGAAACCCCGTCTCTACTAAAAATACAAAAATTAGCTGGGTGTGGTGGCACATGTCTGTAGTCCCAGCTACTTTGGAGGCTAAGGAAGGAGAATTGCTTGAACCTGGGATTCGGAGGTTACAGTGAGTCGCGATTGTACCACTGCACTCCAGCCTAGTGACAGAGTGAGAGTCCATTAAAAAAAAAAAAAAAGAATGTAATTTTGTCTAGTTCAGAAAGTTTAAAGATTATCTTAACCTAAAAGAGTAACTGGACAAAACTGAAGGTTTTAAAAAAATAGAACAAGTTTATGAAGGGTTGGTCTTGTAAAAAAAAGTTCTGTGGGTATGAGCAAGTTGGCTAATATTTGAAGGGAATTATTTAATTTTTTTTCTGTAGGTTGAACATTAAAATAAAAGTGCACAAATATGGAGCCAGAATCTGAGCCCATGTGTCTGAATAACAAGGTTTTCTTTGAAACTGATTAATTTTTTTCTGAATTTAGAACCCTAAAATCATAAAGGGTTATAAAAACTTTATGGAAATCTTGCTTTATGGTCAAACTAATTAAAATTGGACGCATTTATAAAATTTTATTGTAAAATCAGCTGTAGCATTAAAGATGCACTAATACAAATATTAAATTTGGGTTTTTTTTTTAAAAAAAAAGAGTTTTATGTAACATTGAAAGAAAATGAAAGGGTTTTGTTTGCCCCTTTGGGTAAATTACAGGGAAAATGGGGAGGAGAAAGAAGAGACAGAATCAGCTGGTCTCATGCTATCTTCATTGGATCTTGTTGTTTGGAAAGCTAAGTCTCCTCTATCAGAATAAAAGTTTTTTTCTTTTTTAAATTAAATTGGAGTTTTTGTTTTGGCCAAATGAATGACTTATGGAGACCTGGGATTCTATTTTGTGATATCCACTGTTTTAAACCTTTGATATTTGACAAACTTTCCAAAATCAAATTATAAATTATGTCTCTTTCTAACCTAATCTTTTAGATATTAGGTCCGCTAATATCTGAAAATGACATTTGGCTTATGTGGTATAAAAATTATACAAGAAGCAATCTCAAATATGAAATGGTGTCTGGCTTTCTTTGGGCTGGATTTGTATAAATATGTTAGTATGTGTTCCAAAATTATGAGAAACTCCTACAATTCTGATATAATTGAGTGTATATTATAATTTTTATGTAAAATTGTTGTATGCTACAGAAGTAAGCAAAATTCCTAGTCGTCAGCTGTGGGTTTTTTTTTTTTTTTTTTTTTGAGACGCAGTTTCGCTCTTGTTACCCAGGTTGGAGTGCAATGGCGCGATCTCAGCTCACTGCAACCTCCGCCTCCTGGGTTCAGGCAATTCTCTTGCCTCAGCCTCCCGAGTAGCTGGGATTACAGGCACGTGCCACCATGCCCAGCTAATTTTTTGTATTTGTAGTAGAGACGGGGTTTCACCATGTTGACCAGGATGGTCTCGATCTCTTGACCTCGTGATCCACCCGCCTTGGCCTCCCAAAGTGCTGGGATTACAAGCTGTTGTTTTAATAATGGCTGTCCTAAGACTTTTTGTCATCTACAGACAATTTTTGTCTTGTCTGATCCTCTTTAAAAGGTGGTTTATAATCAGCTCTAGAACTTTGACAGGTGCTCTTGAATTTAGGTTTCCAATCATTTTGGAGAATGTGACATTAGAATAGAGGAAATAACTTCCAGGACTCATGGGGAGCTGAAATGTTCATAAATATCAAACAGAACAGGAGTTAACTGAATTGATTGAGCTAATAGAATGCTGAAGTAACCTTTTTTTTTTTTTTTTTTAAGATGGAGTTTCGCTCTTGTCACCCAGTCTGGAGTGCAGTGGCATAATCTTGGTTCACTACAATCTCCACCTCCCGGGTTGAAGTGATTCTTCCGCCCTACCCTCCCAAGTAGCTTGGATTACAGGCACTCACCACCATGCCCAGCTAATTTTTGTATCTTTGGTAGAGACAGGGTTTCACCATATTGGCCAGGCTGGTCTTGAACTCCTGGCCTCAGGTGATCCACCCACTTCAGCCTTCCAAACTGCTGGGATTATAGGTATCAGCCACCATACCTCGTCCAGTAATCTTTTTTCTTAACTTTTTGCTTAAAACGTTGCTGATTCTTTTTCTCTTCCAGAGCCAAGAAAACTTTTAAGCTACTTACAGCTTTTAACATTTCGTTAAAATATACTCCTGTGAAAAAATTTGGAGTATATTTGTTTCTCTCTACCTGATTTGTCCAGAATTTGGAAACTATTTATGAGTATTCTCAATTTACGGCAGTATAGTTATTTTCATAAGTTCAATAATAATCTGTTTTCTTTATAACAGGATGCAATTGGAGAAACTGATTATTTTAACAAGGCTTTGACTGGAATGGCATGCTACCTTTAGAGAATCAAAGTTGATTATAGAGCCCAAGGAAATCTGGCCTTATACCTTGTCTACACAGTCCCTGTACAAAGTTCCTCACCTGTGGTAAATAAAGAATGTTACCTTCTAACAGGCCCAGGAGCCCCAAGTTATCTTGGGATCTCAAGAGGAGAGAAATTTATCCAACTCATAGGCATTTGAGGGTACAAACCCATGGCTGGGCTGTTTTTAAAAAGTGTTATCTGAGATTCCTTATAGAACAGAGTTCCATCAAAGCCGATTTTAAAAGCCTATGTGAAAAATAATTTTCTTGCTGTGCTTTGTGCAAATAATCAGGCCAAATACAATAAAACTAAAGTTTATTTTGTAAACAACTTGTTCTATCATTATTTGTTTTTAATAAAAATGGGGACTGAAAAAGGAAAAACTATGCTTCAAAAGCAAAATTATAGTATGCCTGTTGTTAGCTGTTCTTGAGTTTTTTCTGCAGTTTGGACAAAATCCTAATTTTTTTGTGGGCTACAAGTCTCCAAACTAATAATTTCAAATCTTTACTTTTAAAACTGGGAATTACACTCCTTACCAGCTCCCCTTTGCCATCTGTCTTGAGTGGAAGCAGCCTCAGGCCTAACCAGAAGCCCAGCAGATGCGGGTGCCATGCTTCTTGTACAGCCTGCAGAACTGTGAGTCAAACATCTTTTATTTATAAATTACTAAGTCTCAAGTATTCCATGAAGGCAACACAAACAGACTAGGACAATATCAGAACTGGTCCTAGTGAGGTCCTTGTGAGACCTCTGTAACATGTGCTTCCTTTTAAGTTATATTTAGTCTACCGTGACTGAGAATATCTGAACTATATTGTTGAGCTGGGAATTATAATATTATATAAATTGCATTGTCTTGAAAACTAAGTGTTTTCTGAAATGACTCATACCTGAACTAGGTGGAGAGCTTTATTTTTTTCTTGCTACACTCTGCAACTTTGCAACGTAAGAAGTTAACCTCAGCTGGGCATAGTCACCCGCCCCTGTAATCCCAGCACTTTGGGAAGCTGAGGTGGGAAGATTGCTTGAGCCCAGGAGTTCAAGACTAGCCTGGGCAACATGGTGAAACCTCATCCCTACAAAAGAATATAAAAATCAGCCAGGCATGGTGGTGCATGCCTGTGGTCCCAGCTACTGGGGAGGCTGATGTGGGAGGATCACTTGAATCCAGGCAATTGAGGCTGTAGAGAGCCAAGATCATGCCAATGCACTCCATCCTGGGTGACAGAGTGATATACTGTCTCAAAAAAAAGAAGAAGGAGGAGGAGGAGGAGGAGGAGGAGGAAGAAGAAGAAGAAGAAGAAGAAGAAGAAGAAGAAGAAGCAGCAGCAGCAGCAGCAGCAGCAGCTACCTAGCCCTCAGAGTGCTTGTAATCACATAGGGCACTGGGGCAGGTGCCCAGGAACTGCAGGGTAAGGTCTAATGGAATCATGGCTCAGGCTGGGTATGGTGACTCATGCCTATAATCCCAACACTTCAGGAGGCCAAGGTGGGTGGATCAGCTAAGGTCACGAGTTTGAGACCAGCCTGGCCAACATGGTGAAACCTTGTCTCTGCCAAAAATACAAAAAAATTAGTCAGGTGTGATGATGCATGCCTGTAATCCCAGCTACTCCAGAGGCTGAGGCAGAATTGTTTGAACCCGGGAGGTGGAGGTTGCAGTGAGCTGAGATTGTGCCACTGTACTCCAGTCTGGGTGACAGTGAGACTCTGTCTCCAAAAAAAAGGAATTATGGTTCCAAGACAGGTATAACCCACCTTCCCTGTAAGGACAAAGGAAGGAGGGCATTTGGCTGGGGCTACCATGAGGCCATCACTAGCCAGTGTCCAATTCTGGTATTTGCCAAAACAAGGTGATTTGGGGACCAGGTAATCATCCCAGGATAACCCTGGTGTCCTCTCTGCAGCCTGCCGGAGAAGCAGCATGAAGCCCGGTGCTGTCTGGTCCTGCTCCTTGCTGTGTCCTGGCTTCCACAGGGAAGGAGGAGGGGGACAGCTCATAGGTCCCTATGACAGGCTGGGATTTATGACTTATTAATGACTTTATCTTACTTAGTGACACTGTTTAGGACTTTTGGACTACATCACTGATCTGGGAGAAGGAATGGCCAGCATTGTTATCACCATTTTGCAGATGAGGAAATTGAGGGACTGTGATGATTCCTGGCCACAGGTCACATCATTCGAGGGGGCAGGGCTGGGACACAGGCTCCCAGACAGCACTGTCCTCTGCCCCCTGGTGATTTATAGGCATCTATAGGTGCCAGGCTCACTGCCCAGGGGTGTGAATATACACATAACCCTTATCTGGGTCCCACACAACCCTCCTACCTGGCCTCCAGCCTCTACCCACTGAGCCTTTCAATCGGCTGTCAGCCAGAGGGACTGAGATTTAACCACTTGCCCACAAAGTTCTAGGCAGCATAAAGGCCACATCCTCACCCTTGTGATAACAAGACAGAAGTTTCCACTTCAGCCTCTGAATGACCGTGGGCCAGCTCTCCACTTCAGCCTCTGATTGGTCGCAGGCCCATCCTTCAAAGGGTTTAGCCAATTTTATCTCATGGCTACTGAAACTGAGGAAGGAGACCCAGGCATCTAGGATCACCTCTCCCTTGACTTCCACACCACATTTCAGCAGAAGAAAAGGCTAGCTGACTGGGGCCTCCTAAATCACCTTCCTGTAAATAGCAGGCGTGGTGTGGGGGAATCTCTCCGGAAGACACGGCTTTTACTTAAACAAGATCAAACCCCCACCCAACTCCTCCATCTGGAGACCTTTCACGTGTAATATCTAGAGTGTAAGCCTATATAAAGGCAGAGCTTCTCTTTGTTAGGGGAGCTGGGTCATTTAAACAAATTGTCACCTGGCTCCCGGCCTTAATAAACTTCTTCCTTCCCAGTTCGGTGTTTGACAGGTCTGTTTCTTGTGGCCACTCCTGCTTCATTACAACATGTGCGAACTCTAAGACTAGATTTACCTACTGCCATCACTCACCAATCAGAGCTTTAGCCACCCCTGTCACTCATCAGTGAGAGCTGTTGTCACCACCATCACCCACCAATCAGAGCTTTACTGGCCGCCATTGCTCACCAGTCAGAACTTTCCCCACCGCCATCACTCACCAATCAGAGTTTGCCAACTCCTCAGAACCTTACTAGTGCCAATGAACTTTCTGGGAAAATAGTATGTGACATTTTTTGTTTTTTTATAAAACCTCTAACAGCTGAGCACTATGGCTCAGGAGCATGAGGTGGGAGGATCACTTAAGGCCAGGAGTTCAAGATCAGCCTGGGCAACATAGTGAGACCCCATCCCTACTTAAAATAAAAAAAATTAGCCGGGTGTGGTGGTGCATACCTTGTAGTCCCAGTGACCTGGGAGGCTGAGATGGGAGGATTATTTGAGCCCAGAAGTTGGAGGCTGCAGTGAGTTATGATTGCACCACTGCACTGCAGCCTGGGCAATACAGCCAGACTCTATCTCAAAAAAAGCAAAACAAAACAAAAACAGTTTTTAAAAAAATATAAAAATATCCTCAAAGTCCAGCATGAGGCGATTGCATAAAGAGATTATACTCCATTTCTTGCTAAAATAAGACATATTTTGATGACAGAAAGCAGCAAGACACATGGCAGCCAATCAGGGACTTCTAAAGGGAACCAAGAGGTGTTGCCAGGTTCCTTTAGCGTAATAAAAAACCCTAATTGAGGAGTGTCTTGAGCTATCTCCTCCAGCCCCTCCACCCTGTGAGTTATTTTCAATAAAGCTATGCCTTCCAGGACTTTCCTTGCTTGGGTGCATTGTTCTTTTGTTACTTTGTGCATTTTATTCAATTCTTTGTTCAACACACCAAGAATCTTATCCCTCTATCCAGCGACACTAACATGTTTAGGGCTGCAGCAAGGGGCTGTGACCAATGGGGTGGCTCAAGTGAAGCCTCCCTTCACCAGACCAGAGCAGGGGGATGGGAGAGAGACAGAAAGAGAGGAGTTTGGTGGAGACCAAGCAGCACTTTGGTGAGCTATGCCCTTTTGACCACTGTCTTCAAAGATCCCTAGGGGTCGGCTCATCTAGTTCAGCACACCAGCCTCGCTGACAATCACAGGGACCTTGCACACCTGGCCTGCCGAGCTGAAGGGTTTGCTAATCTGCAGTGTTGCGTTCTGCTTACTGCTGGTTCGGGAAAGGCCTCTGAGATTTCCAGTTGATCTACTGTTCCTATGTAAGAGCAAGTACTTACCATAAATCCTGCCCTTCGGGAAAACTGCTCCCCATTCTCACTGCAGCCAGTGTGCCCTTCCCCTACCGTCTAACGGCCAGGGATGCAGCATCTCATCTCTGCCACTCCAGAACTTGTACGGCTTCTGTTCTTAGGTCCCTGTTAAATGTTTCTTTCTGAGAAACTGGATTTTTCAGCCTCTTTTTTTTCTTTTTGTGACAGAGTCTCGCTCTGTTCCCCGAGCTGGAGTGCAATGGCACAATCTCAGCTCACTACAACCTCCACCTCCCGAGTTCAAGTGATTCTCCTGCCTCTACCTCCCAAGTACCTGCGATTACAGGCACCCACCATGACGCCTGGCTAGTTTTTGCATTTTTAGTAGAGACGGGGCTTCACCGAGTTGGTCAGGCTGGGCTCCAACTCCTGACCTCAAGTGATCTGCCCGCCTCGGCCTCCCAACCTGTTAGGATTACAGCATGAGCCACTGTGCCGGCCTGATTTTCTTCTTGATTTTAAAAAGAAACCGCTAATAAACTAGGAATAGATGGGGTGGTAGAGGCTGCTAGTTAACTCTCAATCTATTCTCTTTCCTTGATAATAAACCCTCCAATTTTTTGCTTGGTATCTGGTCACATTAGATATATGCTACATTGTTCAACCTCCCATGAAGTGAGGTCTCAACATGTGACCGGGTTCTGGTGAATGGGGGACACGCAGAAATGTTATTTTTTGGAATTTTTCTTAAGATGGTGGAGGTCCACTCTTCTCTTGCCCTTCCTCCTAGCTGTTGACTTCCACAGGGCATACCATGGGCATGTGTCGGTTCTGATGCCAGGTGTCCCAACGGAGACAAGGTTGGAAGCCACAGTTTGGCCTTCCAACCCCCACAGCGGGACCCCTCTCTTTAGAACTCCACAGGCAGCAGCAACAACCCTGGTCTGAAGGGGACCTGGTACGGTGATCAACTCACCCCAGTGTGCATAAGCCTGTCTTGGTTTGAGCACTAAAACTTTCCTGTCCTATGGACACCGTTAGTCCCATGCAAACCAGAATGGTGTTCTCCTTGGACCTGGGTTTGGGCTACAGCATTGCTCCGAATTCTGCAGGACCCTGGGCAAGACTGTTCCCTCTTCTGAACCGCGTCGTTCCCTGGCCCAGCGGCTTGTGAGTAACACATCGGTTTCATGCTCACACCTCTTGGTCTGACTGGGCTCTCCTTTGCAGAGCCTTTCATTCCTTCCCTTCTCCTGAGCACTGGCTGGCTGTTTACAGGGAAGAAGTTCAGGGCAGCGGAGGGAGCTCCTTGCACATCGCCATGACAAATGTTTTATGGAAACAGTGAGCTGATGGGAAGAGGAGTGGGGGGCTAGAAAGTCAGCCAAAAGGTGTGAGAACCCAGACTACCCCCCGCCCTGAACATGGCGGCCCACTGTGCTGCGGTAGGGGATGAAACTTTCCCTGTGCTCCTCTTAGGTTTCCAGCTGGGGCTCTTTATAAAAAGAGGAAAACACTGAAGATGCCCCCAACTTTCACTGAGATGAGAACGGGGCCCATGACGGTGGGAGGGGATCAGGGTCCTGTGGATGGGGTGTCAGTGTAAAACCCTCTGAGCCATACCAGGGAAAACGGTAAGAGGCCTCTGGGACGTCACCTGGAGCCTTCGGGAGGTTCCTCCTCCTCGCGGCTGGGCGCGGTCTCCGGAGTCCCTGCCGCCGCCGCCGGCTCCCGGGCTTCCTCCGGCGGAGGCCAAGCAGAGTCGGCGGTCTTGGCGGGGCCGAGCAGAGCTCAGTCCGCTGAACGCGCGAAGGGGCTTCGGGGTCCGGGGCGGGCGCCGGAGGGGACTCGATCTCAAGCAGGACGGGAAGGATTCTCAGCCTGCGGGGCGCGGAGCTCCGTAGGGACGTGGGCCCGGGCTGGGGAGGCGACTCTGTCCACCGGGGGGCGTCGCGGACGCAGGGCGCAGGGTCCTGCGGGACTGGAGGGCTACAGGCTGCGGTGCGCGAACCCGGAGGCCGGGGGTCGTGGGTTCTGGGGCCGGCGCTTCAGGGTTTCGTCTCCCCTGCTCTCTGGGAGCAGGATATCAAGGGGTCGCCCCACTCACCCCTGCTCTAGGACGGGCTGTCAAGGGGTCATGCCCCGGGGGCGGGGCTTTAAGGGCACCCGGAGCTGCTTGGCCCCGGGCGGGATGGAGGGACAGGGCCCCAGGGGACCAGGGCTGCCAGGGGCTCGGGTGCCATCGGGGGCTCGCGCGAGGAGGCGCCGTCCTTTCCCAGCGGGGTCCCTGGGGATCCCCGGCCGCCTTCCGCGCCCCACTGTCCCCTCCCGAGTCCGGCCTCGGCGCCCAACGCGGCGCGGGCCGGGAGGGGGCGCCTTGGGCTGACCCCGCCCCAGGGCGGCCGGGCGGGCGGCAGGCGGCGGCTGAGACCAGGCGCGGAGCCATGGCTGAGCAGCTGCGGACGCCAGCCGGTGAGTGCCGGCCTCAGCCCCGGGTGCCGCGAGGGAGCCGCTGCGGCTGGGAATCAGGGGTGCGCCCGAAAGCCGGGCCAGGGCGAGTATCGGGTGGAGGGTGGCGCCCAGGACCCCGAGGTCTCAGGCCGGCCGCTGCCCCAGCCTCCGAGACGCTGCGCACTGGGGAGCTGGCGGCAGGTGGGCGCTGCTGCCACGATGTCGGGACCCGCAGGCTGGGTGGGCGCAGTGGCGCTGCCTGGCGGGGGGCTCGTCTCCGGGGTCCTCGGGTCCTGGGGAGGGCGGGGTCCCCCAACGCCGTGGTGGTCTCTGGCCTCTCCTCGCCTCTCCACGCTCCCCGCCTTCCCTGAGCTGCGATTTTCAGCACAGATCCACTGACCCTGGACAAGGACCAGGCTGGGGGCTGCCCTGCCCGCCCCCCAGCCCTCCCCTCGGGTACGGTGACCAGGTGCCGGGTCAGCCGGGAACAGCCTCCAGACCCCAAACGCGGAGGCGCCTCCGGAAGGAGGTGGGCAAGTTCAATACCAAGCGTGACCGGGGACCTGCGCCCGAGGCGCTCAGGTGATGTAGGAGTTAAGAAATTACTGAGGCAGACAGTGAGGGTACTGGAGTCCTTGGTAATGTTTTCCTTTTAATGAAAAGCAGCCCCCAAATAATTTTCTTTTCTAACAATGAGCAGCCGGTAACAATGAGCTGCAGACATAGACAAGCAAGCTGGAATTTTGGACAGGTGAATGGGGGGGCGTAGCCAACAGGAAAAGGCTGTTTGGGACTAGACCTGTTCAACATGGCGGCTCCATCTTCCCTTCTTGCCAGCCAGGTGTACAGTAAGGAGCAGACCACAGGGCCACGTGGAAAGTCCCTGTGCGTAATAAAATTAGGGTGGGGTGGCCAGCCTTCCCCATGCTATGTAGACGTCACATCTGATCCAATCAATCTTGGCCCTATGTAACTCAGACACCCCCTTCTCAAGCCTGTCTATAAAATCCATTGCACTCGCCCCAGGCCCGAATTCCCACTGGGGCATCCCCTCTCACTAGAGAGACAGCTGTTCTTTCTCTTTCTTTTGTCTATTAAACCTCTCCCCCTAAACTCCTTCCTTGTGTATGTCCCTGTTTTTTTCTTGGCGCTAGAAAACAAATTTGGGTATTAACCCCAGACAAGGACGTCGCTTCAGAGGAAGGGACGCGGGAGGCAGGGCATGGGGTGTCGGCTGCAGGCCAGTGAACCCCAGTGCCAAAGGCCGGGGAGAGCCAAGTGGGGCGCCCAGAGCAGGCACAGTCCTTTAATTTAGAGGACTGCTGTGTACACATCTGGGGAGAGAAATGTTTGACTTTGACTTGCAGTCGGGTGGGGGATAAGGCACGGCGAGGCCAGAGTTGGTGAGGGCTGCCGGGGAGGTGCAGCTCCAGAGGTGCAGGAGGGAGAGGAGTGGAAAATTCATGAAGAGAACCGCGTGGGTGTGTGGTAGGTTGAGACCCTGCCTTCAACAATGCTCACCATTTGTCAAGGTTTGCTGTGAGGCAGCACTGGGTTCAGTACCGATGAGTTCTCAGGAAGGAACAGTAAATACCTCCCAGGTCGTTCTTTCACCCATGGGAAAACCGGTTTACAGATATCTGGGACTTTGCTCTGGTCCCAGGCAGGCTGGGCTGAGTGGGGCCGAGGAGTCAGGTCTGACTTCGATTTTGCGATTTTGCTGTGGTCTCAGGCAGGCTGGGCGGAGTGGGGCTGGGACTCAGGTCTGACTGTGAACACCTGCCTCTTCCCTGTGCTGCCAACTTTTTCCGGGTTCTTCCCTGTTCCTCCTTTGCGGTCTTTTATTTTCCATTTTTTGTTGTTGTTCCCTTTTGTCTTCTTAATATGTTTCAGCAGATGTATACAATAAGCTGCACATAAAAGTGCAGGTGGATACATTTGGACCCATGTCCACACCTATGGAATGTCCCCCAGTCAAGATCATGAACACAGCTGCCACCCCAAGAGTCCATCCGGCCCCAAGGGTTATGCTGTGTGAGTTGGTTTCAAGTCTGGGAGCCTCGGAGGACCAGGGACTCGGCAGTTGGTCTCCACACCCCTGGGGTTCTGGCACTGGGTCTGGCCCACGACTGGATCCGAGACAAACATCTTGAAGAAGAAGTTAGGTCTTTTGAGAAACCTGGCAAACGACTGCCCATTCTCAGGTTACTCACATTCATGCATGTTGATTTAGTCATCCAGTCAATGCCGGTTGAACGCTGATGAGAACAAGCAGGCCTGTGCTGCAAGCTGCACAGAAAGAGACAAGATAAAGCGAATGACCCCAGTACCTGGACCCGTTTAGATTAAGTAAATTGACTGAAGCTCTAGAGAAAGGACTCAGACCTTAGTTATAGATTAAAAGAAGTTAATCACTTATGTCTTTTTTTTTTTTTTTTTTTTTTTTTTTGAGACGGAGTCTTGCTCTGTCACGAGGCTGGAGTGCAATGGCACAATCTCAGCTCACTGCAACCTCCGCCTCCTGGGTTCAAGCAATTCTTCCGCCTCAGCCTCCCAAGTAGCTGGGACCACAGGTGCGTGCCACCATGCCCTGCTAAATTTTTTGTATTTTTAGTAGAGACAGGTTTTCACCATGTTGGCCAGGATAGTCTCGATCTCTTGACCTCGTGATCCACCTGCCTCGGCCTCCCAAAGTGCTGGGAGCCACCACGTGAGCCACTGCGCCCCGTGTCACTTACGTCTTTAGATGAATGCACACTTACATGTAGACATATAGCTTAGAAGGTATATGTCTGGAGTTTTGCCTTTTCTGGACAATTCGTATGAATGGAGTCCCGTGTTATGTGGTCTTTTGCATCTGACTTCCTTCACTTGGAATAATGTTTCTGAGACCCGTGTATGTTGTAATATGTATCAGTATTTAATTCCTTTCTGAGTGATCCACTCTACGGATAGACATTTTGTTTATTCATCAGTTGATGGACATCATGACTGTTTTCACTTTTTTAGCTGTTTTGAACTGAACAACACCGCTATGAACATTTGTACGAGACTTTGTGTGGGCATGTTTTCATTTCTCTTGGGTTGATATGCAGCATTAACATGTTAAGAAATTAGCCAACTCTTTTCCAGAGTGACTGCCCCATTTTACATTCCCATCAGCATCGTATGACGGTTCTCATTTCTTTTTATTTTTCTGAGAACAGGTCTTGCTCTGTCACCCGGGCTGGAGTGCAGTGGCATGATTTGGCTCACTGCAGCCTCAATCTCTTGGGCTCAATCAATCCTCCCACCTCAGACTCCTGAGCAGCTGGGACTACAGGCATGCACCACCACATCCAGCTAATTTTTGTAT
The DNA here is from genome assembly GCF_049354715.1 of Callithrix jacchus. NCBI lineage: Eukaryota > Metazoa > Chordata > Mammalia > Primates > Cebidae > Callithrix > Callithrix jacchus. Next base: position 181,905,592 of record NC_133502.1, on the reverse strand, counting down.
TTTTTGTAGAGATGGGGTTTTGCCATGTTGCCCAGTCTGGTCTCAAACTCCTAGGCTCAAGTGATCTGCCTGCCTCAGCCTCCCAAAGTGCTGGGATTATAGGCATGAGCCCCTGTGCCTGGCTGAGGGTCCCACTTTCTGTACATCTGCAGCAGCACATAGCCAGTCTTGTGGGTAGAAGGTGGTATCTCATAGTTTTGATTTACGTTTCCCCAATGACAAATGATGGCCAGTGTTTTTTCTTGTGCTTTTTAGCATTTTATATAACTTTCTGTGGTGAAATGCCTGTTCAAACTTTTTGCCTTTTTAAAAATTGAATTGGGGCTGGGCACAGTGGCTCATGCCTGTAATCCCAGCACTTTGGGAGGCCAAGGCGGGTGGATCATGAGGTCAAGAGATCGAGACCATCCTGGTCAACATTGTGAAACCCTGTCTCTACTAAAAATACAAAAAATTAGCTGGGCATGGTGGCGCATGCCTGTAGTCCCAGCTACTTGGGAGGCTGAGGCAGGAGAATTGCTTGAACCCAGGAGGCGGAGGTTGCGGTGAGCCGAGATCGTGCCATTGCACTCCAGCCTGGGTAACAAGAACGAAACTCTGTCTCAAAAAAAAATTGAATTGGGGCCAGGCGTGCGGGCTCATGCCTGTAATTCCAGCACTTTGGGAGGCCAAGGTGGGTGGATCATGAGGTCAGGATTTCAAGAACAGCCTGATCAAGATCGTGAAACCCCATCTTACTAAAAATACAAAAATTAGGTGGGCATCGTGGTGGGAACCTGTGATTCCAGCTACCTGGGAGGCTGAGGCAGAGAACTGCTTGAACACGGGAGGCAGAGGTTGCAGTGAGCCAAGATCACACCACTGCACTCCAGCCTGGGCAACAGAGCAAGACTCTGTCAAAAAAAAAAATTTAAAAACAAAACAAAACTGAGTTGTCTCCTTTGTTCAGTTTTGACAGTTCTTTGCATGTTCTGAATATGCGCTATTAGAGAGATGATTGGAAAATATTTTCTCTCCATCAAGAGTTTGTCTTAACACTTTATTGGTGTTTTTGAAGTACAAAAGTTTTAAATTTTGATTCATTCAAATTTAATTTTTTCTTTTATTGTGCATCTGGTGTCATATCTAAGAAATCTTAATCCAATGTCACAAAAGTTGAATCATATTTTCTTCTAACCTCTTTCTAGTTTATGTGTAAGAATCTGTCCATGTTACCTATGTTGTAGGGCAAACACTTGTTCCTAGTATTTCCTTGAAATCCTTTTAATTTCTGTAAGTTTGGAACTGGTGTCTCCTCTTTGATTTCTGATTTTAGTTATTTGTGTTCTCTCTCTCTCTCTCTCGATTTTTTCAGAGAACTGACATTTGATTTTTTTTCTCTTTTTCTTTCTGTTCTCTATTTCATTGGTTTCCACTCTAATATTTATTAATTTATTTCTTGTCACTTTGGGTTTAATTTGTTCCGTCTTTTCTTTTTGTAGTTACTTACAATGGAAGCTTACACACTGATTTGAGTTTTTCTAATCTAGACATTTACAGTATAAATTTCCCCTGAAACACAGCTTTAGTTATATCCCATAAATTTTGGTATGTGGCGTTTGCATTTTCATTCAGCTCAGAGTATCTTTTGAGTTTCTTCTTTGACCCATTGCTTATGTAGAAGTGTGTTAATTTCTATGTATTTGTAGATTTCCCAAATTTCCTTTGTTAATTTCTAATTTCATTCCCTTGTGGTGAGAGAAGAAACTTTGTGGATATCAGTCCTTTTGCCTTTCTCAAGACTTGTTTTATGGTCCAGCATATGATCGATCCTGGAAACTGTTCCATGTACACTTGAGGAGAACGTGTCTTTAGCTCTTGCTAGGTGGAGTGTTATAAACACGCCAGTTACGTCTAGCTGGTGTCTGGTGTTGTCAAGTCATCTGTATCTACTGATTTTCTAATTATTCTCTCCATTGAGAGTGAGGTAGGATTTTGGTGTTCCATTATTGGGTTTTTTGGATTTTTTTTTTTTTTTTTTTGAAACGGTCTCACTTGGTCACCCAGGCTGGGGTGCAGTGGTGTGATCACAGTTCACTGCAGTCCCCGCCTCCCAAGGCTCAGGTCACCTCAGCCTCGTAACTGCAACTACACACAAGCAGCATCATGCCTGGCTAATTTTTCTATTTTCTGTAGAAACAGGGTTTTGCCATGTTACCCAGACTGGTCATGAACTCCTATGCTCAAGTGATCCAGCCACCTCCACTTCTCAAAGTGCTGGGATTACAGGCATGAGTCACCGTGCCCAGCCCAACCATTATTGTTGAGTTGACTATTTCTCCCTTCATCTGTGAGTTTTGGTTTCACGTATTTTGGGACTAGTTGTCAGGTGTGTGTATATGTCTTCTTGTTGTATTTTCCTAACATATTAACTTGATATCATTGCAGAATGTTTCTCTTTAGTAAGATTTTTCATTTTAAAAAATCTGTCTGGGCACAGTGGCTCACACCTGTAATTAGCGAGGCATGGTGACACACACCTGTAATCCCAGCTATTCAGGAGGCTGAGGCCTGAGAAGTGCTTGAACCCGGGAGGTGAGATTACAGTGAGCCAAGATCACACCACTGCACTCCAGCCTGGGAAACAGAGCAAAAAAAATCTATTTGGTCTGATATTAGTATTGCTCCTCAAGCTCCCTTAGGGTTATTGTTTGCATAGCAAATCTACCTTTTGCTTTGACCTATTTGTATCTTTGTTTCTGAAGTATGTCTCTCATAGACAGCTTATAGTCAAAGCTTTTAAAAAATCCAGTCTAACGATCTCTGCCTTTTGACTGGCATGTTCAGTCTATTCACATTCAGTGTTATTATTGCTGTGGCTGGATTTCCATCTGCCAGCTCACAGTTTGTTTTCTATGTTTCGTGCCTTTTTGTTCTTCTGTTAATCCTTTACTGCCTTCTTTTCTATTAAATATTTTCTAGTATACCATTTAGATTCCTTTCTTCTTTATAAGTGTATATTTTATAGTTATTTTCTGTTTGCTTCAGGGATTACAATATGCATTTTAATTTATCATAATATACTTCAGACTAATACTAATTTTAGTAAAATACAGAAACTTTAATATAATTCCATTCCCCCGCCTCATTTGTGGTATTATTGTTATATATATTCATCTATGTATGTTATAAACTCAACAATACTGTGTCATAATTATTGTTTCACACAATTGTATTTCTTTTAAATTCAGTAAGACAAGTAAGGAGAAAAATACTTTTTAAGTCTTTTATATTACACTGTGTATTTACTATTGACTTTACTCTTGATTTCTTCCTGTATATTCAAGTTATTGTCTGGTGACCTTTCCTTGCTCCGGTATATGTAACAGCTTCATTTCCTCCTTGCTCCTTTGTGCTATTATTGTCATATATATTATATATATTTACACTATGAGCTGATCAACTAAGTCAACTTAGCAGGGAGTCTCAAGATTCAAAGTCAATGAATAAATAAGGCCAGGTGCAGTGGTTCATGCCTGTAATCCCAGCTACTCAGGAGTCTGAGGTGAGAGGATGGCTGGAGCCCAGGAGGCAGAGATTGCAGTGCACTCCAGCCCGGGCTACAGAGCAAGACCCTGACAAAGCAAAGCAGAGTAGAGCAGGGCAAGGAAAGAAAGCCACAAAAAAAACCAAAATTGCAAAATGTTGCTGACAAGAATTAAAGAAGACACAAATAAATGGAGAGATATACCATGCTCATGGATTGGAAGACTTATACTGCTAAACTGTCACTTCTCCCCAGATGGATCTATAGAGTCTACATAATCTAACTTGAAACTCCAGAGGAAGTTTTTGTAAAGCTGACAGCTGATTCTAAAATTTATATAGAAATGCAAAGGTCTCAGACTAGTCAAAACAATTTGAAAAAGAGAAAAAGAGTTGGAAGACTTACCTTCCAAGCTGGATTTCAAGGTAGATTACATAGCTACAGTAATCAGAATAGGCTGATTAGGATATACAGATAGATCAGTGGAATAGAATGCAGAGTTTAGAAATAGACCCATACAGATATAGTCAATTGATTTTTTAAATAGTTGCTTTTTGATAATGGTGCTAAGATAATGTGATGGAGAAAGGAAAATATTTTCAATTCAAATGGCTGAAATGCCTGAATATGCATTGGGGGAAGAAAGGGGCCTTTCACACCATATACAAAAATTATGAAATTCTGGAGAAAATATTCATAAACTTGTGGCAGGCAAAAATTTAATAGATGAGACAAAAAAGCTCAAACCATAAAATGGTTTCATTTTAATAAGGATAAATTAGTGTTTATCAAAATTAACACTTCCCTTCAAAAGAAAAAATTAAGGAAAAATGAATAATCAAGCCACAGACTGAGAGAAAATACTTGATTTTAAGAAGTATTTGGTCTTTAATTTTTATGGGTTCATAGTGTATATACTGATGGGGTCCATGAGATATGTTGGTTCAGGCATACAATGGAAATTCACATAATGGAGAACTGGTGTCCATCCCCTTGAGCAATTGTCCTTTGTGTTACAAACAATCCAATTATACTCTTTTAGTTATTTTATTTTATTTTTTTGAGATGGAGTCTTCCTCTGTCACCCAAGCTGGAGTGCAGTGGTGTCATCTGAACTCACTGCAACCTCCACCTCCCAGGTTCAAGCGATTCTCCTGCCTCAGCCTCCCGAGTAGCTAGGACTACAGCCGCGCACCACCACACCTGGCTAGGCTAGTTCTTGTATTTTTAGTAGAGATGAAGTTTCACCATGTTGGCCAGGCTGGTCTTAAATTCCTGACCTCAGGTGATCCACCTGCCTCAGCCTCCCAAAGTGCTGGGATTATAGGCTCGAGCCACTGTGCCTGGCCTCTCTTTTAGTTATTTTCAAGGGTATAATTAAATTACTATTGACTATAGTCTCCTGTTATGCTATCAAATACTAGGTCTTATTCATTCTATTTTTTTGTACCCATTAACCATCCCACATACCCTCCCACCCCTGCCACGGCCCTTCCCAGTCTCTGCTAACCATCCTCCTATTTTCTATCTCCATGAGTTAATTGTTTTGATGTTTCAATACTACACATAAGTGAGAACATGCAGTGTCTGTCTTTTTGTGCCTGGCAAGAAAATATTTGTAGTATTTGCATTTAGCAAAGGACCTGTATCCAAAATAGAGAAATAAATTCTACTGCTCAATAATAAAAGAGAAACAACTCAATTTTAAAGGAGACCCAGTGTCTACAAACAGTAGAATAATTAGCTAAGTATGTTGGTGATTGTTTGTAGTCCCAGCTAATCAGGAGGCTGAGGGAAAGATGGCCTAACCACAGGAATTTGAGGTCACAATGAGCTGTGATCATGACACTGCACTCCAGCCTGGGTGACAGAGTAAGACCCTGTCTCTAAAATAAAATAAAAACGAATGTCTGGGTGAGGTGGCTCATGCCTGTAATCCCAGCATGTTGAGAGGCTGAGGCAGGTGGGTCGCTTGAGCCCAGGAGTTCAAGACCAGCTTGGGCAACATGGTGAAACCCCTCTCTATCAAAACCCCCAAAAATTAGCTAGGTGTGTTGGTGCACACCTGTAGTCCCAGCTACTCAAAAGGCTAAGTTGGGAGGATCACGTGAGCACAGGAAGTGGAGGCTCCAGTGAGCTGTGATCCTGCCACTGCACTCCAGCCTGGGCAACTGGAGTGGGACTGTGTCCCCTAAAATATATACAAGTAAATAAATAAATATTTAAATGGGCTGGGTGTGGTGGCTCACACCAGTAATCCCAGCACTTTGGGAGGCCAAGGCAGGCAGATCATGAGGTCAGCAGATGGAGACCATCCTGGCCAACATGGTGAAACCCCATCTCTACTAAAAATGCAAAAATTAGCCGGGCGTGGTGGCATGTGCCTGTAATCCCAGCTACTCAGGAGGCTGGGGCAGGAGAATCGCTTGAACCAGGGAGTCAGAGGTTGCAGTGAGCCAAGATCACGCCACTGCACTCCAGCCTGGTGACAGAGTAAGAGTCTGTCTCAAAATAAAATAAAATAATAAAATGAGCAAAACATTTGAACAGGCTTCATAAGAATCAAACAAATGGCCAATAAACACATGAAAAGATGACTGTCCTGCTTAGTCACTGGCCACAATCAGACACCACTGCTCACCCACTAGGAGGCTAAAACGTAAAGGAGTGGCCGTCAGGTGTCTGCTGGAAGGTGGAGCACCTGCACTTCTCTTGCATTGCTGGTGGGAAAGGAGAATTAAGTAACTGCTTTGGGAAAAGTTAAACACACGCTTACCACATGATTCATCTCTTCTGCTCCTTGGTATTTACTCAAGGAAAATGAAAACATAGGTCCACAGATCCCTGCACATGAGTGTCTACAGAAGCTTTGTTGCTAGGGGCCCCAAACCATAAAAACCAAAATGTCTGTCAATAGGAGACAGGATAAACCAATTGTGGTGTGTTAACAATGGCGTTTCTCAGCAACAAGCAAGAATGAACAACTGATACAGGGACAGTGTAGGTGAATCTTCAAGGGTCATGCCGTGTGATCCAGCCAGACATAAAAGAGCATGTGGCAGGCGATTCCGCTTATGGGAAACACCAGGGAATCAGATCTGGGGTCAGGAGGGACCTTACTGGGGTGATGAAAATGTTGCCTATCTTGTTTCGGCGGGGGGTGGGAGGGGTGGTTACATGTGTGCATTGTTCAAAACTCCTCAAAACCGTACACCTAAAGTGGATCGATTTTACTGGATGTAAGTTATCCCTCGAATGAAGTTGATTTTCAAAGTTTTTAAAAATGGAATAATTTCTGCCAAATTGAAGGACAATTATTTTCATCTAGATTTCTCTACAGCCAAACAATCTACTGACTAGAAAAGTGGAAAAAATAACTTAAGACGTGTAAAGTTCAAATTTTGCCTCCCACGTTTCTGTTTCAGGAAGCTATTCGAGATAAACTGTTCTATGCTCACAGGATTTAGAAAGGCGGAGGTAAATACAGACAAGCTTTATGAGATAAGAAGCAACAGAACAATTAGCTGAAAGGGACTGATTGCAGGGGAAGGAATAGGAACCGGGCCGGGAGACAGAAGGCTTCCAGACCTTGTGAAAACAGGAGCCCCTCCTATCTGTGGGGATACGTTCCGAGATCCCCAGTGGGTGTCTGAAACCACGGCTGGTACCAAACCCTGTACAGACTGTCTTCCCCTATGCACGTATGCCTATGAAAGAGTTTAATTTATAAATTAGGCACAGGATGGAACTCACAGCCATCATAATAATATAGAACAATTATAACAATATATTGTCCAAGGCAGGCGGATCACTTGAGGTCAGGAGTTCGAGACCATCCTGGTCAACGTGGTGAAATCCTGTCTCTACTAAAAATACAAAAAATTAGCTGGGCATGGTGGTGGGCACCTGTAAATCCAGTTACTCTGGAGACTGAGGGAGGAGAATCGCTTGAACCCGGGAGGTGGAGGTTGCAGTGAGCCGAGTTAGCCCCATTGCACTCCCAGCCTGGGCAACAAGAGCAAACTCCATCTCAAAAACAACAAAAACAATACACTGTAATAAAGGTTATGTGAATGTGATCTCTCTCAAAATATATATGTATCTTAATTTGTGGGTTTTTTTTTTTTTTAAGAGACAGGGTCTTGCTCTGTCACCCTGGCTGGAGTGCAGTGGTACATTCATGACTCACTGCAGCCTTGACCTCCTAGGCTCAAGTGATCCTTCCACCTCAGCCTCCTGGGACCATAGTGGTGCAACACTATGCTCAGCTAATTTTTTTTCCTTTGATAGAAGTGAGTTCTCACTATGTTGCCCAGGCTGGTCTAGAACTCCTGGCTTCAAGCAGTTCTCCTGCCTCAGCCTCCGAAGTGCTGGGATCACAGGCATGAGCCCCCAGACCTGTCCTCAAAATATTTTACTGCACTGTACTCACCTATTATTGGCCTTTGGTTGACCACGGGTCACTGAAACTGCAGCAAGTGAAGGCGTGGATATGGGGGAACTACAGCACGTGACTTGAACATACATCAAAATCACCTTAAAAGAAACACCACTGATTGCTTCCAGGGCATGGGCCTCTGAGAGGGCAGGGAGACACCGGGGGAGGCTGGTGACTCCTCTACGTGGCAGGAACTGGTCTGACCTCCTGGCTCAGCCTGGCCATGAGGCTCTCCTGGCCTCCCCACTGGGTTCAACAGTGACCTCAAGGTGCTCATTTCAGTGTGGTTCCCTTCGGTCTCCCGTGGGAAGAGGATGCTGAGTGGAAGGAGGTCATTGGGAAGCCGGGGTGACACTCAGAGTCTGTGGGAGCAGTCAGGCTGATGAGCTGGGAGGAGCAGATCACCTCCCTGTTCTCTGATGGGGAGGAGGGCCGGGTCTGGACTGGCTTTGCAGATGCTCATGGGGGGCTGAAAGCGTCCCCTGTGGCACAGAGGGACTGTCTTGGCAGATGAAGGCCCCTCGAAGGGTCTGGTGCCTGAATCACAAGACAGGACACGTAAACTGGGGCAGGTGAGAGAAGGAGGGTGAGTGATCTGATTTTTCCCCTCCTGTTTTCCAGGAAATCCAAAATGCTACTCACCTCTACCTGTGATCCTTTTCCTAACAATGCTTGTCTTGGTCTTGTTTGGGTAAGACACATTTGCCCATTGGAGCTGGCCTGGTTTGGGGAGAAGTGGCCACAGCAGCTAATCAGACCCATGGGAACCCCCTGAGCCCCCCAAGCATCACAGTAGCCATCAGCGTCCTAAGGACAGTTGTTGCCCCTGTCCGGCTGCGGGGGAGGTGTGTTTACTTGCTCCCTTATTTAAGCCTCACTGGGCAATGCACTCCTCACTCTCCCATTTAAAATTTTCATAAGTGGGGAGTCTGGGGCTGGGAGAGCGAGCCCCTTGCGTGGCTGGGGCTGGGGAAGGCAAGTCTGGGTCCCGAGCTGTTAGCTGCTTCCAGGCACAGAAGGTCCCAGAACCACAGAGTGGGGCATTTGTGGACATGGCCCTGAGGTGGCCTCGGGGGCTGCGCTGACCAAGGCATGGGGGTGGGGGGGCCTTCTGCAGCTGCTGCAGGTGCCCATGCATGAGCAATATCCCCAGGGATTCCCTCCTGCCCACCTCCTGGTGTGGTATGTGGTGAGGTGCCTGGGCTTTGCTGAGAATGTTTCCTGCTTGTCTGGAGGCCTTGCAGCTCATCGGGGACTCCTGTGCTCATGGCTGGCCCCAGAATGTGCTGTTTGGAGGAAGGGATCGACAGGCAGTCTTGATTCTGTGTCCTGAACCTTGGCGCACTTCCTTCCTGCAGTTATGGGGTCCTAAGCCCCAGAAGCCTAATGCCAGGAAGCCTGGAACTGGAGGCACAGTGAGTGAGGGGAAGGGCAGGCAGACCGTGTATGCTGGCCGGGTGCTGGCTCTGGGCTGGCGTCCCACTCTGGGAACTCCCCCTCCCCTCCCGGGCACACACATGGGTGGGCCTGGGCCCCCTCTCGATCCTATGCCCAGTGTAGACATGGCCAGCTCTGTGGCCTTGAAGGGTCACCTGACACGTCTGCCTCCACATCTCTGGAGTCAGCCTTGACCTCCTTCTGACCTCCAGTCCCCAACTCCAGGCTTACCCAGAGTTCCCACACATGGTCTCTGCTCCCTGCCTACACCCCTCCTCCTTAGTCGCCTTCCACCTGCCATCCTCAACTCTCCCTTTGCCCTCAGCCCTACACTGGGTTCCCAGGTCCCACCAGCCCTGCTGTTGAGCAGCTCGCCTGCCCACCGGCCTCTCTGCCTTCGCAACCCTGCTCCATTGGTCCGTTGGGGCTGCCTCATCTCTGAAACAGCCTCACATTTGTCTCCCCATCCCCATCAGCCCTGTCCCCCATGTCCTCACAGTAACTGGAGTGATCTTTCCAGAACAGAAGGTAGGAGGCGGTCCATGGTCTGATCCTGCCTGCCTGACCTCCCCAGCCTCATTTTCCCACCTCTTCCCTCGCCCTCTGTGCTTCAGAGTGGCCTGTCGCTGGTCCACCTGCCATGTGGTCCTAACTCCGGGCCTGTGCCCGTGCTGTGGCCCCTGGGCCCATGCTGTGGCCCCTGCTGTGTCTGCTAATTCCCACTCATGTCAGTGACCCATGGCTGCAGAGCACCACCCCATTGATGGAAAATGATCACAACCCTTGATCACATCTGTCCCTGGGCTTCCTGGGGTGCATGGGGCTCACCTGGCTGGTTCACTTCGGGGCCTCAGGCAGTTATGGGAGATGGTGGGTGGCTGGGGTCATTGCAAGGACTTCCCTGCATCTCTGGCAGTTGATGCTGCCTCTCAGCTGAGACACCTACCCAGTGCCTCTCCCCGGGGCCTGGGCTCCTGCTCAGCTTGGTTTGGAAGCTCCAAGACCAGTATCCCAAGAAAGAAGATACAGAGGCCGGATACAGAACACTGGCTTCAGAAGTCACCCAGTGTTACTTCTGCCGCATTTTCTTTCTTAGAAACAGGAATATCAGACCCCATTTCTTGATGGGAGGGCCCTTGGGGTTTGCAGACATGTTCTGAAACTCCACTCCGCCCAGCCTTGGCTTCGACGTGTCTGGTGAACCTGTGGGCTGTGAGGGCCCCCAAATGCAGACCTCAGACAGCAGCGTTGGCCTTACAGGGTCTGGCACATGGGCCCATGCCAGGCCCATCAGCACAGGGATGGCTGTTCTGTGACTGTTCCTGGTGGACTCTGCTCCGAGCTCCAGCCTTCCCCTGGGACCCTCTGCTGGCTTCCATGTGCTTGTGCCCTCAATCCCTGCTGCTGGAATAAACTTCATCTCCTGTGTTCTCATTCTGCAGCACGGCTGTTAGGGACCCGGGTGGTCTGCAGAGTGTCCCATTGCCAAGGTATAACGTCTTCCTTCGGTGCCTCCCGTGTCACAGAATTGTCCTGCAGCCGGGTACCTGTGTGTGTGGGCAGAGACATGTGGGAGCAGCTCCTCTTTCCTCCTGTGGCTTGGAGGCCGCTCCTTCCCCAGTCTCTGCTCTGACTCTGCCCTCGTCCTGCAGCCATTCAGAGAGCATGATGCGGCCAGGGCTTCAGTTTTTACCAGCTGCCTGTCTGTCATTGGCTTTGAAAGAGGAGGACCAGCTGGTCTGCTCTGTCTGGGCCTCGGGGGCTGTTTCCCGGGATATGGGCCTTTATCAGTGCTGAACCTGGGGGAGCCTAGGCAACCAAGGCCGAGTTGCCCACACTGCTTTTGATTTTGTTTTTTTAAATTGTGGTCAAATGCACTTAACCTAACATTTACTATGTTAATCATTTTTATTTTATTTTACTTATTTATTTATTTAGAGATGGAGTCTTGCTCTGTCACCAGGCTGGAGTACAACGGTGTGATCTCTGCTCACTGCAACCTCTGCCCCCCATGTTCAAGCAATTCTCCTGCCTCAGCCTCCTGAGTAGCTGGGATTACAGGTTCCTGTCATCATGCCCAGCTAAGTTTTGTATTTTTAGTAGAGACAGGGTTTCAACATCTCGGCCAGGCTGATCTTGAACTCCTGACCTTGTGATTCATCCACCTTGGTCTCCCAAAGTGCTGAAATTACAGGCATCAGCTACTGTGCCCAGCCAAATACACTTAACATGAAATTTGCCATCTGAATCATTTTTAAGTCTTCAGTACTGCTAAGTCCATTCACATCGCTGTGCGGCCATCACCACCATCCCTCTCCAGGACTCTTTTCGTCTTGCAGAACTGAAGCTCCATCCCCATGAAATAAAAACTCTGGTGTCCCTTCCCCCAGCTCTCCTGATACTCACCATTGCATGGTCTGTGGCTTGGCTCTGAGGCTGACCACTGCAGCTACCTTTTATAAGTGGATTCCGCAGTCACTGAAATTTTTTTTTTTTTTTTTTTAAGACAGTCTTCCTGTCACCCAGACTGGAGTGCAGTGGCACAATCTCCGTTCACTGCAAACTTCTGCCTCCCAGGTTCCAGCAATTCTCCTGCCTCAGCCTCCTGAGTAGCTGGGATGGCAGGCACATGTCACCACACCTGGCTAATTTTTATATTTTTAGTAGAGACAGGGTTTCACCATGTTGGTCAGGCTGGTCTCAAACTCCCGACCTCATGATCTGCCCACCTCGGCCTCTCAAAGTGCTGGGATTATAGGCATGAGCCACTGTGCCTGGCCGGTAGCTGTCTTTTTATGACGAGCTTAATTCACTGAGCATGATGTCCTCACAGTCCATCCAGGCTGTAGCAAGTGTCAGAATTTCCTTCCTATTTTGGCTGATTCCCTGCTTTTAAAGGCCATCACAGGACATTAAAAGTGTGGGCATTACCAAGTGTGGGAGCTCATACCTGTAATCCCAGCACTTTGAGAGACCAAGGTGGGCAGATCACCTGAGGTCAGGAGTTCGAGACCAGCCTGGCCAACCTGGTGAAATGCTGTCTTTACTAAAAATACAAAAATTAGTGGTGTGGTGGGGAGTACCTGTAATCCCAGCTACTCGGGAGACTGAGGCAGGAGAATCACTTGATTCTGGGAGGCGGAGATTGCAGTGAGGCGAGGTCGCACCACTTCACTCCGGCCTGGGCAACAAGAGTGAGACTCTGTCTCAAAAAAACAAAAACAAATTGTGGCCATTACTGACAGTTAAAATGGCCTCGGCTCATGTCTCCTCTCCAGTACTTTAGGTAGGACATCACTGTGGCCCGCACGTCCCTCAGGCTGTGTGACACCTGTCAGTGCTTTGTGTCACTGTCGGAGCAGGTGTTACTCCCTGACTTCTCAGAGAGGAAGCCGGGCTGTGGACGCCACCAGCCCACAGGGAGGCCCAGCAGGCTTCAGGCCCAGGTGGGGCGTCTGCACGTCTCAGGCCCTTTCCCTGGGAATGACCAGAGACAGGGGCTACACATGCAGCCTCCTCTCTGCCTACAGTGTATTAAGACAGGACCTCTTACGTCACTCCCAGCCTTAAGCCAAGTGGAAAGCAATGGTCCTCAGGTCACTTCGTCCGTCTCCCCAGTCTACAAGTGCTGAATCGAAGACTCTGAGCTTTGGCCCTGCCCCGGGGTCCTGTGGTTGTGGGCTGACACAGCCCGGAGCAGCCACAGCGATTCCAGCCTGGGAGTGCGGCCTTAGTGGAGGGTGCACGCCCCCTGCCTACATGCATCCCACGCTTCCCATGCAAACTCCAAACTCACGGGATGGCACTTTGTGCTTGCAGGATGGTCTACCCCCAGCCAAAGATTTTGACACCCTGGTGAGTAAGTTACTGAAACTGCAAGCAGCTCCAGGGGCTGTTCTGAGGGCAGAGGGCGGTTTCCCTGATGGAAGTCTCAGCTGGGGCTGCTTCGCTGTTCTCTCCTCTCAGGTTCCCCTGACATCTGAATTTGGAGGCCCACATGGCTGTTCTCATTCCCTTTGCTTTCTTTGACTTGGTCTCTTGTTTTCTATCTCTTTGATCACCAAAGCCCCTGCAGAGGCCTGGGGAGGAGGGCTGGGGGAGGGTGTCTGTCGGGGGGGTGGTTCCTGTCTCTGCCAGCAAAGCTCAGCTCCCTCTGTGGTCCGGCAGATCCAATGTTGAGGGAGGGTTGGGGATGACTGGTCCAGTTGGAGTCTGCATTTGCCTCTGGTTGGTTTTGGGGGAATGGTGGCTGCCTCTGGAAGGGTGGTCAGAAGAGGCGGAAGCTGAGTGGGGTTTCCAGGTGGGGGTGGCCGTGTCCCAGAGGCACGTGCAGGCGGCGCCCTGCCAGCTCCATGCTACCGCACACCCCTCTCCATGTGCAGTAGGAAAGATGTCCTTGTGCTGACCCCTTGGCTGGCTCCCATCATATGGGAGGGCACCTTCAACATCGACATTCTCAATCAGCAGTTCAGGCTCCGGAACATCAGCATCGGGCTAACTGTGTTTGCCATCAAGAAGTAAGTCAGTGAGGGGCCAGGGCAGAGACCGGGCTGCGGGGAGTGACCGGGATCATCAAGGTCTCTGTTTGTGTTCAGGACAGAGCAGGGAGGCCAGACTTGTCCTCCCAGATGGTAGATGGGAAAGGCCATTCACGCAGCATCTTACTGAGCTCACGTGGACTCCCTGGGGGTAAAAGTGAGCTCCTTCTCCAGAGGCTGTATCTCACCCAGGGATGGCGGTTCCTGATGCCCCCTCCTCTCTGTACCTATGGTTGGCCCTCCTGCTGAGCCACCACCTCCATACAAGGCTCCAGGTGGACTCCACTCACTGACCAAAGATGGCAGGAGGGGAACACCTGTTTACTGTCCTTGGACCCTAGAAAGAGGATGCTGGCAGAGCCGTGGTCACTCTGTGTCCTCAGTTGAGGTGAAGCAGGCAAGGCAGTTGGCCCCAGACATCAAGGGAAGTGGCTGACCCATAATGCCCTTGGACTCTGGGCCAGGCCAGCTTCACAGGAGCTGGTGAGGCGAACGCACATACTTGACCTCTCAGCACCCATGGGCAGACAGGCCAGTGACAGTGACTGCTTCTGGGACTTTTGTGGACCACAGATAGAAGGCATGTAAGTGGCATGTGCACGCGGAAGGAGGAGCGTCCTTCCCCACAGCATGCAGTGTGCAGCCTGCAGGATGACCCTGTGGCCTTCACAATCCCCTCTACCAATTCAGATGTGGGAGAGGTGTGGCCGCAAACCCTGATTCCAAAGCTAGAGCTTCTAGGCCCAGGTCAGATGTCTCCCTAACCACAAAACGTTTTCTCTAACTGCCACAGACAGCGGGTCCCTCCTTGAGGTCCCCCAGGGCCATGTGCCACCACCATGGGACATAGGCTTTCCCACCATTCAGCATGTGTGCCGTGACCCCCTGAGGCCCTGATTTAATGGAGCAGGCACCATGGCTGCTTTGCCATACCCAGCTCATTGGCAAACCACTCACAAGGGGAGCATAGGCTCTACGGATACCTGGGGACACACATGCCCCGGAGAGAAGCGAACTCAGAAAGGCACCCAGGCATGGGAGTCAGGCCACTGGGGTGGTGTGGCCCGATTTGCAGGGACTGAGAAGGGCATGGGGATAGCCAGATAATTCACACTCCAGTTTCTAGGGACAGAGTGCTGGGGAGTTGCCCCTGGGGGCTGCATCAGGGTACCACCTCGCTGTTGTAGGCTGGCTGTCTGTGTCCTCTCTGGACCCTGAGGTGGTCCTCACATCCCCAGTGCCTGTGGGGAGAAGCAGCCCTACAGAGCTAAGCCTTGAGCCCACAGCCACACTGGGCCTGGACTTGCACCCCAGGGCCTGACTGCCATGCCTGGGCTCCCCACTGGGCTCACTGGCTCCCTGGGACATGGGTCCCTCCCAGGTATCTGTAGGGTCCTTGTGAGTAGTTTGCCAATGAGCCAGATGGAGCAAAGCAGCCACGGTGCCTGCTCCATAAACTCGGGGCCTCAGGGGGCTCATCACACTTGCTGAATGGTGGTAGACAGCCGCCCCCCATGACGGTGGCACACGGCCCTGAGGGACCTGAAGGAGGGGCCAGCCATCTGAGGCAGTTGGAAAAAAGGTCCTGGGGTAGGACACCTGACCTGGGTCTAGAGGTTCTACCTTTGGACTCCGGGTTTGTGGCCTCAACAACCCTTTACCCCAATTCTTTCTGGGTCCCCTTTTTCCCTTCCCCCACGTGGTAGGCCTGGTTCCTGATCCAGGGGCGGAGTCCAGGAATAACCTACTCCTAGGAATATGTGCAGTTCAAGCCTGGGACGGAGGAAGCTCTAGGGTGCAGAGGTGGAGCTTGCACCCAAGCGCAGCTTCTAATGGGGGCACATGGCTGGCCCGGGCATAAGAGGGGCAGCTGCCTGGTGGCTCAGGCCGGGCCGAGGACAAGTAAGCCGGCACCAGCCTGTGGCCTACTATGAGCCTCCAGCTGCCTGTCCTGGGAAGATGATGAAGTGAGTCACAGCCCGAGGACTCGCTCAGGACAGGGCAGGAGAACATGGTGCATCTGCTCCTCTGAGCCTTCCCATGGCCGCTGGTGGAAGCGTACAGGGCAGGCTTCCCACGGGTGCACGGCCAGCGGCTCCCCAGCCCCTGTTCCCCTGCCTTGCAGATACGTGGCCTTCGTGAAGCTGTTCCTGGAGACGGCGGAGAAGCACTTCATGGTGGGCCACCGGGTCCACTACTACATCTTCACCGACCAGGCAGCCGCGGTGCCGCACGTGGCGCTGGGGGCGGGCCGGCAGCTGTCGGTGCTCGAGGTGCGCGCCTACCAGCGCTGGCAGGATGTGTCCATGCGCCGCATGGAGATGATCAGCGACTTCTGCGAGCGGCGCTTCCTCCGCGAGGTGGATTACCTGGTGTGCACGGACGTGGACATGAAGTTCAGTGACCACGTGGGCGTGGAGATCCTGTCCCCGCTGTTCGGCACCCTGCATCCCGCCTTCTATGGAAGCAGCCGGGAGGCCTTCACCTATGAGCGCCGGCCCCAGTCCCAGGCCTACATCCCCAGGGACGAGGGAGATTTCTACTACCTGGGGGGGTTCTTCGGGGGGTCAGTGCCAGAGGTGCAGCGGCTTACCAGGGCCTGCCACCAGGCTATGATGATGGACCAGGCCAATGGCATCGAGGCCGTGTGGCACGACGAGAGCCACCTGAACAAGTACCTGCTGCGCCACAAACCCACCAAGGTGCTATCCCCCGAGTACCTGTGGGACCAGCAACTGCTGGGCTGGCCCCCCCTCCTGAAGAAGCTGAGGTTTGTGGCGGTGCCCAAGAACCACCAGGCAATCCGGAACCCATGAGCGGGTGGGCTCTGGGAGGGTTGGCAGCCCCATCTCCCTCCCACCCTTGGTTTTAGAAGAATGGATAAAGTCCGCTTCTTTTTTCCGTCCTGTTGAAAACAATTGAAACCTAGGCCCTGCCCCCACCTCAAATCACCCCCCCCCCACCATGGCCACAGAGACACACCATTACATACAGACATACACACAGCCAAAGACATATACAGAAAAACATACATGCAGACACACAGATGCACAGACGCACAAACATGTACAAAGATGTACAGAAATATAGACAGACACAGACAGACATGCACAGAGACACACAGAGACACATGCACAGAGATGCACGGAGACATATGCACAGAGATACACGGAGACACATGCAGAGAAAGACAAACATACAGCAGTCACACAGACCACATAGACACACAGACATGCACAGAGACACACGGAGACACATGCAGAGAAAGACAAACATACAGCAGTCACACAGACCACATAGACACACAGAAATGCACAGACACATGGAGACACACATGCAAACATGCAGAGAAAGACAAACAGAAATGCACACACAGACACATAGACACACAGACATGCATACACAGATACACAGACGCGCACACACAGCCATGCAGACATGCATATACGCACAGATGTAGGCACACAGACTTAGGCAGCCTAAATTCAGGGCCTGGGGCATAAGTTCCTGGAGGGGCTGCCATCTTCAGCCCCCATGGTGAGCTCCTGGGGCACCTTCCGCTTAGACAGGGTATCATGAAGGAGGTCTCTTCTGGAGCCTGGAGGGAGGCGAGGACAGTCCCGGCGGTGGGCTCCCTCCTCTCAGAGCTCCTGCACTGCCCCACCCCCAGCCTCTCAGGAGATGCTCCAGTCAGACCCTGAGAGTCATCTGTGACCTCTCTGAGGCTATCTCCGACTGCTCACAACCCTACCGGCTCTGCCTTCCCCAGCCATTTTCAATCAACCTGCACTTCTTCCAACCCAGTCCCAGCCAGAATTATTTTGCCTGGATGGTGGAATCGCATCCCCTGGCCCCACTTCCGCACTGGGCCCCCCTAGTTCACACTCCCCTCAGCAGCCACTGGGATCCTGTTAATCCCCTGTGGAGTTGCTCCTCTGCTAGGAACCCTGGGGGCCGAGGTACCACCTGGAGTCACAGTGTTTCCCGTGGCCCCATGGGCCAGCCTCCCACCTCTTCCCCATCCTCCTTCCCACTCAGGGATGGCCCAGCTTGCATGAGATGAAAGGCTACAGTTTGGGGGGCTTTTTAAGGAAAAGGATAAAAATTTAGTTACAAACATGAATACATAGAATGGGAAAGGCAGGGCCGGGCGTGGTAGCTCATGCCTGTAATCCCAGCATTCTGGGAAGTCAAGGCAGGGAGGTCATTAGTTCAAGAGATCAAAACCATCCTGGCCAACATGGTGACACCCTGTCTGTACTAAAAATACAAAAGTTAGCTGGCCATGGTGGTGTGCACCTGTAGTTCCAAATACTCGGGAGACTGAGGCAGGAGAATCACTTGAACACTGGGAGCGGAGGTTGAAGTGAGCCGAGATCGCATCACTGCACTCCAGCCTAGCAGCAGAGTGAGACTCCATCTCAGATGGGCAGGTGGGGGGGAAGAATAGGAAATACAGTTGCATACTCTCCCTCCCACTAGTGAATATATAATGAAAATGTTCTGAATAGACAGTGGTGATAGCTGTGCTGAATTGTGACTAAAAATCATATAATTGTATGCCTGGTAAGGATGAAAATGGTGAATTTTATATCATGGAATTTTTTTTTCTATGAAAAATACAAGTAAAAAAATAGGTATGGCCAGGTGTGGTGGCTCACGCACGCCTGTAATCTCAGCACTTTGGGAGGAGGCAGGAGGATCCCTTGGACACAGGAGTTTGAGAGCAGCACGTGGGGTGCCAGCTTTTTCTCCAGTCCCTGGCATACTCCTGCACCAGGCCTTTCCATCATCTCTGCCCAGAGGCCCTTCCCCAGATCGCACACACTTCCTCAGGTCTGTGCTCATGTGGCCGTGTCACAGAGTTCTCCAGCCAGCCACCGGCAGATGGGACCAGCAGCCCTGCCCCACGCTGCTGCCTTGGGTATGCTTTGTCTTTCAGCATAGCATTTAAAACATTTTTATTTTGAAATCATGATAGATTCACAAGAAGTTGAATGAAGAGTATGGGCCAAGCATGGTAGCTCACATCTACAGTCCCAGTGCCTCGGGAAGCCAAGGCGGGAGGACTGCTTGGGCCCAGGAATTTGACAGCAGCTGGGCAACGCAGGGAGACTCCACCTCTACAAAAAGTAAAAGGATTAGCTGAGTGTGGTGGCACGTGCCTTTTGTCCCAGCTACATCGAAGGCTGAGGTGGGAGGATCCCTTGAGCCTGGGAGTCTGCGGTTCCAGTGAGCTCTGATGGCACCACTGCACAGCCTGGATGACAGAGCAAGAGCTTGTCTCTAAAAACAATAAAAAAGGAATGAGAAGGAAAGAGTGTAGAGAATGGTCCCATGTCCCCTTCACCCACTTTCTCCATTCATCGCCTCTTTCTTCACAATAGCACTCTGTGAAAATCTGGAAATTAACACCGGCCAGTGCATATAGTTCTGCACCATCTTGTCCCAAGCATGGATATGTGACTACCACCCCGACAGGATACAGGCCTGTCCGCACAGAGAGCTCCCAGTGCCATCCCATTAGTCATGCTTGTCTTCAGCTCACCATCTATTCTCCATCTCTGCTTTGTCATTTTGAGAATGTTCATGGGGCCATTCGCTATGGGGCCTTCTGTGGTGTGTGTTTCTCAGTCCCAACTCCTCTGTGTTGCTGACTAGCGAGCCACGATCTTGGATGTACGTGGCCCACAGTGTGTGCCCGTCCACCTGTTGAAGGACACTGTCTTCTGGCACAGCCTCCACTCACACCGAGTTGGTTTCAGCCTGGAAAGTTAAGCAAGGAAAATGAAACACATCCAGATGAGAAAGGAAGAAGGAAAACCATCTTCGTTTGCAGATGAAATGATGTTATATGTAGAAACCTAGGAAAAACCCTTTTCCACATCATATACGTTGAGTAAAGTGAAACCAACCCAAATTGATATCCATCAACTCATGACTAGATAAGTGGATTGTGGTCTATCTATATCATGGAATAGGATTTGATTGTTCAAAGAAATGAGATGTTGATACATGCTATAACATGGATGGAAGTTGGGACAGTTATGCTAAGTGAGAGAAACCAAGCACAAAAGGTGTCATATGATCATATGATTGTATCTCTATGAAACTTCCAGAACAGGCAAATCCATGGAAAGTAAATGAATGGTTGCCGGAGCTGGGCATGGGGGAATTGGGGAGTGACTGTCAATCAGTACAATTTCTTCTGTGATGAAAATATTCAGAATAGACAGTGGTGATGGCTGTGCTGAATTATGACTATACTAAAAATCACATAATTGTACATCTGGTAAGGATGAAAATGGTGATTTCCATTTTGGGATTTTTTTCTATGAGAAATGCAAGTAAAAAATTAGGTATGGCCAGGTGTGGTGGCTCACGCCTTATAATCTCAGCACACTGGGAGGCGGGAGGATCGCTTGAACACAGGAGTTTGAGACCAGCTTGGGCAACATAGTGAGACATTGTCTTTACAAAAAATCTAAAAATTAGCTGGGGGAGCTAAGCTATGAGGACATAAAGGCATAAGAATGTTACAATGGGCTTTGGGGACTTGGGGGAAGACATGGGAGGGGGAGAGGGCTGGACGAATACACGCTGGGTGCAGTGTACCCTGCTCAGTGATGGCTGCACCAAAATCTCAGAAATCACCACTAAGGAACTTATTCATGTAGCCAAATACCACCTGTTCCCTCAAAATCTATTGAAATAAAAAAGTTACTGGGTGTGATGGCGTGTACCTGTAGTCCCAGCTACTTGGGAGGCTGAGGTGGGAGATCACTTGAGCTCAGGATGCAGAGGCTTCCGTGAGCTGTGATCGCACCACTGCACTCCAATTTGGGCAACAGAACAACCACCTTGTCTCTAAAGCAAAACAACAAAAAATAGGTAGAGTGGTTTCTGCAACTGTATTATTCTCTTTTAGTATTGTGTTTTACCTATGCTAGTTCCTTTGCCTTTCCATGTAAATCTATGAAAAAACTTGTTTACAGCAAGGCATGGTGGCTCAGGCCTGTAATCCCAGCAGGTTGGGAGGCTGAGGCAGGTGAATCACCTGAGGTGAGGAGTTCAAGACCAGCCTTGCCAACATGGTGAAACCTCAGATCTACTAAAATTATAAAACTTAGCTGGGTGTGGTGGTGCATGCCTGTAATTCCAGCTACTTGGGAGGCTGACACAGAGAATCACTCGAGCCCAGGAGGTGAAGGTTGCAGTGAGCTGAGACTGTACCACTGCGCTCCAGCCTGAGCAACAGAGTGACTCCATCTCAAAAAGAAAAAACGTGTTTATGTCAAATTTAAATCATGCTGAGATTTTGATAGACCAATTGGGGAGAACTGATTCTCTTTACTATTGTAAACCAAAAAGTATCTGAGACAGGTTGGTCTCAATTTAGAAGTTGATGTGGCCACGGTTGAGGAAGAGCCTGGAAAAAGAAACCCGAATACAGGAGGAGCTGTGGCTGGTACTTTTGCTGAAGAGGATTTTGAGGGCTCCAGTATTTAATGGGGAAAAGTGGACAGGCAGGGAAAGGGGAAAGAGAAAACAGGGAGGGTATGGCCATGTTCTCGTGAATCCACTTGTTGCGTGTGAAAAGAAGGAAGTAGGGGGAACAGTCCATTGTGTATTTGCCTCACGCTCAGTCAATCTGCACGTTACAAAAGAGACAGTAAACATGGACTAGAGGAAGCAGGCCAGGTGGCGCGCATGCCTTTGGCACTTTGGGAGGCTGAGATGGGAGGATCGACTGGGGCCAGGAGTTTGAGGACAGCCGGGCAACATGGTAACGCTCCATTTCTACCAAAACTTAACAAAGTGGCCCTGTGCAGTGGCGTATGCCTGGGGTCCCAGCTACTTAGGAGGCTGAGGTGGGAGGATCACTTGAGCCCAGGAATTCAGGGCTAGAGGGAGCTGTGTTTGTATCACTGTAGTCCAGCCTGGGTGACAGAGCAGGAGTCTCTCTTAAAAGAAAAAAATAGAGGAATCAGTCAATATGCATTCATCTTGGAGTGGGCATGTGTGGGGACCATTTCTAGTGCCCTCCTACCCCATACTCATGAAGACAGACTGTTAATTTACATTGCCAGGGCTGGGGGTGCCCGTGGAGACACACGGCCTTCTATTTGTAGCTATCAGTTTAGGAACAAAAGGACATGCAGGGTTTTTGCTTTTTTCTGTGACTCAGTTTCCAACCCTAACTTTTCCCCTTGGCAGAGTGAATTTGGTGTCCAGAGATTTTATTTTCCTTTCACACTATGCTGAGTCTTGCAGTCCATGAACACAACATTTGTCTCCATTGATTTTGATCTTTGATATTTTTAATAAGCATTCTACAGTTTACATGTACAGCATACAACTATACATACTTTA
Source organism: Callithrix jacchus (assembly GCF_049354715.1). Lineage (NCBI taxonomy): Eukaryota > Metazoa > Chordata > Mammalia > Primates > Cebidae > Callithrix > Callithrix jacchus. The sequence continues at coordinate 181,883,280 of NC_133502.1, read as the reverse complement.
TTAGATTAAAAAAACCTTTTGTTTTTTAGTCTATCTTTTTTTTTTGAGACAGAGTCTTGCTCTGTCACCCAGGTTGGAGTATAATGGTGCGATCTTGGCTCACTGCAACCTCCGCCTCCCAAGTTCAAGTGATTCTCCTGCCTCAGCCTCCCAAGTAACTGGGATTATAGGCACCCACCACCACACCCAGCTAATTTTTGTATTTTTAGTAAAAACAGCGTTTCACCACATTAGCCAGGCTGGTCTCAAACTCATGACCTCAGGTGATCTACCAGCCTTGGCCTCCCAAAGTGCTGGGATTACAGGCATGAGCCACCACGTCTGGCCAGTGTTTCATTTAAAAAAAAGCAATTGTAAATGATATTGAAAGTTTTGCTTTCCACATGTTCATTGCTTTTTATATTAAAAAAATACAATTTTATGTTGAGCTTGAGAAAATAAGCCGGGATTACGGGCATGAGCCACCGCACCTAAACCCTGCTCTCTCTACCCAGAGGACAAACAGAAAGTGTTTCTGATTAAAATGAATCAAAGTGGAAATTAATAGCAGAAAGATAACAAGCTGGGAGTGACGGCCTGCTGTGGAGTTGAGTTCCTTGTTTATTTTGGATATTAATGTTCTCCTCCCCGAGGAGAATTATGAGTCCTTTATTTTAACCAGCGACTGAGAGGTACCTAACACCCCAAATTCTCTCGGCCCTGAAGAAAGAGTTAAGGGGCTTCATATACCCTAGTTTGAAAAGGGAGGGGGGACCCTAGCTCAAGCAATTTTTTCACAGAAGCAGTAAGCAAAAAGTTAAAAGATAAACTAGTACATGAGAAATAAAACAGTGTCAGGTGCAAGGGCTAGAGCTGTCATAAAAAGACATACAACTTATAGATATGAGGGCCTTGGGCACGCGACAGCACCTGCATTCCCAGGCTCTGCTGGTGCCGCTTAACTTGGCCTCTTCTCAGCAAATGCACTCCGGGATGCGCCCAGTGTTACCTGCCCAGCTGCATACTACAGTTACATACTTAATGAGGGGAATAATCAAAATGAAGACGCTGAGATGGAGTCTGTCTGGCTGAAGAAGCTAAGGAGAGGCCCGAGCAGCTCTCAGCTAAGAAAGAGTCAGCTGAAGCTAATAAAAAGCAGGTTATCACAGTAAGCCCTTATCAGATCTAAGATTTGCAAATATTTCCTCCCATTCCATAGGCTGTCTCTTTGCCCTGTTGATTGATTTCTTTCCTGTATGTAACCTTTTCAGTTCCACGTAATCCCATTTGTCTGTTTTCAATTGTGTTGACTGTGCTTCGGGGCTGAGGACTAAACTCTGATTTTTTTTATCTTACTCAGATTCCCATCTAAGGGGTCTGGGAGGTCATGCCCTAAAAACCGTAAACTCTCAGCAGATGGGTTTTATTTAGCACTATTATATCATGACTTACTTTCCGATCTGACTCTGGCATAACATTACATACAGGACAAGAAGAAAATCCAAATATTTTACCCCAAAACATGTTTCTTTGGTCCTGCAAAGCTGTCCTTTGTGGGGGAACACGGGCATTTGTTAAGAATCTTTATTAACATAGCTAGATCTTTTTCTTCCAGGCCCTCCCAATCCTGAGGAGATTAAGTAAGAGTTTAGCATTTTTAAGATCTGAATAGGAGACCGGGCCTGGTGGCTCACGCCTGTAATCCCAACACTTTGGGGGGCCAAAGTGGGCAGATCACCTGAGGTCAGGAGTTCAACACCAGCCTGATCAACATGGAGAAACCTCATCTCTACTAAAAATACAAAAATTAGCTGGGTGTGGTGGCCCATGACTGTAGTCCCATCTAACTCAGGAGGCTGAGGCAGGAGAATCGCTTGAACCCAGGAGGTGGAGGTTGCAGTGAGCCGAGATCATGCCACTGCACTCTAGCCTGGTGACAGAGCAAGTCTCTGTCTCAAAAAAAAAACAAAAAGAGATCTGAAAGGAAACATTTTTCATCTATCGTCTCTAAGGGCAGCCACTATAAGACTTCAAAAGAACCTTGGTCTCCACAGTCTTTTATCTTAACCTAAACATTTCCTCTCTATAGAGCACAGGTCTTTAGACAAACTCAACCAATTGCCAATCAGAAAATATTTGAATTTGCCTGTAGCCCAGAAGCCCCGGCTTTGGGTTGTCCCGCCTTTCTGAACCAAACCAACGTATTTCTGAAATATATTTGATTGATTGAGGTCTCATGCCTCCCAACATGTATAAAACCAAGCCATGCCCCGACCATCTTGGGCACATGTCCTCAGGACCTCCTGAGGGCTATGTCACGGGCCATAAATCTCTTCAAATATTTTACAGAGTTTGACTCTTTTCGTCAGCAGGGCCATAGCCAAAAACAAATCATTGTCCAGATTGCTATTGCGGAGTTTTCCTCTGTGTTTTCGTCTAGCAGCTTTACGGTTTATGTAAAGACTTCAAGACTACATCTAGGAGTTTTGCAGGTCTTATGTTTAAGTCTTCAATCCATTTTGAGCTAACTTTTGAATGGGATGTTCCCACACGGAATAACGTCTGGCTACTTGTTCCTGCGGTCCAATCACAAGACGTAGACAGACTGGGAAAGAGGAGAGTTCATTTCTGCAAAACCCATTACAGGGAGAAGGTCAGAGCAACTCACCAGATTGACTCAAAGTTACAAGCTTTCTACTAGTGTTTATCTACATTTTAAAATCCATGCCTAGGTGCAGGAGTGCACTTACAAGCAGGTGTGTTTCACTCGCTCTATATCTAACTAGGGTCTGGGGTCTGGAAAGATTTTTCTAGAGCCTTGGCGAGTCTCTTAATCCTAAGTGAGCCTTGGTGTGAGATGTATAAGAATGCCTCTCTCTGGCCGGGCGCGGTGGCTCATGCCTGTAATCCCAGCACTTGGAAGTTCAAGGTGCTGGGTTTACAGGCATGAGCCACCGCGCCCGGCCAGAGAGAGGTGGGCGGATCACTTGAGCTTAGGAGTTAAAGACCAGCCTAGCTAACATGGTGAAACCCCATCTCTACAAAAAACAAACAAACAAAAAGTTAGTCGGGCGTGATGGCACACGCCTGTAATCCCAGCTACTCAGGAGATTGAGGCAGGAGAATTGCTTGAATCTGGGAGGCAGTGAGCCAACATTGCACCACTGCACTCCAGCCCAGGTGACAGTGCAAGACTCTGTCTCAAACACACACAAAAAAAGGATGCCTCTTTCTTTTTCTTGGTAAACTTCTTAATCTTAGGTGAGCTGTTAATTATAGTTAATCCCAAGTTTCTCTTCAAAGAATCAGTATGTCAGTATGTTCAGCTCTCTTATTCTTTCTCTATTTTAAAGTTTAACTTCCTCGTAGTTTCAGTAAACAACCTTTTCCACCAGTTCACATCTGTTCCCCATCCCCTGCCCCACCCTGATTCATCCCAGTCACCTGCTCTGACCTGCCCATAACCATCCTTCCCACTAAACTACCCACCGCACCACACCCCCCCTTTAAAATAGCCAATCGGAATTAGACTGGCCTGTGCCGTCTAACCCTAGCCAATAGGAGAACAACACAGCAGTAGGGGCGACCTCTGTCGGGGCATAAGTACCCCTTCCCCTCCTTGTCCAGGTGTGCACCCGCCATTGTTCCATGTGTGAGCCACACCCTTCTAGAGAAGTAAATTGACTTGCTGAGGAAATTTATATTCGACTGCTACTTCTTTGGCGGCATTAAAAATTCTACTTCAAACAGAACTTAGTACGAGATGTATAAGAATCCCTCTTTCTTCCTTCCTCCCTCCCTCCCTTCCTTTTTCTTTTATTTTTTAGATATTTTCACTCTTAAGAATGCCTCTTCCTTCCTTCTTTCCTTTCTTCTTCTTTTTCTTTTTCTTTATTTCTTTCAATAGAGTTTCACTATTGTTGCCTGGGCTGGAGTGCAATGGCATGCTCTTGGCTCACTGCAGCCTCCACCTCCCAGGTCCTAGCAATTCTCCTGCCTCCACCTCCCGAGTAGCTGGGATTACAGGCTCCCACTACCATATCCAGCTAAATATTTGTATTTTTAGTAGAGACAGAGTTTCACCATGTTGGCCAGGCTAGTCTTGAACTCCTGACCTCAGGTGATCCATCCGCCTTGGCCTTCCAAAGTGCTGAGATTACAGGCATGAGCCATCCTGCCCAGACCTTCCTTCCTTCCTTTCTTTTTCTTTTCTTTCTTTTGACAAAGTTTTGCTCTTGTTGCCCAGGCTGGAGTGCAGTGGCACAATCCTGGCTCATTGCAACCTCCACCTCCTGGGTTCAAGTGATTCTCCAGCCTCAGCTTCCCAAGTAGCTGAGGTTACAGGTGCCTACCACCACACCTGGCTAATTCTTTGTACTTTTAGTAGAGACGAGGTTTTGTCATATTGGCCAGACTGGTCTCGAACTCCTGACCTCAGGTGATCTGCCTGCCTCAGCATCCCAAAATGCTGGGATTACAGGTGTGAGCCACCATGCCTAGCCTTTTTCTTTTTTAAGATAAGATCTCACTCTGACTCCCTGGCTGGAGTGCAATGGCACAATTTCAGTTTATTGCAACCTCCACCTCCCAGGCTCAAGTGATTCTCCCACCTGAGCCTCCCAAGTAGCTGGGACCCCAGGTGCGTGGCACCATGCCAGGTTTTTCATATTTTTGTAGAGATGGTGTTTTGCTGTTGTCCAGACTGGTCTCAAACTCCTAAGCTCAAGTGATCCACCCACCTCAGCCTCCCAAAGTGCTGGAATTATACATGTGAGCCACCTCACCAGGCCGGAATTCTTATATTCTCCCATCAGATGAATTGCAGTTAGGATCTGCAAACACCCACGAGGGGCCTTAATGGGTTTGTTTCCACATTTCAGCTCTCATATTCAGGCACCAGTTTCTCTAGTTCTTTTATATTTAACTTATACATTCATCAGAGTTATAGTAAAGAATTAGTGGAAACATACTTCTACGGTTGCTAATGGAAACCTGGCTTGCCACAATGTGATAGAAGAATCTAATTTCATTCTTCTGCATGTAGCTATGCAGTTTTTAATACCACTATTTTTCTTTCTTTCTTTTTTTTCAAATAGAGACAGGGGTCTTACCATGTTTCCCAGGTTGGTCTCTAACTCCTGGCCTCACGTGATCCTTCCACCTCAGCCTCTCAAAGTGCTAGGATTATAGGCATGAACCACTGCACCTGGCACCAACACCATTTATTGAAGATTCCTTTCCCCATTGTGTATTCTTGGCATTTTTGTTAAAAATCAGTTGAGCATAAATGCATACATTCACCTCTGGGCTCTGTATTCTGTTCCATTAGTCTGTTTTTATGCCAGTACCGAGCTGTTTTAATTATTATAGCTTTGCAGTATATTTTGAAATCAGGTAGTGTATTGATCCAGCTTTGTTCTTTTTGCTTAGGATTGCTTTGGCTATTCAGGGGTCTTTTGTGGTTCTTTATGAATTTTAGGATTGTTTCAGTGAAAAATATAATTGAAGTGTTGACAGGGATTACATTGAATCTGCAGATTGTTTGGGCTGTACGAACATTTGGACAATATTAATTCTTTCAATTCTTTCAACATCATAGGATGTCTTTTTTTTTTTGACACCTGATCTCAGACACGGAATATCTTTCTAATTATTTATATCTTCAATTTCTTTCACAAATGTTTTATAGTTTTCAGTATACTGATTTTCACTTCCTTGGTTAAATTTGTTCACAAGTATTTTATTTTTTGTAGCTATTGTACAGAAGATCGTTTTCTTGATTTGTTAGTGTATAGAAATGCTACTGATTTATGTGAATTTTATATTCTACAACTTTACTGATTTCATTTATTCTAACCGCTTATTGGTAGAATTTTTAGGGTTTTCCATAAAATCATGTCATCTGTAAACAGGGACAATTTAACTTCCTCCTTTCCAATTTGGATAGCCTGTATTTCTTTCTCTTGCCTAACTGCTTGGCTGAGAGCCGACTTGTTGGGTTTGCTGTCTGTGCCCTTTGGTGTTCTGTGTCGCTGGCTTCTCCAGCTCCCAGTCACAGATATATGAGGCAGAAAGAAAACCCAGGGAACTCCTGCCATGTCATTCCTCAGGTCCCAAGTTCCCTACCTGGTCTGCCTTCCTCTCTCCACCTTTCAGTGTTTTGTATGTATACAGTTCTGTATGTACTTATTGATGTATGTGTCACATCCAGAGAACTATACAGGGATTTTAACTGTCCTTAGTGTCGGGCATGGGGACGGGTGCTTCTATTCTGCCTTGCCTGGAAGTGGAAGCTTCTTCAAGCCAATTTATCACCAACTGGCATGACAGAACTACTGGTTTAGTGTCTAGGTGTCCCCACTAAGAGCGATCACCATGCAATCAGGTACTCCCTTGCTTCTGTGCTGTGTACAGGAACCTGAAACAGCGCCCAGCACCCCGAGGGCACAGGAAGTCAGAGGTGCAGGAAAGAATGAATCACACAGCCAGTCATCCCAAGTCAGGCACGGATCCGGGAGCTGAAGTGACAAACTGGAGGTCAGGCAGTTCTGTTACTTAAGCCTGGTTCTTCCTGACTCCAAAGGCCATGCCCCACCCTGTGCTCCTTCCCAGCAGAAGGTGGTTTTATCCGGGTCACAGGAGGACAGGATGGCTATTCCTGACTGTTGTATAGCAGTGCCATATCTCCCAGTTTCCAGAATACTTCATGTGTTGCTGTGGAGGTCTGACAGCTCCGAGTAGCCCCTTGCCCCTGGAGGGAAGGGGTAGGCTGAGACTTCCAGTATCCTAAGTGGGAACTACGTTGCTAAGGGCAACCTCCTGTCCCTGGGAGGGAGGGGAAGGAAGAGGGAGGGCACCCTTCCTCCCTCTGTGTTTCCCTGGAGATGACCTGCGTCCTGCTGTGGTTGCACCTGGACCAGCCCAGAGGGACTGGAGTGACTAACTGCAGGTGGGGTGCACCCGGTCTGGGTGCAGGGTTTCCCCGTGATCCCTGGTCCCCGCCTCCCTGGGCCTTTCCACGGCTTAGTGAGTGGGGTTGTGGGGGACCACAGACAAGTCAGGCACCTACATAGCATGACTGGAGTCCAGCTGCTCTCCCCCTCCACGCCCCTCCCTGTGTCCTGCACCCCTAGAGTCCCAGAACCAAGGCCAGCAGTGGGGTTCCAGAAGTTCAAGTCCAGGCTAACTCATCAAAGGCACCGACTTTGCCCAGGAGGGGCAGGGAGAGGGCAGCCTCAAAGTGTCATCTTTGATTATTCTTTGTCCAAAACCAGCCTTGGGTGTGTGCCCAGCATGGGGAGAGCTGCTGCCTCTGTGAGCTCTGGCTCACCTGGAGTTGGAGTTTTTTTACTTCCTTGCCCCTCTCTGCTCTGTTTGGTGGGAAAAACAGAAACCAACACCTGTAGGTGGGACTAGGCGAGCCTTTCCCTACCCCACTCTGCGCCTGCAGCCTTAGGGGCTCCATTCTCCAATGTGGCTGCACTAGGGGTGCTGGGGGTGGTGTGGGGACCAGACCCAAGGGGGTTCCAGGTACGATTCACATGGTAAGGGACCCCTCCCCAGGGCCACACCTGGCAGAAGATGGCTGATGATGTTAGAAGCTTGACAATAGTCTAAACCAGAAATAAAATTTGAAGCCCACACTGCACCAACCATCTGAATGGACCCCTCTTCTAGGCCAGGGCAGTCCAAAGTTAACCTAAAAACCTGGTTCAGGCTGTGAAGAGAAGGTGGGGTGGACATGCCTCATTTACGCCCTCCTCCCTTTTGGGATTCAGTGAAAGCTGACCAGCACTGAACATCAACACAGGCCTTAAGTCTGATGAGAGGCATTTACAGTCTTTTCTCTCTGAAGCCTGCTACCTGGAGGCTTCATCTGTGTGATCCAACTTTGGTCTCCACAACCCCTTATCATAACCTAGACATTCCGTTCTAGTGATAACTCTTTCCACCAATTACCAATAAAATAATTGTTGAATCTACCTATGACCTGGAACCTCCCTGCTCCACCTGTCTCGATGGAACCAGTGTGTATCTTGCATGTATTTGATTGATGCCTCATGAAATGTATAGTCAGGCTGTGCCCAGATCACCTGGGCACATGTCCTCAGGATCTCCTGACGGCTTCGTCACGGGCCATTGGTCACTCAGATTTGTCACAGAAATAATCTCCTGAAATATTTTAGAGGTTGAGTCTTTTGGTTGACAATCAGCTGATCAAATTAAAGCTGTTGGACCTTTAAATGGCTCTGAGCCTTGAAGGAACGCGATTCTGAGACCCTAGTCAAGCAGCGAGTCGCTGTGAACTCTGCTTCTGCAGTTAGAGATGAACCCTCTTCCTTTCCTGATTTATCAACTAAACGGCACCGGCTATAAGACGCCTTCCCTCTCGTAGTAACTGACCTTTTGTTACGGATTAGCTTCCTTCTTTCTTTTCTTGCGTCCAACTCAGAGCAGATGGCATAAAAGACCCCACGACTATCAAATTGCATAAGATGGAATGTTAAATATGCTTTTCCTGAAGGGAACAAGATGGAAGCAAACAAATTGCTGCAAGTCACAAGCCAAACTTCTGTGGAAAATGCTGTGATTACGCCAAACCTCCTTGTGTCCACCCATAAAGTGAAGCCCTGACCCCTCCACCCCAGAGCACTGAGCCCGTTCCTGTGGAGTCTGGGTCTTCTGAGTGGTGGTCCTCAAAGTGAGAATAAACGCTTTCAAATTGGATTCTGGGCCTTTCAGTTACTTCAGGTGGCAGAAGAAACACTGACCCCACCTCTTCCTTTGGAGTTTTGTACTGCTTATTTCAAAGGGATTTCATCCTGCCTTTTGATGACCACCCCAGGGGTTCCTCCTGCCCCATGCCCACATGAAGACAATGGCATTCCAGTAAAGAAAGCGTTGCATAGACAGGAGCCTGGCACACCACGGTGGGGAAAGAGTCTGAACACAGATCCTCTCATCAAAGGCTCATAGGTAGGTGTGGGCCCAGATGACCAGGGGCAGACATATGCTGTCTCTACTCTTACTGATTAAACAAATGTAAGTTTGATTTTGCTTATTAGCTTACAGAGTTCACAGTACACTGAAGTTTACACCCTGAAATAAGAGTGAATGAAAAGCACAGCACAGAAGGGAACACAGGCTGTAGCTAGTAAAAGCACGAGCAGAAGTGGTAATGGGAGGCCCCGCTAAGCCTGGCACATCCGCGGTGTGGTTGCCGGCCAGGAAAACACTGCCTTGGTCCCATGAACTCCTTTCCAACATGGGGTCTGCACCCGGTCACGTAAATGGGGCTTGTGTAAGCACCCAGGAAAGGTCAGCGACCTCTGCTCACAAGATCCAGGAGGGTCTTTGCAGATGGGAGCTGGCAAGGCAGGAAGGCCTTACGGGTGGAGATAGGGGAATACGTCCCGCTCTGCCTGTGTTCTCAGAATATGGGGTGGCATGGTTGCCCCTTGTCCCCAGTGCTCAGGAGACAAAAGCCCCTTGACGCTTTGCGTGTGGTCAGAGCTGGTGGCACCCCCACCCGCCGTGTTCCGCTGCAGCTGCGCATCATGAATGATCAGTGGTAAAACTTGGTGTACTGGGTTAGCCGCTCTTAGAAAAACCACCTGTTTTTTGTATTGTAATGATGCGTGCTTCTCCCCCTGGCCATCTTGCCCCACAATAGTTTCAAGGCCTCCCCTGATAAACCCCCCCTGCTTTCCACCCCTCAATTAACAGGTATGTGCACCTAATAAAAACCTGTGGAAACCAGAACTCGGGGAACGTGGTCCTCGCACTTTACTTTGGTCCCCCGGACCCACCCTTTCACTCTATTTCTGTGTCTTTGTCTTTATTTCCTTTCTCAAGCCCTCGTCACCACCAGGGCTTGGGACACCCACAAACAGGGGTGGGGCTGGTACCCAACAGGTAGGGGTTTTTCAATGCAGTTTAGGGGTTTGGGGTGGCCAGGTAACAGGCGATTGGTTGGGGCAGACACGAACTCACAGGGGCTCAAAGCTGTCCTCCTGCTTCTTAGGGGAGCACCACAGGAGCGAGATTGGCGGGTCCAGGTAGAACCATGGGTATCAGACATGCAAAAAACCCAGAAATACATCTCAAAAGACCAAACTGCAGTTGGGGAAACGGCATCTTTTGCGAGATGGGTCCACACCTTAGCTCCTCCCTCTAGCCTCATGGCTTTTCATTAGCTTACACAGGCAGTAGAGTTTTGGGGGAGGCCTGTTATTTAAACCGTGAACTAAATGTCTCTCAAAAGTTACCCAAAAGCCCAGGAATCATTAAGGGAAAGGAAAGACGGCGGGGGTGAGGGGGGTGTTAGCTCAGCTCACTCTTACAGTTTTCCTCATTGATAGAATTTTTGCAAAGGTGCTTTCACTTTCAGCATGGGTGTTTCCTAACCTATCCTGATTCCCCAGGTCCTCACCCCAAACCAGCACACACCCTGCACTCCCAGGCCGTACCCTCCCTTCCCTCCTGCTTCCTGGGCCTGTCCCGGGTTCCCCACTGGAGCTGGGCAAGGGCCCAGTGGTGCCACCTCAGCCTCCAGGCATCACCTCCAGATTCTTCCCTCCTCCCTCCATGGGAACCTTGCCTCAAACATCAGTCCTGCTGCTCTCTGCTGCACTCAGCCTCTTCCTGGCAAGCGTGCCTCTCTCCTCTTGAAAAAGAAGCCATTGCCAGCCTCTCTTGCCCACCCCCATATAGACCCCCACTCCTATCCAGCACCAGTGTCTTGGAAGAGCCTCTGGATCACAGGGGCTGGGAAATTCAGCTGTTATCCCCACCAACCAAACACATTCTCCCATCCATGGCCCCTCAGTGGGTGAAGGCTGAGCCCCAGGGAAGGATAGATCATCACTGTCAGAGGCAATTGAACTAGAGCGACTCCATGTGGAATAGGTGCTGGGTCACATGAGGCTGAGACTTACCGGGCTGCATTCTCAGGAGCTTAGGCATTGTTAGTCACAGGGTAAGACAGGAGGTTGGCAGAACTGGTATCACAAGATACAAGTCGCCGACACACCTTTGATAAAACGCAATGCAGTGAAGAAGCCCACCGAAAACCAGCAAAACCCAGATGGCAACAAAACTGACTTCCAGTGGTCCACACTGCTCATTATGCACTAATTATAATGCTTTAGCTGCTGAAAGACATTCCCACCTGCGCCATGACAGTTTACAAATGCCATGGCAACGTCCAGAAGTTAGACTCTATGTCTAAAAGGGAGAGGGACCCAGTTAAGGGAAATCCCCTCCCCTTTCTTGGGAAACTCTCAACAGTCCACCTGTTGTTTGCTATATAATCAAATAACCAAAAATATACTCAGTTGAGATCCAAGAACCCTGTCCCAGGGTCTGGACTGGGACTCCTTTCAGGTAACACTGCTAGGGACAGGGAGCCCCCACATCCCGGGGCAAGTGGGGCAGAAACCGGAGCATCAGCAGCTGGTCCAGCCAGGCTCCTGTGTGGGCTCCAGGGTGTTTGGTTTACCAGGCCTCTTTAATACCCTTTGCTCTGAAATCTACTTTCAGTGATTTCAAAGCAGAGACTATTAAAGAGGATCATCTCACAGTAAGGGATAAATTAATCAAGAAGACAACAATTTTAAACTCTTATGTCCCTAAGAAGGGAGCTTTAGGCCAGGCGTGGTGGCTCATGCCTGGAATCCCAGCACTCTGTGAGGCTAAGGTGGGCTGATCACTTTCGGCCAGTTCAAGACTAGGCTGGACAACATGGTGAAACGCTGTCTCTACTGACAATACAGAAGTTAGCCAGGCATCGTGGCATGCCCCTATAGTGCCAGCTACTCAGGAGGCTGAGGCAGGAGAATCACTTGAGCCTGGGAAGCTGAGGTTGCAGTGAGCCAACATTGTGCCACTGCATTCCAGCCTGGGTGACAGAGTGAGACCCTGTTTCATAAGTAAATCCATGGCAGACACAGGCTCTGCAGTGGGATCAGGGTCCAAGTGCAGCATCTGTGACCTCAGATGTGTCACATCCTTGCTCATGACGGCATCATCATTGATCACACAGGCAGTCACTCATTAAAGAGACATTTGCTGGCCAGGAGAAGTGGCTCACATCTGTAATCCCACCACCTTGGGAGGCCACCTCCCAGCTTCAAGCAATTCTCCTGCCTCAGCCTCCCAAGTAGCCCGCCACCACATCCAGCTAATATTTGTCTCTTTAGTAGATACGGGGTTTCACCATGTTGGCCAGGCAGCTCTCAAACTCCCAACTACCGACTACCGGCTGAGTCATGAGATTCCCACCCAGGCGGGCCGAAGGTATTTGAGAGGGAGACACCCAGATAGAACAACAGAGTGGATGTATCCTGGGGACCAACAGCCCGAGAACCTTCGGGGCTGACAGTTCTCCAGACTGAAGGCCCTGAGCAGATTTTCATCCACGTATTTATTTTTGCATAGGTGAGTATCATTAACACACAGGTGTTCTACATATACACAGCTCAAGAATATCCCAAGTAGGCAGCTGTTACCCACCTACCACTAATTATAAACTAAAAGATCTTCCACAAGGGAACCCTGGGGCAGGGGAAAACCTCAAGTGATCTGCCTGCCTCAGCCTCTCGAAGTGCTGGGGTTGCAGGTGTGAGCCACCCGCCCAGCCAACTCTTCCTTTCTTGAATGCCCTTTTCTGCCATCCCACTTTCCCATTGTTCGGGGTCAAGGTTGATGCTCACCTTCCCCAGTAAGTCCTCCCGGATCTCCTCCCAATTCTCGTGGGGTAAGCAGGGCAGCTCAGTGGCTGGAGGCACAGGCCTCATGGCCAGGAAGCCCGGCTTACGCTGTGACCCCACTGCTTCTGGCTGACCCTGGAGAAGCTGTCCACGCTGAGCTGCAGACGAGCCACAGCATGAATAGTAAGGATGAACAGCAGGTAACGCCTAGACCAAAGACATCTGGCCTTCCTAAAAACCAGGTGAGCTACATTTTTAAAAAGCAAAGAATGCAGATCAGGTAGTCACTACGTGTAGTAAAAGCGAAATAAAACAATTTTAAACAGAACAAAGTTGCAGGACTAATGCTACCTGATTTCAACACTTACATAGAGCTACAGTGACGGTGTGGCACTGGTGCAAGGTTCACGGGAACAGAACACAGTTTAGAAACAGACCTGCACAGATCCATGGCCAATCGATTTCAGATAAAGATGGAAAGGGAATCTGCCAAGACAGTCTTTTCAGCAACTGGTGCTGGAAGACTGAACATCGTTATGCAAAAACAAATGAACCTCCAAAATGGTTATGCCCATTTATTTATTTACTTACTTGACAGAGTTTCACTCTTGTTGCCCAGGCTGGAGTGCAGTGGCGCAGTCTCGGCTCACTGCAATCTCCACCTCCCGCGTTCAAGTGACTCTCCTGCCTCAGCCTCCCAAGTAGCTGGGATTACAGGCACGCGCCAGCACACCCAGCTAATTTTGTATTTTTAGTAGAGATGGGTTTCTCCATGTTGGCAGGCTGGTCTTGAACACCCAACCTCAGGTGACTGCCCGCCTTGACCTCCGAAGTGCTGGGATTTCATGAACCACCACACCTGGCTGCCATTTATTTATTTATTTGAGAGGGAGTCTCACCCTGTTATCCAGGCTGGGTGGAGTGCAGTGGCGACATCTCAGCTCCCCGCAACCTGTTTTCCAGGTTCAAACGATTCTCCTGTCTCAACCTCCCAAGTAGCTGGGATTACAGGCATGTGCCACCAGGCCTGGCTAATTTTTGTATTTTTGTTTTTCTGTTTTTTTTTTTTTTTTTTTTTTTTTTGAGACGGAGTTTCGCTCTTGTTACCCAGGCTGCAGTGCAATGGCATGATCTCGGCTCACCGCAACCTCCGCTTCCTGGGTTCAGGCAATTCTCCTGCCTCAGCCTCCTGAGTAGCTGGGATTACAGGAACGCGCCACCATGCCCAGCTAATTTTTAGTATTTTTAGTAGAGACGGGGTTTCACCATGTTGGCCAGTCTGGTCTTGAACTCCTGACGTCAAGTGATCCACCTGCCTCGGCCTCCCAAAGTGCTGGGATTACAGGTGTGAGCCACCATGCCTGGCCACAAGTCCTTTATTATACTGTATGTTTTACAAATATTTTCTCGCATTGTGAGACTTATCTTTTTTCCTTAATTTTTAATTTTTGATGAAGTGCAAAATTCATTGCAGGATGGGTCAAAATTAATTGGCAGGATGGGTAGTTAGAAAATTGGCAAGGATATGGAATTGAAATACACTGGACCTGACTGGCATTAAAACACTTGACCTCACAAGAGCAGAATACGTTCTCCTGAAGCACACACTGAACGTTTACCAAGAGAGACCATAGTCAGGGCTATGAAACAAACGCTGTTAACTTCAAAAGGATTCGAGCGGTTTTTGTTTTGTTTATTTTTTTGATACAGGGTCTTACTCTGCTGCCCAGGCTGGAGTCAAGTGGCAGGAACATGACTTACTGCAGCCTCAACCCACTTCAGCTTTCCCAGTAGCTGGGACTACAGGCATGGGTAACCACCCCAGGGTAATTTTTCTGTAGAGACAGGGTCCTGCTACGTTGCCCAGGCTCAAGTGATCCTCCTGCTTCAGCTTCCCAGTGTTGGGATTACAGGTGTGAGCCACCACGCCCCAGGCAAGGACTCGACTGATACAAAATATGTTCTCAGACCACAGTGAAATTCAACTAGAAATCAGTAACAGAAAGATCTCTGGAAAATTCCCAAAGATTTGGAAGCTAAACAACACACCTCCAAATAACTCATGAGTCAAAGAATAAATCAAAGGGAAATAAGAAAGTATTTTGAACAGAATGAAAACAACATAACAAAATTTGTCAGGTTTCACAAAAGCAGACTCAACTTTTTAGACCTTACAAACGCCTGACTGGTCCCTTTTGCCTCTGGTGTACTGCCGGGGGTTGCCCTTCCCGTCTTTGTTCACTGTGCCGAATCCTACATGACACTGTCAACCTAGGAAGAAATCCAGAGACGGACTCTAAAATAAATGGGATTTATTTGGGAATAGCAGCTTATCTGGAATAATGCAACTGTGAGGATGGTCTTGTAGTAAGTCCTGTTATTGGTCTGTCTGTAGACTTGTGCCGAGTCCTGCTACTGGCCTGTGTGTAGGACGTTCTGTGCCAAGTCCTGCTATTGGCCTGTGTGTAGGATGTTTTGTGCTAAGTCCTGCTATTGGCCTGTGTGTAGGATGTTTTGTGCTAAGTCCTGCTATTGGCCTGTGTGTAGGATGTTTTGTGCTAAGTCCTGCTATTGGCCTGTCTGTAGAAATGTATTGCGCTAAGTCCTGTTACAGGAACGTTTGCATGAGGGCTGCTTCATCCCCTCCGTTTTATTAGAGTTTGACATAAGTGACTCCATTTTGGTACAGGCAACGTTCACAACTTTCTATGTGACTTCAAGGCCCTGCATCCTGAGCCTTCCCCTAACCATTTTGCAGGACGACTCTCTATGAGACTGAGTTCCTTGAGAGGTAGGACTGGGTCTCATTCCCTCCTGAAATTCATCTGGGACAGCGACGGCCCATGCCATGCATGCCATGTGTTGCTGAATGCCTGCATCTACTCTCCTAGCCAGTGTGCCAGTCCCCACCGAGCGTCGCTCTCAACCTCCCTGGCTGGCATAGGTGCCTTGCACAGACATCCAGTAGCACTAAAAGATTGCTGTGCTCTCAGCTTCCCCCACCTGCAGCCCTCACTGGCCCACCCAGCTGTCCTGTCTCTACTCAAGATGAGATTCCCCCCCATCCCCTCAGTCTCCATAGCCAGGTGATGGTAGTTCCCCCATGGTCTTTTCCAGACTCTCACTGGCCCCTTAGGTCACTATGATGACCTCACCTCTTGGGACTCCATGTGGACATCTTTCCCTCGAATACATCTACATTGGCCTGACCAAGAATGTGGTTTCAAGATGGATCCCATATCTGGCTCCAAATCCCCTCGACAGATTAAGGAAATCCCCTCAATTCCTAGCTTGCTAAGAATCCTTATTATAAATGGCTGTTGGGTGACTTACTGAGTGCGTGTTCTGCAACCACTGAGATGGTCACGTGGTTTTGCTCCTCTAATCTATTCATGTGAATGACACTCTTAGATACTCTGGCGTTGAAACCGCTTTGCAATTCCGAATTAAATCCAGTGTGGCACTTTGCTAAACTTGGTTTTTTGTTTACAATCTTGACCTTGGTATTTGGTTTGTAAGTTCCCTTCCCCTTACCTAGTTTTCTTCTTGTCTAGTTTTGCTATCAAAGTTAAATTAATGAAGTGTTCTCTGACTTGATTCTCTGTTAGAATTTGTCTAAGTTTGGAATTACCTGTTCTCTGTTTCGTGGAACATTATGGACTCAATTTCATCAGTGATTACAACTCAGCCTTTCTGTTAGTTTTGGAGATTTTTCTTCCATTTACTTTGAGTTGTACCAACGTGAGTAGCACACTTAGTTCATCTCTGGCCCTTAAAAATAGAGATACACATGCTGGGCGCGGTGGCTGACACCTGTAACCCCAGCACTTTGGGAGGCCGAGGCAGGCGGATCACAAGGTTAAGAAATAGAGACCATCCTGGCCAACACGGTGAAACCCTCTCTACTAAAAACACAAAACTTAGCTGCGCGTGGTTATGCACGCCTGTAGTCCCAGCTACTGGAGGCTGAGGCAGGAGAATCGCTTGAACTTGGGAGGTGGAGGCTGCAGTGAGCCGAAATTGCACCCCTGCACTCCAGACTGGCGACAGAGTGACTTGTCTGAAAAAAAATTAAAATAAAATGTAGAGACATACAGCACATATGTGTATGAACGGCACTATCTGTCTATCTATAGACGCACATGCATTTAGGGAACATGAATTGTTTGGTGTGCAGGTTTAGCTCTGTTCCACAAATCTTTTCTTTTTGAGAGTCTGACTGTCACCCAGGCTGGAGTGCAGTGGCGCAATCTCGGCTCACAATCCCCACCTCCCAGGTTCAAGCGATTCTCCTGCCTCAGCCTCCCCAGTAGCTGAGACTACAGGCATGCACCACCACACCCAGGTAATTTTTGTATTTTTGGTAGAGATGAGGTTTCACCATGTTGGCCAGGCTGGTCTCCAAGTCCTGATCTCAAGTGATCCACCCACCTCCACCCTGTAAAGTGCTGGGATTACAGGCGTGAGCCACCAAGCCAGGCCATACTCCACAAATGTGAATATACAGTTTTTTCATTATCTTTTAGTCCCGAGTATTTCTAACATCCATTAGGAATTCTTTACCTCATAGAGCTAACTTGTAAGTATGTTTTAAAAATTTCAAATATGAAATTTAAAAATTAAAAAAAGTTGTTTTTGAGACAGAGTCTCACTCTTGTTGCCCGGGCTGGAGTGCAGTGGCGTGATCTTGGCTCACTACACCTTCTGCCTCCCAGATTCAAGCAATTCTCCTGTCTCAGCCTCCCAAGTAGCTGGGATTACAAGCTTGTGCCACCATGCCTGGTTAATTTTTGTATTCTCTCCATGGAGATTGAGTTTCTCCATGTTGCTCAGGCTGGTCTCGAACTCTCAACTTCAGGTGATCCACCCGCCTCGGCCTCCCAAAGTGTTATGGGATTACAGGCGTGAGCCACCGGGCCTGGCCTAGCTCAAAATTGTTTTAATGACAGGGGGATGTGGTCAGATGATGACACTGATTCCTTGAAATATCTTGAGACTTCTTTTCTGGACAGAGTAGGTGCTGTTCCATATACGCTTGGAAAGAAGATGGATTCCTTTCAGATACTGTTGTGTCTGTCCTGAGATCAAGCTCACACGCATCTGACGTTTGATCTTTCACGGCTTTTTCCTCAGTCCACCGCCTAGTAACAGACATGCCAGCTCCCTTTCGGTGACAATCTTTGTCTCATAACCAGAGACCAAAGAATTTTATTTACATCTTTATCATCCATGTACCACTACAATTCACCTGGGTTGGTTCAGCCTGCGTTCATTTGTCTGCCTGTAGCTTTGGATTTAATTCTCCCATCCCACTTTCCCATCTTCTGTTTGCCCCAGACTCTCTAGTTTTACTCCTTCTCTTTTCCTTTGGGCCAGTGCACGTGGCCCAACTCACATGCATGGACTCTGGAAAGGTACAGCTCCCTCCCTCCCTCTAAATTCTGAGCAGTGAAGAAGAGAAAGGAATGAAACCCCCACAGGCAGAAGCCAGGAGAGGGGGGAGGAGCCATGGCATTCTGTCCCAGGATGCCCCATGCCTGGACATGCTCCTGCCACTCCCGAGTGCCAGGTGCCCATATGCTACACCTCAGGGCTCTGCTTCTGAGCTGTGAGCTAAGGTGGCCTGGCAATAGAGGCCACCGTCTTCCATCCTGTGGCTCCTGCAAACACAGGCAGGGGAGAAGAGGCAATGACCACCCACCACCACAATCCCTCCTCCCTGACCCTGCAAACTCTGGGGAAGCTTTCAGGCCCGGAAAAGGCCTGAAAAGGGTGCCCCAGTCTGGTTCACCCTTCCCTGGGTCTGAAGGCCCCGGGCCCCATTTTCAAGGATGACGCTGAAACATCCTCTTCCACACGGGTGACCTGAGCCCTCACATCTCAGCAGAGCACGACTCTGTCCCCTTCACGTGGAGGGGCCGAGGTCCACGGAGATCCTGGGATGAGCCACCATCAAGGACTCAGAGGGTCCCCTGGAGCCTCCCAGGCGGGAAAGGCTCAGGCCAGGCCCGCTCGCTCCAGGTCCTGCGGCAGGATGCGGCCCTTCTTGCGGGCCTTGAGCAGGCGGCGCTCAGCGCGGGCCGCCTTCTTCCTGCGCAGGTTCTGCCGCCGCCGGTCCTGGCGCTGCTGCATCTTCTCCACCACGCTGGCCGTGCGCTTCTCCCACCGGCGCTGCCGCTGTGCTCTGCGCTTCTCCTTGCGCTTCAGGGCCTCCTGCAGCAGGCGCTCGTCGTCACGGATCTTCACGCCCTCCGCCTTGTACAGGAGGTTGGTCCACTTCATCTTGGCCTCCAGCTCCTGCGCCTTCTCCTCACTCTGGCCGCGCAGCTCGTCCAGCTGGCTCTGCCGCGCCTGCAGGCGCTCCAGCAGCTGCCGGTAGTTCCTCCCGGTCAGCGGCGTGAGGTTCCCCTTCACCCTCTGCCTCTTCTCCTTCCTGCGCTGCGCCTTGCTGGCCGGCTGGTCTTCACTCACCTCCACCTGGGAAGGCGATATGACGTCACGTCACGCCAGCCCCGCACTCGGGCCCCAGCCCGGGCCAGCACCCCAAGGGACCTGTGCTGTCCCTGTCGCCACTTTACAGGCGTGATGGGTCTGGACAGAGGTCACGAAGGGCATCACTGAGGCCTCAGGGGGACCCGGCCCACCCGAAGCCCCAGCTTCCACCCACCTTATTGAAGATCAGCCCCGGCGGCTCCCGAGGCTCCCTGCCGGCCCCCTCGGGGCTTGGCTCCACGGGCTCCTGGGCCTCCGCGGCCTCCTCTGCCTTCCTGGCCTTCTCTTTCGCCCGCAGCTCCTTTCGCTTCCTCTTCTTCCGGTCCCGTTCCTGCTTTCTCCGCTGCCTTTTCTGCAGGGTGGCAGGGGACAGCTCCTTGGCACTGCCCTGTGGGAAAGAGGCGCTCGCTCATTAAGGTTCTCTCGACTCCGGGGTCCCTAAGTCTGGCCCATGGTTGGCAAAATCAGGGCTGGAAGACAGGTGAGGAAATCCTCACGCCCAATAGGGGGCCCACTGAGTTCAGAGTTCCACAACGGGATAGTGCTCCCCAAAATGCAAATGACCCAAAAAGGGAGAAGGGACCGCCCCCCAAATAAGAATCACAGCTTCCAATCCCCAGGCAGTTACCATGTGCCGGGATACACCACACAGCGTTTTATGGATGAGGAGACCACTGCCTAAAACTTGGAGTTGGGGTCTGAATACCCAGGCACCTGTCCCGACCCCTACTCACTCTGCTCATGAGGTTCCCAAACGAAGCTCTCCCCAGTGGCCTTTCCCATCCCCGGGCTAATAAGAGCACTACACCAGCCCGAACGAGACCCATGCTGCAAGAATGGGGCCGCAAGCCTCTCAGGAACCACACACCGTACCTCGGGATGGCAAAGGAGAGAAGTGGGGACTGTCCCCCACACAGCTCGAGGCTTTAAGAAAGGGCCCCAGCGAAAGGGTGGGTAGGGGCTGACACCACCATTCGGCACAAAGAGCTGCACTGGCACTTCCTGTGCCTGGCCACTCAGCTCAGGTCCCTCTCAACTCACAGGACCATCGCGACATTCAGAGAAACAGACACAGGAGGTGCCCATCCCAGTGTCGTGTTCAGCAAAGGCAGCGTCCCAGAAGGAAGGAGGCTGATGACGCTAGGGACTGAGGTTCTCCAAGAAACTAGGAACCGCTCTCGCCGGGCCCAGCTGTGGGGCCCAGGCAGGGTCACTGCACTGGGAGAACAGGGCTGCAGCAGCTGCTGACAGCCGACCCCAGAGAGAACACAGACAGGGCAGAGACAGCACTCCAGAACACCTGCCAGCCTACCTGGCCCCGGGCCTCCTGGATCTTCTCATGCAGTCGCTGTCGCAGAACATCCAGGGCAAACAGAGACTCGGGCTCTGTGGCCAGGTCACCTGCAGGGAAGGAGCCAGGATTGTAGGGGGCGCTCTCTCACCCTTCCCCTCCCTCCCTAGGGCCCAGCACCCGTCCCACTGTGCCCACTCATGGATCTGCAGGACAATTCCCGTAAATTCTACTCCACCACTTCCACCTGGACTGGTTCCCACACCATCCTCCAGGATAGAAAACTGAATACCTCTTGAGGCAGGTCAACGTGCTGGGAAAAAAATTCCTATGGCACAA
The DNA here is from genome assembly GCF_049354715.1 of Callithrix jacchus. Classification (NCBI taxonomy): domain Eukaryota; kingdom Metazoa; phylum Chordata; class Mammalia; order Primates; family Cebidae; genus Callithrix; species Callithrix jacchus. The sequence goes on along the minus strand of NC_133502.1, from coordinate 181,862,469 downwards.
GCCAAACACCTCCTCCAAATTCTGCAGCCTGCGCCCCTGGACAAGTCTGCTCTCACGACAGCCCTGCAGAGACCTGAAGGGCAGTACAGCTCTTCAAGCCAAGCTGCTCCAGGTGCTCAGAGAGAGACAGCCTCACCTCCTGCCATCCTGCTCACCATGTGGCCTGGAACGCCATGCAGTTCTTTCGGTCCCATCCACCCTAGTGCTCCTGTGAGCCTCACTCTTGGGGAAGTCCCGTGCTATCCCTGTGGGCCTGCTGCTGCTTTTTTTTTTTTTAAAGAGGAGACTGGACCAAGCCCAAGCCAGCCCGCCCTGCACAGAACCAACACGCCCTGATTCTCTCACCTGCAGGGGTCTCTGCTGAGCTGGAAGCTGAAATCGCTGCCCCAGAGGCTGCTGGAGACTTCTCCCCGAAGGACTTGGCCTTGTGCTCAGCAGCTTTCTCTTCTCGCTCCCGAAATTTCTTTTGTGATGTGTTCCTTTTCTTTTTTGAGGGCCCTGCAGTTTTTGAGCCTTGAGTTTTGCCAGCTAAAAAGTAAAATGAGAAAGAGTCGCCATCCCAATCCCGTGGCCCATTCAACAGGCGGGAAAGGCCCAGCAAAGGCTTTGATCCCAGTAAGAGGCAGAAAGAGGATCAGGACTGGGGGCCAGAGACACTGAGCAGAGTCGGAGGTTGCAAATGAGTCGAGATCGCGCCACTGCACTCCACACAGCGAGATTCCGTCTCAAAAAAATAACTAAATAAAAGGAAACGGCGGTCATTTCACACGTCACTTGGATTTTTTTCTAGTCCTTTACAGACTCTTCTACCCCGACCCCGGCCGCGTCCCTCCTTCGCAGGCCCCCAGTCCCGGCCCTGCGCATTACCCCGCGTGCGCGCCTGCGGCTGCGGGCCCGGCTGGACGCAGATCTTCCTGGCCAGGCTCTGCAGGTAGGCGTCCTTGGCGAGCAGAGAGGCCATCGCGGAGGTCGGGGCAGTGCACGACTCACACCGTCCCAGCGGCACCGACCACCCTCCCCAACCCCGCCGTAAACCACCACACGTGCAGGCGCCGCAGACGAGCGCCGAGCCGCCAGCCCGCACGCTCGATTAGTCAGGCCTGGCTCCTCCGGAAGCGGCGCGCAGGGCGGGGCGCACAGCATTGTGGGCCGAGGGTAGCGGACCTCCGCCCGGAGTCGCTGCAGTCCGCGACTCGTATTTCCGGCCTCGGGGCCTCCATCTCCTGGGCTCCGCGGGTGTCTCTCCGCTCCCCTCATCCCCACCCGCGGTACAGCATGCGCTCTGGAGTAGGGGCGAAATAAATGAATGACCGGCAGTATATTCATTCAGTCCGTAAGGGGCCTCAGGTCTCAGGCGGACTCGGACTGAACGCCTGACACGTGGCAGGCCTTAGGTTCAGTCCCACCGGACACAAGCCGTGTGTCACACACAGGTGTTCTTGGCCAGTGTCTGCCGTATAGGTAACTGATAAAGCGGGCAAGCGTGTGACTGTCATGTGAGGGGAGCCCCAAGGAAAGCGAGAAGTGTTGGGTGGGAGGGAGCCAGCCTGTTCAAGGAAGACCCCCTGGGCAATGTTTTGCTTTGAAAATTATGGTTACACACCACTCTTTTTAACACATGACGTGGCCTTCATAAGAACTCACCAGGGGCAGGAGAAAGGAGAAGTCATGGCCTGAGGCTTGGGACCCCCATACCTGAGTTCCTCCTGCACAGGAAAATTACAGGCTCCTTAAGGACCCAGAACCCCTTCCAGGGCAACCCTGTTGGTGAAGGGAGAACCTGAAGTCATAAATTACAATGGAAAAGGTGGCTGCTAATATATGTATATTAGAAATAGTAAGAACTAAACTTTCTTCCCCTAACTTCTGCCATGAGGTGAGTTAAAAAAAATTTTTTTTTTGGCAGGGCACAGTGGCTCACACCTGTAATTTCAGCACTTTGGGAGGCCAAGGCAGGAGGATCACTTTGAGCCCAAGACAGGAGGATCACTTTGAGCCCAAGAGTTTGAGACCAGCCTTGGCAACATAGTGAGCCCCTATCCCTACAAAAATATTTTAAAATTAGGTGAATGTGGTGGCCTGCCCCTGTAGTCCCAACTACTCAGGAGGCTGAGAAGATGGCTTGAACCCGTGAGCTGGAGGTTTCAGTGAGCCAAGATCATGCCACTGCATTCTAGCCTGGAGTGCCAGGCTGTCAAAAAATACACATTTTTTTCACTTTTCAAAAAGCCAGTCAAATTTAGCAGTGGGGGGGGGCGGGTTGTATGCCAACTACAGTGACACTAAGGTAAGTTCTGACATCCCATTGTCATTCAGACCAGCCTAGAGGTGATGCTTCATGGAGGATGGGCGTGACACTGCAGATGACTCCCCTGGACTGCTGGGCATCTTAACCCCATCACCTACTGAGTTCAGAATGTGTATCTGATCCCCTAAGCCCCATCTCATCCTCTCATTCCAACTTTTTCAGTTAAAAGCTCCATCCTTCCAGGTGCTTACATCAGACTGAAACCACTGACTCCTTTCTTATTCCCACGTCCAACGCTTCAGCAAATGCTGTCAGCTGTGCATTCAGAGCAACTCCAGAACCCAACTAGACCCACTGCCATCTCACCACCACTCTGATCCTGTTTTTAGTTTTTGAGTCGGGGTCTCACTCTTTTGCCCAGGATTGGAGTGCAGTGATGTGATCTGGGCTCACTGCAACTTCCACCTCCTGGGTTCAAGCAATTCTCCTGCCTCAGCTTCTTGAGTAGCAGGACTACAGGTGTGTGCCACTACGTCTGGCTACTTTCTGTATTTTTTTTTAGTAGAGACGGGGTTTTACCATATTGCCCATTCTGGTCTCAAAATCCTGACCTCAAGTGATCCACCCACCTTAGCCTCCCAAAGTGCTGGGATTATAGGCGTGAGCCACTGTGCCTGGCCCGGTCCTGTTAGATTTTAAGACTATCCGAAGTAACAACCAAATACAATGCAAAATAAAAATAGGAATAAAAAAACTACTTCCGGAACAACAGAAGAAATCTAACTATGGCCAGATACCAGAGGATATGGAATCATTCATTTAGGTTTTGATGGTAGGAGAAGGTGCTCAGAGGCAAACTGACAAGTGCTTCCATGAGTTCAAATCCCCTCAAAAGAAAAAGCTTGGGATAAAAGAGTAGCATAGACTGGGGATTGGCCAGGGCTTAGCAACCTGGAGGCCGCTGGTGACCTTAATAGGTGTAGTGTTGCTAGAGTGGTGGAGGTGAAACCTCTGACGTGGGCTTGAGAGAGAACTGCAGATAGACATGCCAGCTGCTTCCCCGTGGAGCGCTGCTGCCAAGGGCCATGACCTGGAGAGGAAAAGGGTCTGGAGAGCGGCCTGGCTTTAAGAAGGGAGAAACAACTTTATTTTCACATGGGAATGTTGGTACTGGCCAAGCAGAAAACAAAGCTGATGGCAGAAGGTCTTATCGCTCAGGTTTTCAGAAACAGGACACGTGGGATCCCACGGCAAAGTCTGGCCTGTTCCTTGCCGGCTTTCCCTTCTTATGTGCTTCCATCTGCTGGTGACCTGATTGCTCCTTAGTGGTTAAGTACATGGCATTTCCACAACTAAAACAGTGCAGGAAGAGATCAGCAGACTTCTCAATGGGGAAATTCCCTCAGAGGGGAAGCAACTTCCCTAGGCCACCCCAGAAGCCGGGCCCAGAGTTGTGGCTGGGCCTCAGGCTCCTGTCTGACTGGTGCCTTCTGCTTGGCTGTGGGGTCCTCTGGTCCAGGTGGTGATGGGTCAGCTGTGTTCTTGCCTGTCCACAAGGCTGGAACCTGGGCTGTCACCTCATCCATACATCAGGAAGATGATAGTCTCCCCCGAGAGAAGATGAAGCACATGGATGGTGGTGGAGGAACTGGGGGGTGTGGGAGTTAGGGGCAGGTGTGCTCCCCCAACACTTCCTGCCCAGTGCTGTGATTTCTGCATTTCTAAGGTGAGCCTGGCACCAAGAGACACCCGATCTAGAGTTCCATCAGGGTTCTGCCATTTCACGTCCTATCTCTGTGACCACGGGTAAACCTCACCCCTTCTAAGTCCATATTCTCTCCTCTCTGAATTACTGGCACCAGGAGTACTGGCTTGGGTGGCAGTGAGGATGAGATGCCATCACAGGCACCGCTGCCTAGATGTGCAATGATGCATCAGCTCCATTCACTGAATACTGGGGACCTACCAGGTGCCGGTGGGGAGAGGGTGACCTCGGGCCAGGCTGTTCAGGAAGAGCTGAGGAGCTACTGCCCGGACAGCTGCTGGGAGACTGAGCCTGGCTCTGGGCTGATGAGGAATGAGAAAGAAAGAGCAGCGATGCAAAAGGGTGGCGCTGTTTTAATCAAGTCTCATTACAGAGGCGGAGTTAGGAATGAGTCCCACCAGCTTCCATATGCGGGGGCAACCCTTCTCACAAGGCCCTGCCGTAACACTCAGCCACGGCACCAATGTGTGGCTCAGGGCAAGAAACAGCAGGTGGGGCTCCGCACAGGAACCCCGGACTGCCCAACACTGTCTGCTCGGAGTCCCTCCCAACTCTAACAAGCTTGGGTTGGGGCTCCCCATGTCAGGCACCCTCCTGCCCCACTGCTGAGGTCCCCAACAGGCCACACCTATGTTGGAAACTTTCTTCTACCTGGCCGGCCAGAAAGGTAGCAAAGAGAGATGACGACTCAGGGAATGATGGGCTGTTCAGAAACGGCCAGGAAACCACTTTCCCAATCATCCTGGCTGTACCAGCCATGGGCTAACGAGCTCCGCAAGGAAGTCCCAGTGGCTCTGGGATCCTGAAGTCCCCAAATGGGAACCTAGGCTGAAAGAAGCAAGGCTGTGGCAGCATCCAGAGGGCGACCTCAGGTTTTGTTCCTGACGATGAAAGGTGGCCCCAGAGGCTCAGGTGTGCTCAGTGGGGCCGGGGCCACCGGCATGGGAATGGGCAGGGGCTGCTGCCTGCAGGGGGCCAGTACTGTGCTCCGGGGACACCAGCAGAGGGGCCGAGAGACCATCAGCAGAGTCTGTGTCGAGGTCCAGCCTCCCGTAAGCTTCACACAGAGGCAGGTCATTAGCTTCGCAAAGGCTTGAGCTTTTCCACCACCAGAAACCCCAGGGAGACAGGAGCAGGCAGAGAGGAAAGCAGGGGAGGGGAAAGCAAGACAGAAGCAGAGTTAAGAAAACATGACCATACCCAGACCTGCCTTTCCCCTTTTCTACTCCTGCTCCAGCTGGCCTGAGTCGGCAGGCCTGGCAGAGAGAGGGGCCGGTGGTGAGAGCCACCCGAGCATCCTTTTTTTTTTTTGAGATGGGCTTTCGCTCTTGTTACCCAGGCTGGAGTGCAATGGCGCAGTCTCGGCTCACCGCCACCTCCACCTCCTGGGTTCAGGCAATTCTCCTGCCTCAGCCTCCTGAGTACCTGGGATTACAGGCACGTGCCACCATGCCCAGCTAATTTTTTGTATTTTTAGTAGAGACGGGGTTTCACCATGTTGACCAGGATGGTCTCGATCTCTGGACCTCGTGATCCACCCGCCTCAGCCGCCCAAAGTGCTGGGATTACAGGCGTGAGCCACCGCGCCCGGCCCCGAGCTTCCTTAAAGGAAGAAGCCACCCTGGCACAGCCACCAACAGCTGTGTGACCTCAGCAGGCTCTTCCTGCCCAGCCTCCACATGGGCCTGTCCTAATCCCTGCCTCCCAGCTGGTGCTGGTCCCCTCCTCTTGCAGGAAGCTGTCAGCCTGGCAGCCCTCCCTCCTGCCCGACTGCAGAAACCAGGGTCACTACACTGCAGAGAGCTCTCTGAGGGCGGACTCTGTCTTCTTTCTGAGTCTGTCCCTGTCTGACACAGCCTGAAGGTGGCGAAGTTGGTAACACAGGCCTTGGCACTTCCCTGTAGCTCCAACAGCCAGGTGGCCTCTGGCAGGCGTCCCCACTTTTAACATGGGGAATCCTCAGGGCGGCCAGGATACAGGTGAAGGGCACAGCTAGCCCTTCCGATGCCCGCAGCTGTAATGGCCCACGCCCACCTCCTTCTAACCTGCAGGCAGGGGCGCTGGCTTTCCCACGTCCTGCCTCCCTTGCTCCTGCCCTTGTTCACTCTCAGAACCGTCCTGGGCACAGAGTAGCATCCCGAGGAGAGTGGAGGAGGAGAGGCAGAGCCAGAAAGAGGAAATAGCGGCGGGTGGGCAGGCAGGCACGGAGGGGCAGCTCATGCGGGGCGGGGTGGGGAGCGTAGCACCCTCTGGGGCACCAGCAGGCAGGGACAGAGGAAACTCTTCCCAGCCCTGGCTGTTTAAAGGCAATGTACAGAGGAATGGCAACTGCCTCTGCCACAGGAGCTGTGTGAGGCCCCCGGGGGCGCTGGTGTGGACAGGATGCTTGCGGGAGGGGACACGAGCTGGCCTGGAAGCCCCTCTGGATGAAGCCGAGGGACTATTGGGGAGGGCGTGGGAAGCCTGGCACATCTGTCCTGCGTTTGCACCCTACTCTGCTGCAGGGCTGTGGGCAGGTTCCCTCCCTCCCCACCCCAAGGCAAGGCAGGCTGAATTTTGGCCTCACAGCTGCTCTGTCCAGGGGCCCTCAGGGATAGTGGCTGCCCCAAGAGACAAACAGAACAGTTGTGGATGGACACGCCCAGAGGGGTCTGACACACCCCAGGACCCCTCTCGGCCACCCTGCTGTGTAGGAAATGCTGTCTCCCGTCTGCAGAGTTAATGAGTACTGGGGACCAAAGATTCCCCCCACAACGCCCTGGAAAACTCTAGAACTGCTGCAGCCAGGCAGTGCCACTGAGCCCAGGGCAGGGAAACCAAGCCCCAGGCCACACTGGCTCTAGATTTCTGTGGCTCCCAGCGTGGCCAGTGGGCAGAAAGGGGCATTTTCAGTCCACCACCAGGAATGAAAGTTTTGTCCAGGAGAAGGCACAAGATGGACACGGACTCGGCATCTGCTGGACTGAATCTCAATTGTCTAAGCTAACGGGGGCAGAGAGGAAGGCCTCCCTGTCTCAGCATAAGATTCCCCCTAGGTAAAAAACACGTGGACTCTGATTTCTCAGACCCTGCCAGCTGAAAAGGTTCAGGTTTCTGGCTTCTTACGCGGCCCCAAGAGGGTCAGGATGATGGATTTTGACCCTTCTGCATCCCTGGGGCCCGGCATGGGCCTGGCACGTGGGCCGGCTCCAGCTCCGTGGATAAGGCTGAGTGGGTCAGAAATCGGAACTCCAACAGCTTTCAAGGCCATTCCCTGCCTGGGCTTCGCCCCCCACAGTCACATGACTCCACACTGGGGTTTGGTGACATCCCCATGGAACTGAATCCCTGATGCCCTGGACATAGGTATGGACTTGAGTGCCCAGGAGGGGCTGGCCCAGCCTTGGTCAAAATCTCTGAATATGGATTCAGATGCTAACAGGCGCAGCACTGGCCCAGAGGCACTGCCCGAGGAGGGAGGCTCTCAGGAAGAGACCCTGCAGGGGATGCCAGCCGGGCCCTCCCTTCTCCAGACTCAGCCTGTCCAACTGGCATTGAGTCCTGAGGCTTTCATCACACCGCACTGTGGGAAAGGCCCAGGGCCCTGGCAGATGCTCGTGAATTGTCTGTCGATCAAACTCTCTGGCCAGGAGCTCTGCTCTGAAACCCAGGCACGGCTCCACTGCCAAGAGCAGCAAGGATTTGAAAAAGCAGAAGGCCCTTGAGAGTCAGGCCAGCCTTGCCTGCTGGCCAGGCCCAGGTAGGCAGGCTCCCACTCTCCACAGGGAGTCCGGCACTATTTGTACCTGGACGAGTAATACTCCTCCTCCAGCTCGTAGAGGTCAATGGAGATCTCGTCCCGCAGCGTGATGAGCTTCCGGTCGCACTCCTCCTGCAGCGCACGCAGCTGCTGGTTGCGCTGGTCGATGGCCTCGTTCACGGAGGGGAAGTCGTTGAGGATCAGGAACTGCTTGAGGTCGGACACCAGCTTCATCAGGGACTCACCGGCTCGGACCTGTGGCCATGAGAACCAGGGTGGGCACAGGGTGAGGGGGGGGGCAGCGGCCCTGCCCGAAGGTGGCTGATGCTGGGCAAGTTATGGCCTCTCTGGGAGCCTCTGCTTCATTACAAAGTGGGACTCTATCCCTGACCTCCACAGGTTCATTTGTGAGAATTAAGTGAGAAAACTGGGATGTCAGTTCCGGAGGGCAGCCCTCCCCTCCTCTCAGCCTCTGGCTTCCATTCTTGCAGGACCGGCCTCCAGTCCACTTATGCAGGTGCACACTCCGCTCATTACGAACGCAAACCCCACAGATAAAGCTGCAATCCCTCTTGCCTCCTGCCCCCGGGCAGGGGTAGCACAGCTGCCAGCTGGGCAGGGATCCTGGGAGACCTTTTCCCACCCATTTTCTGCCTTGGACATGAAGCTGCAGGAATATCTGCTTGCTGTGTTTCTCCTGTGGTCCGAAAGAATCCAATGGTGCCTACGGTTCCGTTCGGCTGTTTGCCTTTGCACTCCCAACTGACCTTAGGAACCTCATGAGTCAGCAGAAGGGCTGCCCTCTTCCTGGCACCTGTTCAGCTATAGGATGGCATGGCTGGCTGGCTGCCAGCCTTCCTCCAGGTGCCCCACGTACGGACAGTCTCCCCCACCTCATTCTTTAGAGCATGTCTACATTTGCCTCCATCTGCTCCTTCTCGGGGGAAGAGCAGACCAGCCTCAGAGCACCCTAGCCCTCCACCCAGGAAACCCCAGCGGGGACTGATCCTCCTGGAGCCTGGGCTGTGCCCTCCACCCTGGCCACTCACGATGTTGGCAGCTCGCACGTGCATCTCGTAATTGTCCTGTTCACCTTGAGTGGCCCGTGACACCTGTGTCTCGTCCTCAATCTGGGGGCAAACAAGAAAACCTAGAATCAACCCAGCCACGGTGTCCCACCCCTGGCTCGGCCCAGCCCAGCTGATGGTAACTGTCATCTCTGCCCAGGATGCCCACACTAGGCACGACCTGTTTGTGGTGCCTTCTACAGACCTGAGTGCTGTCAGCCAAAGCCCTGGCAAGGTTCAATTCCACCCTCTCTTGTTCTGGCAATGGCAGACAACAGGCACCTTGCTCAAGAAACACGGAGGCCGACCCACACAGCTGCCGTGCTTGGTGCAGGGAGGGGGGTCTTAGCTGGGCCGGGTCTTTCTGGGCTGTGGGAACCCTGTTTGGTAGGAACTGTCCTCACTTGCTTGGTATTTGGTAAACTGTTAGATGGATGAATGAAGGGATGATGTATTTTTTCTTTCAGTGACCATTTCCTGATCACTTCCCAGGTGCCAGGCACTGTGTCACATGTTTGACCACCATTAGCCCATGACATTCTCACAGTAGCCTGGCCTGCCACCCCTGGTTTCTAAGTGGGCAAGGGAGGCTGGGACAACCGGTGCAGTCAAGGCATCTCAGAGAGTGAACAGAGGGGCCAGGAGCACAGCCAGTGCATTCGGCTAACCTGGATGGGGCTTCCCAGTGGGCTTTTTGAGGGCTCAGCTCGGGGTGGGTGTCAGGTACCCTCAGTAGTTAAGAGCCAGACCTTGTGGGTTCTAATCCTGGCTCAGCCAGTTAGCTGAGTGAGCTTGGGCAAGTCAATAAGTCTCCTGGGCCTGGGTTTCCTCCTAAACTGGAGAGGACAGTGATGCCCACCTCAGAGTCCCCATGAAGATTTAGCGGAATGGGCACAGACAGCCACACAACGTGGCTTGACACATGGCGAGCACAAAGTACACGCTGGCTTCCAGGCTTACCATCAGTGCTTACCCAGCCTGCCAGCTCTGCAGCAGCCAGAAGGGATACAGCCCAATGTGGTGCAGCTGCAACCATCAGCAGGCTTGCAGGCCCAGTGCTGACCACTCCACCTGCCCGGAGGTGCCGGGGCTTCTCCCCTCAGCCTGCCTGTCTCCTGCTCACTGGCTCTGTGCCAAGCCCCCAGGCACCAATGCACTAAAAAATGAAATCTCCAAACCCACATGGACGCGGGGCCCCGGCGGTCCAGCAAGAGTCCCCCGCACTGCTTTGCCAGAATGTGCCATTACCTGGTTGATTTATCTGCTGCTGACCGGCTCTCTGTGCGCTGAGTGCTTCCTGCCTGGAATACCATTCACTCACACTGCTCCTCCCCTGGCCTCTCCTGTCTCCACCCCTCCGCAGACCCTGCTCTCCTTTGTGCCCCCCCCACCCCACCTTGGCAGTCTTGATGATCTCGGTGAAGTTGTCCATGATGGACTTGATGTCATCCTTCAGCCGCTTGTTGTAAGACTGCAGCAGTGTCTCCTTGCTCTGGGGCAGGGCTCTCTGCTGGGCCATGGCAGAGCCTCAGGCGGCCCAGGGGCAGAGACCTGGACCTAGAGTGCAGGACAGACCCCTGAGTGCAGGCAGAGCCCTCAGCCACCCTCTATGCCCCCGGCTTAGCAGAACACCCAGATTTCCGGGAATTCCCTTTCTGCCAAATAAAGTTAATCACTGAAACACAGATGAACTCATTCCATCAGCAGGCACCGCAGTGGTGCCGGGACTCTCCTGTGGTCCCACCTCTGCCAGAGCAAGCAAGCTCATCCTAGAACTCCTGGCCAGCCCTCCAAGCCCTGTCTAGGGCTCCAATCCATACTTCACGTTCAGGCCCACAGCGTGTCCTAGGAAGGCTTGCAAGCTCAACTCCAGCTCCCTGGCCCTGGTCCTGGCCTAAATTCTCAGCCCGCTGCTACCCTCGCCACACCCTCCCATCTGAGGAGTCCTTCCAATCCGACCCCTCTGCACCGCCTGCATCCACTCTTTCATTCCACTCCCACTCGGGCTCCTGACCTCATCTCTGCACTGCGCCCAGCTCCCTCCAGTTTCTGCGCGGCAGGGAAGAGGTCCTAAAAAAGTGGTCATTCTGGCCGGGCACGCGGTGGCTCTCGCCTGTAATCCTAGCACTTTGGGAGGCCGAGGCGGGCGGATCACCTGAGAAGTAAGAAGTTCGAGACCAGCCTGACCAACACGGCGAAACCCCGTCTGTAGCAAAAATACGAAAATTAGCCAGGCGTAGTGGCGGGCGTATGTAATCCCAGCAACTCGTAGGCTGAGACAAGAGAATCGCTTGAACCCGGAAGGCTGAGGCTGCAGAGTCGAGGTCGCGCCACTGCACTCCAGCCTGGGTGACAGAGCGAGACTCTTGTCTCAAAAAGAAAAAAAAAGTGTTCATTCCACTCCTTCGCTTAACAGCCCTCCCGGCTCCTCGGTACGCCGGGACGCGCACCTCTCGGCCTCTGCCCTGCAGCCGCACTGGGTGGCCTCGGCGCTGGACCTGCCTGGCCCTTGGGCAGGGTCTTTGCGCACCGTGCTCGGGGAGGGCCTGGGGCCCCCTCGGTTCGGGGCCTGGCGCGAGGCCGAGCGGACTACTGGACGGACTCGCGTTATTCGCGCCCATATTTGGCGGGATGGGGTAAGTAAGTCACGCGTCCTAAAGTGAACCCTGACCCCAGCCCCCACGGCCCACCCACCCTCACCTCGGTCCCCACCCTCCATCTCTGTCCTTACCCCCCATCTCCGTCCCCACCCCCACCACACCCTCACCCTCAACCCAGCGCCCACGCACCAGACGCCGCGTCCGCGGTGTCGGCCCGGGGCGGGGTGGACAAGTGCCTCCGGGACCCGCACTTTCCCCCGCCTCTCCCCGGGCCGGGCCCGCCCGCCGCAGTTTCTCAGCCCGGACAGAGTCTTCCCGGTGGCTCCTCAGTCGGAAAACCCAGTCAGCCGTGGTAGCTTCTCCGCCCCGCGTTGATTTTTAGGTTTATAGGAGTCCTGTTGCTTTAAATCTGACATCCCGCGCCGGCATCAACTCTCGCGATCTGCCAGGCGGCATATTTATTACCCACAATTCCCTTTCCTTTCTTTGTCTTCCCGCTGCCCGGAATGGTGAGTAAGTTTCTTTTTGCGACAGTGTAACCGGGTCCCGAGTTTATCCGCTGCCATACTCCTCCAGGCGCGGCCTCACAGGGCCTCCTGCCCCGCCTAGCTCTAGGAGAGCCGTACCCAGTGTGGCACGGAAACACTGAGACGGACTACAGCCCTGGGCGGCCGGAAGCGGGATGCGTTGTTCCAATGCCGCTAGGCTGGAGGAGGAGGGCCGGGAGCGCGGCGGTGCGGGGCTCGGACGTGGCGGAGGCTCTCGGAGCAGTAGCGAGCGGCGCCTGGTTTTCTGAGGGCCGCCCCAGAGGCTTTGTCCGACGAGTTCCGAGCCCGCACCTGCTGCTTCTGGAGCCTGCGGGGACGCGGCTCAGGCGCCCTGAGTCCCGTCCGGGGCGTCTCCTGGGTAGGCGACGCGAAGAGAGCGTGGCATCGGCCTTAGCCGGGCTCCGGCCACTCGGGCTTCCGTGGGCTGCGTGCTCGTGCGGCTGACGGGGGACGCTCCTGTCGAGTCTTGGAGAGGACGTTCCCGGCATCCAAGGCCGTAGCTGCATAGTTTGGGATGGCGCCCGGGGGGCTTCAAAACGCAGCTCGCCGGCCTGGTCCGGCAGGGGCCGTCGGCGCCCCTTGTTTTGAAGGAGCCAATCTGAGATCTCCCGACGAAGGAGGCGGCTGTTTAACCGGGATTTTCTTTCTGTGCAGCCGGAAGGAAAGACCAAGGGGAAGAAGGTGGCTCCGGCCCCTGCTGTCATGGAGCAGGAGGCCGAGAAAGTGGCGAATCCCGTGTTTCATTTGAAAGGCCGAAGAATTTTGGCATTGGTGAGCAACAAACGGTAGAATGAAACGGTCTGTGTTTTTCCCCGAGGAAAAGTGGTAATGGGGTTGAATCGGATCTTGTAGGTTTTAATGGGTGTGACGTGGTGTCAGTCCTCAACTTGTGTCCCTTGGAGACGGGCAGTGATGGTGCCTGTCTCTTGCTTTCATTGGGAGTTGCTGAGTGAGCGTTCGGCTGAATAGGGAAGTGGCCTTGGATTCATCTTAGCCATCAGAAAACAAGTGCAGCAGTGTTGTCCCAGTGAGGCCCTCGGACTGCAATTCTGCTGTACTTGGTGGCCCCTTGGCTTCTTGTTAGGAAAGGCATCGTGCTCTCGCTCGCGTTCTCGGGTGCTTGGGTGCAGATGATGTAAGAGAATATTTGCTATCTGAAAGATGCTGATGACGTTTTAAACCACCAAGATCGCTGATGCACCCACACCCTTCTGAGTGACCCCAGATATGAACTTGACACGGAAATGGAGCCTCACTCGGTCGATGTCGCCCTTTATTTCTCAGGCCACGACAGCCAACCGAAAAGAGACCTCACCGGATTTGTGAAATGGCCCCTCTGTGTCAGGCTGCAGCGGCAAAGAACCATGCTTTATAAGCGGCTGAAAGTGCCTCCTGCCATTAACCAGTTCACCCAGGCCCTGGACCGCCAAACAGGTGAGGTTGTGTGGCGTGGAAAGGAGTTTTTCAGGCAGAGACTCGACTCTGACCGTTCTGTATCTGAGGCTTCCGGGGTTGGGGGCAGCTTTTGAGGTGTATGAGTTTATTAAAGTCAATGATGACTGACTTCATCCGGAATCTGAGGGTGAATGGCCTTCAGTTTCTTTGTCATTACATTGTAGTCCTTATATACAGGGATGTAGAGTTTCTATTCAGTGATAAGGAGTAGAACCTTGACTACAAGCCTGAACTGAAGAGTGTTTTCCCAGCTATTGAGGTGCTGAAGCTGGCCCAGAAGTATAGGCCAGAGAGGCAGCAAGAGAAGCAGCAGAGGCTGTTGGCCCCGGCCGAGAAGAAAGCTGCTGGCAAAGGGGACATCCCCACTAAGAGACCACCTGTCCTTTGAGCAGGTGAGTAGACCCCACCCTAGGGTGAACACTGGGGGCCAGCTGTTGCAGTGATGTAGAATTTCTTCACCTGAAATGACTGAAGAGTAAAAGCGAGCTTTTTAACAGAGTCAGCACCTGGGCCCAGCAGCTTCTAGTGACCGGAGCAGGCCTGGTGAATGGTCACACTGATTGTGTGTTCTAGGAGTTAACACCGTCACTGCCTTGGTGGAGAGAAAGAAAGCTGAGCTGGTGGTGATTGCTCACGACACGGATCCCATTGAGGTGTGTTTGCCTGTTGACTGCTAATCCAAGGGCTTCTGTCAGTACTGGGAAGAGTAGGCCTAATGACGAGTCAGTGTTGAGACCGAAGTGGGTGGGGACAGTACTGACAAGGGATGCAGCTCAACGCGTCGCTCTTGCAATGATGTGAATCTCTCACTGAATTTAACCTTAAAGTGGGAATCCAGAGCTTTTTAACCCTGAGCAGTTGCTGCCGAGCTAGCTTTGAAATGTACTGCTTTTGGTCCAAATACGCTCTTCAGCTAATGCTTTCTTCCAGCTGGTTGTCTTCTTGCCTTCCCTCTGTCGGAAAATGGGAGTCCCTTACTGTATCATCAAGGGGAAGGCAAGACGGACGTCTAGTCCACAGGAAGACCTGCACGACTGTGGCATTCACCCGGGTTAATGGGTAAGTACACAGCCTGGCCCCAGACTTCCCCAGTGCATTTAATCCAAGCCTCACAGTTGTTTTCCTTAAAGGCCAATCTTTTACCTTTAAGAAATACATTTGGCATTTGGCTGGGCGTGGTGGCTCAGGCCTGTAATCCAGGGACTTTAGAGGCCAAGGCGGGCGGATCACCTGAGGTCAGGGTTCAAGACCAGCCTGACCAACATGGTGAAACCGTCTTATTAAAAAAAATACATTTATCTGAACTTTTGCCAATGATGGTTAAGAATTTCTTCACCTGAATAAACCATGTGGTCACATCGCATCTGAGGCAAAGACTGTCGAGCTAAAAATGAAGAAACTTAGACATTCTAAAAGGGAAACTGAGAGGCCAGAAACCCCCTATTGTTTTCCCTCCTGCCATGTTAGGGAAGACAAAGGCACTTTGGCTAAGCTAGTGGAAGCTACCAGGAGAAACTGCAGTGACAGATACGAGGAGGTAAGAGCAGCTTCATACAAAATATCCTGCTAATCATCTTTCCAAACAACTGGCTGGCTTAACGTATGAGCAGTTCCATCTGGCGATCAGCTTGGAACAGCCAAACACAACAACGCAACTAACAACCCTGAAAATCTCGGAGAACAAGAGGCTAAGCTGACTCCCTCTTTTTGTCTTTTCAGATAACGCCTCAGTGGGGAGGCAATGTCCTGGGTCCCAGGTCTGGCTCACATCGCCAAGCCTGGAAAAAGCAAGGGTGGAAGAACTTGAAACATCCATTATAGTTTTCTGTAAATAAAAGTAATTTAAGTGATACAAATTTTCCTTCAGCCAGTGTCTGTCGGTATCTTGGGTTGAATCTTACTTGGGGTTAGCAAGTATCTTTTTTTTTTTTTTTTTTTTTTTTAAGAGAAGGACCCTCACTGTCTTCCAGGCTGGAGTGCAGAGGTGTGATCTCAGCAACCTTTGCCTCCCACATTCAGGATACTCTGGTGCCTTAGCCTCCTAAGTGGCTGGAATTACAGGCCCACAGCTGGCTGATTTTTGTGTTTTGGGTAGAGAAGGGGTTTGGAATGTTAGGCTGCCTCAGCTCTTGACCTCAAGTGAGCCGCTGCACCCAGCCCTTCTTTCTCACCCTTATACATTCTTAACCAGGCATTTTGTTCCTTAGAGATGTAATTTTTGTGTTAAGTTTTGGGAAAGGTCTTTGAACTGACTGAAACAGAGTCAGGATTTTATGATCAACCAGCCATGAGCTCATGCAAGGTAGAAGGCCCAGAACTTTTATTTATCCCAAGAGCACATGATCCCGCATAAAGGTAGTTTCAAATACATCATTATTCAGGGATAGGGCTTTAGCAGCTGGTCTCACGCACCAGGTGTTCCACGTACAAACTTCTTAAACCACAGGTATGATGTAGCTGCAGAGTCCATACCTGGGGTTGAAAGAGCCAGTGTTAGTGGGCTGCTGGGCTGAAGGGGAGGGAGCCAGGGGACCGCCTGGGACTCCCTAGGTTACGATGTACTGCAGATGCTCATTCCTCAGAGTGACTCTGGTTTGCCCTCCAATGGGTCCTCCTGGGACTGTGCTTTCTGCAGAGACAGTGGACTCAAGTTCACCCTCTGCTGCCTGCCAGCCTCTGCACTACTTCCTAGTGGCTGTCGTTTTAATGGGAAATCCTGTGTGGCCTTTACCTTGGCCTTGACCCCTCAGTACTTGCCTAGCTAGGTTCCCTTTGCTGAGTTGCCACCTCCCCCATAGACACATGCGACAACGGATGCCACAGCAGGGACTGGGTAATGAGGGTTAGGAGGAGGAAGGACAGTCTTCACAAAAGCTATTTGTTCTAGGGTGAGCTGGTCACAACATACTGAAGTCAGCATCAATGAAGATGGGCTCTGCGCCTGTGATTCTGGCCATAGCCTCCAGGTCCCGGTAATGCCAGTGGTTCCTTTCTGGACTGCTCTCAGGGACAAAAGGCTTCCTGGTTTCTGTCAGCCTCACCGTCCCAATGAGGTCCACTTCTCCCTCAATCTATAAAGGAAGGTGAGAGACCATGGAGCCTGGCTGACTCCCAGATCCTTCCCTAAAGCAGGAAGGGTCCATGTCCCTTACCTGGCCTTTCTGCCGGGTTTCAGGATTCACTTTCTTCCTGGGAACAAACCCTCTATTTACCAGGATGGTGATTCTAGAGTAACGAAAGTGCTGTTTAGGTGGGGAGGGTCTCTGAATAAGAGCTGTCACGGTTACTCAGGCACCCATAGGAACAACTATAGATAGCACTAAGGAAGGCTTTTAAAACAGGACTGGCTCAGTGGAGCCCTGGCAGTGCCACACAAAGTCTTCCTCTCTTGAGGCCCTTTAAGCTTCCCTGCCACCTCACCACTTTTCACCAATGTGGCTTTCCTCTCTATCTGCTGCTTTCTTTCTGCTCTCCCACTGCAACATGTAACTGGCGACCAACACTGCCATGCCAGAGTTGAGACCCCACACCTCTCCCCTGAACTAGCAATGGCTGCCTCCAATCCCTCATAGAGGGGGCAGCGTGAGGAGAAGCCCTGGCACCGCAGCCTGTTGGGAGACGGAGCATTTTGGACTGAACCATCCCGGGCCTGAAACCGGAACCCATGGGCTGACAAGAGCCCCAGGTATTTTCATTTGAATATTAATCCTCCAGTTCCTCAGTGAGTCACACAGGTGCTCCTGTACCTGTCATTTGCTTTGCCTGGAATGTTATTCCCATCTCTTAACTCCCAAATGGCCCCCTAGGGAGGCATTCTCAACTCCACTCCCTCAAGGTAGGGCTGGGATCCTTTCTCTTGAGTTGCCAACCTCCACTGAGCCCCGCCCTCCCGGACAGGGTCTGCTGTGCGCTGAGGGAGGACTTCGGGCTGCTGGGGAGAGGGTGGCATCACTGCCAGCCCAAGCTGCCTTTGAGAGGTCATGCCAAGCTGACTGCAGCAGGGCTCGCCTTGGGCCTGCTCAGTGCCCTCCTAGCCATGGCTTCCCAGGCCTGACTGGATCTGGGATGAGTGGTCAAGGCCCAGCAGACCTGCACCATCTTCTCATCTCCCAGCTGCAGCCCTGCCCCACCACCCTCTGGATCACAGGGGCTGGGAAATTCAGCTGTTATCCCCACCAACCAAACACATTCTCCCATCCATGGCCCCTCAGTGGGTGAAGGCTAAGCCCCAGGGAAGGATAGATTATCACTGTCAGAGGCAATTGAACTAGAGCGACTCCATGTGGAATAGGGGCTGGGTCACATGAGGCTGAGACTTACCGGGCTGCATTCTCAGGAGCTTAGGCATCGTTAGTCACAGGGTAAGACAGGAGGTTGGCAGAACTGGTATCACAAGATACAAGTCACCGACACAGCTTTGATAAAACGGAATGCAGTGAAGAAGCCCACCGAAAACCAGCAAAACCCAGATGGCAACAAAACTGACTTCCAGTGGTCCACACTGCTCATTATGCGCTAATTATAATGCTTTAGCTGCTGAAAGACATTCCCACCTGCGCCATGACAGTTTACAAATGCCATGGCAACGTCCAGAAGTTAGACTCTATGTCTAAAAGGGAGAGGGACCCAGTTAAGGGAAATCCCCTCCCCTTTCTTGGGAAACTCTCAACAGTCCACCTGTTGTTTGCTATATAATCAAATAACCAAAAATATACTCAGTCGAAATCTAAGAACCCTGTCACGGGGTCTGGATTGGGACTCCTTTCAGGTAACACTACTAGGTACAGGGAGCCCCCACATCCAGGGACAAGTGGGACAGAAACCCAAGCACCAGCAGCTGGTCCAGCCAGGCTCCTGTGTGCACTCTTTGGTCCAGGTCATTTGGTTTACCAGGCCTGAGAGCCCCACACCTGAAGTGTTAGTGCAGCCCCAACACTGCAGCCCAGCCTAACCACTGCAGCCCATGGACACCACTGCAGCCCAGCCTAACCACTGCAGCCCATGGACACCACTGCAGCCCAGCCTAACCACTGCAGCCCATGGACACCACTGCAGCCCAGCCTAACCACTGCAGCCCAGGGACACCACTAGAGCCCAGGGACATCACTGTAGCTCAGCCCAACCACTGCAGCCCAGGGACACCCCTGCAGCCCAGCCCAACCACTGCAGCCCAGGGACACCCCTGCAGCCCAGCCCAACCACTGCAGCCCAGGGACATCACTGCAGCCCAGCCTAACCATTGTAGCACAGGGACACCACTGCAGCCCAGCCCAAGCACTGTAGCCCAGGGACACCACTGCGGCCCAGCCCAACCACTGCAGCCCAGGGACACCCCTGCAGCCCAGCCCAACCACTGCAGCCCAGCCCAACCATTGTAGCACAGGGACACCACTGCAGCCCAGCCCAAGCACTGTAGCCCAGGGACACCACTGCAGCCCAGCCCAACCACTGCAGCCCAGGGACACCCCTGCAGCCCAGCCCAACCACTGCAGCCCAGGGACATCACTGCAGCCCAGCCCAACCACTGCAGCCCAGGGACACCACTGCAGCCCAGGGACACCACTGCAGCCTGGGGATACCACAGCAGCCCAGCCCCAACTCTGTAGCCCATGCCCTGCAGTTGTCATCCCTGCTAGTTCTGTGGGTAGCAGAGAGAAAACTCTGGAAAGTGCTGGACACATGGGAGGCCCTGAAAGAATGGTGGCTGCCACTGTGAGCTCTGTTTCTGTGGTGCTTACAGACAGATGGGTCCTTTGCAGATTTTCATTCCAAAACTAAGCTCCCATCACCCAGTCCTGTCCTCCCCACTGGCAGAGCTTGTTTCTGGATCCAAGCTCTCTCCTGTGCACCAAATCTGGTGGCCTTGAGTCCCAGCTCTGCCTTGCACAGGGACTTTTCGAAGCCCTATCTGCCCTGTTGTGAGATGGGGTCACCCAGCTGCCCCCCAGGGGGTGGTGTTGCTGATGGAATAGGTGAGGATACGTGCCAAGAGCTTCACATGGCCTGGCTTTCCCAGGCTGGGCGTGCCCCGCTGATCCTCAGTTTCTTCACATGGACAGTGGCTGATGCCGACCACCCACACTTGGTTTGCCCCAGAGCCAAGGCGAGCTCCTTGAGGACAGGGATCTGGCCCCCACACAGGGCCCCCCAAAATCTGCTTGACGAGTGCCAGGCAGTTCTGGAAGGCCGGGCATGTTCTCAGGGCTCTCTGGGGTTGGGTGGGCCTGGACTATAACGGCCTCTGCCCATGGTCTTTCTAGAGGCTTCCCCAAGTGCCAGAGCTGCCCTGGAGGGCCAGGGTTATCAGAAAGCCCAAAGGGAGAACATCAGAGAGACACTGGCACATCCAAGAAGTCCAGGGCCTGGGGTACACCAAGGGGTAACTCTGTGCTGTGAAAGGCAGGCCTGGCCAGGAGAGGGGGTGGGCCTGTGGAGGAGGCGGGGATCTCCTGGGGCTCTTCTGAGGAAGCCCCCAATCTCCCACTGTGTTCTGCTCTCCTGGGCGGGCAGGTGTCAGGATGGCGCCTGGTTTTTGGCAGAAGCCCCGCCCATGGTGTGCACTTTGGATATCTGTGTGTTGGGTCCGTGCTCTGCAGCCTCAGCAGGTGCTGTGATGGGGAATGGTGGGGCAGGGACCTGGCCAGCTCCTTGTCTTAGCTGCCTTCACACCATGGGGTTTGCTTTGCACATCACATCCCTGTGAACCTACAGGGACGATTAGTTTGCTGGTTTGTGGCAGAGTGTTCTTTTTGTTCTTAAAAATGGGATTTAGTGGATTTTTAGCTTCCCAGGTTTCATCTGAACCAGTGACTTGGAATTTAAGACAGTGGCTACATGCTTTTGGCTGAGTTTGGGATTTGTGATCCAAAAGAGTTCTTGGTTCATTTTGTTATATGACTCAAATATGACATGATTTTTAGTGCCTTTTAAAAAATATAATGAGGCAGTGGCTGCATCAACATTAACCAAGACTGGGGCAATGTTTAAGGAAGGAGCAGAATCACTGGAGAGTGCCCTTCTTGTTGCTGGGAGACTCCCAGCCCCCTCGGGCCTGAAGAGGAGATGTGGCAGTGCCAGGAAGCAGGCATGGAGAGCAGAAAACTGATTTCTGCTACAATCAATACTCTGGCAGTCTGCTGACCTCCTTGACTGAGGAATGTGGCCATGGACTCTTCTGTGACGTTACCGTGATAGTGTAAGACTAAAAATTCCAGGCCCATAAGAGTAGTCTTTCGGCTTCTAGTACCTGCCTCCATCAGCTCTTCACAGTTGCCGGGCTGATACCTCCCAAAATACCAGATTGATGGATCATGAATACAGAAGATACAGATTCCTATACTTCTTCAAGAACTGCTTTCCAATTCCTTAATAATTTCAAATATAATTACCGGAAATACTAATGATCCAGGCTTAGAATCAAAACATCTAATGGAGGGTGAGAAGATCGTTACTTTAGATACAGCTACTGAAATTGAAGGCTTATCGACTGGTTGCAAGGTTTATGCAAATATCAGTGAAGATACTTATGACATAATGATTCCTGTCAAAGATGACCCTGATCAAGGGGAGGCCAGCCTTGAGAATGAAATTCCAAAAACATCTGGCAGCGAGATGGCAAACAAACATATGAAAGTAAAACAGGATGATCACTGAGTTCAGAGTAGATGGAAGGGTCAATTGATTATATCTCTATTGTAAGCAAAAAGTCGAATGTCTGACAAGCTTGCAGAGACATTTTCACGTTCATTCTTGGGAGAAGTATCTGTGCTATTATTGTGAGAAGGTATTTCCTCTTACAGAAAGATCGCACAAAGCATGAAGTTCATCACACAGGGGAGCGAAGATATCAGCGTTTGGCCTGTGGCAAACCTTTCATCAACTCTCTGTTCATATCGTCACATAAAAAGTCAGTTCATAGTCAAGATCCTTCTGGGACTTTTATCGTTCACATCCATCCTGGTCTTTACAGATCAGACAATGTGCATATCTTTCTGATAGATCAAGCACTATGGCGGCAGTGAAGGCGTACGGTTTTGGGTAAAAGGTTGACACCTGAGAAGAACCTCCAGTAGGGACCAACACATCTACTCAGAAGAAGCCAATGACCTGGGAAGATATTTTTATTCAGCAGGAAAACGATTCCATTTTTAACCAGAATGTAAAGATGGCAGTACTGAGACTGAATTTATAAAACCAGAATCTTAAGAAACTCCTTTGAAATACTAGAAAGTTTCATTTTGGATGATGAGGCAGGGGTTTCAGAAGGTCGGTAAAACAAATTAAGGTGTGAACAAGTTAATTTGATCTGCCACATTATCTGAAGGTAGTGAAGTGGGATTATTTGTTGATAATTTTTAGAAGCAAATTTTTCTGAAAGTTTGAGTAGAGGTGAGACCCTCCCCTCCACTCACTAAGTATCTGCTTATGTAATAAGCTTCCAGCTCATTTAAAAGAGGCAAAAATAAAAAGCTTGGAGAGAGAGTTTTTCTGAATAGAATTTGAAGCAGTCTCAATGTTCTCTGAACATAACTGGAATTATTAGCATCCCCTAGTACCTCTTAGAGCTTCCCCTTCCATGTTAGCACTTTACTGCTGAATTCTCTATTTTCTTAACATTGAGACAATAAATGTGTGCTTTGTCTTGTACATGGCATGAAGAGTAAATAAGAAGTTTTAGGGTTGTTCTGGAAAATGTCAGAATAAGTCTCCACGTGGATTGCATATTCTGCTAGTCCAAGTGGACAGCAACTTCCTGCTCTACCCTCCCTCCCTGAAAATAGCCATGCAGACAAGTCTCTCATATGAAGAACCTTCTTCAGAAGGTTTAGCTGAATAGAATTAATCCTTGCTTTCATTGCCATCATCTGTAAAAATACTTTGGTGGCTAGACCGCTCTATACCTGTGCAATATGGTCTCTGTGGGCAAAAAACAAATCTCCACAATGCAGACAGGAGGATGTGAAAAGTTCTGTTGCACGTATTTTTAATTCTGTGGCTGTCACTTGATAGATAGTAGAATTGAATGGAGATTTCCTTTTTGCTTTGTAGGGTTAAAAATATTCCCATGAAAATTTCAGATTTTGAATCTGAAAGCCAGCAAATCAATCTTTATGTATAAATCCTTGTAAATGATAGATCCCATAAGTGAGACTTTTACATATTTTGAGTGGGAGGTTACTGGCACATTTTTTTTTTTTTTGAGACGGAGTCTTGCTCTGTCACCAGGCTGGAGTGCAGTGGTGCAATCTCAGCTCACTGCAACCTCCGCCTCCTGGGTTCAATCAATTCTTCTGTCTCCGCCTCCTGAGTAGCTGGGACTACAGGCATGCGCCACCACGCCCGGGTAATTTTTTTGTATTTTTAGTAGAGATGGGGTTTCACCGTGTTGGCCAGGATGGTCTCGATCTCTTGACCTCGTGATCCACCCGCCTCAGCCTCCCAAAGTGCTGGGAGCCGCCGTGCCTGGCTTGAAATATACTTTAAATGATTATTATGATTTTGGTGGTAATGATCCCCTCACAAAATCACTATGAAGAAATAGTGCCACATTTCCCCGCATTGTACCAAAAAGATAAAGATGGTAAACATTGATCAAGGTATTTTGTATCGTCAAGGCATGCATATTCTAAAGAGTTAAATGCCAACTCAACAGCACCGGCCGGCTTCCTGGCTGGTCAACCATGTGAAACCTTGTTCATTTCTCTCAATACTGTCATACTCATGTGTCTACAATCTTCTCTGTCATGACTGTAACTTCCATGTTTCATTAACCATTGCCTGATATTAGTTCTTAGAGCTTCTTATGGCAAAAATAAAATAATGTAATTCTGAAAAATAGAAATAAATAAATAATAAAAATATAACAAACTGGAGGACTGCATGATGTCCTACAGAGTGATGGTTGAAAGCTTGGGCTTTGGAACCAGCAGCTGGCCTTGAAATTGCAGCTTTGCTGCTGCCTGGGGCACTGGACCTTCTCAGCCTCGCTTTCCTCCTGTGTCAGCTGGAGGTGGTGACTTGGGCTCCCGCTCAGGGATCGAAAGAGGTTCTGCAGCCTCTGGAGCTGCCACTTAGCACGTCATCACTGGGTCCGCTGTTCTCGGTACCTGCCTGGGCAGAGGTTTCTGTGGCTTCTCAACAGAGGTGTTGGTCTCGGGTGAACGCTGTAACAATCACCATCCCTTGAGGTGCCTGTTTCCTGCTCTGTTTTTATTTAAATATCTGTGCAAGTGTTGAACGGGAAAAATGAACTGCAGTATTTGGAATGAAAATGAATTAGGCTAAGTATTCCTGATTAAAAAGGAAAAAAAACTTTTAGGTGTAGGGGAAGCTGTGCAGGATTGTTCTAGAGGTCAACAGCATGTCTCGGGGGTTTGGTGTACAGGTTATTTAGTCACCCAGGTAATAAGCATAGTGGCCAATAGGTATTTTTTTTGTCCTCTCCCTCCTCCCACCTCCAAGTAGGACCCGGTATCTGTTGTTCTCTTCTTTGTGTCCAAGCATTCCTGATTAATGAGTCCAAAGAAATAGTGAAGACGAAGTGAAACTAGCCTGTTCTCTTTCCTGCTACGCTCTCCCCCACTCCCCTCTACTCCAGGAAACAACGGTTTTAACCTTGGCTGCACATTATAGTCACCTGGGGTGCTTTTATAATTTCTTTGCCAGGCTCCACACTTGAACAGTGTGATTTAATTGCCTGGCCCAGGCATCGGTATTTTTTTTTTAAGAGATGGGGTTTTGCTCTGTTGCTCAGGCTAGAATGTAGTGGCTAATTCGTAGTGCACTATATAGCCTTGAACTCAGTGGGCTCAAGAGATCCTCCCACCCCAACCTCTTGAGTAGCTGAGACTGTAGGTATGCACTACCATGCCTGGCTAATTTTAAAAAAGTTTTTGTGAGATGGAGTCTCACTGTGTTGCCCAGGCTGGTCTCTAACTTCTGGGCTCAAGTGATCCTCCTGCCTCAGCCTCCCAAAGTGCTGGGAATATAGGTGTGAGCCATGGCACCCATCTGGCATCAGTGTCTTTTGAAGTTCCCCCAGTGGGTTCTACAGAGCAGCCCAAGTTGACAACGATTGCCCTGGAATCACCATCTTCACTCACATTTAATTTCTACAATAACTGTAATCGGAAAGATGTAGAGAAGCAGCATCTGGCCACGAGAAATAGGAAATGGTCAACTCATGTCCATACAAATCACAACAGGCACCTCCCCCTGTAAGCAGCAGGCCTCTGGGAAGGTTCTAGAAAGAATTGGACCCCATGTTTGAAGCTTTGCTTCTGAGCAACGGCCTGGCTGGGGTGTCCCTGCTCCCTGGGTAGTCACTGAACTTCACACACTGCTTCCCAGCTACACTTTCCTCCTTCACGCTTCCTTCTTGCCTGACTGGACTCCAATGGGGAAGACTCTTTTCTTTCATGATTAAAAGAGAAATAATGGGAGAAAAATAAAGTCATATAGAAGCAGATAGGCCAGGTGCAGTGGCTTATGCCTGTAATTTCAGCACGTTGGGAGGCTGAGGTGGGTGGATTATTGGAGCTTAGGAGTTTGAGGCCAACCTGGGAACATGGCGATACCCCATCTCTACAAACAATGCAAGTAAAAAAAATTAGCCAGATGTGGTGGTGCGCACCTGAGGTGGGAGGATCATTTGAGCCTGAGAGTTCAAGGCTGCAGTGAGCCATGATCAGGCCACTGCATTCCAGCCTGGGGAACAAAGCCAGACCATGTATTAAAAAAAAAAAAAAAGGAGATGAGCAGAAAGTAACCACCCACCCCACCCCGCCAAAAGCTCCTCTGCCTGAGACAGTAGGTGGGGGGAGCTTCGCACCCTGGAGTCACAAGTCCCAGGCTCCTGTCCCACTCCGCCACTGGCTGTCTCTGCTCTCTAACCCCAATCCTGAATTTCCTTGCCTGTAAAATGGAGAGGACAGCAGAGCCTGCCCCTGGGCCTGGGAATAAGTAGGGGACCTTTAGTGGCAGGTGGGGCGGGGCAGAAGTGCTGCGTACTGTTTTCACATGTGCAACTGTAAAATGGTTTTTAAAAACACGAAATGTGTCATTCTATGCACACCATTTTGCTTTCCCGACTTTGTGCCATGGCTGAGTTTGCCAGACAAGCAACCCCCAGTCCGCGCAGTGGGCTCCAGAGAGGACAGCCTCAGAGTTTCAGATGGCTGGGCTCAGGGATAGCCCTGGTGTTCTGGACAACTCATGTCTCATACAAATCACAATTACGTCCCTTGTAAGCAGCAGGCCTCTGGGAAGATTCTAGAAAGAATGAGTCCCTGTTTCTGGAGCTGTGCTTCCGAGCAACTGTCTGGCTGGGCAGGAGGGGAGGGGAGGGAAGGGGACCTGAAGTCCTCGGGACTCTTCTCCCCGCGGGAAGAGTCAGCTCAGGTCCTGAGCTGGGAATCCCTGATCCGTAAAGGAGAGTAACAGAACTTTCAGCGATGTGGGAGGATGATGAAAGGGGCTCCAGGCAGCAGCCCCGTTGAGTCAAGGGGGAGTGACATTTTATCCACAGGAGGCCCGAAGTGCAAGGTCCCATCATGCTTCCGTCTGGCTTTCCCATCGTTTGCTCCGTGTGCCTTTAACTCCTGCCCTTTCAGAGTCCTGGTGCTGTAAGCAGCACTGCTCCAGGGTAAGGGTGAGTGAGTACTCACCCATTGGTGAGTATGGCAGTCACTGAGCCTCGGGGGCACGGAAAGCACCACTGGGATTTCTACTCGCTGAGCTGGGCAGGTCTTTCCTCTGCCCAGAGCGCTGCCCTCCCTACAGAGGGCTTTGGGAAAGGTGGGTTGGCTCTTATGGCTGTTGCTGTGTCTGGGGAATTTGGGGGAGACCAATGGCAGTGGGAGGGAGAGAAAGTACCATGCACTGAAGAACGTGCCCAACCCCCAACGGCAGACCCAGGGTGCTCAGAAGAGGACCACTGGGAAGACCGCGGATTAACATTCTAGATCTGTCTCACTGGGTGACTGGGGAGAAAAGGCCTCCTAGCCCGCTGGTCCTTGAGCACAGGCGCACTTCGCGTTGGAGCCCATTTAGAATAAATATTCAGGCCTGTGCGGTGGCTCACGCCTGTAATTCCAGCGCTTTGGGAGGCAGAGGCGGGTGGATAACCTGAGGTCAGGCGTTCAAGACCAGCCTGACCAACATGGAGACACCCGTCTCTACTAAAAATACCAACTTAGCTGGACATGGTGGCGCATGCCTGTAATCCCAGCAACTCGGGAGGCTGAGGCAGGAGAATAGCTTGAACCCGGGAGGTGGGAGGTTGCGGTGAACCGAGATTGCGCCATTGCACTCCAGCCTGGGTAACAAGAGGGAAACAACGTCTCAAAAAGAAAACAATAAACATTTAAACCCTTAGAGCCCACTGGTTGGCTCAGGACCATTCACCTTGGCTAAGAAACTAACCACATAGCCTTAAAGCTGGGTGGAAGCTCAGGTAGGTAGTCAGGGTCCCCGGGTCAGCCTGTCTGCCCAGCCCCAGGCAGCTTCCCGGATTCTTAAAGACTCCGGGAATTCTTTAAGACTTCCCGCCGCACCTCCGGGACCCGCCCACCGGCCTAGCTCTGACCTCGCCCCCTCCGACCCTCCACACAGCCTTGACCCTACCCCCGCTGGCCCCGCCCCGACCCCGCCCACCCCGCCCCTCAACACAGCCTTGACGCTGGCCCCGCCCCTACCACGCCCACTCCGCCCCTCAACACAGCCTTGACCCGGCTCCACTGTCTCCGCCCCAACCACGCCCGTTTCGCCCACCTCCGCTCCGCTGAGCTCAGCCCCTGTGGGACTGGACCTCCCCGGTCTCCCTCTATCCTCCCCCACCACCCTGCCCTTTCTAACTGAGAGGTTAGGGCTCTAGATGGGGCGGGGGTTCATTAGATATAAGCCAGGCCCTGCTAGTCACCTGGAGACCGTGGACAGCCGCCCTTCACCCTGACAGAGCCACCCTGCCAAAAACTGGCCAGGCCTGGAGGCGGGGACCAGAGGGCTGAGTTTGGAGTCGCTGTTCCCCATGCCTAGGGTTCTTCCCCCAATCCTGGGGCTGGCTCTGCTGGGACGCATTCTCTCATCTGTCTCTCTTTTGTTGTCGCTCAAAAATGCTGCTGTTTTTCTCATGGTTAATGCTCTTAAGAAGTAGTGCCCGGCGGGAAGGCTCACACCTGTAATCCCAACACTTTGGGAGGTCGAGGCGGGAGGATCACTTGAGCCCAGGAGTTCGAGACCAGCCTGGGCAACAAAGTGAGACCCCTGTCTCCGTAAACAAATGAACAAATAGTAAGAACTTGATAAAGGTATGAAGAAGAAATTAGAGATCACTGTGAATTATTTCCACAGCTGACATTTTGGCACATTTTCCCAGGCTGCGTGAGGCCCGGGCTGAATGTGTACTTTTACATCTTGTTTTCTTTATTAGCATCATTTCACAGCATTTTCTGAGATGAATACAAACTGAAAACATTCTTCGGAACACCTGCATAAATCCTTCTTTTCATACATGACCCTGTGACAGGCAGACTGGGCTTTGAATTAAAAAAAGAAGAAAAAGGCTGGGCGCGGTGGCTCACGCCTGTAATCCCAGCACTTTGGGAGGCCGAGGCAGGTGGATCACGAGGTCGAGAGATAGAGACCATCCTGGTCAACATGGTGAAACCCCGTCTCTACTAAAAATACAAAAAATTAGCTGGGCACAGTGGCGCGTACCTGTAATCCCAGCTACTCAAGAGGCTGACGTAGGAGAATTGCCTGAACCCAGGAGGCTGAGGTTGCAGTGAGCTGAGATTGCTCCATTGCACTCCAGCCTGGGTAACAAAAGCGAAACTCCGCCTCGGAAAAAAAAAAAAAAGAAGAAGAAGAAAAAGTGATCAGAGGTGATCCAGAAGGGATGCTTCCCCCAAATGAGGCACAGGAAGAAGAAAGAACTTTAAAATGTTCCAAAAACAGCTGTTTTCTACAGAATGGCCCCATGATCAGTTCAAGTTAAAGAGCCTCCCTGTGGAATGACAGCTTTGTCACCATCTAGTTCGGGAATAGTTTCTATAGTAACCTATGACGTGGCGCCTTTCCCCAAAACAAAAACAAAAAAACAAAGACCCTGAATCCCTGAGAACAGTGAGAAGGAGAAGGAACTGTTGCTTCCTTTGGCCTATGGAAGGTGTGGCTGTTGAGCTGAGCTGTGGAAGTTTCTGGGTTTGCCAGCCTCCCCGTCTGGCAGTGCCCGGGGCTTTGAGCCGGCCACCGGCTTCACTTCCTCAAAGAATAGCCAAGCCAGGGAGGCCAGCATGCACGCGGTTATTGACGCTGGCTTTCCGCGGGTGCAGTGAGCTGCATGATTGATGCTCACTTCCTCACAGGACGGCGGAGCCAGGGAGGCCAGCATGCATGCAGGTATTGATGTTGGCTTTCCGCAGGTGCAGTGAGCCGCGTAATGGTTTGCAGTGAGGACTTAAACATTTTGAGACAGGCACGGCTTGGCTCTGTGTTAAAGGTCAGCTGCTGCCATTTCAAAGATACATCCTGTTGCTTTGCCAAGGGGCCTCATTCTTTGTTGCTGGAAATCAGCAGCAGTGCTGCTCTGACCTGGGCAGTGGCCGTCCCAAACCCCTACACCTCCCTGACCTCTTGCTGCCCAGCACCCCCCTCTCCAGGGGCCCTCACACCAGCTGTTACTCCCTCTCCCAGTGCTCACATCCCCCACCTGTCCACAGTGCCCTGTCCACAGCACAGCTGGCTCAACACACGTGGCATCCACGCCGGGCACCATGCTTCACCTATGCTGCTGAGCCCACCTGGCTCTGCGTGCCCACATGGCTGGAGTCCAGGCATGGGGCAGGCTTCCATGATTGCGTCAAGGACTTGGCACCTCCTGCCTCTCTCCTCGAGGTCCCCAGGGCTGGCTCATCCCAGCTGGGGCCCCTGCTCTGGGTCTCAGATGCCCTTTGCATGTTTCTTCTCTGGGCTCCCCATTCCAGAGCAATCACAGACCAGAGGGACGGAGCCCCGTTAGATCAATCAGATGCCCTCTGAAGTGAGGAGGGTGGTTCCCGTCCATGAGGATGCTGGTGTGTTGAGGGGATGCAGGGAGGGGAATGGATGACATATCAGCCACCAACAGCCATGATGGGCCCCTGACTTCCTGCACTAACATCGTGCCAGTGCATACATCTGTCCAGTACCACTGGGGTCATTCTCACCTATGGGTCTACCAGATGCCCAGGAATCGCCTCCAAAAATGTATGATGCTCACAAGGCAAAGACCACCTGCCTGGAAGGACGTGGGGGCCACAGGGTAATGGAAAGCAAAGGGATAGGGGATTATCCCCAAATCGGTTACACACCTGAGGGCAACCCAGTCAAAATCCCTAAGGAGTTTTTTGGTTTGTTGTTTGTTTTTGTTTTTTTTTTTAATGGGTGACTTTATAGAAAAATTGCATTTTTTTCTTAAAAATATAAAATTATCTGCAATTCAAATATACTGTGTTCTGTTTAGGACAAATAGCCTTTTCTAATTTTGAGTCTACAAATAATCAGAAAGCACTGAAAATTCAAAAGCAGGAATTAAAATCCTTAGCAGCACTTGGGTGCACGGTGGGGTTTGTGACAGACGCAACCGTGGGCTCCAAAGGCCAACACGGGAAGGAAGGAGAGAGCCTCGGAGGAGTGGGCAGGTTGGACCACGTCCACTCCCGTTGTGGTGCCCTCAGCCCTTCTCAGCTCCCGGTGCCTCTTAACATTGCTGGTGGTGTGAGCCCGAGGTTGTACCAGCCTCCAAGCGAGCTCAGCCCCTTACTATTTCCAGCCTCACCTTCCTCTACCAGGAAAGGAGCACGAGGGTTACAGCTCTCTCGTGGGAGTGTAAGGCTGGTGCAATCTTCAGCTGCATCTCTGACCCCTTTCACCAAAAAGAACTCACTAAACCAAACAGCTGCACAGAACATTAGCATCCACTCCCACCCCAAAGAGGGGCTTCCTGGTGCTCGCCTGGGGGATGGCAGGTGTGCAGGTGAAAGGATGGGGAACGTGGCCTCCCTCCATGTGACTCCTGGTTTGAAGCCCCGATCTTGGACAGCTCCAGCCTCCAGCTGCCTAAGTGGCAGGTGGTATCTGGAGCCAGGAGACCTGGTTCTGCCTGGCTGGGCCTGTTTCCCAGGAGGGGACCTGGACAGGGTCACGCCATCCCCCCTCAGTGGCACCTGGCTTGGGATTCCCTCCTTCCCTCCCCACTGTTCTTCCTTCTCCTTACTCCTGGGGTCTTCCAGGAAAGTGCCGATCCCTGAGTAAGATTTGAGGGGCAGTTCCAGTGCTGGCCTCAAGCCCCCTGTGCACCCCTTCCCCAGCTGCAGAGAGAAGGCGTCCCGTCCTCCAGGAAGAAGAGCTGGGCAAGGAGCTTAGGGTGATCCCCGAGTTACAGGGCCTCTTTCCACCCCCTGGCTCATAGACCCCATGTTGGCTGCGCTGTGGAGGCCTGCTGGGCTTCCAGATGCCAGTGACTCCACTCTCGTGACCAGCCTTCTGGAATGGGGTGCTGAGCCCATGAGGGGCTCCGTGAGTGGGGAAGCAGGTGGGGACGCAGGTAGGGACGGCGGTGTCCACAGCATCACCTTGGCAGCTGATGGGCAGGAGGACTGGTCCAGGAGGCCTCCAGGCACGTTCCTGTTTGTGTGGCATTCACCATGATGGGGGGCAGGCCATGGCACAAAGGGTCCTGTGTTCAGATAAGCCAGGGCCTTGGAGGAACTCAGGCAGAAGAAAGAGCTGGAACACAAACGTAATGCGACCTTTCCTGGGAAGCAGCCCCTCCACGAAAGCGCCCTGGGCCCCCTGCCACACCCTTGGCCCCCATGGCCAAGTACAGATCCCCTCAGTGCCATCACCCATGACTCCGTTCAGCTTGGCTGAGCTTGGAGAGCCTCTGCTGAACCCAGACTGGAAGAGCGAGGGAGCCTGGGTGGCCAGAGGAGCTGAGACCTGTCAGGATGACTGGTCTTCAGGACAGGCACCCACCTGTGACAGGGTCGGGCAGAGACCACTGTGGCTGCCCTGGCCCAAGACGCCCAGAAGGCCAGATGGTCAGGGCCTCTTCCTCCCCCAGGAGGTGAGACTGGGCTGGGCTTTGAAGGATGGTAACAGCCAGGTGGACGAAGGGCACAGATAGGGAAGGCCACGCGGGCCTAAAACAGACAGACTCAGGCGGGCAGGATTCAAGGTCAAATTCCAGAGCCCTCAGAGGGGGAACTCAGGAAATCAGATGCTCAGTGCGGCGCAGAGTTTGGAGCCTCGGCCTTGGGGCAGGAGGCGCTGCATCCAGCAGAGGGGCTGCTGCCCACCACGACTGGCCTTGCCCTTGGTGTTGGTGCTGGGGACATGTGGAGCGCAGGCCAGATGCCTCAAAACCCTTGGGTGTCCTTCCTGTGGCTTCCTTTGGTCGCAGGCAGGTGACTCATCTATGTCACCGCATCCACACAAGACACCACCCCCCCGACCAGTGGCACCTGGCTTGGTACTCCCTCCCTCCCTCCCTCCCCACTGCTCTTCCTCCTCCTTACTTCTGGGGTCTTCCAGGAAAGTGCAGATCCCACAGTAAGATTTGGGGGCAGTTCCAGCGCTGGCCTCAAGCCTCCTGTGCACCCCTTAGAAAAAAGAGAAGAAGGAAACCATTCCAACTAGCAATTGAGTCACTGGAGAGGTAGGTAGGGTTGGAAGTCATTTTCTCCCCTCTTCCATCTTTCTAGGATTTTTTTTGAGATGGAGTCTTACTCTGTCACCCAGGCTGGAGTGCAATGGCATGATCTCGGCTCACTGCAACCTCTGCCTCCTGGGTGCAAGCGATTCTCCTGCCTCAGCCTCCCGAGTAGCTGGAATTACAGGCATGTGCCAACGTGCCAAGCTAATTTTTGTATTTTTAGTACAGACAGGGTTTCACCATCTTGGCCAGGCTAGTCTCGAACTCCTGACCTCATGATCCACCCACCTCCGCCTCCCAAAGTGCTGGGATTACAGGTATGAGCCACCATACCCAGCTTGCTTTCTAGGATTTATAACGTGTGCATCCGTGTGTGTGTGTGTGTGTGTGTGTGTGTGTGTGTGTGCATCCTTTAAACACTTGTCAGGAAGTGACCTCACTAGGGCATGTGTCTGAGCAGGAAGAATCCCAGGATTCCCTGGTTTTCCTCATTTGAGCACCAGCCTCCAGGTGATGGGGCGAGGGGCTGTTCATCTTCCATGACTGGGCAGCAGCTCTGCCTTTGTTTCGTGGGTGGTCAGTGGGGTGGCTGAAAAGCTCACGTGTTCCTCTAGCCTGGCGGACCCGAGGAGCCTGACCGTCACCGTCTCTCTGTAGCCTCACCAGTGGCTCAGCAGTGGGCAGAGGCCCTGCAAGCCACCGAGGAGGATGGAGCCCCAGGAACCAAAGCAGAGCCGTGGTGCAGGGTCCAGGCACTGCCCACAGTCCCACCCTTGGGGTACCCCCACCCCTGCACTCTCTGTGCTTGCCTTGGGCATCTGCTTTTCAAACTCCACGGAAAATATTTTGACAGTAACGTGGGAGCAGCAAGAACCAAAATAAAAGAACGTGCAATTCACACGGCCTCCCTTTCTAGTGATCTGCAGGTACCTGCACATCCGGGCACTTTCTCCATGGTACGCTGTCCTATCCTGACTATTTCAGCTCCCAGAGAACAAGCCGAGAATAAAAACACCCATCGCCCATGCCTGGCGTTAGAAAATCTCAAACTGTGTATGTATTCAGATTACTTTAAAAGGAAATTAAACTCACAGATATAGCCAGAGGTAGACGGATTTTGTGGGGCTTAAAATATATGTAAAATTTAGGGGTTACTTTAAATAATAATAGAAATTATGAATACAAATTAGATATGAAGTATTTATTTGGTCTTCATCCTTGTCATCTTCATGTTGAGTAGGCTGAGGAAGACAATGGTCTTGCCATCTCAGGGCTAGAAGAAAACCCATGTGTGGCCGGGCGCGGTGGCTCACGCCTGAAATCCCAGCACTTTGGGAGGCCGAAGCGGGTGGATCACAAGGTCAAGAGATTGAGACCATCCTGGTCAACATGGTGAAACCCCGTCTCTACTAAAAGTACAAAAAATTAGCTGGGCATGGTGGCACATGCCTGTAATCCCAGCTACTCAGGAGGCTGAGGCAGGAGAATTGCCTGAATCCAGGAGGTGGAGGTTGTGGTGAGCCGAGATCACACCATTGCACTCCAGCCTGGGTAACAAGAGTGAAACTCCATCTCAAAAATAAATAAATAAAATAAAATAAAATAAAATAAAATAAAGAAAACCCATGTGTAAGTGGACCCACACAGTTCAAACCCATGTTGTTCAAGGGTCAACTGTAATTACGTATAATTACATAGTTTGTGCTGTGCTTAAGCAATGGGAAGGAGAAACGGTATAAGCGAGAATACTTAGCCGAGAACCTAGGTTTCAGTCCTCTAGTAACCCGCCAGGAAACCTGGATTTTTCTGAATAATTGCTTTGTATTTTGTCTTAAATAGTATAGTATTTAAAAACCCTAGGAATTCCCATCTATTAAAGTGGACTCCATTCTGTAGCCACTAAAATGGATGGTAAACCAAAGCGAAAATACGTGAAGACCTTTATGATGATGCACTAAATAGTAAATATATTTTTCTTACTTTCTTTTCTCTAGCTTATTTTATTTATAAAAATAGAGCATATAACACACAAAATGAGTCAATTGTTTGTTATTGGTATGTCTCCAGTCAGCAGTGGGTTACTGGTGATTAAGTTTTGGGGGAGTCAAAAGTTATATGTGGATTTTTGACTGTGTGGGGTGTTGGCATCCCTAACCCCATGTTGTTCAAGGGTCTATATTTCAAACTATAGTTTGAAATGACTCCTGTCCTCAAAAAACCAAAGGATAACCTTTAAGGCATTGGTAACTTTTGAGTCTAAACTGCTTTGTAATCTTTTTTCACAATGTACTGAAAAGTGGGCTAGTTATGTTTGATCCACATTCTAGAGACATTTGTAGGTTTTAATTTTTTTTCTTGATTCTCTCTTCACGTGTAATGGTTGCTTTTAACAAATATTCGCTGATGTGATCCTGCTCTGTCCCAGTCTAGCAGCTTAAGTGTATAGAAAAACTGAACTAGGAATTGAGTTTTGAAGAATTAAAGGTGTAAGAACAAAAAAAAAAAAAAAAGAGAAAATATTTATTTGAAGTGATAAAAAAATTACAAAGCTCACACATGAAAAAAGCTGATAGGTGCAATAAAGATCATCAAATGGAAGAAGAAAACATAAGATCTGATTGGTTACTGCCTGGCACACCTCTATAAAACTGACTTTTTCTGTATCTCTTGGCTGCTACCCCTTGATTATTGGTTCCTGTGAAAATGATCTCCTGTAAATAGAATCGAAAGGTAATTCAGCCTTCCCTCCTACGTGGGGTTCAGATTCATTTCTCATCATCCGTTGGGGGCTGCAGGACACATGTAGTCGCCGTCACAGATGTGCGTGTGATGATGCTTCCACAGGCGTCTGCCCCATAAGCAGCAGCTCTGATCAATTCTCCTTTGTGAGGTGACCGCCAAAGTAGCGCAGAGCTGGCTGGGGCATTCATGTGTGACCAAGTACTTTTTGCACAGAGAGGACTTCGGTCTTGAAGGATGTCAGTGAGAACTGATCCCAGGTTATAGGTGTGCCCGTCAGGGGATGACAGACATTGGTGAGGACTGATCCCAGGTTACAAGCATTAACATCGGGGGCTGAGGGACGTTGGTGAGGACTGATCCAGCTTACAGGCAGGCACATTGGGGGCTGAGGGACATTGGTGAGGACTGATCCCAGCTCATATGCGTTCACATCAGGGGCTGACAGTCACTGGTGAGGACTGAATCCCGGCTTACAGGCGTGTACATTGGGAGCTCAGAACAGCTGACCATGACTCGATTCCGGCTTACCCCAGGATGAAATCCACCTCTCCTTCCCCACCAGCCGACTTCCATTCATGTCCTGCTGTGACATGCAGTCCAGCATCCTTGGGTCATGACACCAGGTGCAGTGGCACAGGGAACAGTGGGCATATTCCTGAAAATGAAGAGGACCTCGGGAGGCAGGAGCTTCTAAGCTAGAGTGACTGTCAGCTTCAACAGGCCCCACTGCACCTGAACCAGCCCGGGATCTCCCAACACCACGGAAAGAGACAGCTGTGGCAGATTTTACAAAATCATGCCCAGGGGAGCTCCCCACTTGCACATCACAAGGACCAGGCAGGGGCATCTCAGGATCTGTGGGAGGCAGCGGCACTGTGGAGGCCTGGGGCATGCTGTCTCCAGCCTCACTAGCTGGGCCATTGCTCTGCAGCGCCTGCACCCACGGGTGCTTCCTGTCACACCTCATCCTACCCATGTTACTGCCAGAGTGAGGAATGCGCTCAGCCTCAGCCCTGAGATGGTCGTCTCCTTACTCAGCCCCTCTTCCCGTCCTTGCGGCGTCCGGGTCACCTCCTCCTCCGATTGCCTTTTCCCATCCTCTGCCCGCTCTTCCCTGCACCTGTCCGTCCTCCTCTCCATCACTGGCAGGAGTTCCTTATGCGCTCTGCATGCTGAGACCCTGCAGCTGGACGCAGCACAGGTCTTTTCCTCCGCCTGGCTCGCCTCCTGCCTCTGTGAAAGACGTGACTCTTCTGCAGCTTTCCGACGTACCTCCTCGTCACAGAGGGATTGTCCTGTTTCTTCCACAGGTTTTTAAAGTTTTGCTTTTCATATTAGGCCTTTTAATCTGCCTGGAATCAACTGTGTGCCGTGTGAGGTAGGGAGCTAAATGGATATGTCCTTTTCGTATGGATAAAAGCCTCATTGATTCAATATTTTCCCCTCAAATGTGTTTGCTATGCCCCTAATTTTCCGATTCCATTTCCGGTCTGTGTCTGGGCTCCCTCCTGTTCTGCTGATCTATCTGTGCAGCCTCATGACAACACCACAGACTTAATGACAGTGGCAAAGGGCACCCAGCCCTGCCGGCCGTGTGCTCCGCTCAGCTTCCCTTGGTCACGTGAGCTTCTCTTTGGCCTCCGTCTGCAATGTCCGTCACCTCGCCTTTCCTGATGGTGTTGAGCTGCTGCTTTTCTCATCGTTTCCTTCAGCAGGCTGGCCAGAGGTCTACCATTTTACTGCATTTTCCTCTACGAGCCAGTTTTGCTTTTGTGGGTTATCTCACTTTTTCTGTATTCTCTGGTCCACGAATTTCTCTTCTTTATTATTTCTGTCTTCTGATTTCTTTAGGTTATGTGTTGTTTTTACTTAAATGCCTGACTTAATTTTTCATCGTATAATAGATGCATCTAAGGCTGTAGACTTGAACTTTTCTCTTTATGTAACACTCTGCTCGTTGCTGATTCTAGTTTTATTGCCTTGTAGCTGAAAGGGCAGGCTCTGCTGTGTTGGTTCTGTGAAATTCCCCATATTGCCTGGTATGTGGCCTAATTTTTAAATGATTTCATGTGTCCTTAATAAGAATCAACAATTAAGAGTTGTTCATTGTAACAAGCACAACAATGTAACTGTTCAGCTGCTGGGGCAGTGTCTTTGTATACTTTACAATTTTGGTTCCCAAATTTTCATGTTGGTATCAACTCTTTAAACTCTAGCTCTCTGTGTCGAATGGAGACGTTCTGGCATCTCCTGTTCCGACTGTGGATTTGACCCCTTTGTTCTTCAGTCTGTTTGGCTTCTTACATTTTTATGCAGTGTGCCTTCAAATTCATGAATATTCATCTCCTTGTGATCGTGCTTTCAATCGTTTTCATGTTGATGAAAGTTTTCATCCACACTGATGAAAAATAAATCATGCTTTTGTCTAACAGCCTTCTTTATTTGTTTTGAAAATTTATTATCCCTGCCTGCCCCTTTCTACCTCCCTCTCACCATAGCTCACTATTCTCCTGTGCTTAATGTGCGTCTTTTCATTCATATGAACCCATGCATATGGGCACAAGTGTGTTTTGGGTGAATTTAACACTCTCTAAATATCTGCTAAAATAGAACCTTCCTCCCTGCATCAAAATCTGCACCACTCATGTTTGTGCAGCCAGCAGGTAGTTCGCTTTGCTGACGTCATTCATCCCCTCTGCCCTGGTCTGCTACAGACTTGCTAAAATGCTCCCTTTTGAAGCTCCTTTAATGGAGGTCAGTGAGTGGGAAACACTCTCAGCATTTTTTCAGTGTTTGAGATGTCTTTATTTTGCCTTCAGCATTTTATGAACGTTGCACTGAGAATCACATTCAAAAGGTAAATGGATTCGTTAAAGACGCCACTCCATTGTCCTCCAGGAGGCAGCGTTGCTGTTGAGAAGTCTGCCGTCAGCTCACATCTGTGTTTTTGGTAGGCTGTGTGGCTCTTCTTTCTGGCCATTTTGACTTTTTTCTCCTTTTCTGGATGATCTGCATTTCACTTTAATATTCTAGGAGTGGATTTCTCAATTTTGATCATTCCTTTGTTTGTAAGTGAGATCTGGGATCTCATGTCTTTTCAATTCTGGAGAAATCTGAGCCATTATGTTGCTTTGTTGCCATTTTAAAAATGTTTTTCTTTGAGAACTCCTATTCCATTTATATTGGAGCTTCTTGATCTATTTTCCATGTGTCAACTTTGTGCGTGTGTGTGTGCATGTGTGCATATGTGTGTATGTGTGTGTATGTGTGTATGTGGGTGTGCGTATGTGTTTGCATGTGTGTATGTGGGTGTGTATGTGTGTATGTGCATGTGTGTGTGAATATATATGTGGATGTGTGTGCCTGTGTTTATGTGTGTGCATGTGTGTTATGTGCATGTATACCTGTGTGTGTATGTGGGTGTGCATGTGTGGGTGCATATGTATGCACATGTGTGTTGTATGCATGTGCATGTGGTTGTGACATGTGTATATGTGTGTATGTGCACGAGTGCATGCGTATGTGCATGAATGTGTGCATATGTGTATGTACACATGTATGCATTGTGTGCACATGTGAGTGTGTGTCTATGTGTGTGAGGGTTGTGTTTTCAGAGCTGCTGCACTCTGGTTAGTTTCCTCCTCTCATTTTGTTACTAGCTGCAGGCTGGAGACTGAATCTATCTATAACGCCTCAATTCTCTTTCCAATTGTTCTGTCTTCCTTGATTTTGTTCGTAGTGTCTTCCACAACACTAAGTCTCTTCCACTATGTCAAGTCTGGAATTGATCCTGTCTGTCGAGTTTTTTATTCACTTTATTATTCATCTTCAAGATTTGTAATTATTTCTATTTCATCTCTCATGTTTCTTTTATTCTGGCCAGTTGTAATTTTATACTTTCTATATTTTTAAATCGCTAGGCTTTTTAATCATACTCCTGCAGTTTTAAAGTAAGTGTCAGATTTCCCTTAACTGGTGTGAGTTCCTGCACCAATTGCTCATTTTAAGCCTGCCTTTCTCCCAGTGGTGTTGCCTTGAGTACTTTGGAACCTTGCCCTGCTAGCTCATTTCAAGGTGAGGATGTCGTGCCTCTGCATGTCTGCCTTTCTCTGCCATTTTGTTGAGCAGTGTTTCGTAGCATCTGCCCCAACCCGGGTCCCAGGCTTCTGCTCTGCGGTGATGTGGAAGGTGTCACAGATAAAGTCACCCTTTCTGAGGATGGCTCATCTCAGCTTCTGCTCTTGTGGCTGTGTCGCTGTCCTCTTGCCTTCCTATGCCACAGAGTCCACTCAGTTATAAGAAGATACAGCCCTGAATGTGTCAGGAAGGGTTTCCAGCCTCCTGCCTGGACTCAGGAAAGCTGCACCCATCACTCCCAGGAGCTGGACCCTGGCCTTCTCTGCCTGCCTTGGGACTTGGAGCCAATAGGCCCACCTCAGCCCCATCACCAGCCTGAGCTTCTCCTCCATTCCAGTTTTATGTGAGTGTGTGTGCGTGTGTCTGTATGTACACATATACATGTACACACTCACCTGTCTTGGTCTTCTGTCTGACCTATTGCTGCTGTGTGTGTGGAGCAGAGAAGGTCCTTATTGCACACCTTGCTGAGGAGTGTGGACACCCTCCTTAAATGCACATGGTACCATGTTCACACAGAAGGGTCCCTCTTGTTCCAGGATGTATCTGAGGCCAAGTAACCTGCCCAGAGATGCAGGAAGTTCAGCTGAGCCCCAAGCCCACGGCCCTCGGACTCCAACCCAAAACCTCTTTGGCGGTGTGCACACCAGTGCCTGTGGGATGGCTAGAGGGTGCCTGTTACTGCCACGGTCCCCAGGAGGCCTGCACGCCCTTCACTCCCTTCAGTTTCCTCCCAGGTGAAATCTGCAGACCCACTCCTCTGCACGTGGCCCTGTCCGGATGATCCCATGGGATTGACAAGCTGTTATTCACCAGCCGCCAACAATGGCATGTTATCTGCTCCATTGCAGAACTGGCTGTGTTTACATCCAGGAAGGGATTGGTCAGTCACCTGTGCCAGGTACCTGGGGGACCCTGAGCCCAGCGGTATAAAGGGCAGCCACGGGAGAAGTAGCACAGCCTCTCCCAGCCCCAGCAAGCCACCTGTCAGGCTGCCGTGAACTCAGACCCTGGAGATGAAGGCCTTGCTCCTGGCTGTCAGCCTCAGCCTCATTGCTGCCCTGCAGGCCCACCATCTCCTGGCCTCGGACGAGGAGATTCAGGATGTGAGGCTCGGATGGGAAGGGTGGGCTGGAGCGGGTGTGGGGCAAAGCTGAGACTGCTGGATGGAGACCCCATCCCTCCCCCATCCAAGGAGACCCTCATTTTCGGGTTGGGTGTTAAAGCCCTGTCCCAAGGGAATGGTGAGATGGGGCCACAGGAGTCTGGGCTGGGGAGGTGGGGGCACAGAGGGGCAAGGCTGGGAGGGTGGGGGTCTTGCTGACTTCACTTCTCCCCTGGGGGTGAGGGCTCCTGTGGTCCTGGCTGAATTGCAGGGACTGGAGCCACTTTCGGGTGGTCCTGGCGAGGCGTTGGATGTTTTCTGCCTGGGTCAGATTGGGGAATGCACCTCGTCTTCAGCCCTGGGGGTGGGGTAGAGTCTGAGGGCTACAGGCCAGGGAAGTGGGGAGAGGCTCTGGAGTGGTTGGCCTGAGTCCGATATAGAGGAACCTTCTCCAGGCGTCAGGAACATGGTATCTAAAGGCCATGATGGTGAACTGGGAGCTTCCAGAGATGAATCTGGAATCGGTGACACCCATGACCCTCACAACCCTGGAAGGGGGCAACCTGGAAGCCAAGGTCACCATGCTGTGAGTGTTGCCAGTTGGCCGGGCAGCCTGCAACCTGGTCTATGGCCTTTGTTTCCCCACCTGGGAGAGCTCTGGTGCTGGGGAGGTGGGCCAACCTGCTGGGAGGACCCTCTCAGCACCTCCTGTAGTGCTTGAGGGCAAACTGTGCCACTGAGGTGCCTCGGCTGGAGAGGGCCTGGGGGGCAGAGGTCCCAGATGAGACCCTGTGGGCTACCAGGGGCAGTGCTGGATACTGCCCACTTCATTCGCCCACTGGAGAATGTCTTGTGCTGTGCAGGACCCTTTGGGAAAAGGTATTTACCTTAGACCAGAGTCAGGCCCACAGGCAGGGCCCATGGACTGTGGACTCGTAGCCCAGGCAGTAAATTTCTGCTTTGGAGAGGCGCAGGGATGAGGCTTGCAGAATGACCAAGAGGGGACATAAGACATCATGGAGAAGACCCCTTTGAAGTCCCTGTGTAGTGCTTACCTGTGCCACTTCCACCCACGT
This sequence comes from Callithrix jacchus, assembly GCF_049354715.1. Classification (NCBI taxonomy): domain Eukaryota; kingdom Metazoa; phylum Chordata; class Mammalia; order Primates; family Cebidae; genus Callithrix; species Callithrix jacchus. The sequence continues at coordinate 181,821,293 of NC_133502.1, read as the reverse complement.
GGCTCACTTCTGTGACTTCCCACCTGTGTGGCCCCCACCTGTGCCACTTCCCACCCGTGTGATTTCACCTGCATGGCTCCCACCTGCACAGCTTCCCACCTGTGTGATTTCACCTGCATGGCTCCCACCTGCACATTTTCCCGCCTGTGTGATTTCACCCCCACATAGCTTCCCCCTGAGTGGCATACAGTGCCTGTGCTCTGGTCCTGGGGACCAGCCCTTAGGAAGTCACTGACCCTGGCAATGACCCTGATGTTTGTCTGTTTTCCCAAAAGCCCCTAACTCCACCTTTCCCTGTCTGGGCCAGATGATGGTGGACGTGGGGCTTGACCCTGAATATCTCCAAAAGGAAGCAAGCAGCTGGTGGGATGAGGGCTCAGCCCCACGCCACAGACACTGCCTGCAAACCAGGCAGCCCAGGTCCCTCTGGCAGCAAACATGGCGGGGGGGTTAGGAAGGCAGCCACCAGGAGTGGAACAGAGCTCCTGGCCACCTCGGGAGACCACGGGAACTCCAGTGTGGCCTGGAGGGGCCGCTGGTGCCTGGTCTGAGATGCAGAGAAGTACCCTCCTCCATTGGTGTGTGGCAGACCCAGGGCCGCCTTTGCAGGGCATTGCGGTGTGGCTGCTCCCAGGCTGGGGGAGGCACAGGCCAGGGTCGCTTTTCCAGGGAGCTTCTGTTTTCCAGGATAAGTGGCCAGTGCCAGGAGATGAAGGTCATCCTGGAGAAAACTGACGAGCCGGGAAAATACACGGCTGGTGAGTCCTGGAGCCCGAGCTGGAGCCTGAGCTCGAACACATGCTAAAAGTGGTGGTGAGAGGCAGCCAGTGCCTTTTTGGGGTGGCCTTTTGGCCTGCTGCCTTCTGACCCCATTAAAAGCCCACTCTCCACTCCCACTGATCAATTTGTGTTAGAGACGTGAACCCTTGACCCCAAACACCAGATGTGGCAGGACAGACCCTCTGGACTTTCCCTGTAGCTCTGGCTGAGGCCCAGGTAGGGCCAGGAGCAGAATCGCATTTGGCTGCGGGGGCTGTATCCCAACTCCCACCTCCACAGACCTCACACCTGGCACCTCCCACGCCTCACTGGTCTGGGATGTGGCCGCCTCTCTGGTGCGTCAGGTTCCCGGGTCCTATGGCCTGGGACTCAGGCTTGTTGGGAGACCTCTGGGAAGTTGGGAGGGTGCAGAAGCTGCAGGTCTTGCTGGGCCCAGCGCCGCACGCTGTCCCGGGATCCTCTCTGAAGGCTCCAGTGGCTAATTCAGAACTGTGCTGCTGTCCTTCTGCAGATGGGGGCGAGCATGTGATGTACATCATCAGGTCGCACCTGAAGGACCACTACATCCTTTACTGTGAGGGCGAGCTGCTCGGGAAGTCAATCAGAGTGGTGGAGCTCGTGGGTGGGTCCCCCAACCCCACCCCATGGGAAAGGCTCGGTTTCTCCGAGCCTTTCTCCTGCCCTCCCTCCTCCCTCAGTCTCCTGCACCCTCTTTCCATGGGAGAAGCCACTGGGACCCAGGAACCCACTGCAGTTCCCTTAGGATGAGTTTTCCTGATAAAAGCCCCAATTCCCACCCTTGGAGTTCAGGATTCAGGATGCCCCTAGTTCTGCAGCGGAGGCAGGAAGAAGCCGCGGCTGTTGGCACAGGAGCTTAAAGGTCACACGTGTCACCAGGTGGAGGCCCTCCCCCGGGGCAGCTCCCTGCAGCGTCATCCTTGAGCTCGTTCCTGCAGGGTGTCCAGCGGGGAGAGAAGCGGCGATGTGAGCAGGAGTCTGCGTGGAAAGGACGTTCTAGCTCCTGGGGTTGAATTCTGGACAAGGTGGTGCCTGCAGACAGTGGCGTGTCAGTGCCGTCCCTGCCTGAGGACGAGGCCCGAGAAGGCTCCCGAGTTCTCTGTGGAGCCAGGGGTGTGCGAATCACAGAGGAGTGGGACAGGCAGTGCCCTTCTGCCCCAGAGGGGCTTTCTTCAGGGCAGGCCCGTCCTGCCATCCATCCATCCTCACTCTGGGAGATGCTCCGGCACAGATGGAGAGCCCTTCCCACTTCTGCCAGTTCTGCTCCTGCGGGAGTCTCCCGAGCCATCCATGGTGCCCTGGGCCTACTTTGCCAGCCTGAGGGCCTCTGGGTTCAAGTCCCCCCATGGTGGGTGAGGTCCAGGCTGGGACAGGGGTGCCGGCGACTGCCCAGTGCTTCCGGGAGCACCCACATCTTGTCCTGGCACCCACAGGGAGAGACCCTGAGAACAATCCGGAAGCCTTGGACGACTTTGAAAAGGCCGCAGGAGCCCGTGGGCTCAACACAGAGAGCATCTTCATCCCCAGGCAGAGCGGTAGGAAGGATGGCCCTGTGGAGTCCCCATGTCCCTGCATGGGGAGGTCAGCAGAGCCACATTGCTCGGGCGCATAGTTGCACTTCGTGTAATTCTGGCTTTGTCCTTCCTGGGGTGGTGGAGCTGATGAGGGCCCCAGTCCTGACTGCATTCCTGGGGTCTCCTCACTCACCTGTGCTTCCTTTTCCTGCAGAAACCTGCTCTCCAGGGAGCGATTAGGGTGAGTGAACAGCTTTAGAGGACGCTTGAGAAAATCCAGCCCTGGGGCTCAGTGGTGCTTCAAGAGGCTGAGGGGTCTCTCCCACCCACCCCACTCCTACCTGGGTGGGAGACGCCCCCCCAGGGGCCAGGCAGGTGCAAGCTCTGCTCCTGAGCTGCCTGCACTCAGGCACTGGCCTCTGCTATTGCCCTGGGCATGGCTCCTGGGCAGCTGGGCAGCCCGCAGTGCCAAGCCCGCCTTTGCTGGTCGCTAGCGGAGACAGTGTCTACCCCACAGCCCTGTGCGTGGGAGCAGGTGGGAAATTCAGGTTCCTCCTCAGCACCCCTCACCCTCAGCCGTCCTTGTGACCCCACTTCCCTGATGAATTGCTGAAAGATTCAGCAATGTGGCAGGCGTGCCTGTGCTCACTGCGTCAGATGGGCCCCTAGCTGGCTGCACGAGGGAACCAGAGGTTTAGAGATTCACCAGAGGTCACCTGCCCAGGTGTGGGCGGAGCCAGAATCTGGATCGCATCGCTGTTGTTCCTGCACCCGCCCCTTGGTCTGCAGCCACCCGATGCCTCTTCACTCGGCAGGGAGCTCTGTGGGCAGCTTGCAGGGAGTCCCTGTTCCATCTGCTCCAATCCGGAGGCTGGAGCCCCCACCAGCAGCCCCCAAAAGCCCAGTGTGTGCCACCCCACACCATAGCCACTGAGGGCCGGGCGTGTGACCCCCACCATAGCCCCCTAGAGCCCGCCTGTGCCCCCCACATCATGGCCCCTGAGAGCCTGCATGTGCCCCCCACACCATAGCCCCTGAGAGCCCTGCATGTGCCCCCACACTCTAGCCCCTAAGAACTTGCATGTGCCCCCCAAACACCGCCCCTGAGAGCCCAGATGTGCCTCCACCCTGCAGTCCCTTAGAACCCACATGTGCACCCCATACCATAGCCCCTGAGAGCCCACATGTCCCCTCACACCATAGCCCCTGAGAGCCCACATGTCCCCCCACACCATAGCCCCTGAGAACTCACATGCACCCCACACTGCAGCACCCGAGAGCCCGCATGCGCCCCCAAGAAGCATCCCCCTCCCATCCTCCCTGTCTTGGTCTCACTCACCCTCCCCCCCTTTCTAGGGCAGAGGGCACCTTGGCTCCTCAGCAGCCCAAGGACAGCACCACCCAGCACCTCCGTTGTTCACAGGGACATGGAGAAAGCCCCCTCGCCCCTGCAGAACCCGGGCGGCTGCACCCCTTCTTACCAGCCCCCCATTCCTCCCACTCTGTGTCCCCCTCTTAGTTCTCGATAAAGAGCTTCAGCAGTTCCTGGTGACTCCGTCTATCTGTAGGGTCCTTTGGGGTGTGGGCTGGCTGGGTGCTCCCTGGGGTGCAGGGAGAGAGTGGGAAGTGGGAGGAAGGACAGGGGAACAGCCTCAGCTCAGTTCTCCGTGGTGGGTGCCGCAGGCCAACAGTGTGAGGGGCCTGGCAGGTGGGTGGGCGGTGGGGGCTGGGCCTGAGAGTCCCGGGGTGCTTCCTGCAGGTCAGCTGCCCACGGAGCTCAGGCTCTGGTGGTGGGCAGGGTGGGGCAGGGCTCTGCTCCTCGGTCCCTCACAAGTAAGACCCACAGGCCTGGGACCCAGTGCAGCTGCTGCCCCAGAGGGGGACTGGGCAGGGCCACCTGGGCCCTCGGCACGGACCCTGAGCTTGGATGTGGGGGGAGGGGACAGCAGCTCCAGGCTGGATCTCACCAGCCCTGTCCTCAGGTGAACCTCACCAGCTCTGCCCCCCAGGGCCTGGCCCAACGCTGTCCCTGTCTGTGCATGGGCAGGTTTGGGACAGCAAGTTCCCGGCTTGGGGACAGCCACCACAGGTACCACCTCACGCAGGGGCCTTTCCTGAGCCTGGCGGTTTGTAGGATTTAAAGTTTCCTTAGACGGCGCAGCACCACAGTGGTGCTGGGAGTGAGGAGAGGCAGACGCTTAGTGACTCGCTGCTCCGCAGGAGAGGGCGGCAGCCCGGCAGGGCCACACGGGTTAGCTTGCAGTAGCCATTGGAGCTCAGGGGCAGCCTATGTAGAGGGAGGGGAGGGGGTGGCGGGCAAGGACGTGGCTGCGGGTGGCCAGCTGACAGGAGACATTTCTCCGCTCCAGGGCATAGGGGCAGTCCCTGACTGTCTGGTACCTGGCCTTAGGGCAATGAGGGCTGGTGGGTAGTGGCCCCTGAGTGGGGCCGTCTGACTAGGGCAGAGCTGCCGTGTGGACCAATCAGCCGCTCAGGAAGTGGGGGGTGGCCTTAGCTGGGGCCTGAACACTGCTTCAAGACTGCATTTTCAAAAAAGGCGATTCTGGCCGGGCATGGTGGCTCGTGCCTGTGTTCCCAGCACTTTGGGAGGCCGAGGTGAGAGAATCACTTGAAGCCGGGAGTTGGAGACCAGCCTGGGCAACAGAGCGAGCCCCCAGCTCTACCCCCCAACCCCCACCAAAAATTAGCTGGGCTTAATGGCACACACCTGTCATCCCAGCTACTCAGGACGCTGAGGTGGGAGGATTGTTTGAGCCCAGGAGATGAAGGCTGCAGTGAGCTATGAACATGTCACAGCATTCCAGCTTGGGTGACAGAGCGACAGCCTGTCTCAAAAAATAAGATAAAAAATAAAAGAAACCTGATTTCGCTTGGGCTCTGCTTTCTGTATCTCAAGATGAAGCTCGGTTCTTAGGAGGGGTCTGAGGTTCTCGTAGCTGATGCCACCCATGCCCAGCTCCATGTCCCATCTGCCAGGCTCCAGGGGTGACATGGCTGCAGCAGGTGTCACCTGCAGTGGGTGGACATGACCACGAGGGCCAGCACTGCACCAGTCTTCAGATGCCGCGCCGAAGAGCGGGTTCACGCATGTGTAGCTCAGAAAGTGCTGCGTGCCCCATATGACCTCCACGGGGAAGCTAGCACCCGCCTCTCCCATAGGGCTAGTGCCAGAGCCAAGGCTGAGCGGCAGTCTGGGTGACTGTGCGGAGAGGAGAGGGTGAAGGGGCAGCAGCGATGGAAGAAGACAGACGCCCCACCTGGGGGGCACCCCAGAAGGGAGCAGCCCTCTCTACGTGCGGAGTTTCAGAGAACGCTCACATGGACCAGAGCGCGAGTTCGCCAGAGCTGGAGACGGAGCTCTGGACCAGAATCGACGCCTCAATCAGTCCCTTCCAAAGGGAGTTTGGGAGGTGCTGGACCGGAATGGACAACTCAGGAGGCGCAGGGTCTGGTGCGGAGGGGCCGTCTAGAGAGGAGGTGTCCCTGGAGGACTGGTGGGGAGGAAAGTGGCTGTGAAGAAAGTGGTGAAGAAGGAGGACCGGGCGGGGTGGGGCGGCGCCTTGGAAGATGTGGCGGAAGGTCCGGGGGCCACCCATCCGCCCCAACGGCTCCGTTCATCCCAATTTTATCTCAAGCATGTGTTGGGTTTTTCCTTATCCCTCTCTGCATTATTTTAAAAGTGGCTGCTCTAGGGGTGACCGTGACGTCCTTAATTCACAGTGGACTTGGAAGGAGCATTGCGTCCCTGACTTAAACGTGACGACCGTGTGACCACACAGGCGCATCCTCCCCACTCTGCCTGGTGCCATTGCGACGAGTCACATGTATCTGCACACGCTGGAGATGCTGCGACACAGCACAGCAGTGCTTGCTTGAAGCAGTCCCACCTGTGACAAAGGAGCGGAGAGGGTGTTTTCTCTTTACCCGCAGACCCTCCACGCCAGGTGCTCCTTCATCCTGAGTGTCCTGTCTCCCTGCTGGTCACACCCCTCCAGCCTGAAGAATGGCTTTTATTAGGTTGGTGCAAATGTAATCGCGGTTTTTGCCATTAAAAGTAATGACATAAACCACAATTATTTTGCACCAACACAACCTAATAGCGTTTTTTATACTGCTGGCTGCTGCCCACAAACTGATTCCATTTTCTTTTATCTGCATGTGTTTCACTTTGCTTTTACTTTTGAAGGATATTTTCAGCAGATACAGAATTCTCGTTGGGGCTCGATGGCTCACGCCTGTAATCCCAGCAGTTTGGGAGGCCGAGTCGGGGGATCTCCTGAGGTCAGGAATTCAAGACCAGCCTGACCAACATGGTGAAACCCCATCTCTATTAAAAATACTAAAATTAGCCAGGCGTGGGGGCACATGCTTGGAATCCTAGCTACTTGGGAGGCGGGAGCAGGAGAATCACTTGAACCCGGGAGGCGGAGGCTCCAGTGAGCTGAGATAGCACCACTGCACTCCAGCCTGATCAAATCCAGAAATGATCAAATTACATCTAAAGAAAGTGGAAAAAGGGAAATAAAGAAACTGACAGTGGGGGAGGCAGATGGGGTGGGTGAGTGTGCACCCCACATTCGGAATCCCTGGCCATTTGGGTTCCATGCCAGCTCTGGGTTTATTGCCCTCGGTTTCTAATTGTGCTTGATTATCCTGTGTGCACCTGGAGCCGGACCCTGCAGATGCTTCTCCTTCATAGCTGGTGCACTGTTGGGTCTTGGTAGCCGAGGGCACTGGGGGTCGCTGGAAGAAGGGGCTTCCCTTTACATTCAGGGGTCTTCCTCTTCCTCCTCTGTCCTGAGGGGCTTGGCTGGCAAGCAGGATGCCAGGTGGAGCTCAGCCCCAGTGAAGTCAGCAGCAGCCCCATGGGTGGCATTTGGTGAGTTCTTGGGTTCCCAAAGTCAGCGAACTTCTCTGCGATCCCAGGGGCCACAGACACAACCTCTCCAGGGAGGCCTGAGCACCTTCCAGGTTGTTCCTACCCCGGGTGCTCGGCCTCAGCCCTGGGGTAGAGCTGGCTCCGTTTCTGTTATTTCTGTGGTTTTAGAGTCCTCTTCACCGGTGGCAGCCCCTTTTCTTTCACCAGTTGGGAGTTCTTTACAGTAAGCTTTGCCTTATGTGTCTCTGACACCCTCCCTCTCTGTGTGAACCACGGTCTTTACATTCTGAATTTGGACACACTGACATCTGGGGCCTTCCCCGCCCTGGAGAAAGTGCTTCTCCTGCAGCTGGCTAATCTCTAGAAATAGCTGATGGCTTGTCTGTAAGGGTGCCTTCCACAGACAAACCAGCCAGTCCAGAGCCCACACCCTCGCCAGGGCAGGTACCGGACACTAGGGACAGCCAGTCCCCACACCCCAGGGCCTGGGATGTTATTGAAACCAGCCCGCCCTGAGCCTGTTCACCCTGCTTCTTCCATTCCTTCCCGTGGAAACGTGGGAACCGCAGTGCAGGCTCTGCCCACGCTGTCCTCCTGCCCACCCCCTCCCCGTACCTCCCGACAGGCCCTGGTGCTTCCTTGAGCTCCACCCCTCCTGTTTCTAGGGGCCTGAGTATCATAAGCCTTCATCCTCAGTCATCCCCATGGCTGTGTCTTCCCCTCCCAGCCTAAAGCAAATCCTGGGAACTCTTCAAACGCCTGCAGCCCAGAGTCCTTTCTCCATGTTATGTGGAGCCATCCCGGCATCCCAGCCCCTGTGAATGAGGCCACGACCCCAGCTCAGCCAGTCCTGGAGCCATGGTTAGAGCTGCTCTCCTGCTCAAGCCAATGCATGAATTTTGGATTAATTGTCAACCGTGAGCCGGCTGGATGCTAGTTACAGTGCTGAGGGCAGCTTTTATTCAGCAGCTTCTGAGAGACAGGGACAGGGTTCCATGCCACTTTGTGCAGGGGTGCAGGGGTGCTGTGAAGGCAGAGTGGGGGGTGCAGAAGAGAGTGGGGGCTCCAGTGAACAGTTACAGAGGGCTGGTCGGGGGGAGTGCAGTGGGGTCAGCTGTGTGGCGGTTATGGAAGGCAGGACTCTTCCGCCAACAGAGTCTGGGAATCAGAGGCCCATTCTTCCCGAAGATCACTTACTTCTAAGGAATGGCTCGCAGGTCCTTGAGAATAACCTTTTTTTTTTTTTTTTCTTTTTTTTTTGAAGACAGAGTCTTGCTGTGTCATCCAGGCTGGGTGCAGTGGTGCTGTCTCAGCTCACTGCGACCTCCTCCACCTCCCAGGTTCAAGCAATTCTCCTGTCCCAGCCTCCCGAGTAGCTGGGATTACAGGCACCTGCCACCACACCTGGCTCATTTTGTATTTTTAATAGAGACAGGGTTTCACCATGTTGGCCAGGCTGGTCTCAAACTCCTGACCTCAAGTGATCTACCCACCTCAGCCTCCCAAAGTGTTGGGATTACAGACATGAGCCATGGCGCCTGGTCTGAGAGATGCTTCTGCATTATAGGAGAGACATGGACTTCTCAAGGGGCAGAGGAAGGAGGCACAGGTGTAAGCCCTTTTTAGCAAATGCTCTGAGAAGGGGTGACTGAGTCTGGCCAGGACACACAGCACATTCTCTTGCAGTGCTGAGCTCTCAGGCAGGCAGTCAGGGGGCTGGGGCCTCCCCAGGGACGTGCCTCGTGCTGCTGTGAGCCGAGAGAGCTTGGTCATCTCCTGTCTTCTGGTGCAGAGGCTTGAGCGGAGCCATCCCGTGCTGAGAGCTCTGCTGTGCTCAGTACACACGGACTGACACGCTGAGCTTGGGTCCACATTCGAGGGCGGTTCTCTTTGCATAAAGCTCATAGAATCTGTCCCCACACAACTGCCTCGGGGGAAGATGTCTGAGAATGGGGAGTCTCATCTCCTCATGCAATGGGGGAGGGGGTGATTCTGCCCAGGCAGGTTCAGGGGGATTGGGGAGGGGATTGCTTTAATCTGAGCTCACATAAATGTCCCAGTTCTGTGTGTCATGGTCCCACTCCTTAATCGGTGACCCAACTTTCACATAAAGCACTTGGCGACTTTTGAACCCAACTCACCGTGCAACCCACACTGTTAAATGTGGGGTCTTTTCAGCCATTTCTGCTTCATGGCTGCAAGAATGAAATAGGATTCTAAGGCCGGGACAGAATGTCTCCAGCGTTTTGACCGCGACTGAAGCTCAGATCTTGACGTTTTCTTTCTGAAAGCCCAGAGCACTCAGGGCAGCCCCGCCCCATGCTCCCTGCAGCTGTCATCACCACGGTCTGGCCAAGCCCAGCAGCCAGGTGGCTTCCTAGAGCTTCGCTTCCCACTGGTGCCGTGTCCCAATGAGCAACCTCAGCAAACAGTTCAGGGAATTGTGGTGTCACTTCATGCCGTGGCCGTGACTGTCCCATTTTCCACTGACGAGATGCCCTCCCTGCATCTGTGCACACCCTGCAACCTGCACATGCACCCGCAGACAGGAAAGCCCTGTGGTTGGCAAGGGTGGGAAGAATGACTCCAAAGTTCCACTGAGTGAGGGGAGAAGTAAAATAATTCCAAATGCGTTCCCTCCTTGAGCTGGAGGAGAAAGCCGTGAGGAAACGCATTCTCTAGTTGTGGGGCTGGGGCTGGGGCTGGGAATGGACATTCCCACCCGCCTCGGCCGACGGTGCATGGGGTCTTAGGATGCTTTCATTTCTTGGTCAGAAACCCACAACTACAGCTGAGAGCACAGGTTTTGCTGAGACAGCTTCAGACACTTCATTCCAGCTCTGCTTTTCAATGTGTTTCATGGGGCTAAAACCAAGGCTGGTTCCTTCTGAAGGCTCATGGCGGGGAAACTGTCCCTACCTTTTCCAGCTTCCAGAGGCCTACACATTCCTTGGCTCATGGCCCCTCCTCCACCTTCAAAGGCAGCAGCACAGCTCTTCCGCATCTGTCATAAGTATTCTCTCTCCCTGCCTCCCTCCCTCCCTCCCTCACAACCCAGCCTCTCCTGTAAGGACCCTGTGATAACAGTGAGCACACCCAGACAATCCAGGGTAATTGCTCATCTCAGATCCTAACTGAATTCCCTTTTACCATACACAATGGGTTTTAATAAATTCACAAGGCTGTGAAACCATCACCACTATCTAATCCCAGGAGATGGCCATCAACTTACAAAGGTCCCCATGCCCGTCAGCTCTCGCCCCTGTCCTTCCTTCCCTGCCCCGGAACCTCTCGTCCACTTCCCGACTCCACGGACTTGCCTGTCCGGCGTTCCGTGGAAATGGAATCATACACATGTGTTTCTTGTGGCTGTGTCTTTCCCTTAGCATACTGTTTCCTGGCTCGCCCAGGTGGTAGCATGTGTTGGCATTTTACTCTTTTTATGACAGAATAATATTTCATTGTGTGAACAATTCCACCTTTTTTATCCGTTCATCCAAACGGAGACATTTCAGTTGTTTCTACTGCCTGGGTTTGATGATGCAGCTACAGACATTTGCCTGTAAACGTTTCATAGAAACATGTTTTCATTTCTCCTAGGAGTAGAATTGCTGGGTCATGTGGTATTAAATAATTCTAAGCGTCAGTGCTGGATAAACTGCCAAACCGTGGTTTCGGAGCTGTGCCGTTTTACGTCCCACCGGCAGCGCAGGAGGGTTCCAGCTGCTCTGCGTCCTGGCCACCCCTTGTTATTATCTGGCCTTGCGATTCTAGCCATCCTAATGAGCAGGAAGTGCTATTTCACTGTAGTTTTGATTTGCACTTCCCTAATGACTAGGGACATTGAGCATATTTTCATGTGCTTATCGGCCATTTTCATATCTTCCCTGAAGAAAGTCTATTCAAGTCATCTCCCTTTTTAAAATTGGGTTATTTGCGTTTTTGTGTTGAGTTATGAGTATATTTCATATACTTTTAATACCAGACTCTCATCAGATACGTGATTTGCGAGTCTTTTCTCACGTTCTAGATCTTGTCTTTTCATTTCCTTGATAGTGTCCATTGAGGTACCAAAGTTTTTAACTTTGATGAAGCTCAATTTGCCTGTTCCTTTGGTTGCATGCTCTTTGGGTGTGTAGAGAAGAATTCATTGTCAAAGCCAAGGTCACAGAGATTTGCACATCTTCTAAGAGTTGCACAGTTTTAGCTCGCGCATTTAGCAATTTGATCCATTTTGGGTAAAACCTTGTGTGTGGCGTGAGGACCCACTTTATTCTTTTGCATGTGGACATCCAATGTCCCAAAGCCATTTGTTGAAGACCCTTCTTTCCCCATTGTTTGGTGTCTCAGCTCATTCTTGCACCTGTGTTTGTGGGTGTTGATTTTCTTCAGTTCCTTGGAATCCTTCTTTACTCAAACATTCTTTTCTCTGTCCCTGCGGAGTTCCGCCCTCTTCCTGCGTGGACCAGTATTCAGCTGTGGTCTTGAGGACCCCCTGCAGGTTTCCAGAGCTCTTCCTCTGTGGGGTGCCCTCCTGTCTGCTTCCTTGTCTCCCACATTCTAGTCATCTGCGATGCCCAGAGTCCAATCTGTGTCCCGTCCACACCATGTGACCCCTTGCTCTGTCAGGTTCCCCTCTCTGCAGTGGGTTGAAATTTCCTCCAGGCTTAAAGCTGCCATGATCCAGCTGAGCTCGTTAGCTCCCCATCTCAGGGATCACAGCCTGTGCTGTCTGTGTCCCGTGTCTAAACACAAGCGTTTCACACTTGGGCCAGTTTCCCTCTGTTTGTGGTGGGACAGTGAAGTCCATACCCTGTTCTCTTGGAGTCCCGGGTAGAAATGAATGCACCATCCTGAGTGATTGGCACATCTTCCTAACTGGTTTCTCTGCTTCTATATTTGCTCCCGAAATCGTTCTCAGTGCAGCAACTGGAGTGACCCCTTAAATACGTAAGTCACAGCTTGCCTTTGTCAGAGCTCTCCAGAGTCTTTCACTCAGAGCAGAAGCTGAAGTCCTCATGGTGGTCCTCAAGCCCTATGTGGCGGTTCTGCCCTCTCCCCAGCCTCATGTGTGGCCAGTGTCCCTGGATCATTTGCTGCGGCTGCTCTGCAGTGTGTTCCTGGGAACTGCCAGCGTCCTCCCACCGCCAGGCCGGCACTGGATGCTCCTGCCACCTGGATGCCTCTTCCAGCTGACAAGCTCATGGCTTGCTTCCCTCATGTCTTAAATTTGGTGTTTGAATGCCACCTTGGCGAGGCTGTTCCTCATCTTTTCATTGAAAGGACAAATAACCCCTTGTCCTGACACTCCCTGCCAACTTGTCCACTTTGCTTTTTCCAGAGCATGAGCATCGTTTGAAATAATATGTAATTATATGAACCAGTGACCCATCAGGATCCAGAGATGACAGATCGAAAGGGATTGCTTACACAGTGAACAGTCAGCTATAGAGGTTTAAAGACAACTACAAAGAATGGCTCAGGATTGCAGGAGAGCAGCTAAGGAAGTGGGTGGGGGCCTTTCCACAGGCTGGGTTCAGATCGTGTGGATCAGAAGCTGCCTTCAGATCCCCATGCGGCCGAGGGATGCTAGAGAAGCTTGCTGGGTTGCCCCGGCCAGAGCTGGTCCGTGGTCAGGGCAGAGGCCAGCAGGTAGGGAAATGCAGGCTGAGCCTGGCAAGCAGGCAGGAAGCCTCTCTTCCCTCCCAGAGGCAGGTAAGCTGGGCTGGGAAGCCTACCAGAGTCACTGGGAAGGGGTGCCACTGAATCTCAATAGGAAGCCATCGGTGGGGGGGTCCCCTGAATTCAATGTGGTGAGTGCCCCCAGATGTCCCTGGCTTGTGCCATGCCATTTGTACAGTACGGGAAAGAAAAAGAAAGAAATGGAAGCATCCTGGACCCAGGCTGACAGGCACTTCCCTCTACACCTCTACCACCAAAACTTAGCATCACGCCAGGCGCACAGGAGAAGTGCCTGCTGGCACCAGCTCCATTGCCTCGGAACTGGCCATGGAGGGTAGAGGTGGAGCTGGAGGCGAGACATTGACAGCTGGCACCACAATTCATTTATTTATTTTGTTCATTTTATGTCCCCTGCACCTAGTATGTCAGCCTCATGAGAGCAGGACATTTGTCTGTTTTATCCATGGATGTAATCCTTGTGCCCCAAAGAATGAGCGACATATCAAAAGTGTGCAAAGATCAAACATAAAATGAACTTTATTCAGTCATTGTTATTCTGATGGATACCTGAGGCATTTCCAAGGTCTGTAAGTGACGACTGAACACGTCTACTGGGTCACAGTGGGAGTGTAGCTGTTGAAATGCTGCTTCTGAGTGGAGCTGCTGAGACTTTGGCTCCAGGTGTTTAAAAAAAAAAAAATGTATGGCCAGGCGTGGTGGCTCACACCTGTACTCCTAGCACTTTGGGAGGCTGAGGTGGGTGGATCACCTGAGGTTTAGAAGTTTGAGAGCAGCCTGGCCAACATGGCAAAATCCCGTCTCTACTAAAAATATTTTTAAAAATTAGCTGAGTGTGGTGGCATTTGCCTGTAATCCCAGCTACTCGGAAGGCTGAGGCATGAGAATCCCTTTAACCCAGGAGGTGGAGGTTGTGGTGAGCTGAAATTGCACCACTGCATTCCAGCCTGGGCGACAGAGCAAGACTTTGTCTCAAATAATAATAATAATAATAAAGCATTTATGTTCATTTTGGTTTTTAAATTAAACTTCTAATCTTTCGTAGATTCCCATGGAGCTGTAAGAAGCTGCACAGAGTGGTCATGTGTATCTCTACCTGGCTTGCCCCAGCCTCAACCCCAGCAATGACAGACCTGTCCACTACCATAATCTGCTCATTTCAAGAACGCAGTCTACTGCAATCACAGAATGGTGGGATTGGCTGTTTTCCCATGCAGCATCATTCTCTGGAGAGTCATCCCATTGTTGCATTTGTCAGCAGTTTATTCCGTTTTACTTCTGAGGAGCGTGCAGTGCTGTGGGTGTAACGCAGTCTTCACCTGCTGGAGGACATCTGTGTGTGTAGATCTGGGTTATGACACGTGCAGGTTTTCCCACGTACATCACTTTTCATTCCTCTGGGACTAAGGCCCAGGGGTGCTATGCGGGGCTCTATGCTTGTTGCAGGTTTAGTGGTTTTTTTTAAACCTGTCAAGGCATTTTCCAAGTTTAGTATATGTGCTGCCGAAGGGAGCGCATGTCAAGCCATTTTCCAAGTTTAGTATATGTGCTGCCGAAGCAAGTGCATGTCAAGCCATTTTCCAAGCTTAGTATATGTGCTGCCGAAGCAAGCACATGTCAAGCCATTTTCCAGAAGCCGTCCTGTTGTCGTGCATCCTCACCAGGCTTCAGTGCGATCGCTGTGATCTTATCTCAGCCACCTTGATGGGTGTGTGCTGATATATCACGGCCTTTACCTGCGTTTCGCTGATGACTAATGACGGTGAACACCTTTCCACGTGTTTCTTCGCCATCTGTATATTCTCTCCAGTCAAGGGCACCTTCGGGTCTTTTGTTTACATTCTAGTTTTGAAACTGTGGAGTTTTGAAAAATTCTTTATAAAGTATAGAAACGAATTCTTTGTTGAATAGTTTGTAAATTAATTTGTAAATGTTTTCTTTCAGTCTTTTTAGCTTGTCTTTTTATTCTCTTCACAGGGTCTCTTACAGAGCAAAAGTTTTTTATTTTGATGAAGTCTATTAAAAAAATTTTCCTTTTATAGATCATATTTTTGGGGCAAATCTAGAACCTCCTGACCCAGCTCCATATCCCAAAGATTTTCTTTATGTTTTCTAAAAGTTTTAAGTTTTACGTCTATGATCCATTTTGAGTTAATTTTCATAAAGGGTGTGAGACCTAGCTTGTGGTTCTTCTTTTTGTTTGGTGGTTTTGTCTGTGGATGTCCAGTTGCTCCAGCCCATTTGCTACAAAATCTATCTTTCCTCCATTGAATTGCTTTTGCATCTTTGTAAAAACATAATTGGTTGTATTTGTGCAGGTCTGTTTCAGGATTCTTTATTGTCTGCCTCATTAATCTAGGCATTTGTCTATATGCTAGCAATATAATAAGTCTTGAAAGAACAGCCTGTAGCTGGGTGTGGTGGTGAGTACCTATAACCCCAGCTATCAGGAGGCAGAGGCAGGAGAATCACTTGCACCTGGGAGGTGGAGGTTGCAGTGAGTAAAGATCATGCCACTGCACTCCAGCCTGGGCAACAGAGTGAGACTCCATCTCAAAAAAAAAAAAAAGGTAGCCTGATTCCTCCCACTTTATTCTTAAAAAAAAAAAATTAGCTATTGTAGTTCCTTTCTCTTTCCATATAAATTTAAAAATAATCTTGTCTATCTCTACCAGAATTCCTTCCAGAATTTTGATAGAAATTGTGTTTAAATGTTTACATTATTTGAGAGAAATGACATTTTTACTGTGTTGAATTTCCTAATCCATGGATAGAGCTTGTTCAGGCTTCTTTGATTTACTTTATAATCGCATTGTTTTCAGCATACAGATCTGGCATACGGGTTGTTAGGCTTATGCCTAGACATCTCATTTTTTTAGCCATCACAGATAATATTGTGTTTTTAAGTTTAGGGTCCCTTACTAGTATGTAGACACACAATTGATCTTTGTATATTTATCTTGTGTCCTGCAACCTTGTTGCACTTGCTTATTAGTTCTAAGACAACTGTTTTGTTTTGTTTTTCAATTTCTTGGGATTTTCCACAGAGACAATCATGTCATCTGCAGATGCAGTTTTTTCCTTCCCTTCCAATTTGTATGTCTTTTATTTCCTTGTTAAGAAACCATTATTGCCCTGACTAGAACTTTCTGTACTATGTTAAACACAAGTGGTGAGAGTGGACATCCTTGCCTTGTCCCTGGTATTAAGGAGAAAGTGTTTGTAACTGAGTATCCCAGCCTCAAAATGTCCTTTAAAACTTTTTTTCCTTTCTTGCTTTCAGCCTTGAAACATACTTTGTTTCTCTCTTTCCCACCAGGCACTTCCCTAAGCAGTGCTGCTTATCTAATTCTGTGCTTACTTAGAAATTCCAGGGGCCAATTTTGAAACAAACCAGGCAGAGACCCAGCTGTAGAATCCTCCCACTTGGGGGAGTTACAGGTAGCCCACAGCTTCCAGGCTGAGGTCAGGATGACGCCAAGCTGACCTGGGGACAGGCCAGTGATGACTCAGGACCATCAGAACAGGATGCAGGTGGACAGCCCCTGCCCGGCTCCCGCCTACTCCCCAAACCTCTTCCTCCTTGAACCCTTCACTCAGCCCAAAAAGCTGGAATGGACTTTTAACGGCATGGGCCTGGCCATTCCTCCACTGCTAGCATTTGAATAAAGCTGCTTTCCTTCCACCGCACCTCACTGCTCATGCTTTGACTTCTGAGCAGGGAGAAGCTGGACTTGAGCCAGTTACACATCAGTCTTTCACCATTTGGAATAATGTGGCCAGGTGTGGTGGCTCACGCCTGTAATCTCAGCACTTTAGGAGGCCAAGGCGGGCAGATCACAAGGTCAGGAGTTCGAGACCAGCCTGGCCGACATAGTGAAACTCCATCTCTACTAAACAATACAAAAACTAGCTGGGCATGGTGCCTGTAGTCTCAGCTACTCGGGAGGCTGAGGCAGAATTGCTTAAACCTGGGAGGTAGAGGTTGGGGTGAGGTGAGATCGTGCCACTGTACTCCAGCCTGGGCAACAGAGTGAGACTCCACCTCAAAAAAATAAAAAATAATAAAAATACAAAAATTATCTGGCCGTGGTAGTGCATGCCTATAATCCCAGCTACTCAGGAGGCTGAGGCAGGAGAATCACTTGAACACAAGAAGCAGAGGTTGCAGTGAGCCGAGATTATACCACTGCACTCCAGCCTGGGTGACAGAGCAAGACTCCATCTCAAGAAAGAAAGAGAGATAGAGATAGAGAGAGAGAGAGAGAGAGAAGGGAGAGAGAGAGAAGGGAGGGAGGGAGGGAAGGAAGGAAGCCAGTGAGCCACGGGTTTTTTTGTAGATGTTCTTTGTCAAGTTAAGGAAGTTCTCTTCCGTTCCTATTTTTTGAGCGTTGTTATCCTGAATCGGTGTTGAATTTTGTTAAATACCTTTAACAGCCCAACAGGCATCACCGTCAGAAGGAACACGGCCATCCAGAGAAACACACCAGGCCACAAAGCACTGGGGACCAGGGATCGCGCCCCTCCCATCCGCCAGGGACTGACCCCCAGCCTCCAACCCTACCATCTCCTGACGGCATCTGCACCGCTGGAACCCAACCGGAATCTAAAAGAACACAGTTGGCAGACGAGACTGGGACACAGGGTGAGATGGGTGGACGATGGGAGGATCCTGGGGAGCAGCTGTCGCACTGAGCGTGGAACCCGTCGGGGAGCCCCGTTCTCTGAAGCATCTGTGCATGTTGTTCCAGCATTTTCTTCAAGGATTGAGCCAGCAGCGCCAGTGTCGTAAGGTGCTTAGGTGATTCACAAACAGCCAGTGAAATACAAGGTGCCTGGGATACCGTCAACAAAAACAGGAAACAGACACATCTTCCTGCTGATGTAGAGACTCCAGCCTGTCTGCTGGTCTCTGGTCCTGAAGAGCCCAGGCCCCACCCTTTCCTGCCCGGGGGCATGGGAGGCATGGGGGGGTTCCTGCTCAGCAG
Organism: Callithrix jacchus; assembly: GCF_049354715.1. Taxonomy (NCBI): domain Eukaryota; kingdom Metazoa; phylum Chordata; class Mammalia; order Primates; family Cebidae; genus Callithrix; species Callithrix jacchus. Next base: position 181,803,393 of record NC_133502.1, on the reverse strand, counting down.
CACTTGCTATGGGAGGGGTGAGGGACTGGGTCACGCCAGCCCCTTGTTACAGCCCCCCAGGGTTATTAGAGTGTAGATTAGTGTTATTTAGTAAGTACTCAAGGGCATCTGATCTTGCACCACTGAGGCACACAGATGCCAGCATGCCAGCCCAGCACTTGCCTGCAGAGCGAGGCTCAGCCGTGGGTCCCAGGGCAGATGACGCAGGCCCAGGAACTACCGGGTCCAGGAGGAGAAGGCACAGTTCTTGCTCAGGTTGTCTGGGGATGAGGCCAGTGGAGCCAGGTGCCCAAGGGAGCTCAGCACTCACAAACGCTGAGCACAGGTTGGCAGGTGGCTCTTGGTGCCTCATGCCACCCATTTATCTAAAGGGATGAGATTCAAGGCCTGTCCTTCGGGCTGGGGCCATTGAAGCTGATGAGAGAGGGGCAGGTAAATTCTAACGGGGAGATGGCCGATGAACGCGTGCAGGAAGAAATGGACAGAACCATCCAGAGAGATTGCGTGCTCTGAGGACAGCACGGCCTGGCTCAGGTACGGAGTGAAGTGGGGCCGGGGAGGCGTCATGGTCCCTTGTATGGCCCGAGGAGGCCGTGTGCAAACCGACCCTGAGCCACACAGTGGTGCTCTCCTCTGCCCCTAGGAAGCTCTAGTGCAGGGTCCAGGGTAGGGAAGATCACTGCAGCATGGGTCCCAGAGCGGGTGGAAGCTTGGGCTCTAGGGCATGCGGGACTCAGCAGGCAGCAGCCCCAGGTCTCTCTGGTTCTAAAGTCCAGTCCCTTTCTCCTCAGCAGGGGAGATGCCCAGTTCCCCAGAGAACTTGCCCAGGGTCCTAGCTGCAGCACTGGGAGGGCTCAGGGGTGGGTGAGGGACGTCCCAAGGCCTTGGGTTCTCCCTCTGTGGCTCGGGGTGCGTACGCACACCAATCTGCCCCATCCTGGTGAGTCCTCTGGGCTGGTCTGAGTGGGCGTGTTCAGCTGTTGCAAACCCTGGGCACATCATGTGTCTTTTCTTCTCTGGCTGGCACTGAATTGCTGCTCACCAGATGCCAGCAATGATGACACTCCCCCTCCCAGATTCGGGACTGGCTGCCACCGTGGGGAGGGGTGACCCGTGCCACGTGCTCCCAGGACACTGGCTAGGGGACTATAAAGAACACCTTGAGAGAAGCCAGCACAGACTTGTTCAGACTCCCGGTGGCCCGCCAACGTCGTGAGCATAGAACTCTGGAGATGAAGACCCTGCTCCTGGGTGTCACGCTCGGCCTGGCTGCTGCCCTGTCCTTCACCATGAAGGAGGAGGATGTGAGCTGGGCTGGTGTGGGCAGGTGGAAGAGCTAGGCCAACTCCTGGGTTGGGGGCAGCGCCAGGGGCCCTGCTTTAGGAGGTGTCAGTCAAGGCTGGATTCTGACCCCTTGCTCCCAGCTTAGGGTCGGGGGGAGGGGTCCTGTTGTTCCTTCAGCAGACACAGCCCCTCCTGGGACCCAGAGCTGGAGCAGGCTCAGCTCAGGGGGTCCTGCTGCACTGACACCTGATCACCGAAGGTCTCTTGGGGTTGGGCCTCACCTGGTGCTGGGGCCCGGGGTCCATGGGGTGCAGACACGCTTTCCCTCCACCAGAGGCTGGGAGTCCTGGGGGGGTGGGGAGGGAGTGGCTGGCTCTAACCAACTCTAACTGAGCTCTAACTACGGTGCAGGAACCCAGCCAGCCTCTAGGGGTGGCAGCCGGACAGCATGGGTGTCTGATTATAGCTGCAGGCCTGAGTGCCGTGGTCAGAGTAGACTCTGGGCCAGCCCATGGTGGGCTCACGGCCTCGGCCTGCTCCAGATCACAGGGACCTGGTATGTGAAGGCCGTGGTGACCGATAAGGACCTTCCAGAGGAGAAGAGGCCCAGGAAGGTGTCCCCAGTGATGGTGACAGCCCTGGACCATGGGGACTTGGAAGCCACATTCACCTTCATGTGAGTGTCGCCTACTGTGGGCCCCTCAGGCTGTTTCTCTCCCCTCCCCAGACGCACCTGGTGCCCATCCCCCATCCATGTTTCGGGTGTTGATAAGAATCACTCCCTGCCTTGGAGGGAAACAGCCTGGGTATCCTAAAGCTTGGTGGGGGGTGCGGGAGGGGGCAGTGGAATTTTCAGGTCACTGGGTCAGGACCATGCACCAGGTGAGCTGAGGATGGCCCAGGTGTGTCCTGGGAGCCGCTATCCTCGTGTCTCCTGTTTCCCAGGAGGAATGATCGGTGCTTCCAGAAGAAAATCCTTATGCGGAAAACGGAGGAGCCTGGCAAATTCAGCACCTGTGAGCCTCCCCTAGCCCCACTGCAGGCGGAGAGCACCCGGGTACCCTTCTACCAGGGTCCCAGCTCTGCCCACCTATGAGGACTGGCTGGCCTCTCCTTCCTCAGGGTCTAGTGGCCCTGACCTCAGACACCAGGTGTGACAGGCTTGTCCACAGTGGAGATGGACCAGATCACACCTTCCCTCTGGGAGGCCCTAGCCATTGACACACTGAGGAAGACAAGGGTTAGGGATCAAGGACGCTGAGGGTGAGGTATGGGGAGGCCAAGGGTTAGGGATGGGGAAGCTGAGGATTAGGGTTAGGGATGGAAGAGTAGGGCAGGGGCGGCTGCTGGAGCTGGGAAGGTGGAACTCTAGTCCTGGACGTGCTCTGGCCTCTGTGGCTCCATTGCCTGGGTTGGAGCCTTTCCTGGAGGAAGCTCCTGCCTCAGTGTCGGGGTACACGCTGTGCAGAGCAGCCAGGCCCAGCTCAGGCTGTCCGAGGCACCTGGGTGACCACTGGAACATTCCCGAGTGTTCCTTCATGTGGTCCCAAGTGCTTTCTCTGGGGATGAGGGCACTGAAGACCCTCCTTCTCTGTCATCTGCAGATGGGGGCAGGAAGCTCATATACCTGCAGGAGCTGCCCGGGAGGGAACACTACATCTTTTACTGCAAAGACCAGCGCCATGGGGGTCTGTTCCGCATGGGAGAGCTCATGGGTGAGGGCCCGCTGTGGCCTGCATGTCTTGCCCCATGGTCTCTGCCTCCAGAAGCCAGTGGAACCGGCATCACCATGCCCTGGCATGGGGGAAAGGGGAAGCCCCCTGCACTGGCCTTCATGTGCCAGGCCCTCAGCACTGCCCTTGGTGGCTGGTCCAAGTTCCTGAAGTGGGAATGGGGTGGGCCAGGCAGGGACAGACACAGCCCTTGGTGACATGAACCTGCCAAGGGCCACTTCTTAGGTCTCGGGTATAGGGGTGTCATCTTACGGGGGAGGTAGTATCCTGACAGAGCCCTTCATGGGGCAGGGACCCTCCAGGGCAGGAGGGCAGCCAGTCCCTCTGGGACACAAGGTCCCTCCAGGTGATGGCTGTGACCCTATAGGGTGGCTTTGGGAGCTGCCCAGGTTCCCTGGGGTTGCTCAGTGGCTTGAAGAGTCCCCGCCACTGTCCCCATTCCTGGGGACCTTTCAGCTGGGCCATGGCCGTCTCCTCAAACTGGGCCATGGACTGTCCCCAGCCCCACCCTCAAACTCTGGTTCACTCTCGGGCCTCCCCTCCCCTCGTCTCAGTGCTGGGCCATGGCTGTCTCCTTTCCGCATCTGCTGCCTGCAGGGCCGGGCCGCTGTCCCCACCTCCACTCACCTGGCCACCTCACCTGCAGGTCGGAATCCTGACACCAACCTGGAGGCCCTGGAAGAATTTAAGAAACTTGTGCAACGCAAGGGACTCTCGGAGGGGAACATTTTCATGCCCCTGCAGATGGGTGAGAGGACGGCTGTGCCCTGTCCCCCGTGTGCCCCCGTGTATCTCTCTGTGACTTCCAGTGTCCCATGACCCTCGTGTCCTCCCATGTCCCCCGCATTCCCTGTGTGCCCCGAGTCTCCTCACAGGGGCTCCTGCTTAGGGTCCTCGTCGTGGGAGGGTCTGAGCTTGGGCTGTGACGGGGTCGGGCCCTGGGCCAGGGCATCTTCTCACCACTGGGTTTTTCTGGGTCTCTGCAGGAAGCTGCGTTCCCGAACACTAGGGTGAGTGGGCCTTGCTCCCAGGGTTTGAGGGTCCGCCTGCTCTGGCCCCTGCCATCCCACACAGGCCCAGGCAGGAGGTCGGCACCTCGGAGTCTGCCCACCTGCAATTCCCGAGACTTTAGGGAAGTCCTTCCTTTCACCTGTCCCTGGGCCGGCCAGCCCGAGTGAGGGTCCTCCTCAGCCCGTCCACAGCGAAGCCATCCTCAGGCTCCTCAGGAGTCAGCTCGGCCCATTGCTCCCTGCACCAGTCCCCACTTGGTCTACTCCCCCTCCCCCCACCCACTGAGGATACTCAGAGGCCTGCCCAGGTGTTAGAGGAGCTGAGGTTGCTCTGAAGCCCCGTCAGCAGTGGCTGACGTGGGAGCTGTGGAGCCTGGGGAGGGAGCTCTGGGCCTGGCCTCTGCCCCACCCTGCAGCCTCCCTGGCCTCTACCCTGCAGCCTCCCTGGCCTCTGCTCCTCTTCCTAGCACAGCGTCCCCAGGTCTGCACCTCCAGAGCCTACCCTGCCACCAGACACAGAGCCTGGGCCGCCTGGACCTACCCTCCAGCCATGAGCCTTCCTTGCCCCCACCTGCCTGATGCCAAATAAAAAGCTTCTGCCTCAGCTCTGGGTGGGCCTATCTGTGAGGATGGAGGGGCTTGCGCCGGCTCCCTGGGAGTCCTGCTGGGAGGGGGAGCCTCCAGGGAAGCTGGGGAGACGTTGGCAACCACCAGAGGCATGACGTCCAACAGGTCTGTGGGGCCTCGTGGTGTCCTGGAGGGGCCTCCTGCAGAGCCGCCCTCGGGTCTCAGGTTCAGCTTGGGACGGGCAGGGCCCTGGGCAGGAATGTTTGGGAAGACAGTGGGGAGGGTGGGAGTGGGGACAGAGCATCAGAGCTGCAGCCGTGGGGCCACCGCATGGCTCCCGCCCCAGGATGATCTCAGTGGGATCCTCCTAGCCGCCCCCTTTAGCCACCTGGGCTCAGTGGCAGCACTGGAGAGAGGGGCATTGGCACCTCCATCATCACCCCCAGAGCAAGGCAAAGCTGGCTCTAGTCTCTTAAGATCCTTGCCCCCACCCTAGCTTTCCCATGGGCACATTCCCAAGGCCATGGTATATGCAGACGCTGGGGTTGCTGGGACATGGGGAGGCCGGCCACAGTGAGGGAGAAGAGGCCACCACACCGGAGTGATAAACATGCCCCAGGAGCCACAAACTCAAGCTGGACAGGCCCCCAGGGGGATGAGCCTGCAAAGCAACCACCTCTCCCCAGGGCTGCACCAAGTAACCACTGCCCGCCTCCCGCCCCACACCAGCATCCTCACCTCCTCCTCTCCCGCCTGGACATGATTTTTGGCTGAGGCTACAGGGTGGTCCTGAAGTGAGCCAGGCCAGCATGGCCCAGGTGAGCCAAGGCAGAGCCAGCCTGGATGTCCATGGGCCACACGTGGAGGACAGAGCATACCCCATCCTACAAAGATGGGTGAGTGGTGAGGCATTGCCCTCACCTTGTGCTACCATGCAGGTTCCAGAAGGGTTAGGACGTCTGTAAAAATTCAAGATTGGTTGGTTATTTGCTATTGGGTAAAAAATTTAAAAAGTTGAAAAAAAGAGACATGAAATGGGCTGGGTGCAGTGGCTCACATCTGTAAGCATTTGAGTGGCCGAGGAGAGAGGACACTTGAGGCCAGGTGTTTGAGACCAGCCTGGGAAACACAGTGATACCTCATCTCTATTTATAAAAAAGAAGAAATAGTGAAAATATTTACCCAAGATGGAGATGGGACTGCAGAGCACTGAGCATGGGTGCAGGGGTGATGTGGGCGGGCACACCAGAAGCTGGGAAGTCTGTTCCTGCCCATGCAGAGGGCCTGGTGTGGGCAGCTGTGGGTTTCCCTGCATCTCTGACTGGGCTGTTCCTCCATTCATCTGCCCTATCCATCCAATGTCCTGGCCACATTGTGATGGGTGGGCCAAGGACCATTAGCCCTGGGAATGCAGCCCTCGTGCCAGGAGACGCAGGCTCTGTCCCAGCTGACATGGGCCCCAACCATCATCAGTTTTTGCTCCCAAGAGCCCTGGCCCCCTGAAGCTTCCCCTTCCGAGCTCAGCGGCCCCCAATTCCACCCACAAAGTCTGTGTGCACCGAGTCACATGAAGCCTCTTTCCATGGCTCATAACCACGGGACCCTCATAGACACCCAACATCCGAAACATTTGAGGATAGTGTCCTAAATCAGGAAAACTTTCACTCCCAACCCAAGCACAGCAGAGGCACCAAACAATCTCTCCAGGAGCAAAACAAGCCATTCAGTGTTTGAAAATCAAGAAATCACAGATGTGAAGGAGGGCGGTGGGGCATTTTTGTTCCTTTCAAAATGAATTTTTTAATATATGTACAAAGGAGTACACATATCCTGGAGACGGAGCACCAAACGGGTTCACCCTGACATGACTTATTCACTGGGGCGGAGCATCCAGGCTGAGAGCGAGGGCCCCGGGTGGACAGAGAAGTGTGACACGGGGCTCATGGGTCACCAGCCTTCCAGAAAGTGCTTAACCTTTGTTTGTTTGTAAAATGAGGACCACAGGAGCACCCACCAACAGGGTTGCTGTGAGGAATGGGCATACATCTACACACAATCTCACACATGCACACACACACCTACACATATGCACACCTATACATGCTCACACATGCACACACCTATACATGCTCAGACATGCACACACACCTTGACACACCTATACATGCTCACACACCCTTACACACACCTATACATGCTCACATATGCACACACACCTACATACACATACATGCTCTCACACATGTACACACATACACACCACCTATACACAACTATACATGCTCTCACACATGCACACACATATGCACACACCTATACATGCTCACACACACACATCCCTGCACACACCTATACATGCTCACACATGCACACACACCTACACACACACAGCCACATGCTCTCTCTCACACACACAGTCACACCTGCACACACACCTGCTGGAGATGCAACCCAGTACATGCCTGGTAGTCTAAATATGCAGTGTGTCAGTGATCCTCCTTGCTGGGGAGTGTAATCCTCATGCATGTTAACACAAAGCCTGTGATTGTCTAACTCCATGTCTGGACTCAATATTCAGAGAACAAAGATGCTGGAGCTGGGCATGATGGCATGCCCCTGTAGTCCCAGCTACTCAGGACACTGATGTGGAAGAATCACTTGAGCCTAGGTGTTGAGACCAGCCTGGGCAGCATAGCGAAACTCTGTCTCAAAAAAAAAGTTTTTAAAAACATAAGCCTATCCATAGAAGGATTTCAAATCACACCACTCCATATAACAAAAATTAATTTTGTTTTTCTAGTGTGAATCCCCAGAAGCAGATGAGACAGATCCAAGCTCAAGTGGTTTACTTAGGAGGTGGTCCCAGGAGACACTGGTGGCGGGGGATGGGTGATGTTGGCAGGGAAGGCTGCCAGTGAAGGGTCCAGCATCAAGGTGACCACTGTGACCCACTGGGGCTCAGTCCCTGGCGCTGCCATGGTTTATACCAGCTCTAGCCGGTTACGGGAGGGGGATGCTTCTATGGGGCACTAATTCCTGGCACTTCCCGCTGCTGCAGGGCAGGTGGCTTTGGTGGAAAGATGATTCTCGTGGCCTGCAATGGCAAGACCCAAGGGGCTCTGACGGCCCCCCTGGCACTGCTGCAGTCCACCCCTGGCAGCTTCAGACACACTCATGCCCCACACTGAGCTCACACTTTGCTGTCTCTGGGTCTTCAAGGTGACAATTGCCTGTGATAATTTCTAAAAAACAGTAATTTCTAAACAAGAAATAATTTCTAAAAAACAGAAAGAAGTCTTAGAGCAGAAACATTCCTGGGCTGGGCAAGTTTCCGGCTATGGCAGTCGGTGCCAGGCGTGGCTGGTGTTCATCTTCTCCTCCTCGCCGCTGGCTAGGGCCTCTGCTGAACTAGGTTGCTTCTCCAGTGGGATAGAACCGACCTTCACCCCCGGGGTTCTGAGCCCCTGGGTGTGCACCTTGCAGGTCTGTGATGCTGCTGTGCCAGTTCACAGGCCTAGACGAACCAGAGGGTGCCCAGAGAACCCCTGAGTTCTGGATGTCCACTCGCTGCTCCACTCATGGGACAGTGTACCTGTTGCTTGGTGACAGGAGGACTCACTCATCTGCAAGTAGGTTAGCAAGACTATCATACTGTAGTGCAAAAGAGAGATGGGCAGAAGTTCAAAAAGTTTGAATTTTGCTGACAAAAATAAAGGCAGCATCTGGCTTGGTCCTGGCCCTGGGGAACACTGAGTACCTGCCTAGAGGATCCAGCGATGGTGCGACGGTGGGGCTGCAGCTGCCCATCTCACCTGGCATGCCAGAGGCTGGGTGGGCAGAAACCGTCAGCTGTCTGAAGAAGGGGTGCATTTCAGATCAGGCCACACAGGAAAGTCCCATGAGGCCCAGGTGAGAACCGGGCAGAAGACATGCAGTCCAGCCCACCTGTTGGATACCTTGGTGCGAGCAGGTCTGGGAAGCTTTTCTCTTTTTTTTTCTTTTTTGAGACACTATCTTTCTCTGTTGCCTAGGCTGGAGTGCAGTAGTGCAATCACAGCTCACTGTAGCCTTGATCTCTCAGATGCAGGCAATCCTACCTCAGCCTCCTAAGCAGCTGGCACAAGTGTGCACCACCATGCCCAGGTAATTTTTTTTTTTTAAAGACAGAAACTCCCTATGTTTCCCAGCCTGGTCTCAAACTCCTAGGCTCAGGTGATCCTCCCACCTTGGCTTCCCAAAGTGCTGGGATCCCAGGCATGAGCCACCACCTGTGCCTGGCCCCTTCTCTTCTTGTTGGTATTTGACTATTACACATAGTGAACAGCAGGAGAAATATACCCGGGGACTGGTGGCAGTGCCCTCCCCCTAACTCACCCCTAACCCCCACCAACAGACACAGAACAGAACCAGAGCCGGGAGGCTTATTCTTTCAATGAAGGCAGATTCCAGGAGGTTTCTTCTCTCAGTGCAGGGGATTCCGTTGTCACTTGCTGCCATCTCTGCGCAATCTCTCCTATGCATCGTCCCCTGGATTTGACTGTGCTCAGCTCCAGGCCCCCTCCCACCGGGTCCCTGCTGTGATGCGCCTGCCTGGTGAGTGCCTCTCATTGGCTCTTCTCCTTGGAGGGTGCTTGTTTGCTCCCGGGTCACTTTCTTCCGTTCCTGGCCGGAGTACCTCCCTCTTGGATATCAGCCTTTTTCTCCGAACAATCCGTGGATGCTTGTTCTTCCTTTCTGGCAGCGTTTAGAAGTTGGCTTTATATTCTCGATCTTTCAAGATCTTTCCAGGATCATTTATTTTCATCTTTCAAGTCCAAGAACTTTCCAGGATGCGCAGGCCTGTGTCCCTCCTCACCTGCCTTGCCTGAATTTGTGAGTGCTTGCAATCTCACGCTCACACTCAGCGGCGTTCCTTCCGCTCGAGGACATTTTACGCTATTCTTGGTCTCCTGTCCTCCACGCGTGCGCCCCGCTGCTCCTGGAACGCCCGGGATTTGCAGGGAAGGCTCCCGCGCGCCCGGACACCCTCCAGCCCGCCCGCGGCCTCTCACTCAGCTAGCTGCGAGCTTCCTCTCGGCGGTGGTCTTCAGTTTCTGCGCCCCGCTGCGGTCTTTGTCTCCGGCATCGTCTCACTCTTTGCGCCATTTGTAAAGCACGTGTTTCTGAGCCCCGCCTGCTTCTGCGCCGCTGCCGCCGGTCCGCAGGGGGCGCTACTGGTTTGGCGCCCGCGGTGGCCGCCGTTGCCGTCGGGGCGCTCTGGTTACGGCTCTCTGGGCCGCTCCGGGGCTGCCTGCCTTTGTCCGTGGTCGGGCTTGGGTCTAGGTGCTGCAGGCGTGACCCGAAACTTCGTGGGTGCCGCAGTTCCTGGCTCCGTGGACGTTCTGCTCATCTCCTGCCGAGACTCCCAGAGGAAGCCTGTCTGTTCGCAGCCTCCTTGGGGCAAGGCCGGGGTCCCCGGGCCTCAGGCTGCAGGGCATTGCGTGTGTGCCGCTGTCTGGGGCAGGGCAGGGCCGGCCAGCGGGGCCTTGTGGAATGTCACGGGGGTGGCACTGCTCTCTCGTGGGGCCTGTGGGTCACGTTCCCTCCAAGAAGGGGAACGGACTCACCCCTGGCGGAGTCCTGGGCCTCCGTCCCTGGCTCCCGGGAAGCCCGCCTGGGAATGGACGTTCCAATGCTCCGCTCTTCCAGAACTCGCTCCGCCGCGGATTTGGAGCAGGGGACGTTTGGTTTTGCCTCTGCTGCCATCCGCAGTATTTATTTCCGCCTCCTGTTTCTGTTCTTCTCCGGTCTCCCCAGACTCGGCTTCTTTCCGCTGATGTAAGGAACCAGCTTCCGCCTCCGAGGAGCGTCTGTGCCTGTCCCTGTGCTGACCACCAGCCGGCACTCCTGTCTCACGCTCCCTCCGCATTTTGGTTTTGCTGTTATTGATTGATTGATTGAGGCGGAGTCTTGCTCCATCCCCCAAGATGGAGTGCGGTGGCGCCATCTCCGCTCACTGCAACCTCTGCCTCCTTTTAATTGCTGCTTGCTACTTGTAATTGCTGAGAAGCGTTCCGTTGCACGATGTACCACAGTTTGCCCTATTGATGGCGAAGGCGTTTGTTTCTAGCGGTTATGAATGGATCTGCTACACACATTTGTGTACAAGTTTTACCTTTAAACATGTGTGTCCTGTGTTTTCATTTCATTTGCATAAATGCCAACAAGATAAATACATACTGGGTCATATGGTAATACAAATCCAAATTTATAAGAAATCGCCCGACAGTTTTCTGCGATTGTGGCGCCATTTTGCATTCACGGCAGCGACATGTGAGTTGCAGATGCTTCACGTCTTTGCCAGCATTTTGTAGGGTGAGGTTTCCTGGAAAACGGTTTTGCCATCCATTAGGCGTCCGTACAGTGGCGTCTCCTGGTGGTCGCTGTGCGTTTCCCTCGTGGCCAGCGATGCCGCGTATCAGCCCAGGTGCCTACTTGCCATCTGATTGTCTTTTTGGGTGAAGTGTCTGTTCAAGGATTTTATTTTCTTTTATTGAGCTGTTTTCTTTCTTAATCTTGAGGTTTGACATTTCTTTGTGTGTTCTTTTGTTGGGATAGGTAATTTGCAGATACATTTTTTTCAGCGTATAACTTTAAAAAATTATCTTAACAGCATCTTTTGCAGAGCAGTTTTTAATGCTGATGACGTCCAATCCATCCGTGCTCCTTGACTGAGTCATCCTTCTGGTGCTCTAGCTGAGAATTCTTTGCCTCACCCCAGGTCATGACGGTCTCTGTTTTCTTCTGAATGTGTGTGGACTTATATTCCGTGGACACCTGTGGTTGTGTGGGAGCTGGTTTTGTGTGAGGCAGGCATGTCACTCGTGTCAAGGACCGTCTGTCTGCCTGTGGCACAGCAGCTCTTCCAACCCCAGTGGGTGAAAAGAATTGAGCCGGGGGTTCCATTAATCAATGACCTGTCTGTGCGGCTCTGTTTCTGAATGCTCTATCCTGTTCCATCATGTGTGTTTGCAGCCCTTACCGACACACATGCTCACACCCCTATACACATGTGGAGGAAACGACTTCTTAGCCGCCCGTGTGGCTGCTGCCCGCATCCCCATCCACACATTTCCTCCTGCAGAACCTGCTGGGCTGTGGACAGACACTGCCTCTACAGCCCCACAGGTGTCCCTGAGTGTCCAGGCTCCTGCTGAGAAGGGGGCAGCCGTGGAGTCTGTTTCAGGGGCTGAATGGTCAAGGGGCCTGGCAGAACACCCTGTCCTCTCAGATCTGGTAGTGGGCAGGAATCCTGCCTGTCACCGGGAGAAGGTTACCATGGACAGGGAACACTGGAGCCTTTCTCTGTGGCCCTTAGGGGATGGGACCTGCCCACTTGTCTCTGGCCCGAAAGGGCACTGGCCCTGCCTCTCCCCACCTCCAGGATGGCAGGACACCACCAGCTGCCCTCCCTGCAGGTAATTACTGGTGCCACCCCCTGGGGTAATTGGGAGTGGGTGGGGGAGGCAGCACCAGGGCCTGGGAGGCACCAGGGTGCCATTGTGTGCCCGCATCACCTGCAGCCCTGGCCTCCTGCTGGGGTCAGCCCTGGGTGGCAGGGCAGATGCTTCAAGCTCAGGAGATTCCCCAGTCCCAGGAAAAACCCGAGAACCCCTGGCTCAGAGAGCAGTGGGGGCTCAGGTCAACAGGGTGCCCTTTTGAGCCCAACTGCTGAGTCCAGCCTCTGGTGTCTGTGCCTTTCATCTTGCCTGCCTGTGACATGGTGACAACTGGAAGATGCTGGAAGGCCTGAGGTCAGGCAGACAGGGAGGCCAGAGTCACCGGAGCAATAACAGAGCCCCTCTTGGAGGGCTGGGTCCTCCCCTCATTGACCTGTGGCTGTGAGCAAGGAGACCAAGTCCTTACCCTCGGGGACTTAAATGCTGCCAGAGGAAGATGGCAACAACCCACACAAAGGCGCGAACGGGGTTGTTCCAAGGGCTCTCTGCTGGAGTGGGATGCACAGTCCTCAAAGACACGTCCACACAGAGCCTGTGAATTTCATGGTGTTTGGGAAAAGGATGTTTGCTGAGGGGATTGAGATAAGCCTCTCTAGATGAAATCTGCATCCGAGTGGGCTAGAAATCAGGGGTCTTTCTAACAGAAAGGCAGAGGGAAATTTGGAACACAGAAGGTCCCGTGAAGACAGAGGCAGAGATCAGAACCATGGGGCCACAGCCAAGGAATGCCTGGGGCCACCAGGAGCTGGAAGAGGAAGGAAGGACCCTTCCTCCAGAGCCTTCAGAGGGAGTGGGTTCTGCCTACACCTGGAGCTCAGATCCCTGGCCTCGGAGCTCATAGAAGTTGTGTTTCTGTTGTGCTTGGGCTCAGGGGTGGCCCTTTGCAAACAAAGATGTCAGGGCACTCAGGCCCCCTACAGAAAACCAAGTGGGGAGCAGGAAGAGGGTGGGATGGCTTGGGGGCTTTTCCATCCTGCCTCAGGGAGTTGGGCCCTGAATCACAGGGCTGTAGGGAAGTTGGGCCCTGAATCACAACACCGGACACTGCAGGACAATGTGGCGTGGAATGTCCCAGGCACAGGACGGTGGGGACCCAGGCCACCAAAGCTGACTTGGGAAGCCCAGCACAAGCTGAATTGAAAACGTGTCTCTCTCCAAAATCCTGAACCCTCTCCATCACCTGCAGCTCAGCTCTCCCCTGAAAGGCCTTGCAGGGACGAGAGAGCCGTGGGGGATGCTGGCAGGGTGGGGAACAAAGCCAGCCATTTGTCCTGGAGGCTCCAGGTGCAGAAAATGTCCATTCCTGCATGTGGTCAGTGTCCTACTCCAAGCAGACCAAGGTGGGAATGAGCCCGTGGAGAAAGCAGGGTCTGCTGACGCCTCTAAGGCTTAATGAGCTGTTATTCAAAATGGCAACTGTCCCTGCCAGTTGGCTGTGGGTCCTGTGGGAAGGGACTGGGCGGTCGCTGTGCCAAGCTCCCCAGGGGACCCTGAGCCGAGGGCTATAAAGGGCAGCCAGGGGAGACGCCGGCACAGCCTCTCCCAGCCCCAGCAATTCCCTGGTCAGGCAGCTGTGAACATAGACCCCGGAGATGAAGACCCTGCTCCTGGCCATTGGCCTCATCCTGATCACTGCCTTGGAGGCCCAGGACCTCTTTGCCTCAGAGGAGCCAGATGTGAGGCTGGGCAGGTGGCCTGGGCGTGAGTGGCCTAGGCAGGTGACCAGGACAGGTGGGTCAGGAAGGAACTGAGGCTGAGGCTGAGCCCCTCCTGCTTCACGGGGAGCACCCTGTTGTGGTCAGAGATGGATCCAATTTGGGGCCCTGGCCTGCCCCTCCCAACAGCTGTGGCCAGAGACAGCGGAAGACATGGAGCCCAAGGAATCCATTTTACGTCCTCTGCCCTGCCAGGCAGAATGAGGGCTGAGAGGAGGGACTGGAGGAAGGGACCCAAAGCCCTGGGAGGGAGCAGGTCTCCTCGGAGTGAGTCGGGGGCGTAGGGGGCAGGAGAAGAGTGATGTGGAGGTACAGGGGCAGGGGCACAGCCTGAGTGCTCGTGGTATGTGGCAGGAGGAAGGGGGACAGCCAGGATGCTGCTTGTGGTATGTCGGGGGAGGGGGCAGGGTCACGTATGCAGCCTGGATGGTAGGGCAAGGACAGCAGTGGCTGCAAAGAAAACACATTTCCCAGATTTCAGGGACATGGTATATCAAGGCCATTGCAGCAAACAAGGGCGTCTTAGGGAAGAAGGTGTCCCCCATCACGCTCTCATTGCTAAGCAGCGGTAACGTACAGGCCTCCTTCACGACGAGGTGAGCGTCTGCCCAGATCCGCCTTGCTCCCTCTGTCCCAGGCCTCTCGGGCTCTTGCCAGGCCAGTCAGGGGCCACAGAGCCAGGGTCCTTCTGCCCTCTCACTGGTGTGGGGTGCCACTAAATATTCCCTAACTCTGGAGGGGAAGGGCTCCCAGGGGTGGCTCAGCTGGGAGGAGGGGGCAGTGGACCCCTGGCAGGGTTGGGGTTCCTGTGTTGCTTCTAGGTCTGGGGTGGGGAGGTCCCGGCACGTCTCCCAAAGCAGAGATGTAGGCTAAGCCACACCCCTGCCCACCTGATTTCTGCTTTCCAGGAGCAATGGTCAGTGCTACAAAATAGACACCATTCTGGAGAAAACTGGGGTGCCTGGCAGATACAGAACCTGTGAGTTCTGGATGGCTTGTGGGAGAGGAGGTGTACTCCCAGAGAGGAAGCCCCTCCTCCCCTTGTGTCTCCCACTCAGTTCCCCTCCCTCCCCTGGGGGTGGCCCTTCGCCCAGGAGGGGCAGTTGCAGAACGTGGGTCCCTACATGTGGGTGCACACAAGGCAGTTGGTGGACCTAGGACAGGTGAGGCGCCTGGCAGGCAAGGCGGGTGAGACCAGCACTGCAGGGCTGGGGGACTCACCTGCCCTTCCTCTGTGGCCCTCCACAGCTGGGGCCCTGCACTACCTACACATGGAGGGCTCCTCTGTGAGGGACCACCACCTGTTTTTCTCTGAATTGCAATTTGAGGGGGAAAGATTCCAAGTAGCCAAGCTCATGGGCAAGTCTCCCACAATTCCCAGGGCCCTGCTCACTCCATGGCTTCCTGCCCCAGCCCCACCAGCTCTGCTCTCAGAATCTACGGGAACCAGCATCAGCCCTTCTCTGGGTATAGGTCCTGCACCTCTAGGGAAGCCGCGTTTGAGTCCACGTGTGCTGGGTTGTGTGTGCTGCCTGGAGGCCAGCCCAGTGCCCTGAGTTCTGCCATGAGAATAGAGCAGGGTGGGCAGGGCAGACACAGCCCTCAGCAACATAAATCTGGGGTCTGGGATGTGGGGAGGTCACCTCATGGGGAGGCAGCATGCTGACAGAGGCCTTTATGGGGCAGGGACCCTCCAGGGTGGGAGGCTGGCCCAGTGCCTCTGGCACACAGGGTCCTTCCAGGTCGGGGCTGACCCTGCAGGTGATTTAAGGAGCTCCCAGGCCCCCCACGGTTGCTCAGTGGCTAGCAGAGTCTCTACCACTATCCCCCTTCCCAAGGACCTGCCAGTTGGGTGGTGGCTGTCTCCTCTGTCCCCCACCCATACCCCAGAGCCCCATATCCCTCTTTGGGCCGGGCATCTCCTTCTGTTCCCGGCCGGCCTCTCCAGGGTGAAGCCCTGGGCATGAGTGGTGGCCATCTCCTCAAGGCATCTGCCCCCTGCAGAGGCATGCAGCCATCCCCACCTTGGCTCACCTGGCCGCTTCACCTGCAGGTAGGAATCCCAATGTCAACACAGAGGCCCTGGAAGAATTTAAGAAATTTGCTCAGGGCAAGGGATTCCTGGAGGATGACATCTTTATACCCCTGCAGACAGGTGAGGGGATGTCTCTGCCTGAGCTCCCCACGTCCCCTTGTGTCTTTTTGTGATCTGGGGGTACCCTGAGGCTTCCCACGTCCCTTTCCCAGGTCCCTCACATCCCGCATGTTCCCCTATGGGACTCCAGTCCCTCAGAGACTCCAGGGCCCTGCTTTGGGTCTTGGTCGTCAGGGGGTGTGAGCTCTGGGCTGTGATGGGGTCTGGGCCCTGGACGTCTTCTCATTCCTGGGTTTTTCTTGCTCTCTGTAGAAAGCTGCAGTCCTGAACCACACTAGGGTAAGTGACCCTTAAAGCAAACAAGAGCCCTGGGGTTTAAAGGGCATCCGAATGCACCAGGGCACTGTCAAGTTGCAGACAGGAGGGACCCCTCCCTGCTCTGAGATCCTGTCTGTCCTAAAACATCAATTCCAGGACATTTACAGACTTCTTTCTTGGCTCTGTCACCTGGGTTCCCTATTTGTGTAACTTAGGAACAGTGGACAGGGTCTGGCCCCCACCATGCCCAGGCACCCGTGGAAGCCCTGTGGCTCCCCATTCTCTGGGCATGCTGTCACTGGGGCTCCCCAGCCCTTCTGCATCCCGTGTGGGGCAGTAACATTGGTCCTGCTATGAACAGAGCCAGGTGCCTTTTTTTTTTTTTTTTTTTTTTTTGAGACAGCGTCTCATTCTTTTGCCCAAGCTGAACTGCAATGGCATGATTATGGCTTACTGAAACCTTCACCTCCCAGGCTCAAGTGATCCTCCCACCTCAGCCTCCACAGCAGCTGGTACTACAGGCATGTACCACCACACCCAGCTAATTTTTGTGTGTTTCTGTACAGATGGAGTTTCACCATGTTCTCCAGGCTCGTCTCAAACTCCCAGGCTCAAGCAATGGGCTGGCCTCTATCTCCCAAGTGCTGGGATTATAGGCATGAGCCACTGCCCAGCCCAGGTGCCTTCCAGTCCTGAGAAGGCTCCTTTTCCCAGGCACACCCTCACTGGCTCTCCCGTGTGGACAGACTGGTTGTGGGGAGACAGCAGAGAGGAACCCCTTCTGTTCATGCCAGCTCCACAGTCCCCTGGAGCCTGCATGTGCCCTTCACACTGCAGCAGCCCCCTCCCACTGTCACTGTCCTGGCTTCACTGACCTTCCCTTCTTTTTCAGGACAAGGAACACCTTGGCTCTTCAGCAGCCCCAGAACAGCACCACCTGTCACCTCTGTCCTGCCCAGGGACTTGAGAAAATGCTCCCCTAGCCCAGCCAGCTGTCCCTTTCCACCACCCCCTTTCCTGTGCCCCCTCTACTGATTCTCCATAAAGAGCTTCAGCAGTCCCTGTGACTCTGCCTGTCTGTGGGGTCCTTGGGCAGGGGCTGGCTGGGCACTCCCTTGGGGGTCTGCTGAGTGCAGGGAGTTGGTGGAAAGCAGGAGGAAGGACAGAGGACCCAGCCTCAGCCTGATTCTCTCTGGCGGGTGCCACAGACCTATGTGGCACAGTATGAAGGGCCTAGTGGAGGGTGGCTGCTGGTGGCTCAGCCCAGGGTCCTGGGGTCCTTCCTGCAGGTCAGGCACCCCTCGGAGCTCAGGCTCTGGGGAGAGTGTGGTGGAAGAGGGGTGTGAGGATGAGCTTCTGGGATTGAACTCAACAAACAGAAATGATCCCTCAGCAGAGGGCTGGCTCCAGAGGGCTCACCCACCTCCACCCACTGCTTCCTCTGGGGTCAGACTTGAGGGGCCCTGATCCCCTGCTGGGGAACACACAGACCTGCCCTCACTGCTAAGGACACAGACCACCGCATCTCCCCACCCGGGCAGGCTCAGAAACTACAGGCGACCTTGCCCTTTCCCTTCCAAGAGACACAGCCCCCACCCAGCAGCGCGCCCTCGCACCTCCGCCCTGCCCACATCCCAGCTGGGTGTGTCCTCCCCCTTCTCAGCCTCCAGTTCCTCGGACGGTCCTCAGGGAGTGGACCGGGACCTGACCCGCCCTCAGCAGAAGCGTTGTCCTCCCTTAGTCTCTGTCATTCCCTCAGCGACAGTGCGTTTGCTCTTCTGCCTCTCCAATCCTACCACTTTTTTTTCTTAATAATTTATTAAGGGAAAATTCACAGAAGATCAACATTTTAAAGTGAACAGACCGGTGGCAGTACATTCACAGTGCTGTGCGGCTGTCTCTATTTATTTCTGAGATGGAGTCTTGCACTGTCACCCAGGCTGGAGTGCAGTGGCTCAATCTCAATTCACTACAACCTCCACCTCCTGGGTTCAAACGAGTCTCCTGCCTCAGCCTCCCAAGTGGCTGGGACTACAGGCGCACACCACCACACCTGACTAATTTTTTGTATTTTTAATAGAGGCCGGGTTCACCATGTTAGCCAGGGTGGTCTTGAACTCCTGACCTCAAGTGATCCTCCCACCTCGGCCTCTGAAAGTTCTGGGATTACAGGCGTGAGCCACTCCACCCAGCCTTCACGTTCCCTATCTAGTCCAGGATACCCATCACTCCAGAGGAAAACCCATACCCAGGCCACTCCCCTCCCATCCCTGGCCCTGGTGGCCTCTCAGCTCCTCTCTGTCTCTGTGGATTTGCCTCTTCTGAGTGTTTTCTATTGTTACCTGTGGAGGGTGTCCAGGTTCTTACTTAGTGTTTTGAACAAAGAATTAGACAAAACACACAAAGCAAGGAAGGAATGAAACAACAAAAGCAGAGATTTATTGAAATCAAAAGTACACTTTGCAGCGTGGGAGCAGGCCTGAGGACAGGGCTCCAAGAGCCTAGTTGTAGAATTTTTTGAAGTTTAAATACCCTCTAGAGGTTTCCCATTGACCACTGGGTGTATACCCACGCAAATGAAGCACTGGCCTACAATCAGTCTGGTTTCAGAAAGCAACCAATCAGAGGCTGAAGTGAAGTTACAAAGGCTACGCCTATGCAAACCTCTGATTGGTTGTGGAAAGCAACCAATCAGAGGCTGAAGTGAAGTTAGAAAGTTACACTTCTAGGCAAAGGAAGACTTGGCCAGCAGTCAGTCTGATGGGTTGGGTAAAGCAACCAATCACAGGCCGAAATGAAGTTACAAAGTTACACTCCTATGCAAACGTCTGATTGGCTGTGGAAAGCAATAAATCGGAGGTACAGTTTTCCCTCTGCCAGGCAGTAACAGTGTGGGTGGGTTGCAAAGGGAGTAGCTTTTCTTTTGTTACTGTGGAAAGTTGGGGTTTTCCTTTCGATTTAGTTCTAGAAAGTGAGCATGAAAAAACCCCTTGGGGAGGGATAGGAGGTGAGACTCCTGTTTCTGAGGTGCCTAGAATGGTTAGAATCTCAGCCCTATCGTTTGGAGCCCCAGTTGGATGTTGGCTGGTGTTTCTTCGCTTGTGTCTTTGATGAGTATGCCTGACAGAGGA
This sequence comes from Callithrix jacchus, assembly GCF_049354715.1. Taxonomy (NCBI): domain Eukaryota; kingdom Metazoa; phylum Chordata; class Mammalia; order Primates; family Cebidae; genus Callithrix; species Callithrix jacchus. Next base: position 181,784,041 of record NC_133502.1, on the reverse strand, counting down.
GGGGGTGCTGAGTGGCACCCAGGCAAAGCCACTCCCCGTGGGAGAGCACAGCATCTTCCTGACTCTGGGAGCCAGGAGCTTAGTGTGGCCTTGGTTTGACATATTTCAGTTGAAAAATGGGTCCTTCCCAGCCCCCGACTCATGGTGAAATTGTGGGCAAAATCTGTAGCTTCTCTAAAGCTTAGTTCCTTCAGAGGTCAAAGTCATTTTCTGGTAGAAATTTTGCATCTAAAAATGTGAGGTGTCAATCTAAATAACAAACAGGGAGAAATTCTGCAAATATATTAAGTTTACTCAGCAATGAGATTGCAATCTGGGATATGCAGGCTGTGTCAACACAGGCATATCAACGGAAACTGAAGCGTTGGAAAGCTTTCAAAGGCAAGAGGAGGCATGCACGTAAGTTGGTTTTGAAGCAGAGAACACTGGTTACAGGGTCTTAGCGCAGGAGTTGACATGAGTTCGTTGGTGGAGACGGCATGTCGGGCAGGGGTTATTGTGCATCTGGCCAGCTGTCCTCATGACTCCTATAGCAAGCTGCAGGTTGGAAAGTCCTTGGGAAATGTTCTTGTTACAGGCAGTTTTAGGGAAGAACCCTTCAGGGAGCCTCTGTACTCGTTCTTATCACAGGCGGGTGTGGGTGAAGCCCCTTTCTTCTTAACCTCCTGGCTTACTTTGTTCCAGTTGACATACTGGCTCCAATGTATGATGTTGACAGTGTTTACATTTCCTTCTTTTTATCAAGGTCTGCCTCCAAAAGCATCCGTGCTCAATTGTCCCATGATTAGATTCTGATTGTTCCTTGTGGTTGGGTTGGACCTTTCCCAGCTAGTCTGGTCCCATGTAGTTGGGAAGTGCAGCTGGGAGTCAGACCCCAAAAGTCAAGACCCCTTTGGCCACGTTTGAGCAACAAAGGAGTTAGAAAGAGTGGCTCTCAGGCCAAGGGAGCCTGGAATTCATTGTAAGTTCAATTGTGTCAGTTCCATAGGCGGTGATTATCATTTCAAAGTGCAGGGCCAGCATTACTCTGTTGGGAGCTGTACTTCTGCAGAAATTAACAGACGGTAGTTACAGATTTTAAAAAAGGATCATATGGAGCAGAATCAATAGTAATATGGTAAACGTGGTTTGCATCATGATTCTAAATCACGAAGCCTGTAGATAATCAGCAGAGTAAATCAAATCACCGTGGGGAATTGGGTGAGACTTGTTATAGCCAGATTTTTAGAGCAAACTAGAAGAGTTTGTTTGGAGCAATTTGATGCAGGTGGCTTGTATTTCTCTCTATCTGCTTCCTGTTTCATCTTTTATCCATTACCTTAAGCATCTGCTTATCTTTTTTTTTAAATCTTATGAAATGGGGTCTCACTATGTTGCCTATGCTGGTCTCAAAATCCTGGGCTCAAGTGATCCTCTTATCCCAGCTTCTCAATGTGCTGGGATTACAGGCAGTAGGTGTGAGCCACTGCACCTGGCCAATCTTTTGTTTTTTATGAGGGTAGGTAGCAAAATGTGCATCCTTCAACAAGCACAGTAGCCTTCAACAAGTACTGCTATAGAAACAAGTTATTTAAGAACTTTCAAAACTAGGTTGCAGCAAAGTGATCTTTTATAATAAATTACTATTGTTTACATTGAAAAATAAAAAAAATAAAAAATAAAAATACACACCTGTTTATCTGCTGAAAAAAAAAACTAGGAAAGTTCAGGATTCAGTGCAGCCTATAGGTAGATAATTGCAACTTGAAGACAATGAACAATCTAATCACAGGTGAAGTACAGTTTTTCTCCTGAAAAAATTTTTTCTTTTGAAACATATTTTTTCTCTGTAGTTTCCTTCATCTTTACCAAAGACAATAAGACCAATTTATTTGCACAAGTTTCACCTTATCAAACTTGGCCTGATTATTTACATAAGTGCCATAAGACTAGCAATGGACCATACAGGAATCTCAGATTTAAAAACCTCTTTGGGGCTAGGAAGCCAAATCAAGTCAGATTTTAGACTTCGTTTGCAGTACCTGCAAGCAATTTCAAATATGACATCCCAGTCAAAATCTTATTAATAGAACCAATATTTCCAATTGTATCCTGTTATGTAAAGGGAGCAGATTCCTACTGACGTATGTTTAATAACTATTTACCATAAAAATAAGAATACCCATGAATAGTTTCCAAATTGGGAGGCATCAGGTAGGAAGAAATGTAACAATCTTAAATAAAAAGCTATAAACACATTATCTTTATCAGTCATTTGCTTTCACGCGGTGAGTTCTTGTTCTGCTTGATTTTGATTAGCAGTTTCATGAACCCATCAGTTTCTTCATTAGAGTTCTGGAAGTTTTTATTCAGTCTATTGGTCTTAAAAGTCATTAGAAACCTATATTCAAGAGTACTTGTCAGAGGCTTTTTCATGCTTTCCAAGAAGGAAGAAGCAATTTTGGACTGTAACCAATTACAAATGCTTTTAGAGGTGAATCAAAACTGGATAACAAAATGGAATGGCCATGGTTAAGAAATCTAATGAAATTTCATTGTAACAATAATGCAACTGGCAAGAAAATTCCATCATGTCTATTGCATATAGCATTTTAGATTAATAACCAGAATCATGATTGACGACATCACACCAGGACCATCAGACTTCTATAAATTTCATATAATCCATTATATCAATAATATATCCATAACAAATATTACTTTAAAATATTTAGCATCACTTTTGTATTAGCAAGGGTTCCCTAGAGAGACAGACCTAGTAGGATAGCTATATAAAGGAGTTTATTATGTTTTAACTTACATGACCACAAGGTCCCACAATAGGCCATCTGCAAGCTTGAGGAGCAGGAGAGCCAGTCTGAGTCTCCAGACTGAAGAATTTGCAGTCTGATGTTTGAGAGCAGGAAGCATCCTGCACAGGAGAAAAATGTAGGCTGGGAGCCTAGGCCAGTCTCTCCTTTTCACATTTTTCTGCCTGCTTTATAGTCGTTGGAAGCTGATTAGATTGTGGCCACCAGATTAAGGGTGGATCTCCCTTCCCCAACCCACTGACTCAAATGTTAATCTCTTTTGACAACACTCTCACAGACACACCCAGGATTATTACTTTGTATCCTTCAGTCCACTTGAATTGACACTTAGTATTAACCATCACAACTTTATTGTTTGACAGTGCTTTCCATACAATTTAATGTATCAAACAAGCCTAATTAGTTTAATATCACTCTTGTACAAGGTGAGAGACACATCCTTTGGGGTTTCCAGGGGCTCAACAGGGAAATCTCAAAGTCAATTCTAGGTCAAAGAGACTTACTTGAGAATTTTATTTTTGTAAAGTTTGTCAAAAGGAGGACACTGTGCTCATAAAATAAAGGGCCTGACAGAAAAGACAAAAAGGCTTTTATAGTTCCAAGAAGGATGTAGAGTCCTTTATTAATGTGACCTTATCCAAACTAGATTCCAGATAAAGTCAAAGAGCTCTTACCAAAAAGAAAGAGCTCAGTCTCACTAAGACTCACCAGGGCAGAAAAATTGAGCCATGGAAGTGGAAACCTCTAAAGGGCTTAGTAAGGATACTGCACTCCATTCCAAGAATCACTGATTTCTTCTAAAGGTAATCTGACTTCAGATCCCACTTCTGACACCAAATTATGTCAACCTACATAACAGAGAAATCCTGCAAATATAATGAGTTTATTCAGGAAGGAACCGAAGATTGCAGTCTGGAATGTTCAGCCTATGTGAAAACATAGGCATATCCAAGGAGGCTGAGGCATAGGGAAGCTTTTAAACACAAAAGGAGTGCACATAAATTGTTTTGAAAAGAGAACAGGCTGGGTGCAGTGGCTCAGGCCTATAATCCCAGCTCTTTGGGAAGCCAAGGTGGGCAGATCTCTTAAGGTCAGGAGTGTGAGACCATCCTGGCCAACACAGTGAAACCCTGTCTCTACTAAAAATACAAAGATTAGCTGGGTGTGGTGGCGGGTGCCTATAATCCTGGTTATTACTTAGGAGGCTGAGGCAGGACAATCGCTTGAACCTGGGCGGCAGAGGTTGCAGTGAGCTGAGATTGTGCCACTGCACTCCAGCCTGGGCAACAGAGCAAGACTCCATCTCAAAGAAAAAAGAAGAGAACATTTGTTACAGGGCCTTATTGCAAGAGTTGCCATCAGTTCCTTAGTGAAGGAAGTGTCTTATGCAAGGGTTCCCGTACATCTGGCCAGCTGTCCTCATGACTCATGTAGCAAGCTGCAGTTTGGAAAGTCTTTGGGAAAAGTTATTTTATGGGAAAATGTGCATAAGAGCCCTTCAGGGAGCCTTTGTGATAGTTCTTACTGCTGGCGTGTGTGAGTGAAAGCCGTTCCTTTTTAACCCCCTGACTCAGTTTTGTTTGGGTTTGACACAGGTGACTCTATCTTGATATTGACAGCTTTCACAGAAGCATGTTGTCTCCATTATGTGTTTATTTTTCAAGACTGCTGCATTAGGGTCAATATTAAAAATCAAATATGTTGTTACCAAACATGTTATACACTTACAAAATCCACAGTACTTTTGGAACAATATTTAACACCTGCAAATGTCCCAGTACCCCCCAGTCCTTGGTCACTAACCTTTCAGGGGCCATCAGAGCCTTATCTTCTTGGGACCTCCTTGTGCCTCTTGTTGGGGTAATGTATCCTGGTCACAAAAACATCCTGTTGGCCGGCGTGGTGGCTCATACCTGTAATCCCAGCACTTTGGGAGGCTGAGGAAGGCATATCACTTAAGTCCAGGAGTTTGAGACTAGCCTGGGTAACATAGTGAGACCTCATCTCTACAAAAACCAAAAATTAGCCAGGCATGGTGATGCATACCTGCAGTCCCAGCTACTTGGGAGGCTGAGGTGGGAGGATCCCTTGAGCCCAGGAGGCAGAAGTTGCAGTGAGCCAAGATCACACCACTGCACTTCAGCCTGGGTGACAGAGTAAGACTGTCTCAAAAAAATCCCCCCCCCAAAATTTTTTTTAAAACACCCCAAAACAAACAAAAAAAAAATTTCTGATGTTTAGGGCTGTGGACCAGGTATCTCCAGCAGTACCTGGGCTTCCAATGCTGGATCCAAGATTCCCATGGTTTTGCACCCACAGTGCCTCCACACCCTCATTTCCCTCTCTGAGAACAGGTCAGCTTCCAGCCACACCTGGGCCAGAAGACCTGAGCTCCCCTCTCTCTGCCTTTCCCCTGGTAAACACCCTTGCCTAGGTCCTCCTTCTTTCTCCACTCCTGAAGGGGCAAAGCACATTCCATCCTGAGAGTTATCCTAGCCTCTAGACCCAGGGATTCCTCACCTTTGGCATGGGAGACCCCTGAGGTCAAGGAGAATGAGTCCCATGAGGCCCGGGGACAAGGCAGGAGCCAATGCTGGGAAGACAGATCCTGGTGGTCAGTCAGTTCTAAGCAGCAGGGATTGTAGTGCACTGTCATTTATGCATGTCATCAGGACTAAACTGCATTTGATATTAAGGAAAGGGTTTGGCAATAGGAGGGGTTAGAGGACCTGGAGCTCTCAATTGTGTCAGGGAAAATGCATATTCAGCCACACAAGCATAGTAGTTTCTATCCCATATTGCTCAATCATCCAATAAATGGTTGGATGAATAGGTGGAGAATGGACAGATGGGTGGATGGATAGATGGTGGATGGGTAGATGGATGGATGGATGGATGGATGGATGGATGGATGGGTTGGTGGATGGATGGATGAATGGTGGGTGGATGGATGAAAGGTAGATGGATGGATGAATGAGAGGATGAATGGACAGTGGATGGATGGTGGATGGGTGGATGATGGATGATGGTGGATGGATGGATGGGTAGGCGAATAGATGGGTAATGAATGAATGCATGGATGGTGGATAGATGCATGGATGAATGGTGCACTGCTCACTTGAGGACAGGAGTACCTGGCCAGCATGGTGAAACCCCATCTCTACTAAATATACAAAAATTAGCCAGACGTGGTGATGCACTCTATGGTTTTGCACCCGCAGTGCCTCCACACCCATATTGAGCAATATGGGATAGTAATCCCAGCTACTCAAGGGGCTGAGGCAGAAGAATCACTTGAACCCGGGAAGATGGAGTTTGCAGTGAGCCAACATTATGCCACCGCACTCCAGCCTGGGTGACAGAGTGAGACTGTCTCAAAAATAAATAAATAAATTATGTCCTTATCACATTCAGAAACTCACAACCCAATAATGTCAATTATATATAATTGTGAAATTGCAGGGGACACCTTTCCAGTATTACTTTGGGGACATTATCACATGATAATTCTTATTGGGCAGGAATCTCAAATCCAAATGCCCACAAGCAACTAATTCAAAGAAAAAACAAGAGGCCTAGAGACCAGGTATAAACTACTGAGACAAAGAATAACAGAGGAGGGTAGAGACCAAATGTGAGTAGTGAGAGTGCTGAAGAGCAAGTGTAAATGCAGTCATCCACCCACAGCCACACCCAAATCCGAGAATGCAAAAGTCCCCCACATAAAATGGCACAGTATTTGCATATAACCTATGCACATCCTCTCCTATACTTTATTTATTTATTTTAGACAGGGTCTCGCTCTGTCACCCAGGCTAGAGTGCTGTAGCATAATCCTGGCTCACTGCAGCCTTAACCTCCCAGGCTCAAGCAATTCTCCCACCTCAGCCTCCCAAGTAGCTGGGACTACAGGCATGTGCCACCTTGCCAACATAATTTTTGTATTTTTTGTAGAGATGGGGTATTTGCCATGTTGCCCAGGCTGGTCTCAAACTCAAGCAGCCCCCCTCCCTCAGACTCCCAAAATACTGCGATTACAGATGTGAGCCACTGAGATCAGCTTCTCTCCTGGACTTTAGATCATCTCTAGATTACTTAGAATACCTAATGAAACGCCTCTGCACCAACTGATTCTCATGAGTTGAACATAGTACTTGGCATATCAGGACACTCACTGTTGCCTTTCAGAACTTGATGGATTTTTTCCCAAATTTATCTCATCCATGGTTGATTGAATTCATGAATATGGAACACACAGATAAAATGGTCCATTGTCAGAGGATGATGGAGATGAAGGGGAAATATTGAGGATAACAGAGACCAAGTGTAAATACCAAGGAGGATGAAGACCAAGTGCAAATATGGAGAATGATGGAGATCAAGTATAAATTTCAGAATGATGGAGACCAAGTGTAAATACCGAGGCCGATGGAGATGTAAGTGTAAATTTGAAGATGATGGAGACCAAGTGTAAATACAGAGGATGATGGAGACCAGATGTAAATATGGAGGATGATAGAGACCAAGTGTAAATACTGAGGAGACCAAATGTAAATACCAAGGAGGATGAAGATCAAATGAAAATACTGAGGAGGATGGAGACCATGTAAATATCGAGAAGAGTGGAGACCAATGTAAATATCAGGAGGATGGAGACAAAGTATAAATACCAGGGATGATGGAGACCAAGTGGTAAACACTGAAGAGGGTGGAGAGCAAGTGTAAATACAAAGAATGATGGAGACCATGTGTAAATACTGAGGAAGATGGAGAGCAGGTGTAAGTACAGAGAATGACAAAGACCAGGTGTAAATTGAGGATGATGAGACCAAGTGTAAATGCTGAAAAGGATGGAGAGCAAGAGCAAATACCAAGGAGGTTAGAGAGGAAGTGTAAATACTGAGGAGATTGGAGCACAAGTTTAAATATGGAGAATGATGGAGACAAATTGTAAACACCGAGGAGGATGGAGACCAAGTGTAAATACTGAGAAGAATGGAGAGCAAGCGTAAATACAGAGGAGGCTGAAGATCCATGTAAATACCAAGGGGGAAGGAGACCAAGTATAAATACTAAAGATGATGGAGACCAAGCACAAATAAGTGTAAATACCAAGGGAGACCCTGCTTGCTTCAGCAGCACACAGATGAAGATACCGTGGAGGCTGGAGAGAAACATAAAACAGGAGCATGCAGACTGGGCAGGGGTCGTTTGGCCTCCCTGTCCTTCAGAGTGAAAAACAGCAAAACAAACCACAACAGCCATTATTTACTGAGTTCTTGCTCTTTGTCAGCAAGCAGTAAGTCATCTGAATAACTACGAGGGAAGAGCCATAAATCAACCCATTTTACAGATGATAAAACTGAAACTCAGAGATAAGAAGCTGAGAGAGTTAGTCACTTGGCCCGGATAGAAAGAAGTTAGATTTGGCATACGAATCTAGACCCCGCAATTCCAGAGTCTTGCACCAGCCACGATGCTCTTGGGCCTTTGAACTGACCAGAAAGACTTCATGATTGACTGGGTTCGGTGCTAAAGCAGAGCATAGGCACTGGAAAGCGTGGAAGTCGTAAGTGCTTTGCTGGGTACATTGCCCAAAGGGAACGCATGTGGTAACCAGTACCCACAAAAGCTAGAGCATTTCCAACTCTGTGGGCACCACCCCCCATCCACCCAACCCAGGTGGTCAAAAAACATGAAATTCACCATCTTAGCCATTTTTAAGTGTGTAGTTCAGTAGTAGAATGTATATACTTAAATCATCGTCAAACAAGTCTCCATAACTTTTGAATTGCAAATCTGAAACTTTAAACTCATGAAACAACAAATCCCCCTGTCTTTCTGCCCCCTGCCCCCAGCTCCTGGTAACCACCATTCTACTTTTGTTTCTATGAATATGATAACTTTAGGTACCTCGTGCAAGTGGAATCTCACAGTCTTTGTCTTTGTAACTGGCTTCTTTCACTTTGCTTGGTGTCCTCAAGGTTCATCCATGTGGTAGCCTGTGCCAGAATTTCCTTGTTAAGGCTGAAAAATATTTTCTTATCCACATATACCACATACTGTATTTGCTTATCTGTTCATCCTTCAGTGGAAATTTAGGATGCTGCCTCCTCTTGGCTACAATGAATACGGTGAGCATGAATATGGAAGTATCTTTTCCAGACACAGTTTTCAATTGTTTTGGCAATATACGCAGACGTGGGATTGCCAGATGATATGGTAGTCCTATTTTTCATGATGTGAGGAACTGCCACACTTTTTTCCACATAGGTTGCGCCATTTACATTCCCACCAATGGGGCACAAGTGTTTCTCCACATCCTTGCCAACAGTTACCCAGGCTTTTTCGACAGTTGCCATCCTAATGGATGTGAGGTGATTATCTCATTGTGGACTTGTTTTGCGCTCTCTGATAATTAGCGATTTGAAGCATGTTTTCAAGTGCTTGTTGGTCATTTGAAACCCATCTTTAAGGCCGGGTATGGTGGCTCATGCCTGTAACCTCACCACTTTGGGAAGCCAAGATTGGTGGTTGCCTAAGGTCAGGAGTTTGAGACCAGCCTGGCCAACATGGTGAAACCCTGTCTCTACTAAAAATACAAAAATTAGCCAGGTGAGCTGGCAGATGCCTGTAATCTCAGCTACTTGGGAGGTTGAGGCGGGAGGATCACTTGAACCCAGAAGGTGGAGGGTGCAGTGAGCCAAGATTGCTCCATTGCACTCCAGCCTGGGTGACAAGAGCGAAACTCTGTCTCAAAAAAGGAAAGAAGAAAGAAAGAAAAGAAAGAAAAAGAAAGAAAGAAAGAAAGAAGAAAGAAAGAAAGGAGAAAGAAAACCATCTTTAGAGAAATGTATACCCAAGTCCTTTACTGTTTTTTTTTTTTCTTCAGGAACTGTTATACTCATTTTTTTAAAATGGGTGTATTTAGTTGTTTTCTTATTGAGTTGTAGGGTTTATTTAGTTTGGATAAAAACCTATATCAGGAGAACGATCCAAGATGGCCGATCGCTAACATCCCGGGATTGCAGCTCTCAGGGAAGGCGCGGAGAACTAGAGGACGCCACACTTTCAGACAAAGTCTGGTCGCTCACGGAGCAGAAGATCCCCCAGGGGTGGAAACACATGAGTCGCCAGCGCGACTCTCATGGTCGGCGCAGCGGTTCCGCCGGCACCTCCGCGCGGCAGCGCTCGGCGCAGAGTAAACGGGACCGGTTTCCCTTCTGACCGAGGTTTGGAGCCCCGGGAAGGCAGAGTCGCCTACTACGGAAACGAGAAGGAAGCCCGACAGGAGAATCCTGGGCAGAAAAGCACCATCAGTTTTAACGCCGCTGCTCTGGCCCTGGGAACTAACAACCTGGACGTCCACTCAAGAGACCTAATCTGAAAGTTGGTAATTTCAAAGACGACAGGAGGATAAATTTACAATGACGGGAAGAAACCAGCGTAAAAAAGCTGAGAATACTCAAAGTCAGAACGACTCTCCCTCTAAAGATGATCACAGCTCCACATCAACAATGGAACAAGGCTTGATGGAGAACGAGCGCCTCCTGATGACAGAATCACTCTTCAAGGAATGGATAATAACAAACTTCGGTGAGTTAAAAGAACACGTTGTAGCCCAACGTAAAGAAACTAGGAACTTTGAAAAAAGGTTTGATGAAATCCTATTGAGAATAGACAACTTAGAGAGGAGTATGAGTGAATTAATGGAACTGAAGAATACAATCCAGGAACTCCGAGAAGTATGCACAGGTTTAAACACTCGAATTGTTCAAGCAGAAGAAGGGATATCAGAGGTCAAAGTCCAACTTAATGAAATAAAACGTGAAGAAAAGATTAGAGAAAAAAGGATAAAAAGGAATGAGCAAAGTCTCCAAGAAATGTGGGACTATGTGAAAAGACCAAATTTACGTTTGATAGGTGTACCTGAATGCGACGGAGAGAATGAATCCAAGCTGGAAAATACCCTTCAGGATATTATTCAGGAAAATTTTCCTAAACTAGTAAAGCAGGTCAACATTCAACCCCAGGTAATACAGAGAACACCACAAAGATATTCCTCAAGAAGAGCAACCCCAAGGCACATAATCGTTAGATTCACCAGGGTTGAAACGAAGGAGAGGATACTAAGGGCAGCCAGAGAGAAAGGTCAGATAACCCACAAAGGCAAGCCTATCAGACTTACAGCAGATCTCTCGGCAGAAACTCTACAGGCCAGAAGAGAGTGGGGGCCAATATTCAACATCCCCAAAGAACAGAACCTTCAGCCCAGAATTTCATATCCAGCCAAACTAAGCTTCACAACTGAAGGAAAAATAAAATCTTTTATGAACAAGCAAGTACTCAGAGATTTTATTACCACCAGGCCTGCTTTACAAGAGCTTCTGAAAGAAGCATTACACACAGAAAGAAACAACCAGTATTAGCCTTTCTAAAAATACACCAAAAAGTAAAGAGCACCAACATAAAGAAGAAATTACACCAACAAATGGATAAAACAGCCAGTCAACATCAAATGGCAGTAACCCTAAATTTAAATTGACTAAATTCCCAATCAAAAGACACAGCCAAAACCCAACGGCATGTTACATCCAGACCTGTTTCACATGCAAGGATACACAAAGACTCAAAACAAAGGGATGGAGAAAGATTTACCAACCAAATGGAGAGCAAAAATAAATAATAAATAAATAAAAAGCAGGAGTTGCAATTCTCGTATCGGATAAAATAGATTTTAAAGCAACAAAGATAATAGTGGTAAAAGGATCAATGCAACAACAAGAGCTAACGATCCTAACACCCAGATACGAGACTTAAATTCAGTGAGACAGAAAATTAATAAGGATATCAAAGACTCGAACTCAGATCCAGAACAAGTAAACTTAATAAATATTTATAGAGCTCTCCACTTCAAATACACAAAATGTACATTCTTGTCAATACCACATCACACCTACCCATTAGTTTAAATGAAACATTGATTGGCCATTATTAATACCCAATTTTTTTCAAAATAAAGCAATATTTCCATTTACTCTCCCTCTTTCTCTTCCTCTTTCTTCCTCTCCTTTACTTATTATTTTTTTTTCTTCCCTTCTCTCAAAAAAAAAAAGAAATCAACTTGTAAACCTCTAGATCCAGGTGGGCAATGTCTCTTTCATTGCTTGATTTCCTTTCTTCCCTTCCCTCCCTCCCTCCCTCCCTCCCTCCCCGCTTCCTCCCTTCCTTCCTTCCTTCATCCCTTCCTAAAAAAAAAAAAAAAAACCTATATCAGAGCTATGACTTGCAAATACTTTTCCTCAGCTTTGGGTTACCTTTTCACTCTGCCATTAGTGTTTTTGAAGCATGAAAGTGTTTATGATTGATGGACTTCTGTCTGTCTGCTTTTGCCTTGGCTTGCCTGTGTTTTTGATGTCATATCTGAGAAGTTGAATATACAATTCAAATTTTCCTGTATTTTCTTCTAGAGTTCACTGCCGGACCTGGGCTATGTCACCCAATAGGAGGACTGGCCAATGGCTCTCTTCTGGTCAGTGGCTGAGCTGGACCAGAAGCCCAGGGCCTGGCCCATAGTGAGCATGATGACCCAGGTGTTGGGGACACAATGGCAAAGCAATCTCCCAAGGTGCTGGCAAAAACCAGCTGGGTGTTCAGGCACAGACTTGTAAGCGCCAGCCCTGGTATCAACGAGGTTTAACCAGAGATCTTTCCAGAGTGATGCATAAAAGGCTCCCTTCCACTCTTTCTTATTTTCCTTCTCAACTACATTGCATTTTTCCATGTGGATGGTCATCATTTATTTAACCAGACCCTTGCTGGAGGAAATTGGGTTGTTTCTAATCTTTTGCTCTTGTGAGGAAAGCTGCAATCAATAACTGTGGACATACGTCAAGTGTAGATGTGTTAAGTTGGATAAATTCCCTGTACTGAGACTGATAAATGAAAGCATAAATACATTCGTAATTCTGGGTTTCTTTTTTTGTTTTGAGACAGAGTCTCTGCCACCCAGGCTGGACTGCAGTGGTGTGATCTCTGCTCACTGCAACCCCCACCCCCTGGGTTCAAGTGCCTCAGCCTCCCAAGTAGCTGGGATTACAGGAGCTCCCTGAGGTTTGTCTGTCTTCATGTGACCTGGAGGTCACATACCCAGCTAATTTCTGTATTTTTTTGTATGGTTTTGCCATGATGGTCAGGCTGGTCTTGAACACCTGACCTCAAGTGATCCACCTGCCTTGGCCTCCCAAAGTGTTAGGATTATAAGCATGAGCCACTGCTCCTGGTCAATTTGTAATTTTGGCAGATATGATCCAACTGCGTCCATTGGCAGACAACCTCTATTTCTGTCAGCAATGAGCACAAGCTCCTATTTCTACACAGCTCCAGAGTGTATTTGCAAACCTTTAGACAATTTTGTATATTACCATTGAGAATGCACATACGTTCATATGCTCAAAGCCTTTTATATTTCTTTTTGTAAAGGGTCTCATAATCTCCTTTGCTTATTTTTCCATTGTGTGGCTGACCTTTTTCTTATCAATTTCTAGGAGCTCTTTACATATCTGGGACCTGAGTCGTTTTCCTGAGATAAGAGTTGGAGGTATTTGTTCCCAGCTTATTATTCCTTCCTGTTCACATTGTGGGGCTCCCCCTACTACTACTATAGATGTAATACATTCTTTATGAAATACAACTACAGATATTGCTATGCGGAATCTGAGGAACCAATTTTAAAATTTATGTAGAAATACAAAGGACTAAAATAGAATCAGAAGAATCTTGAATAAGAACAAATTTTGAGGACATATGCTAGAAGATATACAGACTTATGAAGCTACAGGAGTCAAGGCAGTGAGGTGTAGTGCACAAAAAAACGCACAAAGCAACAGAAAAGAATGGAGGCTCGCGGAGTAGGGTGGCTCACGCTTGTATTCTCAGCACTCTGGAGGCCGGGGTGGGCAGATCTCTTGAAGCCAGGAGTTCAAGACCAGCCTGGTCAACATGGTGAAACCTCATCTCTACTAAAAATACAAAAGTTAGCCAGGCATGGTGGCTCATACCTATAGTCCCAGCTACTTGGGAGGCTGAGGCAGGAGGATTGCTTGAACCTGGAAGGCAGAGGTTGCAGTGAGCCAAGATTGTGCCACTGCACTCCAGCCTGGGAAACAGAGTGAGATTCTGTCACACACACACACACACACACACACACACACACACACGAAGAAAGAAAAAGAAAAAGGAAAGAAAGAAAAAAATGGAGGTAACCTAGACTGAAACACAGACATTGATGAATCCCATGAGCTGAATGCAGGAAGCCAGACACACGAGAGTATGTTCCGAAGATGAACAAACATTATGCCCATGCAGACACCACATTAGCAGAGAGAAGAACAAACCCCATTGGCCAGTCCTCCCATCGGGTGACATAGCCCAGGTCCGGCAGTGAACTCTAACCCTGGGCCTCCAGGTCACATGAAGACAGACAAACCTCAGGGAGCTCTTCTTTGCCCGCCTTGAAGAATTAAGGCCAACTTTATTATGGAACCAGGAAATGGATTTCCTCACATGCCTATTTTGTAGATGGGAAAACTGAGGCCCAGTGAGGGGAAAGCCATTGGGAATCATGGATAGCATGGTATGGCCATTCAGAGCATGGATCTCACATCCGCTCCACCACAGGCCCCACCCAGGCCAGCCCCGAGCTGCTGGACAGGAACTTGTGCCTGAACCACTGATCCTGGCAGCTGTTCCCACTGAGCTTGGACCACATGCCTGAGACCTGCCTCCCCTCATTTCAACCCTGCTTGGGCAGCCCCACACCAGTGGGGATGGTGCTTGTTCACAGCAGTTCTCCCAAGCCTCTAGAACTGAGGCTGATACAGGGGGCACTCCATGTTTACTGAATAAATAGATGAATGAGTCAGTGCCATCCTCCCAACTGCCCTGTGAGGGGGTGCTCTAAAGAGTCCTGCCATACAAAGAAGTCTTGGGTTCATTCATTCATTCATTCATTCATTCATGCATCCAGCACCTGTGTGCTGCTCCTTGTTGTGTGCAGACACCCGGAATATGACAGTGAACCCCAGACACCCAGAATAGGGTGGTGAACCCCAGACACCCGGAATATGACGGTGAACCCCAGATACCCGGAATAGGGTGGTGAACCCATTACACTGGAATACAATGGTGAACCCCAGACACCCAGAATAGGGTGGTGAACCCCAGACACCCGGAATACAACGGTGAACTCCAGACACCCGGAATATGACGGTGAACCCCAGATACGCGGAATAGGGTGGTGAACCCCAGACACCCAGAATAGGGTGGTGAACCCATTACACTGGAATACAATGGTGAACCCCAGACACCCGAATAGGGTGGTGAATCCCCGACACCCAGAATAGGATGGTGAACCCCAGACACCCGGAATAGGGTGGTGAACCCCAGACATCCAGAATAGGGTGGTGAACCCCAGACACCCAGAATAGGGTGGTGAACTCCACACACCCAGAATACGACGGTGAACCCCAGACACCCAGAATAGGGTGGTGAACCCCAGACACCCGGAATATGACGGTGAACCCCAGACACCTGAAATATGACAGCAAACCTAGACACCGTCCCTGTCCTGGGAGCTCACAGATCAACAGAGGGGGCAGCATCTCACCCACAGCCAGCGTGGGGGCTACAAAGCTAGAGCCTGCTCCAGCATAAGGTCTTGTTCCACCCACAGAGCTAGAGCCACCTCCAGCTCCTACTCTTGGACCAGCTCCAGAGATGAAGCCATCTCAGTGTCAGTTCTTGCACCCTTCTGGCATCAGACTATAGTTAGAATCAGCCCCAGAACAAGAGCCGTTCTGGATCCAGCTCCAGCACCACTGCCCAGGGTGGAGGCAGCTTCAGCCCCGGCTCAGGCCCCAGCTCCTGGCATAGCCCGGCCACTCGAGCGTCAGCCACAACTCCAGCTGCAGTGTGGGAGCCAGGTGGGCACCACCTTCAGCACCAGCTCCCACGCCAGAGTTTTACTGCCCCTCCCTGGGATGGCAACATTTCATTTTTATTGCATGTTTCTATTTCATATTCTTTATGGTTTATTATATTTTGTGATTTAAATTTTATATACAGGACAGGTACAGTGGCTCAGGCCTGTAATTCCAGCTCTTTGAGAGGCCAAGGCAGGTAGATTGCTGGAGCTCAGGAGTTTGAGATCAGCCTGGGAAACATGCTGAAACCCCGTTTCTACAAAAAAAAAAAAAAAAAAAAAAAAAAAAACTACAAAAATTATCCAGGCAGGGTGGTGCTCAGCTCCTCAGGAGGCTGAGGTGGGAGGATTACTTGAGCCCAGGAGGTTGAGGTTGCAGTGAGCCACGATATCATCACTGCACTCCAGCCTGGGTGACGAAGCAATGCTCTATCTCAATGAAACAAAACAAAACAAAGTTATATACAATGAAATTTAACCTTCAATCTTTGTAAACTGTGCAATTCATGGATATTAAAGGCACTTACTGTGTGGTGTGACCGTCGCCACCGTCTAGTTCTGGAAGTTGCTCATCGCCACTAACAGACACCCTATGCCCTTTAGACACCACTCTCCACGCCTCACCTCTGACAGCCACTCATCCGCTTCCTGTCTCTGTGGCGTTCCCTGTCTGGCCTGTGGCTCCTCATGAGCACAACTGACCATCCTTCCACCCTTCCCCACCAAGCTGAAGACGCCTGACGACGCCAACACGTTTGTTTTTAACCATGAACGCTACCACCGACTATGAATTTGTCCAGAAGAAGCAACCTGTACCAAGGGGACACAGGTCAGTGTGGAGCCAGCTCAGCCCTCCTCGCATGAAACACAAGGGACTGGGGATTGCTAAGAGCACCCTCTCGGCTATCTCTTGTGTTGACTCACCACGGGGCTGCCCTCCCCAGGGTCTGGCTGGTCGCTAGGCACTTACAGACTGGAGGGGACCAGGCCAGCCAAGCACCTTCCACCCATCTGCAAGCCCAGGCCACCCCAGACTCCAGTGACTCTGTCCTTCTGTTGGATAAAACACCTGCTGGTCAGCAGGCTGACCTGGCCTCAGTGGACCGCCATAGGGGCCTTCTGTGCCCTGAGAACCAGAGTACCAGCTAATCCTAGCCAGTGGGTGCTGCCACCATGCTTTGAGCCCTGTCGGCCCCAGGCACTGCCCCCTGCTGACATGTCCCTGACACCTTCCCAGTGCAGGTCACTGCCATCTGTGCCCGGGGCATCCTAGAACACCCACTCACCCAGCAGATCTGACCATGGTGAAGCTGCCCTTCTAGCTGCCAGGCCCCCAGCAGGGAACTCAGGACCAGAGGCAACTTCCACTCAAGCCCTGAGACCAGCTCAGGTAAGGCTCCTCCCTCAGCAGCCTGGATGGTGCCGATGCACTCAGCATGCACTCAGCTGGCTCCTCCAGCTCCAGAGTGGAGGAGATCATCAGAGTGGTCCTGGGGCCACCTAATGGCTGGGAAAAAAGGCGACTGCTCGCCCTTCTCCCTCACAACTCTCATTCTGCATCCCCTCCCAGATGCGTGCCTGTGTTCTCCGTCTGCACCCACAAAAGCAGTAACAAGCCCCTGACTCCTGAATGGAGCTGCTAGAAATATCAGAGGTGGATGCTGGCCTCAGAAGTGCTCAGGGTCCAGGCTTCTGCCGATCTTGCTATTTTCCTCAGTTCTGGGAATCGACCTCACTGTCTTCCCCGGGGAGCCTCCGGCATCAGCTGTGACTCCAGCAGCACCTCCTCCTCTTCAGCTTCCAGCACACCACAGCTGCTAAACCCACCATCAAATTCTCAGTCTCAGGACTCTGCAGCCAGCTCCTCACAGTGCTCTACCACCTGCAGGTAGGCGATGCTACATCATCCGCATCAGCCTGGACAAGGGCAAGGCAACAAGAGCATCCTGGTGAGCCAGGCAGGCGGGCAGTCCCTGGTCCCCTCACTCAGGCCTCTCTGGGTACAGACAGACCTCTCCTGCAGGACTGTTTTGACAAGCAGCCAGTTTTGGGCCATCCAGGCAGCATGTCCAGCCTGAGAGGAGCCAGATGGCCCCACAGTCAGCTCCCAAAGCAATTTAAAATTGGAGCCAGTGCCAGACACGGAGCTAGACCCAGTGCCAAGTTCAGAGGAACAGCCAGTGGCAGCACTGGCCCTCGAATCAGCTCCAGAGGTAGAGCCCAGGCCAGCAACAGCTCCTGCACCAGCTGCAGAGCTAGAAGTGGCTCCAGAAACAGCTTTAGAACCATCACCAGAGGTAGATCCAGCTCCGGTCTGAACCTGAACATCAAATCCAGAGCTTGGGCACCTTTATCAGAAATTGCTGCACTAGCTGCCGTGGTGGCTCAAGCAACAGCTCTACAGCTTGAACCAGCTCTAAATCGATAACAGAATTGGAGTCAATGCCAGGTTCATACCATAGCCAGCACCAGAGTCAGAGGAAGAGTCAGCTCCAGAACCAACTCCAACACCAGCTAGAAGCAAGAGCCTGGGCTCCCTCCAGAGCCTTAACAAGAGCTTTCGCTCCAACAACAAAGCAACTCCCGAGACAGAAGCAACTCTCTCGCTAGCTCAGATACCATCTCTAAACCCAGCTGCAGCAAGAGCTCTAGCTCCAACACCAATGTAGAAATCACTCAAGCACCACCACTCCCAGCAACTCCAGTGATAGAGGCAGCTCTAACACCAACTCTGGTGCCATCTCTAGAGCTATGACCTGCCCCAGCACCAATTCAAGGAGAGAGCCAGTGAGAGTTTAGCTTTCGACGTGGCTCCAGAACCACCTGTAGCATCACTTCCTGGCCTAGAGCCACTCCAACATCCACTTCACAGCTAAGGCTAGCCCTGTCTACACGGCAAGACCCGACTCTGGCACCACCTCTAGAGGGAGAGCCAGTCGCTGGCCCAGATCCACAGCTAGAGTCAGCTCTGGCACCAGCTCCAGTGCCAGCCCCAGAACCAGAACCTTCGTGTCCTTCACCTGTCAAGGCATTCTTTTTTTTCAGGCTGGTTTTCTTTTATTCATATTCTTTATACTTACCCGTATTGTATGTTATAAAATTCATGTAAAATAAAGTTTACCTTTTAAAACATGTTCAATTGTACAACTGAATGGTATTCACTACATTCACGATTCTGGGCACCATCACCACTATCTAGTTCTAAACACGGTCATCACCCCAAACAGAAACCCAGTAGTCAGTCACCCTCCAGCTCCTACTCCGGCTCCTCCAGCACCAGAGCTGGCCCCTGCACTGGCAGTAGAGCGCCCCCTGATGCCAGCCTCGAATTTGCCACCTACATCTATTAGTCTACCTTCTCTGGATTTTTCATAGGAGTGGAATCATACATATCATGGGTGGCCTTCGTTGAAGTGTTTCTTGCACTTAGTAAAATGTTTTCAAGGTTCATTCATTTTGTAGCATATAGAAATAACTCATCTCTCTTTATGGCTGAATAATATTCCACTGTATGGACAGACCACACTTTTTTGTTTTGCAACAGGGTCTAGCTCTATTGCCTGCCCAGGCTGGAGTGCAATGGCACAATCACGGCTCGCTAGTCTATTTTTATTTATATATTTATCTATTTTTGTAGAGATGAGGTCTTACTCTGTTGCCCAGACTGGTCTTGAACTCGTGGCCTCAAGTGATCCTCCTACCTCATCATCCCAAAGCACTGGGATTATAGGCCTGCGCCACCACACCCAGCTTGTATTCAGTCCTTTTGGGTATAGGAAAAGAAATCACGGAGTCAAATGGTAACACTATGCTGAACTTTCTGGGGAGCTGCCAAACTGCTTTCCACAGCCACTGCACCATTTACACTTACTCCAGCAAAATATGAGGCTTCGGTCTCCTCAACATCCTCTCCGGCAGACGTGATTTTCATCTTTTAAAATACAGCCACGCAGTGGGTGTGGAGTGGCATCTCACTGTAGCTTGGTTTACATTTCTCTAACATCTAATGAGGCCAATCATCTTTTCACGTGCTAATGGCACTTCTACATCTGCTTGGGAGAAACGTCTATTCAAGTCTTCCATCCATTTTTAATTGGGTTATTTGGGTTTTGACATTGAGCAGTAAAAATTCTGTATCTATTCTGGATATAAAACCTTTATCAGATTTATAATTTGCAAATATTCTCTACCATTCTGTGGGTTCACTTTTCATTCTTTTTAGAGTGTCCGTAAGGGGTTTTAATTTCAGTGAAGTCCAATGGAACTGT
This sequence comes from Callithrix jacchus, assembly GCF_049354715.1. Lineage (NCBI taxonomy): Eukaryota > Metazoa > Chordata > Mammalia > Primates > Cebidae > Callithrix > Callithrix jacchus. The sequence continues at coordinate 181,763,981 of NC_133502.1, read as the reverse complement.
TTTTGTCTTCTGTTGCTTGTGCTTTTTGTATATTCAAGAAATCATTTCCAAATCAAAGGACATAAAGATTTGCTCCCATGTTTTCTTCTAAGAGTGTCATTTTTCTTTCCCCCACCAGGCTGGAGTGAGTGCAGCGGCGCCATCTCAGCTCCCTGCAGCCTCCACCTCCTGTGTTCAAACAACTCTCATACCTCAGCCTCCCAAGGAGCTGTGATTACAGGCGTGTACCACCATACCTGGTTATTATTATTATTTTTTAATAGAGATGGGTTTTGCCATGTTGGCCAGGCTGATCTTGAACTCCTGGCCTCAAGCGTAACACTTGCCTCAGACTCCCAAAGTGCTGGGACCACAGGCACGAGCCACCATGCCCAGCTGAGTGTTAAAGTTTTATTTCTCAAACATAGATCTTTAATTCATTTTAAGTCAATATTTTACATGGTATTAGGTAAGGCTCCAACTTCTGTCTTTTCGCCGGGGATATGCAGCTCTCCTGGCATCATTTGTGGAAGAGACTGTTTCAGTCTCATTGAATATTGAGTGATCCTGACACCCATGCTGAACATCAGCTGACATCCACGTGTGGATTTATTTCCTGATTCTCACTTGTATTCCACTGCTCCGTATGTGTGTTCCTCATCTCTGCAGAGACTTTGCCGAAATCGCTTATTAACTCTAACACTATTTTTATTCCACAGAATGTTTTGCACATAAGTTCATGTCATCAATAAATAGAGATACATGGCCAGGCACGGTGGCTCACGCCTATATTCCCAGCACTTTGGAAGGCTGAGGTGGGCGGATCACAAGGTCAGGAGTTCGAAACCAGCCTGGCCAATATGGTGAAACCCCGTCTCTACTAAAAATACAAAAATTAGCCAGGTGTGGAGGGGGCGCCTATGATCCCAGCTACTTGGGAGGCTGAGGCAAGAGAATCGCTTGAACCCAGGAAGCGGAGGTTGCAGTGAGCTGAGATCATGCCACTGTACTCCAGCCTGGGCGACAGGGCAAGACTCTGTCTTGGAAAAAAAAAAATAAAGATACTTTTACTTCTTCCTTTCCAATTTTGGTGGTTTTATGTCTTTGTCTTGCCTAATTGCTGTAGCCAAACTTCTATCGTGACGTTGGAGTGAAGTGGTGAAAGCGGGCTTGCTGGTCGCCTTGTTCCTCGTCTTAGGAGGAAAGCGCTCAGTCTGCCACCACCGAGAAGTGGGTGTGAGCTCATCACAAGTGCTCTTTGTGTCCTGTTGACGAAGTTCTCTTCTGTTTCTCTTTTATTGAGTGCTCTTATCAGGAAATTGTTGGATTTTGTCAAATGCTTTTTCTGCACGAATTGAGATAGTGGGTTTTTCCCTTCATTCTAGGGAGGTGGTGTTTTATACCGAAGATTTTGAGAAGTCTGAGAAGGATTGGTGTTACGTGTTACATGGGAGGATTCAGCAGTGAAGCCGCCTGGTTCTGGGCTTGTCTTTGTTGGGAAGTTTCTGATCGCTGACTCAACCTCCTCACTCTAACAGGTCTGTTTAGATTTTCCATTTCTTGACTCGGGTGTGTTTGTTTTTAGGAATTTGTCCGTTTCATTTAGGTTAACAAACTAGTTGGCCTACAATTGTTCCTAGCATTCTCTTTATAAATCCTTTTTATTGGGCCGGGTGTGGTGGCTCCCACCTGTAATCCCAGCACTTTGGGAGGCTGAGGCGGGTGGATCACGAGGTCAAGAGATCGAGACCATCCTGGTCAACGTGGTGAAATCCCGTCTCTACTAAAAATACAAAAAATTAGCTGGGCATGGTGGCGCGTGCCTGTAATCCCAGCTACTCAGGAGGCTGAGGCAGGAGAATTGCCTGAACCCAGGAGGTGGAGGTTGCGGTGAGCCGAGATCGCGCCATTGCACTCCAGCCTGGGGAACAAGAGCGAAACTCTGTCTCAAGAAAAAAAAAAAATTATTTTTATTTCTCTGGGGTCATTGGTGATGAAACACTGTCATTTCTGAGTCTAGTAATTTGAGTCTTCTCTTTTTTTTTTAGTCAGCTAGCTAAAGGTTTCTCAATAGTGTAAACCTTTCATAGAAGGACCACGTCTTCACTAATGTCCTTTAGTGCTCCTCCGTCCTCCATCCCATTTATCTCTGCTTTAACTGTCATTATTTCCTTCCATCTGCTAACTTCATGGGGATTTGGGGGCTTTTTGTTTGTTTTGTTTCTTTGCTTTATGACAGGGTCTCGCTCTGTCACCCAGGCTGGAGTGCAGTGGCATCATCTTGGCACACTGCAGCCTTGACCTTATGGACTCAAGCAATCCTGCCACCTCAGCCTCTCCGGTAGCTGGGACCACATGTGTTAATTTTTTGTAGATACAGGGTTTCACTATTTTGCCCAAAGCTGGTCTCGAACACTTGAGCTCAAGCAGTCCTTCTGTCTCAGCCTCCCAAAGTGCTGGGATTACAGGCATGAGCCACCGTGCCTGCAAGGGCATCTTCTAATCAACTCCTGGTACCACCCAGCTTCAGGGCTTCCCTTCCTATGGTCTTACTTGCAGAGTGGCTAAGCACAGACTGGAGTGGGCAAGGTCGACCAGACACCCTCCACTCACCTGTCAGCCCAGGCCACCTCCAGATTCCACTTTCACACTGAACCTCTCCTGTTGCTGGGCAGGTCACCTTCTGATAACCAGGCTGACCTGGCCTCTGTGGACTACTCACTACCTTAGGTATCTTTTGCACCCCAGGATCCAAAGGAGTAGCTGACTTTTTCCAAGGAGCACTGCCTGTGGGTATGGAGCCCTGATACCAAGAGATGACTGTCCTCTGTGCCCTTCCCTCACACCTCCCCAGGTATGGGTCACTGCCACCTGTGCCAAAGGGCACCCTTGGAACACCCAATCACCCAGCAGGTGTGACCTTCCCTCTGGCCATGGAACCTAGGACCTGCAGCAGCCCCTACTCCAGGTGCTGGAACCAGCTCAGATGCAACTGTCTCAATCCAAGGAGTCTGGGACTCCACCTACTGGGACTCCCGCTAATGGGACTCCACCTACCGGGACTCCAGCTAATTTTCTGCATAAAAGTTATGGGCCCAGAATTTGTGCAGTTTTAGATAAATGGGTTAACCTAACTAAAGAAAGCTTATAATTAAGATGGCTGCAACAAGGAAGGTTTAATTTGGATAAAGTTGTTTATTTGTGAGGGATATTAGAAAAAGAGGGATCAAAAACCCCACGAAAACAGTGGGATGTATTCTTTCATTGGTATGCAGAGGCCTCTAAAAGACTAAATCACTCAAAAATTGACTCCTTAAAGGATTATTTGCAAAAATCAAATGAAAAGCTTAAGCAGCAGACTAAGGACATGGAGAAAGAGGATGGCACGTTGACTGAACTCACCCCGGCTGTTCCTCTTCGTTATCCTTCTCCACCTACATATGCTGAGTCCAGCAAACTTTTTGCTAAATTACCCTTTCAGGCCAGGCATGGTGGCTCATGCCTGTAATTGCAGCACCTTGGGAGGCCGAGGTGGACAGATCACCTGAGGTCAGGAGTTTGAAACTAGCCTGGCCAACATGGTGAAACCCCATTTCTACTAAAAATACAAAAATCAGCTGGGTGTGGTGGTGGGTGCCTGCAGTCCCAGCTACTCAGGAGACTGAGGCAGGAGAATCACTTGAACCCGGAAGGCGGAAGTTGCAGTGAGCCAAGATCACGCCACTGCACTCCAGCCTGGGTGAAAGAGTGAGGCTCTGTCTCAATAAATAAATAAATAAATAAATAAATAACCCTTTCACCCTGAAGATGATTAAAAAAAAAAAAACGAAGTTAGATGCCTTACAACTGAGGCCTTCTGATCAGCCAGGCCTGCCTGCTATAACTACTTTCACTCCACGGTCTAAAACTGAGCCTGCAGCCATTGTGAAGGATTTTTCTGCCCCCAAGGGAAAATCCTCAAAAATGTATGAATTTAGAATCCTCATAGAAGCTTATGATCCAGGACCTCCTGACCTTTACCAGTTGATTCCTGTGATATTGGGGCCTGGTACAGCTCTGGAATGAATGGGAGCGGCAGACTGGGACAAACCGAGGAAGATATTAAAGACCCCTCCAAAAACGCCTCACAAGAAGGACCAAAAGTAGCCAGAAAAATCCCTGAAAACCTTTTAAATTCAATTCCTAAAATTTTTCCACAAAAAATAAACTAGTTTCAGATTGCAGGGCTCACTTAGAAACACGGTTTGTGAAACACTGTGGGCTCAAAGTACAGCAAGAAGTATTTCCTGCAGGGACAGAAATGGGATTAAGTGCTCTATTTGTAAATGGACTCCATCTCCACCTTAGCAGCTTAATTAAAAGACATAAGTTGGGATAGGAAGCTACAGATATGACTGAATTGGCGGTCTTAGCTGAACATTTTGAGAGGACTCTAGAGAAAGAGAAAACTCAAAAGGCTCACAAGCTTATGGTCCTTCAGTTACAACAGTTACAGGGACTGGAACCCAAGGGACCAGTCATTTTATTTATTTATTTATTTAGTGATGGCGTTTTGCTCTTATTACCCAGGCTGGAGTGCAGTGGTGCGATCTCGGCTCACTGCAATCTCCGCCTCCCAGGTTCAAGCGATTCTCGCTCCTCAGCCTCCTGAGTAGCGGGTATTACAGGCACGTGCCACCATGCCTGGCTGATTTTTGCATTTTTAGTAGAGACGAGGATTCACCATGTTGGCCAGGCTGGTCTCAAACTTCTGATCTCAAATGATCCACATGCCTTGGCCTCCCAAGTTGCTGAAATTACAGGTGTAAGCCGCCATGTCCGGCTCCTTCTCATTTTAAGTCACAATCATGAGGTCCTACAACAAGAAGTTATTTACCCCAAGATGTCTGCCTGTATTGCAAACAACAGGGCACTGCAAAAAGGACTGTTCGCTTTTCTATCAGTCGGCCAATGAGCCTCCCTTTAGGCCAAACTGTCTCGCCACTAGAGGGAGCCCAAAAGACTTTAGTCCTCCTGATAAAAGTCAACATTGATGAGGATCCAAGGGATTCTCCGGTAGCTTGCTCTCCCTAACACGTTTAAATCAACGTGGAGAAACAGGTTAAAATAAATGGGGCGTTGTGTACAGTCCTCCTGGAAACGAGCTACTCTATCTACTATAAACCCCACCTTCATAAGCCAGCAAATCCCTCGGAGTAAAAACGTCCTTTGTGACAGAGTTTTCTTATTTTTATTTTTATTTTTGAGACGGAGTTTCGCTCTTGTTACCCAGGCTGGAGTGCAATGGCGCGATCTCGGCTCACCGCAACCTCTGCCTCCTGAGCAGCTGGGATTACAGGCACGCGCCACCATGCCCAGCTAATTTTTTGTATTTTTAGTAGAGACGGGGTTTCACCATGTTGACCAGGATGGTCTCGATCTGTTGACCTCGTGATCCACCCGCCTCGGCCTCCCAAAGTGCTGGGATTACAGGCGTGAGCCACTGCGCCCGGCCTGTGAGAGAGTTTTCAAATCAAGTTCAAGGGGTTCCCATATCTGAACCAATCCAATTACCTTTGGGCCCCTCTTCAGAAAAACGCTTTTTTACTCTGTTAACTGCTCCGGTAAACTTGGAAGGGCGAGATTTACTATCAAAACTAAAAGGGCACAAAAAATTTTTCTCAGGAGAAATAATAGTTTCCTGATTCTCCTGAATCAGAATTTTTACGTAGCCTACAGGCAGAAATCGATAAGATTGAAACTCAGCCCTGTAATACCCCTGATCTTCTAAAAATGCCTAAATGTTTTTGGGCCTCTTCCCCAACTGATAAGGTAAGAAATAAAAGTGTATAACCTATAAAGATACAAACAGATCATTCTAAACCTTTGCCTAAATTACCCCAATATCCTCTAAAACCTGAAGCAATTCAAGGGCTCTTGCCAATTGAAGAAGATTTAATTAAACAAGGACCCATAATCCCATGCACCAGCCCTTGTAACATTCCAATCCTACCATTTAAAAAACCAAATGGACGAGGCTGGAGATTTGTTCAAGATTTATGGGCAATGAATAAAATTGTAATACCAAGATTTCCTGTAGTTCCAAATCCTGATAGTTTATTATCTAACGTAACAACTAGTTCCGAGTGGTCCACATTAATAGACCTCTGCTCAGCCTTCTTTAGCATTCCAGTTCATAAAGAAAGTTTGGTGGCTCACACCTGTAATCCCAACACTTTGAAAGGCCAAAGGCGGGCAAATCACCTGCAGCCAGGAGTTTGAGACCAGCCTGGCCGACATGGTGAAACCCCATCTCTACTAAAAATTCAAAAATTCGTCAGGCGTGGTGGTGACGCCTGTAGTCCCAGCTACTCTGGAGGCTGAGGCAGGAGAATCACTTGAAACCGGGAAGCGGAGGTTGCAGGGAGCCAGAACCATGCCATTGCACTCCAGCCTGGGTGACAAGAGTGAAATTCCATCTCAAAAAAAAAAAGTCAATACTTGTTTGCCTTTACTTAGAAAACTCAGCAATACACCTGGGCAGTAATGCCACTAGGGTCTACAGAACCACTTCATATTTCCCCAGGCATCGCATCAGGACTGAATCACACTACGATTTCCTCAAAAGTCTACCCTCATTCCGAACGTAGCTGACTTATTGTTATGCTGTCCCGCCAAGAAGTACTCTGAAATGACTCAATTCATCTTTTACCGAAACTTGCATATAAAGGTCACAAGGCTTCCATGGGAAAACTTCAGTTTTCAAAAGAGAAAATCCACTATCTGGGACATGACTTGACTGCCAAAGGGATTTCCTTTCACCTGAGAGGATGAAAACTATTCAAAATGTTCCTTGACCTGCAGCCAGCAGACAATTAAGAGGCCTTCTTGGACCTGCAGAATATTGCAGATCCTGGGTTCCAAATTTTTCCTTGATAGCTTGGCCATTCTATGAGCTCACTGAAAATGCTGTACCTCAGGTTCGCACCTCATGACTCAAATGGGCCCCTTTAGACTCCCGGACCTGCATGCTTGTTGGAAACTTTGAAGTAAAGCTGAGTGGGGAAATCTCTCCTCAGAAGCAGACAGCACCCTGGTTTTGGACATGGATCGTGGACCAAGACTTCTCTATCATCATGAAAGCCTTATTTTTCTTTCTGTTTTCCTCATTTTCTGCCCTAATCTTGTCCTTTTCCCTACAGGAAAACCCACGGCACCGTAAGGAGTAGATAGTTTTAGCTCGACCTTATGCTCTAGCATAAAACCAGAGTAATTGTCGGGTTTGCTGGCTGATGCCAAAAAAAAATCAGGAAATGATTCCCCTGGCGCCAGTGCCCCTCTGCGTTCTCGATGAGAGTTACCCTGAAACTCCAAGGGAAGAACAGAAAGTTACTCTTGATATTCCAGACACCACTGCTACTTGCTTACACTCACTAAAAATAACTCTCTTTTTCAATTGATAACTTGATCATTACCAAAGATAAAAAACCAATCCGAGGCTGGGTGCAGTGGCTCACGCCTGTAATCCCAGCACTTTGGGAGGCTGACAGGTGGGTCACCTGAGGTCAGGAGTTCGAGACCAGCCTGGCCAATATGCTGAAACCAAGCCTCCACTAAGAATACAAAAATTGGCCAGGTGCAGTGGCTCACGCCTATAATCCCAGCACTTTGGGAGGCCGAGGCGGGTGGATCACGAGGTCAAGAGATCGAGACCATCCTGGTCAACATGGTGAAACCCCGTCTCTACTAAAAATACAAAAATTAGCTGGTCACGGTGGCGCGTGCCTGTAGTCCCAGCTACTCCGGAGGCTGAGGCAGGAGAATTGCTTGAACCCAGGAGGTGGAGGTTGCAGTGAGCCGAGATGGCGCCATTGCACTCCAGCCTGGACAACAAGAGCAAAACTTCATCTCAAAAAAAAAAAAAGCCAAGTGATACCAGCAAAAGGTATATTGTACATCCAGGCGTCACACACTCAAGATTTGGGAATTACTTATGTTGGTTCAAGTGATTGCTTGTATAAAATAACTGGGTTAAATCCAGTAGGGTCTCTTTTTATTAGATGTGGTTATACAACTTTACAACATGCTATAAAGGGGCCACAGAAAAGCAAATTTCCCACTGGACATTGTTCAGGAGCTATGGATTTATAATCGAACACACCTGACTGATCCCTGCTCAAATGCAACTGGGTGGCTCTTTTCCAGTCCCTGAGGGTCTCTATTGGGTCTGTGGAGAATCTGCATATTCTGTTCTGCCTCCTTGTTGGTTTGGTTCTTGGTATTTGGCCTGGCTTGGTCCTGCCTTTCGAATAGCTTCCCCTGAAAATTCTCATGATAGCCCTTATGGTCGGAGGCCAAGATGTTCAGTAACTGAAATTAGCCTTGAAATAGACGAAGATAAGCTAGTTTCTACTGAGGAAAGATTCCAGTTGGGTTCCTGGGGATGAGCTCTTGGTGGTAGTGAGGTACCAGTTGTGCAGAATTTAAAGCTGATTCATAAATTGGGAAAAATCTTCGATGTTGTAATCAATCAGACCTCCCAGGGTTTCAGACCGGTAGAAACTACTCTCAGAAAGGTAGATGACAGGGCACGGTAGCTCATGCCTGTAATCCCAACACTTTGGGAGGCTGAGGCGGGTAGATCTCTTGAGGCCAGGAGTTAGAGACCAGCCTGGGCAATTATTTTGTAATTTTTGTAAAAATATAAAAACTAGCCAGGCGTGGTGGCTCATGCCTGTAATCCCAGCTACTTGGGAGGCTGAGGCAGGGGAATCGCTTTAGCCCTGGAGGCAGTGGTTGCAGTGAGCCATTGCACTCCAGGCTGGGCAACAGAGTAAGACTCTGTCTCAAAAAAAAAAAAAAGAGAAAAAAGAAAGGTGGATGATAACACACCTAGCCAACAAAAACACTTAATGGATCTAATGCAGCCTTAGATCTTCTCTAGCATCATGAAAGCCTTATGTATTTTTTTGTTTTCCTCATTTTCTGCCTTAATTCTGTCCTTTTCCCTACAGGAAAACCCATGGCACCATCATCCGTGGATTATGGCTCAAACTGGGAGCCCACCATGTTTGGTGCTAAAAAAACTGAATGTTGTACTTATCTCTCAGCTGATTTTGTTACTACAGGAAGCTTAATTTAAAAGGTGCTGATGCTGCTGTTTCCTTAGAACTACCGCCAAAAACGTTAAAGGCATCTCTCAAGAGAAAGGAACCCATAACATGTCGACAGGCTCCACTAACAGTCTGCAGGCATCCTAAGTGGCGGATGGCAAGCTTGGGTTTTCCAAGGGCTTCTAATCTTTATATTTCTTCTAGTAGGTTTCCAAGTTATTATGACTTGTATTACCAGTGGAACAATGAAAATAAGTAGCTCGCTGGGCGCCGTGGCTCATGCCTGTAATCCTAGCACTTTGGGAGGCCAAGGTGGGTGGATCACCTGAGGTCAGGAGTTCAAGACCAGCCTGGCCATCATGGAGAAACCCCATTGTGATGTTCGCGCCAAGGGCTCGAGACAGCTAGTTGACTCGCCCCAGTTTGGCTGCTGGACCTGTCTGCATTTCCCCACCTCGAGGGCTGTCGAGTGAGACAGGGCCGTGAGCTGACTCACTAAAAGCAACAACAGAATGCAAAGCAAAGGCCTGCAGTTTATGAGGACATTGTGCTGTCTGCTTCCATGTCCCCCTTCAGTCTCTGTGTAAGCAATAAACTTGCTGCAATTGAGATGCCTGAGAGGAGCAGAGACCTCTGCCCATATTTTCCCTGGAGCCAAACCTTTGTTTTAGCTCCTGGTGAAAAACAGGTTTAACCAGCCACCTTAAGGGCGCCATTGTATCTTTGAAATGTAAAATCTTTGAAATGTAAACTACTACCACTAGCCCCCTTAAACTGCCTTCTGTGCGGATATCACAAGCCCCTGATAACTATTTCTATGGAGTTTCTATTTCCTTTCTGTTTACCCCTTTTTTTCTTTCTACTGAGATAAAGTAAATGTAAACAAGAAAAAAGGTATAAAAGCTGTAACCCACAAAAATAAATTTGCTGCGTTTTGGCCATAATCTTCACGCAGCCCTCCAGACTCTACTTTTCTATATTCTTTCTTTTCCGGGCACTCTCTCTCTCAGGTTGAACGAGACATCTACGTTGGCGGTCTCAGGGACTCCCGCAGGTCGGTAGTCCCCTGGCAGACGTGCCGGACCCCAACACCCCATCTTTAAAAAAAAAAAAAAGAAGAAAGAAAAGAAAATGAGTAGCTCTTTAAGTCAAGCTACTTTACAGAGATCCGTGGTCCTTAATCACTGTCATACTCCAAACGAGGACTGTACCCAGTTAGACCCGGATATTGTTGAATTGCTTGTATTGTCTGAACCTTAATGTGGCTAATTTGGTTTAGTTCATTTCATAAGAACTCTTATTAAGGAATGTACGCCTTGGCATTTTGATAGTATCCTCTTGATAGTCATAATAATAGTACCCCGTCACACAGTATCCTCTCAACTCTTTTTTTTCTTTTTTCTTTTTTAAGAGGAGTTTTGCTCTTAATGACTAGGCTGCAGTGCAATGGTGCAATCACGGCTCACTGCAATCTCCACCTCACGGATTTAAGAATTCTCCTGCCTCAGCCTCCCGAGTAGCTGGGATTACAGGCACCCACCACCATTCCCAACTAATTTTTGTATTTTTAGTAGAGATGGGGTTTCACCATGTTGGTCAGGCTGGTCTCGAACTCCTGGCTTCAGGACACATGCTGTGTCTCCTTTAATGACTTCATGAGTTAGGACTTCTGTCCACATGTTACAGATGAGGACACTCAAATCCAGAAGGTGGAGACACCTGCTGAAGTCCTGCAGCCAGTGTGGAACACTGGCAGAGTTTGCATCCCTGAAAGCAGAACAAGGGCTTTGGGACATGTCATTTGTTGCAGATGATCCCAGGGTGCCTGAGTGAGGACATGGGACGGTGAGCTCAGAGGAGGGAAGCCAGAGAGTGGCCTTGATGCGAGCTCTTCGGTGGGCACCTGGGCTCAGTCTCCTGGTGTCCCACCTGGATGAGCTCCGTCTCCACAGTAGAGGGTCCCTGGGCATTAATGCTCTTGCTCTGCTGGCTGGTGCTGGCGTGCAAAGGAGGAAGCTCCCATGCGGTTTGAGGTACCTGATGCCATCCCACCTGGGAGCAGCTGTTGTCACTGTGGATCCCTTCTGTTGTAAACAAGGAAGCTGGTGCTCAGAGAGGGAAACTGTCATGACTAAGGTTGCTCAGCCAGAGTGGTACAGCTGTGGTTCCTGCCCAGCTTAGGCTGTTTTGGCAGAGAGCCTGAAGCCAATGCACCAGGAGCTTTCTAAGTAGAAAAACCCCAGCCCAGGTCAGGTGCGGTGGCTCACGCCTGTAATCCCAGCACTTTGGGAGGCTGAGGAGGGCAGATCACAAGATCAGGAGATCAAGACCATCTTGGCCAACAAGACCTCTACTAAAAAATACAAAAGTTAGCTGGGTGTGACAGTGTGCACCTGTGGTACCAGCTACTCAGGAGGCTGAGGAAAATTGCTTGAACCTGGGAGATGGAGGCTGCAGTGAGCCGAGATCACAACACTGCATTCCAGCCTGGGCGACAGAGACTGTGTCTAAAAAATAATAATAATAATCAGGACAGCCAGGGAGCCAGGGGCTGCATCCTCTCTGCCTCCCTGGGGTCTTCACACGCATCCCCCTTGTGAGAGGCAGGTGGAAGTGGCCTTCTCGGGCCAGGCCAGCTCAGCTGGGAGGGAATGTTGTGCCTGAGAGGCAACCATAGTGCCTGGCAAAGCTCAGAGCAGTGGGCTAGGTGAGGTAGCTGCCTAGCACACCCAGGCCAGACGCGGGTGCAGGCATCAACCAGCCGCCATCAGTGTGTACCAAGGGCTAGACAGCAAACCGTGTGTCACCTGCATCCGAGCCTCTGAGGTGGGGGCCACACTTCCCCCACGCTCTGTGTGGGAAGTGGAAGAACCTCCTGTTCAGTAAGTAGCAGTGCCGGGGTTTTAGCCATGTCTGTCTGGCTTAATGACAAGGCTCCCCATTCTCCTGGGAATGGGGAGCACTGAGCGGGGATGTCAGAGGCCAGAAGGCACCTGCATAGGTGCCCTGGGCTACCCCCACCCCTCCCACAGCAGCCACACCTGGCCTGTCCCTGATCTGGAACACTTCACGTCTGACAGCATCTGCACGCACACAGCTGAGACCAGCAGTCCACGAAACTCTGGCCCTTCCTGGGAGGCCACTCTCTAATGTTTTCTATTTTGTTTAAAATCCCAGCCTACCCCACTAGGTCCACTGAGGCGTGTGCTGACAGAGGTCTGATAGAGCATTTTTTTTTTTTTTTTTGAGACAAGGTCTTGCTCTGTTGCCCAGGCTGGAGAGCAGTGGCACCATCAGGGCTCACTGTAGTCTTGACCTCTTGGGCTCAAGTCATCCTCCTGCCTCAGCCTCCCAAGTAGCTGGACCCACAGGTACATGCCACCACACTCAGTTAATTTTTTTATAGAGATGGGATCTCCCTATGTTACCCAGGCTTGTCTTGAAATCCTGGGCTCAAGTGATCCACCCACCTTGGCTTCCCGGAGTTCCAGGATTACAGGTGTGAGCCACTGCGCCAGGTCCGACACCAGCATTTTGTTTGTTTGTTTTTTGGCAGAGTCTCACTCTGTCACCCAGGCTGGGGTGCGGTGGCACCATATCAGCTCACCACAACCTCTGCCTTCCAGGTTCAAGTGATTTTCCTGCCTCAGCCTCCTAAGTAGCTGGGACTACAGGTGCATGCCAGCATGTCCGGCTAATTTTTTTTTTTTTTTTGTATTTTTAGTAGAGATGGGCTTTCACTATGTGGCCAGGCTGGTCTCTAACTCCTGACCGTGTGATCTGCCCACCTCAGCCTCCGAAAGTTCTGGGATTACAGGTGTGAGCCACCATACTTGGCCTGACACCAACATTTTTTTTTGAGGCAGAGTGTCACTCTGTTGCCCAGGTTGGAGTACAGAGGTTTTTTGTATTTTTAGTAGAGATGGAGTTTCACTTTGTTCCCAGGCTGGTCTCAAACTCCTGACCTCATGATATGCCCACTTTGGCCTTCCAAAGTGCTGGGATTACAGGCATGAGCCACCACGCCCAGCGAACAGCAGAACTTTTAATGGCTGTGGCATGTTCCCTCCTCCAGGGACACCAGACCCCCTGCTCAAGGCTGGGGGGGTGTGCCAGGCGGGGCTCTGAGATGGGCAGAGGTGACTATCGACGAACCTGAACCCTCTGTTCACATCTCAAAACCTTTCCTGTTTTCTAGAAGTAGAGAAACTAAATCCAAGGGGGGTGTGCTGGGGTCTCAGTGACAACTCACCCTCCAGGAAGAGAGTCCAGACCCCCTTCCCACTGCCAGGAGGAAATTGTCCATCCCCCTCGGCCACTCCAAGGGTTTCGAATTTCAGGGGTGTGATATCATGCCATATATATATATAGGTTTCCCTCCACGAGTCGGGCTTGTAACTCCCACAGCCCTTGTTATAACGTTGGGGTGTTTTAGGCCTCAGGAGCAGGCCTCAGAAAATGGAATATCTCTATCTCTGTGTCTCCCTCTCTCTGACCTTCTTCTGCTCTCCTTTCACCTGCTCCTTTTTCTCCCCAAGGTAAGAACCTTACCCTTCCTTTCTGTCTGGCCATAAATTCTCTGACCTACCTTGTCTGATTGGAGGTCACCAGAGCCCCATCTTAGGAGTCCTGCCCCATACCCTAGAGGAAGGAATGCTGTAGGAAGAATCCAAGAATCTGCACAGACAGGCCCGTGAGGTGTCCCGTGCCATCAATGCCAGAGCATGCCCTGTCCGTCCAGCCACCTTTCTACACAGGTGTCCATGCTTCAGTCATGCCTACCCCATTATCCAGTGAAGTCTCCATAAGATGCCCAACAGGGGGGAGCTTCCAGAGGGCTGACCACGTGGAGGTTCCTGGAGAGTGGCTGCCCAGGGAGGGCCGGAGGCTTCGCACCCCTTCCCCCATACTTCACCCTACACATCTCTTCATCCATATCCCTTGTAATACCTTTTATGATAAACCCGTAAACATGTTTCCCTGAGTTCTGTGAGCTGCTCTAGCAAATTCATTGAACCCAAAGAGGAGGCTGTGGGAACCGCAGTTTGCAGCATGTGAGTCAGAAGCTCTGGAAGCCCAGAATCGTGTGAATTGTGTGTTTATTTTGGAGATGGAGTCTCACACTATCACCCAGGCTGGAGTGCAGTGGCATGATCTCGGCTCACTGCAACCTCTGCCTCCCGGGTTCAAGCGATTCTCCTGGGAAGCCCGGATTTGTGATGGTGTCTGTGGGAAGCAGGGTAGCGGACAGTCCCATGGGACTGAGACCTCAACTCGGGGCATCTGACGCTCAAACTAGAGGACACCCAGCTTGTGTCTGTTGCTTGGTGTGTGGGAAACACCCACACATTTGGTCACGGAAGTCTTCTGTGTTGACTGTTGTTGAATGAGAGAAGAGAAAAAGCCCTCTGAGTGTGTGTGTGTGTGTTAGTATATGTGTGTTAGTATGTGAGTGTGAGTGTATGTGTTTGTATGTGTATGTGTGTTTGTATGTGTGTGTATGTGAGTGTTAGTATGTGTGTTAGTGTGTGTGTGTGAGTGTGCATGTGAGTGTATATGTGGGTGAGTGTGTGAGCGTGCATGTGTGCGTGCGTGCGTGCATGTGTGTATGTTTGCACTTGAGGGGTTTTTAGGGGAAATAATGGCACATTTGGTAGGTGAGACATGCTATTTCACTGTCTTATTTCATTGTCCTGATGAAGATGGAGGCTGGATTTTCCTCTTTCCACCATTTCTGAAGTGTGGCCCCTTCTGCTCTCAGGGGAGCCTGCTGAACATGTGTTCTGTGGCCATCCCTGGGGTCAAGGTCTGGGTGTGGCTTCCAGTACAGCCAGGAAGCTCCTCCCCCAAATGCTGGGGGCTCAGGAGCCAGCCCTGGGATCCCTCCTCCGGGCTTAGCGTGCTGGTTTCAGTAAGCGCTTGGATCTGCTCCCCTGGGACAGGGTGTGATGGGTGTGGCTGGTGCCCAGACCAGGCCTTAGCTAGTGCAGGATGATGGGCTTGAATCAGAGACTGGCTCCTGGAGGCTGCTGGGTTCTGGGTGGGCCAGGTGTGCTGCTGTGAAGGCACTTGTCCTCCTGAACCACCAGGTCAAAGAGGAATAGAGTGCAGGAAGCCCCAGATGGCCAGGGCTGGCCCAGAGTCCCCTCAGCCCTGTAGTCTTTAAACCCCACTTTTTGGGGGCAGTGATACATTGTTCTGATAATATAGATTAGAACCCCGGTGTGTCAAACACAGGAGACAGCTGCTCAGGGTGGAGCTGAAAAGAGGCCTGGACTCCCTACCCCCAACGCAGATACACTCCGGGAACCTCCTCCCGGACACCCTCATTCCTAGGCCACTGAGAGGCACAGTTTGACAAGCACTAAAGGAAGCTGTCACCATGATGCATAGTGGGAAAAACAGAGGTTTTGTCCAAGGTCCTTCAGCAAAGCAGAGGCAGAACCTTGAGTGATGGGCTGAGTCTTGGGGTCTGTCCTCAGGACCCCACTATTGCTGCCCACCCCCAGATTCCAAGGTGAAGGGGAGCCAAAATCAACATCTAAGTGTGAATTAAGCTTTGCAGAGAGGCCTACCGGCCACACAAAACACTGGCTCTTGCTCCAGAGAGAAGCTTCTCCTAAGGTGAGGAGAGTAAGGTCCACATGGGAGGCCACGGGGCCCGCGTCCACCCCATCCAGTCCCTCCATCCCAGCTCCACAGCCAGTGAAGCTCTGCAGACTCTCCCACCTCCTCTTAGAGATGAAAGGTCTCGGGAGTTCTGCCACCCCTGCTCACCTAAGAGTTCCCAGATTTGACCATGAACTCCCTTATTTCTGGGAAACGCTCTGGAGCATTCTCTGGCATCCCAGAGGTAGGTCACAGCTGGGGATCAATTACAGAGGGTCTGTGCATGGTGGGGAGCCCAAGGACTAGCTTTGGAGCCAAGGGCTCCCAGCCCAGTCCTGCCGCTAACCAGAAGGGGACCGTAGCCAGTCCCTCGGAGAGGACAGTTCCTATTCCCTTTATGAATGCAAACCTCAGCCCTCAGGAATTACCAGTGGGAAGACAGGCCACTTCTTTGTCTGCCTCAGAGGATTGAGACCAATTTATGGAGAAACCGAGAGATGGATATCCTCACAAGCCCATTTTCCAGATGAAAAGCTGAGGCCCAGTGAGGGGAATGGCCACATAGGGACAGTGGATAGCCTGGGAGTTTGGACCAAGGATCCTACATCCCCTCCACCACAGACCCCACCCAGGCTGGCTGAGCTGCTGCACAGGAATGTGTGGGTGACCTTCCAATTCCAGCAGCTGCTCTCAGTGAGCTGGGACCATGTGCCTGAGACTCGCCTTTCTCATTTCAACCCTGCTTGTGGGGCTCCACACCAGCGGAGAATGTGCTTATTCACCGTGTGTTCCCAGACTCTGAAACAGAGCACTTCACACTTATTAAATAAATACATGAATGAATCAGTGCCATCCCCCCAACAGCCCCTTTCAGTAAGTACTCTTTTTTTTAAGACAGTTTCTTGTTGCCCATTCTTGAGTGCAATGGCACTACAACCTCCACCTCCCCAGTTCAAGTGATTCTCCTGCCTCAGCCTCCCAAGTAGCTGGGTTTACAGGTATGTGCCACCACACCTGGCTAATTTTGTATTTTTAGTACAGATGAGGTTTCTCCATGTCGGTCAGGCTGGTATCGAACTCCTGACCTCAGGTGATCCACCTGCCTCAGCCTCCCAAAGTACTGATATTACAGGTGTGAGCCACTGTGGCCAGCCAGGTACTCTTATTTGACAGAGGAGAAACCTGAGCCACAAAGAAGTCTTGGGTTCATTCACTCTTTCACTCATTCATGCATCCAGCACCCCTGTTGCATGCAGACACCCGGAATGTGACACTGAACCCCAGAAACCATCCCTGTCCTGAGAGCACACAGCCCAATAGTGGGGAGAGCATCTCACCACAGCCAGCAGTGGAAGCACCAACCTGGGTCCCAGCTTCAGTGGCCCAGTGCCTCCTCAAAAGATAGTGGCTCACACCTGTAATCCCAGCTTTTTGGGAGGCCTAGGTGGGTGAATCACCTGAGGTCAGGAGTTCGAGACCAGCCTGGCAAACAACATGGTGAAATCCATTCTCTACTGAAAAAAAAAAACAAAAATCAGCCAGGTGTGATAGCATGCTCCTGTAATCCCAGCTACTCAGGAGGCTGAGGCAGGAGAATTGCCTGAACCCAGGAGGCGGATGTTGCAGGAAGCTGAGATTGCACCACTGCACTCCAGCCTGGGCAAAAGAGCGAGACTCCGTCTCCAAAAACAAACAAACAAACAAACAAAAAACTTAAATAAAACAAAAATTTTATTTATTTATTTATTTTTTAGACAGGGTCTCACTCTGTTACCCTGGCTCCAGGCTCGTGGCTTACCACGTTGCCCAGGCTGCTCTTGAACTCCTGGGCTCACGTGATCCTCTGACCCTGGCCTCCTAAAGTGCTGGAATTACAGGCTTGAGCCACCATGCCTTAAGTAATATTTAATGAGTTTTCTTTAAGTCATATAGAGAAAGACAAAACTGGAAGACTGGCGGTGGCCCTTCTCCCCACTGCTCTTCTCCCCCTCTGCCTGGCTTGGATTTGCTCTTTCTGGTCCCTTGAGCACTGCAAGTCTCTGCCTGCGTTCCTACTTCAGCCCACTTAACTCTCCAATGAGAAAGATATTCATTGGGAGGCAGAGGTGGGTGGATCATGAGGTCAAGAGATTGAGACCATCCTGGTCATCTCTACTAAAAATACAAAAAAATTAGGTGGGCATGGTGGCGTGTGCCTGTACTCCCAGCTATTTAGGAGGCTGAGGCAGGAGAATTGCCTGAACCCAGGAGGCAGAGGTTGTGGTGAGCCGAGATCGCACCATTGCACTCCAGCCTGGGTAACAAGAGTGAAACTCCATCTCAAAAAAAAAAAAAAAAAAAAAAGATGTCCAAATGTACCTACAGTGTTTTCTCCCATCTTCCTTTTACCTCCCTTGCCTTTGATTATTATATTTTTAAGTCACGGAGGTCTCTTTTGTCTTTCTTTACCTTTGCACCCAGCCCCTTCCAAGCCAGTGCTGTCTTCAGGCCAATTTTTTCTCCTCTGGGATGCAGAGGGGAGTAATGGAGAGACTGCTGGTTGGGCCAAGAGAGGACTGTGGCCAGGAGGCAGAGCCACAGGGCTAGGTCGGCCCTGTCTTGGTTGCCTTAAAGCTTTATTAGAAAACAATTCCCAGAGAGGCATCAGTGTCTGGAAGGCAGACCAGGGAACTTTGCAAACATAAACTGAGTAAGGAAAATGAATCAGCAGATCCCAGAACAGGTCCCAGGGAGCCAGCGTTTGCAGCTAAAAGGTGGAAGCGTGACCTTTCAAACATCACTCACCAGCTCCCAGGGCCGGTGCCAGGCACCCCTAGACTGAGAAAACAGGCCCTGCCTTTCAGGAACCTGTGGTCCTCTAGAGAAACCCCAAGGACACAGGTATCCACACCCCTGAGGGACCTGGGAGGCCTTGCCCAGGCACCAGGCGGCTCTGGGTTTCCAACTTCCAGCTGCACTGTCATCTGGAGCACACCCAGAGTCTCTCTGAGCCCGTCTTCCCCCACGGTCTCTGGCTGGGTCCCTGCCCCCCACCACTTTGATGACTCTCTCCTTTATTTTCCCGTAGGGCCCGTTCCTTTTGTCCTCCTGTCCCTCCCCTCCTGTAGAGGTTTCGGCTATGAAAACCGTCTACCCCATGTGCTGGCCGACCTCTACTGAGCTGCAAGAGAGCCTCTCCTGAGGTTCCAGAGTCCCTGGGGTGGACAAGAGCAGCCCCTTCGTGGAAGGGAAAACGCAACCCCGACAGGCCATGGGAAGAAAGTGTGGCCAACCACATTTCACAGAAGAGGAGGCTCCAGGTAATTCTGGGAGCCACTCGCTGGTGTCCCCTCGCTGGGCAGGGGCGCCTGGCTCAGAGGCCGCGAGAAAAGGAGGACAGATCCTAAAGCGGACAGCAAAGCAAGCGACGTCCAGCTGGTTCTCCCTTTCCGTGACTGCTTCAAAGCTCTTCCAAACACGAACTTTTCCCCACAAATCGCTTCATGTCTCCACCCGCACCCCGCCCTGGGCCCCCGGACTTGCGCTTCTTGGCCCCCGAGCTGGGCCTGCTGCATCCCAGACCAAATCCTAGAAGCCAGGCCCAGGGTCCGCTCAGGCACTCGGCCCCGGGAGGACCCGGTTCCAGAGACCCAGGGTGGGGTTCTTGGACCGTAGGGGCGGGGCCTGCGGTAAGTGAGCGGGGCTGCGGCTCCCTCTTCCCCATGTGACTTCACCAGCCACGCCCGCGCCCTCCACCCGCCGTCCGCCTGCCCAGCTCCAGGCTGCATCTGAGCCTCCGCTCGCGCGGGTATCGCTGGCTTGAGCAGGCCAGCCGAGTCCGTTTTCCACGCCGGGGTGCGCCCATCCGTCCGTCCTAACGCCGGTCCGGCGGCAAGGAGTAAGTTTGCACCCCGCAGGGACAGTCGCGCTCCCTCGGCCCCCCCTCCAGACCCCGCCGCGACGGGGAGGGAGGAGGAGCGCCCGAGCCCAGGAGGTGCGCACCTCCGACCCAGGGTCCCGGGTCCCGACCCTGGACTGGTGTCTGCGGCGCTCGGGGATGGGCTCTGTGTCCACGGGAGGCGGGGTGAGACGGGGCTTGGAGGCCCGGCTGGGGAAACTGAGGCCCCAGAGGAAGAGGGAGAGGGCTTGCCGGACACTCCCGAGTGTGCAGCGGCCTAACCCCCAGGACCCCCGCCCTCCGCTCACTGTGGCCCGGGCTACGCCCAGCGCTTTACAGCCGTTCCCGCGCACCCTCCACCCGGGCCCCGAGTGCCGTCCCCCATCCACTGAGGCTTGGGGCAGGGGATGACTGGCCCAAGGTCACCGACAGCGGGTTCAGGCGCGTTCCCACCGTTCCCTGGAGAACCCTGGTCCAGCCTCCCAGAGAGTGGACAGCGGCCACCTCAGTCCTTTCCGGGAATCCTGGGCGCCCCTCCCCGCGCATCTTGCGCTGGGACTGCGGGTGTTCTCGCTGTGCCTGAGGGCTTGATTTCCAGCAAAGGGTGGATTGGCCCATGCGCCCCTCCCTCGTGCTGCTATCCTGGCCTCTTGGCCGGAGGCCTCGGCTCATATCCGAGAATGGACCGAGGGAAGGAGACGTGGGAGCCAAGGCAGGGGCCGCCGCCTCGGTGAAGTGGGCCCCAGCCTCTCTCCGAAAGGACAGCTGGAAGCAACAGCTGAGCACCGAGCTGTGTGCCTCCCAGAGCTGCCAGAGCTGAGCCTGGGATCCAGCGGGACCTAGCGTCCACATGACCCTGGCGGGCGACAGAGGGGAGGGCAGGGCTGCAGGGCTGCAGGACTGGGGTCACCATCTCCAGATAAAGAGCGTTCCTGACCTGGCGCGGTGGCTCACGCCTATAATCCCAACACTTTGGGAGGCTGAGGCGGGGCATCACCTGAGGTCAAGAGTTTGAGACCAGCCTGGCTAACATGGTGAAACCCCATCTCTACTAAAAATAGAAAAATTGGCTGGAGTGGTGGCTCATGCCTGTAACCCCCGCTACTCAGGAGCCTGAGGCAGGAGAATCTCTTGAACTCAAGAGGTGGAGGTTGCCGTGAACTGAGACCACACCACTACACTCCAGCCTGGGTGACAAGAGTGAAACTCTGTCTAAAAAAAAAAGGCGTTCCTTTGCAGGTGTTCCCAGGACCTCAGAGACCAGGCTTAGAGCCTGACACCCCTGGGAGGGGACAGCCTGATCCACCCAGGCCGGTGGGGCCTCTGCAGGTGCCCAGGCTTAGGTGCAGCTCCCAGTGATGCATCGCCAGAGACTGGCCCTGGGTCTGGGGATCTGCCTGTTGGTGGGCACAAGCCTCAGTGTCCTGTGGTGAGTCTGCCCCACGGAGCTCTCCCTGTCTCTATCCCCTCCCAGGACTCCCATCAACCCCAAAGTCTTGATCTCATAGGGTTCCAGGTCCACCAAACCCTCCTGGCTCACCTGTTTCCTAACCCCAGCCCCAGCAAGACCCAACTAGTGTCGCTTGCTTCTGAATTCTGCCTTGTACTGGCCTCCTGGCCTTTGACTTGCTCTTTTCTCTGCCTGGGCCATTCATCAACCCGTGTTGACAGGGAATCCCTGTTTTGCTCCCAAATTCACCCTCTGTGTCTGTCCTTCCATGAAGCTTGTGTGGCTGCCCCTCACCCTGCTGCTTGTGTGTGGGGCCTGGCATCAAGAATATGCACTCCCTAGGAATGAATGCCTGCCTGCCAGGCCCTGTGACACATGCCAGAAATACCAGGAGGCTTTGTCCTTTGAGGTCAGCCAGACCTACAGAATCATAGGGGACCTGCCTTCCTAATGCACCGTGGGAGACCTTCACTCCCAATGATGTGCATGAGGTGTGTTTTCAGCCTCTGCAGCAGAGTGGATCAATGGATTTTTTTTTTTCTTCCCAGGGTGTATGTTGAAAACTGGCTACCGGTGTCCTATGTCCCCTATTATCTCCCCTGCCCAGAGATCTTGTAAGTATGGGTGGGGCTAGGAGAATTGGGAGTTGGGGAGACAGGAGAGTATTTAAATTCATGTCATCTGCTGCTTCCTGGTTCATATTTCTGAGAAATGCAATGGTATTTAGGTAATTTAAGGACTGTGACAAACATGAAGTGAAATTCCCATTTCGGTCTCCCAGCATCCTTGCAGCCCCCTGCATGGTCTGACCTTCTACATGTTGCACAGCTCTGAGCCTCACTTGCTGTGTCTGTAAAATGGGATGGTAGCAGCCCCTCCCTGGCCACTGGGAGCAGGGAGTGGTGATGCCCATAAATAGCCTGCTGCTGCTCCCAGTGAACAGCGGTGCTCAGTGCTTCTAGGACTTCACCTTGTTGCTCACTTTTGTGTTCTGTGGATTCAAGGAACAAATGAACATGTGACCAAAGTCCTCCTCACCTAAGAAGTCTGACTTTTTTTTTTAGTCTCACTCTGTCATCCTGGCTGCAGTGCAGTGGCGCGATCTCCACTCACTGCAACCCCGCCTCCCTCCTTCTCCTGTCTCAGCCTCTGAGTAGCTGGGATTACAGCCACATGCCACCACACCTGGCTAATTTTTGTATTTTCACTTGAGACAGCGTTTCACCATGTTGGCCGGGCCGGTCTCGAACTCCTGACCTCAAGTGGTCCGCCTGCCTTGGCCTCCCAAAGTGCTGGAATTATAGGCATGAGCCTATAATTGAGTCTGACTTTTTAACAGTTAAGACTGAAAGAATGGGTTGGGACAATGTCAGAGGAACATCTGGACCCATGGTCTTTTGTTTCTCATGGCAACTCAAGGAAAGTTAAACATCTGAATCACAGGCCACTAATTAACAGCAAGGAATATTTTATATTGTAAACATAGAATATAGTAAATTAGGAAGCCAGGAAGGAGAAAAGACAAAGAGAAAACCCTGTCAGGTTCACCTGTCCAAAATTACACTCCACTTCCAAAGTTCGTTGTTTGCTTTGCTTGTTTGCTCTGCTTTCTAATTGAACAGATTAGGCATCTGCATCGTTCTAAATGCCAAATGGCTTCTTGCTATTGATAACAGTTGTGATCATAGTGTGTTTGCAGTTTTTATCCTGTTTTCCCAGAATGAACTTTGTTTTTCAATGTATGTCCCATCATCTTTTTTAAAAAATGAGATAAGGTCTCTCTGTGTTGCCCAGTCTGGTCTCAGACTCCTGGGCTCAAGCGATCCTCCTGCCTCAGCCTCCCAAAGTGCTGAGATCACAGGCATGAGCTACCACATCTGTCCGGTCACCATCATCTTATTCCACCCAGGGGCTGGCACCTAATTTTTGAGCCCCTCTCCCTTTCCCACCACCAACTGCTGGGCATTTCGGTTGCTCTCAACTTCCCAGAGTTCTAAGTGAGTTTCTGATGAGCAGCATAACCCTTTCTCCACTTCAAAGATCATTTTGTTCCCATATGTTCCCTTAGTGGCTGGAGGATGTGGGTAGGTTCTGAGCCATGTCATCAGGTCATTTCCAGATGTACCACAGCACATCAGTCACTCATGGATGTGCCCTGCCTGAGCAGCCCAGCAAGGCCACCCTGAATTACACCTGGGCTACTGTTGGGAATACCAGGAGTTACAAAAACAAAAATGAACCTACCTTGCTGGCTGAGAGAGGGAAAATGCCATCCTCTTTGGCATACATTTTATTTATTTATTATTATTAAATTGAGACAGAGTCTTGCTCTGCTGCCCAGGCTGGAGTGCAGTGGCGCAATCTTAGCTCACTGCAACCTCTGCCTCCCAGGTTCAAGCAATTATCATGCCTCAGCCACCTGAATAGCTGGGATTACAGGTGCACCAGCTAATTTTTGTGTTTTTAGTAGAAACAGGGTTTCATCATGTTGGGCAGTCTGGTCTAAAACTCCTGACCTCAAATGCTTCGCCCACCTTGGCCTCCCAAAGTGCTGGGATTACAGGCGTGAACCACCACCCCCGGCCTTAATTTTCTTTTTTTTAGGTTACTGGCGAGACTCATTTCCCTAGGCCTTACCATTAACTGAATGTTTTCTTGCGAGCAGTGCTTCCTCCCCACCTCCTCTGTGTGGTGCATTTGTGGATTCTTTACCATCACCCTTGGCTGAGTATAGCTACAACTTTTTTTTTCTTTCCAGTTTGTCTATCTTGTGTGTGTGTGTGTGTGTGTGTGTGTGTGTGTGTGGTGGGGGTGGGGGGTATAAAGTCTGGCTCTGTCACCCAGCCTGGAGTGTAGTGGCACCGTCACAGCTCACTACAGCCTTGACCTCCTGGGGTCAGTGATCCTCACACCTCAGCCTCCGGAGCAGCTGGGACCACAGGTATGCACCACCACACCTCCAAGATAATTTTTTAAAATTTTGTTTGTAGAGACAGGGTGTCACTATGTTGCCCAGGCTGATCTGGAACTCCTGGCCTCAAGGAATCCTCCCAACTTGGCTTTGCCGGGATTGCAGGCATGAGCCACCACACCAACCTGCTTTTGTATTCTTGTGTGTAACTCTTCACTGCAGCTGGAGTGTGTCTGAGCTTGTGGTGAGGAGAGAGGTGCTCTCTGCCAGGGGAGTGCAGAAGGCCGGGCTGTTTGGTGCCTCTCCTAACTCCTGACCCCTTTTTGGAATCCCATGGCTTTCTGAGCAGGGCCCTGAAATATGCTTGCTTATAGAAAACAAGGGCAGAGGGCCAATCTGACGAATTGACTTAAGAAAAAATTGTTGATTCAAGAGTAGCAACTTGGCTGGGTGTGGTGGCTTATGTCTGTAATCTCGGCACTTTGGGAGGCCAAGGCCGGTGACTCACTTGAGGTCAGGAGTTTGAGACCAGCCTGGCCAATATGATGCAATCTCATCTCTAATAAAAATACAAAAATTACTGAGGTGTGGTGGTGGGCACTTGTAATCCCAGCTACTTGGGAGGCTGAGGCAGGAGAATCACTTGAACTTGGGAGGGAGAGGTTTCATTGAGCCAAGATTGTGCCACTCCACTCCAGCCAGGGTGACAAAGTTACTGAGACTCCATCTCAAAAAATAAAATAAGTAAAGAGTAGCTACTAATCACAAAAGGACAAAAATTTGATTCCACTTATGGGAAGTACCTTCCATAGTCAAGTTCACAGAGGCAGAAGTAGAATGGTAGTTCCCAGGGGTTGGGGAAGGGGCAATGGCACGCTGTTCTTTCATGAGGACCAGGCTTCCTTTTGGGATGATGAAAAAGTTCTGGACACAGATGTTGGTGATAGTTAAATGACACTGAATGTACTTACTACCACTGAAATGTACACTTAAAGATGGCTTCAGTAGTAAATCTTGTGTTTTGTATACTTTACCACACACAAAAGAGCATGGCTAGAGGTGGAAGAGATCAAGGAGGCTTCAGCCACTCCGTCGTACACGACGTATTGGAACTCACAAGGGGCCAGGCAAGGTGGCTCATGCCTGTAATCCCAGCACTTTGGAGGCTGAGGCAGGCAGATCACTTGAGCTCAGGGGATCAAGACCAGCCTGGGCAACATGATAAAACCCTGTCTCTACCAAAAATATTAATACAAAAACATCCGGGTGTGGTGGTGTGCACCTGTGGTCCCAGCTCCTCAGGGGGCTGGAGTGGGAGGATTGCTTGAGCTCAGGTGGTCAAGGCTGCAGTTAGCCAAGATTGTGCCACTGCACTCCAGCCTGGGCAACACAGAGAGACCCCATCTCAAAAAAAAAAAAAGAAAGAAAGAAAGGGAAGGAAGGAAGGAAGGAAGGAAGGAAGGAAGGAAGGAGAAAGAAGAAAGAAAGAAAAAAGAAACTTGTAAGGGCCTGGCAGCCTGTGTCATCAGTGGGTGGGTCCTTATGAGCTTCTGCCTGGGGACAGTCGGCCTCAGGTCTTTTCTTGCTGCTGCTGCTGTGTGGCCTTTCCCTTCTTTTTGTCTTTTTTTTTTTTTGAGTCGGAGTCTTGCTCTGTGGCCAGGCTGGAGTGCAGTGGTGTGATCTTGGCTCACTGCAACCTCCACGTCCCGGGTTCAAGTGATTCTCCTGCCTCAGCCTTCTGAGTAGCTGGGACTATAGGCATGCACCACCATGCCCAGCTAATTTTTGTATTTTTAATAGAAACACAGTTTCACCATGTTAGTCAGGATGGTTTCAATCTCTTGACTTCAGGTGATCCACCCACCTTGGCCTCCCAAAGTGCAGGGATTACAGGCATGAGCCACCCAGCCCAGCCGGCCTTTCCCTTCTCTGTGCCCGGCTCCCACCTGCTGGAAACACTCGAAGTGGATGGTTTTATTGTCCCCATTTTATGGACCAGGAAACTAAAGCTCACAGGGTCAAACGTCTGGCTCCAGGTCCCTGGTCTAGTTGGTGGCAGAGCCAGAGGTGAACCCAGGGGTCTGACCCTGAAGCCCCACCACCTCCTTCATGGACCCCCTTCTTTCTTCTCCACTCAGTTTGACTTTGACACTGACCTCACAGGCTGCCTGCCAAGACTTGGCCAGGGTGCCCTGCCTCACTGAGCACTTGCTCCATGCTGGACGTGGGCCAAGAGACCCTTACACATCTTGTGTAATTCTCACCACACCGCTAGGGTTAAGGGTGGTTGCCCATTTTGCAGATGCAGAGAAGTGGCAGTCAGGGTTCCACTAGAGAAACAACCAGTAAGAGGAAGGCAGGTAGACAGGCCAACATACCTAGAAAAATGGACTTATGTGATGGTGAGGCTGGCTAGGAAGCTGAAACTCAGGCAGGAGCAGATGCCACAGCCCACAGGTGAAAGTTCTTTTTCTTTTCTTTTCTTTTTTTTTTTTTTGAGACAGGGTCTCACTTTGTGGGTGGCCCAGGCTGGAGTGCAGTGGTGTGATTATGGCTCACTACAGCCTCGACCTCCTGGGCTCAAACCATCCTGCAGCCTCAGCCTCCCAAGCAGCCAAGCCCACAGGTGCACACCCCCAGGCCCAGCTAATTTTTGTTGTTTTTGTAGAGATGAGGTCTTGCCTTTTTGCTCAGGCTGGTCTTGAACTCCTGGGCTCAAGTGCTTCACCCGCCCCGGCCTCCCAAAGTGCTGGGGCTACAGCTGTGAGCCACCGGGGCTGGCCACCAGTTCTGTTCTTAAGGCCTTTCAACCAGTTGGGTTGGTCCCACCCAGGTGGTCTAGGATACTCTCTTTTACATAAAAGCAACTGATACAGAATGTTATCACATCTACAAAATACTTTCACAGACCAGCCTGGGCAACATAGCAAGACTCCATCTTTATAAAAAAATTTAAAAATCACCAGGCGTGATGGCTCACGCCTGTAATCCAAGCACTTTGGAGACCAAGGCGGGCGGATCACCTGAGGTCGGGAGTTCAAGACCAGCCTCACCAACATGGTGAAATCCTGTCTTTTTAAAATTAAAAATAAAAAAATAAAAATCAGCCATGGGTGCTAATGAGTGCCTGGCAGGTCCAGCCACTCAGGAGGCTAAGGCAGGAGGACTGCTTGAACCCAGGAGGTCGAGGCTGCAGTGAGCTATGATTGCCCCACTGCACTCCAGCCTGGGCAACAGAGGAGACCCTGTCTCTTAAAAAAAAAGTTTCACGCAACACTTTGACTTGTTTGAGAAGCCAGATACTACAGCCTAACCAAGTCAGCACACACCATTACAGTGGGCTCAGGTTAATTAGCTCACCCCAGTCCCAGTCACCAGCGCTTTGCAGCTTTCCAAACCTCTACAACAACGAGAGCGACATGGTCGGAAAAGCATCAGCCTTGGTACCAAGCGGCACTGGTCCAAATCGCTGCCCAGTCACTTACTCTCTCAATGACCTGCAGACTACTTCTGTAGGGGTCCCCAGCTCCTCTGTGAGTTGGGTGGGGCTGTGAGGGAAGGTCAGAGGGAGCCTACATGGACCATGGGTGCCCAGCCGAGGGGACTTCTGACTCCTCCTTCTTCCTGTGCTGAGTGTCTCTGTCCCCAGCCCCATGACGATGGCTCTTTCTTGCCTCTGCCACCAGCAACACGAAGCTGCACTACGAGAGGGAGAAGCCACTCCAGCCTGTGGCATGGTAAGGAGGCTGGTATTGCCCCTTCTGTGTCCCTGAGGGTGTTGGCTCCCCCCACCACCGGTCCTTCTTGGTTGCAGGTCACAATACCCCCAGCCCAAGCTGCTGGAGCACAGGTAGGTGTCATGGAGAGGCCTGACACAGCAGGGGGAGGGGCCAAAAGAGCTCTGATTTATACGTTCGGGTGGGGGAAGTGCCAACGTCAAGGTGGCCTTGGGGCCCACAGAGTTAGGGGCTGTGGAAAGACATAGGGTTGGGGGTCAGGGACCTGGGCTGTGTGACCTTGGGCAGGATAACCAACTGCCCTGAGCTTTTTCTGTGCAGGTACATAATAGTACCTAGCTCACTGGAGGCTGGAGGAGCAGAGGAGAGGTATTGTAACATGTGCACCGTGCTTGCACTCAGTAGGTGCTCAGGCTGTTGTTCATGATGACGTTGTCTTGCCCTTATTAATGACCCTCATTTATTAGGGGCTTGGCACACATGGAAAATGCCAGGCCCCTACTCGTGTGTGTTAACTCCTGGTCCTCCCAGCCCTGCTGGGAGGTGGCTATTATTATCCCCACTTTCCATATGAGGAAAGGGAGGCCCAGAGATTGGGATGAAGTGGCCCCGGGTCACACAGTGTGAGAGCCACGGAGGGGATGAGGCTTAGGCTGTCACAGGGGAGGGTCTCAGTGCCCACGGCCCCCTGCTGCCAGGCCCACACAGCTGCTGACACTCACGCCCTGGCTGGCCCCCATCGTCTCCGAGGGAACCTTCAACCCAGAGCTTCTGCAGCACATCTACCAGCCGCTGAACCTGACCATCGGGGTCACGGTGTTTGCCGTGGGGAAGTGAGTAGCAGGTGGCGGGAGGGAAGGAAGGCTCCCTGAGCCACAGGAGCTTACAGTCTAGGGAGGAGACCAGATGTGCACACAGGACCCTGCTGGGCACCCAGAGGGCTCAGAACCAGGTGCCGAGCAGACAGAAAGTGCAGAGTAGGGTGCGATGGGGCTTCCTAGGGTAGGGGGTCTGGCCCTAGCATAGACAGGAGGCGGAGTCCAGGTGAGGGGACAGTGGAGCCTTTGTCAGCAGGACCCCTTGCCCCTCCCTGCTTCATCTGGGCCCATCGTCTGCCCTGGTCTCTCCCCAGACCCCACCTGGCCTTCCTTTAGGAGCGGCCACTTGGCAGCCCTGCTCTGGACCTCGGGGACTCCTTCCTGGGACTGTTGAGAGAAGGACCATGATGGGCCCCCAAGCCCTAAATGGCCAGATGATGAATGGCCCACTGGGGCAGGTGACCCCCTTGTCCAATGAGTTTTGGCCTGGGGGCGGGGCTGTGTCAACCACACCCTCTCCATGCCCCCAGATTCTAGCACAACTCGCCTTCCCTTGACTCCTCCACTCACCTGCTTCTTGGCTGCTTTCTTCTCTATAATGATCCTCAGTGTTCCTGCCTATAAAACAGGCAAGCTTTAAGGTAGCTTATGAAGATCAAAGATCATAAGAATTCTTAGAATGTTGCTGGGCACCTAGAAATTGCTCAATAAAAGTTCCCCTGGTCCAGGAGCATAAGAATCTCTACCAGGGACATGCTTACAACAGCTATAAGAGGCTGGTATTAAGGCCGGGCGCGGTGGCTCACGCCTGTAATCCCAGCACTTTGGGAGGCCGAGGTGGGTGGATCACGAGGTCAAAAGATCGAGACCATCCTGATCAACATGGTGAAACCCCGTCTCTACTAAAAATACAAAAAATTAGCTGGGCATGGTGGCGCGTGCCTGTAATCCCAGCTACTCAGGAGGCTGAGGCAGGAGAATTGCCTGAACTCAGGAGGCGGAGGTTGCGGTGAGCCGAGATCGCGCCATTGCACTCCAGCCTGGGTAACAAGAGTGAAACTCCGTCTCAAAAAAAAAAAAAAAAAAAGAGGCTGGTACTAGCATCTTGGGAATTGGACAAATGAGAACCCAGAGGGTCAGCGCAGAGTGACATCTTGAGATGGGGAGCTGGGAAGTGGCCCCCAGCCTGGCTGACCCCAGAACACAGTGGGGACCCAGGCAGGCTGCTGGGGTAGCGGTGGATGACTGGGTTATCATCACTAGGTACACTCACTTCGTCCAGTCCTTCCTGGAGTCAGCCGAGGAGTTCTTCATGCGGGGGTACTGGGTGCACTACTACGTCTTCACTGACAATCCCGCAGCCATTCCCCGGGTCCCTCTGGGGCCCCACCGGCTCCTCGGCACCATCCCCATCCAGGGTCACTCCCACTGGGAGGAGATTTCTATGCGCCGGATGGAGACCATCAGCCAGCACATTGCCAAGAGGGCTCACCGGGAGGTGGACTACCTCTTTTGCCTTGATGTGGACATGGTGTTTCGGAACCCATGGGGCCCTGAGACCTTGGGAGACCTGGTGGCTGCCATTCACCCTGGCTATTACGCCGTACCCCGCCAGCAGTTCCCCTACGAGCGCAGGCGTGTTTCCACTGCCTTTGTGGCAGACAGCGAAGGGGACTTCTATTATGGTGGGGCGGTCTTTGGGGGGCAGGTGGCCCGGGTATATGAGTTTACCAGGAGCTGCCACATGGCCATCCTGGCGGACAAGGCCAATGGCGTCATGGCAGCCTGGCAGGAGGAAAGCCACCTGAACCGTCACTTCATCTCAAATAAGCCATCCAAGGTCCTGTCCCCCGAGTACCTCTGGGATGACAGGAAGCCCCAGCCACCCAGCCTGAAGCTGATCCGCTTTTCTACCCTGGTCAAGGATATCAGCTGCCTGAGGAGCTGAGCACAGAGCTGGAGCTGCCACGGATAAAGACCCAAAGCCCTGCAGCCACCAGTGCTCAGCTCACGTCAGACCTGTCCCGCCTACCTCTGTCAGTCAGGTGAATTCAGCTGGACAATGGATGTGGAAAGGCCACTATGAACTGCAGAGGGCTGTGCACACAGTAGAACACAAGATCACACAGTAATGTGGCAGAAGAGCCATGGGGGCGGGGAGGGGAGGTGCGGTTACAAAGCAGGCCTGGAAAGCTGGCTGCGTTCTGCAGCTGTGCCTTTGCGGGGCAGGCTGTGAAACTTCAGCCTGACTCAGTGCCTGAACCCCACTGCGCCAGCCCCCCGTTTATTGCATATTGCCCTTAACATTGCATTTCTAATACCCTAGGGTGAAGGTGCCCTAGGCCCCTTTTCTCTGGTCCCAGGGGTCCTGGGTCCCTTGATGTCCCATAGCCACATGTAGCCAATTCTTCACTCAGGCCCCCAGAGCAAGCCTTTGAAATGGAGCAAGTCTAGGCTCCCTCTGGTTTCCTGCACCCCCAGGTGAGCCACACTCTCAGGGGACTAGCCACCTCCTTCTTAAGGGGTTTGGGGTAGTTTATAATAAAGGTGCTGTGTGTTCGACCCTAGCTAGGGTGGTTTTATTTTTTAACTTTTTTTTTGAGACCGAGTTTCACTCTGGTCACCCAGGCTGGAATTGCAGTGGCGCGATCTCAGCTTACTGCAACCTCCACCTCCTGGGTTCAAGCGATTCGCCTGCCTCAGCCTCCTGAGTACTTGGGATTACAGGTGCCCACCACACCCAGCCAATTTTTGTATTTTAAGTAGAGACAGGGTTTCACCATGTTGGTCAGGCTGGTCTCAAACTCCTTACCTCAAGTGATTCAGCCTCCCAAAGTGCTGGGATTACAGGCTGGGACCTGGGGACCCGAGGTAACAGCAGACTCTGAGGCCTGGGTAGCTCTGCCTAGCAGGGGAGAACCTCCCTCTCCACCCCCCTCACCCCACTTGCACCCAGCTTTATCCCTGGCATACCCTCCCAGGGTGGGAGTCACTGGCCCATTTTCAGTAGAGGAAACTGAGACTCTGAGAGGTCACCATGAGCTTATCAGTGATGTGGTCCAGCTGTGAGTTTGAACCCAAGTCATCTGGGTTCAAGGCTGTGGCTGCACAGGGTTGGGAGGAGTGCGGCTCTGAAGGTGAGTACATTGTGGAGGAGGACACGGTGGGGGTGCTGGGAGGGGCTCTGAGCGAGGCAGGGGCTTGATGGGGTTCCTGGGTCAGGATGGCCCCAGGAGCCTGGATTGGGGTATAGGGACCAGGTCACACAGCGTTCTGAATGCCAGGCAATGAGGCAGGGGTCACTGCAGGTCTGTCCCAGCAGGAAGATAAATATAAATGGAGTCCAAGTGTGGGACTCAGGGGATACCTGGCCAGCGAGACCCCAACACAGGATGAGGCCTCTGATGACCAGCTCAGGGATGAGTGACTGGGAAGAGCCATGAAGTGGGGATCACCACACACAGCAAGGCTTGGTCACTTAGAGCTGAGTGGCACGCAGTGCTGGTGCCTCAGCTCTGATACTCAACGGGATGAAGCTGGGCACAGTGGCTCACGCCTGTAATCCCAACACTTTGGAAGGCCGAGGTGGGCAGATCACCTGAGGTCAGGAGTTCAAGACCAGCCGGACCAACATGATGAAACCCCATCTCTACTGCAAATACAAAAATTAGCCAGGCGTGGTGGCTTGCCCTGTAACCCCAGCTACTTGGGAGGCTGACGAAGGAGAATCTCTTGAATCTGTGAGGTGGAGGTTATAGTGAGCTGAGTTCTCACCACTGCACTGCAGCCTGGTCAACAAGAGCCAGACTGTCTCAAAAAACAAATAATAAAAAGAGACGAAGTCAATGAGCCCTAATAACAGTGACTACCCCCAACACTCGCTCAACCTCGGTGTGACCCCCTCCCCACCAGGCTCCCTGGAGCTGCAACTTACACCAGCTGGGGCTGCAGCTGGTGGCCCCGGGTTCTGTCAGGGAAGACAAGGAGGGAGGTGAGGAAGGGGCGACCTTTCTCGCCGCCTAGGCTGAGTCCGCTGTCACCTCTTGTCACCCAGCTCCCAGCCATCCACCAAGCCGAGTCCAGCAGGTGGCATTGGAGTGCTGGGCGACAGGGTGAGCCTGTATATTTGGTGACGCCCACGCGCCGATACAGCGGCCCCCCGGCTGGGGCGAGGGTGGCCCTAGGTCCTAGCGGGGTGGGGAGTACTGAGCAGGCGGCAGAGGCGGAGGGACACGTGAGATCGGCCGCACACAGCGCTTGTTGCGTGGCGCGTGCGCGCGGCGAGGCGGGGTGACGTGCACGCGCTGTCCGCGGTCCCGTGCAGGCCCCGTGCGCGCGTCCGGCCTTGGACACTGGGCCCGTCTGCCCCTCGCGGGGACCACCCGCGTCCGTACGCGGGAGGGAGGCCTGAGCGCGCCCCCGAGCTCGCGCGGCGGGGCGCGCCCCTCGCACCTGCGGGTGGGCTGGGGCGGGGCCGCGGCTGTCCCCGCCCACCCCGGCCCGAGCCCCGGGAGCCGGGGCGGAACCGAACAGCGGGGCCCGAGAGGCCGGAGCGCGGCGCGGCGCGGCGCAGACAATGGGAGCGGCGCTGGCGGCGGCAGGGGCGGCAGCGAGGGCCGCGGAGCCCTGGGCCCGGTGGGGACCGGAGGCCACGCCATGAGCCCCGCAGCCGGGCGCACCCCTGCGCCGCGCGCGGGCCGAGGCGAGCGGCCTCTGCCAGCCCCGAGCCCCGCCCTGGGGCCGGCGATGAGCCGTAGAGGCTGAGGATGATGGTAGATTGCCAGGTGAGTGCCCGCCGGCCCCGGCCTGGGCCGGGGCCCCGCGTAGTGTCGCGGGTGGAGGGAGGACCGCACGCCCCCGCCCACACCCACCGTGGAGAGGGAGCCCGGCGCCGCGTCCACGCTGAGCGCGCGCTGACGCAGCTCCGCGTCCAACCCCGCCCGGGACAGTAGGGAAACTGAGGACAGGAGAGGGGCAGGGACTGGCCTGGGCACACGAAGTGGGCGGAATCCAGAGGAGAAGGGACAGTTCCGGCCTCTTAGTCCAGGCAGGGCTCAGCTCACCCTTCCCATGGGGTCTGCTTTGGGACTGACAGCCCCTAAGATCCTGGGGACCTCTGCCCTCCTTTCATGTGGGCTCTTTTGCCTGGGCATCTCCGCGCACGCACAGGCGCAGGCCTGCGCATACACGCGCACGGACACGCAGACACACACACCATGCACTTCCTGGGGCTCAGAGTAGGACGGGTCGCTGGGGAGGTGGCTATGGGGAAAGAAGAAAGAGGGCAGGGGCTGCTCTGCCGTGGGCAGGGGCATCCAGTCCCCAGCAACATGCTCGGGGCCACTACACGGGGGCCAGGGGGGGGACACACGCCAGGCTGATGGGCACGGGTTCCCCCAAGGTTCCCAGGGTCTGTCTGGACTGGAGCCACCCCAGGGCAGCCTGGAGATGACAGATTGTGTGGTTCTCGGTTTGCCTCTGTGATCACTTGGAAGTAGGAAAAGACCCCTTCCGTGCAGACAGGGCTAGAGGAAAGGAAGCCTCAGATTCCTACTCTATAAATTGGAAAGTTTGGCTGGGTGACCCCAAGGGTCCCACAGGCTCTAGATGTGTCGGCCTTAGGTCTCCATTGGGGATATCCCCCCTACCCAGCGAGGTCTGTGGAAAATGCCTTCTTTGGAGGTCCTTCTGAGCTAGAGAAGCCTGGGGGCTGCAGAGCCTGGCCAAGCACTGGACCACTCTTCTGGGACAAGACCGTCCTTGTTGGAGCCTCAGGGTTCTTGTTTGGAAGTGGGGCCAGAGCCTTGTCCTGATTGGAGTGAGGAGGCCTCATGAGTGAACTGGACACCCCAGAGCCAGCAGAGGGAAAGAGGGGAGCAAATGAAGCTTCTGAGGCTCCTTGAATTACCCCCAGAGACTGCAGGTTCCTCTCCTTTGACCCCCTGGGACCCAGGAGAGCTGCTACCTTGACAACACCCAAACAAAGGTGTGTGTTTTGTTTTCTGCGTTTTCGGCCTGAGGCTGCTGTGCTAGTGCCGGCCACCAGGGGGAGGCAGTGCCCACTGCGCTCCACGGAGCAACTGAAGCCGGGGAGAGCCCCACAAGGTCCCTCTGGGAGACCCCGGCCTCCACCCAACGCACACCCCCCATTACAAGCATCCTTCTCCACAAAGTTAGCTGCTCAGAGGCAGGAGGGGGCTCTCAGAGCCTCCTCTTTCCCTTCAGCAGGTGTGCCCAAGCACTCACCCTGGGTGCAGCATTGGGCCTAGGCATGGCTCTGAAAATGACCCAGGTGGGCCTGCCCTCCGGAGCTGGCAGTCTGGAGGGGTGATCGACAGGGCATAAAAGCAAATGGGCAAAAAAAGAGAAAAGCAAGTGCTACAGCAAAAATAATGCTGGTGCTGCTGGTGGGGCTGGGGCCTGAGAGGCCTTGCTAAGGGGACATCTGTGCCGTGGCAGATGTCAAAGCGGGGGCCAGCCCTGCACGAGTCTGGGGCAGTGTACTGGAGAAGCCTCAGCAGGCAGGGCTGGGAGGCAGAAGTGAGCTTGGCCAGAAGAGTGAGAAAGGAGGCCAGTGTGGCCCATGTAAGCTGGGGGCGGGAGGGGCAGCCCCGGGCCTGGAGGCAGCTGTGTGACAACACTACCTAACGTACGGCTTCCAGCAGTGGACACTGATCATCACTCAATTTCTGTGGACCTGGTTCCAGGGCAGCTCAGCTGGGTGCCTCTGCCTCCAGGTCTCAAGGGAGGCTGGGGCCAGGGTCTCATCTGCGGCTGGACTGGGCAGGACCTGCCCCGAGGCCATTCACATGTCATTGGCAGGATTCAGTTTTGACTGAGGGTGTCAGTTTCTCTGTGACTGTTGGCCCTGGCCTTCCCTTGGTTTACTGCCATATGGGCCTCTGTGTAGGGCAGGCAGCTCAGGGCATCAGAACTCACTTCCCCAGAGTGAGCAGCGAGGGTGGGAAGGAAACCCAGCAGCGCAAACGGGCAAGACAGAACTCATGGTTTTCTGTCAGTCTTGGAAGTGACCTCGCATCACTTGTGCTGTATTCTGCTAGTGAGAAGCCCAGTCACTAAATCTAGTCACCTTGGAGGGAGGAGATCACTCAGCAACTTCTGTACCAGGAGGCAGGGATCTCTGGAGCCAGTGTGGAAGCTGCCTGGGACAGTGGCTGAGAGCAAGCAGTCAGGCCTGATTCTAAACATAATGGAGGCTGGGCGCAGTGGCTCACACCTGTAATCTTGGCACTTTGGGAGGCCAAGGTGGGTGGATCACTTGAGATCAGGAGTTCCACACCAGCCTGGCCAACATGGTAAAACCCTGTCTCTACATAAAAAAAAAAAAAAATTAGCTGGGTGTCATGGTGTGCACCTGTAATCCCAGCTACTCCAGAGGCTGAGGCAGGAGAATCTCTTGAACCTGGGAGGTGGAGGTTGCAGTGAGCCAAAATCATGCCACCACACTCCAGCCTGGGCGACAGAACCAGACCCTGTTTCAATAAATAAATAAATTAACAAACAAACATATTGGAAGCCACTGAAAGATGCTCCCATATGCTACAGGGATCGATATCTGATTTTTGCTTAATTTTCAACCCCTTCATGGTGCAGACTAGAAAGCAAGACCAAGAAGGGAGTGACTTTCCCTAGATCACAGCACCAGTGTGCAGCCTGAGTTGTATTCCCAGCTGTGTCTCGCCCATGAGAAGTTTCTTCTCTCACAGTAGTATAGGCCAGAGGTCCAAAATCCAGGGGCTAGCAGGGCCCTGCTGTCACTGAAGGCCCCTTCCCTTCCTAACTCTTCCATCTCTAAGTTGGCCGTGTGGTGGCTAACGTGTTTTGTGGTACTGTCTCACATTAGCACGGTGATGTCCCCAGGAGGTAGATGTTAGAACCATCCCCCCTGTGCAGGTCAGGAGACTGGGGAGGCCCTGAAAAGTGCAATGACTGGTTTGGGGTCACAGAACTGGCAAGAGGGAGGAGCTTGGTGACCCAGATGGCTTTCCCTCTCTGAGCTTCAGGGGCTGGGAGCATGAGCACACAGTGGCTGGTTGTCCCAGCTCCCAAGGCGGCTGCGAGTACCCGAAAGTGCCCCTCAGGCACCCTCATACATCTGCCATCGCCCTCCCCATTTCCTTAATCCCCAGCGCTGCTGTCACTTGATTTTTACGAACATGTGAATATGACGAAGTAGCAAAGGACAGGAGGTGTTCGTTCGTTCATTTTGTATCTGTCTCCTGGGCCCAGGCCATGCCAGAGGAGGCGGTAACATAGTCCGGGGAGTTCCCAGGGGAAGGGGCGGTGCTCACCTGGGGAGTGGGTGGGCACAGAGAGATTCCAGAAGGAGGTGTCCTGTGGGCACAGTTGATTCAAGGAGGGGAGGTGTGGTGATGGCACAGAGGGTGATGATTGGGGCCCGTGTCTATCGGGTAAATTTCCCATGCGGCTGTCACAAAGTGACATAACAGAAATTTATTCTCTGACAGTTCTAAAGTCCAGAGGCCCAAATCCAGGGCTCAGCAAGGCTCTGCGGTCTCTGAAGTCTCTAAGAGAGGGTCCTTTCTTGTGTCTTCCCACCTCCAGTGGCTGCCAGCGTCCTTGGCATTAGTTCCTGGTCTTGTAGACGTGTGACTCCAAACTGTGCCTTCATCATCACATGGCCACCTATGTGTGTCTGCCCAATTTTCCCGGTTATCGTAAGGACAGCAGTCATTGGACTAGCGCCCATCCTAATCCAGTATGACCTCATCCGGATTCCATCCGCACAGACCAGTTTCCAAATAAGATCTCATTCACGGGTGCCAGGAGTCCTTTTGGGGGACACAGTTCAACCTGTAACAGGAGTATTGAGAATGATTCCCCTCCCAAAGGCCAGGTATCTGCGTGCCTACGGGGACTAGGGGAGCAGCGGGAAGTCTCAGGACCTCCCAGGAACTCAACCACCAGCTAGGGGGTGTGGGGGCAGGCGTGAGCGGAGCCCGCCTACTCCCCAGTTTGATGCGTTCTGGCGGCAGCACCAGCAGGTGGCGCTGTGCCCTCCCGTGCGGCCGCCGAGCCTGGCACGGAGCTGCCGCAGACAAAGGTCTAGCCTTTGGGTTTCGAGGAGCCGCGTACAGCTGTAAGCAGGCCAGGGCACGGCCATTTCACGGGTGACACACACGGGAGGAAATCAAACCAGGCGGGGCTGAGGCGGGCGACTGGGTGGCGACTTTGCGTCGGAGGCTGGCGGGGTGCCAAGGAGGTGACAGGGATGGCGAGGAGGACCCTGGTGTGCAGACCCTGGTGTAAGAAGGACAGAAAGGCAGGGGCGGGGGATAGGAGACCTGGGCCGTAGCAGGAGCCCAGCGCACAGGAGCCAGGAATTTGCCTTTCATTGGGGTCCTCGCCCTGTGGCTGATGACACCGGCCGTTTGCAAACAGCTCTCCTTTACTTACTTGCAGGGATCCTTCCCCCCAATTCCAGCCCCAGCCCCTGCCTCAGGCTCCTGGTGGGGGTCAGCACGCCCCTCAGAGGGCCCTTTGATATACAGGGGTGTGGGGCAGTGTGGGGCTGAGGAGCAGGGGCCAGGTTCCTGCCAGAAGTCGCAGGGGTGAAAGGGAGCAGTGTGTGCAGTCCGCTGGCCCAGGAGTGGAAGCCTTTCCTTTTTTTTCTTTTTGTCAGAGATGGGGTCTTGCTGTGTGGCCCAGGCTGCAGTGCGGGGTGCAATCATGGCTTACTGCAGCCTCAACCTCCTGGGCTCAGGCCTCCAGAGTAGCGGGTGTGGCGGGTGCACGCTAATGTTAGCAGCTAATTTTTGGATTGTTTTGTAAAGACAGAGTTTCACTATGTTACCCAGGCTGTTTTCAAACAGCCTTGGCCTCCCAAATTGCTGGGATTACAGGCGTGAGACACTGTATTCAGCCAGAGGCCATTTCTTACTGTCACCTCCCCACCAGCACAAGGCCCTCACCCAGCTACCAGGCCCACCCCTGAGGCTGCTAGTCCTTGACAGTTGGTTCTATGATTAATTGGCACAGCAGATATGGGCCTCTGTATGCCTGGCTGGCGCTGGGTGCCTGGCCTGTGGGGGGCACCCTGGCTCCTATGGAAGGGTCAGGGCCATAAGAAGGGATGCAGGATGGGGGATGAGGCAGACAGATCTTGTGGAGAAGGTGTGGGCTGGGAGCCTGGGGACCTGGATTCAGTGGCTACTCTGCCGTCAGCGGTATAGTCAGTCACCGTTGCACCCTAGCCACAGGGCCATGCTCCACAGTCCTTCCCAGGCCATCCCTGCACCTCTGTCCCGTGCTGTGGAAGTACCTGGTGATGATAGCCAGCCTGTAGGCCTTGTGCTAAAGTGTCCCTTGTTATCTGCCCAGCACTCTGCAAGATAAGTACCACTGCCATCCTCACTTCCAGGTGGGGAAACTGAGGCACTGGAAGGCGAAGGGACTCCCACAGCTAGGGAGTGGCAGTTTGGCAATGGCCTCTCCCTGTGTGTACAAAAGCCTGGGAAGGGCATGGCACCAGGACTGCATTCCTTCCAATTACGGTGGCCTTCCAACATCAGGGCTGGGCCAGGCTGCTGGGCAGGGTGGGGCTGGGAGGCCCCAGGCCCCAGGCCCCAGGTAGTGGTTAATGGTGGCAAGGAGACGTAAACAGAGCTAATGAGTCCCTTTTGCTGTCTCCCTCCTCTAATGAAGGCCTTGGAGTCTGGGCTCTGCATTTTGGGGGTTCTTGATTCTGGAGGCTTAAAGAGTCTTAGGGCGAGGGGTGTGTGAGCCCCCTACGGGGGTGGGGGATGAGCTTTTGGACCCCCGGTGTCCCCTCCCAGGGCAGCCAAGCCAGGGTGAAGAAGTGGAGAGGAAAGGGCATGGGAAGCATCATGGCATCCCCCTAAAAATGACAGGCCCCAGAAAAAGGGAGTGTTTCCATGGCAACCCTGAGCAGTTGCTTGGCAACTGCTGGGCCCCAAAATACTTGCCTGCGGGAAGACTCAGGGCTGGGGCTTTCCAATGGGCTTTCCATGGCTCACCCCAACCCCCGCCAGTGCATACCCACCCCTGGCCTGCAGACAAGACTCGGGCTGAAAAAGAAAATGCGGAGACCAGAATCAGGACTTTAATTAGAGCCGGGGGAGGAAGAGGCCTGGTCTGCTGAGTTTGCTCAGGTACTTCTCATGGCTGACCCGCCCTCCACCTCCACCTGAGACGGGACCTGGCAGCCTCCGCCCCTGGGTCCTTACTGAGAGACACCCCAGTCCACTCCCCACTCCCCATTTCCCCACTCCCGCCAGCCACCAGCATCAGGCCAGTCCCCTAGCAACAGAGGCCGCTTTCTGGATACCTGAGTGAGAGGTGAGAGTGGCAGAACATCAGAAAAGAGGAGGTCAGAAGGCACAGCCAAAGTGTGTGTGGCCACGGGTGGTCCCTTGTGCCTTGCCACCCTGCAGCCGTGGGCTCCCTGACCTGGGGCAGGAAGGCATGCCAGGGTGTGGCTGGGCTGGGTAGAGCCCCGGAACTGGGGACTGTGGTTCTGGGCCAACTTTGATACCAACTGACTATGTGACCTTGTTGTGTCCCTTCTTACTGGCCTTGGTTTCTCCATTGGTGGCCCATACACCCCTCTGTCTGCCTATGTGTTCACTGTTCAGTGCATAAACATTTCCCTGTGAATTATGTCACCTACTGGGGCCTTGGGGCAGGAGAGTGAGGAGACCAGGACCAGGCCAGCCCTTCCTCCTCACCTGCCAGCATCCACCTCGGTCATCAGGCCCCCAGTCCTCAGATGAGGTAGGTGGCTTTGGAGCAGGACACCTGGGTCTGCATTCCAGCTCAGCACTTATTCCCGGGCATCCTAGAAGCAGCACAGGACCCCTCTGAGCCTCCCTGTCTGTCCTGAGGTCCCCGCAGTTGCCATGAGGATGTAAGGAAACCCTGCCCTCTGAGCTTTCAAAGGGGCTGCCTTAGTTTGTAGGTGTCCACCCGGCACCCAGACCTGGGCACTGCAGAAGCCGAGGTGAAGACATGGATGAGGGGTGTCTAGCCTGGAAGCAGGGAGGTGGAGCCCCAGTTTCTGGGAAAGAGCAAGGCAGCAGAATGGTGGGAGAAGGCAGGTGGGGCCAGACTGCCCAGCGGGTTGGACTTTGGGGATGAGAAGGGTGTGAGACACGGTTGCTTCAGATGTTCTCTCTGGGGATGGCAGTGAGGGTAGGACTGTGGGTGACCATCCTCCGGGGTTTCCCAGTGCTCTCATAGAGCTAGGATGCCAGTCTGACCCTGATCATTTGCTCACAGTATGACCCTGGGCCATGGCCTCACCCCTCTGAGCCTCCCTTGCCCCATCTGTCAAATGGGCAAGGGGCATGCCCACCTCTGGAGTTGGGTGCTGGGCTTGTACGTTCACTTGGGGGTCATTAGCTGGGCTCAGGGTGATCTCATGGGGACCCTGCCCAGCCGCCTCCAGTTGGAGTACCACAGGAGGAGGGGCAGGGCAGGGGGCGGCACAGACAGTGGCAGGGAGCTACCAGCCCAAGGTACGTGCAGCCCCTGCCCTCATTCATGCCAGATGCCATGCCAAGAAGGCGGGTGGACGTGGTGAGCCCCTAGCCCAGCATCGAGGAATGGGCAGGCGGCAGGAGGCCACTTCAGCTGGCGGGCGGGAAGGCTCAGGCCTGCGCCCACCCACCCTGTGTGGCCGCTGCAGCAAGGCTCCCCCGCCCGCTGCCCCGTGTCGGCCTTCCCTCCCTGCTCTGCCCGGTGGGTGCATAATTAATTGAGCTACCCAGTCCTTCTGGGCAGGATAAGGGTGCCAGGACCCACCGTCTTCTGGAGGGCACCCCAGTTCTTTCCTCTTCCTGGGTTGGGGTCCAGAAAGGGCTCCCGTGGGGAGGGTGCAGGTCCTCTCCCCTAGACACCACCTGAGAGTTCAGGTGTGTCTGTCTGACCTTTGTGTACCAAGGAAGGAAGGCGGGGAGCGGGTGGGCTTGTCTAGTGGAGAGAAAAGAAAATACCCTTGGCCAACCAGAGGCCCTGAGTCCAGGAACTTCCCCACCTCCGGTGCCTGCTGGCCTTGGGACTTTGTCCTAAGCCCAGATGTGTGTGAGGGGTGCCCTTTACCTGTAATGTCAAGCACAGAACTGGGAGGGTGAGACCCTGGGGAGGCTGGTGGAAGGTATTTAAGCCCTGGGGGCTGCCACCACCTGACCCGAATCCATTTCAAAGGGATGCTTGCTCCCACCCCACCCGTGCTGGGCTGTGGCTGCAGGGAGGGAGAACCTGAGCAGCTCTTATCTGTCAAGAGGACCACATGATTAACTGATGAATTACCTGATTAGCACCAGGAACAGCAGGCCCAGGGAAGTCCAGGCTGTCTAGAGGTCAAGAGAGGGGGGACAGGAGCCCTGGCTTGGCCTCAGGGGGCCCAGACAAGTGGGTTCCCTAACTCCTCTGCACCCCCACTGCCTCCTCTGTGGACCTGTGGATGTGGTGTGAGATACTCCTAAGGTCCTGGCACTGCATGGGCGGGCCCTCCGAGGGTGGCAGCTGATGTCCGTTCCCCTTCGCAGAAGGCAGATGGCCAATGCCCCACCAGCTGCGGCTGCCCTTGGGGAGCCAGGGTGTGGGTGGAAGGCAGAGACACTTGCAGGCCCTCAGGTGAATCCACAGGTTTTTCCAGGTAGGGGACTGTGGCCCAGAGGAGCTGAGTAAGGGCCATAGGCCATACATCTCACTCCCCGCCCCACCCACTTCTTCCTTGAGGCTAAGTGCCAGATCCTGGCTGCCCAGTTGGATTGGAGTTCACGGTTGAAGCAGTTCACCTGGCCCCAGACCCTGGGTGGCTGGGGAGGGGATGGCTGGGGAGGGCACAGTTGAGGGTAGTGGGCAGGTGGGTAGTGCCCAGTGTGGAAGGGCCCAGTTGGCAGCACTGCCTGCCTGGCCCCCCTGCCCTCTCCAAACAGACACTTGCCAGTCTTCAGGACTCCATGAGATGGTTCCTTCCCAGCTGCTGGGGCCAAGGAGCCCTTGCATGGTGCGCTGCCTTGTCCCCTCTCTACAGCCCTAAGGGAGTGTGCTCTTGGGTCTTGGGATGCTGGGGTGGCCATCCGTGTCTGGCAGATGTACAGGGAGCAGGGTGTGTATTTGGGGCTGCCGGGCCTGCAGGGGCAGGGACCGTGTGCTGTGGAGTGCTGTGGGGTGCTTGTGTGTGTTGGGGGCGGGGGCATCTCTCTGCATTTGGGTGACCACATGTGCCTGCAGCGTGCATGCGCTCGGATATGACAAACTTGATACTGGCTGAGGGAGTGCATATATGAAGGGGTACAGGTAGCTGCGTGTGGGGACACATGGCTGGTGCTTGGGGAGGAAGAGCCCATTGCCGCTGGCAGTGTGTGGGGGGGTTGCATTTTGACTTTTTAAAGCACTAGGCCTGGCTGGGCACAGTGGCTCACGCCTGTAATCCCAGCATTGTGAGAGGCTAAGGTGGGTGAATCACCCAAGGTCAGGAGTTTGATACCAGCCTGGCCAACATAGTGAAACCCTGTCTCTACTAAAAATACAAAAATTGGCCAGGTGTGATGGCACACCTGTAATTCCAGCTACCTGGAAGGCTGAGGCAGGAGAATTGCTTGAACCTGGGAGGCAGAGGTGGCAATGAGCTGAGAATCGCACCACTGCACTCCAGCCTGGGTGACAGAGTGAGCCTCTGTCTCAAAACAAAAAAACAAAAAAGGCAGCAGGCCTGAGCTGCATGAGTGAGGAAGGCTGAGTGTCAGTTTTCTCCTCTGTTACTGGGTTGACAGCTGGGCCCAGCTCACAGGGTTGTGGTAGCTGGAAGCTGCTCAGCCACGGCCTGGCATACGCAGCTGCCCACTGTCATGCTGGCATAGAGGCCTGAGCAGCTTTTTGAAGGTCCCTGGGCAGGGGAGGGCAGCTGGTGTCTTGTTGTCCTTTGTCAGGCATCCCAGGTGAGGCAGAGAGGAGAGGCCCTCTAGCCTTGCTTACCAGGCGAGGAGGCAAGCCCAGGGATTAACGGGACAGTGGGTGGCAGGAGGGAGGGACAGGGCAGTGCCCCTCAGGCCCAGGGCCCTAGAGTCCCAAGACATTGCTCTTCTTTAGCCTGGGAACTTCTTGCAGGCAAAGGACTATGGGAAAGAGGGCAGCAGGCACCAGCCATGCCACCTCCTGGCAGCCAGCCAAGGCCCTGTGCCGTCTCCAGAGGCTGGGATAGC
The DNA here is from genome assembly GCF_049354715.1 of Callithrix jacchus. Classification (NCBI taxonomy): domain Eukaryota; kingdom Metazoa; phylum Chordata; class Mammalia; order Primates; family Cebidae; genus Callithrix; species Callithrix jacchus. The sequence goes on along the minus strand of NC_133502.1, from coordinate 181,720,296 downwards.
TCAGGAGGTCCCCTTCAGAAAGGGAAGCCCCACTTCCCAGGCCCTCAGCTCCCTCAGGCAGGCGGCAGGCTGGTGGCGGCACCGGGCACACAGTGTTCCTGGCACAGCAGGCAGCCTCCCAACCACAAGAGCCTGCTTGTCCTGGTTTCCCTGGCCCCAGTGCACTGGGTGACCAGGGCCTGCTGGGCACAGGGGCCTGACTGTGGGCTCAGCCCCCATCCCCCATCCTCACCAGCCACAGCTGCACCTTGGGGAGGGGTCTCTCTGCCCACACCGGAGCAACCTCTACTTACCTGTGGACAGAGACCTACTCCCCAAGAACTGTTCCTGAGCCAGGAATTTAGGACGGGAAATCCCCCATGTTAAACCAGGGCAGACCTGACCACCTCCTACCTCCTCCACCTTCCCAGGGCAGGCTGGCTTCTGGGAACCTCCAGGGCCCTGCTTCTAAGAAAAAAGGCTCTTGCTTCCTGGAAAGCCTGCTGCCTCCCTCCTCTGCACTTTCCGCCTGGGCTTGCCTCTGCCTCTGTCCTCAGTCTGGCTCCCTGGAAAGCACTTTTATGGGAGGGAGCCAGGTGAGCAGAGGGAGTCTCTGCTCACCCTTCCTGGCCCTGCCTCCCTGCCCTCCCTCAGGCTCCTTTCCAGCCTCATTGCCTCCTCCAAGAAGCTCTCTGGTGATCTTCCCACAAGAACCTCTGAGTATTTTAGAGTCCAGGAACTTTGAAGCTAGAGGAACCGACGGGCCCATAAAGCCCACTTGTCCATCTAGGCATTTATGGAGAGCCTGCTGTGTGCTGGATGCTGTTTCAGGCATCAGTACCTGGGGAACAGAGTCCCTGCTCTCAAGGATCTTACAAACTGCCCCCATCAAGATGAAAAGAAAAGAAAAAGCTCACCTCCAATTACATAAACACACAAACACACAAACACACACACACACACACACACACTGGCAGCAGGCACCAGCCCTGCCACCTCCTGGTAGCCAGCCAGGTCCCCGTGCCCTCTCCAGAGGCCAGAGCAGCTCAGGAGGTCCCCCTGGGAAAGGGCAGCCCCACTTCCCAGGCCCTCAGCCCCTTCAGGCAGGCAGCAGGCTGATGGCAGCACCAGTCACACAGTGACCCTGGCACGGGGCACCATCACACACACACACACACACACACACACACACACACACACACAATCTATCTATCTATCTATCTATCTATCTATCTATCTATCTATCTATCTATCTATATATATATATATAGAGAGAGAGAGAGAGAGAGGGGAGAGAGAGAGAGAGAGACAGAGTCTCACTCCATCATCCAATTGAGCAACCTCGGCTCACTGCAACCTTCACCTCCCAGGTTCAAGCGATTCTGGTGCCTCAGCCTCCCAAGTAGCTGGAATTACAGTCACATGCCACCATACCCTGCTAATTTTTGTCATTTTTGTAGAGATGGGGTCGTCCTGTGTTGCCCAGGTCTTCTTATGTTGCCCAGGCTGGCCTCAAACTCTTGGGCTTAAGTGATCCACCCGCCTTGAACTTCCAAAGTGCAGGGATTACTGGCATGACCCATCTCGCCTGGCTATCTATCGATAGACAGACAGACAGACAGACAGACAGATAGATAGAGAGATAGATAGATTTTTAAAAGTATAAATTTATATTTTATTTTCCTAGTGCTTTCTTAATGATGATTTCACATGACCCTTCTAATTTTCAAAAGAGGGCAGGGACACCAGGTCAGAGGGCCAGTGCTGTCTCTGCTTGTGTGATGGCAATGGCGATGGCGATGGCAATGGGGAAGATGATGGGGATGGGGATGGCGATGGGGATGGTGATGGCGATGGCGATGGCGATGGGGATGGCGATGGCGATGGCGATGGGGATGGCGATGGCGATGGGGATGGGGATGGCGATGGGGATGGGGATGGGGATGGTGATGGCGATGGCGATGGGGATGGGGATGGCGATGGGGATGGAGATGGCGATGGGGATGGGGATGGCGATGGGGATGGTGATGGCAATGGGGATGGGGATGGCAATGGTGATGGTGACGGTGACGGTGATGGTGATGGTGATGGTGATGGTATGCGCTCGTATATCTAACTGGTGTCTTCATCTGTGGACCTGTTGGCAGTTGTGAGGAGTCACTATGGACCGGGCATCATTTTGGGCACTTGGGTCTGGAAGGGTGAACAGGACAGGTATGGCTGTTGCCCCCAGAGGGCTTAGAGCCCAATATGGGAGCATGAAAGGACCCCATAGTAGGTGAATTATGTGGGTTTTGTTTTATTTTGTATTGTTTTGTTTTGTGATGGAGTCTCGCTCTGTTGCCCAGGCTGGAGTGCAGTGGCACAATCTTAGCTCCCTGCAACCTCTACCTCCCAAGTTCAAACAATTCTCTTACCTCAGCCTCCTGAGTAGCTGGGATGGTAGGCACACCATCACACCTGGCTATTTTTTTAATTTTTAGTAGAGACAGGTTTTCACCGTGTTGGCCAGGCTTGTCTCAGAACTCCTGAGCTCAAGTGATCTGCCCACCTTGGCCCCCTAAAATGCTGGTATTATAGGTGTGAGACACCACACCTGGCCTTGTTTTGTTTTTCGAGACAGAGTCTTGCTCTGTTGCCTAGGCTGGAGTCCAGTGGCACTATCTCAGCTCGCTGCAACCTCCACCTCCTGGATTTAAGCTATTCTCCTGCCTCAGCCTCCTGAGTAGCTGGGATTACAGGCACGTGCCACTCTGCCCAGCTAGTTTTTTTGTATTTTTAGTAGATGCAGGGTTTCACCATGTTGACCAGGCTGGTCTCGAACTCCTGATCTCAAGTGATTCACTTACCTTAGCCTCCCAAAGGGCTGGGACTACAGGCATGAGCCCCTGCGCTTGGCCTAGGTGAATTGTTTTAACGTCCCTCCTTCCAGCCTTACCCACGCTGCCCCTCGGCTTTCCTGGCCCATCTGCAGTTCTAGCATCTGCTCCTGCCCCGTGGGCCCCATCATCCTTCCCTGTTATGTTTTTCGCCTTCTGCAGCATTCCTGTTTGCAAACGTGTTTTATTTATTATGACCTAGGCCAAAGGTGATTTCTATGTTTTGTTCCCCAGTCTATTGCTGGCACTTGAGTAGGTGCTCAGTAAATTCGTGTGGGCTGGCTGTGCGAATTTAGTTGTGCCCCAGGCCCCCTCTGTGGTCTGCAGACAGTGCAGGCTACAAACTGTTACTGATCCTCATCTACTTCAGTAGAGAAATTGACATTGTTTAGAAATTCTATGGTAGTTGACATTGCTGTGGCATTTGGGTTGCATTTTGTAGAAGTATCAGCCAGCCTTGAATTCAAAATAAGAACACTGAGGCTGAGCACAGTGGCTCATGTCTGTAATCCCAGCACTTTGGGAGGCTGAGGCAGGTAGATCACCTGAGGTCAGGAGTTCGAGACCAGCCTGACCAACATGGAGAAACCCCACCTCTACTAAAAATACAAAAGTAGCTGGGCATGGTGGCGCAATGCCTGTAATCCCAGCTACTTTGGAGGCTGAGGCAGGAGAATCGCTTGAACCCAGGAGGTAGAGGTTGCGGTGAGCCAAGATCACGCCATTGCACTCCAGCCTGGGTAACAAGAGCGAAACTCCATCTCAAAAAAAAAAGAACACTGGTTTTTCCCTGCAGAGGATGCCCCCTTGGGGTGCCATGTTTTGACATGGAGCATGTGCCAGGCCCTATCCTGAGTGCTTCACATCCCGTGTTTCATTTCAGCACACAATGGTTTTGAGGCAGAGATGATTCTTGTTTATGGGCCAGGATCAAGGCTCAGCAAGGGAAAGGTACCTGCCTGGCTCACCCAGTTTCACCCAGCCAGGAAGTGACAGGATGAGGACTTGGCCCCAGACTCGACACCGTAGGCCCCGGCTCCCAGCTGCTGCTTGGATCCTTATACTTAGACGTTGGGTTCCTCCTGGAGCTGGACCTGGGGGCAGGCAGGGTGGAGGAGGGGAGCTGTGGTGCCTTTGGCAGGGCTGGGTCCTGCTAGGCTTAAGGCCAATGGGAGCGGCGGGGGCAGAGACTGGATTCTCGGATCCTCGGCTTCTTGGCAACCTGTGTGACTCAGTGGGCTGGCAATAGGGGCCGGCGGGCAGGCAGCCAGTGCAGGGGAGTCCTGCGGTGGGTGAATCAGCCAGTCGCTGAATTACTGTCCTGCCTGGGGTGGCGCCAAGTGCCAGCTGCCAAAATAAGCACAGCCCTTCTTTGCCTTTCTCTCCCTGCTCCAGGGGTGGCCCACCTTCCACATGCTGTGGCAGGTGCGTCCCGTGGCTCTGCTGCTCCGGGGAGTCCCTGGGTCTCCCCAGCCTGGAGCAGGGGAAAAGGCCTCCTCATTGGGGTGCGTTGCCTTCCTCAAGTCACTCAGAGGGTCTGCCTCCCCACCACACACAGGGGCCCTCCTGTGAACCAGTGGCCATTGAGATACTTGCACCCTGGCCTTAGAAGGGCACTGTGGTTATAAAATCACCTTTGACTCGTTATGAAAAGCTGGGATTTTGCAGGAAGGAGAGGCTGGGAGCGTAGTCTCAAGCCAGACAGGATTGGAAGCTCTGCTCTGCTGTGTGGCTTTGGATACGTTTGTGCCATCTCTGAGCCTCTGTACTGAAACTCGCCTGTAAAACCCTGCCTCACATGTCATGATGATGAAATGATACTCACATCGGCATGGCAGTGAGTAGCAGAAATTGTCAGGGGGCTGTTGACTCAGGTATAGGCACCAGATTGGGGGCAGCAGTGATCAGCAGAAATGGAAGTCAGAGTCCCCAGCCTGGGCCTTCTGCAGGGGACAGACCACCCACCCCAGAGACAGGGACCTAGCAGCCTCAAATCTGTGCTGCCAGGAACAAATCTGCTTGTAATCCTTAATCTGGAACAGAGTAGAAAGCAAGCAGCCTCGGGGGCTGGACTTGCACCTCGCCTCGGCACTAACATGCTGTGTGACCTCAGGCAAGTTGTTCACCCTCTCTGGGCCTCAGTTTTCTCAGTTTCACAACAGAGATTATGACTGTGGCTTCATCTTTCTGGCAGATGCTGTCTGGAAAAGTGCTTTGTCCCCACTGAGGGGTGCTAAAGGCAGTGGCAGACTAGGCTCTGGGGACGAAGGGGTGTCAGGAGTTGATCCTGCCTCCCAGGCTTCTGAACCTGGGCAAGAATTGCCTCTGGGCTGCACAGTGAAAGGCGTTAGTGGTGCCCTGGTCCTTGGGAGTCTCCTAGTCAGAGCCAAAGAGGGAGGGGATGCCAGGCATAGGTGCCCCTCCAGAGACTCCATCTGTCCCGTGCACAGCCACAGCACCATCCCTACCTAGCGGAGCCGGCCGGGCCTGAGTGTGTGTTGAGCCACCTGACAGGGCCTCAGGTTCCCTGAAGCCAGTGGGAGGGGAGCTGGAATGTTGCCCCAGCTGGACACTGAGTCCGGTCAGCAGGGCCCTGAGTCAAGTTGGCAGCAGGAAAGAGGAGCAAAAGCCAGGCCTCAGTCTCTGCTATCTGCTTCCTGGACAGGATGTGGTGCCGATATAACAGCTTTGCGAGGAGTCATTGCTCTGGCTGTGAGTCACAGCTCCTAGCGACAGCTGCACGGTGTTTGTAAACAATGGGCCTCAACCCATCCGGGGCCTGCCCCCACCTAGCAAGGTGCCTGTGGGTTGGGTTTTGCTAACCTGGGCTTGTGCGTGTGGCCAGGCATGTTATCCCAGGGCCACCTGGCGTGCTGGGCAGAACACTGTGGGACCGCTGGCAGGTCGTGTGTCTTGGGAGAAGCCTGGGGTCAGTGCTGTGGTGAGCTTCCCTCACAGTAGCTGGAAATGTTTATGTCCTGTACGGCCCTCACTGGGCCAGACCCTCAAGGCAGCCAGACTTGGGGTGGGGGCGCTGCAGGTGGAGCTCCCCTAATTGTCCTCTCCCCCAGGCCCCAGTGCCTGGGCTCTCCTTGGCAGTCTTCGTTCCAGGCAGTGACAGTGATGTGGCACATCACGTGGTAGGCTGGCCGGCAGGGAACAAAGACCCTGCTCTCCCCCAGGCTGGTGGCAGAGGCAGGGCCAGGGACCACGTGGGTGGGAGGAGGGGTACATCGCCTTGCTGCTTCCTTTCTGCTGGCACTACCTCCTGGGGGCTCCCGCATTTCTGCATTTCTGAGCGGCAGCTGATGCAGCTTCTCCTAGGGCCTGCTGTGCTCAGTCCCTCGATGGCCTTCCCAGCAAGCTCAGTGCCCACTCCCCTGGGTAGCCCTGCCCAGCCTGCCTCCGAAAGGAGTAGCCCCAGGACTGGGCCTGATGCCAGGCTGACCTGTGCTGGAGGTGGGGGCAGGGGAGACATGGGAGTAATGGGCTTGGGAAGCTAGGCTGGGGTAGACTATTCGAGAATAGCATAGGAAGCTTGTGTGTGAGATGCGACGCCCTGCACTGGCCTGGTACCCCGGAGCTGCTTGTCCAAGCGAAGGCATCAGCTCACAAATACACCTAGCAGGGTAGCCTGCTTCCCTGCTAGTCCCCCACCAGGAAAGTTGAGCGCTTCCTTCCAGGGCCTCTTGAAGGCCCCCCCACCCCCATCCCGCCGTCCAACCAAACAGCTCACACTGTAGGAAACACCTCACCTGCTGAGCCCTTCTGCAGGGCTGGCCTGAGAGGTCACATTTTGCATACCAGGAAATCAAGGCTCAGGGAAGGCCCTCCCTGCCCCCCCATTCCATGTGGTGAGCTCCCTGTTAAACCTGGAGTGGCAGCCAAACCACACCCCCAATGCCCATAGTCACATGGCCAGGCAGTTGGCAACCCCGGGGTGAGAGGCCGAGGTCGGGGACAGCCTCGATCCCTGCTCAGATACCAGCCCCTGCCGCCTGCCTCACTCAGATCCTGCCTGTCTGCACAGGGCTTCTCTCCCTTTAAGGGTGTGGACCCGGACAGTGCCCTCTTTGCCGGTCCCCCTCTCCCGGGGCGAGGCCTGCCCTGCAGTGCCCGTCTGCCCAGTGCCCTTTTCACCGGCCCCCTCTCCCAGGGCCAGGCCTGCCCTACAGTACCCGTCTGCCCAGTCAGTGTCTTCTTCGCTGGTCCCCTCTCCCGGGGCCAGGCCTGCCCTGCAGTGCCCGTCTGCGTATGCTTCGGCATCAGCAAACATTCTCGAGCTGTCTGCTGGAATCCAGTTACAAGCCGTACTTTGAGCACCGGGCCGACCCCGGGCTGCCATCTGGACCTTGCTCGCAGGGATGGAGTTAGGCTGCGGCACTCCTGGCACAGGGGCAGCAGCATCCACCAACATTTACCAAATGTCTGTTGTGTGCCTGGCACTGGGGCAGGCACGTGACCCTGTGGCCTGTACTACTCAAGTGGCTGTGGGAGATCATCTCTGCACATCTGCCAAGCACAACCATGAGCCAAGCCCATGCCGAGTTCTTGTGGAATCCTCCAGTGCCTTTGTTCCTGTTTTACAGAGAAGCAAACTGAGGCCCAGAGACGCTAAATCACTGGCCTAGAGTTCCAGAGTTCCTGGGGGTCAGAATTTCAATCCTGGGCTGACCAATTCATAGCCTGGTTGGCTCTGCTGTTTCTCAAAGGTCAAGGTTGAGTGTCACTGTGTACAAATAGCCATCGATGATGCCTGACTGTCCCAGGGGACAGGGCCCTGGAGCCTGGCAGAGGAGGAAGTGTGCCAGATGGAAAAGGATGGGGAACGGGATGGCTGGGGCAGAGATGGTATTGCTGTATTAAGGCAGGGGTGGGAGAAGGGCGCTCTGAGTGGCGGCTGAGTCCTGAGACCAAGGGGGAAGAACGTGGTTCCCAGCAGAGGGTGCTGGTGGCTGGAGTTAGTAGGAGGGGCTGTGGGCAGATGAGGACTTGGGATTCTCTTCTGGGTGGGACAAAACTGGTGGAGGGATTTTAGTGGAGGTGACTTGCTCTGGCTGCAGGGTGAGTACAGGGAGGCAGGAAGGTGGCTGCTCCAGGGCCCCCCTGAAACCCTCCAGCTCCATTTCAATGATGCCCCCCAAGCCCAACCTGGCCCTCACCCCCAGATGCCCACCCACATCCCCTGAGAGTCCTCACCCTGGAGTGGCAGAGCTCCCAGGCCCTGAACTGCCTGCTCAGCTGGGTCCCCGCTGAGGCCCACAAAGCCACCGGAAGAGGATGTGAGATGCTCAGAGGAGCAGGGCAGGGAGCAACGTGCTGCTGGGGCAGTGTCTGGGCAGGACGCTGGGCCCGGGGCCTGATGTGCCTGTGGGGACAATCCGGAGCCCAGGCCTTCACCCTCTCCTCCCTGTCTCTGCTGTCCTGCTCCCTGCCCTGTGCCCTCCTCTTGCAGCCAGGGACTGGGCATCTACCGGGCCAGGGTCCCAGGAAGGTAAGGAAGTAGCTGAGACTCTTGGCCTCTGACTTCACCCTGGCATCTCTGGGCTTTGGGCTTGGGGCTCTGAGTGTGGTGGAAGGAGCGTCTGCAGGCTTTGCAGAGCAGCTGGACAGACACAGGTCTTGGGTTTTCCTGTGAGATCTTGGGCAAGTCCCTGCTCTCTCTGAGCCTCAGTCTTTCCACTTGTCAGATGGGTGTGTTGGATGCGTCCAGTGGCTTTCAATGTCTGGTTTGCAGCAAAATGAGAAAAATGGGAACGGGGACGGGGACAAGGCAGTAAGTTGTTGTATGTTGCTGTGTTGCTGTTGAATTATTGTTGCTGTTGTTTGCAACTCCAGTAGTTACTCTAGTGAGCTATTCTTAAAGCCAGATGTACTCTTTTCATGCCTGTCCTTCCTGCCGACGGCAGCCCTCTCTTGTTACCTCTGGTGGTGCCTTTTCTGAAATGGTGAGAATGGTGGTGTTGATATTATTATTTTTTACCACCCTACTTAATGAAATGCAGTTGGCAACCCAGGTTGGCACCCCCCGACTGGCCACCGCACCCAGTTTAAAATGAAATCTTGTGACCGGGCACAGTGGCTCACACCTGTAGTCTCAGCACTTTGGGAGACCGAGGCAGACAGATCACCAGAGGTCAAGAGTTCAAGACCAGCCTGGCCAACATGGTAAAACCCCATCTCTAGTGAAAATACAAAACAATTAGCTTAGCCTGGTGGCAGTTTCCTATAATCCCAGATATTCGGGAGGCTGAGACGAGAGAATCACTTGAACCAGGAGGTGGAGGTTGTAGTGAGCTGAGATCGTGCCACTGCACTCCAGCCTGGGACGGAGCAAGACTCTGTCTAAAAAGGAAAAAAAAAGGGGAAATCTCGTACCTGGGTGCCAGGGGTGGAGGAGCTCAGGTCTGGGGGCAGGGAAGCCTTCCAGAACAAATGAGTGGGGGTCTCCTGCCTGCCTCCCACTGCCTCTGGCTAGACTCACATCCACCTGGTGGCTCTGCTGACCGAGCCCTGTTTTGGTCTAGTTGCTTGTATCTGTCACTTTTCTGGCTCTGTGTGGTGGTTTTCAGGCCCCCGACACAGGGAATGGGAGTGGGGGCTTGGAGAATTAAGGGAGAAAGCTGTGCCAGCTTGGGACAGGCTCTCTACTCATCCTCAGTTGGCCCATGGTCTGGCACAAGTGGGAATTCCTGGCCCTGCCTGTCAGAGGAATAGGTATGACAGCCACGCAGGTGACACCAGGCCTAGGCACTCGGGTGCTTCACTCCACTAGGGCATGCAGGCGATGGGCACACTGGCAGAGTGCCTCGCGAAGGGCCCACTCCTCACCTGGCGCTCGCCCTGCTATGGCCCGGGAAGCAGGCCAGGTTTGTGCCAGGTCTGCTGTGCCCAGGGGGAGGAAGGGCTCCGTGTTCTTAGCCTGTGTCTCTGTGGTGACCGCCAGGCGGAGGGCTGTGGCCCGCCGTGCCGCTCTCCGAAGCCCGACACCTTGGCTGGCACCTCTGCCAGCACCGGCCACCACGGAGGTGAGTTTCCATGGCGACCAGTGCCTCTGCCAGGGAGAGGCTGGGTGGGTCACCGCTGGGGCTCCAGGCGCGGGAGTTGGTTGCCTAGGACTCCCCTCTTTCCTGTCAGAACTGGTTGGAGGAGTTTGTCTGGAATTTCAGGGGAGTCTTCATCTCCCATCTCGGGTATGAGAGAGAAGACTGGGGGTCCGCTCTGCTGCTGGCGCCTGTGTGCGCCCACTGTGGTCTCACCAGCTGCCCCCAGCCCCAAGGGTCGGTCCAGGGTGGCTGTGGGCTGTCACGGCAACCCCGTCCGGAAGGCGCTTCGTGGATTACCAGGGACTTTTGTGCACTGCTTCCTTGTCTGCTCTCTTGAGAAGCCTGAGAGCCTGGTGTTATGATGGTTACTGTCCCCATTTATTGATGGAGAAACTGAGGTTCCAAGAGGTAAAACGAAGGCTAGGAAGACACAGAGCAGGCGCTGGAACCGGAAGCTGTGCTCCAGGTCTGAAAAGAGTTCCCCAAACCCATAGGAAAGAATGGCCCCTTGGGGCTGGCTCATCCCAGGGCCGCCTGTGCTGTGACATTTCCAGCTGGCACTTTGTGCAGAGTTTCCAAGGAGTCCAGGGGCCAGGCTGGCAGCTGACCACCCTCCAGGAGGGGAGATAATGGATGCTGGGGCTTCTCAGGGTGTGATATGCCCCACCCATCACAGTTGTGGGTTAGACATCACTGCCTCCTAGATTGGGGCTGCCGGGCTTGGGGACAGGTACTAGGCTAAGACTGGGGGACCCGTTGGGCCTTTGGTCCCTTCCTCAGCCAGGTGTGCCCAGCGCCCCCGCAGCCCTGCTGCCACTCTCTCCCCTCGCCCCCGTCTGCCTGCAGCCTCCCTCTCCCGCTGTCATCCTTGGGCTCACTTTTGGGTCTTGGGCTCAGTTTCCATCTGTGTGTCCCCCTTGGCCTCTTCCTCTCTCCTCTGCTGTCCCCTACTTCAGGCTGTCACATGTTGAATTGGTGGCCCCACGTGGGTGTCAGGCACCAAGCCCTGCAGGGGTGGAGGACAGTTGCCGGAGCCCCCCACGGTTTACAGCCCATGGATGCTTTCATCACGTTTGCTCCTCTGGGTGCCTCCCCGTCAATATCCTGGGGCTGTACGCATTTCCAGGGGATGACAGCTGGGCCCCCTGGCGAACCCCAGGCCTGTCCGGAGCCCTCTGCATCCCTGTCCAGGCCCATTCCCACCGCTTCTGGAGTCGGCACATCTTGCTCCTGTTGTGCTGGGACAGCAGCGCCCTGTGAGGGCAGAGGGTTGGGATGATGATGATGCCACACCTGCCACCCCGTGTCACCTCCTAGAGATTTCAGTGCCTCAGTGCTTCATGTCTCACCTCCTGACCAGCTCTGACTTCAGCCTCCAGCCTATGGGGACCCCTGCATCCTGGGGGCAGGAGGAGGAGGCAGAAGCCACCAGAGGCTGCCAGGAACCCAGTGGCAGGGGAGGTGGGGCTGAGCTAGGCCCGCCGCTGTGCTGGGAGTTCCCACGAGTAGCCCAGCTGCGTCACCTCCTGCCAAGGTGTGTGCTCACCCGCCCACAGAGGGCTACCCCAGGACGTAGGCAGGCTAGGAATGGTGACGTCAGTGTCGGGAAATGACCAAGGAGCGTGTCCAGGCCTCACCCTTTTCATGTCCTCCCCAGGCTCTAAATATAGATCACAAGAGACAGAAAGGGGTGACCTCCACCTGCCCAGGAGGAGGTGACAGGTTTTCCACCACGACCTGACCTGAGTCTGAGTACCTGGCTGTCATTCCTCCCAGCCTTGGCCAAGCCCAGGTTGGAAAAGGTGATGGCCAAAGGTCATTGTCACCCATACACTGCCTTGTCCCCAGTTCCTGCTCTGAACTGCTGTGTGCCTGGCAGTCCCCAGGACTGCACCCCAGGCCCAAACCCCATTCCCTGGGGTCCTGCTTAAAAGCAGGCCTGGGTCCCGACTTGAAGGTCCAGAGGGGCAGCTTTTATGATCCACCTCTCATGTACCGGCCAAGGATGTGCTGGCCAAGGAGCGGGCAGAAGGAGGGAGACACCAGCCAGACAGAAGGGGCAGTGTGAAGACGGAGCTGCAGCAGTTCTGCCGAGAGGGACCCTGGAGGTGGGAGCTGGGGCCACACCGAGCCAGTGGTCTTCTGCCTGAGGGCAGCCAGGGGCTTTGACGGACCAAGACCCCACTGGCTGTGGTATCTGGGAAACCAAAGATGGTATGGGAGCAGGGAGAAGAGGGACCACAGGGACTTGCTGACATGCCTTTCCCTGAACCGAGACAGCTGCTTAGGGGCTGGGGAGCAATGTAAGATGCCCAGCACATCTCTCCTTGCCTGTGTGCCCACCGTCTCCCTCTCCTACTATCCCTCTCTGTGGTCCCGTGGGCTCACTTTTGGGTCTTGGGCTCAGTTTCCATCTGTGTATCCCCCCTGCCTCTTCCTCTTCTGCTTCCCTCCACTTTGGGCTGTCACCTAGTGAATTGGTGGCCCCTCCAGGGTGGCAGTGACTCCCTGGGGCGTTGGGCACTAAGCACTGCAGGAGTGGGGAACAGTTGTCAGAGTGATCCCTGGCTGAGGGCTGCAGGGTTCGGGCAGGGGTTGGGATGGAACACATGCCTGGCTCCAGGGGGCAGCCATAGCCAGCTTCCGGCCAGCCTCCGGTGGCCCTTGGGAACACAGCCCCGGTGTGGTCAGGTCAGCCAGAGTTACAGGAGAAGTGGGAAATGTGGGTTTTTATATGAAGTCACCTGACCTTCTACTGTTGGCTTACATTTTGAAAACACTTCGTAAGCCAAACAAAACACACGTGTGGGCGGATCTGGCTGCCAGCTGTCAGTTCACAGCCTGCCTTTGCAAGTTCCTCTGCAAGCAGCGTCCTGACTTCCGAAAGGTCTGTGCAGCAGTGTTCTCCGGGGGCTTGTCGGGGTAGCCCCCAAGGAAAGGCAGGTGCATGTCCCAGGGGGAGGTTGGGAACCCGAGAAGGCTGGGGGGGGTGCGTGGGGAGCGTGAGCTGGGGCAGGATGGAGGAAGGGACCAACGCCAGTTCCTAAGAACCCCCCATTTCCAGGGGGTGCTTTGTGCTCTCGAGAGTCCTTAGTTCCTCTCGGCAGGTGCTCCAACAGCCAACCACAGGGTGTCATTGGCCTCAAGCGTCAAACCCACCCAAGTTCCCTGGGACTGCCCCCAGCCATCTCTGACGGCCCCATCTGGGCATCAAGACTCAGTTTCCAGCTGCCCACTGCCTTGGTCCCCAGAGCAGCCTCTTTTGTTGTAAAGATGCCATGAGTGACCTCTGCACACACAGAGAGTAACACAGGGAATGGTGAGCCTGGCCAGGTGTAGCTGCCTGGGGTCAGAAGTTTGTAGCCCTCTCTGGAGGACTGCTGGGAACCTCAGAGGCATCAGAGGGTAAGTCTCAAGCTGTGTCCTTTTTCTTCTTTTTTTTTTTTGAGATGGAGTTTTGCTCTGTTGCCCAGGCTGGAGTACAGTGGCACAATCTTGGCTCACTACAACCTCCGCCTCCCTGGTGCAAGCAATTCTCCATCTCCTGAGTAGCTGGGATTACAGGCACGCATCACCATGCCAGGCTAAATTTTTTTATTTTTAGTAGAGACAGGGTTTCACCATGTTGGCCAGGCTGGTCTCGAACACCTGACCTCGTGATCTACCTGCCTCGGCCTCCCAGACTGATTACAGGCATCAGCCACTGTGCCTGGCCCATTTGTTTTTTTTTAAAAACAGTTGACATCATGATGCTGACATTATGATCCAAAATCCACACATTGCATTTCATAGATGTCTCTTATCCGTCTTTTAATCTATAGTTTCCCCTTTCTTTTTCCTCTGAAATGCATTTGTTGAAGAAACTGGGTTGTTTGTCCTGTAGAGGTTCCCACAGGCTGGATTTGTGGATTGCACCCTTCCAGTGTGTGGAACATGTTCCTCTGTCCCCTGTAATCCTGCAAAAGGTAGTTATGTGCAGAGGCCTGCTTTGATTTGGGTTTGGGTTTTAGGAGAACATTGTGAGTGACACTGTGTTCTTCCACTGATGACCCGTGCTGTCCCAGGATGGCCTTGCCCTTGGCTGGGGTGTCCCCACAGCTTGCAGTAGGCACAGGAGGCCTCAGGAGAGGGCCTTGCATGCAGGACGCATCCAGTGAATGCCAACCCCAGTTGCTAACTATGTGGGGCAGAGTCTCAGGCCCACCCGATCTGGGGGCTTTGGGCACCACATCCTGTGCAGGGAGCTTTACCTATGCTTTAATTAGGGGTGCGTGTGTCTCTGCCTCTGTATGTGTCTATGTGTGTGTATCTGTGTCTATGTCTCCATATCTGTGTGTGTCTATATGTGTCTATCTCAAGCTTGTTTTTTCCCTTTTTGTGAAGAATGAGGTCTTGCTATGTTGCCCAGGCTGGTCTCCAATTTCTGGGCTCAAGAAATCCTGCCTCTGCCTCCCTAAGCTCTGGGTTACAGGCATGAACCACTATACTCAGCCTCAGAGTATGCATGTCTCTGTATGTGTCTCTATTTCTGTCTGTGTGTGCATCTCCGTGTGTGTCTGTGTGTGCATTTCCATGTGTCTTTGTGTGTCTGTGTCTCTGTGTCTATGTGTGTCTCATGTGCAGCCAGAGCAGTGATCAGGCTTCCCAGGAGTTGGAAGGGGAGTCCCAAAGGTGGGTGAACAAGGCAGGAAGAGGAACTTTGTAAAAACAGACACCGGCCAGAGGGACTGGCTAAGTAATGCCCTCTCCCGCCCAAGCGCCTGTAGATGATATAGTCAGATGGAAGGGAGCCAGGCCAGCCCTGTTGGGGGGTTTAGTGTGATGAATTCTTTACTCTTCACCTCTCCAGGGTCCTTGGGGCCACCCTTGCTCCAGCATCCAGACCTTCAAGGCCATCCCTCACCCCAAGCACCCAGGACCATCAAGGCCAGAATAGTGATGACTCCTTTGTGTCCTCATGAGTCATTTGTCCTGGGCTGTAAAACAGGCAGGCGCTTCTTGTTCCTGGGCCGGTCACTCAGAGAAGGAGATAAAGAACAGAGAATACAAAGTCAGTGGCAGGCAGCTTCTGGACTTTCAGTTCCTGGAGGCATTGGGAGCTGGGCCTCAGGAGAAAGGAATGGGAGGAGGAGCTTAGGGTCAGAGTACAGTGTCCAGGTCACCTCTTTGTGGCCCTCCTGCCTCTAAATGTGCCTCACCCACATCACCCTCCCTGGCCGAAGGGCTTGGAAGCTTTCTAAACAGCCTCTAGGGATCTCCATCTCAAACCAAATCTACCCATCTTGCTTCTTAAAAAAACAAAAGCAGAAACAAAAACAAAAAACAGGCTGGTTGCAATGCTCACACCTAGAATCCCAGTGCTTTGGGAGGGATCACTTGAGGCCAGGAGTTCAGGACCAGGCTGGCCAACATGGCGAAACCCTGTCTCTACTAAAAACACAAAACTAGCCAGGGATGGTGTCGGGTGCCTGTAATCCCAGCTACTCGGGAGACTGAGGCAGGACAGTTGCTTGAACCCAGGAGGCAGAGGCTGCAGTGAGCCGAGGTCGAACTACTGCACTCCAGCCTGGGCGAAAGTGAGACTCTGTCTCAAAAACAAAAACAGCATTTATCACATGCACCTGATTATTACAATACTGATTTTAGAAATTAGAGATTCAGATAAGTAAAATGAAAACAAGTATAGCTTCCACCCAGCTGTAGCTTACCACCGTGATTTTTGTGAAGCGGGCCCTTCTAGTCCTGTGTGTGTGGGGGTCGGTTCCGAAAGGGTGGCCTGGCTGCCTCACTCTAGCCACAGTGGAAGCTGTGTTTTCCATGGGTGTCTGAGGCTTGGCACTTGGGAAGGGGGCAAGATGTGCTCATGGAATGTGCTGTCTGGTCCCGCCCTCTTAATTTACAGATGGAGAAACTGGGGCCCAATGGTATGGACCAGACCTGGAAAGGTTGGCATGGCCAGGGCTGCTGGCAGTGATTGTTGGCCTCCATGAGAACTGAGGGCTGAGGCTGGAGCAGGCCCAGCAGTGGGTGAGGCATGAGGAAGGGTCCCATTCATTCATCCATTCTCCTGGCCCTGCTCTTAAGCCCCAGGCTCTGTCTTCCTTCCTCACTGGTTTCCAGAAAACAGTAGTTGAAGCTCTCCCAGTCCTTGCTTCCCCTTCACCCCAGCAGCCTCACTTCCACCCCGAGACCAGGAATGTCCAAGCAACAAGCAGCCTCAGCTGACAGCAGCCAGGTGGCTCTGCTCAGCTTGTCATTCTTGAGCCCTCCCTCCTTGTCAGATGCCTCTCAGCCCCAACCTTGGTGCCTCTGCTCTCCCCCACCTCCCTGGCTGCTGCTCCTCTGCCTCCTCTCATCCTGGCCCTCCTCTGAGGGTATCTGTAAGGCTGAAAGGGAATAGTGTGGGGCTTGGCCCCCAAAATGGTAGGGCCCCACTCTCTGACCCTTTCCCCCACTGCACACGCAGCCCCACACTCAGGATTTCCAATTGCACTGACGTGGTCACTGAGCACATGATCAGTCTCTCCAAACTCTGCATGAGCTGGTAGCCAGGTGCAGGCACCTCCGAATGCTTTATGTCAATTACGTAATGACATCCTCTCAGCAACTTTTTGAGGAAGTCATTTTTACTACCCAGATTTTCCAGATAAAGAAACTGAGTGAGGCTGAGAGGGGTTAAGCAATCTGTGGAAGGCCACAGAGCTGGGGAGACGCGTCGCTGAAGCTGACTCCAGGAGGGCTTCCCCACACATCATCAGCACGTACACACTGCAGACCTAGACAACACACGCACTGCAGCAGTGTGACACGTACACGGTGCCTAACCCAGGTACCCACGGCCCCACGACATACGTGACTCCGGTCCTCCAGGAGACCCAGCCCACGCGCGTCCCTCGGCCTCTCCGGCCCCGCCCTCTTTGCTCAGACCCCGCCCTCCCACGCTCCCGGCCCCGCCCCGGGCCTGACCTCGTTGGGGACCGGGCCGCGGGCGCGCGCACGCACGCGCACACACACGCTTCCCCCGGCCTCTCCAGCCCCGCCCCTGACCCCGCCCTCCTCACCCTCCGGCCCCGCCCCCAGCCTGACATCAACAGGGGCCGGGCCACGGGCTCAGAGCGGAGGCTAAGCAGAGCCGCGCGGGCAGCGCCGCCGCCCCCGCCGCGCGCCGGGCCGGCCCCGCGCCCGCGCCGCCCCGGGTCCCGCGGCCCGGCTCCCGCCGCTGGCCTTCCATGGTGCAGCGCATGTGGGCCGACGCGGCCGGGCCTGCTGGCGGCTCCGAGCCACTGTTTCTGGGCTCCCGGCGGAGCCGCAGCGTGTGGGACGCAGTGCGCCTGGAGGTGGGCGTCCCCGACAGCTGCCCGGTGGTGCTGCACAGCTTCACGCAGCTGGACCCCGACCTGCCGCGCCCGGAGGTGGGTGAGCTGGGGGTGGCCCGGCGGAGAGCGCGTCGGAGCCTCCCCACCCAGGGCAGGGCTGGGCGGGCCAGGATGAGCCCCTGACGGGGCCGGGTGACCCCAGCGGGCCGCCTCCCTCCTCTCTCCATAGGTGGGGGTCGAGGCCTTCTGCAGAAATCAGGCAGCAGGGTGAGCAGGGGGCTGCCGCGGCCGCGCCCGTTCCAACAGTTGGGGCCACTGCTAGGGTTTTGCCCCCCTCAGTATTGTCCCAAGGCCTGTCACCGAGCCCCCGCAGCCCAGGTGGACCTTTTCCTGCAGCACTGCCACTGTTTACATCCGTGGCCTGTGCCTTATTTCACTCAGTCGCCAGCCCAGGGCCTGCACCGCACCGTTGGGCTTTACGATGCAGGTGTCGGGGAGGCAAAATCCTAGAATCCTCAGAGGTGACTGGGACCATGTCGGCCTTCCAGACAGAGCCTACTTGGGGCAGATGTGGATCTGGTGACCAGGGACATCAGGGCTGCTCAGAGGCGGGGGTCCGGGGATGGGGTGGAGCAGCAGGCCTCCAACATGTGGGACCAGATGTCCTAGTGGTGACGGGAGGAGGGTGCTTAATTGGAAAGAGTGCTAGCACCGTGAATCTGTAAGGTTTGGGGAGGATTCAGAGAAGGGAGTGGTGTACCTGTGATGGATGGAGGGCACAGTGACTGGGTGAGGGCTGAGGCTTGTTTCTCATGTGCCCTGGGCAGGGGCCATGGGTCTCTGGGTGGTGCCATCTGCCTCCCACCTGACTGCTCCTGACTGCACAGCAGAGGTAGTGGAACCCAGAGCACCCACCTCATCCTGCTCTGCCTGGGCACAGGACCTGCACAGACGCCAGCCCTGGGTTGAGGGCTCAGGGCCCATGAGAGCTCTGGCTGGGCTGCATCCTTAACAGTGACGGTTCCGAGCCCCGTGCTGCGCGGTGTCCCCCGGGTGCATCTCCAGTCCCTTTGTGGCTTTAGACTGTGGCATGTTGTGATTGCTGGTGATTGTTAGCCTGGGTCTCATGCCTCTTGGTGTCCTGGTACCTAGACAGGGCCTGGATGAGACATGTTTCTCCGCCGTGTTGGAGAGAGCTCCTGGTGGGGGAACACCCCATGCCTGAGAGACCCTTTCCTCCTGAGCTTGGCAGATGGCCGGACCAGACGTGTTCCCCCAACCCTCATCTACCCGGGGCTCTGTTCCTCATTGGCAGCTGGAGAGGGACCCCTGGGAGGGTGGGGATGGGAGGCTGAGGGCTGACACCAGCCCAGCGCTCATCTGGCTTTCATTATGTCTGGCAGCAGCTAGGGCTTTGTGTGCTGGGAGGGTCCAGCCAAGCGCTCACAGGGGCCGAGCAGGTTCTCTCCCTCTGTCCATCTTGGTCCCTGAGGAACCAGGGAGAGGCAGAGCTGAGCCCCACCCCTGCCTGGGAGGTCTTGCCTTCCCTCTCTCTGGCCTTGGTGCTCCTTACCCAGCCTCAGCACTGAGGTCCAGCCCATGGCTGCTATTTAGAAATCAAAGGGGAAGCTTCTAGCTGGGTCAGGGAAACCAGGATCCTGGCAGGAGAGGAGGCCACTGCCGGAAACCGAACACAATGACCATTTACCAAAGGCCTAAGGGAGGGGGCGGGGAAGTCCCTGTCCCTCTTGCCAACACCCCCCCCCCCCCCGCCCCAAGTCCTAGGGCTGGTTTCCTGGTGGCTCTGTCGCCTGCCAGAGCTGACTCTGCACACTTGGTCCCTGTCCTCTGGAAACCACCCGACAGTTTCTGCTTCCCGCGCCCCCGTTTCCCTACCTAGCCTCCACCCAGTGCTTCCCTCTGGGCTGCCAGATGTCCTCACATCTGGGCTTCTGCTTATCTTCTCCTTTCTAAGCCAAGCCACCACTGACCCGTTTGGCCTGCACAGTTCTTGCTCTGGAGGTTACCTTACCCCTTGCTCTGGACAGGCTGTGGCTTCAGCCAGGCCAAAGGTGCAGGTTGCGGGCCACCACCTCATTTCCTCCGGCTTAGACCATCCTACAGAGTAGGTGCAAACACTACCTTCTAGGAAGCTGGGGAGTCAGAGAAGGGAAGTCTCTGACCTAAACACCCGTGCAGCCAACAAGGGCCGCAGCCAGGATTTGAGCATGGGCTGTGTTCTCTGTGGCACCTCCTATGTGCAGGCACCGTCAGGAATCGGAGAAGGCCAGGGCAATACTCACTGTCAAGGGCCAGGCAGCCCAGAAGCCCCGTCAGGTGAGCGGTAGGGAAGCTTATGGTTCAGAGGAAGGCAAAAGTGCTTTCGGCCACAGGACGCTTGGGAGAGCTGGACCCTGAAGCTTTAAAATATTAATAGGAGCCGGCATGTTTTGGGAAGGTCCTAGACTAAGTAATTTGCATCACCTTCTTTTGAGGTCAAGATTGTTAAGAGCCCACTTGACAGATGAACCCAGAGGCGACAGAGGTTAGATTGCATGGAGTGACCAAGCATCAGTGGCAGAGGCAGGATTCTGACCCAAAGACACGTTTCTCCACCCAGTGTTGGGGAGAGCTCTTGGTGGGGAATACCCCATGCCTGAGAGACCCTTTCCTCCTGAGCTTGGCAGATGTCCGGACCATACATGTTCCCCCAATCCTCATCTACCCGGGGCTCTGTTTTTCATTGGTGGCTGGACAGGGACCCCTGGGAGGGTGGGGGTAGGAGGCTGAGGGCAGTTGTAGGTGGGTAGAAGTGAAGGCGGCTTCTCTGTATTCACAGGGAGCACCTCCCTTTGGTCTCCCACGCCTTCCCACTCTCTGATCTCTTGACCACACTGTGTGCAGGTCTTTGGTTTAATTCCTAGGGCTCATGGTACTTTTGACACTGAAGACCCCGAGGCAAGGGACCTGTCCCCATGTGGACATGTGTGCAGACTGTGGTCTTCCAGGAGAGCTTCCTAGGTGACTTCAAAGGGGCAGCCCCCAAGACCTTCAGGTTCTGCTCCTCTTGCTCTACTCCTAGGGAGGGTCCCCCAGGAGAAGAGGGGGAACAGGCTGGCTGGTCCTGGGTCTTTCCTTCTCCAGGTGGGGGATGCTCAGGCATGCTGGCCTGTTTCCCAGGAGGCTCAGGAATGGCCCAGGGAGATGTTATGCTGCTCCCTGGCAGGGCTGGGGTCTGATTCTTAACCTGGAAATTGGACAATTCCAGGCCCGGTCTGCATTGCCACTGAGAGAAGACTGGGGAGATTTATCGCTGGCCCTGTGCAAGCAGGCTCTGAAGGAGCCAGTGGGGCGGTTTCAGGAAGCTGTGCCCGGCAGTCGACGACTAGTTCCCAAGGGCTGCTGGCCAGCCGCCCACATGGCTCCCATGGCGTGGTACCGCCATGCTGTGGCCACCGTGTGCCAGGGTTGGACTTCCAGCCTTGCAGGCCCAGAATCGCCATGTTCCCAGATACGCGGCACCAGCAGGGCGATGCTCCGCATTTGATTCTCAAGGGGCAGACACTGAAGCCTGCAGCTCGCCCAGGACAAGCTGAGCTTTGAGCAGACCCAATTCGCCCAGTTCCGAACACCGTGGCTGCCCATAGGCCAGGGAGGAAGTGGGATGACAGCCCAATGGTTGCTTGGCAAGCAGAGCAGTGCACCTGCATTGGAGGGTTGTGGCGTCTTCTGCCATAGGGAACTTGCGTGCTTTGGCAGCCTCCCCTGCAGTCATTCCTGGGGCCTTTTGTCCATGTTCAACCAAAGTGTAGGGAGCCTGGGCTCTGGAGGGAAGAGAGCTGTGCTGGAATGCCAGCTCAGCTCCCTGGCAGCTGTAGACGTGTTCTGAGCCTCAGTTTCCTCATCTATAAAGTGGACGTGATGCCAGCTCCTCCTCGTAGGGTTCTGGTGAGGACCGAGTAAGACAGGAGGCCTGAAAGCAGCCTGCATAGTGCTTGGCACAGTGGACAGGTGGCAGCTGCCACAATGAGGTTTTCTGATGAGGTGCCAGGGGAGTGGCTTGAGCCTACCAAGTGCCCTGGGCTCCTGGGGCATGTCACCTGGCACCTTCAGTACTTCCCTGGCCTGGCATCTTGCAGGCCTTTTGCCCAGGGCACGTCCACAAACCTCTCGGAGATGCAGGTGCTGGAGAGCTGGCCCTGCCACCCTCCCCGCCGAACTTGCTGTGTTACCTGAGGAAGTCCTTCCTATCTCTAGCCCCTCCTTCACATCTGTGCCACAAGCGCCTGTACTCTGCTCCAAGCCTGGGACCGTGGCAGAGGCAGCGCCAGGCCTGGATGGGTCCTAATGGGCCAGGGTTCAAATCCCTGACCTGGGTGAGTTCTTGCCAGGCTGCTTCCTTATCCATCAGGCAGGGCCTTAGGAGGATTAAACGTGGTGGGTCTGCAAAGCGGCTTACACCCAGGAGGCCCCTGCACATGCTGGGCGCTGTGGCTGGTTAAAGTTGGGGCTGGACGTTGAGCTGGCCCTGCCCTACACCCCCTTGGGACCAGCCCACCTTCCTCCTCAGCTGCCACCAGCCATGGCCCTCCCGGGCCTGGCCCTGTGTTTACCTGTCAGGGGCCGGGTGTGGACAGGGACCTCAGACCCACGAGGCTTGTGGCTGATCTGGAGGGCTGGGTCTCCCCTCTCCTGCTTGAGGCACAGTTTTCCCATCAGTGAGTAGCAAGGCACAGGCTGGCAGGGAGGGTTTCTGGAGAGCTATGCTGGCCTTTGAGGGGCTCAGCACAGGCTGGTTCCCAGCCTTCACTTTCTGGGACAGGGAGCTCCCTAGTGGCTAGGCACCTCGTGTCAGCCCCATCCGAGGCCACCTCTGTGGGCTGCAGTGCCCAGGACCAGGACACCCACACCCAGGGCTGGCCTCCTGTCATCTGGGGCCTTGTTCATACCTGAGGATCAGGGTTGGGTCCACCCACCCAGAGCTGGAGGGCAGGCGGGTCATGGACATGCTGCCATTGCATTCCGCCTCCCTTGGTTGGACTCGTGGTCTGAGAGGAACCAGGACATGGACTTGAGAAGTCCTAGGCTGTCCCCTCAGCCTGTACACTCCCTACTTGCTCCGCTCTCCGGGCCTTGGTCCCACTTCTGTAGGACGGAGAAGGCACACAGCAGTGTGAGTGCTGCGCTGCCCCAGGAGCCTGGGCCCTGCAGAGAGGGAGCAGCCTTGTGATGCGGTTCACGTTTGGCTTCTGTATTGGAGCCAAAAGCTCAAGTCAGAAAGCTTCCCCCGCCCACCGGGTTTCAGGGTGACTCGGCCTCTCTTTACAGTGCCCATGGGCCACGTCCCCGAGCCTCAGGCAGGTCTCAGACAAGTTCCCCTCAGGTTTCTACCACCCAGTGTCCATCGCCGGCCCTGGGGGCTGTGGTGTCAGTGTTTCCCAGCCACCCCATCAGCTGTCAGTCACCAAGCTGCATGCGTTCTCTCTTGACCCCCACTGTCGCCTGTGAGAGCTGTTGCTGTCCTCCCCAGGGCCAAGGGTCGAGGGGCTGGGCAGAGCTGGGAGCTGGACCCTTGAGACGGTGAACTGCCGTGTGGTGGGCTAGAACTGTAGGGGGCTGGCAAGCGCCCCAGGTGACCTCTGCTGACTGGGACCTGAGCAGCAGCTCGGAGGGGTGTGGGAGTTCCCCCAGGACCATCTCACGCACATGGAGGCTCTTTCCATGCACTGGGCCCGGGCGGCCCGGGGCAGAGCAGCGCGTGGTGCAGGGCTGCTGGGCTCCTCACTCTACTTCAGCCCTCAGCCAGGTCTCCTTGGGAGGGGCCCTCGAGTTCCTGGAGCCATCCCTGTGGTGGGGGTGTGGGGGGTGGTAGGGGGCACTAGTTATGATTTCAGAGGAAAGGTGTCTGAGTCCACAGCGGCACCAGGGGGTGGATGCTGAGAGGAGGTGCCATTGGCCTTGGTGGGGAGATGGCAGGGGTGCGGCAGGCCCCGTGGGACCCCTCAAGACCCTCACTATTCTACCCAGAGGGATTCTGGGCTGGGCCTGTGGCTTCCTCCATCAGCCAGGGACACGGCATCCTGCTGGCCTGTCACTCTGAGAAGGCTGATCAGGTGACACACTTACTAGATGCCACCCAGGCCCTGTTTTCCCTCCTTATCTTCAGGGCTCTGTGCTGTGTCCCTGGGGACACTGGAGTGTGGGGGCCCTGCTCACTAGGGACCCCGTGCCGTCATGCCACCCTCACTGCACTGACCCAAATGTTAGGCCAGGCCGTGTGTTCGCAGGCACAGCTGCCGACTGGGTCCCAGAGCCCAGGGACATCAGCATGCCTGCTGGGGGTGGGACAAGCGGGAGTGTCCTGAGGACACAGCCAGGCACGTGGCATTCTCTTCTCCTCCCAGTAGTCAGCTCAGAGCGGCTGCCCGGGCGCCTGCCCTGGGGGAAGGCGTTTTCTCTGCATCAGCTGTTTACTAGGCCGTCCTACTCCTTCTTGGAACTCCCAGCCAGAGCACCCTGTGGGCTGTCTGCTCTGCTAACAGAGTGACTCAGGGTGGCCTGTGGGTGCTGGATCCCTGCCTTTCTGCTGCAGAGGGTCCTGGGGCAGCGGCCAGGTCTGTCGGCTGCTTGCTTTCTATGTCCTGTGGGGGAGTCAGAGCAAGGGATAGAGGCCCCCCTCTGCTGCTTTGTGCGCAGACCCCAGGAGAGCTTGCTCTGGAGCCTGCACCTCTGCCATCTTAGCAGGCAGTTTAAATGGTGCCTGTGCTCCACATAGCTGTATGGTCTGGTTCCCTGCCTGCGGCTGCTGCGACAAGACAGAGAGGACAGGCCGGCTCCACGCAGGCTAGAGCGTCTCCCCGACTGTGACAGAGTGGCAGCTCCCTCACCCCAAGCATGCGTGCTCTTAGCATTGGGCCTGCATCCCTTGCCACCACCTGGCAGAAGAGGGCCTCCGGGGTAGGGGAGGGTGCAGGGATGTCACATGACACCAAGCAGGGCTGGGCCAGCTGCCATCTAGACCAGCTCAGAGATGGCCAAGGCCACCTGGCTTCAGCCCCTCCTGGGGGTTGGCTTGGCCGGGGACACCTCTGTCCAGCAGGCACTGATGGTGCTCTGCCAGGACCTGGGTGCTGTGCCAGGCTCCCCAGGAGTTAATGTCCAATCCCCTGTGGCGGGCTTGTCCTGCACGAGACCTCAGAGCCTCCGCCAGTGACTTGGGCACTCAGGATACTGTCTGCCTCCCAGCTGGTCCAGATATGGCCAAAATCCCCGAGGGAGACCAACCCTCCCAGTTGAGCCAGAGGCCTTCACAGAAGGCAGTCTGGGACCCGAGGCAGCCAGGGTGGCTGGGTGCCCTGGTCACTGTAACCTCTAATGCTTTTCTTCTCCGAGCGACGATTTTCTAGGCAGGAGAGAGATGTGAGTCAGGAAAAGGGGGGTGAGCATATGTCTGTTTTCCTGTCAGTGGCTGTTTGTGGGTTTGAATGTGCCTGTGGGTTCCCTGCTAACTTCCAAGAAATAGGCTGACCCTCCGTCCAGAGGCAGTGGCAGTGGCAGTCAGGAGCCCAGCATGACACCTGCAGCCTTCCTGTTGGTATGAAGCCTGGAGCGGCAGGGTGACCTCGGGTCAGAGGAAGTGCACTTCCAGCATGGCTCCTGGGCCTCTGAAGGGGGGCCGGAGGCAGGCGGCCAGGGTCCCATCCACAGCATTAGACAGTCTGCCTGGCTCCTGCTGGGGCTGAGGGAAGGGCTTGAGTCAGCACTGTCTCTCAGCTCCACACCCACCCGGGTTGGGGCACTGACTGTGGGTTAATGAACCTGGACCAGGCCAGTACCTCCCAGCTCCTTCCTAAACTCACAGGTCGGTGTCCTTACCCCTACCCCAGCTCCTCTTCCTCTGCGAGCTCATCCCGTCCCTGGACAGAGCAGATGGCACCAGGGGCTGTCAGGTCGGGGGTCATTGCGGCTAAGTGACCAAGGCCAGCCTGCCAGGTTGGGGGAGTCTTTGTCTCCTAGGACAAGGGCCTTTCCTGACTGCCCGGAGCCAGATGCCCCCCTTCCTGTTCTAGCCTAGGCCTGTGGTTTGGGGCTCTGTGGAACCCCAGCATTTGCCTGGATACCAGCACCGGCACCTCTCAGACTGCCCACTCACATGATGACGGTTGGGGAACTGGGAACTCCCATTGCCCAAGCAGCCATGAGGGCATGAATGAGCAGAGGGGAAGGAAGTGGCTGGGCTGCGGCCGTCGGGAGTGCCCCACACCAGCCCAGACCTGTGCTGCTGACACGCCAGTGCTGGGCCTGGAGGAGCTGCCCACTGCTATGGGGTCAGCCGGGGCCCCCCAGGCTGGGCAGAGGAGGGGTGAGTGTGAGGACGGCCATGGGCCTCGGGCCCTGGGGACATGGGGGGACCTTCTCTCAGGGCACAGCTGCCTGGATCATTCAGCTGTGTCAGAGCCCTGGGATCCCCGCCTTACCACTTACCCTTGGTAACATGACCTTGGAAACAGTTGCTCCTCTCCCAGCCTCCATTTACCCATCTGTGAAATGGCTGAACAACAGTCCCCACCATGGAAGCGGATGGCTTGAGAGCAGGCCAGTCCTGGGCAGGAGCCAGAGCCAGTTAATAGGGGATTGGAGGACTGGTGGACCCATCATGTTCGAATCCCAGGCCATGGCTGGCTGGGTGGGAGAAGTGGCCTGCCATGACAGTGGCCTTCTGTGCCCATGTTAAGCCCAGGCCCTTGATCCGTGATCTCCTTTCACCCCGGGCTGTGGGTCTGTGCGGCCTCTAGTCTGTGTTCTATCTGGGGAACAGGCTGCAGAGGGCCATCCCCCCCTGCACGGTGGCCGGGCAGGCCCCTGACGTCCCCACGCCCGGCTGCCGGGCACTGTCTTCACAGAGCTCCACACAGGAGATCGGCGAGGAGCTGATCAACGGAGTCATCTACTCCATCTCCCTGCGCAAGGTGCAGCTGCACCACGGAGCCAACAAGGGCCAGCGCTGG
The DNA here is from genome assembly GCF_049354715.1 of Callithrix jacchus. Lineage (NCBI taxonomy): Eukaryota > Metazoa > Chordata > Mammalia > Primates > Cebidae > Callithrix > Callithrix jacchus. Next base: position 181,694,068 of record NC_133502.1, on the reverse strand, counting down.
CTTGGGGTGAGTGCGCTCCAGGTCTCCACCATGAGACGCAGCTGGGAATCCCCCCACCAGGGCTTTGCCTCATGAGGGCCCCACAGTTCTGATACTGAAGGAAACAGCCCTCACTGTCTTCCGGGCCCCCACTGCCCAGCCCAGGCTTGGTCAGGTTTTCTGCAGCAAGTTTTCCCATTTGTTTTTTGTTTTTTCCTTTTTTGAGACAGTTTCACTCTTGTCATCCAGGCTGGAGTGCAATGGTGCATTCTAGGCTCACTGCAACCTCTGCCTCCCAGGTTGAAGTGATTGTCCTGCCTCAGCCTCCCAAGTAGCTGGGATTGCAGGCAGGTGCCACCACGTCCGGCTAATTATTGTATTTTTAGTAGAGATGGGGTTTCACCATGTTGGCCAGGATGGTCTCAATCTCTTGACCTCGGGTGATCCACCCACCTCGGCCTCCCAAAGTTCTGGGATTATAGGCGTGAACCCTGAGCCCGGCCAAATTTTCCCATTTGATCTCCCTTCCCCGGATGTGCAGCCATCAGCCTCACCACCCTCCATGCCTTCTCCCAGACTTGTAGTGGGGCTGTCTTCACCAAGAACAGCGCTTCAGGCTGTTTGGTGTCTATAAATTGCCCTCTCCCAGAACACATTCCTGGGCTTCCTCCAGGTTGAGAGCCGGGCAACTCAGCCGGGTAATATTCCAGAAGGGAGGCTGGAGCCACTGTAGCAGTTCAGCTTCTTGTGGCTGTGGGATCACTGTGATTCCTCTGAGGCCACTTCAACAGTACCACGGGAGCCGGGCGTGGTGGCTCACGCCTGTAATCCCAGCATTCTGAGAGGCCAAGGCAGGAGGATCATCTAAGGTCGGGAGTTTGAGACCAGCCTGGTCAACATGGTGAAACCCCGTCTCTACTAAAAATGCAAAAATTAGCTGGGCGTGGTGGCGCGTGCCTGTAGTCCCAGCTACTTGGGAGGCTGACACATGAGAATTGTTCGATCCCAGGAGGTGGAGGTTGCAGTGAGCTGAGATCCTGGTGAGCCTGGGTGACAGCAAAACTGTCTCAAAAAAAAAAAAAAAATGGGGATGTTTTGGTAGAACTCTCAGATGACACTCCTCCCACAGGGCAGCTACCATTACTCAGCTAACAAGGACCCGAAGGTGTTAGTATTTTAATCATTCCCGCACCTCAAATTCTACTTTAGGAATTTTTTCACTCTTGTTGCCCAGGCTGGGGTGCAATGGTGCGATCTCGGCTCACCACAACCTCCGCCTCCCTAGTTCAAGAGATACTCCTGCCTCAGCCTCGTGAGTAGCTGGGATTACAGGCACGTGCCACCACACCCTGCTAATTTTGTATTTTTAGTAGAGACGGGGTTTCACCATGTTGGTCAGGCTGGTCGCAAACTCCCAACCTGAGGTGATCCACCCGCCTCTGCCTCCCAAAGGGCTGGGATGATAGGTGTGAGCCACTGCGCCCGGCTCCCTGTCTAATTTTTAAATTTGTAAACAATTTTTTATAGAGATAGGGGTCTCACTTTGTTGCCCAGGCTGGTCTCAAACTCCTGGCTTCAAATGATGCTCCCACCTCAACCTCCCAAAGTGCTGGGATTACCTCTTTGAGCCACCACACCTGGCCTGAAATTCTTTTAAAGCTGATAACCTTTTTCTGCTAGACACCCAGTCCTTCCTTTTGCCACACACCACTGAGGGCTTGGGGTTCCATCTGAGCTCCAGATTTGTGTGCTGTCACTGACTGTCCATCCCTCCTCAGTATGAGAATGAGTCGGCCCTGAACCTTTATGAGACTTGCAAGGTGCGGACTGTGAAGGCTGGCACGCTGGAGAAGCTGGTGGAGCACCTGGTGCCCGCCTTCCAGGGCAGCGACCTCTCCTACGTCACCATCTTTCTGTGTACCTACAGAGCCTTCACCACCACCCAGCAGGTCCTGGACCTGCTGTTCAAAAGGTGAGCACGTGCCTTCCACTGCGCAGGGTCCACCGCGGCCCCTCCCCCACCTGGCCGTGGGTCTTGGCAATGCTGCTTCACCTCTCTGAACTTCACTTTGCTCCTACGAGAAGAAACTGGGTGCTAAGAGGACCTCATGGGGTTGTCAGGCCTGGGTGGGATGAGCTGTGGAAAGCACTTCCCCAACATCTGGCCCTAGGGAATGGGCTGCTGGTCTGCAGTGCTCATATTTATGATTTATCCTGTCCCCCGTGGGGAAGCTCTCTGCCCCAAGCCTCACTTGTACGTGGCCTTGGGCAAAATAGTTTCCCACTTGTCAAGGACATTCCAGAGTCTATCTGGGGGTTGTTGGAGGAGCCCAAGGGCCGCTCAGCTGGGAAGGAGCTGGTTGGGGCTCATTTGTTGAACAAGTGTATGAAGCACCTACTATGCGCGGGCCCTTTTCTAGGCATTTAGTATAATTTGGTGAAAAAAGCAGAAAAGTTCCTGCCCTCCTGGGCCTCCGTTCTAGTCGGAGAGTCAGACGGTAACACTAGACGTCGTAAGCAGGTACGGTAGATGTGATGCCCTCACGGCCTCCTCTAGATATGGATGCATCCTCCCCTACTCCGATGAGGATGGTGGACCCCAGGACCAACTTAAAAAGTGAGTGAGCTTTGAGCCAAGAGGAAGGGACTGAATAGTGGGAAAGTGCATGGGGCTGGGGCTGGGGCCGGCTGGGCACAACCCTGGCTCCCACGCTTCTTGTGGTCCCCGCTAGAGGTCTGGGGGCTTCACCTGCAGGAGGAAAGACAACCTAGAGCTGTGGATGGGTCCCGGGGAGGCTGGGGCTCAGAGCAGCCCCCTTGAGAACCCGTCCCACTGTGGCCTCATCACAGCGGGACTTGCCTCAGTGTGTCCTGATCTGGGGACCCAGAGCAGAGGGTGGGGTGAGCCTCTACTCTCAGATTGCCTTGCCCCTCAGTGAGTGCTCAGCGGGCAGAAGGCACCCCACCCTCTGGGAGAACTGGATCAGGGGGAAGCTGAGACCCACATGCAGCTCTCAGAGAATAAGGCAGCTCCCCAGCACTGAGCTACATGTTGAGGTGCTGCCAGAGACCTGAGGATGCCCGGTGGGAGGATCCCTCATGGCGTTTATGTTCCAGGGAGGGGGTGGCCCGGGAAACACGCAGAGGGGTGCGCGGAGCTTCCCTGAAGGAGGGGAGAGGTGGTCGCCGCTCACCAGGGGCCTCCTTGGTTCTTGGTCTGGGGTGGGTAGCCTCCAGATGAACAGGGGCCAGTGCAGGAGCCCAGCCTGGCTCAGGGGAGCTGTGGGAGGGCCATGGGGAAGGGGAGCTTCTGACTCTGCTGCTTGCCCACCTGTCCCCAGTGCCATCTCCTCCATCCTGGGCACCTGGCTGGACCAGTACTCAGAGGATTTCTGTCAACCCCCGGACTTCCCCTGCCTCAAGCAGCTGGTGGCCTACGTACAGCTCAACATGCCAGGCTCAGACCTGGAGCGCCGTGCCCACCTCCTCCTGGCCCAGCTGGAGCACTCAGAACCCACTGAGGCAGAGCCTGAGGGTGAGGAGGACTGGGGTGGGTGTCAGAAGGTAAATGAGGAGGGGTTGGTGCTGGGCCACAAGAGGCGGCAGCTCCAGGGGCTGATGCTGGGCCTGTGGCACAGATGAGCCTCAGACCACCCAGGTGGGACCATAGGTGGGAGGGCAGCCTGCTGTAGGTTTTGTGGGTTCAAGGGGAGAGGCTTATCTGGAAGCTGGGCTGTTCTGTCTTTGGAAAGGCTGGCATGTTGGTGAGATTTTCTCCTCTTATAGCTCTGTCACCAGTGCCAGCTCTAAAACCAGCTCCAGCACCAGCTCGAGCACCCAGCCCAGCACCAGCCCCAGTGCTGGAGCCAGCTCCAACACCAGCTCCAGCTTCAGAGCTAGAGCCAGCTCCAGCACCAGCTCCAGCACCAGCTCCAGCACCCAGCCCAGCACCAGCGCCAGCGCCAGCTCCAACTTCAGAGCTAGAGGTAGCTCCAGCACCAGCTCAGGAGCTCCCACGGGCTCCAGCTCCAGAACGAGAGCCAGCACTGCCTGCAGAACGGGATCCAACTCCCTCACAAACTCCAGAGCTGGAGCCAGCTCTGGCACCAGTCCCATCACCAGAGCCTTCCTGGCCTTCGCCTGTGCCTGTGGTTGCAGAGAACGGGCTGAGCGAGGAGAAGCCTCACCTCTTGGTGTTCCCTCCCGACCTGGTGGCAGAGCAGTTTACACTGATGGACGCGGTGAGCAGCTCAGCTCGGCAGGGCAGGGGTGGGCCTGCCTTCCAGAGCTCACATTCTAGTCAAATCCTAGGTCTGCTATTTGAAACCAAGTAGTAACCAGGGCAAGTTTAACCCCCGTCTCAGTTTCCCTCTAGACAGTAGAGGTGAGGTCACCCCTGTCCTCCAGAGTGACTATGCAGATTCAAGATGGGACAGACAGGAAGCTCAGCAGGCCTGGCCTGTGGGAGTGGAGGGTGCTCACCAAGGTGCACCCATGGGTCACCCCATCTGTCCAGAGGCCTCGCTGGCCTCAACACTTATTAGGCACTTGATGTATCCTGGAGCCCATGGCAGACACTGGACAAAGCCCCTAGTTGTAGCGCCCACAGCAGATGTGTGTCTGGTTGGGAAACGGACAGAGGCATGTGGGGATGGGGGAGGAGGGTGGTGGGGAGGGCAGTGCCATTTGGTCTGTGTGGGTGTGAGCTGCCTGTCAGTGCTGGGGTTTGCTGAGGATGTGCAAGGCAGTGCTCGTCTTGTTCCCACCAGCGTTTTGTCCTGGGTCACTCATGTGCTGGGCACCCTGCATGGCATGGGACAAAACCCAGAGACCCCCACAGGGCTCGAGCCACATCTTCAGCGTCCGGAGCGCCAGCCCAGACTGCTGTGGCAGGGCCAGGTAACACTCAGCCTCCTCCCCAGGAGCTGTTCAAGAAGGTGGTACCCTACCACTGCCTGGGCTCCATCTGGTCCCAGCGGGACAAGAAGGGCAAGGAGCACCTGGCACCCACCATCCGCGCCACCGTCACCCAGTTCAACAGCGTGGCCAACTGCGTCATCACCACCTGCCTCGGGGACCGAAGCACGAAGGCCCCAGACAGGGCCAGGGTGGTGGAGCACTGGATCGAGGTGGCCAGGGTATGCCATGGGAGGGGCCTGAGCCCCCTCTTCGTTTTCATCTCTTCTCAGGTTTTGGTCTGTGGTCCAAGCCCCTGTACAGGCCCCAGGCTGCTCTTCCCAGGGGCATGCTGGCCTTGACCCTCCAGCTCATGTCTTTTTTACACTCTTACGTTAGGTTGAGCTAAAATCCTCCTGTCACTCCTGGGTTGCAGGCATGCCCTCTGGGGGCTCCCTCGGCATGTCTCATTGGGAGGGGAGGCTCAGCCAAGGGGGACTGAGGCCAGGCCAGCTGAGAGCTCCAGCCCAACCTCATGCCTCCTGCTCTTCCTGCCCCAGGAGTGCCGGGTCCTCAAGAACTTCTCATCACTCTATGCCATCCTCTCTGCTCTGCAGAGTAACTCCATCCACCGTCTGAAGAAGACGTGGGAAGAAGTTTCCAGGTAGGCATGCCTCTGTAGGAGCTCCTGGTGCGCCGGGGACCTCCCACAGGGCTGGCATCGCCCCCTTAGCGAGTGAGCCCAAGGGAGGCCACGAATCCTGAGGGCAGAGACCCTCCACTGACCCGAGCTAGTAGCTCTGCCTCAGAGCTCAGCTTCTTCATCCATCAGATGGTAGGCTGAGCCACTTTGGAGATTTTCAGGTCTTCATGTAGCCACAGAACCCTTATCCAATTGAAATCAAAACCTTTGGGCCAGGCACAGTGGCTCATGCCTGTAATCCCAGCTACTTGGGAGGCTGAGGCCAGGAGAATCTCTTGAACCCAGGAAGTGGAGGTTGCAATGAGTCAGGATAACGTCACTGCACTCCAGCCCGGGTGACTGAGTGAAACTGTCTCAAAAAAAAAAAAACAAAACAAAAAAACATACACCTTTGTAAGCAGCTGCTCAGTGGAAATGGGAACGGGGGCCCCATGGTAGCCATGCAAAGGCCCCCTCCCCAGACCTGCAGAGCTTCAGGGCTCTGCGGAACCCTGGGTGCCACTTTCAGGCAGTCTGGGGTCTTTCGTTTTTTTTTTTTTTTTTTTTTTGAGACAGAGTTTTGCTCTTGTTACCCAGGCTGGAGTGCAATAGCGCGATCTCGGCTCACCACAACCTCCACCTCCTGGGTTCAGGCAATTCTTCTGCCCCAGCCTCCTGAGTAGCTGGGATTACAGGCACACGCCACCATGCCCAGCTCATTTTTTGTATATTTAGTAGAGATGGGGTTTCACCATGTTGACCAGGATGGTCTCGATCTCTTGACCTTGTGATCCACCCGCCTCAGCCTCCCAAAGTGCTGGGATTACAGGCGTGAGCCATCGTGCCCGGCCCAGTCTTTCAGTTCTAAAAGAAAATGGATCTGCACTCACACCCCTCCCCACCATTCCCAACTTTCTCCTTCCTCCTTTCCCCTTCTGACAGGGACAGCTTCCGGATCTTTCAGAAGCTGTCAGAGATCTTCTCAGATGAGAACAACTACTCACTAAGCCGGGAGCTGCTCATCAAGGTGGAGTGGCAGCAGGCAGAGGCTGGGGAGGCAGCGTTCGCTTCTTGCTGAAAGTGTTCCTTTCCTGTGTGCACGAAGGGGAAGAGGGAGCTGTTTGGCCCTTGGGTGTTTGAGGACTGGGGCCTCAGTTAATTGGACACAGGGTGGCAGTGGGGGTTCCAGGAGGTACAGATGGGCTCTGGGACAAGCAGGTCTCCAGCTTCTTCGCTGGTCCCTCCTGCTGGGTGGGAAGGGGATGCAGCTCCTGCCCCACACCAGCCCAGTCTGTCTGCAGGAATTCAGGCTCCTGCTGCTACCTCTCTCTACTCTGGACACCCAAGGAAGGGGCAGCCCAGGGACCCCAGGGATTGGAGCTGCAAGGGATGCCAGGGGTCAGGTAGCCAGACCTGGGAGGCAGATTGGGAAAATCTGCCTGAAAAGAGACCCTCACCAATCAGAGAACCCTGTAGAATTCTCCCCATGGCACCCCGTCAGCCATGGCAGATACCCCAGATGACTGGAAAGAACTATCAGGGACTAATGGATTCCCGAGGCCTGGGCTCCGCAGTTCCCACACAAAAGGGGGTCAGTGTCACTGCCCAGTGCCCCTGGCGAACCAGTGAAACGGCATCTAGGGCCCCCCTCCTGCATGGACAAATGCAGAGTTCCCCACAGGGGAGCATCGCAGGGGTTCCCAGGACACCTCTCTCTCTCCCTCCATGGCACAGCTCTACTGGGGGCCCTGGCACACAGCGGAAAGCCCAGAGGATGGTACCCTGATCAGTGGCCAGATGGGTGAAGGCAGTTGGGGCAGAGCCTTTGGCTAGGACAGAAAAGCCTGTTCCGAGTCCCTGTGGAGCCCTGGGCAAGTCGTGGCCCATCTCAGGGCCAGTTTCCTCATCTGGAAAACAAAGGAATGCCAGGTCTGGGGTGCGGATCTCATGGAAGTGAGGAGGTACAAAGGAGAAAAGGAGGGTGCAGACATACCAGGACTGTGCCAGAGTCCTCCGAGGCCCTGCAAGGCAGGCAGAGGCCCTTTTTTTCTTTTTAGAGGAATCTCGTGCTCTCACTCAGGTGAGTGTAGTGGTGTGATTTTGGCTGACTGCAGCCCCCGCCTCCTGGGTTCAAGGGATTCTCCTGCCTCAGCTTCCCAAGTAGCTGGGATCGCAGGTGTGCACCACCACACCTGGCTGATTTTTGTGTTTTTTAGTAGAGATGGGACTTCACTGTGTTGGCCAGGCTGGTCTTGAACTCCTGACCTCAAGTGATCCGCCTGCCTTGGCCTCCCAAAATGCTGGAAGCCACCACTCCCAGCAGAGGTGGAGTTCTCATCTGCACTTTTCAGAGTGGGAGGCAGGCTTGGGTAGGGCAGGCCTTGGGTAGGGTAGCCCAGGACCCCACACTAGTGAGTATTGAAGCAGGCTCAGGCCTGGGACCCAAGCTCACTGGCAGTGCCCCAGATCAGGGTGTCTGAGGGTTAGGGTTGAGGGGATGGGCCTCGCTGACTCTGTCCTCTACCCTGGCAGGAGGGGACCTCCAAGTTTGCCACCCTGGAAATGAACCCCAAGAGAGCCCAGAAACGACCAAAGGAAACGGTGAGAGAGCCCGAGACTGTGGAGGGCCAGGGGGCTGGGGGTGGGAGGAGGGGCCCTTTCCTCTGTGGCCACAGTGCCTACTGGCCCCTTTAGAGGTGGCCTCCTGGGGATGCAGGCAAGGCCATGCCCAGACAAGCTGGTATCTTCAAGGACCAAAGAACAGGCCTGGCAGAGCCAGCTGGCAGGTATGGGGCTGGGGAGGGCCAGGGGCCACACGACTCGGGAATCTGGCACTTGTCAGATGCCAGTGGGGGTGGGTGGCTAGAGGGAGTAGAGGGTCCAGGGAGGCTGCGGACCTGGGGAAGCCGCCAGAGGTCCCCAGGCTGCTCCAAGTGAGGCTGATTGGGGCTGGGGTCTGAGGAGCTTTCCGAGGAGGGCCTTGCTCATTGGTGTCTCCAATGCCACAGGGCATCATCCAGGGCACCGTTCCCTACCTGGGCACATTCCTCACCGACCTGGTGATGCTGGACACCGCCATGAAGGACTATCTGTATGTGAGTGTGCTAGGCAGGGCTGGTGTGGGGCTGGGGCTAGAGTGGGGCCCAGGAGGAGAGCCCCTCCCTGAGCCCTGGGGGCTGGGCCACCACGCCTGTCCCAGCACTGAGTAAACAGCTCAGGGCCTGGCTGGTGACACCCAAGGGCTGCCTAAACACAGAGCTGCAGCAGGGTTTGGCCAAGCAGGACACAGCCCGTCCCTCAGGCAGTGACCATGAGCAGAAGGAAGCTGGAGGGCCTCACCCGAGGACTCAGTCCATTGTCCTCAGAGAGGGGCGGACAAGCCTCTGCCCACAGGTCCCCCTGCCCTGGTGCCCAGCACCGTCCCCAGTCCAGGGGTGTGCGCGCCCTGCCCCCTGGTGGCCACTCTTGATAGTGCAGCATGAAATGGGGGGTGGGGGGCCATAATGGTCAAGGGGTCACATTCTGATGGCCATTGGGTGTCCCCCTTCCAGGGCAGACTCATCAACTTCGAGAAGAGGAGGAAGGTGAGCAGCTGCAGCCCTCGCTGCGGGAGGGGCGGAAATGAGACCCACCAGGGTAGGACACCCCCTCCCTCTCAGATTCATGGGGACGTTTGGATATAGAGAAAAGGGAGTCTCCTCCCACTGGATGGCAGCGGTAGTGTTCCAGCCTCCTGGGGAGTGGCTGTGAGAGCCCAGCTTTGAAAACAGGAAGGCCTGGATGGGAGTAGAGGGGAGGAGGAGACCCTAAGAGCAAAGGCTCAGAGACTGTCCTCTGCCCTGCTCTGGCCCCAGGAGTTTGAGGTGATCGCCCAGATCAAGCTGCTGCAGTCGGCCTGCAACAACTACAGCATTGCGCCCGACGAGCAATTTGGGGCCTGGTTCCGGGCAGTGGAGCGGCTCAGCGAGGCTGAGAGGTGAGGCCAGGCAGCAAGGGACAGTGGGGGGGTGCTGTCCTGGGGGGACAGCTCCAGAGGGCTGGCAGCTGTGACCCGTGATGTCAGCCTCTGTTGCCTGGGGATGGCTGGGGTACCCTGACTCCAGCTTCTGGGCAGGTGCTGGGGGAATGCCAGAACATGGCTCCTGGTCATCTCACTGTTGCCCCTCTGCTCATAGCTACAACCTGTCGTGCGAGCTGGAGCCCCCATCCGAGTCAGCCAGCAACACCCTCAAGACCAAGAAGAACGCAGCCATTGTCAAGCGCTGGAGCGAGTGAGGGCCTGGCCGGGTGTGGTAGGGGAAGCTGCCTTGGAGCCCAGAAGCTTCAGGGCTGAGCCTGGGCTCGGGGAGTCACGGGGGCTGGCGCTGGAATCCTATCTGCTGCCGACAGGCCCTGAGACCGGGATGGGTCCCTTCACCTCTGTGGGCCTCAGTTTCCTCCTCTGTGAAATGGGGTGATACTAAATGTTCTCCCAAATGGCTGTGGTGAATGGAGTACTGGCGACTGTCCCAGCACTTTGCACAGTCCTCGGGCCCAGAGAGCAGGGGCTGTGGGGGTGGCATGTGTCCTTGGGGATCCCCCTTAACTAAGCTGGCTCTTCATCCAGTCGCCAGGCCCCCAGCACTGAGCTCAGTACCAGCGGTAGCTCCCACTCCAAGTCCTGTGACCAGCTCAGGTGTGGCCCCTACCTCAGCAGCGGGGACATTGCTGATGCACTCAGCGTGCACTCGGCTGGCTCCTCCAGCTCCGACGTGGAGGAGATCAATATCAGCTTTGTCCCAGAGTCCCCTGATGGCCAGGAAAAGAAGGTGACTGCCTGCCCTTCTCCCCAATATCCTTCCCCACCTTCCCATTTCTTAGTGCCAGTGTTACTCCCAATCCACACACGGGGCCAGGAAGCCCTGGATCCTGAACATGGCTCCTAGAAGGGCTCCAGCTGGCTGCAGGCCTGGGGTACCCCGCAGGCCCCAGGGTATCTGCTGACCTTGCCACCCCCCTCAGTTCTGGGAATCAGCCTCACAGTCGTCCCCAGAGACCTCCGGCATCAGCTCAGCCTCCAGCAGCACCTCGTCGTCCTCAGCCTCCACCACACCTGTGGCTGCCACGCGCACCCACAAGCGCTCCGTCTCAGGGCTCTGCAGCTCCACCTCTGCGCTGCCACTCTACAACCAGCAGGTGGGCGACTGCTGCATCATCCGTGTCAGCCTGGACGTGGACAACGGCAACATGTACAAGAGCATCCTGGTGAGCCGGGCGGGCAGCCGGGTCCCTCCCTCCACCAGCCACAAACACGCCCTGAACACAGGGCACTGTCCCCACCCTCCCGGGCTCCGCCTTCTAGTGGGGGGAAGGACAGATGTCAGCCAGGTACAGAAAAGCAGCAGCTCTAGTGATCAGGGCCAAGGCTGGCCTGAGGGTCCCTCCCTGAACCCAGCACCTGAACAGAGGCTGAGTGCCTGTGCTCGGTGCTGAGAGGGCTCCAGAGGGTCCTTGGCCACTACACTCTGGAAGAACCCCCCCAGGGTCTTTTCCCTGATGGCCCCTCTCCTGCCTCAATGCAGGTGACCAGCCAAGATAAGGCTCCGGCCGTCATCCGCAAGGCCATGGACAAACACCACCTGGACGCAGATGAGCCAGAGGACTATGAGCTGGTGCAGATTCTCTCAGATGAGCGGAGTGAGTGAGAGCAGGGGCAGTGGCAGAGGGGATGGGTCCGCAACACTCCCAGCCCCAGGTTGGAAGCCTTTGGCCCCAGAAAATTCGCCAACAGAGTGTGGGTGGACATTGTGGACAGGGCATCCCTGGCTGCCCCCGTTGTCTGCTTGTTGCCCCCAGTGACCACTGGACCTCCCCAGCGTGTGCCCTTCCCTGGGCATGAACAGGCAGTTCAACGCTAACTTCAGTGAGGAGCAAAGGGAAAGGCTTTTCACTGGGACAGGTTGGCGAGGTCCCCTGGAAGGGACGCCAGAAAGCGGGAAAGTGTCAAGAACAGGTGCAGGCTCAGAGTCAGGTGTCCTGGGCTTGGAGACACTGGGCAAGCTCCTTAAGTCCTCTGCGCTTGTCTTCTCATCCCCCAGAGGGAAATGAAAGTAGCCAGTGGGTTAATTGTATGTGTATATATATATAAAAATCCATATATATGTATGCATGTGTATGTGTGTGTGTGTGTGTGTGTGTGTGTGTATGCATGTATATATAAAGCATCTCTGTGCACCATAGAAGTTAACTACAAATAGTATCATGGCTGTTTTCTTTCCAGGGAGCTGACCACCACCCCCAGCCATTAGCCCAGACAGTTAGCAGTGACTCCTGTGATCCCTAGAAGTTAGAGTCTGAATCGTCTTGCAGCTTCTGGCACCATTTTGGTTAGGTGGGCAGGGTAGGTGGGACCCCCATCTTACAGAAAAGGAAGACTGAGGCCTAAAGAGGTTAAGGAAGGAGAACAAAAGCTACACAATGTCAGCAGGAGCCCAGCTCTGATTTACAGCAGGCTGTGGGCCAGAGGAGACCAGGGGGAAATAGGAGCCAAGAGGAAGTGGTTGCTGGGTGCCAGCGTTCCAGAAGGGACAGAGGCCTCCCTAGAGCCAGTGCTGGAGGCCTGGGGCAAGCCTGCCCTTTCCTGGTCCTTGGAGCCCTTGGCCTGAGTAGGACAGGATTCCGGGAGGTGGTCTGGATTCTAGAAAGCCTGTTCCCGCTGGGCAGCCAGCACTGCAGTGTGGCTAGGATGGGGTGACCCTCTGCCAGCTCAGGCCAAGCCAGGGGGTTCTGGAGTCAGTCCCTGTTTAAACAGGAGTCACCAGGTTTTGTGAGGACCTCAACAGAGTCTGTCCTCAGGCAGGAGTCACTGAGAGGGGTCCTCAGAGTCCTAGAGCTGTATTGGAGGGGATCTCAGGTCTGTGGCTCAGGATGGTCCTTGCAGGGGCTCCCAAGTGGTAGGGGTGTCCTGCAAGGTCCCCAGGAGCCCCACTGATCACCCTTCTGCCCCTCCCCCACCAGAGCTGAAGATCCCTGAAAACGCCAACGTGTTCTATGCCATGAACTCTACCGCCAACTATGACTTTGTCCTGAAGAAGCGGACCTTCACCAAGGGGGTGAAGGTGAAGCATGGAGCCAGCTCAACCCTCCCACGCATGAAGCAGAAAGGACTCAAGATTGCCAAGGGCATCTTCTGAGGGCATCTTCCCCAGGGCCTGGCTGGCTGGTAGCAAAACATTTATGGACAAGAGTGGCCCAGGCCAGCTGGGCACCTTCCTCCCACCTGCCAGCCCAGGGTACCCCAAGACTCCAGTTTCATCCTGAACCTCTCCTGCTGCTGGGACTGACGCCTGCCATTAGTCAGGCTGACCTGGCCTCCCGTGGACCACTCACTGCCTTAGGTGCCTTCTGCTCTCTGGAACCAGAGGACTAGCTGACTTTTGCCAAGGAGCAGTGCCAACAGGCATGGTGCCCTGCCTGCCCCTGGGTGCCACCTCTATACACTTCTGACACCTTCCCAGGTGTGGGTCACTGCCACCTGTGCCCATGGGCACCCCAGAGCACCCACTCACCCACCGTGTCTGACCACTGCAGTTCTCTCCTCATGCCCACGGGCACTGGCCTATGACCTTCGCAGGGGTCCTGGCCCCTCCTCCCACCACTCTAGCCTTTCTGAGGCCGCACCAAAGATTCCATCATCAGGGCCAACTGAGAGTGAGGGAGTCTCACCCACAACTTACCCCAGCCCTCCCCTGGGAGCAGAAAAAAACCCTCTTCATGGACCAGGCTCTGCACCCGGTGAGTGAGGACAGTCCCAGCTGAGTCCCATCGATGTTGAATCTCATGCCACTGCAAGTGCCATTCACCACTGCGTCCTGGGCTTTACAAGACCATGCAAGACGGGGGTTGGTGAGGAAGGAGGATTTGGGGTGGGGGTGGGGTGATTGAATATTTGTATAAAAAGCAAAAAGAAAAAAAATGTTTACTGATTGGGGAGGGGCAATATTTATTTGTTGTAAATAGCAAACGCTAGACTTGAATATTATATTAAAATCCTGTTTCTACTATAGCCTGGTCATTGCAGTTTTGTTCTTTCATTGCCTGTGTTGATTAAAATGAGATAGAGACTCTCACACTCTGTGTTCAAACAAGGACTCTTGCAGGATTATCGTTATTTTATGCACAGAAAAAGCCAGCCACCTTTCTCAGGCGCACTGAAGGAAACACAGAAGTTCACCTATCATACAGCAGATGTTTGTCTCAGCATCATTAAACTGGGAAATGTGCTGAGACAGCCCCTCAGAACTCCTGGGACTAGAGGTTGGAGGTACTTTCACAAAGGCATAGCAAGAATTCCTGAACTTCAAATGCATAGCAAGAATTTCTGAAATTCACAAGGCATAGCAAGAATTTCTGAAATTTCGCTGTCTTAAAGTAACATCTGTGACAAGAGATGGCAGGGCAGGAGGCTCCAGGGTTCAGTCTCTCCACAGAAACAACCATTAAGCTGGAAAAAAAAGAAAACGACCAGAGTCAACCATCTGGGAACTCTGGAACCTGATCAGACACAGTCACCGGGGAAACACTTGGTGAAAAGAGATGCTCCTGAACTCCAGCAGTTAAGGGAATCTCCAGGTCACAGGCTGACCATAGACAACGGAAACTTCAATGATGGTGGCTAGCAAGATGGCTGAATAGGAACAGCTTCAGTCCACAGTTCCCAGCGAGATCAATGTAGAAAGACGGTGATTTCTGCATTTCCAACTGAGGTAGCTGGCTCATCTCATTGGGACTGGTTAGACAGTGCGTGCAGCCCACAGAGGGCGAGCCAAAGCAGGGTGAGGCCTCACCTCACCCGGGAAATGCAAGAGGTCAGGGAATTCTGTCCCCTGGCCAAGGGAAGCCATGAGTGACTGTGCCATGAGGAATGGTGCATTCTGGCTTAGATACTACACTTTTCTTTGCAACCTGCAGACCAAGAGATTACCTCAGGTGCCTATGCCACCAGGGCCCTGAGTTTCAGGCACAAAACTGTGCAGCCATTCGGACAGACACTGAGGTAGCTGCCAGAATTATGTTTTCCCATAGCCCAGTGGCGTCTGGAACGCCAGCAAGACAGAACCATTCACTCCCTTGGAAAGAGGTCTGAAGCCAGGAAGCCAAGTGGTCTAGCTCAGCAGATCCCTCCCTCAGAGCCCAGCAAGCTAAGATCCACTGGTTTGAAATTCTTGCTGCCATCACAGCAGTCTGAAGTTGGGGAGGGGTGTCCACCACTACTAAGGCTTGAGTAGGTAGTTTTCCCCTCACGGTGTAAAATAAGCTGCTGAGAAGTTTGAATTGAGTGGAGCCCGCTGCAGCTCTGCAAAGCAACTGTAGCCAGACTGCCTCTTTAGATTCCCACTCTGGGCAGGGGCATCTGGAAAAGAAAGGCAGCAGCCCCAGTCAAGGGCTTACAGATAAAGCTCCCATCTCCCTGGGACAGAGCATCTTGGGGAAGGGGCAGCTGTGGACGCAGCTTCAGCAGATTTAAACGTTCCTACCTCCTGGCTCTGAAGAGAGCAGATCTCCCAGCACAGTGCTTGAGCTCTGCTAAGGGAGAGACTGCCTCCTCAAGTGGGTCCCTGATCCCCATACCTCCTGACTGGGAGACACCTCTGAGCAGGGGTCGACAGACACCTCATACAGGAGAGCTCCAGTTGGTATCTGGTGGGTGCCCTCTGGAACAAAACTTCCAGAGGAAGGAACAGGCCGTAATCTAATCTTTGCTGTTCTGCAGCCTCATTGGGTGATAAAGGAAAACAAGGTCTGGAGTGGACCTCCAGCAAACTGTAGCAGACCTGCAGCAGAGAGGCCTGTTAGAAGGAAAACTAACAAACAGAAAGGAATAGCATCAACATCAACCAAAAGGATGTCCACACAGAAATTCCATCCGAAGCTCACCAACATCAAAGACGAAAGGTAGATAAATCCACAAAGATGAGAAAAAAAACTGCAAAAGGCTGAAAATTCCAAAAACGAGAACACCTTTTCTCCTCCAAAGGAACACAACACTCCTTGCCAGCAAGGGAACAAAACTGGATGGAGAATGGGTTTAATAAATTGACAGAAATAGGCTTCAGAAAGTGGGTAATAAAATCCTCTGAGCTAAAGGAGTATGTTCTAACCCTTTAAAAAAAATTACTTTCTTTCAGAATGTTCTGAAATATTCAACATTCTGAAAGAAAGTAATTTTCAACCCAGAATTTTACATCCAGCCAAACTAAGCTTCAAAGCGAGGGAGAAATAAAATCCTTTACAGACAAGCAAATGCTGAGAGATTTTGTTTGTCACCACCACGCCTGCCTTACAAGAGCTCCTGAAGAAAGCACTAAACATGGAAAGGAAAAACTGGTACCAGCCACTGCAAAAACATACCAAATTGTAAAGACCATCGACACTCTGAAGAAACTGCATCAACTAATGGACAAAATAACCAGCTAGCACCATAATGAGAAGATCAAATTCACACATAATAACCTTAAATGTAAACAGGCCAAATATGCCATTTAAAAGACACAAACTGGCAAATGGGATAAAGAGTTAAGATCCATTGGTGTGCTGTATTCAGGAGACCCATCTCACGTGAAAAGACACACATAGGCTCAAAATAAAGGGATGCATGAATATATATCAAGCCTATAAAAAGCTAAAACAGCAGGGGTTGCAATCCTAGTCTCTGATAAAACAGATTTTAAACCGACAAAGAAGGGCATTACCTAATGGTAAAGGGATCAATCAACAAGAAGAGCTAACTCTACTAAATATATGTGCATCCAATACAGGAGCACCCAGATTCATAAAGCAAGTTCTTAGAGACCTACAAAGAGACTTAGACTCCCACACAATAATAGTGGGAGACTTTAACACCCCACTATCAATATTAGATCAATGAGACAGAAAAGTAACGAGGATATTCAGGACTTGAACTCAGCTCTGGACCAAGCAGACCTAATAGGCATCTACAGAAATCTCCACCACAAATCAAGAGAATATACATTCTTCTCAGCATGACATCACACTTATTCCAAAACTGACCACATAGTTGGAAGTAAAACACTCCTCAGAAAATGTAAAAGAACAGAAATCATAACAGTCTCTCAGACCACAGTGTAGTCAAATTAAAACTCAGGATTAAGAGACTCACTCAAAACCACACACATACATGAAAACTGAACAACCTGCTCCTGAGGGACTATGGGGTAAATAATGAAATTAAGGCAGAAATACGTAAGTTATTTGAAACCAATGAGAACAAAGAACATACCAGAATCTCTGGGACACAGCCAAAGCAGTATTTAGAGGGAAATTTATAGCACTAAACATCCACAAGAGAAAGCAGAAAGATCTAAAATCAACACCCTAACATCACAATTAGAAGAACTAGAGAAGCAAGACCAAACAAATTCAAAAGCTAGCGGAAGATAAAAAATAACTAAGATCAGAGCAGAACTAAAGGAGATAGAGATACAAAAGACCCACCCCCCACCCACCAAAGAAAAAATAATAATAAATGAACCCAGGAACTGGTTTTTTGAAAAGATCAACAAAATAGATAGATTGCTAGTCAGACTAATAAGAAGAGAGAGTAGAATTAAATAGACACAATAAAAAATGATAAAGGGGATATCACCATTGATCCCACAGAAATACAAACTACCATCAGAGAATACTATAAACACCTCTATGTAAATAAACTAGAAAATCTAGAATGAATTAATTCCTGGACACATACACCATCCCAAGACTAAGCCAGGAAGAAGTTGAATCCCTGAATAGACCAATAACAAGTTGTGAAATTGAGGCAGTAATTAATAGCCTACCAACTGAAAAAAGACCAGATGGATTCACAGCTGAATTCTACCAGAGGTACAAAGAGAAGCTGGTACCATTCCTTCTGAAACTATTCCAAACAATAGAAAAAGAGGGCCTCCTCCCTAACTCATTTTATGAGGCCAGCATCATCCTGATACCAAAACCTGGCAGAGATGCAACAAAAAAAAGAAAATTTCAGGCTAATTTATGACAGACTCACAGCCAATATCATACTGAATGGGCAAAAGCTGGAAGCAGGATGCCATCTCTTACCACTCCTATTCATTATAGTATTGGAAGTTCTGGCAAGGGAAATCAGGCAAGAAAAAGAAATAAAGGATATTCAAATAGGAAGATAGGAAGTAAAATTGTCTCTGTTTGCAGATGACATGATTGTATATTTAGAAAACCCTATTGTCTCAGTCCAAAATCCCCTTAAGCTGATAAGCAACTTTAGCAGTGTCTCAGGATACAAAATCAATGTGCAAAAATCACAAGCATTCTTATACACCAATAATTGACAAACAGCCAAATCATGAGTGAACTTCCATTCACAATTGGTACAAAGAAAATAAAATACCTAGGAATACAACTTACAAGGGATGTGAAGAATGTCTTAAAGGAGAGCTATAAACCGCTGCTCAAGGAAATAAGAGAGGACACAAACAAATGGAAAGACATTCCATGCTCACAGATAGGAAGAATCAATACTGTGAAAATGGCCATACTAGCCAAAGTAATTTATAGATTCAATGCTATCCCCATCAAGCTACCATTGACTTTCTTCACAGAATTAGAAAAAACTACTTTAAATTTCATGTGGAACCAAAACAGAGCCTGTATAGCCAAGACAGTCCTAGGCAAAAGGAACAAAGCTGGAGGCATCACACTACCTGACTTCAAACTATACTATAAAGTTACAGTAACCAAAACAGCATGGTACTGGTTAAGTACCAAAATAGATACAGAGACCAATGGAACAGAACAGAGGCCTCAGAAATAACACCACACATCTACGACCATCTGATCTTTGACAAACCTGACAAAAACAAGCAAAGGGGAAAGGATTCCCTATTTAATAAATAGTGTTGGAAAAACTTGCTAGCCATATGCAGAAAACTGAAATTAGACCCCTTCCTTATACCTTATACAAAAATTAACCCGGCCGGGAGCAGTGGCTCAAGCCTGTAATCCCAGAACTTTGGGAGGCTGAGGCGGGTGGATCACGAGGTCAAGAGATCGAGACCATACTGGTCAACATGGTGAAACCCCGTCTCTACTAAAAACACAAAAAAATTAGCTGGGCATGGTGGCGCCTGCCTGTAATCCCAGCTACTCAGGAGGCTGAGGCAGGAGAATTGCCTGAACCCAGGAGGCAGAGGTTGCAGTGAGCCAAGATCACGCCATTGCACTCCAGCCTGGGTAACAAGAGCGAAACTCCATCTCAAAAAAAAAAAAAAAAAAAAAATTAACTCAAGATGGATTAAAGACTTAACATAAGACCTAAAACCATAAAAAACCTAGAAGTAAACATAGGCAATACTATTCAAGACATATGCATGGGCAAAAACTTCATGACTAAAAGCAATGGCAACAAAAGCCTAAATTGACCAATGGGAAAAATTAAAGAGCTTCTGCACAGCAAGAGAAACTATCATCAGCGTAAATGAGCAACCTACAGAATGGGAGAAAAATTCTGCAATCTATCCATCTGACAAAGGGCTAATATCTGGAATCTACAAAGAACTTAAACAGATTTACAAGAAAAAAACAAACCCACCAAAAAGTGGGCAAAGGATATGAACAGAAACTTCTCAAAAGAAGACATTTATGTGGCCAACAAACATGAAAAAAAGCTCACCACCACTCGTCATTAGAGAAACGTAAATCAAAACGACAATGAGATACCATCTCCTGCCAGTTAGAATGAAGATCAAGTCAGGGAACAACAGATGCTAGAGAGGATGTAGAGAAATAGGAATGCTTTTACACTGTTGGTGGGAGTGTAAATTGGTTCAATCATTGTGCAAAACAAAGTGTAGTGATTCCTCAAGGATCTAGAACCAGAAATACTATTTGACCCAACAATCCCATTACTGGGTATATACCCAAAGGATTATAAATCATTCTAGTATAAATACATATACACAGGTATGTTTATTGCAGCACTGTTCACAATAGCAAAGACTTGGAACCAATCCCACTGATAGACTGGATAAAGAAAATATGGCACATATATACCATGGAATACTATGCAGCCATGAAGAAGGATAAGTTTATGTCCTTTACAGGGACATGGATGAAGCCAGAAACCATCATTCTTAGCAAACTAACACAAGAATAGAAAACCAAACACTGTATGTCCTCAAAAGTGGGAGTTGAACAATGAGAACACATGGATACAGGGAGGAAATACAACACACTGGGGCCTGCGATGCATCACAAGAAATCCTCAAGATTAACAGCTGATTTCTCATCAGAAACTATGAAGTCTAGAAGGTAGTAGGATGACATATTTAAAGTGCTGAAAGAAGGTCAGGTGTGGTGACTCTGACATCTGTAATTACTGCATTTTGGGGGACTGAGGTGGGTGGATGACCTGATATCAGGAGTTTGAGACAAGCCTGGCCAACATGGTGAAACCACGTCTCTACTAAAAATACAAAAGTTAGCCAGGCATGGGGGCACACACCTGTAGTACCAGCTACTTGGGAGGCTGAGGCAGGAGAATTGCTTGAACCCAGGAGGAGATGGAGTGCAGTGAGCCAAGATTGTGTCACTGCACTCCAGCCTGCATGACAAAGCAAGACGCCGTCTCAAAAAAAAAAAAAAAAAAAAAAACCAAAAGAAGAGGCAAAACATCCTTTAAGGATGAAGGAGAAATCAAGACATTCTCAGACAAAAGTTAAGGGAATTTTATTAGTAGACCTGCCCTACAATAAGTGGTAAAGAAAGTCCTTCCAGCTGAAATAAACACTAGAGAGTAACTTGAAGCCATATGAAAATCTAAAGAACACTGGTAGATGTAACTAACAGGTAGTTAGCAAAGCCAGTATTATTGCACTTTGGGTTTGTAAGTCATCCTTTTTTCTTATGATTTAAAGGCAAAATTCATAAAACTATAAATCCATGTTAATGGAAACAGAGTATAAACATATAATCCTATGACCACGACAGTATAAAGAGGGAAGATGTGTAAGAGCATTGTGTATTACTTAAATTCAGTTGGTATTAGTCAAACTAGATTGTTACATGTTTAAGATGTTACTTGTAATCCCAAAGGTAACCAGTAAGAAAATAACTAAACAGTATATAGGAAGACAAAGAAAGGAATCAAAATTGTACAAAAGTAAATAAATCCATAAAAAGCAGTAGTGGAGGAATGGAAGAGTAAAAATCATGTAAGACATACAGAAAACAGGCTGGGTGCAGTGGCTCACGCCTGCGATCCAAGCACTTTAGGAGACCGAAGCAGGCAGATCACCTGAGGTCAGGATTTTGAGACCAGTCTGACCAACATGGATAAACCCCATCTCTACTAAAAATACAAAATTAGACATGAATGGTAGCACATGTCTGTAATGTAAGCTACTTGGGAGGCTGAGGCAGGAGATCACTTAAACCCAGGAGGCAGAGGTTGCAGTGACTGAGATCATGCCATTGTACTCCAGCCTGGGCAACAAGAGCAAAACAGTCTCAAAAACAAAAATGACATACAGAAAACAAACAGCTAAATGGCAGAAGTAAATGTTTTCTCATTAGTTAGTATAAACATAAATGGGTTAAACTCTCCAATTAAAAAGCAGAGATTGGGCCATGTGCAGTGACTTAGACCTGTAATCTCAGCACTTTTGGAGGCTGAGGTGGGAGGATGGCTTGAGCCCACTAGTTTTAGACCAGCATAGGCAACATGGTGAGATTCTATCTACAAAAATATTTTAAAATTAGCCAGGCATGCTGGTGTGCATCTGTGGTCCGAGCTCTCAGGAGACTGAGGTGGGAAGATCACTTAAGCCCAGGAGGTCAAGGCTGTGGTGAGCTGTGATCATGCCACTGCACTCCAGCCTGGACAGCAGAGCAAGAGCAAGACCCTGCCTCAGGGAAAAAAAGAAAGATTGGCAGAATGGATTTTTAGAACATGATCTATCTATATGCTGTATAGACAATTTCTTTTTGAGACAGAGTTTTGCTCTTTCACCCAGGCTGAAGTGAAGTGACACAATCTCAACTCACTGAAACCTCCATGGGTTCAAGCAATTCTCCTGCCACAGTCTCCTGAGTAGCTGGGATTACAGGCACCTGCCATCACACCCAGGTAACTT
This sequence comes from Callithrix jacchus, assembly GCF_049354715.1. Lineage (NCBI taxonomy): Eukaryota > Metazoa > Chordata > Mammalia > Primates > Cebidae > Callithrix > Callithrix jacchus. The sequence goes on along the minus strand of NC_133502.1, from coordinate 181,672,363 downwards.
TTGCATTTTCAGTAGAGATGAGGTTTCACCATGTTGGCCAGGCTGGTCCCGAAATCCTGACCTCAGGTGATCCACCTGCCACCGCCTCCCAAATCGCTAGGATTACAGGTGTGAGCCACTGTACCAAGACTGCAGGGAAATTATTTATTTATTTATTTATTTATTTATTTATTTTGGGATGGAATCTCACTCTGTTACCCAGGCTGGAGTGCAGTGGCATCTCTGCAACCTCCGCCTCCCAGGTTCAAGCGATTCTCCTGCCAGGGCCTCCTAAATAGCTGGGATTACAGGCACCCACTACCATGCCCAGCTAATTTGTTTGCATGTTTAGAAGAGACAGGGTTTCACCATGTTGGCCAGGCTGGTTTCAAACTCTTGACCTCAAGTGATCCGCCCACCTTGGCCTCCCAAAGTGCTAGGATTACAAGCATGAACCACCATGCCCAGCCAAGACAAATTTTGAATAGAAAGGTACAAAAAGGTTAGAAGTAAAATGATGGAAAAAGTTACTGCATGAAAATTGTATATTTTAACAATGGCTATCGTATTATCAGACTAAATCGATTTTAAGTCAAAACAGTAACAAGACAAAGATCAGCATATACTGACAAAAGCTACAATTTATAAAGATACAATTGTATACACATACACACTTAAGACACCCCCAAAATATATGAAGCAAAAATTGACATAATTAAATGAGAAATACACAATTAGAGATTTCAATACCTCATTTCCAATAATGGATAAGAACTACCAAACAGAAGATCTATAAGGAAACAGAGGACTTGAGCAACACTGTAAACTAATGAGATGTAGCAGATGTATACACAACACTCAAACCAGCAGCAGCAGACTACACATTCTTCAAGTGCACATAGAACATCTTCCAGGATAGATTATATGTCAGCCATAAGGTAAGTCTTAATACATTTTTTTCTTTTTTTTAGACAGAGTTTTGCTCTTGTTGCCCAGGCTGGAGTGCAGTGGTACAGTCTTGGCTCACCGCAACCTCTGCCTCCCAGGTTCAAGTGATTCTCCTGCCTCAGCCTCCCAAGTATTTAAGATTATAGCACCTGCCACCATGCCTGGCTAAGTTTTGTATTTTTAGTAGAGAGAGTGTTTCACCATGTTGGCCCAGCTGGTCTCGAACTCCTGACCTCAGGTGATCCACCTGCCTTGGAAGGCTGAGGTAGGAGAATCGCTTGAACCCAGGAGGCAAACGTTACAGTGAGCCCAGATTGTGCCACTGCACTCCAGCCTGGGCAACAAGAGTGAAACTGCATTTAAAAAAAAAAAAAAAGACAAAAAACACAACCTCATACCAAAGTGATTGACTGAAGAAGTGAACATGCAATCACAGAGTGGGAGCACGTTCTGCTAAGGAACAGGCTGACTCCTCAAGTGGGCCCATGACTCCCATGCCTTCTGACTGGGAGACACCTCCCAGCAGGGGTTGACAAACAACTCATACAGGAGAGCTCCAGCTGGCATCTGACAGGTGCCCCTCAGGGACAAAGCCTCCAGAAGAAGGAACAGGCAGTAATCTAATCTTTGCTGTTCTGCAGCCTCCACTGGTGATACAGGCAAACAGGGTCTAAAGTGAACACCAGCAAACTCCAGAAGACATGCAGCAGAGGGGCATGACTGTTAGAAGGAAAACTAACAAACAGAAAGGAATAGCATCAACATCAACCAAAAGGACAGTCACAGAAATTCCATCTGAAGCTCACCAATATCAAAGACCAAAGGTAGATAAATCCATGAAGATGAAGAAAAACAAACAAAAAAATGCTGAAAATTCAAAAAAGCAGAATGTCTCTTCTCCTCCAAAGGAACACAACTTCTGTCCAGCAAGATAATAAAACTGGATGGAGAATGAGTTTCACAATAGGCTTCAAAAAGTGGGTAATAACAAACTTCTCCAAGCTGAAGGAGTATGTTCTGAGCCAATGCAAGGAAGCTAAGAACCTTGAAAAAAAGTTAGGGGAGTTGCTAACTAGAATAACCAGTTTACAGAAGAACATAAATGACCTGATGGAGCTGATAATACAGCACAAGAACTCTGTGAGGCATACCCAAGTATCAATAACAGAATCGATCAAGCAGAGGAAAGGATAGCAGAGATTGAAGATCAACTTAATAAAATAAAGTGTGATGACAAGATTAGAAAAAAAGAACGAAAAGAAATTAACAAAGCCAACAAGAAATATGGGACTATGAAAAACAAAACCTACATTTGATTAGTATGCCTGAAAGTGATGGGAAGAATGGAACCAAGTTTGAAAACATACTTCAGGATATTATCTAGGAGAACTTTACCAACCTAGCAGGACAGGCTGACTTTCAAATTCAGGAAATACATAGAAAATCACAAAGATACTCCTCAAGAAGAGCAACCCCAAGACACATAATCATCAGATTCACCAAGGCTGAAATGAAGGAAAAAATATTAAGGGCAGCCAGAGAGAAAGGTCAGGTTACCAACAAAGTGAAGCCTATCAGACTAAGAGCAGATCTCTGCAGGAATCCACAAGCCAGAAGAGAGTGGGGGCCAATATTCAACGTTCTAAAAGAAAATAATTTTCAATCCAGAATTTTATATCCAGCCAAACTAAGCTTCATAAGTGAAGGGAAAATAAAATCCTTTACAAACAAGCAAATGTTGAGAGATTTTGTCACCACCTGGCCTGCCTTACAAGAGCTTCTGAAGGAAGCACTAAGCATGGAAAGGAAACACCAGTACCAGCCACTGCAAAAACATACCAAATTGTAAAGACCATCAACACTATGAAGAAACTGCACCAACTAATGGGCAAAATAACCAGCTAGCATCATAATGACAAGATCACATTTACACATAATAACCTTAAATGTAAACAGACTAAATGCCCCGATTAAAAGACACAGACTGACAAATTAGATAGAGTCAACACCCATTGCTGTGCTGTATTCAGGAGACCCATCTCACATGCAAAGACACAAATAGGTTCTAAATAAAGGGATGGAGGAATATTTACCAAGCAAATGGAAAGCAAAACCAACCAACCAACCAGGGGTTGCAATCCTAGTCTCTGATAAAACAGACTTTAAACCAACATAGATCAAAAAAGACAAAGAAGGGCATTACCTAATAGTAAAGAGATCAATGCAACAAGAAGAGCTAACTATCCTAAATATATATGCACCCAATAAAGGAGCACCCATATTCATAAAACAAGTTCCTAGAGACCTACAAAGAGACTGATTCCCACACAGTAAGAGTGGGAGACTTCCCACTGTCAATATTGGACAGATCAATGAGACAGAAAATTAACAAGAATATTTGGAACTTGAACTCAGCTTTGGACCAAGCAGACCTAATAGACATCTACAGAACTCTCCACCCCAAATCGACAGAATATACATTCTTCTCAGCACTATATCACACTTATTCCAAAATTGATCACATAATTGTTTTTATTTCTTGTTTTTTTTTTTATTGACCACATAATTGGAAGTAAAACACCCCTCAGGAAATGCAAAAGAATGGAAATCAAAACAGTCTCTCAGACCACAGTGCAATCAAATTAGATCTCAGGATTAAGAAACTCGCTCAAAACCACAAAACTACTGGGAAACTGAGCAATCTGCGCCTGAAGGACTACTGGGTAAATAATGAAATTAAGGCAGAAATAAATAAGTTCTTTGAAACCAATGAGAACAAAGACAGAACATACCAGAATCTCTGGGACACAGCCAAAGCAGTGTTTAGAGGGAAATTTATAGCACTAAATGCCCAGAGAAAACAAGAAAGATCTAAAATAAATACCCTAACACCACAATTAAAAGAACTAGAGAAATAAGACCAAACAAAACCTAGCAGAAGACAAGAAATAACAAACATCAGAGCAGAACTGAAGGAGACAAAGACACAAAAGACCCTTAAAAAAAAAAATGAATCCAGGAGCTGGTTTTCTGAAAAGATCAACAAAATAGATAGACTTCTAGCCAGACTAGTGAAGAAAAGAGAGAAGAATCAAATAGACACAATAAAAAATGATAAGGGGAATATCACCACTGACCCCACAGAAATACAAACTACCATCAGAGAATGCCATAAACACCTCTAGGCAAATAAACTAGAAAATCTAGAAGAAATGGATGAATTCCAGGACACATAAACCCTCCAAAGACTAAACCAGGAAGAAGTCAAATCTCTGAATAGAACAATAACAAGTTGTGAAATTGAGGCTGTAATTAATAGCCTACCAACCAACAAAAGCCCAGGACCAGATGGATTCACAGCTGAATTCTACCAGAGGTACAAAGAGGAGCTGGTACCATTCCTTCTGAAACTATTCCAAACAACAGAAAAAGAGGGCCTCCTCCCTAATTCATTTTATGAGGCCAGCATCATCCCGATACCAAAATCTGGCAGAAACACAACAAAAAAAGAAATTTTCAGATCAATTTTCCTGGTGAACATTGATGCAAAAATCCTTAATGAAATACTGGCAAACCAAATCCAGCAGCACATTCAAAAAGCTTACCCACCACAATCAAGTCAACTTCATCCCTTGGATGCAAGGCTGGTTCAACATATGCAAATCAATAATGTAATCCATCACATAATCAATAACAAAAACCACATGATTGTTTCAATAGATATAGGAAAAATCTTTGATAAAATTCAACACCACTTCATGCTAAAAACCGTGAATAAACTAGGTATTGATGGAACATATCTCAAAATAATAAGAGCTATTTATGACAAACCCACGGCCAATATCATACTGAATGGGCAAAAGCTGGAAGCATTTCCTTTCAAAACTGGCACAAGACAAGGATGCCATCTCTTACCACTCCTATTCAACACAGTATTGGAAGTTCTTGCCAGGGAAATCAGGCAAGAGAAAGAAACAAAGCGTATTCAAATAGGAAGATAGGAAGTCAAATTGTCTCTGTTTGCAGATGACATGATTGTATATTTAAAAAACCCTATTGTCTCAGCCCAAAATCTCCTGACACTGATAAACAACTATAGGAATGTCTCAGGATACAAAATCAATGTGCAAAAATCACAAGCATTCTATATACCAATAATAGACAAACAGAGAGCCAAATCATGAATGAACTCCCATTCACAATTGCTACAAAGAGAACAAAATATCTGGGAATACAACTTACAAGGGATGTGAAGAACCTATTTAAGAAGAGCTACAAACCATGGCTCAAGGAAATGAGAGGACACAAACAAATGGAAAAACATTTTATGCTCATGGATAGGAAGAGTCAATATTGTGAAAATGGCCACACTACCCAAAGTAATTTATAGATTCAATATTATCCCCACCAAGCTACCACTGACTTTCTTCACAGAATTAGAAAAAACTACTTTAAATTTCATGTGGATCCAAAAAAGAGCCCACATGGTCAAGACAATCCTAGGCAAAAAGAACAAAGCTGGAGGCACCATGCTACCTGACTTCAAACTACACTACAAGCTACAGTAACCAAAACGGCATGATACTAGTATCTAAACAGATATATATACCAATGGAACAGAACAGAGCCCACAGAAATAACACCACAGTTCTACAACCATCTGTCCTTTGACAAACCTGACAAAAGCAATGGGCAAAGGATTCCCTATTTAATAAATGGTTTTGGGAAAACTGGCTAGCTATATGCAGAAAACTGAAACTGGACCCCTTCCTGACACCTTATACAAAAATTAACTCAAGATGGATTAAAGACTTAAATCTAAGACCTAAAACCATAAAGACTCCAGAAGAAAACCTAGGCAATACCATTCATGACATAGGAATGGGCAAAGACTTCATGACTCAAACAATAAACGCAATGGTGACAGAAGCCAAAATTGACAAATTGGGCCTAATTAAACTAACGAGCTTCTGCACAGCAAAAGAAACTATCATCAGCATAAACAGGCAAACTACAGAATGGGAGAAAAATTTTGCAATCTATCCATCTGACAAAGGACTAATATCCAGAATCTACAAAGAACTTAAACAAATTTACAAGAAAAAAACAATCACATCAAAAAGTGGGCAAAGAATATGAACAGACACTTATCAAAAGAAGACATTTGCGTCAGGCGTGGTGGCTCACACCTGCAATCCCAGCACTTTGGGAGGCTAAGGCAAGTGGATCACGAGGTCAAGAGATCGAGATCATCCTGGTCAACATGGTAAAACCCCGTCTCTACTAAAAATACAAAAATTAGCTGGGCATGGTGGCGCACGCCTGTAGTCCCAGCTACTCAGGAGGCTGAGGCAGGAGAATTGCCTGAACCCAGGAGGCGGAGGTTGCGGTGAGCAGAGATCGTGCCATTGCACTCCAGCCTGGGTAACGAGTGAAACTCCCTCTCAAAAAAAAAAAAAGAGGAAGACATTTGTGTGGCCAACAAACATATGAAAAAAAGCTCACCATCACCATCACTGGTCACTAGAGAAATGCAAATCAAAACCACAATGAGATACCATCTCACACCAGTTAGAATGGCGATCATTTAAAAGTCAGGAAACAACAGATGCTAGAGAGGATGTGGAGAAATAGGAATGCTTTTATACTGTTGGTGGGAGTGTAAATTGGTTCAACCATTGTGGAAAACAGTATTGCAATTCCTCAAGGATCTAGAACCAGAAATACCATTTGACCCAGCAATCCCATTACTGGCTATATACCCAAAGGATTATAAATCATTCTACTATAAAGACACATACACACCTATGTTTATTGCAGCACTGTTCACAATAAAGACTTAGAAACAACCCAAATGCCCATCAATGAGAGATTGGATAAAGAAAATGTGTCATATATACACCATGGAATACTATGGAGCCATAAAGAAAGATGAGTTCATGTCCTTTGCAGGGACATGGATGAAGCTAGAAACTATCATTCTTAGCAAAATAACACACGAACAGAAAACCAAACTCCACATGTTCTCACTCATAAGTGGGAGTTGAACGATGAGAACACATGGACACAGGGAGGGAAACATCACACACTGGGGCCTGTCAGGGGGTAAGAGGGCTGTGGGGGGCAGATAGATTAGGAGAAATACCTAATGTATATGATGGGTTGATGGGTGCAGTGAACCACCTTGGCACATGTATACCTATGTAACAAGCCTGCATGTTCTGCACATGTATCTCAGAACTTAAAGTATAATAAAAAATAATAATGATAAAGGAAAAAAACTTCAGTGACTATACACAGCAAGGAATACAAATATAAGCCTAGCAAAAACAGTTTGGAAAAGTCACTATGGACACAGAATCAGACAATCTGATTTCCAGAGTCACTCATTGTAATACTCAATGTTCAGTTTTCAAAACATTCCAAAGAAAGAAGAAAACATGGCTCATTCACAGGGGAAAAGAGGATTTGACAAAAACTATCCTTGAGGAAGCTCAGACATTAAAATTCCTAGTCAAAGACATTAAATCACCTGTACGAAGAATGCTTGATGAGCTAAAGGAAACCATGGAAAATAACGTTTGAGCAAATGGATGATTAGCAATAAAGAGATAGAAATAATAAAAACCAACTAGAAGTTCTGGACCTGAGAAGTATCATAACCGAGAAGAAAAATATACTAGAGAGGTTCTACAGCAGATTGAACAGGCAAAAGAAAGAATCAGTGTACTTGAAGATAAGGCAATAGAAATTATTCTGTCTAGGGAGCAGAAAGAAAAAGGAATGGAGACCAGAGGTTCCTGTGGGACACCATTAAATGTACCAACATACATTTAATGAGAGTTCAGAAATAAAAGAAAGGCAGGGATTATTTCAATAATGGTCCAAAACTTCCCAAATTTGATAAAAGACATAAATCTTCATATCCAAGAAACTCAATGAACTTCAATCATGATAAACTCAAAGAGATCCATACCCAAATTTATTAGTCAAATTGTCAAAAGACAGAAAATTTTGAAAGCACCAAGAAACGATTTATCACATACAAGAGATCCTCAAGATTAGCAACTGATTTCTCATCAGAAACCATGGAGTCTAGAACGTAATAGGACAACATATTTAAAGTGCTGAAAGAAGGCCGGACACAGTGACTCATGCCTGTAATTATTGCGCTTTGGGAGGCTGAGATAGGTGGATCTCCTGAAGTCAGGAGTTCCAGAGCAGCCTGGCCAACATGGTGAAATCCTGCCTCTACTAAAAATACAAAACTAGACAGACATGGTGACACACACCTGTAGTTCTAGTTACTTGAGAGGCTGAGGCATGATAATTGTATGAACCCAAGAGACAGAGCTTGCAGTGAGCCAAAATTGTGCCACTGCACTCCAGCCTGGGTGACAGAGCAAGACTCTGTCTCAAAAAAGATTCTTAAAAAAAAAAAAAAAAAAGTCCTGAAAGAAGAGGCAAAACATCTTTAAGGATGAAGGAGAAATTAAGACATTCTCAGATCAAAGTTAAGGGAGTTTTATTAGTAGACCTGCCCTGCAATAAATGGTAAAGGGAGTCCTTCCAGCTGAAATAAACACTAGACAGTAACTTGAAGCCATATGAAAAACTAAAGAACACTGGTAGAGGTAACTAACAGGTAATTAGCAAAGCCAATATTATTGCACGTTGGGTTTGTAATGCATCCTTTTTCTTATAATTTAAAGGTAAAATTTGTAAAACTATAAATCCATGTTAATGGAAACAAACTATAAAGATATTACCTATGACAATGACATTATAAAGAGGGAAGATGTGTAAGAGCAATATATACTACTTAAATTCAGTTGGTATTATTCAAAGTAGATTGTTTTATGTTTAAGATATTTCTTGTAATTCCAAAGTTAACCAGTAAGAAAATAACTAAAAAGTATAGCCAGTAATCCCAGTGACTTGGGAGGCTGAGGCAGGAGAATGACTTGAACCCAGGAGGCCAAGGTTGGGGTGAGCCAAGATAACACCATTGCACTCCAGCCTGGGAAACAAGAGCAAAACTGTCTCAAATAAAGTAAAATAAAATAAAACAAAGAAAAAGACATTCAGAAAACAAACAGCTAAATGGCAAAAGTAAAGGTTTTCTCATTAATTACTATGAACATAAATGGGTTAAATTCTCCAATTAAAAAGCAGAGATTGGGCCATGTGCAGTGGCTCACACCTGTACTTGGGAGGCTGAGGTGGGAGGATGGCTTGAGCTCACTAGTTTTAGACCAGCATGGGCAACATGGTGAGATTCTATCTCTATGAAAATATTTTAAAATTAGCCAGGCATGCTGGTGTGCATCTGTGGTTCCAGCTTTCAGGAGGCTGAAGTGGGAAGTTCATTTAAGCCCAGGAGGTCAAGGCTGTGGTGAGCTGTGATCATGCCACTGCACTCCAACCTGGGCAACAGAGCAAGAGCAAGACCCTGTCTCAGGAAAAAAAAAAAAAAAAAAAAAAAAGATTGGTAGAATGGATTTCTAGAACATGATCTATCTATATGCTGTATAGACAATTTCTTTTTGAGACAGAGTTTTGCTCTTTCACCCAGGCTGAAATGAAGTGGCACCAAATCAGCTCATTGCAACCTCTATCCCACAGGCTCAAGCAATTCTCCTGCTTCAGTCTCCCAAGTAAATAGGATTATAGGCACCCACCAATGCACCCAGCTAACTCTTCTATTTTTAGTAGAGACAGGGTTTCATCGTGTTGGCCAGGCAGGTCTCAAACTCCTGACCTCGTGATCCACCCGCCTCAGCCTCCCAAACTGCTGGGATTACAGGCATGAGCCACCACACCCGGCCCTTAACACACTCTTAAACAACCAATGGGTCTAAAAAGAAGTCACAAGGGAAATCAGAAGACACCTTGCAACAATGAAAGCAAAAACACAACACACCAAAACCTATAGCAGGCGGCGAAATCGAGAGCAGTACGTGGGGGAGATTTATAGCTGTAAACGACTACATTAAAAGAAGCAAAAAGCTGTCAAATCAACAACCTATCTTCACACATTAAGGAATTAGAAAGAGTGCACAAAACCCAAAGCCAGCAGCATGAAGGAAGTGATAAGGACAGCCTGGATAAACAAAATAGAGAATAGAAAAACAATACAGAAAATCTATAAAACCAAAAATTGGTTCTTTCTAAAGAACAAAATTGACAATGCTTTACCTAGATCAACAAAGAAGGGACAAGACTCATTTTACTAAAATTTGCAATGAAACTGGGAGCATTCCTAACAGATATAAAAGAATGCTTTAAAGGGAAAACACAATTGCATGCCAGCAACATACAACGGAATATTATTCAGCCATAAAAAGGAATGGCAGCCGGGTGCAATGACTCAGACCTGTAATCCTTGCACTTTGGGAGGCTAAGGTGGGTGGATCACTTGAGGTCAGGAGTTCAGGACCAGCCTTACCAACATGGTGAAACCTCATCTCTACTAAAAATACAAAAATTATCCACACACCTGTAACCCCAGCTACTTGGGAGGCTGAGGCAGGAGAATCGCTTAAACCCCAGAGGCAGAGGTTGCTGTCAGCCATGATCGCACCACTTCGCTCCAGCCTGGGCAAGAAGAGGGAAACTCTGTACTTAGAAAAAAAAAAAAAAGAAAAGAAAAAGAAAGAAAAGGTATGTTGTGCTGACGCATGCTACAACATGGATGAACTTTGAAAACATTATAGTTCCACTTCTGAGAAACATCTCCAACAGGCAAATTTATGGAACCAGAAACAGAGGTTACCAGGGGTTAGAGGGAGGGGGAATGAGGAGTTAGTTAACGGATACAGAGCTTCTATTTGGGGTGATGAAAAAGTTCTGGAAATAGAGAGTGGTGATGGTTGCCCAATGGAATGGAACTAATGCCACTTAACTCTACTTTTAAAAACAGTTAAATGAGCATAAGTTATATTACATATATATTTTAACCACAATTAAAAAAAATAATATCTGCAAGGTCCATTTCCTAGCCAGGCTGGTGGCTGCCTTTCTACAGCCTTAGGGGAAGAGGAGCATTTTCTGCTTGTCTTCCTGAGGTTTCTTTTGACCACCAATAAGGAACCTGTGGATTTCAAGGTCAACTCTGGAATTCAGTCAGCACTAAGGGAAAAATTATAAACAGATAATATGTACAATATGGAAAGCATGGAAAAAGCTAAAGGAAGAGTGTTAGCCAGTGGACGGGCAGGACTTTGCCCCCGCAGTCCCCTCCAGAGGCCTGTGGTCCACCCATTTTCTTAGATGGGAATCGTTGCTCCTAACCATAGATTTCCATTGCCTGTCCACTTTCTCTCTGGGGAAAGGCTTGTGGTGCTGTTTAGGGCTGCAGTCGGCCTCATTCCATAGCATTCCTGCCCACAGTGCTCACCTCACAAAGCCATGCTCAGGGCAGGCTGGTCAAGTGCTCATTGCAGTGCCTGGGCTTGGACCCAGCAGAGGTGGGGGTGGTTCCGACTCTGACCTCTGCCCCCCTCAACTCTTCCGGAGCCATTGGGCACCTCCCAGGGGCCCACAACCCAGCACCTGCCACCCAGCACCCTTGGCATCCTCTGCTTCTGACCTTCCAGAGCTATGTGTTATCCTAGCGTCCACCTGTGAACCAGGACTCCAGCATCCCTGCAACTCCTTGTGTGACTGATGTCATCCAGAAACACCTTGGAAAGCCCCAGGCCCTTCACTCTGTATTCTTTGTCCACAGCCTGGGCTTTGGTTATGTCCTGGTGCTGCGTGGGGGAGTTAAACATGCAACACAGGAGTTGTGGCGGGGAAGAGGGAGGCCACTGAGACAGGATCCACATACACAGAAGACCACGTCCTTACAACAAAGCACTGAAATGTGACCCCTGTGACAGTAGCATGTGCCGGCCTGAGCCCACCCCAGTGCCCTCCCAGGCTTCCTGGGACTGGGAGCCAGCAGGACCCCAGGTGGCCTCCAGCCTGCCCTTGTATTTTCAACTTCATCCCCTGGAGTCTGTAATGGCAAGAGCCAGATGGATTGCAGGTGACTCTGAGCTGTGCCCTCCCTCTCGATGGATGCAAGTGTCACCTAGACACACAGCAGCGCTCACCTCTGCCAGGGAGGCTTTTAAAGTCCATTTTCTGTTGCTTATAACAGAATACCTAAAACTGGGTAATTTATAAAGAAAAGGAATTTCTTACAGTCATGAAGGCTGAGAGTCTGAAGTGTTACCAGATGGAAGGTCTTGACTGTGAGTTGTCCAGGTTCTCGGCGTGTTGAACAAAGAAGTGAACAAAACGCACAAACAAAGCAGCAAAAGAACGAGGCAACGAAAGACAAAGCAGCCGGCCGGGCGCGGTGGCTCACGCCTGTAATCCCAGCACTTTGGGAGGCCGAGGCACCCGAGGTCAGGAGTGAGACCAGCCTGGCCAACATGGTAAAACCCGTCTCTACTAAAAATACAAAAAAATTAGCTGTGTTTGGTGGCAGGCGCCTGTAATCCCAGCTACTTGGGGGACCGAGACAAGAGAATTGCTTGAATGCAGGAGGCAGAGGTTGCAGGGAGCCCATATTGTCCCATTGGACTCCAGCCTGGGCAATAAGAGTGAAACTCCATCTCAAGAAAAAAAATAAAAGACATTGGTCACTCTGGATGCCCAAAAACAAAAAGACAAAGCAACAAAATAACAGCGTGCCAAAGGCACAGACTGAAGAAGTGAACACAATCCACGGGGCCGAGGTGGGCTCAGCAAACGGCGCAGGCATCTCCCTACCGCACTGCTTCTCAGGGTTTTTATAAAGAATGGCTCTCGGGCCCCTAGCTGCCCTTTAGAGGCCTCCAATTGGTTATACCCTATGAAGAATTATCCTGGGCCAATCAGAGGATGAAGTGGAGGCTTGGCCCCGGTCAATCAGAGGTTTAAGTGGAAGCTCCTGTCTTGATATCACAGGAGTGGGGATGTGGCCCGCATGCTGCCCAGTCCTGCCTGCAACTGGCTGCACCTGCTGTCCTCTGGCTTATGAGAACTGGCTGCACCTGCTGTTCCTTTGCTTCTGCCCCAACCCTTGGCTATCTTAATCCCCTCTTCTCCTGCCTCAGAGAGGCTGTCTCTTGCTGGTGGGGACTCTGGTGTCCCGAGGCGGTACTGGGTATCACCTGGGGAGGATGCTGAGCCTGCTCACGTGCTTCCTTAAATCTCTATTCCTCTTACAAAGCCACCAGTTACCCTACCATGATGACCCATGAATCCATGAACCCGTGAATCCCTTTATGGGGGCAGGGCCCTGATGATCCAGTCACCTCTTAGAGGCATCACCTCTCAATACTGCCACATTGGGGATTAAATGTCATCATGAGTTTTAGAGGGGACAAGCATTCGAACCAAAGCAGAGGCATGATGGGTGCAGCCCAAAGGTGGAGCACACCTGGATCCCCACAGCCCACCCCTTCCGATGCGGCCTGGCCATCCAGGGATGTGATTTTCTGAATCACAGGTAGGCATGACTGTGCTTTCTTTCAATAAGAGACTAGTGTCAGTCCCTAGGGCTTTCTCTCAGTGCTGGAGGGTCCTGAGAGCTGACTCAGCAGGTAGAAACACAATAATTATCGTGGGTACCAGTGTGGCCAGGGAAGGGACACATTATTGCATCCTCGGGCTTCCATTGCCCAAGAGGGACAGTCACTGGGAGAGGCCCACATTGCCAGGTGGGTCTGTCTCACTCGGTCTGTGACAGGGAGTCTCCTTTTTATACCACACACCCCTCGACCAACCCAGGAAACCCAGGGTGACCAAAGTGGTCACAGCCAGGGTGTCACCTGCTTCTCTGGGGGACAGCGTTCGCCCCGGCTCAGTTCTGCTGCATGGGGCCACAGGACACACCCTCCCTGAGCCTTACTCTCCCATCTGTAGGCTGGAGGGGCGGAGACAGTGGCTGGCTGGTCCTTGGGTGTTGCTGCTTCCCGCCATGGAGGCCCCTACAGGCAAAGTTGCTAAGGATTCCAGAATCTTCTCTCATCTGAGACCCACCCTACCCCACAGTGCCTGTTTAGAAGGTGAGTGAGGAGTGGGAAAAAGACCCCCAATGTGGTTCCGAGCACTGGCTTTGGAGTCCGGGAACTGGGTTCAAATCCTTGCTCTGAGTGACCTTGGGCACATGATGCCTTCTCAGGCCTCATTTTCCTCTAGATACCTATAAATGTCTAAAAGGGGGTGTGTACTATGCCACCTGGCAAGGCCATGGTGAGATCAGGCTGGTCAAGTGCTCGGTGGCGTGCCTGGGCTTGGATCCAGCAGAGGCAGGAGTGGTTCTCACTCTGCCCTCTGCCCCGCCAACCCTGCCAGAGCCATTGGGCATCCCCCAGGGGCTCACCACCCAGTGCCTACTGCCCAGCACCCTTCCCATCCTCTGCTTCCAACCTTCTGGGGTGAGGCGTTATTCTTTCTTTGACTTGAATCCAGCTGCAGGAGCAGAATCCCTTTCTCTTCCCAGGCAAGTTCCCCAGACCCCAGTTAGAACACAGATGTCACTCCCTGCACCCAGAGGACGTGGGCATGGCTGGGCTCCCCTGGTCCAGAGGGGGTCACAGCCTGCCAAAGCCCAGCTCCCTCTCTGAATGCAGCTGAATGCAGATATGCCACCTCTCTGAATGCGGTGGGAGGGACTCGCCCAAAGTCCCTCCCCTGGCTAGTGAGGGAACAGGGCCTGCTGGCAGGTGGCCTTTACGTCTGTGGCCCTCTGCCCCGTGTTCAACCCACGCCTCACCCTGTTTTGGCAAAGTTGGTCCAGTAGGTGTTCATAGCCTTTGAGACAGTCCTGTTGGGGCCAGTAGGCTAGGCAGGTGGTGAAAGGCTTCCCGAAGACATACTGGATTTCATCCATACGACCCGCCCCAGCCCAGACACTAGCTCTAGAGGGAGGTCATGGGCAGCAGGCAGGGAAGGGGCTGGGGAATTAACATGACGAGACTGGGCTTCTTACACCCAGGGAAAGCTGTGGACTAAATTCATGGATTCATGGGTTCTGCAATTTCAGTTGAATTCATATTTCACCTCCACAAAACACTGTGAGGCACCTTCCTTCTATAATTCAGTATCAAGAAATAGTTTTCTCTCCAAGTGAATATGCGTTCTTCAGTCGAATTGGACAAGGCATGGGTCCTCAACTGTTTCCCTTTTTGCCTTGACTGAAAGGAGGCTCACAGCTCAGTGGATTGCTTAGCTGCTGCAAAGCTTTCACCCTAGACTTCTAGGTATACTCTTATCTTCTTATCTTTTTAGCACCCTAACTTATGTTTAATTTTTATTATTTATTTACTTATTATTTGAGACACTGTCACGCTGTTGCTGATGCTGCAGTGCAGTGGCGCAATCTCGACTCACTGCAACCTCCACCTCCCAGATTCAAGTGATTCTCCTGCCTCAGACTCCTGAGTGGCTGGAACTGCAGGTGTGCACCACCACACCTGGCTAATTTTTGCATTTTTAGGAAAGACAGACTTCTGCGGTGTTGTCCAGACTGGTCTCAAACTCCTGGCCTCAAGTGATCCCGCAGGGTGCAGGGCTGACCAGGGCAGAGGATCCTGAGGTTTGTAAATCCCCTAGAGGCTGGGGGAGAAAAAGAGGCCCTCAAGTCTTGCCAGGCCTCAGCAAAGCGGATCAGGCAGGCACAGGAGAGGACTTGAGTACCACCTTCCCAGACAACCGGACACCTGTCAGCCACCCAGAGCAAGGCCTCAGCTGAAAGGTGCAGCACCACAGGAGGGAACCCCAGGACCCACCCCTGCCCAGGTCCCAGCACCCAGGACCTACCCCCTGCCCAGGTCCCAGCGCCCAGGACCCCACCCCCTGCCCAGGTCCCAGCACCCAAGACCCACCCCTGCCCAGGCCCCAGCAACCAGGAGCCACTCCCTGCCCAGGTCCCAGCACCCAGGAGCCACCCCTGCCCAGATCCTCACTTGGCATTGGCTCTGTGCTGGGCCAGGGCAATCTCAGTGGGCACCAGAAAGAGGATGTCAGTCTCAAAATCCACCACGGACTTTGTTCTTCTTGTTCTCCTGGGATGGATCCTGGCCCCAGGACTTGGTGTAGACGTCAAAGGTAGTCTTGGCACCTCTGAGCCCCTTGGTGACGGTGAGCCCGCTGACCAGCCTGAAGAAGTCCTCCCTGTGGGGAAAAAGTAGGCACTGACGCTCCCCCTGTGCCAATAGGAGGGTGTCTGCATACCCAACCACACTAGTGCTAACTTTCTCACTCCCAATCCTCCACTCAATGCCTTCCTCGTCCAGGCTGGCCCAACTCCAGCACGGGTTGCCCTGGGTCCGGTGCCGTTGCCGCTTACTCTGTGACTTCCTGCTTGTCCTTGTTGATGGCAGGCATGTCAATGCTGGCGAAGATGTGGCCGTCCATGTTGTTGGTGCCTGCTAGGTAGTCGATGTCCGCGGCGTTGGCGTATAGGTTGACGGGGTCATCGGGGATGAAGTCTCCATCAATTACAGGGACGAAGCCCAGGTAGTGCAGCATGGAGTCTGGGTGGGAGAGCCAGCAGGTTCTAGTACCTTCCAGTGTCCCGCTGAGCCGCCCCTTGCCTCTCAGGGCTGGAGTTGGCCATGTCCTCCCTTCTCTGATCTATAGACACTTGGGGCAGGGAGGATTCTGCACCATCGGGGACATCCTTTGCCCTATGGGATGTTTAGGGCATCAAGAGCATCGACCCACGAGGTGCCAGGAGCACCCCCTCCCCAACAGGGACAATCACAAACGTCTCCAGGCCTTGCTACATGTCCCCAGGCTGAGAGCCACTGTCTAGGGCCAGATCTGTCCTCTTCAGTGGCAGCCCCTCCCTCTCCTCTCTCTCTCTTTGCTGTGCCTGAATCAGGAAGGAGGAAAACTGAGAAGCCACGAGGGAACTGATGGAGAAGGAGCTCCCTCTTGCAGGGCTGGGTTCCAGTCCATTAGCCAAACATGGTTCAAGGTCTGCCCTCCACACCCCTGGACTGGCCCCTGGAGGGCCCCGTGGCTGCTGAGACAGAGGATCTCAGCTTTGCTTCCAGCTGGGCCGTGCTGCTTGCTTTGTTCAGACTTGCCCAGCCCATGCAGTTGAGTTCCTGTCAGGTAAACATGCAGATGACAGGGCTTCATGGCACGTTTCCATGAAAGAATGAGCAAGAGAGAAGTGTAGCCTAGCAAGCTGGTGAGGCTGACACTCACAGGTGTTTGTGGAAGGGGTCCCCAGGCCTTCCTGGGGTACAGAATAGTGGAGCCGGAGGCCCCAGTGGACAGTTCAGTAAATGTTTGCTGAATGAATGAATGGTCATCTAGAAAAAAGGCCCTTGGTCTGGGGTGTGTGAATCTCCCTAAAATTGTATGCAAATGACAGCAATATGAATGCATGAGGTAGGGGAGTGGGCCCCAAATGTTCATCAGCTTCTCAAAGGGGGAGTTTGTGACTCATGGGAAGTAAGAAGAAAAAAATGGGGTGGCTGAGGCAGGCAGATCACCTGAGGTCAGGAGTTAGAGACCAGCCTGGCCAACATGGCGAAACCCCATCTCTGTTAAAAATACAAACATTAGCTGGGCATGGTGGCACATGCCTGTAATCCAAGTTACATGGGAGGCTGAGTCAGGAGAATCACTTGAATCCAGGAGGCAGAGGTTGCAATGAGCTGAGATCGCACCACTTAACTCCAGCCTGGGCAGCAGACTAAGACTCTGTCTCAAAAAAAAAAAAAAAAAAAGGAGAAATGGCTCCTCCTTTCTCTTTCTTACAGCTGGGGCCTTGGAGGGGACACACCAGCTTGTTGGTGACAGGACTGGGCCGCAGCTCTGGCACCTTCCTCTCTTTTCCAGAGTACTTCCTGGTAGTACCCACCCCAACCCCCACTTCAAGACCCCATGTCCCAACCTGAGCAGCTACTCACACTCCATGCCTGCCAGCGGCATCTTATAGGCCAGCGTCAGGGCTCGGGGGTCGGTCACCTTCAGACACTTGGCCATCCTGGCAGTGTCCTCCACAGGACAACCCACCTTCTCACCCACCTGTCATTTGAAGGCAAGAACAGGGTCCAGGACAAAAAATGGAAATGAGGACAGCCCCTACCTGGGTATCAAACCAGCCCCTCCCTGCCCACCCCTGCCCTCCTCTGTTTACCTTTTTGGCCCAGAAGAGGGGGTTTTTCTGGATGGCCCAGGGGCTCAGGGCCACACCGCTCTGGCTGATGGCTCGCCGGATCAGGCCTTTGTTGTAGGGGGAGAGGGTCTACGACACCCAGAAATCCCGTCACCAAGGCCGCTCCTGACTCCACCCACCCCAGGCTGGGCCAAGGATACCCCAGCACCACAGTTCCAGCTCCACACTCCCCCTCCCACCCTCTCCCTCCTATTTGAGCTTCCTGGCAACCTTTGGGGCAGGCCCTTCCCACCAGGGGGGTCCCCAGACCTACAGAGACACGCTGGCACCTCCAGCAGATTCCCCGAAGATGGTGATGTCGTTGGGGTCCCCCCCGAAGGCTGCAATATTCCTCTTCACCCAAGCAATGGCCATGTGCTGATCCCAAAGGCCATAGTTACCTAGGGGCAGGGCAGGGGAGGGGGTGCTAGAGACCAGCGCCTAGGCCTGGCCTGCAGGAGGGGAGACCAGTGTGGGAGGGGTGGAAATGCCCTCAACAGAGTTGGGGCCCTGGAGGAGCCCTGGTTGGCAAATAGTGGGTTCCTAAGGGGCTGGGTGGGGTGAGGTGCTGGAGGGGGTGGGTCCCCAGGAGGCTGGGTCAGTGGGGTGCTGGAGGGGGTGGGTCCCCAGGAGGCTGTCAGTGGGGTGCTGGAGGGGGTGGGTCCCTGGATCTGAATCCAGAGGGAGCAAGGGAAGCTGACTCTGTGGGCCAGGAGGCAAAGACAGCTTCAAAGTGGGACAGCTCTGCACAGGAGACCCAGGAGCACCCCATGCCCTGCACTGCTCAGGGCTTGAGGATTCCTGCTTCCCTCCTTATCCCTGGGGCTGTCCTGCTCCCAGAATCTTACAGGAAACTGGTTCAACCAGTGTTCCCACTAGGCAGCCCTCCAGGAGGTGGGCTGGAGGTGTGGGTTCTGGCCATGGCTGCCCAGCCTTGACTATGATCCTCAGTTTCCCCATATGGAAGACGAGCCACAGCCCTGTCTCCTGTCAGCCTGTTTGCCAACAGATGGGAGGCCTGTCCAGCTCCCAGCAGGAGCATACCCAATGCTCAGTGTCCCTGGAATGTTTCACACCAACCTTCCTCCTTCCTGAGGGGTGGGGCCTGCTTTCTCCTCTCATCTCCCAGCACTAGCTGGTTGGGCACAGAGTCGATGGCCCCACACCCAAGTCCCCACAGCTCCTGGAACCCCTGCTGGTAAAGATCTCCCCTCGGGACTCTCCACCCTTCCCTGTGCCATGAAAACTGCTTCTGTGTACCAAACTGCCTAACCCTACAAGGGGACTGGAGGTTGGGGCTCATCCACCCACTGTCCCTTGGGGAACTGAGACTTGGCAGCTTTCGGGTTGAGGTCTCCTGCCGCTGGAGAAAAGAAGCCAAAACCAGCCCCTGCAGGCACCACAGGCAACCCCTGGAGGCCTCTGTGCCTCCTCGTGCCAGCAACCCCCAGCCCCACCCCACCTCTGGGAGGGGGTGTAGGGAAGTCACCTCCAAAAGCATCCCTGTGGTATGAGAGTGGCCTAAGGGCCTCAGAATGGGGGAATGGGGAGGGGTCTTACCTGCTGAAGCCCTGTCACACCCTAAGAAGAGCTCGCCCAAGAAGAGGGTGACCTCAGAGTCAGAAGCCCAGGACTGCTGCCCAAACCTCCAGGTCCCAGGGATAGGGAGTGTGGCGAGCAGGCAGAGGGGGATGGAGCGAGACATCCCCAGGGCCTGAGAGGCAGCAGGCAGGAGAACATCGTGGTCAGGGACTGGGGTCCCCTGTGTGAGTCCTGCTAGAGATGGGGCCTGGGCCGGGCACCCTCGCTGGCTTCCTGTGGGGATTGGGGTTACTGTGGCTTGTCCCTCACAGGCAGAGAGGGCAGATTTTGTGGATGACTCAAAAGAGCTCCTGCCTGCCAGCTCTCCCACTGGAGGAACCAGGACCCTGGTGTGGAGTAGCCCGGGTTTCAGGTTCCTGCTCAGAACAGGAGGTAGCAGCTGTGCAATCCTGGGCAAACTGCCTGTCTGCCTCTCTCTACCCCTCTGCCAACCTCTCTCTACCCCTCTGCCAGCCTCTCTCTACCCCTCTGCCAGCCTCTCTCTACCCCTCTGCCAGCCTCTCTCTACCCCTCTGCCAACCTCTCTCTACCCCTCTGCCAGCCTCTCTCTACCCTCTCTGCTTGCCTCTCTCTACCCCCTCTGCCTGCTCTCCACACTCCCTGCCCCTGCGCCCATTTCCCCTTCTATAAAATGGGAACAACATCGACCTCAGAGGGGTTTGTAGGTGGAACCACCAGGCTTAGCAAATGCAATTTCAAGAGGCCCAATTACATGGGAATTTCAGGTAAACAGTAAATTGGTTTTTACTATAAGTATGTTTCATTTTTTTTAAGACTGAGTCTCGCTCTGTTACCTAGGGTGGAGTGCAGTGGCCTGATCTCAGCTCAGGCCAACCTCCACCTCCCAGGTTCAAGTGATTCTCCTGCCTCAGCCTCCCAGGAAGCTGGGACTGCAGGTGTCTGTTACCATGCCCGACTAATTTTTGTATTTTTAGTAGAGACGGAGTTTCACCATGTTGGCCAGGCTGGCTCCAACTCCTGACCCAAGTGATTTGCCCTTTTCGGCCTCCCAAATTGCTGGGATTACAGGCATGAGCCACGGCGCCCGGCCCACATGTTTCAAATATTGCATGGGGGATTCTTACACAGCAGTTCTTGGCAGTTTATCTGAAATTCAAATGGAACTGGGCATCTTGTGTTTTACCTGGCACCTCTCCCCACAGAAATGAGGGTGAGCACCCGGGAACTGCTGCGGGGCTGTGCTGGGCTCTCTTCCTCAGCCTGGCCCCAAGTTTCCAGATAGGATTGAGCTGGGAGGATACAGGACCTGCCCTCTGCTGGGCTCTTACCTTCGTGGCACTGGCCACTGCCCAGCAGCAGGTGAGGCCCAAGACAACCAGCTGCAGGCGCCCCATGGTGTGCGTCAGCCTCTGGGTGGCCCTCCCTCTGGGCCTCCGGTATTTATTGAGCTGGGGCCAAGGTCACATGCTGGGTCATGTGCACTCAGACACCCCTTCCCCGCCACCCCACTCTGGGGCAGGGATGATCCAGTTTCCCCAAAACCCACAGTGCACCTGTGCAGGTTACTGCTTACCTGGGAGCAGAGGCAGGCATCACGGTGGCGGACAGGAAGGAGGATGGTGGGGCCCGGCAGGTCGCACAGTCATGATCACCCGAAGACCACAGATTTTGTAGGGTTTTGTTTTTTCTTTTTTTTTGAGACATGGTCTCACTCAGTCACCCAGGCTAAAGTGCAGTGGCACGATCACAGCTCAGTACAGTCTGAAACACCTGAGCTCAAGGATTCTCCTGCTTCACCCTCTCAAGTAGCTGGGATTACAGGTGTGTGCCATCACACCCGCTAATTTTTGTATTTTTAGTAGAGACGGGGTTTTGCTGTGTTAGCCAGGCTGTTCTCAAACTCCTGAGCTCAAGAGATCTGCCCGACTCGGCCTTCCAAAGTGCTGGAATTACAGGTGTGAGCCACCGTGCCTGGCCTATAACCTAGTTTTGGCTGTGTTCTGACCCCCTCTTCTTTGTGTAACCTCAAGATGGCATCTAAGCTCTATGCTTTGTTGGGAAGTTGGGTCTTCATTTCAAAGGCTCCCGTGTATACACGTTAAACAAACATGCATGCTCTTTCTCCTATTAGTCAATGTGCCCCATGCCAGTGATTTTTCAGTGCCCCTTTAGAGGGTGAAGGGGAAAGGTCTCCCTTGGCCCCCACAGTATCATCACGAAGTTTCAATGCTCTAGAAATCCCCTGGGCTCCATTGATTCAATCCTTCCTCACTCCAATCCCTTGAAGCAGCTACGTTGTCTGGGATATATTCCCTGGGGTTCGTCGTCGTGTGCCAGGAAAATTTAGGACAGGGCCAAACACGAGGAGTTTAGGAGAGGAGGTTTAATAGGCAGAAGTGAAGAGAAACAGCAACACGTGTCTCTCCCCCCAAGCGGAAAAGCCTGGTGGGCTGCAGATGCGCTGAAATTATAGTCAGGTTTGAGGAGGCGGAGTCTGATTTACATAGAACTCACAGATTGGTTCTATCAGGTATGACGTTTACAAAGCACGAGGGGGAAGGCTGGTGGCCCTACCCTAATCTGATTATGCAAATAGGCTTTCCAGTTGATCGGCACTGTCTTGTCTGCTTCTTACTGTACACGTGGGTGGCACAGATGGGAAGATGGAGCCACAACTTACCATGTCTAGTCCTTAGTTCCTGTGGGCACTCACCCGTGCAAGCTCCCAGCCTGCTGCTTGTCTATGTCTGCTACTCTACTTTGCAGGCTGCTCTTTGTTAGAAAATGATTTGGGGCTGCTTTTCATTAAAAAGAAAAGCATTGGCCAGGCGCGGTGGCTCAAGCCTGTAATCCTAGCACTTTGGGAGACTGAGGTGGGCGGGTCACAAGGAGTTCGAGACCAGCCTGGCCGATATGGTGAAACCCATCTCTACTAAAAAAAACACAAGAAATTAGTCGGGCATGGTGCAGACACCTGTAATCCCAGCTACTCAGGAGGCTGAAGGCAGAATTTTGAACCTAGGGGGCAGAGGTTGCCGTGAGCCGAGATTGGGCCATTGCACCCCAGCCCAGGCGACAGAGCGAAAGTCCATGTAAAAAAAAAAAAAGAAGGCCGGGCGCGGTGGCTCAAGCCTGTAATCCCAGCACTTTGGGAGGCCGAGGAGGGTGGATCACAAGGTCAAGAGATCGAGACCATCCTGGTCAACAGATCGAGACCATCCTGGTCAACATGGTGAAACCCCGTCTCTACTAAAAATACAAAAAATTAGCTGGGCATGGTGGCCTGTGCCTGTAATCCCAGCTACTCAGGAGGCTGAGGCAGGAGAATTGCCTGAACCCAGGAGGCAGAGACTGCGGTGAGCCGAGATCGTGCCATTGCACTCCAGCC
This sequence comes from Callithrix jacchus, assembly GCF_049354715.1. Classification (NCBI taxonomy): domain Eukaryota; kingdom Metazoa; phylum Chordata; class Mammalia; order Primates; family Cebidae; genus Callithrix; species Callithrix jacchus. Next base: position 181,649,330 of record NC_133502.1, on the reverse strand, counting down.
TGGGTAACAAGAGCAAAAACTCTGTCTCAAATAAAAAAAAAAAAAAGGAAAGAAAGAAAAGAAAAGCCTTACCAAGGACTCCTCTACCCTTACTATCAGCCTAAGTGATTTCTTCTTAACTCCTGTATCACCCTAACAACCACTAACCTTTAAACTGTCTCTAGTTTTTCCTTTTCCCAGTGTCACAGAGGCGGAATCATACGGTAGGCAGTCTTTTCAGGCTGAGCTTCTTTCACTTAGTAAGACTCATTCAAGCTTTTTCCGTGTCTTCTCTTGGCTTGATAGCTTTCTCTTTCTTTTTATTCTTTAACTGCCTTAAGATGTCTTCCAGCTCTTGTCTGTTTAGAGCTGAAAAAATTCCATTGTCTGGATATACTGTATTTCACCTGCTGAAGGACATCTTGGTTACTTCCAGGTTGTGGCAATTATGAAGAAAACTGCTATAAACATCTGTTACATTGACCAAAAAAGCCAAACTAAAATATTTGAAGAGATGGATTCTGAGCCAAATATGATTGATTATGGCCAGACGCACTGTCTCAAGAGTTCCAGGGCAGTGGAGTTACAGCTTGGTTTTATACATTTCAGGGGGACATAAGACATGAATGAACAATTTGAGCTATATATTAGTTCTGTCTGGAAAGAGGAGACCACTCGAACTGGGGATGGAGAGGGTTTGGGTTGGCTTACAAATCACAGGTGATTTCAAAGACTTTCTGATTAGCAATTGGTTGAAAGAGTTATTAGCAAAAAACCTGGAGTCAATAGAAAGAAGAGTCTTGGTGAAGATAAAATGTTGTGGAGAACAAGGTTCTTATTATGTAGATGAAGTCTCATAGATGGCGGCCCTTAGAGACAATAGATGACAAATATTTCCATCTCAGATCTCTAAAAGGTGCTCTACTCTTCAGAAATGACCTGGTAAAGGAAAGATATTCTCTGAAGAATGCAGATTTCCTCCACAAGAGACACCTGTGCAGGGTCATTCCAAAATATGTCAAAGAAATATATTTTGGGGGCCGGGGGCGGTAGCTCGCTCCTGTAATCCAAGCACTTTGGAGGCCAAGGCAGGCAGATCACCTGAGGTCGGGAGTTCAAGACCATCCTGACCAATATGGTGAAACCCCGTCTTTAAAAAAAAAAAAATGTAAAAAATAAAATAAATACATTTTGGGGTAAAATATTTCAATTTCTTTCATGGCCTGCCATCTCTGTCTTGTGATGCTATACTATAGTCAGGTTGGAATTTTATATCTTATTTCTACAGAGTCTGTTCTGTCAGTCTTCAGATCTCTGTTTTAAAGCCAATCAGCTGTGCCTGAATTCCAAAGGGAAGAGAGTATGAGACATGTCCGATCCCTACTGCCCATCATGGCCTGAACCTTCAGGTTCCTTTGGGTCCCCCTGGTTGAAAGGGTGTTAATTCAGTCAGTTGGGGGGCTTGGAATTTTAGTTTTGGTTTACAGCTATAAACATCTGCTTGCAGGTTGGGTAAATACTAAGGACTGAGAGTGCTGGATCACGTGGTAGGAGTGGGTTTTATTTTTAGGAAAGTGCCAGACCATCTTCCATCGTGGCCGCACCATTTGTTATTCCCAGCAGCAACGAATGGGAGTTCTGGTTGCTCCACCTCCTCCTCAGCATTTGGTGTTTGGCCAGTTTTCTGGATTTTGGCCATTATTACAGGTATGCAGTGGTAGCTCACTGTTTAAATTTGCATTTCCCCGACAACATATAATGTGGATATATCTCACACAGAAAATACAGATGGGGTCTTGCTATGTTGTCCAGGCTAGTCTTGGATTACTAGGCTCAAGAGACCGTCCTGCTTCGGCCTCTGAACGTGATGGGATTCCAGGCCTGAGCCACTGCACCCAGCCTGGAATATCTTTTCGGGTGCTTATTTGCCACCTGTATAGGTGGATAACCGTGCTTTATCAGATGTCTTTTGCTAATATATTTTTCCAGTCTGTGGCTTGTCTTTGTTTTCTTTGCAGAGCAGAAATTTTTGATTTTAATGAAGTCCAGCTTACGTCACACAAGGCAGAATTGCAGATCTGACACAGGTCCCACCCAATGCTGCTGCTCCACAGCTGTGTAGCCTGCCTCTCTGAATTTCACATTTCCCCATCAATACCTTTACTCAGAGAAACAATGGATGAAAAGTCCATACGTTATTATTTACAGGATGTTCTAAAATGAACACATAAACTTTTTTTTTCAAGCAGAGAAACATCCACTTAAAAGTCCTAGGTAGGGGCTGAGCATGGTGCCTCATGACAGTAATCATCCCAGCACTTTGGGAGGCTGAGGTGGGCAGATCACCTGAGGTTAGGAGTTTGAGACCAGCCTGACCAAAATGGTGAAACCCTGTCTCTACTAAAAGTACAAGAAAATTAGCCTAGCATAGTGGCACATGCCTGTAGTCCCAGCTACTCAGGAGGCTGAGGCAGGAGGTTCACTTGAACCCAAAAGGCAGAGGTTGTAGTGAGCTGAGATCATGCCATTGCACCCCAGCCTGGGTGACAAGAGCAAAACTCAGTCTCAAAAAAAAAAAAAAAAAAAGTCATAGGTAGGTTTCTACATCTGCATGATTTGAAAACCCCCAAGTTCTAACTAACTGTATTGGCAGATGGCCTAATCACAGAGTGACTTAAGGGACCTGGAGGCACAAATGCATATTCTGTGGGAGAATTTCAGGAGAATGAGCAAACCGATCTTAAATGATCCTTAGTGGGTCTTACTGTTTTATGATATATTACTTTATATAATTTATAATTTGTTATTTAAATTCATGTACTTTATAACTTATATGACTTACTGCAATATCTTATATTTTGAAGCTAGCATATGTATGTTATAGGAAAAAGAACATAAACAATTATGCTGGTGCTGTCGGGAACCCAGACTTTCAGCATAGGCAGAAAAACAGGTGTAAAATCAGAGAAGTAACACCCGACAATCTTACAACTGGGAAATACCTGCATGAATTCATACTTTCATTATTATTATTTTATTTGGTGTCTTGCTCTGTCACCCAGGCTGGAGTGCAGTGATGCGATCAAACAATTCTCCTGCCTGAGATGGGACTACAGGTTCATGCCACCACACTTGGCTAATTTTTTGTATTTTTAGTAGAGATGGGCTTCACCATGTTGGCCAGGCTAGTCTCGAACTCCTGACCTCAAGTGATCCTCCTGCCTTGGCCCCCCCAAAGTGCTGGGTGGGATTACAGGCATGAGCCACTGTGTATGGCTTCATATTTTTTTTAATGGTTAAAGAAGTAATTATTACTATTTCCTGGCTCTGTCTCTTCCAAAGCCCTAGCAGTAAAGAAACCCCAGGAGCAACCACCACCCGTGACCAGACTGGGGTCTCTAAACACCATATTCACACTAACGAAGGAGCGTACCCTGGGGAGATGGCTGGGTTGGGTCCTGGGCAGGAAATGCCGGGGAGGGGCTGGAGCCTGCACCATCTTGGTGGCTGGCAAGTAAGAAGGTGCCCAAGACCCAAGGGTTGTGTGAAAAGACTATAGAAGCCAACCTGAGGCCGCCTCTGGCCAGAGACAGACAAGCTGGGCATGAAAAAGCAAGCCTGCAATTGACAGACAGATCCTGCAGTAGTCCTGGGAGCAAAGAAAGACGCCAGACAGGGGAATGAGGTTTTATTCAGGAAGAGCTCAAGAGGGGAGACGAGCCCCTGAGGTCCGACCCTTGTGGCCTCTTGAGACCAAGGCTCATGGGATACTAGAAACCAATGACTGCAGGCATCTGAGCTCCCTTGGAGTCATCTGTGGGGGGCACAGGGACGGCCTCGGAATCATCCGTGGGAGGGACAGGGATGGCCTCAGAGTCACCCGAGGGGGGCGCAGGGGCGGCCTCAGAGTCACCCGAGGGGGGCGCAGGGGCGGCCTCAGAGTCACTCGAGGGGGGCGCAGGGGCGGCCTCAGAGTCACCCGAGGGGGGCGTGGGTGTGGCCTCAGAGTCACCTGTTGGGGGGACAGGGGTGGCCTCAGAGTCCCCTGTGGGGGGTACGGGAGTGGCCCCCTGATCAGTCACTGTGGGCAGCGCCAGATAACTAAGAGTCCAGTAGCGCAGGAAGTTGGTTCTCAGGCCCCGCTTCATGGAGTTGCTGTCTATCTTCTTGGTGATCTCCAGGTAACTACCATTTTCGGTAGTGTAGGGTTCCCAGTGTGTGGGCACAGCTGAGTTGCCCATGTTGGGGTCCCTGCAGAGTGAGAAGAGGCTGTTCAGGGGCTGGGGACTTTCAGGGGACTGGGGACTGAAGCTTTGCTCTGCACCCACACACCTGAGCCATCCCTGCCCTCTGAACTGGCCCTGGGCACCGTGGCCCCTCACTGCATACTGGGCACTGGCTGTGCATGTGCACGGGCTTGGGGCTCTGCCAGTAGCTCTTATCCTCGGAAACACACATAGATTCCCATGCTGGGGGAGGTTAAGTGACTCACCCAAAGTCCCTCCCCTGGCTAGTGAGGGAATGGGGCCTGCTGGCAGGAGGCCCTTACGTCTATGGTCCTCCCCTCTGCGCTTAACCCATGCCTTACCCTGTTTTGGCAAAGTTGGTCCAGTAGGCGATCATGGTCTTAGAGACTGTCCTGTCTTGAGGCCGGTAGCCCAGGGGGGTGGCGAAGGGCTTCCCGAAGACATACTGGATGTCATCTGCATGGTCTGCCCCCACCCATTTGGGGTACGTGGGCATCCGAGAGGGATGGGAAAACAGGTAGGTGTAGGTCTTGGCACTCCTGGAGGGGAGAGACCACCCAAGTAGGCAGAGTTCCCACCAGGGACCACCCAGCCCAGACACTAGCTCTAGAGGGAGGTCATGGGCAGCAGGCAGGGAAGGGGCTGGGGAATTCACATGAAGAGACTCGGCTTCTTACACCCAGGGAAGGGAAAGCTGTGGACCAAATTCATGGATTCATGGGTTCTGCAGTTTCAACTGAATTCATATTCACCTCCACAAAACACTGTGAGGCGCCTTCCTTCTATAATTCAGTATCGAGAAACAGTTTTCTCTCCAAGTGAATGTGTGTGTTCTTCGGTTGGATTGGACAAAGCATGGGCCTTCAACTGTTTCCCTTTTTGCCTTGACTGAAAGGAGGCTCACAGCTCAATGGATTGCTTAGTTGCTGCAAAGCTTTCATCCTAGACTTCTTGGCATACTTTTATCTTCCTTTTTAGCATTTCTTATTTTTTATTTTTCTTATTATTTTCTTTTACTTATTTATTTGAGACAGAGTCTTGCTCTGTTGTCCATGCTGGAGTGCAGTGGTGCAATCTCAACTCACTGCAACCTCCACCTCTTGGGTTCAAGTGACTCTCCTGCCTCAGCTTCCCGAGTAGCTGGGTTTACAGGTGTGCACCACCACACCTGGCTAATTTTTGTATTTTTGGTAGAGACGGGGTTTTGCCATGTTGGCCAGAGTGGTCTCAAATTCCTGACCTCAAGTGATCCTCCTGCCTCGACCTCCCAAAGTGCTGGGATTACAGGCATGAGCCTCTGTACCCGGCCTTATTTTTTATTTTAATAGGCTATTGTTGCATAAAGATCGTTAAGGTGGCTGTGGCCTGAAAATATTTTGTAAATTGGCAAAGTCGAGGCCTGTTGGAAATAGATGCTTGGTGCCGCAAAGAAAAATCAGCACGGAGACAAAGGATCTTTGAGCAATGCAATTTTTACTTCCTGGACTGCAGGAAGGGTACTCTCATTAGTCATTTTGTCACAAGAACACCCTTCCTGCAATCCAGGAAGTAAAAACTGCATTGCTCAAAGATCCTTTGTCTCCGTGCTGATTTTTCTTTGCGGCACCAAGCATCTATTTCCAACAAATTGGCCACCGAGATGGGACACATTGCCCTCCAGAGTGGTCTCCAGCCAAGACCCACCTGGTACAAGGGATAAGTCAACCTGGTTTCTCAGCAACGCAGGAAAAGAAAGGCTTCAAGCTTTAATCAAAATTCTAAAGGTGAAGTATGTGTAAGTATGCATGCAAGAGAGCAGTGTGAGTGGTTCCTCTGCAAAATCTGTAATCCTTTCATATGGCAGAGGCCGGAGAGAGCAAAGCAAAAGTAAAGAGAGGAGTGGGAGTGACCTCCGAAAGGGCGGGGGATGATAGTTAGACTCCTCTCCTGGAAAAAGAAAGGCAAAAACTAGCCAAGACAGCTCCAGAGGAGCCCCAGTAAAGGCCCCCTGAGGTGCCCCAGCAGTGCCTGTGGCTGGGTCAGCCACCTGCTGAGGTGGGGCCCAGGTTGGCAGAGGTTGCAGGTGCACAGGGGCCAGGCCACTCTGAGTGGCATTCACCGGCGGGCACCAGGACCGGGAGTAGGGAAGTGGCACAAGTGGCACCAGGAGTGGTGAGTGGCCTGTGTGCATGGAAGGTAGCAGTGGAGGTCGCCCGTGAGGGCCGTGGCCAGGGGCACCACGGAGGATTGGAGAGAGGCCGGAAAGCAGCAGCAGCAGCAGCAGCAGCAAGTCGGTCCAAGGTAGAGCGCAGGGAACCTTGCAGGGCACACAGGCGCAGCACCTGTGCCAGCAGGGGAGAAGATCAGTAGTACGAGCAGCAACTACAGCAGCCCGAGTCCTGCTGCGGCAAAATGCTAAAAAGTCAGAAAGAAATTAAAAGTATGTGAAAAGGTTGTGAGAGAAAGGGTGTGTGAAAGAGACAGGAAGTAAAACTAAAGAAAGAAATGGTGTAAAGTGAAAAGCTAGAGAAGCTTTTTCTTTTAAAAACTCAGGCAGAACAACTAAGCCAAGACGTGTTAAAAAAAAAAGTTTACAAAGGAAAATTATAAAGTAAAACAGGAGGGAATTGTGGGAAGTAGAAAAGTTCCTTTTTAAAGTTTCCTTTCCTGTTAAAGAGTAAGTGTGCTAATAACTTGTTAAGCCCTATCCTGTGTAGCGGTTAGACATGCCGTGCTTACAGTCACATTGTACATTCTATGTCCTTGTGTTTTAACCAAGATATCTGTGCTGGACGTGCTCACAGGCGTGTCCCAGCTCTCCACTGCTTTTACCTGTTTAGAAAGTTTTAAGTTGTTAGCCAATCGGGGTTTAGTTTAGATTGTGAGGTCTGGCTCCAGCCAATGGAGATCAGACACAGCAGTAAGGATGACCCCAAATACATAAAGGATAAATTTGTCTGTTTTCCTTTGTTCATTGTACTCTCATGGCACAAAGGCTAGCGAGGTACCCTTCCTGCGGTTCAGGAAGTAAAAACTGCATTGCTGAAATATCCTTTGTTCTCAGTACTAATTTTTCCTGGAAGCACTGAGCATCTATTTCCAACCTCTGTTTCCAACAAGGCCTCTAAGAGTCACTGAATAGAAAAACCATTGTCCCGTGTTCTCTCAATCTACACAGTATGGGGAATGGAAGGTAGCTCAGTAACTCTCCAGTGACAAGGACTGTGGGGTGTGGGGCTGAGCAGGGCAGAGGATCCTGGGGTTTGGAAAACCCCTAGAGGCTGGGAGGAAAAGAGGCCCTCAAGTATGGCCAGGCCTCAGCAAAGTGGATCAGGCAGGCACAGGAGGGGACTCCAGCACCACCTTCCCAGACAACCCAGACGCCTGTGAGCTATCCACATAGAGGCCTCGGCTGGAAATGCAGCACCCCAGGAGGGTCCCCCAGGACCCGCCCCCTTCCTAGATCCTTACCTGGCGTTGGCTCTGTGCTGGGCCAGGGCAATCTCGGTGGGCACCAGGAAGAGGATGTCAGTCTCAAAGTCCACCACAGTCTTCTTCTTGTTCTCCTGGGATGGGTCCTGGGCCCAGGACTCGGTGTAGACGTCAAAGGTAGTCTTGGCACCTCTGAGCCCCTTGGTGACGGTGAGCCCGCTGACCAGCCTGAAGAAGTCCTCCCTGTGGGGAACAAGTAGGCACTGACACTCCTCCTGTGCCAACAGAAAGGTGTCTGCATACCCAACCACACTAGTGCTAACTTTCTCACTCCCAATCCTCCACTCAACGCCTTCCTCGTCCAGGCTGGCCCAACTCCAACATGGGTTCCCCTGGGTCCGGTGCCATTGCCTCTTACTCTGTGACTTCCTGCTTGTCCTTGTTGATGGCAGGCATGTCAATGCTGGCGAAGATGTGGCCGTCCATGTTGTTGGTGCCTGCTAGGTAGTCGATGTCCGCGGCGTTGGCGTATAGGTTGACGGGGTCATCGGGGATGAAGTCTCCATCAATTACAGGGACGAAGCCCAGGTAGTGCAGCATGGGGTCTGGGTGGGAGAGCCAGCAGGTTCTAGTACCTTCCAGTGTCCCGCTGAGCCGCCCCTTGCCTCTCAGGGCTGGAGTTGGCCATGTCCTCCCTTCTCTGATCTATGGACACTTGGGGCAGGGAGGATTCTGCCCCATCGGGGACATCCTTTGCCCTATGGGATGTTTAGGGCATCAAGAGCATCGACCCACGAGGTGCCAGGAGCACCCCCTCCCCAACAGGGACAATCACAAACGTCTCCAGGCCTTGCCACATGTCCCCAGGCTGAGAGCCACTGTCTAGGGCCAGATCTGTCCTCTTCAGTGGCAGCCCCTCCCTGTCCTCTCTCTCTCTTTGCTGGGCCTGAATCAGGAAGGAGGAAAACATAGAAGCCAAGAGGGAACTGATGGAGAAGGAGCCCCCTCTTGCAGGGCTGGGTTCCAGTCCATTAGCCAAACATGGTGTGAGGTCTGTACTGCCCTCCACACCCCTGGGCTGGCCCCTGGAGGGCCCCGTGGCTGCTGAGACAGAGGGTCTCAGCTGTCATGGGCCCAGCACAACGGGCTTTGCTTCCAGCTGGGCCGTGCTGCTTGCTTTGTTCAGACTTGCCCAGCCCGTGCAGTTGAGTTCCTGTCAGGTAAACATGCAGATGATGGGGCTTCATGGCACGTTTCCATGAAAGAATGAGCAAGGGAGAAGTGTAGCCTAGCAAGCTGGTGAGGCTGACACTCACAGGTGTTTGTGGAAGGGGTCCCCAGGCCTTCCTGGGGTACAGAATAGTGGAGCTGGAGGCCCCAGTGGACAGTTCAGTAAATGTTTGCTGAATGAATGAATGAAAGGTCATCTAGCAAAAAGGCTCTTGGTCTGGGCTATATGAATCTCCCTAAAATTGTATGCAAATGACAGCATATGAATGCATGAGATGGGGGAGTGGGCCCCAAATGTTCATCAGTTTCTCAAAGAGGGAGTCTGTGACTCATGGGAGATTAGAAGAAAAAATGGGCTGGGCGAGGTGGCTCAGGCCTGTAATCGCAGCACTTTTGGAGGCTGAGGCAGGCAGATCACCTGAGATCAGGAATTTGAGACCAGCCTGGCCAACATGGCGAAATCCCATCTCTACTAAAAATACAAAAAATAGCCAGGCATGGTGGCACATGCCTGTAGTCCCAGCTACATGGGAGGCTGAGTCAGGAGAATCACTTGAATCCAGGAGGCAGAGGTTGCAATGAGCTGAGATCGCACCACTTAACTCCAGCCTGGGCAGCAGACTAAGACTCTGTCTCAAAAAAAAAAAAGGAGAAATGTCTCCTCCTTTCTCTTTCTTACAGCTGGGGCCTTGGAGGGGACACACCAGCTTGTTGGTGACAGGACTGGGCCGCAGCTCTGGCACCTTCCTCTCTTTTCCAGAGTACTTCCTGGTAGTACCCACCCCAACCCCCACCTCGAGACCCCATGTCCCAACCTGAGCAGCTACTCACACTCCATGCCTGCCAGCGGCATCTTATAGGCCAGCGTTAGGGCTCGGGGGTCGGTCACCTTCAGACACTTGGCCATCCTGGCAGTGTCCTCCACAGGGCAACCCACCTTCTCAGCCACCTGGGGGCAGGATCAAGGCCGGCAGATGGGAGGAGGCCAGTGCATTTGAAGGCAAGAACAGGGTCCAGGACAAAGAATGGAAATGAGGACAGCCCCTACCTGGGTATCAAACCAGCCCCTCCCTGCCCACCCCTGCCCTCCTCTGTTTACCTTTTTGGCCCAGAAGAGGGGGTTTTTCTGGATGGCCCAGGGGCTCAGGGCCACACCGCTCTGGCTGATGGCTCGCCGGATCAGGCCTTTGTTGTAGGGGGAGAGGGTCTACGACACCCAGAAATCCCATCACCAAAGCCGCTCCTGACTCCACCCACCCCAGGCTGGGCCAAGGATACCCCAGCACCACAGTCCCAGCTCCACACTCCCCCTCCCACCCTCTCCCTCCCATTTGAGCTTCCTGGCAACCTTTGGGGCAGGCCCTTCCCTCCAGGGGGTCCCCAGACCTGCAGAGACACGCTGGCACCTCCAGCAGATTCCCCGAAGATGGTGATATTGTTGGGGTCCCCCCCGAAGGCTGCAATATTCCTCTTCACCCAAGCAATGGCCATGTGCTGATCCCGAAGGCCATAGTTACCTGGGGGCAGGGCAGGGGAGGGGGTGCTAGAGACCAGCGCCCAGGCCTGGCCTGCAGGTGGGGGAGACCAGTGTGGGAGGCGTGGAAATGCCCTCAACAGAGTTGGGGCCCTGGAGAAGCCCAGGTTGGCAAATAGTGGGTTCCTAAGGGGCTGGGTGGGTGGGTTGCTGGAGGGGGTGGGTCCCCAGGAGGCTGAGTCAGTGGGGTGCTGGGTTATGGGGAGCAGGATGGTCAGGCCTGTGCACCTCTCCTGCCCCTGCCTAATTTTCTCTTGTCTGTATTCTGCCACTTCTGTGTCCACAGCTGTCTCTGCCGAAAGGTATCATTTTCTGTCCCTCATTGGGCTCTGCTCTCCTGGTCTCTCTCTGAGTCTGAGCCTGTCTCCCTGTCTGTCCCATGGACCCTTTTTTTTTGAGATGGGGTTTTACCCTGTCACCCAGGCTGCAGTGCCGTGGCACCATCATGGCTCACTGCAGCCTCAACCCCCTGGGCTCAAGCGATCCTTCTACCTCTGCCTCCCAAGTAGCTGAGACCAGAGGCGTAAGCCACCATGTACAGCTAATTTTTATACTTTTTGTTAGAGATTGGGTCTCCCAGTGTTTCCCAGGCTGGTCTTGAACTTTTGGGTTCAAGTGATCCACCTGCCTTGGCTTCCTAATGTGTTGGGATTAGGGGCATGAACCACCTTGCCTGGCCTCTGCAGCACCTATTACTTTGCTACTGCTGCCAAGGGCCTCCTGTATCTTGTGATTCTACTCCAGTTTCTGGGTGTTTCTGTGGGACCGCCACTGGTTTTCTGGGGTGATGGGCAATGAGGAGCCTCCTCCTGCTGGGCTGTCGCCGGCCACCCCACCTCTGTGCCAAAGAGGCCCACGAACCTGGCAGGTTGGCGTCCCCAGTGCTGAGGAACCCAAGGGGGCCGACGCGGTAGTTGAAGGTGACCACGATGACGTTGCCTCGCGTGGCGATCTCCTCACCGTCATACAGGTAGTTATTGAGGAAGTTGGCCCCGTGGCCGGCCCCCATGAGGAAGGCGCCTCCATATATCCAGACCATCACAGGCAGGTCCCGGGAGACTGAGATGGGGTAGTTGCTGGTGACCCCAGATGCCCCCGAGCCCTCTCCCCACCTGGTGCCTGTTCCTTGTGCAGCAGGTGCCTGGTATCCAGACAGGGAGGCTCCAAGGAGCTGCCCCACCCCAGGCTGGGGGACCACCACAGGACGCTCCCCTCCCTGCCTCTGCAGGATTTCAGGGAAGCTCAGCTTTGCAGCCCCCAGACCCAAGCCAGGAGCAGGAGCAGGGCCAGGGCTCTGGTGGCCTGGGAGGTTCCCTTGGGGAGCAGTGGGGAAGCAGACCTTGCTTCCTGCCCTGGGGCACCCAGATGTTGAGGTACAGGCAGTCTTCATGCCCATAGGAGTCATCCTGGGTAATGGTGGCCTGCAGGCATCTCTTCTTGAAATCCTTGGCCTTCAGGGTCCCTGTGGGTGGCAGGAGGAGTTGACATGAGGAAGGCAGCCACCCTTGACAACCCCACTACCGCAGGGCCAGCCCAGTATCACCCACTCCCACCTTGCCAGCCGGGGTGTGGCTGGGGGTTTTCCAGAGCCTTGGTGGGAGCCGCGAAGGGGATGCCCTTGAAGATGTCCACAGAGTCGCCCAGGAGGCCAAGCTTCTTGTTGACGCCTTCCACGAACCCGCCTTCTGTGTACACGGCGCCCAGCTAGGAGGGAGACACGGGCAGGGTCAGGCAGGCTCAGGCCCCATAGGCCTGAATCCAGAGGGAGGAAGGGAAGCCAACTCCAGGTGTCCAGAGGCAAAGACAGCTTCAAAGTGGGACAGTTTTGCACAGGAGACCCAGGAGCACCCCCTGCCCTGCACTGCTCAGGGCTTGAGGATTCCTGCTTCCCTCCTTATCCCTGGGGCTGTCCTGCTCCCAGAATCTTAAAGAAAACTGGTTCAACCAGTGTTCCCACTAGGTAGCCCTCCAGGAGGTGGGCTGGAGGTGTGAGTTCTGGCCATGGCCACCCAGCCTTGACTATGATCCTCAGTTTCCCCATGTGGAAGACGAGCCACAGCCCTGTCTCCTGTCAGCCTGTTTGCCATCAGATGGGAGGCCTGTCCAGCTCCCAGCAGGAGCATACCCAATGCTCAGTGTCCCTGGAATGTTTCACACCAACCTTCCTCCTTCCTGAGGGGTGGGGCCTGCTTTCTCCTCCTCTTATCTCCCAGCACTAGCTGGCTGGGCACAGAGTCAATGGCCCCACACCCAAGTCCCCACAGCTCCTGTGTCCCCTGCTGATAAAGACCCTTCTAGGGACCTGTGCCATGAGAACTACCTCTATGCGCCAATCTGTCCATCCCCACAAGAAGCGTGGAGGTCGGTGCTCATCTACCCTCTGTCCCTGAGGGAACTGAGCTCCGAAGCTCTTGGGCTTGAAGTCACCCTGTTGAGATGCCTGGAGGGAGCTCCTGCCTGCCAGCTCTCCCTCTGGAGGGACCAGGATTCCCATGTGGAGTAGCCCAGGTTTTGGGTTCCTGCTCAGGAACAAGAGGTAGCAGCTGTGCAATGCTGGGCAACCTGCCTGCCAGCCTCTCTGTCTCTCTTCCTGCCTCTCTTCCTGCCTCTCTCTACCCCCTCTGCCTGCTCTCCACACTCCCTGCCCCTGGGCCCATTTCCCCTTCTATAAAATGGGAACAACCTCAACCTCAGAGAGGTTTGTAGGTGGGATCACCAGGCTTAGCAAATGCAACTTCAAGAGGCCCAGTTACATTGGAATTTCAAGTAAACAGTGATTTTTTTTTTTTTAGAATAAGTATGTTTCATTTTTTTCTTTTTCTTTTTTCTTTTTTAAGACAGCATTTCGCTCTTGTTATCCAGGCTGGAATGTAGTGGCATGATCTCCGCTCACCGCCACCTCCCCTTCCCAGGTTCAAGTAATTCTTCTGCCTCGGCCTCCTGAGAAGATGGGATTATAGGCACACACCATCACACCTGACTAATTTTTGTATTTTTAGTAGAGACAGAGTTTCACCATGTTGGCCAGGCTGGTCTCCAACTCCTGACCCAAGTGATCTGCCCTTTTCGGCCTCCCAAAGTGCTGGGATTACAGGCGTGAGCCACGGCGCCCAGCCCATATGTTTCAAATATTGCATGGGAGATTCTTACACAGCAGTTCTTGGCAGTTTATCTGAAATTCAAATGGAACTGGTCATCCTGTGTTTTACCTGGCACCTGTCCCCATAGAAATGAGGGTGAGCGCCAGGAACTGCTGTGGGGCTGTGCTGGGCTCTCTTCCTCAGCCTGGCCCCAAGTTTTCCAGATAGGATTGAGCTGGGAGGATACAGGACCTGCCCTCTGCTGGGCTCTTACCTTCGCGGCACTGGCCACTGCCCAGCAGCAGGTGAGGCCCAAGACAACCAGCTGCAGGCGCCCCATGGTGTGCGTCAGCCTCTGGGTGGCCCTCCCTCTGGGCCTCGGGTATTTATTGAGCTGGGGCCAAGGTCACATGCTGGGTCATGTGCTCTCCAACATCCCCTCCCCACCACTCATTCTAGTGCAGGGTGCAGGTTACCGCTTACCTGGGAGCAGAGGCAGGTGGCACGGTGGTGAGCGGGAAGCGGGTGGCAGCGCTGGGCAGGGTGCACAGTACCTTGCCTTCTGGTTAGTTCACAGGGCTTGGCGTCACTGTCAGAGAAAATGGCATACTTTGTCTCCATGCTCTGCCCCAGGTCCCCAAATGGGCTTCGCAGGGGACCGAGCACATGACTTCTGGGACAGAGAGGGCCACATGTTGCCAGGCACCTCTCCCATGTGGCTGACCTTATCTGTATGAGCTACTCCTGAGGCCCACAGATCGGGCAGTCCAAGCTGGGTGCAGGTCCCAGACCAGCACAATGCAGCCTCGCTCAAGGGTGGGGAGGTGTCAGCAGGCAGCCTGATGTGTCCTGGGTGGGAGGATGAGAGGCTCAGGGGGACATGCTGTGGCTGGGGCTGGGGTTGGGGGTGGGGGTGTTTATCCCAGCATTGAGGGCTTCCCTGAGGAAAGAAAGGGCCCAGCCAAGGCCCTGGGGCTCAACCAGCCAGAAAGACAGAAGGGGAGGGAAATAAGCTGGCGGGAGGGATGGGAGAAGAGGCAGTGGGAGGAGTGAGCATGAGGCGTGAGGTCATGGAGGAGGAGGAGGAGGCCACTTGTATTTTCTGTGACCGCGTATTACTCCCTGAGTCAGGAAAGGCTATGAGTGGTGAAACACCCATGAACAATGTCTTCAGATGGGGCCTTTAAGAAGCTCAGTCCGTCTGAAGTCACCCTCACGGAGACACGCAGTGGCAGCTCCAGCCACCGCACATTCCTCTCCAGCGGTGGGGACAGGTGGGAGCAGCCAGAGCCCTCCCAGCCCCCTGGGAGACTTGAAGCCTGTGCTTCCCACACAGACCACATTCCTGCTCTGCCACCCCTGCACCTGCAGCCAGGGATCCAGTGGACCTCCAGAGCCACAACTGTCCCTCTGTCAACCGTAGCCAGTGCCCAGCAATTCAGGAGGCCTAGTGGTGAAGGGAGGCTGGGGAAAGGCTGGAGGGTGGGAGGAGGAGCTCAGCCATGGGGAAGAAGGGGCCTGCAGGTGGCTGGGGTGCACCAGAGCAAATGCCTTTGCATCAGGCCTTTGCCCCGATACTCTAGTTCTGAGAACCTGCTGTAAATAAAGGAGGTAATTCTGATCTGGGACACAGACCCTTTGTGCTCGAGGATATTCACTGCAGTGTTATTTACAATGGGAAGGAAACAGGAGGGCAGAGGGGAGGCAGCAGGGAGAGGAAGTGGGTAAGGGAGAGAGCTGGGGGCAGAAGAGAGGGAAAGGAAGGCAGCACTTTTTAAAAAATTGTACTTTAGGTTCTGGGGTACATGTGCAGATCATGCAGAGTTTGCATAGGTACTCACATGGCAAGGTGGTTTGCTGCCTCCATCCCCCCATCACCTATATCTGGCATTTCTCCCCATGTTATCCCTCCCCAATCTCCCCACCCCCCGCTGTCCCTCCCCTAGCCCCACCAACAGATCCCAGTGTGTGATGCTCCCCTCCCTGTGTCCATGTGATCTCATTGTTCAACACCTGCCTATGAGTGAGAACATGCAGTTTGATTTTCTGTTCTTCTGTCAGTTTGCTGAGAATGAGGGTTTCCAGATTCATCCATGTCCCTACAAAGGACAAGAACGCATTGTTTTTTATGGCTGCATAGTATTCCGTGGTGTATATGTGCCATATTTTCCTTGTCCAGTCTGTCACTGATGCCCATTTGGGTTGGTTCCAGGTCTTTGCTATTTGTAAACGGCGCCACAATGAACATACATGTGCATGTGTCTTTATAATAGAACGATTTATAATCCTTTGGGTATATACCCAGTAATGGGATTGCTGGGTCAATATAGATACATTTTTAGAGCAGCTTTAGGCTCACAGCAAAATTGGAAGGTTACAGAGATTTCCCATGTGTCCTCACCCCACCCCAGTCTCCCCATTTATCAATATCCCCCATCAAGGGATACATCTGTTACACCTGATGCACCCACATGGACATGTCATAATCACCAGGAGTCCACAGATTTCGGGTTTTTTGGGGTTTTTTTTAGAGACAGAGTCTCACTGTCATCCAGGCTAGAGTGCAGTGGCACAATCACAACTCACTGCAGCCTTGAACTCCTGGGCTCAAGGGATCCTCCTTCTCCAGCCTCTTAAGCAGCTGGGATTATAGGCGTGTGCCATCACACCCAGCTACTTTTTGTATTTTTAGTAGAGACAGGGTTTTGCCATGTTGGCCAGGCTGGTCTCAAACTCCTGAGCTCAAGAGATCTGCCTGACTCAGCCTTCCAAAGTGCTGGGATTGCAGGCGTGAGCCACTGTGCCTGGCCTGTAACTTAGTTTTGGCCATGCTCTGACCCCCCTCCTTCTTTGTGTAACCTCACGATGGCATCTAAGCTCTGAGCTTTGTTGGGAAGTTGGGTTTTCATTTCAAAGGCTCCCGTGTATACACGTTAAGCAAACATGCATGCTCTTTCTCCTATTAGTCAATGTGCCCCATGCCAGTGCCACTTCAGAGGCCCCTTCAGAGGGTGAAGGGGATAGCTCTCCCTTGGCCCCCACAGTATCATCACGAAGTTTCAATGCTCTAGAAATCCCCTGGGCTCCATTGATTCAATCCTTCCTCACTCCAAACCCTTGAAGCAGCTACGTTGTCTGGGATATATTCCCTGGGGTTCGTCGTCTTGCGCCAGGAAAATTTAGGACAGGGCCAAACACGAGGAGTTTAGGAGAGGAGGTTTAATAGGCAGAAGTGAAGAGAAACAGCAACAGCTGTCTCTTCTCCAAGCGGAAAGGCCTGGTGGGCTGCAGATGCGCTGAATTTATAGTCAGGTTTGAGGAGGCGGAGTCTGATTTACATAGAACTCACAGATTGGTTCTATCAGGTATGACGTTTACATAGCACACAGGGAAGGCTGGTGGCCCTACCCTAATCTGATTATGCAAACAGGCTTTCCAGTTGAACAGCACTGTCTTGTCTGCTTCTTACTGTTCACACGGCTGGCAGAGACGGGAAGATGGAGATGCCATCTTGAACATGTCTAGTCCCCAGTTCCTGTGGCCATTCACCCATGCAAGCTCCCAGCCTACTTGTCTATGTGGGCAGCTCATAGAGGGGTTGGGATGACTTACAAATCATAGGTGAATTCAAAGATTTTCTGATTAACCATTTGTTGAGTTATTATCCAAAAACCTGGAATCAACAGAAAGGAGGGTCTCCGTGAAGATAAAATGTTGTGGAGACCAAGGTTCTTGTTATGTAGATGAAGTTTCATAGATGGCTGCCCTGAGAGGCCATAGACGGCACATTTCCTATGCTTGACCTCTAAAAGGTGCTAAACTCTTCAGAAATGACCTGGTATGCTCTACAGAAAGCAAATTTCCTCCACAAGAGACAGCTGTGCAGGGCCATTCCAAAATATGTCAAATAAATACATTTTGGGGCCAAATAATTCAATTTCTTTCATGGCCTGCCATCTGTCTGTCTTGTGATGCTATACTATAGTCAGGTTGGAATTTTATATCTTATTTCTACAGAGTCTGTTATGTCAGTCTTCAGATCTCTGTTTTAAGGTCAATCAGCTGTGCCTGAATTCCAAAGGGAAGAGAGTATGAGACATGTCCGATCCCTACTGCCCATCACGGCCTGAACCTTCAGGTTCCTTTGGGTCCCCCTGGTTGAAAGGGTGTTAATTCAGTCAGTTGGGGGGCTTGGAATTTTAGTTTTGGTTTACAGCTATAAACATCTGCTTGCAGGCTGGGTAAATACTAAGGACTGAGAGTGCTGGATCACGTGGTAGGAATGGGTTTTATTTTTAGGAAAGTGCCAGACCATCTTCCATCGTGGCCGCACCATTTGTTATTCCCAGCAGCAACGAATGGGAGTTCTGGTTGCTCCACCTCCTCCTCAGCATTTGGTGTTTGGCCAGTTTTCTGGATTTTGGCCATTATTACAGGTATGCAGTGGTAGCTCACTGTTTAAGTTTGCATTTCCCTGACAACATATGATGTGGATATATCTCATACAGACAATACAGATGGGGTCTTGCTGTTGTCCAGGCTGGTCTTGAACTACTAGGCTCAAGAGATCCTCCTGCCTTGGCCTCTGAATATAATGGGATTCCAGGCATCAGCCACTGCACCAATCGTGGGATTATCTTTTCAGATGTTTATTTGCCACCTGTTTAGCTTCTCTGGCGAGATGTCTTTGACCCATTTTGTAATCAGGTTGTTTTCTTATTTATTGAGTCTTAAGAGCTCTTTGTATATTTTGGATAACAGTGCTTTATCAGATGTCTTTTGCTAATATATTTTTCGTCTGTGGCTTGTCTTTGTTTTCTTTGCAGAGCAGCAATTTTTGATTTTAATGTAAGTCCAGCTTACGTCACACAAGGCAGAATTGCAGATCCGACACAGGTCCCACCCGATGCTGCTGCTCCACAGCTGTGTGGCCTGCCTCTCTGAATTTCACATTTCCCCATCAATACCTTCACTCAGAGAAACTATGGATGAGAAGTTTGCGGCACAACAAATATTGGGGTCTACAGTTATTGTTTACAAGTTGCTGTAAAATAAACACTTAAACTTTGCTTTCAGGCAGAGGAACATCCACTTAAAAGTCCTAGGCAGGTGCCAGGTGCCATGGCTCATGCCTGTAATCCCAGCATCTTGGGAGGCCAAGGTGGGTAAATCACGAGGTCAAGAGTTCAAGACCAGCTTGGCCAACATGGTGAAATCTCGTCTCTACTAATAATACAAAAAATTAGCTGGGCTTAGTGGCAGGTGCCTGTAATCCCAGCTACTCAGGAGGCTAAGGCAGGAGAATGGCTTGCACCGGGGAGGTGGAGGTTGCAGTGAGCTGAGATCACACCACTGTACTCCGGCTCAGGCAACAGAGTGACACAATGTCTCAAAAACAACAACAAAATCATAAAAATTAGCCCAGCATAGTGGCACACAACTGTAGTCCCAGCTACTCAGGAGGCTGAGGCAGGTGAGTCACTTGTACCCAGGAGGCAGAGGTTGCAGTGAGCTGAGATCATGCCATTGCACCCCAGCCTGTGACAAGGGCAAAACTGTCTCAAAGAACACAAAAGTCGTGGGTAGGTTCCTACATCTGCATGATTAAAAAGTACCCCAAAGTTCCATCTAACTGTGTATCAGTAGTTGTTGAGAAATGCTGAGCATATGATAAAATACATCATTTGTTAAGAACAGTGGCAAGGAAAACCTTGCTGGCCCCTGCCAAGTAGAGAACTGTTTGGGTGTTCTAAAGTGGCAAGACAGTATACTAATATCATACACCGGTTAAAACAATTCTTTAAGCATGGGGTAGCTGACCCTGCCCCCGAGGCTCCCTCATGGAGAAAACTTTTTAGTTTGTCTGTGATCAATGTTAAGTGGGTACCAGCTGCCTACTTGGTATATTTTTGTTTTGAGAAAATACTGAACATCTGTTTGTTAATAACCATCACCTGTTCAGAGAGAATAAATGCATGGGTTAGAGCCTGTTTGGGTCCTCAGCCTGGAATGCTGTCAGCCCAGGATCTCAGCTCAGTAGGCTGCTGGCCCCCTGGATAGACCCACTTTGCTGTTCTATCTGGGTGTCTGCTTCTAAATTCCTTCAGTGCCGCCTGGGTGGGGGTCTCTATGGCTGAGCTGGTCTTGGTAGGAAAATGGCCTAATCACAGAGTGACTTAAGGGACCTGGAGGCACAATTGCATATTCGGTGGGAGAATTTCAGGAGAATGAGCAAACTGATCTTAAATGATCCTTAGTGGATCTGTTTTATGATATATAATTTATAATTTGTCATTTAAAATTCATGTACTTTAAATATAACATGATTTATTATGATATATTATATTTTGAAACTAGCATATGTATGTTATAGGAAAAAGAACATAAGCAATTATGCTAATGCTGTCAGGAACCCAGATTTTCAGCATAGGCAGAAAAACAGGTGTAAAATCAGAGAAGTAAAGCCTGACAATCTTACAACTGGGAAATACCTGCATGAATTCATACTTTTTTATTATTATTATTGAGATTGAGTCTCGTTCTGTCACCCTGGGTGGAGTGCAGTGGTGCAATCTCGGCTCTCTGGAACCTCCACCTCCCAAGCTCAAGCTGTTCTCCTGCCTGAGCTGGGACTGCAGGTGCATGCCACCACACCTGGCTAATTTTTTGTATTTTTAGTAAAGACAGGGTTTCACCATGTTGGCCAGGCTAATCTCGAATTCCTGACCTCAATTGATCCTTCTGCCTCGGCCTCCCAAAGTGTTGGGATTACAGGTGTGTGCCACTGTGCCCGGCCTCATACTTTTTTTATTGGTTAAAAAAAAAAAAAAAACAAACTTATTTCCTGGCTCGGTCTCTTCCAAAGCCCTAGCAGTAAAGAAACCCCATGAGCAACCACCATCCCCATGACCAGTTTGGGGTCTCCAAACACCATATTCACACCAACACAGGACCGCACCCTGGGGAGATGGCTGGGTTGGGTCCTGGGCAGGAAATGCCGGGGAGGGGCTGGAGCCTGCAGCTTCTTGGTGGCTGGCAAGTAAGGAAGGTGACCAAGACCCAAGGGTTCTCAAAGGACTACAGAAGGCAACCTGAGGCTGCCTCTGGCCAAAGATTGACAAGCTGGGCATGAAAAAGCAAGCCTGCAATTGACAGATCTGAGAGTTCACCAGGACACCCAGGAAACACAGCCCTCGCCCTGCCTTCTGTGTCACTAGCCCTTGCCAGGGCACTAACTCATTGTTCAGAAAACTGACAGAAATGAGAACAGATATTTTCCCTCCCTTTCTGTCCAAATGGCATTTCAGGGTAATCAAATAGATGAGGAAGGTTCCTTTATAGAATTCCAGCTACTAAAGGCAGAGGGAACAATATAAATTAAAAAATCACCATTCTGCATGCTTAAGGAAGCAGTAAGTCCAGGCAATTATCAACAGCTGTTCAAAAGCCATTCACTAGGCTGGATGCAGTGCCTCACACCTGTAATTCAGCACTTTGGAAGGCTGAGGTGGGAGGATCTCTTGAGCCCAGGAGTTTGAGACCAGCCTGGACATTAGTGAGACCTCATCTCTACAAAAAATGTACAAATTATCTGGGCATGGTGGTGCACAACCTGTAGTTCCAGCTACTTGGGAGGCTGAAGTGGAAGGATCACTGGAGCCCAGGATGTTGAGGCTGCAGTGAGCCCTGATTGCACCACTGCACTCCAACCTGGACAACAGAGCAAGACCATCTCAAAAAAAAAAAAAAAAAAAAAAAAACCCCACAAATAAGACAAAAAACTGTTAGCCTAAAGACCAACGAATCAGGCTGACAACACCTAAACCTGCCAGTCAATCCTAGTGTCACCAAAGGGGCTCAGCAGACATCCTGTGCCTGCAGACCAACGTAGCCTAGGAAGAGGCCTTGAACCTGCCTCTGGCTGAGCCTCCACCAGTCCACAGGAAATACAAGGGAGAGGAGAGCAGTTCAGCACCACACAGAAGCAGCCAGCCGATACAGAATGGGGCCGTTCTCTAGACAAACCACCTCCTTTCTTCAACGAATACCTGGAACGCACACAGGTGGGGAGGGAGTCTGCTGCAGACACAAGAGGCACCTCGGCCAAGGACAACACAGGGAGCAGAGCCAGGCGGCAGGCTTGCTGGGCTCAGGACCGAATGGCTTGATGCTGGGAAACCATGAGACAGCAGGGCCCGTTTCCCATTTTCCCATGACCTTGTCAAGAAGGCGTTCATTTAGAGAAAAAATGAGCCCCAGCCTGGAGTCCTCCTGGCTGCCCTCACCTCATCTGACCACAGGTGAGGGCGCACAGGCCAGCACTGCCAGCATGAGGTCACTGAATGAATGAAGGAACAAATGAAGGGACTAAGGGGGCCTAAGCCCCAAGGCAAGAAGAGACTCCCCTGTGGCTCCAACACTCAGTGAGAAACCAAGACTTCTTGGGAAATTGGTTTAATAAGAGCAATTCCAGCAAGGCCTGGCTGTGACCAAAGCTGCGCTAAACAGATGGGACCAGAGCCAAGGGCACTTCCTGCCACCTGGGACCATGCACCAGGCTCCCCACACTATCTCCACCACACAGTCAGGAGAGCCAAGTGGAGACTGCCGTGTGGCCTGGCCCCCAAGCTGCCCAGCTCCACATCAAACTGGTTTCAGCCTGAGAAGCACTGGGTGCCCACTCACTGGCTGGATGCTGGGCTGGTTCATGGGTGGCGGGGTCAGGGCATACCCACTGGGGATGTCCCTAACCCCTCAGGACCAGAGGCTGCACCAAGCAGTGGGGCACACCCAGGGCTAGAGTCTGCTGCACCCTTTGCTGGGACGCCAGTTGTCCTCAGAGGGCCTCCTAGGGCCACTCCGGGCACTGTGGGTGGCAGTGGGAGCCCTGGCTCCCTCATTAGGCCATACCAGTCTGGCCTGGTCAGGGAGGCCCAGCCTCAGGCCTTGTCACACATAGTCCAGAATCTCTGTCTCCATCTCATTCTCACTGCCGTCTGATGGCTTGAAATCCTCCTCCTCCTCTTCTTCTTCCTCCTCATCCTCCTCCTCGTCTTCCCCAGACTCGAAGGTCAGCTGCTCTTTCCCACCGTCAGCCTTGGCTGAGCTGGAAAAGAGAGCTGGGACCGGAGGGGGGACAAGGCCATGGGTGTCCCATGCAGGCTCTGGGGAGCCTGTTTCTACTATAAGGTTCTGAGATTTGAGCTCTGAAGAAGCATGGGATGGAGGCTCCCCCAGGAAGCTGTAATTTAACAAGCACTCAGAGAAACACTGCATAGGGGAGCCACGGGCAGCTTCAAGGGCCTGGGGACCCCTGAGAGTGAACACATCATTTTCCCTGGGAAAGGGTCTATACCCTTGATTAGATTCCAAAAGGGGGCTGAGTCTGGATTCCAAGCAGACCAAGAACCCCTGCTCCAGTCAGATCTGGGGGGCATGAATGGGTGCAGGATGCCCCTTCCCTAAGCCTGAGAGGAATCCCCTGAGGGGGGGGCCTCTTATGACTCTCCTCAGCCTCGTCAGATCCACTGCCCAGCAGGTGCCACCCCCCTCCCTTCCCCTGCAGCTTGCCCTCGCCCCTGCCAGGGCTGCCTGTTTCCAGAAGAGGCTGAGCCACGTGGAGCAGGAAGAAGACAGAGGCAGAGCCTGTGCATGCACGGCTGAAGACGTGGGCCAGTGTGAGGGTGGCAGGTGGAGGCCCAGCGGCAGTGCTGCGCTGTGCACCCTTCCCCTCTGGGCTTGCCTCCTACCCTAGACTCCAAGGCTGAGGGCCTCAACCGAGGCAGCCTCTGTGGGCAACTGGGGTGATTCCGGCTCCTGGACTTTACTCTGGCTCACACTGCCCACCTCCCACCAGGGCCAGGGGCAAGATGATGCCACCTGGGTGCAATTTCTCAGGGATGAGTCCCCTGAGGGACACCTGCTGCCTCTGAGGGGATCCCCAGGCATCCTGGTCCCCCTTGACCCTGAGCGGCTCTCACCAGGCCTCTTGGAGCGGATGGTCTGCCGGATCATGAGGGACATAGTGTCCCTGAGCTCATCACTGGTCTTGGGGAGGCACCACCCATCCCGTTCCGTGCAGGAATGTTCTGCCCCATCGTTGCGGTGGATGATCTTCTGCAACCTGGGGGTGGGGAAGAGGGGTGGGACATAAGTCCCAGGGTGGGGTCTCTGCGAAGAGATGCCAGTGTCGGTTTTTGGCAGAGGCAGACCTGTACTGAGAAGAGCGGCCCCTAGAGTGAGGTCTACAGAGGAACTGGAGACAAGACTGTGTTTCTGGCTGGGGCCCTGAACCTGTGTGGTCCCTGGACCCTCACCACACTCAAAGCGTGGCGTGTACCCTGGCACATGCTTCTGGCAAGCCATGGCTTTCAGTAGATTTCAACGTGTATTTGGCACGTTCCCATCTTCTCCCACCCAGTGCCCTCCCCCTGCAATTCTTTAAACATCACAAATAACAAGTTGATAAAAGGGTTCTGGGATCTAATGGGTCTTGGGGATTAGAAACCAGCTCATGGGTCTTCATGTGGACAGTGGAAGAGGGGCAAGGACAGAACAGCAAGAACTGTCTCTGCGCAGCTCAGAGCCAAGGCTTTTTACAGGGAACCGCCTCTGTGAGGGCTGCTGGCACAGCAGGGCTCCCCGCAGCACCAACCAAACTCCCAGATGGGCGAGTCTTCTAGAGGGAGATTAAGGCCGACGTGAAGTGGAAGAGTTGTGAACACTTTGGTCCTCAGGTCCCACAGGCCCCCCTCACTGCCTCAGCACCCCCCATACGTACTCTTCCACATTCAAGTCGCATAACTGGTAGAACATCTGCCGATAGGGTGGCAGAGCCCCTTCCCGGAAGATGTAGATGGAGTCCTGGTGAAAAAGGGGAAGAGAGACAGGAAAGGTCAGCCAGAGCTCTGGAGGGTGCCGGAGCTGGAGACTCCATGTAGACTCCCATTGGGTCTCTCCAAGGAGCTGGCTGGTCACCAGGACTAGGCTTGGCAGACAGGCCAGAGGGCCTAGGAGCAGTTGAGGAAAAAATGAGGTCCAACTCCCTGGGAGGCTCTGGGAGAGTTAGAGGAGCACCCAGGCCCTCCCGGGGTCACTGGAAACAGTGAGCCTGCCTGCACAGCAGGCATGGCGCCCATGACATGGGGCTGGCACTAGCCTTTCGTCAGGCTCTGTGTTCTGTGCCTTCTTGCACTCTGACTTCATTCCTCACCCACTGCTGCTAAACTGTTATCCTGTGTCCCCCTGTGGCCTGCCCTGACATCTTTTCAGGGGAAAGCAAGGCTTAGCAAGTGTTTACTCTCCCTACCCAGCTAGGTAGTTCTAGAGGTAAGGATAATGGCCTCACAGGAGAGGCCTCGAGGAGAAGGCAGGCCACACAGGCTGTGACATGGTCACCCCTGACTGGGAAGACAGTAAAGGTCTGAAAAGCCTGGGGAGCAGGCAGGGGCCCCAGATGCTGGGGGACAGTGAGTCCCTCACATCACCTGTCTCTGCTGTACTCGTCTCTGCCACCCACTCCCTTGGCAGGTGATTCCACCTAAGGGGATGAGCCCTTCTCGGCCTCCCCCAGGACTGTGGAGCGGCTTGCGGGAGCCTGAATGTGGGGACAGCTCTGGACACTGCCAACCCCCGTCGAGCAACCCCTGTTGGGCAACTGCACTGACAGAAACATGAGCCAGTGAGGTTCCTGCCACAGCTGCGGCCCACATGGCCTGCTCTGGCTCTGTCCTGCGTGTGCCCGATTCTAATCATTCCAGCGGTGGTCACATGGCTCAGCAGGGGCCCAGGCTCCCAAAGGGCTTGAGAAGGACAGCCACATGCAGCTGCTGGTGCCAGGCTTCCCTGAGACTTGTCACCACCTCTTTGCCACATGTCCCCAATACCTACAGGCCCAGGGGCTTTGCACCAAGTTCTTGCCCTCAGTGTCTAAAGGCTGCCCCAAAAGCAGTCACGGAGCCAAGGCCCTGCTGGGCAGAGCTGCCCCAATCACAGTCCCCTAGGTGTCGCCCACAGGATGCTCGACCCTGAGGGGGAGGTCCTCCTGTCCACTCCCAGCCTCCGCTGGGAGCTACCCCCTCCCGGGGCTCAGGGCGCCCACCTTGAGCTTGTACTTGCTAGAGGCTGCTTTCCGAGCACCGCTTGTCCCCGATGGGCCCAGGCCCTGCTTCAGGTCATGCATGGTGACAAGCTGGCTGGCTGCGTGGGGACAACAGCAGTGCCTTGGCACATGCAAGGTGGGGAGGAGGTGTCTCTCCCAACCACCCTGGACTGCCCTCCTGCCTGCCCTCCCACTCCTAGGAGAGGAATGGCCGGCAGAGCCCTGGAGTGACCCCCAGGAAGCACCTCCCCGTCTGGGTCCAGGTGCCCCAACTTCCTTGGCAAATACTCCTGACCCACAGAGGGCACCCGGCACACTCACGCGTCTTCTTGACAGTGATGGGGAGGCTGTAGTTGTAGGTGCTGCGCTTTGCTTTGACTGGCAAGTCGCTGGGGGCGTAACCTGCAGGCAAGGGCAGGCATGTCAGGAGGTGGGCACAGGGCCTGTCAGCAAACCACACTGGCTTCACACTGGAGATGCGACTTGGATCCATGGGGCCAGCTCCCAAGAGGGCACCCCAGGCTGCCAAGCATGCCATTGTGGTCACCAACGAATCCCAGGGCTTCCCAGGCGGGCGGGCACCAAAGCTCTCACATGTGCCTGGCCTGCGTCACAGGACCACAGGGCACCTGCAGTCACTCAGTGAGGGACGTGGTTCAGAAACCAGGCGGTCCCTGGTGGGGCTAGCACAGAGCTGCAACTTTTGTTTCCAGGCATTCTGCATCCAAAAGAGGCAAGGGGGCAAAAGGATTTTTTATTCTCCCCAAATGAAAAGATTCTTACTACAAAAGAGAATGCTAGAAACTGAAAGGCATATATAGAGAAAGGCAGGAACCATAGCTTTCAGGAGTTTTTACCGTGTTTCATTCCACAACGGATTCGGAAATCAAGGACTTGATAAATCTTGGCGTCTGGGTTTTTTCGGGGGTCATACCCGAATCGAATCCATAGGCTGCGCCAGGGGCCTGTTATCTGGAGATAGAAAAGGTGGGAATGTGAGGCGAGGTGAAGGCCTGGGTCCCTGGGCAGGGCAGAGCCAACACTGAGGCAGCAAAAGAGCTCAGGAGGTGGGGACAGGGCTGTCCTGTCCGGAGCTGGGAACAGGGCTCTGGATGCCCAGCCCTGCTCTGCCATGCACAGCCCCTGTTGCTTTGGTGAGGGTACTTGGGCTTTCCAAACCTTGGTCTTCCTATCAGATGGAGGGAACAGAAACACCCTTTCCTATGGGTTTTTTCGTTGTTGTTTTGAGACAGGGTCCCACTCTGTTGCCCAGGCTGAGTGCAGTGGCACAATCATGGCTCACTGCAGCCTCGACCTCCTGGGCTCAAGTGATCCACCTACCTCAGCCTCCCAAGTAGCTGGGACTACAGGCACAAGCCACCATAACTGGCTAATTTTTAATTTTTTTGTAGAGTTAGGGGCTCACTATGTTGCCCAGGCCGGCCTTGAACTCCTGGATGCAAGCGATTCTCCCACTTCAGCCTCCCAAAGTACCGGGATTTTAGAAGTGAGCCACTGTGCCTGACTTCCCAAGGTTCTTAGAGGATTAAATGAGATAATGCCTGTGGAGCCTTTAGCATGGTTCCCGGCACATATTAAGTGCCCAATGTTACTAGTGGCCTAATCAGAGATGTCTTGCATCCCCAAGGGTGCTTTTGAAGTGCGTATATCTAAAAAGCCAATGCTGGCTGGGCGTGGTGGCTCACACCTATAATCCCAGCACTTTGGGAGGCCAAGGCTGGTGGATCACTTGTGGTTAGAAGTTTGAGACCAGCCTGGCCAATGTGGCAAAACTCCATCTCTACTAAAAATGCAAAAAAAAAAAAAAGAGTTGGGCATAGTGGCACGTGCCTGTAGTCGCAACTACATGGGAAGCTGAGGCAGAATTGCTTGAATCCTGGAAGCGAAGGCTGCAGTGAGCCAAGATCCCACCATTGCACTCCAACCTGGGAGACAGAGTGAGACTCTATCTCAAAAAAGAATAAAAAATAAAATAAAATAATAAAAACTAAAAAGTCAATGCCGAGCAGCACAGGTGCTCTCCTGGGCCGGGGTCCCACACACGGGGAGGACTTCCTTGTGCCCTACTGCCTGCTGCAGACCCTCAGCACAGGTGCTCTCCTGGGCCAGGGGTCCCACACGGCAGGGAGGTCTTTCTTGTGTCCTGCTGCCTGCTGCAGAACCTCGTGGTCATGCTTACACTGGCCTCCCCTTATGTTCTGTGTGTCCCTACAGTGGGAAAGGATCCCTTTCCCATCCACATCTTTGGGAACCTCCTGACACCCATCCTTACGTGCTTATGGATCAAAGATAGATCTGCCTCCCACTGAACCCCACTCAACCTGTGGGGTGGGAGGACTTGACTTGGGGCTGCTGTGGTCAGGGGCTGGGCCTGTAGCCCAACAGGCTATGGAGAGCAGCCTGGACTCAGGGACCTGAAACTTTCCTAGCTGGCTTTAATAAGCTGTCTTAGAAATAGTAGGATCGGGGGGAAGAAGGATGGGGTGCCGGGACAGGGCAGGTACTAGGTTGGGGGTAGGGCAGGAAGGATGGGGTCCAGGCCAGGGGTGGGTAGGAAGGATGGGCCAGGATGGGGGTGGGGCAGCAAGGATAGGGGCCAGGATAGGGGCTGGCTGCTCTTACTGTGGCTCTAAGACATCACATCAGGGAGCACTCGGGTGGGAACCAAGGCAGATGGGCGGGCTTGACACTTACCATGTAATAGGCTATGAAGGGAAGCAAGACCTTGAGCTTGTCTGGGTGGACACTAATGTTGGCCTTGACAGCGTTCCGGGACCAGATGGGACGGATGTCAAACAGCTGGGGAGGCCAAGGGCAGAGGCTGAGATGAGCACGAGTAACTTCCACCCTTCTTCCCTGGACTCCCCAGCATGGTCTGGACCCCAGTGGCCCCTCCAGAGAGGAGCGGGTGGAGGGCAGGGGCTGGACACACAGGGTGTGGCCCTAGGTCACACTGCACTCACTCATCCCTTCCCTTGGAAGCCTGGACTGCATGCCTAGCCTGTGCCAAGTGCAGTTATGGGGCTGGGGCCCTGAAATGACCACAAGGGACATGGTCGCTGTCCTCATACAACCCACAATGCAGCACAAAGCAGGCTCAGGGGAGACATGCTAGAGTCCCAGGGTCCCCCGCTGCCCCAATCTAGAAAACAGGTGCCTGAGGTGGGACATTGTCAGGGTTGAAGAGGACAGCCTGGCCTGGGGAGGACTGCAAAGGTCAGTGTAGCCAGAGTGTGGAGGGCTGGAGGGCCAGGGCAGTGGGTCTTACAAGCCAGTTTAGGAATGTAGGCTGTGCCCAGAGGACAATGAGGAACCACTGACAGTGCCCCAGTTAAATCAACAAGAAATCAACTGATATCCACACGGTCTCTTTCAGAGAGACCTCCCACAGGCGTGCTGCATAAGGGAGGAGCCAGGATTAGATGGCAGTGGTGTGGCCTCACTGTGAACCTGCTGTTCACGCCTATGGGGATGCAGGCCTCCAGAGCACCTACAAGCCCAGGGAAGGCGGGCTGCCTGGCGGCGTGGTTCCAACTCTAAGGGTAAAAAAATGCTGGGTCTGGCACACTAGGTGCCCCAGTGGGTTTGCTGCAATGAATGACTGGATGAATAAGAGCTCAGTGGATCCCAGAACTCTATGTTTAGGTCACATTGGAATAGTGCACACATATTTTCCTCAAGAACTCTAAGAAACATGTTCAACTTTGGGAATGTGGAACTTATACCGCCACAGCCTTTAGACATGACATCTGAAGGTGGAAATTTCCCATACACTAAGGAATGGGTTTTGAAAAGGTCAGTGCAGCTAACCCACAGCCGGGACAGGGAGCAGCTGGGTAAACACAAGCGGCCCACACAGAGGCTGGGGCCACTAGGCCGGGCGCGGCGTGGGACTCGCCTTCCTCAGCTCCTCCTCCACCTTCCGGTCCACGGGGTTGGTGCAGACTCTCCTCCACGTCTGGGCTGCAGCCTCCAGTGGCTGCTTGGGCACCTCTTCATCCTCAAAGTTGACAAAGATGGCATTGTGGGGGCGCCGGGCCCTGCTCAAGCCAATCAGGTTCTCACCCGAGATGGTGGGGTTGTTGTAGCCTTCCCTGGGGGCAGAGAGCACAGGTGAGAACAGGAGCACCACGGACCATCCCAGGCACCAGCCAGGCTGGACCAAGCAGGGAGCCCAGGAACCCGGCAAGGTCCACAGCCACCATGTGTGCCTCTCCCTGGACATCTGTGCTGGGAAAGGACCCCAGAGCCAGCTGCTTAGGGTATCTGTATTCACAGAGGAAGGAACTCGGCCACAACTGCCTGTGACAACTCAGAGAAGCCCAGGGCCTGAGGCTCTCAAGCTGGGGAAAGGCCAAAAGGTCCTAGAGGCTGGAGTGCAGAAAAGGGCACCCGCCACAGGGCTGGTGGTCTCACAAGTGCAGAGTCAGGTGCAGCACTGTCCAGCCAGTGAAAAACTGGACAGAGTCTAATGTCCGGCAGCTGGCAATGGTGAAATCACTCAAGGCACAGCTGCATGAGAGAACACGACCCACTGTGAAAACAAGGACAAGAGCTGCACTCACTGACATGTGCTTATATGCAATGCACTTATTTAACCCTCAAACTAATCCTACAGGGAAGGGACCATTTTCTGATAAAGCAGCTAAAGCCACAGGGACTGGGAAACTTGCCCAGAGACGGAGCTCCCAGGAAGGAGCTGGGACTCCCATCCAGGAGCCTGGCTGGGAACATCCCATCACACACCTGTCCTGCCACCCAACACAGCAGGCCTATGGCTCAGAAGCATCTCCACCACGTGTAGGTGAATGAACAAAGGATCTCACCAAATGGCATCGCCATAAAACAAAGGGCTGAAAGCCAAGGATTCTATTTGTCCAAACAAAGAATGTCCAACACCAAGAGGGAACCCCAGTGTCAACTATGGACACTGGGTGACGATGTATCAGTGTAGGCTCATCCACTGTAACAAGTGCCCCATTCTTCAGAGATGCTGATAATGGGGGAGGCTGTTGGGGGGAAGGGGGCTAGGGGGAATAGGAGAAATCGCTGTGCCTTCTGGATCACCTGAGGTCAGGAGTTCGAGACCAGCCTGACCAACATGGAGAAACCCCATCTAACTAAAAATACAAAAATTAGCTGGGTATGGTGGCACATGCCTGTAATCCCAGCTACTCGGGAGGCTGAGGCAGGAGAATCGCTTGAGCCTAGGAGGCAGAGGTTGCAGTGAGCCAAGATCGCTCCATTGCACTTCAGCCTGGACAACAAGAACAAAACTCCATCTCAAAAATAAAGTCTTAAAACACACACAACACACACAACACACACAACACACACACACACACACACACAAACAGATTCTAAAACTGTCTTTGTGTGTTGGCACAGAACATCCTTAGGCAGGTTTTCCTCAAAATATTTATAGTGGTCACCTCTTTAAGGTTGGACATCAAACTTACACGAAAGCAGGGCAGCCAGTGTAATGACCCTGTGAGCCCGCTACCAGTGTCAACAACGATTACCACGTGATTAATTTCCTTTCCTCTGAACCTCCACACAACCCACTATTTTGAAGTATAACCCATTATTTTAAAATATGTCCTGGACATCATAGAATTCATTCAGGTGATTACCTTTTAAATGTGTTTCCATCTTACCTTAGTTTTCTACATGAGTACATACCATTGACACACTTATAAAGAGTAACAGCAATTTCACCTTATGAAACAAAACTAGAAAGATGGGATCAAGTCTGGGCCTTCTTTTTAAAAAAAACCACACAGGACAGGTGAGCACTATACCGTTTTCAAAGATGCCCCCAAGGAAAGCTGGCCAGCACCTTCAGAGCAGCCCACCTGTGCCTGACCCTGTAGGGAGGGGTCTCGGCTGCACCCCCAGCCCACTCCCCATGACAGCCTCAGGCTGTGGTCTGTGTCAACATGATTCTAAGTAGGTGGGGAACTGCTGGCAGGGGTCGAAAGGTGCTGACGGCTAAGTCAACAGGAACACCTTGGAGAGTCCCTTAGGAGCAGCAGGGACCCACCATCCTCCAGTTAGGAGGACCCTGTCAGCCCAGCCCAGCAGCCTCTGCTTCCCTACCTGGTTTGTGGGAAGCTCAACCACCCCAGGCAGGGGCCGAGGAGGCGGTGGTGAGGCCACCTCCCTGCCAGTCCTCACACACCCAGCAAGGTCAGCAGGGCAGGAGAATTGATAGCATCCCTGGGAGAAAAGACAGGTTCATTCCATGTGTTGGAAACCGATAAACCACATGGGGAGGAAGGAGGCCTCGGGGCTGGGGCAGCTGGCCCACCTCCCTCATCTTACCCCAGCAGCTTGAGAACAGCTGCCCACTGGCGCACAGGGCAGAGCAAGGACTTAGATGCTGCTATCTAGTGCTGGGGCGGCAGTGCAGACAGCGCTGTTTTTTCTATATTTCTGTTTCTGACAAGAGTATGCTGCTTGTGGTGGGGAAAAAAAGGTTTTGTTTTTTGAAACAGGGTCCCACTCTGTCACCCAGGTTGCAGTGCAGTGGTGCAATCATAGCTCACTGCAGCACTGACCTCCCAGGCTCAGGCCATCCTCCATCTCAGCCTCTCAAGTAGCTGGGCCCACAGGCACACATGCCACCGTGCTCGAGTAATTTTTAAACATTTTTTTGTAGATACAGGTCTCACTATGTTGCCCAGTCTGTTCTCAAACTTCCTCAAGCAATCCTCCCACCCCGACTTCTCTAAGGCATGAGCCAATAAGTAACTTTAAAAAATAGGCTGGGTGCAGTGGCTCACATCTGTAATCTCAGCTCTTTGGGAGGCCAAGGCGGGCAGATCACCTGAGGTCAGGAGTTTGAGAGCAGCCTGGCCAATATGGTGAAACCCCATCTCTACCAAAAAAACAAAAATTAGCTGGGTGTGGTTGAGCACGCCTGTAATTGTGGCTACTTGGGAGGCTGAGGCAGGAGAATTGCTTGAATCCAGGAGGCAGAGGTTGTAGTGAGCTGAGATAGCACAATGGCACTCCAGCCTGGGGGACAAGAGGGAAATTCTGTCTTAAGATTAAAAAAAAAAAAGGGATCATGTCGCCCCCTGCTTCAAACTCTACAGTGAGTACAATAGACGTACAGAAAATTGTATCCGGAACTGAGACAGAGCCAGCCAGGTGAAGATCCAGGGACCTTCACCTTGCAAAATTCTATATGCAAGAGTTTTCTGCAGGGAGGCAAAGTGACTTGATTCTTTTTAGTTACACATTCCTGCAATTTGTTTTATTTTTCTAATAGGTACAATTTACTCTAAGAATCACAAAAAAGTAGGGAGTAGTGGTGGTTGGGGCATTACAGATTAAACAGACTAGGGGATAGCAACCAAAGCAACGTGTGTGGCCCTTGTCTGGCTCCTGAGTGGCTTTTGAGAGAATTTGGAAAACCTGAACAAAGGCTGGGTGTGGGTGGCATGGGGAGCGCTGCTAACTCTGCTGGGTAGGAGACTGGTATTGCAGGTATTGCGGGTCTGTCTGAAATCTGCACTGCTTGTTTCTGAAGGCAGCACTGTGCCACTGGGGTGGAGAGGGCAGAATGCTGCCCACTGGACGCTCATGATGGGTACGCAGGGGCTACTAAACAATTCCATTCTCTCCACTCTGAGGTGTGTCTGAACCTTTCCGCAGTGCTTCTCTGAAGGTAGAGAAGAACACAGCCTCTCCTGAGGATGAAGCCTAAGCCTTGGTCTTCACTCCCCACCCCCATACCCTGGCTCAACTGCTCTGGGGTATAGCAGCCTCCCTAGCCTTCCTCTGCATGCGCCAATCCTCTGGTTGGGTCCCTGGATCTTCACCTGGCTGGCTCTGTCTCAGTTCCACATGTCAGCTCCTCTGAGGGCCCTCGCTGCCACCTGTTGACCTGGCCCACTGTCTTCCACTGCGGCCCACTCACCATGATCTCCTTAAGGCACCCAGCTATGTACTCACGCTCCATCTAGCTCCCACTGCCTGCACTGCGCCCCAGTTGCTGTGCTGTCTGGGTCCCATGGACACCAGGCTTCAGGGAGTGCCCTGGGCCACCACAGGTGCTCAGTCAGGATGTGTTAAAGGAAATAAGCAATGAGGAATGAGAAAGTCCTCCGACCTCTTCAGAGAAAACTGCTCTGAGCCCAAAGTCTTCCAGAGTTTTCTAGGCTTCTGTTATCACACCACCATTTATTTTTATTCCACAGAATCTAGTCTTACACCTGCCATTGTCATAGAGCAAGGGAGCCACCCAGATATGGGCCCCATCAGTCCACAGAGTCCATCCACTCTCTCCTTTTCGTCTGGTGTTTTGTTTCTGAGACAGGGTTTTGCTGTGTCACCCAGGCTGGAGTGCAGTGGTGTGATCATATTCACTGCAGCCTCAGAATCCTGGGCTCAACCAATCTTTCCACCTCAGCATCCCCAGTAGCTAGGGCAATAGGTGCATGCCACCATGCCCAGCTAACATTTTTAGTTTTTTGTAGAGATGGAGTCTTGCTGTGTTACCCAGGCTGGTCTCAAAGTTTTGGCCTCAAGTGATCCTCCCACCTTGGCCTCTCAAATCACTGGAATTACAGGTGTGAGCCACATTACACTAGGCCCAAGCCCGTTCTCTTGAGGGCTGCATTTTTGGAAGCTTAAAACATGCTATGGAACAATTCTTCAACAAACAACATCACCTGGGCCAGTTCTGAAAGCCCTTTTCGGGTCAGAGGCTGTGGCTCACACCTGTAATCCAGCACTTTCAGAGACCGAGGCGTGTGGCTCATTCATTGGAGGCCAGGAGTTCGAGATTAGCCTGGCCAACATGGTAAGCCTCATCTCTACCAAAAATACAAAAGTTAGCTGGGCACAGTGGCAGGCACCTGTAGTCCCAGCTGCTCAGGAGGCTGAGGCAGGAGAATTACTCGAACCCAGGAGGCAGGGGTTGCAATGAGCCGAGATCACGCTACTGCACTCCAGGCTGGGTGAGAGCGAGACTCTATCTCTCAAAAAATAAAAACCCGAAGTCCTTTCTGCTTTGCTCATCAATTTGTAGTAATCCTGCTCCCCTAAATGTGAGCCCACGGATACTTGCTGAGTGCCTCTCACCAGCCAGGCTCTGCTCTGGGCACTGAGGCTATGACAGAGACCAAAGCAGGCCAAGGCACTGCTTCTGGGAAGCATACTTTATTAAAAGGGCAAGTTTTTTTTCATGTTGTCTTTTTTTTTTTTTTTTTTGAGACGGAGTTTTGCTCTTGTTACCCAGGCTGGAGTGCAATGGCGCGATCTCGGCTCACCGCAACCTCCGCCTCCTGGGTTCAGGCAATTCTCCTGCCTCAGCCTCCTGAGTAGCTGGGATTACAGGCACGTGCCACCGTGCCCAGCTAATTT
Organism: Callithrix jacchus; assembly: GCF_049354715.1. NCBI lineage: Eukaryota > Metazoa > Chordata > Mammalia > Primates > Cebidae > Callithrix > Callithrix jacchus. The sequence goes on along the minus strand of NC_133502.1, from coordinate 181,614,353 downwards.
TTTGTATTTTTAGTAGAGACAGGGTTTCACCATGTTGACCCGGATGGTCTCGATCTCTTGACCTCGTGATCCACCCGCCTCGGCCTCCCAAAGTGCTGGGATTACAGGTATGAGCCACCACGCCCGGCCCTCATGTTGACTTTTTGTGTGTAATTTTAGAAAGTAGAGCACACAAAAATCAGGATAGTGTGGCACTGGGCCACGAGCAAAGCCTGCAGAGAGGGAGAGACCGGGGCAGTGCTGCCCACAGGACCTGGCGCTGACCCCACATCTCGGCTTCCTTGTGTGTACGATGGGGTATGAGGAACCCTGGGGAATGCTCCCAGGCTGGGGTGAGACACACTCACTGTGCTGCTGCACAGGGACATGGAATAACTGGCGGTGAAGCTGGTCAATACTATTCATCCCCAGTTGGGTATTTTCAAACTTGTTTTCATAGTATTCAATCTTGGATTTTATATAAAGGAAATCCTATTCTTTCATGTCAGTGGGTAGCATTTGACAACATTTGACAATGCCCAGGTCTGCCTTTCCAACAGCCCCTGGGGTCTCTAATTATGTCACGAAGGTCCAAATTAAAGAACTCATGTCATCTGAATCACATATGGGCTTGGGAGAGCTGTGCACACGGGCGGTGTGGTGGTGGGTGGCAGGTGGTGGCAGTGGGTGCACTGTGAGTCACGTCCATGTGGCCTTTCATAGCTCTCAGTGAAGGAGAAACCCATCACTGATGAGAGAGTGAGTGCGTGCCTGACCTCAGGAGAGGCACTGTGCTCCAGAGGGGACACAAACCATTACCAAGAACAGAGCAGGCGAGAGCTGTGTACAGTCACAGATGCCTTGAGAAGGATGGCACTGGGTGATGGGCAGGATCAGGGGTTCTCTGAAGCGACCTCCAGCTGCACAGGGCAGACCAGGAAAAGGCAAACAGCTGGGATGAAGTGGGGCAAAGGCTTGGCAGGTGAGTGTGGCAAAGAGAGCAGGGTAGGGGAAGGACAGATGATAAAGAGGCTGTGAAATCTCTGCCAGGGACAGGGACGGTGAGGCCATGGGGAGCAAAGGAGGTAGGAAAGAGGCCGGGCGCACTGGCTCATGCCTGTAATCCCAGCACTTTGGGAGGCCGAGGTGGGCAGATCACGCAGTTGGGAGTTCAAGACCAGACTGGCCAACATGGTGAAACTCCATCTCATCTAAAAAATACAAAAATTAGCTTGGCATGGTGGCTCGTGCCTGTTGCCAGGCTGAGGTAGGAGAATTGCTTGAACCAGAACCTAGGAAGCGAAGGTTGCAGTAAGCCAAGATCGTGCCACTGCACTCCAGTCTGGGCTACTGAGCGAGACTCCATCTCAATTGAAAAAAAAAAGGAGGAAGGAAAGAGCTGGGGTCAGAGTGGCTTGCTTAGGTAGTGTCATTACTGGTGACAGCAAGGTCCAGGGAGTGGCTGGTCAGCAATGATCAGGTGGGGTAAACCAAAGGACATTTCTCAGCAGGAACTCACATGTCCCACAGTCGAGTTCTCCGCACTGTAAGAGTCCTTAGGAGTGAGGCCGACTTGGCGATCCATAGGTCACTGCTTACTAAGGCCCTGTTCTGTGCTCAGCCCTGTGCTGAAAACTGCACATACTATTTAAATGCAATCCCAATACCTCTGGTGGGTAGATACTACTATCATCCCATTTTCTTTCTTTTTTTTTTAGAGACAGTCTTGCTCTGTTACCCAGGCTGGAGTGAGTGCACTGGCGTGATCTCAGCTTACTGCAACCTCTGTCTCTCAGGTTCAAGTGATTCTCCTGCCTCAGCCTCCTGAGTAGCTGGAATTACAGGTGTGTACCACCAGCATGAGCTACTGCACCCAGCCCATCCCATTTTCAGGATGGAGAACTGAGGCTGCCTAGAGGGGTACTTACCGGTGCTGGGTCTCTGGTCGGTAGAAGTAGTCCACCGGGGCATCCAGCCGGGAGAAGATGGGTGGGGGGATGTACAGTGGCAGCTCCTGGTGGAAGAAGGCCTCTTTCTCGGGCCGGAGCATCAGTACCTTGTCATACATTGACGTATGCTTGCCGCCTGCTTCCGTATGCACGGCCAAGTACTGGAAGTCAGACATCCCTAGAAAGAGAGGCAGCCAGACGGCAGATAATGAGTCCAGGGATACCCGTTCAGGAATGGGTAGCTGCCACAAACTGACACCCACATCTGCTTAGGGAGGTGCTGAGTGGGCCGTGTGGTGGAGGCTGCAGGGTGAGGGTGGCAGGGAAACACACCCTTCCCAAATGCTTCTGCAAAGTTGGCTCAGTGTAGTCTAAGTCACTTACATACAAATTATTTTGGGGAGGTGGGGAGCTACATAATCGGTGAAGATGGAGTTCAGGTCAGTGCTTCTTAAAGGTATGTGACTTTTAACTGTAATAACTGCAATTATGTTTGCACCAACCTAATAATATGATATGAATCACCCGGGATCTTGCTAAATGTAGGTTCTGAGATGGTGCATTTCTACCAAGCTCCCAGGTGAGACTGATGCTGCCAGTCTGGAGACACACACTGGGCAGCAAGGTACTGGTTCAATTCGATAAAAACACGTGTCAAGTTTTATCAATCACTTTGGAAACCTTGTTCCAGAAAGAACAGCCCTCTTAGGTGAATGCCATGACCCAGCAGAATGACTGCAATTCAAAATGGCTGACCCATTGGAACCAGGTTCTGCTTGTCCTTTGTTTCGCTTTCTTCTTCCCCTCTTTTCTCCTTTTAGTCCTCCTTTCCTTTCTCAATCTTTACACTCTTCAGATTCTGCCTAAAACTGTAGCTGTAATTCAGCTATTTCTAAGGCTTGTTAGTAATAGGCCAGGCACCTCCCGTGGGCCAGAGCCTGGTCCATTCACAGGCACTGCCTCCCAGAATCTTCACAAGGGCCTAAGGAATGCAGGCTCTGCAGCCCACACTGCACAGACAAGGAAACTGAGGCTGAGGGAATACAAGCCACCTTCCAAAGAAACTGGCAGGGCTCAGGCAGGCACGATGCCAAAGTCTGTGTCTTTCTCACGCCCGTCTCCCTCCCTCGCCTTACTGCCTCCTCACTGGGGTTCCTGGTAGGTGGCAAACCTAATTGAGGGCTCCATGAGGGACCTTCAACCTGCTGAGAGTTCAAAGGGGTAGGAGGTCCCAAGAGGCTTCAGGAGCTAGGAGGGCAAGACCAACAGCAGCCCAGACCAAGAGAAGATTCAAAACACTATGGGGAGGGGGTAAAGACTAAAGGTCTACTGACCAAATTTGGTCCCATACAATGGTTTTATTAAAAATTAGAAGATTTCTAGTTTAAGAACACTGAAGATTGGGCAGCAATGAACCCAGAGTCTCTGGGAACTATTGGTTGGAGGGAAGAAAGGCTGCCTTCTGGATGGGGCCTGTGCTCTGCTGTGTCACCGCAGCCCCTGCCCTCATGCCTGGGCATATCCTGGCCCCCCTTACTGGTACAGATGACCCACACAGCTCCTGCAGGCAGCTGGGATAACCAACCCTGAAATAACCAGATGCTGCAAGAGTAGATTTCAGTTACCCTGAAATTTGTAAATGGTGGAGATGATGCCAAGGATCTCCATGTCAAATGTGACCTCGGGGTGGGCATCAGTGCTCAGCACCCCTTTCTGCCGCCTTGTTCTCTTCCTGATGCGGAGCAGCAGGCTGCTGGTACTGAAGCGGTTGGCACACACTGGGTGGCAGTATGGGTCCTTGGGCCGGAAGTACAGCTCCAGCCTCTTGGTGGGGTCCGCGTAGATCTGTGGCAAAGCCGAAGGAGACAGTGAAGCAATGATGAGTAAGCGGCCAGTGAGGAGCTGCTCCTCTTTCCACAAAACCCGATGGTGACCCAGGAAGGGCCAAGAGGCTCACATTTCATTCTGGGCTCTTAATTCCCAAAGGCTCATTTTTTAAACCCTTGTAGCTTAGTGTGTATCCAGTGGAGAAAATGAGAATCTTCTCCTTCCTTCTAAGAGGTTGTAAAGTTGGAGACGACAACTGCCCATTAAGTAAATGCCATCATCCATCCCGTCTCTGTTCAGTGTGGGGCATCAGTGATTCTTATGGTAATATTCGAGGGTGGTACTATCACCCTTATCTTGGAGGTCACTCAGCTTGGTGTGGGGTGGAACGGTTTGTCTAGGGCTACCTACTCTAACTACCATCCACCATAAAAGATCTCAGTATTCAGTCTCATATGCAGATGGTCTGAGGTCCAAATGAGATTAAATCAATCAGTAATTCCCATTTGGGCTCTGACTTGCTGCCACCTATAGCCTTCCAAGCACATGACACTGAATACCAACACCTTTTTGGGTCCCTCTTCTTAACCCCAGGAATAGCAACTATGTCATATGATTGTTATGATGATTAAATATGTATAAAGCACAGAGCTTGGTGCCTAACTTGTCTCATGGTAGACATTCAATATGTTGCCACCTACATGTGAATGAATGCTTGCTGCATGCTGGGTCACAGCGAGCATCGGATGTGTGCATCTGAAAGCACCAACAACGTGAAATGGGACAAGATCACCTACATACTGGTGAGCTGGCTCCCAACACCCAGAACAGGGTCTGGCCCTTAGGAAGTGGTCAGGAACTATCTAGAGAGGGAATAAAGAAGGCCTGGTGCTCAGGAATCTCCTCCTCATGAAACACACACCTCTGAGTCTTGATGGGGTGGGAATGAACCCAAAGGTGGGCCTGGCACAGGGGAGGGCTCAAGAAACATGGGAAGAGTGAATGGGTGATGAAGGTCCCTTCCCAAAGCGCTTACACTGTAGTTGGGTACAGATAATCCCTGGGGTTAGCAAGAGTAAGGATTCTGTCAAAGCCAAAAGTCAAGTGAATAATATAAAAGAAGAAAACATGATTAACTGGGGCTGTACTGGTATCCCATGCTTAATGAATTTAAGGCTTTTCCATATTCATAAAGGATGAGAAAGCAGCAGGTAAAGGCTCAGACTCTAGAGTAAGGCATGAGTTCAAATCCCCTTATACCATGTAGGAGATGTTTGACCTGAACTTTCTTGTGTCCTTATCTGAAAAATGTGAATAAAAATGGCATCTAACTCACTAGATTGCTGTAAAGACTCAATCATGCATTTGACAAGTAATTACAGAACCTGGCACTGTTACGGATGTTAGGAACAGAGAACTGCACCCAGTATGGTGACTCACATCTGTATTCCAGCACTTTGACAAGCTAAGGCAGGTGGATTGAGCCCAGGAGTTCAAGACCAGCCTGGGCAACAAAGGGAGACTGCCTCTCCACAAATAATACAAAAAACTAGCTGGGCGTGGTGGTGCATGCCTATAGTCCCAGCTATCTGGGAGGGTGAGGTTAGAAGATCACCTAAGCACAGGAAGTTGAGGCTGCAATGAGCCATGATTAGCTCCACTGTACCCCAGCCTTGGTGACAGAATGAGATCCTGATTCAAAATAAATAAATTAATAAAAATAAAGAAATACAGAATTGAACAAGAGAAGTCCCTACTCTCATGGAGTTGATAGGGCCAAGGGGCCAAGAGTGACAATATAAAGTTTTTTTTCCTTTTTTTCTTAAATGTTTTATAATTTATAAGCCTTTGTCAAAAGACAATATTTTAAAACACTTTCACATTGGAATTAACAGGATGAGGAGGTAGATAACTGGCAGTGGCCACTTTAGTTAGAGTGATGAGGGAAAATTTCTGTAAAGAAGAGACGTTTCCAGTTTTGTTACATGTAAAGAACTTACACAGAGCATCCTCCAGCTGCTCCACTTGCTGTGTGACCACAAGTGACATTCCTTCCCTCGTAAAATACAGACATTGACAGTTCCTACCTGGTAGGGTTCTAAGGAGTATGGACTGTAAGTAAGGCACCCAGAGCCGTACGTGGCACAGAATAAAATGTCAACTATCACCACCTCTAATCCTAATAACCTAACAGTCTCTCCCTCTCAATTAAGTCAAGAAAGCTTCATCTTCTCGTGCCTCAGTTTTCCACTCCGTGTAACGAGGATGAGGCAGCGCAACACACCCTGTGAGGCTGCAGAGTTGCGTTCCTGGCACCCGTGCCAAGGCTGTGGCTTACTTTTAGGGATGGAATGAAAAAAAGGCCCTAAGGGCTGGGTGCAGTGGCTCAAGCGAAAATCCCAGCAATTTGGGAGGCCTCGGCGGGCGGATCACCTGAGGTCAGGAGTTCGAGACCAGCCTAACCAACATGGCGAAACCCCGATTCTACTAAAAAAATACAAAAAATAGCCGGGCGTGGTGGTGAGTGCCTGTAATCCCAGCTCCTAGGGAGGCTGAGGGAGGAGAAAAGCTTGAACACGGGAGGCGGAGATTGCAGTAAGCCGAGATCGCGCCACTGCACACCAGTCTGGACTACAGAGCCAGACTCCATCTCAAAAAAAAAAAGCCCCTAGGGGTCTCCCTCACAGTCCCTTCCCCTCTGTTCCCTGGGTAAAAAACGACCCCTTCCCGGCAATCACAGATAGCAAAGCCCTCCCCACTGGCCGCCCAGAGTCTACCACACGCTCCGTTGCCAAGGAAACCACACATCCCAGATTCATTCGCTCTCCTTCGGCCGCCGTCAGGCGACTCCGTCTCTCTCCCGGTGTCCCGGAGATGCCCAGCCCCTTACCCGGGAGACGCCTTCCTCACCGCCCAGAGTCGGCAGCATCTTGTCCACGTCACGCACCACGCCCGGATACTCCACGCACACCATGCGTCGCTCCCGCCGCAGCTCCACGGGGACGGCGGGCCCCAGCCCCGGATCAGCCGCCTCCGCCGCCATCCCTGCGCGTCTAGCCAGGCACGCCACGGTTCGTCCCACAAAGTGCTCCCAGAGGCGTCGGCTCAATGGTTCCGCGAAGAAATCGTTCCGGGCTCCCTCACTGCTCGCGTCTCCCTAACTCCCGAGCTCAGCAAGACTCGAGGGCCTCCGGGGAGCAAAAGCCCCGTGGCTTCTGGGGAAACGATCGCCAAGTCCTCGACTTTTTATTTAAAAATAAGCGGCTTAGCCCACGGGGCGGGGCAAGCACCAGTCTCTCCCACTAGCCATCGAGGGACCCGGAGGATAATAAGACACCACCTTCCCTCGACTTCAGCCAATGTGAATCCGAAGGCCGAGCGAGTTTTTTTTTTTAGCCAATGAGAATTCCGGAGGAAGGTAGGTCCCACGTTCTCCAATTTCATTCCTTTTTTTCCATCGTTCAAACTTTTTTTTATTTACAATAATATCTAACAGTCTTTATGGGCTTAAATGTAGCAGATTATCACCTGTGCATCAAGCATTACACTTCATTCCTTTAAGATGTGCTTCATCCTCACTCAAGCTGCTTGCCACCCTCCGATTTCTGGTCCAGTCTACTCTTGTTACTCTTCACCGTGTAGATGAAGTAGGCAAGGGTCTCTTTTTCATTCACAGGTGTGTTCCTGAAGTGTCGACTCACAGTCTGTGTGTGTGTGTTTGTGGGGGGGTTCGATTTCATTCTTTTTAGCCAATAAAGAACCAGAATTTGACTACATCCCTGCCCTATTCCGGGTATTCCACCCAATGACAGCTCGGGGGCGGGTAACAGGCAGACTTCCGGCCCGCCTGCTTAGGTGGGAAAAGGTCGCGGCCTAGAATTGATTTCCGGGTCGGGGTCCACCCGGGTTTCTGTCTGTGTTGGCGCTTCTTTTCTGAAGCGTCTGCATCCCGCTCCGGACGAGGTGTCTAACCGCACCTGTAGGGGGCTGCAGGGAGCTGGAGGTGGAAAAGGCGAGCGCGAGGGAACTGTGCTGTCAACGCTCGTCTCGCCTCCACACAGAAAGCCCAGAAGCGGCGGCTCGGGGCCGAACTCTGGCATCCTGCGCTCGTCTGTTAGGCATGCAGACATTAAGCGCTTACTGTGTGCTGGACCCTACTCAGGACCCAAGGGGGAGAACAACATTGAGTAAGTGGCTGTGCGGGAGGCGCCCAGGGCAGCTATGAAGCCCTGGATTGAGGAGCGTGACCCCTCAAACAGGGAGGACATGAGGTCCGAGGTCAGAGACCCGCACCCACGAAAAGGGTGCGCCCGTCGGGCTGGCTGCTTCCCAGTGCCATGGAGAGTCCTTGAAGGTTTTTTGTCGTTGTTGTTTTTGAGCTGGAGTCTCGCTTTGTCGCCAGGCTGGAGTGCAGTGGTGCAATCTCGGCTCACTGCAACCTCCGCCTCCCGGGTTCAAGCGACTCTCCTGCCTCAGCCTCCCGAGTAGCTGGAACTACAGGCGCCCGCCACCACCCACAGCTAATTTTTGTATTTTTAGTGTAGAGACGGGGTTTCACCATGTTTGCCAGGATGGTCTCAAATTCCTGACCTCAGGTGGTCCGCTCGCCTCGGCCTCCCAAAGTGCTGGGATTACAGGCGTGAGCCACGGCGCCTGGCCCCTTGAAGGGTTTTATGCGGAGCAGTGATTCCATTCATGCATTTAAAAGACCTCTCTGCTGGGCGCGCTGGCTCATGTCTGTAATCCCAGCATTTTGGAAGGCCTAGGCGGGAGGATCACGAGGTTAGGAGATCAAGACCATCCTGACTAATACGGTGAAACCCCATCTCTACTAAAAATACAAAATAAAAATAGCCGGGCGTGGTGGCGCACGCTTGTAGTCTCAGCTACTTGGGAGGCTGAGCCAGGAGAATCACTTGAACCCGGGAGTTGGAGGTTGCAGTGAGCTGAGATCACGCCACTGCACTCCAGCCTGGTGACAAAAGAAGACTCCATCTCAAAAAAACAAAAAAAGCAAACGAAAACCTCTCTGGCTGTTGTGTGGAGAACAGATCAGAGGGGGCAAAAGTGAATTCAGATAAACCAGCTCCAAGACAGCATAATCCAGGCAAGAGATGGGGCCCGGGGTCAGGGAAGCGGTAGTGAGGACAGAAAGAAGGGACTAGGTTTGAGGATATTGGAAGGTGAGAATCATGACCGATCGCCGTGGTTCACGCCTATAATCCCAGCACTTTGGGAGGCTGAGGCAGGAGGATCGCTTGAGGCCAGGAGTTGGAGACTAGCCTGAGCAACATGGCGAGACCCCATTTCTGCCAATAAATACAAAATTAGCCGGCTGTGGTGATGCACGCCAGTAGTGGCAGCTACTCTAGAGGCTGAGGCAGGAGGATCCTTTGAGCCCTGGAGTTGGAGGCTGGGGTGAACTATGATCGTGCCACTTGCATTCCAGCCGGAAATTAGTAAGCGCAAGTGACTGACCCCTTGGGTATGGGTACCCCGAGTTTCTGAAGTGATTTTTTTTTAAAGCCAGGATCTCCCTCTGTCACCCAGGCTGGAGTGTGGTGGTGCGATCATGGCTCACTGCAGCCCAGAACTCCTGGGCTCAAGTGATCCTCCTGCCTCAGCCTCCTGAGTAGCTAGGACTGCAGGCATGCACCACCATGCCTGACTAATTTTGTATTTGTGTGTGACGACAGGGTCTCACTGTGTTGCGTATAGTGTTTTTTGTTTTTTGGGGGTTTTTTTTAGAAAAAGTCTCATTCTGTCTCTAGGCTGGAGTGCAATGGTGCAATCTGGGCTCACTGCAACCTCCAACTTCCTGGTTCAAGTGATTCTCCTGCCTCAGCCTCCTGAGTAAATGGGATTATAGGCATGCCACCATGCCCAGCTAATTTTTGTATTTTTAGTAGAGATGGGGTTTCACCATGTTGGCCAGGATGGTCTCGATCTCCTGACCGTGATTGGCCTGCCTCGGCCTCCCAAAGTGCTGGGATGACAGATGTGAGCCACCATGCTGGGCATCAGAAGAGTACCTGATTGCTCTCTATGGATTTAAGAAGGCAGAATAAACGGCTGTAAAGCACACTGAATACACTACAAAGTGTAACCTCATTGTGAAATATATTGTATTGGAAGACTCGGTCAGGAGCCCCAAAGCTTTGAAAGAATGCCCACCTCCTGAGGGTACAGTGGGGAATCAACCCCCAGCAGATGATGGATGAGTCAGAAGAACCACATTTCCACAGGGAGCTGCACTTGAGGACCTGGTGGCCCCTGACCTGCCCTCTCCAGCGGGCACCTGCACTTTCTGCCACCAAAGAGGATTCTCTGTAAGGAGGCCAGGATGATTTTCCATGCCTTGAGATGAAATTTCCTTTCAAACTTCCTGTGTCACACCTATAATCCCAGAACTTTGGGATGTTGGGGTGGGCAGATCACCTGAGGTTTGGGAGTTTGAGACCAGCCTGACCAACATGGAGAAACCCCATCTTTACTAAAAATACAAAAATTAGCCAGGTATGGTGGCGCATGCCTGTAATCCCAGCTACTTGGGAAGCTGAAGCAGGAGAATTGCTTGAACCCGGAAGGTGGAGGTTGCAGTGAGCCAGATCATGCCATTGTACTCCAGCCTGAGCAGCAAGAGTGAAACTCCGTCTCAAAAAAAAAGTAGCTTGGGCTGGGAACAGTGGCTCATTCCTGATGCCTGTAATGCCAGCACTTTGGGAGACCGAGGCGGGTAGATCACTTGAGATCAGGAGTTCGAGACCCACCTGGTCAACATTGCAAAACCCTATCTGTACCCAAAATTAGCTGAGTGTGGTGGCACATGCCTGTAATCCCAGCTACTCAGGAGACTGAGGCAGGAGACTTGCTTGAACCAAGTGAAATGGAGATTGCAGCGAGCAGAGAGTGTGCTACTGCACTCCAGCATGGGTGACAGAGTGAGACTCCATCTCAAAAAAAAAAAAAGGACTGACCATCACTAGGGGCACATGGTGCAAATGTCACAGCCCAACCTTGATGGCTCAGTTGCAGAAAGTATTGTTCTATGAACTGAGTGTTTGTCCCCACTCACCCTCCAAATTATATGTGAAACCCCTAACTGCCCTGCGCTGGTATTAGGAGTTGCTGCCTTGGGAGGTGATTAGGTCATGAGTGTGGGACCCTCACGGTGGGATTAGTGCCCTCATAGAGGAGACAAGAGTATGTACTCACTTCACTCTGCTGTGTGAGGTCACAGCAAGAAGGTGATTGCCTGCCAGCCAGGAAGAGGGCCCTGGCCAGACCCTGTATCTGCCCACATACCTTGACCTGGGACTTCTCAGCCTCCAGAACTGTGAGAAATAAATTTCCATTGTTGAAGCCCCCAGTCTATGACATTTTTTATTCTAATAGCCTGAACTACGACCAGTCACTTTACAGCAGCCACCTAGACATCCATTTACCAAGTACTCCCCGTGTTGTAGTGGATTCTGTGCTCGGCTCAGATGATGCAGTGGAGAAGACCGCCAGCCTTCACCCTCATGGAGCTCACATTTGATTCACAAATAAAAGAAATCAACACCTAATGTAATACCAGGTAATGAGGGCTTCCAGGAACAGCAAAGCCCAGAGCATTTTAACCATTTCCCTGCAGTCAGCCCTGCTGGCCCAGTCGCTGCCTCCAGACCCCAGGAAGTCATAGAGGGAGTTCTCAATTAGGTCCACACAGGCTCACATCCTCCCTGGGCAGCAGGGGCCCGAGGTGTGGAAGTTAGAAGTGGCCAGCACCCCCATGCCCTGCCACCTACAGCCCCAGCTCAAGCACAAAGGACAATTTCAGACCCAGCACTCAGTTGCCCCAGCGTCCAGCTGAAGCCAGCCCCCGCTCCTTGATCGTAGACCTGGGGAACAGCACACAGCTGTCCTGTCTGCTGAGGTGACCCAAGGCAAAAAAGGGGCTACTGGCTGATTGACATGGGCCGAATCCCATGGGGTGGGGGGCCTGACACTCTGGCCCCCCGCCACAACCCTGACACCTGACTTCTGTCTGAGGCCTTGAGTGCCTCAGTATTAAATTGTCTGGGGAGCCCCTTCTATGATATTGATCCTCTACTAACCGAAGACAAGGAGGGCTTTGAAAAATCTTTTCTTTGTGGCCAGGCATACTGGCTCACGCCTGTAATCCCAGCACTTTGGGAGGATGAGAAGGGCAGATCACTGGAGGCCAGCAGTTCGAGACCAGCCTGGCCAGCATAGTGAAACCCCATCTCCATTAAAAAAAAAAAAAAATAGCTGGGTGTGGTGGCGGGTGCCTGTAATCCCAGCTACTCAGAAGGCTGAGGCAGGAGAATTGCTTGAACCCGGGAGGCAGAAGCTGCAGTGAACCGAGATCATGCCACTGCATTCCAGCCTGGGTGACAGAGTGAGACTCCGCCCCAAAAAAAGAAGTTTTTTTCTGAGTCCCATAATCTGAATATTCCTTCCCGGGTTGCTAGGTCCATCTGTGAAGCACACAGTGGGTATTTATTTAGTACTCCCTAGTTTGGACTTGATTCCTGCACCCTGAGCCAGAGGAAGGGTGTAGCGTTGAATTTTGGCCATGAGATGGCAACAGAGCATCCTCCTAGGCAACATTGCCACCTGGTGACCATCAGTGCCCTGACGCCCTGGAAGAAAGGGCAAAGTAGCCACAGAAGGTAAACCCAGCTTGGGGAGATTAGAGCCTCATGGAAGCCATGTATGTGCTGGGCCAGTGGGCAGCAGCCTGCTCTCAATCAGATCCGACCATACACACTCCCACATTCAGGTCCAAGATGCTCTCTCACAGTTCCAATACTGGGTGGCTAACAATGGCAACCTGGGGATGGGGTTTATGCAGAGCTGTCACAATTTTCTTTTTATTTCCAAGTGGGACAAACCATTCCAAAGGATATGTTCCCTTTTAACCAATGTGTCGTTATGAAGCAAGATTAAATTACATACATATAGTACTGAATTTCAAAGTCTGTTTATAAACAGAGTTATATTCCTGAAAGAAATATTTTTTAAAATGTGCCGGCCAGAGGGAAATGTATGATAAAGCTAATACAATTTAAGCATCAGATTCCTTCAATTACATGTACTTTTTTGAAGGCCCTGGTAGATCCCTTATCATTGTATTCACATAGGCATATGTTTTTAAAAACTGAGAAGAAAAAAAACAAAACAAGATTTTAACTGCAATTTAAACTGCTGGGGTTTGTTTTTGAGACAGAATCTTGCACCATCTCAGCTCACTGCAAACTCCACCACCCGAGTTCAAGCAATTCTCCTGACTCAGCCTCCCTAGTAGCTGGACAGGCATATGCCACCACACTCAGCTAATTTTTGTATTTTTCATGCAGATGGGGTTTCACCATGTTGGCCAGGCTGGACTCAAACTCCTGACCTCAGGTGATCTACCATCTTCATCTCCCAAAGTTCTGGGATTACAGGCATGAGCCACCATGCCCGGCCTGCTGTCTCTTTCCATGGGACCTGCCCTCTATCACATGTCTTCTTGTACTGGGAGACACTGCAGCAGCCATAGGCATTTGGGGAATTTGACTAAGGGAATGCATTTAGTTTGGATTGAATGGACTGTATGCAGTCATTTCAATTTAATAGTTATCACTGATCATCTCATATAGAAATAGCTTCCAGGAATACATGTTACTACTACCTTCTGTGGCAGCGGTCTGATGTTTTGACATGTAAGTCCAGGGTCAAAGGAAGTACAGTGCTCAGAGTTAAAGGCTACTCTGTAGAAGACTTCACCATCCAGCAGAAGTGTACAATACAAAAAGAGGAATGGAAAGCGGTGCAGCCACTGTGGAAAACCATATGGGAGTTTATCAAAGTATTCGTATTTTATTTATTTATTTATTTTTGAGACCGAGTCTCACTCTGTCACCCAGGCTGCAGTGCAATGGCGTGATCTCAGCTCACTGCAGCCTCTGCCTCCCACGTTCAAGCAATTCTCCTGCCTCAGCCTCCTGAGTAGCTGGGACTACAGGCTGCATGCCCAGCTAGCTAATTTTTGTATTTTTAGTCGAGATGGGGTTTCGCTATGTTTGCCAGGCTAGTCTTGAACTCCTGACCTCAAGTGATTTGCCTGCTTTGGCCTCCCAAAATGCTGGGATTACAGGTGTGAGCCACCGTGCCTGGCCTCAAAATATTAAAAATAGGATTATGCGGCCAGGCACTGTGTCTTATGCCTATAATCCCAGCACTTTGGGAGGCCAAGACAGAAGGAACTGCTTGAATCCAGGAGTTCAAGACCAGCCTGGGCAACATAGAGAGATCTTTTCTCTTAAAAATTTTTAAAATAGGGCCATGCCAAGTGCAGTGGCTCACACCTGTAATCCCAGCACTCTGGGAGGCTGAGGCAGGTGGATCACTTGAGGTTGGGAGTTCAAGACCAGCCTGGCCAGCATGGTGAAACCCCATCTCTACTACAAATACAAAAATTTGGGAACGATCCAAGATGGCTGATCACTAACATCTCGGGATTGCAGCTCCCAGTGAAAGCGCAGAGAACAAGAGGGTGCCACACTTTCAGACAAATTTTGGTCGCTCACGGAGCAGAAGATTCCCAGTGGTGGAGCCACACGGGTCGCCAGCGCAACTCTTGTGGCCGGTGCAGCGGTTTTGCCAGCACCTCTGCCCGGCAGCTCTTGGTGCAGAGTAAACGGGACTGGTTCCCCTTCTGACCGAGGTTTGGAGCTCTGGGAAGGCAGAGTCGCCTATTACGGACTCGACAAGGAAGCCAGACTGGAGATTCCCAGGCAGAAAAGCACCATCAGTTTTAACGCTGCTGTTTTGGCCAGCGCAGTGGGTTATTCATATTTCGGCCCTGGGAATTAACAACTTGTACATCCACTCAGCGACTTAATTTGAAAGTTGGTAATTACAAAGACAACAGGTGGATAAATTTACAATGATGGGAAGAAACCAGCGTAAAATGGCTGAGAATACTCAAAATCAGAATGCCTCTCCCTCTACAGAGGATCACAATTCCTCATTAACAAGGGAACAAGGCTTGATGGAGAACGAGTGCATCCCATTAACAGAATCAGGCTTCAGAAGATGGATAATAAGAAACTTCTGTGAGTTAAAAGAACATGTTGTAGCCCAATGTAAAGAAACTAAGAACTTTGAAAAAAGGTTTGACGAAATCCTAATGAGAATAGACAACTTAGAGAGGAATATAAGTGAATTAATGGAACTGAAGAATATAATACAGGAACTCCGAGAAGTATGCACAGGTTTAAACACTCGAATTGTTCAAGCAGAAGAAAAGATATCAGAGGTTGAAGTCCAACTTAAAGAAATAAAATGAGAAAACAAGATTAGAGAAAAAAAGATAAAAAGGAATGAGCAAAGTCTCCAAGAAATGTGGGACTGTGTGAAAAGACCAAATTCATGTTTGATAGGTGTACCTGAATGTGACGGAGAGAATGAATCCAAGCTGGAAAACACCCTTCAGGATATTATTCAGGAAAATTTTCCTAAACTAGCAAAGCAGGTCAATATTCAACCCAAGGTAATACAGAGAACACCACAAAGATATTCCTCAAGAAGAGCAACCCCAAGGTACATAATCGTTAGATTCACAAGGGTTGAAGCGAAGGAGAAAATACTAAGGGCAGTCAGAGAGAAAGGTCAGGTTACCCACAAAGGGAAGCCTATCAGACTTACAGCAGATCTCTCAGCAGAAACTCTACAAGCCAGAAGAGAGTGGGAGCCAATATTCAATATCCTTAAAGAACAGAACTTTCAGCCCAGAATTTCATATCCAGCCAAACTAAGCTTTACAAGTGAAGGAAAAATAAAATCTTTTATGAACAAGCAAGTACTCAGAGATTTCATTACCACCAGGCCTGCTTTACAAGAGCTTCTGAAAGAAGCATTACACATAGAAAGAAACAACCAGTTTCTAAAAACTGGTTGTTCTATTAGCCTTTCTAAAAATATACCAAAAAGTAAAGAGCATCAACATAAAGAAGAATTTACATCAATGAATGGATAAAACAGCCAGTTAACATCAAATGGCAGTAATCCTAAATTTAAATCGACTAAATCCCCCAATCAAAAGACACAGCCAAAACCCAACGGTATGCTGCATCCAGACCCACTTCACATGCAAGGATACACAAAGACTCAAAACAAAGGGATGGAGAAAGATTTACCAACTAAATGGAGAGCAAAAATAAACAAATAAATAAAAAGCAGGAGTTGCAATTCTCGTAGCTGATAAAATATGATTTTAAAGCAACAAAGATACAGTGGTAAAAGGATCAATGCAACAACAAGAGCTAACGATCCTACCACCCAGATACATAGAGACTTAGACTCAATGAGACAGAAAATTAATAAGGTTATCAAGGACTCGAACTCAGATCCGGAACAAGTAAACTTAATAAATATTTATAGAGCTCTCCACTTTAAATACACAAAATATACATTCTTGTCAATACCACATCACACCTACTCATAGGTTTAAATGAAATGTTGATTGGCCATTATTAATATGCATTTTTTTTAAAAGAATAAAGCAACATTTCCATTCTCTCTCCCTCTTCTTATTCCTCTTTCTTCCTCCCCTTCACTCCATTTTTTTCTTTCCTTCTCTCAAAAAAAAGAAAAAAAAAATCAACTTGTAGACCTCTAGATCCAGGTCGGCAATGTCTCTCTCATTGCCTGATTTCCTTCCTTCCCTTTTCTCCCTCCCTCCCTCCCTCTCTTCCTTCCTCCCTCCCTCCCTCCCTTCCTCCTTTCCTCCCTTCCTAAAAAAAATTAAAAAAATAAATAAATAAAAAAAATAATAAAAAAAGAAATGTTATATATTCCTGGTAAGCGGACTTTTAATCGTTACGAAATGTTCTTTTTATCTCTAGTAAAGTCTAAATTGTGTGATATTAATGTAGCTGTAAGAGATTGATTTTGGTTAGTGTTTTCATGGTATATATTTTTTTCCATCTCCATCTTTTCACTTTCAATCTTTCTGTATCTTTTTTTTTTTTTTTTTTTGAGACCGAGTCTCACTCTGTTGTGCAGGCTGGAGTGCAGTGGCGCGATCTCAGCTCACTGCAACCTCGACCTCCCAGCTTCAAGTTATTCTTGTGCCTCAGCCTCCCGAATAGCTGGGACTACAGGCGTGAGCTACCATGCCTGCCTAATTGTTGTATTTTTAGTAGAGATGGGGTTTCACCATGTTGGCCAGGCTAGTCTGGAACTCCTGACCTCAGGTGATCCGCTACCCCTTGGCCTCCCAAAGTGCTGGGATTACAGGCATGAGCCACCGTGGTCGGCCACTGTATTCTTATATTTTAAGTCTGTCTCTGATAAGCAGCATGTAGCTGTTTCTCCTTTCTGTCTAAGATCCTCTGTCTCTTAGCTGGAATGTTTAATCTTTTTATATTTCACGTAATACTGATATATTTGTGTTTAAGTCTTTCACGTTGCTATTTGTTTTCTATTTGTTCTATATGCTTTTCCTTTCTTAATACTAATTATATTTTGTTATTTTATTTTTCCTCTAATGAATAGCTGGACATACTTTTGCTGGTTACCCTAGAAATTATAATATGAATCCTTCATCTAGTAAAGCCAAAGACAAATGAGTACTTCTACTACATTCATAACACGTAAAGACACATTTGAATGCTTCTTTGCTTCTTGCCTTTTCTTCTGTTGCTATCGTGTGATACATGTATGTGTGTGTGTGTGTGTGTGTGTGTGTTGTATGTATACTCTTTCCTTTTTTTTGTTTTTTTGAGACAGGGTCTTGCTCTGTCACCTGGGCTGGAGTGCAGTAGCACCCACTGCAGCCTCAACCTCCTGGGCTCAAGCTTTAAGCCCTTGACCTCTCACCTCAGCTTCCCAAGTAGCTGGGACTACAGTGCGTGCCACCACACTTGGTGATTTTATTTTGATTTTGATTTTTTGTAGAGGTGGGGTCTCACTATGTTGCCCAGGCTGGCCTTGAGCTCCTGGCCTCCAGTGATCCTACAACCTTGGATCCCCAAAGTGCTGAGATTATAGTTGTGAGCTACCACGCCCAGCTTATGTTATACTTTTAAATCAGCTTTATGGAGGTATAATTTACATGCAATAAAATACACCCAGTTTAAGTGTCTGGTTTGATGACTTTACAACTATATCAATGTAGTCACCCCAAATAATTCCCATGTTCCTTTGTAGTGAGTCACCCCACCAATGGGGCAGACAGGGGACCTGGGGGCTCTGGAAGGGGGGGTGGGTTCTTCATGTCACTGAACACTGAAACTCCTTGAATGGACAAAACGAGTAGGGTTTAGGCTATGGGACTACCTGCTGGAGGCTATGTTATTATGCACATATAAATTTAGAAATGTTATCTACTCCTGGTAAGTGAGCTTTTAGTCATTATGAAGTGTTCTTCTTTATCTCTAGTAAAGTCTAAATTTACTTTAGACCTGCTAGAGGGTGACCAAGGAAGCGTCAAAGCCCAGGACTTACTCCAACAGGCCGGGGCCACACCAGGAACTGTCCTTTCAACAAGGCCACACCCACACGGGGAAATTTATTCACAGGGGAGATGGGAGAACCCTGGACTGTCAAAAGGTGCAAAAAAACCAAATGATGCTCAAACTGAACTCATCCTGAGTCTTCCCAGATCTCTTCCCATGACTCCCTTCTGCAGGATTCTCTTTCTCAGGAATGGTGGCACCAGAAACGTGGGTATCATCCTGGATTCCCCACTTGCCCCTCGTCCATCCACTGCCACATCAGTCCACTCTCTTAAATTCATCAGGAATCCATCCTCTCCACCCAGCCATCCATCACCAATTTCAACTCACACCACTGGGGACAGCCTCCACTTGACCACTGCAAACAGCCTTCTGAGGCATCTCCCACATCCCCTTACATTTCCCTATTCAGAGGATGGGTAACTACATGCACCTGGTTCAAAATTCAAAGGCCACAAAAAGGCACTAAGTGAAAAGTCTCCCTCCCACTCCTTTCCTTTAGACACTGAGATCACCTTTTCTCTGGAGGTGATTAATGTCATCGGTTTCTTGTTTATCTCTCTGGAGACAATCTACAGTGTCATAAGTTAAATGATATATATATTCTCTACCCGCTTTTAAAAACTGCTGGGCATGGTGGCTCATGCCTGTAATCCTAGCACTTTGGGAGACCATCGCGGGCAGATTGCCTGAGCTCAGGAGTTTGAGACCAGCCGGGGCAACAAGGTGAAACCTCGTCTCTACTAAAATTAAAAAAAAAAATAGACGGGTGTGGCAGTGTGCGCCTGTAGTCCCAGCTACTCAGGAGGCTGGGGCAGGAGAATTGCTCAAACCTGGGAGGCAGAGGTTGCAGTGAGCCGAGATCGCACCATTGCACTCCAGTCTGGGCAACAGAGTGAGACTCCGTCTCAAAAAAAAAAAAAAAGAAAGAAAGCAAACAACTCACTCACAAATGGGTTTTATTATTCAACTTCCCCTGTAATAAATAGTTGCACATGCTTTTACTGGCTTCCCCAGAGATTATAATACAACTCCTTCATCTAATACAGCCACTATCAATTCCTTGACCACCAATGGTGTCTTGCTATACATTCTCTTCCTAGCTTCCTTTTTTCGCTTGGCAATATATCATGGAGATTACTCTCCATCAATTCAGAGCACTTCCTCATTTCTTTGAACAGATGGACTGTATTCCCCTGGGTGGCTGGACCATGGTTTATGTAACCAGCCCTCTTTGATGGGGTACTCAGGTTGTTTCCAACCTTTCCCAAAAACAAACACTTGCAGTGAATCACTGTAGTGTGTACACATGGGCTGGGCATCTGTACGGCATTGCCGGGCCGAAGGGTGTGTGCTTCTGTGATTTAGTCAGATATTACAACGTTGTTCCTCACTGGAGCCACAAGTTCTGTCTCTCCCACCAGGAGACCTGCCTGTGTTGGGGCCACAGGGGCCTGGGAGGACTCAAACCATCTTCCAGCGGTGATCCCCCCTTGGTTCCCTAGACCGCTGAGCTGTTCCATGTTGAGGGGCTGCCTGGCTCACCGTTTCAGCCCTGCCCCGCAGTTTTAGGCTTCCATTTACCTTGCAGGGATTCTGACCTCTCTGGCTGCCGGGACACCAGGGATGCTTCTCCCCTGAAAATGCAAATCTGATCGCATTGCCCTGGGGCAGAAACCCATACTCTAGCAGAGGCTGTGTGGGTGGGTCCTACTGCCCCACCCTGTCTTCTCCCCACCACTCCCACTTTGCCCCCTACCCCCAGATTCCTGCGATGCCAGGGTCTCCCCAGGACCTCCGTGCCTTTCCTTCCTGCTCCCCTTTTGGCTCTGGGTGACCTCCGGGAAGGAGTTTCCGCCCCCACCTGAAGAGGCCCCTCTGCACAGCACACCTGCTGCCCCCATCACTGAGGAGGGGTGGGGGCTGTCTCTTTGGGTCCTGCTTCCCCAGTGCCAAATCCATGCTGCTGAGTGAGCAAACCCGTAAATGGAGGAGAGAACCGAAGACCAAGCCGGGGAGTCTCGAGCATGCCCACAGCCCCCTACCCAGCAAAGCACAGACACCAGGGGTGCCATCCCTCCCCTCGACAGCGGCAGTGCCCCCCACCCCCAGGTCAGGGGAGAACCATTAAATCATACAGGAGTTTTGGCCAGGGCCACAACCCCACCTGCAGCTAGGAAGGTCGAGGAAAGGGGAGAGGGAGGAGGAGAAGGGAAGGGAGATGGGGAGAAGAGCAGGAAGAGAGAGGAGGGAGGGAGACGGAGGGCAGAGGAGGAGAGGGGCAGGAGGAGGGAGGTGGAGTGGAAGGGAAGGGGCCTGGAGCTGGCATTCTCCAACCTGCTCCCCTGCTCCAGGCTCGTTCCTTCCCGACCCCTCCACGCCGGCCCACAGCACCACACTGGGAAATTGCTATCTGTTTTAGGGGGTCTGTGGAGGAGAGTGGGCCACAGGTCCAGCACTGACACCTAGATTCCTTGGGAAGGGTTTACCTTCGGATGAAAAAGCCTTGGGGAAGAGGTCCTTTAAAGTTCAGTCAAACCTTGGACAAGGGCATGCCTCAGTTTCCATGTCTGTAAAACAGGGAAAAGTAGCCCCTGCTATTATATGGGAAATGCTCAGCTAGTGCCAGGCCAGACCACAGCAAGTGTGCGAGGCACAGATGGATAATGCCATCGGGGATGGGTCCTCCAAGCCAATTGGATTAGATCAGATTAGATCAGATTGAGATATCCTTCCAAGGGATGGTGGATGCTGTCCTTCAGGCACAGCTCTGGATCTAGGAAGCAGTTCTCAGACAGGTCCACAGTCCACGCAGTCTCAGGTAGGACCAACAATGATCCTGAACTGTAACTCATGGTCCCAGACAAAAGACTTGAAAGCACCCATTCCCACGTACACTTGCACTCTGTTATCCAGCCCTAGGCACTCCATGCATTGGCCCCTTTGGGTGGGTAGACCTCAGTTTGCTTGCCTATCCATCCATCCCTTCATTTACCACCCATTCACCATCCATCCATCCACCTATCCATCCCTCCATCCACCCATTCGCCATCTATCGACCCATCCATCCATCCATCCACCCACTCACCATCTATCCATCCATCCATCCATCCATCCATCCACCCATTCACCATCTATCCATCCATCCATCCATCCATCCATCCACCCATTCACCATCTATCCATCTATCCATCCACCCATTCACCATCTATCCATCCATCCATCCACCCATTCACCATCTATCCATCCATTCATTCATCCACCCATTCACCATCTATCCATCCATTCATTCATCCACCCATTCACCATCCATCCATTCATTCATCCACCCATTCACCATCTATCCATCCATTCATTCATCCACCCATTCACCA
Organism: Callithrix jacchus; assembly: GCF_049354715.1. Lineage (NCBI taxonomy): Eukaryota > Metazoa > Chordata > Mammalia > Primates > Cebidae > Callithrix > Callithrix jacchus. The sequence goes on along the minus strand of NC_133502.1, from coordinate 181,592,711 downwards.
TCTATCCATCCATCCATCCATCCACCCATTTACCATCCATCCCTCCATCCATTCACCATCCAACCATCCATATGTCCACCCATCCATCCATCCACCCATCCACCATCAATCCATCCATCCATCCATCCATCTGTTCATCCATCCCTCCATCCATCCATCCATCTGTTCATCCATCCCTCCATCCATCCATCTATCCATCTGTTCATCCATCCCTCCATCCATCCATCCATCTATCCCTCCATTTATCCATCCATCCATCCATCCATCCACCCATCCATCCATCAGTCCATCCATCCATCCATCCATCCATCCATCCATCCATCCACCCATCTGTCCATCCATTCATACATCCATCTGTTCATTCATTCATCCATCCATCTGTCCATCCATCCATCCACCATCCATCCACCCCTCCACCCATCTATCCATCCATCCATCCATCCATCCATCCATCAATCCACCTACCCATCTACCATCCATCCATCCACCCTCCACCCATCTATCCATCCATCTATCTATCTGTTGAAAAGTATTTCCTTAATGGGTGCCGTAGAATGTGTTACACAATGACACAAGTAGCTGCCTCATGACAGTTATGATCAACATCAGAGGGCAGAATTTCTGGGGGATTTGAGAGTCTATAACTGGCAAGGGGAGGCTTTTTGTGGGGTGCATGTGGGCTGGGGCTGGGATGACAAAAACTAAGAATTGGTGAAGTGAGGAAACTGCCTTCCAAGTGGAGGGAACAGCATTCCCAGAGCCTCAGAGGCAGACAAAGCCGGTCTGGGAGGAGGAAGGGGAGAAGGTCTCTGGGATTCTGGTGCTGTCGCACAGACACTCACCCCTAGAGAGAAGTGGCTCTCCCTGCAGATCTCCCACAGCCCTGAAGTTGCCTCCCTGCTCCAGCCCAAAGCAGGGCTCCCCAGCCTGTCTGCCATGAGTTGAGGAGTCATTACCTGCCCTGTCTCTCTACCTGGACCATGCATGAGCTGTTTAGGGCTGGGCTCCGGTTTTCAAGTCTTCATTCAGCAGGGACCACTATGCACACTGGCTTTTATTTGGGAGGGTGGTGCTAAAATATCCTTAGTACATTTTACCTGCTTAACCATTTCTGAGTGGCATTGGGTACATTCACATTGTTGTGCGATCATCACCACCATCCATCACCAGAACTTCTCCCAAACAGAAACTTGATACTCATCAGACACCAACTCCCCATTCTCCTCCCCCAGATCCTGCCAGCCACCATTCTACTTTCAGTGAATTTGATTCCTCTAGGGACCTTGTAGAAGTGGAATCATACTGTACTTGTCCTTTTGTGACTGGCCTGTTTCACTCAGCACGATGTCCTCAAGGTCCCTGTGCAACACGTGTCAGAACTCCATTCCTTCTGATGGCCGAGTCACAGTTCCTAGCATGGACAGGCCACGTTTTGTTTAGCCATCATCTGTGGATGGACATGTAGGGTGCCCACCTTTTGGCTGCTGGGGACGATGCTCCTCTGAAGCTCATCAGCTTTTGGCGCCTCTTTGGTGCAGAACCTTGGGCTAACTACACACCCTCTGAGCAGTTCGTATTTTGCAAACTTCGATAGCGAAGGGACTGCAGACATCGTCTTGACCAGCTCTTCCTTTTGCAGCTGAGGAAACCAAGGCCCAGGGGAAGAGAGGGACTTCCTCAAAGCAAGGCAGACGTTTGAGGAGCTCCAAGTCTGCTCAGAGGATTTAATATGCAGAGGGCCCTTGGAAGCAAGCTCACTGGCTGTGGCACCTCCTGTTTGCCCAGCTCTCTGCACCATGGCCGAGCTCTGGGCCCTCAGCTCCTGGCAGGACCATATGTCCCCTCACCGGACTTTCATGACGCCAGGCCACCCTCTCTCACACCTGCAGACTTTGTACCCACACTAGTCTAGAAGGGTTATGTGCCTGGTGCACACCCTCCCTTCCCGAACCCACTGCAGCCATCCCATGGCGTTCTGGGAAATGACCTCAGAAAGCTTCCTCAGATAAAGGAGAGTCTTCAGCATGCTGGACATCTGGACCCTTGACCCGGCACACCAAGAGCTGTGCAGGCACTTATCCCAAAGCCACCCCCATTTCAGTCAGATGCTTGTCCGCAACCCTGGGAAACAGAGACCAGGACCTGTGCCACTCCTGCTTGATGTGCACCTGGCCTCCCCAGGACGGCCTTTCGGGCAGGTTTTCTTATCTCACTTTACAGACAGCAAACGGGCTAAAAAGGAGAGCAATGACTTGCTTAGAGTGCTGGGGCCAGCGCAGAGTTCCACTTCAAATCTGTCGTTTTATTCTTCTTCACCAGCAGAGGAAGCGTAGTGACCGTCACCTTCAGGCTCATCCCCAAGATCACAGGGTCCCCTGCTGACAAGGGGCTCCCAGGGCCTAGCAGGTCTCCCGACCTGGAGATCCAGGATTTCTGGGCAGATAAGGCTGAGCTGCCTTCAGGTCCACACACAGGCCTCCCCAGAGAAGGCTCCCCACCCAGGAATGACATCCCAGCTCCTCCCTCCTCCGGGCTGGCTTCATGGGGGCAGACACCTTTACTCCTGCACACAGCTGGGCTGCGGTCCTCCAGGAGATCATGGTTTGCAGGCTGAGATGGCAGAGGGACAGCCAAGGCTGGAGGGCATTTGTGGGGCATCCTCTCATTGGACTTTCTGAGAAGGCCTCGCCCTTCTCTTTCTCCCTCCAAGGCAGGGGTTGGGATGGCAACATCAGTGCTGGCATTGGCACTTCCTCTTTGCCCAGCTCTCTGCACGGTGACGGAGCTGTGGGCCTCAGCTCCTGGCAAGGCCCTGTGTCCCCTGGCCAGACTTCCGTGAAGCCAGACTTCCCCGCCCCACACCTGCAGCGGCGCAACCCGTACTGCTCTAGGAGGTTTATCTGCCAGAGAGGCTTCGAGGGTGGGGAACGAGACCCTTATCTCCCTGCCAGGGGTCTGGCCTACGGTTGGGGCTTTGTAATCTGACATTGTGATTTTTCACCCTTGTTTTTCCCCCATGGGGGGAAGATTTGCTGAATCACCCGGGCGAGGTGGTTGGAGGAGGTAGGGGGCACCAGCTGGGGGCAGTGATAAGTCTCAGGCCGGGCTGAGGGGCGCTGGGGAGCTGCCGGGAGGAAACCCCTAACCGTGACGGTTTCCAGCTAAGATTGTAGGCTTCAAGAGCTGCCCCGGGGAGGCTGAGCCCAGGGATCCTGAACCTTCCTTCCTGAGGAGTCAGAGGAGGGCCGGGGGTGCCAGGCAAGCCCCGTGAGCATCCTATAAGCCAGCAGGGATGGAAATGCAAGGACTGTGACTGTGATAATGACCAAAGGTGCATGTGCTGGCTGCCAACCCCCAACAGGATAGCCCCCAGGACCCCTGTAGGTCACCCTTTGTACACTGACCTCCTGCAGCCCTGAGAAGGCGCTGGCTAGAGCACTGGTCCTCCACAGGTCCTGCAGGAGCTGGAGGCAGGTGGGAGGCCTCTAGTCTTCCCCAGGGCTTTGGGCCCTGCTGTTTTCTTGGCTGGGGGCAGCCCTCTCCTCTTCCCACAGATCAAATTCTTTTTGTCTTGCAAATACCTGCTTTCCTCTTAAGACTTCCCTCAGCCCCAGGGCTGGGCTTAGTGACCCCCTGGGGCCTCCAACCCCCCCCCCCCCACCGCCCCAGAGTCTCATCTCCTGCGTCTTTCCAGGGCCCTGCCCAGAGTGGACACTCAGCAAACACTGTGGAACAGAGACTTTGTACCCGTGAGGAGTGGTCTTCTATTGGTGCTAAGTCTGGGGTCGGCAAGGTGGGCAGAAATCCCCAGAGGAGCTGGGCTGGCCCCCAGGAATGCCCTCTGTGGCAGAGCGGACCCAGCTGCTGGGAGTGCTGGATCCCAGCCTGACCTCCAGGTGCCTGACCCTTAGCCTTTGCTGGGACTGGCCACACAGTAGAGACAGCTGTCCACCAGTGATCTCATGGTAGCATACAGAGATGGGGTCGTGCTGGGTGCACAGGGAGGGCTTGGAGCAGAAAGGCAGGGCCAGATGGTGCCTGAGGCTTCCCCAGGATGCTCTCTACCCGACTGATTTCTGATTCCTCCCAGAGTCTGGTGGGCAACCGCAGCCCCCGGGGAAGAGGGGTGATTGACACCCCTGAGTCAGTGGCCACATCCCTTGCTGTTCCCAAAAGGGGCTGCTGGGGCAGGAAGAGCTGCCCACGGTGGTCGCTTTGCTCCCTTCCTGCTGCCCAGCTGGGCTCGGAGATAAGTCCTTGCTGGGCTGAGAGAGGCCTGGGGGCTTAGGCGTCCTGAGAAATCATGTTCGAGTTCCCCTGACGGCCACGATAACCCCTCTATTTTTAAGAGATCTGGGAGGAAGTTCCATCACCCTTGGCAGAAATAGCTCTGGGCTTCAGCCTGGTGTCTGTAGCTCCAGCTGTCAGCAGGGACAGCCAAGGAGTGCAGCAGGATTCAGCTCATCACATCATGGGGAATACCGCCTGCTCCCCACCCCCAGACTGGGAGGACCTTTGGACCTGCAGGTCCAGCTCAGAACCTGGGCTCCAGGGTCAGAGCTTTTGGCAATGACAGTAACAACTACATTTATCGTGTGCCTACCCCGCACGCAGAGCCATTCACCAGATTCACAGGAAAGTGCTGTGATCATGCTACAAACAGGGCAGAGGGAAGAGAGGCACCTGGGAAGGCATCCGGAGGAGGCAAGGTTCGAGCTGGGCCCTGGACAGTTACAAGAGAGCCCAGCAAAGCAGTAGGAGGAGAAGAGCCCTTTGGGTAGAGGGGATGGAAAGAGCAGAGGCTGGGGGTCAAGAGATGTCTCCAGGAGGCTGAGGCGGGAGTTTGAAGCCAGAACTAACCAGGCAACAAACACCTCATCTCTACAAAAAGTACAAAATTAGCCTGGCATGGTGCCTCACACCTCTAATCGTAGCACTTTGAGAGGCTGTGGTGAGCGAATTCCTTGAGCCCAGGAGTACAAGCCCAGACTGGCAATATCAGTCTGATGCAAAAATTAGCCGGGTGTGTCGGCACATGCCTGTACTCCCAGCTACTCCAGAGGCTGAGGTGGGAGGATCACTTAAGCCCAGGAGGTTAAGGCTGCAATGAGCTGTGAATGCGCCGCTGCATCCAGCCTGGGTGCAAGAGTGAGACCCTCTCTCAACAAACAAAAGCAAAAAGAGCTGGGTGTGGTGGCTCACGCCTGTAAGCCCAGCATTTTGAGAGGCCAAGGCAGGTGGATCACCTGAGCTCGGGAGTTTGAGACCAGCCTGACCAAATGGAGAAAACCTGTCTCTACTAAAAATACAAAAAATTAGCCGGGCATGGTGGTGAATGCCTGTAATCCCAGCTACTTGGGAGGCTGAGGCAGGAAAATTGCTTGAACCTGGGAGGTGGAGGTTGCAGTGAGCTGAGATCACGGGATCACACCATTGCACTCCAGCCTGGGCAACAAGAGCAAAACTCCATTTAAAAAAAGAAAAAGAAACTGAGGCCCAGAGGGCAGTGTCTGACCAAAGCCACCCAGCAAAACAGAGTGACATCCCTGTCTCCTGACTCCCATCCCAGGCTGTCCTTCCACAGCCCCTCTCTTGTGCAAGGAAACTCAGTGCTTCTTAATGAGGCCTCTCTAGTCACCCGTCTAAGTTGGTGATCTCCATGTCATCAACACCCCACACCCTTCTTTTTTTTTTTTGAAACGGAGTCTCACTCTATCGTCCAAGCTGGAGGACAGTGGCAAGATCTCAGCTCACTGCAACCTCTACCTCATGGGTTCAAGTGATTCTCTTGCCTCACCTCAGCCTCTAGAGTAGCTGGGATTACATGCGCCACCCACCACGCCCACCTAATTTTTGTATTTTTAGTAAATAGGGAGTTTCAACCTGTTGGTCAGGCTGGTCTCAAACTCCTGACCTCAGGTGATCCACCCTCCTCAGCCTCCCAAAGTGTTGGGATTACAGGCGTGAGCCACCACACCCAGCTTTCCTGCATTCTGTTTCTCCTGGCTTGTTTAGTCTCTGTATCCCTGTTGAGCTCCAAGAGGGAGGGGATTTTGTCTGTTTTCCCCTTGGCCCTATCCTCACCACTTGTAGCAGGCACTCAAAAGATATAGGAGTTGATGAAGGAAAGATTTCTGACCCGTTAGGGTGGGCTTTGTGCCTCTGTGAGGGTCCTGGGTGCAACTCTCACACATGACTCCAGGGGACACACTGCAGGCTCTGCAGACACTGGCATGACCCCCTGCTTGCACCCCAGGCTGGCAGAGGTAGGTGCCTGCAGACTGATCCTGGACTGGGGCCATTCCCAGCAGGCCAGAGAGCCTTGGTGGGAATGCCTTTTCTTTCTCTGCCTCTTAAAACAAATGAACAAATCACCTTTCTTTCCCTCTACACCTCCCCCCAAAACATTGTTGTTAAAGAAACTAGGACGAACTATATATGTGTATGTAAAAGGGGCTTAGGTAGGTGCAGCAGCTCACACCTGTAATCCCAGCACTTGGAGGGGCCAAGGCGGGCAGATCACTTGAAGCTAGGGGTTTGAGACCAGCCTGGCCAATGTGGCAAAACCCCATCTCTACTAAAAGTACAAAAATTAGCCAGGCATGGTGGCGGGCACCTGTAATCCCAGCTACTAGGGAGGCTGAGGCAGGAGAATTGCTTGAACACAGGAGGCAGAGGCTGCAGTGAGCTGAGATAGCACCACTGCACTCCAGCCTGGGCAACAGAGTGAGACTTCATCTCAACAAAACAAAACAGACAAAAAAGGACTTACAAATCCACTCCCCCAAGATAACCCTGTGGATGCCGGCGCCTGCCTCCCCCTGCCAGGTGGCTGCGCATGGCTGAGGACCAGCCTACCGTGTGGCTGCGCTTGGGGCTAGGAGGCATTGCCTCATGTATGACTTCTCCGTGCAGATCATGAATCACTTGTTGGGCCTCGAGACCTCAGGGTGGGCGTGGGGCCTCTCAGGCTGCAGCTTTCCCTTCTCCTCCTTCCCTTCTTCCCCCTGGTCTCCTGGGTCCTTGCCCCGCCCCCTTCCTGCTCTCCTGTCCCCTCTCAAACTCAGTTTCCCCAATCATGAGAAGGGACGTAATGTTGGAAAGCTGTTCCTCCCTGGATGGAGACAAGTGGCAGGCTGGACACCCCAGAGGGTCCCACAAAAGATAAACGAAGCCTGACTCCTGAGACCTTGGGCTTGGGGTTAGGGAGGAAAAGGGCTGGAGTGGGAAGGAATGGGGTTCAGGTAATTAAAGGAGCAGCTGCCGCAGCCTGGCCCTCCTGCTCCCACTGCTTTCCACGTGCATTCTGGAGCCCCAGGACCTTCCAGAAAGCTCCCTTTCCAAGAAAGGGAGTTTTTTTCTCGAGGTCTTGTGGGAGAGCTGAGCGGCGGCAGCATGGTTTGGTGGTCTGCAAGGCTGTGCCTGGGTTTAATGGCTTCGTCAGCCTGTGCCTGCCTGGGCTGATTCCCTGCTGCAGGCTCAAGGCTGGGATGTCAAGGACCCCAAGGAACCTCGGAAGCCTCTTCCTCCCCAGCTTGTCTTTTGAGTGAAGTGGTTGGAAGTCTCTCTCTCTCTCTCTCTCCCTCTCTCCTCTGGTCCCTTTCTCCCGCTCTCTGGGCCACCAGGCCCCTGATAACACTTGGAAGGCACTATCGGTCCAGGAGCACCCTCCTGCCTGGCCCGTGGGCCTGCTCCACACTGACAGTTGGCAGCCGGCACCGTGTGATAAACTTATCATGCCAGACCTGAGCATGCCGGATGGGAACACGCCCTGCCCCAGATTTCCCTGCTGCAGCATCCCTGCAGTCCCCCTCCCCCAGGAAACCTAGGTCCTTCCTGGCTCCGTGCCAGGCCCAGCTCCAGCCAGACACCCATGGAGGTGGTCCCGGGTGGCCCCTGTCCCAGGCCAGGGAAGAGCTGGGGACCCTGTGAGGAGACACCGGGTCCGGTGTCCACCTTGCTGTTCCCAAGGCAGGCTTTCACTCTACCTACCTTGGAGGTCCTGCCCCAGCTGCTAAGAAGGAGTTGGGTGGTTGCATACCCAACCTAAACTTAGTGGGGACCTAGTAGGCACTGGTCCCAAAGGATGGGACCCAGCATCTCCAGGGAGGTGGCCCATGGAGTAGCAGGGTAGGGGCCAGGCAGCCAGCACTTGTAAAGCAGAAAGGCACCTGCCTGCAAGACTGTGCATGGCACTACAGGGGCCTGCAGCTTTGAGGGAGGGCACAGAGACAGAAACCTCAAGGCCAGGAAATTCTGTTACAGCGGAGAGAGTCTTTTTTGTCATGTCAGTGGTAATGTTATCGTGCATGCCCAATACAGAAAAATAAAACATACACACTAAAAAATAAGAAAAAAGACACTACCCTTTATCCTTGCACACTTCCTTCCGTGTGTGTGTGTGTGTAATTAACAAAATGGAATCATGGGCTGTATACTGATTTCTTAAACCACATTTTCACTTAAGATATCAATAAAATTTATTCTGTAAAATTATTTTCTCTTCTATTTATTTAGTTGCCGAAAAACTACAACAAACGCAATTTTTTTTTTATGTAATTTTGAGGTGAAGTCTCACTCTGGTTGCCCAGGCTAGAGTGCAGTGGTGCGATTTCTGCTCACTGCCTCCGGGGTTCAAGCGAGTCTCCTGCCTCAGCCTGCCAAGTAACTGGGATTACAGTTGCCTGTCAAAGTTTTGTATTTTTAGCAGAAATGGGATTTCACCATGTTGGTCAGGCTGGTCTCAAACTCCTGACCTCAAGTGATCTGCCTGTCTCGGCCTCCCAAGGCACTGGGATTACAGGCGTGAGCCGCCTCGCCCTGCTGCAAGTCTCTTTAAAGGTGGCATTGAGAGTAAAATGTAACCGTCTGTTCCAGCCCCCAGAAACAACTGCCATCGGTGGTTTTGTGGACTTTCTTCAGATGTGTTTTAGTAAGATACACAGACAGATGCTTCACAGAACCTGCACACCGGCATGCCACGTGCATTCTGTGCTTCACATCAGCCTTCTGAACTCCTTCCTGCAGGCTAAAGCATGCTTGCTCCCTTTCCTAGCCGTGTGGTCATCTGTTGCCCCAGCTGCATGGCCAGCCTCTTCCCATGGGCATTAGAATGGTTCTGATATTTTATTTTTTATTTTTTGCTCTCATTATAAGCAGGCTGAAAGATACTCTTGTAGCTGAATCTGTGTTCCCATCTATAACTACTTCTCAATTTTTTTTTTTTTGAGACAGAGTCTTGCGCTGTTACCCAGGCTGGAGTGCAGAGGTGTGATCACGGCTCACTGCAACCTCCCACTCCCAGTCCACCTCTGGGGTTCAAGCAATTCTCCTGCCTCAGCCTCCTGAGTAGCTGGGATTATAGGCGCACACCACCACAACCAGCTAAGCTTTTTATTTTATTTTATTTTTATTTTTAGTAGAGACAGTATTTCACCATGTTGGCCAGCCTGGTTTTGAACTCCTGACCTCATGATCCATCTGCCTCAGCCTCCCAAAATGCTGGGATTACAGGCATGAGCCCCATGCTTGGCCAACTTTTTTCTTTTTTTTGGTGGAGATGGGGTCTGTCTACATTGCCCAGGCCAGTCTTGAACTCCTGGGCTCAAGCAATCCTCCCACTTTGGCCTTGCAAAGTGCTATGATTTAGCCCATAGCCCATATCTATTTCTTGAAGATACATTCCTAGGAGTGGAATAGAGAGTCATGGGGGAATCACATTTCAAAAGCTTTTCTTCTGCACTTGACTTAAGGCTGAGAGGGTTCTGAACAAGAAGAGGGCATTTCAGGCAGAAGAAACACCAGGGGCAAAAGCTCCAGGGTGGGACATTGAGAGTTCTCTTAAGGCCATTTGAAAATAGCAGGTAGGGCCCTGCTGCTTGTCCAGCGAACCCAGGAGGCGGGGTGGGGTGGGGCCTCACTGTTCTGGGTCCCGCACTCCATCCAGGGCCACCCTCTCCTCCCTGAGCAGCCTCAACCAGGGAGTGGGGGACAGGCCAGGCTGACGCTGAGGCTGGAGCTGCTGGTGTTCCTGATACTGACAAGACCCGCCTCCAGCCAGTGCCCCTGCTCTGCCCCAAGGCCACTCTGCAAACCCACCTGGGTCTTCCTTCTAAAGCTCAGCCCATGTCACATCAGCTCCCCTGTGGCTTCGTCCCATAAGTTAATGGCTGGCTGTAATGCCTTTAGGAACTCCTGGGGGCCTTCAGTCTTCCCTGATGCACAGGCTGCGCCATGCTCTGCCTGCTTCCTGCACTCCTTCCTGTCTCCTTTGCATACTTCTGGCCAACCTAGATTCTTCTAATGTCTCAGCTCCTTCCCATGGAACAGCCTTCCCCCACACCAAACTGGATGGAAACCCCCATAGGGCAGGGATTGCAAAGAGGGCTTTGAAGTCCTGACCCCTGAAGACAAGGTCATAGTGAGCAGCTGGGGCTGGGGCTCAGTTCTCTAGGTGACAGGTATGAGGGATGCCTGATCTCCAGGGAAACTTCAGGACAGGTCCTGATCTTCTGGGTCATATAGAACCCTGCTTCCTTCCACTTCCCGACTGCCCCAGAGCCCAGTCCCTGACTCCTTGCCTTGGTCCGTCCATCCCTGCTTCCAGACCAGCTAGAGCCAGGCTGGGGTGCACACACGCACAAATCTCCAGACTCACCCTGGGAGACGCATTTCCATCCTTATCAGTGATTTCCATGGCGGGCTCACTGGGCACCTCCCAGTCTGTCCCTCAGGAGGCCCTGGCCCTGGGCCTGGTTGCCCTGGGGGATGTGGCCTGCTTGAAAGAGGGGCTTCTCCTGCATCCAGAGGGCATGCAGAGTGCAGGGCCTGAGGTGTAGCCTGAAGCTGTCACCACGAACAGAACATTTTATCTGAAAATTAATTCAGATGTTGCATTCCACTCCCTAATGTGGCTGCTTAGTTTTGATATTAAAATATTGGTTTTGTTAATTACCATCGAGTAAACTGATATTCCAGGTCATGTCACAAGCATCCTGTGATCTCATTCATCCCCATCTAACCCTGGGCGGCAGGGGATCAGTGCCACAGTCTAAGGAACCCTCCCACTCCACCCAGCCACCCACCCCACCATATTCTCTGCACAAGGAGCCCGCTGGAGTCATGCAATCCAGAGGCCTTAGTGAGAAGGCCACCAGATTGGGGCTGGAAGACCTGGGTTCTGTCATAGTTTGTCGTTATGTGACTGGGGCTAGCAGCTCTCCTCTCTGGGCCTCTGTTTCCTTGTGTGACACATGGAAGCCGTGGACAGTCTCCACACGGCTGGACAGTGCCTTCCAGGTCACATTGCAACTCCGGTGGCAGGAAGTGCAGGCCAGGTGATCAGCCACAGGGAGCGATGGGAAGTGGAGAATCAGTGGGGGAGCTTGAACTCCCCTCAAATCACAAACTGCAGGCGGGTGGTACTTCACAGCACCTCCTGGGTCACCTCCCTGCCCCAGTGTCACAGGCACAGCCTCTGCATCCAGAAGGAGACAGAATCTCCAGGGAACTCTGCTCCCACTGGTGCCTGTCTGCAAGTCTTCTCCAAGGCCGCCTTCTCCTGGGGGCTCCCAGGTCTGCACATGAAGCCATCCTGCAGCAGCTTCTCAAGGATGAGGAAGGGGCAGCTGCATGGCCTTCTGGCTCAATGCAACCCCCAAGCCCCAATCTACTGCCTCAGCAGAGCCAGGGAGTCCAAGCCAAGCCTTCCCAGCCAATGCAGAATCTTCCCCTAGAAGCAAGTGTGACTACCTGCCCTCTTTCTCTGCTATATGCAAATGGGGTTCTCCCCTTACCTGCCCTCTTTCTCTGCTATATGCAAATGGAGTTCCAGCCCCCCACTGCTCTGAGGCTGCTGTGGCCTCCCTCTGGCGCCAGCCCACACACCCACTCACTGGAGGAGCCCGACAAGCTTCATCTGGGTGTCACCAAACCTCAGTCTATGAAGAAGGAACCTTTTCTGGCTTCCCCTTACAGCTCGGCAACTCTGTCTTGCCCCACCCTGCTGCAGAAGTGGCTGAAATCCTGATATTAGTTTGGTTTTGTTTAGCAAACAGGGAGTATGCAAAGCAGCTCTCAATCCGTGTGTGTGCATGCGCATTGGAGATGAGTCAGGAGCCCATTCCAGACCTGGGCCCGGAAGTGTGGCTCTGGGCAAGGCCCTTCCTTCTCTGGACTTCACTGTCCTGGACTGGAGAAGAGATGGGAACAGGTGGTCTCTAAGGCTTTGTTGGCTCTGGTGCTCTGGCCACCAGGGTCCCTCCTTCTCCTGATTTCAAGAACTGGCTTTCAAGACAGGACACCCACAGGGAGCCAGCTGAGGAGGCTAGACCACCCTCCCATGCAAATCCCAAACCCACCCTCACACACCTGACAGGTTTGCTTAGAGGCATTCTGGCTAAAGGAAACAGGAAGAGCCTCTGGCAGGAAATGGATGTCAGGGTTCCGCACAGCCAAACACAGAGCCTGGGGGTGGGTGAGAATTCCAAGCCCCTGGCACACCAGAGGAGAGAACTGGAAGAAACACTTTTGGGTCTCAGTGGGAGAGGCTCCCACTCCAAGAAGAGAGCCTCCACTCAGAATCAGTTTTCTGATCCCAATTCTGCCTTTGCCTGCTGTGTGACTTTGGGCAAGTAGGCCAACCTCTCCCTCTCTCTCTGGTTCCCAAATTAACCTTAGGGAAACACTGAACACCAAGATCCTCCCCTTGGGATGGACACACGTGTGTTACACATGATAGGCTCTGAGAAGCATTTGCAATAAAGGATTTCACTGAACATGAACCCAGAGTTCCTTCCAGTTATCTGAGTGATGTGATCTCTACTCCGTCTGAAGCAAACGAACCCTTGGAGGCTGGTGGTGTGTGCTTGGGGAGCACCAGAACGGGGCCGAAGCATGTCCAGCCAGCTCCGCGGGCCTCTCTGCAGTCACAAACATGAGTCTGAGGACTTGTCATTCACTTCCCTGACGATCAATGTGAACAGCTTCTAGTTTGACCCATGTCTGAGCTGTCCACCGTGGATGGAAATCAGGCCTTCGCGTGGGACATCCGCCAATGCATGACAGGTTGAGCCTCACAAGTTGACATGTGCTCAAACACGCATTCAATGAGTCCGTTCATGAACCCAAGGCTAAATCACACTATCCACAGAAACCATCTGACAATAGCAGCATTTCTTTGGAAATAATCCTTCTTTCTCTAGGTAAGGATAAGCCCTAGTATTTATTTATTTATTTTTATGGCTGACATTTCTGAGCCTCAGTTGCCCCTTCTGGAAAATGAGAGAATGGCATTCCATGGCAGAGGGTTGTGGATTAGAGACAATGTGTGGAAACCCTTGGCTTAGCTCAGTACCTGCAAGTTCATTCAGAGGTGCCCACGGCTGTGGGCTGCGAGCAGGGGGGCAGCTGGAGCTCAGACAGAAGACCTCCTACTGAGGGGAAAGTTATCCACACGGAACTGCCATTCCATGTTTAATGGTTCCTAAGCTGTAAGCAAGGAGACTGAGTTGCTCAGTATCAAAGGAGAAGGAGGACTTCTGGTTGGATGACCCAGGGAGGCTTCATGGAGGAGATGGCTAGTAGGCCTTGCAGGATGGACAGGACTTCGGTAAGGGATGTTCACAATTCAGCAGCACTTACTACATGCTGGGCTGGCCCTGCATGCCACCTTGTAAGAATGGTCTCAGCGAATCGGTGGAAGGGACTACTGCATTTGCCATTTTACAGAGGAGGAAGCTGAGCCCCAGAGAGGTTCAGGAACTCACCTGAAGTCACACAGCTAGTCAGGTGCAGCACCAGGCTTAATTAACTTCAGCACACCTGCAAAGTCCCTTTTGCCATATAAGGTCATGTTCACAGGTTCCAGGGTTAGGATGTGGATATCATCTTTGGGGCCCTTATTCAGCTGACCACAGTGATTATGTTAAGAACCTTGAGATGGGACAAAGTATACCTGAGCTCAATGTAATCCGAAGGGTCGTTCTAACAGAGAGGCCAGAGGGTCAAAGGCAGAAGACAGAGACCCGATGACAGAAGCAGAGGTCCAAGTGACGTGCTTTGAAGGCAGAGGAAGGGGCCAAGAACAGAGGAATACAGACGGCCTCGAGAAGGAGAAAAAGACAGGAAAACAGACTCTCCTGGGAGCCTCCCACAGGAAGGAACGCAGTCCTACAAACACCTTGATGAGACTTGTTTTGAGTTCCTGGCCTCCAGAATTGTAAGAGAATAAACGTGTGTTGTTTTAAGCCACTAAGTCTGTGGTCATTTGTCACAGCAGCCACAGGAAGCAGATACTGCCCCAGCTGCAGTGGCCTTGCCCACCCCTGTGGTCTTGTCGCACAGGCCCCTTATGCTTGCTACCGGCTCGTCAGTGGGTCTGTGCACATGGGGGCCGAGTACAGGTCTCCACGACATGCCTGTGATCACCTCCATAGCCTTCTCTGCTCCTCAAGACTCCCCCAATAGCTCAGGCTATTGAGGGACAAAGGCCTCAGGACAAAGCCTCGTGCAGTCACCCTGGACCTCGCAGGCACTTAATAAATGCTGGTCACATGGCAGCAAATCTGTGTCTTTAATTTTATTGACAGCAATTAAGAGAACAGGCTTTCAACAGCAGTAACTGCCAATTTCTCCAGCCTCATGGCCTGGCTGTAGAACTGGAATCCCCAGTGGCCAGCTGAGTGCTGGTCAGAAGTAGGGGACAGTCAGCACATCTGGCCGAAGTAGAGGGGGTGCCAGGCCTCTGACTGGGGTGGGAGGCAGCTCTGACTCTCTACCTGTTGCAGCCAGAAAGAGGTCCACTAAAATCCAGCGTGACCAGTCCCAGCTCAGTGGGCAGCAGGCCTCTCCGTGGGTCCCAGCTCTGGTCTACTCTCGGCATTCCTGTCTCCCTGCGGGTATTTTAGCTTTCTGTGCTGTGCTAGAGGAAGGCACCTGAGCACACCTGGAAACAACTTGTGTTCAGAAAGACCCAGGCAGGCTCCCACACTTGGCAGCAGGAGAAATGTTGATCCAGAGAAGGAAAGTGACTTGCCCAAGGTCACACAGCAATTTGGTGAGTCTCAAAACAAGCTGGAAGACTCCCGTCCAGTCCCATCTCCAGGAGACCAAAGATCTGGGCATGTAAGGCTGGCTTCCAGGTGACAGGATTGCAGGGCAGGCTGGCCAGGAGCTGGGAGCTGGCACAGCCTCACTTGAGATTGTGCTGGCTCTCGCGGTGCCGCCTCAGGTCCACCTTGCGCTGGAAACCCTTGGCACACAGCTCACAACTGAAGGGCTTGAAGCCCGTGTGCTTGCGGCTGTGGGTGATGAGGTTGGAGCTCTGGCTGAAGGCTTTCCCACATACCTGGCACTTGTGCGGCTTCTCACCTGCAGGGAGGGCAGCACGGCACAGCAAGGGTGGGGTCAGGGCTTCCTCACCAGGCCTGCCGCTCCCCAGTCCCACCCCCAGGTTCATTTACCAATACCTCTCTCTGTTTTCTCTCATGGCCAACTCACATTCACTTTAGAAAATAATCAGAAAAGAGAGAGAAGCAAAGATACAACTCGGACCCTCCTCCCACCCCTACTGGATTATAGGGTGGTTAGGGGCAGTGGCCGAGTCATCTTGCTTATCAACACATCCCCAAGCCTGGTACACCTGGCACAAAAGAGGCACTCAGCTAATATCGAGAAGGGAATGAATAAGCAAATGAATGAACGAATGAGTGAACAAATGAATGAGTGGGTGAACAAATGAATGAGCAAATGAGAGAGTGAGTGAGTAACAAATGAACGAGCAAATGAGTGAACACATGAATGAATGAGTGAACAAATGAATGAGCAAATGAGTGAACAAAGAAATGAGCAAATGAATGAGGGAACTGAGTGAACAAATAAATGAGCAAATGAGTGAACAAATGAATGAGTGAACAAATGAATGAGCGAATGAACAAATGAATGAGCGAATGAGTGAGTGAACAAATGAATGAGCAAATGAGTGAACACATGAATGAATGAGTGAACAAATGAATGAGCAAATGAGTGAACAAAGAAATGAGCAAATGAATGAGGGAATTGAGTGAACAAATGAATGAGCAAATGAGTGAACAAAAGAATGAATGAGTGAACAAATGAATGAGCGAATGAACAAATGAATGAGCGAATGAGTGAGTGAACAATGAATGAGCAAATGAGTGGACAAATGAATGAGCAAATGAGTGAATAAATGAATGACCAAGTGAGTGAGTGAATGAGTGAATGAATGAATTAGCAATTCACCTGCTAGTCTCACTTCTGCCATGAGATCACCAGTGTTGAGATTTTGCTGTTTCCGCCTGTATTTTTTCCAGGCATTAAGTGCACTTAAGTAGCACAGGCAGCCAGCTCTCCAACAGCAGTGGCCCTCGGCTTTGTAACTAGACCCCACCCACAACCTCACACCGGGGCCTTCGATGCATTTCTCAGTGAAAGGTGCGGGTGCTCCACCCAAGGGGACTCCGGCTGGCCGGGTGAGGTTCACTCACCCGTGTGGATGTAGGTGTGCTTCTTCATGTCTGACTTCTGGTGGAAGCGCTTGCCGCAGAACTGGCAGGGGTAGGGCCGCGTGTCTGAGTGGATGAGCAGGTGGGTGGACAGTGTAGACGAGCGCTTGAAGGCCTTGCCACACATGCGGCACTCGAAGCTGCGCTCCTGCCGGAGGAAACGAGGCCCCGGGGGGTCAGGGGCAGGCGCAGGACAGGACCCGGCCGGGATGCCCTGTGGAACAGGACAGTCCGTTGGGGGCGCCTCGAGAACAGGGCCTGGAGGGCCAGGACCAGGGACCCCTCATCTATGCCTCTCAGGAGGAACTGGGGCTTGGAGCCTCTTTGGCCTCCTGTGGGATTTTTATTTGTAATTTTCACAGTATCCCGCTCAAAATAAACCTCAATGAATGTTTGTTGATTGACTGATGGACTGACTGATCTAAGAGGTTTTTTAGGGGTTCACATTTCATGACCATTAACCCAGAGTGAGTTCCTTGAGGCAGGGATGGTTGTGGTCTGCACAGAGGTTTAGTTAAGAGTCTGAAGTCTGTTAAGGGCAGGTGTTGGGGGCCCAGACTCAGGGAGGTGGGTTCTAGGGGACCTCCCCCAATTCTTGTCACTCGTAGGGGCAGGGAGAGGGACCCAGCTGCAGCCCTCAGGCTCCCTGGGGAAGCACAGAGAAGGGGGCTGGGAGTCCTGCGCTGGGCCAGGTGCCCACCTGGGAGTGAACGTGCGTGTGCTGCTCCAGGCTCACGGCGTGGCCGAAGGTTTTGCCACAGATGTCACAGGCGAAGGGCCGGGTCCCACTATGGGAGCGTCGCACATGCACTTCGAGCCCGTGAGGGGTGGAGAACACCTGGGAACAGGGGCAGCGTGTGAGGCCACTGGGGGCTGCAGAGAGGGGGACAGGCCTGGGGTCCCGTGGTCTCTTCCCTGCCCAGCTCCAGCCAAGGCTGGGTGCACAGGGGAAGAGGCACTGGACTGCTGGCTCTGCTGCTTGTTTGCTGTGTTTTCTGGGGAGGTCCTTTTCTCTCTCTGTGGCTCAGTCTCCCATCTGCAAAGTTGGATGTGAGAGAGGGAATCTGGAACTCCTCCTTGCCTCACCTAAAGGCTGAATAGCCTAGTGGTTAAGAGCTGGGAGTGCCAGAGCCGAGTTTGAGTGCTGGTCCTGATACCTACTTGCTGTCTGATCGTGGAAATGACCTAACTTCTCTGAACCTTAGTTCTTCACTGCCTCCTGGCACTCATGCCTGTCAATTGCTTTGTACAGGGCCAGGAACATGGTCAGAGCTCCATGATTGGTGATGAGGACGAACGTTTTGAATTCTTAATCCCACCAGAGTCCCAACATTCACAGCACAGGGAACGCCCAGAGCTGCCAGTGCACTGGAGAGCAGGTGCAGAGAGCGGGCCATGTGCCCACCCACACCCCTGCTGCCCACCTTGTTGCACTTTACACAGTGGTACACGTCCATGCCCGGGGAGTAGCGGAGGCTGAAGTCCAAGGGGGGCTCCGTGCTGGGCACCAGAGGGCTGCCGTACAGGCTGACAGAGTGCTCCAAGAAGGCTGACTGCATGGTGGAGGGGGCCTGCCGGTAGCTGTGGCCATAGGTTGAGGCCAGGGTGTCCCAGGAGAAGCTGGGCTTGTAGAACGGGGGTGAGTCAGACAGTGGAGAGTCCCCATCCTGTGGTCGGGACAGCACAATAGGGCCCTCTGTGGAAATAGGGACACATGCCTGGTTACTCATTTAAACACAGGGGGCTGGGCGCAGTGGCTCACACCTGCAATTCCAGCATTTTGGGAGGCTGAGGCAGGTGGATCACTTGAGGTCGGAGTTTGAGACCAGCCTAACATGGTGAAACCCTGTCTCTACCAAAAATACACAAAAATTAGCTGGGTGTGGTGGCGCATGCCTATAATCTCAGCTACTAGGGAGGCTGAGGTGGGAGAATCGCTTAAACCCGGGAGGTGGAGGTTGCAGCGAACTGAGATTGCACCACTGCACTCCAGCCTGGGCAACAGAGAGACCTTGTCTCAAAAAATAAAATGAAATAAAATAAACACAGGGCACCCACTCCACACCACTGTCCACTCCCCCCGCTTCATGACTTCATGTAATGGGTTTTAGGGTGTCAACCCAAATACTTATCGTTGGGGGTGTCTGTGTCCTCACTGTGGCTCCTCAGCTTTTCCAGCCCAGAAACACCACCACCCTCACTCTGGAGTGCCCACCTCAGTCCTGCATGGACCGGCCCAGCTGCTCCTTCTGACCTCTTCCCCCACCTAAGCTCACATCTGGGGATTAGCTCCCTGTCTGGGAGGTCCAAGCAGAAGCCACAGAGCCTGGGCTGCATCCAGTGACCTCATGGGCTCTTCCTGACTCTAGGGCCCCAAGGGACCTGCTGCAAGGGTTCCTTCCTCCTTCCTCCCTGTGGCACTCCCTAGGGAATGACTGGGGGTTGCAGCTGGGTACCTGGTGCTGGGACCATCCTGGCCAAGTTCTGGTCCTGCTCCAGCTCCGGCTCTCGTTTGAGGCTGGTCCAGTCTAGGCACTGGCTTGGGAATAGGGTGCTGAGGACAGGGCTGTTGATGAGGGCCTGGTCTCTGGCTGCTGTGGGGAGATAGGACCATCGGCATCAATAGTTGAAGCTTCTGGGAAGCCCAGAGGAGCAAGGAGGGCACTCTCTTCCTAGGAGGAGGAGGCCCAGAGACAGACCTACTTGCCGCTGCCTCTGGTCACTCACACTCTGGGGCTCTGCCCAGGGCAGCGGGGCAGGAAGAACAGGAGGAGACTGTGGGGAAGACTTTAGACCAGTTCGCTTTTCTGAGTAACCAGACTCTATCCCTAGATTGGGCCTCCAGTGAGGCCCCACGTGTCAGTAACTGAGCACTAGCTCCAACCTAAGGCTTTCATCTCCCAGCAGGGCAGAAGGGATGAGGGCATCCTTTCATCTGCAACCCACATTTACTGCATTCCTGCTTCCAGACCTGAAAGAAGAGGCTGCTGCAGGAGGGATGCCACTGCACTCCCATCACGCAGAGCAGAGAGCCCCCGTGGGTGCAACAGGGGCCAGCTGGGCTCTGACTCACCTGGGGTAAGGGCAGGAGGCCAGAGTGGTTCATCCTCCTGCGCACGGGGCTGGTGGTAGGTGTGAGCCTTCTTGCTCTTCACTAGGAAGGAGCGTGGCATTTTCAGTGTGCGCCTCACACCTGGAAGGGGGAGGGATGGGAGCAGTGGGGAAGGACAAGAGAACAACACCCTCCATATCTCAGAACCTCAACCGGGTATAGAGATTGAACACCAGCTATACCCGGTTGAATAGTGCCCCCCAAAGTTCATGTCCACCCAGAACCTGTGAATGTGACCTTATTAGAAATAGTGTCTTTTTGCAGATGTCATCAAGCTATGATGAGGTCATTCCGGGTTAGGATGGGCCCTGAATTCAGTATGACTAGTGTCCTTATAATAAGAGGGACTTCCGGAGGCCAAGGCAGGTGGATCAGCTGAGGTAGGGAGTTCAAGACCAGCCCGGGCAACATGATGAAACCCTGTTTCTACTAAAAATACAAATACTAGCCTGGCGTGGTGATGCATGTCTACAATCCCAGCTATTTGGGAGGCTGAGGCAGAAGAATCGCTTGAACCCAGGAGGTGGAGGTTGTAGTGAGCCAAGACCACTCCACTGTATTCCAGCCTGGGCAACAAGAGTAAAACTCTGTATCAAAAAAGAAGAAGAAAAAGAAAAAGGAGAAAAAAAAAAAGAGGAGGAGGAGGAGGAGAAGGAGAAGGAGGAGGAGGAGGAGGAGAAGGAGGGGGAGGAGGAGGAGGCAATTTGCACCAAGAGACACAGACAGCCAGGGACAATGCCATGTGACAGCAGACTCAGAGAGTGATGCTTCTATCAGCCGGAGAGTGCCAGGCAGGGCTCAGAGCCACCAGAATTGGGAGAGGCACATGAACAGTGGGTTGGAGTCTTCAGAAAACACCCACTTTGCTGACACCTCGATTTTGGATTTCTAGACCCCAGAACCGTGAAAGAATACATGTGTGTCATTTTTTTTTTTTTTTTTTTTTTTTTTTTTTTTTTGAGACGGAGTTTCGCTCTTGTTACCCAGGCTGGAGTGCAATGGCACGATCTCGGCTCACCGCAACCTCCGCCCCCTGGGTTCAGGCAATTCTCCTGCCTCAGCCTCCTGAGTAGCAGGGATTACAGGCACACGCCACTGTGCCCAGCTAATTTTTTGTAATTTTAAGTAGAGACGGGGTTTCACCATGTTGACCAGGTTGGTCTCGATCTGCCGACCTCGTGATCCACCCGCCTCGGCCTCCCAAAGTGCTGAGATTACAGGCTTGAGCCACCGCGCCCGGCCATGTGTGTCATTTTTAAGCCACCCGTTTGTGTCGTTTTGTTACGGCAGCTACAAATCCTAACTCCCCTCACTGCTCCTTCACCAGAGAGCGAATGCATCACCCCCTAGAAAACCCTGTGACTAGCCTGCTCCCATTGACATGCTCGGGGTTGCACTGGAGCAGAAAAGGAAAGGCAGGGGCGGGGTCTCCCTCTGTGACACATGGTAGCCCCACTTCTAGAAAGCTACATATGGGTCCCAGTGAGATTCACCTTCAGAGGCCATAGAAACAGGTGGGCTTAGGTTTTGGAATCCGAGTTCATGAGTTAGAATCTCAGCTCACTTGCTGTGCAATTTGGGACAGACACTTAACCCCTCTGGGCCTATTCCCTTTGCTGTAAGAAAGGACGTCCAGGCTTGTAGTGCTGACGAGTGCATCACAGTTGCTCAGTGTCCATCACAGGGGGCCCTGGCAGAGAGGCTGCAGCGAGCAAGAGGACATTGCCAATCCATGCGCTCCTGCAAGCTGTGAGCCACTGCTGCCAGAGCAGGGCTGCGCCCAGAGTCTGGTCCCTAGAGAGATGGGGGCCTTCTGTCTCTGGGGAGTGGGGTAGGGGGACTCAAGACCTGAGAGGACCCACCACTCCACTGCACCTGGAGGCCTGAGGTTTCATGGACACAGGAGAAGAGGCGAACATCCCCCAGCTTCTGTGGGCAGCCCAGCCCAGCATCACCACTCACCCCACCGATCAGGGAGTGGGGGAAGAAACCAAGGACCTCATCGGTCAAGGGACCATCCCAGGCAGGGCCGGGAAGTGGCAGGGCTGGACCATCCTGACCACCCCAGGACTTCTGGCTTCCCCTGCAGAGCCCACGGAGCTGACAGCCCCGCCTGGCACCCAGAATGGTTCACATCCCTGCACTCAGCCTGTGAGGCTCTCCTGGGGGCTCCTGAGAACATCTTCTGGTGGTTCTCTATCTTTTCTGCCCCCATGCTGTACCCTGGCCAATGCCAGGCCCATGCCTGAGGCCTTGGAGGAATCAGACCCCAATCCCTTGGGCCAGCCGCCATGCAAGGCTGCAGGGCTGATAGGGCCCAGAGAAGGCGGGAAAGGGATTCCAGCTGCTTCAGAACAGCAGTGAGGGCCTGGGTGATAAGGCCTCAGCCAGGGAACAGGGTGGGAGGTGGGAGATTAGAGAATGCAGCTTGGAAAAGGGCCAGGGACTCACCCCTTCCCCAAGTGGATGACCCAGAGCCAGGCAGAAGAGGGGCCTGACTGTGCCCAGGCCTGCTTCCCCCTGCCCCAGATCCTGGGGCATCAAGAGTTTGAACTGTGGGGACTTCACACAGGGGGCCCAGGCTCAGGCCCAGCCCTTCCCGGCTGTAAGGCTCATTGCTGAGCCTCAGTGTTCATATCTGCTAAATGGGGATCCCATCCAAACCCATGGGATCTCAGGGAGCGAGAAAGGACCTTTATCCATCAGGAGCAAGTATGGGAGGTGCTCAGCACGTGCCCCCTGCATCCCAGCACCCCGCCTGCTGCAGGTGCATTCAAAGGACAGGGTGAGCCCTGCGCCAGGGGCTGCAGCAGCCCCCCGGAATCCAGGGGCACACTCAAGGCCCTGTACTCTCTAAGCTCTAAAATTAGGAAAAAGGACCTTGAAGGCCTCTGGGGTCCCTTCCCGCGGTCAGATTCTCAGCCTTCTGAACACAGGCTCGGGCTGGGGGCAGCCCACGGCCTTATCTCCCAGGGACACATCTTCCTCCTCCTGCCTCCTCCCCCTCCCTCACCAGGGCTCCCCACACCCACCTTCCTGCCCGCTTCTAATTCTTCTTTGCTTCAGGAAAGCCCCTGGGGAGGCCAGACCCTGGGTGGAGAAGAGGGGACCCCATGAGCAGGGGAAGGGCTGGGGGTTTGCACTTTGTTTTCAGGGGGCCTGTGAGGGCCATGGTTTGCCCATCAAAATATCAAAAGATGGTCGTTTTTACACATAACATTTATGAGGAAATCAACTAGAACCAAAGGTACTCGCTGAGGTCTCTGTGATAAGAGGCACTGGCCAACGCTTGTGGCAGGGGCTGCTTAGCCTGCCTTGCTTATCACACCTTTAACCCTGACCATGGTTGTGATGCCGAGTCCCACTGCTGTCCCATTTTGTAAAGGAGGAGTTGAAGTCTGGAGGACTCAGGGCCCCGGGGCAGAGTGAGCAGGACTGGGGTCTGTCTATCTGGCCCCCAGGTCTCCATGCCCTTGACTTTCAACCCAGGAGGTGGGCAGTTACTCGGTGCAGCATGGGTAGTAAGCGCTGGGCAGTGCCCGGCACGGCTGTCTCTCTGCAGAGGGAATGGAGCGGATGTGCTAAGGATGAAAACAGGAGTTTGAAGCTCCCCGGTGTGCCTGTGTCAAACAGTGTCTTCCCAGGTTGCAGATGGGAAAACTGAGGTATAGACAGGAAAGTGACTCAAGCCCAGGGCTCCTGGCCTGTTAAGGATTTCACTCTCAAGCCACTGTGCCGCCCAGTGCCGTCAGAGGTCCTCAGAGCACCCAGCGAACACAGCCTGCAGCACAGAGAGAAATGCAGGGTGCTGGGGCAAGAGGGGAGAAAGTCTCTGACCCCCAGGTCTTTTCCAGGCTCCTAAAAGACCCCTGTGGCTCCTGAAGAGTCTCAGTGGGGCCAGGCCGGGAACAGACTTCCCTTTAGGAAGTATTGGTCTTCCCTTCAGCTCAGGGTCCATGGAGACCCCAGGTCAACTGACTCCAGCCCGGGACCCCACAATAAGGACACTTTCTAGTGCTAATGAGTCCTGGCCAAGCAATTTCCACTTAGGCATGGTGTAAGCGGGGGCTGGCTGCTGGGATTCTCCAGCCGCAGGAAAGTGATTCCCGTGCCTTTTCTAGTGACCTCCCCTGAGCCCCACAACCCCTTTCTTGCCTCACCCCCATTATGTTCTCCCTGAACCTGGCAAGTGACAGTGATACAGCAAACGCCACGGCCAAGCCCTCCGGCTCACAGCGGGGCCAAATGCACCCAGCGAACTTCCTTTTGGCCCCTGCTAGGAGAGTGGTTTTTTTTTTTTTTAAAGAAAAAACAGGAACCAATCACCTATACTGCAGTTAATGAACAACCGCTTGGTTTTGATTCACACCAACTCCGTTCTGAGAAAGAGCTAAGAGCAGAGATTATGAAAGAAACTCAGGATTTCTTCATAAAACAGAGGCCTCGATGGTATCGGACCTCCGGAAAGAGGCCCACAGTTAACATCGCTTCATCACCCCCAGTCCTGATAGAGTCCCCCGACCCTGAGTCAGAATCTCAGCTAGTGCTTCTTAAAGAGAAGTGACCCCACACCCTGGGGAGCCCGCACCCCAACTTCCAGTTGCACTCGGGTCAACAGGCCTGTGACGTCCCTGTAATGAGGCTCCTCTTGTCTCCCAAGGAGTGGAGTCTGATTTGGGGTCCTAGAACTTGTGACCACATCAGCCACCAACCTGGGGCTTGGTTTTCCTATCTCTCAACAGGACGGTTGGGCTAAGAGATTCTAAACTTCCCTTTTGCTCCAAAATCCCGTGTAGAATTCGTTGACCTTCAGTGAGAGATTGAACCACCTTGACTAAAAGACTTGTCGCTCGGGTTCCCCTTTTGGGAGGGTTGGGTAAGACTCAGCTGGTTCTCAGGGTCAGCTAGAGAGGACCCTTTTGACTTCCTTTATGTTTAAACACTCAAGGGAGCCCGGGCACGGTGGCTCATTTCTGTAATCCCAGCACTGTGGGAGGCCAAGTCTGGGTATAATCTACTTCTGGGTATAGACCACTGCAAGGAGGATCACCTGCAGTCAGGAGTTCGAGACCAGCCTGTCCAACATGGTGAAACCCTGTCTCTACCAAAAATACAAAACATAGGCACCTGTAATCCCAGCTACTTGAGAGGCTGAGGCAGGAGAATCACTTGAACCCGGGAGGCGGAGGTTGCGGTGAGCTGAGATGGAGCCACTGCACACTAGCCTGGGTGACAAAGCAAGACTCTGTCCCCCAAAAAATAAAATAAAATAAGACTCAAGAGGAAAACAACATGTAGGAGTGGGAGGGAAATGAGCCCAGGTCAGGCCCAGGGGCCCCAGCAGAAAGTAATCCTCATCACCATCATCATCATCATCATCATCATTTTGAGACAAGGTCTCACTCTGTCACCCAGGCTGGAATGCAGTGGTGTGATCTTGGCTCACTGTAACCTTCACCTCCCAGGCTCAAACGATCCTCCCATCTCAGCCTCTCAAGTAACTGGGACTGCAGGCATACGCCACCACACCCGGCTAATTTTTGCATTTTTTGTAGAGAAGGGGTTTCGCCATGTTGTCCAAACTGGTCTAAGTCATTATTTTTATTTGAAATTTAGAAGGAGTTCTCAAATGTCTCCTCCAAAGCTCAGAGAAAGCAGTCAAAAGTGAGTGAATCTACTTCTGGGTATAGACCCAAAATCATTGGAAGTGGAGACTCAAAGATATTTGCATACTCACGTTTATGGCAGCACTATTCACAATAGGCAAAATGTGGAAGCAACCCAGGTGTTCATGGCAGATGAATGCCCAAACAACATGTGGTCTATGGCCGGGTGCAGTGCCTCACGCCTGTAATCCCAACACTTTGGGAGGCTGAGGTGGGCAGATCACCTGAGGTCAGGAGTTCGAGACCAGCCTGGCCAACATGGCAAAACCCCGTCTCTACTAAAAATACAAAAACCAGGCAGGTAGCCTGTAGTCCCAGATACTCGGGACGCTGAGGTAGGAGAATCGCTTGAACCTGGGAGGCAGAGGTTGCAGTGAGCTAAGATCATGCCATTGCGCTCCAGCCTGGGTAACAGAGTGAGACTCCATCTCAAAAAAAAAAGAAAAAAGAATTCGGACTAGCCAGACAATTAAACGTTATTTGGCCTTAAAAAGAAAGGAAATGCTGGCACATACTACAACATGGATGGACCTCGAGGATTTGTGCTAAGTGAAATAAGCCAGCCACGAAAGGACAAATACTATGTGATTCCTTATATGAGTTCCTAAAATAGGCAATTTCATAGAGACAGAAACAGACAGAGGTCGCTGGGGCAAGGCGAAGGGAATGGAAGCCACTGTGTGATTGGTATGAAGTTTCCACTTTACAAGACGAAACCATTCTGTGATGGGTGGCGGTGGTGGCTGCAAAACAATGTGAATGTACTTAATACCACTCAACAGTACACTTGAAAATAGCTAAAATAGGCTGGGCGCGGTGGCTCACGACTGTAATCCCAGCACTTTTGGGAGGCCGAAGCGGGCAGATCACCTGAGGTTGGGAGTTCGAGACCAGCCTGAACAACAGGGAGAAACCCCATCTCTACTAAAAATACAAAATTAGCCGGGCGTGGTGGCACATGCCTATAATCCCAGCTACTTGAGAGGCCGAGGCAGGAGAATCGCTTGAACCCAGGAGGTGGAGGTTGTGGTGAGCTGAGATTGCACCATTGCACTCCAGCCTGGGCGACAGAGCAAAACTGTCTCAAAAAAAAAAAAAAAAAAGAAAAGAAAACAGCTAAAATGACAAATGTTATGTTATGTGTATTTTATCACAATATAGACTAAAGCAGCTCCTGTTGACTTGAATTCCTGGAAGGGAACACAAAAAAAGCCTCCCTCTGAACTCAGGATGGGGAGCGTTTGCTGTTGTTCCTACCAAGATGCTGGATGTTGTGGCACAGGCAGTGGAGAGCCCCATTTGATCGGGCTGTTTTCCTTGGGTGATCTGTAGCTATCTGGTCCTGGAGCCTTTGAAAATCCTTGTACTGTCCAATAAGATTCTGACCTTGCCCTCCTAAAAGCCTTGGGGAGGTGGTCTGCACTGGTTTTGAGTGACTCCATTAATCAAGCCTAAACCAGGTAAAGCGTTCCAGTGTCCCCCAAGAACTTTCTTTAGGAAGACCACAGTCTGACAGAAAGAGCAAGGAGAATTACGCATTTTCTTGTCCAAAGAATTCCTTCTGCAATACTTCAGAGGATAAGTAACTTGCCATTTTGCCAGACTTGGAAGAAATATTCTACCTGTTGCCCAGGCGGTCAGGTGCAGCTCAGCTAGCTTCTAATATCTACGAGACCCATAGCCATGGATTGTAACTGAATTTGCTCCCTAAGTACTCATGAAAGCTGTGGACTTTCTCCCCAGAAAAATGGACACAGGCACATATCCACGGCAATTTGCAGACCTCCTCTTCACAAGTCCTGTTTCAGAGGGAATGTCTCTCCCCAGGTGCCTTAACACTCACACTTGTTTCTCCTCCAAAAATAGGCAGAAAGGGCTAACAACAGTCTCAGGGAGAGGAGAGCTGAAACTATCTCACCAGGATGGGTTCTATTGTTCCTGGGGCCCCAGCAGTGTACCGGAGGGGGCAGCCCTGTCGTCGTCTCCCCTTAGTAGGCTCTGAAAGAGAGAGTGCCTGCCTCTCAAAGTGTCCCAGGAATTGGCTCAAAGTGTCCCGGGAACTGGCAATGGCTAATGCCTGTGATTCCAACACTTTGGGAGGCTGAGGCGAGTGGATCATTTCAGGTCAAGAGTTTGAGACCAGCCTGGCCAGCATGGTGAAAACCCACGTCTACTAAAAATACAAAAATTAACCAGGTATGGTGGCACATGCCTGTAATTCCAGGTACTCAGAGGGCTGAGGCAGGAGAATCACTTGAACTCAGGAGTCAGAGGTTTCAGTGAGCCAAGATCGAGCCACTGTGCTCTAGCCTGGGCAACGGAGGGAGACTCTGTCTCAAAAAAAGGGGGTCCCTAGGAAATGTAGTGAAGTCCCCACAGTCTGGGACTGTCTCTGAGGGGGACGCAACTCAGGCACTTGGAAGTGTGTCGCCCTGAGCACCGCCCAAGCCCCCGGGACAGCTGGGTGTGGGTATGACTTTGTACCCCAAGGCGACATCTGTCAGTCTAAAATCAAGTTTTGAAAAGTGTTTCTGGTCAGCCAGCAAAGGCGCAGTTCCTAGCAGAGTGCCTCAGATGAGGCTGCGGTCCTCACCCCATTTCCCCCTTGGTTCCTGGCCGTCCAGAGCTTTTCCAGCCCACCTCACCCTCCACCCTTCCTTCAGCAGGAGCCTGCTGTGAAACCACCTGCTGTGCACAGGTACATTTCAAAAGAAAAGTGTACAAACGCATCCTCCAGCACTCACCTGCCGGAGCTGTCCCTCACCTGGGTTCTGCCGGAGCCTCCCGACGTGGGAACTGCAAAGCCTCTCCCCGGGACTGGTCCCCACTCTGTCAACCGTGTGACTCTTTGCACAAATAGATACTTCTCCTTTTTTTCTCTGTCTCTCTGTGTGTTTTTCCTCTTCTGTTCCCCTCCCTGATTTTCAATCTGATTATTTGTGTCAAAATCTGGCGGTGAAGAAACAGCCAATGAAGAGAGCACAGGAGCAAAGCCGTATTTGCTTATCAAAACTTTCCAGGACGCAAGACTCCAAATTCTCATTTCTAACCCTTGACACTTGGAACGGCACGCGTTCTCTCTGCAGAGAAATTCAGAATTTCACTGGAAACTTTGAATTACTTCTACACGAAAAGGAAGTAATGGTTAAATTTTAAAAATTAAAGTTAAAATAAAGCATGTACTTGTAGAACTGGACTTTGCATACAGAAGTCATAGCTCCTTGGTTTTCTTCTTTCTTTTTTCTTGCCTTTCTTCTTCCTTCCCTCCTTTCTCCCTCTTTCTTTTCCTTCTTTCTTCCTCCCTCCCTTCTTTCTTCAGTTTCTTATATTCCTTCTTCCTTCCTCCTCCCTCCCTCCCTCTCCTCCTCTCCTCTCTCTCTCTCTTTCCTCCTTTCTTCCCTCTTTCCCCCATTTATACCTCCTTCCTTCCTTCTCCCTCCTCCCATCTCCTCCCCCTCAAGTTCAGCATCATGAGGCTTGTGAGAGCCAGGGTATGCCTGCAAAGCCCCTGGTTCCTGAGCTGGTCATACTCATAGAGGCCCCTCTTGTCCTTGTAGAGGTCACATTTCAGAAGAAACATCAAATTTGCATTTCCCCCAGATATGACCTTTGAGCAGACAGAGGCACCCTGGAGGTATGGCAGTGAGTTCCAGTTCGGGTGTCGGGAGACCCGCCTGCTGAAGCTGCCATACAGATTGAAGCCCAGGTGTGCCGCCCTCTGGTGGCAGCCAAAGTGATGGGGAGGCCATTGGGGGCCTCTGGGGTGTCCCATTGATGGCGGGAGCGGGGTAGCTGGATGGAGGGAGGGAAGCTTGGCTGGGCCGGCTGGGGCATTTCTTCTCTTTGGCAGGGAGTCCCATCCCCTGGCCCCCCACCTTCTCCCTCCACTTCTGGCCCCCGCCTCCTCCCGCTTGCAGAATGACTGATTTATTTCAGGAGGTTTTGCATAAGATGAGAATGCCACAGAACAGTACTGTTAGGCTGCTTTGCCTGCTCGTCCAGCCCGGGTGCTGGAAAGATTGTTTCCCTCATAAAAAAAAACAAGTCTGGTGACAGGAAGCCCGGATTTAAACTGCAAGTTCAAGCTTCAAGGTGAAGACAAAGGGCTGTTTCAGGCAAGATCTTTCTGCTGGGCCAGCCCTGGAGCTCCAGTCAGGAGGCCACAACTCTGTGGTCACCAGGCCTCAGTAATTCTGGGATGTCAGACCCAGCCCCAGGCCACAGACAGCAGACCACTGCTCTCAGCTGCTTGGCCTCTCTTAGTGGAGAGAAACATCTTTTTAAAAAATTATTATTGGCCAGGTGTGGTGGCTCATGCCTGTAATCCTAGTACTTTGGGAGGCCAAGGCAGGCGAGGATCACCTGAGGTCGGGAGTTTGAGACCAGCCT
Source organism: Callithrix jacchus (assembly GCF_049354715.1). Lineage (NCBI taxonomy): Eukaryota > Metazoa > Chordata > Mammalia > Primates > Cebidae > Callithrix > Callithrix jacchus. The sequence continues at coordinate 181,563,021 of NC_133502.1, read as the reverse complement.
GACTAACATGGAGAAACACCGTCTCTACTAAAAACATAAAATTAGCCAGATATGGTGACACATGCCTGTAATCCAGCTACTCAGGAGGCTGAAGCAGGAGAATCACTTGAACCTTGGAGGCAGAGGTTGCAGTGAGCCCAGATCATGCCATTGCACTCCAGCCTGGGCAACAAGAGTGAAACTCTGTCTCAAAAAATATATATTATTATTTCTTAGAGACAGGGGTTGGCTTTGTAGCCCAGACTGGAGTGCAGTGTTGCAATCATAGCTCACTGCAGCCTCGACCTCTGGCTCAAGAGATCCTCTCGCTTCAGCCTCTTGAGTAAGCTGGGACTCCAGGTGAACCTCCATGCCTCGTTACTTTTTTTATTTTTTGTAGCAATGGGGTCTTGTTATGCTGACAGGCCGGTCTAAATCATTATTGTTTATTCGGAAATTAGAAGTTCTCAAATGTCTTCTCCAAAGTTCAGAGAATGCAATGTCAAAAGTGAGTGAATCTACTTCTGGGTCTAGACTCCAAATCATCGGAAGCAGACTCGAAGAGATATTTGCACACTTATATAGTGGCACTATTCACAATAGGCTGGCCTTGAACTCCTGGCCTCAAGAGATCCTCCTGCCTCAGCTTCCCAAAGTGCTGGGATTACAGGCACGAGCCACTACACCCAGCCAGGGGACACATCTTGAATATTCTGCGGGTGTTGCACATTGCCAACAATCAGCTAGAACTGTTTGTCATTATGCAGAAAACTTAAAAAATTGGCTGGGCGCGGTGGCTCACACCCGTAATCCCAGCACGTTGGGAGGCCAAGGCGGGCAGATCATGAGGTCAAGAGTTCAAACTCCATCTCTACTAAAAAAATACAAAAATTATCTAGACGTGGTGGCACACACCGGTAATCCCAGCTACTCGGGAGGCTGAGGCAGGAGAATTGCCTGAACCTGGGAGCAGATGTTGCAGTGAGCTGAGATCATGCCACTCCAGCCTGGGAAACAAAACGAGACTCCATCTCAAAAAAAAAAAAAGAAAAGGAAACTTTAAAAATTAACGTTAAATTATCTCCAAGTTAACAAGTCCCCAGTTTCCTCATGTTCTCACTTCATTCTACCCACATATCCACATTTTGCTACTGTAAACCAGCATGTCATTTTCCACGAAATGTGATTGCATTTGAGTACTTCCTAAATTCTTTTTCAGCCTCTATTGACATCTTTAATGGTTTCATGTGTTTCATGGTTTATCTCACCGAACGCTTCCTCCACTTGTTCGGGGAGTTTTTGAATAGGAAGCTGCTGTATCAGGAGTTTGCAGTTCAACTGCTGTTGAGGTGGTAATCCCTCTTTAAAGTCCAGACCTTCCCCATTGAGTAACTGTCTCAGGGACAGCCTTCTCAGACCAGACCAGGGATACAGCCTGCAGACGAAGCCACCCGGGCTCCCTTCATGGGAGAGCAGCAGCCAGGCTGCCAGTCCCATGGCATAGCAATTGAAGCCAGGGGTCTGCAGCCAGCCTCACCCAGGCCCCTACAGCACTGGACCTCCCAGGCTCTGTGTCCCCTCCAAGGGCTGCCTAAAAAGCTACCAGAACTTCCCTTAGTGGGCATCCCTGCTGTCAAGACCTTCATTTAGTCTCTCCCGAGAGCTAAATCACTTCTTCATTCCTGTGCCCATTTATCGGTGTATTTGTTCATCTAACAGTTACCATCGGGTACCTTTCAGGTATCAGTTCTTTCCCTCCCTCCCTTATCAAACATGTGTGTATCGAGCGCCTACAAAAAGGCAGCAGATGCTGGGGTTTCAAACAAGAGCCAGACTTTACATGTTCCCTCCTGGTCTAGAGGGCAGGAAAGAGCAAGCTGAAATGTACAATTTGGGGTGACAAGGGCTGTGATATAAACAGGTATACAAAAGAAGCCTGGGATAGGCTGGGTGTGGTGGCTCACGTCTGTAATCCCAGCACTCTGGGAGGCCGAGATGGGTGGATCACGAGGTCAAGAGTTCAAGACCAGCCTGGCCAACATGGTGAAAACCCATCTCTAAAAAAAAAAAAAAAGAATAAAAAAAATAAAAACAAAAGAATCCTGGGGCATTGGGAAGTGAACCCGGACTTGGGGGGTTGGTGAAGGAAGTGATATCTAAGTTGATGCTAGGCTAAGTTAGTTGGGAGAAGGAAAGTAGGGAAAAGTGTCTCAAAGAAGAATGGCATGGGCTGGGCGCGGTGGCTCAAGCCTGTAATCCCAGCACGTTGGGAGGCCAAGGCAGGCAGATGACGAGGTCAAGAGATGGAGACCATCCTGGCCAATGTGGTGAAACCCTGTCTCTACTAAAAATACAAAAATTAGCTGGGTATGATGGCATGCACCTGTGGTCTCAGCTACTCGGCAGGCTGGGGCAGGAGAATAGCTTGAACCCAGGAGGTTCAAGTGAGGTTTAAGTCAGAGGTTGCAGTGAGCCAAGATTGCACCACTGCACTCCAGCCTGGTGACAGCACGAGTCTCTGTCAGAAGAAGAAGAAGAAGAAGAAGAAGAAGAAGAAGAAGAAGAAGAAGAAGAAGAAGAAGAAGCAGCAGCAGCAGCAGCCGCGGAGGAGGAGGAGGAGGAGGAGGAGGAGGAGGAGGAGGAGGAGGAGGAGGAGGAGGAGGAGGAGCATGTGCTAAGAGCAGGAGGTCCCCTGAAGGGAAGTGACAGCAGATAAGTTTATTAGGGATGAAGCACAGAGACTGAAGGAAGGGGAGGGAAGGTTAGGACATTTGAGGTATGAGGTAGAGAGAGAGAAAGAACAAAGATCAGGAAGATTCTTTCTTGGTTTAAAAACCTTCAATAGGTGGGGCGCAGTGGCTCACGCCTGTAATTCCAGCACTTTGGGAGGCTGAGGCGGGCGGATCACGAGGTCAAGAGATTGAGACCATCCTCACCAACATGGTGGAACCCTGTCTCTACTAAAAAATACAAAAATTAGCTGGGCGTGGTGGCACACACCTGTAGTCCCGGCTACTCAGGAGGCTGAGGCAGGCAAATTGCTTGAACCCAGGAGGTGGAGATTGCAGTGAGCCGAGATTGCATCCCGGCGCTCCAACCTGGTGCCTGGCGACAGAGCAAGACTTTGTCTCAAAAAACAAAACAAAACAAACAAACAAAACCCTTCAATAATTTCCCATTACTTTCAGGACAAATATCTCAGCTTCAGAGATCAGTACTCCATGTTTTTCAAAATGTCAGTTCCCTTTCAAATGACAGCACTTTTCTAGATGTGAGTTGCAGAAATTTTCAAAAAGATGGGGTCTTACTCTGTTGCCCAGGCTGGTCTTGATCTCCTGGTCTCAGGCAATCCTCCCATGTTCCTGAGTAGTTTGGATTACAGGCACATGCTACCATGCCCAGTTCAGAAACCCAACTGAAACTCATTTAATAACAACAACCAATTAGTTCATGTCACAGAAAATGTTCAGCTTCTGACATGATTAGATCCAGATGCTCAGATGATTTTGTCTGGAATCTCACTCATTCAGGTCATTGGCACTTCTTGTGCCCTCTGCCTGGATGGCCTAACTCTCCGATTTCCCCCAGGCTGTCTCCTTTCTGTCATCCAGGTCTTAGTAGAAATGTTACTTCAGCAGAAAGACCTCCTTGGTCTTCAACTAAAGTAGGACCTGTCCACCCTAGTCACTTTCTAGTCCTTCACCCTTCCCTTTCTTCTTCTTAGCATTCACACTTATCTGAAAATATCTTGCTTGTCTTCCTACCTTTTTTCTTTTTTTGAGAAGGAGTTTTGTTCTTGTGGCCCAGGCTGGGGTGCAGTGGCCCAATCTCAGCTCACTGCAACCTCCGCCTCCCGGGTTCAAGCGATTCTCCTGCCTCAGCCTCCCAAGCAGCTGGGATTACAGACACCCACCACCACACCTGGCTAACTTTTTGTATTTTTAGTAGAGATGAGGTTTCATCATGTTGGCCAGGCTAGTCTCAAACTCCTGATCTCAGGTGATCCCCTGCCTCAGACTCCCAAAGTGCTAGGATTACAGCACCCGGCCATCTTTCTATCTTTTAATTAATGTATTTGTTGCTCCGACTTCCCACAAGGAATGTCCATGATACAAGAGCAGGAACTGTTTTTCCAGGTACACAGCTCAGGGCTTCGACTCTCCGGGACTTAGAACAGTTTGTGGGAGACACTAATGATATCTTCACAGAGTGAATGAATGAATGACTCTCTCTCTGTCTCTTGGCTTTGCTTCCCTCTGTGTTGGCCTCATCCTCACGCCGAGATCTCCACCCACTTTATTCGGCTTTCATCTATGAACCTAGGAACCCCAGTGGAAAGAGAAACTACGGCAAGAGCCAGCGACGTGGTGGCCATCAGAATAACTACAAGGTATACTGAGGCGGCAGCAGGAGCGACTAAATGACTGCACACATGCTTTGTTTGGATATGGAGTGAACACAATTATGTACCAAATTTAACTTGACAAACTTTCTATGGCCTGTCCCATGTGCATCTTATTTAAAATTTCCCCCATGGAAATAAAAAAGAAAAAAAAAAAAGAAATTTCTTCCCAATTGCTTCAGTAAGATAGCTAGGCTTGACTCTGATTGGCCCAATCTGGTCACAAGCACACCCCAGCACCAATCATTGTGGTCAGGGGGAGGGAGATGGGCCTCTCATTGGCCAGGGCTGGCAGACTTTCCTGCCAAAACCACTACGACTAAGGGAAGGGATGGGTTTGGCCGGGCGCGGTGGCTCCCGCCTGTAATCCCAGGACTTTGGAAGGCCAAGGAGGACAGATCACGAGGTCGGAGTTCGAGACCAGCCTGGTCAACGTGGTGAAACCTCGTCTCTACTAAAAATAGCTGGGTGTGGTGGTGCGCGCCTATAGTCCCAGCTACTCGGGAGGCTGAGGCAGGAGAATCGCTTCATCCTGGGAGGCAGAGGTTGCAGTGAGCTGAGATCGTCCCACTGCACTCCAGCCTGGGAGACAGAGTGAGACAACATCTCAGAAAAGAAAAAGGGATGAGTTTGAGCGGGAACAACAGCTGTCACCACACAGAATAACACCAGAGAGGCATTTGGGGCCATGGCGTCTACCTTCTAACTGTCCTGTCATTATCACCTGGATATGCTGTGTACTTTCTTGCCTCATCTGTTTCCCCTTGTCTGGAATATTCTTCCTCTTCGGCCTCCTCCTTCAAAGCCCAATCCAGCTCTCAATGCCTCCAGGAAGCCCTCCCAGATGCCCCACAATCCAGGGAGTCGCCTATTGTCTACAGGATTTGGCCCACCCATCCCTTGGATTCTTGTCTTCCTCGGTTACTCATGGGGCCTCACTTGCTTCTCGGTGAGACCAGTGGTTCCTTAAGGGCAGGAACGTCATGGGGTCCTCTGTCTGTGTGCAACGAGCATGGGCCGGGCCTCAGCACACGCTGGCCTACAGGGATCATATCAGGGCTGAACCACCACTGCCAAGGCCGGGTCACGGGCCCTCTATAAGGACAGCTCTGGCAGGTGCAGGTGGGTTGGGGAAGCTCTGGCCCGGGGTCATGGGGGTTTGGGGATGAATGTTCTGTGCTGGGTGGCATCGGGGCTATGGCACCCCCAGGCATCAGCTGTGTGAACTTGGGCAGCTTCTGGCCTTGTCTCAGAACAGCCACAGAATGTGATGGTCATGAACTGAATCCAACAGTCCTGGGAACGGGATGATGCACCCGGTGGTCCCTGCCCTCCAGGGCCTCCCAGAGAGCTTACTGGGCATTGGGGCCCACCTGCTCTTTGTACATCTCGGTGCCAGAAAAGTGCCTACTGGTTCTGTCCTGCTGCGAGTGTACTGGAGGGTGGACAGCAGTGGGCAGCAGGCCACGTAGGAAACATCTGCCTGGTCATCGGCGGCTACGGACCTCTTTCCAGGCCCAGGCTCCTTGCCAGGGACTGCAGGCAGCAGAGGTGCGGGAGCCCCGCTTGCAAACCCTGCCTGTCATCGAGGCTGGCACTGCCCTTGGACTCCCCACCCTTCAACCCGGGCGCTCCGCTTCGCATGGGAAGCAATTCACCCTGTCACCACTAGGTGGCACTCCTGCCTACCTTTCCTCGAAAAAACGCCTGAAAAAAGTGAAATTAATTATCTGTATAGAGATACATGCTGTTTAAATTACAAGGGTAATATATGATCAGAAGAAATAAGAAAAAAAATATGTACCTCTGTCCCACCCGCATTAACTTTTTTTTCCTTTAAGACAGGGTTTCACTCTGTCACCCAGGCTGGAGTGCAGTGGCTCCATCATGGCTCATGGCAGCCTTGACCTCCTGGGCACAAGCGATCCTCCTGCCTCAGCCTCCCAAGTAGCTGGGCCCATAAGCACGTGCCAGCACACCTTGCTAATTTTGCTCGTTTGTTTGTTTGTTTTTTGAGACAGTCTAGCTCTGTTGCCCAGGCTGGAGTGCAGTGGTGCCACCTCAGCTCACTGCAACCTCCACCTCCCAGATTCAAGTGATTCTCTTGCTACAGCCTCCCAAGTAGCTGGGATTACAGGCACCTGCCACCACACCCATCTAATTTCTGTATTTTTTAGTAGAGACAGGGTTTCATCATGTTGATCTGGCTGGTCTCAAACTCCTAACATCAAGTGATCTGCCCACCTCAGCCTCCAAAAGTGCTGGGATTACAGGCATGAGCCACCACTCCTGGCCACTTGGCTAATTTTTTTTTTTTTAAATTTTGTAGAGACGGGGGTCTTGCTGTGTTGTCCAGGCTGGGCTCGAACTCCTGAGCCCACAGAACCTCCTGCCTTGGCCTTCCAAAGTATTGGGATTACAAATATAAGCCATCACACCTGGTCTCAACATTAACTTTTTTTTTTTTTTTTTTTGAGACAGTCTTGCTCTGTCGCCCAGGCTGGAGTACAGTGACATGATCTTGGCTCATTGCAACCTCTGCCTTCCTGTTTCAAGTGATTCTCCTGCCTCAGCCTCCTAGGTAGCTGGGATTACAGGCATATGCCACCATGCCCAGCTAATGTTTATATTTTTAGTGGAGACAGGGTGTTGCCATGTTGACCAGGCTGGTCTTGAGCTCCCCACCTCAAAGGATCTGCCTTCCTCAGCGTCCCAAAGTGCTGTGATTACAGATGTGAGCCACTATGCCCGACCAACGGTAACATTTTTGAAGTGTATTTTTCTCGTTTCTCTCTCTCTCCCTCCCTCTGTCTCTTGCCCTCTTTCCCTCCCCCTTTCCCTTTCCCTGTCTCCATCTCTTTCCCACTTGTATGTTTATATTTTCACTTCAAATTAATCCACACTGACCCTTTGCTTTGAGTAACCACACAGGCAGATGACAACTCTTCCAGCTTGGAAGCTCAACCCTTCAACCCTTCTGCCTGAGGGAACCTCCGATGGGGATGGGCAATATTCGGGTGGGAGGCCATGCAGTGAGGTTTGGGATGCATCTGCTTCTTGAGAGGGCTGGTGTGCCTCAGAGGAGCATGGAAGGAGTAAGTGGGGGGGACACAGGGAACTTGGGTGGGAGTCAGGGACTCTGTGGGCGGGCCAACTACAGGAGAGCATTCAGGCCACAGGCCTGCCTGACGCCCACTGGAAACCCTAGTGGGGGTGTCAAACACAGGGACCCCACTTCTAGGTTTAGGAAATAAGAAGATTGAGAAGTCCATCTGGGCCTCACGCGGTGGCTCACACCCATAATCCCGGCACTTTGGGAGGCTGACATGGGATGGTTACTTGAGCCCAGGAGTTCATGACCGGCCTGGGCAATGTAGTAAGTTATGATTGCTCAGCAGAAATATTCAACAGCTGACTACAAAACTCTGCCCTTTCTCTCTTTAATCAGTTGGTTAAGAGCAGTCTTAGTTGCAGCAGCGTTAGGGTTAGGTGATGTTCTCTTCATTCTTATCAGGTGAGTGTTGCTAATTTACATGGCAGGTTGATTATTAATGAAACACCTGACATTTGGTTACTGCCCCATAAACTCTCGATGACTTCCGCATTGGTGTGCTCCCTAGAGACTCACAAAACTCCCACTCTGAGGCTGCAGAGATGAAGGGACAGCGAATGAAAGTCTGTTGAAGCTTACCGTGGGCCAGAGAGGGTGGAAGGGCTTTAGATGCCTCATCTCTGAGTCTTCTGGAGCATTTTGCCCCAGGAAATTACTGAGCAGATGACGGAAAACCAAGAACCAACCCCCAGGCAGGGCTGGCACCAGGGACAAGTCCACATAAGTCCGGGAAATCTGCCTGATCCAGTAGGACACAGACACACCCTTCTCCCCACTCCACATCCACACACATCCCCCCCTCCCCCAGCCAACACTGCACATCACAGATCAGGAAGCTTGGCCATGGATGCAGGCAACTCTGTGCTCTTCTCAACAAGCAGTGTGTGTGTGTGTGTGTGTGTGTGTGCGCGCGCGTGTGTGTTTCATTAACCAGCCTTAGGAGGGTACAAATCTCCCAGTGGGTCCTCACCTCCCTAGTCAAGCCCCTTCGAGTAACACCCCCAGCAGGTGCTGGCCTGATGTCTGGACAATTTCCACAAACAGAGGAGCTTGCTGTGGCTACCAATGGGGAGAAGCCCTGTCTCCTGTCTGGGTCAGGGAGCCTCTGACCCAGGGCTTAGCTTCAGTCTCCAGACCCAGGAAGTAACACCTCAAAGGAACATATAAGGAAATGAAGAGCCCTGGGAAGGGAAGACTTCGGAGAATGTGCACCCCTTTGCAGAACACTTGGAAATAACCCATTTGAGAAAGATCCCTCTCTTCTCCCATTGATGGGGTTCCATCTCAACACTGATCAGCACTAGGAACGTTCTGGAGGGTGGGAAATCAACACCAGCGAGCCTTCCAGCAGCCAGGATTTGCAAGCGATTTACATCTATTTTGCATGTACCTGGCTGCCTTCAGAGATTTTGAGTGTTTTATGAGAGTTCCCCTGAAGGAAGAACATTGTTCTCCTCCTGTTGCTTTTTAGCAACCCATGACAGTCAGGGTGATAAAAAAGAGGTTCTGTTATCCAAGGACGATGGAGATGCTGGGGAGAGTGGGCTCGTGAAAGCGATCTGTCAGCACAGTTCTGCAAGATGAATGTTTTGCAGTTTTAAAAGGACATTGTAATAAGCTCATGTGGAAAACAGGAAAGAGTCCTTTACAAACCATCTCACCCAGTTCCAGCAATCCCACGTGTGGATATAGACCCAATTGCATGGAAAGCAGGCACATGGAGAGATCTTTGCACACCCATGCTCACGGTAGTGTTATTACATTAGCCAAGAGGTAGAAGCAACCCAATGTCCATGACAGATGAATGCATACATGAAATGTGGTTTGTCCATGCAACAGAATATTATTCAGCCTTAGAAATGAATGAGGCTCTGACACAGGCGACAACATGGATGAACCCTGAGGACGTTATGCTAAGTGAAATAAGCCAGTCACAAAAAGATAAAGACGATGTGATTTCATTTACTGGAGTTACCTAGAGTAGTCAAAATAATAGAGACAGGCTGAGTGCAGTGGCTCACACCTGTAATCCCAACACTTTGGGAGGCCGAAGCAGGCAGATCACCTGAGGTCTGGAGTTTAAGACCTGCCTGGCCAACATGGCGAAACCCAGTCTCTACTAAAACTACAAAAAGTTAGCCAGGCGTGGTGGTGCGTGCCTGTAGTTTCAGCTACTCAGGAGGCTGAATCTCAAGAATCGCTTGATCCCAGGAGGCAGATGTTGCAGTGGGCTGATATTGGACCACTGCACTCCAGCCTGGGAGACAGAGTGAGACAGTCTCGAAAAAAAAAAAAGAGTCATAGAGACAGAAAGTGGAATGGTGGTTGCCAGGGGTTGGGGGACAGGAGATTGGGGAGTTCATGTTTAATGGGGACGGTTTTGGTTTTGCAAGATGAAAAAGTCCTGGACATGGATGGTGGTGGTGGTTGTGGAATGATATGAAAGCACGTAAGCTGATGCCACTGAACTCACACTTAAAAATGGTTAGGAGGATACACTGTATGTTCTGTGTATTTTACCACAGTTAATTGATAAAAACCACAAAACCCCTATGCCTCTAAGGTGTTCATTTTCACAGATGGGGAAAGCAGAGGTACAGGGAGGTGAACTAAGATCTAGAACCCAGGGAATGCTCCTACATTGCAATTAGGATCTCAGACTTTTCTAATTTTTTTTTTCTTTGAGATGGAGTCTCACTCTGTCACCCAGGCTGGAGTGCAATGGCGCGATCTCAGCTCACTGCAACCTTCACCTCCAGGGTTCAAGTGATTCTCCTGACTCAGCCTCCTGAGCAGCAGGGACTACAGGTGCATGCCACCACGCCCAGCTAATTCTTTGTACTTTTAATAGAGATGGGTTTTCACTGTGTTAGCAAGGATGCTAAATCTCCTGACCTCGTGATCCACCCACCTTGGCCTCCCAAAGTAGCACTTTTATGTTAATTTTATGTTATGGGATTATGGGTGTGAGCCACCGTGCCTGCCCTTACTGAATATTCTAGTTAATTTTGACCTTCAAATATGTTTTAAAGTTTATATTATATAAAATTTCAAACACAAAGGTGAATTAACCTTATCTAATGAACACCCACCTATATTCAACAATAGTTAGCCTCTGCCAAATATGCTTTCTGTCCCCCATGCGTATGTAATGTATGTAAATATATTTTACTTTGATAAAACATCAAAAATACATACATTGCAGCTGAGGGTGGTGGCTCACACCTTTAATCCCAGCACTTTGGGAGGCTGAACTGGGAGGATTGCTCAAGCATAGGAGTTCAAGACCAGCCTATGCAATGCAATGAGACCTCATCTCTACTAAAAATATGTTTGTTTGTTTTTTTAAATTAGCCAGGTGTGGTGGTGCACACCTGTAGTCCCAGGTACTCAGGATTCTGGGAGATAGAGGCTGCAGTGAGCTATGATCACCACTGCACTCCAGACTGGGTGACAGAGCAAGACTCTGTCTCAAATTTAAAAAAAAGAAAAGAAAAAGAATGGCCAGGCATAGTGGCTCATGCCTGTAATCCCAGCACTTTAAGAGGCCAAGGCAGGCAGATCATGATGTGTTATGTGTGTTATGTCTTTAGCGTCCTTATGATGGAACAGCACCCCCTGTCCCTTCCTTTTTGATAATGATTTTTCCCTAAAAGAGCCCAGGTCAGTCCAGTAGAAGGCTCACCACTGGGGACTTTCTCATTGTTTTCTCATGGTGCCATTTAACCTCGTCCTCTGCCCTCTGTGTCTTCATCCGTTTTCTGCTGCTATAACAGAATGCCACAGACTGGGTGACTTACAAAGAAAAGAGATTTATTTGCCTCACAGCTCTGGAGGCTGGGAAGATGGAGGGGCTACATCTGGTGAGGGCTTTTGTGCCGCGTTATCCCATGGAGAAAGGCAGAAGGGTAGGCGCACACAGAAGACAGAGAGACCACAAGTGGGGCTGAGTTTCCCTCCCCAAAGCACAAATTCACCCCACGGTAACACAATTAATATAATGATGAGGGCAAGGCCCAATCACTTTTTAAAGGCCCCGCCTCTTAATGCCTTCCTAATGGCAATTACATTTCAACTGAGTTTTGGAGAGGACATTCAAACCCTAGCACCCTGTGTCTTGGAACACAGATTCCCATTGCAATGCCTGGTCCTGAATAAACGTTATTTTCAAGAACTCACTGTGTCTTGGAAGTCAGGTCCTAGGCTTGACTGGATTCAGATGAGATGTTTTACACATGGATACTTTAGGCATGGGACTCATTGCATCAGAGGTCATCCCACCTTAGTGATGCTGAGTTTGGTTGAAGTGGTGACCCCCAGTTCTCTCCATCATAACAGTGAATTAAGAAGCAATCTGTGGGTTAGACTCTGTTGGCAAGCAAATGCACTTGTCTCCACAGTCTCCCCTGCTGGCTTCATCATCCATTGCATATCCTTGCTATAATCAATTATGTCACTGGTGGCTTCAAAGCTATTATTTTTCCAATTCTGTCACTCCATCTACATTTATTATCTGTAAAGAAGAGCATTCTCTCGTTAACTGGGGATGAACCACAGTTCTAACAAATGAGGTTGTAGCCAGGTGCAGTGGCTCACGCCTGTAATCCCAGCACTTTGGGAGGCTGAGATGGGTGGATCACCTGAGGTCAGGATTTCAAGACCAGCCTGATCAACATTGTGAAACCCCCATCTCTACTAAAAATACAAAAATTAACCAGACGTGGTGGTGGGTGCCCATAGTCCCAGCTACTCAGGAGGCTGAGGCAGGAGAATTACTAGAACCCAGGAGGCAGAGGTTGAAGTGAGCCGAGATCACGCCATTGCAAGCCAGCCTGGGGACAGAGAAACTTCATCTCAGAAAGAAAAAAAAGTGAGAGTGTAAGTGATTTGTTGTCTCTCCTTAATTGCGGATGTTCATAGCAAGATGATGGAATTATTTTTCTTTTTTCTTGTTCTTTTCTTTTTGAGACAGGATCTCACTGTGTTGCCCCGGCTGAAGTGCAGTGGTGTGATCACAGCTCACCATAGTCTCAAGCTCCTGGGGCTAAAGTGATTCTCCCACCTCAGCCCCTTAAGTAGCTGGAACTACAGGTGCATGCCACCATGCCTGGCTAATTTTTTTTTATTTCTTGTAGAGATGGGGTCTCACTATGTTGCCCAGGTTGGTCTCAAACTCCTGACTTCAAGCAATCCTCCTGCCGTGACCTCTCAAAGTGCTGAGATAACAGGTGTGAGCCACTGTGCTTGGCCTATTTTTCTTGTCTGTTCTCTTTTTCCCCTTAAACTTCACTATCACTATGAACTCATGGATTTTTAAAATAATTTAATTTTGACTTCTGGGATACACGTGAAGGACATGCAGGTTTGTTACATAGGTAAACATGTGCTGGAACTCATGGATTTTTATATCTTCAACATTTTACATTAAATGATATAAATTGTATTTTATGACTCCTGTGGATACTGTAACAATTACACTTTGGGTGGCTTAGACAACAGAAACTCATTGTCCTCAATTCTGGAAGCTGGAAGTCGGAAATCAAGGTGTCTGCAGGACTGGTTCCTTCCGGAGTCTCCGGGACGCACGCCTCTCTCCCAGTGCCTGCTGGCTACGGGCAATCTCCGGCATTCCTTGGCCTGCAGCTGCACCACTCCCATCTCTGCCTCTGCCTTCGTGGGGCCTCCCACTCTGTACCTATGTCTTTCCTCCTTCTGTCTTAGGTAAGGACACAGCACACTGAATTAGAACCCAGCCGGCTAGTCCAAGATGATCTCATTCTGATATCACTCATTACGTCTGCACAGACCTTTTTCCAAACATGGTCACATTCACAGGTACTGGGGGTTAGGATTTGGTCCTGTCTTTTTGGGGAGGGGTGGCTACTATTCAACCCACTACAGTTTCCTCACAGACAGCACATCCAGGCAGGTTTCTGTATGGTTTTGACATCTCCCCATCAATCTTTTTTTTTTGAGACAGAGTCTGGCACTGTTGCCTGGGCTGGAGTGCAATAGCGTGATCTCAGCTCACTGCAACCTCGGCCTCCTGAGTTCAAGCTATTCTCCTACCTCAGCCTCCCAAGTAGCTGGGATTACAGGCACCCACCACCATGCCTGGCTAATTTTTTGTATTTTTAGTAGAGACGAGGTTTCACTGTATTGGCCAGGCTGGACTTGAACTCCTGACCTCGTGATCCTCCCGCCTCGGCCTTCCAAAGTGCTGGGATTACAGGCATGAGCCACTGTGCCTGGCCACATCTCCTCATCAGTCTTTGAGCATGTCCTTGCTTTCTGACACAAGAAGGTGACCCACATGAGCTTCCTCTGCTGCATTTCAGGAAGCAGCCATTTCTTTCAGCCTAGTTCTATTTAGTGTGGGCTGGGTCTAAAGCCATGGCTAGGAGCTCTTGTTACTGGGCACCTGCCTCTAAGCTGATTCAGTGTTCAGAACTAGGAAATTGATTCTTTTTTATTTATTTTTGTAGTTATGCAGTGGGATAATCTTGGCTCATTGCAATCTCTGAGGAAGGCAAAGATTTTTAAAGAAAAAATGATGAAACCAACATGGCGAAACCTTATTTCTACTAAAATTACAAAAATTAGCCAGGCATGGTGGTGGGTGCCTGTAATCCCAGCTACTCGGGAGGCTGAGGCAGGAGAATCACTTGAAGCCAGGAAGGAGAAGTTACAGTGAACCGAGATCCTGCCACTGCACTCCAGCCTAGGTGACAGAGCGAGACTCCGTTGGAAGAAAAGAAAGAAAAAATGATGCGGATTACCGTAATTGTTTTGAGATAATTATCCTTGGCTGCAAGGATCAATAACAAGGATAGCACAGTCCTAGGCTGGACAGGCAGTTGCCGGGCAGATGTCCTCGAGGAAGTATTTGTGTGTGTGTAGAATTGTGACAGCCTTTGTGCAAGGCTGTGGTTTTTGCAAATTCTTTTGTGATAGTGATTGTGACCAGGCATTGAAGCATGAGAACCCTCCCTTCATGGTCTTCCCCGGCTCTTTTTTGTCAAGGTTTTTAATACAAGTGACTCCATTTTGATTCAGACAATTTCCAGGAGTTCCTATTGATATTCTCAGTTTGAATTTAGCATCATAGGGTTTTGTTTGTAAACAGTTAAGGGGTCCAAGAGCAGTTTTGTTATATGCATAGATTGCTTAGTAGTGAAGTCTGGTCTTTTAGTGTATCCATCACCAGATAGTGTATATTGTACCCATTAAGTAAGTTCTCAGCCTTATAGGTTATTTTTTTTATTTTTTTAGAGTCGGAGTTTCACTCTTGTTGCCCAGGCTGGAGTGCAATGGTGATATCTCGGCTCACTACAACCTCTACTTCCTGGGTTCAAGTAATTTTCCTGCCTCAGCCTCCCAAGTAGCTGGGATTACAGGCATGTGTCACCATGCCTGATTAATTTTGTATTGTTAGTGGAGACGGGGTTTCACCACGTTGGCCAGGCTGGTCTTGAACTCTTCCCACCTTGGCCTCCCAAAATGCTGGGATTACAGGTGTGAACTACTGCGCCCAGCCTGCATTACAGGTTTTAAAAAATCTTTGGTTTTATATATTTGTGTCTCTTTTCTCTTACATTGGAAATTTTGGTCCTTGACAACATTAGCATTTTTATCACTGCATTGTTCTGTGCTATAGTTCCATCAGTCTCCTATTTCTTTTCTTTTTTTAACTATTTGTAGAGGATTTTGGGCAAAAACCAGAAAACCTGCTAGACAAATTCTAAAAGAACTGTAACACAAATCAGTCCCCTAGTAATTGACAATTGGGTTGTGTCAATATTCAACTTTTGCAGATAATACCATAAGAAATGGTTTTTTTTTTTTGGCTGGGCATGGTGGCTTACACCCATAATCCTAGCACTTTGGGAGGCTGAGGCGGGTGGATCACCTGAGATCAGGAGTTTGAGACCAGCCTGGCCAATATGGTGAAACTCCATCTCTACTAAAATACAGAATTAGCTAGGCATGGTGGCACATGCCTGTAATCTCAGCTATTCAGGAAGCTGAGGCAGGAGAATCACTTGAACCAGGGAGGCAGAGGTGCCAGTGAGCCAAGATCGCGCCACTGCACTCCAGCCTGAATGACAGATTGAGACTCCATCTCAAGAGAAATAATAATAATAATATTTTTTGAAATGAAAGTTCTCACATATGTATTACTGAACCCACCCTACTAGTGCAGAACATGTAAACAAAGAGAAAAAATATATTCTTTTTTTTTTTTTTTGAGATGGAGTCTTACTCTATTGCCCGGGCTGGAATGCAGTAGTGTAATATCAGCTCACTGCAACCTCTGCCTCCTGGGTAGAAGAGATTCTCCTGCCTCAGCCTCCCAGGTAGCTGGGACTATAGGCCTGTGCCACCATGCCCAGCTTTTTTTTTTTTTTTTTTTTTTTTTAGTAGAGATGGGGTTTCACCATGTTGGCCAGGCTTGTCTCAAACTCCTGACCTTAAGTGTTCCACCCGCCTTAGCCTGCCAAAGTGTTGGGATTACAGGTGCGAGTAGCCGCACCTGGTCAAAAATGTATTCCTAATAAAACATGTCCAAATGTCCAGACATTTTCAGCTTGATATGGTGATGATGGTGACCTTGATACAACATAAATATGTCCATCATCTCATGTGTAATTCCTTATAAATCCAGCTTGGTTCTTCTTCAATACCTCCTTTTGGAGTTGTACCTGATTTTATTACCAGTTTTCATCTGATTCCACTGGGAAATGAGACAATTTTGCTTCTGTTTCTTGGCCAGGAATCACTTAATCCTGAAAGTCTTGTGAGAAGACATGACAAGAAGCTGAGTGAAACACACACCACAATGGCAGAGAAAGGAAGAAAGAGAGAAGAAAGACTCTTACATGGGCTGGGCACGGCAGCTCACGCCTGTAATCCCACACTTTGGGAGGCTGAGGCAAGTGGGTCACCTGAGGTCAGGAGTTTGAGAGCAGCCTGACCAATATGGTGAAACCCTGTCTCTACTAAAAATACAAAAAATTAGCCAGGAATGGTGACGTGCATCTGTAGTCCCAACTACTTGGGAGGCTGAGGCAGGAGAATCGCTTGAACCTTGGAGGTGGAGGTTGCAGTGAGCTGAGATGGTGCCACCGCACTCCAGCCTGTGTGACAGAGTGAAATTCTTTCTCAAAGAAAAAGAAAGAAAGAAACAATCTTGCATGCACGCATGTGTGTGTGTGTGTGTGTAGGTGTGTAAGGAAGATGCCTAGCAAAGAGAAAATGCACACATAATGGCCTTAGATACGCCAAATTCCCGTCTAGAGAGAGTGTGCCATTCTGTCCTTCCAGTCCCATAAGAGTGGATTTGTCCCGCAGCCTTGCCAGCAGGGTGGGTTGTCAAATTTGAGGAATTCAGCCAATCTGATAGGCCAGGAATGAATGACATCCCTGGGTAGTTTTAATTTGTGTTTCCCTTATGATGAGTGAGGCTAAGTCTTTTTTTATTATATTTATTTGTTTATTTATTTAGAGACGAAGTTTCACTCTGTCTCCAGGCTGGAGTGTGGTGGTGTGATCTCGGCTCACTGCAACCTCCATCTTCTGGGTTCAAGCGATTCTCCTGCCTCAGCCTCCCAAGTAGCCAGGACTACAGGCACGCACCACCACTGCCAGCTAATTTTTGTGTTTTTAGTAGAGACAGGGTTTCACCATGTTGACCAGGATGGTCTCGATCTCTTGACCTCATGATCCACCTGCCTTGGCCTCCCAAAGTGCTGGGATTATAGGCGTGAGCCACCGCGCCCGGCCAGCTAAGTCTTTTCACATGTCTTAGGGCCACTTACATTTTTCTGCAAACTTTCCATTCATGCCTTTTGCCTGTTTTTTTTTTTTTTTTGAGACGAAGTTTCGCTCTTGTTACCCAGGCTGGAGTGCAATGGTGTCATCTCGGCTCACCGCAACCTCCGCCTCCTGGGTTCAGGCAATTCTCCTGCCTCAGCCTCCCGAGTAGCTGGGACTACAGGCACGCGCCACCATGCCCAGCTAATTTTTTTTTTTTGTATTTTTAGTAAAGACGGGGTTTCACTATGTTGTCCAGGATGGTGTCGATCTCTTGACCTCGTGATCCACCCGCCTTGGCCTCCCAAAGTGCTGGGATTATAGGCGTGAGCCACCGCGCCCGGTCTTTGCCTGTTTTTTTCTATCAAATAGAATAGAAATTAAGAAATTACTTTCATAATTAAGATTGTGATATGATAGTTCTCTGTATATTAGAGGGGCCGTTTGTGATATAAGTTGCAGATGTTTTCTATCATTCATCTTCCGACTCTGCTTTGCTTGCTTCCTTCTTATGCAAAACGTTGTGTTTTGTTTTGTTTTGCTTTGCTTTGGGTTTTTGAGGTCACCTACCTTCTTGGTCTTTTATTGCTTCTGACTGGCCATTTTTAGGAAGGTGTTCTTCACTCCTGATTACAGAAAATTCACCCATGTTTTCTTCTAGCAGTCGTATGATTTCACTTTTGACACCTAAAGTTTTTTCTGGTGTAGGGTGTGAAGAGGGATCTAACTTTATCTTTTTCCAAATGGCCACTGCATATGCTTCAGGGCAGACACAGCTAAAATAAAACCTCTAGTTGTGAAGGCTGCTGCTTGGGGGAGGGGGAAATGGTCTCATGGTGACCATGAGACAGAGTCTAAGAGCCAACATGCTGTGGGCTGTGGCCCTGCACAATTCATTGCTGGGGCTGTGTAGAGATGTGATTGGGGGTTTGGGAGAGAAGGTGGCCTACCCAAGGAGACAAAACACCCCAAATTTTAAAGTTAAACTGAGCCAAGCTCAGTGGCTCATGCCTGTAATCCCAATGTTTTGGGAGGCTGAGGTGGGAGGATCTCTTGAGGCCATGAGTTTGAAATCAGCCTGGGCAACATAGTTAGACCCAATCTCTAAAAAAATAAAAATAAAAAGTATCCAGGTATAGTGGTACATGCCCATAATCCTAGCTCTTTGCGGGGGCTGAGGTGGGAGGACCACTTGAGCCCAGGAGCTTGAGGCTATAGTGAGCTATGAAGGCACCACTGCACTCCAACCAGGGACACAGTGAGACCATGTCTCAAACAATAAATTAATAAAATAAAATAAAACTGGCAGGCATCAATGTCAAGATGAAGCGTTTGCCAACATTCAACAGACAACTCTTTCCTTCTTTCCTGAACTCACAAACTTCTAGGGTTCTGCGTTGCTGATAGATAAAGTCCAGGCTGCTTCTTTAGCCCAGGGTCCTTCATACATGGCCTATCTTGCCTCCTATTCCCTACACCTGACCATTTATAAAGCAAGCAAGCCTTCTGTGGTCTTGCTTCCATGCTTCTGCTCAAGCTGGGTCCTACTGCTGTAAAGCCCATCTGCTCCATCACCGTTGATCAAATTCTTGATGAAACCAGAAGCAAAGTTCAAGTCTCACCCTCACCAGTAGTTGACCTTATCACTCTGATTTTGACCTCTTTCTCCTGCAGCACTTTGTAGGCTGGTTCTGGGCTGGACCGGGCCTTATCATAGTGGGGTTGGTCCCTCCCATATCATCTGCTGGGTCTGTGCTCCTTGATAGCAGGTCTAGGGGACTGAATTATCTCCTTATCTCACTTCATGTCTACCTGGAACCCCAGAATGTGACTTTATTTGGAAAGGGGGTATTTGCAGATGTAGTTTAGTTCAGTTGCATTCACACCGGGTTGAGGAGGGCTTTAAATCCAATGCCTGGGGCTCTTAAGAAGTGGAGCGAGCACAGAGAAACACAGAGGAGAAGGCTGCATGAAGATGGAGGCAGATACTGAGCTGATGCAGCCACAGCCAAGGAACACCAAGTATGACCGGCGACCACCAGAAGCTTGAAAAGAGGCGGGAACAGATGCTCCCTCGGAACCTTCAGAAGGAAACAACCCTGCTGACTGACACCTTGGGTTTGGGACTTTTGGCCTCGAGAATTGTGAGAGCATAATCTTCCGCTGTTGTAGTAGTTTGTAGTAACTTGTCATGGCAGCCCTGAGACATGAACATAGCAGTCATCAACAACATTTACTCAGTGCCCACTCTGCACACGTACTCTGCTAGGTATTTACATGTGTCTCTCACTGGACTGTCCATATTAACCTGTTCTCACGCTGCTGTGAAGAAACACCCGAGACAGGCTAATTTATAAAGGAAAGAGGTTTAATTGACTCACAGATCCTCAGGGCTGGGAGGGCCTCAGCAAACTTACAATCATGGCAGGAGGGGAAGCAAACACGTCCTTCTTCACATGGCAGTAGGAAAAAGAAATGCCAAGCAAAGTAGGAAAAGCCCCTTATAAAACCATCAGATCTTGTGAGAACTCACTAGCTAACGCAACAGCGTGGAATAACTGCCCCCGTGATTCAATTACTCCCACAGGTTCCCTCCCATGACACATGGGGATTATGAGAACTACAATTCAAGATGAGATTTGGGTGGAGACACAGCCATATCTATCACTGTCCTGGGAACCCTCTGAGCTGGGGATTTAAGGTAGCGGTGTCATCTCCATTTTACAGATCGAGAAACTGAGGCTTGGAGACTCACCCAGGACCACACAGCTGGATTGCAGAGCAAGGCTGTCAGTAGGCCAACTGTCTCTGTCCTCACCAGAGGGCCCAGCTCATACACTGCACACCCTCGGCTGCCATGGCCAGTTCTCCTGGCCTCATTTACCCTCTGAATACCAGCACTTCCCAAATCTCGGCCTCTGCCTTCAAGTTTAAACTCCAAATCTATGTCCATTGGGCCTGTCTCTCTAGCATCTCAATTGAGCTGGTCCCAAAGTGACATCAGCCCATGTTCCCCAGCCCACTCCCCACCTCATGTCTCAGGGAATGGCACCACTTACATTCCAGCCACCTTGTGATAGTTTGGATATGTGTCCCTGCCCAAATCTTATGTTGGCACATAATCTCCAACGTCGGAGGTAGGGTCCAGTGGGAGGTGATTAGATCACAGGGGCAGATTTCTCATAGATGGTTTAGTACCATCCTCTCAGTATTGTCTTCTTGAAAGCGAATGACTTCTTATGAGATCTGGTCATTTATAAGTGTGTGGCACCTCCTCCATCTCTCTTTCTTGCCCATGCTTTCACCATGTGACGTGCCTGCTTTCCATTTTCCCTCCACCATGACTGGAAGCTTCCTGAAGCCTTCTCAGAAGCAGATGCTGCTATGCTCCCTGTACAGCTTGCAGAACTGTGAGCCAAATAAACCTCTTTCCTTTCTCTCTTTTTTTTTTTTTGAGATGGAGTTTCGCTCTTGTTACCCAGGCTGGAGTGCAATGGCGCGATCTCGGCTCACTGCAACCTCCGCCTCCTGGGTTCAGGCAATTCTCCTGCCTCAGCCTCCTAAGTAGCTGGGAATACAGGCTCGCACCACCATGACCAGCTAATTTTCATATTTTCGGCAGAGATGGGGTTTCACCATGTTGACCAGGGTGGTCTCGATCTCTTGAGCTTGTGATCTGCCCGCCTCGGCCTCCCAAAGTGCTGGGATTATAGGCATAAGCCACCGTGCCTGGCCTCTCTTTTTTTTTTTTTTTAAGATGGAGTTTCACACTTGCTGTCCAGCCTAGAGTGCAATGACAATTTCAGCTCACTGCAACCTCCTGGGTTCGAGAGATTCTCCTGCTTCAGCCTCCCGAGCAGCTGAGATTAGAGGCATGCATCACCATGCCCGGCTAATTTTGTATTTTTAGTAGAGATGTGGTTTCTCCATGTTGATCAGGCTGGTCTCAAATGCCCAACCTCAGGTCATCTGCCTGCCTCAGCCTCCCAAAGTGCTGGGATTATAAGCGTGAGCCATCAGGCCCGGCCAAAACCTGTTTTTTTTTTTTTTTTTGAGACGGAGTATCGCTCGTTACCCAGGCTGGAGTGCAATGGCGCCATCTCAGCTCACCGCACCTCCACCTCCTGGGTTCAGGCAATTCTCCTGCCTCAGCCTCCTGAGTAGCTGGGATTACAGGCACGCGCCGCCATGCCCAGCTGATTTTTTGTATTTTTAGTAGAGACGGGGTTTCACCTTGTTGACCAGGATGGTGTCGATCTCTTGACCTCGTGATCCACCTGCCTCAGCCTCCCAACGTGCTGGGATTATATGCTTGAGCCACCGCGCCCGGCCCATGTTCTAGCTTTCTAACCTTCTCTCACTTTTCCTAGCTAACTGCTACTTATTCTTCATATCTGAATTAAAAATGCTACCTCTGACAAAAGTGATCTGGGTGCCTGCTACTGAAGTGTCTTTTACTTTTGCTGTAACAACATATACTGGGTTGTATTATAACTGTGCCTGTACCTCTTCATCTCCCATCCTGGTCTACATAAGGTTCTTGAGTCTGGGGACTCTCTCTTGTTCACTACTAAGTTCCCCCATGTCTAGCAAAGAAGTGCAGAGGAGACGCTAATACATCACTGTTGAATGAATGAGTGCTTCTCTGCATTGACACATAAACGACTACATACTCTTCACTTAATACACGTAGAGTGCTTAGAACAATATGGGCTCATAGCAACTCCTCATTAAGTGCTAGCTGTTACATCATTACTGTGATACCTAGGATGGTAGATGTATGAACAGAAGAATATTATGGGGACCAGAGAAGGATCTGCTACTTTGTCTGAAGGTGTCAGGGCAGCCAGTTAGAGAAAGGTGTTTCCCAGGCCATGCAAGTTGTGTATTAAGCACTGGATGCAAATCATCCCCAATGATGCCTAAAATCCTGAAATTTACAACCTGTGTGGTTCCTTCCCATTGGGTGTGAGCAGTAACTTCCGTAGGCACACCAAGACTACCTAGTCACTTCCCTCTAAAGAATAGGATAGAAAACGTGATGGGATGGCATACTTGCAGGGTTAGGTTATGACACTCTGTCTTTCATCTTGTTTACACTCTTTTTCACTGTCTCTGATGGAAACCAGCTGCCACATTTTGAGCTGCCCTATGGAAGAGCCCACATGACAAGGAACTGAATCTTTTCAATAACTGTGTGTGAGTTTGGAAGTGCATCCTTCCTGTCAAGCCTTGGGATGACTGTAGCCCCAGCTGACATCTAAACTGCAGCCCTGTGAGGAGCCCTAAGCCACAGGACCCAGCTAACCTACACCCATATTTCTGAACCACAGAAATGTGAGATAATAGGTAGTGTTGTTTCAATTCTATGTTTCTAATAACTCTGCATTTCAGAATTAATTGTTACATAGTAATAGACAATGAATACATTCTTTGGTCACAGGAAGCACAAAAGAGAAGGCTTGAAATACATGTGTTGTTTTGAATGAATCCAGCAACAGGTGGTACATTTTAAAGGGTGCAGTTGGAGAAGTCAAACTGCTGTACTTTGGCAGGGAAGAATGGAAGAGCATCCATTGGTTCCTGGAATCTCTGTCTGGGGCTGACACCTTTAGGCTATTTCCTGGGATTTACTGAGCAGCCTATCACTTTTGTGAACATTCATATCCTATGCTGACACATGATTTTTACATTTTCTGGTCTACTTGCCAAGCAAGGCTTTTTAGAAGACAATTAATGGAAATGACAGTTCTCTAATCTACATCAATGCTTTTCTTTGGGGAAAAAAAAGGAGGTGGGGGAAAAGGGTATGATGGTAGCTTTTCTTTGGAACAAGAACGTTTTACCTTAGAATGGTTTAAAAATCAACAATAAAAGCACAGTTAGAGAGGCTAAGAAACTTGCTTTTCTAGACTCAGTATAATGGCTAATTTTATGTCTCAATTTGTCTGGAACAGAGTGACCACATGTTTGGTTAAATGTGTTTTTGGATGAGATGAGCATTTAAATAAGTGGACTTTGAATAAAGCAGATTGTCTTCCATTATGTGGGTGGGCCTCATCTAATCAATTCAAGGCCTGAGTAGATCAAAAGACTGACAGTTTTAAAAATTAGCTGGTCATGGTGGTGTGCAACCGTAGTCCCAGCTACTTGAGAGGCTGAGATGGGAGGACTGCTATAGCCCAGGAATTTGAGGTTGCAGTAAGCTATTAACACATCACTACATTCCATCTGGGTGACAGAGTAAGACCCTGTCTCAAAAAAGAGAAAAAAGGCTGAAAGAAAGAAACTGTCAACCTAGAATTCTATACCCAGCAAAAATATCTTTCAAAAATAAAGGTAAAATACTTTTGCAGATGAAGGTCAAGAGAATTTATTGCATGCTCATTTTATAAAAAATGTTAAAGGAAGTTGTTTAAGTAGAAGGAAAATAATACCAGATGCAAACTTAGATCTACCAAAAGAAATGAAGAATGCTAGCAATGGTAAATATGTGGGAAAATATAAAATATTTTTTCTTAGTTTTTTATTTCTTTAAAAAATATTTGGCCAGATGTGGTTGCTCACACCTATAATCCCAGCACTTTGTGAGGCCAAGGCAGGAGGATTGCTTGAGCCCAGGAGTTTGAGACCACCCTGGGCAACATGGCAAAACCCTGTCTCTACCAAAAAAAAAAAATGCAAAAATTAGCTGGGTGTGGCAATACACATGCCTGTAGTCCCAGCTACCCAAGAGGCTGAGGCAGGAGGATCACTTGAGCCCTGGGATGTGGAGGTTGCAGTGATCTACGATCACTCCACTGCATTCCAGCCTCAACGACAGACCAAGACACTGTCTAAAAAAATTAAAAATTGATTCTTTAAAACAAAAATAACAATAGTTTTACAATATAAACCCCCACATAGGGTTTTATAACCTATGTAGAAGTAAAGTTTATGGCAACAATATTACAAAGAACAGGGGGGAGGAAATAGTATTGTTTATTTTATTTTATTTTTGAGATGGGGTCTCACTCTGTCACCCAGGCTGGAGTGCAGTGGTGCCGTCTCGGTTTGCTGCAACCTCCGCCTCCTGGACTCAAGCCATCCTCCTGCTTCAGCCTCCCAAGTAGCTGGGACTACAGGTACTTGCCACCAGGCCCAGCTAAGTTTTGTATTTTTAGTAGAGACGTGGTTTTGCCATTTTGCCCAGGTTTGTCTCAAACTCCTGGACCCAAGCAATCTGCCTGCCTTGGCCTCCCAAAGTGCTGGGATTACAGGTGTGGAGCCATTACGTCTGGCCAGAAGTATACTGTTACAAGGTTCTTAAATTATACCTGAAATGGTATAGTACCCACTGAATATAGATGGTGATAAGTTAAAGATTCATATTATAAGTCATAGAACAATCACTAAAAACACAAAACAAAGATGTATAGCAAAGAAGCCAATAGTGGTGGTAAAATGGAATTCTAAAAAATGCTAAATTAATCCAAAAGGAGGCTGAAAAAGACAAAAGAGAGGAACAAAGAACAGATGTAAAAACAGAAAGCAAATATCAAGAAGGTAAACTTAAATCATCTATACTGATAATTACATTAAATGTAAATGGTCTATACATTCCAATTAAAAGAACTGTAAACATATAAAATAAATACAAACATCCTTAATAAAACATGAATTAACCAAATCCAACAAGTATTTTAAAAAATGCGTCATGATCAAGTTGTGCTTGTCCTAGGAGTGCAAAGACAAATCACCATTAAAAACATATCTGTGTACTTCACCATGAGAGGCTAAAATAAAGGCCCTCAATTCGATGACTGCAGAAAAAGTATTGGATGAGGTCCACATCTATTCTTTAATTTGGTGAAAGTCATATACCAAAGTCTTAGAGCAAACATTATACCTATTGTAGGAACTTTATATGCATTTCCTTGAAGAGGAAGGAGGTGGAGGTTGCAGTGAGCTGAGATTGTGCCACTGCACCCCATCCCAGGAGACAGTGTGAGAATCTGTCTCAAAAAATAAAAATAAAAAAAGAAATATCTATAACCAACAAGGAACACGTGTATAGAATACACAGGGCACTTCAGCAAATCAAGAAAGAGATAGTAACTGTACTGGAAAAATGGTCAAAAGGTAAGAACCAGCTGTCTATAGAGATAGTAACCCACAGACTCATAACAAAGATATAAAAGTGCTCCAACTCATTAAGTCAAAGAGAAACCAATTGAAACAAAAACATGTTACTTTAGCCCATTATACTGAAAAAGTTAAAGAGCTAGTCAACAGCAAGTGTGGACAGGGATGTGGATGCTTTTGCAGGGTTCTGGTGAAAGTGTAGGCTGAGGCAGGCTTCCTAGACAATTCGGTGGTGTATCTTAAAAGTAAGTCTAAAAAACCAAACACCACATGTTCTCACTTATAAGTGGGAGCTGAAATATGAGAACACATGGACACAGGGAAGGGAATAACACACTCTGGGGCCTGGGGAGGGGAACAACACACTCTGGGGCCTGTCGGCAGGCAGGGAGAGGGAGAGCATCAGGAAAAGCTAATGCATGCTGGGCTTAATAACTAGGTGATGGGTTGATAGGTGCAGCAAACCACCATGGCACATGTTTACCTGTGTAACAAACCTGCACATCCTGCACATGTACCCTGGAAATTAAAAAAAAAAAAAAAAAAAAGTAAGTCTACAGTCTGAGCAACATGACAAGACCCTTCTCTACAAAAAAAAAAAAAAAAAAAAAAAAAAAAAATCCAGGCATGGTGGCATAAGCTTGTGGTCCTGTTACTCAGGGGCTTAGAAGGAAGGATCTCTTGAGCCCAGGAGGTAGAGGCTGCAGTAAGCTGTGTTCAAGTCACTGTACACCAAACTGGGCAACAGCAAGACCCATCTGAAAAAGAAAAGAAAAAAAAAAGAGTAAGTCCATGTACGCTATGACCCATCAGTTTAACTCCTGGTTGTGTATCCCAAATAAATTCTGAGCTAGATCCATAAGGGAACAGTATAGTGTAAGGTATGCAGTGATGTTTATCACAATGTCACTTCTGGTGCTACTGCAGTTGTCAATCCCTGAGGGAATGCAAAGCAGGTTAGGGCAGGTTCACATTATGAAATAATTCTCAGCAGCTAGATGGAGCTTCAAAATGATGCTGAATGGGGAGAAAAAGTAAGAAACAGATTGCCACCTATAACATGATTCCACTTAACATAAACTAAAAATACCCACACATTTTGCAAGGATGCATACAGACAAAAGGATACACATGATATACATGACAATGGTTGCTTATGTGCAAGGAGGAAACTGGTTGTGGGGAACAAAGATAACAGGGCCGGGCATGGTGGCTCACCCGTGTAATCCCAGTACTTTGGGAGGCTGAGGCACTTGAGGTCAGGAGTTCAAGACCAGCCTGGCCAAAATGGTGAAACCCCATCTCTACCAAAAAATGTAAAAACTAGCCAAGTGTGGTGGCTCATGCCTGTAATCCCAGCTACTCAGGAGGCTGAGGCAGGCAGAGTTTGAACTGGGAGGCGGAGGTTGCAGTGAGCCAAGATCATGCCGCTGTACTCCAGCCTGGGCGATAGAGCAAGACTCCATCTCAAGAAAAATAAAAATAAAAAAAGGTAACAAACAAATGCAAGTACAAAAATTAGAGAGGGCCCCTTCACAAACCATGGATAATGATGTGACAAACTCAGCCCTGGGTACCTGCTATGGGCTGAATTAGTTCCCCCAAACACTGACATGTTGACGTCCTTACTTGCAGTTCCTCAGAATGTGACTATTTATAAGGTCGCTGCAGGTGCAATTAGTTACATTGAGGTCATGCTGGAATAGGGCGGGCCCTCAATTCGATGTTACTGGTGTAGTTACAATAAGGGGAAATTTTGGACACAGAGACAAGCTCACAGGGAGAATGTCATGTGAACATGAAGGCAGAGAACAGTGTGATACATCTCAAGCCAATGAACGAGGAGGGCTCGAGCCTCAGGATGGCCAGCCAACTCCAGAGGCTGGGGGCGAGGCATGGACCAGATTTCCCTTCACGCCTTCAGAAGGAACCAACCCTGCCGACACCTTGATCTTGGACTTCTGGCCTCTAGAACCGTGAGACAATAAATTTCACTCCATCTGTTGAAATAACAGCCAACCAAGATGGCACCAGTCCTGCAGGCACTTGAGCTGTCATGGACACCAATCCATGCAGCAAGAATAGGTCTTGGCCCCTGACACTACTCCTACTTAGCGTTAGTCTTCAAATGTTTGCTCTCGGCTTTTAAATTTTTTTTTTTTTGGGGGGACAGGGTCTTACTCTGTTGCCCAGCTTTAGTGCAGTGGCAAGATCATGGCTCACTGCAGCTTCCAACTTCTGGGCTCAAGTGATCCTCCCACCTCAGCCTCCCAAGTTGGTGGAACTACAGGTGTGCACCAGTATGCCTGGCTAATTTTTAAAATTTTTTGTAGAGATGGGGGTCTCATTATGTCGCTCAGGCTGATCCTGAACTCCTGGTTTCCAGTGGCCCACCTGCCTTGGCCTCTTGAAGTGCTGGGATCACAGGTGTGAGCCACCGGTCCCAGTCTGTGCCTGTCTTTCGACCTTGAACTAGACGTTTCAAGGGCCCTGTTATCCATCCCGCCTCCTGGGGGCAGCAGAGTTCTTGAGAACTTGGGAGACAGCCCCATAAACACAACCTGAGTAAGCAGGTGGTTCGGTGGAAGGAATGAAGGTGTGCATTTGGCAGCGGTAGTGGAGTCAGGGCAGGGACCTTTATGCCATCCTGGGGGTCCCAAGAAGACTTCCTGGTGAAGATCACATTGGAGTTGAGTCTTGGAGGAACAGGTGTGATCTGGATAAAGAAGAAAGGAAAGCATTCTTGGCCATCTGGCCTCGGTTGTGGCATTGGTTGTCAGGAACAGAACCGAACATCTAGTTCAGGTAAAAGTGGTGAGAGTGTGTGTGTGTGTGTGCATGCACACGTGTGTGTTCATTATTTTTTAGAGACAGTGTCTTACTCTGTCACTCAGGCTGGAGTACAGTGGCACAACCACAGCTCGCTACAGCTTCAATGTTCTGGGCTCAAGTGATCCTCCTGCCTGACCTGCCCAAGTAACATGCCACCATGTCTGGCTAATTTTTATTTTTTGTAGAGATGGGGTCTGGCTATGTTGCCCAGGCTGGCTTCTAACTCCTGCCCCCAAGCAATCTTCCTGCCTCAGCCTCCCAAAGTGCTGGGATTACAGGCATGAAAAAGTGGAATTTATTGAAAAGATACAGGGGCATCTTCTAGACGTAAGCAGGCTCCTGGGCAATGGGCTAGTCTTGCAGCTCTCCTTCCTCTCCATTACCACAGCTGCTCCTTACTGGTCTGGGCATGCTGGCTTCCTCTGCGAGGCTCTTAGCTGTTCTTCCTGCTTAACCTCTGCTGTCCAGAGTGCTGGTGGCCATGGCTGGATCCAACTCCACATGACTCCCCCTCCCCCCGCAGGGAACAGCACGGTCCCTTCTTATTGCAAAACCCCCATGGGCACCTGTCTGAGGCATTTTCTAAGTGACCTGCCTCTTCTGGAGCATTGTTTGAATAGTTCGCCTGCAGTTGTGTAAAGTTTCAACCCTTGACCAACGCCGTATGTCTCAGCCTTGGGGTCTCTCAGTGCAAATTCTCAAAAAGGAGAATCTTGCTGGCTCAGTGTGAGGAAGGTTTTCAGCCCTAATCCAGGTCCAGTCAGAGGTTTGTGTGTGTAAGCATCTGTGTGTTTGGCTTGGTTCAGAGTCAGTAGCCGAAGCTGAAGGCAGATTCTCTAAGAAGGGGCTGTAGCAGTAGCAGTTGGGACCCCTGTGGGAAATAGAACCACCCTCCAAGGGATAATTAAAAAGACAGGTGTGAGCAGCTTCAGAGAAAAAAAGAGGTGCTGAAGCACCTAAGGACTAATGAGCTGTGGGGATCACCTCTGAGTGTGAAGAGAGAGTTGGGGGAACCATTATTAACACCAAGACAGGCCACGCAGCAGGAGCTGTGCATCATGGCTAGGCCAGGCCTGGTGGGAAGGCTCTTCCTTGCTCCCCTGACCCTGCTGCACTTTGGTCAAATGCAAGAGGAGGGAGAGGACTTGCTTAGCAGGTGAGGCTTAGAGGGGAGTCCAGACAGAGAAGGGCAAATGGAGAATGGCCAGCACAGGCTGCAGAGGCCATCTGGTACAGAGGGAGAGGAGATGGTCTGAGCCAAGGCAGGGCAGTGTGAAGCCTCCAGGCGCTCCTTGGTACTAGAGGACACGGTGCTAGATAGCAAGGGGAAGCTGATGGGCTAGAGAGGCCAGGGCCGCCGTGGGCCTTGGGGACTGCCAGCAGAGGCTCAGATCCCATTCTGTTTGGGATGCCCGCTGATGGCAGGGCTCCTGGCCAGGAGGCTGCCGCACAGATAGCTGAAAGCTAAAGCCAAAAAGCAATTCAAGTGGATGAACAATATTTTTGACTGGTGGTGTCCTTCCAAAGGTCTCTGAATCCCACTATATCCAGGCCTTTTGTTTATGAAGGAGAGAAATCCAGTGAAATTAGCATTGGCCGAAATAGTTATTGCTGCACGGAACTTGGAAGGCAGGGCAAAGCTGGCTTCAAGGACTCTGGAAATAAGGAGATAGGGGCATGAATTTCTCTTTCCATCTCCGTCTCTGTCTCTTTCACTCTTTAACCCGACTTGTCACACAGCTTGCTGTAGGCCAGGGGAAGGGAGAGGCCACAGCTTCCTCGTCCCAGTTTAATGACCCTAGAAGAAAGAGAAAAATCGCTTAAAAAAAAAAACACCTATCTTTAAAGACCCAGAGGAGCACTCTAACCCAGCTCAAGTCACAGGTCCACTGTGGACCAACTATTTCAGCTTGTTAAAGTGAACTAAATATGGCCCGAGAAGGATTCCGTACTTAAATATTTGAGTCCTTTCGGACAAACCGTAACCTAGCTTAAGAGACACACAAAAAGGAAAACCTAACTGAGTAGCATGCACCTGTAACAATAGCTGAGTTCTGGCCAATCCCAGCAGCCATACTTCAACCACTCTTAGACTGCTGAGTGTTCAAACTGTGTTCAAATAAGGTAAACGCTGAGCTGCAACCAATCTCATCGTTTTTGTACCTCACTTCCGATTCCTGTACGTCACTTTACTTTTTTGGTGGGGGGGAGGGGGGAGAAGAAGTGTTGCTTTGTCATCCAGGCTGAAGTGCAGTGGCACAATCTCAACTCCTTACAACCTCTGCCTCCCAGGTTCAAGCAATTTTCCTCCTTCAGCCTCCTGAGTAGCTGGGAGTACAGGTACCCGCAGCCATGCCCTGCTAACTTTTGTATTTTTAGTAGAGATCGGGTTTCACCATGTTGGCCAGTCTGGTCTTGAACTCCCAACCTCAAGCCAGCCACCTGCCCCGGCCTCCCAAAGTGCTGTAATGACAGAAGTGAGCTACTGCACCAGGCCACTTTACTTTTTTTGTCTACAAATTTGTTCTCACCCCTGGAGTCTCTCTGAAACTGCTGTGATTCTGGAGGTTGCCTGACTCATGAACTGTTTCTCTTTTTTTGCTCAATTAAATTTCATCAAATTTTTTTCTTTTAACAAGCTTGATGATGAGCATCTCAGATTGGCCAAGCCTGGTCCATCTGCTGTGGCCTGGGGCTGGTATGGTGATTGTGAGGGCCATCAGCACTTGAAGAATCGAGGAAGGATGGGCTCACCTCTTCTGAAGGCAAGGGGGAGACGTGACACAGCCAAATGCAGCAGATGTCCTCCAAGACATGCATCCTGTCAGCACCACCTGCCTATGCAGGGCTCAGCCCTTCTATGCTCAGACAGGCTGGTCAGAAAGTTCCCCTGTCGCAGGGAGGCTCCAGGGTGGTGTGTGGAAGGTAGCGGTCTGATTAGTGTCTGTTAAGCAAATGACAAAAATCAACCCCAGAGAAGCAGAAAACATCTAGGTGGCCCAGGCTGGTAAGTGGTGGGAGATGGTGGTAGGGCTGTCTCTGCCTGTCATCTTCAGCCTCTTCTCACAAGCCCCTGGTGGTCCATCTTGAGATAACAACGACTATTCTTCTTCCAGACAGTGTACAGTGACAATGTGGTTATGATCCCTGGAAAACGAGCAATTGATGAACTCTGCGTGGCTGCTCCACTCTGTGGCCGGATGCATTCCTGCAGGATGAGGTCATGGAGCCAAGGAAAGTCAGGGTGTGGGGGCTTCCTGGGTCAGAGCTCCAGAGCAGCACTGCTGCTACCCTCCTCCTTAGGTCTCCCTTCACTGATGGTCTCAGAAATCTCTGAACACACTTGAATCCCTGCCCTGGTGCGAATGCAAAGGGAAGAGTCT
This sequence comes from Callithrix jacchus, assembly GCF_049354715.1. Lineage (NCBI taxonomy): Eukaryota > Metazoa > Chordata > Mammalia > Primates > Cebidae > Callithrix > Callithrix jacchus. The sequence goes on along the minus strand of NC_133502.1, from coordinate 181,531,376 downwards.
GTTCCTGTGAAGTAGTTTGTAGATTGGTGGAACTGAGAGAACCCAGATCCTTCTCTGTCTCCCTCAACATTTCCACCTCTGGACCCCATGCAGACTATGCTTGGGTGGTGACACAGAAGAATTTTGTGTTTAGCAGACCCGCTTCTGGGAGTGAGGGATGCTGACAGCCGGCCCTTAACAGTTAACAAAAGTAACACTAATGAGTAGGCTCTGCATCACTTAGAGCTTAATGTCTCACTGAATCCACCCCAAATCACCATGAGCTAGCATTATTATTACTTCCATGTTGCAGGTGAGGAGACTAAGGCTCATCCAGTTAGTATAGTATGATGGCTGAAACCTACATTTAAACTCTGGTCTGTTTGAATCTAGAACTCTTGGCTTCCCCCAGTGACTGTGTTAGAAGAGAGGGATCACCAATTCAATTTCCACCTCCCTCCTAAGCCTTCGTGGTTCTAGAACTATGGTTTTAAAGGTTGTTCACTGCTCAAGGGCCTGGGAGGGTTGGGGGCCAGTGGATAGGGACCAAAATACAGCCCAGGGGTGCCATTTTTCTAATACAGCCCTACCACCACTAGTCTCCTCACCAAGGCCCTATACTGGCTAGCAGCGGCCCGACCCTGGACCATCCGGGGTCTGCTTAGTATTCGGACAGCACCCACGGCGCTGGCTACTCACGCCTCAGGCCCCTCCTTAACCATGGCTGCCTTGCATTGTGACCCGATTAGTTCCCAAGATAACACCTGTTATTCCCACAAGTCACCCAGCACTTTCTTGCCCCTAGCCTCTTGCTCCTTTGGTTCCGTCTTCCTGGAATGGCCTTCTCTCCCCAGCCACCTCCCTGGTTCTATTAGGTTGGTGCAAAAGTCATCGTGGTTTTAATGGCAAAAACAGAGGGATCAGCAGTTCAATTTCCACCTCCCTCCTAAGCCTCATGGTTCTAGACCTATGGTTATAAAGGCTGTTCACTGCTCAAGGGCCCGGGACCGCTGGGGGCCGGTGGATAGGGACCAAAATAAGTCATAAAACCTACCTTTCCTTTAAAACCCAGCCTGATGCCCACTCCTTCAAAACGCCTTTCAGATCCCATAGTTCGACTTCATCGCACTGTGCCTCCTCTCACAGTGCTTCCTGTTCGTGCTGGAGCTTCTCACATCCAGCCTCGCGACAAAGCCCACCTACCTAGCGAGAGAGCATTTCGCAGGCGCAGGGCTCTGGGCTCAACGCTGTCTATACTTCATCTCATTGATTCCTCACGTCGCAAATGTCACTGTGCCCATGTCAAGAAACTGAAGCTTGGAGGACTTAAAGCTTTGTTTCAGCAGGGAACGCAACAAGGCGTTCTGATTTGAAAGCTGCCTCCTACTAGGGCTGGTTTGCCCTAGACGTCATGACTAGGTGTGAAGTGTGAGCTATTTGAAGGCAGAAGCCAGGGGGGTCCCCCGCAATGCCGGAGGCGGGCTTCTGCAAATCCTCAGCCCAGGAAGGAGGCAGCCCTGACCCCCGGCTTTCCGCCCCATCCCTGGTGAGCTGCAACTCCCCTAAGGGCTCCTAAGCAGGCCCTTCACCCACGCGGGCTCCTCGGGAAACAGGATCGCTGTTCTGTAGCCGCCCACAGGAACACTCGAGGGGGCGCCAGGCGCGCGAAGGGCAGAAACGACTCCAGGGGCAAGCGGGAGGGCCCTCCAACCACACCCAGCCGCCACCAGCTTGTTTACGCCGCTGCGCGGTACCTCCCGCCCGCCCGTCACGTGACCTCCCGCTCCGCCCCCTCTGGCTCTCGCGTGGCTCCTCCCACAGCGCCGGCCCTTCTTTTTGCCTCCTTCGCGAAGTCACAAGATCTCTCAGCAGCCACCTTTCGGGATCCTTCCGCCCGGCCCCGCCCCCCCCTCCCCCCGCCATTAAAAACCCTCCTTGCTTTTTTTCTCGTCCAACCCACATCATCGGTTATGAGTGGAAGGGCTTCTTCCTTCCGACGGGGCTGCCAAGCGCGGCCGTCTGTCCTTCGTTTTCAGAAGGAGGCGAGGCGCGGAGGGGAACTCTTTTTCGTGGCGGAGGCCGCTGTGGGACTCGTCTCTTTCACGCCGGGGGAGGTGCTGTACGTCCAAGATGGCGGCGCCCTGTAGGCTGGAGGGACTGTGAGGTAAACAGCTGAGGGGGAGGAGACGGTGGGTGAGTATGAGGGTGTCTCCCCCTCCTTTTTATGGGGGCTTTATGGGGCAGTCCCGGCACCATCACCGCAGTCGGGGAGGTTCGGAGGGGCTGGAGCGAGAGGCTCATTTGCTTGGTAGGGAGCCCGGAGAAGGGGGGTTCGAAGGGCTCTCCCCTCCCTCATATTACGCGCTATCTCCGGCGGGCCCGGCCGGGACTGGAGGGTCCCTGGGAAGGAGAGGTGGGCCGAGCCGGCCACTTAGCTCCTCGTGGGCGTCCAAGGGTCCGCTGCACCCATGGCCTCGGTCCCTCCGGCAGGGGTGAGGTGGGCCCCTTCGCCAGCTCCTCACTTGGTGGGGTGACAGGTTCACGCGAGGTGCGGAGGGCAGGGTAGAGACGCTCGGCGGGAGGGGGAGGGTTGCGGGGGTGGGACTGCTTAAAGAGGGGGGTCGGGGCAGAGGGGCGTGGAGAATGAATGGAGGTTGCCTGTGGGCATCAGGGACTCGCCTGGACTCGGTGTCTCCGCTGAAATTTGCACGACTGTTGTGCCTCGCTCAGGGTGTACTTGTAGGTGTTTAATTGATGGTGAAAGACAGTTACCTTAAAGTCGGCAAAGGTGATTCCTAAGGGACAGCTATTTGCAGAGCCACTCCTAGGCGCTCATTCATTCATTTGAGGAACCGGAGGATGCAGAGCCTGCAGTCGGAGGGACCTTGCAGAATTACAGCTCTTTCTTTGTGTTTCCTGTTTAAAGAGTTTTGCTTTGTGTGTTTTGGATGTGTGGCGGGGACTTGGGAAGGGACGCGGTCCTCCTAAGAACAACAGCTAACGTTAGTGGAGTGCTCTCTGTGTGCCAGGCACTGTGGAAGTGCTTGGCAGTCATTATCTCCTTTGGTCCTCACGACAGAGAAAAGAGGCAACCACTATTAACACCTCCAGTCTTCTCAAATGAAGAAACTGAGGCCCAGAGAGAGCAGGGTATTTGCTTAAGATCACACCCCAATTGTATCTGAGCCAGGACTGGAACTGCTGGGATCTGATTGATTCCAAAGACATGACTCTTAAATTTATCTATTATTTGATCAAAGCTGGCTTGTCATTAAGTGGTTAGAATTTATCATTTAGCCAAGGCTTGTGCACGTGTGTCTGTTTAATGTTGAAGTGGGGGGATGTACTTGGCTTCTCCGCCTTTTGGGATGGCAGTGTTGCGCATGTAAACTTGTTAGTCTAAATTAGGCTAAAAAATATTTGATATTTTAATAAAACTGATGAGTTTACTGCTGAAAGAAGTCCTGCTAAAATCCTTGCTTTTTTTTTTTTTTAATAGAAAGCATAGAAATAGCACTTCACTTTGCATGGAGTAAGCTGTAAAAGTGCTAAAATAGAATAATACTCTTCTGAGATACTTTGATTTATAATATTGGGATCAACTTGGAGTCATCTGAATTCAAACAGGCTGGCAAAGTGGAGCTGTAAATTTCGGGAAGCATTATAAAACCTAATCTTTGGGGAGCCTTTGATTTACAGAGCAACCACCTGTGATTCTTAAGTTGAGCATTCCTGAGTAAACCTGGAATATGCAAATATGAAAACTGATTTAGGGTTGTGTAGGGAAATATACCTTTAACAGTCATGCATCAGGCAAATGAGGCTCCTCAGAAACACTGCAACATTCTTTGCCATTGCCCTGGGGAGCTGCAGAATCTTCCTGTAACCACCTGGTGTAAACTTAAGGGGTATTTATAGAAGATGTAAACGGAAAATATCCTCTTACTAAAGTTAATATCTTATCCAAAACACTCTTACATCACGTGCCTAGAAGGGCAGATGATGTAAACTTTCTCTGCTTCATGCATTTCCTGGTGTTATAAACACTTGGTATGTTCCTAAATTCCTGGTTAGAAAGCAGGTAGCAAGCAGCCTCCTCGTTTCCATAAAATTAGAGTGCTTCAAGTCCTGTGACTCAGTTGTCTTCTTCCTCACCGGGTTAAGAGTTAACACTGATACCGCTCCTGTTGTGGTGTAATATGATGCCTTCTGTGCATGCCTGGTTTCATTCGTGAGATGAAACTTAACCGCCTTACTAGGGCAAATCTAATATATATCTATACATGTAATGTTTGCAGAATAATGACATTGCTGGAAATGAGATTTGAAACCATAGTGCTCATGAGAACCTCAATGTACAGATATTTGATGCTATAGTAGGTAGACCTACATATTCGGTCTTTGAAGACACCATATATACATATATATGTATTTTTGGAAGAAGACTGATTCTGATGTGCACCAGAGGTTGAGGACTGCTGGCTTCAGGTATCATTCTGGCTATTTTCATTTATTATTAATTGCAGAGGTGTTTCTTTTTTTTTTTTTTGAGACGGAGTTTCATTCTTGTTACCCAGGCTGGAGTGCAATGGCGCGATCTCGGCTCACCGCAACCTCCGCCTCCTGGGTTCAGGCAATTCTCCTGCCTCAGCCTCCTGAGTAGCTGGGATTCCAGGCATGGGCCACTGTGCCCAGCTAATTTTTTGTATTTTTAGTAGAGACGGGGTTTCACCATGTTGACCAGGATGGTCTCGATCTCTTGACCTCGTGATCCACCCACCTCGGCCTCCCAAAGTGCTGGGATTACAGGCGTGAGCCACCGCGCCTGGCCAAGAGGTGTTTCTTAAAATAGCTTCTAGCCTCTTTGTGTGTAGTGGTGGGTGAGTTTTGGGCTCTGAATTAGAGCTGACTTGATCTTATAGCTCTGTCTTCATTTGAAGTGTGTTAGGCTACAGGTATGTTCATTTCTGGGTTCTAGGGCCACAGTGAACTAAAATTAGCTTTTCCTGGAATTAATTGGATATTCTTGGATGCCAATGAGCCATACACAGCAATCTCTCAACCATTTCTGGCTTTTCTAAAGAGTCAGATAGCTTTTGACCTTCAGTGGGTCACCTAAGTTCTCTGAGCCTCAGAGTCTTCATCTGTGAAAGCAAGAGTTGGATTGTAAATTAATGAGTATTTCTAGGCCTACATTTCTGTGATTTAAAGTCCTTTGGGGTGTCAGTTAAACATTCTGACTAAATCGATTGAGTCAACCTGTTAATGGTTTTAGAATAACCAAGCAAATTGGTGACTTTGAGCCTACTCCATTGGGTGAAGATCTGTTTATCCTTTATCTTTTCCTTTACATCATGATTTTTTTTTAAAAGGTAATTCCCTGTAAGTTTCCCATATTAGAAATCTTTGAAAGGTTAGTCTTTGTGTTGGTTTTGTCATTTAAGTAGCTGAAGGCATGAAAGAAGAATGTACTCAGTAGCATTAAGATCTGTGGCTGTTTGCTGGAAATGTGTGTGTGTAGTATACACTCGAACACTCAGTTTGGTTTTTTAACCTTAGATCATTGGTAACATAATTTGGATGGCGTGAAATACTCATTCTTCTCCATTTAAATTCATTTGAAAGAGGTAACCTGTCAGCAATTTAAGATTATTCTTTCTCTGGTTTATTTTTAAGCCTCTAGTTGCTAGAAATTAGTAATTTTATGTCTGTTTTCATGGGATGGAATAAAAATTCAAATCTTATGTACTGTGTATAAAATATGCAGTTTCAGGACCTCGTCAGTTTCTTCTTGTCCTTTCTCTTGTTCAGTGCTAACTTTTGTTATGAACAGGGAATCAGCAAAAGGTAAAAATATTTTTTATGGTTGAATGAATTCAGATTTCCACCTGATAAGTAAAATGTCTTTAAAAACCGTGCTTTAGTCCAGAATAAAGCATAGTAGTTACTGCCCTACAACTCACAGGTCACTCTCTTAAGTATATATGATGGCAGTAAAGGCCGTGAAGTGTTGAGTGTTGAGTAGCAAAGGACAGTTTTGCCCTTCCATAGGCGATGTGATCACAGAGGGGAGCTGCAGGGAGAGCAGAGGCAGTGACCTTACTGTGCAAGCAAGCATTAAGACTCTGCTACTTTAAGTAGTTCACAGAGCATTGTAACAAACTTGAACTGTATCCATTTTACGTTATAGAATGTTTCACCAGTGTTTCAAATACCAGTTGTTAAATGGATAGACCACTAAGCATTATGTACCCAGCAATACATTTTGTTTAGTAGTAATATTGTTACAATAAAGTTTACATTTTTTGAGTACTCATGTGCGAAACACTGTGCTAACTGTTTACATGTCTGATTCCCCATTAGCTTCCTACAGCCTTAAGAGGCAGGATAGGAAGAGGAGACAGGCTTAAAGACTTGAAGGAAGTTGCCTAAAGCCATTATTCATGGCTGAGCTGGGATTGCACCTTTCTGGTTGTCTCCAAACCCCAAACATTTAGTCTTCCACTAATGTTTGGGTAACTGCCTCATGCTGATCTCATGAATTAACTCATAGGTCAGGTCAGTGGTTCTTAACTTTGGTGCTGGTGGTGGGGAGATGTGCAGACTCAGTTCCCCTCTGAAAATCTGTGGAAAGCTATGGACCAAATGTCTCCTCTTCTATGTCCCATTATATCCCATCATCACCAAAAAACTTCATATAGACATGGAATTCTGGATATGGCTTCAGGGACTTTATGGACCCAGCTTGAAACCCAGCTGATCATTTTAGGTAGATGACAGCTCTAAAAATGGACTTTGGCTTTATTAAAAACAATCCTTTTTTTTTTAACTAGTAGGCAGGAAAGGCCCAAGTCAAAAGGTGGCTTTATGTACTGTCTAGATTATAAATTACTTTGTTAAACTTCTGTATTATACCCAGCTATGTAACCTGCTAAGTGTTTGTCAGGCTTGGCATTTTGGTCTGTGCTGGTACCTTTAGTACCTGTCAGAATTCCACTGGGCCATTCCCCCAAGGTTTATGCACTATATATTTTTTTCCATCTGAACCTCAATGTAGGTATGTTAATGAATGAATGCTTTTTACCTTCATCCTTCTTTTTCCTAGACCAGTGGTTCTGAACCTTTAGTGGACATCAGAATTACCTAAAAGACCCCACCCCCAAAGTTTCTAATTCAGAGATCGGGGGGAAGGCCTGAGAATTTACATTTCTATCAAATAGCCACATGATGCTCATGCTCGTGGTGCCAGGACCACATTTTTGAGAACCACTACCCTAGACTATCAAATTATACTTTTCTTCTCTAGAATACTTCCATTTTGGCCCTATAAATCTGAAACCTGAAGATATCTCACAGTTTGCTTATATTTCTTTTTGTATTTGTTTTTTTTTGATATGGAGTCTCACTCTTGTTGCCCAGACTGGATGGAGTACAATGGCGTGATCTCGCCTCACTGTGACCTCCACCTCCCAGGTTCAAGCGATTCTCCTGCTTTAGCCTCCTGAGTAGCTGGGACTACAGGCACCCACCACCATGCTCTGCTAATTTTTGTATTTTTACTAGAGATGGGGTTTCACTGTGTTGGCCAGGCTAGTCTCGAACTCCTCACCTCAGGTGATCTGCCCACTTTAGCCTCCCAAAGTGCTGGGATTACAGGTGAATGAGCCACCATGCCTGGCTGCTTATGAAATGTACATGGTATCTGTTTGGCTTGTATTTTCTAATAGAAAGTGAAAACATAAGCATTATTTATTGACGAGATACACCTTACCAAAATCAAGCTCTGGCCTCACAGGCAAGTTACTAGAGGATTCTTCACCTTTGAGAGAGGATATAAGCTTTAGCAAACCATCCATCAAGGCCCCAATGGCAGAAATTCTGAATGGAGAATCTGGCAAGTTGGAGCTCTCCTCCCCCAGTTTGTCCTTGAGAGGGACTCCAGCTGCTGAGACCTTTTAAATCACACATGCCTACACATGTTGGCAGCTTTTACCATCAGCTGTTTTACTCTCACATAGTAAGTACTTATTTCCTACCCTTTTCTCCTTTCTTCTAGATGCGGATAGAATGGGAGCAAGTATCTTACTTACTCTTTTTAGAAGCATTTATGCAGAAGGCACCTTGGTTCACTTGATAGAATATTACTCTAAGAAATCACCTGAGAGTTCCTGAGCCAGAGCAGAATGTTAACCTAACAGTGTAATGTTTCTGCTCTTTCTAACTGTACTTGATATTGAAATAGTCTATCCATTGCCTGAACCCTGTGTCTGAATTGTCCTTGAATTTTTATGCATAAAAAATTGGATATAGAAAACAAGTTATAGGAAAGACATCTGCCTTCATTTACACATGCAGTGCATTTTTACATCATAGACAAATGTGTACAAAATTATCTTAGGCAATTTGATATACAGTTACCTATTTTATGTTACATATAGTCCTGAGGAATCGTAGAGGATAGTGTCTCGGCCACATATCACAGCATTTGTTTTTGAAAAGTTCAAATATTTACCTGTAATTCCAGATAAATCCTTTCTAAAGACATCTTAGGATCTGCCACTAGTATTTTCAAAAGGTATATGTACCTCTTGGCTCTCTCACAGCTCATAATGCATCTTGGCTAGGGCAGAGACACGTGAAAACAATGCATATGGGTCCTGCTAATGACAGCTACCTATAGCTGCTAGGCTGGAGTTCATGTGTAATCCTAGGCATCTAAGCTGTCCATCTGTAAACACCTAAAGAATGATATTAGTTAGGATGAACAGTAAAGACAGATTGGCCTATGTGCTTTCTGTTTCATCTCAAAATACTTAAACACAGAGCCCCTATCTTCTTCCTCAGACCTACACTTTTCAAAAAGGTTGCTGATAGAAGTGAAGTTACAGTGATGAGCATAGGTGAGAACACAACTTTTGGGTCAAATCTGAAAGGGAAAATATCTAGATCTGGAGGCAGGTTTCTTTTCACATTTGGCTTTCAAAGATAAGGACAGAGGTTGAGACTGATGTTCTGCTCTGCCAGGTGTTTCCATCGCACCCCTCCTTTCCCCTCAGGAGGTTCACAAATCACATCTCACTTTACTGACCAGACTGATTGTGCTTGGTAGTACCCCCAGGGCAGGATCCAAATACAAATGAGTAAGTCAATAAACACTTAAAAATATAAGTGGTAGGTAACCTTTGACATACCAACATAAAATTATTGTCGATTTAGTACCATTACCGTTTTTAATATAGTGATAAAGAAGTTAAAAGTCTTAACATTGAGTAATGGACAAAAACACTTTGCTTGACAGGGGGTGGGGGCTCACACCTCCCAGCACTTTGGGAGGCTGAGGTGGATGGATCGCTTGAGCCCAGGAGTTCTAGACCAGCCTGAGCGATATAGGGAGACCCTGCCTCAAAAAAAAAAAAAAAAAAAAAAAAAATTAGCCTGGCATGGTGGTGCATGCCTGTAGTCCCAGCTACTTGGGAGGCTGAGGTGGGACGATTGCTTGAGCCCAGGAGGCAAAGGTCGCAGTGAACCTAAGTTGTGATCATGCCACTGCACTCCAGGCTGCACTCTGTCTCAAAACAAAACAAAAAAGTAAACCACGAGCAGTAAAACCACTCTGCTTTCCTAGAGTAGGTCCTTTATGTAGGACAGGGGTCTTGGCTGGGCAGTCTACAGGATCTCATCTGGTGTAGATCCTAACTTTACCTTTGCCTTAGATATTTCTTTTCAGGTAAAAGATCCAACCAGGATTAATTGCAAGAGGAAGTCTGTATGACTCACTGGACTAATTGCTGATTTTAAGATTCTAAGATTAGCGGCTCCTGCACTTTAATTCAAGCCCTCTGACTTGGTGGAGTGAGTGTGGCCAGGCAAGCACTCCCTGTGAGAATGGCATTAGGATCCCTCTTTTCTGGAGGGCCAGCCTGCCTGCAGCACTTCACAGGCTTGCAGATGCCATTGAAGACCAGTAGAGTTTAATATCTGGAATGTGTTCCACATGGAAATATAATTACCCTGCCATCTGGAGCAAGAGATTTTAATTGTTAGAGAGTTGCTCAATCCACTAGTTTGACTTTGGCCATGGTTGTATATTTAAGAACTTGGTTCGAGTTTTTTCCATGTTTAGGATAATTAGTTGTCCACAGTATATGAGGCTGAGCTTTCATGCTCTATATTCAACTCTGGAATGGCTGCCAAAGAAGCTGATTAAATCTTACCTGACCTGAGCAGGGTGTGTTTGCCTCTTGAGTGCCAGGTGCCAGGATGGGCCCTAGGTGTTCCAGATGGTTCCTTTTCTCATGGAGTTTATAATCTAGTGATCAGATTGTACCTAAATATAGTTTGAAGGACCCATATTTTAAAAGCAAACTAGAGCCGGACGCAGTGGCTCATGCCTGTAATCCCAGCACTTTGGGAGGCCGAGGTGGGTGGGTCACGAGGTCAAGAGATTGAGACCATCCTGGTCAACAAAGTGAAACCCCGTCTCTACTAAAAATACAAAAATTAGCTGGGCATGGTGGTGCGCGCCTGTAGTCCCAGCTACTTGGGAGGCCAAGGCAGGAGAATTGCCTGAACCCAGGAGACAGAGGTTGTGGTGAGCCTAGATCGTGCCATTGCACTCCAGTCTGGGTAACAAGAGTGAAACTCCGTCTCAAAAAAAAAAAAAAAAGCAAACTAGAATGTATTTATATATCCTCATATTTAAGATGGATATTTAATACAGGTTAATTTGAACAGAAAGTAAGGTGAAAGGGGGAAGAAAACAGAAAAATGATGGCTGTTCACAAATATTTTATGTTTTTTTTGTGTAGAAGGATTAAACTTAAGTCGTGCTGCATGAAGGCACAATTAGGCTTTGCAGATTTATATAAGAAATATTGGCTGCGTGCAGTAACTATCTGTAATAGTGACACCTTGGGAGGCCTTGCTGGGAGGATTGCTTGAGGCTAGGAGTTTGATAACAGCCTCAGCAACATAGTGAGACCCCATCTCCAAAATGAAAAAAAAAAAATTAGTCAGGCATGATAGTGTATGCCTATAGTCCTAGCTACTCGGAGAGAGGCTGAGGTGGGAAGATTACTTGAACCTGTGAGTTTGAGGTTGCAGTGAGCTATGATGGCTCCACTGTACTCTAGCGTAAGAGTGAGACCCTGTCTCTAAAAAAGAAAGAAAGAGAGAAAGAAATAAAATAAATAAGAAAGAAAAAGAAAAGAAAGATTTTTAACTCCTAGTCATTCAATCAACAAGTGCTAGACACCATCGTAGCTGCTTGAAATACAGGACTGAGTAAGCTGCAGTCTCTCCCTTGATATGACTTCTAGTGAAGGAGACATGTTCAGTAATTAATCGAGCTTATTTCATTGGATTTTGGTAAGTGACACAAGAAATATAGGCTGCAAGAGTATAATAGGGGACCTGACCTAGTCTGGGAGGTGGGAGTGGGTGGGAAGTGGAGGCCTAGGAGGTCTTCTCTGAGGAAGTGAGCATTTAAGCTGAGATTTTAACAATGAAAAGTGAGTTTAGGAGGAGCCAAAGGTAGAGTCTCTTAGGCCCAGGAATGGGCAGTGTGTGGCTTGGCCAAGGAACTGAAAGGCTAGTGAGGCAAAGTGGTGGGGAGGGCTGGGGAGGGGTGAGGACTGTGGGGACTGTGGCGGGTGGTGAGGTCTGGCAGGCCTACTCAGCACTTTGTGCCCCTCACTTTCCTGGACCTGCCTCACATGGCTCCTCTGGTAACTTCAGTGTGCCCCACACTGTGCCAAGTACAGTAGGCTGTATCATCTCATGTAGTCCCCACAAGCCTTATGAGCTTGATGCCATCGTTATTCTAACTTTACAGACGAGATAACTTACAGTTAGACATTGGAGACTTAAGATAAATAGCCAGATGTTCCACAGCTAATAAGTTGCAGAGCTTGGATTTTAACCCGGAACTCTCTAATTCTAGGCCCGATCCTGCCCATTCGTTTATACCTCTAACAGACATTAACAAAAGACAGAGATTACAAGTTCAGCACAATATAAAGAATTTTCCAGCAACCAGCTGTTCAGAAATGTAGATGGGGAGAGGCACGTGCTTCCAGTGATTGTGAGTGTTCATTCCAGTGGAAACCTGGTGGCCACCTGTCAGGGATAGAGTGGGAAGAAGGATGTGACAGATGAACCCCTAACTCTCTTCTGATTGCCTCTGGGATTTTGCTTCATTGTATGTATGTTTTCTTCCTTCAGTGACCATGAAAGACACCAGGTTGACAGCACTGGAAACCAAAGTACCAATTGTCCCCAGAACAGGTAAGGGTATAACCAGGCCAGTGGTTAGAGGAAGATGGGAGGGAATTATCTTGTCCATGATTGTGCATTCAAGAATTTAACATTTACAGTTTTAGCTACTTGCCAGGAACTGGACCATCTATGGCATGAAGTAATTAGTCACATTACTGATGATGATGAGTGGCTTATTCATTGTCTGACGCTGTGCAAAGTGCATTATATGCATTACTTTTCCTCTTCACAGCCACACTTTCAGTGTATCCCCATTTTACAGGTGAGGATTCGGGCTCAAAGATGGCATGTTTTCCTGAAGACGTATAGCTAGTACTTGGTGGACTCAATTCAGTTCTGTTTAGCAGCAAAGTTTGGTGTTAACCACTTCATTAAATGTAAGCCCATGTGCTGGCACAAGTCATTTAACTAGTGCAGAGGTTCTTAACCTTGGCTGCACCTTAGAAATCCGCATGGGTTTATAAAAACAAACCAAATGTGATGTCTGCATTCCACCCCTTAACGTGTTCCAGAGTGGGCCCTGGACTTCAGGATTCCATAAGCTCTCCAGGTGATTCTAATGTACATCCTGGGCTGAGAACCCTTGAGCTGGTGAGTGAGCATGTGCATCTTAATGTGGCTATTAATTTTGGGGGATAAATTATATGCTATAGTCATTTTTAGGGATTAGACGATCCCGTCTCAGAATATATCCTTCATAAATGTTGAGGCGCCATCATTTCCATGGATGGAATTTCCTCTTAGTGACCTAACTGATCACTGAACTGTAATTTTGGTTTGGCAGTAATAGTGCCAAGCACAACAGAGTTGTGTATAGGAAGGGTGTAGGAAGACAGGGAGGTGCTTGGTCTCCTGTCTTTGTACATGGACGGCTATGTGATTCATGCCAGGGCTCAGTGGTTGCTGTTTACTGTCTGCCTCACCTCTGTCATAGGAGTTATGAAATAAGGTAGGGATTTTTGTCTTACAGATTTACATCAGTTCATGAATAGGGTCTTGATACAAATTGTAGACTGTCTAACAAAAAAGTTAAGTATTGCTCTCTCACAAGTAGGGCAAGTTTTCTGAGTTTGATTTTTCATGTTCAGTGTTTTTGTGTATACTTCATACTCTTCCTTTTTTAGAAGACCACTGTATATGAATTTGAACCCAAAGTCAAACAGTTAAGTGTTCAGATTATTGAGGCCCAAGCTAAATATCACCATCATAAAATGTAAGATCTGGGATACAAAAGTAAATCTCAAATTTTATTAAACATTTTTTATGATAGTAATTATATTGCATTTTAGTAGTCAGATTTTAGAAGTTTGAAATTTTAGTATAGGAAAATACTTTGCGGGCACTACAGGCTGCTGGATTACTCCTGTGGTCACTATGTCACATGTGTGTAATATCATCTCAGCTGGCACACAGCCTCATTAGTAACGTTTTTGGGCAAAGCAGAATTCAAAAAAGTTTCTGGTAGATGGTTTTCTGGAGGGAACCTTGTGCCTGAGATTCATAGCTTGGCAAGCCTCAAAGATGCTTCCTTTTCAGTTACAAAAAATTGTTGGCCACCTTTAGTGATTATTTTTATTTTGAAAGAAAAAAGCCCAGCTTTTAATAGCATTTTTCTGTTTTCATGGGGGACTCTTGTTTATACTTTTTTCCTCATTTTTAAAACATTTTTGGCCGGGCATGGTGGCTCATACCTGTGATCCCAGGACTTTGGGAGGCCAAGGCAGGAGGATCACCTGAGGTCAGGAATTTGAGACCAACCTGGCCAACATGGTAAAACCCCATTTCTACTAATGATACAAAAATTAGCTAGGTGTGGTGGTGCACACCTGTAATCTCAGCTACTCGGGAGGCTGAGGCAGGAGAATAGCTTAAACCTAGGAGATGGAGGTTGCAGTGAGCTGAGATCATGCCATTGCACTCCAGACTGGGCAACAGAGCAAGACTCTGTCTCAATTAAAAAAAAAAAAAAAAAGTGCCAAAGCCAGAAACACATCAGATTTTAGCTGCATCTCGAGACTGAAAGCGAACTTTAGCAGATCCCCGATTTCCATGCTTTTTGAGATCGTAAGTATTGTTTGATCACATCTGATGACTAGTTGTACAGTTTAAAATTGGTTCAAGATTTCTCATGAATTCCAAAGTATCTTTTATTGAAAAGTGATGACTAAGCGCCTCTCTGCTACTTTAGATTGGGTGGTCAGGGGAGGCCCATCAGAGATCTGAGAGACAGTCAGCTGTGCAAGGATATGGGAGAAGAGTGTTCCATGCAAAGAGGGAACAGCAAGTGCAAAGGCCCTAAGCAACAGATAGCCATTCATGTGTTTGGGAAGACTGGGACTAGAGCAGAGGAATCGAAGAGACAGAGAGGGGTTGGGAGGTTACTAATTGGCTAGATCTTTTGAGGCCTTGTAGGCTACTCATGAGCTTCATAAGTTCCATCATGTTATTGGCTCTTATTAATTCCATGCGAAGCCATTGGACGATTTTAAAGAGGAGTGAGATTCTGCTATTTGTATCTCAGTGTCTCTTGTGGTTAATTGGTGGCAAATGAATTTTGTAGGGTAGCATGAATAACAAGCAGGGAGAATAGTGAGGGGGGCGGCTGCTCCCTTGTCTTTGAGAGATGATGGGGGCTTCAGCTGAGGTGATAGCTAGTGGTTTGCTGATGGACTAGATATGGTGGTGGGGGTGGTGAAAGAGTCAAGGAGTCACCTGGGTGTTTGCTTGAGACTGATGGAGGTGCCTTTTACTGAGATCCAGAAGATGGCAGAGTGATAGGTTTTAGAGTAGAGATTGGCATTGAAGGTCATGCCCCCTTAATATGACTAGCATCATCTACAGCACTGAACTGTGTGCTGTATGTGGCCACTAAAGATAATGATAAACTAAGTGGAACATTGCTTTAGCGTATAGGATATGGAAATGCATTCACCCAGTTACTGTCTTTTAACTTCTCTTATATGGCTGTTTTCTTTGGTGACTTCCAAAATGGAAAAGAGACTGTTATGACTAGAGACTTTTGTGGCTAACGTACTGATGCTTCAGTGTGTCTGCGGTGCTAATCTTTAAGTGACTTTTCTCAGCCAGTCTTCTATGACCTGTAAAGTGTGCTCAACATGTACATCCTATCCACCACCACCACCACTGATTGAGTCCAAATCTAGCTGGTTTCTTCCCTTTGTTTGTGCATATATTGAACCATGTCTTTTTTTCTGCTATAGAACATATAATTCTTCATTGCACTGGCTAAGTCTGTCTTACCTACTTAACGCCTTGTACTTACTGTACAAGATATTCTAGTTATGGGACTGATTCCAAGAGCTATGATTTAACTCTTAGGAGGGCTTTTTAGAATGTCAAAAATGCTAGAACTTGAGCCACTTTACAAAGAATCTCACATAAAACCTAATGTTTATATTTTTCCTGGAGACTAAAAACTATGGTAAACAGTAGAATTTTGGAAGGCAGCTATGCTCACCACTATACCACCAACGCGGCCAACAGTAGACTTTGGAACCAGAGAGAAAAACTTGTTGCCAAAATGTGTTTCTAATGTATTTTAGAATAAAACCTTATTTTTGCAAACTGGAAAACAAGCTAGGTAGCCCAAGCTAACTATTGCCAAGTTGACTGGATGGGTGCCATCTTTGTGTAAAATTGAGCTTGTGTCACTCTGGGCTCTGGGGCTGCCTGCATTTGGAGGATCAGATCTGACGTTATCATCTTCTGACTACACAGAAGGCAAACTCAGAGTCTCTCTAGACAGATAGTATGTAAGTAACAATTTTATTGAAACAAAACCAAACTTAGGGACAAGATACTTTTAAATTTCTAAACTGTATTCTTTGTCATTAATTGAGAATTATTTATGATTTACCTGAAGTAGAAATCAGTGTGGGGTTAGCTAGGCAAATATGCTGTTCAGAAGTCATCTTGAAAGTGGTGGCCCAAAGATTTTTCCTGGTATTTTTAATGATAATGTACAAGTACTATTCAGTGAGTGTTTATATGTACCTGGTACTGTACTAACTGCTTTTTGGTTTTGAACTTTTACAATAGAGTCTTACTAACAGTGGTCTCACATTTTGGAGCCCTTTGAAATTAACTTCTTATGTGATTTCCTTGTAAGATTTTTATTTACAGATATGAGTCAGCAACTTTCTGTATCATGGATTTCATATCAAAAAGGCATTTAGACATTGATTTTTCTGATAATCGAATTTCTGACAGCCAAAATTAGTGAATATCACCAGGTTGTAGCTAAACGAGAACATAAATGATAGTAAGTTAATACCTGGTCGTTTCTGGGGTCACTGCTAATTTAAATTTGGCATTCTTGCAGAAGGAGCTTATCTCTTTCTTTTTCTTTTCTTTTCTTTTCTTTTTTATGCAGTCTTGCCCAGGCTGGAGTGCAGTGGCATGATCTTGACTCACTGCAACCTCTGCCCCCCAGGTTCAAGCGATTCTCCTGCCTCAGCCTCCCGAGTAGCTGGGACTACACACACCCACACCCAGCTAATGTTTGTGTTTTTAGTAGAGATGTAGTTTCACCTTGTTGGCCAGGTTGGTCTTGAACTCCTGACCTCAGGTGATCCGCCTGCCTCAGCCTCCCCTCCCATAGTGCAGGGATTACAGGCGTGAGCTACTGCACTCAGCCTCAGCCATGTCTGGCCTCAGCTTAATTTTTTTTTTTAACTCTTTAGTTGGATTTTTCTTTATCATAGTGTTTCTCAAAAATAATTTGTGTATCACTTTAAGAATTCCCTGGAGTGCTTATTAAAATAAGATTCCTGAGCCCCAAATTCAGTTTTGGAAGGGGCCCAGGTATTGCATTTCTAGCAAACATCCCAGGTGGTTTTGATGCACATTGAAACTTAAGAACTGCTACCTAGGCTGACTGAAAGAAACGGAAATTTTATCCTTTTTGGGCATCCATATTCCCATGTGTGAAATAAGGATGATACCTGCTCACATCACATCACAGAGTTGCCATGATGATCCAAACCACAAGTTAGCTTAGTGTAACACTGAAGGGCTTGGGGCTTTGGAGTCAGGGAGATCTAGGTTCAAATATCAGTTTTTCTCCTCTGGTTTTGCCTCTTGTTCGCTTTTTGACCCAGAATAAATGGTTTGATCTCCGTTCTGCTCCCTGTACGATGGGGACAAAAGTGCCAATGACACATTGGTCATGTTAGGAGTGTATACAGTGATGTTTGTAAAAGGTGTAGTGCTTGTCTTATAAATGATAACTGCTGTTACTTGTTTTTACAAATACAGCTTCAGAGACCCAAGTGGGGGATAAATCATAAATGTGTATAGTTACACTTGGGGAATGAGCTGCTTTTTGTATATCAAGATAAAGCAGCTGCTCTACTACCATAGAGAGCCTGGGTTTTGAAGGGTGAGTTTTTAAAGATTTGCCCTGATGATCCCATCTGTGGATACCTCCCTGTAGCCAGTGGTATTTGGGTGTGCAGTTAGATGTCTCAGATAAGGGGTATGCTGAAACAGAGAAATGATCCCCAGCTCAGTGTTGGACTTAACAGACTTGTGACCTAACCAGCTGTACTAACTCTTAGACATTGATGAGATTGTCAAGAAGGAAATAGTATGTATTTAGTTCCCTTTCTGAAAAAAGACTGTCTGCTTTATAGATCAACAATTTGAAATATGAATATAGTCTTAGCCAAAACCCAAGGTAGATTCAGAAGTAGGAATAAAACTTAGATTTGATCCTGTCATTAAGTTGCTGTGACTGGTATCAGTTTTTAAGGTTTCTTTCTGCTGTTGCATTTTATAGAAACCCTCTTCATAAACTCATCAAAGAATTATTCATACACTTCTTTTATCAGCCAAAGGGATTCACTGTTTGAATCAGAGAATTGTGGGCAAACTTTGCATTGTATTGAACACATGCATTGGTTTATCTTGCAGGTATTTTTTTGTGGGGAAAAATGAGGCCAGTTAGTCACCGTTCATCTTCCTTTGTCTCAGTCTGGTAGTGGCCCCAATGAAGAGCTTTCAGAACCTGTAAGATACGTCCTGGAGCCGGCACAGCACCTTCAAGCTGGAGAATGGCCCAACAAGCGAATGTCGGGGAGCTCCTCTCCATGCTGGACTCCCCCATGCTGAGTGTGCGGGACGATGTGACAGCTGTCTTTAAAGAGAACCTCAATTCTGGTTAGCAATGTAATATCCTTTTTAGCTTATCTGCTAAGAAAAGAAGAGATTGACTTAAAGCCACCAGAATCCTGCTGATACATTTTAGGTTTCAGCTTCTGAAGAGTTTTTTAAAACACCCAAAAAGAGCATGTGTTGGTGGATTCACTTTATATGTGTTTTAAACTTTCAATTATGGAAATACTTAAATATGCACACACATGAAGTAAGAACCATGCAGTTAACCCATGAACCCAGTTTCAAATTCTTTCCTCCCTGACTCTCCCACCCTCCAAATATTTTAAAGCAAATTCCAGACATCGTTTTAACTGTAAATCATATATGTGGCTTTTATTATGTAAAGTGCTTAACCTCGTTTTACTATGAGAAATAGAAATTTGGATAGTACCCTTTTTTGCTTACCAGGTTGGCAAAATTAAATATTGAATATAGAAATGGGCACTGTTAGCATGAATATGAATTGATGTGTTTAGTCTTTTGGAGTATCTGCCATCAATTTAAAAATACATATTATAAGAATCTGTATCTTATTATAGCTTTGAGTGAAATATAGTGAGACATTGGAAAAACCCAGGTATCCTTCAGTAGGTGAATGGTTAAATTTGTTATGTAGAGCCACGCAGTGGAACCCTAGGACAAAAAGAAATGAAATAGACCATAGATGCTGACATGGGAAGGTGGTTACAACACATTGTTTAGTGGAAAAAACACACATGTGCACAAACTGTGTCTGAGGACATCAGGGCTGCATGCATGTGACTGTTCAAGTAGAAAAGGGTTTGAAGAGACACACACTAAACTTAAGGGTGTTTAGCTGTGAAGAGTGAGTTTGGAGGCAGGTGGTAAGGAGTACTTTCATTTTTATTTGATGTGCTTTTACATAGCCTGAATTATTTTTTGTAATTAAAAAAGCAGTAAAAATAAAAGCACATCATACATTTTATGCATGTTTAGGCAAATAAGCTTGTAATTATCCTATTATTAAATTAAGAGGCAGAAATGTCATGTTGCATAAAACTTAGAATAGCATGTAAACATTTTCTAGATTTTGTGACAGGCAGCTATGTAAGGTGAATTTAGGATGTTAAGGGGAATAGGTATGATCCATTGCCCTTTTCTTGATTTAGACCGTGGTCCTATGCTTGTAAACACCTTGGTGGATTACTACCTGGAAACCAACTCTCAGCCAGTATTGCACATCCTGACCACCTTGCAAGAGCCACATGACAAGGTAACGGCTGAAATATAGGCAATTTCATATGTTCTCTCTGGGTACAACAGCTTCTGTGCATGGCCACTGTACAACTTGTCCTGAGCTTATTCTTTTGATTTCTGTGTGCCACTGATGACATTGTTCCCAGTTTATAGTGATATATAAAAATAATTTGTAGGACCTGTGTTTCTTGTAAAGTTCGTAAAGTAAAACATAGTTCAGAGACTGTTAAAGATCTTGTTTAAAGAAATCTTACATTTCCAATACTATAGTTGCATAGTGATGATTTGGCCCATGGATACCCATTTTTCAACCTATGCTTTGAATAGGATTTTGAGACTTTTATCTGTATGGAAAAGCTTCAAGTGCAAAGGACTAATGTGGCAAATTAATGAGTCTTGTTTCCCAGCACCAAGCACTTGGAGGGTTCCTTCGTGTTTTCCTTTTGTTTTCAATAAGTAGCTAGTAAAGCATCTTTACTGCAGACTTTGGGAAGTCTTAAGTGTGTATTTGAGAGCAAGCTCCCCAGGTTGTGAAGACCTTGTCATTGCATGCCTTTTACAGTATATCTTGTTTTGTTTTGTTTTCTAAAGAGGTGGGGTCTCATTCTGTTGCCCAGACTGGAGTGTGGTGACATAATCATAGCTCACTGTAACTTTGAACTCCAGGCCTCAAACTGTCCTCCCACCTCAGCCTCTCAAAGTGCGGGGATTGCAGGCATGAGCCACTGCACCTGGCCCATCTGGTTTTCTTATTTACTCTGGCCTGAATTGTAACTTCTACTACCTAACTGATGCTTGAGGCCAAACCATGTAGGTTGCATTGCTCTAGCAATAAGCGGCTGCTTCCAGCAGGATCCCCTCATGGCTTCAACAACCTGTCACAGTTTGGGGCTAGTGGTTATCGAGGGACTGTGAACAAGTCTCCCACTTTTTGCATATGTGTATTGTGGGATTCTTTTTCATGAGATGCAAACTGACTGCCTTTTGTCAGGCCAAATGCAGCAGTGTTTTGTTTGCTACCATGGTTTTTAAAATCTTGAATTTGATCTTTTATCTGCATGAGCCTTGTTTTACATTAGAGGCAAGACTTGAGAGACTGGAGCACATCATTGCTGTCTTTATTTATGCTATCTTCATATATTCATGTAAGGATTTCCCTTGTTCTTTTACATTTTCAGCACCTCTTGGACAGGATTAACGAATATGTGGGCAAAGCCACCACTCGTTTATCCATCCTCTCCTTACTGGGTCATGTCGTAAGACTGCAGCCATCTTGGAAGCATAAGCTCTCTCAAGCACCTCTTTTGCCTTCTTTACTAAAATGTCTCAAGGTAGGATGTTTGTAAGGATTTGAATGAAATGGCTTAATGAGTATAGTTTCTGAAATTTTAAGTAACTTAAAGCAAGGAAGCTAGATTTTCATTTTTAGACTTTAAAACCTTCTAGAGATTTGGCTTTTCTCAAATATAATGTTGTCCAGAGTTGGTACTTAGTAAGTTCTCAAATATATCACTATGAGTATTGAATACCTTGTCCATGCAAATATGGTAAAATTTTGATCAGATGGGTTCAATGTTACATTATTCCAAACCTCTTGATTTCATCATGGTTTAGCCTTCCCTCATTTAAAATATGCTGGATTATCTTTTGGGAATCCCTGTTTCTAAATTATCTTTTAGCTAATAGAAAAATGGCTTAAAGTTTCTGTTAACCGTTTAGGAGCGTGGTCTGGTTGCAGCTGTAATTAAGACTGTTGATGGAAGTTCTTCTAAGTTGCATTCTATTTTTTACACTACCTTTAGTGCATTTTTCTACATAGGGAGTCAAAATCTAAATAGAACTTTATGGTTTTAGTTTTAACAGTGGCTTGTGGCCATACTCAGGGTTATTTGCTTAATCTGTTTTAGTTCCTGGACTTGTTTTCTATCTATAAAATAAGAAAATGTGGTTAATATTAACTGCCTGTACCTCACAGAGACATGAAAATATCCAGTAGTATTTGTTCCAGGATGGCAGTACCATTGGATTCATCTGATACAGCACCATGCAAATTGATTTTTGTGTCTGCCAAGAAGGGTAACTCTTTTATTATCCCTAGAGGTGGGTCCTAAGGAGTCACATTGGTAGGGTATTATAAAAACATGCATTTAATGTTAAGAAAAAGTAGGAACAGTTATAATAACTTAATGTTTTTAAGCAAATGGATTGATGAGAATATAATCTAATTTTGAGACACGACATTTAGTTCAGATTGCAAAACACTTATCTTTTCCAAAAGAGTAAGCTCTGAATATTTAATTGTGGACTATTACTCAAGTCTTGAGTTAGACTGTTAGGATAACTGAAATCACGGCTAGTTCTTTTTGCTAAGAATCATTATATAGTCTCATATATTCTCAATTCTCTTACCAATATATTATTCTTACTAGATATCTTCCATAATGAAAGACTTGATGCTTGATGTAAAAATCAAATATATTTAAAACTTTATTCCCAGACCATAGATTCCTATTCTAATAGGAATAATGGATGTCTTAGCCTATGTAGGAGTCTTTTGATTAATCCGAATTTCATCTACCTGGCAAACACTTGTGATTTAATTATGGGTCAGGTGAGCTGCTATAGCTAGTCAGAGTTGATTGAGTATCCACTGGGTGTTAAATGTCTTCAGTTAGCTGGAAATTATTTATTTGACTTAATATTTAAATTATAGGTGTGCTCAAAGGTTTCCATTTTTTTTTTAAATATACTGGTCTCTAAATACTGCTTTGAAGTGAGCCATTAAGTTGACTTGTTAGTGTTATACAAATTTTTCCTTCAGTTATACTTCTGTTTTAGTTCTTTAAAAAATAGCAAGCAAGTAACTTGTCATTGTGTAGTGCATTTTTTTAAATTGACAACAAAAAGTAAATATCTTAGGATTTGGTTGAATGAATGAAAACAGAGCAGTGCTCTTGTATTTTGTTGAAAAGCAACTCCTTTTGTTTTCATCCAAGTGCTATAAAAAGGGCATCCTAAGGCTTTAGGACTTGGGTGTCCCCGAGTCAAGTTTAAACTCATCTCCAGGATGCCTTTGCATAGGTGTATTGTAAATGGTCCTCCTCTCTGACTCATTACAGTAGAGCTGGGGCTCAGTGTTTCCTGTTGAGTCTGTTTGAATGATGGAGCATTTCCCTATCCCTCAGTAATCCTTAGGGATAGGGAAATGAGTATGTGAGTGAACTGCTGATGTGTGATTCTCTCAGTGTTTAGAGCCTCTTCACGTACTGTACAATGCCACCCCTGGTGCAGCACCTGACAAGTGTTTTCTGTTTGACCTTTCCTCCCGCAGATGGACACCAACGTCGTTGTCCTCACAACAGGCGTCTTGGTGTTGATAACCATGCTACCAATGATTCCACAGTCTGGGAAACAGCATCTTCTTGATTTCTTTGACATTTTTGGCCGTCTTTCATCATGGTGCCTGAAGAAACCAGGTACAGGTCTCCTCATATACCTGTTGGGCCCTGTGAGGTGAACGCTTTCATTATTGATGAATCGCTCATATGCTGTAAGGACACGTAGACTTTTATAGCTGTAGTGAGTGGTTTTTACTAGATAGATGAGGGAATACCTTTGGTGCATCCACTACAGGCACATATGAGAAGCATGATTGTTGAGATAACTTTTTTATTTTGTCGGCTTAAAAGGATTGATTGTCAGAGAAATTGAGCAGTAGGATGTAAAACTTCATGATTGTTGATGAAGTGAAAAACAACTTCTGTCTGAATTGCAGTAGTACAGCACTAAGCTTGTGGGACATTTCTGTCTTCCTTGGCTGCTCTGTTGTGACAAAACACAAGTGTCAGTTTCTGAGAACCCGCTTGTTGTATCCGTAGGAGTCAGAGGGAAATGCAATCTGTCCTTATTAGCACTCCAGCTTCAAATACAGTGGGGTTTTTTTCCTACTGGCAGGGAGCAGAGTTCTATCAAAGGGATCAGAAGCTGTAAGCATGTGAAATTTGGAATCTTTGGGTTATCCCAGTGTGAGGTATTTCTATCAAAGGATGAAGTATGTCAGACCTGTGAGACAGAACAGCATGGCTTCCTGTACAGGATTAAATTGCAAGCATAGGCTCACGTGGTGCCTGCTTGTTTAGTAGGATCTTTGGGAGAAAGGAATGGCCTGTCCATTATTGTGGAGGACCTTTATGTATACTGTGGCCATGGGTTTCCACAGGGTCTAGGTAAGGCTAAATTAAGATGTTCAGTTTCTTTCACTCTTAGTTCTTTCAGCTAATTTCTGGATAATAGTTTTTTTCACTCTGTAGTTATAAATCTGCATAGCTAAGACTACATGCCGATTTAAAAGTTTCTCACGCATTCATTTTATAAATATTGAATGCTTGTTAAACACCAGGTCCGGTGCAAAGCACCGAGAGATGAGTAAGACAGTTCTTTTATCAAGAAGCTTGCTGGGTGCAGTGGCTCAAGCCTGTAATCCCAGCACTTTGGGAGGCCAAGGTGGGCGGATCACAAGGTCAGGAGTTCAAGACCAGCCTGACCAACATAATGAAACCCCATCTCTAAAAAAAAAAAAGAAGCTCATACTGAATTCAGCAATGGAAAAGTATGAATTTTACAGAGAGCTTCTATAATAAAGGTAGTTCAGTATTGTGAGAATGTTTGGGATCCTTTTTGGGCAGTGGCTGGAGAGGAGGGCAGAAGTTAGATCAGGGAGAGCCTTCATGGATCACACTCAGTAGACTAGAGTTTACCCAAGGGTTATAGGGAGTCACTAATGGATTTGAAAAGAGTGTCTGGTGTGTTCAGATTTGTTTGCATTGTAGAAAACCACTCTTCCTGTGTGTGGAGTGAGGTGGGAGATGCATAGATAAAAAGTCATGCTGGCAGCCACTTGTTTATGTCTGTTTTGCACACCTCAATCTGCGTCCAACTAAGAGGCTCTTCTCAACGGGTTTCTTTTCTAGGCCACGTGGCAGAAGTCTATCTCGTCCATCTCCATGCCAGTGTGTACGCGCTCTTTCATCGCCTTTATGGAATGTACCCTTGCAACTTCGTCTCCTTTCTGCGTTCTCATTACAGTATGAAAGAAAACTTGGAGACTTTTGAAGAAGTGGTCAAGGTAAATTAAAACTGCCTGTTTGTTTACTACTTAGCATGCTGTTTAGACCAGCTGCATTTATACCTTTTGTATGTAATGGCAGACAGGGAAATTTTGAAAAGAAATTCTGTTTTCTTACTCCCTGCTGCAATCCCTAGGCAGCCACTAATCTGTTTTCTGTCTTTATAGATTTGCCTATTCTGGACATTTTATATCAGTGGGAACATAGAAAATGTGGTCTTTTTTCACTCAGTATAATGTTTTCAAGGTTCATCTGGGTTGTAACATGTATCAGTACTTCATTCCTTTTTATTGTCAACTAATATTCCATTGTTTGGATGTTCCACAAACATTCAGCCCTTTATAATTTGTCGACCCAACTCTTCTAGCCAATGATGGAGCATGTGCGAATTCATCCGGAATTAGTGACTGGATCCAAGGACCATGAACTGGACCCTCGAAGGTACAGAAACTAAACTAGTGTTCAAATTTTAAAGAATCTTTTAGAGATTGAAAATGTGATCTAGGAGGTGTCCCTGCTGAGGTATATTTGGGAATATAGATGTCCTACTTACAGAATCAGTCCACTTGGAAGTACTGGTACAGCTAAAATTTGTGTGAGTTTGAAACAGGCTCTTCACAGTTGGAGGACTAATAACTCATTTAGCATCATGGAGAAAGTTGCAGCACAAATGCCCATCCCCTAGAAACGCTTACAGTAGTGCCAGTGATTGGGTGATGAAGGAGGTGAAGCATGTGGCTAAAAACAAGAGATTGCAGAAAAATAATTTAGTATTAAATTTGGCTTTGTAGAATGGAGAGAGGGCTTCAGGGAATCCTGTATTAAGTATTTGGACTCGCTGAGGTCCTTTCTCCATTCTGCAAAAACAGGTGACTACCATCTTCTCCAGGGCCCTACAGAGGCCCCCAGGTATGTTCTCCGTAAAAACTGAACCTTCAGGTCTTTTGATTGGAGGATTCCAGGCACAGTGGAGAGTGGAACTGAGGATGAGACTGAGCAAGGGAGTGTGAGTTAGAGGAAATTTACAGACTGAGCTGAGCTGTAGGAGGCCCACCTCCTTCCTCTGCTTGTCTCTGGCTGGTAGCTAGGCTTATGCTCCCCAGTTAGGGGACCCAGCCCTTTTTGGGGAAACTGACCCATGGATATTGACACTTGGGGATCTCCTGCTGAAAAAGCTGGCTCCCTGCCTGATCCTCTGACAGCAAATCTCACCTCTCCACAGACACTGCCTTCACCACACAGAGCCTCAGCCAGCTTAAAGCAGTTTATGATCAGATATATGTAGAGAAATATAGAAAACGTGTATGTGAAGTTTAATAATAACACAAAAACACATGTAGCTGGCACCTAGCTTAAAAAAATAGAACATTACCAGTACCTTAGGGGCACCCTGTGGAACTCCTCTTTCTCCCTAACCACCTCAGAGGTCAATTGTTGCTTTTATATTAATCATTCTCTTGCTTTTCTTTATAGTTTTACTGTATATATTGCTTTGTTTTGAAAAGCTAGTTGATTAGGAAGCAAAGTCTGGCTAAGAGAAGGGCAGTCTTGTCACTAGTAGTAGTTGAAGGTTTCCAGGAGATGAGAGGAGGAGCAGCACGTCTGAGTTTTGGTGTGGTTTCACTGTCCCTGAGGTTTCACAGCCCCATCTGGGAAGTCAGTGTACAAGGTCATGAATGAGTCTGGGAAACACAAGGCTTACCCTCATCAGAGCGTCTGGCAAGGCTTCTAGCAAGGGCAGGGTGCTGGACATGCGCAAAATATGGCAGGCAGGGAGGCTGCTCTCTGTTCCTGCTTCCAGCTCTCAGGAGTAGGTCAGACAGAATCCTCCTGTGGAATAAAATGAATGTCCTCTGCCGATCAGGCAGAGAAGGGAGAGTAGGAACTTCATCAGTTTGTAGTCAAGACAAACGAAGTACAGACAAGTTCTACAGGCTCTGTCCCTCATTAAAAAGATAGTGCATGACAGCAAGAACCTTGAGACATCCCTGTCTCTTACCAGGTCTGATCCGAACTGGTTCTCGTCTGTGCCAAGTACCCAGCTGTCTTCCTGGTCTCCTGGGGCTTTCCTTCGCCTCTCTCATTGCAGGATCTCCCACTTCTGGTTTCTTGTCGTCTTTCTTGGTTTACTCTAGTTTTAGTAGGACATATCCTCTAGGAGCTTTTTGAGGAAGGGTGCAGTTGTTTGGCTGGGTGTAGACTTACAGGTTAAGAGTCAGTTTCATTCAGTAATTTGAAGGCATTATTCCATTGCCACCTGCTTCCAGTGTTGCTCTTGGAATTTCTGATCATTTGTATTTGCTGTGTTTTTCTCCAGGGGAGCTGCTAGGGAGTTCTCTTTGTTGTCATAATATTCTGAAATTTCCAGTGATGCACCTTGGTATGAATCTGTTCTCATTGTTTAAGCTCTTTAAGTTCTATGACATTTTCTTTAGTCATTTTGTTCTTGATTTCCTGTTTTCTCTGTCTTTCCTCTAGAAATGTAGTTCATCCATGCACCACGTAATGACATTTCAGTCAATGATGGACTCATAGATGATAGTGGGTCCATGAGATTGTACCACCACATCTTTACTGTACCTTTTCTATGTTCAGATATATCTAGACACACAAATACCTACCATTGTGTTACAGTTACCTACAGCATTTAGTGCAGCACCTTGCTGTACAGGTTTGTAGCCTAGGAGCCTATAACATCTAGGTTTGTATGAGTACACTCTGATGGTCACACAGCAATGAAATTGCCTAATGATGCATTTCTCAGAACATGTCATCACTGTTGTTAAGTGACACATGATTGTATACATATATAGGGAGTTTTCTTTTCCCTGTATAAGCTGTTTCTTCTAAGCTGCCCTCTTTTCTGTTTTGTGTTACTCTTGTTAAATCTTTGAGGCCTTCTGCAAGGATCTAGTAAACTGTTTATATATTGGGGAGACAAAACAGCTTTGTTCACAGTGGCGGGACTTGTTGACTTTGAGCTTTGTTGTATGTTGAACTGAGCATCTGTTGGAAATAGTGGTGTCGGTATTGTTTTCTTCTTGAGCTGGTCACATTTTTTAGAAAACAGTCATCTGATTTTCAGGCTACTAAGGGTTTGATTGCCTCTCAGGGAAGGAGGCTCATGGTGAGGAAGGGTTTGGTGGTCTTGGCATTCAGAATATATGTACTTCACTTAATTCCCTCATTTGGAATGACACTCATGCCCTCAACTATTTCTGGAATACCTTATCTAGGCAATCCTTGTTTTATTCTCTCTAGAAAATAATCCAGATCTCTGGTGAGAAAAGAGCTGTTACTTGGGAGTGTAGAGTTGGGGAGGGACCCAGGGGCTGTGACTGCTCCTCCAGCGTTTTTTACCGTCTTCAGTATTTTAGCTGCCCTTATCTACCTGCTGCTCATTTCCTGTTCCAGAAGTACCAGATGCTATAAATTCCTCATGATTTTAGGGATCTGTAGTATAATCAGTTGAATCACTTTGAGAAAGTGGTAGCTTAGGATTCTGTTTTCATGGATTTGCAGTGTCAGCACCTGCCTGTCTGCTTTTTAGTTTCAAAAGTGTATGATGCTATTGTCTCTCTCCTGTTCTCCTCCTTTTAGGTTTAAAAACAAAGACAAAGAAGTCTTTACTGCAGACAGTGGGATTCCAGGAGGTTGTACAGTTGGGTGCATATGTTCAACTAACTCTATTCACTTGGAAGGAGCACCTCACTCACCTTGGCTAGGCAGATTGCTGGACTTTGGAAGGTTTTAACACTAAAGACAGACACCAACATAAAGAGGAGGAAAGAGCTAGAACAAAACCATAATGATAGAGCAGAAGAAAATGTCCACAGTAGCCACAGAGATAAGGCATTTGTGCATATGTAAGGATCAGGATGCCACAGAAAAAGACCATTTTGAAGCCAAAGAAAGAATTCTTCAAAATTAAAAATGATAGCCAAAATAAACATTTCAGTAAAAGAATTGGGAGATAAAGTTGATATCTCAGATATCAGCTTTCTGAGATACATATAAATATCTCAGAAAGCAGACCAAATGATAGAGCTGGATAATATGAGCAGAAGAGAAATTTAGAATAATAAGTGCAGGAAGTCCCAACATCCAATTAAAAAAAAAAAGTTTTAATGCCAGGTGTGATGACTCACGCCTGTAACCCCAGCACTTTGGGAGGCTGAAGAGGGCGGATCAGTTGAGATCAGGAGTTTGAGACCAGCCTAGCCAACATGATGAAACTTCGTCTCTACTAAATATACAAAAAATTAGTCGGACATGGTGGCAGGCGCCTGTAATCTCAGCTACTTGGGAGGCTGAGGCAGGAGAATCACTTGAACCTGGGAGGTGGCTGCAGTGAGCTGAGATCACACCATTACATTCCAGCCTGGGCAACAAGAGCAAAACTCTGTCTCAAAACAAAAAAAAAGAATGCTACCAGTTTTCAATGTCGTACAATTTTAAACTACTAGGGATTAACCTTTCAGAGAAAGAAAACAAAATCACATTAATAAGCATCAGAAATCAGAGTGCTGTTAGCTTCTGAAATACCTTCAAAATTGAGAGAAAAAGTTTCCACTATAATTCTGTACTTAGCCAACTTGTCTATCAAAATGAGACACTTTTAGAATGTATAGACTCAAATTTCCTTCCCATATATCCTTCCTCAGTTAATCACTGGAGCATGTATTCCACCAAAATGAGAGTAAAATCAAGAAGGAGGAAGACAGAATCCAGGAGCCTGGGGCCTGATCATGATCCTTTTACAGGATCATGTGCAGGGAAAGTGTTCAGATAACAGCTGCTCAGAAGTCTCGAAAGCAGCTAGTCCAGACTTAACTGGGGAGAGAGTGCTTCAGAAGGGAGTTCTTCGGGAAGATGAGGAATAATCCTGGTGGACTCTTTGCATTTCATTAGTAAAAGTTATATTAGACATTGTTTCAGAGCTGTTAGGATATGTTTAGTAAAAATTAGCAGTAAACACACAAAGAAGTGAGGAAAAGAAACAGAAGAATTAAAACTTACAAGAAAGGAAATATTATTATAGTATACTCTGTGGCTCAGCCAAGAGTAGTACTTAGGTAGTCATAATAATTGTGGAAATCAGTTTTGAAAACAACAAAAACAGTTATATATTTCTTTTTTGTTTTTTTTTTTTTGAGATGGAATCTCACTCTGTCTTCCATGCTAGAGTGCAGTGGCATGAACTGGGCCCACTGCAGCCTCTGCCTCCTTGGTTCAAACGGTTCTCATGTCTCCTCCTGAGTAGCTGGGATTACAGTTGTGCACCACTGTGCCCAGCTAATTTTTTGGTATTTTTAGTAGAGACAGGGTTTCACCATGTTGGCCAGGCTGGTCTTGAACGTCTGACCTCATGATCTGCCTGCCGTGGTCTCCCAAAGTGCTGGTATTACAGGCATGAGCCACTGCTCCTGGCCAACAGTTACATATTTCTTTTGAGAACATTGAGGAGAAGGGAAAGGATATATGGAAGAGATCTCAGTCCTTACTTCCCACAATGGTAAGTTAATAGAAGCTATCTATAATATATAAATCAAGAAATTAAAAGCACAGGTTGTATTCCTTAGAAATATGGAGGTAGGATAACAATTCAGCTAACAGAATTGAAAGCAGCTGCCAGAGTGGTTGCAGCGGGGAGGGATGGGAAGAATCTTTAATATTATATTGACTTTTTAAACTACTGTATTGGGCCAGGCGCGGTGGCTCAAGCCTGTAATCCCAGCACTTTGGGAGGCCAAGGCGGTGGATCACGAGGTCGACAGATCGAGACCATCCTGGTTAACATGGTGAAACCCTGTCTCTACTAAAATTACAAAAAATTAGCTGGGCATGGTGGCACGTGCCTGTAATCCCAGCTACTCTGGAGGCTGAGGCAGGAGAATTGCCTGAACCCAGGGGGCGGAGGTTGCGGTGAGCCGAGATCACGCCATTGCACTCCAGCCTGGGTAACAAGAGTGAAACTCCGTCTCAAAAAAAAAAAAAAAAAAAAAAAAAAAAAAAAAAAAATCATTGGATATAAGATACCATTAGACATGTGGTGTTCTTCTATTTTATATACATCTGAGAAAGAAAAAAATGCCAAGTAAACTAATATGCATTTGATTAGACTATGGTTCCCAGTTTTAGATATTAAAATCTGAAAAGTCGTTTTAAGAACCAGGGAAATACTAAAAATGCATAAATTACTTTGATTAAAATAAAACATTTAAATGTATTCCTCTTTTATTATGATTCTCATTTTCTTCTCTGAAATCAATCTTCTTATGTGTACATATGTGTCCGGATGCCTGCTCTCACTTAATCACTTTCTAGTCATGCTGAGAACACATACAGAGGAGTCTGTCCCCATTAACACAATCCCACAGGCAGTGAAAACCTAGGTAGTGAATGAAGATGCATTCCTGAAACTGAATGCCTTGTATTTTCCCCATACCCTGGACACCTCCTTTTCTGTATTTAACGCCATGTTTTTAGCATCTAAGATATAATGAGCTTTCTACAAGTTGCGTAGGGTCATATGTTTTCTTAAGGTAAACCTATGGAATCCCCTTTAGTGTAGCTTTGCTGTTTTCTGTAAACTTGGGGAAAAAAATGCAAATCTCTGATGAAGTTTCCAACGACTTACAAACACATAGAGCAAAGTTATGTTGTCTAAAAGAAAAAACTTTATATTTGACTAGATGTTTATATTTTAAATATTCCGTTAATTATTAGGGCCTTTATAGATGTTTGGCAAATACTGAAGAGTTGAAAGAAGAAATGAACATTGTTCATAACTTCATTTCTTTTCATTTGAATACTTACTACACTCAGATCTGTTTGCGGGTCTCTCTGAATAGTTTTGTATCTTTTATTCATTTAAGATTATATTACAAGCATTTTATGTCATTTAATGTTTGAAAGCATTATTCTTTTTTCGAGACAGAGTCTTGCTATGTCGCCCAGGCTGATCTCAAACTCTTGGGCTCAAGTTATCCTCCTGCTTCACCCTCCCT
Organism: Callithrix jacchus; assembly: GCF_049354715.1. Classification (NCBI taxonomy): domain Eukaryota; kingdom Metazoa; phylum Chordata; class Mammalia; order Primates; family Cebidae; genus Callithrix; species Callithrix jacchus. The sequence continues at coordinate 181,499,590 of NC_133502.1, read as the reverse complement.
GGTTGCTGAGAGTACAGGCACATGGAAAGCACGATTTTTTTTCCCTGAGACAAGGTCTTGCTCTGTTGCCCAGGCTGGAGTGCAGGGTACAAACAAGGCTCATGGCAGCCTCAACCTCTCAGGATCAAGCTGTCCTCCCAACCTCAGCCTCCTGAGTAGCTGGGACCATAAGCATATGCCCACACCCAGCTATTTTTTGTTGTTGTGGAGGTGGGGTGTGGTCTCACTTTGTTGCCCAGGCAGGCTGGTCTTGAACCCCTGGCCTCAAATGATCCTCCTGCCTTGGCCTCCCATAGTGCTGGGATTACAGGTGTGAGCCACTGTGCCCAGCTGAAAGCATGATTTTTTTTTCCCTTTTTTTCAGAGTCTAGCCCTGTTGCTCAGGCTGGAGTGTGGTGGTGCTTTCCTGGCTCTCTGCAACCTCCGCCCCTCAGGTTCAAGCGATTCTCATGTCTCAGCCACCCAGTTAGCTAGGATTACAGGTGCAGGCCACCATGCCTGGCTAATTCATTGTTGTTTTAGAGTTGGGGTTTCACCATGTTGCCCAGGCTGGTCTTGAACTCCTGGCCTCAAGTGATCTGCCTGCCTTGGCCTCCCAAAATGCTGGGATTACAGGTATGAGCCACCACACCTGGCCTTAAGCATGATTTTTAAAATCAACTTTAGTATGGCATAATTTGCTTTCAGTAAAATGAACCAATTTTGCTAAGTTTTGACAAAAGTCTCAATCATAAGAACATTTCCATCACCCCAAAAGTTCCTTGGTGCCCTTTGTGGTCAGTCTCTTCCCCACCTTCGGGCAACCATTGATCTGTTAAAAGCATGCTTTTTCATGGTGATGTAATAATAGTTATTCTATAAACTATATCCCTTTGGTTGAACTTTGAGTTATTTCTTTTTTTCATTGAAAGGTGTGCTATGCTGAACATTGTTGTATGTCTTGACGTATGTCTGTTTCTATAGGATAAATTCTTAGAAGTGAAACTGCAGATCACAAAGAAGGAATCTTTAGACAGTTTTTAAAATACCCTCGGCCAGGCACTGTGGCTTACACCCGTAATCCCAGCACTTTGGAAGGCAGAGGTGGGTGGATCACCTGAGGTCAGCAGTTCGAGACCAGCCTGGCCAAGTGTGAAACCACACTTCTACTAAAAATACAAAAAATGAGCCAGGCATGGTGGTGGGCCCCTGTAATCCTAGCTACCTGGGAGGCCGAGACAAGAGAATCACTTGAATCCAGAAGGTGGACGTTACCGTGAGCCGAGATCGCACCACTGCACTATCTAGCCTGGACGACAGAACGAGACTCCATCTCAAAAAAAATAAAAAAATTCTCACAGGAGACTGGCACCATGGCTCACTTCTATAGAAACAGATGTTTATCAACACATACAACACTGTTCAGCACAGCACAGCTTGCAATGGAAAGAAGAAATAACCCAAAGTTCAACCAAAGGGATCTATTCTGTAGAATAACTACTATACCACCTGAGAAAGCATGCTTTCAGCAGATCGATGGTTACCTGAAGTGGGGGAGGAGAATGACCACGAAGGGCACAAAGGAAATTTTGGGGTGATGGAAATGTTCTATTATGTTTACAACTTTTGTCAAAACTTAGCAAAATTAATTTTATTGTAAGCAAATTATGCCATACTAAAGTTGGTTTAAAAAAATCATGCCTTCAGCTGGGCACGGTGGGTCATGCCTGTAATCCCAGCACTTTGGGAGACCAAGGTGGGAGGATCATTTGAGGCCAGTAGTTCGAGACCAGCATGGGCAACAAAGTGAGACCCATTTCTGTAAGAATATTAGCCAGGCATGGTGGCATATGCCTGTAGTCACAGCTACTTGGGAGGCTATGGCAGGAGGATCCCTGAGCCCAGGAGCTGGAGGCAGCAGTGAGCCATGATCATGCCACCGTACTCCAGCCTGGGTGATAGAGTGAGACCTCATCTCTAAAAAAAGAAAAAAATCCTCGTGGGCTTTCTCTGGTTTGTCTTTTATACTCTGTTTCTGATCTAGGGATGGATTTGACACCTGAGGCCTTGACAGGAAGACCTTATTTTTTGATGACCTTTGTTCCAAAGGACATTTTTCCCTGCTGGCTGCTCTACTGCATCCCTTATGTGCCGCTGTTCCATTTTGAGGCTACGCCTAGTCTTTTGTTGAGGAAATTTTGGTTTCAGATTAGATTGTTAACTTGATATAACCATTTTAAACAGGGAAGGTATAGGATTGTAAAATGAACGGCTATTACTTTATGTACTAGAATTGTTTCAGACTTGGGCTGGCATGGTCCTGCTTGTTCTTTGCTATCAGAGTTCCGTGGCTGGCACTGAGTTGACGACGCTCTGAACTCTGAAGTATTTAATTAGTTTGCATTTCTTGACATTCATTGCCTTTTACAGGTGGAAGAGATTAGAAACTCATGATGTTGTGATTGAGTGTGCCAAAATCTCTCTGGACCCCACAGAAGCCTCATATGAAGATGGCTATTCTGTGTCTCACCACATCTCAGCCCGCTTTCCTCATCGTTCAGCTGAAGTCACCTCCAGCCCTTATGTTGACACACAGAATAGCTATGGTAAAAAAAAAAAAAAAAAAGCGTCTTTGGTACTTCTCTGTTTTGCAGCTTTGTCTCTGGAAAACATTTGTCTTTGTTGACTTTCCTTTCTTGAGTAAGACTTAGTTCAGTTCCTAGGAATTTTTCCCCAAATAGTTTAAATTTGCACTTGCCTCCATTTTCTTCTAATTAATTTCTCCTTCAAGTTTGATTTAGATGTCCTTGGTCTCCTGCCTGATTGTATGCCAACAGAATTGGTAACGTGTCTCCAACACTTAACAAAGAAAATGGGTTCAAGTATTTGACTTCCAGACTCTCCTCTTAAGGGAATCTTTCTAAATTTCAGACATTTAAGAGTGGGGCCCTTTTGGCCATGGCACCGACACAATCTGAATGAGTCTGAACAATGTAGAATTGGATTCATATAAAAATCTAGGCTTTATTTGTGGGTCACACCCACTGAAGTTGTCATCCGTACTGTGATTATCCTGAGGCTTAACTAGACATTAAACCTTGTTGAACTTTCTTTTAAAGGAGCATTTCAAGAAACTCTGAATTGTTACTTTGTCCTCAAGGATGTCAATAAGTCCTTCACATTTTTTAGATACAGAGAATTGAATATTATCAGATGGTCTAGAGGACTGTCTTTTTTTTTTTTTTTTTTTAATCAGCATAATCTAAAACCACACACTAACCGCCTGTGTTCTTTCCTTTCATTTTAGGGAGTGCTACTTCTACCCCTTACTCCACTTCTCGGCTGACGTTGTTAAATACGCCAGGGCAGCTACCTCAGACTCTGAGTTCCCCATCGACACGGTTGATAACTGAACCGCCACAAGTATGGTGTCAACTAGTATGCCTGCTCTCTCCTCTGCTTTCTGGTGAAGCTGACCCTTTGGGTCAGATTTAGTATGTGGTTAGGAAAATTTCATACTGCTCTTTTCAGGAGTCACTTTTAAGGACCCATGATATTAGCAAAGAAAGTTACTGTTGCCTCTTAGGTTCATCTTGAAGTCTTGATTCACAAAATGCAACTTGTTTCTTGATAAACCTTTAATAAGTTAGTTGAAAAAGCTAAATTTAAACTGAACACTGGCCACGGATAGAAATCTTGTGGATGACTTAGCATTCCTTTGCCACTGCTGATGCACTTTATTAACTTCCCAGGCTACTCTTTGGAGCCCATCTATGGTTTGTGGTATGACCACTCCTCCAACTTCTCCTGGAAATGTCCCACCTGATCTGTCACACCCTTACAGTAAAGTCTTTGGTACAACTGGTATGTATGTCTTAGTTTGATTTGATTGGTTGGTTTTGGCTGCCTTTAATAGCAGGAGGAGCTCTCTGTTAGATCTAAGGGGCCACTTGCAGTTGTAAACTTATTTTTGATACTTACTGCAAATCCCTGGGGCTTTCAGCATGTGTAAAGTGAACCTAAAAACAAAAAGAGACTGCTCTCAATCCCCAGAAAGTTAACTCTAGCAGCTTTATTCATAGTAATAGGCTAAAAAAAATTGGCAGTTGTTCTAATAGTTGGGCTCAGTGTTCATATATGTTCTGCCTTTGTCTCTGAGCAGGTGGAAAAGGAACTCCTCTAGGAACCCCAGCAACCTCTCCTCCTCCAGCCCCTCTCTGTCATTCAGATGACTACGTGCACATTTCACTCCCCCAGGCCACAGCCACACCCCCCAGGAAGGTACGATCCAGCTCATCTGCTATCCCTCTGCCCAGGCACAGTAACTCGTTTGCAAGCCTCACTTAGAGAAGCCTAATTATGCCAGATACAGATCTCACCTAAAATGCAATGGGTTTGAATCAGAATAATTAAAAATATTACTAGGAAGCTGCTCTCAAGGTGTGATCTGCTGACCCCTGAGTGGTTCAAAACTCTGCTTTGGAAGAACTCTTATAGGGAATCCAGTAGGTCAAATCTACTTTCTTGAATTATTATTATTAATTTTTGAGACAGGGTTTTGCTCTGTCACCCAGGGTAGAGTGCAGTGGTGTGATCATGGCTCACTGCAGCCTCAACCTCCCAGACCCATGCAATCCTCCTGCATCAGCCTCCCAAGTAGTTGGGACTACAGGCATGTGCCATGATGCCTGGCTAAGTTTTTTTTTGGTAGAGATGAGGTCTCACTATGTTGCCCAAGATAGTTAGTTTTAAACTCCTGGGCTCAAACGATCCTCCCACCTGGGCCTCCCAAAGTGCTGGGATTACAGGTGTGAGCCACTACACCTAGCCAAATCCACTTTCATAGTAACATTAAGCTGTCATCTGCCCTTCTCACTGCGTTGGTATCTGTACTGATGGCACAAAGACTATGGGGGGTGAAATGGTGGCAACTTAGCCTGAATCAAGGCAGGCATTGAAGTGTCCTATCCTAGTAGGCCTTGCATTCTTCCTTGACATATTCTCTCTATTAAAAATAAAAATAAAAAAATGTTTAAAGTCGAGGGTTCTGTATTAAGCAGTAACAGTTATTAATTTTATTAAATCTTAGCCCTTGAGAACATGTATGTGTAATATTTGTTTTTTTTTTTTTTTCTTTTGAGACGGAGTTTCGCTCTTGTCACCCAGGCTGGAGTGCAATGGTGCGATCTCGGCTCACCACAACCTCCACCTCCTGGGTTCAGGCAATTCTCCTGCCTCAGCCTCCTGAGTAGCTGTATGTGTAATATTCTTTGTGACAAAATAAAAAATATGCATAAGGCACAGATACTGCATACCAAAGTATGACGGTCCACCTCTGGCCCTCATGCAGTTATTTGAATTGAGAGGTGAACTAGCTGCCTTTTTTCACCAAATACCAGTTTTATTTGAAAGAACAGCTGTCTTACAAACTGGTTATTCAGACTTGAATATTTGGCAGGCAGTTTCTTAAATGATGAGCTGAGCCTGTCACTTCAAGATAAACAACTGACAGTATTTGTTGCCTACAATAAAATTCAACTCTCAGGTGGAAATTAGGATAGTGAAAAACGTGTCTGTAACGCCATGAACTTGATAGCTGCCCCAAGACTTTTATGATGAGATTGAAAAGTCTTTGGAAATGTAGTCATTTGATTTTTTGATATTGTATAATGAAGTGTTTCAACATTGGAATATTTGAATAACTTGAGGAGCCAATATTTTCAGAATGTCCAGTGTATGCTGTTACAGAACCATGCATAGGTAAAAAGCACGTTCAATGTACAAGGCAGGCTGGGCATGGTGCCTCACACCTGTAATCTCAGCACTTTGGGAGTCTGAGGCAGATGGATCACTTAAGATCAGGAGTTCAAGACCAGCCTGGCCTACATGCTGAAACGCCATCTCTGCTAAATACAAATATTAGCCAGCTGTGGTGGCAGGCACCTGTAATTCCAGCTACTCGGGAGGCTGAGGCAGGAGAATCGCTTGAACACAGGAGGCATCGCAGTGAGCTGAGATCACGCCACTGTACTCCAGCCTGGGCAATAGAGCAAGACTCCATCTCAAAAAGAAAAAAAAGTACAAGATAGACTAGTGGGTTTTAATGCAGTGGGAAAAGCTCATTGATGTGGTTTCAAATTTCACTTTGTAACTTTAAGAAACTACCACTTGTCAAATTTTGGTGTTATAACAAAGACAATTATTTGAAAAGTCTGTTAACATATGTTTACATTTTGTGGCTGGGTGCGGTGGCTCACTCCTGTACCTAGCACTTTGGGAGTCTGAGGGAGGTAGATTGCTTGAGCCCAGGAGTTCAAGACCAGCCTGGGCAACATGCAAAACCCCATCTCTACCAAAAAAAAAAAAATTACCCAGATGTAATCCCAGCTGCTTGGGAAGCTGATGTAGGAGGATGGCTTGAGCCCAGGAGGCAGAGATTACAGTAAGCCATGGTCACACCACTGCATTCCAGCCTAGGTGACAGAGCCAGACCTTGTCTCAAAAAGAAAAAAAACCAACACATATGTTTACTTTTACAATTACATATCAGTGGGGCCCCAGATTTTCTTTATACACTTGAGTCAAAATAACATATTGCAACAGATGGAATGTAAAGGTAGTTATGAGAATTCAGCTATCTTTCACAAAGCCACATATTAAAGAGATCGCAAAAATGTTCCACTCCTCTCACTACATTTATTTTTATTTCGGGAAATATAGTTTTTTTTTTTAAATAAGAATATGTATGTTATTTATATTAACTTGTAATGGACTTATTTTTAAGGGAATTAATAAATATTTTTAAAATTTCCCAGTTTTCTAATACAATAATTATGCCTCATAAACAAAAGCTCTTGGGATTCTCCAATCTTCTTCTTATTATTATTTTGTGTGTATGAGACACGGTCTCACTCTGTCTCCCAGGCTGAAGTGTAGTGGCACAATCATGGCTCACTGCAGCCTTGACCCCCTGGCTCAGGTGATCCTCCCACTTCAGCCTGCTGGGTAGCTGGGACTACAAGCACTGGTCACCACACCCAGCTAATTTTTAAATTTTTTGTAGAGATGGGTTTTTGCCGTGTTGCCCAGGCTAGCCTCAAACTCCTGAGCTCAAGGGGTCCACTGGCCTCCGTCTCCCAAAGTTCTGGGACTACAGGCGTGGGCCACCACACCCAGCCTGCAGTCATTTTTAAGACTGTAAAGAAAGCATCCAAACAATTTGAGAATCACTGGGCTGACCTTTAAACTACTTTACAGTATGCTTAAGAACATGTATAACATTTTTCGCTTTGTGATATAAGTGATACGTATCTTTTCAGGAAGAGCGAATGGATTCTGCAAGACCATGTCTACACAGACAGCACCATCTTCTGAATGACAGAGGATTAGGTAAAGTTTCTGCCTCATGACAGGCCTTTCTTGCTTCTTCTAATTGGGTTATATGTGTTTAAGAAAAGACAAGGAAATTCTGGGATATCCAAAATACTGAGGTCTACAGATAATCAAACAAGTAGAGAATTCTAAAAGCCAACCTAATAATATCAAAAACAGTTTTTAAGCTATTGCAATGAAGTACCTGTATTTTGACTTGGCTAAACTATTGGTGTCTGTTTTCAGAGACATTAAGAACTGAGAATTTTATTTTCTATAGGATTATTTTTGGTACTTATAGTTATATTGTTTTTAACATCTCAGTCATTTGTAATATCCCCAGGGCAGAGCCATGTCCAGCCTTCTCTGTTCAACAGGAAGAATTATTACAGACTTATTCCATATAGTGAAAGCAGTTTTACACTTACAGGGATTATACTGGATTTCTTTGACTTCATTTTTCTTTGTTTCTCTTCAGAAGAGCCACCTGGCAGCAAAGGTTCTGTCACTCTAAGTGATCTTCCAGGGTTTTTAGGTGATCTGGCCTCTGAAGAAGATAGTATTGAAAAAGATAAAGAAGAAGGTAATGCATGTGGGATTGCTGTGAGATGACAAAACCTGACCCTCATTCTGCTGTAAATCTGGGATTTTGTACCAGTGTTCACAGGCTTGCTTGATTGATCTTCTCTTGAAGTAACAAGATGGGTGGTTTAGTCTGGGATCTATGCCAGGTAAAGAGTTGTCCGCCCCCCACCCTTTTTTTTTTTTTTTAGATAGAGTGTTGCTCCATTGCCCAGGCTGGAGTGCAGTGGCATGATCATGGCTCATTGCAGCCTTGACCTCCCAGGCTTGAGCAGTCCTCCCACCTCAGCCTCCTGAGTAGCTGGGACCACAAACATACACCACTATGCTCAGCTGATTATTTTATTTTATTTTTTTTGTAGAGATGGGATCTCCCTATGTCGTCCAGGCTGGTCAATATCTCCTGGGCTCAAGTGATCCTCCCGCCTCAGCCTCCCAAACTTCTGGCATTTACAGGCATGAGCCACCATGCCCAGCTGGATGCCATTTTTTCTCTCCCCTCTGAGTGACGCCGGTACGTGGCAGCATGCAACCCAAACTGTCTAGCCTTTCCCAGATGGAATACTGACTGCTGTTTCTCTTGTTTCCTCTCATCCTCTCAGCTGCAATATCTAGAGAACTTTCTGAGATCACCACAGCAGAGGTCGAGCCTGTGGTTCCTCGAGGAGGCTTTGACTCTCCCTTTTACCGAGACAGTCTCTCAGGTTCTCAGAGGAAGACCCATTCAGCAGCCTCCAGTGCTCAGGGCACCAGCATGAACCCTGAGCCTTTACACTCCTCCCTGGACAAGCTTGGGCCTGATACACCAAAGCAAGCCTTTACTCCCATAGACCTGCCCTGCGGTGGTGCTGATGAAAGCCCTGCAGGAGGCAGGGAATGCCAGACTTCTGTGGAGACCAGTATCCTCACTCCCAGCCCTTGTAAAATTCCACCTCAGAGGAGAGGGGGCTTTGGAAGTGGGCAGCCTCCCCCGTATGATCATCTTTTTGAGGTGGCATTGCCAAAGACAGCCCATCATTTTGTCATCAGGAAGACTGAGGAGCTGTTAAAGAAAGCAAAAGGAAACACAGAGGAAGATGGTGTGCCCTCTACCTCCCCAGTGGAAGTGCTGGACAGACTGATAGAGCAGGGAGCAGACGCGCACAGCAAGGAGCTGAACAAGTAAGAGACTGGGGCCCTCTCTTCTGTGTTAAATGGTCCATTCCATTGTAAAGTACAAAAAGCGTAAGGAAGGAACAAGAATCATTCTTCGCACTCCCACCCTGAGGCAGCTGGTTCTCTCCTGTTTGTCAGATGTCCTTCTTAGCTGTTGCATCTTCACATGTGTAACCGTGTGTGACCTCTGTGCACCTAAGTTGGGATGACTCCTTAGCAGTCCATTTCAGATGAGTCTTTTTATATAGGCTATTTTGTGCCTCTGTTCTCTGAGGACACTCCAGTGCTTTCATGTGTGCCCTCTGCAAGCTGTAGGTAAAAATGAGGTTGTGGAATTTCAGAGAATATAGGAGTATTTGTCACAGTGTTTCCCTCTCTAGCTGCAGATTATCATTCTCATTTTCTGTTTTGGCATCATAGTTCATTTAGGTGGAGGATAAAATCACCACCATTTTGTGCAAGTTCAGGTGGCCTGACATCCCCTTCAAACCCCCAGAGGCACATAAGTTTTCATAGGAATCTAGCTGAGAAACTGTTTCCCATCCTTATTTTATTAGCTATTTTACAGGTGCTTAGGGAATATTTTTATTTTTCTTCTTATATACTATGCTATGGTGGCAATTGGCAGGGGTAATAATATTTAAACTCTCTTTTTAAAATGAGATTTGGTGTGATAGGCTCAGGTAAATTACTTACTTTTTCCTTAAATTTGAATGGCAGTAGCTTTACAACAGAGTGTACTCCCTGTATATTTAAATGGACAGGGTTGAAAATGGCTCTCAGTGTGTTTGACTACTCAGTTTCTCTGGAGAGCTGGCCTCAGAAACAGAGGCCGTGGTGTGTGCAGTGGAGGTCAGGCTGAGGCCCTCTCCACTCTGGAGACCAGGTCGTAGGCAGTGGGGCCACCTCCCATTGCATCTACTGTAGGCTTCTGTAATTCTCTGTGGACCTGGAGCTTGAAACATTCTTATGCCATTGCGAATTCTGACCACAAGGAAGTAATCTAACCTTGCTGCAAGTAAAAGTCCAAATAAGTTCTTTTCTTGGTATGACCGGTAACTTTGTTACTCAAAAACTTTCTTCCTAGGTTGCCTTTACCCAGCAAGTCTGTCGACTGGACCCACTTTGGAGGTAAAGTTGTATACTCCACATGGTTCCTACTTGCTTGTTGCCCTTTCTGTCCTTGAAGGAGGTGCCCTCTGGGAAACACATCTCCCCTTGGCTGTTGCTCCAGCCAGGCTATCTGCCTGCTAAAAGATCTTCAGTGTTGCAAAGTCAGCATTTCTTATTTTTGAAAAGTGGCAAGTAGCATGCACTTGAGAGAAGAAGTACACACAGTACAGACTTCATGCCATGCTTCCCTAGAAAAGACCCACGTGGGGTGGGCGGTGCAGCTGAGTCTTCCTGGGGGACAAGGCACCAGTGAAGGAAGGGCCTTGAGAAGTAGAAAGGGCATCTGAAATGTGTGATCTCGATTTGTGGGGAAAAGAAAGCAAGCTCTCAAAGAGTCATCCCACGTGATACAACCCTTTGCATTCTTTCACAAGGGAGACACATAGTCCATATCTTCCCCCTCCTGTTACTGGGAGCCAAGTGATCGTTTGCCAAGAGAGTGGTAATTTGTTTTAAAGAATTGTGTTTGTTAAGCTAACAACACATGGGAAGGGGCTTGATTGAACAATCTGTAAAAGGCATTTGTGCCACCCTCCCTCTGCTTTAAATCAGGCTCTCCTCCTTCAGATGAGATCCGCACCCTCCGAGACCAGTTGCTTTTACTGCACAACCAGTTACTCTATGAGCGTTTTAAGAGGCAGCAGCATGCCCTGCGGAACAGGCGGCTCCTCCGCAAGGTGATCAAAGCAGCAGCTCTGGAGGAACATAATGCTGCCATGGTGAGGACTGGGGAGGGGCAGGTGGAGCTCACTTCTTGTTTTATTTTGGGTCAGCATGATAGCTTGTAAAGCTGAGGAGGTCAGAGTTCCCAGTCCTTCCCAATCCTTCAGGCAGGTCACTTGAGGTTAAGACATGAATGGTTACGTCTCAGAATTCCCTCAGAATTCTCAGAAATCACGGGGACAAGTGATTTTTTGTGTGTATGTTTGTGTGTAATCGGCCATGATGATGAAGGATCAGAAGATGATTTTATTTTTCCATAAAACTAACTCTTGTAAAGCTATTTCATGGTACAGAATGGAAGTGTGTATTGTACAGTGGGTGTGAAGCCAGTCAGACCTGGAGTTTGAATCTCGGCTCTAGCAGTGTTACCTTAGAAAAGTAACAGCCTCTTGAAGCCTCTGTTAGCCATGCTATAAGATGGAAGTGATAATAGCAGCACCTACTCTTTAAGTTGTGATGGTTTAAAGAAATGATGTCGGTAAGCACTTGCTCAGTGCCCAGCACACTGCAAGCATTCAGTAAATGCTCATCATCTAGTGAACTTAGTACCATGTATGAGAGATTTTACTCCATTGTTGGCAGTCAGACTTTTGAAAGTGTTGGAAGCAATTTGATCCCTGAGAAGATTTCTTTAAGCAACTAAGATCCATTTGCTTAATGCTAAATTTGGAAAACCTTGACCTAAAGCCAAGTAAGACAGTAGTGAGCTCTGAGTTTGGGTCTGTAGTTTTACATTGTCAGGGTAGCTTGACTGTTCAGATGAAATGTTTGCAGTGTGTATTAAATTGCCTGTGTTGGAAGACAGCTAAAATGATGACATTTCTGGTCTCTGCTAGAAAGATCAGTTGAAGTTACAAGAGAAAGACATCCAGATGTGGAAAGTTAGCCTGCAGAAAGAACAAGCTAGATACAGTCAGCTTCAGGAGCAGCGTGACACTATGGTAACCAAGCTCCACAGCCAGATCCGACAGCTGCAGCATGACCGAGAGGAATTCTATAACCAGAGCCAGGAATTACAGGTATAAACCACCACCAGGCAGAGTCAACCGCGAGAATGCTGGATAGCAGTAGAGAGGGAGGCAGCGGGTTTCCTTGGATGTCCTGGACTTGTTCAGCTTCACTAAGCTGAATGCTCTTCTCTCTGAAATCATGGCAGAGATTCTTCATGGCAGGTGAATCTTTCTTAGGGCAGAGGTTCCCCAACTTTCTTGGTTCATTTAATAGCTCCCTTAGTGTCTCAGTAATTTTTTTTCTACAGCCAAAAAGAAACACTTCTGCAGCCAGAAGGAAACAGTTCTGCTCATTAACTAGATCTGAATAACTTAGTGTGTATTAATGTCCTAAGAACTTAGTAGCTGTTTGAAGATAATAGATATAAATTTAAAAAAAAATAACTGCACCTATTGGGCACTGCATGGTGTCTCAGACCTTGAAATCAGAGTGAACAGTGACACCCTCATTTCCTGTTTCACATTGGTTTTCCTTGTGGTACCTTGTATCGCTGCAACCAAAAAAGCCCAGCTTCATCCACAGACACGCAGCATCATCTCCAGCCAGTTAGTAATTCACAGGGTGTCCAACAGATGGCGCTGTGTCTCCCTCGAAAATTTAAAATCTTTCTGCAGCATCCCTGTGAGTTTGCTGTGTAGCCTCAGGGCTCTTTGGTGCACAGTTTGGGAACTGAGGATCTAAGGTCTCTTTGTTTCTTTTGTTAAACAGTGAGGCACTCAGAAATCAGCCATAACTTACTTTTTTAAACTAAGATGTCAAATCCTGAGGGCCCAAGAATAGTAGAGTCAATGAGCTAGGCATTCCCAGTTCTCTGTGGGCTGGTGGCCAGGTAGGCTTGTGATCTGGCCTGTCAGTGCTCCTGAAACTTCATGTCCACGTCTCTTTGGGTAGACCAAGCTGGAGGACTGCAGGAACATGATCGCAGAGCTGCGGCTAGAATTGAAGAAGGCCAACAACAAGGTGTGTCACACTGAGCTGCTGCTCAGCCAGGTGTCTCAAAAGGTAAGAAGTGAGGCAGACCTGAGTCTGTTCCAACACTGTTTCCTTCAGACAGGAGGAAGAAACCTGTGACTTGACTTTCTGTGTCATGGCTTCATATTCCCTGACATTTGGCAATGTCTGGAGACATTTTAGGTTGATGTTTTTGGTGCTACTGGCATCTAGTGGGTAGGAGCCAGGATGCTGCCAAATATCCTACAGTGCCCAGGCAGCCCATGCAGCAAAGAAGTATCCAAATCCTGGTCTGTGTGTATCCCGTGGGACTCTTTCTTCATACCTCGTTTACATCAGTGTAAAAAGTTTGTTCGGGCTTTTGAATGTGAGTCCTCCTTCTTTGGGAATCATTGCACTTTTGACATCATTTACTCAAGAACAGTGAGTTTTCCCTAGGGTTTATCCCACTGGACTTTGGTCATATACCTGTCCAACTGCTCCAGGTGTTCTGTGGGTGGTCAATGTTTTTTTTTGAGACGGAGTTTCGCTCTTGTTACCCAGGCTGGAGTGCAATGGCGCGATCTCAGCTAACCGCAACCTCCGCCTCCTGGGTTCAGGCAATTCTCCTGGCTCAGCCTCCTGAGTGGCTGGGATTACAGGCACGCGCCACCATGCCCAGCTAATTTTTTTTGTATTTTTAGTAGAGATGGGGTTTCACCATGTTGACCAGAATGGTCTCGATCTCTTGACCTCGTGATCCACCCACCACCTCGGCCTCCGAAAGTGCTGGGATTACAGGCGTGAGCCACCGCGCCCGGCCGGGTGGTCAGTTTTGATGGACCGCATTTGTGCTGCTTCCCCGTTGCAGAGCACAGTTCTGAAGTGCATTGCTGTCTATTTTTGTTGTCCTTGGGTGCCAAGCTCTCCACCTGTCATGGACTGTAAAACCCTGGGACTTGGTCATTTTGCCTTAACATTGAAATATTGTGCTCCTAGTTGGTTCCCTGTTTAATGCCCACGTGCTAGTCTTATGTCGTCGGATTTTTCACTTTGCTTATGTTTTTGGTTAGCTCTCAAACAGCGAGTCGGTCCAGCAGCAGATGGAGTTCTTGAACAGACAGCTGTTGGTTCTTGGGGAGGTCAACGAGCTATATTTGGAACAACTGCAGAACAAGCACTCAGATACCACAAAGGTATGCCAGGGCTGGGGGAGCCAGACCTTAGTGGGGAAAGCTTTTCAGACCCAGACAGTAAGTCTCCGGCATGTCATATAGAATGGCTTTATGACTTGTTTCCTAAAAGACAGAGTGGCAGTCCCACTGCTCCCTGGTCCAGCTCTACAAGCACTTTCCAGCCACCATGTGAGCTTGTTTCTCCTTCCTGGGTTGCTTTGAAGTTAAGCGGAAAGCACTTAATAGTAATTGGTACAGAGTAGGTGTGAAGTGTTTCCTTTCTCTTCCCTATGCCCCCTTTAAAAGAGGGAGAGGATAAAAGGCTGGGGAACCTATTGTGCTTAACCCTACCTCTCAGGACGATGGGTATAGCTTGGTATACATACCAGTTTTTTTTTCCTTTTAATGTTGGATTTCTGCCGATGGTAGTTCAGTCCTGGCAACAAGGCCAGCACTGGGATGATCTTATGTTAATTAGTGCCTCACCAGTGGTGTGGAGGCAGAAGTTTTAACTCACTTTATAAATAGCCTCAGGTCATGTTAGTGAATGAGTTGGGAATAGAATTGTAATAGTAGCTGCTCAGATGCTTCCTGTCACTAACTTCTCCATCACACAAGGGCCTTCTTTTTAGGTTTCTTGGGCATGTGCTTTGTAAAGAGTCTTTTTTTAGCCGGATATAGAGAGGAGTCTTAGAACTAGAGATAGTAATTTTCCAAATAGAATTGCTCTTTATTTCTTGGCTCCTCTCAGCTCAGAGATACAGACGCCCTTTTTTAGAAGGATGTTAGATGTGGGACTTTCTCTAGAAAGCAGCCGTCACTTATTTTTGAGGTGTAATGGCTTTGGGAACAGAAAGGGGGAAAAACAGATCCAAGGCACAAGATAACGCTGCTGAGACACGCCCGTGTCATCTCCTGAGAGAAGCCTAGATGGCTTGTGCTCTTTGGGACCTTGAGTAGCCACCTCTCCTTGGGGCCCTGTTTCCCAGTTCATAGAACAGGGGTGATGCAGCTGAGTTGTGATAGTCAGGATGCCTTCAGTTGTAGACAACAAAAACCAAACTAGGGCTGGGCCCGGTGGCACACACCTATAGTGCCAACTACTTGGGAGGCTGAAATAGGAGGATTGCTTGAGCTCAGAAGTTCTAGACCGGCCAGGCCTGATGGCTCATGCCTGTAATCCCAGCACTTTGGGAGGCTAAGGCAGGTGGATCACAAGGTCAGGAGTTCAAGACCAGCCTGGCCAATATGGTGAAACCCCATCTCTCCTAAAAATATAAAAATTGGCCAGGCATGGTGGTGGGAGCCTGTAATCCCAGCTACTCGGAAGCCTGAGGCAGAGAATTGCTTGAACCTGGGAGGCGGAGGTTGTAGTGAGCCGAGATTGCACTGCTGCACTCCAGCCTGGGTGACAGAGTAAGACTCTGTCTCAAAAAAAAAAAAAAAAAAAGGGCTTCATCTCCAAAAAAACAACAAAAACAAAAAACACTAAGCCAGCCTAAGAGTGAAGAATTTTATTGATTACTTGACAAGAGGTCCTGAGGCAGGTGAGTTCCAGGTTGGTCAAGCTGGCATTCAGAGGCAGCGTCAAGGAGCCAGGCTCTTTCCACTCTTTTGCACTGCCTCGCTTATCCTGTAGGCCTTGTCCTCCAGCTACCTGCACTTATGGTTGCCAGGTGTGTGCCATTGGCAGACATGATGTCCCACAGAGGAGGAGAGCATCTCTTCCCATTTCTTTCTCAGCAAGAAAACCTTTCCCAGGCCAGGCATGGTGGCTTATGCCTGTAATCCCAGCACTTTGGGAGGCCGAGGCAGGCAAATCATGAGGTCAGAAGATCAGGACCATTCTGGCCAACATGGGGAAACCCTGTCTCTACTAAAATACATTTAGCTGGACGTGGTGGCACATGCCTGTAGTCCCAGCTACTTGGGAGGCTGAGGTAGGAGAATCACTTGAATTCAGGAGGCAGAAGTTGCAGTGAGCTGAGATCGTGCCACTGCACTCCATCCTGGGTGCAATCAGGTGACAGAGCGAGACTCTGTCTTAAAAAAAAAACAACTTTCCCAGACACTTCCACCATACTTCTCATCTCCCCTGTTGGCCAGGCCTGTCCTGTGCCCATCCCTAACCTAGCCTAGTTAATGCCTTGACCCAGTCAGGATTTGCCCCTGAACCTGGAGCTGGGGTTGCTCTTGTTGCATCCAGAGGAGGAAGAAGAGTGAGTGGTGGGGAATCAGGTGGGAATGGTTGGTAGGAGTTGGTAAGGATTAGAGAGAGTACACAGATGTTCCTGGCAGATGTTCCTGGCTCGAAGCCTTGCATTATTATCTCTAAAGGAAGTCCTATTGTTTATGACAGAGGCCAGATAGATGCATTCACCTGCCTTGTGCTGAAGTCTGGAGCCATTTAGCGCAGCTGGAACAGCCACACTGAGAGCCAGTTCTGAGCATTCTATAACAAGGAAGAATTGGGCTTACCAGACAGCATCAAGGCAGGGGCACCTTCATGAAGCTCATCTCCTTGCTGTTTATGGCTTATTATCTTTTTCAGAAAACATATATATGGTCAATTTTATGTTACATACATTTTACCACAGTAAACACACACATACACACACACAAATGTTACACAGGCTTGTTAGAAAAATACCCTTTCTGCCTTCTTTCTGAGCATTAGTGTATATTTGCTCTGGGTTTCAAGCCAGTCTAGTCTGTCGGCAGGAGGCCATCTGCCATAGCAGGATCAGCAAACCTCATCAGGGCACCCAGTCTGCAAAGGCTGCTTTGCTTGAGCATATCTGCTCCCTTGGTGTTCCATCCTGTAGCCTTTCCTGCGCTACTGTCAGGAGGGGAGAAAAGTAGAAGAGAAAGCAAGTGGCCTGCGGTACCTCCAGACTGAAAGGATAACTGAATATTGGCATATTTTCACTTGGTGTTTTGTATATGTTTGCATAGTTGATTGTACTGTTCACACAGTCTTATAGTCTGCTTTTTAATCTTTTTACTGATACCATATCATTTTTTAAGACTTAGAAATATAGGATATATTTTAATTTACTTAACTGTTCCCCTGACATTAGACTTAAATGATGGTGTTTCTAGGTTTTTGCTGTTATAAATATGCTGTGATTATTTTTTGTGCAAAATTCTTATTTATGTTACATGATTTCCTTGGGGATAGATTTCAAGAAAGGGTTACTAGGATAATACTACCAGCTTACTTTCCAGAAAGTTGTACTAGTTTATATTTCTACTATCAGTATACTAAAGGGCCTTCTCAGTCCTTACATTGTCTTTTCAAAATGGATACAGCATGTTTATTTTTTATAAGTATGAATTCTAGTCTTTTTTTTTTTTTTTTTTTTTTAAGGAAGTGGAAATGATGAAAGCTGCCTATCGGAAAGAGCTAGAAAAAAACAGAAGCCAAGTTATCCAGCAGACTCAGAGGCTTGATACCTCCCAAAAACGGATTCTGGAACTGGAATCTCACCTGGCCAAGAAAGACCACCTTCTTTTGGAACAGAAGAAATATTTAGAGGATGTCAAACTCCAGGCAAGGTAACTTTCATCAGGAAAGGTTTTTGTGTTTTTTGTTAAGTGGAACTTCCTATATTCTGGCTGGTCTGTATCTTTCAGAGGACAGCTGCAGGCCGCAGAGAGCAGGTATGAGGCTCAGAAACGGATAACCCAGGTGTTTGAATTGGAGATCTTAGATTTATATGGCAGGCTGGAGAAAGATGGCCTCCCGAAAAAACTTGAAGAAGAAAAAGCAGAAGCAGCTGAAGCAGCAGAAGAAAGGTAGGAGCAAAGAACTGATGAAAGACCTTCAGGTTAAGCTGCCAATACCAGCACGAGGACTGTGTTACATGGTGTGGGAAGCAGTTACAGCTGATTACACAGGGCTGCAGCACTCAGCTCACTGCATTTCAGAGATACCACTCTGATGTTCCTTTCCTCAAAACGCCCAGTGATCTCTCCGTATTCCTTTTCCTGACCTTGAGTCCCTCCATATGGCCACAGGAAGTGTTCACATTTAAGATTGCCACCTAGTATCCCTAGTTGTGACAGGTTTCTCTTGATGAGCTCTCCTGCTTGAGTCCAGTATTATGAAACAGAGAGTGGGCTGGCAGAGTTCGTCATCAGTGTGAGCGTCAGTGCAATTCCACGTATTCCGAATGTGAACGTTCTACTCACCAGCTCCTTTTTTCCTCCCTGGCTTTCTTACAGGCTTGACTGTTGTAATGATGGCTGCTCAGATTCCATAGTAGGGCACAATGAAGAGGCATCTGGCCACAACGGTGAGACCAAGACCCCCAGGCCCAGCAGCACTCGGGGCAGTAGTGGAAGCAGAGGAGGTGGAGGCAGCAGCAGCAGCAGTGAGCTTTCTACCCCGGAGAAACCCCCAAACCAGAGGGCAGGCCCTTTCAGCAGTCGGTGGGAGACAACTATGGGAGAATCCTCTGCCAGCATCCCCACCACTGTGGGCTCACTTCCCAGTTCAAAAAGCTTCCTGGGTATGAAGGCCCGAGAGTTATTTCGTAATAAGAGTGAGAGCCAATGTGATGAGGACGGCGTGGTCATCAGTAGCCTTTCCGAGAGCATAAAGCCAGAACTGGGCAAAGACTTGGGTGTGGAAGCCAAGACTTCCCTGAACCTAGATGGCCCGCACCCATCTCCCCCGAACCCGGACAGTGTTGGACAGCTACATATCATGGACTACAATGAGACTCATCATGAACACAGCTAAGGATGATGGTCAATCAGTGTTAACTTGCATATCGTTGGCACAGAACAGGAGGTGTGAATGCACGTTTCAAAGCTTTCCTCTTTCCAGGGTCTGAGTGCAAGTTCATGTGTGGAAATGGGACGGAGGTCCTTTGGACAGCTGACTGAATGCAGAACGGTTTTTGGATCTGGCATCGAAATGCCTCTTGACCTTCCCCTCCACCCGCCCCTAACCTCCTCTTCTCATTTACCTCGCAGTGTGTTCTAATCCAAGGGCCAGTTGGTGTTCCTCAGTAGCTTTATTTTCTTCCTTCCTGCCCCAAATGATTGCGTCCTTTGAACCTGTGCAATATGAGGCCAAATTTAATTTTTGAGTCTAACACACCACGTTCTGCTTTTCTGAAGCTCAGATAACTGGGTTGGCTCTCAGTGAGACTAGGTAGTTTGTTGCATTGCAGGTAAGTCCAGTTTTGTCTTTTCCAGGAGGATGTAGCCTGCAAAGCTGGCTGTCTTCACATGAAAGCTTTTACAAGAGACTTTCCCACTGCTTTTTGATTCTGAAGTTCAGCATCTAAAGCAGCAGATCTAGAAAAACAGTGGTTTCTTCATGATTACATTCTTTTGGCAGTTCTGATAAGCTTCCTAGAAGGTTGTGTGTGAACAGAAGCCTGTTGTTTCCGAAATCTAGAGCTGGCACTGTAGAACCCATACACCCTTTGGGAAAGCTCTTGTCCCTTCTTCCCCTACTACCTCTTATTTATTTGGTGTTTGCTTGAATGCTGGTACTATTGGCTGATGTGTAGGTCATAAAACCTGTTCTCGTAGGAGGCAAGGAGGAGTCACTGGGAGAGGTTACCCGAGAAGCACTTGAGCATGAGGAACTGCACCTGCAGGCTGGTCTCAGCTTGCTGGGCCTTCTGTTAAAGCCGCCTGTCTGCTGGCCTTCCTTGGTGTGCACACGCCTCTTGTTCATGTCAGCTTATTTGTGAGACTGCAGCAGAAAGGCTCTGAAGGGCCAAACGAGTTTCTGCAAAGTATATGTAACCATGATTTCTCAGGCCGTGACGGCTGCCTCGCTGTAGCAGGTTCTAGGCCACCAGAAGGGGGGCAGCTTTTTCATACCAATTCCAATTTTAGGGGCTGACTCTCCAGGGAGCTGAGTCATCACACTCTCCATTTTAGTAATGGCAGAGCAATTTAAGCGGAGTCCAGAGAATGCTGGCACTAGGCTGCCCCATATGCTCACGAGAGAGGACATTAGTCAGAAAAGCGGCAGTGGCAAAGAACCAAACTCAACAAATGCTCCTGAAATAAATGCTGGAAGCCTAAGAATTGTTGCCTGGTGTCCGGCCGAGGCAGGGGAAAGTTGGTAAGAAGGAGCCAGAGAACTTGGCTTTCCTGTTTCTGTTCTTACAGTAAAAAGAAGAGAAGGATTGAGTCAAAGAGGTAAAAAAAAAACCTCTCACGGTACGAAATCTTAGTGCACATGGAGGCTTCCAGCATGAGAGAATGAAAGTTTTTTTGTTTTTGTTTTTTTAAAGCATGGTAATAAATATTCCAGCATCCCTAACTAGAGGGAACTAGACAGAGATTCCGTGTCACCCTCGCTATACCAGCAGAAACCTGTTTGGGGCAGGATTTCTGGGTGTGACTGATTCCCAGCCTGTGGCAGGGTGTGGTCCCTAGGTCCCTACCCAGCCTAGCACAGGCTGGCAGTTACCACTGAATGTCAGATGTGGAGTATTAGTGATACCACACATTTAATTCAGCTTTGTCCAAAGGAAAGCTTAAAATCCAGTACAGTCTAGTTTCCTGGTTCAGCTTTAGAAAAGGAAAATGTGAACAAATTTAGAAAGGGAAGGAAGTCCCATGGGTGAATCCTGAAACAAGTGCTTTCCCCTCTTCATGCCCAAGAGGTCTGTGCCACGGAACAAGACAGCAGGCACTTAAAGCCTTTTCCTTAATTGGCAAAGGAAAAGAGGCTCACGTGAAAAAGAAAAAACATTTTAGAAGTGGATGGAGGCAGCTTGGTCAAGTGGTGAGAGGCCTAGGCTGGAAGCCCCATGGATGGAGCTTCATTCATCTGGCCTGGGTGTCCCTTTACTCAGCTTTATAACAAAGGCGCTGCAACTCAGGTGCCTTTGAGTTCTAGGAGGCTGTGGGTTTACTCAACTACGGTTGGGGGATTGAGACCTGGACTTAGGTTGAAAGTGCCCAACCTAAAAATGTAGGCTTCTATGTTGCAAAAAACCCCAGAGTCAGTAGTTAGGTTTGGTTTGGTTTTGGAAGTGATAAACCTGCCAAGGGTCAACAGGTCACTTGATCATGCTGCAGTGATTAGTTTTAAGGATGAAAAGGTGATAGTAGGACTCTCGAGAGGCAGTTCAGTCCTGGGCAAAGGCATTAGTACAGTTAGCATTAAGGGCAGAGTCTGCCTTGAAACCAATTAAGCAGCTTGGTATTCATAAATACTGGGATTGGATGGTCTCTGTCCAGAAATCACTATGGGCGAGGATACCTGTCTCAGCTGTTCGGCCAATATGCATAACCTACTCGGTTCCCCACCTGACACTAACCAGAGTCAGCACAGGCCCTGAGGAGCCTGGAGTCTGCTGCTATGCAGCATGGGATTCATTTTAAAAGGAGCACTACAGTTTTAGCGGGGAGGGGGATAAGAAGACGAGGAGCAAATGAGCTCCCAAGTCCCTGCAGGTGAATAAGCACACAGATCTGCGTCTGATAGAACTTCTATGGATTTGCAAAAAGCCATTGACAAGGCTCTGCCATAAAGTCTATAAAAATTGTTTTTATGGGATTGGAAGAAACCCAAAGGTAGGAAGGTCAAGGTCATTTCTTAGGTGGAGAGGTTGTTAAAAATGCCCTTGGAGATGAGTACCGGCCCAGCATTCCTAAGGCAGGTGGACAGACAGTGACCTCCCTAGGTTTGCCCACAGTGGTTTTCAGGAGAGAAAACTGCCCAACCTTTGGGAATAAGCTGCAGAATTTTCTTACTAAGCTTGATGAGTGAAGAGGCGAGAGGTGAGCTACTTTGTGAGCCAAAGTTTATGTGACGTGGTTGGGGGAAACAGTCCAAACTGTTTGAGAAGGTGAGCTGTTAAACCCAGGAACGGGTCCTGGAAGCCACTGACAATTAGAAGAATTCACACACCAGGCCGCACATTACTGGGCAAAAGCAGGACAACAGGGAGTGAAACCCCAGACTTGGACCGTCCCCTTTACAACAGCACGTGTAGTTTCTGGTATATTTGTTGAGAAAGATAAAACTCTAGCACTTGTTTAGAGGAGGATATAAAGTGGTTGTGGGGATGAAAGGATGTCTGAGACCACAGAGGCTCAGACTCACTGTTAAGAATAGAAAACTGGGTATGTTTCGTGTAGCCAGCAGAACTGAAGTGTGCTGTGATGAGCCAATGTGAATTTCTACCAAATAGTAGAGCATACCACTTGAAGAAAGAAAGAACTGAAGAGCAAACGAAAGTACTGAGTAACAATACTCACTTTTTCTCACTGAAAGCACTGAGGCGGGGGGGAAGCCTGTACAGGCTGGAGGAGGGTTTGGGCAGAGTGAAGGCCTGGCCAGGACCTTGGTGAGATGGAGTGCTGCCTGCCCCCTACAGATATTCTTGGAGCACGGTCCCCCCAGGGGGCTCTGCCCCACTTGGAGAAGAAAGCTGCCTTGTGTGCAGTGACCAAATCAGCACACCATGTCTGCTGCATCTTCACTCTCCAGGGTACAGGCTTTAAAACAGACCTGCGATGAGTGTTGGAAAAATGTATCCAGTCCGAAGATGTTTGTGTATCTGTTTACATCCAGAGTTCTGTGACACATGCCCCCCAGATTGCTGCAAAGTAATTGATTGCACTTGATTAAGCTTTTGTCTGTAGGTAAAAGAACAAGTTTAGGTCGAGGACTGGCCCCTAGGCTGCTGCTGTGACCCTTGTCCCATGTGGCTTGTTTCCCTGTCTGGGACTCTTCGATGTGCCCAGGGGTTATGTTCCTGTCTCTTCCATGCCATCCTGCAGTCCATACCTGCTCGCCTGAGGGAAGAGCGGCTACAGCTACAGGGGGAGCCTGCCTGGAAGAGCCGAGCACCTGTGCCCATGGCTTTTGGTCATGAAACGAGTTAATGAAGGCAGAGGAGCTTCCGCCCCGCTTCCCCGTGCCACATTATCCATTCTCTGGGATAAGTAGGCTGATTTAACCATTAGCATGGACCTTTCAGGGGAGACCCTGAGAGTCTTGAGAACCCCCAGACCAACCCTTCCCTCCCTTTCCCCACCTCTCCCAGTGTTTGGACAGGAGCTGCTCTGTGTAGCAAATACTTGGGCTTATGAAAGAGGCAGCCATGCATTTTGCACTAGGAAGCATCAATAATCACTTTTCAGACGACTTCTATGGACCACAAATATATTACGGAGGAACAGATTTTGCTAAGACATAATCTAGTTTTATAACTCAATCATGGATGAACCATGTGTGGCAAACTTGCAATTTAAAGGGGTCCCATCAGTGAAAAGAAACTGATTTTTTTTTAACGGACTGCTTTTAGTTAAATTGAAAGTCAGCTCTTGTCAAAAGGTCTAAGCTTTCCCGCCTCAATCTTAAAAGCATGTCAACAATCCACATCGGATGCCATGAATATGAACTGCAAGATGAAATGGTACAATCTTAGTGAACGGGAATTGGAATCAAAAGGGTTTGCTGTCCTTAGAATGTTCTCAAATGTCAAGGCAGTTGCTTGTGTTTAACTGTGAACAAATAAAAATTTATCGTTTTGCACTACTCTGCTGTGTGGACATGGAGTGACTTACAGTGGCCTTGGCAGGCTTATAGGTCAAGCAGGGGACTAGTCCAGAGACAGAAAGCCTTAGGGTCTGATTTGGCTATCTTCAGTAACTTGAGGAGGGAGGGGCCTGACAAATAGTGGATTTGGGCTTTTGTCTCTAAGAAGACCCTTTTATTCTGGTGAATTATCTGGTACACGGCCACAAATCCATGCTCTTCCTCAGAGAGTGGCTTAGTGGCATAGTGTGGGAGGGGGTGACTTAAATCCTGTCTACAGAGAAACCCCAGAGCCAGGTGGTCTGCGGGGTTGTGCTGCTGTGCTATGCCTGGCATGTTGGGTGCCACGGAGTCCTTTTGGTGGCACCCCACTGACACGTCAGTGCTCCAGAGCTCACTCTCCTGAGCCTGGCTGGTGGTGATAATGTGAGTGCACTGAGGTGACAGTGCAGCTCCCAGCACCCCTTGCTCCATGCCCTTCAAGGCTTTGGAAGAAGGCCGGAAACTGCCTTTACACAATTTGGTTTATGATCTCTTGGCCTGGGACTTCCATGTAAGGACCAGGGATGAGTCATTTGCAATGTGGCTTTCAGTTGCTTGCCTCTGCCTGGCTGTGTCTGGAAATTGGCATTGCTCTGCTCATTTTATTATTTATTTATTTATTTATTTGAGACAGAGTCTCACTCTTGTCCAGGCCGGACTGCAGTGGTGCGGTCTTGGCTCACTGCAACCTCTGCCTCCCAGGTTCAAGTGATTCTCCTGCCTCAGCCTCTCAAGTAGCTGGGATTACAGGCACCTGCCACCACACCTGGTTAATTTTTTGGTATTTTTAGTAGAGACAGGATTTCACCATGTTGGCCAGGCTGGTCTCGAACTCCTGGCCTCAAGTGATTCAGCTACCTCAGCCTTCCAAAGTGCTGGGATTACAGGTGTGAGCCACCATGCCCAGCCTGCTCTGCCCATTTTAATGGTTGAAGCAACAATTTTGAGACTAAAACTGGCAGGTGGCAGTTTTTAATTTCTCTGGAAAATTCAGGTTTTATCTGACAGGGTCTCTTTCTTATCCTAGACTTCCCACCCTTGGCAGAAGATCTGAATACTGGCCCTCTGGAGCTTGGGCATGAACCTCTTAGAAGCTGACTAGAGACAGGCATGCTCCCTTGCCTAGGGTGGCCCTCTGCTGTCTGCGGCGGTTTTGCCTCTGTGGCTACTGCCCAGGAGACACGCGGGTTTTTTTTCAGGGATAAATCCCAGGAAACCAAGCCAGGCAGAGAGGTGGTAGAACACTTTTTATTCTCGACTGTCTCCCCCTGAGGAAGCAACAATACAGAAGCTAAGTCGTCCCCTGTGAAGGGAAAAACCAATAGTCAGATATTACTTTGGGCAAGCTCAGAAGCCAGGGACACATTTCACAGTGTTTGGGGTTTGACGATGCCCTTGCTCAGGAGCCACAAAGTCAGAATTCTGGCTTCTGTCATGGTCTCCCTCTCCCAAGTAAGCGAGAAGGAAAGGTGAGTGCATTCCCCTTTGGCTGTGGTCTGGAGAACTAAATACACTGAGATCTGGCTGGCAACAGTGGCTCACACCTGTAATCCCAGCACTTTGGGAGGCCGGGTTGGGCAGATCAGTTGAGGTCAGGAGTTCAAGACCAGCCTGGCCAACATGGTGAAGCCCCATCTCTACTAAAAAAAAAAAAAATTAGCCAGGACGGGTGGCAGGTGCCTGTAATTCCAGCTACTCAGGATGCTGAGGCAGGAGAATCACTTGAACCCGGGAGGTGGAGGTTGCAGTGAGCCGAAATGGTGCCACAGCACTCCAGCCTGAGAGAGACAGCAAGACTCTATCTCAAAAAATAAAAATAAACACACTGAGTTCCACATGCCCACCCTGTCTCCATCCTGGAGGGGCACATCCCTGACTCGCAGACAGTGTGTGCCTTGACTACAGTTGGGGCTGGTGGTGGGGCAAGGAGCAATGGTCTCCAGCTAAATGGCTCGCTGCAAAGCTGCAGCCTGCAGCAGGAACAGGCCTGGCACTGGAGCCGGGTATGGCTCACAGAGGACTAGGTGACAGTTCAGTGCCTTCCTGGGACCCTCTACCACGCCACCCTGTTTGGGCAGCTCCTGTAAGTGGGTTTCCTCTTCATCAGCACAGAGCCTGATGCGTAGAAGTGGAAACGTTAGAAGTTAAAGCCGGGGATGGGGGGGTCTCAGTAAAGGCTGATTCCCTTTGGGGTTAGTAAGTGACAGGAACGATGGGTGCCAATGAAAAAGGACCAACCAGTAACATCCAAATTAAATAGCAAAGCTCTCCACTGATGGAGTGACGGGGCACCCTGGCTGAGTTACAGTTTCCCACCAGGAGGCCTCCAGGGCGGTTTTGAATGTCCTTTGTCTTCCCCCCTGGGTTTGAGGCTGCCTTTTGTGAGCGGTCTACACTTGAGTTTAGTGGCCCCGAGCTGGGTGCCTGTGGCCTGGGCAGGACGAGCGGCTCCCCTGGTACTCTCCTGGCACGGCTGGGGCTCACTCACGTGCTGCAGCACCTTGCGGGGCAACTTCTCGGAGTGGGCGATCCATTCTTTCATTAAGTCCAGGACGATGGGGATGAGGCTGACCACACCTCCATAGTGGTTCCGAGCCTCGTCACAGCTGAGGTGGTTCACCACGTCATGAGGGTATCTGCAGGATGGCAGGGGGCTGGGTGAGCCCATGCTCCCGGGACTGCAGCTGCCAGACCTCTGGCACAGCAGAGTCACCTGGGGAGGGAGGCTTTAGAACTAGACACACAGCATGCTCAGGCTGTCTCCAGAGATTCTGGCAGAGCAGGCCTGGCGGGCCACAAGCCCCAGGTAATTCTGGTGTGAAAGATAGGAGGTGCAAAGCACTCCCCATGGTCCGTAGGAACCTGGCTTAGGGGTGAGGAACTGGTTGGCTTGTCCCTCTGGCTCTTCTCACCCTGGTATCTACAGAGCTTCCCCAGGCTCCAGCCCACTGTGCTGTGGGCTCCTGGGCTCCCGGGCTCCCGGGCTATCACGGTGAGAAGCCCGCAGTGGCAGTGCTGCTGCCCCGGGAGGGAGCTCTGGGTCCACTTCTTTGCACATCAGTGAGGATCTCTGTGGGCTTCCAGAGCAACTGCTCTAGGCTCTACACCCACTTCTCCACCTGCCTGGTGCTAACTCCCGTGAGATGCTTGGTGTCCTGCCATGTCTATAATGGTTGTAAAGAAAAGGCTGTGTGGAATCCACGCCAATCCAGTAAATAAAGGGAGCCTGGGATTTGCTGCCCAGGGTGGTCTAACAGGAGCCGCACGGTCCAGGCAACAGGACGGATGCAGCACAGGGGCCTCCCACAGGCACAAACGGGGCTTCGGGGGCAGCACCACAGGGACTTACTTTGCTCTGAGGCTGCTTAAGTCATTGCTTTGGCTCATGAGGGTTTTGCATTTCTCGAGGAGGTTGTTGGTGACTGGGGTGCCAGAGTGCACGGCCTCAAAGTGCTGGCAGAGCTTACTCAGCTCTGAACAGATGTCCAGGAACATGAGCAGAACCCGCCGGTCCGTGGAGTTGTTGCAGTGGTGCTCCATGTAGCTCTGCACCTGCAAAGGCCACCGCCACATAAGCTGGGGACACGCCAACCTGGGTCCTGGCTGGCTGACGGTGCAAACATCCAGGGGCACCCATACTACTCCCTCCCACCCTCCATGATTCATGGGGGAGATGCAAGTAACACTTAAGCATTTTAAGGTACAGACCACTCCCTAATGGTGGTATCTCTCTCTATAGATGATGGATGGATGGATGGATGGATGGATGGATGGATATAAAATTAATGGATCGGCTGGGCACAGTGTCTCACACCTGTAATCCTATCACTTTGCAAGGCTGAGGTGGAAGGAGATCACTTGAGGTCAGGAGTTCAAGACCAGCCTAGCCAACATGGTGAAACCCCATCTCTACTAGGAAAAAAAAATTAGCCAGGCATGGTGGCACATGCCTGTAATCCAGCTACTCAGGAGGCTGTGGCAGGAAAACCACCTGAACCCCGAAGGCAGAGGTTGCAGTGAGTTGAGATTGTGCCACTGCACTCCAGCCTAGGCAACAGATCAAGACGCCATCTCAAAAAAATTAATTAAACTAATGGATGGATGGATGGATGGATGGATATAAAATTAAGTGTCCCAGGCACCATGAAAAATGCTTTCAGGCCTGTTTTCGCTTGTCTTCATATAAACCCTACACACTGAGTAGGTACCTTTTAAATTCTCATTTTACAGATGAGTACCATGACATGAGCAGTGGGGTTTGGAGAGGTGAAATAACCCGCCCAGAGCCCCAGTGGAAGTGGCTTAGTTGGATGTTGTCCCCAGCTCAGTGGCTCCATGCTCTGCCCTCACCTGTCCCCACGCCCCCGATCAACCGCCACCTAAAGCAAAAGAGGGCTGCTCCCGGACTCTTCATGCCACAGTGCCTGCCATCCCACTTAGAGGGTTCATTGTGAGAAATGCTGGGGCAGGCCACCCACACTGAGGAGGAAGCAGCAGAACTGGAATCCTTTGGGCTTCAGCCATGCTGTATTCACAGGTAGAGGAAGGAGGAACAGGCCAGGAGCTTACTGGGTTACCTAGTGACTGCATCCGAGGTTGTGCCAGAGCGGGAGGTCTGATCTTGTGCTAGAGAGGAACTGGCTCTGGTCCAGGCCAGATTAACAGACCCATTTCACAGTCAGAGGGTTCAACTCTCCACAATCTGATGACAAATGCAGGTATCACCTCCTCCCATACCCACAAAGGTCTACATCGAAGTCAGGGTTTTCCTGTTGTAACCCTCTGCCTTTTTGTTGCTAAGGATGTTTCCCCAAACAATCTGAAGTGGTTCTTTCCCAAGGATTGCCAGGCACACAGCAGCTTTGTAAGGGGGAGAGGCTTTTGACACACACCCACAAGGGCACCTATGGGGGTTGAGGATGAGGAACCTGCCCCTAGGTGTAACTACAGCAGAGCAGTAGGGGGTGTGCAGGGAACCTTTGCACACCTCTGGTTCTGGGAGGGCAGGGTAGGGGTAAGAGGGAACTCAGAACACAAGGCCATTGTTTACCAAGAGCCTTCGGTGAAACCTAAGGCAAGAAGGCCACCCTTATGCATAGAAGTGGGGGTCACGCAGCACTGATGTACATTCTGGGAAGGGACACTCGGTGATTTATGAAGCTTCTGGAGGATGGACTAAAAATGACCTAGGCAATTTCTTTTTCTTTCCTTTTCCCCTCTGAGTCCAGGTTTACAGAATAAGCAGTTTATTTTCTAACAGCTCAGGAGCTGCATGCACGGGCAAATATGGCTAAATTGGCTAAATGTCACAAGTTGGTAAATCTGGGTGAGGGTTATATGGGTGTTCCTTTTCTGTACATTTAACGGTTTTTTTTGAGACAGGGTCTTGCTCTGTCACCCAGGCTGGAGTGCAGTGGTGCAATCTTGGCTCACTGCAGCCTCTGCCGCCAGGGTTCAAGTGATTCTCCTGCCTCAGCCTCCTGAGTCACTGGGACTACAGGTGTATGCCACCACACCTGGCTACTTTTTGGATTTTTGGTAGAGACAGAGTTTCACCACATTGGGCAGGCTAGTCTCAAAATTCTGGCCTCAAGTGATCCACCCACCTCAGTCTCCCAAAAGTGCTGGGATTACAGGCATGAACCACTGCATCTGACCTCTACATTTAACATTTTTTTAATTTAAAAAATCGAGGGAACATTTTACAAAAATTAGGTAAGTTTGTAAAGGATGCTGCCAGCGAGGGTTGCTTGTCCCTCCTGAGCCTGTTTCTCCTCTGCAGTTCTGAGCCCAGCGCCTGTTCCCACCCATTGTGGGGCAGTTACCCTTCCACAAGCTGACTCCCTCCGAGCTGCAAGGGGGCTGCCCGTGTTTTCCTAACTGCACTGCAGCTCCAGACCCTAACTTCCCGGAAGGCTCATTTGGTCTCGAGGCCTCCAAGTCATGCAGAGTAAACCTGGACAGCAGCTAACCCTGGAAGAGATGCAAGTTAAACAAGAGCATCTGAGAAAGCACCTGGCAGTGTGTTTGGCATGCTGCAACTCCTCACCCGCCAGTGGAACCTGACGGGAGGGACAAGATCCTTCTGGTCACCAATAAATCCCCAGTTTTCGATGGGTGACCACTGAACCCGTGTCACAGATGAGGACATAGAAAGGTGAAGTCACCAGCCCGAGCTGTGGCACGTGGTAGAGCTAGGACTTAAGCCCTGGCCGGCTGAGTCTTGCACCTGCCTCTTTAACTGCTGTGTTATTCACTTACATATTTGGCGGAGAAACCAAGGAAGGACTCATTCCACCATTTAGGTTCTGGGTCTGATTCTGGCACAATGTGCTTCCCCTCCCTGGGCCCCAGTGGGTTCACCTTTCATGAGAGGGGACTGGGCTTGCTGCCCCTCACCCGGGGCGGGGGGCGGGAGCACCACCTGTCCGATGCTGGAGATGGGCCGGATCTTGTCGTGGGCATTCTCCCTGCAGTGCTCCAGCGCAGCAATGAAGGTGAACTGCTGCTGCTGGAAGAGCTTGTATTTCTGCTCGATGCCGCGAAGGGATTCTTTCACTTCATTCATTGTCTTCCTCGATGGTCATTTACAGGAGAAGAAGAATCTACTGGGAGAAAGAGGATAGGGATGAGGTTCTGGGACCAGACGCTGGGAGCCAGCTCTGGAGAGAAGGACCGTCGGGTGAGAGGGATACCCACGGCCCCTCTCACTGGAGCTCCTTGTGAGCGCCTCCCCAAAGAAGAAAGCGAGGCCCTGGGAGGCTATACCCTTGTCCAGACCCCCCAGACTGTCCACGACACAGCTGAGCCTGACCTTGAAATTTACCCTCTATGGACACATTCTTTGCCATGAAATGTGACTTCTTCCCTCAGCTGTGGACAGTGTTTCTCTGGTCCTCAGTTTCTCCAGATGTGGCTACACACACGCATGTGTGCACACACACATGCACACGCACACGCGCACACACACACAGTCTCCAGTCCCTCGCTGTGGTGTCAGCAAAACCTGGGATCAAGGGTTATGCCACAGGATATAAAACCAGGAGATTATCAGTTTGAATCCAATTATTTTAAAGCATCTGCTGCTCTGCAATTGGTAGGAAAGTCTGGGAAATCCTTCCAATGAATTAAGCGGGGAGAAGAATCGATATACTCGACTGTCTAGTTTGAGGAGATGTGAGTCTGCCTGCTCTGTGCTGGGGGCAGGAGCCTTGATGTCAGGTTTGCACATTCTCGGGGCAAGGCTGGTGGCTAGCAGATTGTTCCCTGCCCCTGTTAATTGCTGGAATGCCATGATCAGTAACCTGAAGGCTGTGGGGAGGGGCTGTCTCTTGGCACCTCGCAGACTGTCCCTGCTTTGATTTGGGTGGTCCTCAGAGTGTCTACAATCCTCCTGTGAGCAGAAGAGTCTGCAGGTCTGTGCTCCATGACATCACAATTTTGCTGAGTGCATGCAAAGGGCTCCAGACCACAGATTTCTATCATGTTAGAGCTGGAAGGAACTCAGAAGGCTAATTCCCTTGAGCTTCTGGAGGAAAGTGAGGCTCAGAGGGAAAGATTTTGCCCAGGTGTCACAGCAAGTTGTGCCCAAGACACCCTGGGTCCTAGGCTTCCTTACATCTAACCAGCATCCTCAGTGCTGCCCCTCCACTGCCTCCAGTACAAAGTCCAGGCTCAAACATATCCGCACATGAGCAGGGGTCAGAGGAGGCTGTGCTGAGGTCAGGTCCGGCCCAAGGGAGATGTTGCAGGTGGAAGGGGCCAGAACATTTAGCATGCATGGGGCAGAGAAGGCACATTCCAAGCTTCCAAGCAGGTCCCAGGTAGAGAGGAATGAGAACGAGATGGGGCTGGGAGTATTTCCTTCTGCTGCGTCCAGAGCAGGTCTGGAGCTGGGGCATGGCAGGGAGTAGGCGGAGCATCCCCAGTTGATGCAAGAGGAGATGGCATCAGAGGAATGAAAGGAAACACAAGAACAGACCAGGAGATGGCCTCGGTGAGATGATGGGTGTGGTAAATCAGAGAACTTGGAAAAGGCTAGGGAAGAGGCCCTTTAGCAAGATAGAGCCTAGCCATGGAGTGTCCCTGGAGACAAAAGCCAGCAAGGCTGCCTTAGACAGACAACAGCCTTGGAAAGACAAGAGAGCACACTTCTGCAGCACAGCCACAGCACTGTGACTGTCAACAGACACAGGGACAGCTGCAGCTCCCCTGGGGTGGGCCTGGGCCAGGGCCAGGGCAGGCAGGGAAGGGGCCTCTTTCCAGCTCAACCTCCCATGGAAAAGAGAGCCGAGGCTGGGGAATGAGGTGGAGGGCCCGTGGTTTAGTCACACCTGCCATATCCTTGGCAGAGGTTCCCTGTTGTGCCTCCCATGGTGTCTGGCTCACCCGGGCCCAACTAGGGTGAGGCGAGGGAGGTACTTGCCTCGGTGCAAAACTTAAGGAGCCGCCAAAAAACTCAGCAATCAAGATAAAAATAGGCCAGGCACAGTGGTTCATGCCTGTAATCCCAGCACTTCGGGAGGCTGATGCAGGAGGATTGCTTGAACCCAGGAGGTCAAGGCTACAATGAGCCATGATCACACTACTGCACTCCAGCCTGGGTGAAACAGTGAGACCCCATCTCACAAAAAAAAATTATCCGGAGTAGTTGGGATTACAGGCATGTACCACTACACCTGGCTATTTTTTGTATTTTTAGTAGAGATGAAATTTCACCATGTCAGCCAGGATGGTCTTGAACTCTTGGCCTCAAGTGATCCACCTTTCTCAGCCTCCCAAAGTGTTGGAATGATAGGGATGAGTCACTGTACCCAGTGTCCCAGTGCCAAAAATGTTTCTTTTCTTTTTGAAATGGAGTTTCACTCTTGTAGCCCAGGCTGGAGTGCAATGGTACAATCTCAGCTCACTGCAACCTCTGCCTCCTGAGTTCAAGCAATTCTGCCTCAGCCTCCCGAGTAGCTGGGATTACAGGCATGCACCACCATGCCCAGCTAGTTTTGTATTTTTAGTAGAGACAGGGTTTCTCCATGTTGGTCAGGCTGGGCTCAAACTCCCAACCTCAGGTGATTTGTGCACCTCAGCCTCCCAAAGTGCTGGGATTACACTTGTGAGCCACCTCGACTGGTGCCAAAAATGCTTTTTAAAGAAGGGTCTTGCTCTTTCATGCAGGCTGGAATGTGGTGGTATGATCACAACTCACTGTAACCTTGACCTCCCTGGGCTCAAGAGATCCTCCTGCCTCAGCCTCCTAAGTAGTTGGGACATGCCACATCCTCAGGTACATGCCACCATGCCTGACTACTTTCTTCCTTTCTTTCTCTTCGTAGAGATGGGGTCTCCCTATGTTGCTCAGGCTGGTCTTGAACTCCTGGGCTCAAGCGATCCTCCCACCTCAGCCTCCCAATGTGCTGGGATTATAAACATGGCAACATCACAATTTTTAAAGAAAAGATTGTTGTACTTTGCCATATTGAAGCCTGAAGCGAAAGGAAAAATCAGTAATACTGAGCCTGCCGTTACTTAAATTTTTGACATGTTATTCTAAATGGATTTTAGGCACTATTTTTGACTTTTTAAAAATATTGCATTAAAACATCCACCTCGATGACTGAATTGTTGACATTCCCTTAAGTTTTGTGCTGAGGGTGCATCACTTGCCTTGCCCTAATTCTGGCCCAGGGTTTACAAATGACTCAAAGTTGAAGCTCCAGAAAAGTGAGAGATGGCACATAAGTGGAATTCCAGGAGAAGAGGTGGGAAACCATCATGCTCAGAGCTGTGGCTCATTGTGGTTGAGAAGGCCTGGAGTTACAAAGGCCTGGATTCAAATCCTGCCTCCACCCCTTCTTGCTGACCTTGGGCAAGCTGCCCAACCTCCCTAAGCTTCAGTGTGCAGCAGCCTCCCAGCCTTGTGGGAGCTGACATGAGACCAGAGGTGTATGGCATAGACCATGGAGCCTGGAATGTGGCAGTGCCATCATCAGGATCATCAACGCTACTGTGGCTGAAGCATGGATGTGTGCAGTAGCAGGGGACACCACAAGATGGTGTGGACCTCAAACGAAGCAGGAACTGCTGAGAACTTGACCTCCTGGAGTAGGGGAAGTTTGAACTTGGACTTCAGAAAGTCCAAGTGGAGAGGTGGAGCAGGTGTGCAGTGGGGGTGGGACCCTGGGCTAGAGGTTGGGGGGTAGGGATGTGGGACTGTTGTAAGCAGGTGCAGAAGAGGGCAGTGGACAGGGTCAGGCTGAGGGACCCAGTGTCAGGAGAAGCATTTGAAAGAACGGCAGAAGGCTTCTAAGCCAAGGCGGTGAAAAGCATGTCATGCATGCATTCGTTCCCTTGTGCATTCATACTGTGTGCCAGGTGCTATTCAGGTGCTGAGCTAGCCAACAAGATTCCCTGCCCTGGAGGAACTCATCTTTCACAGGGGAAGGCAGACCATGCAGAAGAGTGAAATGAACAGCATTTTAGATATGAAGGAAATAGAGCAGGGAAGCAGGTGGGAACCTTGAGAACGAAGGGCCACCATCTGCAGGAGAGGCAGTTGCAGGAAGAGGGTGGGTATCATGCCGGGAGAGCTGGAGCTGTGCTTAGATCCTGGGCTAAAGAAGGGTGGCTCACTCCAGTCCTCCTGAGAAGAGCGGGGGGTCACCTGATGGGGCTCTAGGACATGAGTTAGCTTGAGTCCTCACTGCAACCCTGGATCGAGGTATCATGGTTATCCTCAGAGGATAGATCAGAATGTGAGGCCAGATAAGGAATGGGCAAGTCAGGACTTCTTGCTTGGCTCCGCCTGGCTTTATAAAGTCTGGGCTCTTAACTTGGATCCCTCCCTTCCTCCTCCCTCCCTCCTTCCTCCTCCCCTTCCCTTGGTAGTACTTAGAGACAAACACACCAGACATCAGACTGACTGTGGCAGTGAGGATAGGGACTGCGAAAGCCCTGAAGAGCGGCCTGACTTCGCTAGGGTTCATCCACTGGCTAGACCCCTAGCCCTAGGCCCCACTTCCATTACCACTAGACTCTCCCTCTTCCTTGACCCAAAACAAACATGACTAAACATTCAAGGGTCTGCCCTTTGCAGGCCCAGCTCCCTGCCACCCTCTTGGGGCTTCCTGGAGCTGTCAAGTTCTCCAGGGATACAGCACTACCTTGGCTGGTGGCCCCAAGAGCCTCTGAGAGCAAAACGGACTCCGTTCTTGATCCTAGTAACTTGTGACATGCACACCAGGAATGTCATGAGAAGAGCTGTAATAAGCTATCCAAAGTGATAGGCCCTTGAATGAGAGCCACTGCAGCCAAATTAGTGTGGATAAAAGGCAGAGGGTACTTTTCAATCTGGAGGAGAAGGGAGGAAAAAGATGATTACCCGCAGGTTTTAGGCTTTAATTGATTTGTATTTTTCCAGGCTGCTAAAGAAGATTAAATCATGGTATGAAAAGCGCCTAGGGCTTAAAATAAATGAGGAGAAAGGCAAGTCGTTTCAGAAATGTCCAGGAAGCAAACCAAACCTCTCCAGTGCAAATGGCAGGTGTGGTTGTTGTATTCCTTGTTGAGGGGGAGGCAGCTTCCTTTTCTTCCCCAGCTATCTTTACAGTTGGCTTTGACAAGCCTACCAAACTGTGCACACTATGAGGAAGGAGTTTGGAGGGGAAGAGGCGACAGTGCTGGCTTTTATGTTGGGAGGGCACGTCTCTGGGCTGGTGGCTGGTAGAAAAGGGCTTTAGCTGGAGCCTGGATGCTGAGTTCATGCCCTGGCTCTGCCCAATTTAACAGTGGCCCTAGCCAAGATTTCTCCCTTTTCTGGGCCTCAGTTTATCCATCTGTCAAATGAGACAGTTTGGATTAGCCTCTTCTTCAAGGGACCTTCTGATTCTAAGGTCGTATCAACAACTGATGAGGGAAGAAGCCCAGAAAGGGAACATGACTTACCCAAAGTTACCCAGCCAACCAGTCCTCACCGTTCTAATCCTCCAATTTCTCACCTGTGAAATGGGAATGAAGGTTGTCGGAACGATTAAACGAGATACTACTACTAACAGTAGCCCCATATACTGTATGCTTACTGCATGCCAGCTACTCTCCAATACATCAGCTCCTGAAATCCTTCAGCAGCCCCCGCCTCACAGGGGAGGAAAGTGAGGCACAAGCAAGTGAAGAGTTTACCAAGCTTACACAGTAAGAAATGGCGCCAGGACTTGCATCTGGGCTGCCTGCATTGACTGTGCCATTTTCCCTCTCTCTAAGGTACAGAGACAACAGAGTTTTGCCGCGAGCACAAAGTTAAGAGTTCAACAAACCGTAGCTCCTACTATTAATGGCAACAGACCAGAGCTAGAACTCCCAATTCAGTGCTACGACCAATAAAATACCAGGCAACCCCGTACCACTGGGAATTCACACAACTCGGAAAGTCTCCAGCTCGAACCTCCCCCTCGCGTCCCAAAGATAGCTGTGCAGGCCCCTCCATCCCCCGGACCCCTCCATCCTTCTATCCTCCACTCCAGCTTCCAGTTTCTGACCCAGAGGCAGGGGTGGGGTCCGAGTGGGCCTACCCACCTTCGTCCCTGTTTACCCTTGCTTGTCCTAGAGCGCTCTTCGGTTCACGGAGCACCCTGAAACTGGAGTGGCTCCGGGAGTGTCGGGGACCCGGAGGGTGGGGGAGGCCCACCCCAGGGCTTGGGAGGCGGGATGGGTGGGGAGGTCCGGCAAGAAGGGGCGGGGCCGCGGGCCTGATTGTTACTGCCGGTACCATAGCAATTGGGTCACGTGGCCGCCTGGCCTGAGCCCGGGAGCGGGAGGAGGGGTCTCCCGGGCCTGGACGCTAGAAGTTGAGCTGAGGATTTCCACCCGATCTTCGAACCTCTGGCCTGTCCCATAGACGCCCCTCTCTCTTCAAGCAGCCTCCCCAACATCTATTCCTGCGTCTATTAAAGATGAGGAAACTGAGGCACAGGGAGCGGGGCGGGGGTGGGACCGGGGAGTGCTAACAGAACCAGAAGCAGGGTCCGCCTCCCGCCACCTCGGGGGGGGCCGACTTGCCCCTCTTGGGTTTCGTCGGGGGTCTCAAATCCAAGGAGGCCCAGCTGGAATCCGCTTGAGGGTGTCCCCGCTAAGATGCTCAAATGGGGAAAGCGAGGCCGGGGTTGGGGAAAGAACTTGCCCGAGCCGCCGAGTGCCTCTGCCGGGGAGGTCGGGGCGGGGGCGACGCGCGCGTCCGAGGCTCCAGGACCCTGGCCGGGCGCGGAGGAGTCTGCGGGGCTGGGCCGCAGCGCGCGCTGATGACGCAGCCGCGCGCGGCGGCCCTAGCGACGCTGTTACTAGGGAGCGGCGCGCCGCGACGGCTGCATGGACGCGACTACAGCCCCGCACCGTATCCCACCCGAGATGCCGCAGTACGGGGAGGCGAACCACATCTTCGAGTTGATGCAGGTGACCTGACAGCCCTGCCTGTCGCGACGTCGGCGGCGGCTCGGGAACCTCCACTGCGACGTCGGGTGCGCGGCCGGGAGCCGCAGCTGGGGCCGAGTCGGGAGCCCACGAAGCAGCCCAACTCTGGGTGTCGGATTCGTGTATCGCCGTGACCCCGAGGGGGCCCTCGAGCTGGGGACGCCCTCTGGCCCTGCTTGGGTCGGCCTCAGGCGGACCCGGGGAAGGCAGGGGGCCACTCGGGCCGGGATTTTGGCCCTGGCTGTGCCGCCAGCGGGCCTTATGGTCTGAAACCAGTCCTTTCCTTTTCTCGGTTTCCCCACATGTGAAATGCCAGGTTACTGGAGGTGGTCTCCCGGGGCTCTCCTGACGCTGACAATTCCCATCTGTCGAATTTGTGGGGAGTTTCTCGGCCCAGGTTTCTGAGGTGGGCGTTGTCCGAGTTCAAGCCAGCATCTCCATCCTCTGAGAGGGCCGCCTTTGGGACAGCAGCATCTCCCACCCTGGCCCCTCCTCCTCAGGGTCAGACGTCCCCAGCAGCTCCGAAGCTCTCATCCTGGGTCCAGGTCTGTGACTGGGCCCCTGTAGCTCACCGTGTGACCTTAGTCGAGGCCGAGGCCCCGCCCCCGCTGGGGCCTCAGTTTTCCCTTCTGCACTTGATGGAGGTCAAGGCCTTCAGGAGCTGGAGGGGAAGAACTCTCAGCCACTCAAAGATTCTGAGAGGCAAAGGGAAGCTGGAGCTCAGCTTCCAGAACATTTGTCTGCTTCTCAGGGTACACCCCATCCCCAGGGGCATGGCAGGGAGGGCATGGTGGTGTCTATGGTCATGCAAGCCTCTACCCTGCACACTGGATAGCTGAGCCCTGACTAAGAAAGCTGTACCTTCAGCAAACATGTTTCCCTTGGAAAGTGTTAAATGATACCGAGGGAGAGCTAGAGATTCCTAAAACTGCTTGAGTGGCCAATCACAAATAAAATAGCTAGTTGGGTTAGAAGTCAACAGGTCAGGGCAGGATGGGGGAGCATCAGGAGCCCTGTAGTCTACTCTAGGGAACCTGATGTGTTTTCCACAGTGATTGTTGAAGGAATTGCTCAAGAAAGCTTTTATTTATTTTGAAACAGGGTCTTGCACTGTTGCCCAGGCTGGAGTGCAGTGCTGCAGTCATGGCTTACTGCAGCCTTGAACTCCTGGGCTCAAGCAGTCCTTCTGCCTCAGACCCCTCCAGAGAAGCTGATACTACAGGTGCAGGCCTCCATACCTGGCTAATCTTTTTTTTTTTTTTATGTTTTATTTTAGTAGAGATGAGGTCTTGCTATGTTGCCCATGCTGGTCTTGAACTCCTGGACTCAAACAGTCCTTCTGCCTCAGCCTCCCAACAAGAAAGCTTTTAGTCCATTTTTCCAGTTTTAGTCATCCGTGTATTCCCTCC
Source organism: Callithrix jacchus (assembly GCF_049354715.1). NCBI lineage: Eukaryota > Metazoa > Chordata > Mammalia > Primates > Cebidae > Callithrix > Callithrix jacchus. The sequence continues at coordinate 181,461,056 of NC_133502.1, read as the reverse complement.
ATGGTTTTGACCATTTTCATTTTTTATACTTTTTATTTTAAAATAATTTTAGATTCACAGGAAGTTAAAAAATATGGATATCTGGTCTCCCCCAATAACCCCAATGATAACATCTAACATAACTGTAGGACATTGTGAAAACCGGGAAACTGGCATCGGTACAGTAGGATTACCTGGACTGTGACCTGATTTGGATTCCCTCCTTTTTTGCCTGCATTGATGTTTTCGTCGTGCATACAGTTCTGTGCATTTATCACATGTACAGATTTGCATTACCACTACTGCATTTCCATTTGAACTAATCACTTGTTGAAATCAACTCAACTTTTAAAAAATTAAATAGCTGCTTTTGCCTCCTCCTAAGTGATATCCTTGAAATTATACATTTGATGTACTTAGTTTTCCAATACACATTAAATACATGATTATTTAAACATGAAATTTAAAATATTTATATGTGAACCATCTAAAATCATCTCATTCCATCGCACCAGTGATCTACAAACATGAATTTGCTCCAGCTGTGCTACTGAACAGGTAGAGAAGCTGAGGCTCAGAAAAGGGAAGGGACTTGCTAATGAGATACAGCGGGGCTGGAACCAAGACTTCTCATGGCTCGGTGCTGTTTTTCTTGCCCCACACTCCCTTCACTCCCAGAGGACTGGAGCCCCTCTCCCTCCTTGTCCCTGGGGCTGAAGGATACCCCTTATTGTGACAGCACAGCTGCTGTCAGCTCCCTCTCATTTCTGTGCCTAGGGTTCTGCAGCCCCAGAAACCACTTTCCCTTGATATGTTTGCCTGATTAGATGAAATGGCCAGAATATCCCAGGACTATTTAGAAATCTGGCTGGTAAATATTCCATTCCATTCTGGAGGGACACAGGGAGTGGTGACGGTCTGTTCCCCAACAAACATCTGCACTGGGCATCTGCTATCACTGCCAGGCATTGGGGTGCCAGGAGGGCTCTAGGTAGACAAGGAGGCCCACAGAACCCATGGCCTGCTGGGAGAATGATGGCTTGATGAGTAGGGACAGGGTGAGGCATGGAACATGGCAATGCCTGCAGGCAGGTACAGGAGCATCTGACATATTTACCTAGTGCACATACTCAAGAAGGTATGTTACCATTGAGATCTGAGACTGAGCAGAAATTAGCCAGGATGAAAATGAGGAAGAAGCTTCATCGGCTAAGGCTCTGAGGGGAATGGTGGTGCTTGAGAACTTGGAGAAGGCTCGTCTGGGAAGCCCAAAGGGCCCCAGGGGAGAGGGCCTTGGGACTGCCTACTCTGAATCAGGGCGAGGCTCCTTCACTTCTGCCTCCCTCTAGGGGCTCCCCAGCAGCACCACGTGGCCAAGCATGAGGACCCAAGCAGATGCCAGTTTTGGCAGGAGCTGGGTCCCAGGCTGAAGGCATGTTTGGTGGGGTGCAGTGGAGAAAGCAGACCCCATAGCTAGTATCTTTGGTGACCAGGTGTCCCTGCAGGTAGTAATAACCTGGGTGTCTGCCGTGTACCTACAGAACATGCTGGAGCAACTTTTGATCCACCAGCCTGAGGACCCCATCCCCTTCATGATCCAGCACCTGCATAGAGACAACGACAATGGTGAGCACTGGCTGGGGCATCCCCTCCCCATCTTCCCCTTCCCTCCTCCTCCTTCCCCTTCTTCCCCAACTCCTCTGCTGCTGCCTCCTCCTCCTCTTCAGGGACCCTACCCTACCCTGAGAATAGCTGAGCACCATTCTGTCCTACCTGTGTCTGAAGGGAGGTCAGAAGGGAGGGGTTTCAACAACTTGAGGTGGCGGTTAATTGAAAAATGCCTTAGTTTCTTTTGGAGCCCAACTTGTAAAAATTTTCTTGCCAAGTTATTAAAATGAAAACCCTAGAATGGCCTATGGAATCAATTATTAATGCTTTTGCCTGCCCTAGCTGATGTCGCGTTAGGTTTCAGCTCTCTCATCACTCTACTTGTCAGGTGTAAGTTTGGTTTCTGGTCTACCTAGACAGGTAAGCACTTGGGCTTTTCCCACAGTCTCATCATTGGCACCTGTTAATGACTTTCCGAGCTCCCCAAACCTTTGCAATCGACCAGATCAGCCAGACCCAAGGCCAGAGCACAGAACCGGGGAGGAGGGAGGCGCTCACACAAGGAAGGTCCCTCCATTCTACTCCAGTCCACAGTCGATTTGCCAAGAGAGGATCAGTCCTGTCCACTGTGAGCTGTTGGGGAGGACTGATGTCTTGGAGCTTTTATGTTTCTTTCATTGGAGCATTAGCTGCTTTGAAGGAGCTACAGCTTACCAGTGAAATTAGCAGTTGGTACAGCTGAAGACAGAGGCCTGAGATGCCCAGTGCAGAGGTTCAGAAGGCCCAAGGTGAGAAATGACGCTAGGAAGAAATAAAGAGAAAGAGAAAGAAGAAAGAAAGGAGGGAGGGAGGGAAGGAAGGAAAGAGAAACAAAGGAGAGAGGAGGTTCTGAGCCTTTTTCTTGTGCACCGCAGGGGGTCCTGACACATCCAGGCCTGGCTGCGGAGCAGCAGAATGATGGACTCTTAGGTCCCGATGCCACTGCATGGAACTAAGTGGGCAGATTCAAAGAGAGTCCCTACAAAGGGGCCGCAAAGAGACCCTTTTCTGAGCCTCTAGTTAGGCACAAATGGCCGATTCACTGGGCATTGCCTCATTCAGCAGATGTTGACTGAGAGTCCATGTGCCCGGGCAGGGGTGGAGCGGTGCTGGGGCAGCCTTGGAACCCCCTTCCCGGTGTCTCATTTTCCGTCTCCCCAACCCCACCTTCCTAGTGCAGTTTATTCTGTCCTGCAGCGACTCTTAGAGACCTCCTTTCTCTGGTTGGCTGTTTATTATATGGCACAGGTGGGAGGTTCTGCCTCTCCAGATTCACCTGCTCTTAGGGTGGGTGTTAAAGTCACCCTGCCCTCCTGAGTGTTCCTTACTGCTGCAGACTTAGGCTCAACCCCAGGCCTCACTGACTCCATTTGCCAAGGAAGGAGTTCCCACACTCCCCTCGCCTCCATGGAGGCTTGGGTGTTATTCCAGGGCTGTGGACAGCATCCCTGCCTCCACGCAACTATCTTACACTGCCAGCACCAGAGAAAGGATGGACAGCAAAGGGAAAGCAAAGCAAAAGGAAACACAAAATAAAAGTGAAAAAAGGGCCAAGCAACAGCTACAGTAAATTAAAGTAAAACTAAAAGTCAACCTCACGGTGCAGTGCAGGCCTCTCCTGCCGCCCTACCCCCGCCACTGCCAGGGACCCTTCAGCTCACTCATCTGAAAATATGGAGACCATGAGAGAGGGTTGCTCTTTGACCTCACTTTCCTCATTTGTAAAGCGGATGTGTTTGGTTAACCCAGAGGGAAGCCGTGAAGCTCTGGTCTGGTCAGTGGTGGCTGAAGGAATGGGACATCCCTGATGCACGCGTGGGTAGGGGGCTTCCAGGGATACGATGTCGAGTTTCCACCGGTGAAAAGCTTGATAGATTTATCTGAATTAAAAACTGTGCTTGCCAGCTGGGCCAACATGGTGAAACCCCATCTCTACTAAAAATACAGAAATTAGCTGGGCATGGTGGCACATGCCTGTAATCCCAGCTACTCAGGAGACTGAGGCAGGAGAATCACTTGAACTTGGGAAGCGGAGGTTACAGTGAGTCAAGAATTTGCCATTGCACTCCAGCCTGGGTGACAGAGTGAGACCCTGTCTCAAAAAAAAAAAAAAAAATTTTGTGCTTGAAAGCTGGGTGTGGTAGTGCACCTGTAGCTCCAGCTACTTGGTAGGCTGACACGGCAGGATCGCTTGAGGCCAGGAGTTTGAAACCACAGTGCCACGGCTGCACCTTGAATACCACTGCACTCCACCCTGGGCAACATAATGAACCTTTCTAAAAAAAAATGTGCCTGATAATAACGTGACCACTTGAACTCTCATAAATTAGGTTGCACTGACACTTCCTACTGTTTGAAAATCCTACTTGGGGCGTGCCCTGTGCTCTTCTCTTTTTTTCCTGCCCTTCTCTCTCTCTCTCTTTTTTTTTTTTTTAGAGACAGGGTCTCACTCTGTTGCTCAAGCTGGAGTACAGTGGGGTAATTATAGCTTACTACATCCTTGACCTCCTGGGCTCAAGCGATCCTCCCACCTCAGCCTCCTGAGTAGCTGGGACTATAGGCGCATGCTATTGCACTGGCTAATTTTTAAAATATTTTTACAGAGATGGGGTTTCACTGTGTTGCCAAGGCTGGTCTGTGCTCCTGAGCTCAAGTGATCCTCTTGCCTTGGCCTCCCAAAGCACTGGGATTACAGGCATGGGCCACTGTGCCCTGCCGTCTGTGTCCTTAAACCACTAAGATCAAGGCTTACCTAGTTCCCCAGCCTAGAAATTCAAGAGTCTTGAATCTCAAGAAATTTGAGGCAGATTCAATCATTTCTTTATGTTTTGATCTTGCTCCTCTGTGTGCAGCTTTAATTTCAATGTCAAACTATCCACTTCATCAGGATTTTGAAGTTTTAAACATCATCTTTCTGGTTTGGACACAGTGTAGTTGATGTCAGCTGGACAGCCACTCCTGCCGCCGCCTCTGTCCCTTCATCTCCTCTTCCCACTCTTGTCAGCACCCCTTTCCCTTCACCCGCAGGTCTGGGGCTTCCCAGAGGCTCCCTCTATGGATCCCTTGCTCCTTTCTCTGCATTGCACCTGCTCCGTTGCTCTCGAACAGGGATGAGGGATCCAGATCTGCCTCGTGCCATCTCTAGCTGGGGGCCAGCCTCTTGTCTGTCCTCCTCAATAGCTGAGTCAAGCTCTTGGCCCAGATGCTCTCAGGGAGTAGAGTCACTGGGTCCCAGGAACCACTGTTTTGGGGAGTTTGTTTCTTCCCCACAGCCCTGTACTCCACTGCAGGCCCTCAGCTGGTGGCTTTTGTGGATGTTGAAACATTTTGTCCTTTGGCTCAAGTTCCAACCACTGAAATGGAAAGAAGAGAGGGACACCCATGGGTTTCTCTCCCTTTTCCCAAGCCTCTGCAGACAAGTGGAGCAGAAATGGGAAGGAGGAGGGGAGACTACCCTGCCTTGGCGACTCATCTAGGAGTGGGGAGAAGCCTCGAATCAGCTAAGCCCAATCCTCATGTGTCCTTGAAGAGTGTGGGAGGCCTGGAGAGACCCATGACGTCCAATGTGTGTTTTTGTTCCTCTGGGCTGATGTGTCAGGTCATCCTGCCCCCTTCCAGCCACGCAGCAGCCTGTGCTAACTATAGCCAGGACCTTAGCCCTTCCTCTTTCTGGGCCTGGGATTAACTGCCACATGCAGTGACGTGGCTGGTGACTGGTGTAGAGGGAGAGGAGGCCCCGGACTCATCGCGGTGAGTGAGCACATGAGGGAGCAGAGGGAGCTCAGCACATGGGCTGGCAGCCCCTTCACCGCCAGAAAAGCAGATTTAGTACAAAGTGAGCATTTACAGTAGCCCTGGGCAATATTAAAGCAGGCGATGGTGTATATAATGGTATGTTTCGTTTTTTATCAAACATTTGTCCAAGAAAGCCGTGTATTAGAGCTCCAATACCTAAGGGTTTTCTTGTGAATTTTAAATCATGCTCCTAGTTAAACCTCAAAAGGATCTGTGGATGGAAAGGTTTTTTGATTTCCTTTGAAGTGGTTGGAAGAAGTTGATTACTCTTGGCAGTCAAGCAGCCTTTTATGACACTGTTTATAAATAATTACTCATGAGCAGGGCCAGAGTTTCAAGGTGTTAGATTTTAAGAAACTGAAATTAATCACATAAATGTGTGGGAGAAATTAGGTGGGGAGAAAGGCCCTGGATGTTCCCCTTTTAAAGTATGTTCATAGATGTGTACCATTTGGGTGCCACTTACAGGAACCTGGAAGGGGAGGGTTTCCCTGAAGCCCCCAGCCCAGCAACTCTCAGGCGAATGCGTAACTCAGGAGTCAGGTTCATTCCCCAAGGCTGCTGCGGAGCTGCATCTCCCTGCCCCTCAGGCTCTGTGCCCACTGAGTCCCGTTGGGTCTTGTCTGTGTTTGGAGGAGCTTCAGCAGGGCCTGTGGTCAGAGCCCTGGAGAGGCAGCAGGTGGTGCTGCATGAGCAGACCCAGGTTCCCCACTGCTCCCTCATCCGACTTTGGCCAAGCAGGTGCTCTCCCTATGGTCCAGGTGAGCCTTCTTTCTCATGAGCCAAGGCTCCTCCACACTGAACAACCTTCCTTCCACTCCTCCCCACAAACCTCCCAAGGCATCCTGGCTCCCATCTCACCTCATTCTCTCACCTGACCACATGTCCTCAAAGCCACCTTGTTTCCAGACTTGTCCTGCAAGCAGTGTTTCCTACCATTTCCTAGAGTGGCTTTTCTCACCCACAGGGAGGGCCCTGGAAGGCCTTGCCCTGGCCACAGCCCTAGAACAGAGAGAAGGCCACTGAATGCCCACCTTGGCTCCCACCCCAGAAGCTAAAAACACCTTCCCAGCTTCCATGACAGTCAGGGCCTGAGCCTGCCACCAGAGCTTCACCTGCCAGACTCAGAATCACAGCAGGTCCCAGAACACTTCCTGGCAGCTCTGCAGGGCCTGGTTCCTGGGGGGACGGGCAGCATGGTTGATGGCAGCACCATGCCCACATGTGTCAGTGGCATCATGGGCACGGGCTGCACTGTCTGGTGTCTCCCCAGCCCATCTGGCGGTCTTGCTCGGGGTGTTATTCCTGTGGGGTAGCCCTGAGGGCCTGGCTCCCCACCCTGTGCAGGACTCTGTGAGCCATGCTGGTTTTATATCTATCTACTTATCTATTGATCGACTGATCAATTGACACAGATATTTTGAGACAAAGTCTTGCTCTGTCACCCAGGCTGGAGTGCAGTGGCATGATCTCAGCTCACTGCAACCTCTACCTTCTGGGTTCAAGTGATTCTCCTGCCTCAGCCTCCCAAGTAGCTGGGATTACAGGCATGCGCCACCACACCTGTCTAATTTTTTGTATTTTCAGTAGAGACAGGGTTTCACCATGTTGGCCAGACTGGTCTCGAACTCTTGACCTCAAGTGATCTGCCCGTTTCAGTCTCCCAAACTGCTGGGATTGCAGTAGTGAGCAATCAACCCCCCTTCTTTTCTTGACTCATCCAATTCCTGCACTTGTACCCAAACATGCTGACCAGCAGAGGGGGCCCTTTTTAAGACCATGGTAATGGTGGTGACAAAGGTGACAAACACTCAGTGATCATAGAACAAGATGGGGACAGCCAAGGAGGTGGTCCTGAAGCTCACTGTGTGTGGCTCCTCACAGTTCCAGCTGCCATGGGGTGATCCAGGAAGATGAGACTCCGTCTCTGCCCTTGGGAGCTTCTCTTCCTGTGGAGACAGCGACTCCTCCTGTTTCCCAGCAGCATGATGACATTCACTAGCGTGGAAGGCTGCAGCAGCCTGCCACTTGATCACGGGCCACCACAGGGAGCAAGAACAAGGATCTCAGGGAGGGAGAGGGAGTGAGAGGCTGGGGGTGCCGGGCGCTGGGGAGGGAGGACGTTCCTGATGGGAAATGACAGGTGGCAAGGCAGGAATGTGGAGGGAACAGCCATAGGGAGAATAGGAAGGTCCACAGTTTCTGAGGTCAGAGGAGAGGATCATTCAGTGAGTTACCTTTACTTCCTCCAAAAATGAGAAGGTACCATGAATTTGGACAAAGATCCATTTAAACCCAAGCAGCCACTGGCTGTAGATGTGCTAACCATTAAATTACTGGCCAAAAGGACATTGTCCAGCTCCTTTTCTGTGTCTGCCTCCAAACTAGAAGGCCATGTACCTCCTTCCTCCACTGAGACAAGATTCCCTCCCAGAAGCCTGGCCGGAAGGGGCTCTCATGCAGACGTTAGAGGCTCATGTGAGTTGCAGTGGACATCTGTTCATCTGTCCCCTTGGGTCAGGGGCCAGGCGGCCAAGGTTACCAGCTCCCTATAAGGAGGGAGAGCTGGCACAATCAAGATGGTGTTCAGCACACAGGCAGTGTGGGTGCGTCTGTGCAGACCCCACTGCTGTTCCCTTCATTTCGACCCAAATGTGATGCCTTCCAGCACCCTTCTCACCATGCTGGTCATCTCTTCTCTGGTCGCCAGCAGCCACTCTAGCTCCATCTTACCTTGTCCTCTCACCTGACGACTGGCCTCAAAGTCCGCTCGTTCCCAGACTTGTCCTGTAAGCAGTATTTCCACCCACAGCGGCTTCTCTCACCTACGGGGAGGGCCCTGGAAAGCTATGCCTCAGCTTACAGGCCTTGAACAGAGAAAGGGCCGCTGAATCTCTGCCCTGGCTCTCCCCCACCAGAAGCTGAAAATGCCTTTCCAGCTTCCATGATGGCCAAGGCCTGGGCCTGCCCCCAGAGCTTCACCTGCCGGGTGAGCCCAGACTCTGGGTCACGGGTCCAGGAGCTCTTGGTTCACATCCCACTCTTGTTAGTAGCCTGGGTTAAGAATTCTGTGGGACCAAAACCAGCCAAGACTAAAATCAAACACACTGCCATTGTCTTCCATTTGTATAGAAATGTCCGTCGGTTTATAAAACCTGGGTTTTATAAATCTGGCCCAAACACTCCAGGCTTTTCCCATTACTTCCCTCTGTAAAATCATGGGGAATAAAATTTGCCAAATAAAAAGGCATAAACATAAAAAAAAATTCTAAGGTCAATTTACATAAATTACAGCTTTATTGGAGAGAGCCTCCCTCAGACAAAGTTCTTATTTAAAATGCTTTTTGTTTGAAATCCCAATTGTTCTTGATATTTATGAGTTACCATGTCCATGTCCCCTTGGAGGTAGAAGAATAAACCATCTTGGTGATCACTAAGCTCTCTAAACACAGAGAATATGTTCCGTGGCAGGAGCGCCTCTGAGCTGCTGGGTTACAAATGGCCGTGTCACTGGCAGAAAATGAAATCTGGGGAGGAAAAAAATTAGTACACCCCGAGTAGTGCAGACGTGGAAGGCTGCTTGTCATGTTGAGTGGTGACATTCAAATCTTTTTATTCCACAGTGCCGAGGATTGTAATATTAGGTCCACCGGCCTCGGGGAAAACAACCATAGTAAGTGTATCATATTAAGTGTTGTGATACTGTAGTATCTCATTTATCCTCCTGAGCTGGAATGAGACTGCACCTCCATGAATTTGCAGCATAACTGAGCTTTTCTTCTTTTCCTTCTCCTCCTCCTTATTTTCTGCTTATTACAAAAGGTAGTGTGTATTCATAGCAGAAAACCTAGAAACTGCGAAAGACCAAAAATATAATTCCCCGACCATCCAGAGATACGCATTCCCGTAACACGCTTGGATATACTTCCCAGAGCTTTTTCTTGCCTGCATATGCACTATCCTTGCACACCCTTTGTGATATCCGTAGGATAAATTTCCAGAAGTAGAAGTGCTGGGTGCGACAGTACACATTTCACAGACGGACTTGAAATCCTACGATTCACTCTGAACATTTTAATTGTGAAATATTTTAAAGAATCAGAAAAGCACAGCAAACAATATCATTGATATTCGTGTACCCAACTCCCAGATTTTATGCAAATTTAGCATCTCATCATATTTGCTTTGTTTATTCTCTCCCCATTTTGTTTTTGTTTGTTTTGTTTGGTTTTTTTTTGGGGGGAGGAAGGGAGGAAGGCAGGAAAGGAGGAAGGGAGGGAGGAAGGAAAGGAGGAAGGGAGGCAGGAAGGAAGGGAGGGAGGGAGGGAGAGAAGGGAAGGAAGGAAATCAGGCAATGAGAGAGACATTGCTAGATTCATAAAGTTGAATCTAGAGGTCTACAAGTTGATTTCTTTTTTTTCTTTTTTTGAGAGAAGGAAAGAAAAAAAAGGAGTGAAGGAGAGGAAGAAAGAGGAAGAAAAAGAGGGAGAGAGAATGGAAATGTTGCTTTATTCTAAAAAAAAAATGGGTATTATTAATGGCCAATCAATGTTTCATTTAAACCTATGAGTAGGTGTGATGTGGTATTGACAAGAATGTGTATTTTTTTGTATTTAAAGTGGAGAGCTCTATAAATATTTATTAAGTTTACTTGTTCTGGATCTGAGTTTGAGTCCTTGATATCCTTATTAATTTTCTGTCTCATTGAGTCTAAGTCTCTATGTGTCTGGGTGTTAGGATCATTAGCTCTTGTTGTTGCATTGATCCTTTTACCACTATATCTTTGTTGCTTTAAAATCTATTTTATCCGATACGAGAATTGCAACTCCTGCTTTTTATGTATTTATTTATTTTTGCTCTCCATTTGGTTGGTAAATCTTTCTCCATCCCTTTGTTTTGAGTCTTTGTGTATCCTTGCATGTGAAATGGGTCTGGATGTAACATGCCATTGGGTTTTGGCTGTGTCTTTTCATTGGGGGATTCAGTCAATTTAAATTTAGGGTTACTGCCATTTGATGTTAACTGGCTGTTTTATCCATTCGTTGATGTAAATTCTTCTTTATGTTTTTAGAAAGGCTAATACTGGTTGTTTCTTTCTATGTGTAATACTTCTTTCAGAAGCTCTTGTAAAGCAGGCCTGGTGGTAATAAAATCTCTGAGTACTTGCTTGTTCATAAAAGATTTTATTTTTCCTTCAGTTGTAAAGCTTAGTTTGGCTGGATATGAAATTCTGGGCTGAAAGTTCTGTTCTTTAAGGATGTTGAATATTGGCCCCCACTCTCTTCTGGCTTGTAGAGTTTCTGCTGAGAGATCTGCTGTAAATCTGATAGGCTTCCCTTTGTGGGTAACCTTACTTTTCTCTCTGGCTGCCCTTAGTATTTTCTCCTTCGTTTCAACCCTGGTGAATCTAACGAGTATGTGCCTTGGGGTTGCTCTTCTTGAGGAATATCTTTGTGGTGTTCTCTCTATTACCTGGGGTTGAATATTGTCCTGCTTTGCTAGTGTAGGAAAATTTTCCTGAATAATAACCTGAAGAATATTTTCCAGCTTGGATTTATTCTCTCCGTCACATTCAGGTATACCTATCAAACGTAAATTCGGTCTTTTCACATAGTCCCACATTTCTTGGAGACTTTGCTCATTCCTTTTTATCCTTTTTTCTCTAATCTTGTCTTCTCGTTTTATTTCATTAAGTTGGACTTCGACCTCTGATATCCTTTCTTCTGCTTGAACAATTTGAGCGTTTAACCCTGTGCATACTTCTCGGAGTTCCTGTATTATATTCTTCAGTTCCATTAATTCACTCATATTCCTCTCTAAGTTGTCTATTCTCATTAGGATTTCATCAAACCTTTTTTCAAAGTTCTTAGTTTCTTTACATGGGGCTACAACATGTTCTTTTAACTCACAGAAATTTCTTATTATCCATGTCCTGAAGCCTGATTCTGTTATTGGGGATGCGCTTGTTCTCCATCAAGTCTTGTTCCCTTGTTGATGAGGAACTGTGATCGTCTTTAGAGGCAGAGGCATTCTGATTTTGAGTATTCTCAGTCTTTTTACGCTGGTTTCTTCCCATCATTGTAAATTTATCCACCTGTCGTCTTTGTAATTACCAACTTTCAAATTAGGTCTCTGAGTGGACATCCAAGTTGTTCATTCCCAGGGCCGAAATATGAGCAACCCACTATGCCGGCCAAAACAGCAGTGTTAAGACTGATGGTGCTTTTCTGCCCGGGAATCTCCAGTCTGGCTTCCTTCTTGAGTCCATAATAGGTGACTCTGCCTTCCTGGAGCTCCAAACCTCGGTCAGAAGGGGAACCAGTCCCGTTTACTCTGCACTAAGAGCTGCTGTGCTGAGGTGCCGGCACAACCGCTGCGCCGGCCACAAGAGTCGTGCTGGCCACCCATGCAGCTCCTCCACTGGGATTCTTCTGCTCCGTGAGCGACCAAAATTTGTCTGAAAGTGTGGCATCCTCTCATTCTCTGCATTTTCACTGGGAGCTGCAATCCTGAGATGTTAGCGATCAGCCATCTTGGATCGTTCCATTCTCTCCCCATTTTGAAGAAAACATATCTTTGAAGATGCAGCAAATGCTTGGGTCCACCTCTCCCACCGTTTTTCATCTCTCCCTCCCTAGAGGCATTCACTGTCCAGAAACTGGTGGTGTGTGCTTTATTCATCTGTGGCTTCAATCTTTAAGGCCCTTTTTTTTTTTTTTTCAGAGTCTCACTCTGTTGCCCAGACTGGAGTGCAGTGGTGCAACCTCCACCTCCTGGGTTCAAGCAATTCTTGTGCTTCAGCCTTCTGAATAGCTGGGACTACAGGCATGTACCACCACACCCAGCTAATTTTTGTATTTTTAGTAGAGATGGGGTTTCACCATGTTGTCCAGGCTCGTCTTGAACTCCTTACCTCAGGTGATTCGCCCACCTCAGCCTCCCCAAGAGCTAGGATTATAGGTGTGAGGAACCACACCTGGCCTAAGGTCCATTTTACAGTGCCAGAAACATGTCAACATTTTATTTGTCTGAGATGGGACCCTTTTTACCTTTTATTTTTTATATTTATTTTTGTTTGAGATGGAGTCTCACTCTGTCACCAGGCTGGAGTGCAGTGGCATGATCTCTGCTCACTGCAACCCCCGCCTTGCAGGTTCAAGCGATTCTCCTGCCTCAGCCTCTCGAGTACCTGGGACTACAGGCACACACCACCATGCCCAGCTAATTTTTGTATTTTTAGTAGAGACAGGGTTTCACCTTGTTGGCCAGGATGGTCTTGATCTCTTGACCTTGTGATCCTGCGTTGGCCTCCCAAATTGCTAAGGTGACAGGTGTGAGGCACCACGTCCAGTCCCTTTTTACCTTTTAAAAGCCTGGTTGGTAAACATCAGTGAACCCTTCCTCTGTGACTGGGTCATCGCTGTGAGCATGTGTCACGGACAGGATGGGGCAGCCTGTTCCCCCGATTAACTGGCACCTTCCCTTCTTCTGAAAAGGAGTTAAAATGGCTGATCCTTATACAAACTAACCTGCATCTGCTATGCTTTTGGAGTTAGCATAGCTGTTTTGCTCACCTGTCCATCTGTCCATTGCTCATCCTTATGTTGGGCTACAGTTTTTCTATTTGATTTCTCAGTATCAGGCTTTAGGGTTCCATGCCTTCTTGCAGTCAACCCACCTGCATCCAACCATTTTGCTGCTTCACAATTCGAAGCCAGGGACTCCCAGACCTGCTGATCATTAGCATTTCCAGGGTGCTATGAAAAATGCAGGTTTCTGAAGTGCCCTACAGACCACATCATCAGAATCTCCTGGAGCAAAGCCCATAAAAACTAGTAGTTAGAACACACTCCCCAGGTAATTCTGACAGTGGGAGTGAGGATGACAGATTCTCCATTTAGACAGAGAAGCTCGTTGAACTTGCTTTTCTGGAAGAGTCTAGTTGCTCAGTGGAGGCTCTTGTTTTGTCATTGACATCTGAATTCTGGGGCCATCTGTGCTTCGTTCCCTGTCCTAGCTCTTCTCTGGTCACTGGTAGGAGTCTGCTGGGCCGAGCAGATTCAGAGCACAGAGACCTGCTTTCAGCAAGTCCAGCATGGCTGAAGCAATGGAGTTTGTCCTCCCTGTCGAGGTCAGGCCCTGGCAGCTGGTGTTTCAGCAACAAGCCTTTTGGTGAATTGCTGTCGCCACTCCTGAGTGCCTTCGGAGACACATAGATCTGATAAGATGATGTACAGTCAAAAAGGAGCCCTCCTTCCCAATGCTGTCATCGAGGCTTCCCAGCAGCAGGAACAGGAAGAATGAAGGTTCACCACAGCCCCGGGCCCTGGAAGGTCCTTCAGAACCATCTCAATGATGAAATGGTCATCAGCACAATTTTGGTGTCAAGAATGTTTCAATGCATTATTCTTCCTTAAAATTTATTCTTCCCGGGCCGGGCGCTGTGGCTCATGCCTGTAATCCCAGCACTTTGGGAGGCTAAGGCAGGCAGATCACCAGATCGGGAAATTGAGACCATCCTGGCTAACACAGTGAAACCTTGTCTGTACTAAAAATACAAAAAATTAGCTGGGCATGGTGGTGTGTGCCTGTTGTCCCAGCTACTTGGGAGGCTGAGGCAAGAGAATCGCTTTAACCCGGGAAGTGGAGGTTGTAGTGAGCAGAGATGGCACCACTGCACTCCAGCCTGGGCAACAAGAGGGAAACTCTGGCTCAAAGGAAAAAAAAAAAAAATTACTCTCTCCTTATAGACTATAGAGTTAATTATCAATGAACTAAACATCCCATTGATAGCACATGCCATCTCCCAATCTTTAAGGAAAAAAATAAAGGAACACTGAGTGTGGGTTGTTACCCATCCTTAGGTTCTGTCCTCCAAGTTCCTGCTCTAAATCTTCCTTCAGATGAAACCCATGGTCCATAGAGCTTGGAAAGCATGCCAAGGGCAGCTAAAATGTAGCCCGCTTGTAGGTCTTCCCACTTCATTTAAGTTTGTGCTGGGAGAAGAGATGCTCTGAGCAGGGCTCTTAGGCCTTCCTTGGTGACCTTCCTCCAGCTGGAAATAATTATGCTTCTCCATGGCCAAGCTTTTCCCGTACAAGAGGGAAGGACCTGGCTGGCATTTTAATGGAGTCATTTGTGTATTTATTGTTTTTACTAAAATGCTCTTTTCTTCTTTCCTTTCCTCAGGCAATGTGGCTCTGCAAACATCTGAACAGCAATCTCCTCTCTCTGGAGAGCCTGGTCTTAAATGAGTTTTCCTGTACAGCCACCGAAGCCAGGAGGCTTTATCTGCAAAGGAAGGTAGGACTGGCCTCAGGACAGGGGTAGGCACACAGAGGCAGTGCCCACTGTCACCCCCACTGCCACACAGCCATTGCTTGCCTTGTTCCCATTTCATTTTTGATTAAGTAAAAGAAAATGCTGGGGTAAAAATGAGATACAGGCAGGATGTGAAGGAAGGAGGAAGATAATTCTTTTTTTTTTTTTTGAGACGGAGTTTCGCTGTTGTTACCCAGACTGGAGTGCAATGGCACGATCTTGGCTCACCACAACCTCCGCCTTCTCGGTTCAAGCAATTCGCCTGCCTCAGCCTCCTGAGTAGCTGGGACTACAGGCGCACACCACCATGCCCAGCTAATTTTTGTATTTTTAGTAGAGACGGGGTTTCACCTTGTTGACCAGAATGGTCTCCATCTCTTGAGCTCGCGATCCACCCGCCTTGGACTCCCAAAGTGCTGGGAAGATAATTCTTTACTGGGCCCACGTCCTGTTGGGTACTGAGGTGAGCTTTTGTGATGGGAAAGGATCACAAGTCGAGTGAAGGAGGCAGTTTTGTTCAAGCCTCTGGTGGAATGGTAGGCTTGCTCCTTTTCTTCTTACGGTCAGCTGAGTAAAGGAGTGGAGGTGAGTGCTGAGCCTGGTGGCCCATGCCAGGAGATGCCTGGCTAGGCTGCACCAGCAGGTGAAAGGGCAGCCGTCCAGCTGTCCCCAGACTGTAAAGCCCCATGTTCTGTACCTTAGAGGCATTTCCCTCCTGTCACCCTGGGCACCCTGCTGCACAGGGCCCACCCTCTGGTCTGGGCAGTGCCCATTCACTCTGTCCCTCTCGCGCATGTGGGGGAGCATCGCAGGAGGTGTGGGTGTTCCGTTTCTAAAAGACCACCAGCTTTATATTTGAAAAACATCTTCTCAAATAGAAACTCACAATATTTCTTCAAAATTCTCTCTGGCTGGGCATGGTGGCGCATGCCTGTAGTCCCCACTACTGGGAGACAGAAGCGGGAGGATCACTTGAGCTCAGGAGTTTGATGCCAGCCTGGGCAACATAGTGAGACCCTGTTTCTAAATAAATTAAAAATTGAAAGAATAGTTTCCTTTGGAGCAGATGCTTGGATCTGCCCTTTGGGGCTTCCTTCCCTGGAACCTGGGCTCTCTCTCGTTTGTGAGCCAGGATGACTGTGAACAGTGAGGCCAACGCTTCTGTGTTGAGCATTCAGTGCGTGCTGCAGGCTTTCCAGGCCTCCCTGCTGACCTTGTGATCCCAAGGCCTGTTGATTCAGGCCAACAAATGTGCTAAGCAAGGCCACCGTCAGGCCCCCTTTCACCCCGTGAGACAGAAACACACGTGATGGCACCTTCAAGCCAAACTTTTAAACTTCAGTCCCTCACCATGCCGAAGAAAACTTTTTCCCCAACCTTGCAGATTAAACTTGAGCATGGCAGTTAAAGACAATGACCAAAAAATGGCCAGAAGTGGAGTATGGCAGCAAAGGAGTTAGGGCAGGGTCCACGTGAGTGCAGGTGGGACTTGGGCTCCCCTTCCCTGTGCCCTAAGCAGGCGCTTCTTTTGTATAATGTTTAATCCAGGTCTGCCCTGTACCCGATCACTAGTTGGGTAAGAACTTGGGATCTCCCACTGTTCTCTGCAGGGGGGGCTATAGCTGAGAAATGATTGGATTCCGTCTTCATCTTCATTCAATGGGAAAGGCCTTTTTTTTCTTTCTTTCTTTCTTTCCTTCTTTCTTCCTTTCTTTCTTTTTTTTTTTTTTTTTTTTTTTTGAGACACGGTCTTACTCTGTCACCCAGGCTGAAGTACAGTGGTGTAGTCACAGCTTACTGCAATCTCATCCTGGGTTCAGTTGCTCCTCCCACCTCAGCCTCCTCAAGTAGCTGGGATTACAGGTGCACACCGCTATGCCTGGCTAATTTTTTGATTATTTTGTAGATATGGGGCAAACGGGTGGAGGCAAGTTGCCCAGGATAGCCTCGACTCTTGGGCTCAAGGGATCCTCCCACCTAGGTCTCCCAAAGTGCTGGGATTATAGATGTGAGCCACCACACCTGGCTTCTGGGCAAGGTCTTCACCATATGGTCATGTGGCCACTGTTCTCCAAGAACTTGGAGGTGAGTCTCCAGGTCCCATTGACCACCAGGGAATGGCGACTGGCGGGGCAGTTCTCATAGCCAGCCCTTGGCTTGAGGTAGCAGGAATCCACCTGGGCCGCCTGGGGCAGAAAGAGGATTGGGAGGGGGCCATGGGACTCCTGTGCCCTGGATGGAGGAAGCGAGGGCCAGCTCCATGGCTCAGCAGTCAGGAATCCAGGGCCTTGGCCTCTCTAACTCCCCAGGGCACTTTGTCTCTTACCTGCATCCTCTGTGGTTTCCTCTTCCTCCTCTCTTCTGTCTCTCTTATACTGCAGCCACTGGGGAGCACCACTCCATTTCTGTCTCCTGCGTCCTCAGTTGAGACCACCCACAAAGGCAGCTTCAAAGCCAAATCCTCGGGAAGGGGGATCTGCCCAGGCTAGCTGGTCGGGTATTCCAGGCACAGTCAGCTCTGTTGAAGGTGTGCAGGGAGGACTCAGTGAGGCCACAGAGCTCAAACAAGACCATGAAGACTCCTGGTTGCAGGGGATGGCAGTTCTCAGAGATGAGAAGTATGGGCTCGGCATGGAGGTTCACCCCTATGATCCCAGCACTTTGGGAGGCTGAGGCGGACAGGTCACTTGAGGTCAGGAGTTCAGGACCAGCCTAGCCAACATGGTGAAACCCCATCTCTACAAAAATACAAAAAAAGTGGCTGGGCATGGTGGCAGGTGCCTATATTCCCAGCTACCTAGGAGGCTGAGGTAGGAGAATTGCTCAAACCCGGGAGGCTGAGGTTGTGGTGAGCCAAGATCAGGCCGCTGTACTCCAGCTTGGGTGACAAAACAAGACCATCTTAACAAAAAAAAGAGGGGTGGGGTATGACTTTGACAGACCCCCCCAGCCCCAAGTCTGCGTGTGACAACAGCTCGATAGAGAAGGAAAGCCTGGCTCAGCAAGGTGGCTTCCCCCAGGGCAAGTCAGTCCCCAGCTGCCCTGTGTCTTATAGGAGTTGGAGTATGTGGCTTTAGCCTGCAGGGACACCAGCCTTTCAGGCTGGGAATACGGTTTTAGAAAGAAAGTGGTTATCTCATTTTCTAAAGAAGTTAAGCTTTTTGGGGGAAGGCTTATTTCTAGGACAAAAATGTTTGTATTAGGTTTATAAAATTCAACAGAGAGGAAGGAGTTTAAGGAAATTCTTTCTGGGTTTCATTTTGCTAATTATCAACATATTTCAGAGCACACTGAAGTGCTTTCAAGGGTGTCTTGTTGGGGTCCTTGGCTCAGAAACTCTGGTGGAGGGAAGATGAAAGGCCTGGATGTCAGGCCTCGTCAAGGAGTAAAATGTTGTGAAGAGCAAGTGGGTGCGTGGCAGGCTCGGCCGTGTGGCCGTGTGTGGTCTCGTCTGTAGACAGCGCCTGCCAGGCAGCGCCTCTCATTAAATGTCCTGTTTAAATTGTCTGCTGATTTGGATCCTTACGGCTCTTTTTGTAAGCAGTCATGATACCTTCAAATACTTTTCTCTGGCGAGTCTTGGCTTTTTGCCCTCCTAAGCAGAATTCTCTTACGTTGCCACTGTTATCCAAGACATCTCCATCTTAGCCATTTCCAAATGGTTTCCAAAATCCTTCCTAACTGCCTTTTTGCCATGCACTTTTCTGCAATGCTGTGGGAGAGTGGAAGATGAGTTTCTTCTCCTTACCCCAGAAGCTTCCAGCCAGGTAGGAAACTGATGGTCCCATAAAACTCAGCACAAGGTGAGTGGAGCAAGGAAACCTTCATTAAAGCAAGTAATCAGTGGCTTGTTTGACTCAATTCATTTCCTCATTCATTTACGTGAGTCCTGAGCACCTACTAAGTTCTAGGCACTGGCTCTGGGTTGGGAAGACGGTACAGGCTGCAAGATTTAGGGGCCCCCTGGAGGCCCACATAACCCACAGTTACACTAAGCAAAGGCTTCCCAAAGGGCACATTGTGACGTTCCAAGGCATGGAAGGGCCTGGAATCGGGCAGTATCACAAAGTGCACAGGGACTGTGCCCCAGGATGCTGAGACTCACAGTGGCCAGGGAGTTTTGTTTGTCTTTAACTGTCTGTTATGAAATCTCATAAGAATATCCAGAAGCTGTGAGGATAATCTGAGAACCCCCATGGATCCACCCCTGCTTTGACAGATGTCAGCTCATGGTAGTCTGGGCCTGTGTGGCACCCTCACCTAATTCCCCGTCCCTAAGTTATTTGAAAGCAAACCCAGACAGCATTTGACCTTCCCCAGAGATGTTTTAGTCCATATCTACTGAGACTGAATATTCAGTGTGGACAATGGCCGGACCTCATATAAACTTAGGACTCAGCCCGCCCAGGAGTCCAGCCTGTCATCTATGAGAGGCAGCCTGGGAGGCCACCTGCTGTGTCAGGCTTGTAGGAAGTCCGGCTGCTGTCTCTTCCAATAGTGCAGGAAGCTGAACTAAGTAACCCCTGTAGCAGTCTATCCCAAATGGCCAGGGCCTGATTAATAACTGGCGGTGTCTCTAGTTTTTGTCCCTGCTTCCAACCTAGGACTAACCAGAGAAAGCCAAATGTGCTCCCCTGCTCAGTCCTGAGGTGGGAGGATTGCCATCTTTCTTTTTCTCTCTCTCTCTACAAAAAAACACATAAAAATTTTTAGCTGGGCATGGTGGTGGGTGCCTATAGTCCCAGCTACCCAGGACGTTGAGCTGGGAGATGGAGGCTGCAGTGAGCCATGATGGAGCCACTACCCTCCAGCGTGGATGACAGTAAGATCCTGTCTCAAAGAAAAAAAGAACTTGAGCCCTCATCTACCTCTGTCTGCACACAAGAAACACAGTCCCCTCCAATTAGTTCTGAGGTTTCTGGGAAATAGCCCACAGATGCTGCTTACGAGTCCTGCTGGCTCTCCCTCACTTCTGGTGACTCCATCTCCATCTGGCCTTGCTGCTCCCATTTCTGGAGGCTGAGCTGAGACAAAGTGGGAACACCCTCAGTCTCTGTCTCCCTGAGTCAACTGCTCCAGGTGGTGGCATGGAATGGGCCTTTTCCTAAGGCTTGGGGTAGCAGAGGTGGGATCCCTGAGCACCAGGCACCATCACTCCTTGGAAGATTCCCTGAGCTCTGTCCAGTCCAGGATTGCTCTTGCTGCCTCCTTCCATGTGCCTATCTGGTGCCGCACTGTGAGGTCCGCTGTCTTCCTTTGAAGCCTCTTCTCCTCCCCTGCCCTCCTCTTGTCTCCCCGTCCCAGACTCCAAGAGGCAGTTCCTGCTGTCTCCTAACCTGCTTTGTCAGCTCCAAGCAGCAGTGGTAACTTTGGAATGGGAGTTGTCTCTAAAGGATACTCTGTCAGTTCTGAGGGGAGCTCAAGTCCAACTACTGGGTTTTCCTCCTCTACCAGGAGAGCTCCTTTTTGGAGAAGGGAGGTACAGGGGTGAGATCAGGGCATCCCAACTGTTCCACTCACTGCTCTGCTTCCCCAGTTCACACTGTAGCTCAAAACACCCACAACTTCTGAGCAGGCATCACTCACTAAGGTGAGACATTAGAGTCCCTGAGAGTGGGACCTGGAGATGGTATAGGAAGAGGCAGGCTCATGTCATCCCAGTGTGAGGAAGCCCACTGGGGAGAAGTCAAGTGACGCCCCAGGGGCAGAGCCAGGGTTGGCACCTGCCACTTAGCTGCCTCGGAGCAGCAAAACAGAGTATCCGTCAAGGGAGGGGCAGCACCTTGTAGGGTTAGCAGACCAGCAAGTCTGCCCCCAGGCCCAGGAAGCCACCCAGGCCAGCACTGAGTGCTGGAAGGGGAAGACAGAAGGATCCAAATTGCAGCAAACGCAGCCTATCTTGCCCTTAAGTGCATGGAAGCAGCACAGGAGCAGCTGGGTGCTGTGGTGCCGCCGGGCCGGTAGACCTGGGGCCAGGGGCCTGAGCCAGGGCTGGGCCTTCTCTGTGGCCAGGAGCAGCCTCACTGCACTCTGTCAGCTTCTCCCTAATTCTCCCCAAATATCAGGCTTTGAGGGCTGGGACAGGAGAGCATCACAGTGCTCTGCGAGGAGAGAGGCTAATTCCTGCTAAGACAGTTTGTCAGGGCTTCAACAAGCAGCCCCTGAAAGCCCTGCTGCTGATGTGACACATCAAAGCTGGTGTGGAGACAGCCCTGTGGCGGGGAGCGGCGGGGGGCGCTCAGGAGTAGCTTCGCTCAAAGCTGCCGGCCTGTCCCCTGCCGCGCAGGTTGCAGGGGGCGCTGTGCCCCACCGGGGCCGGCCGCCTTTCAGCCGTAGTTCTTTGGCTGGCACCCTCCCCTGCATCCTGTACCTGTTTGAACGCTGCCTCCTGAATGGGCGTTGGCAGAGAAGGCAGAGGAATCTTGGGAAAACAGCCCTAGGATGGAAACTGGTTGTGCCTGGGTTCTGGAGAGGACTTGAGGGGCTGGGAAAGGATGAAAGGGGTTGGGAGGGGAGAGGAAGAGATGGTGGGGCAATGCAGAGGGGAGGGACAGGGCTGCTTCTTGCCTACCCCCTCCCTCACCAGCCTGGGGAAGCCCCCCCTGGAGACCTGGGGGAAATGGGCACTGGCAGAAAGACACCCTTGCTCTCTAGCAGCTTCCCCCAGACCTCAGGGGCCCTATGTGGGTGGGCTTATGCCAGTGGTTATCCAGGTGTGATGCCCTGACCAGCAGCATCTGCATCACTTGAAAACTTGCTAAAAATGCACATTCTCAGCTCTATCCCAGAGCTACTGAATCAGAGCAACTGGGGTGGGGCCCAGCAATTTGTGTTTTAAAAAGCGGCCGGGCGTGGTGGCTCAAACCTGTAATCCCAGCACTTTGGGAGGCCGAGGCGGGTGGATCACTAGGTCAAGATATGGAGACCATCTTGGTCAACATGGTGAAACCCCATCTCTACTAAAAATACAAAAAATTAGCTGGGCACGGTGGCGCATGCCTGTAATCGCAGCTACTCAGGAGGCTGAGGCAGGAGAATTGCCTGAACCCAGGAGGCGGGGGTTGCGGTGAGCCAAGATCGCGCCATTGTACTCCAGCCAGGGTAACAAGAGTGAAACTCCGTCTCAAAAAAAAGAAGAAGAAGCTCTGCCAGCATTCTGTTCCACAATCAAGTTGAGAACCACTGGCTTAGGGAAGAAAGGAGGGGGGTAGGGTGATATGATAAAGACACAGGGCTATCTCAGCAGATGCTGGAGCCAGGGACTGGATGCCAGCTAGCCTCCTTCTTGCCCCTCTGGTCTTCTTTTTTATCTGTTGTAGGAAACAGATGTTTGACACCACAAAGAAAAATTAGCACGGAGACAAACGATCTTTCAGCAATTCAACTTTTACTTCCTGGACTGCAGGAAGATACCCTCGATAGCCATCTTGTCACGAGAGTACAATGAACAAAGGAAAACAGACATATTTATCCCTTATACATATGGGGTCGTCCTTACTGCTGTGTCTGATCTCTGTTGGCTGGAGCCAGACCTCACAATTTAAATTAAAACCCAGTTGGCTAAAACTTAAAACTTTTCTAAACAGGTAAAAGCAATGGAGAGCTGGGACATGCCTGTGAGCACATCCAGCACAGATATATTGGTTAAAGCACAAGGACATAGAACGTACTATGTGTCTGTAAGCACAGCATGTCTAACAGCTACATAGGATAGGGCTTAACAAAGAGTTTAATAGCACACTTATGATTCATTCTTTAACAAGAAAGGAAACTTTAAAGAGGAACTGTACACCATTCATTCATTCATTCTCTCTGTCTCTCTTGCTTTCAGTTTTGATTTGGCTGTCTACCTTGTAGAAACATGGTGGCCCCATAACTTTTAAACAAACACATTCATCCAGTTCCCCAGCAGAGGTTCCCCCTCCCTCATTCTCTTGCTGTCTGCTCTTTTTCTTCCAATTCTACATCCCTGGAAAAGTCGTTCTGCTGCTGAATCCTGTTTCTCTCTTTCACTTTGTACTGGTTTCATTCGGTTACACACCCCTGATGCCCACGAAGTGGCTGCTGCAGCTCCCACTGTTACATTTTCTCAGCTTCTGATCTGGTGGAAAGCAGGGATTCATGCCGCTAATGACTGCACTGATGTCCTGGGCCTGACTTTCATTGGCTGGGACTGGGTCCCAGGTAGCCTCTGAATCAATCACAGTGGGCAGGAGTGGGATATGCGAATTGGCTTGGACCAGTCAGGGCCCTCTTGTGGATCTGAGGATGGAGTTGAACACACCCAGACCATACAGGCAGAAGGGCAAGAGGGCGACTCCTCAAAGGAACTTTGGGAGCCCGTGTTACTGGGAGTGGAGTGTATGGAAAAGTAAAAGCCACACCTGCAGTCTCATTACTGATTTCCACTGGTGAAGTGTGTGAGGTCTAAGGAGGTCAAGGCATTGCCCGGGGTTGCCCAGCTGGCTGGATCACAGCCGCCAGGAGCAGAGAGCCTGCCCTGGGCAGAGGTGGGGGGATGAGCCCTGATGCCAAGGCTGAGTCTGCTCTGCATAAGAAAGGCTGCACCAGGAAGCCCCTGCTCCCAACAAGGAACCTTCCTGATTGGAATGTATTTCTACTTCCCATGTCCTTTTTCAGAGATGTAGGTGGGCGTAGGGGAGATTTTTGGCCCCTGGCGTATATACCAGGAAGAGCACAGGCCAGGCGTCAGCGACTCCCTCCAGAAGAGCTGCTCCCTCCCCAGTCCTCTGCAGAGAAGGGAGTGTGTGGAGCACCCTGGAGAAGTGGCTTCACCTCTCTGAGGCTCAGCTTCTTCCTCTATGAAAAAGGCTAACAGTGGCATAGATGGCACAGAGTTGTTACGAATGGAATGCTTGGCCCAGTGCCTGGCACATAGCATGTGCTCAACAAACGTCATGACTGGAATGAATTAAGGAGGTTTGAGGTTTCATTAGTTCATCAGTTAGCAGGGCTTCCTCTATCCTTGACACCATTTGGTGCTGGGGCAGTGGTATGCTGGTCAGTGTTTAACAACCAGCACTGGCGGTGGGGGCAGGGGCCTTATTTGTAGCCTTTGACATTTCCGTGGTGTAAACATTCCTACCGCGGCCAATTTTGTTACCAACATGAGGTCACTGACCGTGTACTTGGGAAGAGATGGACACATTCACCTCTGCTGAGTCTTGGAGCAAGTCCCCTCCCATCTACCACTGTCTGGGATCCAAAGTCAGTAAGACACTGCCCCTTTCCTTGAAGAACTTCACAACTTACTGGGGACATAGACACATGGGCAGGCCGTTAGAATGTGTGTGGGTTAGTGCAGTGACAGAGTTCTCCATCCAGGACATTGGAGTGTGGGAAGTAGTACCAGCCTGGCCTAGGAGGATCCGGCAGGGCTTCCTGTGGGCTGGCACTTGGGGCTGAGGCTCTGAGGGAAGCCTGGAGTTATTCAGGTGGAGGTGGGTGAGGGCATGGTGGGGCCTGGGCACAGGATAAGGTGAGTACACGTGTGAGGGAGGCCCTCAAAGATGCTGGGGGGAGAAGAGAGTTCAAGGAAGCGAGTGCGGCAGGCGGATGAAGGGCCCCAAGGGTGGTCGGAGCTTTGCAGAGGCCAGGGTGCGGGTCAGGGTTATGTGCCAGTCTGTGTCCTAAGCTGCAGGATGCCCTGGCCATCATTCTGTGTGTCCTTTTTCCTTCAGGTAGTTCCCAGCGCACTGCTCATCCAACTGGTTCAGGAACGCCTGGCTAAAGAGGATTGCGTCAAGTGGGTAAGACTCCAGTGCGCTGGGGTTTTCGGTGCCAAAATAAAGGGGAGGGTGAAGGGCATGTGTTCCTCTCCAAGACCAGAGATGACCAGAGGCATAGGAGAAGGTAAGGCTGGCAGACAGGAGCTCCGTGAAGGCCAGTCTGCAGACATAGATTTCCCTTTTGTCAAAGGAAAAGGAACAGGGTGGAATTCAGTGTATCAGTCAGAGTTCCCACAGGAAAGAGCTGGCTTACCCAGAGGGGTCACAGGAAAGCATTTAATGACAGGACCATCGCAGAAGCATGGGAGGGTTAAGGCAACCAACAAGTGATAGTGAGGCACTAGGGACTGGCAGCGGCAGGAGGCAGAATTAGGGGTGCCCCAGACTCTCTCACCTCCCATCCTTTGATCTCCTGCCAGACCCAGGGAAGCCAAAGTGCAGGAGTCCAGGTCTGCAGTCCACTGAGGTCAGCCTCCTGGGGCACGAGGAGGCTGGAGAGGGCAGGGGAGGGCTTAGGAGGTTAGCAGCATAGCACCCGTCTACTGAGCACTGATGGGCACCACACACCGACTCGTGTGTCCCCACAGGAGCCCTGTTGGGTAGTGTCATTACTCTCCTTTTTTATTTTATTTTATGTATGTATGTATGAATGAATGAATGAATGAATGAATGAATGTATGTTTGAGACAGGTCTCGCTCTGTCACCCAGGTTGGAGTGCAGCAGCATGATCACAGCTCACTGTGGGAGGTTGTAGCCTCAACCTCCCAGGCTCAAGTGATCCTCTTGACTCAACCTTCTGAGTCACTGGGACTACAGGCACACATCACCACCACACCCAGTTAATTTTTATACTTTTTGTAGAGATAGAGTTTCTGTTGCCCAGGCTGGTATCAAACTCCTAGGCTACTATATTTATTCTGAATTAGAGTTCTATGTTAACAGTTTTTTCTTTGAGCACTTGACAAATGTGTCACTTACTGTTTTTTCTTTTTTTGTAATTTTTAAGGGCCATGCCAATATGCTCTGTATTTTTCTAATTTTAGTATATGTGCTTGCTGAAGCTAGCACTCCACTTCCTTTTTTTTTTTTTTTGAGGCAGAGTCTCGCTCTGGTGCCCAGGCTGGAGTGCAGTGATTCGATCACTACTCACTGCAATATTGACCTAGGCTCACAGGCTCATCTTGCCTCAGTCTCCCCAGTAGCTGGAACCACAGGTATGTGCCACCACGCCCAGCTAATTTTTTGTAGAGACTGGGTTTCCGTCTATTGCTCAGGCTGGTCTCCAACTCCTGATCTCAAGCAGTCCTCCCACTTTGGCCTCCCAGTGTGCTGAGATTACAGGCGTGAGCCACCACACCCAGCCTCCACTTACTTTTGACCACTGTTTCTGATGAAAAAATCCACAGTCATTCAAATCCTTTTCTAAATAATGCATCATCTTTTTTTCTGACTACTTCCAAGCTTTTTTCTTTGTTTTTAATTTTCACTGGTATAATGATGATATGTCTGGCATGAATTTCTTTGGGCTTATTCTTGGTGTTTGCTGAGCTCCTGAATTTATAGGTTTGTGTTTCCCTCCAAACTTGAGAAGTTTTTACCTTTATTTCTTCATGTAACTTCCTGCATCGTACTATTTCTCCTCTCCTACAACTCCAGTGATATAAGCATTAGCCCTTTTGCTGTTGTCCCACGGGTCCCTGAGGTGCCAATCTTTTCAATCTTTTTTTTCCTTATCATTTTTTTTCTTTTTTCTTTTTTTTTTTTGAGATGGAGTCTTGCTCTGTCGCTACACCGGAGTGCAGTGGTGCAATCTCGGCTCACTGCAACCTCCTCCTCCTGGGTTCAAGCAGTTCTCCTGCCTCCGCCTCTCGAATGGGTAGAACTACAGGCGCACGCCACCATGCCCAACTAATTTTTGTATTTTTAGTAGAGACGAGGTTTCACCATGCTGGCCAGGCTGGCCTTGAACTCCTGACCTGGTGATCTGCCCACCTTGGCCTCCCAGAGTACTGGGATTATAGGCATGAGCCACCGCACCTTGCCCTCTCTTTTTTGAGATGCAGTCTCACTCTGTCACCCAGGCTGGAGTGCAGTGGCGTGATCTCAACTCACTCCAAGTTCAAAAGATTCTCATGCCTCAACCTCCCCATTAGCTGGCGTTACAGGCATACACACCCACCGTGCCTAGTTAATTTTTATATTCTTAATAGAGACGAGGTTTCACCATATTGGCCAGGCTGCTCTGGAATTCCTGACCTCAAGTGATCTGCCCACCTTGGCGTCCCAGAGTGCTGGGATTATAGATAGGCAAGAGCCACCACAGCTAGCCCCTTTCTTTTTTTCTCTCTGTCAATGAGCTGTGATAATTTATATTGAACTATCTTCGGATTGACTGAGTCTTCCCTTGTGTTTTCATTCCACTATCGAGCTGGTCCTGTGTGTTTTTGATTGCATCAGTTCTTTCTGCCTTCTGTGTCTTTGCTGAGACTTCATCTTTCCATGTGTTCACCAGTTGGAACTTTCTTGTAATAGCCGCTTTCGAGTCTTCATCCCCTAATTCCAGCGTCTGAGTTACGCGGTGGCGACATCTGTATCTGCTCTCATGTGAGTAGAGAGGTTCCTGGTTCTCCCTGCGCTAAGTAATTTTGTATCCTGAACATTTTAAATATTGTTATGAGGCTCTGCGTCTTGTAAACGTCATTATTTTTGTCTTAGCAGATGATTGATTCCGTTGGATTCAGTTTGCACGTTCCAACCAGGCTTCTCAGGGTGTGGTTTTGGTGTCAGTCTTGTGTTCATGCCTCTGCATCACCATGCAGTGACCGTGCAGCTCTGTGCTGCGTGTGCATCACCCAGGGGCACCTGGGGACTTGGCGGTGAGCTAGGCTACAGTTCACGTCTCGGTGTCTCTGGAATGCTGTTTAGGGTCAGGCCCACGTGTGCAAAATTAGGGATGAGCCTTTGTTTATTTGCTTCCCTGAATTCCCCCATCTGGCATCTCCCAGCAACCACCTGGTGCTCCTCTTTTTGGTCTTTCGATCTTTTATTTATCCTGCTCTGCCCCTCACTTCCTGCGACTGGACCCATGACCAGGGTCAAGTGGTGAGAGGACAGAGAGAGGAAGGATTGGCAGGGCTTTTGCCTGTTCTCTTGGGACTAGGTAAGGGTCCCCCTTTTCAGTGTTTCAGGCACCTGCGGCCCCTTTGACACAGCTGTTCACCACAGCCACAGCAGGACTGCCTGGAGGCGAGTGTGAGAAAACAGAGAAAAGAAAAACTCTCCAGAACTCTCCCCCTGCAAGTGTTAGCCGACCTTTTCCCATTCCCTCCTACCTCCCTATTCTCCCATCTGGTGTCCAATTTCAGGCTCCAAGTTGCCTTAAGAGATGCTGGCTTGGTGGTATTTAGAATTCTAGTCTTTTCCCCCAACTTGCCTGCTACTGGATAACTTTCTGAGTCCTCAGAGCTGCCCCATGTGTTTCATGCATGTATTACAGCTACCTTCACTGGGGGTGACAGGGGGGTGGTGTATGTTTCATGTATCCCAGCATCAGAACTTGTATCCTTTTTTAAAAAAAAAAATATGCACATACACTTTCTCTCTCTCCATCTGTCTCTCAGTTAAAAATGTATTAGGGCCAGGCTGGACATGGTGGCTCACGCCTGTAATCCTAGCACTTTGGGAAGCCAAGGCAGGAGGATTGCTTGAAGCCAGGAATTCTAGACCAGCCTGGCCAACATGGCAAAATCCTGTCTGTACTAAAAATACAAAAAATTGGCCGGGCATGGTGGCTCACACTTGTAATCCCAGTGCTTTGGGAGGCCAAGGCAGGCAGATCACCTGAGGTCAGGAGTTTGAGACTAGTCTGGCCTACATGGTGAAACCCTGTCTCTACTAAAAATAAAAAAATTAGCTGGGCATGGTGGTGTGCACCTGTAATCCCAGCTACTCAGGAGACGGAGGCAGGGAGAATGATTTGAACCTGGGAGGCAGAGGTTGCAGTGAGTCAAGATTGCACCATTGCACTCCTGTCTTGGCAACATAGCAAGACTCTGTCCCCCCCAAAAAAAATTAGCCGGGTGTGGTGGCATGCACCTGTAACCCCATCTACTTGGGAGGCTGAAGTGGGAGAATTGCTTGCACCCAGGAGGTGGAGGTTTCAGTGAGCTGACATCACACCACTGCACTCTAGCCTGGGCGACAGAGTGAGACTCTGTCTCAAAAAAAAATGTATTAGGGTTGAATGCAGTGGCTCATGCCCGTAATCCTAACACTTTGGGAGGCTGAGGCAAGAGTATTGCTTAAGCCCAGGAGTTCAAGACCAGCCTGGCCAACATGGCGAAACCCCCTGTCTTTACTAAATATACAAAGAATTTGCTGGGCATGGTGGCATGCACCTGTAATCCCAGCTACTTAGGAGGCTGAGGCAGGAGAATTGCTTGAACCTGGGAGGAGGAGGTTGCAGTGGGAAGCCCCAAATCTGAAGCAGTACCCAGGAATCTTTCCAGTGCACTGGCGAGGGAGTAGCAGTTCCCACGAGCTTGTTCTGCGTGGCCTTCAGCCGTGGGATCTATATCCCAATACGCTGCAGGCTGGGCTGAGCACTGGCTCTGAACAGTGTGTTTACATCTGACCTCAAATTGTTCACTGTGAGCAGATGGTCCTCTGCCCAGATGTAGGCAGATACCCAGAGCCCAAAGCTGTTCTAAATCAGGGGTGGAGACTTGTATTCTGAAAAGGCCAGAGAGACACTCGTTAGGCTTTGCAGGCTATACGGCCTCTATCACGACTCAGCTCTGATGTAATGCTCAGGCAGCTGGACGCAACACAGACACAAAAGGGCATGGCTGTGTTCTAGTAAGACTTTTATCTTAGAAGCAGGCAGCAGGCCAGATTTGGCCTGGAGGGCTGTAGCTTGCCCCTGTTTTAAATAACACTTTCACATTGATCATGAAAACATTTCTGCCCTTTGTCTTGAGCTCTCAATAAAGAACAAACTTCCACCTTCCAGGAGTGTTAGAAGAAAGGCCAGCTTTACCATAGACTTTCATTTTAACTAAGTTCCCTCCCAGTCACCTAACTTCCAAGCCCTGTGACTTGATTCTGCCTCTCCAGGTGAGTGCGTGCTGCAGGCTCTGCCTTGTTTTCACTGTCAGGATCCTTCCCCATACCCCAGACCCTCTTCCTCAGCACCCCCCACTTCTAGCAGGATGGTCTTGCCTGCCTCGGGCTCATCATCTGCAATTGGAGGCAGAGCCAGACATGACCAAGGCAAGGCAGATGGTGAGAAGTGTTGTGATGGAGACCACAATGTGTGAAGAAAAACCAGGGCTAGAAGAGTCAAGTTATTATGGAAGCTCTAGTGAAGCGGACTGGAGTGGACCATGGAGGTCTTAGGCTGGAGGGAATGGCAGCCAGCATGAGGCAGGGACGAGAACACCCAGCCCCTCACCCCAACTTCACACTCTTAACTCAGAGAGTTAGACCAACCTCACCACAACTTTTCCTAAAACTGACCCATCAGGCAGTCACTATTTTAAAGCTTTCCTATCTCTTATATCTGGGAAGCACCAAATAATCTTTTGGCAGAGCATTAAAGGGGAGGGCAAGGCGGCCTGATTAACTGGAAATGGGCCAGCATTCCCCCATACAAAATGCTGTGTGCCTTCACCCGTCATTTCTCATGCGTTTGCCAAGTTGGATTAGACTCTTGCATAGCAGATCACCAGGCTGGAAGCATTCAAGAATCTTCCTTTCTTCAATTTTTTATTTTTATTTTTATTTTTTTTTTGAGACAGAGTGTTGCTCTGTCGCCCAGGCCGCAGGGCAGTGGCACAGTCATGGCTCACTGGAGCGCAGTGACACCATCATGGCTCACTGCATCCTCAGCCTCCTGGGGTCAAGCGATGCTCCTACCTCAGCTTCCTGAGTAGCTGGGACTGCAGGCATATACCATCATGCCTGTCTATTTTTCATTTTTATTTTTTGTAGAGACGTGGTCTCCCGATTTTGCCTAGGCTGATCTTGAACTGGGCTGAAGTGATTCTCCTGCCTCAGCTTCCTGAGTAGCTGGGACCACAGGTGTGCACCCCCATGCCTGGCTAATTTTTGCATTTTTTGTAGAGTCAGGGTCTCACCATGTTGCCCAGGCTTCTCTCAAACCCCTGGGCTCAAGTGATCCACGTGGAGTGTCTTGGCCTCTGAAAATCCTGGGATTATAGGCGTGAGCCACCATGCCTGGCTGTCTTTGATCTTTAAAGCTAAGCTGTTTTCTCTTTTTCATCATGATAGCTACTCATCGCATTTGGTCAAATGTAGAGGGGTGGGACTCCTTTGGCTTAAGTGTACCCGAGTTGCCCAGGACTGGACCCCCTCAGCAGGGGTGGGGGCTGTCTGTGAAAACACAGCTGGATACGGTCTTGCCCATCAGGTGGTATTTCAAATTCAGTACGCCAAGAGTTCCTGGAACCAGGACTCTCAGTGTGATGAGCATTTGCTCTAAGTACATAGGAAGGAGAAATTGTGTAGTTCCTATCCTCAGGAATAACAGGCACCTAAAAAATGTGGCCTACTCATGAGCCACAGTCACCACCCCTGCCAAACAAAAGGCCCAGCAGAGACAGCTCCCCATGGTCTCAGGGTCTCAGCCAGCAAAGGCGGCGGGACTTCCCCATGCCTGGTTGGAGAAGATCCACCTTTTCCGTTTCAGATTTCCTTTTAAGGTGCCATGATCCCCAAACTACTTGTGATCCAGGAACTTGAGCAGGAGCTGCTGTGTCCAGGCCGTTCTTCTCCCGGCCCTCTCTGCTGGTCGAGAGTTTGTTTCGACCAGCTGCCTTGGTGCAGCAGAAGCTGGGAGCTGGCCCACTCACCACTGGAAGGCAGAAGTCTCTGGGGTGCAGGCAGGCAGGAGGGCAGGCAGGCCCAGAGCCTCTGCTCCAGCCCTCCATCTCGCCCTGGGAGAAGCCAGAGACCTGAACTGAGCATGCGTCTGAGCCTTGCACCAGGCACTATGCTCAGCAGTTTCTCCAGCCTCATAAGACCCTACATGGTCAGTGTTACTATTATTGTACCCATTTTATAGCTGCAGGGCCTGAGGCATGCCCAGAGCCGCACAGCAGGAAGCGGCAGGGCTGGGCAGGGTGGACCCAGGCATGTGGTGCACAGGGCCAGCCCTCTCACCCAGGGGCTCTAGGGCCATACTGTGTAGCCTGAGACAGAAGCTCAAAGGCTGGGCAAAGCCTGTGTGCTCCCTGCCATGTTTTGTGCCATTCACAGGCCCCCATGTGTCCCCATGCAACCTGATATGTTCCTCTACTAGTGTCAGGACCAGAAGCCTTGTCATGGTTTGTTAGCCTACCTGGCTTCCCAGCCTATATTTCCTAAAAGTTACTCATTCATTCATTCATTCATTCATTCATTCATTCATTCATATGTTCTCTTATGCAACAAATCACTTAGCTAAGCATGGGGGTCAAAGCAGTGAACAAGAGAATTAAACATCTTGCTCTCAAGGAACAGAAGTTCTAGTCATGGAGAGACAGATAACAAACCAGATAAACAGGTAAAGATGTCAGGTCAGCTAGAGGAAGAGCTGAACTTCACAGCAGGAAGAGAGGCTTGGCATGGGCCAAGGCGTCTGTGGGCCCCTCTGCTCCATCCACCCCACACAACCATTCCAGAAGGCCCAAGGTGGGTGTTGACACCACTGAGCAACCCTTGAGTCTCTCTCCCTTCCAACCTCAAAACATATGAAACAGTACTATTTCATGTAAGTAATTTTTACAAGTTATAGCATTCCAATGGAAATGTTTCTGGTGGGCAAGCATTCTGGATCCTAGGTGGAAATTTAGAATCCAGAGATGCAGGGCCTCAGGGTGGCTGTCAGTGATCATCTGTGCATCCCACTGGCTACATACACCCCCTGGAAGCCGCACTGGACTTCTTTCCCCACTCCAGAATCTAAGAAGGCTGTACAGTTTACACACAGGATCCAGCTGGCCTGGACAGATTTGTTCCTGTGATTGTTAAAAAAAATCTCTACGTCACTGAGTGATGGTTTCTGGGGAAAATATGGTGGTTCTCTCTGTGATTACAACTGGATAGCCCAAACATTCCCCCAGCGATCTAGAATATTCTTTCTTTCTTTCTTTTTTTTTTTGGAGACGGAATCTTGCTCTTCACCCAGTCTGGAGTTCAGTGGCATGATCTTGGCTCACTGTAACCGCCACCTCCCAGATTCAAGCAATTCTCCTGCCTCAGCCTCCTGAGTAGCTAGGATTACAAGTGTGTGCCACCACGCCCAGCTAATTTTTGTAGTTTTAGTAGGGCCGTGTTTCACCACGTTGGCTAGGCTGCTCACAAACTCCTGACTTCAAGTGATCCCCCTGCCTCAGCCTCCCAAATTGCTGGGATTATGGGTATGAGCCACCACGCCCAGCCTAGAATAGTGCTTCAAATACACATTTAACTTCTGTGAATTCTTCCTGAGCTTGTTTAAAAGCTTGGTCTGCGTAACCTCTTTGCATAGAGCAGCTGCAGTATGGACAGAGTACAGAACCATGCCTCCCAAGTCACCATCACAGAAATGATGATAATATCTATTATTAGTGTTATAAATTCAAGTCTTAATTATAATTGACGTCATTATTAGTTGCATTACATTATATGTGATTATATTGTATTATAAATAACATATTAACTATATGAGTATTTATTTATTTTTGAGACAGAGTTACACTCTTGTTCTCCGGGCTGGAGTGCAATGGCTCAATCTTGGCTCACCACAACCTCCCAGGTTCAAGCGATTCTCCTGCCTCAGCCACCCAAGTAGCTGGGATTATAGGTGTGCACCACTGTGCCCAGCTAATTTTGTATTTTTAGTAGAGACAGGGTTTCTCCATGTTGGTCAGGCTAGTCTCAAACTCCTGACCTCAGGTGATCCTCCCACCTCGGCCTCCCAAAGTGCTGGGATTACAGGCGTGAGCTACCGCACCCAGGCCAACTATGTGAGTATGTATAATGTGTGTTTATGGTGATTATTTTGATCATGGTGTTAGCTGTCGTCTGGCGTGTCTCTGCTACATGACATTGCAGGTGTACCTGGCGCTGTGCAAGAGGCTGTAATTATATTCTGGGTGACCACCCTTGCTTGGGAGTGCAGCATCGGCAGTCAGGACTGTGTGCGGTTCTTACAGCAGCCCTGCAGAGGTGGCTCTATTGTCTACCCTATTTCACAGATGCAGAATCCAGGCCTGGTAGACGTTGTGGATCTTGCTGAAGATCCCACAGTAAAGTCCCAGAACTGAGATGCAAACGTGGTGTTTGTACTATTGGCCACTCTGTTCTCGTTTCAAAGGGTGCATCTCAAGAAGGCACAGGGAATGTTACTCTGATGAGAGCTTCATTTCCTTAGGCCTCAGTTTCCCCATCTATAAAACTATGGGGTTGGACTTGAGCATGGAAATCCCTTCTAGCCTTATAGTCTGTGGTTCTGATCATGTCCACGCCATTGTTACCTGCAGAGTAAAGAAATATCTCCTTCAATTTGTTTTAAACTTTCTTCTAACCTTCAAGGGGCATCCAGTACCTTTTCATCTCTTCCCGCTGGAGACAGGATTTCAAGAGTAAGAGGTTAGGCTTCTAATTATGTGCTTTGCTTGTTCAAAAACAAAACAAACCCTCATCCAAAATAAACAGGCTTTCTTGCTTTTAGGGAGGAAAATGACACATATGCATATTCATTTATATGGTAATTATTATTATTTAGCTACACAGGGACTAGAATTGGTAATTTAGAGCACAAAAGGAATGCAGGGAGTAGCGTTCAGGGAAAAATAACACGATCGGAACCCATCAGGATTCTGTAGTTAATGCAGGGAAGGGGGGTTTCTTCTTTTTTTTCTTTTTTTTTTTGGGTCTAATGCAGTCTCTTTGAAGAATTTTTTTTTGAAGTGACCATCAATGCATTAGAGAAAGAAAAATTAGCACTCTGTATTGGAACTATCAAAAGGAGGTGGCTCTACCTGTTGGAGACCCATTAGCCATTTGTTAGGGACAATCAAGAGAATGCGCCCACATCTTCAGACTACCCCTGTAGGGCAAAGAAAGGCTAAGAATTAAGGCAGTAAGTTCTGGAAACTCGGGAGGGGAGCTCAGTACCAGAGATTCAGACTTTTACCTTGGCCATAGACTCTATTTGTGCTCCATTTTATTTAAATTGCCAAGAATCCCTTTCCTTTATTTGGGACCCAATCCATCTCCCCGCAGCTACCCTGGTTTCTTCCCAATCCCTTCTTCACAGTGCTGCTGGAAGGATGGCTTTTTAAAGAATGAATGAACTTCTTTCTTAACCACAATGTGTTCATGCCTATGGTTCCAAAGGCACCAAAGTCCCCCTCACTCCTGTTCTTTAGCTACCCAGTTTCCTTCCTGGAGGCTACTAATGTTCACACTTTCTTGAAAGTACACCCTTCTGAGGATGATTTTAAACATAGAGAAACATTTGTTATTTTAAAATGAATGTGGCTGTGACCCTCCACTGCTTCCTGGACCCCTGTGTGTTCTGGGCCTGCCTGTGGCTCAGCTTCATCCCTGGACTTCTTTCATCTACCCGCTCAGTACCCACCACCTTTGCCCAGCTCAACCTGCACCCACCCTGCTCAGTCAGGCCTATGTGTGCAGCTGCCAGACACAGATTGCAGTAGGCCATTTTTACACTGCCATAAAGAAACACCTGAGACTGAGTAATTTATAAAGAAAGGTTTAATTGGCTCGTGGTTCCACAGGCTGTACAGGAAGCATGGTGCTGGCATCTGCTCAGCTTCTGGGGAGGCCTTAGGAAGCTTACACTCCTGGCAGAAGCTGAAGTGGGAGGAGGCACATCACGTGGCCAGAGCAGGAGCAAGAGAGAGGGAGTGTGAGGGGGTGGTGCCACACACTTTTATCAGCCAGATTTCGAGAGAACTCACTATTGTGAAGACAGCACCAAATCATGAGGGATCAGCCCCCGTGATCCAAACACCTCCCACCAGGCTTCACCTTTAGCAATGGGGATTACATTTTAATGTGAGATTTGGGTGGGGACACATATCCAAACTATATCACTAAGCAACCCTCAATGATTTCTCATCCCCTTGTGTCCATGCCTATGTAATCCCCTCCCCTTGAGTGGGGGCAGGACCAGCCGAATATGGCAAAGGTGAGGGGATGTCACTCCTGCACTAGGTTACGTTATGTGAGAATGTGCCTCAGCAGACTAGAGAGAGGTCCCCTCAGCGGCATGATGTCAGCAGACTAGAGAGAGGTTCCCCCACCAGCATGATGAAGTATGCAGCCCTGTTGCAGAAGCCCACGTGGCTGGTCTCCAGGAACTATGGTGGGTTCCAGCCCTCAGCAAGCAAAAACCCAGAGCCCTCAGTCATACGACAGCAAGGAGATGGATCCTGTCAACAATCCCGATGATCTGAGAAGAGGATTCTCCCTTAGTCAAGCCTCCAGATGAGAACACAGCCCAGTTAGCAGCTTGACTGCAGCCTTTGAGACTGAGCAGAGGATGCAGCTGAGCTGTGCTCATACTCCTGCCCCTTGGAAACCATTGTGTTGTCTAAAGTCAC
The DNA here is from genome assembly GCF_049354715.1 of Callithrix jacchus. Lineage (NCBI taxonomy): Eukaryota > Metazoa > Chordata > Mammalia > Primates > Cebidae > Callithrix > Callithrix jacchus. The sequence continues at coordinate 181,424,949 of NC_133502.1, read as the reverse complement.
TAAGATTGTTATGCAGCACTAGAAAAGGAATATTCAGTGCTCTCAGCCCCACCCCATAGCTAGAAAACTGCGTTCATTCCTCAGCCTCAGCTTCAAGTCACTTCTTCAGGGAGGCCTCCCCTGACCTTGCCCAACCCCAGATGAGGCCAGCCTTCCTGTGACGTGTGCTCACAGCATTCTGCTCTCCAACTCTCACTTTCATACATAGGATTAGGAATGTAAGATCTTTCTTGTGGTACCTGGCATAGACTCCATGCTGGGTAAACATGTATAGCATGAACGAATGAATCAATCGATCAATGAGTCAGTGAATGCCATTTGGATAATTCCCCAGTTCTGCACCACTATGGCAGTGAAATCCTATCCCAACATGCTCATGGCCCAAGGAGGGAAAGGTGTTTAAAATCCAGCAGCTCTATCCAGTTACATCTGCTGTCCTAATAAAGGTTTCAACACTAGGAACACATTTGTCTTCAGGCTTCTTTGGAGAGATTGTTTTGTCCAGTGTGCTGGCTTTGTTTTATGTGTATTTTGGGTGTTTAATGACTTCTTCCTTGTATTATATAATTATTTCCATCATTAGTGCTTTCAAGTTTCCCATTTGGCCTTGGACTTCTATACCTTGAGAAAGTTCAAGCACTACACCCTAATAAGGGTGGAGGTGCCCCATGGGACCCCAGGTTCAAGTTTTTGAGAACCAGCCTTCCAATCTGAGCTCCTATGCCAGGAGATTTTCCTGTCTCCTCTATTCCTCTAATCAGCTGTAACAAGAATCAAGCACCAGGGTACTTGATTTTAAAACACTAAATAAATGTATAACATGAAAGTGATCGTGCCTGGTGGATGAATCCCAGTTTATATCATCAATGTCTTTTAAAAAGCCATCTACAGAAATGATCCCACTGAAACCTTTTACAAAAAGGGAAGCTGAGGCCCAGATGGAGGAAGGGATTTGGCTGAGGTCCCACAGGCCAAGTCAGGGTGGCATTTTATAGGCCACCACGCAGAGGCTCCTGGCTACCTGACTGCCAGGTCAGGCTTCAGCTTGTGCTAGGCCTTATGACAAAGGCATTTTTATGTCACTAGCGCCAGACATTTGGAATATCACGGACTGGAAAATATCTGTCAAAGAAAAAAAGAAATGTTTTCACGTATAGATGCCACCCGCACGCAGCCACAGAGGGCAAAGGAAAGACTTGTGCCGAATTACGATGGCTCGTCATATGCAGAGAGTTTTATTATTCATCAAAAGACAGAGGTCTTCATGCACTGGGAATATGATGTTATGGGCTCCACACATGGCTCGTGTTCACATCTGCTGACCTGAGCCATCCCTTGAATATCTGGGCTGGCAGACAGCAGTGAGGGAGACACAGACAGGGACTGGTGGGGACAGGCTGCTCAGACCCCAGTGCCTTTATGTGTAGAGAATCCTGTAATTCACAGACAGGCAGCGCATCCTTAGGTGCTGCGGTGCATGCACTGAAGTAACAGCTGTCTCACTGTCTCTGATTAAATGAGATGATCCAAGCATAGTGCTTAGCACTGTGCCTGGCCTGGAAGTCCACTTAAGAGTTGTGCCTTTTACTTGCAAGGTGAGCTGGGTGAAGGCAATTTGAGGATCCCTTATGAGTAGAAGTCTACTACTTCTTCATACCTGGCTTTGTGTTAGAAAACAGTCCTAGACACTCTCTGGGTGGGCTTATGATCTACCTGCGACATCATGGTGCACTTTTTTTTTGGTGCCATCTTGGCTCACTGCAACCTCTGCCTCCCGGGTTCAAGCGATCCTCCTACCTCAGCCTCCCAGGTAGCGGGGTTTGCAGGTATGTGCCACCACAACTGGCTAATTTTTGTATTTTAAGTAGAGACGGGGTTTCACCATGTTGGCCAGGCTAGTCTTGAACCCCTGATCTCAGGTGATCCACCTGCCTCAGCCTCCCAGAGTCTTGAGATTATAGGCATGAGCCACCGTGCCCTGCCTGTGGTGCACTTTTGAAACCACAATTTGAATGAGTTCTATTACATCCCTATACCTGGATGGATGAGAGTGGTCTTTTCAGTGTAGTGCCTGAGGAAGAGAGTCATGAAATTTCAGAGCCAGCTGCAGCCTGCCTTCCTCATGCCCATCCAATTGCATGTGTGTATGTGGCGTGTGTGTGTGTCGTGTGTGCATGTGTGTGTGTGTGTTTCCACTTGGGATTGAGTTCCACCACTCTGGAAGTTAGGGAAGTTAGGCTCGGTTGCCGAGCATGAGCGTAATGCAAGAAGCCAAGCACGTGGGATGCTCCGTTCACGCCTCTGGAGACGGAGGTGGGCCGTTAGGGAAGGCCCTTCAGTGTGACTGCAGCAGGAATTTGCTTTCTTGATGCTTGCTTTGGTTTGAATTTTGTCCCCTCCAAAACTCATGCTTCAATCTACAATGTGGCAGCATTGAAAACCACTGTACTGCCTTTAAGAGGTGATTGGGGCTGGACAAGGTGGCACACCCCTGTAATCCCAGCACTGTGGGAGGCTGAGGTGGGTGGATCACCTGAAGTCAGTAGTTCAACACCAGCCTGGGCAACAAGGCAAAACCCCATCTCTACTAAAAACACAAACATTAGCCAGGCATGGTGGCAGGCACCTGTCATCCCAGCTACACAGGAGATTGAGGCAGGAGAATCACTTGAACCCAGGAGGCAGAGGTTGCAGTGAGCTGAGGTCATGCCACTGCATGCCAGCCTTTTTGCAGGTGACAGAGTGAGACACTGTTTTCCCCACCAAAAAAAGTTATCTTTACTGTTTACACAGTTTCAGGTATTCTGTCATAAGCAGCAAAACTGGACTAAGACAGCGCTCAACTGGTGGTCAGTACCCTCGCCGATCTGCATTCTGTTCACAGCGTCTCCTCTTTATTCTTCCATATCTGTGAGGCTCAGAGCCCCTGCCTGAGTCAAAGCCACACTGTCACTAACAAAAGCTAGACCTGGTGCTGCTGAACAGGAGCCTGTGGAGGGATGCTGCCCCCATTTGCATCCTGGCTAATGCATTCTAGACATCACCTCTTATTCCCCAGCACCTCTTCAAGAAGTCTTCCTTATTCTCCCATCAAAAGCAAAGGAGTGAAAAACAGCCTGTTCACCAGGACCCATGATCTATTAAATGGAACATGAATGAGTCTCTGCTTCAGTGTGTTAAAAGAATGTTACCTTGCCCGTGACTCATTGGGCCTGTGATCATGTTACAGTAAAGACAGGGAAGAAGGAAAATGAAGGCCAGAACTAAGCCCAGACACAGTTGGTGAAGAGCAGAATTGGTCCATCAAGATAAGGGAACACATCAGCCAGGGGTGGTGACTCACACCTATAATCCCAGCACTGTGAGAGGCCTAGGCACGTAGTTCATTTGAGGTCAGGAGTCAAGACCAGCTTGGCCAACATGGTGAAATCCCATCTCTATTAAAAATACAAAAATTAACTGGGCGTGGTGTCAGGTGCCTGTAATCCCAGCTACTCAGGAGGCTGAGGCAGGAGAATCACTTGAACCTGGGAGGCAGAGGTTACAGTGAGCCAACTGAGATCACACTACTGAACTCCAGGCTGAGCAACAGATGGAGACTCGGTCTCAACAAATAAAAGCAAAATAATGATAATAATAATAATAAGGTACACAGAATGCTCAATTAGCATTTACTGGCACGTGATATATGCCCAACACCACGTCACATGGTGATGCATTTTGAACCTCCATGACTGTCCTATGATGTTTTCAACAGCTAAGACTTCTGGGGCACCTACCAGCAAATGTTCTAGGTGGCTCAGAACAGAGCATGGCAGAAGCAGTCAGGTTCTAAGAGCTGCTGTCATTTTCCTTCTACGGGTGAGGTGGCAGCACGGGAGCCTGACCCACTGACCCAAAAGAAGGATAAATACATTACCTAAAAGAAAAACCGATCTTCTAGAAATGCATCAGGTTCAAAATGTCTGCTTCTGCATAATCTGCCCCTGGAGCTAAAGAAAGAATGCCATCATCAAATGCAAAACTTAAACCATTCGCCCATTCTGCTGAACCTCAACCATGTCCCCAGATCCCTGGAGTCAGGTCTCTGATGCACACTGGAAGTCAGGTCAGGCCCCCAGCCCAAAACGTGACTGTACCGGCTGAGGGCTGTTTCCTTTACTGTACACAAAATGCAGAATTCAATTTTGTGTTCTCAGGTTAACTCCTCTTAGATCTCATGTAATGTCAGGGAGACTTGGTTATTTCACTATAAAGGGGGAGAGGATGTAGCACGCTTTTGACTGTGGAACCAAAAGTTTAGAATTTACTTGGTGGGTTTCTAGAGTCTTTTTTCCTCCTCTTTGGTGATAGATTTATGCTCCCCTGCCCATAACATGAGTCAGTATTTTATAGTGGAAATGGTAGCGGAGTGGAGGAGCTGGATGCTGGTCCACAGAACCACCAGCTGTTTGTTTTATTTCTCCTTGTGGTGTCATTGAGCTGGCATTAATTACACTGCTTTCATCCCACTGACAGTAGGAACACAGGATTTTCTTGCTATTGTTTTGACACTCACAGGTTTATAGATGTCACTTGCCTCCTCCAAGGAGTGCGGTTTTATTGATCCACAGCTCTGTCGAGGCCCTGGCTGTGTGTTCCTGAAATACAAATGCAGCTAGGTTTGCAGGGATTGGAAGGGGAGGTCTGAGTTCCACTCAGGAAACGTATGGCCTGCATCACGACGAGGCAGGGCTTCTGAAGACCCTGACGCTGAGGCCGTGGTGGGTTGGTTGGTGTGATACGGGCTTGTAAAGGGCACACGTGGACCACGTGTCTGTATGCAAAGCCACGGCTCTCCATGTGGAGAGGAATGCGTGTTCCGATAAGCTCTGTGGGCATGGGATGCCTCAGATCCCTCTCACTGCAGTAGAAGAGGAAAAGAGGTGATCAAACGCTGGATAGAGCCTGAGGTTTCGGCAGATGCAAGTGGACCTTGGAGCAGGAGAGAGTGTTGGAGAGGCACGGGGATACCGGGAACCGCACTGGACCCACAAGCACCAACCACTTGGCTCTTCTCTTCACAGGCTGAGCAGAGTCAGAGGTGCCAGGCCTGCCTCCCAAGAGCTAGCAGGGCACCCACAGCAGAAGGGCAGAGCAGAAGGAGGCCAACTCCTTATTCTCCCATTCTTAGGCTCAGTTTGGTCTGTGTTTCAAATGAGTTGTCAACTATGAAAAGCCTGTGTGTACCAGGAGGTGTTTATTAAGCACCTACTGTCTGCCAGACATTTGCCACCACTTTAGGTACATCACTAAATGTAGTCCTAAACGCTACGAAGTGCAGGCACCATCATCACCATTCCTGTTCTACAGATAAGGAAACAGTCACATGTGCTTCCAGAGGACAAGCAAACTCCCCTCAGGGAGGGCAGCTGGCCAAGTGATGGCACATGGCATGAGCCCACCTTGGGGCGAATCCACTGCAGCTGTCAGCTCACTAGACCCCCGCATTCTAATTGAAATGTGCCTATCCTAGCTGGGTGTGGTGGCGCACCTGTAATCCCAGCACTTTGGGAGGCCAGGAGTTTAAGAGCAGCCTGGGCAATATAGCGAGACCCCAGTTTCAAAAAAAGAGAAATGTGTCTGTCCCAAGTCCTCCTTCATTCTTAAAGATCTTCCCTCCGTTCATATCTTGAATGCCAGTTGCTCCTGTTTCCCAGAGATTTGCCTTTTCAAACAATTTTTTATATTAAGTTCTACAAACTTAAGTGGGTCCCCCTTGGAAGCAGGTAGAGAAAAAGAAGATAGTTCACCTTTCTCAAAATTACAATGATAAAACTAGTTAACTTTGGGTCATTCCGTTGTTTCCAGGCACCACACTTGTTTAGTTGTTTTTTCAGAGGCGAGGTCTCACTCTGTCACCCAGGCTGCAGTGCAGTGGTTACACCTCGCTGCAGCCTTGAACTCCTGTACTCAAGTGATCCTTCTTCCTCAGCCTCCCGAGTAGCTGGGACTACAGGTGCACATCACCATGCCCAGCTAATTTTTTATTTTTTGTAGAAGTGGGGTTTTGCTGTGTTGTCCAGGCTGGTCTAGAACTCCTGCCATCAGGTAGTCCTCCCTTACCCTTCAAAAGTGCTGGGATTACGGGCATGAGCCCCAGTGCCTGGCCTGTTTGTTTATAACCCTCATTTAATTATTTCATCAACGTGAGTTAGACTACGGTTATTGTTCCCATTGTGCAGAGAAGGAGACTGAGGCCAGAGGGCATGCAGTGACTGGTTGGAAGTCACACGCTGGCTGTGGCACAGGTTGTCTGATTCCAAAGTCACTGCTTTCTGCCATCACAGTAAACTGATACCTTCCAGGGCTAATCTTGTTTCTAGAGAGGCGAGTCTACACCACAGCCATGGTCTAAGGTGTTTGAGGGGAATGGGCCCTGGGTGCTGGGTTATCCATGTCTGTTACTTTCATCTAAAGCACATTATGTCTGAACTGGAAAACTAACTGTGAACCTCCAAAGTGAGTGATATCTGCATTGGGCTACGTTGGGGCCATCTCAGCCTCAGAGCTGGGGTAGACTGGTCCATCTGGGGACAGAACAATTTGTTCTTCAAACGATGTCTCCTTCCATGGAGTGGCTTCAGGGGCACCATAGACCTTTGATTTGAATTTGATTTAATTTTTTAACTATTTAGGAACTAATAAAAAGCCTCTTGAATGCCTGCATTTCAGCTTTACCACATTTTCCTACCCTAGCGATCACTGGCTTGTAGGCTGCACACTTAGGAGTAATGATCTCCCCGCATCTGCACATTCGTATGAAAATGCCATGCGACCAGGCGCCGTGGCTCACGCCAGTAATCCCAGCACTTGGGAGGCTGAGGTGGATGGATCACCTGAGGTCAGGAGTTCGAGACCAGCCTGACCAACACAGAGAAACCTTGTCTCTGCTAAAAATACAAAATCAGCCAAACGTGGTGGCGTGCGCTTGTAATCCCAGCTACGTGGGAGGCTGAGGCAGGAAAATCGCTTGAACCCAGGAGGCAGAGGTTGTGGTGAGCCGAGATTGCTCCATTGCATTCTAGCCTGTACGACAAGAGTGAAACCCCATCTCAAAAAAGCCAAAACCAAACCAAATGAAAACACCATGCGTGTCATTGATTATCAAGGGTAGAATTTGACGCTGTTTGTTTAGAAAAATCACTCCTGCATATTTTGGCGTTATAAGAGCATAATCACTGTTAGGCTGTGCCCAGAAAAAGATCAGGCAAAGCCCTGGGCACACGTTGCCCAGGTGGAGGAATCAGAGCAAGTTAAGGGGTAACAGGTCATGCTACAGTCATACATGTGGAATGTGGAATACTCACGTTCCATGTTCAATGCATTCCATGTTCAGTGCTAACGGGTCGCATATTAGGGATCAAACTTGGAGATAAAGGGTCTTGCTAGTCTTCTTTCAGGTGAGATGAATATGGAAGGCATCCCAGGGTTCCATGGCAGCAAAGGTTTCCATGTTTTTGTATAAACCAAAGTAACTGCTACTGGGGCAGTGTGATGTCAACTTTTTTGTGTTCATCAAAGTAGTCTCGTTGTTCTCACCGATTGGCTTTAGAACATATCACTGTCCCAAACTGAACCTTTTAAGACACATTTCCTTCCTGGCTGGCAGAATCTCTCTCCTCTATGTCGGGAAACCACGTAGTATTTCATTAGGCAATGTTGGGCCTGCGATGCCTCTTGTGAGGCTTGCCCTGGTTCAAACCTGGAGCTGAGCGAAACTGATTTATCGAGTCCAAGTCTTCAGCCTCAGCTTGCCTCCTTGGGACTGCAGATTGAGCATGCAGCTCCTGGGAATGCCTTTGGTGGAGTCTGCCGCCGGAGCTGGGAGCCAGATCAGGGGCAGGACTGGGGGAAACGCCCAGGGGAGCACCACACTCTGGTCCTGGGAGGAGAGGGGAGGAGCAGAAAGGGAACGCATCAAAAAGGCAGAGGCCCAGAGGGCAACAGAGCCTTCCCGTGTGAAGCTGCTAATTGCGCTTTAATAATAGTCAGGAGGGCAAAAGAGGCCAGTGTTCGCACAAAGCCGGACGGCTCCTACCGCATCAGGCCGCGCTCTGCTGGGCCTCGCCAAGTTCCCTAGGCTGGCTGGCTTCTTTTCTTTCCTTTTTTTTCATCTGTGACATCTGCTCAGTGCTTGTCCCTCCTGTGATACCATACCCCTCGCAGCTGTGCAGACCTCCAGCTCTGCGCTGGTGCCTGGAGTGCCCTGAGCATACGGCCTTTTTGATGTGTGATAAAACAGAACCAAGCCACGGGGGTATGGTGAGCGAAGGCATCAGAATATCAATTAACCTGCTCTGAACAAAGCTGCAGCTCAGAGTGGAATAGACATTTCACTGAAGTGTCAGGAAGATGGATAATGTATTCTAATTAGGGATTGACTGATACCGCCACATCCAGCCACTCCTGGACGTGAGACCCGCGAACCTCGAAACGCAGGCTTATTGGGAATGTCTTAATGTCCCATCATGGCAGTCGTCTTGTGCTGTATACTGACTGATGACTTCTTGCTTTGCCAGAATTTGCAGCCATTAAAGTCCGTCCAGCCAAAATTGCTGCTTCCCTATGAACGTGCAGTCCATTTTGCAGCTGGGCAAATAACCCCTTTAAATGCAAGAGCTCTGGGAGAGAAGATCCTTTCTGAGCACCCAGCTGCAGCTTTCATCTTGAGGACGCCGTAGGACAGACCAGCCTTCAGCAGAGGTTTGGTCAAGGCGCTCTCCCTTCCAGGTGTGCCAGTATGGACCAGTGTGAGCTGGCGCAGGGGGAAGGAGCTTCCTTGGCTGTGTTCTCCGTACCATGTGGGGCGGCTCTAATGGGGCCTGGGTGCTGCTCGAGGGCTTCCTCAGGGACCTTGTTTCTTAGTCCCCAGGTGATCGTACCATCCCCCCAATTCAGAAAGAGCAGACCTGGAAAGCTGGTGGCCTAGGGCTCCCTCCAGAGACCCCCACCTTCTTCCTTTTAGATGTTCACATCTGCACCAGAATGACACACAGTGAGGCCAGGCTAATTAGGGAGATGTTCCTCATTTTGCTGCACTTTTCCTGTGTAATTGGAAGTCCCGCTTTCTCCAGTGAAAAGTCAGTGAGAGCTGTTCCCCTGAACAGTTCTAAAAGCTTTGGACCACATACTGATATCTGCTGCAAATTTATGGGCAAGATGATAATCATTGCTCAGTAATGCAATATTAAAAGCAGAGGCCTTTCTCAGTGCCGAGCAAAGACGGAGTTCCAACCTGCCAGCTTCAAAAGGGGACTCAAAACAGAATTACTAGTACTAGAAGCAGCAATCAATGGGCTCACAGTTCCTCCCCATCCAAATAAAGGAAAAATAAGGGGGTATGAATTTAGCTAAAGTTCAGAAAATGTTGGTTCGGCTTCCGGAACTGTGAGGGAGCTCTCAGTTGCTGCGTCTCCTGGTTCTGCCCGTGCTGCTCGCATCTGTAGATGTTGTTCTTCCTAAGAGCTGCAGCCCAGGGCTTGGCTGGCTATAACAAGGACTTGAGGAAGCAAAAAGCTGTTAAAATTTTTTTTTTTGCCCTTTTGCTTCATTAGTTCTAGAAACCAGGGGTTCCGTGGCTGTGAGTCTTCCTATATAATTTAAGAAATTAATGAAAGCTTGCTGGATTTTTCCAACAGTCTTTAGGCTGTAAATTTGTTTAGCTTTTTTTTTTTTAAACTGTCAGTGGAGGCTACTGGAACCTAAATATTTTAATATTGAAGAAATTTAGGCTTTTTTTTTTTAAAGAGACAAGATCTCACTCTGTCACCCAGGCTGGAGTGTAATGGCATGATCATAGCTCACTGCAGCCTCAAATTCCTGGACTAAGGGGATCTTTCTGCCTTAGCCACCCAAGTAGCTGGGACTACAGGTGTGCACCAATGCACCTGGCTAATTTTTAAAAATCATTTTTGGTAGAGTGAGGGTCTCACTATGTTGCCCAGGCTGGTTTGAAATTCTTGGCCTCAAGCGATCCTCCCTCCTTGGCCTCCTAAAGTGCTGGGATTTCAGGCATGAGCCACTGCATCCAGACCACTTTTTGTTTCTGTGTCTGTCAATTAGGTGGTGGTGTGGGCGTGAGTGACCTGGAGGCTGAGTCCGCCCATATCAGACCATCCTCTGACCTTAGAGCAACTGAGTCTCGTAATGCCTTAGGGGGAGGGTTCTATAGCAGGTGGGGGCTCGCAGCATGGACTCCCAGTTGCCTGATTTCCCTTTCTGCAAAATGGAGACTTGAAGCAATTCACTGCTTTCTTTCAGTTTTCCAAAGCTCACTTTACTAATTTATCTGGACATCAAGTTTAAAGCATTAGATTGTGTGTGTGTGTGTGTGTGTAACTCTAGACTCATGGGACTTGAAAGGACTTTAGAAATGGTTTAATGTGAACATTGCTGAGGGACATAAAAAAACAACTTAAGCAAATGAGAAGATAATGAGTTGACTTGATACTGTCCATTTGTCGCGAATTGATCTATGCATTTAATGTTGTTCCAAAATCCTAGTGGAATTTCCACTTGGGAATTTGACAAAATATTTTTAATGTTTACCTGAAAGATCTTATTTTGGAAAAAAAAAGGGAGGGGGGAAGAGTGTTTTACTAGATATTATGATAACTTATAAAACAACAACAATTGAAATGTTAAATAAAAAGAATTTAACAAACTACCGGCAGAAAGAGGCCAGAGCCAATGTCGTATCAGCATTTAGACTGTGATAAAAGTGTCCTCAGAGGGGAAAAGATAGGCTATATTGTGGGCAAGTTTGGAACAGGTGGTGAGCCACAAGGCAGCAGATTAGATCACAGCCCCACAGCACTCGCAAACTAAACTGTGGCTCTGTTATACAAATCATTACTATTTACATGTAAAGAGTAAAAACCCAAGAACTTGATTTAAAGGCAAGTGAATATTTATCAGCTTTTGCAGTGGGGAGGGCATTTTTGTACATCCACACAATGCCAGAATCCAAAGAGGAAAGCAGTGATTGATTTGGCCACAAACTGGTGTGTTAAAAGCAACACCACACACAAAATGAAACGGCTGCAAGACAAACTGCTGAAAATATTGATAACATTGTTTGTCTCAAGGGGTTTGTGGCAGTGTTTGCCAAAATCCAAAATGGGTTATTGTTCTTAATATGTAAAGAGCTCTTGTCAGTAAATAAAAGGTTGAGACCCCAAGAGGAAAGTAGATGACATGAACAGACATTTTGGAAAAGAAAAAAAATTCAAATAGCTAATACACATATGGAAAAAAATACAGAACCTCATTAATGATCAAAGAAATATAAATTAAAGCAGCAGTGGTATAGTGTATTTTGCTGGACAGATTTTTTCCCCCCCCCAAGATAATGCCCAACATTGGCAGAGATGCAAGGAAACAGATTCATTGCCATTGGATTCATAAACTGGTGGGCCACTTTGTAGAGCAATGTGGCAAAATGTATCAAAAGTCATAAAAGAAGGTATCAGCTTCTAGAAATGTATCTGAGGATGTTGGACAGGCATCAAGATGCATATACAACATTGCTTATAATAGTGGAAAACTGGAATCAAGCTGAAAAATATGAGCAGCAATATGGGATCAGTTAACATCAGGTCAATTCATGCAACACCAGGCAGCTATGAAAACTTCTCTGCAAGGAACACTTTGTGACATGGGAAAATGTTCATGAAATGTTTTTGCTAGAAATGAACAAATTACCAAATAGTATGTACAGTGTGATTCCCCTCCCCTACAAGTCCCAGCCCCCCGGAAAAAAGGTATCTGCACTTGATGCTTGGAAGGAGATATACCAGAATGTTGACAGTGGCTTGTTTGAGTCTGAGGTGTTATCAGTGACTCTTATTATTATTTCAGCTTTTAGTATTTTCCACATAGTGTACAATGATTGTATATTACTCTCCCAACTGGATTTAAAGAGTTAGTAAAGGCCAGGCACAGTGGCTGATGCCAGTAATCCCAACACTTTGGGAGGCTGCAGTGGGAGGATTGCTCGAGCCCAGGAGTTCAAGACCAGGCTGGGCAACGTAGCAAGGCTCTCTCTCTATAAATAAATAGTAAAAATAAACCTCTAAACCAGTTCTCTAGCTCTACCAAGAGGAGGCTGATGTCTGAGGAATTTCAATCCTGTAACAGGTTAGCCACAGACCTGAATCATCATCCAGGGTTTGTTTTTAAGAAAAGTGGGGTGTTCCTGCAGAGATATGGGGCAGAAAATAAAAACAAAAGTGGGGTTTTGTTCTCACCCTGGTCCCAGAAATCCTGTATCTCAGAAACTCTCTTTAGGAAATTGTCCAAAATGTGGAAAGCACTAGATGTGCACAGATGATCATTTATGATAGTGAACACTGTTAGCAGTGGAAATGTTCATTCGTGGACATAGTTAAGTGGCTGTGTACATTCTCTTGGTGGGACACTGCACAGCCATTGATAATGGGGACAGTGAGGAGCCGTGCAGATATGAAGAGATGCTTGTGGCCACTATCGTGTGGTGGAAAAAATCAAGATGTAAAATATATACGTTATGATTGTAATCACCAACATGAGATTCTGAAGGGAATATAATAATATATTACAAAGTAGTTTTTAAAGGATGAGGTAGGGATGATAAACATTTAGTTTTTGTTTTGTCTTAAAAGCTCTAGTCTTTCTGAAAAGCTATTATATTCCTTTTAAAATAATTCCCCAAAAATCTAAAAATAAAAACAGATGAGCACCTCTCTGAATCTTCTGTCTAGGGCTGGATTCTGGATGGCATCCCTGAGACACGTGAGCAGGCTCTGAGGATCCAGACCCTTGGGATTGCCCCCAGACACGTCAGTGAGTAGCTCCCCAGGGCCGCCGCCTCCCCCCTGCCAGAGCCGCTGCCCCTAGGGGCAGCCAGTGAGCACTCCGATCATGCTGCCTGCTTCCCGACCTCAGGCCAGGCACTGTCCAGGACCCAGCAAGGAAGAGGAGGGCATCACAGTTGAATTTTTCATGGAGCTAAATGTATTCAGGGTGGGTTCTCAAGAAAAGCGGGGTTTTGCTTTCAGCCTGGCAATTCCTTGTCCCAGGAATCTCATATCTCAGAAACTCTCCTTAGGAAATCAACTAGAATGCTATATGAGTGTTCGGTGCATGCAGGGATGCCCATCACGGCATTATCTGTGACAAGGAAAATTGTTAACAGGCAAAATTTTCAGTCATGGGCCGTGCTCTGTCCTGATGTTATGTTCTTTGTGTTTGGGTGCAAGAAGACCTTTCTCTTAGGAATTCACGGGAATGGGAGATGATTGTTGTTGTTGGTTTTTTTGTTTTGTTTTGTTTTGAGACAGAGTTTCGCTCTTGTTACCCAGGCTGGAGTGCAATGGCGTGATCTCGGCTCACAGCAACCTCCGCCTCCTGGGTTCAGGCAATTCTCCTGCCTCACCCTCCCGAGTAGCTGGGATTACAGGCATGTGCCACCATGCCCAGCTCATTTTTTGTATTTTTAGTAGAGATGGGGTTTCACCATGTTGACCAGGATGGTCTCGATATCTTGACCTAGTGATCCACCCACCTCGGCCTCCCAAAGTGCTGGGATTACAGGCTTGAGCCACCGTGCCCAGCCTGATTGTTGTTTTAATGTCATTATACAGAAAGAAAAAAAAAAAAACTACAGCAAGTATTGGTCCATGATATTCCAATGTGTGGTACCCACCATCTGACATGCCTGCTTTTGCTCCTTTTCTTCCCTGCCCAGTCATGCTGAGTGCTCCGGACATAGTCCTGATCGAGAGAAACTTGGGGAAGAGAATCGATCCTCAAACTGGAGGTATGGCCACAGCCACCCCCACCCTGTGCCACGGGCTTTCAGAGACCGTGGTGATGACAGCCTGCCTGCCACTTCCTGAGCATGCATTCTGCTCTGGGCACACGGAGGGACATGAGGAAGGCTGCCCCAGGCTGGGCTCTGAGCTGGAAGACACTGGCAAGGATACGTTCTGGTAGATGAGGAAAGGGAGGCCCATTTAGGTTAAAGGAGGAGACCTTCTTGTGACAGAACCAGAGTAGAGTGTGAGGGGTCATGCTGGGGACCTGGGCTTGGAGCCCACACAGGAGCCAGGGGATGTGTCTGCATCTCCCTAGGACAAATTATGTGCCCCCCATCCCTGACACCCCTCATTCTTTGGTATGTGTACAGAAGAGAGAGGCATGAGCATTACCTGGGAGGACAGGCAGGTGCTGCAGGGAACAGGGCCCTTGAACTGGGCCTTGAAGACCAGATGGTTGAGCAAGGGGCTGGCAGGAGCATGGGGGAGGCGGGGCTACCCTTGATCATCCAGGGCTCAGGCTGTGGCAGCAGATAGACCTGGGTTTGTGGATCCCTGGCTCTGCCCCTTTCTGGCTGTAGACATGGGATAGCTGAGACTCAGTTTTCTCATCTGTACTTGGGGATGAAAATCCCAAATCCTAATGTGTGACAGGATGGCTGCAGGTAAGTGCCTGTCAGAGTGCCTGGCACAGAGTAAGTGCTCAGAAGTTCCCAGCAGCCCTTGCCCTGGGACCTGTTCTCATATTATAACAAGAACAGTAGTTAAGAGCAGGCTCAGAGCAGCTGGAAGTTGAGCGTCGGTGACCTGCCGCAGTCAGCCACACCCCAGGAATTTGTAGACCCTGGCCTCCAGGACAGAAGCACCCCAGCCAGGCACAGCAGCACCCACAGGGCCCCTGTGTGGGTATTTCTGACTGCGCACCTCCCTCTGTGCAGAGATTTATCACACCACCTTTGACTGGCCACCGGAATCTGAAATCCAGAACCGTCTGATGGTGCCAGAGGGCATCTCAGAGCTGGAGACGGCTCGGAAACTGCTGGAGTATCATAGGAACATCGTCAGGATCATCCCCTCCTACCCCAAGATCCTCAAGGTCATCAGTGCTGACCAGCCGTGTGTGGACGTCTTCTACCAAGGTAAACACAAACCGGCAGCCCCACCGGGACAGGCAGCTGAGGGCAGGGCTCACTGTGCCCTTTACTGCTTTGTCCCTTACTCTGATAGTGGCCAGTGTCTGGGACATGCCTGGGAGTCAAGTCATAGATGACCTGGGTTCCCTGCCCAGAAACGCATGTGTGCAGAGCCCCTGGGGGAGCCCCACTTGGACACCCTGGGCTAGTGTCCCACACTCAGACGTGGGCACATCTCTGGCCCACAGAAGATTTGGTGGTGATGGGGTTGGGAGGAGGAGAGGTGAGGGACGGGGTGGGAGGGACGTGGTAGCAAGAAGTTTGAGCCTGACCTTGAAAGGAGAAGAAAGAAAAAAATATATAAAGATGAAGACAAAAACAAAACCACCACCACCACACACAACAAAACACACACACAACACAGCTCAGGTGGTGTGCTTCATTTAGGATGGACATACGTGGCCCCGTGCCCGGCACTGCATCGCCGTCCACAGCCATGGCCAATGTTCACAGCAGCACGGGAGCAACTGCAGGCAGCCTGTGCGAGGTGGGGGGACGGCTGCCTGCAGTTGCTGGGCTGTGTGTTCCAATCTCAGCCCTGACACATGTCATCCGTGCAGTCTTCAGCAATTCTCCTAACTCCTCGGAGCCCTAGTTTTGGTCCTAAAATAGGACCAAAACGTGTGCCCTCCTCCCTGGTGAGGATTAAATGGGATTCTAAATCATGTGTCTGCAGCCTCAAGCCCAGTGCTGGCACACAGAAAGGGCTCAGTAAACATCCGACGCCACAGCTCCTATCATTGTTCAACACCTTGTCCAAATAGGCAGGGGCAAGGCAGAATAATTCTCTCCCCAAACAGCTGTGTTATCATGTTTGAAAGTCTTGCTGAGCTACAGTCATCTCAACGTCTAGTTATTCCCTTCCACGCAGTGTCAGGTAAATGAAGCGTTTATGATGCAGGGAGCATCACAGATATTTAAGAAACTTGACAGTTTACAAAGGCCTTTTTCATATATTCTCTCAAATCTCTCCAAGAAAAGTTCTGTTTTGCTGGGGAGGTGGTTTCGAGCTCCCTCAAGCCCTTCCCTGCTGACTCTCCCAGCACCCTCTCCTGCCAGTAGACTCGGTGCATAAACCTCACTGCTACACTGAGCCCGGAAATGCAACTCTCGCCGGCGTGGACTGAACAGCGTCGCCCTCTGAAGGGGGCGATCAGCCAACGGGTGGGTTAGTAGAAGTAGAAAATGATGCTACTTAAAGAAGAAATGCCAGGCTTATGATGGCTCATAATTTCCCAGTGATTCCACATCTCGGAAGGGTCTTTAGTTGCAAACACTGCACTCTTAAGATAAACAACCACAACATTTATCTTATGCCACGATTCTGAATTTACACATTAATTACTTCCAAATTACTTAATTAAATTTATAAGTTCATATGATCGTTCATAAAGAATTCATGCCTGGAATTGTAAATAAAAATGTGAGTGTCTGAATATTAATTATTATTAATTAATAATGCAGAGAGATAAATTGAAAATTGGAATGCAAAATTCTCTCTGTGTGCTTTTTTAATCTCTCTGCAGTGCATCCAGCAACCACATATTTTAAAAAAGAATAATTAGATGTTGAGACTGTCTGGGGGATCATTACTTCTAATTAACTTAGTTATTTACTGTAAATTAAGCATCATTTGTAAGCAGGCTGCTTTGCCTGTAGTATTTGTGCTTTTCAGATGCACGGGATTATGGAAGGTCTGAGAAGAAAGAGAGCCTCGCCTGAGTAGCTTCCTTTGGGCTTCTCTCAGTGGAGGAATGGTTACCCATGGCAGGAGGTTTGGGAGAGTTGCCCCAGCTCTGCCACGTCTCAGCCTGACAGGCTCATCTGTAAAATGGGACATGAGTAAACAACCCTCATGGGATTGCTGGGTCAAACCAACCAGATAATGCCTATAGAGTGTTTGTCATAGCAATTACTACATGTCGCTGATGCTGATCACAACCTGGAAGACGGTCCATTTCAACTCATCTGTGCCTTCGGAAAAGAGGGGACTGTGGCATCTCTAATGGCCCTTCCAGTTTAAAAGTCCTGCAAAGATTTTAGAATTCAGGATTTTCACCATGCACATATCCCAGCGGTTCACAATCCAGGGCAATGTTTCTCCCACTGCACCCCTGGGGACATTTGGGGACATTCGGCAATGTCTGAAAAGGCTCTTTGGTTGTCATACCTGGCAGCTGATTATTATTGATACCTGGCACCTCGCCAGTAGGGGTCAGGGATGCTTCTTAACATCACGCAGTGCCCAGGACAGCCCCTCTACAGAGAATCATCTGGCCCCAAATGGTGGTAGTGCTGAGGATGAGGAACCTGCCTGGTTCTTGGATGGCACGTTCCTGAAGGAGGCGCGATGGCCTGGCCCCTCACCCAGCACAGAATACACTGCAAGGTACATTGGCAAAGGCAGACTGGCAGGAAGGTGTAACGGGGCACCCATGGCTGACTTTGCACAGGACAGACTGGGGCCCTAGCAGGAGGGGGAAGTCTCCCTAGGGAAGGAAGACGCATTTTGAAGGATGACTTGGGGGCTGGCACAGGTCCGTGCCTCATCTTTGGTGGTCTCCCTTGGTTCAGGTGCCTGAAATGCTGCCCTTTATAGCCTCATCAGCCTTTTCTCACAGCTCCCGGCTTCTTAGCTCTGGTGGGAGGTGACCTGGTTTGATGTTCAGTAGCTTTTCCCTGTGGCTTCTTGGCATCCAGTGCCCCCTGCAGGTGGCCTCATTGTGGGAGACACTCACCCCATGTCTTCACTTCTTTGTTCACCAAATGCCAGGGGCACACCGCAGGCCAGGGCCATGCAGCTACATTCGTCCACTCCTGTGACCTATTTGATCGCTGCCTCTTTGGAGAACCGCAGCGACGTTGGTGTCACCAGAGTGCAGCTGCACAAATTACTCTCCACCAATTCGAGTCCTTCAGAAGTCCCTGGGCACTGGGCTCCCATGTGGCTGGATGTGTTTATCAAAGTCTGTGTCTGACATTCAGGTGCACCTAGCAGAAAGCCAGCGTGCACTTCTAGGAGACCAGCCTAGTCCTGGGCTTCTGGTTAGGAGGCTCAGCCTGATTCAGTGTGAAAAGCCACCAGCCCTATAGAGTGCTGTCACGTCCTGGGACCAGCTTCCCAACTGCAGCTCAGTCAGCTCTAGTTCAACTGGAAAGACGTGCAGGCCCCGGCACCATGTTAGAGGAGTTCCAGGGCAGCGCTCAGTGGGTGGCTTCTGTGGACTTTGCTGCTTGCTTCCTGCCTTGGTGCCCAGGCCTGCCACGTACTTCTTTTCCTGCCTCTTCATGTTTGGCTGCTGGGCAGATGCACAGAGGGCTTCTATGGTGCTGTGAAAAAGAAAAAGAATTACTGCCATTAAAAGAGCCAAAGCAGAGGGCTGCCAGCGGCTTCCCTGTTCTTTAGGACCTGGGTTGATTATCTTCATATCCTCTCTTTCCAGCTCTGACCTATGTCCAAAGCAACCATCGTACTAATGCCCCGTTCACCCCGAGGGTGCTGCTGCTTGGGCCTGTGGGTAGTGGGAAAAGTCTGCAGGCCGCCCTCCTGGCACAGAAATACGGGCTTGTCAACGGTGAGTACCCCAGGCGCTGCCCTGCCTTGCCCTGCTTTCTGCTCCCCCTCCCCAGCTCCGTCATTTTACGGGGGGTGGTGTGCAGGGAGAAGGTTCAGTATCACTTCTCTTTCTGGCTCTTTGTTCTTAACAATTTTCTGTTAGTCCATCTTTGCAGGAATAGATTTTTTTCCTCCCAAAGAATAGTGCCATAAAAACATTAACCACTGAAAACATGTCCACAGCCCAAAGAGACAGAACATTTTTCAGTCATCATTTTTTATATCCTTTGGAGCGGAGGGTTTGTCTGTGCTGTGCACCAGGGGTGGCTGCCATCTCACCCCTGCTGTCTCCCCTGAAGCCTCGGCGCCTGCGTAATGGGAATGTGCTGTTTATTTATTTTCTCCAGTCTTGCTTGGCTCCCCCAACCCAGGTCAGTGTGTTTACAGGCAAACAATTTCTGAACCAGAGGAAGACTTCTCACTCTGCACAGTTTCAATAAATATTTTACCAGGAGGAGAGAAAATCTTGAAATCAGCTCTCCAGGTCTTTCCCGGGGTGGTCCCAGGTGGTCTCGGATGCCAGCTTGTGTTCAGGAGGATAAAGAGATAGGAAGGAGGAAGAACCTGTAGCAGAGACACACTGCTGGGTTGAAGGGAGTTAAAGCGCTGCCCCCATGCTCCACAAGCCTAAATAGCCTCTGCTGGATTTACTAAGGAAACATGAGACCTGTACCCCAAATATATAAATATGCATACATCCTCCCAAACTATACATATATACCATATGATTATATAGTGGGAATACAAATATATATATATAGATACATATACCCACACAAATATGCCTACAAATACATGTATATTTTTGTACATTTGTATGTATATTTGTATATACATACAAACATGTATACACCACCCCAGAAGGATCAAGTTTTGAATAAAAATGCTTTTCAATGAGGCCCCCTCCAACTTACAGTTCTAAAGCCACTGAGACTAGCAAGGAATCCATGACAAAAGTCATACCCCTAAAATGAAGATAGAGACCTGAGCAATTAATCTGCAAATTTGACTACTGTGGAAAATTAACCAGGACATTTAGAATAAAAAATGCTTTTCCTGAAGTCAATTTTTAAAAATAAATTATTGCAATAATTCCTTTTCCTTTGGATTGTTCCCCTTAAGAGAATGGTAAGATGAAATTTCCAGCAGTGTTAGGGAAGGCTTCTTTGTTACGATGATCAGCAGTCTACCTGTGGCTGCACGCTTGCTTACGTGAGTGTGTGCACATGTTGTTAAGGGAAGGGACGGAGGGAGCGTGGAGGGGCACTCTCAGCGGAGGGAGGGTCTGCAAACACAACAGCAGTACCCTCGTAAAGAGCATGGCTTTATGGAAATCATTGTTTCGGTGCTCTGTTTTATGATGCAGACACTCTCATTCAAGGAAAGTTTTTTTTTTTTTTTAATTTAAATTGCATTCAGCACAAAAATCATGAAGAGATGAAATTACCTGCCTAGATTTTCCAAAAAGTGTAATAGAAAAAGCTCATCATGGTTTTTGCTTGTTACCAAAGAGCCATGATGGGTCTCTTTTGGATCATTAAGAATTTGGAGACTACCTCAGAATGTTCACATTTCTCAAAGGTGTTCTTGATAAATACAAAACATCATGAGATTTAAGTAAACCCGTTTAAGGTATCTAAGACAGGAAGCGGTAGCCATGAGGTCTCTGCAAACGTTCGTCTGAACCCAGGGCTCCGGGCACTGTCTGATCCTTTGCGGTCATCTGCTGTCCTGGTTCTGATTTTCACATCTGTGAATCTCTTACACCTCCAAACCAGTAAAAACAGACAAACAGCCCCACACTCGCTCCCACAAAGTTCATCAGAAGACCCCTCTTACAATGGTGGGAGTATATACACGCATGACTTTCTGAAAGGTGAAAGCCGTGATTGCTTAAAGCGCTAACTGCGCAAACCCTGTGACCCTGGGATTTAACTCCTAGGGTTTTATTCTGCCCCAGCACCCAGATATGCAGCAAGAGATGTGGCAGAAGCAGAGTGAGAAACAGAGGCAAACCTCTAACTCTGTTAATAAGCAAGTTTGTGAAGTAAGTTGTGATAAACCTATGTAATTGATTCTGAGGCAGCTATTAAAAATAAACCTGTAAAGTTATTTGATGTTGGTGATACATGGCTAAATAAGGGAGGGGCAGAAAACAGTTTGCTCAGCAGTGTCCAGGGTGTAATCTCGTTTTTGTTTTAAAAAGCACGTTAGTCTATGCTCAGAAAAAAAAACCCGAAGAAACATCCATACACCAAACTGCTTATCTCAGCAGAGCCATGTACAGTTCAGATTCAGATTTGTTTACAGTGAGCATGAATCCTCCCTTCCTGCCTTCTTTCCTTCCTTCCTCCCTCCCTCCCTCTCTCCCTCCCTCCTTCCTTCCCCTTTC
Organism: Callithrix jacchus; assembly: GCF_049354715.1. Lineage (NCBI taxonomy): Eukaryota > Metazoa > Chordata > Mammalia > Primates > Cebidae > Callithrix > Callithrix jacchus. The sequence continues at coordinate 181,403,910 of NC_133502.1, read as the reverse complement.
CCTCCCTTCCTTTCTTTTTTCCTTCCCTCCCTCCTTCCTTCCTTCCTTTCCCTCCTTTCCTTCCTTATTTCCCTCCCTCCCTCCCTCCCTCCCTCCCTCCCTCCCTTCCTTCCTTCCTTCCTTTCCCTCCTTTACTTACTTCCTTATTTCCCTCCCTCCCTCCCTCCCTCCCTCCCTCCCTCCCTTCCTTCCTTCCTTCCTTTCCCTCCTTTCCTTTCTTCCTTATTTCCCTCCCTCCCTCCCTCCTTCCCTCCCTCCCTCCCTCCCTCCCTCCCTTTCTTCCTTCCTTCCTTCCTTCCTTCCTTCCTTCCTTCCTTCTTCCTTCCTTCCTTTGAGATAGAGTCTTGCTCTGTCACCCAGGCTGGAATGCAGTGGCTCAATCATGGCTCACTGCAGCCTCCAACTCCTTAAGTGATCCTCCCACTTCAACCTCCCAAGTAGCTGGGACTACAGGTGTGTGCCACCATGCCCAGCTAATTTTATTTTTTTTTGGTAGAGACAGGGTCTGCGTTGCCCATTCTGGTCTCAAATTCTTGGCCTGAAGCAATCCTCCCACCTCAGCCTCTGGTTTCTTTTTTGAATCATGTGTTATTTAGAATACACCTGGCTTAATTCCCACCGATTTGGGGATCTTCCTGATTGCTTTATATTCTTGATTTCTAATTTAATTTTATCGCAGTAAAAGAACATACCCTACGTGATTTTGATCCCTTGAAATTTGCATATATGGTCTATACTGGTGAATTCCAAGTGTACTTTTTTTTTTGAGACAGAGTTTTACTCTTGTTACCCAGGCTGGAGTGCAATGGCACGATCTTGGCTCACCACACCTCTCCCTCTCAGGTTCAGGTGATTCTCCCTCCTCAGCCTCCCGAGTAGCTAGGATTACAAGCATGCGCCACCACGCCCGGCTAATTTGGTATTTTTAGTAGAGACAGGGTTTCTTCGTGGTGGTCAGGCTGGTCTTGAACTCCCAACCTCAGGTGATCCACCCATCTCAGCCTCCCAAAGTGCTGAGATTACAGGCATGAGCCACCACACCCAGCCCCAAGTGTCCTTTAAAAAAAGAGGTGTTCTGCATCGTTGGATATAGTGTTCTATAATGCTGATTAGGATAAGATGTTTGATAGTGTTCAATTCTTCTATGTCCTTAATTATTCTCGCTCTTCTTACTATGTCAGTTATTGAGAGAGGTGTGTTAAACTCTCCCGACTCTTTTATTTTTAACTTTTTATGATCATCTGCCCAAAATGTCAAAAATCTCCCAACTCTTAATTGTGGATTTGTCTATTTCTCTGCAAGTTTTTGCTTCATGTAATTTGGTATTAAGTGCATAGTGTCACATCTCAGTATCCATGGGGATTGGTTCCAGGACCTCCCTTGGATACCAAAATCCAAGGATGCTTAAGTCTCTGACACAAAATGGCACAGTATTTGCATATAACCCGCATATATTCTCCTATACACTTTAGATCATCTCTAGATTACTTATAATATCTAATATAATGTAAATACTATGCAAACAGTTGTTATACTGTATCGTTCAGGGAATACTGACAAGGAAAAAAGATGGTACATGTCTTTTTTACGTTCAGTACAGACATAATGTTTACCCCAAATATTTTTAATCTGCGGTTGGTTGAATCATGAAAGTAGAAACTATGGATATGGAGGGCCGACTGCATACGGTAAGGACAGTTAGATCTTATTGGTGAAGTGGCCCTCTTATTGTTAGGAAATGTTTTGCCTCTCTAGCAGTGCTCATCTTCTTAAAGTCTACTTTGTCTGCTGTTAATGAAGTTTCTCTAACTTTCTTATGATCTGTGCCTGTATGATATAGCTTCTGTTCTTTTCCTTTTAAACTATCTGTGTCTTAGAGTCTAAATATGTGTCTTGTAGACAGCATGTAGTTGGGTCTCACTTTTTTAAGAGATGGAGTCTTGCTCTGTTGCCCTGGCTGGAGTACAGTGGTGCAATCATAGCTCATTGCACCCTCAAATCCTGGGCTGAGTGAACCTCCCCGCCGGCCTCCCATGAGTCTCCACGCCTGGCCTGTTTTTTGTTTTCTGCTTGTGTCATCTGTTCTTTGTTCCTCCTTTCCTGCCATCTTTTAGATTAACCAAATATTTTTTAGTCATCCGTTTTCTTTCTTCAACTTCCTTTTTTAGCCGTATCTCTTTGCTTTATTTTGTTAATGGTTGCTATGGGATTAAATATGCATCTTTTGCTTGTCACGGCCTATTTGGGGTGAATATGACACCTCCCCATGTATACTATCAGAGCATTGCAGCAGTAGAGTCCCATTTACCTTACTACTGTCCTTTGTGCTACAGGGGACATATATTTTACTTCTATGTATGTTATAAACCCTACAATAGCTTGTAATTATTTTTGCTTTAAATAGTCATTCATCGTTTAAAACACTGAAGATATAAGTGGGGAAAGACTTTTATATGTACCCACCTATCAATACTCTTCACTCCTTGGTTTACATCTAAGTTTCCATCTGGTATCATTTTCTTTCAGCCTGAAGAACTTCCTTTAACATCTCTTGTAGTGAAAGTGTGCTGGTGACAAATTTTCTCAGCTTTCATATGTCTGAAAATGTCACGATTTCACCTTCATTTTTGAGAGATGTTTTGGCTGCATATAGAAATCTATGTTGACAGTTTCTTTCTCTTAGCACTTTAAAGATGTCATTCTATTGTCTACTGGCTTGCACTTCTTCTGATGAGATCTCAGAGGTTATTTTTACCATTGTTGCCCTACATATGAAGCACTCCACCTGCCCCAGCTGCTGTTAATATTTTCTCTTTAGCTTTCAGCAATTTGACTCTGATGTATCAAAGTGCGACTTACTTTTGTGTTTGTTCTGCCTGGATCTCAGAGATTCTTGGATGTGTGGGTTGAAATTTTTAATCAAATTTTGAAATTCTCCTGTCATTATCTTCCAAAATATTTCTTCTGCCTGACTCTCTCCTTTCTTGAACTCCGGTTCCACGTATGTTAGACTGCATGGTATCATCCTCCAGGTCTCTTCGATTTGGTTCTTTTCTTCTAGTCCTTTCCCATCCCCCTCTCCACTGCAGTTTGGCTACTTCCTATTGCCTCTTTTCCTGTCTTCAGATTCACTGATTGCAACACACCTAGTGATTTGTTTTATTTAAGATACCGTATTTTTCAGTTCCAGAATTGCCATCTGGTTCTTTTTCACAGTTTTCATTTCTCTGCTGAGATTCTCCATCTGTTTACTCATTTTACCTATGTTTTCCTTTAAGGTTTTAAATATACTCATAATAGCTGTTTTAAAATCCTGGTGTGCTATTTCTGATATCTGTGTCATCCCCTGGTCTGATTCTGTGGCCTGTTTGCTCTCCTCATAGGGGTCACATTTTCCTGCTTTTTTGCATGTCAAGAAGCTTTTGATTAAGTGCTGGACATTGTGTTTCCCACATTTTTGAAGGTCTGGATTGTGTCATCATTCTGCTTTAATAAGATTATTGAGTTTGGAGTATTAATCCCATTGAAGCTTATTTTTAGGCTTTGTTTAGTGGGACTAGAGTGTTCTCACTGAAGGGCTAGGGTATCCCTGCAGCTAACGTCTGCCCTTTCTGGAATTTCAGCTGAATGTCTGGGGTGTTCAGCAAGGTCTCTCACTTTGGTTGTCAGAATGCCAGCATCTCCCAGCACTGTGTGAATTTCCATTCAGTTCACAGCTTCCCAGCAGCTTTTCTCTACCAGGCCTCTGGAGTCTTACCCTGCACATGTGAAGCTTCATATGGCAAAGGCTTAGTGACCCCCTATGAGATTTCTAGAACTCCTTGTGTGCACAGCTCCCTCCTCTCCATTTCCTCGTCCTACAAATTCTGGCTTCCTCATAGCTCCAGTCTTTGTTACTTCCACCCAGTGAGACTGCTGATCTGTTTGGGTTCCACTTCTCCTGGGCCAGGATCTGAGAAGTGCCCACAGGTAGAAATCCAGTGAATATGGGGCTCGTTTTGTGTGTTTCCTGCCTCTCCAGGATTATCTATTGTCTGTCTATTGTCCAGTGACTAAAGAATTGCTTCATAGATTTTGTTCAGTTTCACAGCTTTCTATAAGAGAAGTTAAATATCATATCTGTTACTCCTTCATGGCCAAAACTGGAAGCTAAGCATGGGTTTGATGTCACACAGACCTGGGTTTGGACCCCAGCTCTGTCCCTTAATGGCAGTGTGACCTAGAGCAGGTTACTTCATCTCTTTGAATCTCAGTGTCCTTATCTAAAAAGCAACAGGTTACTGTGAGGTCCATATAAAACAAAGCACACTTAGCACAGTGCTTTTGAACAGAGACAATAGAATTGTCTGTTCCCAGCAGCCTTTTTTTTTTTTTTTGGAGACAGAGTATTACTCTGTCACCTAGGCTGGAGTGTATTGGTGCAATAACTGCTCACTGCCACTTCTGCCTCCCAGCTTAAGCAGTTCTCCTGCCTCAGCCTCCCGAGTAGCTGAGATTACAGATGCCCACCACCATGCCCAGCTAATTTTTGTATTTTTAATAGAGATGGGGTTTTGCCATGTTGGCCAGGCTGGTTTCAAGCTCCTGACCTCAAATGATCCTCCCACCTTGGCCTCCCAAAGTGCTGGGATTACAGGCATGAACCACAGCACCTGGTCCCCAGCAGCCTTTATTCTCACTTATATGTCCTTTGCTGGTGAGGCTGCCAACCACACTGGATTGAATTAAATGACAACTGCTGTCATTTACATCGTGAATTAAACATATCATTATTGAGGAATAAATCCTTGGTGATGGTAATTTTTTAAACATTCATGCTATCCAGTTAACTGTAGGATGTGTTTTGGTCTCTTTAGCATAGGCAAAAAACTCCTTAGCCCTAAAGGTAAGAAAGCCAAAAGTGCAATGAACAATTCGTGAAAACATAGCTTAAATCTTCTGGCTTTGGCTAGGAAGGGCTTTCACAGCCAAGGAGGAATTAGCCTGTGTTTATTCATACACACTTGTCATCCAGCACCTCCTATGTGCTGGCCCTGTCTCAGGGCTCGAAACACAGTGGGCCCGGGGGAGCAGGCGTTCAGAGTGGGGCAGCCACCACTGGCTAGGTGACTGCAGCGTGGTACCTTTTATTTATTTTATTTATTTATTTTTGAGACGGAGTCTCATTCTGTCTCCCGGGCCGGAGTACAGTGGCGCGATCTTGGCTCACAGCAACCTCCGCTTCCCAGGTTCAAGCAATTCTCCTGCCTCAGCCTCACAAGTAGCTGGGATTACAGGTGTGCACCACCACACCTCACTAATTTTTGTATTTTTAGTAGAGATGGGGTTTCACCATGTGGGCCAGGCTAGTCTCGAACTTCTGATCTCAAGTGATCCGTCCATCTCAGCCAAAGTGCTGGTATTACAGCCAAGTGGTGCTTTCTAACTTGGAATATGAATCTGTCCTATTGTGTGCCCCCCCATCCCATGGGGACGCCCTGCCAGCTGGAACGGCCGTGGCAGCAACACACTGCACCCCCTCCCCTGTGTGACTAGGGTGCGAATGTGGACGCATTTGAGGCATATCGCTCAGAGATGAGCAACCCCCCCACCCCGCCCAGCATGCTGACCATGCACAGCGACCCAGAGGGCGCCGCGTTGTGCACAGCAGTTCTAGGTGCAGCGAGGCTCTGCAGGCTCCTCTGTGGGCAGCAGCCTCATTAGTGTCTTCCCCGCACCGTCCATTTTTAATGTGTTCTTGCCAAATGCATTCCTTTTCATTCCACCTCTCCCTCTTCTTTATTTCCTGGCTCCTTTTTGATATTTACTTTTACTTGGACACATATCCACACACAGAAAAATCCTTTTATACTTTTTTCAGTGACCTTTTTTTTCCCCCCAGCAGGCAGCACTGGGGGTTCTTTTTTTCCTCATCCTTTCTCCTATTTAAAATTTAATGGGTGCCTTTCTGTTCCCCTCTCCTTCAGTCTGCTGTGGGCAACTGCTGAAAGAGGCCGTGGCAGACAAGACCACGTTTGGCGAGCACATTCGGCCCTGTTTTGAAAAGGGGATGGCAGGTAGGCCACGTTCCCACTAACTGTCACGACCTCACAGGCTCCAGAGAGAACTTTCTCTTTATGCAGCTCTCTGAACATCCAGGGGCTCAAAACTGGGGAGAACAGCCGGGAAATGGAAATGGGGTTTTCTCCTAAGCAAAGGCTCTGTTGCCTGTTTCTGATAAGGCCTCTTGGTGTCTGAGCCCCATCCCCCGTGAGGTGAGTTTGTGGATGTGGCAGGGTTATCCCTAAATGTTCCCATTTCTCAAGACTGTTTGCTTTTCATAACTGGTGCCACTTAAAATTGAGAGCCAGGAGAGGCCACAGAGCTCCCCCTCATCCTTTTTTGTTTTTGAGACAGGATATCAATCTGTCGCCCAGGCTGGAGTGCAGTGGTACAGTCTTGGCTCACTACAGCCTCAACCTCCTGGGCTCAGGTGATCCTCCCACCTCAGTCTCCCAAGTAGCTGGGACTACAGGTGCATGCCACCACACCTGGCTAAGTTTTTGTGTTCTTTGTAGAGATGGGGTTTCTCCACGTTGCCCAGGCTGGTCTTGAACTCTTGGGCTCAAGTGATCCTTCAGCCTCAGCCTCCCAAAATTCTGGGATTACAGGTGTGAGCCACTGTCCCCACCCCCATGTCCCTTATTATTTGGTATATAAAAATACTATGGGCAAGTATTCCAGTTTAATCAGCCCTCAGAAGCCGGAGGGTTCAGACAGTTTTGCAGATGCGAGCGTTGACTGGCATTGGTCCTCAGCAGTTAGATGCTCACCTGTTTGATAGGGGAAGCAGGACCGGATCCTCTTTCCAGGTGCCCTCTGTGATCCGCAGTCTGAAAGCATTCCTAGGATCTGACCCTGGCAAGGGTACCTTTGGGAGCATTCTAGCCCAGCTTCCTAAGTCCACAAAGAAGCCACAGAGAAGGGACTGAGCTGCCGAGGCCACACAGCCAGTTGGTGGCTGGGCTCCACTGGCTCCTCCGTCTGTCTCTTCCCTGAGCAGTGAATTTCCCATTTGCCCAGACCATCTCTCCTGCATATGCTGCAGCTCCTCCCAGCAGTCAGTGCACACCCAGTTGTCAAGTCTGATGTGAACACATGCTTATTGTGAAGAAAATTAATTCCAGAAGCAGCTGCCGTTACAGTGGGCAGTGCGGGCACTGGCTAGGAACCCTCCTGGTGGAAGCTGGTTGCCTTCTCCTACCGCCTTAGAGCAGGTTGATGAGGAAACGCATGAAAACAAGCTGTGTCCTCCCAACCATCCGCTGAACAGGCCTCCTGTGGAGATGTCCTAGCTGGCCCTCCCAAGATGTCCTAGTCTACAGGGTGGAGTTCAAGTGTGCGGAGTGGGAGCCATCAGATGCAATGATCTGTGTAGGCTCAGGGCAGTGAGCAGGTCTGTTCCTGCGTCTCTGCGGTGTTCACAGAATGAGGTGGAGGCGGGAGGAAACTGGGAGGGTGAAAACTAGCAGGAGCTCTCACGCTTCCCAGGCTGCTTCGGATTCCAGTGCTGCCCCCACCAGAAACGTGGCACCAAAAACCACCTTGCTCTTCTCGAAGGCCCAAGCTTCTCGATGGCAGGATAGAGGGAGAGGTCCCTTCCTGCAGAGTTGTCCTGAGGACCAGCCATCATCCACATGCACAGTGCCTGGGAGGCCACAGGGCAGCTGCCACTCTTCAAATGTCACGGTAGTGGCTGGGTGCAGTGGCTCACACCTGTAATCCCAGCACTTTGGGAGGCCGAGGCAAGTGGATGATTTGAGCTCAAGAGTTCAAGACCAGCCTGGCCAAGATGGTGAAACCCCACCCATCTCTAAATTTTTTTACTAAAAAAAAAAAAAAGCCAGGTGTGGCAGTGAGTGTCTGTAGTCCCAGCTACTCAGGAGGCTGAGGCAGAAGGGTTGCCTGAACCTGGGAGGCAGAGGTTGCAGTGAGCCAAGATTGCACCACTGCACTCCAGCCTGGGTGACAGAGCGAGACTCTGTCTCAAAAAAAAAAAAAAGCCACAGCAGCAAGCAGCAGCAATGGCGGAGCACCTGTGACATCCCCAAGCACAATTTCTCTCCAAATTCCCATTTACCGGGGCAGGGATTGACACCCTGAAGAAGATTGGTAAGAAAACATGAGTGAATGTGATATAACCTAATGTATATAGTTTCAAGTGTTGCTGGTAGTGTTCCATAGCATGTCTGGAAGATAATTTAACTCCCCACTAGCAAGCTTAGTGGTTCGGACAATGACCAAGCAACTAAGGCCGTGCTAACAACCGGCCAGTCCCTGGAAGGGTCTGTAGGAATTCTTTGACTCTTCTTACAGCTTCCTTGTCCATTTGAATTTTTTCCAAAATATAAAATTAGAAAAATAAATATTTATATGGTTTCCAGATTTGCAGTCCTTCCATAATACTAAAATGCACACTCTTGTCTAGGGAAACATCCCTGATGATCTTGGACCACTGAGGCCTGCGTCAGTGGTGAGGCCCGTGAATGGTGGCTGCAGGGGAGCTGTCCTGCTGTGCGTTCCCACCATCAGTGTGCTGGTGCCCCTTCCCTCCCTGTCTTTGCCATCTTGGGGTATTGCTAGCATATTCGTCTTCTATTGCTTCTATAACAAACTTAGTGGTTTACAACAACAGATTTATCTTCCAGTTCTGCAGATCAGAAGTCCTGAAATCCAGGTATTAGTAGGGCTGTGCTCCTTCCTGGAGCACTTGGGAGGATTTACTTCCCTGCCTTTTCCAGCTTCTGGAGGCCATCCCCATGCCTTGGCTCGTGGCCCCTTCCTCTGTCTTCAAAGCCAGCAGAGTAGCAGCTTCCAATCTCTCTCTCTCTCTCTCTCTCTGACCTCTGCCTCTGCTATCTCATCTCCCTCTCTGACTCTGACCCTCTTATCTCCTTCTTAGAAGGACCCTTGGCATTCCATTGGGATCACCCAGAACAATCCAGGATAATCTCCCCATCTGAAGATCCTTAATTTAATACCCCTCTGCAGAGCCCTCTTTGCCATGTCAGGGAACATACTCACAGGTGCCAGTGATTGGACATCTTTTTGGGAGGTCTTATTCTGCCTACCACGGCCAGCCATTTGAATCTTTGCCAATTTCTTAGGTGACAAAAGATGAATTTATTGTTAATTGTAGTCTTCTGACTGTCAGTGAGGTTGGTAATGTTGGACATATTTTCAGGAGATAATAGGTCATGTGTATTTTATCTTTGTGAACCACCTTTTTATAGCCGTGGTGTAGTAACCGTGTTTCCCTTTGCCCATTTTCCAATTAAGCTATTTTTTGTCCTAATTGGTTTGTCAGTGCTCTTTCCATGTTAGGGTTGTTTACATTTTTCCGTTAATTTTTCTTTATGCGTATATTCTATATTTTATCTCTGTTTCAAGTCACGTTATAATTTTGTAGTTGTAGCAATTGTTTGGAAGGAAAACGGGGACTCATCATAGCATTTTAGTTCTCAGGAATGTCACGTGGAATTGTGGCATGTCGTGGTCACCGAAAATGTCATAGGAAGATGCTGGTTTTCTTATGAGGTCACGGAGCACTTGGCCTTCTGGTTTCCTCACCTCCTCTCTCCTTACCATGTGACAGCACAGTCTTTTTTTTTTTTTTTTTTTTTGAGACGGAGTTTCGCTCTTGTTACCCAGGCTGGAGTGCAGTGGCGCGATCTCGGCTCACCACAACCTCCGCCTCCTGGGCTCAGGCAATTCTCCTGCCTCACCCTCCTGAGTAGCTGGGATTACAGGCACGCACCACCGTGCCCAGCTAATTTTTGTATTTTTAGTAGAGACGGGGTTTCACCTTGTTGACCAGGATGGTCTTGATCTCTTGACCTTGTGGTCCACCCACCTCGGCCTCCCAAAGTGCTGGGATTATAGGCATGAGCCACCGCGCCCGGCCGACAGCACAGTCTTATCTTCCTTGTCTTATAGGGAGTTGGGGACTTACAGTTCCTTAATTAACCATCAGATATGGGCACCATTTTACAGACTTATTCAAACTGTATCTTTTGAGTAAATGGGATCTATTGTTAGTTCCTCTTCCAGAGACAGAAATGAATCTGCTTGAATCAAAGCACATAAACTTTGTACACAGCCGGCTTAATTCATCCACCACCAAAAGCAAACCCAAGGAGTCCTTTCAAAGGTGATCCAAGCGCAGAGTCGTTTTTGTGTTTGTTTTTGTATTTGGGGAATTCAAAGGAGGCTGGCGGCACAATTCCCAATTTTCTATAAAGTTGGCGAGACCCAGATTGCTTCGATCTTCAGTGTTTTATGCTAAATTTTTTCTTCCACAGTTTTTTGTTTATTTAGACGATGTACCTCTATACTTTCGCTCTTCCTACAAAATTAAAGACACAACAACAACCAATATCATATCTCCCTAACAGAAGCAATAAATCCTGTCATTTCACCAATCCTGATCTCGCAGGGATAACAAAGAATGCATTTACATTCATAACCACTAACAGGGTCTCATTAGTGGGCTGTGGAGGAGCTGCCGAGAGAACGAAAGCGCTCAGCTCCCGGAGCAGGAGCGCTGGAACCACCCAGGTCTGGCAGGGGCCCACTTCACCACCAGCTGAAACAGGAAGAAATTTTAAATGATTCTCGACAGAATTTGGTTTTGAAGGGAAGGTCAGGCTGAACAGAGAAACTCTGCCTAGCCGACCACAGCCTGCTTATTTATGAATAAGTGCAGCTGGCTGAGGCCCCCTCCTTCCCGATTTGAGCGTTGGTGACATCCGTGACTCAGGGATTCCCTAGCCTGCAGATGGACCCTACTGTTTGGGCTTGAAGGGTGGTGATTAACTACATCCTTTCTCCACACCCTGAGTTCTGAATCCATTAGGAGACAGACCCCAGAGTTTGCTGAGAGCTCAGAATGGAGAATTTGGCTGACAACCCAGGTCACAGTTGGGCTTAACATGTCCCTCCAAGGCCAGGCCTGGAGACAAGCCACCCAGTGTATGGCCATACCCCAATGGTGGGGACAGGGAGACAGGCCCCCACGCCTGCTCCAGGAAGAGTCCTGACTGAGTGGAGGCAGACATGGAAGGGATCCCGCCGCACTGTGGGCCAGGGCCAGCCAGCGGGAGATTGGGAGAGCTGGAGGGACTCAGCCCCTCTGGGAGTGACTCTTCGCTCTCGGGAAGAAGGAGGCTGCAGGGTGAAGGGAACAATGGAATTCAGCTTCCCAACACTGCCCTGCAACCAGAGGGTCCTCCTGAAACTGGAGGACATGCTGCTATATCCCCCAAGGCTTCCAGAACTTCCAGAACAGGAGCCACCAGTTGGTTGCTCCTCCATACCTTTGGGGAATCCATGAGACATCCCAGATTTCCCTCTTCAAATCCTAGGTCTATTTTAGATAGCTCTGCCCTGAGTGCCAGCAGCATTCCTGGGAACATAGGGAATCACCAGCCACTCCCCTTCATATTAGGAATTTTCATCTCTAAGGTTCAGGAGCTTAGCAATTGAGATTATTGTAAGGACACGGAGGCCTTGTCACCATGGGGCAGAGGCCCCTAGCACCTCTGAGCTTGCAGATATCACTGCCAGAACACCCTACCATCTAGCCACCCAGTGCAGAAAGCCCATCCTCACCACTCCCCACCCCAGGCGCTATAGACTCTTCCTGGGTACCCCTCATTGCCCTTGTGGGTACTGGACCTCCTTCTCTGGAGACTGCCCTGCCCGTGCTCCTGGCCGCTGGCCTCCTGCTGGTCTTTCACTGGGACCCCTGCCATTGCAGACTTGTGCCTTCTCTCCACTCACCTTGGAGCTGCGTGCTCCAGAGATGTGCGCTTTTGTTACTGTTCATCCCCGCCACCCTCGCAGTCACCATCACCACCGCCACCAGCTCAGCTGAATAGATCCAGATGTCATCTTTCCCCCTGGAGCCTCTTGCTCTTATCCCCGACTCCAGGCCTCCTGATGTTATGTCCCAGCCGTGACCTCTGCAGACTTAGTTATGTTCTTTTTTTGTCCTCACAGGTGCTGCCAACACCTCCTCCTTTCGAATCAGCAGCAAAATTAATAACTGTGCTGTTTTCCTATCTTTCCACATTTACTGGGCAAAGGACCCCAGGGCCCCATCTCAGTGCATCTTCAGTCCCTTGATCCCAGGCTCTTGGTGACGGCACTGTGGACGGAGGATTGGGGAGATGCTTATTCTGTACCTGGACTTTGAAATATATAGGTCTGACCTCCTAAACTCGTTCTGACTTGAGCTGCAGTGAACAGAACAAATTTATTCCCCAGGGCTCCGCTCGTGGCGTTCTTTATGCAGGCAACCTCCATTACAGTCACCAGGAGCTTGCTCTGCATACAATAAACAGGGTCGGGCTTAAATCACGCAGCCTTAGTTGCCAGGGAGCTCCTGTCACTTTTACACCAGTACAAAACAAGTAAAAACGATTCTGGGCTTTTGGAAAAATAAGTTCTCAGCTGTTTCTGTATCATTCAGAATGAGATAGTTGCTGATGGACTCCATTGCCACTGTGCGCTATGGTGATGTGTGCAGATACCTTCTTTCCTCCGCAAACTCAAGCAAAGGCGCCACCATGTCTCAGTTCTCTGCTTAAATCAGCGGTGGCTCACAGTGGCCACTACTGCCAAATGATGTCCTCAGCCCCATCCCCATAACTCCATTCCTACCAAAGGGTATTTGAAAATCCTGAATTCTGGAGGCCCAGAGCTTCCCAAGGAAATTTGCCATTCTGTCTTTGCCACGTGGAATGTCTTGTTTCCCAATTTTCACTTAATATAAAACCAACCCTGCTCATGGGCCTCACTCTGTTGTTCAAAGTCACCCAACATAAAGAAGTCTGTACTGCTTTATTTTTAGCCTTTCTCATGAGAATTTTAGCCATAAATTAGGGCCCAGGGACTGTTAATGGTGCATATAACCTACTTCCAGGTTGCTGTTGTAATGCTGCAACGCCGGCTCTTCAGCCAAGAGGCTTGGCTTCTGCCCTGGCCCTGGGAACTGTTTTTGTTCTCACGTGTTGCTTGGACTTCCTCTGGAGAGTGGCTATCCAGGGAGGAGATTAAAAACAGCCAAAGGCGGATCTTGTCCTTGTTGGTTTATGTCTTTGCCCAAGTGCACATGAGATGCTCATCTCAGTCTGTCCACAGTGCACTCAGAACGTGCTGGAACTGTGTGGTCAGGAGCCCGCCAGCCATGCCATGTCCCCAGCAGTGGCGATTCTGAGTTAGACTCTAACTTTTCTCCCTGGCTCCCTCCATCCATCCCTCCCTCTCTCTCTCTCTCTCTCTTTTTCTTTCTTTCTTTCTTTTTTTTAACAGAGTCTTGCTCTGTCACCCAGGTTAGAGTGTAGTGGCACAATCTTGGCTCACTGCAACCTCCACCTCCTGGGTTCAAGCGATTCTCCTGCCTCAGTCTCCCAAGTAGCTTGAGATTATAGGCGTGCACCACCATGCCCAGCTAATTTTTGTATTTTTAGTAGAGATGGGTTTCAGCATGTTGACCAGACTGGCCTTGAACTCCTGACCTCATGATCCACCCACCTCAGTCTCCCAAAGTGCTGGGATTACAGGCGTGAGCCACCGCGCCCGGCCCAGACTCTAGCTTTTCATATCTCCTGTCTCTCCATATGCTTTGACACCTGCCCAGCTGGCTTGTCGACCCACTTACAATGAGTCCTAACTGGGAGCTGCCCCTGTGCCCCCGCCCCACCAGCATCTCCCAGCAGCTAAAGCAGTTCAGTTATAGGAAGGCCCACATTCCTTGGCACATACCAGACATACCCCGTTCTTATCTTCAGGAGAGAAGACAGCTATTTAATGGATAATGACTTTCTCCTAAAAGTGAAAGTCCTGGTGTGTAGAATAGGTCATGTGAAAGACAGATCATTATCGAGTGTTAACTGCGCCCCTCCCACACACCCCCACATTTCCTAAATATTTCTGTCTGGGAAAGGTCCCTCATGGCCTAATAGAACCCGAGAAAAGGTGGGAGATTTGCGAGAGGTTCAAGATGCTAATTTGCACCCTTTCTGGTAATGAGACCTCACCCCAACAAATGCAGCCATCGCCATACAAACAAGCCAGACCAGCCCCAAATTGGGATGATGATGTGTTTTCAAGAGGCTTCCGAGTCCAGATCCCAGGAGGCGTGGATCAGAGCTCAGCCAAAGTGCTTCATTTTTAAGGGGGAATTAATATTCTCATCACTAAATGCACACTAAAGATCGACAATAGACCAGCTTTTCTCTTTTGTTAAAAACTTGCAAAGAGTTGCTGAGTTGAAAGACAGAGTAAATCTCCCCGTCTGAGGAGGTAAGCGGAATGCTATTGCTTGTTTTCAGCAGAGCAGCCTCGGCGAGCTGCAAACTGTCTTCCCGCGGAGGGGAGACCCTGAGGGACCTCTGCCCGTTTCCAGCAAGCCTTTGCATGCCGTGTGTTTGTACTCGCTGAAGACAGCGCATGACTCTCTAAATAATTTACAAGTTGATTAATAGACTCACAGGGGTATAATTAGAAGAGGGAGAGACAGTGGGTACAGTAACCGGTACAGTGCTTGGGGGAACAGGAGCCTTTATTTTTTTAAAGAAACTTTCTAGGGTGCTGGGCGTTTGAAGATAAGTTGGGAAGAGCTCAGTGCCTCTTCTCTTTTGAAGTGGAAATAGGACAGTTTGAATCCGTCGAGTTTAATTTTTCACAAGCTTTAGGGGCCCCGCAGTGCAACTCCCTTTTTATTATTGAAAAAACTCTACATTTTTCTTTCATTTTTCTACACACACACACACGCCAAGCAGTAAGTAATAAACACATTAATTTATCTTATTCTATGTGGATTTCCTTCGACTTGCCTCCCCCAGGTGTGTTGGCCTCTGTCCCTTTGGCACCCCCCACCAAGAGCCCTCACTGTAGGGTGGCCTAGAGGTTGATTAATGGATGCCCCCTGTAATTTATGCATTTTAAGGAACCTTCACCTCTGTCTGACAATGCTTTTGAAGTAGCTCCTTTTTTCAAGTCAAACTTTTGACTTTTCCACTGGGACCCCTACAAAGATTTCCTTATGGAAACTAGGTAGGAGGCTTTTTCAGCCCGAGAGAAAGCTGTGGCCGAGGGAGGAGCAGAGCAGCAGGTGTAAAAGTGCTGTTTGCATTCCAAGGGCTGGAGGGCCCGGGAATGAGGACAATTAGGGGGTGGGCACCCTTGCTTATCAACAGGTTTGTGCCGCCCCCCCCCCAGGGTCTTCCTCTTGGATTTCTTTGACTTTCATTTTGAAAGTGTGCATTGTCTTTCTCCAGTGTGAAAATAATGCTTTGCTGGGGGAGGAGGGGGGCGGCCTCGTCTCAAAAAGGTCAGAAAGCTTTTTGCTCAATGGCTAGTCCAGTGGGAAAACGGAGGCAGCAAGAGATGCCAGATTCATTCATGCATCCATTCAGTGACATTCTCTCCCCAAGAAGAATGAGTGCTGTGGGAGTGGGGCAGGTCTGGCCTGTGTAGTGCTGTTCCTTGTCACCTGGCTGGAGCCACTATTGGGGTGCAGCCAGACTTTCCCATTGGGCTGAGTGTCAGGTGTTGCTGTGTATCAGGCATCCAGATTAAAAAATGGAACCAAACCCAACCCAGACATTTCTGGGAAGTCCAAGGAGAGCCGGAGTGCACGGTGTCATCCGTGCTCTGACCAGAGCTTCTAGAAGCGTTTCCCTCTCCGTGGGCAACCCCAGCGGCTTCAGAGAAGAGCAAACCTCCAGTGCACTCAGCTGTGAAATTGTCTCTGACAGTCCCGACCCTGGAGGCCCCAGGCCTTCTTCTCCAGTCGGGAGGTCTCTCGGTGTAGCCTTCTGGGCAGCCCCTGGCATGACCAGAGCTGTGCTCCTACCCCTCACACCCTCCCCTCCACCATGGCAGGTGCAGCTTGAAGCCTCTTTCCCTCTGGGAACGTCCTTGCCTGACGGGAGCTGACACAGGTTCTTTCTCTTTGGGCTGTGAGGGGTGGGGAAGAGGTGGCCCCTGTGACCCTCTGCAGCCTCTATACCTATGATCAGGGGTGTGGGACTTGCTGGGGTTTGTCACCCAGAAGCTGGCTCTCAGGTTTCCCTGTGCCAGGCACTTGGCAAAGCATCCTTAGATATGGAGGGAGGGAAGCAGGGACCACACCTTTCAGCTTCACACCTGTCGCTGCTGCTCTGGGTGACAAGGGCACACCCGTCAGAGAGGGCGATGGGCAAGGTGGGAGCAGAGGGACACGGGAGCGGGGGGAGGAGAGGGAAGAGGCTTCCTGGCATACAGAGGGACATACCTGTTCCCACCCTCTCCTGGGGAAGAGCCTGTGGACACCAGGGGATGTGGAAGGCAGGGCGCGGAGAACTCCGACTCCTCACCCACAGACCTTATCTGATTTATCCCATCCACGATCCTGACTGCAGAACTCCGACATCCTCCCAGACTCTGGTTGGTTTGCTGGGAGATGAGATGGCCTCATCTGGGACCTCCTCACCAGGGTCCCCTGTTTCTGCTCACATCGTCTGCCTGGCCGGCTGCTCCAAGAGCTGAGGAGCCAGCCCCACAGGGCTCATGGTAGGAGCTCAGCTACGTTAGTGGAAGAGCAAGCCTATGGCAGTTGACCTGGGTCTCTGTGGTGTGGACAATCCCAGGATGACCTGCCCCGGGCACCCGGGGCCGGAAGCTGCCGTCTGCTGTCTGCATTTCTGTTTAGGTGAGGCACCTTTCCACAGGCAGCCCAGCGGCTTCAGATAGTCTTGTAGGAACAAAGAGGAAACAGGTCACAAGGGCAGCAGGCAGCCTGAAGGGTTACTAAGGGAGGCAAGTGACGGTCACTCCCAGATGGGAGGGGCCATGGCTGCAGGTCGCGTTCAGAATCACACAGACTTGGTTCCCATTCAGACTCTGCTTCTTCCCGGCTGTGCTACTGGGCAAGCCACGTGCCCCCTCAGAGCTCCCTTCAGCTTTCCCTCTGTATGTAAGGTGAGCTTTCCCAGGATCCCATTTGTCAGCTTCTCTGTATGAGGGGAATTGTGTCTGTAATTCACTGATTACTATGGTCACTGATTACAATCACTGATTACTCACCATGACTGTTAACAAGAATGGAGTTGCCATAGTCACCATCTTACTTGTAGTAATGGTACTCACAGCAAGTCCTGTCGGGTGTGAATATGTTTTACATATGGGGGGGGCTGATATTTATTTCCTGTAACTGCTACCAGCTTTGGGGACCCGGTCCCTGTGGTAACTGGGAACTGACAAAGCTCGTTTGTGTTACTCTGATGCTCTGTGATATGGTTTAGCTGTGTCCCCACCCAAATCTCTTGATTTTGAACTGTAGTTCCCATAATCCTCACGTGTCGTTCGAGGCACCCGGTGGGAGGTAATTGAATCATGGGCGTGGTTACCTCCGTGCTGTTGTGATAGTGAGTTCCCATGAGATCTGACGGTTTTATAAAGGGCTCCCCTCTGCCCCTTTGCTCTGCACTTCTTGCTGCCCCTATGTGTTTGCTTCCCCTTCTGCCATGATTGTAACTTTCCTCAGCCCTCCCCTGCCTTGCAGAACTGTGAGTCCATTAAACCTCTTTCCTTTATAAATTGCCCAGTCTTGGGTATGTCCCCCAGTTATCTCTTGTAGCCTAACAAACTATCCCCCAATTTATGGCATAGAATGACCCCAAGTTTATTATGCTCCTAA
Source organism: Callithrix jacchus (assembly GCF_049354715.1). Classification (NCBI taxonomy): domain Eukaryota; kingdom Metazoa; phylum Chordata; class Mammalia; order Primates; family Cebidae; genus Callithrix; species Callithrix jacchus. The sequence continues at coordinate 181,386,185 of NC_133502.1, read as the reverse complement.
TGTAGTGGGTCAGGGGTTGGGGCAGGACATGGCAAGGAGGTCTCGACTCTGCTCTATACTGACTTGGGCTTAGGTTGGATGCCTTGAACTACCTGAGAGGGCTGGGCTGGCTCACCCAGGGACTTACATGTGGATCTCAGTTCTCAGTTCTGGTGTCAGCTTGGTTCCTTGGTTCTTCTCCACCTTGTGTCCGCAGGGCTGGTGGGTCCAAGACAGATTCTTCATCGCCATGCCTGATGCCTGGGAGGGTACACTTGGAATGGCTGGGGCCGGCCAGGCATCTCCCTCCTCAAGGCCTCTCCATAGGGCCGGCTTCACCTGCCTTGTCAAGTGGTGGCTGGCTGCTCCGGAACAAGCACTTTGTAGAGTTCAAGGGTGGCAGTGGTTGGGGTGGAAGGTGGGGCCAGTGGCCAGGCTTCCCATTACCTCACTGCAGACACCTCAGCAGACACTTCTGTCTGGTTCTACTCACAGAGCTTGCCACTGGAGCCAGCCCAGATTCCAGGGAGGGAATTGGGACACCCCCCACCCCGCCCCAGGAAGAGTAGCATAGAAGGCATGACCATCTTTAATCTCTCATACCGGGGGAGGCTTGCTGTGCAAATTTCAGTTTTGTTCAGGATGGGCTGCACCACCTGCCCCGGAGGCAGCCACAGCCTCAGCAGCCCTCAGGAGCTGGGTCCCCAGGTGACATCAGGTGCCACACAGGGGCCTACCTATACCTCTGCCCAATGTTGTTCTCGTGAAGAGGAGGAAGCCCTGGTTAGGAGGTAAAATGAGTTGCCCAAAGGCAGGCTGCAAGTGAAATGCAGAGTGCAGGGCAGAGTTCGGGCCTCTAGTCCTCATCAGCACAGTGCTCCTCCTAAAAGTCAGGTGCAGCAAGCAGCTCTAGTGCTGGATTGGCTGGTTGCAAATCCAAGCTCCACCACCTGTGAGCTGTATGGCCGTGGGCAAGTCACTTCCTCTTTCTGTGCCTTAGTTTTCTAATCTGTAAAATGGGATTCTGTAACTACTTCTTTTGTAAGGAGAAAAGTACGTGAATTAGTGTTTATATTAGACAAAGACATGCTTAGAACAGGGTTGGGCTGATCATATGCACTATAGCATACATGCTTGGTGAATCAATATACTATCATATGTTTTCCCTCCCAGAAAACTAGGCTCATGGTTCTGTTGCTGCTGACTCTTCTCACAGATTACGTGGGCTATGTCATCCTTGCTGCCCTTGAGATGTGGGAGACAAAACTGGTTCTAAGCCCTGAATTCATTAACATGGAAGGAAAATCATGTTCCTTAAACTCTTGGATCTGCAGTGTACACTTAGTGAATACATCCCACTTTAAAACAATCCAGTTCATATCCAGACTGGCTGACCTCTGCTCATTTTCCCAGATACTCTGATATTCCATTGGAGGATGTAAAAATGTACTTTAAAATAATAAGAATTATCAAATATTCTGCACAGTGTGGCTAGCTGAGCATTTCCAATAAAGAAGTCTTACTAATTTGCTAAGTGATATACCAGTTGTTTATAGAAGAATGGTGATTTTTGAATGGTCTTTTTTGTCATCTAAAACTTCATTAGGGACAAACTGGCCAGGTGCGGTGGCTCACACCTGTAATCCCAGCATTTTGGGAGGCCAAGGTGGGTGGATCACTTGAAGTCAGGAATTCAAGACCAGCCTGGCCAACACGGTGAAACCCCATCTCTACAAAAATACAAAAAATATATATAAATACATATATATATATATATATATTAGCTGGGTGTGGTGGTGTGCTCCTGTAATCCCAGCTACTCAGGAGACTGAGGCAGGAGAATCTCTTGAACCTGAGAGGCAGAGGTTGCAGTAATCCAAGATCACACCACCACACTCCAGCCTGGACAACAGAGCAAGACTCCTCTGTCTCAAAAGAAAGAAAGTGGGGGGGGGGGGCAAACTGAAATGTTCACTGTTGGGCAGCTCTGCCCCTCAGCTAGACATGCCGATGCCATGTGGGCACCTCGATCTTGTCTTTGCCTTTTGCCCTAGTAGACATGGTAAAGGGAGTGACAGAAAGTGGGTGGCCCTCTCTGAGGGAGGAGTGGCACAACAGGGCCTCCTGGTCTGCAGGGGCACCCAGGGCTGATGTACTTACTTCTCTGGACAGAAAATCCAGTGTTAAAAAATTGTTATTTCCTGGCACCATTGTCTGCCAAGCAATTTTAAATGTTGTTAAGCAGTAGAGATTAGAATAGAAATGTTGGAGCAGAAAGAGCCGTGGAAGACATCTGTCTCATCTCCTACTTGGGAAACCAAGGCCCGGGAGGATGGGGGTTTGTCTGGGGCAAGTGACTTGAGTTTCCCAAAAAGCAAGCTAGATGCAGTGGGCTTTCCCCTCCCTCAGGAATTGCAGGGTGCGGCTGATGGAACAATCCTGGTTTCTCCTCATTATCTTTTCCAGGGTTTAGAAATGTTCTGTGCGTTGCTGGCAGCTTTCCTTGGGGATGCAGTACCCACATTCCGCCAGCAGGTGGTAGTAAATAACAAACAAACGGCATCACCCACGGAAACACCTGGCGTCAGGTCCCCGCACTCGGGCGCGGCGTGGCCTTCAGGGCACGCAGGATTTCCGGTGACAGCAGCGAGGCAGGCTTGCAGGCCCAGCTGCCGGGAATCAGTGCTGTACCGAGAGTGATGGCCTCCGTAGATGGGAGGCGTTCGGCTTTCCTTGAATTAAGTCAGGGCCTGGGCAAAGCTCCCAGCAGCCTGGAGTCGACCCTGGCGGGATATGAGCCCCACTTCTTTCAAGCACCAGGTTGTGTGAAATGGAAATTTAAAACAAAATTAAAAGCAACCCCTTTTCCTCTTCCACAGTCCTGTTCCTTTTCTAAGACGCCCTCGACCTCCTGGATCCTATTAGGTCCCCTTCAGGAGGGGCGGGACCCAGGGACCCTGGGACCCAGGGAACAGGAACTGTGCTGGAAGGAGAAAGAGAAGCAAGTGCTGACTCCCCCATGAACGCTGACGCTCACCTCGATGTGGATTTCAAGGGGGGCTTGAAGGAGGAAAGAACTTACAAGGGGCAGCTTGGAGCGAATGTAAGGGTGAGGAGAGGGAGTGTGGGTGCGGTGTCGGTATGCAGGTGTGTCTGTGTAGTGAGGACGTGTGCTTAGTGGACTGTGTGTCGATGGGTGGGTATACAGTGTGTGTTGTGCATGGGGGTAGTGTAGGGGTGTGGGGGTGTAATGTGTGTGTGCGGGTGTTTGCAGCTGAGTGCAGGAGCACCTGTGTGTGCACATGTGCCTGTATGTGTTGAGGTGTGCCAGGTGTGGTGCACGTAGATATGTATGTAGTGTGGGGGAGTTTATGAGTGTGCATGGAGGGGTGGCGTGTGCAGGGCACGTGCAAGGGTGTGTGGGGAGGTACTCAGCTCTTTCTGATCTGCCCGAGGGTGCCAAGGAGGGTCACACGGCTTACTGTGGGTCCAGCAATCAGCCTTGGGGTGTTTTTTTTACCGTTAAGCCACTGGCTGGAGGAGCTATTTCCTTTCCTCCCCTTTTTGTGCTATCTTTATGTGCCACCCCCAGCAATTTTAGTGCTCCTCCTGTCATCCCCCCAGCAGAGCCCCAGGGACAATAACTGATGGGCAGAAAGCCAAGGTCCCTGCAGAGCCAGCTCTGCCATGAGGACAGCAGGCGGCAGCATGGTGCAGCAGAGCTGGGGAGCTCCGGTGCCTGCCAGAAAACTGGGAACCGGCCTCGGTGCCCTCTCCAGGCCCTTTCCTACTCGCACCCATCAACGCTGGATGTGACTGATGGCGACAGAAGCCAGACCCACAGCCTGGGAGGAGTCAGTGCCACCCAATTCTCTCTCATGGGTGTTGGGACTCCTGTTGGAACAGCTGCGCAAGAGCGAGCCCGATGGAATCCTGGGCCCTTAGAAAGGACTCCTTCCCATTGGAGATGGGAGGGTAGGCCAGGGGCCACAGTGTTGGGTGGAGGCCTGGGCGCATCCTGCTTGCCACCATGGCTCCCCATCTACCCCCATGCCAATTGCCAAGCACACCCATCCCCTTGGGGAATAAATGCATTGAGATTTGAATAACCTGGAGGTCAACTTGAGGACTGCCATCTTTTATGGAAGATCTTGAGGGAAAACAAAAATCTGAAACTGTGTGGGGTGGACGTGTGAAATACTGGGATACTCGTATCTTGCACTTGGCTAAATTTAGGGTTGACAGGGCATTCCAGAGAGGCAGCCCTTGGCGGTATCTTGTATGAAGGGTGAGATGTTCACTGTCAAGCCCAGAAATCAAGCCTGAGGCATCTGACTTAATGGGGAAAGACTTTAGACAGCACTGAAAGATCTCTATCTTAGAGCAGGAGAAAGGGCAAGTGGACAGCCTTATCAAGGGGACTCAAAACTCCTGGCAGAACACAGTGAACGAGAAGCAGCTGCCTTTGTGCTGAGCTGGCCGGTTAGACCACGTGGGGCTGGGAAAGTCAGTCCGTAGCAGACAGGAAAAACCAAACAAGCCGCAGCAGAACAGGCTCCGAGCCTCGGAGGCTGGGATAGGAGACGCAGGTGGGTTTGGGGACATTCCAGCAGAGGCAGGATCTTCAGTGCTCACTCCGCACCCCTCAACCCTTGTGCTGCCGCTGAGGAGAGATGCCGACTGGGAAAGGTCGGTAGCCTTTGAGGCAGCACCCAGTGGGGGCTGTTGCTTGTCTTGACCCAGATGGAGACCCCTACCATGATACAGGACCCCTCTGCGCTGGGAGGGGCCAGGGGAGCCCCTTAGCCATGAAGCCCCAGTAAGGATCTGTGACCAAAAATGTGTTGCTGTTCTGTGTAAAAAGTTAAAGGCCTTGAGCGAGGGCCGGAGGGAGCTTTCCCAGGACTACCCAACGCAGGCAGACGTGGGCAAGTGTCCGTGACGCCAGGCTTCTGGGCAGAGACCCCACAACTGGTGGAGTTACAGGACGGAGGCCACCCACACCCAGGTCCCCCCAAAGAGAGAGCCACCCATGGACTTCTCGGGAGATTGCATCCTCTCCTGCTGTAGGACGGTCTCTCACAGGGGCCATTTCAGCCTCTTTTAGGCATTAAATGGTTTCCTTTCAAAAGCACACCACATTTTTGGTGGAAAACTTTAAACACATCTAAAAAGTAGAGGGAATAGAATAATGAACCTGGGGGACCCATCACTAGTATAGTGAAGCCATGTGCTTGTGGCCACCCCCTCCAATCCCTCCCAACAAACACCAGGCTCCAGCGCTTATTCTTTTGGCTGCATATTTAATTCATGACTGGGTGGCCATGTGGAGATAAATGGAATTCCTGAGAGGAAGGCTGTCTCTTGGGGATTTTCTGTTCTTGCAGTACCTGATTCGGTGCTTGCTGAGAAAAGTCCTGGAGTTCTCTGGCCCATGAACACTTGAGGAACTCAAGAACTTTCTGGTGTTTGGAAATGAGTCCCTTTTTTTCTTCCTCCCTTCCTCCCTCCCTTCTTTCCTCCCTCCTTCTCCCCTTCCCTGCCTGCCTCCCTCCCTTCTCTTCTCTTCCTCCCTCCCTTCCCCTCCTCCCTCTCTTCTCTTCCCTTCCCCTTCCTCTTCGCCTTCCCCTTTCCCTTCTCCTTTCCTTCCCCTTCCTTCTCTTCCCTTCTTCTTTCCTTCCTCCCTCCCTTCCCTTTCCTTCCCTTCCTCCCCCTTCCCTTCCCTTCCTTTCTCTTTCCTTCCCTTCTCCGTCCTTCCTTTCTCCCTTTCCTTTCCCTTTCCCTTCCTTCCACCCCTTCCCCGCCCTTCTCTGTCCTTCCTTCCTTCCTCCCTTTCCCTTCCTTTCCCTTTCCCTTCCTTTCTCCCCTTCCCTGCCCTCCTCTGTCCTTCCTTCCTTCCTTCCAGTTTATTAGGTGCCTTCCATTGGCCCAGTACTGTGCCAGGTGCTGGGGTATAGCAATGAGCCTGACTCTACTTGGGGAATCCCTGCTTTCTCGGGGTGGAGGGTTGGGTGGGAATGCAAGTATTAGACAGATAATGCATCAGTAATCACCGACGTACGCTTGTGATGAGGCCTTCCAAGAAGTGCTGACTGCTCAGCCTGTGTTTCCTGATTCCTGCAGAGAGGGGCTTGTTTGGGTTTTGGCTCAAATTGGGAACCAGCGTGAGCATTCCCTTCTTCCTTAACCTTTTGGAAATTCAGCCCTGCCTGCCTTCGACGTCCCCAGCACTTCCTACTTCTCTGGCTGCTTTCCTGCCAGGACTGTATTGAATTACGTCCTGGTCCCCTCTCACCTTCAAGACCCTGGGCTCCATGAGCAGAGGGATTGGGTCCAATTCATGGAGAATCAAGTGGTGGCCACCTTCTCCCTCCTTTGTGTGTGTGTGTGTGTGTGTGTGTGTACATAGCATGTATATATGTATGTATATGTATTTACATATTCACATATGAATATGTTTAAATTAGACCATATATACAAGCCATTTATTTACCTGCTTTTTTCTCGTTCTGTCGTAGACTTCTGCCTAGACCTGTCATAGATCTCCTTCAAAGTTAATATAAATAGAGATTTTTTAAAAGGTTGTCTAATATTCTATTGCAGAGATGTACCTTCTTTGATTTAATCTGTCCTCTGTTGGTGGAGATTCTAGATTATTTCTAGCCGTCACCATTATAAACAACACTGAAATGGACATCTTGTATACACATTTTTTCCCCTCTGTGCTATTACCTCTTAGGTGTAAGTTCTTAGAAATAGGATTGCTGGGTCAAAAGACATGTACATTTTAAGTTTTGATGCAAGTTGGGAAATTCCCTCTAGAAAACTTTGTCAACTAACAGGCAAAAAAAAAAAAAAAATCTCATTGTATTTCTATCTGGCCTTCCATTTTTCCCTGGAGTCGGCGTTCTCCCCCGTTGAGACACTTTGCCTATATCGGTTTGTAAGTGGCCAGTGTGAGGGACTCAGGGACTCCAGGCCTTTGGGTAATGAGGCAGCAGGACAGTTAGGGGCATTATGGGCCAGGGATCAGGGTCCTGCCCCAACCCGATCACCAGCTGGTTAGATGACCTTGGGTGGGTCACTTACACCACAACCTCTTTGGGCCTCAGTTTCCTAACTTTCCTGCAAGAGGTTGATGGGATGCCCTTCCAGGCCCTCAGAAAGCTGTGGCTCCAAAGGTCAGATCGCCTGCGGTGCAGCTGGGTTTCCAAGCCAGACCTGATTATTCAAGATAACGGTCAGAGAATATTTGGTCCAAAATAATCCTCACCCCCAAGCAACAGAGGCCTTAGTGGGCCTGCATTCTCAGCAGGACTCCCCATTCTGAGCTTAGCCAAATGCAGTCTCCTTCGAGGCTGTCCTAGGCCCAGTCACTCGGTTGATTTTCTTCCCAGTACCCATGACTCTCAGAAATGGTTATTTGTTATCTGGGTGACATTTGTCTCCCCGAGAGAACGTGAACTTCAGGAGCCTGGAGGCCGTGGCAGTCAGGCTTGCTGTGTAGCTTGTATGCATGCCACGCACAGTGGGCACAGCCCAGACGGTCAGCAACTACTCACTGGGCAAATCGTGGGGAAAGGATAATTTCTGTATTGGTTTCTTCTTTCAGTGAAAATATCTGTAAATATTAAAGGTAGACCTGGACTGGAAGGCTCTATAGCAGATTCTTACCCCACATTGTTTTAAATCTGTTTTGAGAGACGGGGTTTCACCCCGTTGGCCAGGCTGGTCTCGAACTACTGGCTTCAAGCGATCCGCCCACCTTGGCCTCCCAACTGCTGGGATTACAGGCGTGAGCTGCCGCGCCTGGCCCCTCCTGAGCTTTAACCCTGAAAGGAGCCAACTCCCGGGGAGAGGAGGAGGAGGTCACTAGGTTTACAGTCGTTTGAATGTAAACAGATGTCTCCGGGCAGACGTCCCTAAGTCTCTCTGGCAGTCTCTGTCTTTAACTTCCAAGGCTCATTCTTAATCTGTCATCGTCTATCCCAGGTGCCAGCAGTCTTTGCTGAGACGCCCTGACCATGGGCAAGCATGAAAATATTCATGAAGCATCACTTCCTAACACGCATCTCCTGAATTGAAAAGTAACAGCCACCACCTTTGAGCGTCAGCTATGTGGGGGAATTGTAAACGTGGTGGGTCCCGTTATCCTCTTTCAGCAAATAGGAAGCTGACACTCAGAGAGTGAGACACTGCCTGGAGAGGAGTCAGCAAGGAAGGGAGGAGCTGAGATGAGACCTAGATTTGTGAACGCCCCAAGCCCATGTTCTCCTCTAACACCTGGCTTTCTCAAAGTCTGATCAAGTTGGTTTGAACAGAGCTGATGAATTGTGGTGAAATGTTTGCAAAAGGGTAGGCTTTGGCCGGGCGCAGTGGCTCATGCCTGTAATCCCAGCACTTTGGGAGGCCAAGGTGGGCAGATCACGAGATTAGGAGATCGAGACCATCCTGGCTAACACGGTGAAACCCTGTTACTACTAAAAATACAAAAAAAAAAAAAAAAAGTTAGCTGGGCATGGTGGCACGCGCCTGTAGTCCCAGCTACTCGGGAGGCTGAGGCAGCTGAATCACTTGAACCCTGTGAGGCAGAGATTGCAGTGAGCTGAGATCACTCCACTACACTTCAGCCTGGGCGACAGAGCAAGACTCCTTCTCAAAAAAAAAAAAGAAAAAGAAAAAGAAAAAGAGAAGCCTTCTATTTATTCAACATCTACTATGTGCCAGGCATTGTTGTAGGCAGGGAAAAATAAGAGAGACATGGTCCTTTATTCTCATGGGACCCACGCATGAAATAAGAGGCAGACATTAAACAAAGAATCACCCAGAGAGAAGTGCCCTTGTGGTAACAAGGGTGGCAAGTGAGGGAAGATGAGAAGTCTAGGCTGGGGGTTGTCCTCAGAGACTTCCCTGGGGAGGGAACGTCCAACCGTGGCCCTGAGGCTGACCTTAAGGCTTGTCCAAGCAAGGTGTGGGAGAAGGGTGTTCTGGATGGAGGAGGCCGCACGTGCGTGGGGAGGTGCAAGCTGGGAAGATTACCTGGGAGGAAGGCGGGGCACAGGCCTTGGGAGGCCCTGTTTGCCCTGGAAAGGAGACTGCTCTTTATCATTGGAGCCGGGGTGGGGGAAGCCAGGGCAGGTCTGGAGCAGGGGAAGGGATGGGATTCACTGTGGCGACTTCTCATTCATGCTGGTAGCCAGAAGTTCTTGTTAAAGCAAAGCCCTTTTCTGCCCTTTCCTAGAGACTGGGGAAGAAAGGGTGAAGGATGTGAGGGAGAACACATTCAGAGAAATGCAGATTGCTTAGAATTAGATTTATGGGTTTTTGGTGACAGGAGCAGTAACCCAGCAAGTCATGGCCACCGGGGAAACAGCTGGTAGTGATTTTTCTGCATCTCTTCCCTGTTCACCTGGCTGTCAGCCTGGGGTGCCCTTTGGAAGGTTTCAAATGTGTGCTTCAGGCCCACTTGCTAGACCCCTGGGCAGTTGGTAGGAGGGTAAGCAGGCAGCTTCCAGAGAAACTGCCAAACTCACTGCCACCACACCCCTAGGAACCAGCTCCATGCGGGGCCACAGCCATAGCAAACAATGGTAATATTTACCGAGTATTTCTGGAAAATGAGTGCAAAGTGCAGGAAATGCAGTGCAAATTGCTAGAACGCAGTACATTGGCAACACAGGACATTTAATGAGTCTGGGAAGAGAGGTATGAATTTCAGGAAAATGTCAATTGCCACAATGTAAACAAGAGACTTCTCAGTATCTCATTCTCCATAGGACTTCATTTCAGTCTTTGGTTATAACTAGCGCTGTGATTCTTGGGAGAGACTCCATTCTAAGCATCAAGGTTGGGGAGAATTGGAGAATTTCGGGAAGGAGGGGAGTGGGGGTTCCTAATGCATCACAGACTAGCAGAGAGCTTTGGGGGCACTGGCACAGTCCCATTTGAGGAAAGCTAAAACTGCAACTGGGGCTGCTATGCTTCTGTGAAAAGTGTTTGCTACAAAAACTGGACCCATAGGAGGTGCTGTGGTCTGAATGTGTCCCCCAAAATTTATATGTTAAAATCTAACCCCCAAGATAATGGTATTAGGTGGGACCTTTGGGAGGTAATGAGGTTACAAGGGTGGGGTCCTTGTGGATGGGATTAGTGCCCGTTTAAGGGAGAGCCCAGAGTGACTCCTCACCCCTTCCACCTGGTGAGGGTGAAGCTGGAAGGCACCATCTATGAACCACAAAATAGGCCCTTTCCAGGCACTGAATCCTACTTGATCAGCCTTCAGAACTGAGAAATACATTTCTGTTGGTTCAAGGGCACCCAGTTTCTAGGATTTTGCTGTAGCAGCCCAAATGGAGTAAGAGTGAGGGACAACTGCTTACCTCTCACTGGGTTGCAGGTGGGGATGGTATCTTGGCCAGGTAAGGGAAAGCCTGAGGTCAAGGTCAGACAGTGTATTTCCCATCTCACAGAGCCCCATTGCTGGGACCAAGGAGAGACCTGGGAAATAGGCATTGACAGCCTTGTCCAAGTGGTTCCAGGTCGCTCCGCTTAGACCCACTTATTCAGCAGCTCAATCTGTAGTCAAGTAAGCTTAGGAAGCCCAGGACCCATAGGCCACAGGCCAGCAGGGTGCTCACTTGTCCCCCTTCTCTGCAGTTCCTGATGGCCTCCTCATGAAGGTGCTGAGCCAGCGCCTGGACCAGCAAGACTGCCTCCAGAGAGGCTGGGTATTGCATGGCTTCCCGAGGGACCTGGACCAGGCACACCTGCTGAATAGCCTGGGCTACAATCCCAACAGGTGAGCTGCCCCAGCCAAGCCCACAGCCCATTATTCCAAATGAACCCCTGGGTCCCCTCCCTCCGGGGCTCAGCTGAAGGGATCCAGGTTACACCAGCCTTCACGTGTTCCTGAAGTGGCTCATCTCTTATCACCCCCATTCCCACCCACCCCATCTGCCCAGTGGACTAGGAGTTGGGCTTGGGTTCAAATCCTGGCTTTCACTCTCCGTGCTGGACCTGAACTTCCTCATCTGTAAAACAGTAATAAATACCAGTCTTGCCTTCCTTGGGGGAATTATTATACAAATCAACAGATGTTTTCTTCTGCTCTTTTTAGAGTTTGATTTTTACATTTACACCTTTGATGCAGCTGGTATTTATTCTGATGTGAGCATGCAGTATGAGTTGCCTTTATTTTCCCCAAATGGTTAACCATTTGTTCCGAGTGTTGAATATCATTGAATGTTCTGTCTTCCCTCTACTAGTTTGAACTCGAGAGCTCATCACAATTGTATATATCGTGGAGAGCAATGAAGCCCACCCAAGTGAAAGCAAGCAAAGACTTTTTATTCTGAGCTTGCAACAGCAAGGGGTCAGCCACAATTGCTTGGCATTTCAGCAGAGACTCACAGGCAGGCAGTATAGGTGAAAACGTTCTCCTGGAATGTGGGGAAGGGCTTCAGTTCTACCGTGCCCCAGTTTGAGGCTATTGGCTTGGGGGAGCTGGGTGGGATAACTAGAGGCAGGGCATCCTCCATGATTGCTTAAGGGAACATATCTGGCTTTCTCTGGTTGGTTGTACTTTGCAAATGGTGGCAAAAATGAGGGAAGTGGTCAATTCCTGATCAAGTCCTGGCCCTTTGGGGCTGATTGCTGCAGATGTTGTGGTCTGACTACCTGGGCAGGTTGCTGCAGGTTGCGGGTTTCATGTCCTTTTTTTTTTTTTTTTTTTTAATTTATTTATTTTACTTTAGGTGCATACTATATCTGGCATTTCTCCCCATGTTATCCTCCCCACCCTCCCCACCCTCCCCTCCCTCCCCACCCCCGCTGTCTCTCCCCTACCCCCCGCAACTGCCCCCAGTGTGTGACGCTCCTCTCCCTGAGTCCACGTGTTCTCGTTGTTCAACACCCACCTATGAGTGAGAACATACAGTGTTTGGCCTTCTGTTCTTGTGTCAATTTGCTGAGAATGATGGTTACGCCTCTGTTTTTATATATTGTCTGACCATCATCAAACTGCGTGTTTAGTCTCTCAATATACTGGGCCTGTTTCTGAACTTTCTCTTGTCTGAGTGTCTACTTCTGCAGTAGTACCACTCTGTTTAACTGCTCTAGTTTTGTCATATACTGTATTTCAATAGTCAATGCAGGACAAGGCCCTCTCATTACTCTTTTTTATTGTCTATTTTATATATTTATTATTCCAAATGAACCCTATAGTGATTTTATGATGTACAAAAAGAAACTGCCATTGAAATTTTAGCTGGAATTGCCTTATTTTTTCAAATTGGCCTGTGATATGGTTTGACTGTGTCCCCACCCAAATCTCATCTTGAACTGTAATCCCCACATTAGGGAGGGACCTGATGGGAGGTGATTGGATCATGGGGGCGGTTTCCCCCATGCTGTTCTCATGATAGTGGCTGAGTTCTCACGAGATCTGATGGTTTTAAAGTGTGACCCCTCCCCACTTGCTCTCTCTCTCTTTCCTGCCGTCATGTAAGATGTGCTTTGCTTCCCCTTTACCTTCTGCCATGATTGTAAGTTTCCTGAGGCCTCCCCAGCCATGAGGAACTGTGAATCAGTTAACCTCTTTCCTTTATAAATCACCTAGTCTCAAGTAGTTCTTCATAGCAGTGTGAAACTGATCCAATCCGTTCCTGTCTGACATGGCTATACGCATCTTTGCTTCCCAGTGAAAATATCAACACTCTCTTGGAGTTCACACTTCCTATTTTATTTCTGGGTATATTATCTGTTGTTCTTCTTACTGGTATTATAATAAGGTCTTTTCATTCCATGTTTTCTAGATGGGTTTTTCAAGAGTATAGAAAAGACAGTGATTTTGGCTTATTTTATACTCCAGCCACCTTGTGAAACCCTCTTCCTGTTTCAAATAGTTTTTCAGTTGATTATCTGGGGTTTTTCAGGTAGATGATCATGTCATCTACAAGTACCCATCCTTTTGCCTCTTCCTTTTCAATATTTATACTTTTCATTTTACTCTTATTGGGCAGCGCTTTCAGAACAGGGTCAGATCGACAGGGTGATTTTTTCCTGACCTTAAGATGCTGCTGGAACTGCTGCCATTAAGTTGCTACTGGCTTTTGGTGTGAAGTGCATACAATTGGTACGAAGTTAAAGAAGTATAGCTCCATGATTTAAAATCTCCGGTTAATGTTGAGTTGTATCAAGAGCTTTCAGCACCTTTTAGGAAAAATGTTTCTTCTCTTTTTGACATATTGATATGATAAATTATGTTACTAATAGTAAGCTAGTCTTTTGTTCCTATGATAACTGGTTTGGTCATGGTATATTATTCTTTCTTGGTGTATTATTCTACTGCTTGTGGCAGATAGAATTTTGACGCTTATGACCTTTGCCCCCTGCTGTCTTGCCTCTGAATGTTATATTACATGACAAAAGGGACTTTGCAGGTATACTTACGATTACTGATCAGTTGACCTTAAAATGGAAAGGTCATCCCAGACTATCTGGATGGGCCCAAAATAATCACACAAACCCTTAAAAGCAGAGTTCCCTCCTGATTGAGGGCAGAAGAGGAAGTCAGAGAGATTTCTAAGCGTGACACAGCATTGCTGGCTCAAAGACACGGGCCATGGAAAATGTGAGAAGAGATGAGTTCGACCAACAAACAGTGAGCCCCAGGTGAGAACTACGGTTCTGGCTGATACCTTGACCTAAGCCCAGTTAGACTCATACCAGATTTCTGACCTACAAAAACTGTGAGATAATAAATTTGTGTATCTTTCTTTCTTTCTTTCTTTTCTTTTTTTTTTGAGACAGAATATCACTGTCCCCCAGGCTGGAGTGCAGTGGCATGATCTTTGCTCATTGCAACCTCTGCTTCCAGGTTCAAGTGATTCTCCTGCCTCAGGCTCCAGAGTAGCTGGGATTAAAAGTATGTGTTACCATGCATGGCTAATTTTTGTATTTTTAATAGAGACGAGGTTTCACCATGTTGGCCAGGCTGTTCTCAAACTCTTAACCTCAGGTGATCCACCCACCTTGACCTCCCAAAGTGCTAGGGTTACAGGCATGGGCCACCATACCCAGCCAAATTTGAACATCTTTAAGCAGCTAAGTTTGTCATGTTAATGGCAGCACAAGGAAATTAACCGGCTGCTGGATTATATTGGCTACAATTTTATTTGTTTTTTTTTGCAATAATATGCATATATAATACAGATTAAAATTTTGCGACTTTCTTGTGTTTTGTCAGGCTTTAGTATCAGTGATGCAATAATTTCATAGATTTTCTTTCTTCCTCCATATATGAGAGAATTTAAAACTCCAGCAGTAACTATTTTTTGGATCTGGTACTTTAGGGCAGAGGTAGGTTGTTAACAATTTGATTGATTTTGTTCATGGTGTTTGGTCAATTTGAATTTCTCTCTTTTCTTGTGCAATTGGTCTCTTCCTAGAAAATCATCCCTTTCCCCTGTCTTTAAATATATTAACATAATTTGAATATCTTGTGCCATTAATTTTTATTGTGTTTCCTGTATTTTTTGCTTTATGTGTTTTGGTGCTGTGTTATTTAGTGCATAAAGGACTCTGTCAGCTATGTGTTCATTGTGACATGTATTATTGATGAAAGTGACCATCAGTGACAGACACTTAATTATCTACCCCAAAATTCATTCTAGGTTTCCTCCTCAATAACAAAAGATTTTTAGAGGAGTACATTGGTATCTGAAAATAAAAGATTTCATTTTCCCGTCTTCTTTACAGCTATATGGAGCCACAACACTAAGTTCTGGCCAATGAGATATAAGCATACAGTTGTGTGGTTCTTTGAGACTCTAGCTCAGCTGGAAGGTGTTAGCTTTTGTTTGTTTTGCCTTTCCTTTCTTCTTGATTTTCCTGAAGTTAATAATCATCTTGCTTTTCCACTTGCCTAGTTTTCTTTGTACCTATTAGTTAACTATTTCCATATCTCCCTATAGCCTTTCAGAACAGTTTCCCACAAAGTTCATCATATGATGTAATCCATTGGTTTCAGGTTTGTTTGTTTGTTTTTTTCCTTGATCACTCCAATTCCTCTCCTGTTTGGACTGTTTTTTTCCCTAGCCTTACTGCATAGTTGATCATCAGTGACTTTTCTTTACTATAATCAGAGGAATTCGCCTTGGCTTTCTTTTGAGTTGGAGTCTCTGTTTCCTGGGTCACTCATCTTCCTTTTATATACACCCTTGATTTGACAAAGCATAACCTCTAGTTGTTTCTCAAGTTAAAAAGATGGTTTAAAAGCAGTAGGCAATTACACCTGTAGCACACATGTTCTAAATTGAAGAAGTCACCCTTCATGCCTGTATACAACAGTCATTTTGGGATTGCCATTCACTACTACACTGAAGATTTTCTTTACCCCTCTCCCATATTTAGATATTTTATTTCTGTATCACATGACTTCCTTTTTCTTGGCTTACTACCTTGTTTTGGTTGAACACGTCTATCGGTGACTTCCTGAGAAAGGGTGTCTGGGAGGTAAATTTGGGGGATCCCTACATATCTGAAAGTGTCCATCTTCATACTTGTTGGATAGATTGGCTGGTTGAGATATTATAGGCTGGAAATGATTTTCCCTTAGACTTTTGAATCTCCAGTGCTGCTAAGAAGTCCAATGCCAATTTGATCCTGATCCTTTGTAGGTGCCTTTTTTTTTCTGTGAAAGTTTGTAGGCTCTTCCCTTTGTCTCCAGGGTTCTGAAGCTTCACAGTGAAATTTCATTATATCCTGCTATAGGTCAAATTTACTCCACTGTACCAGAAATTAATCTGGAAATCTGTGTCCTTCAGTCGTGGGACATTTTCTTGAATTACTTTGTTAATTATTTTTTTTCTCTTTTTTCTGTTCTCTCTGTAACTCCTATTATTTGGGTATTGGATCTTCAGAACTGGCCTTCTAAATGTTTTAAAATACCTATTTTCCATTGTATTTTGTGTGTATTTGTGTTTGTGGTCAGTAATTGCTTTTTGTTTTGTTTTGCTCTACTTTCTAGGAGATTTCCTCAACTTTCTCTTCCAACATTTTTATTGAATTCTAATTTCTGCTGTTGTGTTTGTTTATTTCTGTAATATTCAAGAGCTTTTTATTTTCTGAATATTCCTTTTATAGTTTCTTGATCTTGTTTATGGATTTTTTTTATCTCTTGAAAATGTTAATGACTGGCACAAAAGTAGTCATGAGTTTTGTCCCATTACTTTCAATGGCAAAAGCCACAATTGCTTTTGCACCAACTTAAAACCTAAATGACCAAAAAAAAGAAGAAAATGTTAATGACGCCAGGTGTGGTGGCTTACACCTGTAATCCCAGCACTTTGGGAGGCCAAGGCAGGCAGTTCACAAGATCAGGAGTAAATCATCTCTACTAAAAATGTAAAAAATCAGCTGGGTGTAGTGGCACGCACCTGTAATCCCAGCTACTCGGGAAGCTGAGCAGGAGAATTGCTTGAACCCAGGAGGTAGAGGTTGCATCGAGCCAAGACCGCACCGTTGCAATCCAGCCTGGGCAACAGAGCAAGACTCTGTCTCAAGAGAAAAAAAAGGAGAGAAAAATGTTAATGACATATTTGATTTTGTTAGGAGGATGGGGAGATAGGCTTATTTTCCTTTTCTTTTCTGCATAATCAGTTTCTATTGAATTTGCTTGTCTTGAGTGTATTCTTTCTCAGCAGAGTCTTTTTTTTTCCCCTTTTATGTTGGATTACCCTTGGATGTTTGCTCATGTCTAAGAATGGGAGACTAAAAAGTGATCTGGAAGCTCTCTGAGTGCAGGGATAGAGCCCATAGGCTTAGTCTTCACTATAGGATGATATCATTGGGATGGTATAATTAGGCCATTTGTGCAGAACCCCCCCACCAAGTGTCAGCATCTTTAGGTCTTTTCTTCTGGGCTTCTTAGATTCCCCAGAGAGGACTCATGCAGTCTCCTGCTGGAGGGTAAAGGCCTTGCTGCCAGGGTCTGGGAGTCCAGCAAAGAAGCAGGACAGTGGGAAGGGCGGGATCTCACATATTGCATGCAGTTTGCATACTTTTAGCTAATTCCCCTGTGTTTGGCATAGACTTAGGTTCTCAACTGTGCTTGGCATTCTTCAGTCCAAAGAGCCTGTATTTTATCCTCTCTAGAGAATAAATGTTTAATTTCTTCCCAAGTGGAGGAGACACATTCACTCAGCTGGGTGGAGTGAGGAAGGGATCTAGGACTCGCTCTCTTCTCAAACAAATTTCAACCAACCCACCCCTTATTTTAGCTGCCAGTTCCCAAGTGGTGCCTGTGCCTGAGCCTTTTGAGGATTTTCTGGGGAAGATGAGGTTGATTCTCAGCTTTCCTACTGCTGATTTAGGATTTGGCTTTGCGAGGTTGCCTCAACTTGCTGCCTCTGTTCCACGTCTGCTTTCCAGCATTGAAACTTTTGTCTGATTGCCTTCCTCTTCCCTGTTCTTTCTGCCCTTGTGAGTTAGGTTTTCAAAGAGCCTTTCCTGTCACTTTTCTGAGGGATTTGGGGAAGAAACAAAATTGGGCGTGGGTTTCAAGAAGCGATTTTTATCTGGAATTCAAACTCTGATTTCTTTGTTGCATTTTGCATGTTCCTAAGTTTTACTTTCAACTATTTTGCTTCTCTTATTTTCTTGTTGATGATACAACTAAAAAGCTGTATGGAGACTGGACGCATGGGGCGGCCCATAGGCTTTGTCTTCACTCTGGGCACAATGAAATGGGCTTTGGTATTTTTTCTTCCATCTGAATGTCTTTTTTGGTGAATAGTTGTATCTATCCCACTGATTTTTGCTTTCCTTACTTTAATTTATGCTTCATTCTGGTTTCCTATGTTTTCCATCTTTTCTTTATGGAATGTGTTTTCTTTAAGTATTTTTCTTGTTACTGTTAGCTTCCTACCTGCTCCACTTCCATTAATTTAGAAGATAATCTCTTTGTAGTTCTAATAGTCTCTTCACCGTGACTTGATTAAACTTTATCAGTTTGTTGATTTTGAAATGCAACAGAATACCTTGACCCCTTCATATGAAAGATGTCAAAAAGGGATCCCACATTTACTACCTCGTCATGACTCTTCTCCATCCAGTCTCCATTTTGGGGGAGCCAGGGACAGACACATCCTGAAATTTTTCTGTGTTCGCCTGTTATACACAGATTAGTGTTTTCAATCAGTATTAAGCTTTTCTTTCTAGAAATATAACAATTATATTCTGTTTTTAGCTATAATGACTATACTTATAAAATTTTTATTCTAAAACTGGATTAAGATTTCAACACCAGCTGTTTATATAGTTTAACCTCTTAATTTATTAATTTTGATTTTATCTTTCATTTGAATGGATAATTCCTTTGAGTCATTTCCAGCAAGGGTGCATAGATACTAAACTTCCTGAATTCTTACATCCTTGAGAACGTTTCTCTGTTATTTTTACTTGTAAACAACATCTGGCAAATAATTCTTTGATCATATTTCTTTTTCCCCCACCAGTTCCTCCCCCGCCCTCACTGTTCCAAATCATGTCAACACAGTCCTTACCTTAATCCAGTCTGCAAAGTTCCCTTTGCCAGGTAAGATAACCTATTCACAGAATCTGGGGATTGGGAGGTGAACATCTTGGAGTTAGGGGCAGGCATTATTCTGCCTTTCCCACAGTTGGAATCTCCTCAACTCTGTTTAGATTACATCCCTAGAATTTGGGCTACAGAGCTTTCCATTGGAAGACTGAAACCTCTGTTTAGGCCCAGGGCAGCAGGGATCTGACAGTCTTAACCTGAGCATCCTGTTTTACTACCGTTATTCCTGTGAAATTCCAGGGACCGAGTGCCTGAGGGCTAAGCGTCCACCCTCTGTTCTTCCTAACATAGTTAATGCCACAGATGTGGTGAATGTCACAGCATCAGCTGCATAGCTTGCTTATTTATTTATTTATTTATTTATTTATTTATTTATTTATTTATTTATTTATTTATTTATTGAGATGGAGTTTCACTCTTGTTGCCCAGGCTGGAGTACAATGGCACAGTCTTGACTCACTGCAAGCTACGCCTCCTGGATGCAAGCGATTCTCCTGCCTCAGCCTCCCAAGTAGCTGGGATTATAGGCATGTGCCCCCACGCCCAGCTAATTTTATATTTTTGGTAGAGCTGGGGTTTCACTGTGTTGGCCAGGCTGGTGTTGCACTCCTGACCTCAGGTGATCCACCTGTCTCGGCCTCCCAAAGCGCTGGGATTACAGGCGTGAGCCACCGTGCCGAGCCTGTGTAGCTTCTTTATGAGCTCATCAGCTACCTGAAGATGAAAGGTACTGGGGAAAATGCAAAACAGTCACTTGAAAGAAGGCAGGGCAGGGTGTCAGAGAGAATCTAGTGCTGGTTTTCTGAATCCTGAGGGGAAAAATAACTATTTGACTTACTGAGCCCAACACCAGTACTACAAGCCCAACACAGGGGAGGGCGTACAGGGAGGAATATTCAAGAACCGATTCGATTTAGGGCAGGGTTGCAGGAAATACTCCTCTTTCACCACCGAGTGAAAAATCACGTTTTAAAGACTTAGTAAATAATGCCAATTTAATTTTTTTGACCCTAGGGCACAGGACAGGCAGGAACAAAGAATCTTTATTTACCATGTAGATTTAATCACGCGCTGCTGTTCAATCATCCTCCTGTAGTCACTGAGGGTGCGTTTTCCTTCCTCCTTTCTCATCCCTGTCTCTTCCGTTTCCAGCACCTTAGCTTTCAATTAAACATTTTTATGATTAACTCAGAAAGTAATTTTAGCCATAACCCTTCACGTTCAGATACAGGCTAAGGAAGAGAGAAATATTCTAAAATGAATCCACCTAGCACTGGGATGACGATCAGGACTGTAATTCTGGTTCGGTTGTGATGCCAATTATAAAACATTCTAGCTGTGGTGTTGCTGTTTTTGACACCAGGAGGAAATCTTGACAGAATTATAGCCTAGAAATCAATCTGGGAATACGATACAGAAATCTATAATTCAGATATGAAAACAATCTACAAAGGCTCTTTTTTTAGGAAGGTTCGATGAAATTAGATTAAAATAAATTTACATATATATCAATTTTATTATTAAAATATATTCACACTAGTAAATAGAGTTATTGAGGAAGGGTAAGCTACTCCGTGTATTGGACACAAAAATAGACCTCTTTGGCTTATCAGAAAACAAAGTTATTGTCTCCTTGTCAAATATAAATCTCTTCTTCGAGCTAATAAATGGATAGTGTTCAAATGCAATGTTTTGTCTGACTCCTACCTCATAAACCCATGGCACATAATACTAAATTATATTCCACCGAGCAGTATCAATCTCTTGATTCCAACATCATACAGTAAGGGAAACAAACCAAGTAATTGATCTGTCGGAAAGAAGGAGAAAAAGTTATTTGAGAACAAATAAAACGGGCTATAAAGTTTGTTAAAACATAATAATAATAGTAAAAAAAAAAAGCAAGAATGAAAGATGAAAAAAAACAAAGAACTATATCCACGGCTGCTTCCAGAAATCTGCCCTCTGCCTGGCTGTAAAATAATTCATTTCATGCTGCAAGTTTGTAGCACAGTATTTTCTTTTAAAATTAATGCTTACTACAGAGAAAGAGTATAGGATTCTGATTGATGTTGGGAAGTTTGCCGTGTATGAGACCCACTGGTTTGTTGTTGTTGTTTTTTCATTCTCCTTTCCCTCCATGCTGCCAGGAGGGAGGGGCAGGGCAAGCTGGGACCTTAACCCTCCCCGACAAGGTCTTGATCATGCTACCTCAGAAATCGCTGGAAAAGAGTTTAAAAGGAGGGACCTAGATGAGTCAGTGGCAATGAAATTCAGCAAAATGGTAGCAGGGAGTTTTAATCTTGATGTTGTTTTCTAGAATCTCTCTCGATTCCACTGGACTACATTTTAGGACTCTCGGGAAGTCACCCAAGAATGATATTTCTGATTCGCTTATTTGGGTCTCAGGTCATTTTGTGCAAACTGGAAACTGCTATATAGTTTCCTTTGAGGATGTGGTGAGTTTTGAATATTTTTTTATTATTGTTTAAATAAGATGGGTGTGTGTGTCCCACATCCAGAGGAGCCCAGAGGGGTTCAGCTGTCCCTGGAAAGGCAGGGACGGGTCTCTTCTGATTGCGTTTGGCACCCCCTTGGTGCTGGGTTTGTAGTTGTTATTGTTGCTTTTTGCTAAACAGACATTCCTCACAGAGACATTTCCTCCAGAAAGCCAGAGAGAACAGAGCTGCCGATGGGAGGGAGAGGCTGGCAGACGCCCACCCCCAGGCACTAGTGCTGGTACTTCCGCACCCCGAGCAGCCTGCCTGGGCCAAGCCTGCCTCAGGTCTGGAAGCTTTTTTTTTCTATTTCTGAGGGCCAGGCTGGTGAAACTGCCATGGCTTTGCACAGGGCATCTCTGCTCTGCCTTTCTCAACTTCCTCTCCGTGTTTCTCTTTCTCCTTCTTCTTCATCTTTCAGTTCATTCTCCATTGATTCTCTGACTGCCATGAATCAGCCCCTCCCGCTTTGTTCACAGATCACATCCAATGAGGACACTTCTTCTCTTTCCCTCCCCATTCTCTCTCCTGCCCCTCCCGCTTCATAATCATCATTATCTTGACAAGCAGAGTAATAATGATGATATCTGGTCTTTGCTGAGTGCTAATTACACGCTTGTCATATGTCATTCTATCCGTTCCTCAGCCCAGTAAAGGAGCTTTGCTCAGGTGAAAGGTAGCTGGCTTTAGAGAAGCCATGTTCATTGCCCCAGGCCACACAGCCAGGTATCAGCGGAAGGGGCCAGCCCTAAACCCAGCTCTTTGCTCGGAACTGTTAAATTCTATCCGTATGCAGTCCCTCCTCACTGGCTAGCTGGTTTGAAGAAGACACATTTAACTTCAATTTTCTTATCTGTTACATCGGCAGTAATCTCTACCCTTCTGCTCTGGAGAGTAAATGGAAGACGTGTGCATGTGGTTGATAGCTGAAAGAGCTGTGCTGATATTGTGGATGGCTGTGAGCTACTCAGCTCGTGAGTGCCCAGAGCACCTCCTGTTAGGGCCAACTCTCATTCAAATGTGTAGCACAGTATTCTCGCCTGTTCTCACATAACAAGTTACACACTAAGCCACACCTGTAGTCCCAGCTACTTGGGAGGCTGAGGTAGGAGGATTGCTTGAGCCCAGGAATTGGAGGCTGCAGAGTAAGCTATGATCATGTCCCTGTACTCCAGCCTGGGTGACAGATGGAGACCTTGTCTCTCCAAAAATAAATAAATAAATAAATAAATAAATAAAGCACAAACTCACAACCCCCAAATAGGATGCTGCAGATTTGTCTATATGTTAGGAAGTGTAAACACATTTACTATGACACTTCCCCACATGATGTTGAATTCCTGCTCAATACAAATAAGCTAAGATGGCAGCTATTAAAGAAATGACTCTCAAGAGTGTTTGCTGCGTCTACTCACTATGGGTTGCTACAGATAATTTTTTTTTTTTTTTGAGATGGAGTTTTGCTCTTGTTACCCAGGCTGGAGTGCAATGGTGCGATCTCAGCTCACCGCAACCTCCGCCTCCTGGGCTCAAGCAACTCTCCTGCCTCAGCCTCCTGAGTAGCTGGGATTATAGGCGCGCACCACCATGCCCAGCTAATTTTTGTATTTTTAGTAGAGACGGGGTTTCACCTTGTTGACCAGGATGGTCTCGATCTCTTGACGTCGTGATCCACTCGCCTCGGCCTCCCAAAGTGCTGGGCATGAGCCACCGCTCCCGGCCTACAGATAATTTTTAAAGTGTTTCTTTAATGGCAACCTGCTTGCTTTCCTTATCCATGAAAGATGTATTAAGGACTTGCATTGGCTTGGAATTGGAGAAGGCAGCCTGTTCCTCTGGCAGCACCTGGGGCAAATGACCCTGAAATAGTCAAAGACAAAATTACTGTTTTGTTCAGGACCCCATCAAGCCAAGAAAACTGGTATTTTTTTTTTTCAATTCAAACAAGCACACTGGAAATTTTTAATTGGGGCATTTAGCGATATTGTTCAGATTACTCTGCTAAATGCAGTTTTGATTTTTTTGTTTCAATTATGCCAGATTTTAAACGATGGATGTGGTGGTACATTATGAAATTAAAAATCAGATAGGCATGTAGTGTGTATGCCAGAGTGCCCTGATTTGGTGTAATTTATTTCCATGTGGCAATTTCTCTTGGGGTACGATACAATCAAACCCTTGGACGATGACTCTGTCATTTCTAACGTGGCCCAAAGTGAGAAGGATGCTATAATTTCTTAAGAGGATGGCAGTAGGACCAAAGAAAAATTAAAATGCAAAATAGAGAGGGCTTCTTGCCCGTGCCTTTCTCTCTCTCTCTTTCATTATCACGGGCCCCTCCAGGAAGCGCTCGTATTCCTGCAGCTGATCCTTATGCAGACTATGGATAATAAACAGCCCATTAATGGAGGCCTGAACTAGGAAATGGAGTTGGAATCAGCAGCAAAATCCAGTGGCTGACGAAGGTTAATAACTCCATTACTGCAGCTCTGGGCTCGAGCCGCTGGACGAGCAGGGTGTTAGCCTTATCTTACTCCTCATTAATTGAGCTAATAGAACCCGGGTGACCCTGCCTTGCTGCCATCATCCGAGAGTTTACCAGACATGGGCTGGAATACATATCATTGGCTGTGTGCGCCATGCTTCCTTCATCTTTTCGGAAGAAAGCTCTTTCTTAAAGACGGGTTTGCAGCAAGCCCCGTCCTAACAGAAGCCTCATGCTAACGGAAGCCCCCATGCAGCTGACTGCAACAGAACCCAAAATCATTCTGATTTTGTCGCATGGCAGTGATGTAGCAAAGGCCTGCCACGAGCCTTCACACCTCGAGACAGAGGTCCACTTGGGGATTGAGGTTTTGGCCTCAAATTGGGCAGCTTTAGTGGAAGTGACCGTTGTTTCCAGAGTGTCTGTGGTCAAGGGCGAAAAAGAAGGTGGGGCACGTGTTGCAGGTGGGACCCACAGCCTTGCCTCTTCTGGGCTCTCCTCTGTGAACATTTACCAGCCATCTCTCTTGCACTCCAAGTTTCCTTCCTTACCCCCAGAGCTTCCTGATAATTCACAACCTGTTTCCTTCAGTCCTGCTTGGCTGCTTTGCTGGCCAAGTGGTCTACAGGGGGCTACTTAACCTTTCTAAGCCTCAATTTTCCTTGCCCATCAAATGGAGTGATAACCCTGCCCACCATTCAATGGGATAACAGACATATTTGCTGGGAAAATATGTATGGGTGGGAATGATGAATTGGAAAATGCTCTATACAACTGAGGTAATGCTATCAGCATATTCAAAGTTGAAATCTGAATTTGCTGCAGAGAGCCAGGCTCAGTCTGTAGCAGGGGAGGCAGCAGAGGCAAGGAACATCAGTGTGGAGTCAGAGCACCTCATCTCTCATCTGCTTCTACTTGGGCAAGCTCTTAGCTTCTCTGCACCTCAGTTTCCTCGACTAAAAACCAGGGACAGTGGCAATTAGGACATCGGGTAAGAGGATTAAATGAGATGATGCTGGGAGGCACATGGCACAGAGCTGGCTCCCTTGAGGGCTCTACCTGTGTGACCTATTTATTCCTAATATACTGGGAGCTCTGTGTTTTTCTGTGGAGATCAAAGCTTCTGAGATGTAAGGTCAACCTGATTCCTCACCAGAATATCAGTCGCAAGATTCCGTGGCCATAGCTGGTGCCTCCAAGCAGCCTGCTTCCTCGGACTGGCTTTGCGGGCAAAGCTGGAGAAAGGCAGTTCCTTATCCACTAGGTGACACTCGGGGCAGGAGAATGATCTTGCAAGGAGACAAAGATGAAGTCACTCATGGCTGAGACCTCATGGAGCCAGGAGGCTACTTTGGCTAATTTAAATATTTCAGAGGCTCCAGGGCACAGAGGCTGTCCCAAGTTGTCTAGAAGTTGGCCCCAGGTGGCCTCTGGGAGCCAGATAAGCGAAGTGGTTGGTGAGAGCTTAGTAAGCTACCCGTGAATGGGAATCAAGAGTTTTTAGCCATGACTTCAAAACTGCGTGAAGAGAGAGCCCCGTGAAGTAGTCTTACCCTGTCCTGGGATGGGATGAGAAGGCACTGGCCTACCCTAACTCTGAGCTGTTTACCTTTTGGGGTCGAGGCACCCTCATGGAGGTAGCCTTGAAGAGATGAAAGCTCAACCAGAGGCCCTGTATCCTGGCAGCCCTTCCGTCCTGCAGCGCGGTGGCCCCACAGCAACTGGCAGAGTCCTGCTGGCCCAGAGTGCATCCTGGGGCTGTTAGAGGGATGGCCTCATCCATGCTTTTGGGTCCACTGCCCGCACAGCAGTCCGCCTTCCTGTGCCACTAGCTCAGTCACCACCACGCTGCTCACAGCCACCTGTACTCAGCAGCAGCACACCCTGACCGGCAGGACTCGGGACTCTGGGAGCAAGTGTCGTGTGAAATTGTAGCAAAAGAGATTGCTATTCCGTGGGCAGAATTCGGCCCAGATCTGCAGGGCATTCCTTTTAGGTCAGAAGGGAGGTGGTGGCTGGGTCTTCCGGCCTGCAGTTAAGAAGGAGGTGTACCCCTGACCTTGAGCCTCAGGCTGTGGCCAGTAATGGTGGTGATAGGCCATCAGCCACCACCCCTGGAGTTGTAGCATTTTAATCTCTCAGTAAATAACCTCAGAACTGGGGTGGAAAAAGGAATGCTCTCCCATTATTTTCCTGCCTAGCAACCATTGACATTTTACCACTTATTTCCAGTGTTTGTGTAAGAGGGAGTCCGGTGAGGATGATTGTGGGCAAATGTGAGAGAGGCCTGCGCTGCTGCTTTCTTGGGTTAAAACTGAGTTTATGACAGTCTGTTACTAGGTGTGTTGTGTGTGTTTGAGAGCATAAGAGCAATTACTTTTGAAGCAGTGACATAAAAAAATGTACATAACCTTTGAACTCTGCATGCAGCCTCAAGGATGTTTCTGAGTATAAAAATACAGTGAATTTCTGCAGAGAGAGTGCCCAGGTGACCACAGACACAGCTCTGCAGTCCCCAAGGAGCAGCTGTGGATTGGGAGGGTGCGTGCAGTAGGTGGGAAGAGGCTTCCAGGGAGCCATAGAGAGATGGCCTATCCTGTCAGGAAGCTTAATCTTGAGGAAGAGAGGGGAGCATACCAGATAGCAAGGGCTCTGCATGGTCTTCTCATGGTGAGTAATTTTGCTAGTTTAACACAGACATGAGGCCAGGAGCAATGGCTCATGCCTGTAATCCCAGCACTTTGGGAGGCTGAGGCAGACGAATCACTTGAGGTCAGGAGTTCAAGACCAGCCTGGCCAACATGGTGAAAGCCCATCTCTACTAAAAATACAAAAATTAGCTGGGCATGTTGGTGCACACCTGTAATCCCAGTTACTTGGGAGGCTGAGGCAGGAGAATTGTTTGAATCTAGGAGGTGGAGACTGCAGTGAGCTGAGATCGTGCCACTGCACTCCAGCCTGAGTGAGAGTGCGACTCCGTCTCTAAATCAATAAAAATAAAACAGACATGGACAGTCTCACTGTAGTATATTGAAACTTAGTTTATTTACCACTTAAAATTTTTTCCTAAGAGCTTTCTAAGAACCCCCCAGTCCAGCCTGCATTGCCGGCTCAACTTTCCTGCTTACTCTTGGAGGTCAGGGAGAGGTTTCCCGGGTCCCTTTGCCATCCTTCTGTTCTCAGCACACCATTCTGGGTAAACATATCCTTTGGAGAGAAAGGGATGCCTGTCCTCCACTTCCTGCTGTGGTGTCTGAGAACCTTGACAGCCAGGAAACTTCCCCTCCTGCCCAACTGACTTCTCTTTTCCTGCCTTTAAAGTTTACAATTCTTCATTGGCAAAGCACATCTCAATTTCTTTCCCTCCTGTGGATTCCAGGCTGTTATTAGGGGCCCAACGGATTGTACTCAACTGGTTACAGTTCGGCCTGAGCCAGTGGTGAATAAGACATTGGAGAAGATAAACATGCCTTCCCCGCCGCGGAAATCAGAGCTCCAAAGCAATCTCCATGCCTCGGGTGGAGAATGACAGGTGACCTTTAACAGAACGGAGCCCAGGGTAGTTGGCATTTGAATCGAGCTCTGATGGAGATGCCCCCATTTTTGTCAGGCGCGATACTCGACCGTTCACTTAAATTTATTTCCCAGAGAAAGGCGAGAGGACAGAGACACAAGATGACTTGGAGAAATCATATTTGTTTTTCTTTACCCATAGGAGACTTTGGGAGACATCAGAGTGTACTTCAATTTTCCATCTTCCTTAGAGGCATAACTAAAGTGCTGAACTGCTGAACCCAGCACTGTGCTTTAAAAGCTTGATCCTCTGCCAGATTCAGGTGGCAGATGTCTAAAAGCTTGAAGCTCTTCTTCCTAAATATCACAGAAATTATTTAATATATAAAAAACTTTTAAGAAAAGTCTTCCACAAATAGAAGGGCAGCCTTACTTTTTGTGAGATTGTCAGACTCCAGGTATCACCTCCTTGTTGGCTTTGAGATGTCTGCAGATTCCAGGCCACCCCCACCCCATGCCAGCCACCAGACAGCAGGACACAATGCGCTGGCATTGTGACTCCTTTTCTCTCCTGGGCCTGTCTCAGGAGCGTGGATTCTAGGTCATAGGGAAAGGCTTCATGCATCCCAATAAGGATCTGCCAGGCCAGGAACTCCTCCCAGAGTGATGGAGTGGGGAGCAGGAGAAGTGGGGAGCATCCAGAAGCCAAGGGAAGAGGGGAGCCCCATGCTTCCTCTCTCCCATCCACCACTCCCTTCTCCTGCGCACCTCCCCCCCCCCCCCCCCCCCGCCAACCTTAGCACACCTACCCACTTCCTGTTTCTTAAACATGGAGTTTTTTACTCATGATGTTTCTTCTTTTGGAACATCATGGGATTTCATATAAATCTTACCTTTTTACAAGGCTTAGCTCAAATGCCACCTGCTCCAGGAAGCCTCCCCTGATGCCTCTCCTTGCCCTGCACCTCCATAAGAGTTTATTCTTCTTGAGATGGGAAGCAGCCTGATAGGACAGTGGTTAAGAAAGGGGCTCAGAAGTCAGGCAACTGGGTTGGAATCCCGGCTTGATCATTTGTGATCTGTGTGATGCTACTCAGGATATTTATCGCCCTGAACCACAGTTTCCTCCTGTGTAACACTGAAGTGACTTTATTCAGTTAGGCAACAAATATTTATGGAACGTCGATTGCAAGCAGGTACTACTCGAGTTCTTGGGACTCAAAAGGAAACAAAACCTAAGACGTTTCAGGTGTCTTACATTCTGGTTGGCACAAGAAAGTCTATAAACGCCAGATGCATAATATGGCACGTGCTATGGAGAATAAAACAGGGTAAAGGGGAATAGGGAAGACAGGCAGCTGGAAGGGAGAGGACAGGTGGTGTGTTTATAGAGGGCTGTCAGGGAAGGCCTTTCTGATGATGCTTGAAGAGAGGCTTAAATGGAGTGAGGGAATGAGCCATGGAGAGATCTAGGGAAGAGTGGTCCAGACCTAGGAACCACCGTGCAAAGGCCGAGATAGGAATGTGCTTGGCAACTTTGAGCTATATCAAGGAGGCCATTCATGGAGCAGAGAGAGACTCACAGGTGAGGTGTCACAGGTCACAGGGTCCATAGACCCTGAAGGAATTGGGCTTTTCCTTGGAGTCATGTGGGAGCCACTGTGTGAGCTTTAAGCAAATGACTGGTGGGATCCTGCCAATGTGAAAGGATCCCTAGTGAGTGGAGAATGGACTGTAGGGAGGGGGACAAGGTAGAAAGCCAGGAGCCAGGTGGGGGGCCGTTGGCAGTAATCCAGGTGGGAGGTGCTGGGGGCCTGGCCCAGGGTGGTAGCTGTGGAAGTGGTGAGAAGTCTTTTGAAGGTAGAACTGGTACTGTTGATTTGCTGTCAGACTGGATGGAGGACAGGTGAGAAAGAGAGGTGTTGAGGAGAACTCCAGGGCTTGCTGGGGCAGCGGGGAGAATGGGTGGGCCTTGTGCTGACCAGAGGAGGAGACTGAAAGAGCGGGGTTGGGAAGAGACCACGAGCTCAGTCTTGGACATGATAAGCTTGAGATGCCTCTTAGAAATCACCGGTTTCCTGGGGCTGTCATAACAAATCCCACAGACTAGGTATCTTAAACAGAAGTTTATTTATTCAGAGTCTTGGAGGCTAGAAGTCCAAGAGGAAGGTGCCAGCACGTTTGGTTTCTTCCGAGGCCTCTCACTGCATCCTCACATGGTCATCTGTCTGTGCACATGTGCCCTGGGTGCCTCTCCGCATGTCCACATCTCCTACTCTTACAAGGACTCCAGTTAGATTGGATTAGGGCCCACCCTAAGGGCCTCTTTTTAGCCTGACCACCTCTTTAAAGGCACTGTGTTCAAATACAGTCACCTTCTGAGGTACTGAGGGTTAGGGCTTCACAGATGAATTTGGGTGAACACAGTTCAACCCTAACAATATCTACACAGGATATCAAGTAGGCAGCAGGCTCTGAGTCTGGTAGTTCAGGAAGAAAAATTTGGGAATCACCAGAGTCTAATACCCAGTGAGATCTCAAAGGCAACTGAGCAACTCCTCTCATTGATGGCAGTGGCAAGAGCATTCTGGGCTGATATGGCTTGGCTGTGTCCTCACCCAAATCTCACCTCGAATTCCCATGTGTTGTGGGAGGGACCTGGTGGGAGGTAATTGAATCATGGGGGCAGGTCTTTCCCATGCTGTTCTTGTGATAGTGAATAAGTCCCATGAGATCTGAGGATTTTTTAAGGGAGCGTTTCCCTGCACAAGCTCTCTCTCTCCTTGCCTGCTGCCATCCATGTAAGGTGTGACTTGCTTCTCCTTGCCTTCCACCATGATTGTGAGGCCTCCCCACCATGTGAAACTGTGAGTCCATTAATCCTCTGTCCTGTATAAATTATCCAGTCTTAGGTATGTTTTTATTAGCAGTGCTAAAATGGACTAATACACAGGCTCTGAAAGGAAGCTCCATCCTGGCCTTTCCCCTCTGGTGACCTCACACTACACGACGCTGCTTGACAATGGCCCTGGCCATTCATAATGGAGCCACACTGCCATAACAAGGTGGGAGCCTTGAGCCGTTTGAAGGGAATTGCTGTTGGAACATTCTAGATGGATAGAGACCAGGTACTTTTCAGTTTACCTTCCTTCTGTATTCACATGTCAATCAAGTGACACCTTGGGGTTTGTTTCTCTACAAGAGGCCCTCTTTCAGTCTGTCAAGGACTCCTTGACAGCCTTATTGAGAGCCTGTGGTAGGGGCTTAAGCATATAAAGATAGAGGATCGTACAATCCAGGGAGGGTGACACATTTTCATAAATAGAATCTTGTGAAAACATCCAGAGAAAGCTGCTATGTGCAGGATTCCTGGGTCGTTCTGTTGACAGGGACATAATTCTTGGAGTATAAGCCTGACCACCATCTGCCATAGCACTTTCCTCCATAATCTCTGTCTCCTGTGGGCAGAAGGCCCAGGTCCTGGGCTGTGCACCTGGCTGACCTTTTCCCTCCTGGTCCTTCCAGCAAGACCTAGGAAAGGGTGCATCCCTCAGACCTTTCAGCTGAGGAGACTGATACCCCAAGAGGCTGAGTGTTACCCATGTCACACAGCGCATCGTGGCAGTGGAGACAGACTCTGACTCATATGGGGTCCCTGGACTCCTGTGCTCTGATCCTGTGCTCTGAGTCTTCAGGACACCCTGGCACTAAGTCCACACTTGCCCTGCTGGCTTCCCAGAGGCCTCCTGAGGCCCCATCCTCAGCCAGAGCCCTCCCCTCTCATGCTGCATTTGCCGAGGCCACCAGCAGCTCCATCCCCACTGAGATGAGATGGGGGAAGCTTCTCCACAATGAGGGAGGCCCACACCTCTGGGCCTGAGAGTGTGTAAGCTGATGCCAGGGGTTCCCCATGCACTCAGCACCTGTTTCTAGAGCCCACTGGGTTCCCAGCTCCAGGGGCTGGGGGTCAACAGGGAGCAAGACTGACCCCCATTGCTCTCCAGGGCTCCCCTTGAAGGGGCTGGCCTGATACTCTCTTCCTGGCCTTGTCCCAGCCTTGGCCTACCCTGCTGCCCACGGTGCTGCCCCAGGTCTCTGTTAAAATGGCCTCCCTTCCCAGATGATTCAGTCCTGGAAGTCACCGCTGACCCTCAGCAGGCTGCTCAAGTCACAGCCAGGGCAGGGCACGTGTGCGGGGCTGGGGCATCCCTGGTGCCCCACAGCCCGCTTTTCGGCAGGGTGTCCCCCCGCCCCTGTCCCTGCCCCTGCCAAGGTTCTGGGCCCTTTTTTCATCCTGAGATTCATAGCCATGAAAGTCAAACCCAGAGGCCCCTGGACCCCAACGAGCGGGCAGACCTCCTGTCAAGGAGGAAGTGCCAGAGGCCTAGGGAGGCTAAGGGCACCGCGCGTGGCGCCCTTGGTGAGGGCTGGGCCTCTGGACCTGGGCTCGCGGGGGGGCTGCTGTTTGTTTCTGCTTTCGCTTTTAAATGCCACATTATTTTTCTGCATCCCAGCACCCAGGCGAGGGGCATAGGTGTGACCTCACCCCCCTCCCCTAGGCCTTGCCCAGGTTCCGTTTCCTTCCCCAGTCTCATCCACGCGATGGGTGGGGACAATGGGCTGTGACGATCGATCACGACTGCCGACTGCTGTTTTTACCTGGCCGACATTGCACCCGAATCGGCTTTAACCAGATGCCCCTTTTTGCCTGGAGCCCTGGGAATGGTCCCCCCTCTCCTCTCAACAATAATTAGCCTTGTAAGACTAATGGAGGAAATCGTGTCTAATTACCCTGCTGAAGGCCCAATTATGCGATTAACATTCGTGGCTATAAGCTAATGATGAGAAGAGCCTCTCATTTGCATAGCATTAAGTTAATTGCTGGCAAGCCCAGGGGCGGACAGGGCGGTGATGGCAGGATTCTCTTTCTGAAAGGATACTAATGACCAGAGAGAATGATCCACCTGACAGCTTTATTAATTAACTGCGATCTGATTACCTACCAGGAATGGCAAGTGGCCTTGCTGAAAGGCTGGGCTTTTTGAGAAATGAGAGATGGGCGCCCTCACTGCTGAGGTTTCTAACACACGCTTTTCTGGATTAGAGGCAAGCCCCTGGCCGCGTCGAAAAGCCGCTTTAGACACATCTTCCTTTGCAGCCTTGCTGGAGCCCTTCTCTTATGCCCTTCCTTGCACATCTGCTCATTCACTCCCTCTCCCATCCACTCACCCACCCATAGTGACCCATAGCTCCCCCTTCGGGCGCCGCCGGGGACACGCAGCACAGCCTAAGGCCACTCCCCAGCAAGTGTTCAGAGAGGGATCCATTCTGGTGAGGCCCCCACTTTCCCCAGAAGTTTCGATTTGAGTCAACCTTGCTGCTGGCAAATGTCAGCAGAGAATTTCAGAGCTTGAAGAATCCTTAGAGAGCATCAGTTCGAGTCTCTTATCTGGAAAAAATTAGGGACCCAGAGAGGCTGAGGGTCTGGAGCTCAAGGTCCCAGCCAGGCATTGGCAGGGCAGGGTGGTGCCTGAACTGAGCAGGACCATTTTGCCTCTGCAGCCTCTCTTTTATCCCCTGCAGGCAGACTGTATTTGGAGATTTTGATGTTGCCTTGGGAACCCCTGCCCCTCCCCACAGTGCCTGCCCAGCCCCTTATATTTCCTGTCAGAGCGCTTACTTGCCCCTGGCCCTCCTCCCAGCCTGCTTCCCCCTCAGTGTGGGCAGGGACTGTATTGCCCTCAGTCTTTAATAAATAGATGGTTGGACTGATTAAGGAACCCTTACAGTGGTGTGGCTGGAACTCATTTTCCAGTAAATTTTAAAACATGGAGATTTTTTAACAACAAATAAAATTTTGCGTATATCCTTCTGTAACTTGCTTTTTCACTCAATAAAATATTATGGATATCTTTCCCTATCACTGTATAAAGTTATAGCTCACTAGGTGTTTGCTTAACATTAGACTGTCCAGATGTATGATGTATTTAAATACCCTCTGTTAGCAGACATTTGTTTTCTGCTTTTTTTCTGTTACAACAGCTAGCATTCATATGCGCACGCACACACACACACACACACACACGCATTTGTATTTGTTTTTGCGTTCGTTGTGATCATTTCCTTAGGAAAAACTCATAGAAATGGAATTACTGAGCCAAAGGGCATAAACAATTAAGAAGTTAATGAGTTTGATTTTTTATTGCTAGATAGTAATTGTACCTATTTACAAGGGTACATGTGATACTCTGGTACATGCATATAATGTGTAATGATCACATCGGGATATTTAAGATGTCCATCACCTTAAACATCTACCTTTGCTTTATTTTGGGAATATTTCAAATCTTCTCTCTGGCTATTTTGAAATATGCAATAAATTATTGTTAACTTTAGTCTCTCTACTGTGCTATCAAACATTAGAACTTATTTCTTCCATCTAACTATATTTTCTAACCCAGTAACTAACCTCTCTTCCCCTTCCCCAACTCCTCCCAGCCTCTGGTAACCTCATTCCACTCTTCCTCCATGAGATCAACTTTTTTGGCTCCCACATGTGAGTGAGAACATGCCATATTTGTCTTTCTGTGCCTGGCTTATTTCACTTACCATAATGACCTCCAGTTTCACACGTTACTGCAAATGACAGAATTTCATTCTTTTTCATGGTTGAATAGTACTTCATTGTATATATATATATATACACCACATTTTGTTTATCCATTCATTTGTTGATGGACACTTACATTGATTCCATATCTTGGCTATTGTGAGTAGTGCCGCACTAAACATGGGCATGCAGATATCTCTTAGGTATACTAAGTTTCCTTCTTTCAGAAACACAACCAGCAGTGGGATTATAGGATCACGTGACAGATCTATTTTTAGTTTTTGCAGAACCTCCATACTGTTTTCCATAGTAGCTGTACTAATTTGCAGCCTGCCAGCAATTTATTAGCATTCTGCTTTCTCCACATCTTCACCAGCATATATGTGTGTGTGTGTGTGTGTGTGTGTGTGTGTGTGTGTGTGTGTGTGTGTGTTTGATAATAGGTTGTTTTTTTTGAAGCAGAGTCTTGCTGTATCGCCAGGCTGGAGTGCAGTGGTGCAATCCCGGCTCACTGCAACTTCCGTTTTCCAGTTTCAAGCAATTCTCCTGCCTCAACCTCCCAAGTAGCTGGGATTACAGGCATGCACCACCATGCCCAGCTAATTTTTTGTACTTTTAGTAGAGACGGGGTTTCACCTTGTTGGCCAGGATGGTCTCGGTCTCTTGACCTCATGATCCACCCGCCTCGGCCTCCCAAAGTGCTAGGATTACAGGCGTGAGCCACTGTGCCTGGCCTGATAAATAGCTATTTTAACAGGGGTGAGATGATATCTCACTGGGGTTTTAATTTGTATTTCCATGATGATTAGTGATGTTGAATATTTATTTTCATACACCTGTTGCCCATTTGTATATCTTATTTTGAGAAATGTCTATTCAGATTATTTGCCCATGTTTTAATTGGATTCGCTACTGAGTTCCTGTATATGCTGGCTACTAATCTCTGTTTGGACGGATAGTTTGCAAATATTTCCACCAGTTCCATAGGTTGTCTCTTCACTCTTGTTTCCTTCACTATGCAGAAGTTTTTTAACTTGACACAGCCCCATTTGTTTTTGCTTTTGTTTCGTATGCTTTTGAGCTTGTATCAAAACAAAACAAAAAAAATTGCCCAGTCAATGTCCTGAAGTGTTTCCTCAATGTTTTCTTTTAGTAGTTTTGTAGGTTTGGGCCTTTTGTTTAAGTCTTCATTGCATTTTGATTTGATTTTTGTCTATGAGGAGAGATAGAAATATAGTTTCATTTTTCTGCATACAGTTATATACAGTTTTCCCAGCTGTTTGTTGAAGAGAGCTGCCCTTTCTCCACTGAATGACCTTTGTCAAAAATCAGTTGGCTATAAATACATGGACTTATTTATGGATTTCTATTCTGTTTCATTGGTCTATGTGTCTGTTTTTATGACAGAACCATGCCATTTTGGTTACTATAGCTTTGTAATATATTTGATGCCTCCAGCTTTGTTCTTTTGCTCAGAATTGTTTTAGCTATTTGGAGTGTTCCATAGTTCCATATAAATTTTAAGATTTTTTTTCTATTTCTGTGAAGAATTTCATTGGTATTTTGATAGGGATTATGTTGAATCTGTAGATTGCTTTTGGTAGTATGGTCACTTTCACAATATTAATTCTTCCAATCCATGAACATGGAATGTCTTTCCATTTTTTTGTGTGTTTGACCTCTTTAATTTCTTTCACCAGTATTTTAAAGTTTTCTTTGTAGACACCTTTTACCTCCTTGGTTAAATTTATTCTTAGGAGGCCAGGAACAGTGGGTCACACCTGTAATTCCAACACTTTGGGAGGCCAAGGCAGGAGGACTGCTTGAGCCCAGGAGTTTGAGACCAGGCTGGGCAACATAGTGAGACCTCATCTCCACTAAAAATAAAAATAAATGAGCTAGGCATGGTGGAGGTCGTTCTTTGTTCCAGTTACTCAGGAGGCTGAGGTGGGAGGACTGCTTGAGCCCAGGAGTTTGAGACCAGGCTGGGCAACATAGTGAGACCTCATCTCCACTAAAAATAAAAATAAATGAGCTAGGCATGGTGGAGCTCGTTTTTTGTTCCAGTTACTCAGGAGGCTGAGGTGGGAGGCCTGCTTGAGCCTGGAGGTTAAGGCTGCAGTTAGTCATGATCACACCACTGCACTTCATCCTGGGTGACAGATCAAGACCCTATCTCAAAAAGAAAATTTATTCTTAGGTATTTTTCATAGCAATGGTAATTGGGATTATTTCTTGATTTCTTTTTCCACCAGCTTATTGTTGGTGTATAGAAATGCTACGAATTTTTGTATGTTGTTTTTGTTCTTACAACTTTATTAAATGTGTTTATCAGTTCAAAGAGTTCTTTGGTAGAGATTTTTGGGGTTTTCTATACACAAAATCTTGCTATCTGCAAATAGGGACAATTTGACTTCCTTGTTTCCAGTTTGGATAACCTTTATTTCTTTTTTGTGTCTAATTGCTCTGGCTAGGACTTACAGTAATGTATTGAATAAGAATGGTGAGAGTGGGCATACTTGTTTTATTCCAGTTAGTAGAGGAAAAGCTTTCAACTTTACCCCATTCGGTATAACGTTAGATATTGGTTTGGTTTGTCATATATATAACCTTTATTGTGTTAAGGTATATACTCCTCTATACCTAGTTTGTTAAGGGTTTTGTTGCTGTTGTTGTTTTGTTTGTTTATTTTAGAGACAGAATCTCATCTTGCTATGTTGCCCATGCTGGTCTTGAACTCCAGGGCTCAAGTGATCCTCCCACCTCAGCTTCCCAAGTAGCTGGGAATATAGGTGTGCACCACTGTCCCCAGCTTGTTAAGGGTTTTTACCATGAAGGGATGTTGAATTTTATTAAATGATTTTTCTGCATCTATTGAGATGATCATATGGTTTTTGTCCTTCATTCTGTTGGTATGATGTACTGCATTTATTGATTTGCATATATTGAACCATCCTTGCATCCCTGATATGCACCACATGATTATGGTGGATGAGCTTTTTTTTTTTGAGACGGAGTTTCGCTGTTGTTACCCAGACTGGAGTGCAATGGCACGATCTCAGCTCACCACAACCTCCGCCTCCTGGGTTCAAGCAATTCTCCTGCCTCAGCCTCCCGAGTAGCTGGGACTACAGGCGCGCACTACCATGCCCAGCTAATTTTTGTATTTTTAGTAGAGACAGGGTTTCACCATGTTGACCAGGATGGTCTCGATCTCTTGACCTCGTGATCCACCCACCTTGGCCTCCCAAAGTGCTGGGATTATAGGCGTAAGCCACCGCACCCGGCCGTGAATGAGCTTTTGAATGTGCCACTGGATTCAATTTGCTATTATTTTGTTGAGGATTTTTGCATATATGTTCATCAGGAATGTTGGCCTATAGTTTTCTTTTTTTGTTGTATCTTTGTCTGGCTTTGGTATTAGAGTAATGCTGGCCTCATGGAATGAATTTGGATGAATTACCTCCTCTTCTATTTTGTAGAAAAGTTTGAGAAGAAATGGTACTAGGTTGATGCAAAAGGAAATGGGGTTTTGGCCATTACTTATTATTAGTTCTTCTTTAAATGTCTGGTAGAATTCAGCAGTGAAGTCATCAAGTCGTGGGCTTTTCTTTGATGGGAGACTTTTTATTACTGCTTCAATCTTGTTACCCAAAATTGGTTTGTTGAGTTTTACTATTTCCTCTGGTTCAATCTTGGTAGATTGTATGTGTCTAGGAATTTATTAATTTCTGTTAGATTTTCCATTTGTTGGTACATAGTTGTTCATAATAGTCTCCAATGATCCTTTGTATATCTGTGGTACCAGTTGCAGTGTGTCCTTTTTTGTTGCTTATTTATTTGGTCTTTTCTCTTTTTTTCTTGGCTAATCAAGCTAACTGATTTTATTTATCTTTTTCAAAAATACTGATGTCATTTTATTGATCGTTTGTATTTTTCTTTTGGTTTTAACTTATTTCTGCTCTGATCTTGTGCTTTTGTTCTTGTTTTTCTGTTTTTGAGATAGCGTCTGGCCCTGTTGCCCAGGCTGGAGAGCAGTGGCGTGATCTCAGCTCACTGCAACGTTTGCCTCCCAGGCTCACGTTATCCCCCCACCACAGCATCCTGAGTAGCTAGGACTATAGGTGCACACAAACACACCCAGAGAATTTTTTTAAATTATTTTTTGGTAGAGACAGGGTTTCACCTTGTTGCCTAGGCTGGTCTTGAACTCCTGGACTCAAGTAATCCACCCACCTCGGCTTCCCAAAGTGCTAGGATTATAGGCATGAGCCATTGCACCCGGCCTGCTCTGATCTTTATTATTTATTTTCTTGTGCTAATTTGGGGTGGAGTTAGTTTTTGCTTTTCTGTTTCCTTGAAATGCAACATTAGGTTATTTGAAATCTTCCTACTTCTTTTTGATGTTGGTGTTTATTACTATAAACTTCCTTCTTAATACTGCATTTGCTGTACCCCATAGGCTTTGGGAATATTAAAAGAAAAACTTTGGACACATTGAATTTAGCAGACTTTAATTGAGCAAAGAACAATTCATGAATTGGGCAGCCCCCCACACCAGAATAGGCTCAGAATGACTCCAGCGCCGCCAAGTGTCTGGAGTGGATTTATGGACAGAAAAAGGAAAGTGACATGACATACTGAAAATCAAAACAAGGTACAGAAACAACTGGATTGATTATAGCTTGGCATTTGCCTTATTTGAATACGGTTTGAACAGTTGGCTGCCTTAGTTGGCCAAAATTTGGTGACAGGTATGAAAATAAGTTACAGTCTATTTACACATCTAGTTAGGTTACAGCTTACTACGTGTAAAGCAACCTTTAGGCCAAACTTAAAATATGTAAGGCGGCAGCTTTAGGCTAAACTTCATTGAGGAGTATGTGTTTCTGTTTTCCTGTATTTCAAAAAAATTTTAAATTTCCTCTTTAATTTCTTCATCGACCCACTGGTTGTTCTGGAGCATATTGTTTAATCTCCGTGTATTTGTACAGTTTCAAAAGCTCCTCTTGTTATTGACTTCTAGTTTTATGCCATTGCGGTCAGAAAAGATACTTGATAGGAAATGAATTCTCTAAAATTTATTATGACTTTCCCCCCAAAGCAAGGCACACTCCAGCAGTAGCTCTAGCTTCAAGATGGTGTTGTACAGCAGCTGGCAGGCTGCAGTGGCAGGGCACTGTGTCACCTCTTTCTCTAGGGGAGCGCAGCTGTGCAGACTCTAGGCAGCTCTCTGCATGGGCATCAGGCCTATGAGGACCCCAGTGGTGAGTGCTGTAGGTGTCCAAAGGGTTGGTGGGAGCTGCTGGAATCTCCTTTTCTACCTTTTCACTGTATGAAGACGTTCCTCCTGGTTCCTGGCTGACCTTGGCTGAAGGATGGGCAGTGGAGTCCTGCTGTTTCCTTCCTTTTTCTTTTTTTGAGACAGAGTCTCGCTCTGTCGCCCAGGCTGGAGGGCAGTGGTGTGATCTCAGCTCACTGCAACCTCCGCCTCCCTGGTGCAAGCGATTCTCCTGCCTCTGCCTCCCAAGTAGCTGGGATTACAGGCATGCACCACCATGCCTGACTAATTTTTGCATTTTTAGTAGAGACGGGGTTTCTCCATATTGGCCAGGCTGGTCTGGAACTCCTGACCTCAGGCGATCTGCGTGCCTTGGCCTCCCAAAGTGCTGGGATTGTTTCCTTCCATTTTCTGTGTGTCTGTCCAGAGTTTCTGTGCTCATCAGGGTTTCTGTTTCTCCTTTGATGGACTCCAGGGCTCACCCCTTTATTTGTTTTCATTTAAATGTAGTTGTTTATTCACGGCTCGGCTGTCTTTGTGGAAGGGAGTGCTAAGAGGCCTCTGGCCAAACAGCCACTCACTGGGGTCACTCCAGCATCATCTGCTTTGACTTTTTAATTGAAAAGAGTCACACATTGAAGGAATATAAATGGTATTCAGTGAAAAATAAATCTCAAAAGAAGAACAGTTGAAAATTAATGATCTAAGCCTCTGACCTGGGTTAAAAAAAAATCACTAAACTCAAAGAGTAGCAGGAGAGAGAACAGAAGCCAATGGAATAGGAAGCAGAGTTTGAGTAGAGCAAAAGTGGGCTCCTTGGCAAAATTAATAAAGCTGACTAATCTCTGGCAATATTGATCAATTAAAAAAAGAAAGAATTGCCAGGCACAGTGGCTCATGTCTG
Source organism: Callithrix jacchus (assembly GCF_049354715.1). Lineage (NCBI taxonomy): Eukaryota > Metazoa > Chordata > Mammalia > Primates > Cebidae > Callithrix > Callithrix jacchus. Next base: position 181,346,314 of record NC_133502.1, on the reverse strand, counting down.
TAATCCCAGGACTTTGGGAGGCTGAGGCGGGCGGATCACTTATGGCCAGGAGTTTGAGACCAGATTTGCCAACATGTTGAAACCCCATGTCTACAAAATATACCAAAATTAGCCGGGTGTGGTAGCGTGCAGCTGTAGTCCCAGCTACTCAGCAGGCTGAGGCACAAGAATCGCTTGAACCGGGGATGTGGAGGTTGCAATGAGGTGAGATTGTGCCAGTGCACTCCAGCCTGGGCAACAGAATGAGACTTTGTCTCAAAATGAAAGAAAGAGAGAAAGAGAGGAAAAAAAGAAAAGAAGAATGAGAGAGGGGGAGGGAAGGAAAGAGGGAGGAAGAAAGAAAGGGAAGAATGAACAGATTGACATATTTGAAATGAAAATGAGAACAAACTCATTTTGATAATAAATATAGTAACAAGGCTGGGCGCGGTGGCTCAAGCCTGTAATCCTAGCACTTTGGGAGGCCGAGGCGGGTGGATCACGAGGTCAACAGATCGAGACCATCCTGGTCAACATGGTGAAACCCCGTCTCTACTAAAAATTACAAAAAATTAGCTGGGCACGGTGGTGCGTGCCTGTAATCCCAGCTACTCGGGAGGCTGAGGCAGGAGAATTGCCTGAACCCAGGGGGCGGAGGTTGCGGTGAGCTGAGATTGCGCCATTGCACTCCAGCCTGGGTAACAAGAACGAAACTCCGTCTCAAAAAATATATATATATATAGTAACAAATATAACAGATTATAAGGATAGGAAAAATATTGTGAACAACTTTATGATAGTAAATTTGGAAACATGAATGAAATAGATAAATTCATAGGAAAATGAATTTTCTATGAATTATTGCCAACATTCCCCTTTTTCTATGAATTATTGCCAACATGTTGAAACATCCCCAGATGGAAGAAGGAAAAACATCCCCAGATGTTTCAACATGTTGGCAATAATGCTATAAGAAGAAATAGAGGCCAGGCGCAGTGGCTCACACCTGTAATCCCAGCACTTTGGGAGGCTGAAGTGGGCGGATCACATGAGGCCAAGAGTTTGAGACCAGACTTGCCAACATGGTGAGACCCCGTCTCTACTAAAAATACCAGAATTAGCTGGGCATGGTGGCACATGCCTATAATCCCAGCTACTTGAGTGGCTGAGGCAGGAGAATTGCTTGAACCTGGGAGGCAAAAGTGGCAGTGAGCCAAGATTGCGCCATTGCACTCTAGCCTGAGCGACCAAGTGAGACCCTGTCTCAAAAAAAAAAAAAAAAAGAAGGAAAAGAAACAGAAAAATCCCAAGTCTTGTAACTATTAAATAAATTGAATCATAAAAGTAAAATCTTCCCTTCCCTTAAACTCTAGGCCCAGATGCCTTTTACAGGTGAAATCTACCAAAATATTCAAGGAATTGATTATTCCCATTGTGAGCAAAATCTTTTTAGAAAACAGAAAAAGAGGAAACATATCACAATATATTTAATAAGATCAATAAAGTCTTAATGTGAGACCCAAAGATAATATAAGTAAGAAAAGTTACAGGGCAATGTTATTAATAAATATAGTTGCCAAAAAATCTTGAACAAAATATTAGCAAATCCAATCCAGGATGATTCAACTTTAGAAAACGTGTTACTTGAATTCACCATAATAAGAAAGTAAAGAAAAAGAGATATGGCTATTTCAATAGATGAAGACAAAGCATTGGATAAAATTAAATATCTATTCATGCTTTTAAAATTCTTGGCTATAAACCGAAGGGAATTTCTTTAACCTGATAAAAGATACCTTCCCAAACTATAGCAAACATAGGTCTTAGTGGTGAAATGTTAGCAGCATGCCCTTTAAAACCAAGCATAAGACAAGGATTCTCCCATCATCATTTCTATGAAACATTATTAAACAGTTCAGTAAAGACAAGAAAAGTAAATAAAAGCTACGGATGTGGAATAGAAGGACCAAAGTCATTATTGGCAGATGTTATGATTATTTACATTAAGAAAGCCCCAAAGAATCTATGGAGTACTTATTGTATTACTAAGAGTTTAGCAAGGTTACCAACTAAAAGATCAGTAATTAAAGATCCAAAACTTATTTCCACTTTCTTTGGCAACAAAGAGTTGGAAAATGTAAAATTAAGATAATAATCAACAACATCGACCAGGCCCCGCAGCCTGAGCCTGTGGTCTCAGCTACTGGGAGGCTGAGGCAAGAGGATCACTTAAGCCCAGGAGTCAGGGCTGCAGGAGCTATCATCACATCACTGCACTCCAGCCTGGGCAACACAGCAAGACCCTATCTCAAAAAAATGTATTTAACAACGTATAGCAGAAGAAAAGTGTACACTAAAATATACATAATTAAAGATGTAACAAGTCCTTTACTGGAAAAATGTTGTAAAATTATTATTTTTTTCTCTTTTTTTGAGACGGAGTTTCACTCTTGTTACCCAGGCTAGAGTGCAATGGCGCGATCTCGGCTCACCGCAACCTCCGCCTCCTGGGTTCAAGAAATTCTCCTGCCTCAGCCTCCTGAGTAGCTGGGACTACAGGCTTGCACCACCATGCCCAGCTAATTTTTGTATTTTTAGTAGAGACGGGTTTCACCTTGTTGACCAGGATGGTCTCAATCTCTTGACCTTGTGATCTGCCTGCCTCAGCCTCCCAAAGTGCTGGGATTACAGGCATGAGCCACTGCGCCTGGCCTGTTGTAAAATTATTAAAAGGCATTTAAGAATCCCTAAAAGGGAGACAATGTCTTGGTCATGGTTAGGGAGGCTCATATTAGAAAGATGTCACCACTCTCCAGACTGATCATAGACCCAGTGGAATCACAATTCGGATTTCTCAATCGGTGGTGGTGCTTGTTTTTGATGCAACTTGCTGTGCTCATTCTGCATTTTACATAGAAGAGCAAAGAGTTAAAAATTTATCAAGTTATTTCTGAAGAAGGATAAAATGGGCAGACTTGCCCTCTCAAATATCTATTTATTTTAAAATCATTAAGACACTGAGTTGGCCGGGTGCAGTGGCTCATGCCTGTAATCCCAGCACTTTGGGAGGCCAAGGTGGGAAGATCATGTGGTCAAGAGATCAAGACCATCCTGGCCGACATGGTGAAAGCCCATCTCTACTAAAAAATACGAAAAAATTAGCTGGGCATGGTGGCGTGCACCTGCAGTCCCAGCTACTTGGGAGGCTGAGGTAGGAGAATTGCTTGAACCCAGGATGGGGAGACTGCAGTGAGCAGAGATTGCGCCATTGCACTCCAGCCTGGAGCCTGGTGACAGAGCAAGACTCCATCTCAAAAAAAAAACATTGAGGCGTTAGCACTAAATTAGATCTACTAACCAATGAAACAACACAGATCCTAGAAACACTCACGCTTGTATGGACGCTTGATAATGGCAGAGGTGGCACACAGAGCAGTGGGAAAGATGGATTTTCCAGTAAATGATGCTGGCACAATTGGGTACCCATGTAGGGAAAAATTATCTTAGGCAGCTACTTGCCCTATACGTAACAATCAATTCCAGGTAGTTTAAAAGCTTAAATGTGAAGGAAAAAACTTTAAAACCTTGTAGAAGGGGCGAGGTGTGGTGGCTCATGCCTATAATCCCAGCACGTTGGGAGGCTGAGGCGGGTGGATCACGAGGTCATGATATCAAGACCACTCTGGCCAAAATGGTGAAACCCCATCTTTATTAAAAAAAAAAAAAAAAAAAAAAAAACCTAGCCAGGTGTGGTGGTGCACGCCTGCAATCCCAGCTACTCAGGAGGCTGAGGCAGGAGAATCACTTGAACCCAGGAGGCGGAGGTTGCAGTGAGCCAAGATCACGCCAGTGTACTCCAGCCTGGGTGACAGAGTGAGACTTTGTCTCAAAATAAATAAATAAATATCAAACCTTGTAGAAGAACATATAGGAAACTATCTTATGATCTTGGGATAGAGAAGTCTTCCTAAAATAAGACTCAAAGAGCATAAACAACAAAGGAAAATAAATACATTTGACTATATTATAATTGACAACTTTTATTAAGCAAAAGGCAATTATCTGAAGAACGAAAAGACTCAAACTGGGATAGGCTAGTTGCAATCAAAACAGGGTTAGTATCCAGAATTTATAAAGAACTATAAATGAATGAGATAAAGCATGCTTAATACAAAAATGGGCAAAAAAAGCAGGACCAGACCATACAATTCTGGGAGTATACTGAAACCTCTGGAGTTGTATTTTTTTTTTTATTTTGAGACAGGGTCTCACTATGTCACTCAGGCTGGAGTACAGTGGTGCAATCATAGCTCACTGCAGCCTCGACATCCCTAGTTCAAGCAGTCCTCCCACCTTGGCCTCCCTAGTAGCTGGGAATACAGGTGCATGCTACCACACAAGGCCAATTTTTGTATTTTTTTGTAGAAACAGGGTTTTGCCGTATTGTCCAGCCTGGTCTTGAACTCTAGGGCTTAAACGATCCTCTCACCTCAGCCTCCCAAATTGCTGGAATTACAGGTGTGCACTGCCATGCCCAGCTGGAATTGTACACTGTAAATAAGTGAATTTTGTGGTGCCTGAATTATATCTCAGTAAGGCTGTTTTCATTCGTTTGTTTTGTTTTTTTAAGACATGAACATGTATTTCACAAAAGAAAAAACACCAATGGCCAAAAATAAAAAGTTGCTAAACCTCATTAGAAAATGGAAAATTTGGTGGCTCATGCCTGTAATCCCAACACTTCAGGAGGCTGAGGCAGGCAGATCCTTGAGTTCAGGAGTTACAGTAGAGATGGCAAAAAACCATCTCTACTAAAAATACAAAAAAAAAAAAAAATTAGCCAGGTGTGGTGGCGGGCACCTGTGGTCCCAGGTACCAGGAGGTTGAGGCAAGAGAATCGTTTGAACCTGGGAAGCAGACGTTGCAGAGAGCTGAGATCTCACCATTGCACTCCAGCCTGGGTGACAGAGCCAGACCCTGTCTCAAAAATAATAAACAAACAAAAAAGAAAATGGAAAATACCACTTTAAATCATAATGGAACAGTGTCTTGTTCCTACCAGCTTGTCAAACATTAAGTACTGATGAGGATATGGATGAGTGGGAAGCCCTGCGGAAGAATGTTTAGACGTTTTCTTTCTTTCACTTTGCAAACAGCGCTGTCATAAACACCCTGTATGTATGGCCCTGCATTTCATCTGATCCTTTCTCCAGATTAAAGCCCTGAAAGGGAACCGTAGTTGCACTTCTGCTTTCAGTGGGTGCCACCAAAGTGCTCAAGAGCTCCTGATTGTACGGGTGGCAAAGAATTGGACGACTGAAAGTCATGGAGGCTTTGGAAAACACTGAAACGCCCAAGAAACAAAGGCTTCATCTAAGTTGGGTGATGCCACGTTGCAGACCATGAGGACATCAGGACAGCGATGTCAGAGATGCCCCCGGAGCCATAAAAACCACAGCCCTGCCCAAGTTAGCAGCCCAGTTCAGTGGAATTGCCTGCCTGTGCTCAAGCTGTGCAATGTTTAACATCATGAAACTTTTTTTTTTTGAGACGGAGTTTTGCTCTTGTTGCCCAGACTGGGGCGCAATGGTGTGGTCTCGGTTCACCGCAACCTCCACTTCCTGGGTTCAAGCGATTATCCTGCCTCAGCCTCTGAGTAGCTGGGATTACAGGCACCCACAATCATGTCCAGCTAATTTTGTGTTTTTTTGGTAGAGACGGGGTTTCTCCATGTTGGTCAGGCTGGTCTCGAATTCCCAACCTCAGGTGATACGCCCGCCTCAGCCTCCCAAAGTGCTGGGGTTACAGGCTTGAGCCACCGCACCTGGCCAACATCATGAAACTTAAGCTTTAGGGAGCTTTTTTTTTCCTTAGGATCAACGATGGATTTAAAATATCCCGAAATGTTTTCTTTCAAGAATTGCCATATTACCCACAGCAATTCCATTTTGATATACAGATAGAGTGTTTCCATAATGACAATTCCTTCCATTTTTAGTGTTTTGAGCTAGCCAAGAGGGAACAGAAAGGGCAAAGGCCTGGAAACAGGAACCAGATCCCCCTCTGCAGCCACCACCTTTCGGAGCCTCAGTTTCTTCACTTGCAATTTGGAATTAGTAGTACACACTGTGTAAAGTTGCGGTGAGGTTCAGTTAGGTAGTGCATACAGGTAAATGTGAGTGAATAATAAATTGTAACAGGTGTGTTCCAGCTCAATGTTCTTTCTATATTTCCCATACAGGATCAAATTAACCAATAGGCCCCCAGCATAGCCCAGATTGTTCTATAAAAGAGTTGGTACCACTCATCAGAGGAAAAAATGGCCTTTTTCTCTTTGTCTTCTTCATCTGCCATGGGATGGCAAGCCCTCCTTTCCCAGAGGCCAATGGGTTAGAAACCCGCCTCGTTGGTGCAGTGAGGGTGAGGGGGAACTGTCCTATCCTTGTCCTGCTTCTGAACCCTCTGACCATCCCAGTGAGCTGTGGAAGCTTCTCTCCCGCAAACGGTGGGAATTACCAGGCCCCTGTGGCAGTTCTGGATTGAAATGTCAGTCACCCTGGCTGCCCCTGGACACACGCGTTCCGTTGTCATCTGTCAGGTGCCGACAGCAACTGCTGCAGTGTAATAGAGACAAATGTAGCACCAAACTGGAATGCGACGATTCTGAAATTATGTCTTTAATTCACAACTGGTATGGAGTGCTCATAAAATCTTGATCATGATAGAGAGGCAATAAACATTTGAGAACATAAATATTTGGGGAGGAAATGGCTTTGTGAAACATTTAGTTGTGGAGTAGTTAGAAGAACAGAGAAAATCAGCCAGGCAGAACTCTCTAGACACCAATCTGGTGAGTTATAGATGTAGGGTTGATAATGATCTTGAGTGAGTCGTTTTATGGGTGTGCGGAATTCACCACTCTCTAAAGGGGTGGATGTGATAATGGTGCCTGCTCGCAGGGTGTGATGAGAAATAAATTAGGTGATATGCGTCCAGTGCTTAAGAAGCCCATTTTGAGCTCCAAAGAGTGGGACCATTCAGTGGCCTCTGCTTGGTCAGAAAGAGTCAGGTCAGTGCGATGCCGGCATTTTCGGTGAGACGGTGGTTCAGATTCTTTTTGCACTTCGGAGTGTGGCCTGTCCTTTCACCTTGGCAAAACGTAGATTTGTTATCAGTGCAGAAGGTGGTTTGAAAGGAATTTGTTACCATGAACAGTGAATTTTTAGGTATGCAAATGATCACTTAAGAAATGTCTTTGCAGGTTGCAGGCGCCCTCCCTCTGGCTCCCTGCCTGGCTTTCAGAGCCGAGCTCCACACCTCAAGGCGCCTCCAGGAGAGGGTTGAGCCCAGCGGCAGCCTCCCCCAGACACTGCAGAAGGCAGAATGGCTTAAACTGCGGGCCTCAAAGCTTTGTCTCTAGAACCTGGGAGCTTCATTTGGGGAGGAGAATTCTTTTCTACACAAGAATGAGCTGCTCTTTTTGTACTTCCTGTGAGAAGAAAACAAAGGGAAATGGAATTTATGTAGACCAATAAGAGTCTGGACAAAAAGAACTTTTTGTTTTTTAGATGGAGTTTTGTTCTGTCGCCCAGGCTGGAGTGCAGTGGCGCAATCTCAGCTCACTGCAAGCTTCGCCTCCCAGATTCAAGTAATTCTCCTGCCTCAGCCTCCCATGTAGCTGGGACTACAGGTGCGTACCACCATGCACAGCTAGTTTTTGTATTTTTAGTAGAGAGAGAGTTTCACCATGTTGGCCACAATGGTCTCTTTCCCTTGACCTTATGACCTGCCTGCTTTGGCCTCCCAAAGTGCAGGCGTGAGCCACCGGTGTCTGTAAAGATGGCAAGGGCGGGAAAGCTAAGGGCAGCTGAGGAGTACACCCCTTTTTAAAATAAATATTTGAGGCCAGGTGTGGTTGCTCATGCCTTTAATTCTAATACTTTGGGAGGCTGAGGCAGGTGGATCACTTGAAGTCAGGAGTTTGAGACCACCCTGGCTGGCCAACATGGTGAAACCCCATCTCTACTAAAAATACAAAATTAGCTGGGCGTGGTGGCGCGCGCCTGTAATCCCAGCTACTCGGGAAGCTGAGGCAGGAGAATCACTTGAACCTGGGAGGCAGTTGCAGTGAGCTGAGATCGCATCATTGTACTCCAGCCTGGGCAACAAGAGCAAAACTCCATCTCAAAAAACAACAGGAACAATCTGCAGTCACTGGCCTGAGGCAACTCTGCCTGTGAAATTAGAGGGCTCCTGGTGTTCTCTTTGGCCCTGGGATGCTATAATACAACAGCTACTGGGGCCACCACTTCTATAGCTGGTGATTTATGGCTCTCAGCAAATAGGAAGATCATGTATTCATTCAGCAAACTCTGGTTAAACCCTGTGATGAGGGCTGTGTGCACACCGTGCAGGCACTGGAGGTACAAAGGCGGGAGTGAGGCGCGCTCCTCCCCTCCATGGTGCCTCCCCCAGAAGCTCGCCTCTAGCAGAACAGATTTGGACACAACTAACTACTGTCCTTGACAGTGAGCATGCTCTTTGAGGTTTGCCTTAGAGTCAGTGCAGTCAGGTGGGAAGGGTTGAGGAGAGAGGGTGCTTGACTGGCAGCATTATCCCCTGGCGTGGTTCTTGGGGTACAGGGTAGGGTACCTAGGAGATACCATAAACAAGAAAGCAGCTGAGGGGGTTCTGGGACACAGTAGCGTTCTAGGTCCCTGACACATGGAAAATAGGAAAACCATCGAATCTTTTAGACAACCAAGTTATAGTCCAAATACCCCGGCATGATAGCATGTGCTTGTTCCTGTCAGCTACCAGAAGGGAAGATGCTGATATTTATCAGCAGGGAATGGCTGATCGGGTCAGTGGTAATGTTTTGGCCATAAGGCCTTTTTCTTTAAGTGGTTGGAGAAAAATGAAATCAATTTGGAAACTGTTGGTTCCTGATATGAGTTAGGCATGGCTCAGGGAGGGAGAGGAGGAAAAACTGCATTTGGCTCAAGTGTCCTCCCGGGAACAGTGGCAGGAGGAAGCCACATCACAGAGAGGGCAGTGGCAAGAGGAATGGGCACTGAAAGTTTCACCCTTCACAACGGAAACTGGATATGAAAGCGGGGCAGCCTGATATGTTTCCAATCAGGCAGAGATGGGGGCTGATCCTGTTCTCTCATTCACACACGTGCTGATCTTCCAGGAACATCAGGATCACTGGTGATTCATGCCAGTGTGACAAGCTAGGTGCCCACACCTCTCAAAGGCCTGCTGGATGTCACCTTGGGCTCACACGGCAGTACGCTGATTTGGCTCCATCATGGGTCCCGTTTGGGTCTGCAGTCCTGCTCAAAGATGATGAAATGCAAATAGGCATTTCTATCCCAAACTGAAATACATCTCTGTGCTTGCTTGTGGCCAAGGCACTTCAAAAACATGAAAGAAGGTCATCTGCTTCCCCTCTCCTGGCCTTGCCTGTTAGGCCGTCTCCTGGTAGCGGTCGCTGCAGAGATCCTGAGTGAGTCCTTTAGAGACAGGCAGCGTGGTGTGAGGGCAAAGAGCTGCCTTCTGGTCCCGTGCTCAGGGCTCCAGTGCCCTTTGTGAGTTGCACTGTCTCAATAACTTACTTCACCTGGAAGGCCCCTTCTCCATCATAAAATAGAGGCTATGATGGGACCTAACTCAGACAGCAGTGGAGAGACTGGATGAGTAAATACAAAGAGGGGGCCTTTGTGCATGCTCCCTGCGATCTCCAGTGTCACCTGAGGCTGCGAGGTTGGGACATGAGAGCACTTGTCTCCTGCCCACTTGTCTCCTGTCCGTAGTGAACATGGAGGGGCTTCATGTTCTCCACAGGGGGGATCCCCTCACTGTGATGGTGCCCTTCCGCCCCAGCTGGGTCACCCTGGGGATGACCCATACTCTCCAGCAAAGAAGCTGGTTTAAAGCCACCAGTGTGAGCCTGTGCCAGGGGCCCTTCCCTACCAGGACGTGAGGACCTGGGGATTAGTCCAGGGATGGCTTCAGCCCCCGCACTCGTGAGGTCTGTCTGCCCCAGCCACCCCAAATAAACACATCATCTAAGCAAACAGAGTGTGCAGCTTTGTGGACATGTCCCATGAGCAGTTCTAACTGCTGCCCCTAAGCCCTTCCCAGATAGGACTTGTGGGGACCCTGTCAGTGGGGCAGGTGAGGGTCAGGGCTGCCTGCCTCCAAGCCCACATCCTGCAGGGCCAGCCTCAGCCACGGGCAGGGCATGGATGGGGGTGGTTCTTGGCGACAGAGCGGCAAGATGAGAGCACCCAGAACTGGCCGGCTTACCGAGGGGGTCATGGGGAAGTTACTTTATGTCTCTGACCCTCAGGTTCCCCAGGACTAAAGGAGGTCTGCAGTAGCCTGGCTCCTTCCTCGTGGAAATGCGGCATGATTCCCCAGTGTGGAGTGCTTAGCTCGGAGCCCAGTGTGGCAGCTGCCATTCCTAGCAGTAAGGGAAGGACTCACACGTCAGTTTGGTCACCCCACAAGTATTTATCGTAGGCTTCTCTTTGCCCTGCACCATTCCAGATGCTGGGGCTACAGAAACAAGCAAAATGTTCCCATAAGAGGAGGCAGACATTCGACAAATAAGAGGAGGAAAAATACCTGCTAGGACAGAATGCTTTATGTGGAGTTAAAATGCCATGGCATGATGAAGTAGGGACAAGGTGACTGGTTTGGATGCGCTGGCCAGGGAAGGTGCCTCTGAGGAGTGCTGCTTTAAGCTCAGACTTGAATGGAAAGAAGGAGCCAGTGTGGGAGGAGGGAGGAAGAGCTCTGCAGGTGGGGTGGGTGGGGGGCAGCCAGCGCCCGTGTCCTGGGCCAGGGGCAGCCAGGCCTATGCCAGGAGAGCTGGGGGAAGGGAAGCCACTAAAGGAACAAGGTGGGGTAGGGTGTGGCGATGGTGGTTATTTCACACATTTTATTACACAGGGCATCTACTTATTGTAGAAAAGTTAGAAAATGTTGCTAAGTACAAATATTTCCAATACCCAAAGATAATAAATGTTGATATTTGGGTATATGTCTATTCCAACATTTTAAAAACTACTCTATAAAAACAGGGACTTGGCTGGGCGTGGTGGCTCATGCCTATAATCCTGGCACTTTGAGAGGCCAAGGAGGGCAAATCATTTCAGGTCAGGAGTTCGAGACCAGTCTGACCAACATGGTAAAACCCCATCTCTACGAAAAACACAGCAATTAACTGGGCATGGTGGCATACACCTGTAATCCCAGCTACTTGTGGGGCTGAGGCAGGAGTGCTGCTTGAACCCGGCGGGTGGAGGTTGCAGTGAGCCCAGATTGCACTACTGTACTCAAGCCTGGGGACAGAGCGAGACTCCATCTCAAAAAATAAATAATAAAAATAAAAACAGGGTCTTAATTGCACGTATCATACCACAGCCTTGTCTTCTGCGGCATATACCGTGAACCACGTTCACAAACACTGCCCCCAGCCTCACTGTCAGTGACTGCATAGTACGCCTTTGAGAGCGTTTGTGCTCGTCAGTCCACACACATAGACCAGGGTTATCACAGGGTGATGGCCCTGGGGGTAGATGCCACCAGGATGTCTCAGGCTTCTTGGCTGGAATAGTAGATTTAACTCACAAACAACTAGCAAAACCCAAAAGTTGTTGGGTTTTGTTTTTGTTTTTTAGTTGGAGTCTCGCTCTGTAGCCCAGGTTGGAGTGCACTGGCATTATCTCGGCTCATTGCAACCTCTGCTTTAGGGGTTCAAGCGGTTCTCCTGCCTCAGCCTCCTGAGTAGCTGGGATTACAGGTGCCCGCCACCACACCCGGCTAATTTTTGTATTTTTAGTAGAAATGGGATTTCACCATGTTGGTCAGGCTGGTCTTGAACTCCTGACCTCAAATGATCCACCCACCTCGGCCTCCCAGAGTGCTGGGATTACAGGTATGAGCCACAGCACCCAGCCTAAAACCCAGAAGTTTTAAATTGCAGTCCTGTGTACCTGGCCAAAGACATGGAAAAGCTTTATCTAGAAATTCAGGTTTCACCTCCTTGGGTCAGTTCACTTAAGAAGTTTAACCTGGGAGCATAACCCAGATAAACAGTTTAACCCTGGATTCTTTTCTGCAGGCAGTTAGTGGAGGCTTCTCTTGACCTGGCCAAGCCACAGGGCTGGCCTCTGGGTTAGGCCTTCCAAACGGTGACCTTTACCCCCGCAAATCCAGGTTTTTTCCCATTGCAGAGTCAAGTCCAGGGTAAAACTTGTACCTAATTTCCATTGGTATCTCTGGATGCAGCCTGATGTTAGGTGCAGATTCGGAAGGGCAGGGAATCTAAGGGAAGGTCTTTCTGAAGCTGCTTTCGTGGGGGAGCTCCCATCCTGTTGGGATTCACCAGATGGAGTCTATTTGAAGCACTAGAATCTGAACCCTTGTCTTTGCTAGTCCACAGGTAAGAGCTTCTGATCCTATTTAGAAATTTGAGAAGAAAGCATGGTTTTCCTGGAATGAAAGCTCAGAGGGATGTCCCAGAGTTGGAACATTCAGGGAAGTTCTTGGAATTGTGCTGGGAAGGCCACATAGGTGTGTCTCCTGTTGGCCTCTGCTGCCTCCATGCAAGACAGAAAGATGTGTAGAAGAAATGAAGAGGGCCAGGCATGGTGGCTCACACTTGTAATCCGAGCATTTTGGGAGGCCAAAGTGGGTGGATCACCTGAGGTCAGGAGTTCAAGACCAGCCTGGCCAACATGGTAAAACCCTGTCTCTACTAAAAATACAAAAATTAGCTGGGTATAGTGGTGCACGCCTGTAATCCCAGCTACTCGGAAGGCTGAGGCAGGAGAATCACTTGAACCTGGGAGGCAGTGATTGCAATGAGTGGAGATGGCGCCATTGCACTCCAGCGTAGGTGACAGAGGACATGAGAAGAGGTGAAGGAAGAGAGGCTGGTTCAGGGGTGGGTACAGAGAAGCAAGAAGCTTGGTGTCTCAGGGCCTCCCAGGCCTCCCCCAGATGCCTACACATGGCAGAAACTCAATAAAAGTGTGCTGTCAGTATCTCAAGGAAAGGAAGACAAAGAAGTAAAAAGATGGCAAGTGCATGCCCACCCCACAGCTGGACCCACAGCCTCCTGCAGCAGTGGCTGTTCTCCGTGTCAGTTCTGAGGGCTCCTGGCCGCAGGCTTTCCTGCTCATTCCGTCAACTGCCCTCGGCTCCAATCCATCCTTGTAAGAGCCTGCCTCCCTTCTGAGGACAAGCTTCTTGAAGGCAACATAATTTAGTCAATGAACATTTATGGGGCACCTACTGTGTGCCAGGCGCTATTCTAGGTGCTGACAAGAGTGCGGAGAGCAGTGCAGACACATTGTATGCCTTCAGGGGCAGTGCCAGGGGCAGACAGTAAACATAAGTCTGTGTGTCCTCTCCCAGGGGGAGGGCTGTAAGGAGGACAAAGCAGGCCGCGTGAGAGACACAGGGTGCTGCTCTCCACTCGGGCGGGGAGACAGCAACATCCAAGTCCTGAGCAAAGCGAGGGCTAGCCCTGGCCAGCCGAGAGGCGAACGTCCCAGTCCAAGGGGCAGACGAGCAGGCTCCAGGATGACAAGGAGGCCATGCGGCCAGGAGACAGGAGCAAGGGGCAGTGGAGGGGAGCGAGAGGTCTGTGAGCAGTTGACACCAAGACCTGAGCCCAGCAGATGGGAACCGTTCCGTCAGTTCATCTTGAAAACAATAATCGAAAGCATAGTTCTTGGAAAAAAGAAATTAAAAAAGAAAAAAAGCTAAAATTAAATAAAAAAAAAAAGAATTGAAAGCAAAAGGGAAAGTATCAGAGTCAGGTGAGGGATGGACTCTTGAATCAGGTAGACCTGGTTGGAATCTGGCTGTGCCCTTGTGGCATCTCAGCCTTGGGCACTTTCCTTCCTCCCTGTGAACTTCTGTTTTCTCATCTGTAAAATGGGGCTAGTTATAGAACTACTTCAGAATGTTGTTCATGAAGAGTAAATATGACCTCAGAAACATGCTAGATGGACGAAGTCAGCCACAGAAAGTCCTATGTTGTGTGTTGTCATTTATTTGGAATGTGCAGGACATGTAGATCCCTGGAGACAGCTGCAGGGGAATGGCTGCTATGGACTGGCAAGAGGGGGTTCAGGAGTGACTGCTTCCAGAGGATGGGGTCTCCTTTTAGGGTGGGGAAAATGTTTTAGAACTAGATGGAGGCAGTGGTTGTACAACGTTGTGAATATACTAAATGCCACTGTTTAAATGCACAGTTTAAAATAGTGAATCTATGCTCTGTGAATTTCACATCAATCTAAATAAAAATTCGCGATGAACAAATCTGTCTCAAGAAAAAAAAAAACGAGTAAATATGGAGCACTTAAGAGAGTCCCTGCATGTGGGAAACAGCAACGCAGCCCAGCAGTTTCTGCCCTGGATGTTGGAGTCCAGCAGCTATGAGTCTCAAGTTCTTCCGGGTCACTCACCAGATGATAGCAGGGCAATCTGCCTCATCCATAAGATGAGGGTGACAATTACACCTACACGCCAGGCTTGCCATGAAGATGCAGTGAGAGGTATCCCGTGTATCCTCACAGAGTGCCAGGCACGGGGCATCTGAAGAGCCAGGGCACCCTACAAAGTGCCTCGCATGAGAGCATCCAGAGAGGCAGTGTGCTCAATGGTTATGGCAAGCCAGGGTGTCCAGCATCTGAACCCAGAGTCTGCCTTTACTAGGAATGGGACCTTGAGAAGCTCGATAACTTCCTTGAGACCCAGTTCCCATACCTATCAAATAGGGGGTGGTAGTGGTGCCTAGCTCCTACAAAAAGAAGATTGCATGAAATTGTGTTATATAACATGGTTAGCTTGTGAAAAACATTGTAAATATTAGCTGTTTAACAGCTTAGCCACTTCATCAGAAAAAATACCCATTCAAGACATTAGTGTAGATTCAACCTCTTTGTTCAAACCATATTTACTGAACAACATGTATATCCCATCCCTTTGCCAGTTGCAAACTGGTCTTTTGATAGTACGTATTTTCATCTTTTTTTTTTTTTTTAGATGGAATCTTGCTCTGTCGCCTAGGCTGTAGTGCAGTGGCAAGATCTCAGCTCACCTCTGAGAACCTCCACCTCCCAGGTTCAAACGATTCTGCTGCCTCAGCCTCCTGAGTAGCTGGGACTACAGGCTACACCACGCTCGGCTAATTTTTTGTATTTTTATAGAGACAGGGTTTCGCCATGTTAACCAGATGGTCTCAATCTCCTGACCTCATGATCCATTTGCCTTGGCCTCCCAAAGTGCTGGGATTACAGGCATGATATTTTTCTTTTTAAATTTTGAGATCAACCCCAGTTACCACAGGCAGATGGTAACTATCTGTATCTAAACACACGTGGTAAGCTGTGGGAGGGCAGGGATGTGCCTGGCTCATTCAATCTCATTCTCTATGGAATGCGGTAGTTCCTAGGGCAGCCAGTGGACTAACACATAGGAAGCACTGGGTATTTACCAGTGCTTTGTTGAATGAATGAATGAACATCATTTCATTTTCTTAAACCAGAAGCATTGATTTGCACTGAGCTAGTTATACTTCCTCACCTGTGCCCTCCTGCACCTGGGCACCTGGGATGCTGGCACCTGGTAAGAGGCCATCCCACTGCTTGTCCTTCTCAGTGGTTAACTTCTGCTGTGTCCTTGTCCCCAGTCTGCCTATTCTTACTGAAATGAAGTTCTGATTCCATAATGATATGGGGGGTTGATAAGAGACTGAGGTCAGTGCTCAGACACATGATGCTTTGAATCTGTGCCTTGTGTGATCTGTGCATAAGAAAGTCTGGTCCGGACTTACGTGTTAACACCATTATGTTGGTCCTGTAGCTGCAAATTCATACTTTTTCTTTTTTTTTTTTTTTTTGAGACAGAGTCTTGCTCTGTCTCCAGGTGCCAGGCTGGAGCGCAGTGGTGTAATCTCGGCTCACTGCAATCTCCGCCTCCTGCGTTCAAGCAATTTTCCTGCCTCAGCCTCCTGAGTAGCTGGGACTACAGGGGTGAGCAGCCACCACGCCCAGCTAATTTTTGTATTTTTTAGTAGACGGGGTTTCACCATGTTGGCCAGGATGGTTGGTCTCAATTTCTTGACCTCGTGATCTGCTCGCCTCAGCCTCCCAAAATGCTGGGATTATAGGCATGAGCCACTGTGCCCGGCCCCATAATTTTCCTTTTTAACAATAAACCTTTTCTTGTGATTTTATTTTTTTTTAATTAATTTTATTTTGAGACAGAGTTTCGCTCTTCAGGCTGGAGTGCAATGGTGCAGTCCCAGCTCACTGCAACCTCCACCTCCCGGGTTCAAGTGATTCTCCTGTCTCAGCCTCCCAAGTAGCTGAGACTACAGGTGACCGCCATACTCCCAGCTAATTTTTGTATTTTAGTAGAGATGGGGTTTCACAGTGTTGGCCAGGCTGGTCTCAAACTCCTGACCTCCGGCTATCCGCCCACCTGGGCCTCCCAAAGTGTTGGGATTACAGGCGTGAGCCACCATGCCTGGCCAGTGATTTTATAGTGTTTTTCTTAATTGTAGAAATAGTACAGTCTCATTGTAGAACAAAAACAATAACAAACAAAAAAAACCAGACATATAAAGTAAGGCCTGGCGCAGTGGCTCACACCTGTAATCCCAGCACTTTGGGAGGCCAAGGCAGGCAGATCACTTGAGGTCAAGAGTTCAAGACCAGCCAGGCCAACATGGCAAAACCCCGTCTCTACAAAATACAAAATAAAAAATAGCTGGGAATGGTGGTGGAGGGCACCTGGAGTCCCAGGAATTCTGGAGGCTGAGGCAGGAGAATTGCTTGAACCCAGGAGGCAGAGGCTACAGCGAGCAGAGATCACACCACTGCACTGCAGCCTGGTGACAGGGCAAGACTCTCTCTCAAAAAATAATCATAAAATAAAATTTAAAAACAAAAGTAAAAAGCCCCTTCATTCCTGCTTCAGCCCATACCCTCCCCACCAAATAATCATTATGACCAATTTGGTGGGTATCCTTCCAGATGCACGTCTCTTGTGAAACATAAGCAGGCTCAGATCATCCATGCCATTCTATAACTTCTTTTAAAAAAACTTAAGATTGTGTCTTGGACTTCCCTCCTATGTCTACACTCCAGATCAGCCTCGTTTCTTTCAAAAGCTGTGGAATGTAAGTATGCCACAATTGGTTCTGACTCCCTCCATTTGCGAACATAGATGTTACATACAGTTTTATGCTATTATAAGTAATTCAGGCCAGGTGCAGTGGCTCATGCCTGTAATCCCAGCACTTTGGTAGGCCGAGGTAGGCAATCACTTGAGGTCAAAAGTTCGAGACCAGCCTGACCAACACGGTGAAACCCTGTCTCTATTAAAAATACAAAAAAGTAGTATTTGGTGTAATCCCAGCTACAGGTTGAGGCATGAGAATCACTTGAACCTGGGAGGCAGAGGTTGAAGCCGAGCCAAGATTGCACCACTGCACTCCAGCCTGTGTGACAGAATGAGACTCCATCTCAAAAAAGAAAAAAAAAAGCCACGTCTGGTGGCTTATGCCTATAATCCTAGCACTTTGGGAGGCCGAGGCAGGCAAATCACAAGGTCAAGAGATCGAGACCATCCTAGGCAACATGGTGAAACCTCGTCTTTACTAAAAATACAAAAGTTAGCTGGGTGTGTGGTGGCATGTGCCTATAGTCCCAGCTATGCAGGAAGCTGAGGCAGGAGAATCTCTTGAACCTGGGAGGTGAAGGTTGCAGTGAGCCAAGATCGCGCCACTGCACTCCAGCCTGGTAACAGGGTGAGAATCCATATTAAAAAAAAAAAAGCAATGGGGAAATCCTGTCCCTATTTCTTTACACTTGCACAAATATTTGCTTAAAAGAAATTTCTGAACCAAGATACTTGGCTCCTCTGAGCCTAGGTTCCCCATTCATGCATTGAGAATACTGTTTACTTTGCAAGAGATATAAGGTAACAACTGTAAAATATTTAGGCAGTTGTATTTGATGAATGATAGTTTGGTTTTATTTTAAACCAGAACGCACTAAACCCAGCTTGACTACTAGTTGGTACTTAATTTTAAATTAGGCCCCAGTTAAATGTTTTAGTGAACTGACTTTCTTTTAATGTGCCCTTGGCCCTTCTTTCATCCTTGCAGCGGAGGCTGTTTGAGCACTCTTCTCACTCGTGGCCCCTGTGTTCCTGCAACCTTCTGCACCTGGATCTATTCTGCTGCCTCCACAGGGCATTCCTGTAGCCCTCATTGGTCGCTTAATTTGACAGCACAGTGTCCACTGTGCACTTAAGGGGTGGACGCTAACCCCTCCTGTCATGTGCGTTTGTGGAAGAGAAAGTGATGAACATAGCCTCTCTGCTGCACAAGTTGGAATCTCTAATATCATGTGAGAATAGTATTGGCTAACTAAATTGAGTAATTATTACATGCCAGCCTCAATGCTAAGCCCATGGGTTAGCGCTTTTAATCCTCCTCACCTGTTGCCATCCCTGTCCTCTTAGATGGGGGACCTGGGGCTGCCCTCGGCCACACAGCCCTGGTGTCTGGTGAGCCTTGATCCTGGGACTGCAGACCCCAATGCCTCAGCCCTGGCTGCTGCCCAGGCCCTACTCACAAAAGTGGGAGTAAAATAAATGCTTTTTAAAGTATCCACAGGAGGACTGAAGGTGGTAACCACAGGGCTTTTAATTTGTTTTGTGTGTGTCTGTGTGTGTGCATGCGTGTGCGTGTGTGTGTGTGTGTGTGTGTGTGCTTAGCTCAGGTGAATTCCAGACTTTGGAAGCTTGAGGAGAGAACAGAAGCATCTCAGAGGACTGACTGGTTGGCTGCCGGCTCTGATGATCTCAGGCAGCTCACTGCGCTCCACGCAGAGTGCCCTTGAATTGCTGGTTGAAGGCAGCATCTCCGGAAACTCACATCCCCTTTGCTCTGGCTGGGAAGTCAGCCACCTTCGCCTCCTCTGTCCTTCAGCTCACAGAATTCTGGAAGCATGCTGTCTCTTCCTGAGCACCAGGATAATTTTGCTCTTTCTTGGGAAGGGTGCATTTGCTCTTCTCTGCTGATTTCCTTCCAAACATGCTTCGAGGAGCTGATGACCGCTTCAGGTTTGAGTCCACGTTTAGGCCGCATTTAAAGAAGCTCCGAGTGGCCACCTTGTGCGGATGTACAAAGTCAGACCTGAGGGAAAGCTAAGGGTTTCCTTAGCTTGGGGACTGTCCTGAGGGACCCCTGCACTTGGGACATTGATCTTCCAGGGCACACAGGGTGTGAACAATACAAGGGGCTGTGGACCTCCCCTCCGGCCTCCCCGGAAAGAAAGGGATCAGGGCCCCAGTGTCTGGCGGTCAGGAAGTCAGCATCCGGAATTAGTGTCCCAAACAGAACATAGTAAAACAAAGGGCGATCGCATGTTGAGCCTTTTTAATCACCCTAATGGCCCAGACACCCGACTCTGGAGGTCAGGTTTCTGGCGCGGCCCAGCTCGGTCACTGTAACTACACCCAAGTTTGGCCAGCCTTCTCCACATTACCGCCCCGACACGGACGCACACAATTGAAGTATTTGAGAACAATGAAATATGCATGGCTATCTGTGACAGCCCCGTAAAGTCGAGCAATTAGCCGCGTAATCTGAGAGAGGGAGCCGGCCCTGGGCAGCCCGCGGTTCCCCATTAGTTAAATGCATTTTGTACGTCCTCATCCCATCAAATCAACTAACACTTCCTTTAATTGGTTCATGAATTATACAGCCGCCCCGCATTATAATTTAATCGCCTGTAAACATTCATAGGGCCCCACCGTAAAGCGTATCGCGCTCATTAATTCGTTAATTTCAGCAGATGGAAGGGGAGATCGGATGAACGGTGGCAGAACAGAGTGCCTTGGGCAACGGAAGAAGGGAAAAAAGGTGGGGGGCCGTTTAGGTTTTTTAAGGGCTGTCAGAAACTCAATCTGTGAGCTGTCAGCAGCCCGGACTCGTCTCCACCCCCTCCACTCCGCAGACTGCGGGAAGTGACTGGCGGATTCATATGGAGGCTTGTCAACCGTCTTTAAACATCAAGCCAGCGGGTAAACCGAGCCCAATGTAAATTAATTCTTGTCTTACGGCCCCCCTTTCTCTGTCCCCATGAATATTTCATGGCGGGCAGCATAAATATTAATTCTAATAGCTCTGCACAGTGGTTATTATTTCTGTTTTATGACAAATATTCATAAAATATTCAGGACCCTTTTTTAGAACATTTACACACTTGATTGTGAATTTTCCCAGTTTCCTGGGGACACCGTAAACATATTGGGGTTCTCTTGATGGACTTTTCGCCCTTAATTAATACCGCTGCTTATTAATATTTAATCAGATTTAGGTTTTTCCAGAAGTGAATCCTATCAGATGAGAGAGCTGAAGGGTTTTTTTTTCCTGCTTCAGTCTGTAAAATGGGAGATTTCTGCTATCATGAGACCGTTTCTCTTTGACACCTGCATGATCTAACAGAGGATGACCTCCTTGCCTTTTTATTTTGAAAACAATATCTATACTTTTTTTTTTGGCACGTGTCTGTTCCCCTCTTACTTTTTAGTGGAGAGCTCTGGCGGCAACCCAACTTACTGTAATGAAATTCTTCAGAAGATGCCACTGCAATATTTATGCAAGGATTTAACATAATTTTGGAGTAATTAAAGTGTGGGTTTAACAACCACGGTGGCTGGCGGATTCCTTAGGCAAGGCAGCTGTGATTGTGAAGAAAGGGTCTTTTGGAATCTGTGGAATTTATTTTTAGACCTGGGAGGCAGCTGTGCTCGGGGTCCTTAGTAAGGCACTCTGGAGAGTGGGTCCCACCCCTGCAGGGAGCCGGCACACCCCCTACATAATGAGGGACACAGAGGAGTCTGAGCTGGGGTCTAGTGCCCTGGGAGGACAGAGGAGCGTAAGCAGGGTCAATCCCAGCCCCTCCTGCATCCCGGCAGGTTCACTGTCCATTTCCTGATCCTCACTGGAGACCTCAGAAAGGCTCTGCCAACTTCGGGGAGCAAAGCAAGATTATTTTACACCGGAGAACTTAGAGCAGCCGGAGCGTCCTAGATTCACATGGCCCTGGAGTCCAGCCTGGAGTCTGGCCTGAGTCTCTGCACCCTCACAGTGGGCACGATCACAGTACTGGGGTTGTGTACTTCTCACGAGCATTAACTAAGACAGCACATGCATGTCACATGCTTACGACCAGTGCCTGGCAGGTAGGAAATATCAGTAAAACACTTTTGGTGCTGGTTAATGGAAGGCAAAGGATTAAAACTGAAACCAGCAAGTGAAACACTTAGAGGGATTCATGGAAAAGCTCTAGCTGCCAAAAAGGTTAAGACAGGTTTCTCTGCAGCACGTTTATGTAGATAGAGAAGCCAAGGCTGGGGAATCTGGTGCTGGGTAGTGACAGTGCTGTGGCAGGGGAACACTGGAATGTGCTTATGTAACTTTTCACCAGAGACAGATTTTAAAGCAGCACTTGTCACTGATGGAGACTGACTCTGAGAAAGGAACCCTCAAAATTAGCACACCTACCCATCTCTCTGTTTCCAGTGACCAGTGACAGGGAGATGCACATGTCCCTGAGGTGACCCATGGATCCAGGTTCTGCACACCCTGCTCTCAGACCCATGCCCGTGGGGCCGCCTGATGGCAGGTCAGGTTGCAAGCAGAGGCACAGGGTGGGCCTCCATGGCAGAGCATCTGCTGTGTTTCCTGCCTCGAATCTCTTCCAGCTGATGTGTTGCAGGTGGAGAAAGATGACGTTGACTCCAGCTGGCTCTGAACCTGGGCCTCACAGCGCAGCCCTAGGGAGCTAAAGCTATACACACATCCAGGGCTTGTGGCTTGAGCCGAGCGGTGGGAAGCCAAGGCCTCCCTCCTTCCCTTGTTCCTCCAGCAGCTTCGCAGTGGAGTACTGTGACCAAGGGCACCAACACTGGAGAAGCCACCTGGGCTGAGTCGTGGCTCCATCGCTTCTGGCCAGGGAACTTTGATGGGTTCCTCTGTCCCTCAGTTTCCTCATCTGTTCTAATGACACCCCCTGCGTCTCAAGCTTGTGATAAGGATGAAATGGCCTCACGGAGGCCTGATAGAAGAGTGCTGGCACATAGGCCCACGTGGGTTCTGTGTTGTATTACACACTAAGCACCTTGTCTGGATGCGCTCTCGGGAAGCAGATGCTGAGACAGGGTCTGGAGTGAAGGGGAGTTAATGGGGAGGGCACACCTGTACCAGGAAAAGAGCCCAAAGTAAGGTGGGTGAGGAGCCAGGGATCATGTGGCAGACCTGGCACAGGCCCTGACAGCCCCTTAAAGGGCTGCGTTGAGCAGAAATGCCAGGCCCTGGTACCCCGTCATGCTTAGTCTTGGTCAAGGGTCACCACAGAGTGTGACCTTGGCTCAAAAGCTTGGGTTAGAAGTCCATCAGTTGGCCAGTGCAGTGGCTCATGCCAGTAATCCCAGTACTTTTGGAGGCCACGGTAGGTGGATTGCTTGAGCCCAGGAGACCAGCCTGGGCAATTTTTTTTTTATTTTTTTTGAGACAGAGTTTCACTCTCGTTGCCCAGGCTGGAGTGCAATGATGCGCTCTCAGCTCATCGCAACCTTCCTGCCTCCTGGGTTCAAGTGATTCTCCTACCTCAGCCTCCTGAGTAGCTGTGATTATAGGCATGTGCCACCATTCCGGGCTAATTTTTGTATTTTAAGTAGAGAGGGGGTTTCTCCGTGTTGGTCAGGCTGGTCTTAAACTCCCAGCCTTCGGTGATCCACCCACCTTGGCTTCCCAAAGTGTGGGGATTACAGGCATGAGCCATCCCGTCTGGCCAAAAAACTTTTTTAAAAAATTAGCTGGGTGCTCGCTTCGGCAGCACATATACTAAAATTGGAACGATATAGAGAAGATTAGCATGGCCCCTGCGCAAGGATGACACGCAAATTCGTGAAGCGTTCCATATTTAAAAAAAAAAAAAATTAGCTGGGCATGGTGGCATGTGCTGTAGTCCTAGCTGTTAAGGAGGCTGAAGTGGGAGGATCGCTTGAGCCCGGGAGTCGAAGCCTCAGGGAGCTGTGATTGTGTCACTGCAGCCTGGGCAGCAGAGTGAGACTCTCTCTCTCTCAAAAAAAAAAAAAGAAGTACACCAAGTCCATCAACTGGTGGTTGCATAAATGTGATAGGTCTAAAGAATGGAACACCGTTTGGCTGCACAGAGGAATGAGGTTCTGGTCCAAGCGACAGTCTGGGTGTTGAAAACATCAGGCTAAGTGAAGGCAGCCTGGCACTTTTAGATATTCTGTGTCATTATGTGTTAAGTGCTTTCTATGGATTATCTTATTTAAACCTTAAGACAATTCTTGAAGTCATCTTTCTTTTTATCCTAGGTGGAGACTTGGAGAGCCATATATTGTGAAATGTGCACAGTAGGAAAATCTCTAGCAACAAAGTCCGTCAGTGCTTACTTAGGGCTGGGAGCTGGGGACGGGGAAGTGACTATTCGTGGTACAGGGTTTCCTTTTAGGGCATGAAAATGTCCCATACTTAGATTGAGTTGATGGTGGCACAACTCTGAATATACTAACTCCATTGAATTGGACACATTATAGGGGTAAATTATAGCTCAGTAAAGATGTCAAAAAGAAAAAAAAAAAAAAAAAAACGCTAGAGCTCAAGACCCTGAAGATGCTTCAGCTGAGGGCTGTGGTGACCACACTCCTTACAGCTGAGCCTCAGGCTCTTTCTGGAAGGGGGATCTGAGTGAGGCCTCTCAGCATCAGCCACACCTCAGGACACCGAGGAAATGTTCACCAACCCAGCTGTTTTTTGGGGCTGTTGCTGACCAGTGGGTTTTGACTGGTGTCCAGACAGGGGCACTTCAGTGTTGATCGGTGTTGACTGATATTCCTGCTGTCAAGCCAAGTGGCATTAGAGCTCTGAGTACCAGGTAGAAGGTGTGGTGCAGCTTCCAGCCAGTGCGCAGTGAAGATGCTGGCTTTCCCAGAGCATGCAGGAAGTTTGTCTGCACTGACTGCTGACTCCCAAGTGTGCACAAGCATGAAGGAACAATGCTGGGGGAATTTGGACCCAGACCCTGCCTGGAACCAGGAAAAAGACCCTGGCCAGAGTTTTATAAGTGTGCTCGTATGCCCCACACCTGCAGCTGAGAGCTGCTGGTGCAGATGGCACCATGACCTGGCACAGACAAGCTGATCTTGCCATGGGTGATTCAGCTTGCCCAGGGTGCCCCAGAAATGAGGGGGAAAGGCAATTCCAGCCATGTGGCAGGGAAGGCTGGGTAGCCAGGTGCCACCTGGGGACAGGCAGATGATAGTGATGGTCCTGGGGGTAGGCATGGGACCCCCAGGCCCACTGTCTTCTGAGAATAGGAAAAACACACCAGATGCCACCTCAAAGAAGTGTTTTGGACACTAGGATTGGTCAACCTTTCTGTGTCCCCGCCCAGCAACACATTAGCCAAATGCGTCTGGTGAGGAGTGCAGTCCTGGGGATGAAGATGACCATTCATCAACCGCATTTTCTAAGGCCTGGATGGGTCCCTCACCTGGGACCCCATTCAGGGGAGGGATGCAGCCCCAGAGTGGGTGGGAGTGCTCGGCCCTAAGACTGGAGGAGGCCAGAGGCCACAGGTCTCTGTTCTTCATCCCCATATGCAAGCGGGGAGCCAACCAGAGCCGAATCCCACCCATCCCAGCTTCCTTCTCATGGGCCTACTCATTCCACTGCTTTGTCGGGAACCTTACTCCTTCCCTCCCACCTCCCAGAAATGCCTGTTTCATGTCTCGCACATCTGTAGAAGGCTCAAAGCGAGTAACTCAGCCCAACACACATGGCCACTAAGTGCAAGATGAGCTCCGTGATGAAGAGAAATGGTACCCCATGTGGTTATGTGCACGAATTTGGGAGCAGACAGTTCTGGGTTCAAGTTCCTGCCACTTTTTAGCCAAATAATCTTGTGCAGGCATCTCATCTTTCTGGACTTCATTTCCTTGCTCATGTGAAAAGTAAGCATAATGCAGTACCTAGCTCTCATTTGGGTGTTGTGAGGATTACATAAAAGCGTACATTTACAGTGCCTGGCTTCAAACCCAGTGCCTGATAGAAAGTGGCTGTCAGCCAGGCGCAGTGGCTCATGCCTGTAATCCCAGCACTTTGGGAGGCTGAGGCGGGTGAATCAGGAGGTCAGGAGATTGAGACCATCCTGGCCTCAATGGTGAAACCCTCAATTGTAAAACCCTGCCTGTCTTTACTAAAAATGCAAAAATTAGCTGGACATGGTGGTGCACGCCTGTAGTCCCGGTTATTCGGGAGGCTAAGGCATGAGAATTGCTTGAACCCGGGAGGCAGAGGTTACAGTGAACTGAGATCGCACCCCTGCACTCCAGCCTGGTGACCCGTCTCAAAAACAAACAAAGTGGCTGACTGACGAGTCCTTGTCCATAAAATGGGAACAGTAATCCCTGCTCTGCCTTACAGGACCACTCTGGCAGGGATGCGCTAGAGCTGGGCTGCACCAGCTCCTGAGGTCCGACTGTGCCCTTCTCTTCCCAACTCTGCATTTAAAGATGCCATGTTGGCAACTTGAAATTTACTAGATGGAGACATTGGCAAATGCTACAAATCAGGGGTCGTCCCTCCCCACTGCCAAAAGTTGGTTTACCAGCATGCCACTGTGTGGGAACGGGCGAGAATGCATACTTTGCCCTGCAAGGTAAGGGCCTTGTTCTGCCACTGCTTTATAACACACCCCATCAACCTGCCCTTCCTTGCACTTGGGGCCTGGACCTCATTTACAGAAGGCAGGGCTGTTGCTGGTGGTGCGCAGATCATTACTCTCTTCTTCCCGACTTCCGTGTTAGTAGAAGTTGACGTGTTAAAATTGCTTTTAGTGATAGGGTGTCTCACTATGTTGCTCAGGCTAGTCTCAAACTTCTGGCCTCAAGCAATTCTCCTGCCTCAGCTTCCCAAGTAGCTGGGATTATAGGCACGAGCCACTGTGCCTGGCTTGAAGTTGACTTCAAAACAAAAGAAAACAGAAAAACTCTTGCTTGTTTCTCCTGACAAAAGTCATATGTTATAGATTGTAAAAAATTTTAAACATATGGAGCTAAAAAGAAAAAGTAAAGATCAGCAGGAACAATGTTTTTTTTTTTGAGACAGTCTCCCTCTGTTGCCCAGGCTGGAGTGCAGTAACATAATCTCAGCCCACTGCAACTTCTGCTTCCCAGGTTCAAGCGATTCACCTGCCTCAACCTCCCAAATAGCTAGAATTACAGGCGTCCAACACCACGCCAGCTAATTTTTATATTTTTAGTAAAGACAGGGTCTCGCCATGTTGGCCAGGCTGGTCTTGATCTCCTGACCTCAGGTGATCCACCTGTCTTGGCCTCCCAAAGTGCTGGGATTACAGGTGTGAACCACCGTGCCCAGCCCAGAAATAATCATTCTTAATGTTGCAGTCTTTTTCTTTTCTATACATTTTTTGAGTGGGATCAAACAGTGTTGCCTGATATATAACCTAATTTTTAAAATTAACAATATGTTAGGCCAGGCATGGTGCCTCATGCCTGTAACCCCAGCACTTTGGGAGGCTGAGCTTGGAGGGTCGCTTGGGCCCAGGAATTCAAGACCAGCCTCAGCAACATAGGGAGAGTCTCTACAAAATTTAAAATCAAAAAGTTAGCTGGGTGTAGTGGTGCACAGCTGTGGTCCCAGCTACTTGGGAGACTGAAATGGAAGGATCGCTTGAGCCCAGGAGATGGAGGCTGCAGTGAGCCATGATGCCTCCACTGCACTCTAGCCCAGGGGACAGAGTAAGACGCTGTCTCCAAAAAAAAAAAAAAAGTCATGTACATATTTCTGCATTGTTTGTTGTATAGTGTTCAACATTCACCAAGTGTGTCCCTTGGATTACTTCCTTTGGAAACTATCCTTGCCTCAAATGAGAGATTGCCCAAGGGAAACTTCCTGAACTGCCCTTCCCATCCCATTCTAGCTAGAAATGGACAGTGGTTTTGTTAGCGTAGCAAACCAGTGGTCTGAATAGAGTATTATTTGCACTCTGGTGAATGTTCGAATTTACCCTGAGCTAAAAGGACATATTTATTGTGACCAAATTGTACTGATCCAAAAAAAAGGAGGCACTTAGTTTTAAAACATTAAAAAAAAAAATTTTTTTTAAAAGAGTGGAACAGAACAGTCCTTGGGAATAGACTTGAGGATGTGAAAGTGCCCATGTGAAGACACTTATAAGCCATGGAGCCTGGAGAGCTCAGGACAGGTCTTGCCTCTCGTTGCTGTGGCTCCGTGATCTCAGGTACTAGGCATCTCACTCTGGCCCGTTTACTGACCCAGAGCCAACCCACAAGGCTGCACATGTGCACATGCTTGGAAGTCAATGGCACTGGGGGAGGCCTCACCAAAAGTTCTACTCCACACCTCCTGTCTCTCCCAGGTCCCCCAATAACTCCCCCAACCCAAGGAAAGGCCAAGATCTCTTAAGCAGGGAAGTCTGCTACAGGATTTGCCTCTGACGTTCCGGCTAGCTTTCCACTTGACTACTGTGATTTTTGCCTTAAACTCATTTGCCTGTCTCTTTGGGGAAGTTTCCAGAACTTTCTGGCATCTGACAATCTGCATTTCGTTATTGTCTGGGGATCTGGGGATTGTCTGGATGCGGTGTGCAGAGGAATGGTTTTCTTTCTTCCCAGTGGTAAAGGAGGCGGGTATTTCAAGATGACTTTTCAAATGGAGGTGGATTTTGCAGGAGTGTGATACCTGGGCCACTTTCCTTAAGTCAGACTGCTGCGTTTTCAATGGCACGTTGTAAACTGCCAGGGCTGCTTGCTAATTTCCTAGTTCATGGCAGTCATGGAAAGTGTGTTTCTCGCTCCTGGAGAGATTTTAGACACAGCCAGGGCAGGTTTGCCACCATCCGTTATACACAGTTTTAGACAAGAAATGGCCAACAGGAGTCTCCTTTTTTTTCAAGAATGGGAAGCTGTAAGTGAGGGGACACTCCAGGTGCCATCTGAGGGCAGGAGGCAGCAGGCACAGGTTTTTTTTCTTTTTTTTTCTTTTTTTTTTTTTTTGAGACAGAGTCTCACTCTGCTGCCCAGGCTGGAGTACAATGGTGTGATAGCTCACTGCAGCCTCTGCCTCCCAGATTGAAGCCATTCTCCTGTCTGAGCCTCTCAAGTAGCTGGTACTACAAGCATGTGCCACCACGCCTTGTATTTTTGTATTTTTAGTATAGACGGGGGTTTCACCATGTTGGCCAGGCTGGTCTCTAACTCCCGACCTCAGATGATCCATCCGCCTTGGCCTCCCAAAGTGCTGGGATTACAGGTGTGAGCTACCGCCAGACACAGGGTTTTAAAATTAGATGGAGATGTTCAGCCTTTAGTTTTCAAACTGTACTCTTGTCAGTGTAAAAAAAATATGTATAGTAAAAAACATTTTAAAACTGTGGCCAGGCGTTTTCCAGACTCCAGGGAGGACTTGGACCCAAACTCTCTGCTCTGCTGCTCTCTCCTTTGACAATGCTTTCTGACAGCTGTCCTGGGAGTCTGTAGCCTGTACCTGTGGCCCGGGGCACCCACCAGCAGGACCAGGGAGCCGATCCCCCTGAGGCATGAAGTGCTTCTCTGCGAGATGGAATTAGGCCTCTCTCACATCACAGTTGGCTCCTCTTACACCCAGCTTCCACCCATTCACTCTCAGCATATTTACTGAGCACTTAACATTTGCCAGGAATGAAGGACACAGCACCAGCAAGGCTGACCCAGAGCCTGTGCTCAGACTGCCCACACCCAGTGTACTCAGAGGCTGACTCCGCCTGCTCGTTTTGGTTTTCTGTTTGTTGGTTGTCTCTGCACGACTCCCTCGCACTTTCTGCCCTCTGCCTAGTTTTTCCCAAGACTGTTTTCTTCCTCTCATTCTCTGCCATCCTCGTCTTCCATTTCAGCTTGCACTCTCTCACAGCCTGTTGCTCACAGCTGTCCCTAGGCATGGATGCGGCCTCTCTCTGCCTTTAGACTAGGCAGAGGCCTTGTCCTGACAAACCCATACAAAACGGCCACCCCTGCTCTGTGTGATGTGAATGCCCCACAGGTCACCATTGCTCGAAGACTAATTTGGTAGCAGCTTGTATGTTATGACTCCACTCTGATGTGTCACTGGCACACATTTTAATAAAGGTAAACAGACCATTCTAAGTGGCAATCTACCGCATCATTTTGCACTTTTCTAGGCGTCTCTCCTTTGCCTCTGGTTCCCTTCTTCAGTGCTGGTTGCTGCATAGCTCGCCTTGAGAGGAGGCCCCATAATTATTCCATAGCCAGAATCAGCTGCAGCCTGCCTGGGAAGAGCACGCCCTGGATGTGTGTTGCAGCCCCAGGAAGAGGCTCTGTGTGATAGAAGTCGAGACTTCATTTAAAATCCAGACAGCGTCATTGCCATGGAAGGAGGAGGCAGATTAAGCCTTTTTTAGGAAACTGTTTTTCTAGACCAGATCTTCCCAGTTTGAGTGTCAAATTTGCAAATACCAAGGTAGTAGGAGTCTGTCTGTGCCTCCTTTTGTATGTCATGTGTTGTGCATATAGTTCACATTTTTCTACATTCCAGATTCAAATCCTTTGTCAGGTATGTGTTTTGCAAATAGTTTCTCACAGTCTGTGGCTTAACTTTCATTTTCTTAATGTCTTTTGAAGAGTAATGTTTTTAATTAGGTTTTTAATAAAGTCTAATTTATCAATTCTTATTTTATAGATCATGATTTTGGTGTCCTATCTAGGAAAATCTTCATTCCAAAGTCATGAAGATTTTCTTCTAGAAGTCTAATAAGTCTTCGGTTTTACATTTAGGTCTGTGATCCACTTTGAGTTGAATTTTGTATATGGTGTGAGGTATGGGTCAAGATTATTATTTGCATGTGGATGTCCTGTTGTTCCAGCATCATTGGGTGAAAAGACCATTCTTTCTCCATTGAATTGCCTTCAAACCTTGTTGAAAAGTAATTGACATTTGTTTAAGTCTGATTCTGTACTTGGTATTCTATTCATTTGATCTATGTGTCTATCTTCTCACTAATGCTCCCACATTGTCTTGATTACTGTAGCTTTGTAGTCAGTCTTAAAATCAACTTGCTCTTCTTTTTAAACAGTTTTTTAATAATTCAAATTCCTTTTTTTCATATAAATTTTAGAATGAACTTGTATAGAATCTTCAAAAAACCTTGTTGGCTGGGCATGGTGGCTTATGCCTTCCAGGAGGCTGAAGTGGGAGGATCACTTGAGCCCAGGAGTTTGAGGCTGCAGTGAGTTATGATTTTACCACTGCATACCACTCCACTTCAGCCTGTGTAATAGAGTGAGAACCTGTCTCTCAAAAACAAACCAACCATCCAACAAACAAAAAACCATGTTGGAATGTTTTGATTGAAATTGCATTGAATCTATAGATCTATTAGGAGAGGATGATAGACATTTTACAATATTGAGCCTCTGAATTTATGAACATGGTATAGCTTACTCATTTATTTGTCTTTTTGATTTCTTTCAGTGTGTTTTGTAGTTTTCAGTACAGAGACCTAGTATTAGTTAACTTTACCCCTAAATATTTTATTTTTATACTATATCTTGATCTTGTATCCTGTGAATTTACTAAACTTACCTATTCTAGTAGCTTTTTTGAAAATTCTTTGGGACTTTCTATTTGGACAATCATGTCATTGACAAATAGATGACAAATAGAGACAGTGGTGGGGTTTTTTGTTTTCAGTTTATATACTTGTTATATCCTTTTCTTGTCTTATTGTACAATCCAGGACCCACAGTATGATGATGAATAATAGAAGTAAGAGTGGACATTCTTGCCTTGTTCCCAATTTTAGGGAGAAATTATTTAGTCTTTGGCCATTAAGTATGGTCTTAACTATAGTTTTTTAGTAAATGCCCTTTATTGGCTTAAGGAATTTTTCTTCTATTTCTAGTTTGCTGAGAGTTTTTATCAGGAATTGGTGTAAATTTTTGTCAAATCTTTTTCAACATCTATTGAGATGATTATAAACCTTTTTCTTTGAATGATATGGTAAATTATATTGATTGACTGCTAGTGCTGGATGTTAGCTTTCCATTCACAAGCTAAATCCCACTTAGTTGTATTGTATTATTCTTTTTTATGTAATGTTAGATTAAATTTGCTAACATTCTACTAAGAATTTTTGCATTTGTGTTTATGAGAGATATTGGTCTGTAGTTGTAATGTCTTTGTCTGGGTTTTGGTATCAAGGAAAAGCTGAGTAATAAAATAAATATTCTTCCTCCTCTATTTTCTGAAAAAGTTTATGTAGCATTTGCATTTTGTTTGTGTAGAATTAATATTATTGAGCCAAGCACAGTGGCTCATGCCTGTAATCCCAGCACTTTGGGAGGCCGAGGTGGTCAGATCACCTGAGGTTGGGAGTTAAAGACCAGTCTGACCAATATGGAGAAACCCCATCTCTACTAAAAATTCAAAATTAGCCA
Source organism: Callithrix jacchus (assembly GCF_049354715.1). Lineage (NCBI taxonomy): Eukaryota > Metazoa > Chordata > Mammalia > Primates > Cebidae > Callithrix > Callithrix jacchus. The sequence continues at coordinate 181,314,718 of NC_133502.1, read as the reverse complement.
GGTGTGGTGGCCCATGCCTGTAATCCCAGCTACTCAGGTGGCTGAGGCAGGAGAATCAGTTGAACCCAGGAGACAGAGGTTGCAGTAAGCCAAGATCACACCATTGCACTCCAGCCTGGGCAATAAGAGTGAAACTCTACCTAAAATAATAATACTACTACTATATGGTTCATTGTTTTGTCCATCCATTTATTTGTATACATGCATATATTCAGAACCTCATTAAATTGTAAGTTTATTCAAGGTCAGAGAACTCTCCCCAGTTGCCTTCATCATGTCTACTCACTACTTGTGTCTGTATGTGTGTTAAATATACATAACATAAAGTTTACTATTTGGACCATCTTTAAGTGCAGTTTAGTAGCATTAAGTACCTTCACATTAGTGTACAACCATCACCACCATTCATTTCCAGAACTTTTTTATCACCCCAAACTGAAACTCTGTACTCATTAAAAACACTAACTCCCAATTTCCCATTCCTCCTGCCCCGGAAGCCCCATTCTACTTTCTGACTCTGTGAATTTGACTAGGAACCTCAAAAAGTGGAGTCATACAATGTTTATCCTTTTGTATCTGTCTTATTTCACTTAGCATAATGTCCTCAAGCTTCATCCAGGTTTTAGCATGTGTCAGAATTGTATTCCTTGTTAAGACTGAATAATATTTCATTGTATGTACAGTCATACGCTGCATAACAACATTTTGGTCAATGACAGACCACACATACGATGGTGGTCCCATAAGATTCTGATACCGTATTTTTACTGTGCCTTTTCTACGTTTAGATATGTGTGGATACACAAACATTTACGATTGCATTATAATTGCCTACAGTATTCACTACAGTCATATGCTATACAGGACTGTAGCCTAACTAGGTCTGAGTAACTCCATGATGTTCACAAAACAACACATTTCTCAGAAGGTATCTCTGTTGTTAAGCAATGAATGGCTGTATATACCCCATTCTGTTTATCCATTCACCTGCTAATGAACAGTTAGATTGCTTCCACCTTTTGGCTATTGTGAATCATGCTGCTAAGAATGCTGGTGTACAAATATCTGTTCAGGTCCCTGCTTTCAGTTCTTTTGGTTATCTACTCGCAAGTGGAACTGGTGGATGTCTGTTTGATTTTTTGAGGAGCCAGCATACCATTTTCCACGGGAGCTGCACCACGTTATATTTCCACCAGCAATGTTCCAGAGTTCCGGCCAGTCTGTAGTCTAGCCAACACTTTATTTATTTTTAAATGTATAATAGTGATTCTACTGAATGTGAAGCGGTATCTCCTTGTGGTTATATCATAGTGCTTCATGTAGGGTTTCTCAATAATGGAGGCGTATTGGTTAAGATCAAGATGTACATTACATCTTTGAACTTATCAAATCTATCCATGGATCCAGAGTAAATTTCACCCTCAGTTTTCAGTGATGAAAGCAGAGGATGAGCTTCAAGATCATTGAAGAAGGAGGCTTCCTGTGTTCTTCAAACAGGGCCTCAGGCAGTGTGGCTAGAGGGGGCATTACAAGGGTGGGTCAGGAGATCCCAGTTGTCATTGGATATCTGACACCAATGCTCAGGATGACAGAGTGGGGACCCCTCAGCTCTCAGACCCAGTAGACTAGGTAGACTAAGTAGATTGAATCAGGGCAGTGGTGCTGAACCCTGGCTACACACTACAGTCACTCAAGGAGCATTGACTGATTGATTGATGGAGTCTTGCTCTGTCACCCAGGCTGGAGTGCAGTGGCATGATCGTCACTCACTGCAACCTCCACCTCTCAGGTTCAAGTGATTCTCATGCCTCAGTCTCCCGAGTAGCTGGGACTATAGGCACACACCACCATGCCTGGCTAATTTTTGTATTTTTTAGTAGAGACGGGATTTCACCATGCTGGCCAGTCTGGTCTGAAACTCCTGACCTCAGGTGATCCGCCCATCTCAGCCTCTCAAACTACTGGGATTATAGGCATGAGCCACTGTGCCTAGCCTGTTTGTTTGTTTGTTTGTTTGTTTACTTACTTATTTATTTATTTATTTATTGAGACAGGGTCTTGCTCTGTCACCCAGGCTGGAGTGCAGTGGTGTGATTATCTCACTGCAATCTCAAACTCCTGGGTTCAAGGGATCCTCCCACCTCAGCCTCATGAGTAACTGGAACTATGGGTACACCACCATGCTGGGCTAATTTTTAAAAATTTTGTGGAGATGGGGTCTCACTATGTTGCCCAGGTTGGTCTGGAACTTCTGAGCTCAAGTGATCCTCCTGCTTCAGCCTTCCGAAGCGCTGGGGTTACAGATGTGAGCCTCTACACCCAGGGAGGAGCTTTTAAAAATCCCCATTTTCAGGCCTCACCCTGGACCAATTACACCAGAATCTCCGGGAGTGGAGCCCAGGCCTCACTGTGCTCAAAGCTCTTGTTGGTTTCAGGGTGCGGCTGGGGTGAGACCGTGGATGACAGCCATGGCTCCCATACCTGCCTGGGCATGAAAATCACCCGAGCGGCTGATTTACAAATACAGGCCTCCCAGCCCCTCCCCTGGAGATTTTGGTTCCGTAGCTCTTGGGGGAAGGGGTGCCTGGAACCGTGTTTTAGGCAAGCCTTCCAGATGATTCTCAACACCAGTCAGAGTGGCCCTTCTCCAACCTTAATATGCCTACAAATCACTGAGGATCTTGTTAAAATGTGGACTCCAGTCCAGTGCGTGGGCAGTGGGGCTTGCGATCTGCATCAATAATAAGCTCCAGGGAGGTGCTGAGGTGTCTAATCCAGGGTGCCCACCTGGAGCAGGCATTAGAGGCCTCCCAAGACACCTTCCACCTCCCCTCCTGAAGCATCCACCAAGCTGAAGTTCTGTAATCCCAGGAGCAGATAGAGTGCCTGCCCCTGGCCAATCCAGGCACCTACTGCCCTCACCCACACCAGGAGGGTCTGCCCAGCACACCCTGTTTTGAATATTCTTTGCTTTCACTATGCTCGGTTTCCTGTAATAAACAGCAGAAAACAAAACAAAACAAAAAAACAGCAGCTGGGGCCATGCACAGGGCAGTAGCTCTCAGCAGAGTGGCCTAGGCTGCCCCTGTACCCCCTACCTGGCTCTCGCACTAGGCGCCATGAGCCAGGATAATCAGAAGCTTCCAGCATGGAGCAGTGTCCTCTGCAGTGAGGCTGTCCCCAGCAGCGTGCTTCAAGCACCCATCTGGTGTCCTTGTGCTTCTGATCTTGCCAGCCTTTCACAAGCCATTTCCTTGAATAACGACAAGCAGTCTTGATACGCTGGGTTAAAAATCTTTCAAATGGGGCTTGTTTATGAAGCAGCTTCAATTATCAGGGATTTCCAAACTAGCTTTCTTTCTGCTGGGTTGGCATCCAGAGCCGCCAGCCACAGTGACAGCCGTGTTTCGGCGTTGCTGTTGGGCCTCCAAGTATGGGGGTGTGAGGGGGGCTGCATGTTCACAGCCTCAGGGATGAAAGCCACTGCAACACCTGCACTCCCTGTGTTTACACACTCCCCAATCTCACATATTTTATTTGGTGGCTTTTATTTTGCAGCACATTGTGAGCAGAAGTCATTATCGAGCGCATGTGCAGGGAGGACGTGGGTTTTCATGGCTCCCGGCCCCTCCAGGCTGCTGGGGAAACAGTTGGACTTGCTTCTGTGAGGGGCAGCTGCAACTTTCATCAGGCCCCCGTGAGGGGCTTCCTGGCGACTGGGCAGAAGCAAACCTCAGCCAGCAGCATGGGCAAAGTGAGAGAGGGAGAAGAAAGACGACGGGAGAAGCTGGCCTCACAGGAGAGATTGTGGCTCAGGGACTCACAATTGTTTTAAGTTCACACATTTTCTTTTCTTTTTTTTTTTTTTTGAGACAGAGTCTTGCTCTGTCACCGGGAGCCAGGCTGGAGTGCAGTGGCACAATATCAGCTCACTGCAACCTCCACCTCCCGGGTTCAAGCAATTCCTTGCCTCAACATCCAGAGTAGCTGGGACTACAGGCACACGCCACCACACCCAGCTAATTTTTGTATTTTAGTAGAGATGGGGTTTCACTATGTTGGCCAGGATGGTCTTGATCTCTTGACCTCATGATCCACCCACCTCGGCCTCCCAAAGTGCTGGGATTACAGGCGTAAGCCACTGCGCCCAGCCAAGTTCACACATTTTCTAGAAGCAAGTGGCATTGGAAAGACTGGTCATATAATGTGTCCTTTGGGTAACCATTGCAGGAAACTCAGCTTAGGCAAGAGAAGAGATGTATATATTCACATCAGTGAAATGCTGAGGTTAGCTACAGGCACAGCTTGATCCAGGGCCCCAAACAATGTCACTCACCATCTTTCTGCTCTTGGGGTACACTGCATTCTCAGGCTCTCTTTTTGTGCAGGCCCCAGGCAACTCTGAGCTGCAGCCTCAGCAGAAATGAAGCGCATTTCCCTCCAGCAAGCCCTGGGGTGGCCTCTCGTAGACCTAGGTTGGATCAGCCTTGCCTCCTAAACAAATTCATGTGGCCAGGAGGAGCCAGCACTCAGATTGGTGACCTCTGGGCATCCCTCAGGCCTGGCCTTGCGGCCCTGGGGCAAATTAGTTCAGGAACCGATCATAGTCCTGAATGACATAATCCCAAATGTTAAAATCCTGAAAGGTCATAAATCCCTAAAGTCTACAATTCTGAAACTCACAATGCCGAAAGATCAAAATCCCAAAAATATAATTCTGGAAAAAACTTATTTAAATTATTTAGAAGATGTTTGTTTACATTTTGAAAAGGGGATTTGAGATATTAAAAACACCACAGAACACTTTGTAGGCCACTTTACACAATAAAATTGGCCATAATTTTATGAGTGCAAGCAGAAACACTCGGGCACACCAACCGTCACACGCGTATTGTAGTTTTGAGCAGATGAACCATCTTCATGAAGAAATAGGTAAAAAACGAAATGTATAAATGCATACTACTGTGGTTGGTAATTGTGGGAACCTAGCTTTATAACTGTGACCATCTGAAATACCATGACAGACAACCTAACTTTTTTTTTTCAGAGATGGGGTCTCGCAGTGTTGCCCAGCCTAGCCTTGAACTCCTGGGCTCAAAGGATCCTCCCACCTCAGCATGACCTAAGTTTTTTGACAAGATTGACCAAAAAATCCAGACGGGTCACCACCGCATATGTAGTCATCGACAGAGCTGAACTCTCGAGAAACTTTATCCTTCTCAAATGCAGATGCATAAAGAGGGCATCTCATCACTTACAGAAGAAGTTTTAAATTTTTCATGTACATATGTAGTGCTCACACAGTCAGCATTGTGATAAGCACTTTGATGAAGTCATGTTTCTGATGTGCAAGGCAGCAGAGGCACAGCCTGTCCCAGCCCTGAGAGAGAGAGACCAGTTCACCTTCTCTATCGGTTCTCTCCAGAACCCTGGCTGATTACACAGTGCCCACCAACACTGACGGCAGGGCAGGGCAGGGCAGGGCAGGGCTTCCCCACCCACCCTCTCAGACTCAGCCCTCTCCTCTGGAGACAGCTGCAGAGACGTGCCCAAAAGAATGCTTTACCACGTTTCTAGGTGCTTCTTCATCCAGGCTGACACATAAACTTAAGTCCACAAGTCCACCCATTACCATCTTGACACCCATAGGCACGTCCTTAAACCATATTTAGTTTCCAAGACAGTAACAAGGTAAAACTCCCACCTAACATGAGGGAACTAGCCCACACACCACTGAAAACACACTAATCACTCAGAATTCCGCTTTCAGGATTTCAACACCTGAAATTAATCTTTTGAAATTGTGTTTCAGGATTTTAGACATTAGAATTTAGACTTTAGAGATTTTGAGCTTTCAACATTTCAGCATTTGTGATTATGACATTTGGGATGGGTCTTTCAGGCTTATGATCCGTACCTGGTAATTCCAGCCCAGCCACAGGGATGCGAGGGGGTCAGGGTGGCTCCCCGGGGGGAATCCGGAGAATGAAAATGTGTCTACAAGCCAAGGAGAACAGTGAGTGTGAGGATAGCGTGTGGGATTGGGGGCAGCCCCAGCTCTGCCAAGGCCGGGTCCCTCATCTCCCTGTAAAACGTGAGGTTTTGCTCAGATTCATAACCACATTTAAGGACTAGCATCCCTCTGATAATCTGATCTGCCCACTCAACACCCAGGAGAGCACACATCCTCACATGTAATCAACAGTTTGTATCTAATTTCTGGGGCTCACAGAAGCTGCGGGGTGCTCGTTCAGAATCCCTGGCCCAGGTGTTCTCCAAGGCAGTGGATTCCAGTGACCAGGGTCACACTGGGCTCCCTCCAATACCGCTGACTCAGCAGTTCTGGGCGAGGGGCATAGGCATGCACCATCATCAGAGGCTCCCAGGGGATTCTGATGCAACTGGTCCCTGGGAATTACATGCCTAAGATCCTGTCCACTCTAGGATTTTGGATCACACTCAGCTCTACCAGTCAGATGAGTTTTTTTGGCAGGGATGGGGGGAAAAAAGCAAGCTGTAGGCAGTGACTTTAAATCGAATGCTAGGCCTGGGTGCTGTGGATTCACGTCTTCATTCCTTCCCAGGCATTTCCTGAGCACGCTCTGTTGTTGCTCTGGTCAGAGCAGGTGACACCTGTGCCCCAAAGGCTGGTCTGGGTCCCATGGGAACCAGTGTCCCACTGGACCTACCAAAGCGTGGCCTCTTGGCAGCCTGCTGAACGCATCTGGAGAATTCCAAGGATGGCAGTAAGGGGCTGCTTTTGCTCACTGACTTGGAGGAGATAGTCCTGAAAAGAACTGAAAAGCCTCCCGCCCTAGGAGGGAAGAAGGGAGGTCTCATTTGTGAGTTTTCCTCACGTGTAGAGGTGCTTCCAGCCTGAGTTTACTTTCTTGAAAGTGAAATGAATACAAGGCTTTGGGTACACAGAGAGTGTTTGTTGTCACTGATGGTTTTTTTGTTTCTTTTTGTGTTGTTTTTTGTTTTTTTGAGCCAGAGTTTTGCTCTGTCGCCAAGGCTATAGTGCAGTGGTGCAATCTCGGCTCACTGCAACCTCCATCTCCCAGGTTCAAGCAATTCTCCTTCCTCAGCCTCCCAAGTAGCTGGGATGACAGTGCCCGCCACCATGCCCAGATGATATTTGTATTTTTAGTAGAGACAGGATTTCACCATGTTGGCCAGGCTGGTCTTGAACTCCTGACCTCAGGTGATCTACCTGCCTTGGCCTCCCAAAGTGCTGGGATTACAGGCATGAGCCACTGCACCCGACCTGCCACTGATGTTTTTTTGTCACTGATGTTGTCACCAACCTTTGGCCCCAGTAGACACTGCACAGGCTAGTCATAGGACCCTGTCAATGTCGTCAGTGAGGAGACGCTATTAAATGTAGTCCCTAATTCCATGTGGTGAGCTGGTAAACACTGGAGCTTCCTACTGTGCCGGACACACAGCCAGCACTTGATAAATATATGTATAAATGAATTCAAGGACAAACGAGCAAATAGTAAGTCAGCCATGGAATATTCCAGAAGTTATTTTCTAAAATGAACCAAGATGGTTTTGTGCTAGAAGACCTGGCTTAGCTCTGTGGGTGGGAGCTGCTGGGTCCTGGATCTTCCCCAGCCCCACCTCTCCCGGCCAAAGCAGCTGGACCTCTTGTCATTCATTCCCTTTGTTCACACACAGTCCCAGGCGGGGCTTCTCAGCCCTGCACTTGACATTTGGGGCTAGATCATTCTTTGCGATGGGTGCTGTCCTGTACGTTGTAAGGTGCTTTCCAGCATCACCGTCCAGCTGGTAAAACGAAAAATGTCTCCAGACATTTTGCCAGATAGTTTCTGGGGGACAAAGTCACCCCAGTGGAGAATCACTCTCCTAAGGTTGTATATAGGCCAGATGCAGTGGCTCATGCCTGTAAACCCAGCACTTTGAGAGGCTGAAGAAGGCAGATTTATTGAGCCCAGGAGTTCAAGACCAGCCTGGGCAACATAGTGAGACCCCCCGTCTCCAGAAAAAAACATCGCTGGGTGTGGTGGTGCGCACCTGTAGTCCCAGCTACTCAGGATGCTGAGATGGGCAGATCAATTGAGGCTGGGAGGTCAAGACTGCAGTGGGCCGTGATTGCGCCACTGCACACCAGCCTGAGCAGCAACGTGAGACCCTGCCTCAAAAAGAAAAAAACGTTTTTAGATAAAGTAAGCGTTCCATTGCCCTAAGAAGGGGAGTAGAGATTAAACCATTGGAACTAGGGGTTTGAGAGATGAATTCCCTGGTGCTCCCAGTCTGAGAGTTGTGATTCATCTCTTCTGCTGGGTTCTGATTTGGGCTTGTGGTCTTGGAGTGTCCCGCTCCTTTGGGTTCAGGGTTCCTTTGAGAAAGACAAAGTGAGAAAGCTGAGAACAACCAATCGCACCTCTCCAAGGAGGGCAGGGGCAGTCAGGGAACCCGAAGTCCCAGGAAGGGTATACAGGAATGGTGATTAAATTATAACAGCACTGAATCTGTGCAGACCTCACACTAAGCTTGTCACGCATTTTATCTCATTAAATCTTCCACACTAGGGAACTATTATTGGCTCCATTTTATAGTGAGGAAACTGAGTCTGAGTCTTGGGGTCAGTGGTCCAAGCTCATGCAGCAAGTCCATAGTGGAGGTGAGAGTCTAATGCAAGTCTGTGTGGCTCTAGAGAACAACATGTTCCCCTGAAGCTCATCCAAACAACGACACCTCCCCCAGGGCGTCCCACCCCCAGGTGTGATGGAGGCTGAGAGCTGTGCTGAATCAGGGGAGCCCTTCTGTCCCGCATCTCTCCCAGGTGACCTCCAAGTGTGGTATCCCAGAGCCCTGAGCAATGGCTCCTAGTGGCTCCCCTCACACACGTGAGAAATGATGCCCCACCTCATCTGGGGTGATGAGAGTCCAGCCTGGGGTTTGCGCCCCATGACCATGTGCTTGTTCTTGTCTTAAATGCACCAAAAATTTAATGTATAGAGGTAACCATGTGATGATACAGAGAGGCTGATGTCATCGAAACAAGAGTTTATTACTCACACCTCCCAAGAAAAGGAGGGCACGCCATGCCTTGCAGGGCCACCTGGGGTGGCCCCCAGGGTCGGTCAGGAGGCACCAGGAGTGAGGGGAGAGCATGTCCCAGGGTGCAGAGAAATCACAGTGAGCATAGGACCACGAAGTTTGAGTAATTTTGGCAGGCTCTGGCCTACAGGGATGATCTCTAGTTGCCTGGCACCCATCCCTGGGGTGATTTAGGGCAGGGAAAATACTGGCTTGGGGTGCGAGAGTCAGATGAAGGAGGCGGTTGGGTAAACAGGCTCTGGAGAGGTTGGGTTGTACATGCGAGGCAGGTTTGCAAGCATGTTGCTTGCTGGCTCTAGGAGCTAGACAGTCCTTGGGAGGAACAGTCTCTCCAGGATTAGCAAGGCCCCAGGATGTTGAAGCACCGTAAAATACGGGAAATAAAACCACTATTAATATTGTTTATTTCCCTTACAGGGTGTTTTTCCTGAACGTGCCGTTTGACTCCATCATGGAGCGGCTGACTCTGAGAAGAATTGATCCAGTCACAGGGGAAAGGTTTGTGCTGTGTTCCTGGTGGTTGGCAATCTGCGGGCTGCCAGGGGCCAGACCCAACTGACTGACCAATGCCATGGTGGAACCATTGCAGCAGTAACACTGGTGACCGCTGAAGGACGATTATGGAAATGGAATTTGTCCAGCTGACTGTTCTATGCAGTATCTGTTGACCCTCTTTGCCTGGAAGAATTAACCAGGAAATCTGTGTCTAAGGCTACAAAGCAACACACTGGTGAAATGTTCACCCACTCTATCCTGGGGTCGACAGCTTATTCCCAGCGTGCGAAACAGCAGCCTTGGATGGGCGTCACCTGTACGTTTCACTGCCCTTTCCTCCAGCCATCATACACCCCAGTGGTGGTGGCTGTACAAACACATCCCCATGGGCACAAATTGCCTTTGAGGCTTCTCATAGTTACAGGAGGTAGATTCTGAGTTTGATTCTGCAGTCTGACCAGGTACAATCACTGCATTCATGTTGAAATGGGATGGAGAACCCCACAGTCACTGAGGCAGCTGTTGCCATCTCCTCTGACAATCAGGGTCACATTTCTTGGTAGGGACTCAGGAGTGGGATGGGGTGGGGCGGGGCAGGAGGATATACAGGGATTTTTCTAAAATGAGGACCTGATTTGTCATTCTGGGGACCATCTTTAGCTTTTCCATCTCAAGTACCATGGCCTTCATGTCACCCTATCCCTGGGGTCTCTCCCAACAGTGAATGTGCTATTCCCTGCCATCTCCACAGTTGCTATAATGTCCCACTCCCTCATATGACTGAGCTCCATAAGCATGGTCAATGCCTATCCTGCTTACCATGGCACTGTCAGCAGTAGATAGAATGCTGAACTCAGTGCAGATAAATATTGTATGGAAGGGAGGAAAAAGGAAGAAGAGGCTGGGCACGGCGGCTCACGCCTGTAATCCCGACACTTTGGGAAGCCGAGGAGGGTGGATCACTTGAGGTCAGGAGTATCACTTGAGGTCAGGAGTTTGAGACCAGTCTGGCCAACATGGTAAAACCCCATCTCTACTAAAAATACAAAAATTATCCAGGCAGTTGTGCACGCCTATAATCCCAGCTACTGAGGAGGCTGAGGCAGGAGAATCGCTTGAGCCTGGGAGGCAGAGGTTACAGTGAGTCAAGATCACGCCATTGCACTCCAGTCTTTAAAAAAAAAAAGAAGAAGGAAGGAAGAAAGGGAGAGAGGGAGGGAGGGAGGGGGTAAGGAAAGGGAGAAAGGGGAAGGAGGAAGGAAGGAATTCTCCCATATATGATTGTATTCTGTCCTCCTGTCACTGTCCTCCTGTCCCTCTCCCTTGAGTGGGGAGCACATCCTGGATCTCTCTGTGGTTCCAGGGCCCAGTCAATGGTTTGCACACAAATGTTTGGTGGCGGTGGTGGCCAAGACACCCTAACTTGGTCCACAATAGAATAGAGGGTTGGGCTGGGCACAGTGTCTCACACCTGTAATCCCAGCACTTTGGGAGGCCAAGGTGGGCAGATCACCTGAAGTCCGGAGTTCGAGACCAGCCTGGCTAACGTGGTGAAACCCCATTTCTACTAAAAATACAAAAAATTAGACAAATGTAGTGTGCGTGCCTGTCATCCCAGCAACTCAGGAGGCTGAGGCAGGAGAATTGCTTAAACCTGGGAGATAGAGGTTGCAGTGAGCCGAGATCATGCCATTGCACTCCAGCTTGGGCAACAAGAGTGAAACTCCATCTCAAAAAAAAAACAAAGTAGAGGGTCCCTTTCTCCCTTGCCTTGGGGCCAGGCCATGGGTCACCTGCTTTCCTTCCTCCCTTGCAGGTACCACCTCATGTACAAGCCACCTCCCACCATGGAGATCCAGGCTCGTCTCTTGCAGAACCCGAAGGACTCTGAAGAGCAGGTCCAGCTGAAAATGGATCTGTTCTACAGGAACTCGGCTGACTTGGAGCAGCTGTATGAGTCGGCCATCACCCTTAATGGGGACCAGGACCCATACACAGTCTTTGAATACATCGAGAGTGGGATCATCAATCCCCTGCCCAAAAAAATCCCCTGACGGGTTCGGAGCCAGGAGTGCCCCCCAGGGAAATGAGTTCATCCCCTGCCCCCCACCTCTGGAAAGCTCCCCTAAAAAGCCAATAAAGAGTGCTGGGTACAGTCTCATGTATCCTGAAGGCGAGGTGGCTGGAAGTTGGCCTTATGTAGGGGTCTGGGGACACAGGACAGGTGAAGCCCAGAGTGGTGAGAAAGTAGAGTGCAGGCCGGGTCTCTGGAGTTGGACCTGGGACAAGTCGTGGCTCCAACACCAATGCATGGTCCGTCCTTGGAGTCCCAACCCTCAGAGGTAAATCCTTAGTGATTACATCATTTATTCAGTGATAATAAATGCCTTAGTCCAGGCAGAGGTCTGCGTGGACGGCCTGCTCTTGGGGGTTGCCTGCACCATGACTCCTCTTCCTCCTCCACCAGCCAGCTCTCCTCAGGGCAGCTGCAACTGCTTCTTGCTAAGCCAGGAAAGTACAGCCCCTTGAGCAGGGCCTTTCCTGCCAGAGGCTCCGCGTGCTGCTGTGTGACCTTGGGTAAGTTACTAAATCTCTCTAGGTTCTTGTAAAGTAAGACAAACCTTTCTAGGGCTGCTGTGAGAGGAAATGAGTTAATGCCTACAAAGACTGGGCACAGGACATGGGACCTACCAAATGCTCCCTAAGTGTCATGACCCATCTCTTCCAACTCACTGCTGTGAGATCAGCACTGGTCTTTTTTTTTTGAGACAGAGTTTCGCTTTTGTTGCTCAGGCTGGAGTGCAATGGTGGGATCTTGGCTCACCACAACCTCAACCTTCCGGGTTCAAGCAATTCTCCTGCCTCAGTCTCCCGAGTAGCTGGGATTACAGGTACCTGCCATCATGCCTGGCTAATTTTTGTATTTTTAATAGAGATGGGGTTTTGCCATGTTGGGCAGGCTGGTCTCGAACTCCTGACCGCAGGTGATCCTCCCACCTCGGCCTCCCAAAGTTTTGGCATTACGGGCGTGAGCCAGCGCTGAGCCGTCAGTGCTGTATTTAATCTCTGGATGAGGAAATGGGGTCTCAGCGAAGTCAAATAACTTGTCTATGGCTACAGGTGATGAGTGGGAGAGGGAGAACAGGACCCCATGGTCCCCTTACTCCATGTGCTCATGGGTGTGGGCAGATGCTCCCGCTGTTGCCCTCTGGTTGCGGTGGAAGTGGAGGGTGGGCGTCTGGGCTTGCGGGGTCCCTGCTTTTCCCCAGGGCCAACTGCAGGACGCCTGCACCTGCCGGAGCGCCGCTGAGACCACTGTCGCCAGCGCTGGTCCCTGCCCCCTCCCGCCGGCGCCCGGGGTGAGCTCCGCTGCAGTGACGGTGGACGGCGGGCACCGGTTTGGTTGAGAGGCGCCTGGCTGCCCCTGGGGCTGTCAGGGGCCGGAGCCGGGCCAACAGGCTCCGCGATGTCGATCGCTCCCTGGGAAGCCACGTGAGCCCACTCCTCCCACCACTCTGCCGAGGAGCACCCGTGCGCATGGGAGGATGCGGGGACTCAGGACACTCTCCTACGGGGACCTTCAGCGGGGCAGCCTCGTAAGCGGCCCCACTGGAGGGATTGGCATCCAGTTGCAGCCCCCGCGGCGGTGGTCTGGGGGCTTTCTGGGCCAGGGAGCCCCACTCTTGTGGCTGGAGGGCAAACATCTAATTTCCAGATCAGCCTCAATGCTCGAGGTCAACCCTGAGGTCTCATCAAAGTTGACTTACAGGAGAACACCTCACCTCTGTCTCTGTGCTGTCATCATTCAGGTAGCTCCACGGCTCCTTTACAACCTTTCATCATAGGATGTCACTCAGCTCCCAGGGCCCCACCCTTACTTGTCTGCATCTGTGCGTTCCTGCCCTTCCCTGCTCCCTGTCAGGGGAAAGTCAAATGGTACCATTATATATATATATAATAAATAGTTTTACTATTAAAATATATTCCTGGCCAAGCACAGTGGCTCATGTCTGTAATCCCAGCACTTTGGGAAGCCAAGATAGGTTGATCACCTAAGGTCAGGCGTTTGAGACCAGCCTGGCCAACATGGCTAAACCCCATCTTTACCAAAAATCAGCCGAGTGTGGTGGTGGGCACCTGTAATCCCAGCTACTCAGGAGGCTGAGGCAGGAGAATCTCTTGAACCCAGGAGGTGGAGGTTGCAGTGAGCCAAGATCGTGCCACTGCACTTCAGCCTGAGCAACAGAGTGAGACTCTATCTCAAAAAAATTTTTCCTTATATGAAACCCCAAACAAGACAACAGGTGCGCCTCACGTGGGAAGTAAACATGGCATCCCCACTTTAATAAACCCTTAACTTTGGCTCACTAGAGATGATCACAGTCAAAAGTTTTGTGTGTCAGTTGCTGTGGATGGGTGGATGAGGGCAGTACAGTCCCATAAGCACTCATGGCAGTGCATTGTGTCTGCTCCTGTCATTTACTTTCTTCAAGGTAAGAACATGCTATGGTTTGGATCTGTGTCCACACCCAAATCTCATATTCAGCTGTAATCCCCAGAGTTGGAGGTGGGGCCCGGTGGGAAGTGATTGGGTCATGGCAGGGCCAGATTTCTCATGAGTGGTGTAGTACCATCCATGCCCAGGTAATTTTATTTTTGGTAGAGACAGGGGTCTCTCCATATTGCCCAGACTGGTCTTAAACTCCTGGGCTCAAGCAATCCTCCTGCCTCAGCCTCCCAAAGTGCTGGGATTACTGGCATGAGCCACCGCACTCAGGCCCTAAATGTTCTTTATTGGTGAGGCAGACACTAATGGATGCCTTCCACTGGGGGGTTCCCCTCCTCCATGCCATTGAACCCACAGTTTTTTCAGGCTACTCAGGTAACCACCTAAAACTCTTGATTTTCCTTGCAACTAGGGTGACAATGGAACAAAGTTCTGGCCAGTAGGAACTTTCAGGAAAGCCATTGTTCTCCTCCCCAAAAAAGAGGGAAGGGAAGTGAGGGGTAAATGGGGACCACTCTCTCAAACCTGAGCTGTGAGCCCTTCCATTCTGTCCTGGTCCCAAGCCCAGGCCTGGGCCCACAGCCATTGCTGGGGGATGCTCTGTGCTGGTCATCTCAGACTGATTAGGAAACAGTCTGCCCTGGAGCCTTAGCCATATGCAGGACGAGTAAATATCTCAACCCAAAGAGGACTTGATTGGGAAAAAGAAACACTGAGGTTGTAGAAAGGCAACCAACAAGATCCCCCAACTCATTCCTCCCACAGAGGGAGAAACAGAGGCCCGCACAGGAAGGAATCGAGGTCACTGCCTCCAGGAGCAAGGCTTCTTCCTCCCCATGACTTGTCCCTTCTGTGATATCCATTCTACAGGTGGGGAAACTGAGGATTCTCTGGCCAGAGCCTTGAGCATTTAAAAAGGGTGCCTTGGCTGGGCGTGGTGGCTCATGCCTGTAATCCCTGCACCTTAGGAGGCTGAGGTGGGCAGATCACTTGAGTCCAGGAGTTCGAGACCAACCTGGCCAACATAGTGAGACCCCCCAGCTCTACTAAAAATAGAAAAAATTAACTGGGCATGGTGGTGGGTGCCTATAATCCCAGCTACTCTGGAGGCTGAGGCAGGAAAATCATTTGCGCCTGGGAGGCAAAGGTTGCAGTGAGCAGAAATCACACCACTGCACTCCAGCCTGGGTGACAGAGCAGGATTCCATCTCCAAAATAAAGAAATATAATAATAATAAAGGGTCCATTGTCCACTTCTAACCAGAGGAGACCAAGGTCATTATTAAAGCTATCTCCACCGAGAAAAGTAGAAAAAAAAGTTGAGTGAGTGAAATTTTCAGTTCTTAGCTTCATGCATTCCACAAATATTAAAGAAGCACCACTCTGCCTGAAGCACCTGTTCTTCTGGGCCTATAGCACGTGATAAGACAGGCAAAGCCCCTGCTCTGTGAACTGGACCAATTTTACACTTGTCCTCATGCACAGGGGTTCCAGGCATGAGCTCCAGATACTAAAAAGTGCAGAAGGGCCAATGCCCATGCTCTGGGACCTAACAACAAAGTTTGCCCTTCAGCAAAACAATTTCCTTTTTTTTTTTTTTGAGACAGAGTCTTGCTCTGTCACCCAGGCTGGAGTACAGTGGTGCAATCTCGGCTCACTGCAACCCCCACATCCCTGGTTCAAGAGATTCTCCTGCCCCATCCTCCCAAGTAGCTGGGATTACAGGTGCCCACCACCACACCCAGCTAATCTTTTGTATTTTTAGTAGAGACGGGGTTTTGCCATGTTGGCCAGGCTGCTCTTGAATGCCTGACCTCTGGTGATCTGCCCTCCTCGGCCTCCCAAAGTGCTGGGATTACAGGCATGAGCCACTGCACCCAGCCTATTTTTAATTTTTATTTTTTATCAACAGCTCAGGAGCATCAAACAAGCTACAGAGCTACCAGCCTGGTCATTCCTTCCCTGGTGTAGAAGGGCTGAGGTCAGGTTTGACAGCCATCACTTCTATATTTTAGTGATGCCCAAAGAGCAAACTCCAGTTTTTCCTATCAAGCTCATATTTCCTTTGCAAATCTTTTCCAACTGATCCTGGGCCGTAGCCAGAATGAGGACACTGACATCTAATTTACATATGACCACTGGGGCATCAGTTAGTTATTCTCAGAAACAGCAAGATGCTCCACTGATCACCAGGGTGGAGAGAAAGAACAAAAACTGTGGACCTGTCTACCGGCCCAGGTAGGAGATGTCTGTTCACTGAACCTGCTGCCTTAGACTCACAGGGAGTTTGTCCCTGAAGCTAGGCAAGCATCAGGATCTCATGTGTAGTGATGACTTTATGCTCTCTACAAAACCGTAACAGACTGGCAGGTGGAAATTCCATCATTGTATGTAACAGAGGGAAATGAATAACAACAAACTTCCTAGCCATTTAAAAATATATATATATAATATATATATTCATTGATATATATAAAACAATTTTATTGAGAAATAATTCACATATAAAATTCATCCATTAAAAGTATGCAATTTAGGCCAGGCATGGTGGCTCACGCCTGTAATCCCAGCATTTTGGGACGCCAAGGTGGGTGGATTACCTGAGGTTAGGAGTTTGAGATTAGCCTGGACAACATGGTGAAATCCCACCTCTACTAAAAATACACAGTTAGCCAGGCATGGTAGCGGGCCCCTGTAATCCCAGCTACTTGGGAGGCTAAGGCAGGGAATGAAACCAGGAGGGGGAGGTTGTATTGCGCCACTGCCCTCCAGCCTGGGTAACAGAGCGGGACTCCATCTCAAAAATAAATAAATAAATAAATGAAAATAAATAAAAGCATACAATTTAATGGCTTTTAGTGTAGCCACAGAATTGTACCATTCCCATTCACTTTAGAACAATTCATCACCTCACAAAGAAACCCCAAACCCACTAGCAGTCCTTCCCCACCCGGTCTGGCAACCTCTCCTCTCCTTTCTGTCTCTGTGGATTTGCCTATTCTGAACATTTCACATACAATCACACACGGAATCATACAACATGTGGCCTTTTGTGTCTGCTTTCTTTCTGATGCTTTCAAGGTTCATCAAGTTGTAGCATGGATGGGTCCTTCATTCCTGTTTATTGCAGGATAATAAATCATGTGAATATGCCCCATTTTGTTTATTCATTCATCAGCTGAAGGCATTTCAGTTGTACCCACTGTTGGATTGTTCTGAATAACGCCGCCGTGAACACTTGTATATAAGTTTTTGTGTGGACAGATGTTTTAATTTCTCGAGTATATGCCAGGGATGGAACTGCGAGGTCATTTGATAATTCTGTGTTTAACTTTCTGAGGAACCACTACTAGGCCGTTTCTAAAGCAGCTGCAAGACTACATTTCCCGCAGCAGCAGTGCCTGAGGCATCCAGCTTCTCTACACTGTTGCTAACAATTGTTCCTATCAGTCTCTAACCACCCCATGGGTGTGAAGTGGCATCTCATTGATTTTCACTTCCCTGATGACTAAGAATGTTGACCAGCTCTTCATATGCTTGTTGGCCATTTGTAAGTCGTCTTCTAAGAAATGTCTATTCAGATCCTTTGCCCATTTTAACATGGGATGGTTTGTCTTTTTATGATTGAGTGATGGTTCTTTATATAGTCTATAGACAAGCCCTGTATCAGATACATGATTTGCAAATATTTCTCCCATTCCGTGGGTTGTCTTTTCACTTTCTTGATGATGTTGTTTGTAGCACAAAAATTTTTAAATTGGATTGAGTCCAACATATCTATTTTTTCAGTCATGTGTACATTTGATGTCTGCGAAGGCCCTGCCTAACCCAGAGTCACAAAGATTTGTTCCTAGGTTTTCTTCAAAGAGTTGTGTAGTTGTAGCTCCTACATGTAGGTCTGTGGTCCGTTGCGAGTTAACCTTTCTGCATGGTGTGAGGATGGAGTCTAGTTTCATTCTTTTGCATATGGATATTCTAGCCACTCAAAAACGTATCATTTCGTCTCTGAGCAGCTCTGTGGGAGAGGCTGTCTCTAGGACGCTGGCTCAGCAGGTAAGAATTGTCTGGGATGCTTGTTTAAAAACTAAGACTCGGGCCAGGCGTGGTGGCTCATGCCTGTAATCCCAGCACTTTGGAAGGTCGAGGCAGGCGGATCATGAGTTCAGGAGTTTAAGACCAGTCTGGCCAATATAGTGAAACCCCGTCTCTTTTGTATTTTAGTAAAATACAAAAAATTAGCCTGGTATGATGGTGCACGCTTGTAATCCCAGATGCTCGTGAGGCTCCGACAGGAGAATTGTGTGAACCCAGGAGGCTGAGGTTGCAGTGAGCTGAGATCACGCCATTGCACTCCAGCCTGGGCGACAGTGTGACACTCTGTCTCCAAAAAAAAAAAAAGCCAGCCGGGAATGGTGGCTCATGCCTGTAATCCCAGCACTTTGGGAGGCCAAGCCAGGCAGATCACCTGAGGTCAGGAGTTCGAGACCAGCCTGGCCAACATGATGAAACCCCGTCTCTACAAAAATTTTTTTAAAATTAGCCAGGCATGATGGTGGGTGCCTGTAATCCCAGCTATTCAGGAGGCTGAGGCGGGAGAATTGCTTGAACCTGGAAGGTGGAGGTTGCAGTGAGCCGAGATTGTGCCATTGCACTCCAGGCTGGGTGATAGAGTAGGACTCTGTCTCAAAGATAGATAGATAGATAGATAGATAGATAGATAGATAGATAGATAGATAGATAAATACTCTTGGGCTTCATCCCTAGAGATTGTGATTTAACAAGTTCAGGGCAGGGGCTGGAAATCTGTTTTTGCAGCAAACATTCCAGCATTGATCAAGTGTCTGTGGACCTGAACTTTGAGGATCATTGCCTTTTGTGGAGGATGCTTATAGTTAGAACATGAAAATTCAAATATGGCCAGGCACGGTGGCTCACGCCTGTAACCCCAGTACTTGGGAAGCCAAGGCAGAAGGATCACTTGAGGCCAGAAGAGTTCAAGACCAGCCTGGCAAAATCCTGTCTCTGTAAAAAATAAATTAAAAAATTAGCCAAACGTGGTGGCATGTGCCTGTAGTTCCAGCTACTCATAAGGCTGAGGCAGAGAATTGCTTGAACCCAGGAGGCAGAGGTTGCAGTGAGCTGAGATTGCACGACTGTATTCCAGCCTGACCAGCATATCAAGACTCTGTCAAGAAAGAAAGGAAGGTGGGGGAGGGAGGGAGGAAGGAACGAAGCAAAGAAGGAAGGAAGGAAGGTGTGAAGGAGGGAAGGAAGGAAGGAAGGAGGGAGGCAGGGAGGGAAAGAAGGAAGGAGGGAAGGAAGGAAGGAAGGAGGGAAAAGAAGGAAGGAAAATTCAAACGTAACTAGAGATTTCCAATTCTGACAACCTACAAATTAGAGATCCTGATGATGCCTCTTAAAACCCTTAAAAATTCTGAATGAAATATGGTGACATGGCCTGGGGGTGGTAACTATAACTGAGCTAGCAGGAAATATACAGGGCCCAAAAGGACATGAAAGTAGGAATCCAGAGAGATGGGTGAGGGCTGAAGCCAGAGCTGCCGTGGAAGTGCGTGTTGAGCCTGGTGACCCAGATCTTTAGTTAAAATGGTCCACACAGGACGCTAGCGGCGAAGTGCCGAGTCCTCACAGGGAAGAGAGAGAGACTGGGAGGAAAGATTTGCAATGCCTTTAACCAAACAAGATTTGTGTCCAGAATATGTGCACAACTCCTAAATATTGCCAAGTCACAAGCATTCAGATAAACACATGGAAACCTACATGAAAGGGTATTTAACAGAAGAAAACATGAATGGACAATCACACAAAAAATGCTTAACCTCATTGGCAATCCAAGTATTGCAAATTAAAAGTCATGATGAGATGTGCCTGCACCGCTACCACTAGAATTTAAAAGGATTGACAATACCAAGTGCTGGAGAGAACGTGTAGCAGCGAGAACTGTCGTACATTGCTGGTGGGAGTGGAAATTGGCTTAGCCACTTTGGAAAACTGTTAAGAAATTATCTGCTAATGCTAAACATGCCTACCTTGTGACCCAGCAATTCCTCTCCTAGTATATACAAAATGAGTGCATAAGTATAGAAAGGGACATGAATAAGAATGTTAGGCTGGGCACGGTGGCTCACGTCTGTAATCTCAGCACTTTGGGAGGCTGAGGCAGGTGGATCACCTGAGGTCAGGAGTTCGGGACCAGCCTGGCCAACATGTTAAAACCCCATCTTTACTAAATATAAAAAATTAGCGGGTGTGGTGTCACACACATGTAGTCCTAGCTACTTGGGAGGCTGTGTCAGGAGAACTGCTTGAAGCCAGGAGGTGGAGGTTGCAGTGAGCTGAAATGGTGCCACTACACTCCAGCCTGGGTGACAGAGCGAGACTGTCTTCAAAAGAAAGAAAGAAAGAATGTTAGCAGTTTAATTTGTGTTATCTCCAAACTGGAAATGGCAGAAGTGTCTATCAATTATGGCTTATTCATGCCATAAAATATTATATGACAATAAAAAATTCCTGATAAATACCTCAATAGGGTTGAATCTCACAGCCAGACACAAAAGAGCACACTCTTTATGGTTTGATTTATGTGAAGTTCAAGAAAAGATAAAACTAAGCACTGTTAATAGCAATCATTTCTAAGAGCGATGTGCCTGAGAATGGACACAAGGACCCTGGGGGGACGTAAAGGTTCTGTATCGATCTGGGTAGTGGTTACACTCAAATCCTGAGCTGTGCACCTAAGTTTGTAGCCGTTCTTGTACATGGCGTATGTTAATTACACAGCTGAATACATTTGAGACAGGCTTAAGTAGCAATACACACACACACACACACACACACCTGAAGAGAAAAATATTTAAAAGACATGAATGGGCTTTTTTGGTTTGTTTTAGAGATGGTTTCACTCTTGTCACCTAGGCTGGAGTGCAGTGGTGTGATCGTAGCTCACTGCAGCCTCAAACGCCTGGGCTCAGGTAATCCTCTTGCCTTAGCCTCCCAAGTGGCTGGGACTATAGGGATGTACCACTACACTCGACTAATTTTTTTAAGAGATGGGGTCTTGGCTGTGGGCAGTGGCTCATGCCTGTAATCCCAGTACTTTGGGAGGTCAAGGTGAGCGGATCACAAGGTCAGGAGATCAAGACCATCCTGGTTAACACAGTGAAACCCTCTATCTACTAAAAATACAAAAAATTAGCCAGATGTGGTGGCACGTGCCTATAGTCCCATCTACTCGGGAGGCTGAAGCAGGAGAATTGCTTGAACCTGGGAGGTGGAGGTTGCAGTGAGCCAAGATCATGCCACTGCACTCTAGCCTGAGTGGCAGAGTGAGACTCTGTCTCAAAAATAAAAATAAAAGAGATGGGGTCTTAAATACCTGGGCCCACCTGAGTGATCCTGAGTGATCCTCCACTTCAGCCTCCCGAAGGGCTGGGATTATAGGCATGAGCTACTGCAGCTGGCCCATGAATGGGCATTTTACAGAAGAAAACATGATCAGCCAGTTAAATATATGACAAAGGCACCACTTCATTAGTAATCAGGGAAATGCGGATTCTAATAGCATACTGTTACTGCTCCCAGACTGGCAACAATCTGACAGATCTGGCAGTTTCTAATATTGAGAGAATGGGGAGCAAGGGAAACTCAAAGACTGCGGTAGGGTGGACCACGCCTCACCACTCTGGGAAACAATTGGCGTCATCTGGTGAAGTGCAGCTACGTGCCCTGTGAACAGGCCAGTCTCAAGAGGACACAGGTGCGCTACTGTGTACATCAGCGGCACCAGCAAGCTCCTTAAACCCCAGACTTCTGCCTTCCATATGCAGCGAGGGTGAGACACCGCCTTGAGAAACGGTTCCCAAGGATGAAGCTGCAAGCAAGCGGGGCATGTAGCCGAGGGACTCTAGGGGGATCCCTGCTGGAGTGCCTGCATTGAATCACTCCTACTCCTTGTGCTTCCCGGGGTGTTCCAGGGGCTCTTGGAGGGCCGTATCTCATCGATGTCCTCGGTGAGAATTCTAAGCAGGGGACCCAGGGTGGTAGATGTTACAGTTTCTCAGGAAAGAATGCCAGGGATGTCCCTAATATTGTTGAAATCCTCCCTCTTACCCCCAGCTTCCTTTCACGTTTTAGGAGAAAAGACAGAAGGGAGGAAAAAGTAACAAAACCTGAAAACGGAAGGGCAGCCACTCCTCTCGTTAGCTGTGGAGGGCTGGGCTGTGGTCCTGGAGGGAACACGGCCCTTCAGCACTGGGGAGAGGGGCCCGGAGTTCTGGGCTTTCCTCTTCCTTTAAAAGCGGTATTGGAGGAGTTTGTTCTGTGGGGAAACCAAGCATGCTGGTTTGCCTGGGCCTGGGTTTGAGGGAGTTCCCAGACACAGGTCTTCCAGTTTTCAAAGCAGGCCGGTTCTGGGAGAGCCGGGGTGAGTTGTCACCCTGCCAGTGTGAGTGGATCCTGGAACCACAGGCCAGCTGCTTTCCGGGTGGAGACACCCTGATGAGCCTGGGGCAGTGCTCTGGGCTCACTGCAACCTCCACCTCCAAGTTCAAGTGATTCTCCTGTCTCAGCTGCCTGAGTAGCTGGGATTACAGGCATGCGCCACCACACCTGGCTGATTTTTGTAGTTTTAGTAGTGATGAGGTTTCACCATGTTGGCCAGGCTGATCTCGAACTCCTGACCTTCCTCCAGCATCCATTATGGTCCTCTACATACATGGATGCTGGAGGAAGAAGAAGGGAGGAAGAAAGGAAAAGGCACCAGATCCACAAGCCCCTGCCTTCTGCAGGCTCCCTCCAGCACCCTTTGACATAGCTTAATATCATGCCACGGCCAAGGAGAAGGGTGGAGTCCAGCCAATGACAGCAGGCAGAGACTGCAGGGTGAATTTGGAGCTAAGTTAATCCATCAGTAAGTGGCTCATGTGTTATTTTTGCAGCTGAGCAATACACCATTGGATAGCTCTTCCACATTTTGTTTATATATTCACCTACTGATGGATATTTGAGTTGTTTTTAGGTTTTGGGTATTATGACTAAAACTGCTATGAATGTTCACACTATTTTTGAGTATTCTTTTTGGACCCAGAAACCTTGCTAATGTTACTGAATTCTAATAACTTAGCAGTTGATCCTTTTATGCTTTTTTCATACCCAAGCATATTTTTTGTTTGTTTGTGACAGGGTCTCGCTCTGTTGCCCAGTCTGGAGTGCAGTGGTGTGACTATAGCTGGCTGCAGCCTGAATTCCTAGACTCAAGGGACCCTCCGTGTCAGCCTGTCAAGTAGCTGGGACTGCAAGTATGGACCTGTATGCCTGGCTAATTTTTTTATTTTTTGTGGAAATAGGATCTCTCTATGTTGCCCAGGCTACGTACCTAATCGTATTGACTGAGAATATAATATCATTTTTTCAATCTTTTTTTTTTCTTTTTCCTAAGAGACAAGGTCTCACTCTGTCACCCAGGCTGAAGTGGGGTGGCATGATCACAGTTCACTGCAGCCTCAAACTCCCGGGCTCAAGTGATCCTCCTGCCTCAGCCTCCCAAAGCACTGGGATTAAAGGTGTGAGCCACCATGCCAGGCCCTTTTCCCCCAATCTTTATACCTTTCTCTTTCTTGCCTTATTGGAATAAGCAAGACCTATAGTGCAATGTTGAGTAGAATAGATGTGTCTAGCTCCACTGGGTCTTCTGGGTAACGTGGCCCAAGTGACAGGCCATCTTGCATCCCAGCCTGGACCTGGAGTCCTCTCTTGCTATAGACCCCCCTCAAAGCTGGCAGCCTTTTTAGTTCCTCAGTGACTGTGCCAGAGCTGGGTCCCTGGTAGAGGCTGCCAGAAGCTCTTTGCCCCTTTCTCAGTGGTAGGAAGTAAAAGGCGCTGGAAGTTGTTTCCTGCCATAAGGGCAATGCCATGGCATGCCTCAGACCATTGGATCCATAAAAACTTCGTTGTTACAGGACCCAGAATCATCGTGGTATTTTTCATTCACTTTCTGGCACACATATGCCCCCATTCAAGCAGTTGCCACTTTCCTGTTTCCCAGGTCCAGTTAGGATGCTGTCATTGACATAAAAGAGCAGCGTGATATTTTGTGGAGCGGGAAGACAGATGTCTTTGGACTATATTGTGGTGAAGAGCAGATGAGTTCAGGTGGGGAAGAAACGGAGATCCAAGGGAACATACCAATTTATAAATATATAGTCAACAAATTACTGATCAGCACAAAAATACTCTGAATGCATGCAGGTAGGTAGCCTGCAAGTGGCTGCTGAGTTGTAGTGGATTTTTAGCTCTATTCAAGTGGAATTAGAGCTACGGTTGTTACACATCCTAGTTTCAGTAAATAGCAGATAGTGAATTTGTGTCAGTAGTTGCATTGTGCTTGCTCTGACATCCTGCCTTTCATAATTCTTTTATTTATTTATTTATGAGACAGAGTCTCACTCCATCACTCAGGCTGGAGTACAGTGGCATGATCTTGGCTCACTGCAACCTTCACTTCCCAGGTTCAGGCGATTCTCCTGCCTCAGCCACCCGAGTAGCTGGGATTACAGGCGTGTACCACCACACCTGGCTGATTTTTCTATTTTTATTAGAGACAAGGTTTCACCATGTTGGCCAGGCTGGTCTTGAACTCCTGACCTCAAGTGATTAGCCTGCCTCAGCCTCCCAAAGTGCTGAGATTACAGGCGTGATCCACTGCACCTGGCCTGCCTGTCATAATTCTTTGTCAGGCTCGCTCTGACATTTTGGCCTTCATGCTGTATTAGCAGGGCCTCCTACAGTTGCCCCTGCAGTGTGTCCAGCACATCCCCCAGCAGGGTCAGTCTGGCCTCGGTTTCTTCGTACAAGTTAACAGAACTCTGGGGCAAGATAGCAAATGTGAACCTCAGTCTTTCCTAGGAGATTGCAAACTGTTTGATTCTCCTCTCTGATGGGAATTGAAATTAATGCCTTTGCCTCATCAATGCGCCACACATCAGTTGCCAGGGCTGTGGGTATAATCCGGACCTTATGCCTGGCACAGTAGCCGCAGGCGGGGCCCTGGCTTGACTGCATTTATAGCGCTCTCTCCTCTGTCAGATCCATTGGGTTGGGCAGGGACCAGCCTGGCATATTAAGCCGGGATGCCAGGGATTACAGTGCTGGGATTACAGGTGTGAGCCACCATGCCTGGCCTCTAGTGTTCTATTTTTGAAGTGTTCTAGTTTTAATTATAACCTAATTTCACTATTCTTTAAGTGGTTACTCTAAAGAAAACTTTACTTATCAAAGTATAATATAGATTCATAGTGTTACCTATTCCTAGACAATGCAAGGATTTAGACTCTACCATGTCCCGGCTTATTTGTTATTGTCGTGTGTTTTATTTCAAAACCCCGCAGAACATTGTCAACCCAATAAATGACAAACAGAGAGAGGCGCTCTCTAAAAGAAGAAGATCTTTGTTTGGGGATAGAGCACTGCAGTGGGAATATGCGTGGCCTAGTAAGCTGTGTGCATATTCAAGGCAGTAAAGACAGACGAAGGTTTTTAAAGGGAAAAATGAATATTACCTAACTGTTTTTGAAATTGTCCCTGGCAGCAGCAGTCTGAGGTTGGACAGGCAGTTGCTGGGGTAGATATCCTTGCAGAAGTATTCTTTGTGTAAGGCGTGATAGCCTTAGTGCAAGGTTGTGGCTTTTGTAGTCTTTTGTGATTGCTTTTGTTATCAGGCATATAAGCATGAGAACTCTCTCTTCCTACCCTTCCCCAGCTCTATTTGCCAGTTTTTTTTTTTTTAAACACTAGTGGCTTTGTTTTGATTCTGAAAATGCTTACATTTCCCCTTTCAATCAAGATCTTTCTGAAAGCATCACTGATCAATCATGCTATAGTTGGGTTTTGATGCCCCTTGCTGCTGGAATAGACCTGTCACAGTTGCTGGTCTTGTCTCACATTGGGGGAAATGATTGATGATGAGGAGTCAGCATCAAAAACCTTTTAGTCATGTTTGAGGAACAAGGGAGGTTTGAAGAGACTGGCTCTCGGGCTAAGTGTGCTTGGAGTCCATAATTAAGTTCAGTTTTGTCTGCTCCATCATCTTTTTGTTTGTTGTTTGGGAGAGGGTCTCACTTTGTCACTCAGGCTGGGGTACAGTGGCAGGGCCATGGCTCACTGCAGCCTTGACCTCCCAGGCTCAAGCACACCTCCTGTCCTTAGCACACACACACATACACACACACATGTACACACACACACTCGCCAAGTAGCTGGAGCTACAGGCATGTGCCACCATGCCTGACTAATTTTGTTTGTTTGTGTTTTTTGTAAGAGACAGGGTTTTGTTATGTTGCCCAGGCTGGTCTTGAACTCCTGAGCTCAAGCAATCTGCCCACCTCAACCTTCCAAAGTGCTAGGATTACAGATGTAAGCCACCACGCCTGGACTGTTCCAGAATCTTTCATTATCATCTCAAAGTACTGGACCAGCATTATTTTGTTAGGAGTTGTACTTCTGTAAAAAATTTAACAAGTAGCAGACACAAAGTTTAAAAAGGGAAAATACAAAGTAAAATTAACAGTAATGTGACGGTTTCAAAGTGCTAGGATTACAGGTGTAAGCCACCATGCCTGGTTACAGACACAAGTAACAGACACAAAATTTAAAAAGGGAAAATACAGAGTAAAATGAATAGTAATATTACAGTTTCAGTTTGCATTATGGTTTTGTACCATGAACTTAGGCTTGAAAACAGTAGTTGAATAAATCAAATGACCGCAGGGAATTAGGTGAGACCAACTAAGTGGCCTGTGTTTAAATTCTGTGTAGATGGATCTCATATTTTCCAGATGAATTTATCCAGGTATAGCAAATAGGACTGGAAATAGCACAGACATTTTCTTATTAAACAAAGGGTACTAAAGAATGTTTCGGTTAGTTTTTCTCAAGTGACCAGCAGAAACTACTGCTTGTGATATTTCGATTATGCCACCATCGTGCCAAGTGAAAAAGGTAGCATTAAGGGGGAAACGTCTTTTTATGACAGGAAGTCTTGTTCTGCTGTCTTGGCGAAAGCCGTCTACAGTGTGAAAATGTCAGCTTCACCTCCTGATTTGTAGTTTGAACGTCTCTGGTCGTGACATTGGGTGGTTTGGTGAACTTTTTGTGTGGTCCATACATCAAGCGCAAACTTGTTCCTTAAAATTTTTCTAGTGTGGGCCAGGCACAGTGGCTCATGCCTGTAATTCCAGCACTTTGGAAGGCAAAGGCGGGTAGATCATGAAGTCAGCAGTTCAAGACCAGCCTGGCCAACATAGTGAAACCCCATCATCTCTACTAAAAATACAAAAATTAGCCAGGCATGGTGGTGGGCACCTGTAGTCCTAGCTATTCGGGAGACTGAGGCAGGAGAATCACTTGAACCCAGTGAGCAGAGATCGTGCCACTTGAACCCAGTAAGCAGAGATCGTGCCATTGCACTCCAGCCTGGGTAACAAGAGTGAAACTCCATCTAAAAAAAAAAAAAGTTCTAGTTTTAACTAACAGTGAAGATTTGCAGCCAAATATTGGAGAAAATTAGGAAAATCAGGATTTGGTCCAGTTTCCAAGTAACAGGAACTTAAAAACAATGTGCAGGGCTCCAATCGCAGGACAGGTGTATTCTCATTATTCTTTAGGAACTTAACTGTTTCTCTTATATGGACCATATAAGAATCTCATATTTTTAACCTCTTGAGGCTAGGCAGCCAAACCAACACAGATTTCATGATTTTATTTTTATTTTTATTTTTGAGGTGGAGTCTCACTCTGTTGTCCAGGCTGGAGTGCAATGGCGTCATCTTGGCTCACTGTAACCCCCCTGCTTCCTGGGTTCCAGTGATTCTCCAGCCTCAGCTTCCTGAGTAGCTGGGACTACAGGCTCGCACCATAATGCTTGGCTAATTTTTTTTTTGGTATTTTTAGTAGAGATGTGGTTTTGCCATGTTGGCCAGCCTGGTCTTGAACTCCTAACCTCAAGTGATCCATCTGCCTCAGCCTCCCAGTGCTGGGATTACAGGCGTGAGTCACCACACCTGGTCCCAAGGCAGACGTTAAATTTCACTTACAGTCTTAAGGTTGTTCTTGGGCTTGTGAGGAAGTGACAGTTTTAACTCACTCACTGCAAGGCTGAAAACGCTTAAGGTCAGGCTTTTTATGCACATTTTAAAATAGACATTTCAGTCAAAGCCTGATGGTGGAACCAATGTTAACTATTGTATCCCGCTTATAAAGAGAGATCAGATTTTTACTGAACTTATGTATACAATCATATTGTCATAAAAAATAAGAATACTCATAACTAGTTTCTGACTTTTTCAGGAATCCAGTAGGGAGAAAAGGTAAATCCTTCCATCTTCATTCACAAAAGTATACTTTACCAAATTGTTGTAAACCATAGACAGCTTATGAAAGAAAATGTGGCCGGGTGCGGTGGCTCACGCCTGTAGTCCCAGCACTTTGGGAGGCCAAGGTGGGAAGATCACTTGAGGTCGGGACTTCGAGACCAGCCTGACCGACATAAAGAAACCCTGTCTCTACTAAAAATACAAAACTATTTGGGCATGGTGATGTGTGCCTCCTGTAATCCCAGCTACTCGGGAGGCTGAGGCAGGAGAATTGCTTGAACCTGGGAGGTGGAGGTTGTAGTGAGCCGAGATTGTGCCACTGCACTCCAGCCTGGGTGACAGAGAGACTCTGTAAGAAAGAAAGAAAGAGAAAGAGAGAAAGGAAGAAAACTAGAACCTTGAGCAGAGGAATGCATGGCTCTTAGTAACAGCACAGGAAGCTTCCTTGTTATATTAAACAATTCAGACACGTCAAAGAAAGCCAGGAGTACAGAATCAGCTTGTTCTGCAAACATTGCTTTTCTGGTCCTTCAAGACAAACATTTCAACATGAGGCCATAACCATAGAGTTATAGCCAGATAAAAAGTTGCAGGAGTTGAGAAAAGGTTTAAGGAGAGAGTTAGCACACCAGCCAAGCAGAAAGATAGACCTTTCCAAAGAGAGAAAGAACTTAGGAAAAGGATATATGACTGCAAATCACATGCAGCGAGGTACAGCAAAAGTTGAACTTCTGATATAAATCTGAGAAGTTTCAAAAAGAAGAAAATTTACTGTGAGAAATGAAATGACCATTCTGAATGAAAAAGACAGCATTTCCAACCTGAAACTAGGGAGATGAAACAGATCTCAGAAACAGAAACTGTCTGGATGGATGGATGTTAAATAGATTTCAGAAATAAAAACAAAACCTCTTACAGTTTTACTAAGAACAACCCAGTAGTTCAAGACTTGGCTGGGCATGGTGGTTCACACCGGTAATCTTAGCACTGTGGGGGCTGAGGCAGGAGGACTGCTTGAGCCCAGGAGTTCAAGACCACCTAGGGCAACATGGCGAGACTCTGTCTCTGCAAAAAATTTAAAATTAGCCAGGCACAGTGGCATATACTTGTGGTCCCAGATACTCAGGAGGCTGAGGTAGGAGAATCACTTGAGCCCAGGAGGTTGAGGCTGCAGTGGGCTGTGTTGATGTTACTAGACTCCAGCCGAGGTGACAGAGCAAGACTGTCTCAAAAAAAAAAAAAAAAAAAGAAAAAAGACTCTGTTGTTCTAACATCCGGAACTAAACTTTTTATTTTGGTATTAGATTAGTGTAATTGTAATATCAAACCTCAATCTTTGGAGACTTATAAATAATGTCTTTCTAATTATAGCCAACTTGATCAGACACAACATTTCTTTCATAAATCTCCCTTTCACAAACCTTATCACCCTTTACTCAGACTGTTCCCGATATGCTTGGACTTTCTGCTTTGCCCTATACTTCCTCTTTCTTCAATAACTAGTCATTTAATATTAGGATAAAATGTATCATATAACATTCTTTCTCATATAAAATTATTATTTGTCTTTTTTTCCTTTTTATTTATTTATTTGAGACAGAGTTTTGCCTTGTTACCCAGGCTGGAGTACAATGGCATGATCTCAGCAAACCACAACCTCTGCCTCCTGGGATCAAGTGATTCTCCTGCCTCAGTTTCTGGAGTAGCTGAGATCACAGGTGTGCACCACCACTCCCAGCTAATTCTTTTTGTATTTTTAGTAGAGACAGGGTTTCTCCATGTTGGTCAGGCTGGTCTGGAACTCCTGACCTCAGGTGATCTGCCCACCTCCACCTCCCAAAGTGCTGGGATTACAGGCTTGAACCACCATGAATTATTATTTTTCTTTTTAACTCAGCTCACTGCAACCTCCACCTCCCTGGTTCAAAGGATTCGCCTGCCTCTGCCTTCCAAGTAGCTGGGACTACAGACATGTGCCACCAGGCCCGGCTAATTTTCTGTATGTTTAGTAGAGACTGGGTTTCACTGTGTTAGCCAGGATGGTCTCAATTTCCTGACCTCGTGATCCACGAACCTTGGCCTCCCAAAGTGCTGGGATTACAGGCATGAGCCACTGTGCCTGGCCTCTTTTTAACTTTTTTTTTTTTTTTAGACAGAGTTTCGCTCTTGTTACCCAGGCTGGAGTGTAATGGCGCGATCTCAGCTCACTGCAACCTCTGCCTCCTGGGTTCAGGCAGTTCTCCTGCCTCGGCCTCCCGAGTAGCTGGGATTACAGGCACACGCCACCATGCCCAGCTAATTTTTTCTATTTTTAGTAGAGACGGGGTTTCACCATGTTGACCTGGATGGTCTCGATCTCTTGACCTTGTGATCCACCCGCCTCAGCCTCCCAAAGTGCTAGGATTACAGGCTTGAGCCACTGCGCCCAGCTCTTTTTAACTTTTTAAAACCAAAAACATATCTTTATATTCATGTTGTAACTTTCTTCATGTATCGCTCTCCTACTCACTGGTTTCTTTTTATCTTGTTTCGCATTTTGAAACAATCTTAAAATTTTAAATAATCTCCAAATTACACAAAATTATTTTTTCCAATAAACACATTTTTAAGCCTTTTTAATTTTTTACTAAAAATCTTATTTTTGACACTTTTGTATACAGAATTGTATATATTAATTAGAATTTTAACTCTTAATAACGTTAAAGTTTAATGAAAATCTAGGCAGCAAAAAATCTTGAATTACCTATCACATATTAGTATTCTATAGATGAGAACAATTTTATAATTTTTAGAAATATGTAATCCCATTATGTAATATTTAAATGAATTAATAGATCCAAATATATTTAGTCTTTCTATAATGTTCAAGAAAACAAGAACGAACTTTAGTAATTTGTTTTCATTTTTATCTAATTTGGAAATGACCCACACATTTAATGAGTATCTATTATTTAAGTTAGTGTAACTTTAAAATTTCAAATTACATGAAAAGTTCATATATAAGCATTTATTCCATTTACATTTACCTAATTTGTTTATTTTTTGACAGTTTACCTAGATTGCTTACAAAAACTGAGACAGTAGACAAAGCTAGTCATTATTTCAAGTTATTTTCCTGTTAGCCATTTTTATAGCCTGTAAATATCAGTTGTTCACCCAGCTAAGAACCTCAAAGTTAAATATATGTGTGTTTTGCCAATAATAAAGAAAATACATTTGTTTTCATTAAGTCAACGATATCAGTCTTATTTATAAAAAGCAGCATAAAGATCATTCTGTTATGGGCTGGACAGACAGTTGTATAAAATATTGGGTCAGACCCTGATACTTTGAAGACATTTCTATTTTTGTTTTACCAATAATTTTAAAACCAACTTATTTATTAAAGATTTACTGGGCCGGGAGTGGTGGCTCACACCTGTAATCCCAGCACTTTGGGAGGCCAAGATGGATGGATCACAATGAGGTGAGGTGAGAAGTTTGAGACCAGCCTGACCAACATGGTGAAACCCCATCTGTACTAAAAATACAAAAATTAGCTGGGTGTGGTGGTGCACACCTGTAGTCCCAGCTACTCTGGAGGCTGAGGCAGGAGAATCGCTTGAACCCAGGAGGTAGAGGTTGCAGTGAGTGGAGATCCCACCACTGCACTCCAGCCTGGGTGACAGAGTGAGACTCTGTCTCAAAAAAAAAAAAAAAAAATAGATTTACTGAAGTCATGTGAACTAAAAAGCATTTGGGTAAATTACTATCTATTATTAGCATTCATTTATCTAAACAGAATTCCTTAAGGGATTTCTGGTTGACTATACTAGATTTTTACATGTAGACACAACATAAAATGTAATACATTCACATGTATGTAAACACAGCTAAACACATACACATCATGTACATGTAACACAATAATCTTATAGTTTTCATTTTAGAATGTTATGTCATGAGCTAGAAATGCAAATGTATTCCTTTATAAAAGATGGTTAGAGCTAAATCATGTTTCTGACAACATTGGGACCTGTATGGCTAAACTTAATATTTCCCAACAGAGAATCTAATAAAGGCTGTGGACCAAAATTTTGGTAAAGCAGTTTTCATGGCAGTTTGATTTGTAAAAACCTCTTTCACCTTCCTCACCCCCCTTTTCAGTTTCAAATGAGGTTAGGGTTAAATTTTCAATGTTTACATTTTAACTAGGATTCACTGAATTCTATAAGAAAAACATCTTCAAGTAGCCTTGAACAAGAAACAAATCTATCTTTTTTTGGCCAGTCTGGTTTGCTTTATTAGTAAACACAAATGGTGAAGAATTTTAGCAGTTTTTCCCACCCACAGCTTTTTATTTTTGGCTTCAGCCTGGCAGAAAAAGCAAAATTTTTCTGTTGGACAGAGATACTGCATATTATTGCTCAGAGCTCAAGATTTTGACTTGCTTGATCTAGAAGCCTTTTATAAACATTTACCTAGTTCTTTTTATTTTTAGATTGTTAATTTTTCAATGAAGTGTTCCAACACTGCACATAATTCCTCATCAGTCAAATCTAAATGTGTGTGTGTGTGTGTGTGTATAGATAAATAGACAGACAGACAGACAGATGGACAGATAGATAGATAGACAGACAGATAGATAGATTTTTTTTTTTTTTTGAGATGGAGTCTTACCATGATCTCGGCTCACTGCAACCTCCCCTTCCTGGGTTCAAGCAATTCTCCTGACTCAGCTTTCCAAGTAGCTGGGATTACAGGCATGTGCCACCATGCCCAACTAATTTTTGTATTTTTAGTAGAGACAGGATTTCACCCTGTTGGCCAGGACGGACTCAATCTCCTGACCTTGTGGTCCACCTGCCTCGACCTCCCAAAGTGCTGGGATTACAGGCATGAGCCACTGCGTCTGGCCAAGGTATATTTCTAAAAGGTGTCTAGGTTACAATTTGTATACCAATACAAATTACTGGTGTAATTTGTAAAGCCATTAATTTCAAAGCCTTCTAAGACTACTACTTCTGGGCCGGGTGCGGTGGCTCAAGCCTGTAGTCCCAGCATTTTGGGAGGCCGAGACGGGCGGATCATGAGGTCAAGAGATCAAGACCATCCTGGTCAACATGGTGAAACCCCGTCTCTACTAAAAATACAAAAAATTAGCTGGGTGTGGTGGCACATGCCTGTAATCCCAGCTACTCAGGAGGCTGAGGCAGGAGAATTGCCTGAACCCAGGAGGCGGAGGTTGCCATGAGCCAAGATTGCGCCATTGCACTCCAGCCTGGGTAACAAGAGCGAAACTCCGTCTCAAAAAAAAGAAAGAAAGACTACTACTTCCTTTTTATTAAAGAAAGAAATCTTGTTTGGAATGCCGTAAGCAGTGAGTTTTATCTCTGTACCAGTAGAAGAGTTAGCAGATTCGAAGTAGGCAGGAAAAAAAAAAGAGAGAGAGAACTTAGAAGACTCTACATGTTACCTCTATAGTTCAGGATTTTGAATAATGACCATTTGAGCTCCGAATTTTCCTTGATATAATTTTGCCTATCGGTTTTAAAATGTGCACAAGAATGGGTCATAATATGTATCTGGCCGGAGTCCCAGAAAACCTGGCATGCCTTAATGCTTGAGAATGCCATTCTTATCAATTTTGCAAGAGCAAAGAAAATCCTATAAATCCTGTCAGGAAATGGCAAGTGTTTTCACCGGTGTTTCAGATGGTGGTGATTCACTAGTGGTTTTTAATTAGCCATCCCATGCCCACCATTTAGAAATTTATTTTGGGTCTCAGAAGGTTTTTCGGAAACAAACGGGAAAAGAGTCAAACCAAATCAGAAGAGATCAAGTTCAGATGGTGGTGATTCACTAGTGGTTTTTAATTAGCCATCCCATGCCCACCATTTAGAAATTTATTTTGGGTCTCAGAAGGTTTTTCGGAAACAAACGGGAAAAGAGTCAAACCAAATCAGAAGAGATCAAGACAAGAGTGCTCACAAAAGTTGTAGCGTAGGCAGGCAGGTCAGACAAAACATTAAAATAGGCACACAGTCCGCACTAAAAACACGTTTGCCAGAAAAGACGTACCTCACAGGCAGAACGTAAATTCTGCAGAATATAGAGTTGAATACTCGAAACTCGGTGTTCAGAGAGACACTTGTCTTTATACCAAAGAGGATTTGCCAACCAAGGCAAAAAGTATTTTATCACCTGAGGAGGGGGTGTACGGTGACCTTATCTAAACAAGATCCCAAAGAATATTTTAAAAGCCTCTACCAAAAAGTGGGAGGCTCAGCCTGAGGTAAGACTCGGCAGGACAGAAAAGGTGAGCTGCAGAAGCAGAGAGAGCAAGAGGCTTGTATGAGTGCCACACTCTGGTTCCAGGAATTGGGGATCTGATAGTGATCTTTTTCTGGGTCTCCCTTCTGACACTATATATGTGTCAACATAAATACGAGACAGGCTCCCTGAAAGAAAAATATCTGGGAATAGAGCGTTGCAGTGGGGATACGTGTACTGGAGTAAACTGTGTATGTTTCCAGGGAGGTAAAGGAAGACAAAGATTTTTAAGGAAAAAATGAGGAGTACACAGTTGTTTTGAAATCAGTTTCCTTGGCTGCAAAGGTCGGTAATAAGGGTGACGCGAGTCTGAGGCTGAATAGGCAGTTGCTTGGCAGATGTATTTGAATAAGTATTCTTTTTATAATGTTGCGATGGCCTTTGTGCAAGGCTGAGGTTTCTGCAGAGTATTTTGGGATATTTTTTGTTAGCAGGCATACAAGCATGAGAATCCTGTCTTCATGACCCTTCTCTGGCTCTATTTGTCAGAGCACTGTTGGGTTTTTGTTTAACGTTAGGGATGCCATTTCGATTCTAACCACTTTTACAACATCCTATTTGCTTTATACGGTCACTGTTTTTGCCCATCTATGTTCCCTTTTTCATGCTCTTA
The DNA here is from genome assembly GCF_049354715.1 of Callithrix jacchus. NCBI lineage: Eukaryota > Metazoa > Chordata > Mammalia > Primates > Cebidae > Callithrix > Callithrix jacchus. The sequence continues at coordinate 181,279,314 of NC_133502.1, read as the reverse complement.
TGTGCTGCTTCTCTGGGTTTCCTTCCACCTAACAATACCCTTTAGAATTTTTTTTTTTTTTTTGAGACAGGGTCTCACTTCTCACTCTGTTGCCCAGGCTGGAGTGCAGTAGCACAGGCTCAAGTGATTCTCCTGCCTCAGCCTCCCAAATAGCTGGGATTGGAGGTGCCTGCCACCACACCCAGATAAGTTTTGTATTTTTAGTAGAGATGGGTTTCACCATATTGGCCAGGCTGGTCTCAAATGCCTGACCTCAAATGATCCACCCGCCTCAGCCTTCCAAAGTGCTGGGATTACAGGCATGAGCCTCCGCATCTGGCCTAGAATTTGTTTTAGTGCTGATTTGTTTGTAATACATTATTTTTCATTGTTGTGTTAAAATGTCTTCACTTTCATTAGGATATTTTTGCTGAGTTCAGAATTCTAGGTTGCTCTTTTCTTTCAGCATGCTGAAGGCACCTTTCCATTGTCTTCTCCTGTTCATGGTTTCCATTGAGAAGTAAATCTTACTGCTGCTCCTTTTAAGGTGACTTGTTCTTCCTTGGCTAACGTTTTTTCTCTGTTTTTGATTTTTAGCAGTTTTGCTATGATAGATTAGATGTGCTTTTCATTCTCTTTATCCTGTTTGGTGTTTATAGGGCTTCATGAATTTTTTAGTTACGTTTTGGAAAAATTCCAAACCATTATTTCTTCAAATATTTCTTTTGCCCCATTTTCTTTCTCCTCTCCTCCTGGGACTCCTATTACATTATTTTCCTTATATCCTCCCATCATATCTCTGATGCATTCTCCTGCATTTGGGCATTTTTTCTCTCCCTAAATCATTCTGGATATTTTCTTCTGGCTTTTCTGTAAAAGCCCAGAGAGTAAATACTGTAGGTTCTGTGGGCCACATGTGGCCTGTGTTGCTGCTGCTGCTGCTGCTTTTTGTAGCCCTGTACAAATGTAAAAATTCTCAAACTTGTCTTTCATTTCCCTGATAATATTAAACATGATTAAAGTTCATGTATGATAACAATTGGGATCACCTCTCAGTCTATTTTTTTCTGTTTTAAGAAAATCATGTGTTATAGCCTCATGTGCCTAGTTATTAGTTTGGGCTTGGCTATTTTTGACTGAATGCCAAACATGGTGATTTGAGGCCTGGGATAGCCTCTTTCTTCAAAAGAAGACAATGAGAAGCACTGACCAAGTTAGATCACCTTAACCTAACTTCAAGGATTGAAGTGATTGAAGTGAAGCTGGGCTTCGGTTTCTGTGGAAACCACTCTGTTTTCAGTTCAGCTTTTCTTTTAAGGTGTGCTCTTTTAGAATCCCAATACTGAAAGTGGAGGTTTATTACCAGGGTACCCCCCGCCCTTGGTGGCCAATACTGTCCAGTTTTTGTCATTGTTGTCCAACAATGTCAAAAGCTCTGATAATCTTTTTAGCCTCTCATCTCTCTCTTCTGGAATCGGCAGACTCATCTAGAAGAAACCAACCTTAAATGCTGGTTTGCCTGTCTGAGACTCCTCCTTCTCCCAGATACTGGCCTTGTAATTCCTGCCTGGTTCAGTCTCCAACACTTTCATATGTATATAAACTTTGTTGTTCTAGTTTTTCTGATTGTTCTCAGCAGGAATATTTATCTATATTGTACCTTTATCGCTGCTGAAATCCCTGCAATCAGTATTTCATTTAAATTATCTCAAAATACAGTGGCACAAATACTTTAGCTTTTTTTGAAGTTTCTTACTCAGTAAACTTCAAGTGATGGGCTGAATTAAGCTCAAGTTCCCCAGTGGATGAAGGACTAGCTTCATTTCATCTGAAGATGAATTTTAGAGAGAGAGTGAAATAAGCCAGACTTACAAAAGAGAAAGGATTCACTACAGTAGTGTACTCCTCTTGTCCTCCTTAGGAAATCATAAAATTAACTCTTGTCTCAATAAAGTTAAAAGTAACTAGTGTAGTAATGGTGAGAATCTCAGGTAAGACTGGTACATAAACAATTTGTACAAACCTACAATCCATGTGAACTGTTGGTGGACACCATAGAAGCAAGGCAGGGACAGTGTTGGAGTTCATCTGTGGACCAACAGTATTCAAAACACAGATCCCAGATCAGCATATGAACACCAACCACGAATGTATTAGAAATAGTGGTTCACAGGCTCTATCCTGGATCTACTGAATCAGAAATTCTAGGGGTGGGGTTCACCCCACCCACTGTTTTAACAAATTCTCCAAGTCATTCTGATGCACATGGATAAACCCATTGATACAGACACTGCCTCTACCATAAGCACAGATGACTCTTTGCAAAAAAAAAGTTGGTATATTCTCATCTTTTCACAAATACATGATGCTCAGAGATCATAGTTTTCACTTTCCTCACCAAATACTATGTAACTGACATTGTTAAGACCATGTGGCCTAACATACTGCTGAACCTCTGTTACTTCCCCTTATATTCCTCAAACTTTCTGGAATAAACAAGCTAAGACTTACTGACTTGGTTCTGAGGTAACTGCTAGTGGCCAGTTCCCTAACATTTCCCTAACAGAGCTCTTTCCTCCTTGTCTGCCCATGCCTGGGCATGAATGAACTTTGTTAGGGGTGCTCAGGCTTAAAGAGGTTTCCGAGCTTTGCTATAAACCATGGGAACTCCATAAAACAGACACACAGTATACAAATAATTGTGTTATTTATTTTGAATAAAAAAGTGTCCAAAATAACAGTACTAATGGCTCTGTATACAAATCACAACATATTCAAGGTTATTTCGCATTTACAAAACTGCCATTATGTACAGCACTAGATATTCACAGCAACTTTATTAGACTCTAAGTACTAGAATCATGTAAGCAATTGAGGGGAATCCAAAATGAGAAACAGCTAAAACCAGTGGTAGTTCATCCATTGGAGAAATGGCCAACCAGCGACTTGGTAGAAACAGAGGTTCTGTTAAGCTTTTAACAAGTAAGAACTAAACTATGATTACCCCACAGGGCCGTATACTGACAAACCACCCTCCCCAAATTTCCACTTTATTTTCTCCATAATCTTCCCCACTTCAAACTTTTCCTAGGAACCTCAGCTCTAATATTAGATAAAAAACGCAGGACACTGATGAAATCTTCAGGAAAAGAAGGTTAAGTCGTGCTAAGGATGTGGAATGGTCTGGTTCAACCCCCAAAAGAAGCCAGTTCAAACCCGAGAAAGAGCTCTGCCCTCTTCTGGTGGTGTTGGCTTTGTCGTTGAACACAGTGGAAGTGAACCACATTTCATCCTGATGAGGCAGGACGTTACTCACTCATTCTACACGTCATGAGCACCTACCCTGTGCAAGGCACTTTACATTAGGTGCTGCAGGAACCACAAAGACAAAACAGTTCCTGCCCTTGAGGAGCTTACAATCTAATAATGAACGCCATGCACATATATACAATGGAGAGAAGTCACCAGTTTTTCTGGATTGGGGAGTATTCCAAGCAAAATGTGTTGTTATTAAACTTTTTTTCTTTAAACACCAAAAGTCTATAAAACATACCACCTAATCAGATGGTAAGAACTGAAAAAGCATCTCCTTTCCAAAACTTTAAGTTTTTAGATGACTGTTCTTTTTATTAAAAAAAAAAAAAGTCATATGTAAACACACATATAATTCAAAACCAAGCACAAAACTTAGTACAGACATTGGGTAAACATAAAACATGTATCACTATACACAACACAGACTTATTTTTCTACATAGTCTTATTTCTGTATAAACAAGTTTTATATTCACTTTCATACATCAAAGTACGAATCTGGGTCAAAGTCTTGAAAACAACGTAATTCTTAGGACATTTTGCATTTAATTTTCCATTAGTGGAGAGAACCCTAAGCCTTGCCAGTCTGTTAGCCAAAGTATGAAATGCCTCAAAGCCATCATTATCTCTTACATTGTCCAATTTGACCATTTTACAGGATTTTTTTATTAAAGTAACAGGATTTCATGATAGTGAGGCAACTTTTTACTTTAAAAATAAGCATGATTTAGAATTCTAAAGTTTAATTCTACCCAGCCCATTTCAGTATTTCACTTAGGCTATACCTTCATCATTTCAACATGAGAGTATAATCTTTCACCTTTGTCAACTCTTCTCAAGCCCAGAAAGAATGCTGACAAATCAATCGTATAACAGTGATCTAAACAACCCACTGATTAGGACCCAGGTTTTACTCTAGGTCTTGGCCCTAGAGTATAGTTATAACTCAGAAAATGCAATAAGCGGAACCACCTAATTAGTTAAAGGGGTTGGAGGAAATATTCATATACCAAAAGAATTAACCTCTTTCTAGGACAGATTTACAAATAACTATTCCTCTGTTAAATTTATTTCCACAGCATGTTTTCAAAAATGGCACCATCTTAAAAGAAACCATCTATGCAGATGGCAGGTGCATCCTATCAACGAGACATGGACTGGCTAACAAGCCCTGAAAATGATTTCTATCTGTGCCATGGAAATGAGTTTACAACCTTCGGAGAAACCCCACTGCTTCATCAGAATGATGATTCTATACTACTTTAACTAGAAGCAAGTCTGTGTATTCTTGAAGTTGGGCTTAATTCCCATTAAAGACGGTTGCATTTCACATGCTGTGTATCAGGTTGAATGGCAATACCATGTTAGCAGACATGAAGCAGATCTCCAAAAACTTCTTTTATCTTCTAGAAAGAGCAGTTCTAAGCATAACTCGGAGACTTCACACATAGTCTAAAGCTGTTTGAGGCTGCCAGTTGATACTTGCGTTAATGGCGAAAATAAAAACAATTCATTGTTAGATCCTTTAGAGGCATTTGGAATGCCCCAGCCTTGAGGGCAAAGGTTCCATTCTTGAGACTCTCCCTAGTCTCACTGAAATGCTAAACTCCAACACACAGAATAGCAGTGAAAGAGTATAAAGATACATCATACACATAAGAGTATAAAGAGACTGTGGTGGGCTAATTGTAGACATTCCTGTATTTGTCTGCCTATTTGCTGTCTGTACTTACTTTGAATATAACACATTCAGCTTAGCTTAATCATAATTTTTGCTTATGAAGAATATTGGCTGTGGGTAGGAGTGAGGGGAAACAGGTGGTGGGAAGGAGCTAAACTTTCACATCCCTCAGCCCAAAGTGAAACTAAGAGCTACTGAGCACCCTAACAAGGAAATTATCGTTAAGTTTTGAAGAAACCCAGATACAATTAATACTATTACCTTTAGAAAGAAATACTAATAGCTTCTTCTAGGAAGTGAGACTCACTACACAATTTAGCTTTTAGAAACATCATTAATCCATTTTTCTTCTTTCCAACATGTAATCTCTTAGCTCTGTGTCCTGAAGCAGAGAGAACTGAAGGAAGGGAAACCAAGAGGGCATCTGGGGAAAGGCAAGGCAAGAGAGGTCGGTCAGGAGCAGAAAGGATGGACAGATCCTGTGCCAATCAATCAGTGACACTAATTCCTGATTCCATTCCAGGAATTGCAGCAATTCACCAAACTCAGGCAGTGTAACTGCTGCAGGGAACTGATGCTCACAAAACCAGTTTTGTCATTGTCTTAACAAGCACCAATCAACATCTTTTGCATCTTATTTGATACCATTATAATTACAAAATAACTGAACTATTTAATTATTGCCCTTTAACATTCTTTTAACCTAATTAACGTGTTAAACTTGCTAATAGGTCCAACCTGCATACTTCAACGTTCACATTCGAAAACTTAGAGGGAAAAGCAGAAAAATGTCACATTCAACCATGAGCTTTGCCAGTGGTTCTAATAACTTCTGACACTGAAAAATAATTGGTAGTTTTGGCAGATATAATAGTAGGTAGAGATTGCTTGAAGTCTGCCTGGTGGACACACAAGGATTTCAGAAAGAATATCAAGCATAACAAGCTATCAATTTCTTATCTAGAATAATAGGCACAAATTAACCCCAGGCAGAGACAATGTGATACATATGTACATATCAGACTTTCAAAATGCAACAATGTTGTAGCTTAAAGGGTCTAATTGTATAGAATCCTTGCTCCTGTACTTTAAATGCAGTGCAGCAATAGCACTTTCACTTTCTGTAGTTCCTGAAATGGTTACTAGGGTCACAGCTGAAATCAACTTGAAATCTACCACAAAGATCAAGCAACTTTTATAGAGGATATAAATTTTAACTACAAGATGCAATTAGAAAACCTCTGGTTCCATTCTCATTTCCCCAAGGTTGCCCTGAAGCAACACACTACCATCAGGTATGCTGAGCCTCAGAGAAATTCAGAAGCACTATTTGTAAGGGTGCCATTAACTTGAAATGTTTCCCTAGCTCTGTAGCTTAACTTCCTCGGGTGAGGGACAGGCACAAGGGCAGGGAAAGGCCTTCCAACTGGGTGTGTGGAAACTTGGCAGAGGCAGGTGTGGCTAGATTTTATGGTCTTAACAATGCCACTGGGTCAAGTCCCTGCAGTGAGAGTTCACATTCTAGAAAAACTGTTGCCATGTTTACTCCCTTAGAAACATAAAAAAACAATTTGGGAAATCCTCTCTAGTTACTCCCACTAGTTACATTTTCTCAAAAACGCACAACTGTTTTAAATAAAAACTTAACCTGTTTTAAATGGCAGCAGCCCAAAACTCCCCAGGAAGAACAATTCCCTACTGATTCTAATTGGGGCGGGAGTGAAACTATGCCATAATGATTAAAACTGCAATAATTTTTTGACATGATCTCAATTTTTACTCTTATTTATTGTAAAGTGAAAAAAACTGCAGACACAAATGACTTCATACAATGTTCTGAATTTTTACTCATGATTTCAACGCTGCTTAGTTTCTTTTTTGAAAATCCATAGTGAATAAACACTCTTCTTGAAATTACTACCAAAAGGAGAAAAATAAGCAGAAGATAATAGCAAATACATGATTAAACAGAGGAGACAAAACAGCAATTTGAATAGAAACAGAAGACATTTCAGAGCAGACTGTTTGGAAGTGCCTCCAAGGGCTTTGTCTCCACTAATCAATGCCGGGTTGGAGGGGAGGTTGCCGTTACAGTGTTATCCACGTGTCGGCGTTTTTTTTTTTTTTTTTTGAGGCAGAATCTCCAGTCTCGCCCAGGTTGTAGTGCAGTGATACCATCTCGGCTGACTGCGGCTCTGCCTCCTGGGTTCAAGTGATTCTCCTGCCTCAGCTCCTGAGTAGCTGGGATTACAAGCATGCACCAACATGCCAGGCTAACTTGTATTTTTAGTATTTTCGCCACATTGCCCAGCCTGGTCTTGAACTCCCGGCCTCAAGTGACCTGTCTGCCTCAGCTTCCCAAAGTGCTGGGATTACAGGTGCCTGGCCTCAATGTTATTTCTAAAGTGTGGACAAAATGTCTTTCACTAAGGATACAAAATAAAAGCAGGAAATTACATTAAAGACCAAAAGGATTACAAGAAAAAAGAATCTCATATTTTACATGTCCTACCCAACTTTCCAGGAAAACGTACCATTTCAAGATGTGTACACTACAGTCCTGTTGATTAGCACCAACCCCCGCTGGACGTTTCAGAATCCAAGAACGCTAATTACAGAACCCCTTTTAGGTTTTGATTGCATGATCAATCAAACTGATGTCTGGGACATCTTAACAGACCACTGGGGGTGGGGGTGAGGTGGGGGCAGAACCTGGATTCCAAATATCAAGGAACTGTGTAGAGGAAAGAAATTCCCAGGCTCTGTTCAGCTGAATTGTATAGCTTACACAGCACCAGAGCTCAAGGGTCTCACTTCTGAGCTGTCCCTCTCTAGAAGTCTCTAGATAGACCCCTGGACACTAAATGAAACATCTGGAAATGTCAACATTGAAAATACTAAAAGTTGTAATTATTACTAAAAGAGGAAGGTATGTTTTTCCTCTGTGTACAAACACCTCATCTAGGCTACCACAGTTAAGTCTGAAGCAGGGCTGTGACGTGGGTGAACTCCAGTATTTGACATCTTTATGCAGGTTAAGGAGTTGGGTCAGGAAACCTGATGACACAGGAGAGAATGAAAAATAAGTCACAATTATTAATCATAATAGTCACCAGATCATTTGACACAGTAAACTTTAGTCTTGGCTTCAACTAAGAATATAGTGTTTCAAAAAAATGTTTTTCTTATCATGAAAAACAAGAATGGAGGGATGCATATCGGCAGCTATTTTCTGAGAACAAAACACCTGCCCATGCATTGCTTTATATACTTTTAATCTCTGTTGGTACATCAGATGCCATGGAGCAAGCAATTAAGTTCTGGAGCCAGTCAGCAGTTCCAGACCAAAGCAAGGATTAAAACCTAACTCAACCCAGCAAGGTCCTTATCCAAACTCTCTAGAAGAGACCATTCTGTTCCTAGAAATGACGGGACGTTGTGTTCAAATTATGTCCGTCAAGATATTTAAAAGTAAGTGTTCCTCATTGGTCACAAAGCCGGGGCTAATGCTCATCTCAAAACGACTCCAACTCTCTGAGTTCAGCCATTTCAAAGGACATCCTTGAGTCCCTGGAGATGAGAGTGCCTTTCAGAAATGAGCTTCAGCTTCAGGGGCCTCTTCACAGTCACCAAGGGCTTCTCTCCACTCATGAGGGTCAGGCTTCCTCCAGCACATCCTTTTCTTCAGGCTGAAGTTTTCTATGGCAGAATTCATTATGTCCTTCCATCTTTCTGTCACTGATTATTTAGAAGACAGGAGAGTCACAGAAAGGGCAGGGGCTTTGCAGTAACCTCTTAATCCAGTCGGGATCTGCAAAAGGAAGACAAGTGGTATCTACCATGAGCTTCAGAAAAGGCAGTCAGAAGGGATGACGCTGGGCTGTAGTGTTGAGAGATGGGTATTCTGGTCCAGACTCTGCAATGAACCAGCTACGCATCCCTGGACAAAGCACTTCACTGCTTTGGGCTTGGGTTTTCAACATTCCAAATGAAAGTAGACTAAACTTGTGGTTCTCAAAGTTAAGTGTGATGAAACAGAAAAGTAAGGGTAATGAATACTTCATAAAGCCGAATTTATTCAATTTAAAAAAAGGACTATATTCCGAGAATGTGTTCTTCATATGCTGTTAATGTTAAAATATTCTCTCATAAAGTAACAGTAATAGGAATTTTTAAAAAATGCTATCTATGCCCTTGAGAAATTAAAATGTGGCAACATTGCTCAAATCCTCCTCCTCTTTCACCTGTGAAAAGCTCTGCTCCAATGCTCTTCTTAGATTCAGTAGCTTCTCATTGTTCCTAAAAGCTATACATGGCTAGACTCAAAGTTGATGGGCGTTACTTTGAAAGTTTCAATCTTCTCCAGATTTCCTGCCTAGGCAGCATATCAATTATCAATTGCAGTTAAGAATTTAAAAGTTCCCAAGAATGTGTTTCAAAATAATCCATCAAGAGAAGGGAGGTGGGTGAGGGAACTACATATGAAACAGAAAAGGTCATGGGTTGATAATTTTTTAAGTTAAGTGACGGGCACACAGGGATTTATTATATTCTTCTCTTTCCTTTTCTGTATGATTTTAGTTTCCCTAATAGAAAGCTACAACACAACACAAGGTATCAACATACAAACTTCTGAGAATTAGAGAGCTCCTGTCAGTTTAGAGTCAAACTCAAGAATAAGGATGTAGTTTTATACAGAATGCTGTTTGTTTCAGCTGAAACCAGAATATTCCCCCAAAAGTATGTATACAATTGTATATTCTGTATCTAGTTGTGTCACTTGGTTAGAGTGTGATATTAACGTCAGGACAAAATTTGACATTCACATCATTATTAAATCACTAATTCCTTGCCCACCCTACAGTCTTATTTCCAGATAGTTATCTCAGAAACAGATGACATCAGAGCTATCAGAAAAGAGAATATACATCAACTAGGCAAAAACTCATCATGGCTACTAGAATGGCTCCAAGTGAATATCCTATTACTGGTTCAACAGTGTTATCTGTGTATACAGTATCATTTACAGAGTTTACATTCAAATATAATCTATGTCATCTACTAAAACAAGCTCTGACATTTTTTGGAATGAATAATTTGCTTGCATTGACAGAATAGCAACTGCAGACTCACTTAAGTCACACACTAAAGGAATATACACTTCAATATGACATTCCAATGGCCATGTTTTAGTTAGCTGTGGTTTCACAGTAACACTGTAAAGAGCAACAGGAGCCTGCTCCCCAGCCCCCATCCCTGACAGCACAACACCAAGAAGTGTAAAGTGTGACTTGAACTGTTACTCTGGGGCGCTGGCCCTCTGCCAGCATGCTCCATCCAGCCACGCACCCTCCCAAGTAAGGGAAAGCATTCACCTTCTGGAGCTGGATGCCGGGCAATGCTGTCATGGAGCAAACACCTTCTATATATCAAACTCTGGCAGGACTGGTAGGTTAAGAAGCACCTGAAAGAAAACAGATTGTATTGGCATGGGAGAGAGTTTGCTCTAACACTCGGAAACTGGTGTTTCTCTACCACAGAGAGGTGTCATAAAACCACACATTAACCAAGTGAAAGCATGATACTCATAGATTCATGGCAACAATGTATCCCCCTGTGCACCAAAGCTGGCCAAACCTATACCTCATGCTTCACAAGTAGACACAAAGATTCTAATCCAGGTAGACTGTAGCTGTTTTTCCTATTTGAGCATCAGAAAATAATTTAGTCTGTTCATACCTGACTGCACTTTGAATTCCTGATGTTTTTTAAAAACTGATCATGTATTATATTGAAAATTATTCTTTTTAGGTTTTTTGTTATTGCTGTTATTTTGAGACAGGGTCTCGCTATGTTGCCCAGCCTGGCCTTGAACTCCTGGGCTCAAGTGATCCTCCTGCCTAAGTCTCCCAAGCAGCTGGGATTACAGGCATGTGCCACTGTGCCCAGCTTTCTGTTAGTTAAGACTGGGTATAACTACTGTCTTTAAGACTCTGACAGTACATTAAGGAAAACCCTGAAGAATATCAAAGGCAAAATTAATGTTCACAGGTTCAATTCCATCTAAGGATTATTCTTTGAGCATCTACCAGCGGCAAGTAAGGATAGATGGGATGCAATGCGATGGGAAAGAGTACATCTGGGTTGCAGGGAAGTTTTCCCAAAAGGTAACCTTTCAGGTAAGCAACTAAGGAGCAGAAAATACAAAGGAGGGGAAGGGACTCCAAGCAGGTCTACCTTGAGTAAGACTTGGGTATCTAGGAAGAAAGATTACATCTGAGCAACAGCAAGCACTGCTTCTCACCTATAGAAACCATACTGAGGTATTTCGGCACTAACTTTGGTCAGTAAAAAAGAAGACAATTTCCTGAAAGAACCTATCTGGAAGACATTAATGTTAGTGCTTACACATGTGGCTTCTGGAGCCAGAATGTCAGATTCTGAGCTATGCCACAAACCACCACTGTAACTTGGGCAAATTATTTAACTTCCCAGGCCCCAATTTCCTCATCTGTAAAAACAAAAGTCATGTGACACTCCCCATGCACGGCTGTTCTGAAAATACATTCTACGTATCCTTATTTGCCTGGCCTTGGCAGAGGCTCGATGAATCATCTTTGGATGGAATTGAACCTGGGAACATTTGTTAGTGTCCTTTTTCGGCATCATTAATTTTTTTGCACCAAAGGTCATGAGTTGATAATTTTTGAAGTTAAGTGACAGGCACACAGGGATTTATTATATTCTTCTCTTTCCTTTTCTGTATGATTGTAGTTTCCCTAATAGAAAGCTACAACACAACACAAGGTGTCAACATACAAACTTCTGAGAATTAGAGAGCTCCTGCCGGTTTACAGCAAAACTCAAGAATAAGGATGTAGTGTCCCAAAGCTGGCCAAACCTAGACCCCATGTTTGCATATTCCTCAGGGTTTTCCCCAAAGTACTGTCAAGAGTCTTAAAGACAGCGGTTATACCCAATCTTAACTAACAGAAAGCCAGGTGCAATGGCACATGCCAGGGACCCTACTAAGTTATTTTCACCACCACCATCATACAGTAACTTAATACACGTGTACAGCTTAGACTGTGCCTGGTATATTAATAGTGCTCAATATTTTTATTTTTATTACTAACCTAAAATATATCACAAGCTTGTTTTCTATTCTTCTCTCTTAAAAAGTCTGAACAGTCAAATTAGAAAAAGTGTAGAAGCCAGGAGGCGTGGTGGTACATGCCTGTAGTCCTAGCTACTCAGGAGGCTGAGGCAGGAGGATCACTGGAGCCCAGGAGTCTACCATGGGCAACATAGTGATACCTCATTTCCCCATCTCAAGAAAAGTATAGGAATTCAATACAAATTGGAAAAAAATCCAAATTATCAATAAGGGAGTAAATTATGTAACATCCATACAATGGAAACCTCTAGTCATTAAGAATGATATCTTTGTACTGATGTAAAAGAAAGTCCATACATTTTTGATAAGAGAACTGGGGAGGTACTAATATGGTATGTGTAGCACAATCTGGTTAAAAATGTGGCTGGGCATGGTGGCTCATGCCTGTAGTTCCAGCACTTTGGGAGGCCAAGGCAGGTGGATTACTTGAGACCAGGAGTTCAAAACCAGCCTGGGCAACATGGTAAAACCCCATCTCTACCAAAAATACAAAAAGAAAAAAAATTAGCCAGGTGTGGCGGTGCATGCCTGTAGTTCCAGCTACCAGGGAGGCTGAGGTAGGAGAATCGCTTGAACCTGGGAGGCAAAGGTTGCAGTGAGCCAAGATTGCGCCATTGCACACCAGCCTGGGTGACACAGCAAGACCCACTCTCAAAAAAAATACAAATAAAAAAATTTTAAATTTAGTGCCTACCATGTACTAGGCATTGTTCTAGAAATAGCTGTGAATACAAGACAAAAGTTCCTGTCCTCATAAAGCTTTCTATTCTAGAGAAAGGACAAGGAAAAAAAATATATTAAATAGTGATCATTGTTGAGGAGGAAAATAAAGGAAGAAGGATGTAAAATACTGGGAATGGAAGGTATGTCAGTGGGGTGCTACAATTTTAGGTATGGTGGCCAGGAAGGCCTAACTGATAAAGGGACGTTGGAGGAAGCCATGTGGACATCTGCTGGAAGAGCATCCTAGGTAGAGGAGTCGGCCAGTGTACATGTCCTGAGGTGAGTGGGTGTCTCATGTACCTGAGAAATGAAGCCAGTCTGCCTGTAGTGAAGTGAACGAGATGGAGAAATATAGCAGATGAGGTCAGTGGGAGGACAAAGGGAAGAAGGGGTGCCAGGCTGTGTAGAGTCTTGTGGGTCACTAAGAGGGATTTAGTTTTACTCATGAGAAACAGGTGGCCAGTGACAACATTTTGACACGATCACTATCACGACTATAATGAGAAGAGACGGGAGGGGCAAGGATGGAAGTGGGAAGACCAGATGGAAAGTAACTACAGATATAATAATCAGGGCAAGAGATGATGGTGTTTTGACCAGGGACAGAGAGGCAGAGGTAGTAACGAAAGGTTGGATTCCAATTTCAAATGCCTATTAAACATCCAAACAGAGGTACTGAGCAGCAGTGAGATATATAAGCCCAGACTTAGTGGGAGAGATACCGGTAAAAGCTCTGTGTTTAAATCACCAGTGTGCAGATGATAAGTAACCACCCAAGGAAAGTGCCAAGAGAAGAATAATGGGCAGAAAGATGGACAGGTGAGGTAGCCATCAGCAAAGACAATTGAGAATGAAGAGTCAGGGACAGGAAGAAAACCAGGGAGTACTGTGTCCAGGAAGGCAGGTAATGAAAGTGCTGCAAGGAGGGAGTAATTGTGTCAAATGCAGCCCACAGGTCCAGTAACATGAGGATACACCAAGGTTACATCTTGGAATGAGACTAGGGAGAGGAAGCAGACATCTTTCATTATGAAACTGAACAAACAAAGGAAGCAAACTCCTATACACTAAGCAGTAAAAACTGTCTTCAAGGGCCAACTTGCTTCAGTGATACTGATTTAAAAATCCACATCAGGCTTTGTAATAGCAGCAATGTGGTTGTGTAATACCAACCACATTGGCAAGGGCAACAGATAACTGGCATAAATGCTTTACAGTAGTTTGTGCTACACAAGACTGAAAAACGAGCAGAGGTAGGACTTTTAAAATGTCTTACCGGAGCCAAATGTGGCCATTGGAACAGACTGCCTGTTTGCGATCTGTGAATGGCAAGATTTCTTTACACAAACTACAGTGCTCAGGGAAGGTTTGTTTGTTCATCTTCTTTGAGATATGTCCAATCAGCACCTAGTAAGACAAAGTGGTCAGCAAAGTTTAGTGCTAAGTGCAGGATTTCCTGAAGAAAAAGCCTACAAACACAAGGGAAAAATTAAAAAACAAAAAGAAAAGAACAGTATTTTACAAAAGACAGGAGATTTGTATTTCCATGCAGGCTGATTATACTGTGAAAAACAACAGAACTAGAGTTTCACCCTGTGTCAACTAGCTGAATAAAATAAATTCATCCTGGGACTCTGTGAAAACAGGGTAAACTGTAACCACTAAGGAGAAAACTGTTCTGAAAACCAAAATCTTACTTGCCTTGTTTTAGCTGCTTCTGAAACAAGGAGTTCAGAGTTCTGTTAGAAGACAAAGTATTTAGCTATTATTTATAATGTTTTGACTTTAAGAAGAAAAAGCGTAATCTCTACAGGCAAAACATTATGTGGAATACTACTCTTTGTAGAACTGTACAAATGTCTATTTTAAAAGAAAGGCTTAGAACGTAAAAAGATCATCAGGATTAAAAAATAATTTTTCCTTCTGATGGCCCAAAGACCCATGGCCAACACAGTCCAATAGCCTTCAATCTGAGATCTGCCGACCCCACTGCAGAGGCATGGCTAGACAGGAGCAAGAAGCTGGAGAGAGGTGACAGCACAGGCTCCAGGCCTTGTCTCCGCTTCAGTTTTGTTTTCTCTGCTTTGTTAACATTACACCCTTGGCCAGGCATGGTGGCTCATGCCTATAATCCTAGTACTTTGGGAGGCTGAGGTGGGTGGATCACCTGAGGTCAGGAGTTTGAGACCAGTCTGGCCAACATGGAGAAACCCTGACTCTACTAAAAATACAAAAATTAGCCGGGCATGGTGGTGCACGCCTGTAATCCCAACTACTTGGGAGGCTGAGGAAGGAGAATCATATGAACCTGGGAGACGGAGGTTGCAGTGAGCCAAAATCATGCCACTGCACTCCAGCCTGTGTGATGGGAGCAAGACTCCATCTTAAAAAAAAAAAAAAGATTATATCCTTGGCTGGACACAGTGGCTCATGCCTGTAATCTCTGCACCTTGGGAGGCCAAGGCAGGTAGATCACTTGAGGTAAGAAGTTCGAGAGCAGCTGCCCAACACGGTGAAACCCCATCTCTACTAAAAATACAAAAATTAACCAGGTGTAGTGACACACACCTGTAATCCCAGCTACTTGGGAGGCTGAGGCAAGAGGATCCGCCTGAGCACAGGAGTGGAGGTTGCAGTGAGCTGAAACTGTGCCACTGCACATCAGCCTGGGTAACAGAGTAAGGCTCCATCTCAAGAAAAAAAAAAAAAGATAATACTGCTTAAAAATAAAAGCCTGAAAAACACTTGAATCTAATTCTTTTTTTGGCAGGGGAAAGTGTCTCTCTCTGTCACCCAGGCTGGAGTGCAGTGGCATGATCTCGGCTCACTGCAACCTCTGACTCCCAGGTTCAAGCGATTCTCCTGCCTCAACCTCCCGAGTAGCTGGGATTATAGGCATGTGCCACCATGCCTGGCTAATTTTTATATTTTAGTAGAGGTGGAGTTTTGCCATGTTGGCCAGGCTGGTCTCGAACTCCTGACCTCAGGTGATTCGCCCGTGTCAGCCCCTCAAAGTGCTAGGATTACAGGTGTTACCCACACCTAGCCACCCCATTCCCCACTTTTTTTAAACTTCACTGGATATGTAATTTGGAGGCTAGGATACACAACCCTCAAGGATTGTCTTCTTTTACTAGTGATAGCATCCTTCCAATTTTGAATCCATTTCTGCTTAACCTCTTATGGATGAATCCAAAAGATTTTGGATTAATTAAAATTAATTAAGTTTCAAAGGGTATCTTACTAGCTCAAAAGTTGGTGAGCCAGCTGCTATCTTACCACTTCTGTATATACTCTACAAATTTAAATCCCATTAATTTTTTGCCTTTTTGCTTTTTCCGTCCTACGAATTCTAACACATGGGTAGGATTGCCACACTCACTTTGCTTTTCTAGACAGGCCAAACATCCTGATAATGATACAGTGACAAAAACTACTCAGAATTCCTCCCATATAAACACACCTCAATTTTTTTTTTAAGACGGGTCTCAGTATTGCCCCAGCTAGAGTGCAGCAGTGTGAACATGGTTCCCCACTCAGCCTCCCAAGTAACTAGGACTAAAGGCCTGTGCCACCACACCAGTATGTATGTATGTATGTATGTATGTATTTATTTATTTATTTTTTTTTTTGTAGAGACAGGGTCTCACTATGTTGCTTAGGCTGGCCTCAAACTCCCAGGCTCAAGTGATCCTCACACCCTGCCCTCCCAAAGTGCTGGGGTTACAGGTGTGACCACTGTGCCCAGCCCAGATGTACATAAATTTTACATAAGGAAGGACTGCCATTTGTTCTCAGCAGCCTTGATCTTGGTAAGCTCAACTATGTTATTCTGACTCACACATTCTCAAGAGCAGTGGCAGTCCTTCCAAGGGAACAAATATTAGTTCTTGGAGGCAGAGAGTTCTTTTTTATACTCTTTTTCTGTATAAAGAACACAGATATAACATAAACAGATATATATATAGATATAGATATATATATACATATCTGTTGTATTAAAACTTCATAGGCAGAGGCAATTTGGAAAAAGTGTCTAAAAATGCTCTGGCGGGGAGTAATAACGAAAAAAGATTAAAAAGTCATGGTTTAACCATACCAGCATACTAAGCTGACAATCTCCCAAATAATTTATAATTACTAATAAATCAATATCCTAGGTTTAAAAAGTCTTCATTTTATGCATATAATTGGATTTTTAAGACATGAAATGCATGATCTTCAATAAAAACTCAGTTGCTACAGATGGGGAGGGGTGCAATCTTCTGGTTTTTAAACTGGCTCTGTTGAAACCACATGACCATGCTAAATGGAGCTTCCCAGGCTTACTCGGTATCTGGACAATTATTCTAAATCATTACAAACTCAACCTCTAATTTTTTCTAAAATGTTTTTGCTAATTTTTCACTGACTCTTATAATAAACCTAACTAGGTCCCATAGCACTGTGATAACCAGAATACTCTATTCCAGACAATATGGAACACAATGAAACAATGTTTAAAACTTTTTTTGAGACTGTTTCGCTCTTGTCACCCAGGCTGGAATGCAATGTGCAATCTCGGGTCACTGCAACCTTCACCTCCCAGGTTCAAATGATTCTCCTGCCTCAGCCTCCTGAGTAGCTGTGATTACAGGTGCCCACCACCACGCCTGGCTAATTTTTTGCATTTTTAGTAGAGGCAGGGTTTCACTATGTTGGCTAGGCTGGTCTCAAACTCCTGACCTCAGGTGATCCGCCCACCTCAACCTCCCAAAGTGCTGGGACTACAAGCGTGAGCTAATGTGCCTGGCCCCAAAAGTTAACTTTTAAAAGAAGAAAATGCAATTACATGAACAGTGCATCTTAATACTCAAGATCACTGCAAACATTCTATGAGCAATCATTTCAAAAGTGAATGTGTGTACACAAACACATATTCTTTCCAACAAGAAAATATAACAAGGATTCTGAATGGCTTGACATTAAAAACAAAGATACTGCCTTTGGTTAATATTTTAAATAAGACTTTAGTCAATAAGTATCAATCTTTGAAGCAAAAGGGAGCACAGATATTTGTGGTTTTGAATATTTCAGAATATAGTATATTTCTTGGAACGCAAATTCTTCAGGATTTTAGCAGCTGTTAGTGCAAAAAAGATGCTCTGCTCAGCAAGTCTGAGTAACTAAGCTACACAAAGGTGTGTTTCTTTTCTGTAGGAATTCTCAGAACGCTTAGAATGATAATATGCACTGGGAACCCTAGTGTTTCGTTAAGCAATGTAAATTCTTTAGAATACATTTTGGATAACACTGTTTAAGATTGTTCTGCTACCAAAATAAAGATTGTGCCCCGGTTTTGTAAAAATGAGACATGAGTGATAATACGTTTACTTTACATGCCTTTCTTGACTAAATCTGAAGATATCCTTAAGTCCTATCAAATGGAAAACATGTCATTACACCCCTTCCCTACAAAACTTTTGTAAAAGAGGAAGGGCAGGAGCATGGGCACTATATTAGTACTGCCATGATTGCCCATCATTTACTACTCAAGCTAAATGCAGCCATTTTGAGCTAATCCAGTCTGGAAAGCTCATCCTGCAAATTTGGCCTATCTATCAAGGCCAGTATGAAGAAGAATCAAAATATTCTTTGTATGCTATGAATACATCCTCTGCATTAATCCACATTTCCTATTTGTTCCCCTGCACCTCATGTAAATCAATTACCTAAAAAATCTCAAAGTAAAAGTGAGCTTCAGGAACTCAATTTAGGTCATTTCTTTCTCATGAAGAAAGCAGACTTTCCTCAATTTCAGAGTTTTTGTTAATAAATACATACCCGTGCTGTTCTGTCATCATACTCTTCATCAGACATTAAAAAGTTACAGAGTCCTCGGGTGGGGATGCTAGTGTTTTCTGTGATCCAGGTGTGCAGATACACCTCTCCTAAGACTCGCTTCATGTGTTCCCTGGTCAAGTGCATCTCCACGGCTTCAATTTTCCCTTGGATTTCCAGGAGTTTCTCTTCCATTGGCTCACGGCCTCCAGCATCTCCAGTCTGGGCGAGTGAGTCATCCAGGGGCTCCTCTCCATCTCCTTCCTTGATCCTCTCCTGCAAGCCTTGCTTCACCACCTGTTTGGAAGAAGTGCCTTCTTCCTGCTGTTCATCTTCAGGATTGCCCATTCCAGGTGAATCCACTAGTAAGATTTTTGAGTCCTCCTGGGTGGGTTTCCACAAGGCTTCTGAAGGGGTTTTCTGCATTGACTGATATAAAATCCTCAGGAGGAAAAGTTTAAAACGCCAAAAGTAGGTGACTCCACTGCTTTCAATCTTTTTTTCCAAAGCTTCTTGTAAAAATTGAGGGATATGTTTATCTTTTAAAATCTTCCAGCGTACTAGGTCTATTAAATCTACCTGCTTAAAAAGGTTTTGAACAGATGATTCCAGGAGCTGAGCAGCTGCCTCTTCGAAGGTTTTGAGAGTAACAAACTGGACCTGATAGTTTTTGTTAACGGGGTGGAGGCCGTTGACCATGCCCTCAGTGGTAATGATGGCCAGGTACGCACCACAGGGGCTCACTGCTATCCCGTGAGTCCTCACTGAGCCAAACACATCTGAGAGTTTAATCAACTGATGTTCAAACTTTAATGCAACATCTGTGAAAATGGGAATCAGCTGTCTCACTTTTCCGTCACTCGAGCAAGTATAGACCGTTCCATTCTGTTTGTCTGCAGTCATGGAGACAATAGGGAGTGAGTGAAGACCTGTCACGTGGGAATTGTGAACATTCAGCCCTGCTTTGGAGATCAGAAGAAGACACCAAAATACATAGGAGCCTCTTGCAGCTACTACTAAGCTACAACTACACTTCTGGTAAGGGTGATAAAGTGGCACACATTTGATGCTGTGCACAGGCAACTGGTCCATTTCTTTCCACAAGATAACAGGCTGCCTTAACGTGAAATAGCCTTTGACTGCTTTGAGATTGACAGGAAGAATTTTTACAGGTCCAAAAGCACTCCCCACAATAAGGCCACTCATTTTTCGATTGTTGTGCTCATATTCCCACCAAAACAATACACTGGGAGAGGTGATTCCTGACTCAATTGTGTTGCATGAAGAGATGGATTCTTTTCCTACAAATGGCAGCTGAAACTGCCACACGGCGATGTTACCATTTTCAAAGAGGACGGCCAGGAGCACACTGCCAACGTCCCGGCATTCGTTGTTATGCTTGACCTGCTGAGTGGTACAGATGCCTGACCACTCCATTCTGACTGGGGTCTGCATGCTGTGTCTCCTCTGAAACTCAGAAAAATCCCCAAGATTTCCTTCTGGGGCCTCACTTTTAGAGAGCCTGTAACTGGTCTCATAAAGACGTTCTCCGTAGATCTCAGTCAGGTCAACCAGCTGGACCCACTGCAGTCTGTTGAGATTCGCCTGGATGGTCAGGCGATTGTCCATGGTCAGTGCTGCCAAGAGGCACCTGCCATTAGCATCACAACCCATGGGAGACCAGCTGGTGTACTTGAAGCCTCTCATTGGTGGTAAAGCCTTCCCCTCAGGGTTGAACACCCTATCCAACATGAAAGTCTGACTGACCGTGGGGTCCTTGGAGGCGGCGAACTTCTCCTTGCATTCAGCGACTTCTGTTTTTGAGCCAACCTGAAAATAAGAGATATAAAAACTATCAGATGAGTGCTTACTCAAGGAGACGGCAATTTTTTTTTTAAAGTCAGAATAAATATCATTATTCATAGCCTGATTCCCATATTCTTCTTAGAATTAATATATGCAAGATAAATGTACTTAGGATTCAACAGAGCATTTAGCTGAGCTAGTCACAAAACAAAAAAGGTGTCACAAATTTATGAAAATATTTATATCTTTGATACAATTTAATATTTAGATTTTTACAATTTCTTTGCGATACAAATGACAGCTTTAGGTCCTTTATCTGAAATTTCATTCACAAACAATGGTGAGAGCCAACTCTAGCTGCTCTGTTTACTGTTTCTACAGAATAATGTTCACTCTGATGAGACTATTCTAGTTGCCATTCCCATCTCAGCTTTCCCTGGCTCCCTTTCCTGGTTCTTCCTCCTATGTAAATCCCATCTCTCCTATCAGATCTAATTCTCTCTTTCAGGCCTTTTGAGGTAATCCAAGCTTTCATTCATCTCTTCCTCCTCCAACTTTGCAACATGTATCGGACAGTGCGCCTAGCTGTATGACAGTGAGTTCTTTTTTTTTTTCAAGATGGAGTCTGGCTTTGTCATCCAGGCTGGAGTGCAGCAGCACGATCTCAGCTCACTGCAACACCTACCTCCAGGGTTCAAGTGATTCTCCTGCCTCAGCCTCCCAAGTAGCTGGAATTACAAGCGTGCACCACCACACCCAGCTAATTACCTCAAGTGATCCACCTGCCTTGGCCTCCCAAAGTGTTGGGATTACAGGTGTGAGCCACCGTGCCCAGCTGTGAGCTCTTTAAAAAGATTTTAAAGGGACACCGAAGATGAAGAGAGAAACGACCAGGAGAAAGTGGTTCAGCATCACAAAAAGGAAGGCTAAAGCCAAAAAAAAAAAGAGCAGAGACTAGCCAAAAGATGTTTTGTTATGTTGGAAGCAGGAAGAAGAAAGGACTTGATCCACTGTCTTTAGAGAAATAAACAAAAGAAAAATAATCCTTCAATTCTTCCTTAATGTCAGTCTCCTTTTTCAAAGAGGCTGATCTTTAAACTGGAAAGAGCAGAACGCGATTAAAAGAAAATTCCAGGCCAAGACATACACGGATATAATAAAAGGCACTTTAACTGAGTTTAAGTTTTCAAGCCTAGAGGAATCACCCTCCACAACACAAAAGCATTTGGAAGATGTTAAATCAGAACCACTGACTACATCCTAGATGAAGTATGGACAACTGGAGCTCTGTTAGAAAATCAGAGTGCAACAAATAATTTAAAACTATCCCTCAAGGCTGGGCGCGGTGGCTCATGCCTGTAATCCCAGCACTTTGGGAGGCAGAGGTGGGTGGATGACTGGAGACCAGGAGTTCGAGACCAGCATGGGCAACATAGTGAGGCTCCATCTCTATTAAAAATACAAAAATTAGTCAGGCATGGTGGCAGGCACCTGTAGCTCCAGCTACTCAGGAGGCTGAGGCAGAGGTTGCAGTAAGCTGAGATTAGGCCACTGCATTCCAGTCTGGGCAATGAAGTCAGGCTCTGTCCCAGAAAAAAAAAAAAAAAAAAAAATCACCCAAATGGTAAATAAATAACAAAAATTAGAGACCATTAATTAAGCCTAACAAATAAAATCCCTCAATGTATTAACAAATGAATAGTTTGTGCAGACAGGAGTGATGATTAGAAACTAGCAAAGGATAACTGGAATAATCCGTTCTTACTCTCTTTTCTAAAATTGTTAGATGACACAATAAGCAAATAAAATGAAATGTTAACAGAAAATTGTCCACGACATAAATTAGAGAACTTTTCCTACAGAGTATTTCACAGTACACTACGCCCTTAAACTGTCCCTTGAAAAACAGTTCTATGGCCAAACGAGCTTTGGAAATACCATATATTATACATCATTCTCCCTTGAAAAGTGACAGGAGGACACTAAACCCCTTGGCCAGGGAACTGCTATAGAGACCTACTGAGCCACAGGAAGCCAAACTTTTTTTCCTTTTTAAACACCAGAGCCTTTGAAGGGGGGCAGTTATTACCCTTTAATGATGTTTTAGGCAGTGTATCTTGATTGTAGGAAGGCATTTTAAGGTAATCTCTTGGATACAGTATGAAACTTGCGGGAGAATCACAGACTGAAAATTCCAATTAAACGAGGTGTAGGTGACTGGCTTGGAAATGAAACAGTGCTAATCAAAGCCCAGTGCTTTCTAAAGGTAGATAAAATTTGTAAGATAACATAATGAAGCACAGAAAAACAGAAAATCTGTGCTGATGCCAGACTACCTGGGTTCAAATGTTGGCTCTACCATAAACCAGCTCTGTGACTGTGAGCAAATTGCTTAAACCTTCTGACCTGAATTTCCTCATTTATAAATAAGATTAATATATATCCCATAAAGTTAGGAAGGTTACGTCAATATATTAAAGCATAAGTGCTGAATAAAGTTAGCTATGATAATTATTAATAAACTCTGAGGATGAAGTTAAAACATTTTTTTTGAGAGTCTCTCTCTGTCAGTCAGGCTGGAATGCAGTTGGCGTGACTACAGCTCACTGCAGCCTCAACCTCCCAGGGTCAAGCGACCCTTTCACCTCAACCTCCTGAGTAGTTGGGACCATAGGTCCACCACACCAAGCCTGTCTAATTTTTAAGTTTTTTGTAGTGATGGGGTCTCCCTATGTTGCCCACACTGGTCTTTAATCCTGGGCTCAGGTGATCCTCCTGCCTTGGCCTTCCAAAGTGCTGGGATTACAGGTGTGAGCCACAGCACTCAGTCTTAAGTAAATAAGATTTTTAATGCTAATAAAAGTATGCAAAAATGCAAGGCAGACGTAAAGTTGTCTATCAAATGGAGGGTAGATATAATAAAATTGTTCATCAAATTCTTTAATACTGTGAACTAAGCAATACTCCTTAGAATAGGTTAAATTTGCTACAAATAAAAGCTACTGTAGAAGTAAACTCACAGGACTGGAAACCCAAAGCAGCGGCACAGGATGAAATAAAGGAAGCTCAAGCAACCATGGTCCTACTCACTGCAGGAAGAATTCTTGACAGGATGGACAGCAGCGCAGATCTTGACTGGTAGGAAAAAGCCTTAGGGTTTTGTGCAGCAATTTCTGACATATTAGTTTCAATTAGACTACTGCACCTCCCTCCAACTCTCCCTATCACAAAACTGTTAGCAAATCAAATATTCAGATGCCCAAGGAGTATACTTACAGTCCAGCTCCCAGGGGCCTGCCCACAGCCAATCATTTAATTGTACACCATCCAGTTTCCAGTTGACCACTAATACTATTAGGTTGGTGC
Source organism: Callithrix jacchus (assembly GCF_049354715.1). Lineage (NCBI taxonomy): Eukaryota > Metazoa > Chordata > Mammalia > Primates > Cebidae > Callithrix > Callithrix jacchus. The sequence continues at coordinate 181,255,448 of NC_133502.1, read as the reverse complement.
AAAAGTAATTGGAGTTTTCACCATTACTTTTTAATACTAACCACCAGGCACTTTGTAAGCACCTGACAAAAATTCACTTGAAGCTTTTAGTAAGCCGTTTTTTGTTTGTTTGTTTGTTTGTTTGTTTTTTGAGATGAAGTTTCGCTCTCCTTGCCTAGGCTGGAATGCAATGGCACGATCTCAGCTCACCACAATCTCCACCTCCCAGAGAATCAAGAAATTCTCCTGCCTTCACCTCCTGAGTAGCTGAGATTACAGACATGCACCACCACGCCCCGCTAATTTTGTATATTTAGTAGAGACGGGGTTTCTCCACGTTGGTCAGGCTGGCCTCGAACTCCCCACCTTGGGTGATCCGCCTGACTCAGTCTCCCAAAGTGCTGGGATTACAAGTGTGAGCTGCCGCGCCAGGCCCTAGACAGTAAGATTCTTTTTTTTTTTTTTTGAGATAGAGTTTCGCTGTTGTTACCCAGACTGGAGTGCAATGGCAGGATCTCGGCTCACTGCAACCTCAGCCTCCTGGGTTCAAGCAATTCTCCTGCCTCAGCCTCCCGAGTAGTTGGGACTACAGGCGCGCACCACCATGCCCAGCTAATTTTTGTATTTTTAGTAGAGACGGGGTTTCACCTCGTTGACCAGGCTGGTCTCGATCTCTTGACCTCATGATCCACCTGCCTCAGCCTCCCAAAGTGCTGGGATTATAGGCGTGAGCCACCGCGCCCAGCCAGACAGTAAGATTCTTAAGGACAGGTAATAGAATCGAAAGACAGGCAACAGTTATTATTGTAGAAGATAAGTTAATACTTTCTAAGGCTCCTAACAATTGATGCACAATACAATTCGGTACATAAATATTATCAGAATTTGGAACTATACACAAGTGACTCTCTACTAAATTAATAGTCCAATGTGAAAAACAATTTTGATATTCTGAAATCACTATTTCATTGCTTTCAGTTTATACTGGTCACCTTTACATCATACAATCTTATAAAACAGCTGTTAATGCCTGAACTATTATATAACTGCAGATTTTCCTGCAAATTCATAATCTAAATAACAGAATCATAGAGCAAAGGCTCCAAAGGTGTTTAGTACCTAGCTTTCTAGCAATGCTACACTAAAACAGATCTGCGCTGCAGACTGTCCACTGTTTAGGTCAGCTGGAATGCACGCTGCACAGCACCGAAAAGACTGAAATCCACAAACTGTCAATGAGTGGAGTCATCAAAGCGCCATACCAGAGTTTTATTCCACAGAGGACTCTTGTAGAACTGCAGAAACAACTCAGCATTCATTCACTTCGCAATCAAAGTCTAATAAGACTGCTAAATGATTGATGGTTTATGTGATGTGCATATATTTTAAAAACCCATAGTACAGAAGGGGAAAATGTCACGAATTAATTTCCTGGAAGTCATTTGTCAACTGTAAGAGGGCTATATAAGGATTTCCTGTTACTAGTTAGATGTTGTGGTAAATGTCAAGTGAGGAAAAATGACAGTCAAAATTTTATCAGAATACTAGGGATATCTTCCTGTGCACAACCACAACATTAACTCAGACTCCTACTCCTTCATGCCTGTATAACTGCATAATACTTTCACCTTGAGCATTTACAGTGTGCCAAGAACTGTGCCCAGTGATTGTGTATATTTAATCTTCTAAAAAGCCTAAACAAGGTTTCATTATCTCCCTTTTAAAAATTGGCCTACCTTGTGCCAAAGCCCAATCTCTTAACTTCTATTTTACACTGATCCCATCAATCATCTTCGTGACTCTATCCAGCCAGATTCATGTTCCTGAACCATAACAGGTCATGCTATGCTAATGAAAACCATAACAGCATCTTAAGGGCTTCCTAGATTGAAGTCAACTTCCTCATACCGACCTTCCAAGTTCATAAACTGGCCTCATGTTACTTTCTGACTCTCTGGAAGAGCTACTTGAGCTCATGTACTGATCCATCATTACACAAACAATAGTAAATTATGGTCATGATTTAAACACGTATGCACATGGGATGAATGCCCTCTCCTCCCTTCCCCTTACAAGCCAAACACAACCTCTTTAGGACTGCTCCAGATTCACCACCAGATGACCTGCACCATAAAAGTCCCTCCTCTCACTATTCCCTCCTTTCTTTACATTCTCTCCGCTACAGTATTCGATCTCTACCATACTGACACACATACTTTCCCTGAGTTGATGTGCGTATAAACATCCTTGGAAACAGTTAAGTTCCATTTCAGCGGAAAATACACCTTTTACATCACCTTTCTTCTGCCTAGCTCCATGTATGTTTCTCAATTTCATAGAGATGCATCTATCTGGTGTGTTTACACTTGAACAAATGTGGTCATATCTCCTTCAAAAAGATCTCAGACAAAGCTTAGTCATACAAGCTAACTATCTAACAACATCAACCTGTTTTAAACTTGAATTAAGTATGCTAAAAAATGATAAGGGTTATGTGCACCCTACCTACAGCTAGTGACTCATATTTTAAATGGCTGTCCTGAATAAGAGTTACGAACACATAAACATGTTCTCTGTATATGGATACAAATCTTTACAGTGCTTATCACTACCTGACAGTACTTTATCATTTGTTTTTGACTTGCCAAAGAATGTAAGCTTCATGAGGGCAGGGGCTCTGTTTTGTACACTGCTTTATTTCCAGAACATGGGGCAGCGCCAAGCATAGTAGTATTCAAATATCTAATGACTGTATGTACACTTTGATAGATGACATATAAGCGTACACCTCTATCAACGATATATGGAAAAGTTTTTACATCTCTAAGCAACTAAAGGAACGCTAAAAGGAACTATAAGGAACGCTATGGCTTACTACTTGACCTTGCGCTTGAAGTTTAAGAAATGCAGTTGTTTCGAGTCTTTATTTTCATTCTACATCGCAAAGATGTTTAGCTAGTCAAGAAAAACTAGAGTACAAACCCGGAGATCCAGTATTTACCCGTCTGCCCAAGGTGAGAGGCGAGAACCATTCATAATAAAGTCACTGAAACAGTTAAGACAATGAATAGGACCAGTTTTTCTTCTCTGAAGTGAAAGAGGCGCGAGAGGAGGGCACACACAGTAAACAAAGCCAGCCAAGAACCTCAGAAAGTCGGCCCCAGACAATAGGAGCGACGACCAAGGCAGGTCCGGTGTTGGATCCACAGGGGGTGGAGTCTCAGAAAGCACCACCGAGTAACCCCCTCCGTGTGCGGGCGAAGGAGGTTGGCGGGACCCAACTCCGGGAAGCCCTCCTGGGTGTGTACCTGTGTTTGGGGCGGCGGGTGACCTGGGGAAACGGTGCAAACAGCTGCAGAGCTTTTCTTTTTTTTTTTTTTTTGAAAGCTGTGGCAACCCTAGCTGCTTAATCCCCAGCGCTGGATGGGAAAAGGGAAATCCCCCGACCGAGTGTGGAACGGGATTCCCCTGGGACAGATGAAGCGGCGGCGAGGGGTACAGAGGGAGACCCCACAGGGCTGGCGGGGGATGACTTACTTTGAGGAGACAGCTATTGAGAGGGGCAGGCACCGAGGTGCGGTGGATAACCAGGTCCTGACCCGGGTTGTGCACGTCGCAGATAAGCTCCAGCACAGCGATGCTGCGGGCCGTGGACACCGACACGCGGTGGTCCTCGGACCAAGCCAGCGGTTCCAGACCGCTTACCGCATACTGCAGCTTCACGGCCGGCTCCCGCCGAGTCACCATGAGGCGGAATGCAGCGCTGGGCCCCGGGGCCGCGTCCGCTCCCGGCTCCTTCCCGCCTGCCTCGCTGCCCGCCTCGCTGCCCCCCTCTCCCTCCTCCTCTTCGGGCGGCGCAGGCCCATCGTCCGCGGGCCCCACTAGGGTTTGGTCGGCCGTGTCCATCTTCTCTCAGGTGCAGAGGTCGGACGCCCAGGCGCTCCAAGCCCGCGTAGCCGTCACGCGGCCACCTCCCGCACCAACGCCACCACCCCCACCCCCAGCGCCCTTCGCGGCGGTTTTCTACCCTCAGGCCCCAAGCGCCGCGGAGCCAAGAAGGACCCCACCGTTGCCAGGCAACGCGGCCCAGCCAGGTGTCCAAGGAGCTGCCTGTCCAGAAAAGGGCCGCGAGCCGGGAACCCCGAGGATCCCCTTTCTCTTGCCCAGGGATTGAGCTCAAGCCACAATTCGCACGAGTTAGGCTTTAGTTCCTAAGGTGCTGAGGAAACGCACGCGGCGGCAAAGGGGGAATTCTTCAGTGAGATGGAACCGGCCCTTTTTTCTCGGAGGCATTCAGAGAACTTCCCTAGCGAGAACTCTCGGCCGAATGTAATTTTGCCAGGCCGCGAGGTACGCAGAGCGGGGTTACCACCGGCGGGGGCCTGGGCCCCCGGCTCGCCCCTATCCGCCCGCTGCCGCCGTTTCTGGCTCCCTTCGGGGTGGGTCGGTACAATTGGAGCCGTTCCGGACCCGGAAGAGGCTGCGGCGCAGGACTCGGCGGGGCAGTCGCGCGGGGTCCTCGCGCGTCCCACGTTGGGTCCTGGCCCCGGCCGTCTGCACACCCGGTGCGCCACTGCACGCGTACTCCACGCAGGTCATGGCAGCCGCCGACGGTTCGCTCTTGGACAACCCCAGGACGTTCTCCAGACGCCTCCCAGCCCAGGCGAGTCGGGTGAGTTCTGACCTGGTTTCAGCTCGGTCCCCACCCGCGGTCCGGCTCTCGGCGCGCCGGGATGCAGCTGTGACTCGGGGTTGGCTTTCGAGTACTTTACGGAGTTAAGTGGGAGAAAGTCAGACTCTTCGGCAGCTTCAGAAGGAGTTGCGCCGAAACACGTGTCTCTAACCGGAACACTACCCGCTGGGATGCGCCTAGAGTGAGGGAGTGGAGCGGTGTGGAGGGGCGGGGAGCTGGGTCTGCGCCTAGAAAAGTATAGGAAGGAATTGCAGACTGTTTGCCGTGGAAAGTAGGACTTGATCCTCCGGCGCGAGTCCCAGGTTAAGGCTTAACTTCTGTAAGCCAGTTTCCTCGACCGAGTGCGGACTAACCTCTGATTTTTTTTTTTTTTTTTTTAATCTTGTCCAGATTCCCAACGGGTCTGGAGAGTCATGCCCTACAAACCATGAATTCTCATCAGATTGGTTTCATTGAACCCTATATATCGTGACTTATTTTGCAACCTGACTCTGGCCTAACATTATATGACAAAGAGGAAAGTCAAAATATTTTACACCAAAACATGTTTCTTTGCCGTATTTTGAAATGGCCCAGCAAAGCTGTTCTTTGTGGGGGAATATTTTGCATCTGTAAAGGATCTCTATTAACATAGCTAGATCTTTTTCTTCCAGGCCCTCCTAATCCTAAATCGATTAGGAGTCTACCACCTTTCAGATATCTGCAAAGGAAACATTTATCCTCTGTTGTCTCTAAGGGAAGCCACTGAGGACTTCAGACGAACCTTGGTCTCCACAATCTTTTATCTTAACCTGAGCATTTTCTTTCTATCCATCCTAGGTCTTTAGACAAACTCAACCTTAAGTGTCAACCAGAAAATGTTTAAATTTACTCATAGCCTGGAACCTCCCCTCCCCCCACACTTTGGGACGAAACCAATGTATTTCTTGAATGTATTTGATTGATGTTTCATGCCTCTCTAAAATGTATAAAACCGAGTCGCACCCTGACCACCTTGAGCACATGTTCTTAGGATCTCCAGAGGGCAATGTAATGGCCATGGCTGCTTATATTCATTTGTTTCGGGAATGAGGACTGACAGCTAGGAGTTTCTTGAAGAGCTTTCAGAAATGGGACAGATTTTCATCCACGTGCAATGGAGGGGGAAAGGAAAATACATTCATTGATATAATCCCGTAGCTAGAAAGGGGAAAGATGCCCTAAAATTAACTTAAGCAAGAACTGAAAACTTTCAAGAACTGAGAACTTAACTAAGTTTCTAGGATGATTTGTCTCATAGAAAAGAGGACTACAGGATAGAAAAGGTCATGTAAAATCATAAAGTGATCATCATACTTTAAGATTGAGATGCTTGGCAGTAACGAGTCCAGCCAGCCAATGGTGTAGCTGCATCAAGGAGGAGGGCAGAGAAGGATAGAGAAGCCACTGGGAGCATGGGATTTGGAATAGCATAGACCTTGGATACTACCCTTGCTGCACACTAGCTCTGTGACCCTAGGGGGAAGTTGCTTAATCTTTCTGATTCTTACTTTTCCTAGCTATAAAAAGAGAACAATCATTTCTACTTCATATAAGGTAATTATAAGGATTCAATGAGATAATGTACATAAAGACTATACTTTGGCCCACAGAGGCACTTAATAAATGCCAACAACATAAAGGAGTGTTAGCTCAATTTTGGGTAATAGATTGCTACGTCAGGAGGTTAGTGGGGTGCTTGTGTCCTGTGCAGAGCCTAGTAACTAACACATAAGGAGCATGGAGTAAATACATGTAGGGTACCTAGTTTCATGATTATCAAAAGGGGATTAATTAATCAGATGATGCAGTGGCCTTGTCTTTATCCACGTTTTCATTGATGTCATGAATGAGAATGATAGATATGCTGATGAGACTTGCCAGCAGCCTGAGCTTGGAATGGATAGCTAATATACTGGATTTAGAAAAACTGACAGCTTAAATTATGCTATATCTAACACTATGCAGAAATTTTCTCTCCAAAAATACTTTCTAGACCAGGTGTGGTGGCTCACGCCCGCAATTCCAGAACTTTGGGAGGCCGAGGCAGGCAGAACACCTGAAGTCAGGAGTTCAAGGCCAGCCTGGCCAACATGGTGAAACCCCATCTCTACTAAAAATACAAAAAAAAAAAAAAACCTAGCTGGGCATGGTGGTGGGCATCTGTAATCCCAACTACTCAGGGGGCTGAGGCATGAGAATCACTTGAACCCAGGAGCCAGGGAAGGTTGCAGTGAACTGAGATCACTGCACTCCAGCCTAGGCATCATAGTCAGACTCTGTCTCAAAAAAACAAAAACAAAAAAATTTTCTGATTTTTTTTTTCATGCTGAACAATCTTTAGTTCAAATGTAAAAGTTCAATATAATCCATTTATAGGGCTTGAGATTTGTTGATCTTTTAAAAACAAATGGGGAAATGCAACAAAATGATCTTTCCACTTTTCAAAAGCTTTCAAGGATAAAAAGGATAGCTCATGGGCCATAAAATATCTGTTTAATCAAACCCACTTTCACCCCCTACCAATTGTCTTACTCCCATTCCACAATCTTAATACATATTCCTGAATGAAGATTTACAGTTCAGCTTTGCTACGTAACCATTTAAAAATACTTAGCACCAGCATGCTTCCTATAATGGCAAGCAAATCATGAAACTACTTCAAATGCAATTCTTTTTAAAACAAAGGGGGCAGTTATTTGTAGAAAGCAATGCTTAGCCTCCAGATACATTTCCCAGAAATGGCATAAGCCATTCAAAGGCCTAGACACTCTTATGCTTTCAATGTAGAATAGATAGCCTAATATGCATAGAAGCGTGAATGGCAAAGTTGAAGATCAATATTATAATAATTTTTTATTTCTTTGAAGCACAGTAAAAGAAAAAAATTGGTACACTTTGGAAATTCAGTGGCCCAAGGTACACTGTCATAACTTGAAGGATATTATAAAGTTTTTTTAAAAAAGAGGAAATAAAAAGGAAAAAAAATTCTGTTTGAAACACTGCATTGCATAATTTTACCTGCCCAAACAGACCATTTACAAATATTAGGTCAATAAACTGCTAACATCCATAAAAAGGAAGCTTTCTTAATAAAATGCAAGAATTTAAAAGATTGGTATCTAAACAAAGGATAAAACAAACTGGAATGAAACAAACTGGAATGAAAGCATAGATATGACATCTAAAATTGGGGTTTTTTGTTTGGGCCTTTGTACTCCTCTCTCTTTGTCGTAGCCTGCTGGAGTTCCAGGCCCATTCCTCTAAGACCCTGGCCACCTACAGGCCCCGCACCTCCCTGCCCAAGGCGCTCAGTACACAAGTCAATTCCCATCCTGGAACCACTCATGGTTGCTGGTGGAACTCCAGGATTAGCTTCAGAACCTATGCCGCCACCACCACCTAAAGGTGGAGCTTTCTGGCCTCCTGAACCACAGCCTCCCATGTTTGTTTCTCCTCTGCCATCCGTTCTCATGTCTCTTTGATCCGTGTAGCCTATTCAGCTGTAACTTTCCTCTCTTTGGTGCCTCATTTGTTCTTCCATCTCACGTTGACAAATCATCATCTCTTCCTCGCTTCTACATCGTTCCTCCTCTTGCCTCAATTGTATTTCTTAACATTTCTGCATTTCTTGATTGTGAAGTTCTTCCATGTGTCTTAAGTCCTCCTGTCGTCTCTTCAGATCTTGGTGCAAAAGATTTGCCTGATGTTCATGGTAGGCATCTTCCATTTCATTTTCCAGTTTGTCTTTTGCATCCTTCCTGTTTCTTTTCAGCTTGTTCTCTTTGCTGTTGTTCCATTTCATGTCCAAACACTTCCATCGCTGAGAATATTCATACTCCCACATGCCACACTGGGCAAAACGAGGAGAGGTTTCTCTCTCCTTTGGTTGGGTACATTGGGTTATTCTGTGCAAGTTTTTCAGTAAGACCATCTTTATCGTCTCATTGTTCAAGTGGTTCCACAATGACCGGACAAGGAGTTGTCAGCAAGAAAACACTGCTTTGTTCAAATGCCTTTCTTGCTGCTGGTTTAGAAGCAAATTCAATAATGCCTTTCCTGGTAGATCTTCCACGATCATCCCCTGTTATAACAAATGGGATCAAACTGGCTAATGGCTTCTTCCAGCAGTTCATTGGAAACATGAGGTGAAAGATTAGGAACAGACAGGGCAGTAGGGTGTGGAGCCAGGCGAACTCGAAGCTGTCTACCTCTCATGGGTGTATCATCGAGTTCAGCTTTGGCAATTTCAGCCAGAGCTCTAGATTCAAACTTAATAAATCCAAATCCTTTGCCTTTGTTGATAAAAACTTCTCCTGGCTCTCCATAGTTAACAAATAGTCTTTTGAATTCATCCTCTGTGATACAGATTATCACAGGTGGATTCCCAAAAAACAACCCACATCGCTGTAAGTTTTCTCGCCAGGCCTCCTCAAGAGAGACAAGTTGGCTTTAAACCCTTCCAAGTAGGGCCCCTGTGGTGCTGCTGGTGGTAGGGTGGGTGGTGTTGGCGCCGCCTCCCCCCCCCCTTGATGCGGTGTCTTGTGGTGGCTGCCAGGAGTGCTTAGGCCTGGACCCTGCATAGGCCCAAGGGCGGAGGAGTGGTAGGGTCCCTGCTGCTTGGAGGGGTGGGTGAAGGTGTCCCCGGGGGAAGGGGGCCTGAGGTGACTGCAGGCAGCGGGGTCTGGGTGGGAGTCGGGCTTGGCTCTGGCCCAGACCCTGGCGGGCCCCCGAGGTTGGCTGAGGGGCAGGCGGCGCGCTGCCCTCTCAGTGAGGGGGCTGGGTCCCTGAGTATCGGTGGACTTGGAAGAGTCCTGCGGCAGCGGCGGGGGCGGCGGCGGCTGTGGCTGCTGTTGGTGGAGGCGGGGGCGGCCTCGGAGAGCCAGGGGGCTGCGTTCTGATTGAGGCCCATGCCGGGCGGTGGGGAATGGAAGTCGTGGAGGCCGCCGCCGGGACCCCGGAACCCCGGAACTGATCCCGAGATAGCTTGTGGTCAAGGAGAGGTCGAGGCAGAAGCGAAGAAGACACTGGGGAAGCGTGGAGGCCACCTTGCTTCTCCCCAAATGACGACGGCACAGGCCAACTTTCTGGTTATTAATAGAAATTTATCTTAGAAAATTTGGAAAAAGCATTTTTTAAAACCCACCCATAACTATAACTGCCATACTCAGAGACAATGCTTGTTGCCATTTAGTGTATGTCCTTCTAGAGAACAACTCAAAATGGAAATCAGACTACACATGATGTTTTCTACAGCGAAGAGGATACGGTTAATAAAAGGCGCTATAGTATTGTCATGAAGATGCTGGAATAGAATCACAGTGCCTAGGGAAACAGAGCCTGGTTCCTTCAGTGATTCTGGGGCAAATTACCTCACATCTCTGCCTCCATGTTCTCATCTTAAAATGAGATGACAGCAGTACCTGTGTTGCTAATGAGAGAATACATGTGAGTACTTAGCATACTTCTTGGCCTGTAGTAGCTACTCGGTATGTTTATTAATGTCGGAGGCCTGGCGTCTTAAACTCAGGGCCAGATGGGCCCTAGAGGTCATCTGCCAAAATCCCCTTGTTTTACAGGTGTGGGAACAGAGACCCAGGCGGAAGTGACTTGCTTAATGTTGCACTACTAATTTTCAGTGGATCCAGATACGTCCTTGCTCCCTCTGCTCAGATGCCACCTCAGGAAGCATTCTTGCTTTTCCTGCCTCCCTCTCCTTTGCTGCAGTGCATGTCACTCTAGCTTTTTCCGCTGCTCCGGGAGCCTCTTGTACACACCTGTTCTGTAGCACCAATGTAGAGGTTGGATTTATGCCTTTATGCTTTTGTCTCCTTTGCTACTGTGTGACTTTCTCAAGGGCTTGGCTAATCTTTCTACTTTGTATCTTCAGAACCAAGCTTCTTGACAAGTGCTGACTGAATGTGTTGTGGATGCTGGGAATAGTTAAATTGTATCCAGCTGGTGGGAAGGGATAATTCCATGTATGTTACTCATTCACCTTACAAGTATTTGTTGAGTGCTTATTCTGCCACACATGGGCCTGTATAGGGGATACAGTGCTATATAGGACAGACTGTTCCCTTTCTTGTGGCGCTTACAATCTAATGGGAAAGACAGACATGAAGCAGTGAGCTCCATGCTATGCTTTTTATTTTGCCAAATGCCATGGAGAAGAATAAGGGTGCCAGGAGAGCCAAGAACAGGGCATTTTGGCTTGACTGGGTGAAGAGAGGTCAGGAAAGGCTCTTCTGAGGAAGGAGTTGGTGAGCCTCCATCTGAAGGATGAGATTGGGTGGCAGCCAGGGAGCAGAGTGGAGTCCTGGGTGTGGGAGTAGCATGTGCAAAGGAGGTAGAAGGAACAGTACATTCTAGGGATTTCAGGAAGACCAGAGTGGCAGAGAGCAGAGCTGAAGCTGGTGAGATGGGCAGTGGTCAGATTCTAGAGGGTTTTGTGGATCTATTACAGACTTTTTACAAAAAATTTGAGCCAGGGTCTTACTTGTCGCCTAGGGTGGAGAGCAGTGGCATCACGGCATCATCATGGCTCAATACAGCCTTGACCTCCTGGGCTCAGGTGATTCCCCCCAAGTTAGCCTCTCAAGTAGCTGGGACTACAGTTATGTACCACCATACCCAGCTAATTTTTAAATTTTTTTGTAGAGACCGAGTTTCACTATGTTGCCCAGGCTGGTCTTGAACTCCTGGCCTCAAGCAGTCAGTTCACCTCAGCCTCACAAAGTGCTGGGATTACAGGCATGAGCCATGGCACCTGACAATATTACATATTTTTTATTTTAGCCTAAGAGCAATGGAAAACCTAATGTGTTTTAACTCTGAGTACTTGTTTTTAAAGAGATGTTGACATAGGAATAAAGGGTGACCAAGATGATAAGGGATCTAAACTTTGTCCTATTTGAAATATTGGGTCCAAAGAAGAAAGAAAAGAGAGTTATGTGATATAAGAGGAAATGTTAGGTGTAAGAGGAAGTAAGCTTGTTGGGCGTCGCTGCAGAAAGTCTACCTTAGACTTAGGTTTGAAGGATGCGGATCTTGCGTAAATGTCAGAAATAGGTTCCTAATTCCTAGAATTGGTCATGAACAGAATGCGCTACCTCATGGAATGCCGGACGTGTGCAGGGAGAGGCTGCAAGTCCACCTGCCCAGGACCTGTCATAGGAATTGCATGCATGGTGGGAGTGGCCTTTAGGAATTTTTGTGCTCCAGGAGTCCTGAGTCTGTAAATCAGGTGAAGTCTGCACTTTTCATACTGTCTTGCAGATGGTTCAACAAACCTGGAACTTGATGTCATTTCTTTCTGTAATCTGAAAATTCATAAACTTGGGACTTCGTAAAAATAAATTAGTAAGATGGAATACATCAGTTTTTGCTTTATTAATATTAAATGTTTGAAGTTGTATTTAATTACTTAGGTAAAGAAATCCTTATGGAACAAAGAAGTGTCATTACTGGTGGGTTAGTCTGAAGCCGAGGGTCATGGCTAAGGAAAGCCGACATGTAAAAACCAAGTCATTATTTCAAGCAAAGGGGAAAATAACATATTCTGAGAGAATCCAAAACTCCAGAATAACAAGCACTGGCTACTCAAGGGATGCTTTTATATTCATTTGTAAATCAGAAAAGAAGGCCAAAGAAAATAGGGGATTTGGATGTTTCTTCTCCTAGGGGAAGTTTGGACATCATGCATTTAACCACATTCACATAATGGAAATAAGAAACAACAGGCCAGAGATTCTTAGTGTTGTGTAGCCTGTAATCGGCAATCAGGCAGGGGCTCAGAGACTTGAAAGGCAAGGAAGGTAGGAAGTAATTTTGATAGAGGTGATGGATGGAGCGGCATTCTCATTTGGAGTGGGAACAGGGAGTAGGAATTTTCTCCAGACTATCTGAATCTGGAGGAGCAGCTTGAGAGGAGAGAATGACAGATCCAAGCACTGGGGTAGAATGGGAATGAAGGTTTCCGCTTCCTGGGCACCGGCTGGGAGGTGCATCCCACTTGTCCTCTCCTGCGCAGTCCCCAGTGTGCTTTGTTGGTGGAGAGAAGAGATTCATTTTTCCCTGCCCCGCTTTTCTCTTTGGGTAAATGGATTCCTACGAATATGGATTGACACACCCTTCACAAGGTACATTCTTGCTGCCCTTAAAACAGACTCCGTTAGTTAACATTCAACTGGAAAAATGTTTCTTCTTTATCCTTAACCTTCATCTTGATTGATTTAACAGTGAAGATGGATGGTGAGGTCTGGTAGATGTGTGAGCTGAGATTTTTTTTCTTTTTTCTACTTCCTTTTTTTTTTTTTTTTTTACTTTTTGGAAAAAGCTGAGTCCAAGAGTCTGGTTGCAAACCCTAAACTGTTGCTTGACATATGGGGCATAATGATCTCTGCAGGGAGAGATGCAATTCTGTGGGCAGTCAGGCTTCACTCCGAGCTCTGTCTTCATGGACTAATGCATATCTTGTTGATCTTTTCTTCTGGGAACAACGCAGCAAGCAAAGGCTACGAAAAGAAAATACCAAGCGTCCAGTGAGGCTCCCCCAGTGAAACGGAGAAACGAAACTTCATTTCTCCCAGCCAAGAAAACTAGTGTTAAAGAAACTCAAGGGACTTTTAAGGGGAACACACAGAAAGCATTTTCTGCGAAGAAGCACTCGGTTAGCACGAGTGACAGAAACCAAGAGGAGAGACCGTGCGTTAAGACTTCATCACTGTTTAAAAACAACCCTGACATTCCAGAACTCCACAGGTATGTCCAGGGCAGATGCCCCTCAGGGAAAAGAAGAAGCTGTTCTGCTTGTTCTTTGTTCCTGTTGGAACTGATGCTGGGTTTTTGTTCATCATTTGCAGATCTGTAGTAAAGCAGGTGCAAGAAAAAGTGTTTACTTCAGCTGCTTTTCATGAACTGGGCCTCCACCCACATTTAGTAAGTGTACCTTTCAGTGTTTTGTGGGTCAGTTTTTTTGGTGTGTTTGTCCATTCAGAAGGTCTGTAAAATGGCAGTTCTAGGAAGAGAAATCGGAGACAGTTTGTTTCTGCTCCAAGTGACCTGAATGAACTCAGATTGATATGATACTCTTTCAGGGCAGTTCAGGGGTGCCTAGTTCACTGTTGACTGCTCTCTGGCCCCCACCGGCCCCACCTCCAGGTTTTTCTTTTTTTTAAAGTACTGAAGACTTTCCTTGGCTAATACAATTTAGGATCAGGATGTCACTTGCTAAACTTTAAACAGCTTCCTGTTTACTGGATAGCTGTGGTGGTGAAGCCATTTGTGGTGGCAGATGTCACAGTGACCATAGGAGAGGGAACTGTGCTGGCATCTTGCTGTTAAGGGACATCTACAGTTTTAGGGAAGTGGGGGAAGAAGAGTATTTTAGTGTGTGTTCTATAATCACACAGTCACTTTAAAGGAAAAAAGTGAGTTCTCCAGACTCATGCATAAAAAATCTGTATGTATACATATGTATTAACTTTTAGGCAGGCTTGGTTTCCTCTGCCTGCATGGTTACAGCCTACCCCTTCACGGTAGGTTACCTAAGCTTGTTTCTCACCTGCAGGCTAGAACAGGGTTTCTCAGACTTGGTGCTGTGGACATTCTAGACTAGGTCATTCTTAGTTTTGGGGACTGTCGTGTGCATTGTAGGATGTTTAGCAGCATCCCTGGCCTCTACCCACTAGATGCCAGTAGTGTCCCCCTCCCCTGGTTATGGCAAGCAAAATTTTTCCAGACATTGCCTGTGTCCCCAGGGAGTTAGGGTGGGTGGCAGAATCACCCCAGGTAGAGAGCACCACCCGGGTGGAGGCACTTAGTTTGATCATAGTAGCCAGTGTCATCGCAACAGTTTCTCCTTTTTTGTGTAATTTCCAGTAAATATTTTGTATCAAAATATTAAAGTTTTTTCTTCTCTTTTAGATTTCCACAATAAATACGGTCTTAAAAATGTCTAGTATGACCAGGTAAGAAGTTCATGCTAACTTGATTTCTTAGGCTTTAAGTGGGTATAACCACATGAAACATGTCTGTGCAAGGCAGACCAGATTTGTGTCTTGGTGTTAGAAAACAGCAAGCACCAGGTTATTGACCATAAAGGGTTGTCATCTCACTTAGCTACTCATTCTCTCCACCTGTTAAATGGAAAGACCGGCTTTCCATCCAGTTCTGCCCTTGGCTCTGAACTGCAAGAGATGTCTTATGCAGAAAGTGGGCTGCATGAGCTCCACTGTTTTCTGTGCTTCCCTGAGAAGAATTTGGCCAAAATATAGGATGCGACCATGTCATTTCTTAGTAGTAAGAATTAGGGTCAACCAAAAGGTCAAGAGTAAACGTTCCGTTGGATAGAATGGGATACTGAAAAAATGTTTTCAGTGTTTGCTATTGGGAATGACTCTTGGAAAATAAAGAAGTGAAAGGTGTGGGGAGATGAGCTTCCTTGTTTTGAGTATTTGTGCTTCTGTGCATTATTTTTTTGAGACGGTTTCTGTGCATTTTAATAATGATCTTTTACTTTGATTAGTAAAAATTAATAAAAATATTAAAGACTTAAGGAACCTCCCCACAAGTTTTTTTGTTTGTTTGATCAACCAAATTTAAGTGATTTTTGTGTCTCTTTTGGTTCTTGGTTTAAAATACATGTGTAGACACACATCTCAGCATGTCCAGTAACCTTTCCCTGGAGAATCCAGAGAGCTGCTGGCTCTCTGAATAGCTGGCGTGCTTCCTCCTGCTATCTGGCATGGAAACCTTTCCATTGTGCTTCATATTTCTGTTAGTGATAGCAAGAGAGTGTGTGATAAACTTTGTGGTAACTCTGATTTGTCATCATGCCTGTTCCTTTTTTTTTTTTTTGAGACGGAGTTTTGCTTTTGTTTCACAGGCTGGAGTGCAGTGGCATGATCTCGGCTCACTGCAACCTCTGCCTCCCAGGTTCAAGCAATTCTCCTGCCTCAGCCTCCCGTGTAGTTGGGATTATAGACGTGTGCCACCATGCCTCGCTAATTTTTTATATTTTTAGTACAAACAGGGTTTCTTTGTATTGGCCAGGCTGGTCTCAAACTCCTGACCTGAGGTGATCTACCCGCCTCAGCCTCCCAAAATTCAGGGATTACAGGTGTGAGCCACCCCGCCTGGCCACCTGTTCCATTTTGAAAAGAATTGGTTTAGTAGAATGACCAGTCTCTGGCTTGCCTCACCATTTTCAGGCTAAGTTCCAGAAATGTAACTAGGGTTTGAGCTTTCTAATCATCAAAAGTCTTTTTGTACCTGTTTTTGAATGCTTCAGTAACTTCTAAGGTGGCTGTCTAGATGAATCCTAGTGCGGGCAGTTGCCTTTTATGTATCCTGCATTTCTATCTGTAACTGGATAATATAAATAAGGTGTGTTCTTTTTTTCGGGTGGCCCAGTGTTCAGAAGCAAAGTATTCCTGTGTTGCTGGAAGGCAGAGATGCTCTCGTGAGATCCCAGACGGGCTCAGGTTAGTCTCATTTCATCTCTGCCCTTCTTCCTCTGCTCAGGCCCATGGTCCTGCAGTAGGTTTTGCCGCGAGGTGTCTGGGTTGATGGTGGCGGCAATTTTGTTTCGTTTGGGGGAGGGAGGCCATGCTTGCTTTTGATTAGAGCCCTGAATATGTTCACATAATAAAAGGAAGGGGCAGTTGATGGTGCCACAATGAGGAATGATTGGGAAGTAGTCAAGTTCGGCTCTAATTTCCTCAGTGCCTATTTCGGGGCTTTACCAAGTCCCACACTTTGTGGCCAGAGCTGCCCATCCTCCCTCTAGTGGAGAATGAATGTTTTCTGCTGGTATTAAACACAGAGGGATTTCTGGCCTGAGCATATGCTGATCAGATGCCAGTTGTGCTCAAGGACAGAATGCTGTTTCTGCGTGTTCCAGGCCAGTCTGGACTTGCTGTTTTGACCCTTGTGTGCCCTCGGCTGGTCAGCTATCCTTTGCTCCCACCAGCTCGGCCACCATTCAGAAGGCTGGAGACCTAAAGTTTTTGCCATCTGTTGGTTTTTCCATCATTAGAGATTAGCTCTAGAGTACAGACTGGCTCCCAGTCACGTCAGCACTGCAGAGGAGATGGAATTGACCACTGAAGCTCATCTGAGAGGGTAGGGAGGACTTCAGAGGAGGAATTTTCTGGCTCCTACAGACAGCCATCAAGTCGAGCTTCTGTGTAATTTGGGAGAACGTATCGTTCTCTCTCGTTAGATGAATAAAGGAACTGAGGCTTCTAGTTTTTAGAAGTACAGATTTTACAAAGCAGAACTGGGATTGGTGGTAGACTGGAAGGAAGTTCTTTTCACCTCTCTTGGTGTATAATGAGCAGCTTCCTTTCCCCTGAATTTAGTGCTACTGGAAGATAGCAGAGCTGTTTTCATTGCAGTCTTTGCTTTTCTTACATCGGTAGGGTGTGTGATTTTTAACTGTTTTTGCTTTTTTTTTTGAAAGGTAAAACTCTTGCCTATTGCATCCCTGTGGTCCAGTCCCTTCAAGCAATGAAATCAAAAATACAGGTGTGTATAAAATGTATTTTTCTGTCATTGCTCTTAGTGCATAAGCAGCCGTCAAACTGAACCATAACAGAAATACAAGGACTAAAAGGATCTGTTTTCACTTCGTATTTTTTCACCTCCTTTTAATTTATTTATTACATAAATGTGTTGTATCTAGAGACTATGCCTAGAGTAGCATAAATATACTTCACAGTTGTCGTAGTAAGTATAATAGTAAAATGCTTTGTAAAATGCTCCCCGTGTCAGGCATGACACTTTGCCTGTGCTACCTTCTTAAATCTTTAACTGCTCTCTCCCCCACCGCATTATAGGTATTACTGTGATCCAGATTTTACAGAGGAATACAGAGTCTTAGGAAAGTTAAATAACCAAGGCCATGCAACATGGAGTGGTGAAACTAGATTTCTGCCTCCGTTCTCTTTGGCCGCAGAGACCAAACTTCTTACTCTGTGTGAAGACACAGTGAAGGTTAATTACTTGCTCCTGTGCTGTAATAGGGACTAGTGTCTGTGTTTTCTACAGTACCTAACATGGGACCTTTTACAGAATGATCACTCAGAGTCGAAGGTGATTTGATTTTTCAGCTACCCATTTATGCTTGAGTTTGTGTTTTATATAAAGCATTAAATTTTAACCTATTCTAAGTTCCAATGTGGTGTTTTCTTTGACCAAGAAGGCTGAACTTCATATTTAAAACAGTGGTTTCCCATGAACAGTAAATATGAAAATAAGCACCCATTTAGCTGAAATATTAATATTATGGCAAGTTGGGCTGCTTCATTTTTGAGATTATCCAGAATTTATCTTTAGTTGCGAAACATGTTAAGTTAGTTGCCTGGATTGCGTTCCCTAGGAGGCCAGTTAACTGCTGTGACCCTGGGCAGAGGCTTCATTTCAAACACCAGCCCAGGATCCCACAAATATAGCCCTCATTATTCACAACTGAGAGGAAGTGGTAAGAGTGGAAATAGAAAGTGAGGGGAGTGCAAAAAACAGACAAAAGTTAATCGATTACTGTTTTTCTCGGTTTGGATATACAAAATTAGTGGTATATCTAGCCTACCTGATATTTGAGTGACTAAATTAGAATTGTGTTGTATTGCAGTCCATAAACGAAAACAAAATATCTATGAGTCCAAACCGATACAAATAAATGAAGGAGAAGGTAGAATTCTTTATGGTAGAATTCTAATAAATGTAGAAATGATAGAAGTAGGAAATCATTTTGCAAATGCCACAGTCAATTGTTTCAGGCATGAATTATCATAGATACTAAAATGAGTGGATGACAGTGTGTTGGGGGTAGGGGGAGAGAAGCAGTTATTTACATAGTCTGAAAGTATCCCTGCACAAGATACTTTTTAATTACAAAGGGAAAAGCAGTAACTTTCCAGTCAGGAAGCCTAGCAGTCACCACCATCACCAGTAATGAGAAATTCTGACCTCACGTGCCTCCTGATACAATGTACTGTGGAGGACGCATTCCTTCTTGCCAAAAATGCGTAACCTGAATTTGGTCTTGAGGAAATGCCAGACAAACCCAAATCAAGGGACATTCTACAAAATAACTGGCCAGTATTTTCGGAAAGTATTAAGGTTATAAAAGACAAATACTAAAGAACTACCCAGATTAAAGGGGACATGGCAACAAAATACAACATGTAGTCCTGGATTGGATCCTAGTTTGGAAATGGGACATTAACAGGTCAGTTGATGAAATTTGAATAAGGTCAGTAGATTAATCAATAGTATTGAATTAGTGTTAACTTCCCAGTTTTGATAATTATACTATGGTTTTGGTAATTGATAATACATACGGAGAAGCTGAGAGAAGGGTATATGAAAACTTCTTATACTTTTTATGAAAAATTTTTTTTTTGTTGAGATGGAGTTTCACTCTGTCATGATCTCAGCTCACTGCAACCTCCAGCTCCGAGATTCAAGTGATTCTCCTGCCTCAGCCTCCCGAGTAGCTGGGATTACAGGTGCCTGCCACCACAGCCAGCTAATTTTTGTATTTTTAGTTAAGACAGGGTTTCACTATGTTGGCCAGGCTGATCTTGAACTCCTGGCCATAAGTGATCCACCTTGGCCTCTGAAAGTGCTGGGATTACAGACGTGAGCCACTGCACCCAGCCCATGCAAATTTTTTATAAATCTGAAATTATAAGCCTGAATTCATTCAAAATGAATAAACTAAGAATTATTTTTAATCGGTTAAAGAAACCCTACAAAATCATCCAGAGATAGAACTCAGTGTAGCCATTTAAAAAGTTATATATTTTCAATTACTATTTGTGAACTTGAGCAAATATTCTTGCCTTGTTGCTTGAATTTGTGTGAAGCATTGACCCTGGCACATAGAGAAGAATAAATGTAAATTTTCTGTAATCATGTAGTAAAGTCTCATCTACTTACATACTCCAGGAGAACGTCTTGCCAGTGGAGAGTTTTTTCTTTATACTGGTTAGAGAATTTGGACTATTTGAGCTGGAATGGCTTATACAGTTCTAGCCCAACTCTGATTTCATAGATTCGTGGCTGCAGGATGAGAGATTTGATGACATACACATCGTGGGGATGGCGTGATGGGCAGCTCTGCTCGATCCTGGGTCTCAGGGTAACTTCAGGCAAATTGTTGCATCCTCTGTGCCTCAGTGTCCTTGTCTGTGGCACAGGGACAGTAGCAGTGCTTGTCTCCAAGGGCTGGGATCAAGGTTGAGCTAATGCATGTGTATTGTTGAGACCCGACATCCAGTGCCTGGTGACATCATGCTTTGGCCATCATCAGCAGCGTGGTCATGTGGCTATGTAGAGGGGCAATGATATGATTGGTTATATTCAGAACCATTAATAAGCCATGTCATTTTTTATTTGCTGCAATATTTTTTTAAAAATCATCAATAGGTCATTCTATTGAAGACTGGAATATTCTTTGGAAACACAGTTTTCCAAGCCTCAATTTAATTCACTTATTTCAACTAATACTCAATATAGTCCCTTGGAGTTCATTGTAAAATGATTTGACCTGTAAAAAACTTCTCTGGAGGGCACAGAAAATTGAAGGCACCCAACAGATTCCTAAATTACTTTGATGATAGCCTGAGAATGGACTGTTTTTCTGTGTTTGCACTCTTCAGTTATTTCGGCTCTGATTTTTTTTTTTTTAACATCGTATCCATCCTCCCTCACTTACTTGTGCCCTGTGAGGAATTGATTTTTCTTTCTTCTTCTCTATGTAGAAACACCTTTTGAAATGTCAGAATCTCCTAACGTCACGCAGTGGCACATTGCTTCTGTTGTACTAGCATATTTACCATTCCTGGCTTGCGTTCAGTGTAGTCTCAAAGTCGATGTTGAGTACAGACGGCTCTGGTTTGAATTCCAAATCCTTTTCTTCTTAATGGGTAAATGTTTCATGCAAAACACGAAAACCATACTTGTAATTGAATTTGCTGTTAACTCTGGGCTTAGCTTTGGCACTAACGTTGTTTTGATTCATTCATTCGGTGTCTTTAAGCACTTTTAATGTGAAAGGCACTATTGGCTTAAGAGGCTTTTTTCAGATTACTTTGGTTTCTTTTTTTTATTAAGGCTTTTTAGATATAATGTACCATATATGTTTTTAAAATTTTGAAGAGTGCTAAAAATATATATAGTGCAAAGTAAAGTCATTCTACTCCCACTTTCCCCTCGTGGCACAGTTGGCTTCTCACAATGCCGTGGTGGTTATTACCAGTCTCTTATATATCCTCCCAGGGAAATTCTGTGCATATCAAGCAAACATGAGTATGCATAATTCCTCTTACCGCTTTGTGAAGTTTTTTTTGATTGTTTTTCAATTTGGCTGGGTTTGATACACGTGTAGTCGCTTTGTTATGCAGGATGTTCTGTGCCTTGCTTTGGTTCTTTTGATGTGTTTTGGGCTCCTTAATTAGCACCACACTGGGCTGCCTTGTTCTTTTTGGTGACTGCCTAGCATTTCATTGTATGTATGTACTGTGAATTACTCATTCATTCTCATACTGGTTGGTGGAATTTATATTATGTTCAGTATTTTGCTACACACCAGCCACTATAAATACTCTACAGTCTGAAAATACTCCACAACCTCATTATGCACATATATGCTCTGTAGGAGAAATTTCTGTAAGTAGAATTCACATTTTTATTTTAGTAGATAATTATGCCAAAATTAAACTTGAAAGGGAATATGCCAGTGTGCACTCCCATAGCGGTGGAGAAGGTCCAGTTTCCCTATGCCCTCCCAGTGCTCTCAGCTGCATTAGGTTTCTTCTTCTTTTCTTTTTTTTTTTTTTTTTTTTTGAGATGGAGTCTTGCTATGTTGCCCAGGCTGGAGTGCAATGGCATGATATTAGCTCACTGAAACCGCTGCCTCCCAGGTTCAAGTGATTTTCCTGCTTCAGCCTCCCAAGTAGCTGGGATTACAGGTGTGTGCCACCACACCCGGGTGTATGGAAGGGAGGAAAAAAGGAAGAAGAGGTTAAGTGCAGGGGCTCATGCCTGTAATCCCAGCACTTTGGGAGGCTGAGGCAGGTGGGTCACATGAGGTCAGGAGTTCAAGACCAGCCTGGCCAACGTGGTGAAACCTGTCTCTACAAAAATACAAAAAAATTAGCCAGGTGTGCTGGCACCCGCCTGTAATCTTATTACGAGGGAGGCTGAGACAGGAGAATCGCTTGAACCCAGGAGGTGAAGGTTGCAGAGAGCCGAGATCATGCCATTGCACTCCAGCCTGGGTGTTAGATAGAGCAAGACTTCATCTCAAAAACACCCAATTCAAATAGAAAAATGAATAAAGGGCTGAGTGTGGTGGCTCATGCCTGTAGTCCCAGCGCTTTGGGAGGCTGAGGTCAGTGGATCACTTGAGGTCAGAAGTTCGAGACCAGCCTGGCTAATATGGTGAAACCTGGTCTCTACTAAAAATACAAAAATTAGCTGAGCATTGTGGTGTGTACCTGTAGTCCCAGCTACTTGGGAGGCTGGGGCAGGAGAATCATTTAACCTGGCAGGTGGAGGTTGCAGCGAGCAGAGATTGTGCCACTGCCGTCCAGCCTGGCAACAGAGCAAGACTCTGTCTCAAAAAAAAAAAAACCGAAAAAACCCAGGGCTTTTAAAAATACATAAATTAATGAAATTAGCTCTTTCTCAGTTGTGGCATATTTTCCTCCTGGGTTATCATTTGACCCTTGGTTTTGTTTAGGTATCATTTTTCTATTCTGAAATTTAAAAATTTTAGGTAATAAAACTTATTGGTGTTTTAAGATTTCTGAGTTTTATGTCATCTGTTAAAGGGACAACTTAATTCCAACTTTGTTTTCCTACCTTTATTTTTTTCTCACGGGACTTTGGAATTAAACCATCTTTTTCTTGCTGATATAAAACGGCCCTTATATTATTTTCTAAATTTTGGTATCTATTTGATTCTATTTTCAACTTTCTTAGCTGTTACAATCTTTGCTCATGTGCCAGTATCATTATTGGTAATTGTGTAGCTTTAAATTATTTTAACATCTGATATATTTTTCATAAATGTCTTGGTTATTTTTGTACATTTATTTTTCCATATGAACTTTTAAATCAGGTTGTCTGGTTATTTATGTTATTTTATATATACACATATTTGTGGCATTTTTGTAAGAATTATATTACATTTATGAAGTGATTTAGAGAGAATTAGCTTATATGTATGTACTATTACATCTTCTTTTTTAGAAATAGGGTGTATCTTTTCATTTATTCAAAAGTTACTTTATGTCCCTCAGAAGTGTTAAAATTTTCTTCATGTAGATTTTGTGTATTTTTTTGCTAGCTTATTTTTATCTTTTTTATTGCTATTATAAGTGTGATATTTTTTCCTTTCATTGTATTTTTTAACTTTTTATATTAGAAGGCTATTGATTTTTTTTTTTTTTTTCTTATTGAGAAGGAGTTTTACTCTTGTCGCTCAGGCTGGAGTGCAATGGTACAGTCTTGGCTCATTGCAACCTGCGCCTCCTGGTTCAAGCGATTCTTATGCCTCAGCCTTCCAAATAGCTGAGATTACAGGTACCTGCCACCATGCCCAGATAATTTTTGTACTTTTAGTAGAGACAGGTTTTTACCATGTTGGCCAGGCTGGTCTCAAACTCCTGACCCCAGATGATCCACCTGCCTTGGCTTCCCAAAGTGCTGGAATTACAGGCATGAATCACTGTGCCTGGCCGGCTGTTGATTTTTATATATTAATTTTGCACTCAGCTACTTGACAAAATTATCTTGTTTGTAATAGATTTTTAATTAATTCTCTTACAGGTTTTTTTTTTTCTCTAATTTTGTCTCCTACTTTCTAATTTTATACATCATATTTCTTTCTCTTATCTGATTGTATGAGCCAGGAACTCTGCAACGGTATTCTAGAATGATGGGGTTAGTGGGTATATTAGTCTATTTTTATGCTGCCGATAAAAACATACCCAAGACTAGAAAGAAAAGGAGGTTTAATTTGACTTACAGTTCCACATGGCTGGGAAGGTCTCATAATCATGGCACAGGGCGAAAGGCATGTCTTACGTGGTGACAGCAAGAGAGAATGAGGAAGAAGCAAAAGCAGAAACCCCTGATAAACCCATCAGATCTTGTGAGACTTAATCATAGGAAAAGCAGGAAAGACTGGCCGGCATGATTTGATTACCTCCCCTTGGGTCCCTCCCACAATGTGGGAATTCTGAGAGATACAATTCAAGTTGAGCTTTGGGTGGAGGCACAGTCAAACCACATCAGTGGGCATCCTTATCTTGTCCCTTTCTTCGCTGAGATTGCTTCTGATGTTACCCCTGTGTCCTGTCCATTTGGAGTCTGCCTTTGTTTATCCTGCTCATGGCATTTCTTTTCTTGTGTCAACAGCGCAGTGATGGCCCCTATGTCTTGGTGCTTGTGCCAACGAGAGAGGTAAGCAGGGTCCCTTTCCGGGCAGGTTTTAAGCACATGTTTTCACTGATGTCCTGTTGAATTTTTCTTCCTACTGCACAAACCACTGCACACCAGTTCCATTTGCCTGGAAACCATCCTTCTGGTTCTTGTCAAGTAGTCTCTGAGAATCATAAGTATGGAAAAGTATTTTCTTATTGTCTCGAAACTAATGACACTATTAAATGTCTGTTTAATACTGTTTTGAGTTCAGTTGCTAAAAAAGAAGAAAAATTTTGCAACTGAATTCAAAACCAAAAGCAGTTGTCTCTGAAAATGAACCTTTTTTTTTTTTTTTAAGAAGCTACTGCTACCAAAAAAAACTTAAACTTTTCAATATAATTCTTCTTTCTTGGTGGAAATCTCTTCTATCTGATCTATTTTATTTGCCTACAGAGACAACTTCAGATTAGGGTATCTGGTCTCTGTATCAAATGCTAATCACTTCCTTACAGAGAATTGATCACAGAGATGGAGATTTGAAGTCACCCTTTTATACAGCCTGCAGTGCCCTATCTCAGCTCAGTCCAGTGAAGGAGCAGGCACAGAAGCTATTAAAATTTTTATAGCAGCAAAGTTGCTACTTCTCTAGGATGCTTCATGAATACTAAATATGTGGAAACTGTACACATCCTTTGAGAACGGGATTCTGTATGAGGCATTGAAGGTCGTTAATAGCTGTAGCCGACTTTAGTTTTTACTTGCTTTGTTCTCTAATGGACTTGTTGGTTTGCTTTTGTTTTATTGATAGAAAGTTGAGGAGTGACCATCTCCCAGTCTTCAGGTACCCTGGCACAGTTATAGAATATGGTTCTTGCACCTTTAGAGTGAAGTTCCCGGAGGCTAGCATTTTGAACCACTATTCTGGTTTACCCTGCATACATACTGTATTCTTTCTGTTTCTAAGGAGAGTCAAATTCAGGTCACTTTGTTTCATCCCCTTACATTTTTGTGCACCACAGACTTGAACTTCTCTATGTGGCACTCGGGGAATTTGAGCCAGCAGAGGGAGCACAAAACACTATTTTTGTGTATTTCTAAGGTGATGTCTTTACCCCCTTTTCCCAAACTGACAGGTTGCAGAACCAGTCTAAGACAAGGTGTATTTTCTGAGTAGATTCTGTGTGTAGGATTTTTTTTCTTCTTAAATCTTAACTTGAGGTCCAAGTTTGGATCCTAATCACATTACATTGTCTTTTAAAAAAAAAAAAAACAAAGAAAGGAAAAAAGGGATCCTGTTCATCATCTCTAACTTTTACAATTTTTGCAGCTGGCTCTACAAAGCTTTGACACAGTCCAGAAACTGCTTAAGGTAAGGCAAACCATGAGCATTTTATGTTTTCTGACTTTGAGGAAGGATTTAATATACCACAGTTTATTCTTTATTTTCAAAGAGATAAGAATCATTTCCTTTTGCTTGGATATCTCTGCTTTCTCTAGGTAGTTTATAGGTTTTTACTGATCTAAAGCTGCCAATTTCTAGCTTCGCTGGATTCTCAGTGATTCCTGGTGCATAAAGTCCTGCAATTTGTTCATCATAGTCACTAGCAAGCCACATACAGAAATTCACAGGCACAACCTGATGGCAGTCCAGTGGAAAGCAACTTAGAAAGCTGCAAGTAGGGTTTGTTTAAGAAGGGAGAGTGAAGGCTGCAGAGTCAAAGCCTGCCAGCTCACCAAGTTACATCATGAATTGATCCATCCTTCCTTTTATTAGGGGTGGAGAGTAGGGAAGGGTGTGCTTGGGTTTTATCTTAATCCCCAAAAAGGCAATAGACTTGCCGAAATGTGTTTTCAATTCAGGCTCTGTGGGGAAAGACAGGGAAGCTACTTGAATGATTTAAGAAGCTCACATTTCTCTCTTACCATGGTAGAAGCTGGTTATAGACCTGTAATTCAAGTTACTGCTGATAGTGAACATGGGTGTGGCAATGCCTGGGGAGTGTGTCTGCACAGTTCACCTTGTACAGTGGGAAGCTTCAGTTCTTTGTCATGCCTTTTTAAGGAAAGGGAATTTGGAATCATTGTCTTATGTTAATAAAGGGGGCTTTGCCTTGACTGTGGTCTGCTGTCTTTCTGTAGCCATTCACCTGGATTGTGCCTGGAGTGTTAATGGGTGGAGAGAAGAGAAAATCAGAAAAGGCCAGGTAGGGAGAGGTTTGTTGGTTATTTCCTTCTTGAATCTCTTTGTCCTGCCTTCCTGCTTGGTAAGGCTGGGTCCTTCTAACCCTGCTGAGGGCTTTGTCTCAGGCTCTGCTTCCTACTCCCGGTGCACAGGGACAGATTGAGTCAGTGGGGAGCGGTCACCTCTAGACGGTGCTGTTTTTTTAAAATATTAAACCTACAAACAGGTTTTCTTCTGATGTTGCTAGTAACAGTGCTGTCACCTTCTTCACTCCCACCTCCCAGATGCCCGACAGCATCCCTGGTTTAGTATATATGCACCTCGGGTGTGGCTCACTTTTGTGTACATTGAGAGTTTGGGGTTTCGTTGTTTGCTTTTACAAAAACAAGACCATAAACTTATATAATGCTTTGCAACTTGCTTTTTAGGATCAAATACGTTCATTCCTTTCTTTATTAGGCTTTGCAGTGGGTGTCAGTTGAACACTGTTGCAACAAGTAAATCTCAAATTGTCTTCATTCTTTTGAAAATACTTCTATTGTAGTATAGCTTAATAATTAGTGCTCAGTAATTATGTATGTAGTCTATAACTGAGAAGTAAATATGGAACCTAAAGCCTCAGAGCATTGGTTAGGGTTCAACTCAGCTGTAAATAATAACAATAATAACAAATAACAGTGGCACACACAATATACAAGTTTTATTTTTCTTTCACATTTAAGAAATCTGATGGAGCCAGTCCAAGGCTGGCCTGGTGCTCCAGTGTCAGGGCTCAACCTAGCTCTTTCTGTCTTTTTGTGCCACTATGGAAGGATTCCATTTTTAAGGTCACCTTATAGTCGCAGATAGTTGCAGGCACTCCAACCATTGCATCTAATTTCCTGCCAGCAGATACAGAGATGATCATACCTGCTCCCTCTGAAAGTGCTTGCGTGATTGATATGTTCCCTTTACCCTTTTATCCCATTGCTAAAACAGAAACATGACTATACTTAACTGCAAGGGAAGCTGGAAAATATCCCCAGGTAGGCTGGGTGCAGTGACTCATGCCTGTAATCCCAGCACTTTGGGAGGCCAAGACAGGAGGATGACTTAAGACCAGGAGTTTGGGACCAGCCTGGGCAACATAACAAGACCTCCGTCTCTACAAAGAAAAAAAAATGTGTTAAAAATTGGAGGCTTTTATTACTGTGGACAATAGGAAAATGGTTGTTTGGAGAAAGAGCAATTAGATTTATTGTATATATCCCATGAGACAAAGCTGAGCCCCGTTGTATGGAAGTTACATAAAGGGTTTAGCATAAGAAAAAAGTGTCCTACCAATTGGAGCACATTGGCATGGGATAACTTGCTCAGATGATAGATTCCCTGACACAGAAACCTTCAAGAACAGGCTAGATGACAATCTCTTTGGAAGGTTCTAGAAAGGATTTATGAATCAGATAAAGAGCACTGGCTTATGTAGTTATGATTCCTTCCGAAGTTAAGATTTTGTGATTTTAATGTAATTTCAGATCTTAACAGTTGCGTTTCACAGTAGAGGGAAAGACTCGAGCACAGCTTTCCACCCAGTTGTCATTCTGTTTTTCATGATTTCAGGCTGTGGCATGTTTGCACTGTGCATGAGATGAGTCTGCCTCTTTTGCCTTTTTCCTGTGTTTTCTATTGGTGTAGCCTTGTTTGATTTACTTTGTTTTATGATATATAATTTTAAACAGACTCCGCAAAGGAATAAATATCCTTATCTCAACTCCTGGACGTCTTGTGGATCATATAAAATCCACAAAGAACATTCATTTTAGTCGGCTGCGGTGGTTGGTGTTTGATGAAGCAGACAGGTGAGCCTCGTCCCAGGATGATGACAGGTGGAAGAGAAGGGCTGTTTCTGCTCTCCTTGTTGTGACTTCTCTAGCCCCTTAGACCACATTTGCTCTTCATAGAGATAAAAATTTCTTTTCTTACAACCACAGAATCCTGGATTTGGGTTTTGAAAAGGACATCACAGTGATACTTAATGCTGTAAATGCTGAATGTCAAAAACGACAGAACGTCTTGCTATCAGCAACACTCACAGAAGGTGAGTTGAAAAGAAGTGATGGGACCTTCTTTGTTCTTAATGAAGAGGAAGAACCTGGATTGAATCCCAGTTGTTTATTGCATCGATTCTCAACCTCGGGGAGGTGGGGGCGGGGAGAGAGACTCCTTCGAAGGCTGCCTCTGAAACTCTGTGTTCTGCACTCCCAGCTTCCCTCTTCCACTCATCCGAGACAGATATGTGCCCCAGGGTGTGGGGAAAGGGAGAAAGGGCAGGGGTGAGGAGGAGGAAAGACTGGCTTCTGTTGGCTTGGTGGTTTCATGGGGTTTTTTTTGTACTTGCAGCCCACAGAGAGCAGGGCCCTTGCACTGAAGATGGTGGCCTCAGCTGAGTGCCTTTTTTATGTAATCATTCTTCCTCCTAAAGAGCTATTGAACTTAAAAAATATATTATTGAAGAAGCTCTTCTCTGTCTTCCATCCATATGAGATGGAAATTCTTTTTTTTTTGAGACGGAGTTTCGCTCTTGTTACCCAGGCTGAAGTGCAACGGCGGTGCGATCTCAGCTCAGCGCAACCTCCACCTCCTGGGTTCAGGCAATTCTTCTGCCTCAGCCTCCTGAGTAGCTGGGACTACAGGCACGGGCCACCATGCCCAGCTAATTTTTTGTATTTTTAGTAGAGACGGGGTTTCACCGTGTTGACCAGGATGGTCTTGATCTCTCGACCGCGTGATCCACCCACCTCGGCCTCCCAAAGTGCTGGGATTACAGGTTTGAGCTACCGTGCCCAGCCTGAGATGGAAATTCTTAGCTCTCTTTTGTAATTGGGAACACGTAAGCTTAGAAAAGTTGCATCACTTCACCAGAATCACCCCATGCAGTGAGTCATCTGATGAACAGTGCAGCATTCACGTTTGTGTGTCTGGTTTCCTTGGCTTACTAGGCCACATTGCAATATGCATGTACCAGTTCTCCATGTTCTAAGTAACATTAATTTGGAAGGATAGCACGTGAAAAAGGGATTCTGTGGTCAAAAAAGTTTGAGAAATGCCCCACATTCCCCTCCCTTGGATATTTTCAGGGCACATTAACACAATAAAGGCCCTGAGAGTGCTGCTTACAGCAAAGAAGCTTTTGTGAAACTTTTGAAATCAAAGGTTTGCCGTAACTTACTTGACCAAAGAACCCTTATGGGAGGTGGGGGTGGGCACAGTATCTGTTGCTATTCTTTGGATGCTATTCTTTGGTGAGTGTTTGTGGAATGTTAATACGGGTTGGTTGTTAGACTGTGGAAAGAAACTGGTAGATCTCCCTGCAACACAGATTGGCACTAGGGCAGATCAGTGCTGGGAGTTGATGATATCCATGGGGACTTTCCTAACATACATGGGTGGCTGCTGTGGGGGGCATGTGCTTTTGTGACCAGTTTTACAGTGTGTTTGTCATCCGCTTTGCCCTTCTCATTCTGTGCAAGGTGTAACGCGGCTGGCTGATATCAGTTTGCATGATCCAGTCAGTATTTCTGTCCTGGACGAGAGCCATGACCAGTTGAACCCAAAGGACAAAGTGGTCCAGGAGGTCTGTCCTCCACCAGCTGGCGATGAGCTGGACAGCTTTGCGATACCAGAGAGTCTCGAGCAGCACGTAACTGTGGTTCCCAGCAAACTAAGGCTTGTCTGCCTAGCGGCCTTCATCCTTCAGAAATGCAAGGTAGGACTGTGGGCTAGAGCCAACTTGATCCCGGGAAGAAAGGCTGCTTTCTTGTGTTAAGCATAGGTAGCAGTGAGTTGAGACACCAGGAATCAGAGAAGGTTTTCCAACTTATCTCTGCATTCCAGAGGTGGACTTTGATATACGTCCTTTCAGTCAGGTTTTAGGGTTATGGTAAAGAATCATAGGTGAGTAATAGCCATGATGCTCAGCTTGAAATCTGTCCTCCGTATCTCTCCTGTGACATTAGGAACATCACAGGTGGTGGGAACAGCTGGATGTGAGGCAGATCTAGGGGCTCGTCCTCATGTTTCTCAAAGAATCCTGGCATTTGTTTATTTATTTACTAGATTTCTGTGATAACTTTCTCTGAGATGTGGGAAAATAGTGAGTGGAAGGGATGAAGGGTGGAGCTTCAGGATATTCTGCGTATGTGTGGTCTCAGCCAGGTCGTGTTGCTTGTGGCAAGCCCTGGACGAGTGAAAGGAACGCAGCTCCGCACAGCTGCGCTCCAAAGTGTGTTTATTTTTGTCAGAGAAGGAAAAGCTGTTTGAAATGATCACTATGTCATTTTTCTCTCCTGCATTCTTTGTAGAGTGGAGTATCGCTGTTTTTGTTTTTTTTTTTTTAAATAATTCAAAGAAACCTTTGTTTCTAAGTAGAGGTCAGCATGACCATGTAGTTGAGAGAAATACTCGTTTTAATGTCACCTAATCTTAAAATATGTGGGTTTTTTCTCCTTTTATGTTGATGTAGTTTGAGAAAGACCAGAAGATGGTTGTCTTTTTCTCAAGTTGCGAGCTGGTGGAGTTCCACTACAGCCTCTTCCTGCAGACCCTGCTGAGCAGCTCAGGGGCCCCGGCATCAGGGCAGTTGCCATCTGCCTCCACGCGATTAAAATTCCTACGACTGCATGGCAACATGGAGCAGGAGGTGAGCACCGATCTCCCTGTGGAGTGACGTGGCCCCACGTGGAGATGCGGACAGACCTGAGTCCAGCAAACCCATTCTTTAGGCTCAGCAATGGCTACGACCCTTGCACGTTCCGCTGGGCAAGTCAAGAATTAGACGAAAATGGGTGACCCACTGGAACTCAAGGGGATCACCGTGCAGGATTGATGTGGGCGAGGGGGTGTATTGTTCCCATTTGCTTTTGCTCCGGGAGCTGGTCTCTTCCACCCGAGAGAGCTCACAGGCCCCGACTTGGCCTGAGTCTACCTCAACCAGCTGTTAAGGCAACAGAGTACCACTAAGTAGCTGGCACCAGGGAAGGGTTTTGCCTTTTTAGTACCCAGTGTGTAATTAGGGCTTGATGTCTTCAAATTAAGAGCATTAATGGAGCTAAATTGTGGATCCCATATGGTACTGCTGAGCACGGCTGCTGTCATTGTCAACAAGACGCAGCGCCGCACTCTCAACACTTTTGGTTGGGAGAGGGTACTGTGAACCAAAGGGGCTTCGGGTTCCCAGTTCTTTCTCAGCACAGAGTGAGATTTCTGTTCAGGAAGAAGAATACAAATTTCCTCGATTTTAGGGACTTAGCTGTGTGAGTTGCATTCCTCCACTCTTAACTGGGCTGTTTGTTAGGGAGTCGGGGTGGAGTGTGGGAGTGAGATTTGCTCGCCGGAACTGGAAAGGAAGGACGAGTGAGACGCAGAAAGAGGAGCCATTTTGACCTAGAGGAGAGGTTACCAGGCAGCTTTGAAAATCAGAAAGTGAGAAGGAAAACTGGAAATCAGAATGAGATTTGACTTGAGCCAGCTTAAAAGATCATAACACTTCTAGAGCTGAAAGGGACACTACAGCTTTGACATCTTCCTAAATAAGTCCAGCCCCTCTTTGGTTTTGCTCTTTTATTTGAATAATGAAGTAAATGCAGGCCCAGAAAAGCGAACCTGCTCAAGGTCACTCAAGGGCACAGGTTATTTGCCACAAGATGCTATAGAAATTCCTGAATATTCCAGCCCTTGTGCATTAGGTAGACTCTTGGTTTTTACCTTTGGATCCCCGATTGAATCAGACCTGTCAATTTTATTTTTTTAATACCATTAATGGTTTTGTGTTTTGTTTTTGTTTTATGCTTTGTTACTAATCCTGTGGGTCTGTTTTTACTAGAGGTGTTCTGCAGCGTTGGTCCAAGGCTGATGCGGGGAGCTGGGTGTGGACTCAGAACGGTCTAGGGATTTTCTGTAATAGATCATACAAGAGTCTGTAGCTTCATTACACAGAGTATAATGTTCATCTCACGTTGTAACAGCAGTAGTCTAGCATGCTGTTTGTAGCTGTGCCCTCTGGGGACACACTGCTTGTGCTTTTGTCCTGCTGTCATTTGCTGGCTGTGGAATCTCAGGTAACTAAACTCTCTGTGACTCAGTTTCCATGTCTCTAAAATGGGGATGATAAGTGTACTTCCTTTAGGGTTGACTGAATTAATGCTTTCTGTACACAGCACACAGTAAGTGCTCAGTAAATGTTAGGCGCCATTAGTACTATTGTTGTTCTCTGTCCTTCAGGAATAGTTCTTTTTTTATAGTTTAAAATTGTTATATTTTATTGATGCTGTCTGTTTATTAAGTATTTAGCCTTTGCAGTAGAAGACAGAAGGTATAATATCCCTGTGTTTTATTTTGTAAGCATTGGGGTAAGTTTTTTAATCGAGTCTAAGCTGAAACAGTCCCACTTGTATCTTCCTGGCCACTATCCTACATGTCTCCTTCGTTGCTTGACATGGTTCTACATACGTCGATGAGCACTGGATAGAAGTTGCTATTTGCATGGGAGTCATGATGAAAGTCCAAGAGTTTGGTCGGCTTTTTTTCTTACCCCAAATCTGAATACGTCATATCTGGTCTTCAAGGTATTTCACAAGCTTTTATGAACTTTTTTGATTTTTTCTGATTTTGATTCTACGATGTAGCCATTAAAAATGATCCTTGTAAAAGGCCATGCAGCAGACTGAGTGAATGTATCTGTCCTTTCGAGGGTCTGAGCACTGACTCTGGAACGCAACTCCCTGGGTTCAGTATCATTCCAGCCCTTTTCCACGGGTGCATGTCCTTTGGGCAAGTTCCTTAACCCATCTGTGCCTCAGTTTTTTTCTTCTGGAAAATGGGAGTGATGGATAGTACCTACACATAGGGACACTGAGGATTAGAGAAATTCAGACGTGTAAGGTGCTTGCACCAGGGTCTGGTACGTGGTGAGCACTTGATGAATGTTGTTGGTATGTCTTTATCCGGTGCACTAAGTGAGCTGTGCCCTGGGCTTCCAGCCATGGACAAAAGCTATGCACATGAAAGACCAGAAAGACATGCCACAGTGCGTGGTGACTGTGCCAAAGCAGCAGAGACTTTACCTTTTTCCAGATTGTGAATAGCTTGGTTCTCTTTGTATTTGTTGCCGACGGGTAAGTGTAACCAACTCAAGTACACAGAGGTGTCATGACTGAATGCGTGCTTGCAGGCTCCTACTGAAAGCATTCCAGGATGCTCACCTTTTGGTTCAGCAAGTGTGTTTCTAGGAATTTACCCTAAGGGAATACTTAAGAATGTACACAGTGACTTATTTACAGAGATGTTTATCTCACAGCATTGATTGCAACATTAAAATATCAACAGGGCGTTGTGGCTCACGCCTGTAATCCCAGCACTTTGGCAGGCTGACGCTGGTGAGTTGCTTGAGCTCAGGAGTTCAAGACCAACCTGGGCAACATGGCGAAACCTCATCTCTACAGAAAATACAAAAATTAGCCAGGCATAGTGGTGCATGCCTGTAGTCCCTTGCTACTCAGGAGGCCAAGGTGGGAGGATCACTTGAGCCTGGGAGGTGGAGGTTACATGAGCTGAGATTGTATAGTGAGCCTGGGTGACAAAGTGAGACCCTGTCACACACACACACACACACACACAAATCAGAGACAACTTTAATTGCCAGTAATACAACATTGGTCACATAAATAATGGTACATCCATTTAGCTGAATACTATTTTACCATGAGAGATGATGTGATCTTTGGATACTTGCTGGCATCAAGAGATGTTCATATTCTGTTGGTATATAAGAGCATGTTAACAGTATAAGTAGTAGGATACCATGTTTTTGGAAAGCTGACTATTTGGTTATGTTATGCATAAAAGGGGGACTTGGGAAACATCAAGGTGTCCCTGGTGGTAGTGGTGGTTTGCCTTGAGTGATATTTTATTTTCTTCCTTTAACATAAATATAGTTTTTCTACAATTAAAATACATAGTTTTATAAATATCTAATCTTTTAAAAAATTGCCTGTAGATAAGGTTGGTTATTCTCGATTTCTACAGAGCACTTGTGGGAAAAGGTTTAGAATAAATTGCACACAGGCTTGGAACTTTCCATGTAGTAACTTGTGCCTTCCTGTTCTTGTTTTTGGCCATTCCTGGAGAGTGTGCCTACCCTGCTACTGTCTTACAGAAATGCGCACCCTCAAAGTTCCTCCTTGTAGCCTCAATCTGGTCCTGTAAATACAGGGTCATTTTAAAAGATATAAAGAAGCCACTTCTTCCTCTTGCCTGGCAAACCTCTCTGTGCCTGAAAACAGCTCTAGCAGTAGGAGATGGGGAGAGCTAGGGAGATCTAAGCCTGCCTTGCTGGAGTTTGTCTCTGAGTTATAAGGCCCTATTTTTCCTTGTTTTTGTAGGAAAGAACAGCAGTGTTTCAGGAATTTTCACATTCCAGAAGAGGCGTCCTTCTTTGCACGGTACGTATCATCCTGTCTTCCATGCGAAGGCGGATACATTTCTGTATTGGCTGTGTAATTTTTCATCTCCTGACTGTTTGTCCTGTGGTCAGCCCTATAGGGCCCAGGAACACTAGGGGCCCCATAATGGGGCTGGCCTCTTTGCACTTCTTTCTTGTCACCTGACGGAGTCACAGATAGCCAGCCACCACTGCGCAGAAGACTTGGCAGTTTGCTCACTAATAGTGGCAGCTGTTGGTCTGAATATGTGTGAATCTTGGAGATTTCTAGCTACCAAAAACTTGTAAATTACAGCTATCGGGAGTAATTAGAGCTGAGAAAGTCTTTCCACAACAAAATGATTCTGCTTGCGTCTGCTCACCTTTTCTTAAAGGAAAACCGGTGCATTTGGGCTGATTTTATTTGCTGTTGTCTCAGACTGTTGTTTGCCCTGTGATTTCAGGGCCAGCTTCCTCAGCCTCAGGGTTTGCAGTCTTAGGTAGCTGCCTTCTCCAGCACAGCACTGACTTTTTAAACTCACACCTCTCATGCTCTTTGGAGATTAAAAACTCACACCTTCACTGTTCCCCCGCTCTGGGGATTCTCTTTACCATAGTCGTTGCTATCTCCAAAGATTAAAATGCCTTCTCTGTGCCATCTTGGATGATGTCACTTAATCCCCAACTGGTTACTGGAGAAGTCCCTATATATACAGTAATGAAATTGTACTATAAATATAGTAAATCCAGCGAACAAGAGCTGGGAAGAAAGAAAGATACTAAGCTAATGTCCATCTAGGCCACATTCAATGCAATTACTTTTTAAGGAACTTGTATTCCATATTCAGTGTTAAAGGTAATGGAGACTTTTCTAAGTGTAGACTTTCTGTACGAGTGCAGCATGGTTTCTTGTGTGTATATATACATGTGCTCATCTGCAAGAGGGCTTGTTGGTAACCTGCTTATCACAGTGTCGGTTCTCATGTGTGCGAGGCAAACAGTGGCTCTGCCGACATTCAGATCTGAGAGCTGTAATCATGGAATACTTGCCTCCTTAGGAGGTCTGTGTCTGACCAAGCCTTTCCCTTTATGAGGCCCATCCATGAGTCAGATGCTCGAGCTTGTTCTAAAGCCATCTTTATGCATGGTCTGTAGTGAAGATTAATTCCAAATAATCTACTTAATAAAGAAATTTGTTGGGCCAGGTGCAGTGGCTCACGCCTACAGTCCCACCGCTTTGGGAGGCCAAGGTGGGAGGATCACTTGAGCCCAGGAGTTCACGACCAGCCTGAGCAACAATATAGCAAGACCCTGTCTCTACAAAAAATTAAAGAATAAAATTAGCCAGGCATGGTGGCATGTGCCTGTAGTTCTAGCTACTCAGGATGCTGAGACAGGAGGATCACTGGAACCCAGAAGGTCGAGCTACAGTGAGCTGTGATTGCACCACTGCTTTCCAGCCTGAGCAACGGAGTGAGTGAGACCTTGTCTTAAAAGAAAAAAAGCAGGAGAAAGAAATTTGTCAAAAATCCTTATTATATCTAACAATGCTTTGTGGAAACTGATCCCTTTTTATCTCTTTTCATCCTTCTCCCCCTTGCTCCTTACCCTTCAGCAAAACAGCCCCCTCTTTTAGACCTTGAATATATCTTTTGGCTTTGGGGCCTTCGTTCGGGCTAGTCCCTCTGCCTGGAATGCTGTCATGATTTTGACTAAACCACCCTTAGGTCTCTGCTTACATTTTATGTCTTAAAAGAAACGAAACCCAGGAGCCCCCGTTCTTCCCCATGAGGCCGTCCCAGTGCACTCTACGTTTCTTCACCGTAGTGCTCATCCCACCTCGCCTAGGTGCCTTCCCAGCTGATCGTCAGCGCCGTGAAGACAAGGACAGATTTGTTTGCATTTTTATCCCGGTGTCTAGCATAGAACAGGCAGGCAAACGCAGTAGGCACTTGGCATTTTTGCTGGTCAAATTGGAGGCGATAAATGGGGCCCAAGAAAGTTGATGTTGAGAGCTACCAGTGTAGTGTCTTTTAAGACAGAGAGGTAGAGATTAATAGACGTACTCATTGGGACTAAGTTTTTCATTTATCTGGTATCATCTGAGAAGTGAATGTTCTAGACTGTTAATGTTGAAATAGAGAGCAGTAAGAACCTTTGTGGTAGAGTGTGGGTTATGATAGGAACAGAATATTTTATCTTTGACCCATAAGATGCTGGATTTATCCCTCGGAAATTGTTGAGTTTCCTAGTAGGTGAACACTTTTATAGACACGGGCGAGCTATAAGCCCAAAAGAAAACCCCAGGTATCTGAAGTTCAGATACCTGAACTTGTATTTTTAGTAGCTCTTCATGGAAAAAGATTATTCTTTCTCAGATATTTCAGACAATTCTCAGTGAGATCAAAGCATATGATCACTTTCCTTGTTCTGTCTGGCTGATGATACCTACAGGCACGTGGTATCAGCTAGACAAAGAACGCCATTGTCTTGGCAAGCACAGTACCCCCCCCCCCCCAGCCCTCTGCACCCTGCCAGTGCCAGGTGCCACGTGTAATGAAAACTCTCCCTTGCCCATAGCCTGATTTCTCTAAAGCCCTTGGTCTTTGTTCATTTTCTAGTCCAGGCCACACCAGCATGCTGATCTTCTGTGGACTCTCTTTGCTCTGTAGTGAAGATGACTGGTGAAGAGCTGGATGGGGCTCGTTTCTCTCAATAGCTGGGCCAGAACAAAAGTGCAGGTTCCCAGTTGTGGGAAGTTCTTCGCTTCCTCTCGGTGTTCCTGCCCCTTCTGCCATGCTTGTTTGCTCTAGCTGACGCTTCTGGCATCTGAGAGCTGCGGGGCGCGTGGGATACACACGCTGTGATAGATCATGCCTGGATTGGGGGAGATGCTGCCACTCTGCGTCCTTTTAAGCAGCCTGTTGCTTGCCAGGCTATCTGAACGCTCTCCAGGAGCCTCCTTGGTGTTAATGAGGAACGAGGGCCACTTCAGGATGAGACAGATGGAGAACTGGCTTCTTTTGATAAAGAGGAATCGTGTTGTTAATCGTTAAGTGGGGATTTTTCCCCCCTTTGTACTGTGCCTTTTGCCATTTTCATTTATCATCCCGAGATCCTTTTAACAAGGCCAGAATGAATGTCCTTATGAAAATTTGGAAATAGTGATGTGCTCACACAGAAGTTCACCGTTAACGCTATTTCCTTTACCATTAAAAAGTCCCCCACCCCACTCTCCTTCCTGTTAGAAACAGTTACGGTGCATGTGTGTGCTTTATTTCATTTTAGTTATATACATCTTAAAAGCAGGGAGCTTTTTAATTTCATGCAGCTCTCAAGCCCTGATAACATGGCTTTGTGTACTGTGGCTGTTCAGTACAGGTGTGATTGTGGTAAGATGGAGTCTAGGCAAAGGGTAGTTGGGGCAAAAGAGATCAGTTTGTGAAAGACAAGGAGTCCTCACACATTCACACTGTACTTTCGTGTCTTCTGGAAAACTAGATCTAAGAAAAAGCCAAGTGAAGTAGGGAGTCGGGATGAGCAGGAAGGAGTCATTGGAAGTTCAAAGCCCACTTTCCCAAGTGGAATTAAGCAACCAAAGGGATCAGGTACCAGGCACTGGATCATTTGCAAAATGTTATTTCCTCCTGCCTTTATAGAGAAGAACCCACCCTGAGCCAGAGGAAAGGAACTGGTTTTTAATGCCATCGTGATGGTGATGAGCTGACAAAGTACCACTGAATGAGTGGAAGATGGAGTTTCCAAGCCACCTGATTTTAAGGCTGACACTAGGTTTTCTGTTGGTCTGGGTGGCTCTCCTTGGTTGTCTCCGGTTAGAGCGCAGTCACCTTTCCCCCAGAAATGAAAGACACTTCCAGCTCCCCCGGGCACTGACTGTCCCTTGACATCCTCCTTGGTTGTCCAGCGCATGCTTTTCTTTTTTGGAAGATGCACCTAAATCACCTGCACTGCCTCCCTCCACCTTTGCAGTTTTTTTTCCGCTTGAAGCATACTGTTCTGTCTGTACAGTTCTTAATTTCCTCTCCTCCTGGGAAATTTCCACCGTGCCAGGAGGCTTGGAGACAAAGGAGATAAGGCTGTGAGAGTCACAGAATGTCAGTTCTGTGCCCCAAATAAATGTGGACTTTCATGCTTTTCTCTGGGGTATGCTTTTTGGGTAAAGTTTATCTTTTTCATTTTATTTTGTTGGTGTTAATGGAAAGATCATTTGGAGATTGTTTGCTGTTTACTCAGTTACGCTAACTCATGTTGCCAGTTTTTTGGCGGCTCCAGCCAAGATCTCTCGCCTCTGACAGCTTCTGCACTCTCTCCTTCCTCCTCTGATTACGCAGCCCAATCTGTCACCCGGACAACGGGGGCCTGGACCCTGCTGATGGCTTTCCACACACGGCAATAATGACTTTTGGCAGGCCGGGAAGGCGTCAGAGGCGAGTGTGCTGCGTCCCTTCTCAGAGAGACGGCAGGCCCCCTCTCCCTGTTAGTAAAAGCACTTTGTGAGGTTCTTGGGTAAATAAATGAGTCATTTTAATCCAACTGACAGGCTGGCACCTGAGCAAGCTGCCTTCCATCTGTACTCCTAGGTCTCATGGAGGCAGCCAATTGTCAAGCCCAGGGCCTTCAAGGCCTCACCGTTGAGTGTCTTTCAGAACTGACTTTAGCAATTCTTTTGCCCTAATTAGGATAAAGGAATAAAATGGGACTACATCTAAGTTCTAAGAGGAGGCAGAACAGAATCCTCTGCTGAGTCTTGGGTGGGTCACCATCTCCTGTTGATCTGATGCAGCTGGCTGATGGTGCTCCAGGGAGATGGAGCCTCTGCTGCTTCCCAGGGTCCTCTCCCAGGGTGGGGCGGGAACAGAGAATGAGATGTGATGGAGGAGGAGAGTACAGAGGCACTGAAGTAACTTCTCCGCCTGATTGCCATCATGCCAGTTCTTACTTCACCAGGATCCGTGAAATTTATAAAACCTCAGAATACTGAGATTTATAGTTCTCCAGATACTTCTCACATACATGGTCTCATTTGATCTTCACAACAACCTCATGACGTACATAGCATGGTTCTCCCAGCCATTTTATAGGCAGGGCAGCCGAGGCTCAGCTTGCTGAATGGACTCAGGCGGATTAGACCAGCCCCGAAGTGGGACTGGAGCAAGCAGTCCAGTTCTCTCCTTCTAGAGCAAGACTTGCCACTTGCCTTTCCTTCTCCTTATTCACTGTGGTAGCCTAAAGAAGTGGCTGAGCTCAATCTGGGGGAGAGAAAACAGGGAATATTGGGCAGTGGGTGGCTCTTCAGTGAGGTTCCCCTAACACACATTAGTGGGAGACCAGAAGATTGTGTCTTAGCCTGTTGTCCAGAGCTAGGTCACCCAAGTAGGAAATAGAACCTCGAGGGCACAGTGACAGGCTGCCGGCGCCCGTCATCACTCACTGTTGCAATGTGTGAACTCACAGTGAGTTTCATGAACGTCACACGTTATTTTAGTCTTTAGAGTCTTAGTGTTTCCTGGTTGAATTTACTAAGCCATTGAGCATTACATTTTTTACAAGGCATGTCTGTAAAGCTCAAGCAGCCCGCTGTCTACATGTATCTCCCACTGCAGTGCACTTAAAGAAAATAAATCATTTCTTAACAAGAGCTTTGCAGATGTAAGAACTCATCAGTGTTTCTAGAAACATAAACTGTAGTTGATGTAGAAAGCGACTCCCATTCCCCTTTAGATAGAGAACATCCTAAATTGTGTTCTCAAAGGCATCAGCTCTGCAGCATCAGCCTTTAGCTTCCCAATCCTGTGGGAGCTGTCTGAAAACACTTTGTGGGTGGTTGACACACTTTTAGTACATTTAACTTCTGCTTACACACTTAGAAATTCAGCCTAGCCAGCATTCACAGAAAACCCACAAATCTCAGGTACAAGTGAAGGCAGACCAATCCTGAGGCACCCTCAGTGGTTCTTCTGGGGGGCGGTGGTGAGGCAGTGTCTCCCTCAAGTCCTGCCTCTGACCCTGGGGGAGTCAGGAGTGTGTTTCTTTTTCTTTTTTTGAGACAGAGTTTTGCTCTTGTTGCCCAGCCTGGAGTGCAATGGCGCAATCTCAGCTCCTTGCACCCTCAGCCTCCCAGGTTCAAGTGATTTCTCCTGTCTCAGCCTCCCAAGTACCTGGGACTACAGGAATGTACCACCACTCCTGGCTAATTGTGTATTTTTAGTAGAGATGGGGTTTCACCATGTTGGTCAGGCTGGTCTCAAACGCCTCACCTCAGGTGTTTCACCCGCCTTGGCCTCCCAAAGTGCTGGGATTACAAGTGTGAGCCACTCTGCCTGGGTGGGAGTGTGTTTCTTCTAGAAACTTCACCTATTGTTTTTCAAAAAAGTTGTGTGCATATGAATACTTTGTGATACTTAAAAGAAAAGTGAGTGGGGGGTGGGCTGTTTTTACAGAATTATTCCAGAATACTTCTGCAGAATGGAAGGAAGGAATGGTAGACTTAAGGTAACAGTACAGGCAAGGACCAGCGATAATGCTAAAAGCCTTGGGTGAAAGGTTTAGGAAACAGGACCATGTTACTTGCTTGGTCTCAAGGTGTCACTCCCAGTTACTCATTACAAAGGAGAAAGTCACCTTCACAGCAGAGGGACCCAAACAGGACCGACTTACCCAAAGTGTTGCCCTGAGCTTGTTGCTGCCAGAATTCCTAGCCAGAACCTTACCATGAGGAAGCAGTTAGACAAATCCAGTTGTCCGATGTCCTCAGGAACATTTCGATGTTCTTAAAAAATGACAGACATCGAAAACTAAATAAGTCAGTCAAAGGCAGGCGTATGGTTCCAAATTAGACATAATGGAGTGTGCAATCTGCCATCTGATCCTAGTTTAGGAAAGAAAAACAACTGTAAAAGGCCTCGTGAGGCGTGGTGGCTCATGCCTGTAATCCCAACGCTTTGGGAGGCCGGGGTGCGAGGATCACTTGAGCCAAGGAGTATAAGAGCAGCTTGGGCAAAAAAGAATCTAGGTTACCTGGGTTTGGTGGAGCTTGCCTGTAGTCCCAGCTACTCAGGAGGCGGAGGCCAGAGGATCGCTTGAAACCAGGAGATCGAGGCTGCAGTGAGTAGTGATTGTGCCACTGTACTCCAGCCTGGGCAACAGAATGAGACCCCATCTTTGAAAAAAAGACATCTTAGGTATCGTTAGAGAAATTTGGATATGGACTGTTTATTAGAAAATGTTATTCAGTGTTAAATTTCTTGGGTGTGTTAATGGTGGTGTGGTTATGTAGATCAATGTCCTTTTACTTAGGAGGTATGTGCTAAAGCATTTAGGGTTAAAGTGTCATGATGTGTGCAACCTACTTTCAGATGGTTCAGAAAAATGTGCTTGCACATGTGTATGTGTGTGCAGATGCGTAGATAGTACGCAGTTGCGCCAGAGACTGCAGTGGTGGAACTAGATGAGGAAGTTACCATCTGTATCTCCTTCCTCTAGATTGTTCTAGTCTCTTAACTTTTCTATAGGTTTTAATTTTTATAAATAAAAATGGTAGGGTAAGTGATAAGAATTGATCGTTAACACCAAAGCAAATAACACGGGAAAACACAAAGAAAAAAGTAAAAATCCCCTTAGATCCTCTGTCCAGACATAACCACAGTTGGTGGTTTTGGGAGCCTCTGTCAAGGTGTTGGTTCTCCATCTACCTACTTAATGTTTTTTTGGTGGTGTTACTCCCCCTCTCTTTTTCTTTAGTTTTTTTGGTTAAAACCAGATCTTTTAGAATACCCTACACTCAGGATTTGGCTAATTGTGTCCTCATGGTGTTCAACATGGTCCTCTTTCTCCCCTACTTCCTGTGTATGCTAGTAGTTGGATCTAGATACTTGCTTAGATTTAGGTTCTAGGTTTCAGGTTTTGTTTTGTTTGACAAGAATATGTCATAAGTGATACTCTGTATTTCCTATTGCGATAGCTGTTTATGTTTTAAAATTGTGCCAAGACTCTTCTATGGTCTGAGTCAAAAGTATCAAGGTTCATTAAAGAAGGTCTGTCCTTCCTCTTCTGTTCATCCCTTGGAGGGAACTACTTTCTTGAGCTTTGGGGTTCTTCCTACCATTATTTCTTACTGGAATATGAGCAGATATGTTTGTTGGATTTCTAGAAGTGATACTGTTCTGGGTCAGGAGCAAATGCACATGTAATTTTGCTGGATACAGGGATTCCCACCCGCAGCATATGAGGGACATAGGATTATTTTTGGTGGTGGAATGTGGTATAATATAATATGACCTTGAAAAAGCAAAGCAGACCTGGATTTGAGGATTATTTCTACTTCCCAGCTGCATGTCCGAGAACAAAATACTTAATCTCTCTGGACTCTGATTTTCTCATCTGTCAAACGGGGGTAGTAGTTGTTTCGAGGATTAGTCACATAATACACGTGAAACTCTCAGTGCAGTGTGTGTGTTGGGTAGTAAGTGTTTAGTAAATGTTGACTGGGACACTTGTTGTGACTGTTATTCTTGAAGAATGAATGCTGAGTGCTAAAGCATGCTAAAGACGGGGACATTCCTGCTTTCTAGTCTGCTAGAATGGTGAGAGAACAGAGAATTTTTGCTCTTTAGGTGGTGACCAGTCGAAAAGATAAATAAAATTAAAAATCAGTCTGCATTGCTTTTAGTTTTTCAGCTATCTAGCTAAGTCTTTGAAGCGATTAATGGGTTTGGCCTGTGTTCTAATCCAGCTATCAGAAGAGACGGGATTACTAGATCCTTGCTGCTTTCTGAGGCCAGAAAGCAAAATCCTCAGTAAATACTTTGCACTTCTCCCCCACAGTGAATGCCTTGAGGGGTGATGTTCCAGAACACACCTCAGGGCCAGCTTGTTGTTAGGAGTTGCTCATAGTTGTGGGCTGGGGATGATAATCCATGAACGTGTTCATCATCAAGTGATTTTTCAGAAAAAATGTAAATCAATAAAAACCAATAAAGAAGTGTTCAGAATTCTTTACATAACACAACTGATAATTACTGCTTAAGCTCCTAGGCTAACCTGTCGATTCTTTTAGCAAAGGGTGTTATGACTCTCTCACCAATGAGTTCTGTAGAATTTGCCCCTAAATCAGAATTTTTAATCACAAGAGGACTGCAGTGGGTTCCTGAGCCCCCTAAAGTTGTATGCAGGAGTGTGTGTGTGTTTGTGTGTGTATACCAGACATACACATGTATTCTTGAATGTGCGTGCAGTATGGAGGGGGTGAACTCTCAGAGTTTGTGTCAGATTATCAAACATATCCAGAACCCCAGATAGGTTCAGAAACTCAGTGTTAAACCATATTCTTTTCTCTTTTAAAGGATGTTGCAGCTCGAGGCTTAGATCTCCCTCAAGTCACATGGATTGTTCAGGTAATTTTTCAGTTGTTAAGGTGTAAGCTTTAGGCAGG
Organism: Callithrix jacchus; assembly: GCF_049354715.1. NCBI lineage: Eukaryota > Metazoa > Chordata > Mammalia > Primates > Cebidae > Callithrix > Callithrix jacchus. The sequence continues at coordinate 181,211,227 of NC_133502.1, read as the reverse complement.
AATATGTGATCATGAGTAGATGCATTGGCTTTAAGTAAAATAATTATTATTATTCTCTTGGGTGTTGCCCTGGTAACCAGGCAGCAAACCAGCCTTATCTGTACAGTTCCTCTGACATCTTTCCTTAACCCAGCCCAGCTCACCACTGCAGCAAAACAGCCAAAATGTGCGTTCATGAGAGGGAGGTGGCAGGCTCTCCTGCTTCCAGACTAATTCATGTCACAAACCAAAATTTCAACAATGTGAAAATAACGGGAATTATCTCGGCCCCTGGGAGGCCTTAGTGTGTCCAGAAGGAGATGGCTCAGCTGTCCTGAGAGCCGTGTCCATGTACATTGACCTGCAGGGAGCAATTAAGTTCCTGACAGCATCTTACACATACCTCTAGTCTTAGACACTTTGCCAGAGGGTACAGGTGTTAGCACTAGAGTCTAGTGGTTTTAGTTTTGTTTTTTCTTTTTGTTAGTCTGCAGAATGATATTTTTAAGCCCTTCTGTGTGGGGGCTAGGGGACACGTGCCCTGTTGACGTGAGTCATGGTTTATTCACAGTTTAGTGGGATTGCATGCCTGTCACTGGCCAGGAAATCTGATCTGCTCACTGCAGATGATCACTTTAGAACTGGAGGCATTGTGCCTTCTTTCCTGCTGGCCACAGACTGAATTGAAGATAAGACGATGATGATTTTTAATATACGGCAGGCCAGACATACGGAATTGATCATTTAGAGCTTATATTGTAAATATTGATTCATTTAATATGCCTAGCTTCCCATACAGTATATTCACCTTGGCCCTCAGTTCGTTGATTTGTGTAGCATCAAAGCGTGGAAAAAGGAAGAATGAGTGGATGGTCAGTTAGCTTTAATGATGACGAAGTTATCGCCAAAGAAAAAATAAAATGCTGTGTGTAATCCATCATAATGAGGGATAGAGTCTGCTCTTTTCTCTGAGTCAGCAGTGCTCTCCATGCAAGTGAAATCACTTCCCTACCTGCAGGGAACCTGCCGCTCACCTGCCCGAATTCTGTAGAATGGCCTTCATTCTGAAGGACTGCATGGGGCTGCGGCAGGCTGATGGGGACCAGCTCCTGGGGCCTGCTCCTGGTGGCCTGAGAACAGAGGTAGACTCTGCCCGCAGAGCAGGGAGCCCCTTCATCCACACCCTCCAGTGTCCTCTGGACACCTCACCCTGTGGCCTTGTCTACCAAGGAAGTAGGTCAAGGTCATGTGGTCATCCTGGAGAAATTTACCCCCACCTGCCTACATTTTCACCTTGTACAGTCACCTCAGTGAAAAGATGCAAATAAGAAAATGAAGAGACCTGTGGAGAAGTGAAATTAAAAAGGAGATATTGGGATGAGAAGTTGTCTCGTTTATCGGAAACTTGGCCACTGTTCACATTTGCGTGTCAGAGCCTTGTTATTTCCAATGAAGCCAGGAGTTTTAGGGTTGAATGACTTCTCCTTGTGATTGCGTTAGGGTAACCATAGCACCAGGATTTAATTCTTGGGATACCTGCAGGCAGGTGAGGGGTATTGCACTTCCAATTAATGGCAGTCCCTTGATCTGTGAATGCCTTCATTTTTGTTACCCTTTTTAGTACAACGCTCCATCTTCACCTGCAGAATACATCCACCGGATTGGAAGAACCGCCCGGATTGGCTGCCATGGGAGCAGCCTGCTCATTTTGGCTCCTTCGGAGGCAGAATATGTCAACTCGTTGGCGTCTCACAAAATCAAGTGAGTCAGAAACCTGAATGGGGTTTCAGCTGATCTCACCTAATTAACTTTCTGTCGCTTTTTACAGTGGATGGGCCTTGTAAGCTGACGAAGAGCCATTAACCCTTGTGATCCCTAAATGAGTCCCAGAATAGCCAGTGGCAAAAACTAAAACCCTTAATATCCTCAGCACATGACAGTTTTCCTTGCGTTGCCAGACTTAAGTCATAGGGTCTGTTGTACTTGATTTTCTTTCAGAGGCTGTGTTTCGTTTCTCCTGCTGCAAGGTAAGTGTGCATCATCTTCACAGCTTCTGAAACGCTTTTTATTCACAACTTTTATTTATTGCAATTAATGATTTGTATCTTCAAAGTTGATTTGTCTTTTAAAAAAATAATGCTTCTTACTCATCACACAATTTCCCTTCCCCAGGAAGATAAATCCGGGGGAAAATGACTTTGAGGCAGTTGAAGTCCACGCTAGATTCACAGTCAGGATGTTCAGCTGCCATCTTGTGTGTCACAGTTCAGCACCTCATACCCCTGAGTAAAGCCCTGGGTTCCAGACCTGGTGGCTCTGACGCTAAATGGGATAGTCTTAATTGCTTTTTCCTTGCCCAGCCCTGTGTTTTATGTAAAACATCAAATAAAACTACAACACCATTTTCTTCCCTAAAGTACGGTACTGGAAAGAAGCATTGCATTATGCATTGGAACAGAAACACCCTAGCAGGCAGTATGGGGGCCTCTTGGGTGTGCAGCCCCCTCACTTGCAGGAGCCATGTGTGGCTGACCCCACCAGGCCCTGTCCCACTTCCCACCTGCAGAACTTGGCCTCACATACTAGTAAGGCTTTCCCAAACCCTTTCAAGGCTGTTAGTGTGAACACCTATGGACTGGGGCTTATTCAGAAAATGTGCCGTGTGTCCTGCAGTGTTGGGGGTGGTGGGAAACTATTCCTGGCCTGGTAGTCATGCCGGGGGCCAAAATATAGTTGGATTTTCCTTCCTTCAGTGTGTTCCTTATCTTAACAAAATCTGTCACTTGAAAAGAGTGGTTTTTATTTGCTAAGGAAGATGTGCATATCGTATCTTATTAGTGAGAGAAATCTCATATAGATCAGTTGGTCACTTTTCACCCAGCGCTGCTGAGTTCTGAGCTCCCTCAGCTGGAGGCTGGCTGGCCTCTCTTTGTGGCCCTTTTGGCCTCGAAGCTGACACCCACCAGGCAGGTGTAGCAGAAACCCTGGGGAAGTTGAAACACAAGCCTCTGGCACAGCTGGTTTCCTTTTCTTCCCTGACCCTGTTCTCAGAGCATGGGAGCCCATCACAGTGCTGCTGGGGCTGCTTTCCACTGTCATAGGAATTTGTGTACATGCAGAAAGCACTTTCAGAATTTGGTGCTATGGCCCCATAATAGAAAATGTAGTCACCACACCTTAACAGCGTTCTCAGTCACTCCACGCTGCTTTTCCTCTTCCTTCCATTCTAGAGCTACCAGTTCCCATTCTCCCATTCCTTCCTGGCTGCAGCTCCCTGGATGTTCCCCCATGCTCATTCACTGTGACATGACCTCTTCCTAAGAAAAATGAGTGACAGCAGTTACAGAGACCAGTGATAATTGTCTAAGGCCAGAGTTAACAGCAGAGGTACCCCTGTCTTTGCTCTCTTCATTTTTCTCTAAGAACATGTTCAAGTAGATTGCTATGAAGGGCTCAAATGTAAAGCTAAAATTGAGAAGGGAAAACAGTGATTAGCAGAGGCACAAAGTGTTAGGGAGTCAGTGTATTTTAAAGACATAACAAATCCTGTCATCCGCTGTGACGATCTTGTCTGGAAAAAAATAGTGTGCCTGCATTTGCATGACTCCCTTCTTTTTAATCCCACATTAAAAAGGGGAGAACTCAGTGTTAACACCGTCTCTCCAGAAAGGAGGAAGCGTAGGTCTTTTGGTGGAGACTCTGCAGGGTGGTGTAAGCACATTTACATGAGGAGGGAAGGGTCCTTGCATGAGTCCCATTTCCCTGGTGTCTGTCCTGAACACTCACTTGTGGGGGGCTTGGGCCGGGACTGCTGCCTGCCTCATGGGCTTGCTGTAATCATCTTAAACAGACATCAGAATCAGGGTTATTATGTTGCAGTCATGCATTGTTCTTCCCAATTTCTGTTTGAGGAAATGCTCTACATTGGATAGCTGTACATGAACTATTTATTTGTCTTAATGCAAAAAAAAGAAAAAAGTATTAACTGGTTGCAAAGTGTGCATTGGGAAGCAGACTTGAACATTTTTAGAATCCAAAAGATACACTTCGAAATACTTTCTGAGGAGGAGGAAGTGTGTGCATGTTTGTGCCTGAGAACGTGAGAGCCAGGCAGCGAGGCGTTAGGAGGGCTGAGGTGCCGCAGGGCAGGTTGGAGAAGGCCAGGCAGAGGCTCCCAGCAGCTAGGGCCAGCACAAATGGCTGCCTGCCCTCCTAGACTGAGCACTGCGGTGCTCACCCAGGCAGTTGAATGGAGCAGACAGGGCAAGAGACAGGTTCCTGGGCCATCGCCACCTCTGTCTAGATGCTCAGAACTTTTGCTTCTGCGTTCATTAGACTTCTTTGTATGTGTCAACTACTTAACTTTTTTCTGCCTCCCCTTTAAATGTGTTTCTAATGAAAATCATCATTGGTTTATTAAAATGTAAATGCTTCATCAGAACGTGTATTTCTTAGATCAGGCATAAGACAGTTCCCTGAATTTATTTATTTACCTGTCTCGTTTCATACTAAGGTGGGGTGATTCAGATGTGTTAATGGACCCATAAATAATCATAGTAGGTTTGCTTTGTTCCTCAGAAGCAGCGATTTCTGAGGAAGAGGAAGAAAGCCCTTTTAAACTGTAAATCATTCGAGTTCCCTCTCAGCTCCTGTTTGCTTGGGGCGTATGGTCCCCCACATCGCCATGTGGACACGTAGCCCATGAGCCTCACTCTGGCTGGAATATCAGCACATGCATTTGAGAACACTGCCTTTCTGTGGCATATTTAGCTTTTTGTATTCCTGACTGCAAATGGCATCATTCTTTTTTTCTTTCTCTGCTTCAAGATTTGATTCCAAGGTCTGGTGTTTCTTTTACTTTTGTGTTTTTCCTCTTTTTTTTGAGAAAAAAAGTGATGAATAGAAGCAAATCAGATAGAGAAAAAGATGGGACTGGGTTATGTTTTCACCTTCTTTCAGGGTTTCCGGCATAAATAAGAGGCAAGTTCAATATCCATGCATTCCTCTCTCCTGTGAAAAATAGATTTCCCATGAAGTCCTGGGCACTCTCCTTCCGACTGCTGCCCTTTCAGAGCATGCGCTGCCTCCTCTGCTTGACTCTTGCTGCTGTAAAAAGACTTCACTCATCCATAGGGCTGTGAGTTGGCAGCAGAGAGAGGAAGCTGAGGGGTGAGGGCTGGGGGTGTGCAGGGAGGAGATGACACATTTCAGGTAAATCGCTGTCAGAGACGTGACATTTTCATTCATAGCCTTGTCAGAGTAACCTTTGGGGGAAAGGGGGAGAATTGTCTTCTCCCACCTAAGAGGTTGCCATTCATGTTTTAATTTGCTGTTACATTTATAAAAAGAACTTACAACAAAATCATTTGTCTTTTTATGATCTGTTCCTCACCCCGCCCCGAGCTCCTCCTCCTCTTTCTCCCTGGGAAACTCTTTTCAGCAGTGCACATTTCCTCCTTCATCCCTGACATGCGAGGCTCTCTGCTTCTTACATTCAGATGCTGTGGACTTGTGGTCGATTGGATGAAGCGGAGGTTTTCCAGACTCCACCACTAGGCAGCTCTGACTGTTGTGTTCTGGCTCCTTGTGGCTTCTGTTCCTGAGTGAAGCCCAAGTTCTTGTTTCATTGCTTGGCACACAGCTCTGGGTTCATCAGAGATCCCTTGGTCTTCACCCCTCAGTAATTAAGAGACAAGGGTAGTGAAGCTCCTCCAGGGTAGAAGAAGACGGAGCAGTGCTGCTGTGGACAGGCTTTGTGCTCTCGTTACCCTCACAGGGTGTTTACCCCACAGTGGAGGATGTTTGGCCACCCTTTTATTTCCGTTTTTTTTCCTCTTCGGTATAAAAAGACTAAAATGCTTTCTGTTTCATTGCCATCTGCTCAAGCCAAGGGAGTTGATCAGTGAGCGAGCACACTTGTTTGGTATTCAAGATTTATCAGGAAATAATGACACAATCTCTATTAAGGAAATTCTAAATGTAGCCTATTTTAAATTCATCAGGGAGGAAAGAAATTGTCAGGAATATCATCCTGTCCCTTTAATATCATAGAGGTCCACTTCTCAATTCCTAAGGGTTTAGGAAAATATTTCCTTTCCTAGAAGGTGTCACTTCTACTTCATGTCTAATTAGCTCAAGAATAGGTCAGTTTTATACATCAAGGTCTTTGGGTGTTTTCAAAAGAGCAGAAAGTTTACCTTGCTATGCCCTTCCTTTTACAGCGTTTCTGAGATTAAGATGGAAGATATTTTGTGTGTTCTGACGAGAGATGATTGTTTTAAAGGGAAACGATGGGGAACCCAGGTGAGTTTTATTATTTATTGTGCTTGCTGCTAACAGACGTGACTCACTTCTTGATTTGGGGTAGTAGAGACTTTGTGTATGAGTTATTTCCTCTGTCAAGTAAAACATTTAAAAACCATGAACATTAGATGAGGCCAAATCTTTTTTTTTTTTTTTTTTTTTCTTATTTTTTTATTGCATTTTAGGTTTTGGGGTACATGTGCAGAGCATGCAATACAGTTGCATAGGTACACACATGGCAGTGTGTTCTGTTTGCTTTCACCCCTTCACCCACATTTGGCGTTTCTCCCCATGCTATCCCTCCCCACCTCCCCCTCCCACTGGCCCTCCCGAGGCCAAATCTTGATTGTTTTTTTTCTCATCTTTGCTTCTGGATGTGTTTGCTGCTCTTATCCAGTGAGTGGGCTACGGTCCATTCTGGAAGCCTGCCAGACAGCAGCAGCCACCCCAGAAAGGAAGTCCAGGCCAGAATGAGTCTGGAGGCAGCGTCACATGCTCAGCCCTGGTGGTCCCTGTCCAGATTAACAGCAAGGACGCTGCCTAGACCTGCCTATCCCAGACAGCATGGAAGAAATAAGGATCTCTGTGTCTCCTTTCAGACACACTTAGTTTATCCATTTTTTAGTGTGTGTGTGCTATCCACAGAGGAAGAGTAAAGTTGAGATCATTAAGAAGAAAAATTTTTATTATCCGTGCAGTTCCATATGGAGATTCCGAGCAGGTGCAGACAGCCCTGGACATCCTTTCCTCCTCCTTCTCTATGGCTGCACCCTGACTAGACCATTATTCCCTCACCCCACCCCACCCCTTACTCAGTATTCCGTGTGTGGGTGCAGTGTTGCTATATGTAATTTTTTCTGTGGGCTATTAATTACTTGAATATTTTACATTTGTTTTTGTATGCCTGAGGACCGACTGGAAAATCAGGGCCATATAGATCACGCTTAAGAGTTTCTCTCATGCTTTAGCCTGTGCCTGTATTTGGATCAGTATTCTCCCTGAGCAGGGAGGGACCCATTTCACTGGCCCTGACTTAAGTTCTCTTGTTTTAGAGAGCATCTAAGGAAATGTATGTGACACAAGGAGAGGAAATAGCCAGAGTCTCTATTAGCAAAGTGTGTGTTCTGAACCCAAGACTTGGCTAGACTCTTTCCGTGCATGGGCCCATTTAATCTTCCTAGCCATCCAGGAAGGTAGCTATGGCCCCAATTTACAGATGAAACTGAGACTTAGAGAGGTTAAGGAACTTTCACAGGGGCACACTAATATTCATTAGTCATTCTGGGATTTGAACTCTGAACTTCAAAGCACACATATTTAACTGTACACCAGTGTGCCTTTGTTAGTACAACTAAACCAAGACAGTTGAACTGAATTGTTGTTGAAATAAGGCAATGTTAGTCGTTTTTAGAGGTAAAATTTGATCAACAAATTGTACCACAGCAAAGATCCCTGTGAACAATAAGAGCTATTAAAGACTCCATTGGTCGTCAGGTTACCTTCAGCAAGTCAGATGAGACACGCAAGACTCTGGACCCTCCGGACCACCCTTTATTAATAGTTTGTTGTTGGGGGAGTTGACCAGTGACCAGGCACATCTTCGCTGGTCTTGGCGCACTTCCGTTCTTTTGGAACTATTGTAAATTCTAGTTAAGGGACTCTTTTGGTTTCTTTTTTAATGCTTCCCCGGATACTTCATTATGGCTCCAGGACCACTCTGTAGGATCGGCAGGGAGCAGATGGGAGCTGTTCAAAGAGGCAGCATAGCAGAGTGGCTAAGAGCGTGGCCTTAGGGTCACGTTTCTCTTCTGTCACCAGTGTGTGACCTTGGGCAGGGACTGGACCTTTCTAAGCCTCAGTCTCTTTTCGGGGAGGCAGGGTAGCAGAGTGGCTAAGAGGTTAGCCTCAGGGTCCTGTTCCTTATCTGTCACCAGCATGTGACCTTGGGCAAGGACTGGACCTTTCTAAGCCTCAGTTTCTTCATGTGTAAAGTTGAGATAAAAATAGTGTTCTTCTAAGGACATCAAAGGATTATGTGAGAAATAGTCCTGGAGCCCAAGTAAAAAGCATAGGACCAAAGGGCATTTTTTTTTTTTAAATGTAGTCTCACTCTGTCGCCCAGGCTGGAGTGCAGTGGCGTGATCTCGGCTCACTGCAACCTCCACCTCTTGAGTTTACACAATTCTGCCTCAGCCTCCCAAGTAGCTGGGATTACAGTCACGCACCACCATGCCTGGCTAACTTTAGTATTTTTAGTAGACATGAGGTTTCGCCATGTTGGCCAGGCTGGCCTCAAACTCCTGACCTTGGCCTCCTAAAGTGCTGGGATTACAGGTGTGAGCCACCACACCCAGCCCAAAGGGCATTTTTCATTATTACTGTAACTTTCATGATTATTTGTAGTCATTCCACTTAGTAGTAGATGTGGAATTAAAGCCCAGACTCAGGGACACGAACCACAGGGCCCTTTTTTGCTGTATCATTAATAACTGGAACATTAGCATCTGCCAGCTCTCCAGAAATAAGAGCAAGTAGTACAATTACAAAATGAGATAGTGAGTTTGATCAAACCTAGTCTCAGGTATACTCTTTCTGGGTCTGGCTTTGATGTCAGCCTTTATCCCTGAGCACAGATCATTTCTCTCTGGGGAGTTGATCGTTGTGTGTCTACACAGCGCAGGGAAGGTGTGGAAGGGCAGGAAGCCTCTCCTGAAGGACGTGTCCCCAAAGAAGGAGCGGAGCAGCTGCATCTCCCTCTGCTCTTTCAGCAACAAGCTACAGTCTTTTTTTTTTTTTTTTTTTTTTTTTTTTGGTAACGTCTGCCCTTCTGTGACCTTGTAGCATAAATGCTTCTCCTTAAGCCTTTTCCCTGGCTTGAGGCCAGCCTCAAAGACTTCCTGAGACTTGAGGAGTGGCCATAACTTCATGAGTAAGAGCAAAGTCCCAGAGCTGACAGACGTGAATTTGAGTTTGAATCCTTGCTTCACAGCTGGTAGCTCTGCTACATCAGGCAGAGTATCTTCTCCCCAGTCTCAGTTTTTCCATCTGTAAAACACATGATTGTTGAGAGGTTTAAATAAAATGAGGCAGACAGTGCTCTGTCTAGTTCCAGACCTTACAGATTCTTAGGTCTGGAAACTCTATCTTATAATCTCGCCCCAGCTCCTGCCCTGATAGATAGTAATGAATGCTTGGATATTTTTAAGGTTTGGTGATTTTTTTTTTTTTTTAAAGAAAAAAAGGTGCTACGCAAGGTTGGACTTTCCTAACTTAGAACGCTAAATTAACCATCCTTCGTTCTGGGTGTCCTGCTGGTAAAGACTTGGCTTGCTGAGCCAAGTTTCACTTGAATTGAGAGGAAAAAGAAAAACTAAAATAAATTGACTATGTTACTAATTACCACATAGATACACAACCCGAGAGGATATTTTATGTGTGTGATACGTGTCAGTAGTGAAAAGAATAAAGTAGATGCTGGATACAACTTTTAATTCTGTTGTGCATAAGAAATACCTTGTGTCTTCATTGCTGTCCTCAATTTGAGCAGTTCTCTAGCCTGTGAACTAATGCCAGGCATGTAAATGTGGGTTCAGTAGCGAGGCCTTTTATACACACAGCCAGACACCTCATTACAGCGCCCCTCTCTTTCACCCAGCGCAATTGAAACCCATGGTAAATGTCCCTTTGGCACATACATTTTTGGGCTTCTGTGAACAGAAAGAAAGCGAGTGAAGCATCTGTAAAATGTATATTTCATATTTAGGTATATAAAATATATATAGCTATGTCTGGGTGTGTGAATGTTCACCTGCCTACAAAGAGAATAAATTTGATCTTTCAGCTTTACCGGGAAGCACTCAGAAGGTTCTAGGGACCGTGGCGGTAAAACTCAGCTTGGCAATAAAGTGATTAAAACAAAACCCTTCCATTTAGCTTAAAAATACCTTGGAAGTTGGCGGTATCAAGGCACAGGCTTTCACAAAAACCCACCTTTCCTACTACCAAAACTTTTTATAATGCAAATGGTCCAGCCTAATTATCTTAGACTCATCTGCTGCTTCTTGGTAGGTGTGAAATCTTCATCATCATAATAAACACACACCCAACCATGTTTCTCCTATAGGGGTTTTTGTCCTATGAAATATACCTGTAAATTTATCCTAACAAAGGAGCTGTTGCTGGCATTGCGAGATCTTAAAATAAGTTCAGAGCCCCCTGCTCATCCTTTCTGATGGTCTGTTTTTTTCCAGGATCAGTAGGATATTAGAGACAAAGGTGCATTGCGTGCGGACGGGTGGTTGGAAATGTGTTTTTCTAAACTACCTGTGGTCCGCTAGTTGCCAGTTAGCTTCATTAACCAGTACTGAGTCTGTGTCTTTGAGGGTGGGAGAGCCAGTCCTGCCGGGTATTCGTGTGCCCTCAGGGGTTTGACCCGCTCTCATTACAGGCGCATTTTACCTGTCTGGGGCTGAGATGGTGCTGCACAACTCTGCCCCCTCTGTCTTCAGTTTAAATTTAGACTGTCCTCCCCAGAAGACAACTGAAAAATACCTCATTCATTCTCAAGAGGGGCAATTTTAAAATAAGGTATTTCTGGAAGCGGGGGTTAGGGAGGAGTAAGATATTTTTTCCTAAGTATTGTATATTGTGTTTTCTGTCATTAACTTTTTCTTATATTTTACTAAAACTGACCTCATCATTTCAAACCTGTGAACCTAGTTCTATCGTGTTTCTCTCCCTACATATTTCACTTATATACACACTCACATTATATATATGTAATTTTTTTTTTTTTTTTTTGGTTGGGAAGAAAAGATGCCTCATTTTGAAACCTAAAGGGGGGAATAAGAAAAGCCCTTTGTAATATATTGCCATATTATCACTAAATCCCCTGACAGTTGTGACACAGAAGCAAGTCACCTGTCACTTAAGCTTGAGGTCTCTTTAATTTTCTCCTGGAATTCGCACCAGGCTGTCTTTAATTTGAGGCCTTTATTGGAATTCTGAAACCTCTCTGCCTCCCTGGCTCTCAGATCTATTCTGAGAGCTGTTACAGAATGTATACAATAACCAACAGAGGGATTCGGAGAGGGCTGGAGCTCTGTTTATTTAACACTCTAGAGGGATTTTTGTGCTTATTCGGTCCTGGCTGCCCGGCTTTCAATATCTCTTTGACAACCATTCTGCCCTTCTCATTAATTTTAAACAGTTAAAACACAAGAAAAAGAGGGAAAAGTTTTCATTATTAAAGTGCTTTACTTTTTAATAACAGAGGATTCTGTCCGCCAGGGGAAAGGGCATCCTCGCTAATTTCACATTCATATTAAAAAAAACACACACAGGGAAGGTGACAGTTGCGCTGCTGAGGTGGCTTAACGAAAGGAGGGCAGCAAAAAAAAAGTTTGCATTTCACATCAGTTAAGAGGGTAGAAAAAAAAATCCTTGTTAATGACAATAGCAAATGTCCACTTTGGTAACACAGCTCCTGAGTGACTCTTCTCCTGACATTTTAGCGGATAGAACCCTTAGGGGGACCTTGTATTGTACTGTGAAATCAGCGAGACTGTCATCAACCAAACAGGTAGCAGGAATGATTTGACTAAACTCAAAACATTTTCAGGTTGTTAAGTCTCTTAATATAGAGATGAACGTCGATCCAGAGAATGAGGCTTTTCCTTTCCTCCTCTTTGTTCTTCCTCTTGTCAGCCTTAAAGGCGAAAGAGAGGCTCGGGGAGTCTTGGTTAGGCCAGATGCAAAGTGCTCATACCCCGTCCTCTACAAGGTTAAGCAGCAGGACCTGGGTCTCACTCTGGATTTTCCCCTGGGGCCCACATTGGGGTGGCGGGCGGAGGTGAAGGCACCAGTAGCACACAAGTGATCAGTGTCACTTGGCAGGTTGGCCTCATTGGGTTATAGAATCTGTGTTCTCCTGATTTCACATTCAGTAGAAAGCACTCATGTTTGTTTTAAGATATTGGAGACAAAAGCCACTAGTTTTTAGCAGGGATGTTTTAAAAGGAAATTTTCTTTCTCTGGTACTGTTGAAGATGAAAAGAAAATAATTGTGTATTTTATTAACATTTTCCACCTGTAGGGTCTTTGCATGCACACAGATATAACTTCTTACACAGGAACGATTTGCTGCAAAGATCCAGGCAGTCTTTGAACATGGTTCCCTGGAACAGCCCACTCACTCTTTAATAGGTTCCTGGGAACTCAGCACAGTGGCCGTGGGCTGGAGGAATGAATCTGAAACACTAGAAGTCTGAACCGGTCTAGGCACTGAGGAAGCATGCTCTGAAATTCCTGGATAGGGGTAACTTTTTAAGGCAGAATTTTAGGCAGGTCACCGTGGAGTGCTCATGAAGAGAAATGGTCAGTGTTCCACTGATGCGCACAAGGGAAAGGTGAAGATTTGTAGGAGATCCAAGATCCATTTGAAAACAGCTCGTGTTCAGTGATGTTTAACATGTCTGAATTGGACTTGGAAAATTCCATAATGTCTCCAGTGGTCTTTGATTTTGAACATGCATGGTAAGAGGTCAGGAAGAAAAGGAAGTAAATAAGTAAATAGACCTGATCTCGCTCATAAAGCCATCCTCGTCTTTACTTGACTTTAACATCTCTACAGCTCCTTTTTTTCCCTAGTAATATTGAAAGGATTACCCTTTTTGGCCCCTAGCTGGTTACTGTGTGATTTTACTGTTATTAAATCTATTATAAACTGCTTCATTATTCCTGACTTTGACTCTGTCTCTCCTTTAATCCTTCCGTCACCCTTTCAGAAATCCCATGCTGTTGGCCCCCAGGAAATCCGAGAGCGAGCCACAGTCTTGCAGACAGTATTTGAAGATTACGTGCACTCCAGCGAGAGGAGGGTCTCCTGGGCAAAGAAAGGTCAGTCGATTTCCTAGGTGTTTGTGGAGTGGATAGCCCAGCAGAGTGCTGTCCTCTACCTTCACCCACATACCCCCACACCAGTTGAGAGACCCACCTGGGGATCTCTGCTCACCAGCCAAAGCCTTCAATCTCCATAATTCTGCAGGGTTTGGAAGCAGGCACGGAAGGCTTTAAAGTGATATTGAATGTTAATTTCGTCATTCCCTATGTTTTGCACAAATGAGGCTTTATCTTGGCTTATATCACGACTAGAGTTTTGACCCAACAGCTTTGATCTTAGGGATCTGATCTTTCTCTTTCTTTGGAAACCAGATAGAAGAGATGTGACACGTTCGTAGAAATACTTGTAGAGATGGAAATTGGAGATGAAGGCCAGAGCTGGAAATATTAGACCTAAGTGGTTCCTATTTGAAGGCACAAAATAAAATGAGAAAGAACAGTACCGAGGAAGAGCCACAGACCATGAACCCAATTTCCAGGAAATGTATAAAAGAGTTTAGTATTGATTTAATATAGACCTTTTGTAGGATAAATTGGCTCCTGGGATCACCGTACATTAGATGTGGACTTAGCAGTTCACTTTGAGTAATTAGCAGTGTATGGCCAGAGGGGGTTTAGAATCACTGCTGCTTTTTGTCATGGGATGTCCTGGCCAGAGGCTGACCCATGTCCAGTGAGACTTACTCCATGCCGGAGGACGCACAGGTTTTTGTTGTTGTTAGTTACCTGCTATTTTGTGAAGAGTGCCAGGCTGGCTTACCAGTATTGGAACACTGTAGCATCCTTATTTTATATGTAGATAGAAATATTTTGAAAATCATTTGACAGATATTTATCAAATTGGGCACCATTCTGAGTGCTTAGAATACATGCGAAAGCAAAACAAAAATCCTTGCCTTTGTGAAGCCAACATGTCAGTGGGGTGCAGGGGCAGCAGACAGTGAGCATAATAAACATAATAAATTAGTCTGTTTAAAGGTGACGAGAGCTATGGAATAGGTAGAAGGAGATGGGGAAGGGGAAAGGGTGACATAGCAGAGGGCATATTTAATGGGGTCAGAGTGAGCCTCATTGTGTAGGTGATACTTGAGCAAAAGTCTAACGTAGGATGGGCCCCATGGCTGTCTAAAGGAACAGCTGGTGCAGAAGAGCCCGAGGAGGGCAGTGTGGATGGAAAGGGGGTGCTGGCCAAGGCAGAATCACGTAGGACTTTGCGTCTTTGTCGGAATGAAGCGGGAGCAGAAATGTGGTGTGATCTGACCTGGGTTTGAAAGGGATCACCTGGCTGCTGTGCCAGAATAGACTCTAGCTGGGTGAAAGCTGGGAGACTGGTTGAGGAGCGATTGTGGTCACCAGGAAATAGATGTTAAAAATGAGTTAGTCAGCAAATACTTTCAAGGACCTATTACATACCTTTAGCACATTATAATTGTGATTGTTGGTTGTCATCATAAAAAATCAGAACCACACAAGGTAAAAGATGAAGTCTCAGTAACTGCCACTGTATATACTGTATAACCTTCTAGACTTTTCTCTAATAATGTCCTGTCTTAGCATTTCCCCTAAGTGAATTCAGCAATCCCAAGGGTTTTCCTTCCTTGCTGCCTCTAGAGGAGTATTGTTCTATGTCTCTCAAGAGGAGTAGGGTCTTTGTCACAGTATAACTTTACAGAGTTTAGACCTTTGTTGAAAGTTAGGCAAGTTCAGCTGGCTGTGCAGTACATAACAAGGTGTTGTGCTGCTGAATTTCAGGGCTGGTATCAAAGTTGCAATGGGAAGAAATAAATCAAACCCACACTGTCACCTTCAATTTTGGTGTCAGTGATGCCTCAGATATTTTGGCAAGACTACAACTATTTCAAGGTGTCCGAGTCATTGGAGCAGAAGTTACAGTTAGTAATTCTTAGAGAATGTGGTTTTGGGTTTTCTGTCACCATCATTACTTCTGAACTTGTTAATACCAAGAATCAAGCAGAGTCACTTGTCTGTTGTCTAAGGAATATTGGAACAGGGTCTCTTCCCAATGTTTATGTACCATGAAGGAAATAAATGTATCATGTCTCTTACTTGCTAATCGATTTCCACACCAGATTGATAATAAGCTGGGACAATACTGCCTCTTACAGAGCTCAGACAACCCATTTCAGACATAAGTCTCGCCACCATTCCTTCTCTCCTGAGTTTTGGAGGCTTGAGAGAGTATACGCATATATGCCACCCTAAAGGTATTGAATTCACAACATAGGAACAGCCACTGCACCCCATAGGTGGAGACTATCTTTTGCATGTCGATCTGCATATGCAAATTCCCCTCGATTGACTTGCTTCCCTTTTATGCCATTTCAGAACCCACCTCATGAATAATTAACAAAGCAGCTGGCTTTTGCCTTGACGGCCGAAAACTAGATAGAAACTGAGCCAAGTATGTATTTGTTTTCCTTTCGCATTTTCTGACCCAGTCATTGTTAATAACCGGCATTAAATTGTCAGTTTCCAGATGCAGTTACCCCTTTTTTCCTGAGTTCGTGCATCTTTTAGCTAGGGATTCAAGTTGTAAAAAGAGTGGTAAAGTAAGTTGGAATTCCAGACTCCTGAACAAAAAATGTGGAAGCTAGAGTCCTCCACCTGCAAGTGACCACTGCTCCTGGGGCTTCATCCTCTCCATCTTCAGGTCTCCTGCAGAGCAGGAACTCCACGTGTAGGATTTATGCCTGCTTGGAAGGGATGCGTCTCCAAGTCTAGAAAACCCTTAGCAGTGATCACAAGTCATTCTTCTCCCATCAGTGGGGTCAGAGCTAGGCTGGGCACGTTACCAAATGCTTTGTCTTTAAGAGAGTAACAGGGAACCTCCTTTCTTCCATCCTTTCTGTAGCTGTGGCTGTTGGTGTTGGGTGGGACGATGCATGTGCCTTTATTTTGTACTGAAAGGTGCTCTTGTGGGAGTGGGGGCTGTGGTTGGGAGGAGCGGGGATGATCTTCACCTTCCAGGCTAGAGTTTTGTTTCTTTCTCCCTCCTTCATCTTACGAGTCATGATAAGATACCACTAGTTTCTGATCCAGATGTCCAGGAATGAGAAACGATGATGTGTCCGTGTGAGATACTTTAAAACAGATTTCTCCTAATTCCGGCACCTTAAGTGGTTGGCAAGAAAGGGGAATCAGTGACTATAAAGTACTGAACTCTAGTGGCCTGCAGCTTTATCCGTCACCCCAAATAAATGTCGACTTTCATTACTTCTCCACTTTCCGCTTGTGTGGGTCCCATAGCCCCTGTTCCTTCTGCACATTCTAGACACTGCCGACAGGAGCCGCTTCCTGCTCCTTGAAAGGTCCTGCAGACAGCTGCTGCAGCATCAGAAATTCCTGTTTCTCTGAATTATCCAAACATAGGAGTCCATGCAAGTATGTGAGGACAACCAACTGTCGCTGTCCCCGGTGAGACGGGAGCCTTGAGGACAAGGAGGTTTAGTAAAAATATGCAGTGTGAAATGCTGCCTGGCCAGTTGTCTGGGGAGAAAACACTTCCTGCCACATCTTGGCAAACTCATTATCCCTGTAAAGCTGTTAGCTGGGCACCTACCTCTCCTGGGGCAGACACTCTCAGCACTCAGCTCCTAGGATTGGTGGAGAGGAGAGGAAGAGAGGTGACCAGGGTGGAAGCCCAGGGACTCATCTGCTTACACAGAAGAGAGGTCGGGAATGAAGAGACCCAGACTGGGGTTTGGGTGACTGAGGTTTTGAAAATGCAGTCTCTTGGTTTGGCTTTGGCATGGCTTGGTTTCAGTCTAGTTTTTTTAGACCAGAGTAAGTGTTGGGGGTTGAGGAGTAGAGGCTGGAATCTCCTGGATCACGCAGCAGTAGAGCCTTCCTTCTCAGGGCTTGGCTCTGGGTCTCTGTGTCTGGTGGTATCAGAACCCTCCAAATAGTACAGACCATTTGAAATGTTAAAGATTTTCCTTGAAAAAGTCCCTGGTTATTAAAAAGGGGAGTAAGCACAGATTTAAGAGTGGGGTACAGAGGACTTGCCTTGGTTATTATTGCTCATCGATTGGGAAAAGGAGTTCACTTTGCTCAGTAAATAGAGCTTTGATGGATTCCCCAGGATCCTTCCAGGAGCTGATCTGCTAAAATGACACTTTTTATTACTGTTCATAAACGCCGATCTCCAGGTGCTGCTGGGATATTATGTTTAAGCTGTGGGCAAACTTGCCAGTCCAGTGGCTCAACAAGGAGGGTGAGGAAGCAAAGGCTTGCCTCCATCAGACAGTGGGCTGGGCTCTGGCTTGGCTGGCAGAAGAGCAGGGTTGGAAGTGGAGAGAGCAGTGACAGGGATGGCGGGGAGAGCTTTGCAGGACATCACCCTCCTTCCTTGCTGGAGTGAGAAGCAGGTGGATACTCGAGTTTTCATTGTTATTTCTACATATTCAAAGGGGAACCCAGTCCGTGAAAATCCTTCCTCTAGGGAGTGCCTAGTTCAGGAGACCATAGTTTCACCCTCCTGGGAGTGAGTCTGGCCCTTTTCTGGTGGGGCTGGGACCTAGAACAAGGACCCAATTTTCTTAATTTAATTTTTTTTGAGACAGAGTTTCACTCTTGTCGCCCAGGCTGGAGTGCAGTGACATAATCTCAACTCACTGCAACCTCAGCCTCCCAGGTTCAAGTGATTCTCCTGCCTCAGCCTCCCGAGTAGCTGGAATTACAGGTGCCCGTCAACACGCTCAGCTAATTTTTGCATTTATAAGTAGAGATGGGGTTTCACCATGTTGGCCAGACTGGTGTCAAACTCCTGATCTCGGGTGATCTGCCCGCCTTGGCCTCCCAAAGTGCTGGGATTACAGATGTGAGCCACTGTGCCTGGCCGCTTTTCTTAATTTTAAAACAGGACTGAAACTGTCCTGATGGAATGTTTGATGAATTAACCTAAATTTTGTCAGTCCTCAAGGGACCAGTTTAGAGACTTAGTAATTTTCTTTCTCCTTTAAAAATTTTTTTCATTTCCTTTTTTACAGTAAGTAAGCATTGTATTGAATGAGTAAGAAGCACTCTATTGGTTAATCCTGGATACTTTTAGAATGAATTTGGTTTTAAAATCCTATGAGGAAGGCTGGGTGAGGTGGCTCACACTTGTAATCCCAGGCACTTTGAGAGGCCGAGGCAGGAGGACCACTTGTGGCCAGGAGTTCAAGACCAGCCTGGGTAACAGAGTAAAACCCTGTCTCTACAAAAACAAAAATTTAAAAATTAGCCTGTAGTCCCAGTTACTCAGGAGGCTGAGGCATGAGGATTACTTACTTGAACAGGAGTTTGAGGCTATAGTAAGTCACTGCACTCCAGTCTGGACAACATAGTGAGACCCCGTCTCTTTAAAAACTTTTAAATTTAAACTGAAAAAGTCTGTGAGTACACAAGAAATTGTTATTAGGGATTGCCTATGGATAGGGGAGCTGGAGGTGGGGCTTGCGGTGAAGGGGGCATTGGTGGTAATGTCCTTCATTCATAGTAAACATGACAGTCGTAAGAAAGCCTTTTGAACTTTGTGAATTTTGTAACACTAGCATACGTTAACTATTCACAAATAAGTACAATTTAGTTAGGAAAAATGTGTTACTGTACATGTCTAATGATTTCCTCGTTTTCATGAGAATGCGGTGTCCTGTGTTAATCATGTCTTCACCCTTCTGTCTTTTCACTCCTTTACACAACAAATGCCTACCAAGTGCCTGCCGGCCACCAGGGGCTGTGCCGGGCCCCACCCTATTGGATTGTTAGATGCTCTGTGGCAAAATCGGAAATTTTATCCGGCATATTCAAGTAATAATGGTGGCCCCCTGTAGGTTTTTCCTTTTTGTTGTTGTTGAGGGATTGAAGAAATACACAGTAGTCTGCATTTTAGTCATTTATATATGTTGTCATTGTCCTGCTCATGTTTCGTTGCCAGAAGATAACCATTAGGCCAGGTGCTTTGGAGCTTGGAGACCCTGGTCCTAACAGGCTCCCTCCCCGCTCCCTTTTCTTTCAGCTCTGCAGTCCTTCATCCGAGCCTACACCACCTACCCCAGGGAGCTGAAGCACATCTTCCATGTCCGATCCCTCCACCTTGGGCATGTGGCGAAGAGCTTCGGGCTAAGAGATGCCCCCAGGAATCTTAGTGCCTTGACCAGAAAAAAAAGGAAAGCAAACCTGAAAAGGTAAGATGGGCTGAATGTGTCCCGTGCCGAATGGCTGCATAGCAGCCGGGGCTAGAGAACTCCGTTCACATGAGTACTGGTGAGATGATGTGCTGGGTGCCCCGCTCGCCTCAGCTCTCCTCTCATTAACATCTGCCCTTCTCCCAATGCAATAAGCACTTGGAACAAGGAGAAAATCACCTCATCTTGCCGAAATTCAGGGGTGCCTCCTTTTGGGCCCAAATGTGGTGGGGACTTCTTGTAGTCGGGGCTTCGGTTGTGCTGCGGTCCACCCTGGAAAGCATCTGAGATGTGTATGACACACTCTGGTGTGTTCTGTGTGATGAGCCCTGGTGGCATACCGTGTCCCAGTGAGATGGAAGGGCTGGGTGCTGAGTGACCGAGCCTCCGATTCCAGCAACTAGCTCTCTAACAGGCTGGCTTTGGGGTCAGCGCATGGCTCACTGCTGCTGAGTTGCACCTCCAGTGCTGAGCCCTTCCCCTTGCCTCCCAAAACGAGTGTGTTCAGGACTGTCCAGAGGTTCTGGGGAAAGGAAGGGGAGGGAGGGGTGTTGCCCTGTTCACGGCTGGGCTCCAAGTCTGTCTTCACAGTGCTGAGATGGTTTCCCTCAGCACACTGCATTTGTAAAAGGCCTTCTTCCTCTTCTCCAAGACCTGTGTCCTTTTAGTACCAGCCTCAGCCCCTCACGGGAGCCAGTGCGCTTGAGGCCCTGTGAGCTATTCATGTCAGAACTTTGGGGCGGATGATCTCATTGTTTATATGGGAACTGTCTGTCAAACAAATGTTTGGAGCACGGAGACTTCTCCCACCTGCCCTGGTTTCCAGCTTCAATCCCGGAACATTCTGGACGGGTAGTTTGCATTGTTTATCCTCCCTTTTCCACATTAATTTACAAACGCCGCAGGCTCCCCCCACTGACTCTGGGAATCTGCAGACAGGATCACTGTGCACTGCCTGTTCCCACACAATCTCCAACTTCCCTGTTCACCAGGAAGCGTCAGTTGTTCCATCAACCTTGTCAGAGCCCTGTTTCTCTAACTGCCACAGCAAAGACAGAGGGACCACCCCGTGGAGGGAAATGACCACTGGTCTTGGAGTCAGGGAACCTGGATCGAAGTTCAGCTCCATTCTGATGCGAGTTTTGGGCCGTACCTTTTCTTAATGTCTCAGAGCCTTGATCTCAACTACACTACAGAGAAGGAAATCCATATTTTTAGTTACTTCACAGGATTGTTTTGAGAATCAAAATCAGGTGATTTCTATGATCCCAGCACTGTGGGAGACCCAGGCAGGCCGATTGCTTGAGGCCAGGAGTTCAAGACTAGCCTGGGCAACATAGCAAGATCCCGTTTCTACCAAAAAAAAAAAAAAGATTAGGTGACATGGGAATATGTCTTTTGAACCATACAGGGCTCTACAGATGAAGCTCCTTACAAGCTGAAAAGCAGATTCGGAGATAATCCAACTTGACTTCTCTGGGAGCCTTGGCACCTGCAGTGCTCATTGGAATGGACAAAGAATTGCCTAATTCTGTTCCCAATTTTGGAATTTTTAAGATGCTTCTTTTCTGATACTAATAATTCTCACATAGGACAATACTCTAGTAATTCTTTGAGGAAAAACAAACAGAAGCTATTTCCATGTGCTGGTGTACTTCAGTGCCTAGATGAGAGTGGACGTGTCCTTCTCTGGTTCCTTCTAGTCCATTTTGAGGTTTGGGGGTGCAGATCAGGGCTGCAGCCCAGAGAGGTCTCTGCTTGCCTTCTGCCATAGCCAGGCTGTCCTCCCAGAAGGCGAAGATGCCTCAGCTCTGCTCCCACGTGCTCGTGGCTGTGCCAGGATTCTAGGCTGCAGGGCCCAGGAACTGGGTTCCTGTTTTAGGTTCTGCTGTCCCTGGTACCCGTGTATATTAACTTTGATTTGAGTGTGGGATGAAACCATGAGGCTTCCCAGCTAGTGACTGAGAGTAGCCTCATCATCAGAAGCCTGACCATCTTGTCACTATCTCGGAAACGGTGACACTTTGAGAGTGGAGGAAGAGACCTGCCAAATGATTACTGTTAAGAAACACACATCTGGCTGGGCATGGTGGCTCACGCCTGTAATCCCAACACTTTGGGAGGCCAAGATGGGTGGATCACATGGTCAGGAGTTCAAGACCAGCCTGGCCAAGATGATGAAACCCTGTCTGTACTAAAACTAGAAAAATTAGCCGGGCACGGTGGCAGGCCCCTGTAATCCCAACTATTCAGGAGACTGAGGCAGGAGAATTGCTTGAACCTGGGCGGCAGAAGTTGCAATGAGCCAAGATCACACCACTGTATTCCAGCCTGAGCAACAGAGTAAGACTCCATCTCGGGGGGGGGCTAGGAAGAAACACACATCTTTGTTTATTCTTCTCCCTGAAAATAAATGCAATCCCAAGATTTCATAGTTAGCAGATGATCTTCCTTTATGACTGAAGATTTCATTAGCAAGTGTTAATCCAGATAGCAGTTCCTCAGACCAGAGTGCTCAGCTCCTACCCAGATCCTGGAAAGCAGAGAGGGAGGCCTGTGGGCGGGGGAGCTGGAGGCAGCATTGTCCTTACCTTGAGAAGCCGCTAGGGAGAGAGCAGCCCGCCGCCTCCTGCCCCAGCTGACCCTCGCTAGCAGATGGGCACCAAGACCAGGATACCCCTGTGAGCAGGGGATTTAACAGGGCTTTATTTAGGGAAGAATGGGCTGATTAGCTGATAAAGAGCATGTAAGATGGTATGGGGCAGCCTTTGATGTCTGGCTGGCGCGGCAGGGAGCCAGGCAGTGAGTGACAGCAGTGTGTCACAGGATTACTCCGCCCGTGACAATGCTGCTCTCTGTTCTTGCCATGTCCCCACTCTGTTACAGCTACTTTTTCCGTTGTTATGCCCTTCTTTTGAAGGCATTTCTCTTCACACTCCTTAGATCCTCCCCCTACCCCTGCCTTTCTAAGGCAGACGGGCACTCAAGGATACAGTAGGTACCTTTTTTTATTTGGGGAAATCTTGTCACTCCTGGAGGAGGAATGACTTTGCAGCTAATCTGCACATGGACCGTATAATTGTGGTCAGGGTAAGCAGCAGAGAAAACTTGACAGATTCTCCACACCTCAGTCAGGGCTTGAGCAAATGCCAGTTGCTGCTTTTTGAGCACTGGAAAGAAAAGTCCATTAAACCCCACAAAGTGTGAGAGTTATGCTGTGGCCACAATTATTGTTCTCAGCTGAAACGTCTCCTCTGAAATCCATCTGTCAAGAAAGAGAATAGGTTCCTTATGTTTTGTGTGGGTGAATAAAATAATGGCACTAAATTCTCTAAACTATTCTGCATTCCATTTTACGGTGTTTTCTGCATAGAATAATTATATATTATGTGCAAACCTGTGATATCTGCAAACCAAATCCATCAGACTAACAGAAGCCTGTCTCACCTGTCACATGCCAAGTGGGAGCTCAAGCGGGTATTAGAATGGGGATCGGGAACAGGTTAGCTCGGAGGCTGTTCGGCTGGTCCATGCAATGGCAGAGGACCCTTCGTCTCTTACATTGCCTTTAGTCCTTCATTCGACAACTTTTCAGAAAAAGAAGATAAACAGTTCATGGCCCAAATGCGATCTTAATAACCTGGTTTCTGTCGATTTTTCCAGTGCTCAGTTCTGAAAGTGAACACTAACTAAATATCTTCTCCTGCACACAGAAATACAGTCATAGTCACAAAAACTCTTCTGACACCTACATGCAAACCTGTCAAAACAGCCCCCACCCCAGACACCGACATATACATATACACAGATAGTTGGTGCTATTGGTAAAATATTGAATGGCCCCTTAGCAATATCTGTCACGAAAACAGCATTTTTCCTTCCATGAAATGCAGTTCTTATTTTGAAGCTATGTAGATTCAGCAGTTCCTGAGAAGCAAAGATAACATATCCTTCCAAAATCTCCATCTTTCCAGGAGATTCTGAGACCCAGCACTGTCTGCTGGGAGAGGCAGACTTGTGGTGTTTTCCAGAGTGTGTCTGTCTGTCTGTCTGTCTCTCTGTCTAAGTAGTCACACGAGTAGAACGTGTCAGGAACAGTGAGCAGGCACGCTCAGTAGGGCCATGATTCTCTCTCATGTTGCTGCCACTCTGTGGAAAATGGCTCAGTAATAGAGAAGTGATACGCCTTCAGTTACTAGTGTTAGGCCGGGCCCAGTGGCTCACGCCTGTGATCCCAGTGCTCTGGGAGGCCGAGGCTGCAGCGAACCATGATCGCTGTACCACTGTTCTCCAGCCTGGGTGACAGTGAGACACCGTCTGTAAAAGATTAAATTTTAAAAACATTTTAAGATCTTGGTGACACTGTGATAGTATGAAAGAGTGGGTCTGCTGTTTTTAAACCACCCTATTTTGTGTGAACTGTATGCTGTGCTCATGTACTAATCTTTGCCCAGACGATGCAGTTTGTAGCACCTGAGACTGGTTGTTCATAGAGCCTAGGAACATCTGGGACATTTTCATTGTCAGTAGTGAGATGATTTTGTCCCCATTTCCAGCTTCCCCTTTAAAATTACGAGAGAAACAGCAATCTGAATTGTTGGAAAGAAAGTCGTTTTAGTTGTATAAATTTTCTCAAGTCAGCCTAGCCCAAATGTTATGTGGTAGCTCCTGATTTTATCAAATAAGGTATGGAGTCTGAGCTGGGGCTGTCTTACCCTCTTAGTACCTGGTGGATCTGGGGATGCTAGGTTAGTGCTCAGCAGGAGGAAGAGGGAAAGACCACCACACCCCGTACGTCATGTGCCAAGCCCTGCAGAGGATTTCTGTAACCTCCCATACTTCTGAAATTCTAGAAGTCATTTATTTTCTAAAATAAAAATCCTCGTGGAAATCATACACACCAGTCACCCCTTTTTCACCGATAGGACAGGTTCGCAGATACTTCCTGTCAGAATTATCACAAATGCTTCATCACAAAGGCTTCAAATTAGAAATTTTGCAAAGCTCTGGTTTGGGGCGGTTTTCATCTTTGAAGGCCTGTGCCGTGTCGTTCTCTGATTCTCACCCTTGCTCATTCCGCAGTTGCTGGGTACCTGGGAAAAGCTAACTGTGGAATAGAGCTCTAGCTTGAGGAGTCTGTACTCTGCCAGCCCTCTCTCTTCACCGTCTCTTGTTTCTCAAATGCCGACTCTGGGAGAATCACAGTGATTACATCTGGGTTTGATTCACACAGACACCAGGATTGAGTCCTGGCTGGGCCACTAATCACAAATTATCACAAATGCTTCATCGCAAAGACTGTGTGCCTCTGGACAAGTCGTTCCACGTCTCTGTGCCTGGGTTCCCTGGCCTCAAAGGGAGGTACTCAAGTTGCCACTTAACCGTGGGGGTTAAGCCAGAGGAGGAGTGGAAACCTCGTGGTGTCCGGCACAGGGACAAGCCGGAGCACCTGGTGATATCAGCGACCATATCACGTTGCTTTCTCCAGCCTCCGTCATTCTCACAAGTACCCGCGGAACCGAGAGTGCAAAAAGTGAAGTTAACTGCAGCCTTTTAGCACCCTTGAACTTTTCTTATCAGGAACAACCTTGAAAACATGGAACCGAGTCCCTCAAAGCCTAGCATTAAGAAGCCGCAGCTGCCTCTCCCTGTAAAGCAGTATTCTCATCATTAGAGCAGCTTGCCTGCCAATTTTTATGTGGCATTTACAACCTCCCTAATATCACTTAATTAGCTGAAGGCAAACCTGGAATCTTGCCCACTGTGAAAACTTCCTGAATTTCGTTGAGCCAGTTAGCATTCTGTAAAAAGACAGATTGGCCAGACATGAGATGAGAGGCTGGACAAAACCACACTTGGAGACATGAGGATTTCTCCGTGTGAATCTGCTGCACCTGAGTCAGTGCTGATCTACTCCCTCTCAGCTGCGTCCAACACGGTCCATCCCGCCGGCCTCCTCAAATCGGTTTCTTCCCTTCGCTTCCCAAACACTTTATGAATAGCAGCCCTCAGCCCCTGCACTTTATCTGAACCTCTGAAACAGTCTCCCACCGAGTCTTCCTGTGGCCACGGCTCCACAGCCAGCCAGCACCTCCACACCCCTCACCCCATCTTGCCCTGGCTTAGCACCTTTCAGTAGCATCGAATTAGGCTGTGATTAGAGCAAGCCACAACAAACCCTCCTCACAAAGGCCCCAGCCTTTGCTGAAGATTCAGCCTCATCTGACACTCCATTTCTTATCCTCTCCCCAGGGCCTTTACCTGAACATGCCCTGGGCCTGGACCTCTCCTCTCCTCCCTGTGCCCTCCCCAGCCAGGCATAGACACCCTCATGCTTCTGCCCTGGCCCTGGGCTGTCGTGGTGGCAGCTTTGCATCTGTTTGTAGTGTCATTTATACATGTGGTCAGCATCTGCCCCTCCCTGCAAGTGTAGCTTAGAGAACAGGCCCAGCCTGGTTTTAGTTCATCGTACAGATTGGGTATTTCTCATCCAGAATGCTTGGGGACCGAAGTACGTCAGGTTTCAGATGTTTTCAGATTTTGGGATATCTGTGCTGTACAGGTTTTTGAGCATCCAAAACCTGAAATCTGCAGTGCTCCAGTGAACATTTCCTTTTAGTGTTATACATCACGCCTTAAGTTAGTGCCCAGAAAGCTTCAGATTTTGGAGCATTTTCATTTTCAGATTTGAGATGCTAGCCTGGCTGCCCAGCACCTACCACAGAACCTGGCACACAGTGAGTGCTCAGCAGATTTTGTAATAGATGAGTAGAAACCAAAATGTCCTATCATTCTGAGATGAAGTACACAAAGGAAAAGAAAAAGGAATTGTTCTGACATGAGAAAGAGGTAAATCCTTCTTTATTGTGTAGTGAATTCGGAGAACAGCAAGCCCTGGCTGGTGGGAAAGTCGTCCTTCAGAACTCCACTGGCCGCTTGTCAGTCATTCTGACCTGAGAGAACAGGCCTGGGGTTGGAATCTCCTTCCTCTACATAAAGGTGCCCTCGAAGGACAGCATTTCCCCTGCTGATGGCCCCTCGTGGCCCAGCTGCTGGTTCTGCTCCCCTGTGAAGGGGGCCTGGGATCAGCCCACAGAACATAGAGATGAACGGGCTCATGAGTGGGGCCTCCACCCCACCTAGACAAGGCCTTGCAGGAAGACAAGAGCAAAACTGGACCACCAGTAGTAGCCATGAGGACAGATGTAGCAGGATCTGGGGAAACAGAATCTGCTCTAGAAATCTGGGGAATCGTATGAAAATGCAGAGG
Source organism: Callithrix jacchus (assembly GCF_049354715.1). Classification (NCBI taxonomy): domain Eukaryota; kingdom Metazoa; phylum Chordata; class Mammalia; order Primates; family Cebidae; genus Callithrix; species Callithrix jacchus. Next base: position 181,184,587 of record NC_133502.1, on the reverse strand, counting down.
CCCAGGCTCCAACCCAGAAGACCATGTTTCAGTAAAATCTAAACTTACGAAGAGCAAGATAGACATGACCGTGAACTTGATCCAAGGACAGTCCCTGGGAACTTGAAAGAATGTGGTCCTCAGAGCAGATGAGATGTCCTCCTTCACATGGCAGGGCAACGAGGTGCTGGCTGAATATATCCGGGTTTACAGTTGAGTTAGGATTAATCAGTCGTTTTTTATGTAGAACCTGAGCAAGCTGCACGGATGATAGCCAAGAACATGTTCTCATGGCCTCTGTCAAGGGAAGCAGGCTGGTGCCTCTGAGGTCTATGCTGGTTCTATCTGTTTAGGGCATTTGTATTCAGAAGAAGAAACTCCTCTAGCGTGGAGCAAGGGACTGGAGCACTACTGTGGAAGGTGACTGCATTTCTTCTGAGTGGGGGACACCCAGCATGTAGTCACTCAGGGGCCGTTTGTCAGATGAATGCATCTGTTGGTTATAGAGTTCACGCAGGTCGTGTTCACAGGCAACTCCAAATGGGTTGCACGATGTGGGTACACGCTCCAGTGGGGGTCTGCCCCTTCCCCTTTCGGCACACCCTATGCAAATCCAGTTTTCACTGCCTTACCTTCTTTCTACGGTCAGGAGCTGTGGGCCTTGCTTTAATTGCACTTGTGCACATGCAGCTTTTTACATTTGGCCTTTTGCTTCCACCACGATTTTTTTCTACCTGACACCATGCAATTACCAGCTTTCTGCTTCCTTGTGGAACAAACACACCCTCCTCCCCACCTTGCTAATGAGGCGATTAGAGGGATTTCACAGTGACCCTGAGCTTCCTCCACACCTGGGTCACCTGCAGACAGCGGGAACCACAGGGTGTGCTTTCAGTCATGCAGTCAGGGCTGACAACAAAGAACAGGAACCCAGCCAGCCTCTCCTGGGAGGATGCTGGAGATGGGCACATTCACTGCCGGAGCTGTCCAAGCACTGGAATTAGAAGATGTGGCTGGCCTCGCACGAACTGGCAGATGCCAGATGAGGCTGCGTGCAACAGGAGAGTACCGGCTCTTCCTTAGCTTGCCCTTGCTCAGAGCTCTTCTAATTCATACCATTTGAGAGATCAAGAAAGAACACGACGGTCCCCCAGGTCTCCCTTGCTGCACACAGGGTAGTTTTAGTCATCCCAAGCCACTCCTGTGTTAGAGCCGACTATGTACTCTCTCCTCCAAATCTAACTCTACTTCCATTGAGCTGCTTTCTGCAGTAGGAAGGTATGTGTCCTGGGCCCCTCCACATTCTTAATGGTATCAGAGCCTTTCCGTCTTGTTACAACCTATATAAAATGACTTCAGGTCTTCAGATACGTCAATTTTGGTCCCAGTGTTACAACTACAGTCCAAAATATGGAGTAATGTGTTAACTGCTTAATAGTCAAGAAGAGGGATACAGTTGAGAACCAGCATCCCAGCGCAACAGCATGTGACACTTCGTGCATGTCAGTTTTAAGTGCTCATGGCCATGGTAGCAGCATCTCTCTTGAGGGCTTATGTGTGTTCTCTGCCGAGCTGAGTCCTCCATCCACGTTATCTCACTGAGACCTCACCCAGTCCCTGTGACCAAGGCAGGATCCGCACGGGCCAGTGTAGAGCTTGGAGCCTGGTCTTGTGGGTCTGAGTCGGAGAGACCCTGAAGCCCAGACTCAGCCAAGGGCTGTGTCCGCTTTCTCACCTGCCCCGTCTGGAAGCTGCTGGTTTCTAGACTCTTTTGGGTGAAATAACAAGTATATGAATACAAGGAGATAACTACTCGTGTAGCCAAAGAAGTGGCCTTAAAGTAGGAGATGTTTTGGTTGTGTCTATGGAAGAATTTGGTTTGAAACTGTCAAAGTACCTTCATGATGGGCAGTGTGATGAATGCTTTGGAACACTAGCTCATTAATCCTTTTGTAAGTCAATAAACGAGGACTGAGAGAGCTGAGTACCTTGGCCAAGCTTCCAAGAGTGAGTCATAGATGTTTTCTGTTCTTTGGGGAAATCATTGGAACAACTTTGAGAAGAGATGATCATAAGCAAGGTTTGGATCTGACTTCTTTCCCACTTTCCTCTAGGTCTGGAGGCAGAACGGAATAGCGAGAAGATCATGGGTTTGATCCCAACCATAGCACTGAGCAGCAGCTTAGCTATGAAACGGAGGTGCTGTAGGGTTGTCATGTAGGGTGTGGGGAAAGGTGAGGAATTTGCAGCCTTAGCCCAGTGCTGATCTCAGAGTGGGTGTTTGGTAAACAGTGGTTCCTCTGCCCTGTCTCACTTCCTCTCTTTGATCTTTAAATAAAAGATGGAAACTTCATAGAGTCCTCCCTGAGTCTGCTCAGCCTGGCCCAGCCTGGTCCTGTGGGTCCTGTTGCACCTCTGATGGTTGATGTGGCCTCTGCTAAAGCAGCCCTGGCGTTCCCGTGGCTCCCACTCCCAGGGCTGCCCACTCAGAGACCCAGCTTACCATTAGAGCTGCTGAGAGTAAGCCAGTATTCGCCGCTTTCATTGTCCACCCTCTGGTCTTGTTTCCACTGTTTGGCCTCTGTGTGTACATGATTTGCAAACATAGAAGGTGGTGGCCTTGGTTCACATGACAAAGTGCCACATACCTGATGAGGACCCCTATCTCCTTCCCTTTTCTCTTTTTTGTGCTGTTAATAATAACAGTAGTATTTACTGAATAGGCCATGTGATGAATACTTTAGAATGTTAGCTCATTAATCCTTTTGTAAGCGAATAACCTGGGACTTAGAGAAATAAGTACCACGGCCAAACTTCCAGAATCAGTTCTACAGCCTGTAGGAGGCAGTGTCCGGATCCCTGCTCGGAGGGCCTTCCTTCTGACGTGCCTGTCTCAGGCTGTACCAAGGCCCCGCTGCTCCTTGGTCCTCATGGTTGCAGCTTGTCACCCAGATGGCGAGGCTCTGCCCATCCTATCTGCCCAGGTTCGTTTCAAAGTCTGGTTGATGAAATCATCACACTTACAATGGAGCCTGCCCAGCAAGAAGTACCAGGCAATCATGTTTCTACTGCAGGGGATGATAATGGCCAGGATGGCAGCTCCGCTGATAGGGTCCTCAGCAGCAGCCAGGCACTAGCCCCATGCTGGGTGGCCACCGTGGTCCTTACTGCAACCATGGTGTGACCCTTGCTTTACAGAGGAGGAAGCTGCCCCTGGTGGCACCGCTGTCCACAAGGCAGAGGTGGGATTCGAACCCAGACCTCTGGTTCCAGGTTGAAACTTGCCAAGTAAATCCCTGCCCATTTGCATATGTGACGGTGTATGCCACCCTGCCTTCTAACGGCAAGGCCTGACGCCTGTCCTCGTTCAAGCTCACCTTGCCAGCGTAGGCCCATCCCTTTCTTCTTTTTGCTGCTGTTACTCTGTCAGCCAGTGTAGTAGCTGTTGTTGCAGATGTGGTAGATATCCTCATGATACCATCTGGTTCACTCACAATAATGTCAAACAGGACAGGCCCAGGGGGCTGTGCTCTGGGGTGTGGGCTGGGATTCTGCCCCAAGCTGGTCGCTCTCAGTATTTTCAGTGTGTAATCATACCGGTTCCAAGCACAACTCACTGTTGCCATGTCACCCTGTATTCTCCATCTTAACGGTAATTCATAAGACTTTCACAGAGAATGACAACGTACTGAACTCTCTAACACACTGTAGTCCGTTTTAACTTCATACTGGCCATGTGCCTGTGCATAGGTCTTTTCTGATATACGGGGAGACAAAGCTTGGAGAAAGCTGCTGTGACTCTACAAGGTCATCAGGCTAGTGGCAGAACTGGGATTCCAACCAAGGTCGTCAGAATTCTGGTCCTCTGCCCATCCCCAGCACTGCCACCAGCCATCTAAAGTTCCTGCTTATGTTCTGACAGAACTTTCTAAGAGTTGTGGTCACCTGGGCTGAATAATCTCAAAGTTCCCATTCATTTCTGGGACTCTGGTTAACCCTTCATTTTCAGACATTGGCCATATCTAAATATTCTGTCTCCTCTTTCCCATCGTGTACATGACCTTCTGGGCAGTGAAGGCATCGGGGCATCTGTGGTTTCTCAGTTGCCTGTGATCTGCACTGCCTGCCTTTGTGCCTGTCCTTGGCCCAGGGCTCAGAGTTTTGCGCTTCACTAGATCTTGATCTTTGGCACAAAGCTCAGGTCCACTTTTCAGCAGCCTCTGTCTGTGTCCTCAGAACCCCTCCCAGGAATGCCGCTGTGATTCCCATGATTCTCACTGCCACAGCAGGCCTCTCCTGGAGCAGAGTGTCTTCTGGGGCTCTGGTAGTTTCACAGAAGCTAGACTTGGTTGGATCCTAAGAAATCACAGGCCGGGCGCGGTGGCTCAAGCCTGTAATCCCAGCACTTTGGGAGGCCGAGGCGGGTGGATCACGAGGTCAAGAGATCGAGACCATCCTGGTCAACATGGTGAAACCCCGTCTCTACTAAAAATACAAAAAATTAGCTGGGCATGGTGGCGCATGCCTGTAATCCCAGCTACTCAGGAGGCTGAGGCAGGAGAATTGCCTGAATCCAGGAGGCGGAGGTTGCGGTGAGCCAAGATCGCACCATTGCACTCCAGCCTGGGCAACAAGAGCAAAACTCCATCTCAAAAAAAACGAAAAAAAAAAAAAAAAGAAAAGAAATCACAAAGAAGGGGCATCCCTAAATCAGCCGGTCTGCCAGTGTCCTTCTCTGCTAGAGAAAAGCCCAGAGGTTAGAAGAGTCTCAATACAGTTCCTTTTCCTCACTGACTGTAAAAGGTAGGGTAGAGTCCTCCCTGGGTCATCCCACACCAAGGCAAAGTTGGCATGGCATCTTGCGCCAGCTTATTTACCTCAGCTCCTTTGTGTACAAGCATACAGAGGGCCCTCTTGTCACATCCCCCAGGAGTTGCCTGTTACCCTCACTGCCACCTGAGAGCCGCCAAAACCCTAGAGACATTGCCACCTTTCCGTCATCCATGGAGTCAGGCACAGGTTTAGAGGCTCAGCCCTGAGCCTCCCGACATCATCACTGTCTCCTGTGTTCACTGAGAGCCCAGGCTTTTCTTCCCATCTGGGGGACTTGCGTCCTCAGCAGAGACCTTCAGGATCTAGCCGTGGCCCTGGGACATTCACTTATAAGCCGCATTGTTCAGATTACAGGAGTACACTTGGCCAGTCCTCGATCTGTCTGTGTTTTAACTATACTTCACCCTCAGCAAATATCAAACCAACTAAAAGCCAAAAGGCAGAGAGGTTTTTGATGAGTAGAAATTAAAATCCTGTGGCATTTCACTATCAGACAAAGTTCTACCATTTGCTTTTGTTTCCCCTTAGAGTGAATATACTGTTATTTTCGAATTCTAAAAATAATGCATGCTCATTGTAAAACTAACTCCAGGACCTAGAGAAAAGCTCAAAAATTACCCATGAGCCCACAATTCAAGTTAACCCTGTTGTGCTTCATATATTTTTCAGACTTTGTACATGCACATACAGACATATGGATTTATGTGTATTAAAAACATTTTATGCAGGGAACTTGCCCCTTGTTTTGAAAACTGTAGTATGGTGGCAGAGTGCTGTGGTTCAACTCTTTGAAGTCACATTTCCTGAGTTCAGATTCCAGCTCTTGCGTTATTGGTTTGTGGCCCTGGACAAATTATCTCTCTGTGCCTCAGTTTCCTTACGAGGAAGTGGAGATACTAGTGGTACCTGTTTCAGGTGATTGTTGGAAAAGTGAGTGAGTTAAATGCCTATGTCGTGTAACCAGTTTGGATGTCTTTGATTTGACCTGTTTTATATTTAAATCTATTAACAACCCATGTAATTGGCATTTGCTTAAATGTTTTTATCTATTTGTAGAGCCCATTAAGGGCACCGTTGTGGTCATTGCTGCTCTCCAGACATAGCCTGCAGGAAGTGTTCTAGAGGAGCATTTCAAAACCTTGGGGAAATGATGTACTGTTCAGTGACTGTCGTGGATGACCAGATAACTCTTAGGAAGAAATGGTTAATTTCTTTATTAATCAAAATAAAACTTAGATGGAATTAAAGCCGTAGTAAGCTAGATAAAAATATCCTTTAATATTTTTGAAATCCTAGGATGAAGACTTTTCCAAACATGACCCTAAAGCCATAAAATGTGAAACTATTGATAGACTTAACAGTATGTAAGTAAAATTTAAACTCTGCCCTATAAAAGAGTACCATTAACAGAAGAAGTACAATGGCTTTTTACCTAGAAAGATCATTCTGAGAATTTAATGATAAAGTTGGGAAAAGGCCCTGCGATCTCTCCTCTCCAGCGGTCACTGTAACAGGGTATATTGATTTACTAATTAGGCTGTGCTTTCACCTTATTGGCGGTGCAAGTGGCATCTGCCTGTCCTGCTGAGTGATCCAGCCTGGTAACTGAGGCGGGGTTTATTCAGCCTTCACTACAAGGGAGTTCCCTGTGGTTAGATAAACTGATCTGTTGCTTGGTAACTACAGGATTACTATGGTGGATGCTCACGAAGCCCATTGGAGAGGGGTACGGGTATTTGGAGGGCAAGGAGGGCGAGAAAGTTGGCAGGTTCCCGGGAGCACTGCAGCTTGGCAGAAGGAGGAATTGAGTACCCATCGCATGCTTGGGTTTAGAGCAGTTCGTCTTCCCATCTGTACTTTGCCTTTTCGGCATTGGGCCTTGGAACAAAGGAAAAGGAGACAGGGAGCTGGCCGAGGGACGGACGGGTTTTGTTGAGGTGGCTCTCGTGACAGCAGGTGAAACCCCTGCAGGGTTGGCCTGAGGTTCTCCCACCTGAGGAAGAGGTCTGGGCTGGAAAATGCCGCCCTCTGCCTGCTTGCTGAACTCCGGAACCTCAGCGAGTGGGCTGCTGGCTTTGCATCCGAAGTCAGAACGTGACGAACTAGCCAGGAAAGGTGGCCATGATAACTGAAGGCGTGTAGGACCCGTCTCCAAGACGGGCTTTCTGACGGCGTCCTTTTCCACCACGTGGGATCTCCTGTTCCCTCTCAGTGGCGCAACGTACACACGAGGAATTGCCTCCTTCCATCCCAGAGCCATGGTGTTTGTGAAGGGACAGGTCTTGAGTAGCTGTGGAAGTGGCCCCGGTGGTGTGTGGGTATCCGCCTGTTGAGTAGGCTGCATTCGTGGGTGTGGGCTTTGGCTCTGTCGGGTGGACAGCAGCCTGGGAGCACGGGCACACTGCCTGAGCACTGGTGCTTGGGAGATGCTCCCACAGCCCACACCACCTCTGTAGGCAATTAGTGTATCAGTCACCCCAATAAGATGCTGGTTTTTTATTTTGCCGTAGCAGTAGCAGGAACTATCATTGAAGTGCTGGAGCTTGTGCTGGGGAGAATATTTTGACTGAAATTTTGCATATTTAGAAACTTAGGTTGTTACATTTGAAATTATACACATTGTGAACCTGGCTTTAAACAAGAGGGAAGGGAAAGTACTCCTTCCTGTCAGACCCTTTTCACTCTGTCACATAACCTGACTAAAAATAAACTACAGGCGCAGGCACTGGCAGCCTTCAGTTTGGAACAAGTTGAGTGCACCCAACCGCAGGCCCTGTCACCCAACAACAGGTCAGCCCTCACGGCTCGGACCTCCTCCAGGGACGCAGGTGCACACAGTCCCCACGGGGTGGATGTCCCATGACGAGGCTTCCTGCTCTTTGGGAGGTGGTGGATGCTATCAGAAGAGTCCTGGCCCAGCTGTCAGGGGCCATAGCACATCCTGGCTCCTGTGTGGCTCTGAGGGAGCTGTGTGGCCTCTCCAGACCTCAGTTTCCTAATATTTAATTGTGCAACCCACATGCCAGCTGCCAGCTGCCACCTTCTTTGTCTTGATTTTATCTAATCCTTACACCTAGGAGTGCCATTCTCAGTGAGGAAACTGAGGCACAGAGCCTGAGTCGCTCTGTGTCCTCGGCTGATGAGTGACAGGTTCCAACCCCAACTTCTCCCTCCTTCACCCCGTGGCTCTTCTGTCTCCCCTCACCACTCCCTACTCAGTCACCTGGCTCCTGCCCCATTGTCCTGCTGAAGTGGTCCTTAGGAGACCACAGAGGACCCCCCACTGTCACATCTCAGCCATTTTCCATCCTTGGTGCAGCTGAGTTCTCCTGCCCCGCCTGACGCTGCAAATCGTTCTCTGTCCTGAGTGTGCCTCTTAGCCTCTGCACTTACCAGCCATGTCTTCCTGGGTCAGGTGACCCTCCTTGAGTTTTTCTGTCCTTGTCTGTAAATGAGGCTAGTAACCAGACCCACCTTGTTGAGTGAGGATTATAGGAGGTCATGTAAGTGAATCATCTCCCACAGGCCCCAGGAAGTCTTCCCTGTGTACTTATCTTCCATTGATCCTGCCCCGATGTGCTCACCCCATACACTCCTGGCCCTTAAATGTTATCTCCTCATCATCCCCTTGTTTCAGATCTTTTTTCCCCCGCAGATGCTGGCTTGAATGTGACTTCCCGTATGTTGCAGTAGAAAACAACACTGTGTGACTGTCACCCTGTCCTCAGGTGTGATTGTAAACAAGTGTTACTGCTTAAACTCAGTTGTAATGGGTTTCTACAAGCTTTCAGTCAGGTTAATAGTTCAGTATTAGTCTTATTTCTAATTCTTGGGTTTTAAAGGCATTCTCTTACATTTATTTTGACCACAGTTTCAGTTCAGTTTATTCTCTGATTACAGCGAAGAAAATGCTGTAAATGTAGTAGCAGAACGTGATGTGTGTCTGTAGGAACTCCATAACACTATATCATCCAGAGACATTGCCATTGTGGAACTGAAGGAATTGCAGCAGGGAAGTGTGGGTTTATTAGGAATTGTTTTATTATTGTTGCTTTGGTTAAAATCCTGTCTTAAGAAACATTACTTCCCACCTCAATTTTCATAACCTTTCTTCTTATGTATAATTGAACATCTACAGATTTCCTCCTCTGATCTTCTGATCCATTGGTAAAATTGCCGTCTTCAAACAGTTATCAGGATTCAACATCTGAAATTGATTTTCAACCTTTGGCATTTTCCAAGTGGCTTAGTGTAGGGAGAGCCCTCCCCCTGATACCCGGGTCTGTGTGGGCTGCAGAAAGCTGCTGGTCTAAACCTAGATGCAGGCATTGACCAGGCTGTGCCCTGGGTTTGGGTTTTCTAGGGTCAGAAATTTGTTTACCAGTTTTTTTCGGTTCATAAAGAGTTATCTGGCTGTCATCCCAGCCTTCGCTGTGGGGCCCAGGAGGGCAGCATAGACTTTGCTGGGCTCTGCTCCCAAGGGCTGAGCCTGAAGCCCTCAGGAGGCCAGTTGCTTTAAGCTGCTTAGGGGTTACTGGGAAGCTGCCTCGAGCTTTCCCTGCTTCGTGTTGTTGAGTGTGATGGTGGGTTTTCCCTGTCCGTCGGCAAACTGCTGTATCATACACCTCATTTGCCATCAGAGCATGAGGGTATATAGTTCTTTTTTCCCCATGAAAACAACACAGAACAAAGCCTCACTTTTAAAAATGCCATGATATTTTGCCACCGTTATGAAAATCTGTCAGTGCTGTATCTAATCTTCTGGTGCATAGAATATCAAAACAAGTACTATGGAAGGGATTGTACTTCTGTTAATACAAAAATGTCAGCTTCACAGTCTCAGAAACAGCTGCTATGAGCCTCTTTCTAAATGGGAAAGAAAAATAATAATAATAATAAAGTTTCTTTTCCCTCTCTGCCGTTACTGTTCTTTCAGGCCTGGCCTCCATAAGAAGACCCAGAGTAAACACAGCCTTGCTGAAATCCTGCGTTCGGAATACTCAAGCGGCATGGAGCCCGGCGTCACCAAGGTCAGACAGCAAAACGCTCCCGGAGAGCCGGGCAGCCAACCCCTGCCGCACAGTCTGCAGCCAACACCCTGCTTTGGCCGTGGGAAAACATTAAAATGGAGAAAAACCCAAAAAGGTTTACTGTGGGACAGCAAGACTTCTCAGAAAGTTTAAAATCTCTCCATGTCTTCGAGTGGATCCTGGAAGCCGTGGGTGGCAGTGGATTGATGTCCTGTTCTTGTCGGAGGAGCCTTGTGAAAAATAACTGCCACCTTTCCCTGAATACCACATCCCCAAGAATCAGAGGGGCCACAGCCCTTCTCCTCTGTGGGAGGCCCTGGAGCCTGATAGAAATCAGTCGGGGGGCAGAGGGGTGGGTCGGCACCACAGAGACTAGCTGGCTCCTGACAGAAGGGGTCTGTGTTTTGTATTGAAACCATTGGTGCCAGGCACTCCCTTCACCCAGGTGCTGACGTGCCGGGGTGAGGCGGCACCCAGGACTTGATGTAAGAGCATCCCTGGCGTTGGCCTGGAAGGGGCGGTTTGCTGCCCTTAACTGCGTTCCGAAGTTTCACAGCGTGACTGCAGCCTGCTCATCGGTGCATACATTGGCGTGAATGTTGTGACAGGGTGTTAAAAACCGGAATTGAATTTGTACGAAAAGAGAATAAGATATTTATCAGTAATTATTTTCTTGATATTGGAATGTACTGTTAAAAAGGACCAAAAGTTTTTGGTTTGGGTAAAAAAATATGAATGTGTTTTCAGGCTCGTGGGCCGTCTTATTTTCTTCTGGAAACACGATGTTGCATTTACATGCGTTGCTCCCTCTTTCATGTCCATGGAAAACTCACTCTCTCAGGCCTAATTGATTTACTGTTGCCTTTTTATTATTTGCCTTTGAAGTCAAAAGGCACCAGCATCCCGAGCTTTCTTTCCCTATCGAATCCCGTCTTATCTTCAAGAAAGGTCTGGGGGTCTTTGTATTGTGACCCAGGCCACAGCTGCCCACCTGCCCCTGAATTGTGTTTTCTGGGAGGTTTGAAGGAGGCCCCCCAGAGCGTGTTGATTTCCCAATAAATGTAAGATTTGGGCACTCACAGAGGGGTCCAGAAAAGAAAGGATTGGAGGCCTCTGCACCCCTGGGCACAGCTCCTGTCCTCCTGGCTGTCTCTCGTCTTCTCACTTTGCTTCTCTGCAATGACTGTGCAGCTCTCTGTGGTCTCCCCAGGATGATTGTTGAGGTACCACTTCAGTAGATCCCCCAGATCCACGACAGGCCTAGACGGCCACAAGAGGGTGGTAAGAGTTGGTAAGGTGGGCCTTCCTGCCAGGACCAGGACAAGGGTTCGCATCCTCACCTCTGTTCTAGATACAGGTGAATGTCAGTAGGTACCCACACCAGCAAGGACTCCTGTGTGAGGGCGAGGAGCCTAGTGAGACCAGATCCTCTGCAGGTGGAAAAATGGGGCCTTCTCAGAGTTGGCTGTCACAGACAAATTAACAGGGAATGTTGGTGACGTTTCTAACAATAAAAACAACAACCCTGCAGCACATGTCACACTGACTGTGGGCAAATCTGCCACCTTTCTTTTATTTTGATGTGTAATGGTTCACATGATTTGGATGAGAAAAGGTGGGATCAAACTTTATAGACAAAACCCAGCTGTGTGAAAAACAGGATTAATGCCAGTGATTGGGGATGATCAAAGAGAAACCTTACTTTTTTTCCCCATAGTAGTCATTCCACTAAAGGGCGAGTTGGCAGAGTTCTGCATCCCTGGGGGGAAAGAGAAGTGCTAGAATCGTGCAGCCTGTGAGTGATGATAATTCTAAGATCAAAACTTACACACTTAATCTGCTAACTCTTAAGGTGAGGGTTTCTTGCCATAGATGCTATGTGGGCCTGTTTCCAAGCAGAATCAATATATTACCCCGGTTAATAAAGAAACATGGATTTAACAGATTTAAGGTTAATATTGTTTAAATTTAAATAACCTTAAAATAAATCTCTTTATGGCTCTTGACAGATTATACATTTCAGGCATCAATTAGGCAAAGCTTTAGCCTAATTCCACTGTACATATTCTAATTTTTGTGTGTATGTGTAATCGTACCTCTTCTTAAAATTTCCCAAACTCACCATGTCTGTATGTCGTAAGCCTGGTTCCCATATTTAAAGCCACGCAGAATTTGGACGTTTAATAGAATGTTGTGGCCTAAAAGCGTTTCCCCCAAGTGGGGCTTGTGGAATATTTTTTTGGAATCCAAAATATCCTCACGTTTGCCGCAGCCTTAGAGGTAGAAGGGCCCCATTCTCAGGCATCGAAGGGCCCCATTCTCAGGCATCGAAGGGCAGAGCGTCCTTAGTGAGAGATTAAGTCAGTGCTAATATGGGGCAGACAGCCCCGTCTACTCCTAGACAAGCAACGAGCCAACCAAATTTCAGCAAAGGACTTTTGTTTAAAAAACAAAGCCCAGTGGGTTACTTTGATTTTTTTTCTTTTCCCCTGGAGTGAAGGGAGGTGAACTTTAGGGAAGAGGGGAAATAAGGAAATAAGACCTTTCGGAGCAGGTGTATCCCAAACTGCCAGGGGCTTCCCCCACTTGGCCCTTCAGCTCTTCAGTACAGTCAGTGGAAGGCATTAAAATCCGACGATTGCTTCGTAGAGACCGGAGTGTAAGGCTTTTCCACTGGAGAAGTTGCCCTGCTTGAAAAGGGCCTTGTTAAACCTCCCCCTTGACTATTATACATTCTCTCTTAATCTGCTCCATAGTAGGAAGAATTCAGAGCAAGGCCTGTCAGTGTGGGGTCAGTGGGGTACCCTTAAAATCAGCTCAAGTTCTCAATTTGCCCCATCCTCAATTTCCCTTGCGACTCAGGGACAGCAGGGAGCTCTAAACTTCTTTTCAACTTTGTTGCCCCCACCCCGTAGAGTGGGCGTTTGTAAGGGGGGATGGATCAGTGGCGGAGTGGGGGAAGATGCCTTCTCAGCCCTCTCCTATTGTCAGGCCTGTTGGGGTCCCACATTCATTCTTTTTTTTTCTTACGTGAGAGCTCGCCCAGCCTCAGGGTTGGGAACAGAAACCAATTTCGCCTTCTAAGTGGATGGAAGGCAGGAGCCCACCTTGCTGTGAAGGTTGTGAAGTTATTATTACAGATGGGATGTGCAGGACAATTTAAAATATTCAAATTATAAACTTGTAGGGAAGCCTTGTTCTTCATTAATGTAAGATATGAAATCGCCTCTGAGGTACAAGGACAATTACATAGTTGAGAATGTGTCTGTGATTTACACTGCCACTGTGTAAATGTGAGGGTGCTTGCTGCAGTCTCTCTCCTTCACTTTCACAAAATGAAAAGCACACCAGTGCAAGTTGTCCTTTGATAGATTTTTAATATGATTTTAAAGAGTTTTGTTTGGTCTCATTCTTATTCAATGAGATTAATTTAAAGCACTTATCCCCTGGGTTTAAGTCAATCCATGTAGGATTTCGGCAGGGTTTGCTGCATGGGGGGTTTTGTTTGCAGGAGGCTGTGAGAGACTCCTTTCCCACTTCATTAACCCTGAGTTGGGGACAGTCTCCCCTCGCCCCCACCAGAGCCAGAGCTGGGGATTTACCAACCCCCATTCACATGCAAAAGAACTCGAAAGCCGAGGGGCTCCTTGACTTAATTAGCTGCTGTGCATTTTGCAAAATTAGAATAATACCCTCGCCATCCCGGGAAAGAAAGCTGCTGTGCGAGGGTGTTTGGGGGTAGGGAGGAAACAGTAGCCGAATGGCTGTGGGTCTGGTGTTGAAGAGGGGTTATAGTCTGAACACGGCCCCCATCTTCAGAGAAACCCCGCCCCCAAACTAGAGGGGCCAAGGCTCGCCGGCCCCCCAAAACTTCCCAGCCCTGAGGGTTGGTGAGCTGCAGGTGGTGTGTGGGAGGGGAGCACCTGCGCCCACCTCCCCAGAGAGGGAACAGTCTCAGGTGACCGTGGCCCTTTGAACATGAACTGGAAGTCTGGAGTCTGACTCGGGACTTAAACCCCTCTCCCCTGAGATGCTAGAGCCGCGGCCTGGGGCAGCCAGAAGAGATGGGGCAGACGCTGGGATCTGGCTCCCCTCTGGGTCTCATTTCCAACCTACTCCCGGGGTACAGGGGAGGTGAGAAGATGTGGGAGTTGGGGGGTTACCCGACGTGGCGTCTGGTTCGCAGCGAAGGCGCGCGGAGCCCTGCCTGGTGCAGGAGGCCCGGAGGCCGGAGCCGCGTTGGCGCCCGCGAGCGTCGGGAGCCCGAGCGCGGCCGGGTGCGCGGAGGAGGGTGGGAGTGATGGGGGAAGCGCCTCGGAGCCCATCTGTCGGCCCGCGCCCGGCAGGCCGGTCACCAGCTGCCGGGGCCCTTGACGCGGCCAGATGAGTCGGCTCGACAAGGGCCCCTCAGCCCGGCCCGCAGCCGACCGAGGCCCTTCGCGGACCCCCGCCTCTTCCGCCACGGACCCCCGCCCCGGCCCAGGGGATCGTCTGGGAGCCGGGAGGAACCAGATGGAGCCGAGGAGGAGGAGGGGAGGAACGGGCTTGCCTCGCTGTAGAGATGGGAAGACTGAGGCCAGGGAGGGGAGAGCCCGGCCCCAGCGAGTCTCGTCGGGGCCCCCCCGCAGGTCCACTGCACCGGGGAAGAAAAGGGGGACAAGAATGTTTTGTTATTGAGAATGGAAGGAAACCGAGTCCCCAGGAGAGGGATGGGAGATGGGTTGAGTGCAGACCGAGCGACGGGAGCGCGGACAGGCGCCTGGTCATTTGTAAGAAGTTTATTTCGACATTTAAAAAAGAGAGAACCCGAGAGGCCTGGCTGCCCCCGGACCGGGGCTGAGGCTGGGGGCTGGGGTCGGGGTGGGTGGGCAAGCACCCTCGGCCCTTTCCTGCCCCGCCTGGGAGAGGGGAGGGCACAGGCCACAGACTCACTAATCCACGGACACGGTCACGGGCTCATAGGTCACGAATAAATAACTTCATATACACTTTGCACACGGTATGTACAGCTCAGCCGCCGGCCCAGGCGCTGGAGGGGCAGGGAGACGGGACGGGGCTCCGCACTCCCCTTCTCTCCCTGGCAGGGGCGCGGGGAGATGGGCTGTTCTCCTGGAGCGTGGAAGGCGCGTGGGAGAGAGCGAAGCCTGGGAATCAGCCGCACCCGCTCCTGGGCAGAAAGGGGCGCCTAGGGGAGCAGGCGGAGACTGGGGGCGGGGAGGGGCAGAGACGCGTAGGTACACTCGGCGGGTGGGGGTGGCTCGCGGAGGCAGCGGCCGCGAAAGAGGACGCCGAGGGGGCTGGGGAGACGCAGTCGGGGGTCCGGGCCTCAGTGGACTTGGCATTTGGCCCTTCAGGGGACACTGGGCTGGGGCGCCAGGGAGGGCCGGGCAGGGCCCCTTCCCGGGAAGGGGCGTCGAACCCGCGCCCTCCGAAAGGAGGGCAGAAGGGGCCGCGCCAAGCCCCCGGTAGGAGGCCCCGGAGCGGGCGGGCGCCTCATCGAGGCTGCGCGGCGCGCGGGAGGACGCCGGCGAGCGGGGGCAGCGGCGGGGGCGGCTCGCTGGCGCCCTGGAGTCCGTGGATGAGGATGCGGGGCACCAGAGGTCTCTGGAGAGCGGGCGGAGGCGCGCTGGGGCCGCGGTACAGGTAGAGCGCCGCGCCGGGGTCCAGGTTGGAAACCAGACTCTGCGGGTAGAAATAAGGCGACGGGAACATCCGCTGGAGCGCTGAGTAATTGCCTGCCTCCGCCAGCAGCTCCAACCCGACGGCCGTCTGTCGCTTCCATTTAGTCCTGGGGGCCGAAATAAACGCGTATAGCGGGGATCAGGACTAGGGCATCCGGCGACCCCAGCCCCTCCCCACTGCTTGGCCCAGAGAGCCTGCAGGGAGGCCAAAAGGGATCATACTCATTTGTAAAGAAATAACACCATCACACGCCTTACACGAATCCTCTCCTTTTGTCTTCCACCGGCCTTCCATGGCTCTTATCCCATTTTACAGAGAGGAAAACTGAGATCTGGGCGGGTTTTCAAGAAGGCCTCAAAAGCGGAGGAGCCCGGGTTTTAAGCCCTGCTGTCTGACCCCAAACCCCCTCTCTAACTGCTCCTTACCCTCCCCAGGAGATCGCAGAAGGAACTTTTGGAGCTGCATAGGGGAGCTCCTCCCTGCACGTGCCTCTTTATGTAGGTGGGATCACCCTGGAGAGGGCTGCGGGGATCCAGGGGCTCTGGTCAGGGAAGGGGATGTTGTTGATTCCTCTGCAGGCTGGCCAGGCTGCAAGCTAGCAGAAGGCCTGAAATGGCAACTGGAGAGGATGCACTCCCGGCTTGTGCACTCTGCCGCCCTCTGAACCCAGGTCCAAGTCCTGGGGCAAGCCCTGCCCACTGTCTGGCCCTAAAGTCCAGAGGCCTTGGCCAGCCAATGAGTTTGGAGAAAGCAGGCCTGGACCCCAGGCCCACCTGCCAGGTGAGGCTAGGTGGACCAGCCAGGGTCCCACTAAGGTGGGCTCAGCCACACCAGCCCTGTTTCCCTCCCTGAATTATTCATCATCATCATAATTGTGTAATTACTGTAACAGGTCTTAATTATTGATGCCCGGAGCAGTAATCAGTATTCATTATTAATGGGGTGATGTGTTCTGAGGCTTGTTTATGAAAAGCACCATTCCTGCCTCTGCTAAGAACATGCGAGTGACTGTGGGGCTAAGTGTGAGTGCGTGTGTGACTAAGTTGCATCGATGTGTGCATCGGTGTGTCACTATTTGGTTGTGTGGATGCATGTGTGTCTTGTACATGTGCATCTAAGTCTGGTGAGTGTGTTCAGGAGGGAAATTAGGAAACAGGTTCAAGTCCAGTGCCCCAACACCAACTTCCCAGTCACCCTGTCCCCAAGGAGCAAGGCTTGGCCAATTTCCCGCTCAGGTTTTGGGATCGGTAAGCCTGCGAGGCCTGAAGAGACTCGCGGAAGCTCAGAGGCCACTGTGGCAGCTGCCCGGTCTGGGACAGGCTTTAATACCCCAAGGGCCACTGCCTGGCTGTCCTCTTCACAGGCTTCCTGGGAGCGAGACTGTTACCCCTCCCGGGTCCTGGGGCTTCCGAGACCCAGGCCGGTTCAGGTGGAGGCTCCAGGCAGACTCCCACCCTCCGACTGAGCGAAGGCAGGACTTGGATCTCCAGTGGCCTATGTGTCTGTTCACTCGCCCTGGGGAGGGCTGACTGGACACTGGAGACCAAATGTAGTCTCATTTCTAGCCCTCACTATGGGACTTCGGGCAAGGCCTTCTCCCCTTAGGGCCTCAGTTTCCCCACTTTTACAGAATGGGGGAGGCTCAGGGGCCCTCCCTTAGCACCAAACTGTAGACTGGCCCCCTCCTGGAGCTGTGAGAAAAGGGGAAGTTCCCTTTCCGTCCCCACTCCCGCAGCCGGGCCTCACCTGCGGTTCTGGTACCAGGTCTTGACCTGCGTGTCAGTGAGGTTGAGCGAGGCCGCGAGCTCCATGCGGTCCTGCACGCTCAGGTACTTCTGCCGCTCGAAGCTGCGCTCTAGCTGAGCCAGCTGATGGTCGGTGAAGGCCGTGCGCGCCTTGCGTGGCTTTTTCAGGCGCACCGGGGGACTGTCCCTGGAGCTGGAGATCTCGCGGTCGCCCTCCTCCTTCACTGGGGACACAGCGGCAGGTCAGGGCCCGGCCTCCAGGCCGCCGCCGACCCCCTCCCGCTCCTGCCTGCGGCGTTTGTGTAACCGCAGCTTCAGACTACCGTGGTTCCATGACACTCAAGCTCACGGGGGCCTCTCGGAGCCGGGACCTCTGGGGCCCCAGGAACAGGACATGAACCCTGACTACAGAGGACTAAGGAGGGAGCGCCCGAGACCGAGACCCCCGGGAGAAAGAACCCGAAGCTGGCGAGAACTCCAGTCCCTGCGCGGTACTCTGCGCTGCGCCCGCGCTCCCTGGAGGGATAAACGGAGCCGCGGCGATGGAACCGGACCCAGCCTGCCAGAGTAGGGAAGGAGACCGGGGTTTCTGTCGGAGTGGGCTCCGCGTCTGGGTCCCAATTTCCCTGGCTGCAGCCGTGACAGGAAGGGAGGAAGCCGAAGGCTGGGGTCTGGGGAGAGAAATCTGCGTGGAGGGACAAAAACCTGCTCTCCCCGGGGCCACTCTTTGTCCTGACGGACAGATCCTTGTGCCCCGCCTGGCGTTGCCCCCCAGTGGATACGAATTCGTAGTGATTATTTCTCCTGGCACTTGCAACTTACACAGGGCGCTGGGCGGAAGGAGCCGGGTCTGAGAGTGCGGAGCACTTGGCGGAATAAGCGACTGTGCCACCCGCTTGCCCCTTGGGCGCAGCGCGCATTGCCCAGGGCTGCGTTTCGTTGTCATTACATTGCCCACTACATTGCTCCTGCTACACCTGCGTGGCATCGTGTGTTAACACCCCACAGTGGGGACAGAACTGCAACGGAGTCCCAGTTCCTGAGGTCGAAAGATAGACCTCACACGGGTAGTTTCTATATCCCAAACACTTTTGATCGGCTTTGACTGCACAGAAAACACTTAATCGAACAAGCTCAATGCTCACTCTTGTCTTCCTAAAACCATTATGTAATCAACTAAACCACTTCCCCAAAATTGGCGGCTCAGCCTGGGGCTTTCCCCTAACCTGCTCCTTTTTATCTATTTTCCCAACCTACTCCCTTTTCTCTCTCTCTCTCTCTCTCTCTCTCTCTTTTTTATGGTGAGTTTCATTGTGCGTGGCGTTTGCAGTGACAGGGTTCAGCTGAATGCAAGGTGATTTCTCTCTGTAGGAAACAATAATCCCGTTAATTGAGCCACTAGGGATGGAGACTTTTCACTGGAAAGGCAGTGCTTCGCTGCAAGGAGGGCCCCGGCATCTAGCCGGGTGAGCCGGGAGAGCACACGGAAGAAACGGCAGGCTAAGACTTCCCACCTACCTCTTCCAGGCTGGAACCAGGCTCTCCCTGCCCTGTGGGCTTCCCATATTTGAGCATGGCCACTGTCAGGAGGTGGTGATGTATTGGGATGAAGGGACATGAGTCCTGTCTGTGCAGACACTTTAAATAGGTTTGAGGAAGACATCATCCACATCTCAAATTTGATATCGTAGAACTGTTACTTTTTGACCTAATTTCCTGCACTACTTAACGAAAATCCCCCACTTCTCAAGGACGAGGTCTGTGTTGGGGGTCGGGAGGTGTTGAGTTTGTGGTGTCAGGAAGAATGGGACAGCTGATAGGGCTTTTCTTCTATTCCTCCTCTAGCGCGGACTGGAGGCTTTGGGTGCACGTTCTGTGCCCGCTGTGCCTTGGCCTCCTCCCGGATAGGCTCAGCCCAGGGGGCCCTGGCTTCCCAGACTCTGGTCTAGAGGCTACTACATCTCAGTATCCTCAAGTTCCAGGCCCATCCACCGACCCTGCCTGCTGGGAACAAAACTCTGCTGTGGGTTCTTCATGGACTTTGGATCCTGCCGCTAGTGTCGCCGTCCGCCTTACTTCAAAGCCGAGTTTCGGCTTCTTTAAATATTATTGAAGGAATATTGTTTGAGGAGCCTTTGATAGCTGAAACTTGGGATGAGGCTGACCTTCCTCTGTGTCCTCCTTAAAGGAAATGACTCAGCTTGAAAGGCAGCAGGAGAGTGGACCAGCTTAAATGCCCACGGACTGGCTCCAGGTGTCTGTTTCTCAGCTCTGAAAAAGTCCCCTCCACGTTTGAGAAACGCTCCAGACAAGGCCTCTTGGTCTTGCCCTGCTTTCTTTACTAGGTGCAAAGGCAGCAGCACCTGCCGTGGGGCTTGGGCAAGACCTTCTACCCCTTTCCGCTCCAAACCTATTTAAGTGATATGTAGACAGCCGGCCCTCATCATCTCCCGATCAGATATCCTCAGAGACAGGAGAAGAAAATTGACGTTCAAATTATCTTAAACGAAATCCCTACTCAAAATCTTTCCTGGGGGCACAGAAATAAGAGGAGGCAAGGGCCAAACTGTTTTACCACCGCCAGTTCCAGCCGTTAGCTGGAACACTTAATTGAACAAGTGTGGAGATTCATCCCCTTTGCTCTAACTAAAGAGGGGCCGTTCTTGTTGCAATGGTAAATAAGAGCCATGATGTTATGAATATATATTTACATTGACGTCCCCTCCCTCCTCCTCCCCCTTCCCCCTTGCCAGTCTCTCTCCAGGGTAAGTTTTCTTTGCCTTTCTAAGCAGGTCCCCAGGGAGGAGCAATGGCCACTGGGCCCAGGTGCCGGCCTGTGGGCACCCACATGCCTCTGGATCTCCTCCTGGCTGCTCCATTAAACCTGCCTATTTTCCAGGCATGGTCAGCGCAACCTGGCTGAAGGAGGCTACGCCATTTGTGTGGAGGAAATCAAGAAAATGGGATGGGCAACAGGACCGGCTGGTTTAGGTTTGGAGTCAGGACATATCCACAAACGATTTATTGGTTTCGAGGAGAGTGTTAAATGAGCCTTCCTAAATTTTTGTGAAGAATTGGTCCAAATAGGGACCAGGAGTTACAGGTGATTGGAGAGGTAGGGCAAGACAATAAAGAAGTTGCCCTTAAGGGAAATTTTGTCTCTTGAAAAGATTTCTGGGAATCAATTATATGCTTGAAAAAGCTCTGAACAGCCTCTGCCCACTCCCAGTGTTCTGCTAGATGGGGATGCAGGGCCGTCTCCTATAAAGCCCTCATACTCCTCCTCACCTTCTGCCCCTTGATGTCTTCCTTAGAAAGAACTTTGTGCCTCTGGCTTTGAGAAACAGCTAAAGTGGAGGTAGTGGCTGGGGGTCAGAAACAAAATTAAAGCATTCTTTTTTTCCTCCTTCCCTTTCTCTTCTTCCTTCCTTCCTTTGGGGCCCTTCCTTCCTTCCTTCCTTCCTTCCTTCCTTCCTTCCTTCCTTCCTTCCTTCTTGCCTTCCTTCCTTTTAACCCTGATCTCATCTCCTTGGTTAAGATGGTATGAAAATGGAATTAACACAACAAAGATTCACAGAGGTGAAAAGAAAAGTGGAAGGGCAACAACCCCAGTGTAACAGGAGACAGGGCTGGTTACTCAGGAATCCCTGGAGCTTGCACAAAACCTGGAGTTGGTTGTTCAAGGCACTTAAAATCAAATTCAATGAGAGTCGTTGAGGGTGGGGGTGCCGGGTACTCTCCTATCCGCCAGCCCCCCTGACCTGCTCCCAGGAAGCTGCCTGGCTGAGCTTTCTGCTTTGAAGTGAGTGCCTCTTTTCATGACTCACAGGACCCAGATCACACTGGGCCCATTGGGAGGAAAAGCTCAGTTTCTCTTCCTGTCTGGAAATGTAGATTAAAAGGAAGAAAATTCTGACTGTTCTTAAAGCTCCAGCTGAAATTTTTCTGCTGTATTTTCACTCTTATAAAGCAGAAGACTTTGGGACTTCCATTGCTTCTGCAAGGTTTATTCCTAGAGAGCTACTGGCCTGATTAGAACCTGCTCCTGTCCACCAGCACTGCTGGAAGGGCAGGGGTCCCAGACAAAGTTTAGAAAGTTTGCTTTGTGCATTTTGGGGGATCTCTCCTTGGGCACACAGTATCCCTCCCCTGCCCCCACTCTCTCCACCAGACTCTTTGTTGCTCAAAGGCATAACCTCAGGACTGGCTGAAAGGTTCGAAGAAGACCCACTGCTCAATCTGAGCCCTGGGGGAGACCCCAGGTGAGTGAGTGCATGTCTCACCCTGTGCACTCATTTTAAATGCCAGTTTGTAAATACATAACATTCCCCCAAGTTTTCACCTCCTGCTTTCTTACCTTTATACTCTGAGTCCGACGAGGCGTTGCTGCCACTTTTGTCCAGCTTGTCTCTAAAGTCCTCCCCAGCCTTGGCCGCAAGGCGGCCCCCAGGCTCAGGGGCTGCCTGCTGCCCGCTGCTAGAGTAGGGTGCACAGGCCGCTAGTGGTTTGCAGTCGGCAAGGATGTCCCTGATCAGAAAGGAGGAGGTGACGGTGCGCGACTGGGCCGGAGCTGAGAGCTGCCCGGGCTGCAGGTGGGAGTCCAAACCTGGGCCGGATGCCCCGCCAGGCCGTGGGGTGCCCGTCTCCAGACAGTCCCTTCCTGGAGAGGCTGGCGAAGAGCATTCACTGCTGCTCTCTGAGCGTGGACTCAGCTCCAGGGGCGAACGGCAGTCCCCGAGCAAGGGGTCCCCCTTGGGAAGGGCGGGGCTGCCAGCGCGGTGGGAGAGAATGGAGTCGATCCCAAAGCCATTGGAGCCTTCCATAGCCAAGCTGCGACCTGTCCTCCTCAAAAGCTCCCCACCCACCCCCAACCCCAGCCGCCGCTGCCCCTGCCCCTAGCTGCGGGCTGGCATGGGGAAGGCGGGCAGGGAGCCTGCGGGCACCTTGGACGGAGTTCAGCCTTGGGGGAGCCGGGGAGCTCTGGGCCAACCTCCTCTGCGCATTAGATCCAAAAGGGCTCAGTGCGTCTTCTGCAGCATCGCGCGGAGCCGCCGAGCCGAGGGGGGGTGGTGGGAGTGTCAGGGAGGAATGGGAGGGAGGGCGCGCCAAGTTGGGAAGAGCAAAGGGGGAGACGGACGGCCCGAGGGCCCCCTTGGCGCAGAAGAAACGCGAGGATGTTGGAATCTAAATAAAGAATGGCTTTTTAAAAATCCAAACCGCACGCTTCTTCCCGGCAAGCGGTGGCAGAGCGCAGCGAGGTCAGCACCGCGGATAGCTGCGGGCCCCGGCCGAGCTAGCAACCCGCGGAACGAAGCGCACCTGGCGGCATCAGCACCGCGGAGAGCGGCGGCGGCTGCTGCCCGCGGCTCATGACGCTCCACCTGGCCGGGGAGGTCCTCTCTCCGCGCCCTCGCCGCTCCGGGGGCCCGTCAGCACCGTGGACAGCGCCTCCCCTGCTCCTTGGCGGCAGCTCTCCACCGGTCCGCGCTCGCCTTCTCCGCCCCCACTTCCTTTAAAAAATGAACTTGTGTCACTTTTACTTTGGGTCTGGTTTTTTTTTTGTTTCTTTCTTTTTTTTTTTTTCGTTGTGTTGTGTTTTTTTTAAAGGGGACTCGCCCACGTGTCCCCGGAGTGATGACGCTGATTGGCTCTGGCCGATTTTGGGGGTGATGTCACGGCTCCGCAAGCCGCTGCCCGATTCCCTTTCAGTTTGATTAAAAGAGACACTGAATTAATTACAGCACAGACCCAACTGTTTACCGGCGATTTCCACACGGTTTGCTTTCATTAGGCCGGTGACGAAGCTCCTAATGAGGGTGATTAGCCGAGGGGGGTACGGCTGGCTGGGAGGGGGCCTGAGCCGGCTGCCGCTGCGGTGGGCTGGGATGTACGCTGGGCTTTTTTAGTGCTCCCCGACCCTTTCCCACAATTATCCAAATTATTCGTCCGAAGGTCTGTCTGGATCCTTTTTCTTCCTCCAGCAGCAGAAAGGGACTAAACCCAGCGGAGAAAGAAGTGTGTGTGTGTGTGTGTGTGTGTGTGTGTGTGTGTATTCGCACGCGCCAAGAACCCCTTTTCTAGTCTGGGGAAGAAAATTCAAGTTATGTTGTTTGGGGCCTTTCTGTTGGGCTCTCGGTGTTTCCCCTGTAGGAAAATTTGCAGTCCTGTCTCTCTGCCCTCTTGGGACCCTGTGGGCCTGGAGGGGATGGGAAAGCCAGGTGTCTGCCCGGGAAGTGACCAGAACGATGGCTTCACTTCAGGGCGAGGTTGGAGGACTCGGGAAGATGGTGTCTGGGGCGTTAGGGAGACCTCGAGAAATCCGTGTGGCCCAAGGGAGGCAGCGCAAGGGACAAAGGAAATAGTAACTCCCCCCACCCCCCCGCTGATGGCCTCTCCCATGGGCACCTCCTGGGGGGCTGGTGCTGTTGTACCTCTGAACAGGACCCACGCTAGAGCTTCCGAGTGCGAGTGTAGACGCCTGCTAACGGCTTCTGATTCCACTCAGAGCCAGAGCTCGTCCAGGGATGCATTTTCAAGGCAGCTCTAGAAACGTGGCCTTTTCATTGTGAATCAGGTGCCCCCTCACCCTTCCCGTCCCATCACGGGCTCCAGTTCAGCGCCTTTCTAGGGTCGGCCCCGGGTGTTGGAGCCCAGGACCGCTGGCAGATCCGAAGTGTGTCCCGGGCTTGGATCCTCTCCGCACAGCCCCAGGGATCGCAACCCGGGTCTGCGGCTAAAGGGCCGACAGAGTGGAATCCGAACGCCTGCATCGAGGCCGGGCGGGTCAGAGGCGCCGTTTTCCCGCCGCACCCCCAGGAAGCCAGGCCTTTCCAGCCCTGCCCGTGCGCCCCTTCCACCACCCCAACCCCCAGGAAACTACACCGGCCCCGACGTCGGGCTCAGCGTCCGAGACCGCAGCAAATCGTGAGGCACCCGCATGCCCCCCTAAACCCAAAATTCTCCGGGGGGGCAGCCCCGCGCGGTCGGGTGGAGCAAAAACTTTCTCTTCCCTCGGGCTAGGTCTGCGGTGGCCTCGGGCCCAGCTCCCCGCGCTCTCCCCCTGTGCCCGCCGGCAGATTGGAAGCGGCCCCGCCGCCGGCCGGGACTGGGGTAAGGACGGGCGGCTCCCGGGGGACTGTGGCCCGGCTCGGCTGCAAGCTGTCGGTGAGACGGGAGGGCGGGAGGCCCAGGCCCAGGCCCGGGAGTGGGCGCCTCCCGCGGCGGGCCGGGCCGGGCCGGCAGCTTATCTCAGTTTGGTGGATGGGGAGGGCACCATAAATCAAGAGGACAGCGGGCTGCCCTGGCTCTTCCAGGCCAGCCCCCAGCTTGGCCTCGCTCCTGCCCTGGGCGTCTCTGGAGACCCCACTTCCCTCCCCATCGGCCACTCCACCTCCTGTTTCCAGGCCTGCGCCGGCATCCCCGGAGGAATCTCATCGTCCCTGGAGTACCGAGGTTCTCACTGAAAACGACGGCGAGCCCCCTCCGCCCCACGACCCGCCTGTCAGCCAGGGCGATGCCCCTGGCGAAGCATCCACGGGACAGCCTGGTTCCCAGAGCGTCTGCATCCTCCTCTGTCCTCCTCTGCCCCGGGCAGTACCTAGCCGCCCCTCCCCAAGGCGACCAGCAGCTGGCAACGCCAGGGCCTTTTCTGGCCTTTGGCTCTTGGGTTGGGGTTTGGATCCCGGACCCAGCGAAGACAGCGAAGCCTCGGAGCGAGGGGAGCTGCGATCGATTGAGAGCGGCCGGCAGTGAGGGTGGCTCCAGTCTCTCCTGGTGGGAAAGAACAGCCAAGCTGGACCTCCTGCCGCCCCAGCCGATTTTGCCCGACTTCTTGGAGCCCAAGAATATTAGCGGGTTGTTAGTTCCCTATCATTAGTATTAAGTTACCGGCATCTATCATCATCTAAAATGTGCGGTGCGATTTATTTCGTTTGAAATTTACTCTAGGATTCAGCCCTCTCTTAATGACACCGTTTTATTCCGATTTGGGGATTTGCAGCCCCAGGCAGGTGCCTCTGATTTTCCCATTTTCAGGGTGGGTCTTGCATCTCACCCTGTCCACAGCCGAAGAGGTTTGTGGGCGCTCACCTGATCTCCTTTTTAGCTGGGTAGGAGCCCAGGAACAGGTATTTTACTCATATCCTGAGTCCACCCTACCTTCCCGCCTTTGGGAAAGAAGCCTGGCTAATCGGCTTCCAGGTCTAAAGGAGCTGGGGGTGAGCCTTGGCAATAGGCTCAACTTCTCTGAGCCCCTGGCCACACAGCAGAGGTCAGGCCCCTCTCCCCAGCACCCGATATCCACTCTCAGCAATTCCCCAAGGGCCTGGCAGGGCTGCATTGGGAGCCTCAAAAAAAGAAAATTGTGTGATAAGGGTGTATCCAGGGCCAGGGTCCCCAGGATCATTCAGTCTTAACCAGAGCCAGAACTGCCACCCCAGTTCTGTGTTCTCTGGGCTCTCTTTTCAGGACCCCAACTCCTTCCACCCCCAGCTTCCCACTTCCTCTTTAAATGTCTCGCTTCTAATTCCAGTCCTTGCCTGCCCAGTCCTTTGGTGTTGCTTTCTTTTAGACCTTCAGCCTCTTGATAGACTTAGAGCCCTAGCAGGTCCAAGACCTCCCATCCACACCCAGAGAGCCGACCACAGAGAAGAAGCTATTGCTCTTCTCCAGAGGCAGGGGAGGCAGGTGCATGGAGAAGCCCCCAGAAGGCTCTGTGCTGCCCCCACTCTGGACAGCTCATCTCTCTTGCCTAGATCTTGGCTTTCCCTTGGGCACAAAGGCATTAACATCGGAATGTGGCAGTGAGGGGTGAGGTTGGGAGAGTCCCCCTGGTCATTTAGAAGCCACTTGGCTGTAGAATCCATGTCCTTCTTCTCCACCTGGGGCTCTTGGTTTGGGTTTGGCTTTGGGTCAGTGATGGACTTGGGAGAGCCTGAGCTCCTTGCTGGGTCCTGGCTCTCAACAACTTTCTCCCAGCCCCACCTTCCTCTCCAGGTAACACTTCTCAGCCCTGGAGCTAGCAAATGGGTTGTCTCTGCCAGTTTCGCTCACCTAGCTCTCCAGGCAGAGCCACACAGAGCGATCTGCCCAAAGCTTTTTGAGAATGATCCCAAAGTGCTCTCTCCTCCCTTATGAATGGTGGCTTAAGTGCAGGGCTCGTACTAGGGCTGTTCAAACTTCTGCATAGCTGGGTCTAGGGGTAGCATATGGGCTGGGGGTGTTGAGGACAGACTCGGAATTTGTCAGACTTGAGTTCAAATTCTCTAGACTCTAGAATCCAGGGCTGGGACTGAGATGAAGGAGATGAGGCAGGTCAGGTAAGATGATATTTAAAATATTTTACTTGTCATGAATTTTTAAATTTTGCTTTAAAAAATGTTGTATTAAATATCATTCGTTTTGGTTCCTGAGTTTTTTGGCACCTCTTAGACTTTGCCCTTGCCTCACCCATCTCATCCTAGTTCGGAATGCACTCTGTGACCTTGAGCAAATCAGTTTCTTTCTTTTTTAAAGGCAAGTCACTTTCTGAGCTGTTTTTCCTTCCAGCCATAGGGTGGGGATGTTGTTGCCCATTTCCCATGGTCTGCATGAGGAATCTTGGCACTTGGCTGCAGTCTTGAAGAACAGCGATTATGTAATTCATAGTACAACTGCTGGTAATAATAGCTACAGCCTTTCTCCTCTGGCAGGTTTGAGCCCTCAGGCTTGTCTCCTTAGCCTTCTCTAGAAAAGACAGCACCCACCTTTACCCAGGGTCTTCCTAGCAAAACCAGTTTTTAAGGTGGAGTGGGCAGAGGATTTGAATAATACAGGCACCAGGTCTGGGTTCCATCTCTCTGCTCAGCAAACAGTTGGGTTGGACAAGGATCTGGGCAATTTATGGGCTTCAAGGTCATGTTGTTCTTACATGGGTTTCTTTTGTTTTGTTTTAAAGCTTAAAACCTCACAGAGCTCCTGCAACCAGGAAGATAACATAGTTTTTATTTGCCTCTTTTCATCCTTCCCTCTCTTCCTCCTTTCCTTCCTTTCTCCTCTCCCTTCCTTCCACTCTTTCTCCCCTCCTCCCTTTCTCCCTTCCTTCCCATTATCTCCTCCTCCCTCCCTTCCTGCCCCTTCCCTCCCTCCCTTTCCTCCTTCCCCTCTTACTCTCTCCTCTCCCTTTCACCCTCTTCTTCCTCTTTCCCTCCCGACTCCCTCTTTCCCTGCTTCTTTTTCCCTCCCTCTCTCCCTCCCTCCCTCCCTTTTTCCCTCCCTCTCTCCCTCCCTCCCTCCTTTTTTCCCTCCCTCTCTCCCTCCCTCCCTCCCTTTTTCCCTCCCTCCCTTTCTTCCTTCCTAGCACACCCTCCATCCTATGCATCATGCTAGATGCTGGTGAGATGTGGAGAGTGTGGCAGAGATGACCCGCTCTAATGGAGCCCACAGATGCATTGGTGCCCATGATCTAAATCCCTTTAATAGATAATTTCCCATGTGTGGATTCAAGTTTATAAGTTACCTGCATTCAACTCTAGGAAACTTGTATCAAAAGCCAACCCAGATTTATTTTTCCTTAATGATGATTTTAAGCATCAAAGGATTTCCCCAAGTAAAAATAAGTACAGCAGAAAGAATGATTGGATTCATAAGGATAAATTCAAAAGGTGTTTGGTTGGAGACACAGACCTGTCTGGCCGCCATGGGGGTGCATCTCAGCACCTGGGCTGGGGTCAGCATGCTGCTGCAGCATTTCGTCTTCTCTGGACTTCTAAATCTGTGGTTTCCAAACCAACGCTAGTTGGGGCGCGGGGATGGCTGAATTTAAAAAGCCAGACCAACTTTGTCTGAATCCAGGGAGCTCCCTGGGACTAGCACTGGGTCTGTGGCCTGTGAGCAGTGCTTCCTGGATCCCCTGGTAGGCAGACAGCAGACATGCCTGGCCATTTGCCCATGGCTACCATTCCTCCACAACAGTGAGACTCTAGAACCCTCTTATTTCTTCTGGCCAAGGAAATTATTAATTATATGGTTATCTCTTAGAGAGGGAAACAGAATGAAATGTGGGCCCTAAAAATCTGGCCATGGACTGAAGCCAGTGGGGGTGAGTGTGGAAAGAGAGCTGGACCTTTCATCTGGGAGGTCTGTCCTGCCCCTGTATTGATGCTAAGTAGGTCTACCACCCTTAGTCTTCCCCTGGATGTTCCAAGGGAGACCTCCTGGCCCTGTCTGTATTCCTTTGCTGGGAAGTAGGTCACTTCCCTCCTGCCCAGTGGCAGCTTCCATAGGAGTCAAGAGCTGAACGTCATTAGTACCCAGAAACAGAGTTCAAGAACACATCAGAAAACAAAAAACAAAAAACAAAAAAACCCTCAAAGGAGACAGATCCAAAGAGTGGAAGCCTCTTCAGTTAAGATTTTGTGCCGGGTGTGGTGGCTCATCCCTGTAATCCCAGCACTTTGGGAGGCTGAGGTGGGCAGATCACAAGGTTAGGGGTTCAAGACCAGCCTGGCCAATGTGGTGAAACCACCTCTCTAATAAAAATACAAAAATTAACTGGGTGTGGTGGCATGTGGCTGTAGTCCCAGCTACTTGGGAGGCTGAGGTAGGAGAATTGCTTGAACCTAGGAGGTGGAGGTTGCAGTGAGCTGAGATCGCACCACTGCACTCCAGCCTGGGTGACAGAGTGAGACTCTGTCTCAAAAAAAAAAAAAAAAATTAGCTGGGCATGGTGGCACATGCCTATAGTCCCAGCTGTTCAGTGGCTGAAGCAGGAGAATCACTTGCACCCGGGAAGCGGAGGTTGCAGTGAGCCGAGATTGCACCACTGACTGCACTCCAGCCTGGTGACAGAGCAAGACTCCATCTAAATAAAAATAAATATAAAAATTTGGGCCATCGGTATGTCAGCCTGCCCTTCCTTCTCAAGAAATGGTGGTGGGTGAAGACCCTGCCTCGTCTCCTGCTGTCCTCCAGCACCCGCCCCCCATCTTCATCAGTCCCCTTCCCAAAGGCTCCATCTCCATCCTCTGGCACCGGCAGTCCTGTGCTTGCCCTGTCTATCTTGCCAGGTGCACATCACTATGGAGCTGCCTCCCTCTCACCTCGGAGGGGACTTCAGAGCACTTCAAGCAGGCCAGGTGAGGGCCCAGACCAGCTGCCTCCTAGGCCTGGGGAGACAGCGCCTGTGGGCCTCTTTGGTTATACCTCTGGTAAGGTGTTGCCAAGAAACTCATCCAGGAGGTAGAATGTTTCTAAATGCTAACCAGTGAGGAAATTAGCTTAAACAGAAGTGCAAAGCCATACGTCCAACGACACTCATGCTCACCCAGCATTTGTTGGTGTGGGATTGGGAGGACTTGGGATGGAAAGCTAGGCTCTCTTCATTTCCATCCATTTTTCATTGGGAAGGGGTTTAGGGGGCAGGCTCTGGAAAATTTCGTGGGTGTCACAGGCCTGGGAAAGTTCACTGCCCTGGCTTCCTGAGTGGACTCAGGCTTCCTTTCACGGCCATTTTCCACCTATGAACCTGGGAAATGGCAGTGGAGGGAGATGAACAAGATAATTCCCAAGGCCCTTCCAGGCTGGACGCTCTGGGTACTCTACCAGGGTCGGTCATAAAGGGCAGGTAGTTACCCCAGCCAGGGTCAGCTCAGGTGAGGACAGGGGTTTGGCTGAGGTGACAGGATACCCAAGAAGGTAGAATCAGGCCAGAGTTAGACCCGGGGCTTTGTTCAGTCACAGATAATTAATGAGGAGGGAAGAACCAGGCTTGGTGGGGGAAGGACGACAGGAGGGAGGGAAGGACTAGGAATCTCCGCCGCTTCTGACTCAGACTCGCCAGTGGGTGGCGCTGTAGGACAAGGAGCTGAGGGTCTCTCTACTGCGTACCGCTTCTGGCCTGGGCTGGGAGCACCCAGAGGACTCCAGAGAGCACCCATGGTGATGCTCCCAGGGCGGTGCTCCCAGGGCATTTGCCATTGCCCTCGTAGGTCCCACAGCAAAGGGGCTAGGAGTGATTGGAGAAACAAAAGGAACGTCCTGGTTGAGCCTGTCCTGCCTGCCTCGGCCCAGGTCCTGGGGAAAGCAGGCCTGGGAGGGCATATCTCTGTTGCCACAGTGGGGCCAATTTTGGGTTCTTCAGGAAACTCTTCTGCCTCCTGATGTGCCCCTCCCCTTCCGTAGGAGATTTCAGAGCGAAAGAGTGGGCTTGATTCAAAATATCTTTGAGCTCCTGGATGTATCTGGATGAAAGCCTTCTGTTCCTGTGAGCATCCTGCCCCACCCCGTCTCTTAGTGTCTCACAGGCTTCTGGTCGACGCCTCTGCAGTGTGCTTTAGTGATAAGAAGAAAATAATAATTCATGTGAATCTATTACTTAAAAGTGCCAGCTCCTGTGCTAATCATATCATATGCATTCTTTAATGTAATGGTCATCTAATGGAGCTGAGATAGTTCCATTGCACTTGAAGACACAGTCTGTGGCTGGGAGCAGTGGTACACACCTGTAATCCCAGCACTTTGGGAGGCCAAGGTGGGTGGATTACCTGAGATCGAGAGTTCGAGACCAGCCTGGCCAACATGGTGAAATACTGTCTCTACTAAAAATACAAAATTAGCCGGGTGTGGTGTCGCATGCCAGTAATCCCAGTTACTCGGGAGGCTGAGGCAGGGGAATCGCTTGAACTTGGGAGGTAGAGGTTGCAGTGAGCCAAGACAGCGCTATTGCACTCCAGCCTGGGCAACAAGAGGGAAACTCCGTCTCAAAAAAAAGAAGAAAGTTTGTGATATGTGGGGTCCTGTCTCCAGGACGAGGCACAGAGAGGCTAGCACTGGTGCTCAAGATCACACAGAAATTGCTGGGCTGTGCTGAGCTGTGCTGGGCTTCACACTCTTCTGTGGCATGCTACTGCCAGCTCAGGGCCAGCCTCCTCAGGCTCTGCCTGCCTGGGAGACTGGAGGGGTGAAGGAAATTGAGTATTGAAGAATTTTGGCTTCAACAGCTAGGTGGACGGTGGTCTCACTTAGGAGATGGGAAAGACAGAGAGAGGGAGAAGCAAGTTTGGCAGAAAAATGTTCAAGTGTCTGCCTTAGCTGTGTTAACAGTAAATGCCAGACACTCAAGTGGAGATGCTGAGTGGGCAGTTGGATAAATGCATCTGGGGTCCGGGCGCATGGCTCATGCCTGTAATCACAGCACTTTGGGAGGCCAAGGCGGGTAGATCACCTGAGGTCGGGAATTTGAGACCAGCCTGACCAACATGGTGAAACCCTGTCTCTACTAAAAATACAAAAATTAGCTGGGCATGATGGCACCTGCCTGTAATCCCAGCTACTGGTGAGACTGAGGCAGGAGAATCGCTTGAACCTGGGAGGTGGAGGCTGCAGTGAGCTGAGATAGCTCCACTGCACTCCAGCCTGGGCAACAAGAGCGAAACTCTGTCTCAAATAAAAAGACCCTGGGGTTCCCAGGTTGAAGATCAACATTAAGAAAGCCTTGTCTGGGTGTGATGGCTCAGGCCTGTAATCCCAGCATGTTGGCAGACCAAGGCGGGCGACCAGCCTGGCCAACATGGTGAAACCCTGTGTCTACTAAAAATACTAAAGTTAGCTGGGTGTGGTGGAGCACGCCTGTAGTCCCAGCTATGTGAGAGGCTGAGGCAGGAGAATCGCTTGAACCCGGGAGACAGAGGTTGCAGTGAGTTGCGAACAAGCCACTGCACTCCGGCCTGGCGAGAGTAAGACTCCGTCAAAAGAAAAAAGAAATCCTCGGATTAGAAATGATATTTAAAATCTGAGAATTTGCCTCCCAGAGAAAAGATGTGGCTGGGATGTGTTGGAGGGTTGCCTACCTTGAGAAGCCTCTATGTGGCAGCACCCTCATTTGGTGGCTTTGAGGCTGGTTTGCTCACTAGTTTTCAAATAAAGACACAGAGGAGAATGACAAATAGCATTTTGAATTTAAAATAGATCAGCATATAATTTGCAGAGAGAAACCAAAGGATACACAGAAAGGCCGAGTGAGGAGTTTGGCTGAGAAGCTCAGCGGCCTGTGTTCCTGCAGTCTACCCCCTCGCCCACCCAGAAGGCTCCCTGTTTCCAGAGGGAGATGACCTTCCAGAGTCAGTCCTGCGGGAGGAGTCCGTCTTGGTCTGCCTGATTAACAGGGCCCCAGCACTGAGGAGGCGGGGGCAGGCTGGAGTAATGAACCATTGGCTCTTCCTGCTGTCAGAGGTCCCAGAGAGATAATACTGCTGTGATGAGACATCAGGCATCCCAAAAAGAGCAATTAAAACTCATGTTTGGAATAGAAAATGAGGGCTTTCAAAGCGCGTCACTGTCATGCTTTCTGCAGGAAATACACGGGCCGTTCTGAACACGTAATGGGCAGAGCCATGGAGTCGACCCTTAGCCTGGAGTCTAAAATATTGTCTTGTAATGTGGGTTTGTCTTGGCAGGTGAGGGCTTGAGAAGAGACAGGGTGAGCGTGCCCTGGGAGGAACAGGAGGAGGAGGAAAAGGGGGAGGAGGAGGGGGAGGAGGAGGAGGGGGTAGGGGGAGGGGGAGGAGGGGGAGGAGGAGGAGGGGGAGGAGGAGGAGGAGGCCCCAGGTAGAAGGTCACTGAGGCTAAGTGCAGACTAACGTTGACTAATGTAAAACGAGGGACTTTCACCAAAAACAATTAACCTAAGACTTGAATCTGAGGTCCTCGAAGCAGAATCTGCCTAAAAATGGGGAATATCAGGGTTGGGGCAAGACAGGGAGTCCTTCTGGGAATTTTCCACTATGTCAAGATGGCTTTTTGTGGCAGGCGAGGGAGGGTCTAGGGGTGGGTGTAGTTGCCCATCCGCAGGGTGCCTTGGCGCACGGCACACTCTTCCCAGTGGGCTTTCAGTGCTCGCTGTCGATCGGCCTCCGTGGGGAACGTATCGAGTTGGCGACCCACCTGTGAACAGAGGGACGAGTGGGTGGGCAAGGGGAGTCTTTGGTGCCGCTCACTCCAGTTGCTCCCCTTGCCCCCCCCCCACTTCCATCTTAGAGTAATGATAAAAATAGCTGTAAGAGGGAGGAAGTAACAGCAAGGGCTGGGAGCCTCCTGGTGCTGAGCGCAAGGCAGAGAGCAGTGGCTGCCTGGGGGAGGTGTTCGTTTGCTGGGGAACAGCATGCAGAACAAATGTCACCGGACCATGACCAGAGCACCATGCAGTGGGACCTGGTAGCCAGTGCCCTTCACACACTGCTTTTCCATCATCACAAACCCCAAACAGGCCGGGCACAGTGGCTCACGCCTGTAATCTCAGCACTTTGGGAGGCCGAGGCCGGTGGATCACGAGGTCAAGAGATCGAGACCATCCCGGTCAACATGGTGAAACCCCGTCTCTACTAAAAATACAAAAAATTAGCTGGGCGTGGTGACATGTGCCTGTAATCCCAGCTACTCAGGAGGCAGAGGCAGGAGAATTGCCTGAACCCAGGAGGCGGAGGTTGCGGTCAGCCGAGATCGCGCCATTGCACTCCAGCCTGGATGACGGAGCGAGACTCTGTCTCAAAAAAAAAAAATGCAAACAAGCCACCCTCTCCAAGGGGGACCTCCTGGCCCTGTCTGTACTCCCTTGCTGGGAATTAGGTCACTTCCCTCCTGCCCAGTGGCAGCCACCATAGGAGTCAAGAGCTGAACCTCAACAGCACCAGAACCAGAGCTCAAGAACAAATCAGAAAAAAGAAAATGCAATGGAGACAGATTCAAGGAGTGGGAGCCTCTTGAGTTAAGATTTTGTGCAATTGGTATCTCAGCCTGCCCTTTCTTCTCAAGAAATGGTGGTGGGTGGAGACCCTGCCTTGTTTCCTGGTGTCCACTGTGTCTGTTACATCACCTCCAAGTGCCACAAAACCCATCCCATTAACTGAGCACAACATTCTCCTTACATGGCATTTCTCCTTTGGGATAACCTAAGGGCGGCACGGGGTGGAAAGGGTTTGGGCTCACATGTTCATTCACCCATCTGGGCTTCTATGCATCCGTTAATTCATGAAATGCATGTTTATTAATACAACTCTGTGTCAGATGCAGGGGATACAGCAGTAAGCCAGAGACCTGGGTCTAGCCTCACAGAGCTTTTAATCTAGAGGAGAGCAGACAACCAACAGTAACTACACAGCTATTTCATTATAACGGACAGAGGGCTGGGGAGTGTACAGTGAGAACAAATCATGTGGTCCTGGGGAAGAGATACCTGCAGGGGGTCTTGATGCATGAGCTGGGGTTCGAGGGCAAAGGGGGTAGCATGCATGCTGGCCCTGGTTTGTGAGGGGATGCAGTGGCCGAGGTCGAGGGTGGGCAGGGCAGGTCCATTTTGGATTTGCAGGAGCAGCTGAAGGCTTCAGGATAAAGCAGGACCCATGCCTGGGACAGCCACAGGGTTCTTATCAAGAATCCAGGCCAGGGTTGGCCACCCCTGAGTGGTTAGCTAAGCCCATGGTGCTGCAGGTTAGGGTGACAAAAGGTGATGGAAAAAGAAAATGGGGAGAGGGTAAAATATGAAGAGGCGGTAGAGGGAAGATGAAGAGGGGAATAGGGAACGTTTTTGAGCTCGGGGCCCGGTGGAATTCCCCTCGGACTGTGCTTACCATTTCACAGACGAGGGAACAGAGGCCCAGGGCAGAATGTGGTTCAGGGAATTGGTGACCCCCAACCTGTGGGCTCTTTTTTTTTTTTTTTTTGACTTGTAGTCTCACTCTGTCACCAGGGCTGGAGTGGAGTGGTGAGATCTTAGCCCACTGCAACCTCCCCCTCCTAGCTTCAAGTGATTCTCCTGCCTCAGCCTCCTGAGTAGCTGAGATGACATGCACGAACCACCACGCCTGGCTAATTTTTGCCCAGCCCCAGCCTCAGGTTTCAGATTTTTTGGATTTGTCTCAGAATTGCATTGGGAATCTTGCAACTGAAGGAGTGGTCTGAGCCCAGCCCAAAAGCTACTGAGGCCGCCAGGTCAGAGCCTGTAGCACAGTCACCCCGTGCCCACCTGGCCCCAGGGCTGAGTGTGTGCTGTGTAATTCATTTCCGTTAATCAAACCACGATCGTGTTCTCAGCTCAATCTCAAAGTTTCAGAAAAATGTCCAAGTAGCCTCACAAGACATGTTGAGAAGAGAGAAGGTCCTATACAGAGCGCAGGAGGAAAATAGGCCATGGACAAAGGACACCGTTGGGACCTTCGGCGAGTGGTGGCCTGATCTGCACTCTGTGACATGATCTTCCTGAGGCCCATGGCTCCTAAAAGGCAGCTAGAGGCTGGGCGCAGTGGCTCACACTTGTAATCCCAGCATTTTGGGAGGCCAAGGTGGGTGGATCACTTGTCAGGAGTTTGAGACCCCATCTCTACTAGAAATACAAAAATTAGCCAGGTGTGATGGTGGGTACCTGTAGTCCCACCCACTCGGAAGGCTAAGGCAGGAGAATGGCTAGACCCCAGGAGGTGGAGGCTGCAGTGAGCCGAGATTGTGCCACTGCACTCCAGCCTGGGCAACAGAGTGAGACTCAGTCTCAAAAAAGGCAGCTAGAGATGCTTAGGAAGACAGGTGCATCAAACCTCGGGGGCTCCAGGCATGCAGCCACCCTGGTGTCCAGACAGCTTGGACCTGAGGTCTCCATGGCCTTCAGTGGCATTCAGATTGGCAACTGTGGTGTCTCTGGTGGCCAGTCACCAATGGTGCCTTCTTGTTTTTTTTAGGCCACAGGCGTTTTTTTCACATACATATTTTTCAAATGGTAATAATAACAATTTATATTTGGCTTTGCAAAATGTTTAGCATGTGAAAATAACTATCTATGTTGCTACAGTGTCACTGTAATGAGAATTTTTTTTTTTTTTCTGAGTCAGGGTCTCAGTCTGTCACCCAGGCTGGAGGACAGTGGCACAATCACAGCTCACTGCAGCCTCAAACTCCTGGACTCAAGGGATCCTCCTGTCTCCCCTCCAATAGCTGGGACTACAGGTGCAAGCCACCATGCCTGGCTAATTTTTGTATATTTTGTAGAGACAGGGGTCTCGACATGTTGCCCAGAGTGGTCTGGAACTCCTAGCCTCAAATGACCCTCCTCCTTTGGCCTCCCAAAGTTAATTTTACTTTTTTAAAAAATGTTTTTAAGAATCTTGAGCCAGGTGCGGTGGCTCAGGCCTGTAATCCCAGCACTTTGGGAGGCCGAGGCAGGTGGATCATGAGGTCAAGAGATTGAGACCATCCTGGTCAACATGGTGAAACCCCGTCTCTACTAAAAATACAAAAAATCAGCTGGGCACGGGGGCACGTGCCTGTAATCCCAGCTACTCAGGAGGCTGAGGCAGGAGAATTGCCTGAACCCAGGAGGCGGAGGTTGCGGTGAGCCGAGATTGCGCCGTTACACTCCAGCCTGGGTAACAAGAGCGAAACTCCATCTCAAAAAAAAAAAAAAATCTTGAGGTAAATCGATCTACATAAGCTGCAAAACCTGCATTTTTTTGGTAAAATTTGATGAGTTTGGACATATGCAGACAGCCCTGAAACCATCACTACAATAAAAAATAATGGCCAGATAAGGTGATTCACACTTGTAATCCCAGCACTTTTGGGAGGCCACTTTGGTAGGTGGACTGCTTGAGCCCAAGAGTTAGACCAGCCTAGGCAACAAATAATCCAAAAATCAGCCAGGCATAGGAGACTGCAGTGAGCCATGGTCACACCACTATACTCCAGCCTAGAGAACAGAGACTCTGTCTCCGAAACAAACAAACAAAAAAAGTATCCATTCCAAAGCTTCCTCATGCTCAGTTGGTTTTCCATGGTTTTGTTTTTTGGAGACTTTTCTTGGTAAGAACCCTTAACATTAGATTTGATCTCTTAGCAGTATGTTCAAGTGCTTGGTATGGAATATGCTCTGTTGTTAACTCTAGGCACAGTGCTGTACAGCAGGTCTCTAGAGAGTATTCGCTTTGCACAAATGAGATACACCCCTTGGATAGCAGCTCCCCATGTCCCTGTTCCCTAAGTCCCTGGCAGCCACCTTTCAGTGGCATGATCTCGGCTCACTGCAACCTCCGCCTACCAGGTTCAAGCGATTCTCCTGCCTCAGCCTCCCAAGTAGCTGGGATTACAGGTGCCTGCCACCACACCTGGCTAATTTTGTATTTTTACTAGAGATGGGGGTTCTCCATGTTGGTCAGTCTGGTCTTGAACTCCTGACCTCAGGTGATCCGCCCGCCTCAGCCTCCCAAAGTGCTTGGATTACAGGCATGAGCCACTGTGCCCAGCCAATTTGTGATAACTTGTTAGAGCAGCCCCTAGAAGCTAATACAATCCTCAAGCCATTCCCTGGGCAAATCAGCAAGCAGAGATGGTGGGCGGGGCTGTGGTGGGTGGGGCTGTGGCTGGCCAGGCTGGTGGCAGGAGGCTCACTAGCACCCACTCATCTCATATCCCAAGAAGGCAGCTGGAGGACTAAAGCCCCGAGGAGCTGCTCAGCCTAACCACACAAGGACAAAAGAGAACACCTGACGGGAAATTTTTTTGGTTTCACAATTTCCCTTTCCTTAGGAACTTCACTGAAGCAGAAGCATTCACCCATCCATCCATCTAAAAACTATTTATTAAGCACCAACTGTGTGCCAGCAACTGCTAAGCACACCCCCACTGCACTTCAGAGTTCCAAGTTCCATCTTCCCCTTGGTTTTCTAAAGGGCTG
Source organism: Callithrix jacchus (assembly GCF_049354715.1). NCBI lineage: Eukaryota > Metazoa > Chordata > Mammalia > Primates > Cebidae > Callithrix > Callithrix jacchus. The sequence goes on along the minus strand of NC_133502.1, from coordinate 181,146,629 downwards.
TTTTGGGCACAAGAGACTCCCTCCCACCTCCCCGTGACTGACCACACCCATTTTAGCACCTACTGTGTGCTGACATTGGGAGAGGCAGAAGGCAGGTCGCCTGTGCCCTCTGATGTGGATGACTTCCCATTCCAACTGGAATCTCACGGAGTTAATTCACCCCAGAGGGGAGCTCAAGGAAGGGTTCAGCCTCTGTGAAGCAGGGTCTGCTCCTGGCCTGTTTCCTGAGGGACCCCCAGTGCCTGGCATAGAACCTGGCATCTGAGAAGTGTTTAAACAAGGTTGGGTGGGCGACCAAATGTATGAATGAATGATGAGTGAAGGAAATTGAGAGAACCTGCCTGCCCTCTCTGCTGGCCAGCCAGGGCTTCCCATGCCAGGGGGTACTTGAATGTGCCCTGGAAAAACTGGGATGAGGGAGGTGGGAGGGACCAGAAGGGAAACGGATCTACAGAGGTCAGAGGAGGCAGTGCCACCTGGGCCCATCGAGGCAGAGTCTGGAGGCGAAAAGCAAAGGAGATGCTTAGTGTCTGGGCCTGGTGGACTCTAAGGAAAGCAAACTTGCAGAAGCGTTTACCCCAGGTGGGATGAGCCCTTTAGAAAGAGAAGGGAGATGGGGCCTGTTCTGTATCCACGAAGTCTCCAAATTCCTAACCAAAAAAACAGTGGTCGGTGGAGAGGGGAGTTCCAGTCCTTGAAGGGCCTGGCAGCTGGATGCTTCTCTGCAAAATTTGTCCTGGAGCCCAGCACTGGCACGTTCAGCCCCTCACCAAGAGCAACTCTAGGACAAGAACAGACCTGCTATTCACCGGGGGCTGTGCATGTCTTTCACACAAGCCTCAGGACACCCTGGGGAGGCCAGAAACATTGTTGCCTCCATTTTACAGATAGGAAAGTGGAGGTCCTAGAAGGTAAGTCATTTGCCCCGTTTCACAGATAGAACCCAGGGCTGTGAGACTCCAGACCCCAGGCCCTTCATCAGGAGCACCACTGCCTCTTATTAAATGCTCCTGGAGTCCGTGAAGTCAAAGTGGCTGGCTGCAAGGTCATGTCTCCCACCCCACGTGTGCACTCCCCACTCTCAAAGCAGCTCAGCCACGTATGAGGAGCCTGATTACAAGTCAGGCCTCAAGCCCTTGTGTGGTCACGACCCCATGGACCCCTGGAGTCAAAGGATGAAGAGCTATGGAGCAAGGAATTCCTTCTGAGATGCTTCTAAATTAAGCCATCTGCGGTCTGTCTCTGCCTGGAGCTAAGAAATTGTAACGGCTTTGGCAGGAGACAGCTTTGCTGAATGGAGCTCTGAGTTGCTCTAAGGTCAATGCAGGTAAATAAGAGGCAAGTGCCACAGCCTCTAGCAGCCCTGGGAGCCGGGTGGGCGGGCGGGCGGGCAGGCGGGCAGCTTTATCCCGGTTGGTGAAGGAGCTGGTCCTGTTTGAATGGGAGCATTGCACAAATCTAAATAGTATCGCAGAAATAAGGATGGAGCCCTGCCTGTCACACAGTGCCCTGGAAATACACCAGTGAGGAAGGCAGAGCCCACATGGACCCGGCGAGATGTCTTGGGAGGTCACTAAACACACTATACCTGTGATTGTTGGTGACATTTAGACAAGAGCTATTTTTTTTTTGAAACGGAGTTTTGCTGTCATTGCCCAGGCTGGAGTGCAGTGGTGCAATCATGGCTCACTGCAATCTCTGCCTCCTGGGTTCAAGCGATCTCCTGCCTCAGCCTCTTGAGTAGCTGGGATTACAGGCATCCACCACCATGCCCAGCTAATTTTTTGTCTTTTTAGTAGAGACGGGGTTTCACCATGTTGGCCAGGCTGGTCTTGAACTCCTGACCTCAAGTGATCCACCTGCCTTGGCCTCCCTAAGTGCTGGGATTACAGGTGTGAGCCACAGTGCCCAGCTGACAAGAGCTATTTAATAAGATTGCGGACTGGGGAGATCTAACTCCATCTGGGACTCAGGAAGGACTCTCTGGGGAAGATGGAGGAGCAAGCCAGGGGCAAAGGAAGGGGTGAAGGAGGAATGGGGGTGAATTCGAGGAAATGAGAGTAAGCCATTGCTGCTGGGAAGAGCAAGATGGGGGAGGGCAGATGAGTAGCTACTAGATCCTATATGAGATTTCTACTCCATGTGGCTAGGGAATCATAGCTCCCTCCTGGGATAATATCCCTTTCCTCTCTGCTACTGCATCGGAATAAAACATTCCCAGAGAGTTAGGTTTGGAAGACACCTTAGGGATATTCAATCTCCAACTCTCCCATACTACAGATGGAAAACCCAAGGTCTGAAGGTGAGAAGTGACCCTCCCAGCTCTCCTGCGAGTCCTGGGCAGAGCTGAGATCAGCTGCCAGACAGCAGGCCCCTTCCTAAGCACCGCAGTCCCCGAACAGAGGTCTCGTGTTGCATCTAGAGCCCTGGGCCCCATTTCCTAACTCATGTGAAAACATCTGTGCTTTTCCAATCCACTTGCAATGAACCAACTTTTCATTTAATCGGTATCCTTACTTGTACCTTTGACATTTCACTGTTTACTCTGTTGTTCTTTTTCTAGCATCTAGGGTCGTTGGCTTAGCTAATTACCATTCATCTTTCTTTTTTTCTCCAATATTAGCATTTATATAACACAGCATTAGCAACTGTGTTCCCTCTAAATTCTCTTTTAGCTCATCTCACAAGTTTTGAGTATATTTATTTTTGCTCAGTTCCCTTTTAATCTAATTTCTGTTTGGATTTCTCCTTTGATCCCTAAGTTGTTTATAAGCGTGATTTTACATTTCCAGGCAATTTTCTCAGTTACGTTTGTTACTGATTTCTAATTCAATTTATTTGGTGCCAAAGTAATCCTCACAAGTCAGACCCTTTGGTATGTATTGAGATTTTGCTTTGTATTCTTGCTTGAAAAGTCTGTCCTACTTTCAATGAAAAATCCCCATGTGGAATGAACTGGTGCTATCCTAGAGAAGGTGTCCATGGGTCCTGGGTTGAGGCTAAGACGCAACCCTCATCCTTGTATTTCTGTATTCACGATTGGACTCAATCCAATCCACTGTGTGTCAGAGATGGGGCTAGGCCCTGAGATGCAGTGAGAAACTAGTAATAAAAATAAAATCACACAATGAAATTCTTCAATTAGAGCTGTGTTCAGTATCAAAAGAAGTACCAGGTTCTGTGAGAGTTTATAATACAGAGACTCCAACTCTGATTGAGGCCAGAGAAGACTTCCCTGAGGAAACAGCACACACGCAGATGTGCAAAGAGAAAGAGAAGTTGGTGCTAGGGGTTCCACCGCAGCAGAAGAAGGGGCAGAAGAAAGGAACAGGGGGTTCCCAGAGCGGAAATCGGATTGGCCAATCAACGGGACAGTATGCGCAACCCAACCCGTCATCAGGGACTAGCACATTAAGCAAGAGAAATAAGCATTTCACACCCATCGGATTGGTGATAATGGCGGGATTAATAATGGCCCCACCCAACATGGCAGTCCCAGCCACATGCAGCTATTTCAGTGTCAGTGAACTAAAATTAAACAAAATCTAAAACTTAGTTGCTCAGTTGCACTAATCCCTTACCAAGTGCTCAGTAGGCCGGGTGCAGTGGCTCACACCTGTAATTTCAGCTTTTTGGAGGCCGAGGTGGAAGGATCACTTGAGCTCAGGAGTTCGAGACCAACCTGGACAACATAGCAAGACCACCACCTCTACAAAAAAAAAAAATTAGCAGGGCATGGATGGACCCATCTGTGGTCCCAGCTACTGAGGAAATTGAGTGGGAGGATAGCTTGAGCCCAAGAGGTAGAGGCTGCACTGATCTGTGATCTTACCCCTGCACTCCACTCTGGGTGACAGAGTAAGACACTGCCTCAAAAAAAAAAAAAACCCCAAACCCCAAGTGCTCAATAGCAGTGCACAGGTGGATGTAGAATTTTTTTGTTTTTTTTTGAGACAAAGTCTCACCCTGTCTCTCAGGCTGGAGTGCAAAGGTGTGATCTCAGCTCACTGCAACCTCCGCCTCCCAGGTTCAGGCAATTCTCCTGCCTCAGCCTCCCAAGTAGCTGGGACTACAGCCACGCACCACCATGCCTGGCTAATTTTTTTGTATTTTTAGTTGAGACGGGGTTTCACCATGTTGACTAGACTAATCTCGAACTCGTGACCTCGTGATCCACCTGCCTCAGCCTCCCAAAGTGTTGGGATTACAGGCGTGAGCCACTGTGCCCGGCCAACATAGAACATTTTTATCAGAAGCTTACATTAGACAGTGTTGTTCCAGAGCTGTCAGAACCCGTGTGTATAAATCTCAAAAACCTAACGTCGCATGAAAAAAAAGTTACAGAAAACTTACAGAATGGAACCTAAGCGTGATTTCCTTGATACAAAAAAATTAAAACATATAAAACACCTCCCCATGTTGCTCCAGCATATGTGTGACTCTGCTTAGACAGAAAGGTGCGGAAGGAAAAGAATGTTCTTGGAGGTCATGTCAACCTCTGCCTCTGGGAGGGAGGGGAGCGAGCACAGGCAGGGAAGCAGAGAGGATTTCACTTTTATTTCTATAGGACTATTGCCTTTTCTTCTTTTTCATATGAAAACATAAATGGGGGTTCAAACTGCGTTTGTGGGAGGTGACCTGGGGTGAGGGGAGGGCCTCCTCATGCCACACACAGTTTAGAAAGAGTAACTTTGTTTTATGAGTTCCACTTATTGGAGATTTGGGTAGGATTCCAAATGTGGATACAAAGCTTTGCCAAAGGAACCTTAGCCGCCAGTGGTTGGTGACATTGGCTGATGTATGTGACTTCCCAATGGCTCTTCCTGTTGGGCACATCCAGCTTCACAGGGGCTTATATTCTCCTCAATGCCTGAGAAAATATCCTAGACGCCTCACCCTCTACCTGGGGTTGAGATGTTGGCCGCTGTCCCTCGTGGGTGGCACCAGCCTTCTGCTGGGCTGAATGGGTCTGGTCCACCCATTCAACTGAAAAGTGGGCTGCCTTTGCCTTCTTCCCCTTCCCTCTTTCCTTGCCTTCTTAGCCGACGCCTCTGCCGCAGGTGGGGGGTTCAGGCAGCCACAGTCCTGGGGCTCTTCATGTGGGGAGGGTAGGGGTTGTTCATTTCATCTTGAGCCTCCTGTCCAGTGTCATGCCTTGCTGTTGCTTGCGAAGCCATCCCAGAGATACGTGGAGAGGGAGAGAGAGAGAGAGAAAGAGAGAGAGAGAGAGAGAGAGAGAGAGTGTGTGTGTGTGTGTGTACACACACAATGGCCAGGAGAAACCAAATCCAGCACTGCACAAATTCACAGGTCAATCAGATTTTCCACTGGTTGTGTCGCCAGGCTGGAGTGCAGTGGTGTGATCACGGCTCGCTGCAACCTCTGCCTCCTGGGTTCAAGTGATTCTCCTGTCTCAGCCTCCTGAGTAGCTGGAATTTTTTTCTATTTTAATAGAGATGGGTTTTCACTATGTTGCCCAGGCTGGTCTCAAACTCCCTGAGCTCAGGCAATCTGCCCTCCTTGGCCTCCCAAAGTGCTAGGATTATGGGTGTGAGTCACTGTACCCGGCCTTCCACAGTACTTTCTGAGTCCAGGTCCCTGATCCAGTCCCACTGCCAGGGCAGCTGAGCCAGTGGACATCTCCTCCCCATGCACTGGCCACATGGAGGTTCCCTAACTGGACACTGAGACCAGTGGTCTGGAGACTGAGAAGGCAAAAGGGAGGATCTGGGGGGAAAAAACAGATCAAGAAAAAAAAAAATCTGCCAAAGAGCTAAAAAAAAAAAAAAAATGACAGCCTTAGAGATTTTAGTTTAGTTTTTTCTTTTTTTAAGGGACAATTTCTCAGGTGACTGGGAGAGAGATTTTGCTTTAAAAGATTGAGAGGCTGTCTCCTCTAATGAGAGGCACTTGAAAATTATGGATCAGTCCCAGGTCAGTAATTCCTGTCAAGTTCAGGGCAGCTGGAGGTCAGAGGCCCCGGTAGAACACAGATTCATGCAGGACGTGGTTGGAGAGCAGGCTGGGTCCTCAGCTCAGATGTAGCAGGTTGTCATTTAAGTAATTAACAAGGGTAACAATCTCTCCTGAGACATCTGGTCCCCTAGATTGTTTTTCTGTCACTGGCTCTCATTTCTCTGTGGTCCAAAAATAGATGATCAAGGACACAGGACCCGACCCTCCCTGCTGACACATGCTGCGATTTCAAAGAACAGCCAAGCTCAGCTTGGAAAACAAACTTCCTGCCTTCCTGCAAGGTCTAATATAGGTTCTCAAATGGTGCCGGCACCACTCTTGAACCGCGCCCAGCCTGGGGAATGGGGAGGAGCAGGGACCTTGAGGGGATTGGGCAGGGGACCACTCTCATTTGATGGAGGAGGAGACTGAAGCTCGGGAAGGGTAGGACACTGGTCCAAGGACACCCAGCTACTAAGTGACAGAGCCTGAACAGGAATACAGAGCTGTGCTCCATGGACTGACTGCAGGGCTGGCGGGACTTGCTGGAGCAGAAGGAAAGCTAGGCATTCGTGCCTTTGAAAATGACAATCGATTTGCTCCTTCGAGAAGCCAGACCAATGGCTCCAGGTCATTCGCAAGGATTAGCGAAGGCCAGTCAGAAGCAGTTGAATTCAAAATTGAACAATGAAGCTGTTTGCTAGACGCTAGTAGCAAAATAATTGGGTAATGCCAGTCCCAAGGTGGGGTGTGCGTGTGAACGTCACATAAACCTCAGGTCAGCTTCTAAGCTTCTTCAGCCTCCAAGTTCAATACTTTGCAGGTGAATGAGTTATAGTGGAGAACACAGCAGACCCCCCTCCTCTGAGGCCAGAGCTCGGTGGCCAATTATCACCGTGTTCCAGCCCCCAAAGTCAGAATCTAGGTGATGATCACTCATCTGATCCAACTGGGCTATTTTTTTAAAAGTTACTCTTTTTAAAAACAGCTTCATTGAGAAATAATTCACATACCATAAACTTCACCAATTTTAGCATGTTCTTAGGATTGTACAACCACCTCCACACTCTAAGTTTAGAACATTTTCATCACCCCCAAAAGAAACCTCACAGGCATCAGCAGTCACTCCTATTCCTCTTCCCTAGCATCTGGCAACCACTAATCTGCTTTCTGTTGCGGTGGCTTTCCCTACTTTGGACTCTTCATGTAAATGGAATAATACAATGTGCAGTCTTTTGTGACTGGCTGCTTTCACTCACTTAGCACCATGTTTTCAAGGTTCATCCACGTCACAGCATGGAGCACCGCTTCATTCTTTTCCAGGGAATAGTATTCCTTTGTTTGGATGGACCACATTTTTGTTATTCATTCTTCGATGGCCCTTGGGTTGTTTCCATTTTTGACTATTATGAGTATGCTGCTAGAACATTCATGTACAAGTTTTTGTGTGGATATATGTTTTCATTTCTCTTGAGTGTATACCTAAGAGTAGAATTTCTGGGTGATATGGAAACTCTACGTTTAACCTTTCGGAGAACTGCCAAAGCGTTTCCAAACTGGCTGCAGCATTTTTGATTCCCACCAGCATGTACTGGTGTTCCAATTTCTCCCCATCCTTGCCAACACTTGTTATTGTCTGTCATTTTTATTCTAGCCATCCTAGTGGGTGTGAAGTCCCATCTCACTGTGATTTTGATTTGTGTTTCCATGGTGGCTAATGATGTTGTTGAGCATCTTTTCATGTGTTTATCTCCTTCAGAGAAATGTCTATTCCTATCTTTGCCCATTTTTAAATTGAGTTATTTATCTTTTATTACTGATTTTTTTTTTTGGACAGAGTTTTGCATTTACCACCCAGGCTGGAGTGCAATGGCACAATCTTGGGCTCACTGCAACCTCTTCTCCTGGGTTCAAGCGATTCTCCTGCCTTAGCCTCCCGTGTAGCTGAGATTACAGGTGCTAGCCAGCATGCCCGGCTAATTTTTGTGATTTTTTTTTTTTTTTTTTTTTTTTTGAGACGGAATTTCACTCTTTTCACCCAGGCTGGAGTGCAATGGCGTGATCTCGGCTCACTGCAACCTCCGCCTCCCGAGTTCAGGCAATTCTCCTGCCTCAGCTTCCCGAGTAGCTGGGACTACAGGCATGCACCACCATGCCCAGCTAATTTTTGTATTTTTAGTAGAGATGGGGTTTCACCATGTTGACCAGGATGGTCTTGATCTCTTGACTTTGTGATCCACCCGCCTTAGCTTCCCAAAGTGCTGGGAATATAGGCATGAGCCACCTCACCCGGCCTATTTTTGTGTTTTTAGTAGAGACGGGCTTTCACCATGTTGGCCGGGCTGGTCTCCAACTTGTGACCTCAGGTGATCCTCCTGCCTCTGCCCCCCAAAGTGCTGGGATTACAGCCATTAGACACTGCACCTGGCCTTTATTACTGACTTATAAGAGTAATTTATATATTCAGTGACTCAAGTATTTTATCAGACGTGTGATTTGCAAATATTTTCTCCCATTCTGTAGGTTGTCTTTTCACGTTCTCAATAGTATTGTTTGAAGCACAAAAGTTTTCAAAGTTTGATGAAGTCTAATTTATCTATTTTTATGTAGTAGGCTATATATTTTCTCCTTTTCTATAAATATCATCTTAATGCATTTTAATAGCATAAAAAGATAAGCAATGTTAGGAATACCTAGCAATTTATTCTAATGACCTCTCAAAGGCAGGGATGGCAGTACCATTTCGTTTCACTTGGCGCTGATAGACTGGTGGTAGCTGATGGCCACACTCTGTTATAAAATAGTCTAAGGCTGAACCTAGGCAGGTGAAAAAGGTACACAACGATTGATTTGGAAGGTCTGTCATGGGCACAGGAGGGAGGTACAGCGCCACGTTTTCACTCTGAAAGATCAACATGGAGTCTCCCATGGTAACAATGATACTTAGAAACTCAGACTGGGGGAGGAGACATCTGCAGGTTCCTCTGCCCTTAACTCTCTCCCTTTTATTATCTTGGAGATGGAGTGTCACTCTTTCGCCCAGGCTGGAGTGCAGTGGTGCGATCTCTGCTCACTGCAACCTCCACCTCTCAGGTTCAAGCAATTTCCCTGCCTCAGCCTCCTGAGTAGCTGGGACTACAGGCACATGCAACCAGGCCTGGCTAATTTTTTGTATTTTAGTAGAGATGGGATTTCACCGTGTTGTCCAGGCTGGCCTCAAACTCCTGAGCTCAAGCAATCCGCCTGCCTCGGCCTCCCAAAGTGCTAGGATTACAGGCATGAGCCACTGTGCCTGGCCACCTCTCACACTCTTTATGCAACCTCAGGTCGCCTGTGCCTGGGATAGCTAGCCGGTAGGGTGGAATGACGGGAAGATGCAGAGATCGAAAGAAAAGCGATGAGGAGGCCAGCAGGGGTTGGGGAAGGTGCCACACGGACTCCCTGCAGCCTTGTAAGTTACAGAGAGGCCCCGATTTGCATGGGATGCCAGAACAAAGCAAGGACTAACAAAGTTCCCATAGTCGGCTCGGGGAGAATAATACTGCCCACTTTGAAAAAATCGGGAAGGGAGGCAGCTTTCGGAAACTGCCTAACCCCGGCCTGTGAGGCAAGAGTGAGATCCCTGATGAAATCTTGAGCGTGACCCTAAAACTGTCTTCAGCCTTGAGTCTGGCTGGGACTGCCTGCTGCCCAGCGCTCATGCCTGACTGGGCTGGGGTCCAGCAGGCTCTGAGAGTTGACCGACTCCAGTGTGCACTGGGCTTCCTCTGGTGCCCCCACGGCGGTGGCTCTGGTTCCGTCGGGAGCCCTGGAAGCCGTGGAAGCGTCCATCACCTTGGCCTTGCATCTTAGCTTCTCTTTGAAACACCTCAGCCCAGGAAGAACGTCAGGCTGGCAGCTGCTGTGCGGGGGCCAGGTACAACTTGGGGCGAGAGAAAGACCCCTTCCCGTTTCCCGTCCGCACCTCGGAGCCCTGTCCAACACACGCACCCAACACACACCCTGCACACGCACACCCCGGGATGCAAATGATAACCGCAGAGCCATCACTTGTGAAGCTTGACAGAAAATAATGAGAAACACTAAATCTTTTATAAGGTCAACACTTGCCTTAGCCGAGCAGCTGTCAAACAAGAAAAGAATTTAGCGCTGGAGCCACGAAACTTCCATCGGCTCATTAAACCCAACAGGGCCCGGGCCTGGCGTGGCGGAGGAGACGCGGGGCCTTCCGTTTTGTGTCAGTAATTTGCGGCGGAGGAGGCAGAAGAAACAGCCAGCGCCAAAGGGGCCTGGGGGCTGGCTGGGGAATCGTTAGCGCGCCAGGAGCGGCCTCGGCTCCTAATTGGAAGCATTGGGCATTATCAACGGAGGATTTGCCTCAGTTCCCTGACAGCTCGTGGGCCCAAAATGATCGCCCACTTGTCAGTGTAAAAGACCATTAAAAACAAACCATTTTGATTTAATTGGAGGCGGTGCACCGCGGGGCCAGGTGAGGGGCTCATCAGCCCCGCTCCCCCAAGTTGCTGCCCCCTCTCCCTCTGTGTGATGGGGCTCGGGGGTGGGGTGGGAGAGTGAGCGTGTTTTCCAGACTTTTCGCCTTTCAAAAACTGTCTGAGAAAGGAGTGAATGGGAGACGGAGGGAATTTCACAGCGACAGTGAGGCCGCTTTCAACGGGCTTGTCAACAAAGGCCCTGACAAGCTGAGCCACTGGAGGGGGGGGGGTCCCCGTTTTCTTTCCAGAACCTCCCTTGATGGGAGGTTGCTCAGCTCTTTCTTCTGGAGGGGTCCTGCTGCAGCCTGTCCACCTCCGCTTAGAAATATCAGCACACGGGAGGTCACAGCAGAGCCTGATCTTCAGTGGGGAGGAGGACTTTTTCTTTTTTTATCATGAGGGTTAAGAAGAAGTTAGGGAAGGGATTTTGTGGACAGAGACCCTGCTGAAGTGTCTTTGTGAATGGGACAGCCCTTAGAGATTTGGGGTGGTGTCTCAGCAGGGTTCTCCCCGTGGAGGCCAGGGTGCTGACCATGTCTGGTTGAGAATCCTACGTTGTCTCAGTAGGAAGAGGGCACCTGTATCGATATTAACTTAAACTCCTGGCAGGTCCTCCCACTGGGGCAGGTGCTTCCAAGCACACGGAGCATCTATCTGTGCGCAGAACCTGAGTGCAAGTGGAGTGGAGACTGCCTGGTGCCAGGGCCTGCACATTTCGCATGTTGATTCAGTATCATGTATGCCGTGGGTGCTTGATAAATATTAATTGGTACTTCCAGATCTCAGGTCTATATGTTTGCGTATTAATCTCGCCCCCGTCTCACAACGTGGAGATCTCATTTGTTGCTTTCTGCTTCTCTGACAAGACAACACACGTAGGACCGCACAAGGCTGGGGGGCGTGTTGGGGAAGGGGCGGGGAGGCACGCCGGCTGATTCCTCCATGAGTCTCCGCTGCTCGTTCTGATGAAGGATCGGGCTGGGAGGAGATACCAGATCCCTGGTGAGCATCAAATTCCAGAGCTCCAAATTTTACTGCTGAATTTGGACGATGGGGATTCCTTAATTACTTTCTCTGGAAATTTACCTGACAGTGCTTTCTCAGGTAGCACAAGGTGCTTATCCAGCCACATAGTTCCTCGGTTGACAGTCTTTGATTTTGTGCACGGTTGCAAATTAAGTCCTTTGCTGAGCCGTCCATGCAGTGCCCGTCAGGACTTTATTGCTCATTAATATAGGCTGTTGAACAACTCCTGCGTTACTGCCAGGGAATCTGGGGACACACTCAGATGTTTGGTGTCCTCAGCCCATGGGGATGGAGTGTTCTGCAGCGGGGTTTGGTGGTGTTATTCTCCTTTTATCTTATTGGAATAATGACCAGGAAGGATTTTTTTTCTGGTAATTTTTAAGAAGGAGTAGAACCTTTCTGTGGTTGATGAGGCTAAGCCTGACAAGTCACAAATAGGACTATCAGAGCTAAGTGTCCTCAGCTAAATAGCAAAGATGTTAATGCCATATTCTGGGCATGGGTCTAGGGAAATGTCAGCAGATAGGAGACCTTCAAAAGTCTTGGGGTAACTCTACTTTTAGAGGCACCAGATAAACACCCAACAAATCTTGGTCAGATGGTTGGATGAACAAACAGATGGACAGATGGCTGAGGATGGAGGGATGGATGGATGCATGGATGGTGGATGCATGGATGAATGGGTGGGTGGATGGATGGATGGACAGATGGATAAATGGGTGGGTGGATGATGGATGGATAGATGCATGCATGCATAGATGGATGGATGGATAGATGGATGAGTGGGTCAGGAGCCTGAAGATGAGGCCACAGAGCCCTTAGGAATGCATCCAAGATTCAGGCACCCTGAAGATCTCTGCTTTGTTGAGCTTAAACTCTAAGTGGAAGAAGTGTTTTATTTTCTTCTTGTACCCTGTCTCCTTCCAAATTATTTGAAGGCATCTGGTAGAGTGCATGCAATGTGAAACAAGGTATTTAAGGGCTGGGCACAGTGGCTCACTCCTGTAATCCTAACACTTTAAGAGGCTAAGGCAGGTGGATCTCTTGAGCCCAGGAGTTCAAGACCAGACTAAGCAACATGGTAAAACCCCATCTCTACAAAACATACAAAAACATTAGCTGGGTGTGGTGGCATGCACCTGTAGTCCCAACTACTTTGGAGGCTGGGGTGGGAGGATCACCGGAGCCTGGGAGGTCATGGCTGTGGTGAGCCATGATTGTGCCATTGCACTCCAGCCTAGGTGACAGAGTGAGACCCTGTCTCAAAAAAATAAATAAATAATTAGGGTTACATAAAGAATAGTCTGAACAAAAGTGCAGCAACTCCCAGGACTCTCAGGCCCCTGGGTTGAACAGATTCTAACTCTTGCTTAATTTCTGCCACATGAACCCAAATGGAGCACATTCCATCAGGTCGAGCATGTTTTTTTCCATAATAGAAGGGACAACAGCATATTTAATGATTAGGGACACAGGGTTTTGAGTTCCACAGATCTGAGTTCCAATCTTGGTCCTATCGCTTTCCAGCTGTGTGACCAGGAACCTCAGTTTCTCACCTGCAAAGTAAGGGTGATACTACCCATCCCATGGGGTCATTGCCAGGCCCCTGGCATAGTGCCTGGCACACAGAGTAGGCATTCAAGATGTGGTGGCTTGTACTGTTATTTTATTTTATTTTTTGAGACAGAGTTTCGCTGTTGTTACCCAGATTGGGGTGCAATGGCGCAATCTCGGCTCACTGCAACCTCCGCCTTCTGGGTTAAGCAATTCTGCCTCAGCCTCCCGAGTAGCTGGGACTACAGGTGTGCACCACCATGCCCAGCTAATTTTTGTATTTTTAGTAGAGATGCAGTTTCACTTGTTGACCAGGATGGTCTCAATCTCTTGACCTCGTGATCCACCCGTCTCAGCCTCCCAAAGTGCTGGGATTAGAGGCGTGAGCCACCGTGTACTGTTATTATTACTATCAGTGGTACACGGATCTGACTACAGCTTCTTCCTGAAATTGCCCTCCAGCAGTGAATTTTCAGAGATTCTTGTATTAAGTGATTCAAGTGGCACTGATGGACAGCTTCCATCACAATTTTATTTGGAAATATACAGAAATTTGGTGCAACTTGACAGATCTTCCACGAATGTGGGTAAGGGTAGAGAAGGCAGCATGGACTGGTGCAGACCATGGCACCTGGGTTGTTGCAATGCAGGGTCCCCCTTCCAACATTCAGAACACTGCCTAGGGTTCAGTTGAGACCCTGGTTGTCTATGAAGAAATGGTATCTGACTCTGGGAATTTGCAGGGCTGTCATGTGGAAGGGAGAGAAGGTGATTCCATGGGGCTCCAGAAGCAAGAAACACATGAGGAGGTGGAAGGTAGAAGGCAGATTTCCACTGCACTTGAAAGAGAGCTTGCTGTGGACTGAATGCGTCCTCCCAAAATCTGCACACGGTGTTTTGTTTGTTTGTTTGTTTGTAGAGACGGAGTCTCATTAAGTTGCCCAGGGTGGTCTTGAACTCCTGGCCTCAAACAATCCTCCCACCTCAGCCTTGCAAAGTGCTGGGATTACAAGCAGGAGACACCAAGCTCTGGCAACAACCCACGTATGTGAGTCCCTGACCCTCATATGTGAATCACCCGCATATGTGATGCCATTGGAGATGGGGCTTTGGGGCAGGTGATTAGGTTTAAATGGGGTCATGAGGGTGGGGACCCACGATGGGATTAGTGTCCTTGTAAGAAGAGACAACAGAATGTGTGCTTCCTGTCTCTCTTCATCAAGTGAGAACTTGGTGAGAAGGTGCCTTGGCCATAAGCCAGGAAGAAGGCCCTCACCAGAACTTGATCATGCTGGCACCCTGACCTTGGACTCGCCTCAGATCGAGGAGTAATAAACATCAGTTGTTCAAACTCCACAGTCTATGGAATTTTGTTAGAGCGGCCTGAGCTAAGAGAGGAGTTTATAACCCTTAGGGCTGTTTAACAGACAGAGGCTGTCTCCAACTGCACATTTCCCTTCGAAAGCACCATCATGCCTCATGTCAGATATAGGAAAACACATCCACCTACCACAGTAAACACATAACTGTATTTTGAACATAACTGTAAGAGTGGAGTTGACACTGATCCTGGAAGCTGGGGCAGGTGGCTTCTGAAAATGCAGGTTTGGTGGCCACCCCAGACCCACTAGATCAGAGTCCTGGGGGGCCCTGGACTCTGCATTTTTTTTTTTTTTTTTTTTTTTTGAGATGGAGTCTTGCTCTGTCACTCAGGCTGGAGTACAGTGGCACAATCTTGGCTCACTGCAACCTCGACCTCCCAGTTTCAAGCGATTCTCCTGCCTCAGCCTCCTGAGTAGCTGGGAGTACAGGCACACACCACCCTGCCCAGCTAATTTTTGTATTTTTGCTAGAGACGGGGTTTCACCATGTTGACCAGGCTGGTCTTGAACTCCTGACCTCAAGTGATCCTCCCGCCTTGGCCTCCCAAATTGCTTGGATTTCGGGCATGAGCCACCACACTCTGCATTTTAAACGTCTCCTCAGAGGACCCTAAGGCACAGCCAAGTTTGTGAATAACTCATGTACAGGAGCAGCTTCCAGGGCGTCGTCCCTCTCAGAGGCCCTGTTGCTCCATGACCCTCCCCGGGCCAGGCCTGTGCCACGCGCTTCACATGCATGATTGCACCTGGTCCTTTCTGTTACTGTCCCTGCTTCACAGATGCATACCCAGGGCAGGCGTGAGGCAGGCTGGGGCCTGGAGCCGTTCTGCGTGGCTGCCCAGTCTGCAGACACAGCCCTCTTGCTAGGCTCCGCATCAGTCTTCCACTTTTAATACAGCAAGCCTGAATATGGGATCAGCCGCCTATTTCCTTTTTGGCCTTGGGGCCAAACTGCAATTTAAAAGATGCCTGAGGTTTTATCAAGATCTAGAGGCTTTGGGGGCAGTGGGAAGTTTGGTTTATTGCCAGGGCTTAAATCAGCCAGCTCAGGCCTGGCCATGACACTCTGGACACCCATAAAATCCAACATCCCCGATCGCCCTGCACTTTCCCTCCCAGGCCCTGCATTTAGACCCCGACTGGCCCCTGACCTCAGTTGCAGGTCTTTAGTATTTATCTGCTCTTTCAGGGCCTGAGGCTTGGACGCAGCCAGCCAGAGCCCAGGTCCCCACTTGGCCACATGCTAGCTATTAACCTCAGCATGTGACTTTAAGCTTCGGAGCCTTAGCCTCCTCGCCTCGGAGACAGAGTGACTCACTGCTACCATGTGGGGTTATTGAGAGTACGGATGTGAAATGGGATAACTCACAAAAGCACCTAGACTTGGACTGGGCACGGTGGCTTATGCCCGTAATCCCAGCACTTCGGGAGGCCAAGGCAGGCGGATCACTTGAGGCCAGGAGATAGAGACCAGCCTTGCCAACATGGCAAAACCCCGTCTCTGCTAATTTTTGAAAATACAAAAATTAGCAGGGTGTGGTGGCACGTGCCTGCAATCCCAGCTACTCAGGGAGGCTGAGGCAGAAGATTGCTTGAACCTGGGAGGCAGAGGTTGCAGTGAGCTGAGACTGTGAAACTGCACTCCAGCCTGGGCAACAGTGAGACTCTGTCTCAAAAAAATACAATAAAATACAGTTGAAAAAAAAAAAAGCACCTGGGCTGGCACCCAAGAAGGACTGAGGATGTGTGAGCTGTCGATGTTATCACTGACGCTGTCTGGGAACTCTATCTTTAGGATAACTTCTCCCCTCTACTCTCCCAGCCATTGGACTGTGGTCAAACCGCCCACATTTATTTTTTTTCACCACCCTAAGGCATCTTTTCCTAGGACTTCTTTGAGGAGAGGAGGGGAAGAAGACAGAGTCGGTTTTCAAAAAAACCTCCCCATTGTCTTACTTTCCCCTACCCTAAGTGTGTTCACTGGTGCCCATGTACTTTGCATCTCTGAGGGTAACAAGTCAGGCTGTGTTTGCAGTCTTGAGCCATTTTACTGGCACTTTTGCCAGAATTCTGTTTGAATGAACTCAGGGAATCATTTTATGCTGTTTATGGGCAAGAGCCTGCTGGCCCCGTGTCTGGTAGCCTCATGTCAGATGGCGTTGGGTCCCCACCCCACCAACCTCACAGGGGCTGGAGGATGGAGGCTGACAAGTGGGGACACTCAGAAACCAGAAGGAGCCTGGGCAACATAGTGAGACCCTCTCTCTACAAAAAAAAATTTAAAGATTAGCTGCACGCCTATAGTCCCAGCTACTTAGGAGGCTGGGATGGGAGGATCACTTGAAGCTAGGAGGTGGAGGCTGCAGTGAGCCATGACTGTACCATTGCACCCGAGCCCGGGCAACAGAGTGAGACCCTGTCTCAAAAACAAAACAAAAAAGCTTCAAGGGAGACGTTGAGGAAGATGGTCCTCCCCAAATTCCTTCCCAAGCCAGTGGGATTCTTTCTAGCTCATTGGAGATTTGTTCTCCTGGGGATGAGCTAGAATCTGAAGAAGAAATTGGGGACCCCCAAATTCCATCAACTCCCAAAATTCAACATGAGACTCTTGCTATCTCTAGAAATTAGAAGGGTGTAGCTGATGCCCAAACCAGCTGTCTTACTCATTTATTCTGGTTGATTTTCAACAAAATAGTGAAATATTTTTGCATATAGTCAGGGAGAAGAATCTTCTGGATTAGACTGAAAAGCCTCTGGAGCGGGAAGGATGAAGGGGGCACCAGGCTGGGGGTTCCCAGGTTGCAGGATTGGTCCTGTTGGAAGTGTCAGCTTCGGTCACCCCTTCACTGCTGGCCTCTCTAGGCCCCACCATGGACATCCCAGACTCTGAGTGCTGCTCTAGGAACCTGGCCACTATTCCTCCATCACTCCCCACATACACACATCCCTCCCTTTCTCTCAATCTGCCCCAGACCTTCAGCTCTGGCTATTCGTGACTTGCCAGTATTTGAGCAGCAATGTCACCTCCCGAGCAGATGCCTAAGAATTCTATACCTCTGAGGTGCCAGATCATGTTAAACCAAGTAAGCTCCTGCTTCTTTTTTTCCTTTGAGACAGTCTTGCTCTGTCACCCAGGCTGGAGTACAGTGGCACAATCTCTGCTCTCTGCAATCTTCACCTCCGAGGCTGAAGTGACTCTTCTGGCTCAGCCCCCTGAGTAGCCGGGATTACAGGTGCCTGCCATCATGCCCAGCTAATTCTTGCGTTTTTAGTAGCGACAGGGTTTCACCATGTTAACCAGGCTGGTCTCAAGCTCCTGACCTCAAGTGATCCACCCACCTTGGCCTCCCAAAGTGCTGGGATTACAGGTGTGAGCCACTGCCAAGCTCCTGCTTTCATCCCTGCAGCAAGTCAACTCGTCTGCATACTGATCCGTGTATAATGGGGGGTGTCTGTATTTAGAGGGAAGTGTCAACCCCATCAGGGCTTCTGAATTATCCTTCCTATTGCCGTGTTTCCGCGTGTGACACATTCCGTTCCTGCACTTGGTGCCCTACACGGTGACATAGGACGATTCTTATTCTGATGCAAGGAAGCGACAGGATTCTTAAAATACATCACTGGTGTAGAGACCCTCGGGAGGGGCAGTAGATCTGGCACCTGTCCTTCCTGGGGTCAGATACACCTTGCGGAGTTCAGCCCATCCTCATTTTAAGCAGGCAAGCCTGGTGGAGAGGCAGAGGTGGCGGGTGGACAGGCTAGGAGCCCGCTTGGGGGTTTAGCAGAGAGTTAACTTCTCGGCCAGCTCTGATTTGTAAGAGAGCTTAAAGGTGGGAAAGAAAATCCTTTGCTTAGATTCAGCAGCTTTCACTAATCAGCTGCATCTCTGGGTGTCACTGCTTGGCTGGCTGCTGAGATAGATTTTTTTCCCTCCATCTCCTGTTCTATTAGGGAGCCAGGGGCCCAGGAGACCTGAGGCAGGGTTAGTCTTCCACGAACAGAGGAGCCTGATCCCAGCGTTCAGAGCAGAAGAGCTTGTAAATCAAACTGTTAGCTTAATAGCTTGGGCCATTATTCTAAAGCAGTGGGGCTGAAACCAAAAGCCAAATGAAAATATAGTCAATTTGTTCATACTTTAGTGACTGAACGACTATGTAATGTTGGTGGGTATTGTCGGTGCAGAGAGACGAGAACTGTGGGGGGAGAGGAGGGTGGGAGGAGGACGTGGAGAGTCCCCCCTCCCATGCTTGGGCAAGCCTCCTTCTAAAATTGATGTTGGGTCTCTAATTACAACGTAGACTTGTTATAATAAAGATCCAGGCTCTGGAAGTCAGAAGGCTTCACCACTGGGGCACAGCGCTGACCTTCATGCCTGAGGGAAGCTGAGCAAGCAAAGCCGGGCTTGGCCAGCAGCATGCCAGCGTTTGGTGAGACATCAGGAAGAACTGAGCTCAAAGCAGGGGTATGAACACTGGGAAGAACACCTGGGGAAGAACGCAGGCTCTCCATCTTTCAAAAACATTTTTTAAAAAAAATAGCCTTACTGGGCCGGACGTGTTGGCTCACGCCTATAATCCCAGCACTTTAGGAGGCCAAGGCAGGTGGATCACCTCAGGTCAGGAGTTTGAGACTATCCTGGCCAGCATGGTGAAACCCCATCTCTACTAACAATACAAAGATTAGCCAGGCGTTGTGGTGTGCACCTGTAGTCTCGGCTGCTCAGAAGGCTGAGGCAGGAGAATCATTGAACCCAGGAGGCAGAGGTTTCAGTGAGCCGAGATCGCACCACTGCACTCCAGCCTGGGCAACAAGAGTGAAACTCCATCTCAAAAAAAAAGCCTTACTGGTTTTGGAAAAGCTACATCTACTTGTTGAAAAAAATGCAAACTATACAGAAAAGAGCATCAGAGCAAGTAAAATCAGCTGCAACCTCACCCTGGCAAAGACCAGCACTGTCCCTCCTTCCAAACGTCTGTATGCCTCGTGCAGACGCTTGGAGTTGCTCGGGTGCATCTATCCAGACAGGTCCCGTGGCACAGACTCTTGCCCAACAATCTGTATTAAAGTGCCAGTAAGTACAGATCAAAGCCATGGTTTTCAGGGCTGCATAGTATCTCACTGTGTAAACCTCCTAACGTGTACGTGAGCCATCTCTTTGCCAATGGCATCCAGTCTTTCTCTACTGTCATTGGCCATATGCTTTTGGGGGCACTCACTCTCTGTCTTTGGGCAGAAGAATATACCGTCTGCTTGGCGTGGCCTTCCAACGAACACGTAGGTGGCCGTGCACGGTGGCTGGTTGAGAACCGGAGGAAGTGCTGTTAGCCAGGACTCCAGGGAGGGCCGCTTAGGCAAGCAGGGGCACTTGGAGAGCCCTGAGGAGGTTTCTGCAGAAGGCATGGGAACAGGGTGGGCCGGCCCACACAGGGTTACGTTCAGTGGGGCTGTGGTTATGGGAGTGGCCTCCACCTCTCAAGCAAGGTTGGTGTCTCTGGACCATTTCAGGCTACGAACATGGGGCCCCTGGGAACACCCGGTGACACCTAGGGCAGAGCTTTTCCAGACTTCTCGACCCAGACTTCTCGACCCAGACGTCCAGCTCTGCACAACTGCCTGTGTGTCGGTCTGTCTGTCCACGTCACCCCATGCCAGCGGCCAGCAGCCCCAAGGCGGCAGTCACACCCGAATCTGGCCTGTTTGTCAGCATAGCGTCAGTGTGGGGACAGGGCCTGGCGTGAAGGTGCATGTGGAAAAGATTTGTGAATGAGTAGGTGAATGAATGAATGAACACAAACATCCTCATGGCAGCTGCCACTTACAGGCAGTTGATATGGACCAGGTGTTCGGCTAAGTGTGGTTCACACACGTCCTCTCCAGATCCTCCCAGCAGCCCTGCCAGGGGAGCATTTGTTAGCCCATTTTACAGAAGAGGAAGTGGGTATCAGACAGGTCAAGACACCTGACAGGTAGGTGTGACGGGGTTGCCACTTGACCATGTCTGGCTGTCCCTAGAGTCATGCGTGCCCACAGACATACCACACTGCTCCCTGCTGGCCTTGCTGTCTGCCCTGCAGACCCAGAACACCTGGCCAGAGGTCAAGAGAGCATCCCTATCCCCCCAGGGCAGGGGGGCATCAGCCCCAGCCCAGCGACGCCTCCACTCGGGCATGGGTGACAATGAGTCCATGTTCCATCCCCAAAATGGGAACCTGAGGAAGGATCTGAGCTGTTCCCCCTGCTGGCTCACTCTGGGTGTGGAATCTGCACCTCCAAGAGCCCCCATCCCCTCCCACATGGCTTCTGGGCCAATGAACTGGGAAACACAGAATCTTGGATTGGAAGGGACCCTCAAGCACTAGTCCCTGGCTGGGTGCGGTGGCTCACATCTGTAATCCCAGCTCTTGGGAGCCCTAGGCGGGCGGATCACGAGGTCAGGAGATGGAGACCATCCTGGTTAACATGGTGAAACCCTGTCTCTCCCAAAAATACGCATAAAAAAATTAGCTGGCCATGGTGACATGCACCTGTAGTCCCTGCTACTTGAGAGGCTGAGGCAGGAACCCAGAAGGCGGGGGTTGCTCTGAGCCAAAATCATACCACTGCACTCAAGCCTGGTGAAAGGGCGAGACTCCATTTCAAAGAGAGAGCGAAAAAAGAACTAGTCCTACCCACTCATTTTCAGAAGAGGAAACTGAGGCCTGGCAAGCCCAGGCATAGCTGTTCTGGCAGGAGGGCCCCTCATGGCTGCTGGCTGAGTCCTACCTGGGCCCCGGACATCCGTGGCAGTTGCTGGTGGTACAGACCAGAAAGAAAGCATCTCTGTACTGCCCTGCCTGGAAGGAACGCATGGTGGGGGATGTGGCCTCTTCCCTCCTTGGTCCTTCTCCTCTCTCGACCCTGTAAGTGGCCCGGGTCATCAGGGCGGGGGTCTGGGCAGCCCCTCTGGCAGGGCAGCCCCCTCGTGGCTGGCGGGGTCGTGCGGCAGCCGCGCCCTGCCTGCTGCTTTTCTGTGTGAAAGGTGTTTAATTATTTCTGACAGAGTTCAGCGTCGACATCTGTCCGTGAGCGGGGGGAGTCCATTTAGGTTATCCATCACTGTGACAGGTTCAACTTTTTTGGAAGCGCTTTTCCCTTCATAATGGGGCTGGGGTGGGGGTGGCAGATCAGCAGCAACGCCAGGCACAGACAAAGGCCGTCCCGGGGCTTCACGCACCACAGACACTGCAGACAGCAGCTCCCGGTGGGGAGTAGCCCTGGCCGCCCGCCCGAACCTCTGAGTCCAGGCCCGGTTGGTGGCTGCTGGGATGGTGGGTGCTTGGGCGCTTGGTTTGGGAAGCGGAGAAAAGTGAGGGGGGAGTTTCATCCCGTCTGTAACAGGTTTTTCAATTCTTCTGTCATTCTGGGCTGTACTGGCGTTTCGGTCTCTCATCTCCTTATTCATTCATTCCACAGATGTATTTACTGACCCCCCCACTCCATGCCAGGCACCCTGCGGGGCTCTGGGGACAAGGTGTGGAATGGATAGGCGTGGTTCTGGGGGGCTCACATTTTATTGAGCGAGATGAAAACATTGCCCAGATAATTAATTGCAGAGTTAAGTGGTGTGAAGGGGAAGAAAGGATCCCTTTGGTGGTGAGAATGGGGACCTCTGGGTGGGGCCTGGAGGTGAGGGAAGGGGTCCTCAGGAGGCCCTGGGGCTGGGAAGCCCCAGATTGGACCCAGGAAGCCCCAGATTGGACCCAGACTCCACTTCTGACCTCTCCGAGCCTCAGTTTCCACATCAGTAGAAGGGGGACATGTTATCTCTAAGATGAGGCAGGCCGAGCCCCGGGTGCATTCTAATGGCTCAGTAAATACTTTTTGCTAATGTTACTTCCTGACAAGGAGGGGACTGCATGTGACACCCCTAACAGCAGCACCTGTGGGTCTCCGGGTCTCTGCTGGGTTGGACAGGGTGGCATCCTAGGATGCACGTCGCACAAGCCCTCGTTTCCCTTGGCCCCAGGTTTCTGGCCAATGGGATAGGGTGACAGCTGCAGCTTTAACTGCCAGGATCCCGCAAATATCCTCAGAAAGGGGGAAAAGCCCTGGATAGATACTGTGACTTGCATTTTTACTTTCTTTCTCATTATTTTGCTGGCCCAATACGTCCTGTGTATCGGCTTGGGCCCTGCCATCAGACACACCTGGGTTCCAGGCCTGGCCATTCTGTGGCTAAGGAAGGTGCTCCCCCTCGGCCTCTCATCTGCAAAATCCGCTCAGGAGCTTGTTCTGAGGATGAAATGAAGTAACATGCACACATGACCTCACACAGTGCCTGCACCGAACAGGAGGCCGTCACTCCTGGTTTGCTATCGTCCATAACCGTATTTCAGAACGATAGTCTCAAGACTGGCAGACCTTGAGTGGTCAAATCCCCTTCTTGAAAATGGAAACTCATTCTATGTGTGTTTAGCTCCTACTCCGGGCCAGGCACGGTGGGACACAGGTGAGTGAGATGGGCACTCCCAGAGCAGGTGCAGCAGTGTTACCGAGAGCCCTTTCCTTGCTCTGCTGGGGAGAGACCACCTGAGCCTCCCATGTCCATAGTCTTGGGCTGTAAATCAGAGAGGAGGGGGCTAAGTGTGATGGCCTGAAGCAGAGTGCTGCAGAGGTCAGCCCATGCCAGTGGAACGCTGGGTCCTGGTCCCTCCTCAGGCAGCATCCCCACGGACTGCAGGGATTCTCAGAGAGAAAAGAGCAGGGAGGTGGCCAGGCATGGTGACTTACACCTGTAATCCCAGCACTTTGGGAGGCCCAGGCAGGAGGATCACTTGAGCCCAGGAGTTCGAGATCAGCCTGTCCAACATGGCGAAACCTCATCTCTGCAAAAAATACAAAAATTAGCTGGACATGGTCGTGCAAGCCTGTGGTCCCAGCTACTTGAGAGGCTGAGGCAGGAGGATCACCTGAGCCCGGGAAGTTGAGGCTGCAGTGAACGTGATTGCACCACTGCATTCCAGCCTGGGTAACAGAGTGAGACTCTGCCTTAAAAAAAAAAAAAAAAAAAAAAAAAAAAAGGCAGGGAGGAAAGGCCGCAGCCAGAGCCAGGATGGAGGCTGTGGATGGAATCTGCTGAGTGTGAGAGAGAGCAAGGGACGCGGAGCAACGTGGTTGGAAAAGGCAGAGAAGCTAGAGATGAGTTATGCTGTGAGAGGGCCGGAGGTGTGAGAGGAGCTGCGGTGACTCCTGCTACCTCCCAGACGTGCTCAGCCCTGTTCCTCCCTTGACGTCTGCTGTGCACGGAGGTGGCGTGTTGACGGGCGCCAGGGCGCATGGTCACTGACATATGCTGGCAGAGGCCACTTGGGCAGGACATGAGAGGCCGCATCAAGGCGGGCAGAGAAGGTTTCTCCAGTGAAGCTCTACAGCCTGTTCGTGTGCATTAGGCTCAGAAAGGCACCGGCCCCTTCATTGTTTAAATTGCAGTTTAACGCGGCACAGCAGCCAGGCCTGGCTGGCTGGGAACATTGCTTTGTGCAGCTGTCTTCCTGGGGCTGGGCAAGTGCCTTGTGGCCTCCTAGAAAGGCTCCCTCTGCCTGAGCTGGGCACATAAGGCTTCCCTGGTCCTGTCCTGAAGCCAGTGTTCCCAAATCTTCCATTTCCCTTTCTCCGTACAGTGTCCCCGGCTCTTCCATTGCTCTTTCCCTGCCAAATGCTGCCGAAGATGAATCCCTGTCTGGGTGCTACAGGGCTACATGGCTGAGTGAACACCAGCTGAGTTCTGAGGCCAGGACGTGGCCCATTCCCTGGTTCCTTATCTAGGTCCATCTGGGTACATGTCATGCACTTTCCTCAGCCCATGGTAGACCTTTGCTCCTCTCTCCCTGGGGACATCACTTTGTGGGAAGTTCATGCTGGTTGGCATGCATCTGTCTTGCACCCCAAAATTCCCAGCACAGGATCTGATGCATCAACTACCCCTTCCCTGGAGGGAGATTTGGCACAGACAGCCCTTGCCCGACATGGACAGGCTCCAACCCTGGTGAACAGCCTCTGCCCCAAATGGACAGCTCCTGCCCCAGGAAGATGGCCTCTGCCTTAGATGGACAGTGACGCAGCCTCTGCCCCCACATAGTCCGGGTTCAGCTCAAAACTCTGCCACTCCACAGCATCTACCATGTTTCCCGTCCATCAAATCGGCTGGGTAGCAGCAGCTGCCCCATCAGTGAATGTGGAAAGTCACGGAGATGATACACATGGGCTCAGCTCCAGGCCTTAGGAAGTGCTTGAGAAACATTAGCTCTTGCTATTGCTAATTGATGGTGAGAAACCCACAGAACTTAGAGACCACAGGTAAAGGCCTGGCAAGGTGAGTGGCAGCCAGCACAGTGCAGGGAGGGACATGGATGAAGGTGACACTGACCTTCTGGAAGTGAGGCATGTGCCAGAGGGTGTCCAGCTTCACAGGTGGCTTGTACTTCCTCAGCTGACTGCTCCGGGTCTCATACAGCTTCCCAAGGATCACCTGCAGGCCAGGGAGAGGCAAAGGTGGGATGGTCGCCTGGCTACTTAGAGAAGCCTGTGCTGAAGGGGAGCAGAGACAGAGGGCTGTGATTCTTGGTGTGGCAAGATCCTGGGTCACTTTCCTTCTGGCCCCAGCCCTTCTCTAGGGCTATTTCACAGTACCTGCCTCCGTGGTCCTGTCTCTGGCCACAGCTCAGAAGACTGGGACTCCAGGACACCCAGAACATTCCAGTCTCTGGAACACATGGGATTCCTGCGTGCAGCCACCCCAAGGGCATGGATAGTGTCTCAGTCATCCTTGAACTTGTCCTCCATGGCTAATGCAGTCCCAGTGTGTCCTAGGGACTCCACAGTGTTTGAATGAAGAAATGCACAATTCAAGGGGTTACTGCCTCTTAGAGCAGTCCTCCACAGCCTGCTCATGCAGGAGGAATGAGAGCTTCTGTGGGGGACTGAGGGACCCCCAACCATGGTAGTTCTGCAGGTGGGATTTCAGAGGCACAGTGGAAGCCCCTCTGCTGCTGACCTGCATGCCTGTGCCCACTACCACGTGGCAGCAAGTCCACAGTGAAAGCCCTGTAGCTCATAAGGTCTGTTCTGGACTGACCCAAACGTCATATGTTGAAG
This sequence comes from Callithrix jacchus, assembly GCF_049354715.1. NCBI lineage: Eukaryota > Metazoa > Chordata > Mammalia > Primates > Cebidae > Callithrix > Callithrix jacchus. The sequence goes on along the minus strand of NC_133502.1, from coordinate 181,121,086 downwards.
CCCTAACCTCCCCTGCGTCTGTATTTGGAGACGGGGCCAGAAGAGGTAATTAAAGCTAAACGAAGTCCTAAAGGTGGGCCCTGATGTGACAGGACTGGTGCCCTGGTACGAAGAGGATGAGAGACCAGAGCTGTCCCCACCATGTGGGGACATGGTGAGGAGGCGCCCGTCTACAAGCCAGGAAGAGAGGCCCCAGGAGGAACCAACCCGTGAGCACCTTGGACTTGGACATCCAGCCTCCAAAACTGTGAGAAAATAAATTTCTATTGTTTAAGCCCCCCAGCCAGTGGTATTTGTTATAGCAGCCAGAGCAGACTAAGACAGGGTTCAAGGCCTCCAACTTCAGAATTGCTGGGAAAGGGGGCTGGACTCAGCATTGTCAATGTGCTCCCCAGGGAATTTCAGAGCAGAGTCAAGCCTGACAGCCACCTCCTTAGCCTATGGCTGTGATCCTTGTCCAAATCCAGAAATCCGCTGGGGCTTTCACAGGTCAGCCCCACCTTTATGCTAGAGCAAAGAGTAGGGACCCCATCTGGGGAGTTGATGAGACGGGCGAGGCAGGAGAGGATGCTAGTCCCCAAGGGAGCCAGAGAGGATGTGTCACTGCAGGAGGGGTGTGAAGACTAGACACAGGATGGAGCGGGAGAGCATCTTCATGATGTCCAGATCCACGGGGCTGGCTCACTGCGCAGCAAGGACATGACTCAACAGCTTACAGTTACTGAGTGCCTGCCTGAGGTTCTTACCATTCATTCATTCATTCTTACCAGCACTCACTCATTCATTCATCAACAAGTTTCCATTGGGCATTCACCTGCCAGACGTTGTTTTAGGGGCTGGGGACACATCACTGAATACAGTCTTTGTCCTCTTGGAGCTAACGAAATGTCAGGTGGTGAGAAGTGCTTAACAACGACAACTGAAGCCAGGTAAGAGGTCGCAGGATGGCAGAGAGGAGATGGTGTTTTAGGGACGACTGGGGAAGGCCCCTTGGTAAGGTGACATTCAAGGAGAGGATGGAGGTGGTGGACGTCTGGGAGGAGCTTTCCTGGAAGGGAGCAGCAAGTGCAAAGGCCCTGGGGTAGGAGTCTCCTGGGATGGGAGCATTCTGGGTGCATTGGAGAAACACGGAGGTGGGTGGGGGACAGTGGGACCTGTGTGGGAGAGGCAGCCAGACCAGGGGGCCTTAGAGCACAGTAGTCTTAGGCTCTGTTCTGGATTCCTTCAGAAGCCTCTGGAAGGCAGAGTAGTGACATGATCCCACTTGGGCTTTGAAAGGCTCCCCCCGTGGGCTGCAGAGGGCAGAGCCAGGGAACCATGTGGATGCTGAGCACACAGGTGGGGGCAACTCAACAGCCAAGGTGAGTGATAGGAGGGGTGGAGTCCAGTGAAGTTGGGGTCAGCTGCTGGCTTTGCTGAGGCCTCAGAAATAGGGCCTGGGACACGGGGAAACCAGGTGTGTTTTTGGCCTTCACAGCCGGAAACCACGAGAGGTGCCACTGAGATGGGAAGTATGTGGTTGGGGGTGGGTTTGGAAGTGGGACTTGGTGGCTTGAGATGTGTGAGGGGCGGGACACAGGCGGCCGGGGATGGGCTGGAGGCCCTGGTCTGGGAGTCATCAGTGTTGGCTGCAGCCAGAGGCACAGAGCTGGTTCAGAGCAGTCCTGGGGGACTGTCAAGGACAGAGGCCTGGCAGGGAACCCTGGGGCCCTCAAGGCTGCCAAGTCCTTTGTTCCCGGGCTCAGCTGGGAGGGGCCTGTGCATGAGCTCACAGGGTCTCAGGTCTCCTTTGTGTACTTTGTCTTAAATCGGGATTCCAAACTGTAGACGTTTCAGGCCCAACAAAACACGGGTCTGCCCTGGGGTTCACCAGGCTTGTTTCCTCTTTCCCCAGAGTCTTCCAGAGGGGATGCCTGGTAAACCTTCAGCATCACCTCCCCTGGTGTGAAGCACACAGAAGGCACAGTCAGCAAATAAAGACTGAACCAGGTTTAATCGAAGGTGCCACCACCCCAGTAAACCACTTTTATTGATTTATTTTGTTGTATTAATTTTATTGAATGTGTCTGTGGATCACTTACAAGTCCCCCCTTTTTTTGGAGATGGAGTCCTCTGTCGCCCAGGTTGGAGTGTAGTGGAGCAATCTCGGCTCACTGCAGCCTCCACCTCCCGGGTTCAAGCGATTCTCCTGCTTCAGCCTCCCGAGTAGCTGGGATCATAGACGCGCACCACCACACCTGGCTAATTTTTGTATTTTTAATAGAGGTGGGGTTTCACCATGTTGGCCAGGCTGGTCTCAAACTCCTGGCCTCAGGTGATCCACTGGCCTTGGCCTCCCAAATGCTGGGATTTCAAGCATGAGCCGTCATGCCCAGCCATATCTAGAAGGTTTTGAAACTATCTTTGAACTAAAGCAGAGAGGCTGCCTAGTCAGGGGTTATGGAGCCTGGCTTCGGAATTGAGGCAGGCAATATGTCAGCTTTCTGAGCCTCGGCTCCCTCTGGAAATAGGATGCGGATGCCCACGGAGCAGGGTTCTCGCAGGGTTTGCTGAGTTCAGCTCTGAGCAGGATGGTGGCCAAGATGATTGCTCACTCATTGGTAGCTATTGTCACGAATTTCATCTGGGTCCTCACCACCCAAATCAGGACATACCCAGATGCTTACAGGCTTAAGGAGGACCCCTAGGTCTGTGGCAGTGGGGAAGTGGCCTTGCAAACTGACCATCTAAGCAAGGCTGGTAAGTTGTCTATCAACCCCAGACCATAGCCTCCCAGCGTTCGGTGGGTTTGTAGCCATTTGTAGGACAATAGAGCAGCTACAGGGAATCTTGGAGCAACATTACAAGGGTGGTACAAGTGTCTTCTGAGTCCCTGCTCCGTGCTAAGTGATGGAATTCACAATACCTCCAAATCTGCCACCTTGGCATCCTGAAAACGGGCAGAACTAGGATGGTCTGTTTCACAACCCCTGCCCTTCTCCCCTCAAGCAGGTTATGAGACCCTCATTCGAGAGGTGCCGCCCCAAACGTACAAGTAAAGAACATCCTGAAAACTGAACAGCCCTTGCGAACTTTCCCCCAGTTTTTCACCATAAAATCACATGATTCATCCAATTCTGTTGCTCCACAACTATCCTATTCTCTTCCTCATCAAACCTAGCATAAAAATAATGTGTTTGGCCCGGCACCGTGGCTCATGCCTGTAATCCCAGCACTTTGGGAAGCCAAGGTGGGCACATCATCTGAGGTCGGGAGTTCGAGACCAGCCTGGCCAACATGGTGAAACCCTGTCTCTACTAAAAATGCAAAATTAGCCGGGTGTGGTGGCGCATGCCTGTAATCCCAGCTGCTTGGGAGGCTCAGGCAGGAGAATTGCCACTGCACTCCAGCCTGGGCAACAAGAGCAAAACTCCATCTCAAAATATATCTATATCTATATCTATATCTATATCTATATCTATATCTATATGCATGTAACCATTTCTTTGGGTCTTCATTTCCTTACGGAGGCTAACGTGCCATGCAAAACCTAAAAACATTTGAATACTTTTCTCTTGCAAATCAGTCTTTTGTGATAGGGCCCTCAGCCATGAGTCTAGGATAGGTAGAAGGAAAGACATTTTCCTCCCCACAGTGACAGTGTAGCGGGCCCTCATTTAATCAGACCCCTTTACACACACAATGCAGAAACCAAGACCCCAACAAAAAGAACTTCACTCAGCCACACCACGTGCAGAGCCGGCGCCTGCTCCAAACCACATGAGCTGTTTTAGGGGGCTCTGCTAGAAAAGGAGGGGCTCTCTCCTAGAGCCGGAAGATGGGATGGGTTTGCCAACACTCAGAGTTGCGTGAAATAGCTGCTAATTAAAACTCCCAGCCCTAAGCAGGGCAAAATGGCTCATGCCTGTAAAACCAGAACTTTGGGAGGCTGAGGTGGATCACCCGGGATCAGGAGTTTGAGACCAGCTTGGCCAACATGGTGAGACCCCGTCTCTGCCAAAAACATAAAATTAGCCAGGCCTGGTGGTGCATGCCTGTAATCCTAGCTACTCAGGGGCAAGGCTTGAACCTGGGAGGTGGAGGTTGCAGCGAGCTGAGATTGCACCATTGCACTCCAGCCTGGGCGACAAGAGCGAAACTCCGTCTCAAAACAAACAAACCAACAAAAACTCCCAGCTCTAATGTGGGACTAGAAAGCAGTTTGTGCTGGTAATGCTCCCCCTGAAACCAGCTATTACCATAGCAAGTGGACTCTTGCTTGAGCCATTAACAAATAAACTAGTCATGGGTTACTCTTAAAATGTTATTACACAATGCCGAGCTCTTTAATGAGCTATCTTCTCTGCAGACTGCTGAGAAGAGCCAGGAGAGGCCTTGGCACCAGCCACACCTGGAAACCCTCGGCCCCCACCCCTTGCGCCTCTCCTGGCCCCTCCTGAGAGTACCAGTGTTTCCAGAAAGACTCCTCTGATCCCCAGGTTGGCCCTAGAACAACACAGGTGCTGTCGCTGAGCCCCAGGCTTTTCCGTAATCAGCAGGAGTGGGACCTGTCTTTCAGGAAAAGCCTGGACTTTCAGGCAGGACACACATCCGTCTGACAGTGTTGGTAAATCACTTAATCTCTCTGAGCCCCAGTTTCCCGTGAAGTAAAACAAACCGAGACGACAGGAGGAGAGACGGACCTCAGGGCATTCTCAGAGAACTAAATGTAAAAACTCAGGGTGCGTGCTGAGCCCAGTCCTCAGCTCAGAGGCTTAGGACCATGCTGGTTGTGATTGTGACAACCAGCCACACTGGAGCCACACCCTCGATGAAGTCTACCAAGCACTATGTGAACACAGAGCGATTCTGATTTTACTGTCAGCAGTCTGGACCTACTGCGGAGGAGGCCAATCTGAGCTCTCCGAAAGTTCGAGTTTCAGAATATTTTAAAGGAAGTAGCATTTTAGTATCTTTTCTTTTGAGACGGAGCCTTGCTATGTGGCCCAAGCTGGAGTGCAGTGGCACAATCTCGGCTCACTGCAACCTCTGCCTCCTGGGTTCAAGCTATTCTCCTGCCTTAGCCTCCCAAGTGTTAGGACCGGCCTTCCCTTCCCCCTACCACAGTCAACTGGAAAAACCCCAACGACAGTGGAAAAGTACTGCCATTAAAGTTTAGCTAGGTTGTAAGACCCCAACCCCCTCCTTCCCTTTTCGCAGCAGGCCTGGAAACACTCCTTTGTTGGGAGATAGCTGATAAGCCGCAAGAAACTCTGCCTGAGAACGAGCACGTCCCCTCTCTCGCTCAACGGCAGTGGAAAAGTACTGACCTCACCCCTTTCCCCTTCCCCCTAACCAACTGCAGTGGAAAATTACTAGCTCCTGCTATATAAGCCACTCAGCCCACCTCCTAGGCGCGGCTACCCACTTCGGTTTGTACAGTGGTGCTTAGTCCGCCCGGAGCTCCTAATAAAGCTTGGACGTTCAATTGGCTTTATTTTTTCTACCATCTGCGCGGCAAGCCTAAAACTACAGCCAGACACCAAGTAGCTGGGATTACAGTCTCCCATCACCATGCCTAGCTAATTTTTGTATTTTTAGTAGAGATGGGGTTTCGCCATGTTGGCCAGGCTGATCTTGAACCAGCTGATCCACCCGCCTTGGCCTCCCGAAGTGTTGGGATTAGAGGCATGAGCCACTGCGCCTGGCCTTGAGTATCTTCAAATGTGTATGACAACACAAACGAAAGGGTAAAGATGGTTTTCCTTCCTTCACTGACCTGAGGTCCACCCCATTGCTAGGGACTCCTATCATCAACAATCGGCAGTGTCTGGACGTACCCAGGACCTCAGCTCAAACTTCCCTGGGCAGGCTCTGCCTTCCCAAGCCTCGACTTCCACACCTGGGAAGGAGGGATTACAATGCCTGCCTTGTGGCTTTACTTAGATAACAAAGTGCTTGTCAAGCTTGGGAGGTGTTTGGAAAGCTGCCTCTTGGTTAATTTGCAATAAAATGTTACAAAGTATAATGTAATGTGTTCTTTATGGCACCCTTTCTGAAGTGAGTTCCTCTTCAACTTTGCCTTATTGGCCTTTTCTCTGTAGATTGTGTGGGCCAGGTGGGGTTAGACTAGAATCTGATTTTGGGTGTGTGAATTTGTGCAGAGGTTTAGGGGGAAGGGTCCCCGTTAAGAATGAGGACACCTGGGTTCTCGTCCCAGCTCAGAGGCACACGGGGCCTATTGGCTGGGAGTCCCCACCCATCTCCTCTATCCTGTGAGCTTACGTAGGGTCTGAACCAGATCATCACCACGATCCTTTCAGCTCTGGATTCTCTGATGCTGTCAGAAGATGCAACCTGATTCCCCCCTACCCCCAACCACCAACACACACACAGTGTCATCTCGATGCTTGCCCCCGGCTGGCCCTGCTCTGTTCTCCACGCCACCAGCTGGCAAGCTGGGAGTGAGGGCTGCGTTTACCTTCTGCTTCTTCTCCAGTTTGATGGCTTTCTGGGCGGCCTTTTGTTCCTGTACCCACAGCTGCAGGTACCGGTGGTGCAGCAGATCGAAGAAGGGTGTTGAAGGCCTGGGGGGAAGAAGTCCAGACAGAGCTTGAGGCCTGGGAAAGACCAGAGGCACCCTCTCCCCACCCCACCCCACCCTGGAGCCTCCTAAACCTCAGGGGCTGCAGGGTGCATCAACCCCAAGACTGTGAAATCCTCTCTCCCAGGCCATAAAAGCCATGAAACAGGTCCCCCATAGAGCCTGGAGTGCTGGGCCTGAGGTGGGGATAGGACTCCTCCTTGCCAAATGTTAGAGGCCTGGTCCTCTGAGCTCTCTTTCTCACTAGGCCTCATCCCTGGGTCCTAACCTTGACCTGCTGAAACCAGTCTTAGCCAAGAGTTCTGCTACATTGATGCCCCAGCCTTCATATCTGATTACCCTTGACAGCTGATCAACTTCCTCATCCGCATCCTTGATAGCCAATGACCTTGGCCTGCCTTTAGCAAGGATCTTCCTGTCCTGACATCTCCTCTTGCTGATTTTCCATCACTGCCCCTGCCCCTCCCTTGGCTCCTCAGCAAAACATCCCCACTTCTGTGGTATCTGGAACTGAACTCAGTTCTATACTGTAGCCTCTTCCTTTTTGGAATAGCATTGAATAAAATGTTTTTACCACCTTTAATTAGTGTCTGGCTCTGGTTCTCATTGACAACGATTTCCAGCCAGGGAGCGCTTACCCAAGGCATCTTGTATGCTCCACCCCTTCCCAACATGAAAATGGACACTAGTATTATTCCCACCGTAGAGATGAGAAGGATAGGATCCCAGAGCAATGCAGGCAACACCGCAAGGCAGACCCGCTCAGCCACAAGCCTCTGCAGCAGCAGGATTTCATGTCCATGAAGCAAATGGCCAACTGCTCCCAGGTGGGGCCTGATCTCTTAACAGGTTGAGAGACTTAATATACAAATGGGCACTGGCCAAACCACAAGTTAAAACAGAACTATGGGCTGGGCATGGTGGCTCATGCCTGTAATCCCAGCACTTTAGGAGGCTGAGGCAGGTGGATCACCTGAGGTCAGGAGTTGGAAACCAGCCTGCCAACATGGTGAAACCCTGTCTCTACTAAAAATACAAAATTAGCCGGGCATGGTGGTATGTGCCTGTAGTCCCAGCTAACTTGGGAGGCTGAGACAGGAGAATTGCTTGAACCTGGGAGGTGAAGGTTGCAGTGAGCCAAGATCACGTCACTGCACTCCAGCCTGGGAAACTCTGTTAAAAAAAAAAAAAGAACTATGAGCCACATCTGCAGCAGCTAGGTCAGGAAACCAGCCCGTTTTGTACAGTAACCAGCCCAGGAAACTGCCTGCTGTGCCAGATTTGTAGGAAGTTAGACTGCGATCTCTACCAACAGTCTAGAAAGCCAAACAAAACCCTTGAAACAGCCAACCCACAATGTCTGGGACTTGGTTGACAATTGCCAGCTCCACTAATTTTTGTACCTGCTTGTAGCTTAGAACAAACCAGAGAAAACTAAATAAGCACCCCTAACCAATCCCATAGGATGCCCCATATATATATATATATATATATATAACAGATATCTAGAATTTGTGATGTATATCATATATATGATACATGTTCATACATTTCTATTTTCAAGAGGAAGAAAATGAAAAGACAAACCAAACTTATTAACTAAGGAGCAACCTAGAATGAGAGAGAGAACGGGGAAGAAGGAAGAGAAAGGAAAGCTCGAACTTGTTGAATGGACTTTGTGTTATAGTTTTGACTTTGGAAACATAAAAAATGGTTTGTTTTTCTAACTGCAAAAGAATTAAAGAGGAAGGGTTAGCATCTACCCCAAATAACAACAGGAGAAAGCAAATGAACCTAATTGTATGTCAAGTTGTGACATAACTACAGATGATTATTTCAAGTAACTATTTATTTATTAATTTATTTGTTGAGGTGGAGTCTTGCTCTGTTGCCCAGGCTGGAGTGCAGTGATGCAATCTCAGTTCACTACAACCTCACCTCCCATGTTCAAGTGATTCTCCCAACTCAGCCTCCCGAGCAGCTGGGATCACAGACACCAGCCACCACAACCAGCTAATTTTTTTGTATTTTCAGCAGAGACAGGGTTTTGCTGTGTTGGCCAGGCTGGTCTCAAACTCCTGACCTCAAGTGATCTGCCCACCTTGGCCTCCCATAGTGCTGGGATTACAGGTGTGAGTCACCATGCCCAGCTTCAAGTGACTTTAAAAGAGATTTGGATAGAATATCCCAAGTGTAATATATCCTGAGGATTAAAAGAACCATGAGGAAATCTGAAGCTGTGTCCTTCTTGCTAATAATAATGTCGATGTTGTTACTTTGAAACTATTATGTATACATTCCAGGATAAAGTAAATTAGTAATTATATAAATGCCAGTAAGAGAAAAAAATACATATATAAAATCAAAGAAGTAGAAAAAAAACCTCTGTAATTTTACATTTGAATTGTAACTAGTACTACTAACTCACTAGTTTTCCTCTTTATAAAAAGTAACATGTTTCCTATTCCTATCTCTGCCCACTGTAAAAGTCTAGAAATGATCATAACTCAGTAGCATTGAGCACCCCTAGTACCCAGACCATGGTCTCTAAGTGCCATTCTCCACTCAAAAGAACCAGGGCTCGCTGGAGAAATGGCTGATCTCTGTGGCCAGGAAGTCCCCATGCCAGAAGCAAGAAGACTGTCAGAGGCTACAGGGGACATGGTAATGGACCACAAGGACCAGCCCAAATTGGCCAAAGACAGGACGATTTGAGCATTGGACAGAATAATGATGGCTGTGAGTTGAAATCCATCATATAGCACTCTCTATATGACATATGGATATATATATGCATAATTCTGGTGGGGAAAAAAGGAAAACCTCTTTGTGCAGTTTGGAGGTTGCTAGGCCACAGAATCATTATTCTGAAAATAAATAACAGAGCATTTCCTTGCCTTTCCTGTACAAACTGCATCTCAGGGTAATCAATAAGCAATAAGGAAAAGTTCTTTATAGAAAAACCAGAGCTCATAAATGCAGGAGGCATGACAGAATTAGTGGGGAAATCACCGTTTTGCAACTCCTAATGAAATAATGGATCTAGGGGACATTCATCTGTGGCTGCTAAAATGATTAGGTGGAGGCCGATGGGGAGCTTCACAACAGATGGGTCATGCTGCAGCAGCTGAACCCAATGACCAGCCCTTTAAATGATCATCATTTTATTATTGCAGTAAATACACACAACATAAATTTTATCCTGATTATCAATCTTGACATAATGGACAGTGACAAATAGTCACTGTGCTGGAAGTGATATGCTAGGAGGTATGCTGAACTGCATATCAAATATGTTTGGGGAAAAAAAAAGTGAACTGGAAGGCAATCAAGCTTCTAGACCAGCATTGTCAAATTTACTTATTTTTCTTTCTTTTTGAGATGGAGTCTCGCTCTGTCGCCCAGGCTGGAGTGTGGCAGTGCAATCCCGGCTCACTGCAACATCCACCTCCCTGGTTCAAATGACTCTCCTGCCTCAGCCTCCCAAATCTGGGACTACAGGCAGCAGCCACCATGCCTAGCTAATTTTTTTTTTTTTTTGAGATGGAGTTTCGCTCTTGTTACCTAGGCTGGAGTGCAATGGCACAATCTCAGCTCACCGCAACCTCCACCTCCTCAGGCAATTCTCCTCCCTCAGCCTCCTGAGTAGCTGGGACTACAGGCGTGCACCACCACGCCCAGCTAATTTTTTGTATTTTTGGTAGAGACGGGGTTTCACCGTGTTGACCAGGATGGTCTTGATCTCTTGACCTTGTGATCCACCTGCCTCGGCCTCCCAAAGTGTGGGGACTACAGGAGTGAGCCACCGCGCCCGGCCTGCCTAGCTAATTTTTTCAATTTTAGAAGAGACGAGGTTTCGCCATTTGGCCAGGCTGGTCTCCAACTGTTGACCTCAGGTTATCCACCCACCTCAGCCTCCCAAAGTGCTGGGATTATAAGTGTGAGCCACTGCACCTGGCCTCAAATTATTTTCAATAGAAAAAAAAAACTGCAATTACTTTTGTACCAACCTAATATAACGTCAGCTACCCTGTAACCCCAAACCAAGGAATGCCTGGAGCCACCAGCTGCTGGAAGAGGCCGGAAGGGTCCTCGCCTTGAGCCCTGGGAGGGAGCGGGGCCTGCTGACTCCTGTTTCACGCTTCTGGCCTCAGAATTGTGAGATAATCATTTCCTATTGTTTTAAGCCACCAAGTTTGTGGTAATTTGTGACAACGGCCACAGGACACTGGTACACAGGGGCTCCTCAGCCTATATGCTGGGAAACATCAATGAGAACCCTCTTCCCGATGAGTAGTATCCAGAACAGGGCCAGTGACTGGAACATGAAGGACCCTGTGAGCAGCGTTTCTCAAACTATGCTCATGGGTCACCGTGGGATCTTGTTCAGGGTACCTCTGGTTCAGTCACATGGGTGGCCAAAGGCACTGTATCCAGGCCTCATGCTTCAAGACTTAAGGACTTGGGGATGATCTTACTCCGAACTCTTAGCCTACCGAAGTCCCAGGAAGGTGCAGCTGATTATTTCTGTGCAGCTATGTAGACATGCATCTGAGGAGAGGAGCCACAGCCCTTATCCGATGTTCGCAGCCTCCCAAGTGGCTGGGACCTCGGGCGTGCGCCGCCATATCTGGCTAATTTTTTGTTTCTTTTTTGTAGAGATACAGGTTGCACTATGTTACCCAGGCTGGTCTCAGACTCCTGAGTTTCAGCGATCTTCCTGTCTTGGCCTCCCAAAGTGTTGGGATTACAGGCGTGATCCCCCATGCCTGGTTTACGTGATTTTCACAGATGCAAATGCCCCAGGAAGGGTTCAGAACCTCCGAACCTACCCCGTGACTTAATTTCACAGAAAAAAGAAGGCGGCAATGGAGGTGTTGAGAGGGGAAGTGGCTCCCCGGGTCACACAGCTCAGGACCGGAGAGGCAGACCGCGAGCCTCTCACTTGGTGTTTTATGTGCCCTGCATGGTGGTCTTAAACTTTGAAATCATTGTCAACACTTAAAAATGGAAAATTTTTCCATTCAGAAGACAACTTCCTGGAATGTCTTGACATTTTGTAAGTTCTGCCAACGCTAGAATTCACCTTGGCTGTAGCAGTTGGCAGGCGCTGAGTAAAATTCCCCTTCGGCCCCAGGCCTCACCCTGCCCTATTGCCTTACCAGGCTGGCTCCACTCTCTGTTGGGCTCCTCCACGTGTTTCACCTTATGGCCCAGAGATAGCTGTAAAGCAAAACCGGACCCTAAATATCCACTCCCTGGTCCCTGACTGTGCCCCTGGACCAGTCTGCCTCCCCTCTACACAGCTGTCTTCAGGCCGGGGCCAAGCTGGGATTCTGTCTGAGCCGAGGTTCAGCAGCTTCAAGCTGCCACCCCTTCTCAGAGGTCCTTCACACAGCAGGCTTCGGTGCTGCTACAAATGGTGGTTCTTTGTTTTCCAGTTCCTTTACCCCTGCGGTGACTTTTATTACTTAATTATTACACGCCCCATGCTTCTGAGCAGCCTAATTTATTGCTGTGTTTTCTAATGACACTAGATTCGTAATCTGAAAATATCCACCCCAAGAGGCCGATCACAACGGAAAAGCTTTCTTCTCAGCAGCCCCGACACATCCATCGCCACCACAAAGGCACCCGCAGCCTCGGCTGACATCCTCGTGTCTTGCTCCGGCCAGCAGCTCTTATTACCGGGAAAGGGGTTCGGGGCCTGAGAGTAACGACAAACCCTGGGAGTCCCAATGGCCCCAGCCTGGGTTCTCTGAAGGAGACCAGCAGGCTGTGCCCGCTTCTGCTCCGGCTCATTACCTCGGATACAAAGGTGGAGAAGCTGGTCTGATGCGGGAAAAACCTAGTACATAAGGATCATATCACTCCTTGCTTAAAATGCCTTCCATGGCCCCCCATGTCTTAGCCTAAACCCAGACACATTGCCCAGGCCTCAGGGGCCTTCCAGCGGCTCCCACATCCTTCCCCAGCTCCTGCTACATGCAACACCTCGGGTGAACTCTAGGCCTTTATGCTGAGCAAAAAAGGCCAACCTCAAAAGGTTACACACTGTATGATTCTATATAGATAACATTCTCAAAATTTTCCAGGCATTAGGATATAGAGGGAAGCAGCATTCACTGAAAGGAGTGTGAGGAAGATCTTTGGATGACAGAACAGTTTTGTATCTTGATTGTATCACACAAATCTACACATGTGAAAGAGTTGCAAGAGCTAAATACACCACGTGCACACACATACACACATGCACACATGCAAATGAGGGCATAAACTGGCACTCTGAATGGAATCTGTGTATAGTACCAATGTCCATTTTTTGGCTTTCGTTTTGCAATCTAGTTATGTGAAGTTCTCTCATTCTGGGGAACTGGGTGGAGAGGATTCGGGCTTTTTCTGTACAATTTTTAAAACTTTCTGTGAATCTATAATTATTTCAAAGTAAAATATTTTTTTAAAGTGCAATCAAGCATGCTAGAGGAAAGACTGAAATAGCTCTATACTTTGTAGAAAAATATTTTAAAATTACTATCATATGGGGCCGAGCATGGTGGCTCATGTCTATAATCCCAGCACTTTGGGAGGCCAAGGCGGGTGGATAACCTGAGGTCAGGAGTTCTAGACAAGCCTGGCCAACATGGCAAAACCCCCTCTTTACTAAAAATACAAAAATTAGCCGGGTGTGGTGGCACGCACTTGTAGTCCCAGCTAATTAATTAAGAGGCTGAACACAAAAATCGCTTGAACCTGGGAGGCAGAGGTTGCAGTGACCCAAGATCATGCCACTGCACTCTGTTCTGGGTGACAGAGAGAGACTCTGTCTCACAAAAATTAGCCAGGTGTGGTGGTGCATGTCTGTAGTCCCAGATATTTGGGAGGCTGAGGGAGGAGAATCATTGAACCCAGGAGGCGGAGGTTGCAGTGAGCCGAGATTGCGTCATTGCACTCCAGCCTGGACACAGCAGCAGGACTCTTTCTCAAAAAAAAAAAAACAACAACAAAAATTACTATCATATGAAAAGGTAATCAAAGGGTATAGGGGCAAAAAATATAGGATAAAAATCAATATGAGGTGTGTCAATTAATTTTTTTTGAGACAAGGTCTTGCTCTGTTGCCCAGGCTGGGGTGCAGTGGCGAAATCCCGGCTCACTGCAACCTCTGCCTCCCACATTCAAATGATTTTCCTGCCTCAGCCTCCTAAGTAGCTGATATTACAGGCATGCGCCACCATCCCTGGCTAATTTTTGTGTTTTTAGTAGAGATGGGGTTTCACCATATTGGCCAGGCTGGTCTCAAACTCCTGGCCTCAATGATCTGCCCATCTTGGCCTCCCAAAGTGCTGGGATTACAGACATGAGCCACCATGCCTGGCTTTAATTTTTTTTTTAGTATGTTATTTTCCTGGATTTTTGTGGTTTGTGGTATTGGTCAGCTAATTTAAATTTGCAATTTGTTCTGATTTCTTTTCTCATCCTAATTAATTATTGAATTTTGTGCCTGAATTTGTAGGCATAATTTTGAATTTTTTTTCTGAAAGAGGGCCCTCAAGCTTGAATAAGCTGTGGGCTTATTATCCCACAAAACCTGGAGCTGTCCTGAATGCAGGTAAGATTTTGATTTTTAATTAGCTTGAGAGAATATCATGGACAACTGTGTGCCAATAAATGTGAAAACTAAATAAAGTGGGCGATATTCCCAGGAAATATAAAAGATCAAAGTTAACCGAAGTACTCACACAATACTTTAGTAAAGCCTTGGGAACCAGCTGTGGTACTTTTATTTATTTGTTTGTTTATTTAATTATTTTTGAGATGGGGTCTCGCTCTGTTGCTTAGGTTGGAGTGCAGTGGCATGATCTCTGCTCACTGTAGCCTCCATCTCCTGGGTTCAAGTGATTCTCCTACCTCAGCCTCCCGAGGAGCTGGGATTACAGGCTCACACCACCATGCCCAGCAAATTTTTGCATTGTTTTTATTTAAGTAGAGACAGGGTTTCGCCATGTTGGCCAGGCTGGTTTCAAACTCCTAACCTCAAGTGATCCACCCACCTTTGCCTCCCAAAATGCTGGGATTGCAGGCATGAACCACAGCACCTGACCCTGGGTACTCTTACACACAAGCTTTCCCAATTGTGCTATAGAAACTATTTCAGAACTTTCCAAAACTTTTTCTAAAACAGCTTCCCAAATCATTTTATGATCACAAACCGAGACAAGGAGAATATACACACTGCTGCTCAGTCTCACTTATAAACACAAATCAAAGGATACTAAGTAAAGCAGGTGGGATGCAGTGGCTCATGCCTGTAATTCTGGCACTTTGGGAGGCCAAAGTGGCTGGGTCTCTTGAGCTCAGGAGTTCAAGACCAGGCTGGCCAACATGGCAAGGCCCTCCCTGTCTCTAAAAAAAAAATTAGAAAATTTAAAAAAGAATGCTATGTAAAATAGAACCAAATCAAATAGGCTAATGCATTAACAGCAAAGGCCCCTTATAATACGCTGCATCTACCCTGGAGCCTGGGAGAGGGGTGGCGGGGCAGAAACCAGATACACGGATGCAGCTCACTCCCTGACTCTTCTCTTCAAGCAGCCAGCCAAGGGAGGAACAAAATTTATCTCCCAATGTAGTTGAGAGTATTGATGATACCGGAGACTGGGCATGTTAATTAGAGTGTGGAGATTGCCTTTTGTAATTAGTAGCAACCAGAAAAGCTGAGGAAGCCTGAGATTTCACCTAAGGGACCAGTAAAGAAGTCAACCCTTAGAGCAGGTTTGAACAGGCCCCTTGGTCAAGGACCCAAGTGTTCTTGGATCCCCCTTTGCCTCCCAGCTGTTCACGGAGCTGATCACATTAGTAAAAGTGATGGCCTTCATAATGAAATATTACGCAGCTGCCAAAAAGGATGAAGTGGCTGTGTGTGTAATGAGCCAGAGAGATCTCTGAGACATGTCATGTGTGAAACAAGAAGTCAGGGGAGGAGATGGATAGTACAAGCGCCTCTGCACAGATGTGAGCGGATGAAAGAAAGACTGGAAGGCCAGGTGCGGTGGCTCACACCTGTAATCCCAGCACTTTGGGAGGCTGAAGTGGGAGGATCACTTGAGGTCAGGAGTTCCAGACCAGCCTGGCCAACATGGTGAAACCCTGTCTCTACTAAAAACACAAAAATTAGGTGGGTGTGGTGGTAGGTGCCTGTAATCCTCAGCTAATCGTGAGGCTGAGGCGGCAGAATCATTTGAACCTGCACCACTCCAGCCTGGGCAACAGAGTGAGACCGTGTCTCAGAAAAAAAAAAAAAAAAAAAAAAAAGACTGGAAAGAAGCCCTCCCGTGACTTCGGCATCGAAGCCCCAAGCAGGGGAGCAGAACTGGGGGTGGGGTAAGGGGCCTTTCATCTTTCAGTTTACTTAGTGATTGCATACAATTCTTTTGCAAAGAATAGAGAAAAAAGGGCAGGGGGAAGGACTCCTGTGAGTTGGTTGAGGCCTTATAGCCATGGTGGGGATGATGGATCCTGGTCCCCAGATTCGCGGTCAGGGTGCATTCCTAGCCCCAACTGCCATGTGCAGATCCACACCGAACATCAGATCGGAACTCTCTGGGCCTGCTGTTTGCTTCCCAGAGCAAACTGGGGTGATCCTGCCTTCCTGGAGCCACGGGGAGCGCCCTTGGCTGGAGAGTCCCACTGTACCCGACCATGCACGTGCTGGGGACATCTAGCATTTCCCTCTGTACTTGACCTTTCTAGAATGCATCTTTAGGAGGCGTTTTTCCTGTTTTCTTCCATAACCATTTTTTGCTGCTGCCTTACAAGACGTTCAGTTTGTTTTGTTTTGTGTTAAGTAAATGCAGTCCTTTATGGTAAAATATAGGCATTTTCCCACCCCAAAAATGAACGATTTTTGCCCCAGGCAGAGAGCCCCTGCGCTAACAATTACAGCCGTCCTTTCTGCAGCTTTCTTTTGAGGTACTGGAGGGGTTCACATGGATGATCTTAATTATTTATCCTCACTAAGTGAGCATGGGAAAGGTGCGAATGGGAAGCGAGGCCCAGAGAGGTCAAATGGCTTGGCCAGGGTCACACAGCACATTCCAGTAGAAAGCCTGAACCCCTACCCTCTGGCTGCCGGGTCTCTGACCAAGAGAATTTGAAACAATTTTCACAAAAGACAGGGCAGTTAAAGCTGAACAAGGCTGCCCAGCAAGCCAGCTGCACACAGAGGTCAAGTCCAGGGTCCCTGGCTAAATTCACATAGGGCTCCAGACTTCCAGACACCATCCTTTGTCCCTGGACCTTGCAACAGCCCCCATCCCTTGGCCTCCTTTTTAAAAAATGCAAGTCTGGGGCCAGGCACAGTGGCTCACGCCTGTAATCCTAGCACTTTGGGAGGCCGAAGTGGGTGGATCACTTGAGGTCAGGAGTTTGAGACCAGCCTGGCCAACGTGGTGAAACCCCATCTCTACTGAAAATATAAAAATTAGCTAGGCATGGTGGTGGGTGCCTGTAGTCCCAGCTACTCAAGAGGCTGAGGCAGGAAAGTTGCTGGAACCTGGGAGGCAGAGGTTGCAGTGAGCTGAGATTTTGCCACTACACTGTAGCCTGAGCAACAGGGCGAGGCTTCATTTTTAAAAAAAGCAAGTCTGTTTCTGTCTTTCTCAGCACAACTGGTGGCTTCCCATTGCCCTTGGGAGTGCATGATTCTCAAGAGTCTCAAGCCCAGTCCCTCTCCTACCCACTCCCAAATGCAGAGTCCTCCCCCACCACCTCCTGGACACCTCTCCTTTGCCTGGCCGATTCCCCCTGAGATATCCCTTAGCTCTGCCCACTCTGCCATGCCTGCATTTCCCACGCGCGAAGGTGTTTGAAGTTCTTTACAATGGTTGGCTCAGAGTCCACCTTTCCCACCAGGCTCTGAGCTCCACGGAGCAGGGGTGGTGCTGGGTCGTCCTCTCCAAATCTTTAGGCC
Source organism: Callithrix jacchus (assembly GCF_049354715.1). Classification (NCBI taxonomy): domain Eukaryota; kingdom Metazoa; phylum Chordata; class Mammalia; order Primates; family Cebidae; genus Callithrix; species Callithrix jacchus. The sequence continues at coordinate 181,103,534 of NC_133502.1, read as the reverse complement.
TGGACCGTCTGCACTCTGTAGAGAAGCCGAGTGGCTCTGGAAGCCTTTGAAAACCCGTTTCCCGAGGACTGCAATGCCTAGGAGGAGGTCTCTGGAAGAAATGGGCTTTTCCTTGGGGAACCTAATGACGGTGGGGGGAGGGTGGCCCCAATATACTTCAGAATGCGTGCAAGCATGGACGACAAGCCACGTAGCCTCTTGATTCCCTTCTCTCTCTCTCTCTCTCTCTCTCTCTCTGTCTCTCATGGGAGGATCAGCTGTTAAGTCAGCATGTCAGAGCCCCCGATCCTCTCAGCCCAGGGGCAACGGGGACAGCCCCAGAGAACAGATAGCCCAGCCAGGCCAGGAGATGCTGTGGAAGCAACCCTTTGCTGAAGATGAATGGGAGGAGGTTCCTGAAGCCGAGGACAGGCTGGAGGAGCCACAGAGATCTGTGGCTCTCAGACTTGTTCTTTATGAATCTTTAGGACCTTTGTGGGAAGTAGAAAAGTTCCTCTTCAAAGTGTCCTTTCTTGCTAAAGAGTAATCATAAGTGTTAGAAATAATACTTTGTTTTAAATACTTTCTTCAAAGCCTCCTTGGCATTTTGCTAGTGGCTCTTTGTTAAGCCCTGTCCTATGCAGCTGTTAGATGTGCTCACAGGCACGTAGTACATTCTGTGTCCTTGTACTTTAACCAAGGTATCCGTGCTGGATGTGTTCACAGGTGTGTCCCCACTCACAGCCTATGCCCCTTCCTTATTTAGACTTTCTGTTTGTTCTCCATTGCTTTTACCTGTTTTAAAAAATTTTAAGTTGTTAGCCAATTAAGTTTTAGTTTTAGATTGTGAGGTCTGTCTCCAGCCAACGGACATCAGATACAGCAGTCAAGATGACCCCAAATGCATGAAGGATAAATATGTCTGCTTTTCCTTTGTTCATTGTACTCTTGTGGCAAGATGGCTAACAGGAGCACCCTTTCTGCAGAACGTAAAGTTGCCTTGCTGGGAGATCCTTTGTCTCAGTGCCGATTTTTCTTTGCAGCACCAAGCATCTGTTTTCAACACTGTGTTCAGAAGTAATTCAGGTTTGTTAATGTCTGTGATTCTGGGCAATACTGAAAGGGTCTTCCAGGGCACTGGGATGGGCATGCAAGGCTTCAGGCTGCTCCAAGGCAGGAAAGCCCTCCTGGCCTTCAAGGCTCTTCAGAGCCCAGGGAGAGAGGAATGGAAGGCTGGCCCCATGCCAGTGTCTGGGTAGGGGCTCCTGGGCCAGGGGCAGAAGGAATAGGGTCAGGTCCACATTGGACCTGAGGCCAGGTCTTTATGCACTCCCATTGCCCTTGGGAATGCATGATTCTCAAGGGTCTTAAGCCCAGTCCTTCTCCTACCAACTCCTAAATGCAGAGTCCTCCCCCACCTCCTCCTGGACTCTTCTCCTTGGCCTGGCAGATTCCCCACAAGACTTCCCTTAGCTCTGCCCACTCTGCCATGCCTGTGCTTTACACATTCAAAGGTTTAAAGGTCTCTACAAAGACCTGGGTTACTGGGCCAAGGGCAGAAGGAATTGGGTCAGGTCCACACCAGACCTGAGGCCAGCAGGTTCGTGAGGGCTGGGTGTCCTCCTGAGAGTGAGGTAAGGAACTGACTGAAAAGCGACATGAGGGGCTTCTGGGGATGGAAATGTGCTGCATCTTTTAATTAATTTAGAGACTGGCTGGAGTGCAGTGGGGTGATCCTAGCTCACTGCAACTTTAATATCCTGGGCTCAAGCAATCCTCTTGCCTCAGCCTCCTGAGTAGCAGGGACTACAGCACTCACCACCATAACAGGCTAATTTTTTAATTTTTGTAGAGATGAGAGTCTCACTATGTTGTCCAGGCTGGTATTGAACACCTGGCCTCAAGCAATCCTCCCACCTTGGCTTCCTGAAGTCCTGGGATTACGGGTGTGAGCCACTGTGCCTGGTCTGGAAATGTGCTATATCTTCATTGGATATCCAGGTGTATAAATTTGTCAAAACTCATCAAATTATGCATGGATCATTGTATTGTCAGGAAATTACACCTTAATAAGGCTGTTTCAAAAGAAAAACGTAAAAGGACCCAATTGAGGAGTAAACGGCTGAGGCAGGAGTCATAGCAGAAGACAGGCTTGATGATGGTACTAGGGATGGTTTCTGAGTGAGGGGAGAGGGGAGGGGGCACAATGCCAGACATTGTTGCTGTGTAGCAGAGTGGATTAGCCAGGGGGAGGGGGCAGAGTACAGGATTTGAGGGCCTAAGAGCATTTCAGGTGGAGGAAGGGGACAGCAGAAGGGCAGAGCACCTTGTGAATGACATCTCAACTGTGTTCACTCACTTGTTAGTCCATCCATCTACCTATCCACCCATCTATTCATCACCCTATCCATCCATCCATCTACCCACCCACTCATCCATCCATCCATCCATCCATCCATCCATCTACCCATCCACCCATATATCCACCCACTCATCCATCCATTCATCCACCAACTCATCCATCCATCTACCCACCCACCCATACATCCACCCACTCATCCATCCATTCATCCACCAACTCATCCATCCATCCATCTATCCATCAATCTACCCACCAATCCATACATCCACCCACTCATCCATCCATTCATCCGCCTATCTATCCATTCATCCATCTACCCACCCACTCATCCATCCACCCACCCACTCATCCATCCACCCACCCACCCACTCATCTATCCACCCACTCATCCATCCATCCACCCACTCATCCATCCATCCATCAATCTACCCACCCATCCATACATCCACCCACTCATCCATCCATCCATCCATCCATCCATCCATCCATCCATCCATCCACCCATCCATCTATCCATTCATCCATCCACCCACCTATTCATCCCTCCACCTACTCATCCATCCATCCATCTATCCATCCGTTCATCCACCCACTCATCCACCCACTCATCCATCCATCCATCCATCCTTCCATCCATCCATCCACCTACCCACTTATCCATCCACCCACCCATCCATCCATCCATCCACCCACTCACCCATCCATCCATCCATCCACCCACTCACCCATCTACCCATCTGGCCTATTCAGGAGTATTAACGCTATGTCTGAACATGGGGGCAGCTCTCTGCCCTCTGGGGTCACAGAGCATGCAGCAGAGACAACCATCCTCACAGCTCACACTCCCTGCCTGCTTCCTCAGTCCTTGGGACAACAATTCGAGAATCTGATACTGATATCCTCAGTTTACAGATGAGAAATCTGAGACCCAGGGAACTCCACTGTCTTGTTCAAGACCACACATGTAGTTGTTCGAATCAGAAGCCTGTGAGGGTAGCCACGCTGCAGCCCTACCATCCTGCAGTGCCAAGAGCCAGTGCCAGTATAAACAGCCACCTGCAGCGTGGCTGGGGCTCAGAGGAGAGAAAGGTTAATTCAGCAAGGGTGTGGGATAAGGGACATCTCCTCTGAGGCTTTGGACAGATCACTGGGGATGGGCAGAAGGTGGCCAAGCAGGGAAAGTGAAGCAAGGGGAGCTCCAGACAGGGAACGGTGTGAACACAGCCAGGACTGCCAGCTAGAGACGGGCTTGATCTGCCCTGAAGAATAACAGCGATTCAAAATGCCTCGCATTCTAATAAGCACTTTCTATACCAAGCCCTCCACGTGCAAGCTTGAGTCCTCACAATTCTGGAAGGGAGGATGGAGACTCCTGGCTTTCAGAAGGGGAAACTGAGGCTCGGAGAAATGGAGCGACTTGCCCATGTGATGGTGAGGGACACAGAGTAGCCAGGCAGGAGAGTCAGGATCTGAATCCTGCTTCCCCTGGCCCTGAAGCTTTTTGCCCCTAACGATTAGGCTGTGTGCTGAGCCACTCCAAGGTGGGTCTGAATGATCCAGTCATCTCTGTCCAGGTGGAGGAAGCTTGGTCAAGTTGTTCTTGTTGGCAATTTGCTTGTCTGGGCTCCTGAGCAAGTGTTTCCTCTATACAAAGGTGTCCGATTTGTCCTGACTCCCCCACTGGGCCCCATCCAGTGGTCTCAGGCCCCACACTTGGGCTGGGAGAGCTTCCGAGTTGCTATTTCTGCTGTTTGGAAAGCCGGGCTTTGGGCTTGCCAGTGGACTCCTGAACAGCCCATGTCGTGATGATGGGCCCCTGCTAAGAGCTTCGACGAATTACCTGCTGATAACCTGGCAGAAACCCCCCAGAAAAGTTTCTCACCACCCGCCTCGCCCACCAGCCACAAAACCATGTCAAAACTCAGTCCCATAAAGCGGAAAATGGGGAATGAAATGAAAATAGCTCCTACTCGGGGTAGGCCTCCCAGAAACTTCAAATTAGCTCCATCAAACCCATCTTCACTGCTCTTCGATTGATACCCCAGACCAGGGGTTGATCTCCGATGCAGGCACGGGGGACGTGCAGGGGAAATGGAAATTATCATTTGCAAACATTAGGCTGACACTTTGTGTGTGCGGGGGATGAGGGCTGACAGCTCTGATTTGCCGGTGCGGCTCCGCTCTGCCAGGAGTGCTCTGTGGATTAGAGGGGCCCTTTCATGGCAACCCATCTTCATCTTCGCTGCTCATTAAAACTTTGTGGAGCTGGAGAACTTGGCGGAAGAGAGGAAGCTGGAGGAGCCTTCTGAGGGACTTTAGGTACACGTTTGTTGAAAGGTGTTTCAGAAGGGAGACTTGGGTCTGACAAACTGGGTTTTAGTGCGGCTCCCCGTTCACAGCGGGCTAAAATAATTGGTCATCAGTGACTACTAATTCGGTTTAGTAGCCAGAGGCGATTTTTTTCTTCCTGGAAAATCAATGACAGCACGGAGGTCTGTTCAACGTGATTCCGCTCAAGACGGGTCCTTATTTGGCTCTTGATGCTTCTTCCAGTGGAGACAGCTATTTTGTTAAAATAAAATTAAAATCCATCTCTAATATACCAGCAGTCTGCTGCTCCCGGGGCCTCAGAGGCGCTGGCATCCTCGCAGCTGAGAAGGCATGGAGGGGTGGATGGTGGCCTCTGAGGCTGGGCCTGGGGCTGTGGATGGCTGGCTTGGGAGGAGGGAGAAGGCTGGAGGGCTGGGCCTCTCTCAACGATACGAAATCAACACCCAATCCAGGAGGGACACCCAGAAGTGTCCACCTACTGGATGGGGTTTCCCAAGACTGCCCTAGTGTCTCACACAGCCCCGAGCCTCGTGCTGCAGGGCTGGGCTGTCTCCCCTTTTCCCTTGGCACCCAAGGCTTACTGAGTGGCTTGGCTGTCCAACTGTCAAGTGACTTCCACGGCTGTTTACTGGGCACTTTGCTTGTGCTTATAGTTTCACCGAGGTTTTTTTCCAACAAGTGATTATAACATTGCCCATGGGTACCAAAGCTACCACTAAATCCTTTTTTTTAATTAATTTATTTTTTTTTAACTGAAACTTTTATGGAGATTGTTGTAGATTCACATGCAGTTTGTAAGAAATGAGGCAGAGAGTTCCCACGTGTCCCTTGCCCAGGTTCCCCCAATGGTAACTGTAGAATGAAATTGCAGCCAGGATAATGACACTGATAACAGTCCAACAATGTCATTCAGATTTCCCCGATTTCACCCGTGCTCGTGTGTGTGTGTGTTTCTGTGTGATTTAATCATGTGTTACTTCATGTATCCACCACCATACACAAGACGCAGAAAATTCCATCCCCACAAGCCTCCCTCCTCTTGTCCTTTGGAACCACAGACACCTCTTTTCCACGCTGTGCTCATGTTCCAGGGACTGTCATTTCATCCCAACAAGAAACCTACTAGACAGGAACTACTATGTCAACCTCACTTTATGTATAAATAAACTAGAATTCAACAAGATTAAATAGCCCACTCGGGCTCAGCATGGGGCAAGCACTGCCCTCGAACTATTGCAAATAGCAGACTCTAGGCCACGTCTGGCCTGCAGACATGCTTAGTTTGGCCTGTAGCACCTTAAAACCTTAAGTAACCAATATATATATTTTTAAATCAGAAGATTCACATAAATATCCAAATGCCTGGCTTTATTTACTGAGATGTTAGATGATCTGGTAACACTGGCACACATCCCTACATGTCCACAACTGGCTGGAGCTGCCAACTTTAGACCAGGCATGTGCCCCAGTTTGCCGCAGTCCCCACCACTCCCTACCCTATTGCCCTTTACCTGCCAGGCCTCTGCAGGCTCGTGAATTTGTAACCCTGGTTCTATGCCAACTAAATAACAAAAATACTTGGTGCCTCTCTCTCTACCCAAGAGCCCAAGGAACTGTTCACTGATGGATTGACATCAGTTTTTTTTTCTATGATGGAAGGAGTGTTAACCCGACTGATAGAGGGAGAGATGGAGGCCCGTGGAGAGTATGTGGCCTGCTCAAAGTTCCTCGCCGTGGAAGTGGGAGAGGTCTGTGTTGAGTCTGGGGTCTTCAGGCTTCAAGGCAAGTTCTCCATCCTCTCTCTGCCTTCATCTCTGCTCGCTGCAGAAAGGGGCGCCAGGAGGGGCAAGAAGGGGAGAGAGAAGAGAGGGAATTCTTCCTCTCCAAGAGGGAAGGGAGTGGTGAGGCCTAAAACGAAGAACTAGGACCAACCCACCCAGAAGGCCCCATGCCTGAGCCCAAGACACTTTCAGGGACTCATAGAAATACTTCAGCCTGGATTATATGCATCTTTATACTAACATACCATAAAACATACTTATTTTTAATAGAGGAAGGGACACAGGAAGGCAAGTGTGCCCGGGGCCCCAGAGTCCTCCTGCAGCTCTGGGAGGAAGGTGCCAACCTCAGGTCCAGTTGCCCTGGAACCAAAGACACAGGCCTCGGCCTGGATAGGAAGTTGGATTTGACAGAGTCTTTCCTTCCCTCCTAATGTCAAGGCTTAGGAGTGACTAAGAATATCCCAGAGACCTTAGTAAAAGTAGAGATGTCACTCCCCACCCCCAAACATTTTGGCTCTCTGGGCCTGTGTGGGGCCAAGTTATCTGCATTTTAGCAAGGGTGCCTCCTCCGCCCCCACCAAGCCTTTCCCCGGCAGGGGACCCTCCACCTGCTGGCCACCAGCACCTCTGTCCTCCCAGCAGGGAGCAGGGGCGGGCTGGGGGCTGAGCTCTGGCCCCCTGGGGGCTGCTGCACCCCGTGGCCCACCTTCACCCCCTCGCTGCCTTTTTCTTAATTGCCCCCTCAGCTCCAGGTCCCGCTTCTCCTAGGAACAGGGGTGGAGGAAGGGGTGGAACTGAGGGCCGCCTGTTTCCCTGGCAGGACTCTTAGAGCTAATTAGAGAAGAGGACCTCTGGGCTCCTGGCTACTTTTTAATTGTTTGTGGATCCAACATAAAAGCTAATGACGTGGGGAGGCTTGGTTAGCAGCACATGCCTGACTTCCAAATCTGTCTGAGAGGTCATTTGCAATGTGTTAACATTTTTCACAAGGGTGAATTCAATTAGCAGTTCAGAGCTGGCGGGCAACGTTCAGTGAAGCTGAAAGGGAAAGGGCTGAGAATGAGAGATCCGCCAGGCCACTCAGAAACCCACTGGGCAGGGGGATCCTGGCATCGGGAGAAAGGTGAGTCCTGGGTGGGCACCTCTGCCGTGAGGTAGTGAGGATGGCAGAGAGGCCATGGTCTGGGAGTTAGGAGACTGGACTCTCACTAAGTGTGTGTAACTCAGCAGAGAGCCTTGCCTGTGTGCCTCAGTTTCCCCTTTTCCAAGGTGATCATGGGTAGCTATCCTTTGTCTGCCCAGGAGGAAACAGAACCTCTTCTCACTGTCATCCGTGGTCAATAGCAAGGGAAGGGGGCATCTCCTCACTGTTACCTGAGGTCAGTGACACATGGAGGGGGCATATCCTCACTGTCACCCGTGGTCAGTGACACATTGAGGGGGTATCTCCTCACCATCACCTGTGGTCAGTGACGCAGGGGAGGTAGAAAAAGTTGAGAAGATGGGAGGTCAGATGGCCCAGCACCTGGAAGGACAATCGAGGCCATCAGCACAGGCAGAGGAGGTCTCACTGCAGCTGGCAACTCTGCTCATGGACATCAACCCCGAGGACCCTCACCCAGGGGCACCAGGTGTGCCAGGTGCTTTCGGGGGCCTTGTCATGGGGGGACACAAGAAACACCCTAGCAGTAGAGAGATGGATACATCTGTGGCGGACAATTCGGACAGTGGGACTGGGTGACGTTGCAAACGTGTGCCATGAAACAAGCAAGTCACTGTGCAGAGTGACTTACAAGGCACAGGACCCCGCTAGTTAATCCGTCTGATTTATGGATAGCTAACAACAGAGCAAAACTGGGCACGCTGGGTGGAAAGCATGCCTGCTCCAACCTCGGGAGGCGTCATCGGGGAGGACGGGGAGGCGCTGAGGCTAGGCAGGGGTGCCCAAGAGCTTCAGACTGCGTTTGTCACGCTTTGTTTCTTTAATATTAAAGGAAAGGATCAGAAGCGAAAGTGGCCAGAGGGTTCACATTTGTTAAACCCAGGTAGTGAGTTCACGGGAGTCAGTCGTGTCGCTTCTGAACTTTGCTATTTGCTTGGAAAGTTTTCTCACAAAGAAAAGAAAGGGTTGGTTCAAATGTTTGCTCCCTTGACAGCACCATAGGGGGCCTACAGTCAAGAATAACTTAATTGCACATTTAAAAATAACTAAAAGCATAACTGGATTGTGTGCTCGAGGAGATGGAGACCCCATTCTCTACGACATAAGTACACACTGCGTGGCTGTATCAAAACTTCTTAGAAACATATACACCTACTACGTACCCATAAAATTAAACTTTTTTTTTTTTTGAGACAGAGTCTCGCTCTGTCACCAGGCTGGAGTGCAATGTCGCAATCCCATCTCACTGCAACTTCCGTTTTCCGGTTCCAAGCTATTCTCCTGCCTCAGCCTTCCGGGTAGCTGGGACAACAGGCGCGCACCACTACGCCCGGCTAATTTTTTGTACTTTTAGTAGAGATGGGGTTTCAGCATGTTGGCCAGGATGGTCTCGATCTCTTGACCTCGTGATTCACCCACTTCGGCCTCCCAAAGTGCCGGGATTACAGGCTTGAGCCACCTCACCCTTGAGCCACCTCACCCAGCCACATTTTTAAATTAAAAAAAATAACATATTTGCTCCTCATAAAAGCATTTATATCAATCATCTTTTTATTTTTATTTTTTTACTTTTGAAACGGAGTTTCACCCATGTCACCCAGGTTGGAGTGCAGGGGCACTATCTCGTTTCACTCCAACCTCTACCTCCTGGGTTCAAGCGATTCTCATGCCTCAGCCTCCTGAGCAGCTGGGATTACAGACGCCTGCCACCACGCCCGGCTATTTTTATATTTTTAGTAGAGATGGGGTTTTGCCATGTTGGCCAGGCTGGGCTTGAACTCCTGACCTGAGGTGATCCGCCCGCCTTGGCCTCCCAAAGTGCTGGGATTACAGGTGTGAGCCACCATGCCTGGCTTATACCTATCATCTTTTGACTGATTACAAATCCCTTCCGTATTTTTCATGAAAACGTAGGGGGGCAACATGTAGCAAGACTCTAGGGGAAGCTGTTGGAAAGTCACAATTCTAAAGATCATATTCTTGAGACCCAGCGGCACCTAAAATGCAGGACTCTCTGACTCAGTTTGTGTCAAGATGCTTTGGTAATTACAGTGGGCTGAATGGCAGCCCCTCCACCACCAAAAGATATGTCCACATCCTAACGCCCTGAGCCTGGAAATCTGACCTTATTTGGAAAAGAGGTCTTTGTAGATTCAACGAAGTTAAAGATCTTGAGATCAGATCATCCTGAGATACTTGGCTGAGCCCTAAACCCAGTGACAAGTGTCTTTGTAAGAGACAGAAGAGGAGAAGACAGAGACACGGGAGAGACAGCCACGTGAAGTCTGAGGCAGCCGTGATTGGAGTGATGGCACCTGGAGCTGGAGGAGGCAGGGAGGCCCTCCCCTACAGCCTCCAGAGGGCGTGTGGCCCTGCCAACACCATGATTTCAGACTTCCGGCTTCCAGAACGAGGAAACGATCCATTTTTTGCTACTTGAAGCCATCAAACGTGTGGTAATTTGTTTCAGAAACCCCAGGAAATTAACAAACGATGATTTTCAACAGCTCCTGGAGTTGGAGCTCAGCGCCCTGCAAGAGTCATGCCCAGAAAAGAGTTGGCCGTCTCATGAGTTCTTGGCACTACAGTATTACCTGTTCCCAGTATCCAGGGCAAGCTGCATTCAAGCAATCTGTTTCCTCTCACGCAGTCAGCAAGCATTTACTGAGCACCTACAGCACTGCAGGCAGGCACATGCTAGGCACTGGGGAAGGAGGAGTGAGCAACCCCAGACCCGTCCCGCTGAGTCTGGTGGGGGAGGTGGTCAAGTCCGCAGGCAGTGGCCACACAGGGTGGCCTGTCTGGGCAAGGGACACAGGAGTGTCTGAAGGAAGGTGAGGCCTCAGCCAGGCAAAGTGGGAGACGAGTGTCCCTGGCAGAGGGAAAAGCACCTGTGAGTCCAGAGAAACGTGGGGAGGGATGGGGTTCAGGGGACTGAAGGAGGTTTAGCTTGGGAGGGTCAGTGTCAAGTCTCAGCAGACCCAAAGGTACCCTTGTGCCCTCTGTCCTGGGTCCTCTGCCCACCAGAAACAGCGTCCACTGCCTTGCTGCTCTACCTGTTGGCTGCATATTGCTTTGTTTTGTGTTTTATTTTCTCTGAATCCCAAACAGCCAGCACAATGCCCAGCACAGGTGGGCACTAAGTGAACACTAAGTGAACACCCAGCATAGGCCGGAGGTAACGCATGTGGGTTCTAAGATCACATCCCAGCGCCACCTTTTTGCGACCACACGATTGTGTGCAAGGGTCTCTGAGTCTTGGTTTCCTTGTCTATAAAATGGGGATAAGTTGCTACCTTAGGTCCCTTCTGGGGATCACTTGAGTTGATGTGTATGAAGCACCCAGCATGGTGTCTGGCCCTGGAAGCTGGCATTAATAGGAATCAAAACAAGTGCAAGGCTCCAGGGGTTTCCAGCCTGAGTAGCCACTGCCATCTGGGCTCTGACGGGACTGATGGGGCCCAGCCTGCAGCTCCGTCTGTGAGCTCGCCGCTCCTCTGTACGATGACATGGGATTGATCAGGCCCAGCCCTCAGCTCCATCCTGTGAGCTCGCCGCTCCTCCAAACGATGACATGGGATTGATCAGGCCCAGCCTGCAGCTCATCTTGGCTGGGCTCACCAATTCTCTGCACGATTCGCTCATTCTGTGACTACTTTTGCTTGCAGGGTCCTTTGCCACAGTGGGACGTGGGCTAGACGCCTGGTTCTTCATTCAGTGCCGGAGGGTGCCAGCCAGTTCGCAGCAGCACCATCTCCTCCATGCCCTGTGTCCCGGGAAGAGCTAAACCAACCTCGCCCCAGAAACCCCTCTGACTGTGTCGAGAGCTGGAGGCTGTAGAGGCAATCAGAGGCCCATGGCTGGGCCAGGCACTGAGCGGGACTCCCAACTCTGGACTCCAGCGCTGGCTCTCAGCAGGGTTTTCTCTCTGCCCCTTCCTAGACACGGGTGAGGCCCATCTCTGGAAAAATCAAAGGAAGAGCGGAGCGTGTGCGATGCAACCGGGGAGGCCCCGAGGGGAACCAGCCGGGCCAGCCTCGTTAGCGCTGACCTTGGCACCGAGTTGCTCCTGATGGATGGGGTTCGGGCCTGGCCAGGCCCCGGGGGAGCGGCGGCCCCATCCATTATGGGCCCATCAGCACCTCCCTGAGCCCTCCCTGCTCGGGATGCCACGAGTGTCAGGCCACGAATAAATCTCTGTCCTGGCCACAGGAGAGCAGAGAGGGAAACAAGGCAAAGCATGAAAAATGTCTCTGTCCTGGCTCTGGCGACAAAGCCCCATGAAGGAGGAAGGAGCACTAGGAGTGTGGAAGGGGAAAGGGAGGAGCAGGAGCAGCCAGGCTGGGACCCAGGGAGGCTGCACTTCCTGGGAGTGGAAGGGGGAAAAGATGGGGGCCCCAGGCTGCTACCTCCTCCCAATTATGGCTCCCTGCCTGCCCCCCACACCTTTTTTTTTTTGAGACAAACTTTTGCTCTGTCACCCAGGCTGGAGTACAGTGGTGCACTCTCAGCTCACCATACCCTCCGCCTCCCAGGTTCAAGCGATTCTTCTGCCTCAGCCTCCCGAGTACCCACCACCATGCCTGGCTAATTTTTGTATTTTTAGTAGAGACAAGGTTTCACCATGTTGCCCAGGCTGGTCTCAAACTCCTGGCCTCAAGTGATCTGCCTGCCTCGGCCTCCCAAAGTGCTGTGATTACAGGCGTGAGCCACCTAGCCTGGCCTTTCAGCCTGGGCCCCTTTCAAAGAAACTCCCTGGAGATCCAGGCCCATGGAAGCAGGCAGGCCTTGAGGAGGAGGGGACCCCTGTCACACTCAGTTCGTTGGGGGGAGGTCCCAAAGCCCCAGCAGAGAGAGGTAGCCCAAGCTGGGCAGCCAGCAATCTTTTCAGGCCACTAAGGGCGAGGATCCCGGTGTAACCTGCCTGGACGGAGCCCCCACACTTCTGCTCACCACCTGTGACCTCTTGCTGAGGGACAGAACCTCGCTGTGCCTCACTTTTCTCGTGGATAAATGGGTGTCCACGGCACAGCGAGGATGCATCCAGCTTCTCTGTGGAAAGCCGGGCCCCAGTAGGTACTCATCAGCGCTGGCTGTTGATTGCTGTAACTGCTGTTTGTAGCCGCCATCCCGCTGCTGAGGACTCGCCTCCTCACCAGGCCACCGGCACCATCGTAGACAGAGCTCAGGATGAGAAATGACTTCCTCACTCAGGGCCTTGCTCTGTCTCCTGGAAGCGTGCAGCCTGTGGATATGAACAGCCTCTCTGGAAGGAGACTTGGCTCAGGTCCTGGTGCTGCCTCCAACTAGCCAGGAGACTTTGGGTGAGTGACTCTCTCTGAGCCTCAGTTTCCCCATCTGTAGAATGGGGATGATAGTCCCTACTTGGTAGAGTTGTATTTAATGAGATGAGGTACAGGGTCAGTGTTGCACCCAGCAGTCACTCAGTAAGGGCCCCGAAGTGTCAGCTATGAGGACTGCCCCCCTCCAACACACACTGTGGTCCTTGTTTTGTTCTCTGAAGCCCCTGAGAGCAAAACCCCTCCACTGTCCTAATCCTAGGGCTTTAGAGAGTTAAGGACAGCTGCTGTGTCTCCATTGCATCTTTTCTCATCCAGCTAGGAAGACCTCATAACTTCTCCTGTTCTTTGTATATAGCGGACACCCTCCCTTCTGGATAATTTCCTGTTTGTGAACCTTCTCTTTAATGATGTCCTGCATTCTTGAACTTGATACTACAGGTATGGCCTGAGCAGCAGAAAAGAGCAAGGAGGGCACCTCCTTTGTTCTGAACTTGCTACCTCTATTAACATGGCCGAGGAACACATTCGTTCTTTGAGGTAGCATCACCGTACTGCAGACTCATAACATCAGTCAAGGGATCACAGCGGAGGGGGAATCACAGAGGAGTCTATTAAGTGTCATCTCTGGCTTTACCGTCTCCTCTCTGGATCTCAGATGGACTGCCTCTTTGCTTCCGACAGCTTCCTCAAAGCCTTAAAGGGCCCCAGACCATATTCGAGTGCTCACTATGTGCCAGGCATTGTGCTGGGCACTGACGATGCAGTGATGGATGAAACTGACATTCTCCCTGTGCTCTGGGACCTGACATACAGCAGAGGAGGATTAACGGCAGTCGCAGGCAGTGCCAGGGAGAAGATTGTGCGGCAGGGACAGGAAAAACGTGGCTTTGCAGAGCGGGATGTACGTTTCAGGCCCTCACCAGGGCCCGGGAGTCTTTGCGAGATCCACATGCTCCCCCTTGTGGTCAGACCAGGTTTTATTCCGCCGGGTTTCAGGACACCGATAAATGCAGACGTGGTCTTGCCCTTCAGAAACCGCCTCGCATTTTCTGGGATGGCTGCTGGGGAAGCGGCTTATTATTATTTTATAGGAGTTTGGGTGGGTGGCTCAGATTTTTTTGGCCATCGGCTCCAGGAGAAACAAAATAACCCAGAGTGATTGATGGGCCCATTGTAAATTTGTAAAATAAATCTGCTTGGCAGAGAGATTCAAAAAACCTGTCAGGCAGCAAACATTTTTTTAACAGCCTGTAAAATTCCCTGCGTCCTTCACATTTGTCAGCGTCAGGCTGATGATGCATCTGATAGGGCCAGCAGCGGCTGCACATAGAAAGGTGGGCCAGCAGCATTTCCCGCTTATCTGATGCTTCTTACGTTTCCATGGTCTCAATGCTTTCAGCACCAGGACTGGGGGGTAGACCAGGCTAATTAGTCCAGGTGGGCGCTGAGTTTGGAGCCACTGGTGTAGATGGATGGTCTCAATCCGTCAGCTGATGGATCTGTCTCTATCCGCAGGACAAGATCCTGTGGCCTCTTGTCCTCTGATAACAGTATAAGTCACCGCTAACAAAAGGCTAATGAGTGCTACTCTAAGGACACTACTGAAGTTGCACATGACCACTGGCTTTGTGTTCTGACCCCAGTGTGGCCACTGGTTCATGCGCTCATTCAGCAACTCCACGAGGGCCTCTTCTGCAAAGGCACTGTGGTCAGCACCAGAGGTCCCAGGGTGAGCAAAAGCCGGCCTGGAGTACCCAGCATGGCAAAGGTCTGGATGCCCCAACATGAAGTTTGAGTTTATCAGGAAGTGGATGCCACCGAATGTGACACGGGAGGAGGTGACCCAGAAAGGGGAAGCTCAGTGTGCTCTTTCGATGTGTTCAGATTAAGTTCTGAAGCTTTAAGAAAAATTCAGACAGGACGGCCTTACACAGAATCCTGTCTCACTCCCCCTTCTGGTGCTGAAAAACATAAGCAGACTGCCCGTGTCACCTCCACCCCTGTGTCTGTTAGGGAGGCAGATCAGACCCTTGGATCAGACTGTCATAGGCATTTAGGCCACACTAATCCTCCTCACACTGCAGAGCAGCCGAATGACTTCACCCCTCAGACCCGCTGTCTCATCTTCTGTAAAATGGGGATAGAAGCGTTCCAACCTTGTACTCACATGAACTAACTCTGTACTCACTGAGCGATTCAGTTATTTAGTGAGGATGCTCCCGGGGACCTCAGCACAATGTCTGACGTGTGGTAGTAATAATAGCATGTCGTTGCCATTGTTAGTTCAAAGTGGGGTCTTTCCACCTTCCATCTGGCCCATGTCAGACACTGAAGAGCAGGGGGCTGTTTGCTGGTTGACTGAGTGATGGATGTTCCACTAGCATCTGTGTCTTGAGTGTGGCACAGGCTCCCAAGCAGAGCAGCGGCAGAGCCCAGGGTGCGCAGAGTCCACTAGGAGTGCCAGCTGCTGCCGGCCTCTCCCTGCTCCTCCCCGCTCCCCACCCTCCCTGACTCATCATAATCGACAATGCTGGGCCAATTAGGAGCAGTAACAATTAAGATGTGCTGAGGGCATGTGAACATTTGCAAACACTTATTAAAAAGCATCAATAATTAAGTGTGCCTTTAATAGTTACATTTCTGGCCTCCAGACATATCTGTTTCTGGACCTCCGGTTGCAGCTTGCTTTGAGATCTGTGTGAGGGCCCTGCCCGCTGGTAATGAGAATTTAAAATTCTTCCCTGACTTGAATTCTGGGATTTGACAGGGAAACAGCAGTAGAAGAATGCCAGGCCCCTTTCCAGGTGCCTGATCCTAGAAGTGTGGGCTTCAAAGCCAGCCACAGACTGGGTGGAAATTCAGGCTCTGCACCGAAACGCCTTGGGGAGGGCCCTGGCCCTCCCTTTCCTGGCCTGTGAGGTGTGCAGAATCACACCGTCTCATAGGAAAGACTTCAGGGTTAGCAGTGATACGTGCAAAATGCCTGCCACATTTAAGATCCATGCACAGAGGCTTTTGTTAGTGGTGGCTCACGCTGTTACCAGAGGACAAAAAGAGGCCGCAGTTAGCTGAGGGACTGAGCCCATCTGTCTACACCAGTAGCTCCGAACTCAGTGTCTACCTGGACTAAGCAGGTAACAAAAGTGAGATAAATCAGTCTGGGTGGGGCCTGGGAGACACAGTCCACAGATTCTGTCCAAAGGGACGCTGCCCCTCAGCTCCAGCCCCTAGAGTCAGGCAGAGAGTGCAGAGCCACTTGTCCAGGCTTTCTTTTTTTCAAGGGAAGTGGAAAATCCAGGTATTTCCATGAAATCTACTGACTGCTCAAAAAATATGACAACTCAACCTTTTTTTTTTTTCTTTAATCACTGCACCAGCCAAACTCCTCTGTGGGTTGGTGTGGCCACAGCCCCAGGCTGCCCCCATGTCTACATGGCCCCCAGGCTGCCCCCATGTCTACACGGCGGCCCCCATTTTCCAGGTAACTCCCCAGGTCTCCGCTTCCTTTGAGCCACAGAGGCTTTCAGATTGAAATGCATCCTTCCGATTTAGTGACAACCCGTAACAAATCGGTGTGGATTGGGAACCAAATAGGATAACTGGGAAGGAAGTAATTGAATAATCTAAATTCGGCTTTGAATCCCATCTGGTATTGAGGCTGAATGGGCACATTCAGAGACATGTGGAGAAGAGGGGGCGCACCCCTCACTGCGATTCATTTTCCCATTGCAAATCTAGATGGGGCGGGGGCTGGGAGCTGGCTGTGGTCAGAATCCTAACTCACAGGGTGGCAGTCACAACCCCTCTGCTCATTAACATCCTAACTTGGGGCGTTTGCGGATTCAGTCTGGGTTGGACTTTATTTTTTAACACATCTGTAATTGTGAGTCAATAACACCCATTTTGGGTTTTTTGTTTCGTTTTGTTTATTTGTTCATTGGACTAAACCACCCCGACACCTCCTCTGTGGGGTGTAATGAGATTTGTTTTTTTAACATGCTTTTAAAGTAAAGAAATAAATACAGTTGAGACTTGTAAAAGGTGATCATTAGAAAATGGGCCTTGGCCCCATAACTTTAAAGTAATAGCCCCATTAGGGAGAGGGGCAATGATTTTGTGACCGTTCCTCCGCATTTATGCAGCAAGGTGGAGGCCGTCCCCGCAGGTTGGGCGTCTCAGTAAAAGCTTTTCCAGCAGCCATTTAACCTCCATTTACGAAGAAATAAAGCAAAATTGATGCTGATTTGGGCCTGCTTTGGGGGATATTTCTGCTCCATAAAAGCCCTTTTGCCTGTGGTTTGTGGAGCAGCCCGGCACTTCGGAAGGGCCGCTGTTGATAAAGATGAAGCTTTATGGCCACGATATTTGCTGCTAACAGCAACCTAATGCAGCATTTTCATCTTTGTGCAATTAATGTTAATGTCTGCTACGAAAATTGTCATTAAATACCATTTTAAAATCCATTCAATTTGCATATGCAAAGCCCATTTACCATCACAGAAGATACAGCCAGCACTTCATCACGTCTTTTCCCCGGAATTGTGGCCACTCGGTTTTATAGCACTTTAAGACGCTATATTGAAAGCTGGATGCTTGTCCTTTCTGAGCCCAGCTGACTTCAGCGATGCCGTGGGAAACCCCAGCCCTGGGACCAGAAGCTGTGAGTGTTCCATGCACGTCGGTTCCAAGGAAGCGGGACACATAGCGAGGAGCACTGGATGGGGAATCCCGACGACTGGACTCCAGACCTGGCTCAGTTAACAACTGGCTGTGCAACCTTGGGAAGCGCTCTTCATCTCTCTGAACTTCTTTCTGTTTTCTCCTGTTTTAAATAAGGGCTTTCGACCAGGTGATCACTAGCATCTGTGTGTTCCAATCTTTCCTATTTTTCTTTTTTTGAGATGAAGTCTCACCCTGTTGCCCAGGCTGCAGCGCAGTGGCGCTATCTCAGCTCACTGCAACCTCCACCTCCTGGGTTCAAGCGATTCTCCTGCCTCAGCCTCCTGCGTAACTGGGATTTCAGGTGCCCGTCACCACGCCCGACTAATTTTTGTGTTTTTAGTAGAGACAAGAGGTTTCACCATATGGGCCAGGTGGGACTTCTCGAAGTCCCAACCTCAGGTGATCCACCCGCCTCAGCCTCTCCAAGTGTTGGGATTACAGGCGTGAGCCACTGAGCCTGGCTCTATTTTTAAATATAAACATACTAAGGGTTGAGAGTCCAGGCCAAGCCCTACCATGAAGAGGTATGAACTTCAGGAGGTCAATGAACCTCTCCCTGCCTCAGTTGGAGAATAATCCTGCCCACCTCTGGCACAGAGTTTTTTGACCATGAAAAGACATTGGTGTGAAGGTTTAGAGCCAACCTGAGGAGGCAGAACACACCCTGAGAGTCACAGGAGTGCTGTGATGTGTTACAGGTGTAGCTCCCTAGTTACAGATGGGGAAACAAGCCCTGGAAGGGGAATGTGATGTGGAGACGTGGGGACAAAGCTGGAATTAGTACCCCAGGCCAACTCCCAGCCCAGGGCCCCTCTCCTGACACCATGCTGTCTTTGAGACACTTGGTCACCAGCATGGATTGTTCTAGTGACCTAGGGCACAGCACGGACGAGGAACAGGGGTTCCTCTCTGCCCCAGGACAAGGGAGGGCACATGTGTTGGGAGCTGAGAAGAAGACCCAGGTTAGCAGCAAAAGTAACAGGAGACGTCTTGGGGGACCCACTTGGGGGATGATCTCAAAGGTGCAGGAAGGACAGTGTGCGGGAGTTCATTAATACAGCCCCAAAGTGACTTTCCAGTGTGTCTCTGGTGTCACCTTCCTGGTTTCAGGGCTGGTGGATAGAAATGGATTTCTGGGGAGAGATGTGCCTGGTAATTGAGGCCATGAGAGGTGGGAAAGTTTACCAAAGAGGCGATGCTGAGCTGAACTTTGAAGAATTGGTGGGTTTTCTCACCTACTCATTCCTCAGGATTCTTTCCCAGGAGTGGAACGGTGGGAAGAGCATACAAAAGCATACATAGCACATGCTGTGGAGAGAGGTGTGGCGGGGCCCCAGAACCTCAAACACAATCACCACGTGATCCCACGATCTTGCTAGGGGTACACACCCAAAGAATTGAAAGCGGGACCGGAACAGATATTTGTACATTCATGTTCATCACAGCAGCACTCATAACAGCCCAAAGGTGGAAACAACTTAACTGTCCATCAGCAGATGAATGCACAAACAAAATGCAGTCTATACACACAGGGGAATATTACGCAGCCTTGAAAAGGAATGAAATTCTGATGCATGCTGTAACATGGATGAACCGTGAGGATATTATGATAAGTGAAATAAGCCAGACACAAACAGGCAGACATTGCATGATTCCATTCATATGAGATCTCTAGAGTAGTCAAAGTCAAAGGAACAGAAAGTAGAATGCTGGGTGCCAGGGGTTTGGGGTTAGCGTTTAATAGGGAAAGAGTTTCAGTTTGGGATGATAAAGTTCTTGAAATGGATGGTGGTGATGTGAATGCAATAATTCCCACTGAATTGTATACTTTAAAATGGTTCACATGATAAATATTATGTATATTTTACCACAGTACAAAATTATAAAAATGTAATCCCAGCACTTTGGGAGGCCAAGGTGGGCAGATCACAAGGTCAGGAGTTCAAGACCAGTCTGGCCAACATGATGAAACCCATCTCTACTAAAAATACAAAAATTAGCCAGGGTGGTGGCACATGCCTGCAATCCCAGCTACTCGGGAGGCTGAAGCGGGAGAATCGCTTGACTCCGAGAGGCAGAGGTTGCAGTGAGCTGAGATCATGCCACTGTACTCCGGCCTGAGCGACAGAGCGAGACTCTGCCTAAAAAAAATGATAAAAAACAAAAAGTAAAGAAGGAAGTATAATCCAAAAATATATGTATGGTGGCATAGTCAGAGGAAGGCACCTAGTCTGGGAGAGGCGAGAGGAAAATTGGAAAGGCAGGCTAGAGATGGAAAGTCAGTGGCCTTGAGTGAGGGCTAAGCAGGATGCTGCCACACTGATAGCTGAGAGGTTGGCTTTGTCAGCCACAGGCCACTGAACGGGGCTCCAGAGGGCCAGAAGTCCACACCAGTCACTCCTGCCTGGGAGCAGCCTCTTCTATTTACTCATTCCGTGCAGTACACAAATACTGGTCACTTTTGTAATAAGGACCAGCTTGTGCAGTGATGTGGACAGGGTTGGGAAGTCCTGCTGTAGTGGACATTGCTGTTTTTGCCTGCCTGGCATCCATCCCCCGCCTGGAACAGAACCCTGGTCTGTACACCTTTTCCATCATCTGCCCGCAGAGACTGCAGGGACTGGTTTAACCCCTGACTCCAGGGAAGGGCACATGTCAGCCCAGGTCAGCCAGGCTTCAGATTCCCCTGGCCTCAGCCACTGGCTCAGAGGCAGGCACATGACCCAGGCCTGGCATCTCAGCCCTGGCCACAGAAGTTGGGTAAAAGGTAGTCATGTAACCGGGAGCGATGGCTCACTCCTGTAATTCCCAGCACGTTGGAAGGCCAGGGCGGTTGGATCACCTGAGGCCGGGAGTTCGAGACCAGCCTGACCAACATGGTGAAACCCCATCTCTATTATAAATACAAAAATTAGCCGGGTGTGGTGGCGTACAGCTGTGGTCCCAGCTGCTTGGGAAGCTGAGGCAGTAGAATCACTTGAACCCGGGAGGTGGAAGTTGCAGTGAGCTGAGATTGTGCCACTACAGGCCAGCCTGGGGGACAGAGAGAGACTCTGTCTGGGAAAAAAAGAAAGAAGGATAGTCATGTAACCTGGTCCAAAGAGTCTTGAACTCAAGGTGTCTGTACCCTCAGCGCTCTTTGCACTGAAGAATGGAACTGCTGCTGGCCATCTGCAGGTGAGGGAGAAGCTTTTCAGAGAATGGTGCCCAAATCGGGAAGCACAGCCAAGAAACAGAGAGACCCAATGCTGATGGCGTTGCCTGACTGCCTAGATCCTGCTATGCCTGAAGCTGTCCCTGTGCTTTCCAATCATGTGAGCCATGAATTGAGTTTCGATTAAATGCACCTATATTCTGCTTTTCTAGAATGTCATGTGTGTGAGGGTTGGGACGTGGGTCATATCTGGCTGTTTCATCTGTGTGTTAGCAAGATAACTCTGGAGTAATGTGGAAGGTGAGTTGGGAAGGGTCAATTCTGGAAGAAGGGAGAGAAGTTAGTGGTGTTCTGCAGAAGGACGGTCAGAAGAAGACGGGGTGTTGACTGGATGGGGTGCACGGCCCATCTCCCTCCCTACTTCTGGGTGGCCTGTGGGCCCTTGTTAGCACTAGGGAGCTGATCTAAGCCCCAGGCCAGTCGTGCCCTTGTTGACAATGGTGAGGATGTGGACCCACTGGGGCATGCGTGCCGGTCATCTAACCTGTGGTGACAGTGGGGCCACGGGGCAGTCATTTCTGGGGATGGAAGAATAGAACAGCTATTTCTCAGGGGGAAGGTGGGCGCTCTCTTGGGTCCCGGATTTATTCTGCATCTTTACCTTAGTGATAGTTACCTGAGTGTTTCCATTTGTAAAACTGCATTAAGCTGAACATCTCACGATTTGTGCATTTTACTATGTATAAGTGAAACCTCAATTAATTTTTTTAATTTCATAGCTCTTGGAGCTGCAACTCACATTTCACCCTACGTCAACATGAACAGTGGCTAACATTTATTGAGCCCCTGCTGTGGGCCAGGCCTGTGCTCAGCTTGTCGTATGCTTTACGTCACTGAAGCCTCAGCATGCTGTGAAGCAGGTGGTACTCTTATCTCCATTCCACACATGTGGAAGCTGGGGCAGGGACCCCACGGCCAGTCATGGCCAGAGTCCAGGTTTGGGCCCAGGCTCCAGAGCCTCTCTCGAGGCTTCCCTGGGGTGGTGTGTGCTTGGGTAACTTGGCAGGCTCTCCTCTCTCACCCCATGAAGACAGAGACAGGTCTTTTTTTTTTTTTTTTTTAAATTTTGGAGTCTGTTTGCCCAAGCTAGAGTGCAGTGGTGCTATCACGGCTCACTGCAGCCTCAGTCTCCTAGGCTTAAGCCATCCTCCCACCTCACCCTCAAGTAGCTGGTACTATAAGCACATGCCACAATGCCCAGCTAATTTTTAAAATTTTTTTGTAGAGGGGGGTTTTGCCATGTTGCCCAGCCTGGTCTCAAATTCCTGGACTCAAGTGATCCTCCCATCTGGGCCTCCCAAAGTGCTAGGATTACAGATGTGAGCCACTGGGCCTGGCCCAGAGACAGGTCTCAGTCACTGTTCGCTCATCAAGTGAAAATGGGTGACCTGGGCACAGCCCCACAAGGCACCCTGCCACAAGGCCAGGACCCAGCTCAGCAGGATTCTGGGTGTGGCTACAGAAGTCACACAACAGAGAGTCGTTGGAGAGAGAACACTGGGGCTGGGAGGATGCTCCACTTCCCTGTCACCCTCCGATCTTGTCCCCGATTCATTCGGTACCCCCACCCCCTCAGGGGATGAAGGCCTGGCTGCCAGCCATCTTACCGTGCCCGGATCCCAAATGTCATGTTTGGAGGGAGAGAGGGCGGCTCCTTCTTCAGGCGCCGGTCATCCTGGTCACTGATGCGGATATCGTTGAGCTGACGGTAGAGGAAGTTCTCCCGGGCAGTCACCAGGCCAGCTTTCACTGCCCCGCGGTTCATTGCAATGTAGTTCCGGGTCAGCTCGTGGGGACAGGTGGGCTGCTGCTTAAACACGTTCCAGCGTCCGATGGCTGAGGGCAGGGAGAGACCCCCAGGGCAGGGTCAGCCTGGGAGGAAGCACCTCAAGGCAGCTGACAGAGAAGAAACGGGGGCACGCGGGTCTTTGACCTTTCCATTTACCTGAGCCTTCTGGGTGACAGCCCTGCCTGGCCCCCAGAAAGCATGATGGCCTGAAAGGGAGGGGGCAGGGCTCCCAGATGCCAGAGGGTTCCCGAGCCAAGCATCTGCGCTGGAGCTGGGCTGGCCTGGCCCTTGACTTCCTCTGGGCAGGCAGAGCCCTGGGCAGGTCACGGGCTCATTCTGTGCTCGTAACCCACTCAACACAGCACCCATAGTCCCTGCCGAGAGTGCTGGTGCCAGTTCTCTGAAACCGCACACCAGGGTCCTGCCTGACCCTCTTCATCTCGGCTGCGCCCTGGGTTTGACCCCTCAGCTGCCCCGGCTGGCAGTCCCTGGGTCTTTCTCCAGCACCCAACCAGCTCCCAAGCGGCAAGCTAGGGCTCTGTGAAGAGGGGTCAGCCACCCGCCCACTCCTCGGCCCTCATGCTCCAAAGCGTGCTCCCTCACCTTCAGGGACCCCTCCATCAAGCCCTCGGATGTAGAGTCCGTAATTAAAATCAATGCCGGGCAGACTGCAGCTTCTTTCCCGGGGCTTGCCGAGTTCAGCCTGTCGGGGGAAGGACAGAGGGCAGAGGTGAGGAGTGGAGTCTCAGACCACCCATATTGTAACCTGGCAGCAGGGAGGCACCGGATGCCTGCGTTACCCCAGGCCTTGTGCACGGCCTTCAGGGTGGCACAGGAGCGGGTGGCAGAGCCCTCCCTGGGAGGAGCGCAGGCTGCGGCTGGCGTGGGGCCACACAGTAGAAGCTGGTCCTTGGTCCTCGTGTCTGCGCTAAAGGTGAATGAGGATGTTGGAAATGGGAGGTCTCTCGGCACCTCCGTATTGGGGTGGGAAGCACAGTCCCCGAGCAGAGCAGCTGTGTTTGGGGAGAAGCTGACTGGTTCAAGCTGGAAATGAAAGACCCAGTTCAGGAGGCCTCATCTGGAGGCCCTGTCGAGGGAGGAGGACATCTTTCTTACCTTCATCCCCACCTTCCTCCCACCAGGGACCACTCAAACCGTCAGCCCCGTAGCACATGAGGAAATCGCTTCCTCGAATCCTCAGTTTCTGGGGAAGATACAGTGACAGGGTGCTGCCACCCTCTGCACCTGGCCAGCTGTCCTTACTCCCTGGGACTCTAGGGAACTCGTTGGCCTCTCAGAGGGGGTTTGTACAGTGAAATTGCCCTGTCATCAACCACATTAGCCCCCCTATTTATAGCTGTGGAAACAGGCCTAGAGAGGCAGGGTCCACATTCACGGCCCCCAAGTGCTGGGCAGGGCATTGCACTGAGACACGCCTGTCCTGTGGGCTGACGCTCCTGATCATTCTGCCACGAGTCTCCCTTTAGCGCAGTGGCTCCCCACAGTCAGAGGCCCTGTCCTGCACAGTACACAGATGCCCATCCGCATCTGCTCCATCGATGGGCACCTGCTGGGTTCTGACTGCATCCCAGGCACGACGTCTGGGGCTCCTTGGCCATCCCTCATGTTGTCTGCACAGCCACCTGGGAAGACGGTGTTTCTCAGGGGAAAGCTGAGTCACAGAGAGATCTGATAGGTGACCTCGGATCAAGCAGTAGGAGGTGGCAGAGCTGGGACCACAACCCAGGCTGGCTGCCCCCACCCACTCTCAGATCCACAAGCCAAAGAAATGCCCACAGCCCCAGCTTCTTGTGGTGCCAGTAGGTCCCAGGGCCATTACGGAGAAGGGTGGGTGCAGCTGCTCCTCCCGCTGCCCATGAGCCACAGGCTGAGGACTCAAAGTCACAGGGTGTTGTTACATCTCTCAGGAGCTCTCTGCTCTGGCTGCACCCAAGACTCCCCAAAGGGTCTAGTGGGCTCTGGTCTCACTGTCTCCTGCCATCTCATCTATATCCCCATCTCTCCAGCTCCCACAGGTTGGGTGCTGAGAGGTAGACGGATGGTCAAGGACGACCCATCGTGGCTCAGCACTGCTGCTGGAATAAAACCTCCCTCAACTGGTAGTCCAGGCCCCACAGCCTCCTACCCACCCAGCCCTGCAGCTTGGCCTCGCAGGCTCTCCCACAGCCCCTCGTTGAGACAGACAAGCCCACCCCCCTGCTCTGAAGGATCGCAGGTATCCCAGCTGCCTCTGTTGCTCTTTGCTCAAGACCCACCCTTACTGGTCCTTATTCTTCAAGCCCTGTCTCTGCCAGAAGCTCTCAGGACCCCTGGGTTCACCATGGCTTGCCCTCATCTGAACACCAGTGACTCTTACCATCTGTTCTATTCATTTGGGGCTTAGAACTTGCCACCTTCTCGATTTCTAGGAATTCACATGCAGCCCACCCTGCCTGGATTACACACTCCCACCCGTACAGAGCCATGGCTCCTATGACCTTCTTTTTCCTGTTGGCATACAGCAGGTACAAAATAAATGCCTGATATTAAAAACCACTTCCTCTGGAAAGTCTTCCCAGATTGGCATCAGTCCTAGACAAGCCTCCTTATTATATGGTGGCTCTGCAGCAGCCTCAGCCTACCTTCATGGCACTTACAAAATGACAGAGTAGCACCTTTCAAGGGATGGAAAGTAGCTTCATGGTTGCCAGGGCTGGGGACAGGTAGGGGGAAGAGATGGAGAGATGGACAGCTGTGATGGCTAAGGGGCGTTCTTTGGGGAGTGATGAAAATGTTCTAAAATCGATTGTGGTGTGATGGTTGCACAACTCCGTGAATGTATTAAAAGCCACTGAATTCTACATTGTAAATGGGTGAATTGTAGGAAATGTGAATTACATCTCAAATAAGATCACAAAGTCGTGTAATTAAGTCATTCATCGCGTAAGGATCAGTTTAATGTTGGTCTTCCCTCACGAGCCTGTGTGCCCCACAAGGAAAGGGATCCAATCTTTATTTTTTTAAGGTTATGTTTAAAAAAATTGACTTAATATTTTACAGCAGTTTTAGGTTCCCCACAAAAGTGAGCAGAAGGTTTGGAGATGCTTTGTATACCCTGTCTTTACTCCCATTCTTCTTTTCTCAGTGTGGAACAGCTGCTAATGAATAGGGGTTGAACAAATGAGTGGGTGAAATACTCCTGTCTTAGTCAGCTTAGGCTGCCATAGCAAATTATTACTGACGGGGTGGCTTCAACAATAGGCATTTATTCCTCAAAGTTCTGGAGGCTGGGAAGTCCAAGATCTAGGCACCAGCAGACCCGGTGTCTGGTGAGGGCTCTCTTCTTGGTTTGCAGATGGCCGCCTTCTTGCTGTATCTTCACGTGGCAGAGAACAGAGAGAGTTAGCTTTCTTCCTCTTCATTTAAGGGCACAAATTCCATCACGAGGGCTCTGCTTTTATGGCCTACTCATCTCCTAAAAGACCCACCGGCTAATGTCATCCCATCCGAAGTTAGGTTTTGAATGTTGGGGGTACACAGACATGCAGTTCATACAGCCTACTTTGAGACCATTGGCTCTTTTCTACACAACAGTTGTTTCTCTCCCTCTTCTTTTCCATCTCAAATCCCAGCCCCCAATGCCCCTCAAGAGTGACAGAGCTCTGAGTCTCAGGCAGGTGCATGGGGACTCCGCAGGGTGGCTTATTTTGAATTACTTCCATGCTATGCTATTTGAGCTACAGACAAAGCTCTGGCCTCTCATTTGTTTATGAAAATGATCCAGCCTCTCCAGTGACTGCCGGGGAAGTTAATTAAAACGTGACTTCTCTGGGAGAGGCCCCACCTCCCTCAGGGCAAATGCAGGTGGGCAGAGTTCCAGCTGGCAGGGGAATGACAGACAGACTCAGGAGCTGGCTGCCACCCTCAGGTGGCGGGGGGGGGGCAAGGGAGCAGGTGGGTGCCTCAATCTCTGCTCTTTCGTGTGGTTGCCTGGGAATCAATAACTGTTCAAACATGTGGAAGCCTTAGACTACAAAGAAAATTCATCCCAATGGGAGGTTTGCTCATACTTTCATTCCTACAAATATTTATTTTGTACCCACTCAGCGCTAA
Source organism: Callithrix jacchus (assembly GCF_049354715.1). NCBI lineage: Eukaryota > Metazoa > Chordata > Mammalia > Primates > Cebidae > Callithrix > Callithrix jacchus. The sequence goes on along the minus strand of NC_133502.1, from coordinate 181,076,778 downwards.
CTCCGTGCTTGGAGTTCTAGGATGAACAGATCAGACACACAGCCCTGCTCTTATGAAATTCACTGTCTTGCAAAAAGCACAGTTAAGCAATGGCAATCATGTGCACCAGAGTATTTGATGTGGAAAGCACAAAGTGCCCCTGATTCTAAAACAAAGGAGTCTTATCCATCATATATAAAGAGTTACTACGAATCAATAAGAAAGAGGCAGATAATCCTATAGGAAAAAAAATGAGCAGATTACTTGAATAGGAACTTCTTTAAGAGGATGTCCCAGTGGCCAAGACCCATATGTCAAGGGGTCAACCTCTGGGAAATGCAAAGAAAAAATTCAATGTTATTGGTAAGGATCTGGGGCAACTGGAATTCTCTTCCACTTGGTGAAAATGTAAACTGCTACAACCACCATGGAAAACTGTTTGGCAGTATCTCTGCCGTAAAACTAAACATATGCCTGCTCAATAACCCAACAATTCCATCCTGGACATCCAGCAGAAATGAATGTGTACATCCACCAGGAATGCAGCAGTTCAGTTCATGCTAGCCAACTGCCAGAAACAACCCTAGTGGCCATGACTGGCGGATAAAAATCTGTGACATATTTATAGCACAGAATACCTTGCAATAATGATCCCAGGGTGAGAATGTGCCCTAGAGGACATCTGGCCATGTCTGGACACATTTTTGGTCATAACAGCTTGGGAGGGGGCACTGTCCTCCATCTAGTTGGTAAAGGCCAGGAATGCTGCCAGACAATCCACTACTTCAAGGTGCTATCCGTCCCTTGATGCCAACAGTGCCCACAGAGATTAAGAAACTCTGAGAATGAGCCAGATGCGGTGGCTCACGCCTGTAATCCCAGCCCTTTGGGAGGCCAAGAGAGGCAGATAGTTTGAGCCCAGGAGTTTGAGATCAACCAGGGCAATATGGCAAAACCCCATCTCTACAAAAAATATAAAAATAGCTGGCTGCAGTGGCATGTGCCTGTGGTTCCAGCTACTCAGGAGGCTGAGGTGGGAGAACTACTCAAACTCAGGAGGTAGAGGCTGCAGTGAGCTGTGATTGAACCATTGTACTCCAGCCTGGGTGACAGAGAGAGGCCCTGTGAAAAGAAAAGGAAAGAAAATAAAAAAGAAAAGGAAGGAAGGAGGGAAGGAAGAAGGAAGGAAGGAAGGAAGGGAGGGAGGGAGGGAGGGAGGGAGGGAGGGAGGGAGGAAGGAAGGAGAAACTCTGAGAATGAAAAAACATCACTGTGGTTAACCACATGCGTGGTCCTCACATAAAGTGTGGAGTGAAAGAAGTGAGACCCCCAGGAGATGCCCTGCTCCACGGGAATGCAGCCAGACACCAGCAGAACTCATCTCTGGGTTTCCAAGTCAGACATGCAGGCCCCTGGGTGGGGGCAGTGACAGAAAATAGCACCGGGGGCTTCAGGGGTCATGACATTCTTGACCCAATGTGTGCCCTTTGCACTGTACCCCCGGCTGCTGCCCTCCCTCAGGAGCCATTCATCTGTGACTGTGGCTGCCAACCCTTTCCCTCAACTCCCTGCTGATGGAGCAATGTGCTCTCTGTCCGCACAGGAGACCCAGCTTCACATGAGAGCTGCATGAACACAGGCACCAGATAAACCACATCAACAACAAAATGATTGTTTTTTCCAAATGGATTTTCTGGACTGTGTTTCCTAGACTAGAGGGTCTCATCCTGAAATCCCCGAGAACGCCCCTAGCAGTGGCTTGCTCATTTCCTCAGACTTTTACAGACCATAGCATCTCCTCGAAGGATAAAGCGGACTTCCCAGGAATTCAGCCGAGAAGCGGATTTGGACGCTCCGGGAAGCCTCGTTAACCCCTCAGCCTCCCACCCTGGCACCGGGACTTCCTTCCTTCTTCGGGCAGGCTACACCACGCAGTATCAGAGAGCGTCATGGGTAGGAAACTCTAGGGGTTCTTGGGCCTGACTCGGGTGCTGCCGGAGTCCAGGAGCCCAGCTACATTTACAGGCAATATGTCTGAATTCAAACCCTGTGGACTCCATACCCTTCTCTACGATTCTATGGGGCTTTGTAAGGACTCCTACATGAAAAGTGCAATAAAGCAGAGCACAACCGAATGAGCACAGGCTGGTGTCCACCCAGGCTGCAGTCACGGGAATCCTCGGCAACCTTCCCCTCCATTCCAACTGGCCCCAGATACCTCCATGGCCTGAAACCCCACTGTCCACAATCCAGCCCTTTAGGTCCAGGTACAGCGTGTCAGAGTTCCTTTGTTCACATGCAAATGCCCTAAAAGAACAGCACATCCACCCACTGCCAGCTCCTCTGCCCTACAAAACAGGCTAACTGGACATCCACCTGGCCACGTGCTCATCAAATATCTATAGTCCTGGCATCCACGTGCCCGGCTCCCCTGTTACTGTTAATTCATAAAACAACCCTGCAACGTGGTGTAACCATCATCCCAATCTCACAGGTATGGAAAAGAAAGCATGGCTGGCTGGAGGGTCCTGCTGGCTCAAAGCCGCACAGCTGAGAGGCCAAGGCAGGTCTGAACCCGCATCTGACTCCACTGTCTCTGTTGCCTCCTATTTCATGATCGGGCACTTAGCGTAGATGGCCTGGGATCGGTTGTCTTTTCACGTGCACAGATCTACATGTTTTGCTCGTACGGAACAGGTAAGTCTTGACTTCCAGGCCCTCTTGGCCCCACGCAGTGGTGCACAGCACAGCGCTTTACACACAGAACCGCAGGTAAAGTCTGATGTTTCTGTTGTTTTGTTTTTGGGTTTGGGGGGGTTCTTTTTTGAGACAGCATCTTGCTCCATTGCCTAGGCTGGAGTGCAGGGACATGATCACAGCTTGCTACAGCCTCGACATTCCAGGCTCAAGTGACCGTTCCATCTCAGCCTCCAGAGTATCTAGAACTACCCGCGTTGCCATGCCCAGATAATGTTTAAATTATTTGTAGAGGTGGGGTTCTCACTATGTTGCCCAGGCTGGTCTTGAACTGCTGGCCTCAAGCGATCCTCTTGCCTTGGCCTCCCAAAGTGCTGCGATTATGGGAGTGAGGCACTGTTTCTGGCAAAAGTCCACTGTCTGATGTATAGACTAAGGTTTATGGAAAGAGCGATCACTTCAGAAAACACGACAGTAAGTCCTCACTCAACATTGTCAATGTGTTTTTGGAAACTGGAACTTTAAACAAAACAACACATAAGAAAACCAATTTTACCATAGGCTAATATGTAACAAGAATTAAGTTCCTACGGCACAGTCTGGTCAAAAAAAATCACCAAACTTCTTCATAAACACCAGAATACTTCTAATATTTAATGTTGATGTAAATGTGAGCTATCCATACATTTAAGAAAGATTAATATAAACAAGTAAGATCATTATTTACCCAATTTGGGGGGGAAGCATGAGTGACGGCCGTCAGAGTGGTAACGGGTTAAATCAAGAATAAAGGTTTGCAAAGCCAAAATTGCCAAGAACCCCTCCTACCTACCACTAAAAAAAAACCAAACAGGTAAAAAACAAACGTCACCAATCCGAAGGGCTTGCTCGGCGCTTTGCTACCGCATCGTCCCTGGCTGTGCGTTTGCATGATGATCGCACGCGGCACTTTACAGATTTGTTTATCTATCTATTTATTTACTTATTTTTTGAGATGGAGTTTTTCGCTCTTGTTGCCCAGGCTGGAGTGCAATGGCACGATCTTGACTCACTGCAACCTTCGCCTCACAGATTCAAGCGATTCTTTTGCCTCAGCCTCCCAAGTAGTTGGGAATACAGGCGCGTACCATCACACCCAATTAATTTTTGTATTTTAAGTAGAGACGGAGTTTCACCATGTTGGCCAGGCTGGTCTCGAGCTTCTGATCTCAGGTGATACACCCGCCTCGGCCTCCCAAAGTACTGGGATTATAGGCGTGAGCCACTGTGCCCGGCCACAGATTTTAATACTTTGTACTCATTCATTCATTCATTCATTCATTTTTCCAATCCACTTATTTTAGTACAGAGTGTGAGTGGTGGGAACCTGTTCCAGCAGCTCAGGGCACCAGGCAGGCACCAACCCTGGACAGGACGCCATCCCATCACGGGGTGCCCGTGCACACACACACACACACACCCCCATCCATCCCATCACAGGGCACACACACACCCATCCATCCCATCACAGGGCACACACACACACACACACATCCATCCCATCACAGGGAACAGACACACACACACACACACATCCATCCCATCACAGGGCACACACACACACACACACACACACACACCATCCCATCACAGGGCATAGACACACACCCATCCATTCCATCACAGGGCACAGACACACACACCCATCCATCCCATCACAGGGTATACACACACACACACACACACATCCATCCCATCACAGGGCATACACACACATACCTATCCATCCCATCACAGGGCACACACACACCCATCCATCCCATCACAGGGCACACACACACCCATCCATCCCATCACAGGGCACACACACACACACACACACACACACACCCATCCATCCCATCACAGGGCACGCGTGCGCATGCACACGCACACACACACTTACTCACACTGGAACCATTCGACACACCAGTTCACCTAATGTGCACATCTCTGGGATGTGGGGAACCAGACTGCATGGAGAAAACCCACACAGATGTGGGGAGAGCATGCAGACGCCACGCAGACGGCCCCAGCCGGACACTGATTTCTTTTCTTATCAACATTATAACACTGTTGAACAAAATGAGGGAGGAGCTGCTGTTCAGGAATAAAGGGACCGGGACCCAGGACAGCTGTCTTGACTGGGTTGGGGGAAGAGGAGTCAGGAAGAGTAAGATACATACAGATCTTGAATTGACATTTTGGGAAGAACTGACCTGAAGAAGATTCCGAGGGTAGACAGGAAGGGCAAGAGAGCCAAGGGGACTTAGAGCAGGGAGTGGCATAGAGCCGGGGGTGGGAGGGCGCAGCGCTGACCCTTGGCCTCCTTCCCCAGCTTGTCCACTGGGGCCTTCTAGAGGCCTACAGAGAAAAGCTGCCTGACAGAGGGGCGGTGGGTCTCTGGGCACCTCAGAGGGCTGTGTGAAGCCTGCTAAGGACCTACAGAGAGGCACTCAGAGGAGCTCTTGGGCCTGAACTTTAAGACATGGGCAAGCAGGTTGTGACAGACATCTGAGTTCAGCTGCCATCGAAATCCACCTGAGGCTTGACGGCCACCTGCTTTTCCACGGTGCTGTGGTCTGAATGTTTTTATCCCCTCCAAACTCATGCTGAAACTTAATTTCAATGTGACAGTATTCAGAGGTGTGGCCTTTAGGGGGTGACTGAGTCACAAGGGCTCTGCACTTATGGGAGAATAGGTGCCCTTATAAAAGACCTTGATGGGCCAGGTGCAGTGGCACATGCTTGTAATCCCAGCAGTTTGGGAGGCTGAGGCAGGTGGATCACGGGGTCAGGAGATCGAGACCATCCTGGCCAACATGGTGAAACTCCGTCTCTACTAAAATACAAAAAATTAGCCAGGCGTGGTGGCACATGCCTGTAGTCTCAGCTACTTGGGAGGCTGAGGCAGGGGAATCTCTTGAACCCGGGAGGCAGAGTTTGCAGTGAGCTAAGATCATGCCACTGCACTCCAGCCTGGTGACAGAGTAAGACTCCACTTCAGAAGAAAAAGGGGGGCCTTGATGGAGGGAGTTTGCCCTTTTTATCCCGTTCCTGTCCTGGGGGATAAGCAATAAGGCACCATCTTGGAAGCAAGGCCTCGGCTCTCACCAGACACAGAAACCATTGGCGCCTTGATCTTGAACTCCCAGACCTAGAACAGTGAGAAACAAATGTCTAATCTTTCTACATTGCTACATCGCAGGTATTTTGTTACAGCAGCACAAACACATGAGGACACATGGCAACCTCACTCTGACATCTGTGAAACTGATGAGACTCAGTCCCAAGTCTCTGCTCTGATCAGCCACCCCGGGCCTCATCAGCCTGCCCCACCAGCCCCGGCCAGGATGGGAGATGGCCATTTGCAGAGGCAAAAAGGATCTCCTAGACAGATCGCAGGCTGGAATGTGCAAAGGTCCTGGGATAGCCAGTGTGGCCTGGCTATTGGGCCATGTGGAGGCCGAGATCACCCTCCCTGCACAGGGATCCCTTAGAACTACCGTGCAGTGAAGAAAGAAACAAGGAAGATAATCAACACGCATCGTGCGCCTCCTCCGTGCAAGCTCACAGGGTGTCCTGTGCCCTCTTTACTGAGCACTTACTCTGTGCTGAGCAAGCACTAAGAGTATTTGTGCTTCTCCCTGAACTCTGCCAACTTCACTGTCAAGGAGGTTTTCCCATTTTACACACAGGAAAACTGAAGCTTGAAGAGATTCACACTTGTCCAATAGCACCCGGGTAGTCGATAGAAAAGTCGATAAAAGTTGATAAAAAGTTGAAAGAACTGGGGTTAAACTCACCTCTCCTGGACGTCACACCTCTGTGCTTAACTCCAGCAACTCCCCAACTCTCACAAAACTCTATGAGGGAGGCCATGGTATCTCCACTGGACAAGCAAGGAGTCAAGGCTCAGAAAGGGAAGAGACCCCTTTCAGCCCTCAAAATCCTTGCACTTCTCATTCCTGATGTCTGAATTTTTAAGACAGCTCATGCAAAATCCACAAGGTCTTTTAAGATGCATACCTTAGTTTTGCACAATGGGGAATTTTGAAATGTTGGAAGCTATTTGAATATGGCCCACTCACTGGAATCCCTTGTCAATGAGGTGTTGGAATTAAGAGGCAAATGGAGAAAAATCGCAGCTCTGAGTCTGACCACCCTGCCCTCCTCAGCTGCCTTCAAACTGCTGCTTTGCAAGTTTCCTCCGTCACAAAGTGGCTTGGCTGGAATACAGCTCTGGGTGACAGCTGTCCCCATCAGCAGACAGCTTCATTAAACCTCATTAAGATGTCATCCCTCTCTGCCTTATTTCCCATCTCTCAGCTCTAATTAAAACCATCTCTCTCCCCGTCCCAGGGGGTCCTGGGATTCTCCCGGCTCCTCTTACAATATCAGCTCCCTCCACACCCCATCATGGAAGACCAGGCCCTGAAAACTCACCCTGGGAACCAAGCCGAGCAGGCAGCCTTGGGGCCCGGAAGCCCCCTCAGAGCCGCCTGTCGACGTGAGAACCACTGGGGTTAGCCAGAGGCAGGTGCAGGTAGCGTTTCCCACAGGTTGTTGCTTAGATCAGAAGCTACCTGGGATCCAGGAACAAAGGTCTCTAGACCTGGACCTTCACCAAAGCCCGTCGGCATGGCACAACGTCTTCAAAACAAGTGACCCAGCCTTGCAACTCAAGTCTAACCATTTCCCACCCAATCTACTTTTTTTTTCCCTTACCTAGCCCTCATTTCTTATTGCAAAACTTAGGCGCACCTCCTTAAATGTCCTGTGGGTTTTACAAGAGAGATCTTAAACATTCAGACATAAGAAATGAGAAATGAAGAGGCAAAAAGTGGGGAAGCCAGCCAGCTTTGTTGCCGAGACAGCCTCGAACCAGATCTTAGTCCAGACAAACGGGCCAGTGGTCACTTCCAAAGCGGCAGGTTTTCGGTCAGGAAGTTCGATACCTGAGTTTCAGACCCACCAAAGACGTTCATTCCAACACGAGCAAGGCCCTCAAGGGAATCAATCACTCTCGCTTCCTGCCAACCACATAGAGTGTAGCTCATTAACCCTCTAGCCCTGCGTCCAAACTAAATGAATGTTTGTTCGACAGCTGAAAAGCCTCCACTCTCCCTCCTGCATTCTGTTAAAGCGCAGTTACGTGAAATCCCACTGCCTGGTAGTTATTAAATAAATATCTGTCTATCGCTACACCCATGCATACATATGTGCACACATACCATTGTGCTCATGGAGGGGTAGTTCATTATTGTAAAACAACTTAAGATCCTCGAATGAAAAGCACAATATAAATGCAAATTGTGATCATTATTAGCATAGAGGATATTTATTTATTTCCATAATGAGAACCTCAGATAAACAATCATGTAAAATAAGGTGCATTATGCATCAAAGGGCTCAGGCATCCTCTTAGAAGCCCAGTGCTTTGAACCTGGTGCATTGTGTGAGTGTCGGTTGAACATTGCATAATGATACGAAAAAGCCACGCATGAGAAGACCACATCCATGTGTGATCAAAGGCATATAAAATAATGTCAAGTGAAAAAAAAAAACCACAGCCGGATTCAAAATTCTACATAGACTTCTGTTACGACCACGTTAAAAAAAATGCACTGGAAAAAATACTGGAAGGAAACCCAGCCCTGTAACTGCGATGTGTGAGGGTGTGTGGTTAGAGATGGGGGCCCTTCTTTTGGTATTGAGGTTTTACTTTTATAATTTAAAAAGTCACCCAACAGAGTTAAGTTACATGTTTCTATTTTATCTATGAGAAAGTCTTCTGTGTCATTGCAGTTCTGCTTGGGTTTGTAATGGGGGCTGGTGGCTGAGCTGGCATGCTGATTCACTCAGAGCTGAGTTGGACTCCCAGCTGTGCCGCTTCCTGTGTGACCTTGGGCAAGTCCCTTGCTTTGTCTGGTCTTCTCTTTCCTCACCTGCAAAACCTCCTGAGGTTGTAGAGTGTTTCATGGCACCAGGAGGCGACTCAGTAAATGATGGCTTCCGTTACTGCTGTCTTAGTGTTAACACTGCCATAGCAGCTCCCAGCTTGGGTCCAAAAAGAGCTGCGGACCTTGGGGAGCCCTGCCAGGAGTTCTCATGCCTACCCCGCCACCCCGTCCAGCCCTGTCTGGTTCCCACGACCCCAGGCTGCCTGCGCTCTTGCCTGCCTGGTCCCGGCTCTCCGGGGCAGCCCGGCCTCCCTTCCCGCTGCCTGCTCTGTTCTGAAGGCTGATGTATGGCCCTTGCCGTGTGAGGCGGTCACGGTGACAGGGCCCCAGTGTTCCCTCCCCTCCCCCTCGACAGCTTGAAATCAGGTCCTTCATTTGCATTTACATGATCTCGCTGTGCAGCTTATGAGATCGAGAGATTTATTTGCTACTTAGCTTGATGTTTGATTACACTCGGTTCGGGGATGCATCCGCTCAGAGCCCGTGGCCTCTGGGGGCCGGTAACTCAACAGCAGGTTTAGGGGAATGAGTGGGAAACGCATAGCATTTTGACAAAAGGCGAACATGAGAGGTTGGAAGGAACTAATACCTTGATTGGATATATTTTTTTAAAGAGCAATAAAAACTGGCTAGGTATCATCTGAGGTTATGAACAGACCCACGTCACTCACAGGAGGCAGCTCATCGTCTTGGGGAAGCAACTCCCAGAAACGTTTCCCTCTGGACAAAATCTGAGGTCCCTAAAAGCAGTGATGCCTCTGATTGAGAGGCAGTGTGCCTTCTCAAATCCCAGCACCTGGACTGACACCAGCTTGGTGAATGACACCTGTATGCTCCGCACCTGTTTACTCAAACTACCTGGGCGCAGGATTCCTCGTCTGTAAAATGGAAAAATAATACCCACTCCTTGGTGTGTGGTCAGATGATCTCTGCACTGTGGTGGACAAGGAGTGTGGTGCCCAATAAATGGGAGCTGTTATGGGGACAACAGGATGTTTTCTGAAGGAACAGAGGGATAAAGCTCACCGCCCCAAAGGTGTGCCATCACTCAGCATCGTACTTTGCAGTCAAGTGTCACTTATCTGTTTGGTGGGTTATCCACTGCGTGGGGTTTCATTCCAGTCACCCGCGGGCCAGCTCCCGCTGCTCACAGCTGGGGCATGCTCAAGGAAGGCAAACTCATTTTCATAACAGTCTGAACCTGGCATAATTAGGAGCCGAGATCTGTCGCTGCCAGCCTCTACCCTGTCACGTTGCAATCCAAACAGAAACCATTTGGCACATGATCGGGACATGACAGTGTAGTGATTAAGAACATGAGCTTGGGGCCCAAGCCATCCGAAGTGGAACTCTGGCTTCTCAACTCTGCGTGACCTTGAGCAAGTTCTAAAGCTTAACCTCCGAGTCTCAGTTTCCTTACCTGGAAAATAGGTATCATGAGAGCCCCCAGCTCGGAGGGTGGCAGAGCATTTCTCAGTGTAGGCAAAGTTCTCAGCAGAGGGCCTGGAAGCTTCTTAATAAAAAGTAGTCATACCAGTAGTGGCTACTGTTGGACTCACTATTTTGAATTATCAGCAGCTCCATCTCCATTTGTATGAATAAAGAACTAGTTATAAAATTAATACATCTGTTTGAGGAGTCCTCAAACAGTCAAAGATGAGGATCAGGTGCAGTTGGCTCTCAGTTCGAGACCAGCCTGGCCAACATGGTGAAACCCCATCTTTACCAAAAATAGAAAAATTAGCCGGGCGTGGTGGCACGTGCCTGTAGTCCCAGCTATGAGGGAGGCTGAGGCAGGAGAACTGCTTGAACCCGGGAGGCAGAGGTTGCTGTGAGCCAAGACGGTGCTACTGCACTCCAGCCTAGATGAGCAAGACTCGGTCTCAAAAAGACAAAGAAAAAAAGTTAACGATGAGATTACCCTATGTGACTCAGCAATGCCACTTCAAGTCATATACTGAAGGAATTGAAAACAGGTGTTCATATATACACCTACTATGTACCCACAAAAATAAAAAAAAAAAAACAACAGGCATTCAAACACATGTACCTGCATATTCATAGCAGAGTCATTCACAATAGCCAACAGGTGGAAAGCACACGGTGTCCTCACGAATGAATAAACAAAGCACGGCACATCCGCACAATGGAGTATTATTCAGCCGTAACCAGGAAGGAAGCACTGATCCATGCTGCAATGTGGATGGATCCTGGAAGCATCAGCCAAGGAAAAGGATCCAGACAGGCACAAAAGGCCACGTGTATGAACCCATTTCAAATGTCCAAACAGGTCAATCCAAAGAGACAGAAAGCAGATTGGTGGTTGCCTGCAGCTGGAGGGAGGGAAGGGGAAGTGACTGCTCTCAGGGATGGAGTTTCCTTTTGGGGTGATGAAATATCTTGGAACTAGACAGGGGTGATGGTTGTACAACCTTGTGAATATAGTCAACGCCACTGAACTGCACACTTGAAAATGGCTGATGGTTAATTTTATGTGAATTTCATCTCAAGAAAAAGAAAAGTTAGGCCGGGTGTGGTGGCTCACACCTGTAATCCCAGCTACTCGGGAGGTTGAGGCAGGAGAATCACTTGAACCCAGGAGGTGCAGGTTGCAGTGAGATCGTACCACTGTGCTCCAGCCTGGGCGACAGAGTGAGACTCTGTCTCAAAAAGACAAATTAACACCTCAAAGGAAGGAGATCCCATGGTTCCCGTGAAGCAATTTAGGAAACTGTTTCTCTCCTAAGGATGGGAGGACGGGAGAGGAAAGACATGCAGACGAAGTGACGGCAGCTCACAGCAGGACAAGGTGCTTTGAAAACGTGGCTCCGTCCTGAGGAGACCGTGCTCCTTTCTGAGACTGTGCCGAGGTGGGCTTAGGGGGGTGAATGGGCTCAGGGCCAGATGGATTAGTGAAGGCAGTTTCCCATCCGAGTCGCTATTCTGACAGTCGGTGTGGTGGGAGCTGGGGCAGCGTGTTTGAAACCATGAAACTGGATGGAGCCCATTTCACAGTCTGGCCCCCTTTGCTTGTTGTGGCCTCACTATTGAAAGGCTTCGGGGCGGGGGGAGGAGAAGCACACTGGACTGGGTGTCTGGAGACCCAGGTGTCAGTCCGTATTAGCCCAGTCCGCACTGAGGACACAGCAGAAGATGGGTGGCTGCTGCAGAGGCCCCCAACCCCTCGTGGGTCAGAGGAGCTCAGGGGCTCAACACCCCTTGTCCTGAGCCAGCTGGGCGGCCCTTCCAGGATATGCTTTATGTATAGAGGTCTCCAAGTCAGGCCTCTTTGGACGGGTGTGTTCTTAGGAAAAGAAATGAGAGTCCAACTAGGCTGCGTTGGCAGCCCTCGCTAGCGCCCCCTGATGTCGACAGACAGGATTGGAACAGGACTCTGATCCTTCCGTGCTGTGTGACTTTGAGCAAGTTACTTGGCTTCTTGGAGTCTCAGTTTCCCATCACTCATTAAACAGGGAATAACCCGTCCCCACCCCATGGTTTAATGACAAGATTTAGATAAGGCCACAGAGGTGAAGGGCCGCGGGTGTCCAGCACGCAGTATGTGTGAAGAAGCCGGAAGGGGCCCCTCTTTTCCCCCTTTTCTCCAGGGTGACACTACTTTAGCAGAAAAGAGAAACACCTATGAGCCTCCTTTGATGTGGTGTCCAGCAAGGGAAGGAATAACTTTCTGCACCGCTGAGGACTCATGAACAGAGTAAGAGGTTCCCACCGAGGCAGGGCCGGCGGCCTCAGAAACAAATGCTGAGTCCACTTGATCATTTGGTCAGTTTAGCTGCCAAGGTTCAAAGCTAGCAGACCCTGAATGAGCAGATTTAAGAAAAAGGCTCCCTATGAAAAGAGAAAAAAAAGAAAGAAAGAAAGAAAGAGAGAAAAGGAAAAAGCAGAGAATGATCTATGTACTTTTCAAAACTTAAAACAGAAATCAAAGGAAACCTGAACTGTTTTAAGTTTTGACAGCTGCAGGGATCATTCTGTTTGGTTACTCTATTTATGTTTTCATTTTCTTTATAGATTCATTGAAAATCACATCATGTAATAGGGAAGAAAAATGTTCAGTGTTCCACCCCCCCCACCGTAAACCCTTGTTCCTTCCTGAGAACAGATGAAAACGCCCGCTCCAGTGACTTTTGTTTTGATGTATATTTCATAATATCTTATTGATTGTAAGTTTTATTTCCATGTCAATAAAAAGTGGTATTGTAATAAATGAGAAGGAGTTTAACACAAAATGGCAGCTGACCTGTTAGCATAGCAGATAGCAGAGGCGGAGGAGGTGGCTCTAAAACGAAGCCTGTTAATAAGGCTGGGGTCGGCTGGGAGAGGAAGCGGTGCTTCTTGATTTCAGCACGGAGCTGGGAGGCTGGAGGGTAGGGTCCTCCCACCCCCTCCTCTTGGCAGCCTCTGGGGTTGCTTTATGATTGGTTCTGGGTTGACATTTCCTAAGGCAGATGATGCAGAGACTTCGGCAGCAACGCTTCCCCTCCTCTAGCAGGAGGGGAGGCAGCAGCCACCAACGGGGTACAAGTCGCTGTGCTCAGTACCTCATGCACACAAAGATGGATGAGAATCTGGCTGGGGAGGGAGGAGTGTAAGGAGTGAGTTCAAGGATTAGGGGGCTAGTCAAAGGGGAAGAGTATAAGCCCACAAGCTGTAGTGGGCAGGGCTGGGGTGGGGCTTCAGGAGAAGGGAGGTCCCCGAGGAGGGATATCTGAGACTGCCCAGAGGTGACAGTGAGGGGCCACCACCCAGAAAGGAGGAGGGCAAGGCTGTTCTGGGGGAGACAGGGCCGAAGCATCTAGCAGCATGGCAGGGAGTCTCAGGCCCAGAAAGCTGGCAAGGGCAGCAGCAGCTTGGGGTCTTACAGTCACCAGGCTCTGTTGTATCCAGGGCAGGCAGACCCGGGTGTAGCTTTGTAGGGTGTGCAAAGCAAGTGAGGTCTAAATGGCTAAAATTCTGCTTGTTGGAGATTTTTTTAAACAATTGGATGTGTGGAAGTGTATTTGTGCTAGTGCACTTTCCAGCTCACAAGTCTCAGCCTGCTGGGAAGACGTGGATACCTGGGGGTGGTCTGTGGCTTGTTTCTATAACAGGGGACCTCGGACCACAAAGGGGACACCCTGCTCCCAGGCTTGGCCTCATCTTACGCCCTGTCACTCACTGTCCACTTCCTGCCCTGGGCTTTCTTTCAGCTCCTGGAACATTCAGGCCCCTTCTCTTATGAAGTCCATGCTCAGACACCTCCCTTTCCTCATTGGCTCCTGGGCCCCCTAACTTTAACTGAAATGTCACCTCCTTGGAGAATCCCCCAGACTCTGTATCCTCCATGAGAAGCCCCAGCTACAGTGGCCTTGAGATGAATGAATGATTCAAATGGTGACATGGTGGTTTCGACCATGTCTCACTCCTTAGCAGGTCAGCTGTGTGGACACAGGGAAGACCTGCCTCATTTGCGGTGGCATCCCCGTGTCTGGCACACAGTAGGTCTTCAGCACACACTTTGAGATGCTTATGTGACTGGGCACCAAGGGGTGGGGCGCAGGCCCTGCTATGGAAGCTCACTCTACCCAGGCCTGGGCCATCTGGGGCAGGTCTTCCAGAACAGGGTCTGGAATCCGTCCTCGAATTCTCCAGGGAGTTGAGCTATGAGGGCAAAAAGTGGGAAAGCCCTGTCCTGCCCTGCTGTTGACCCCACAGGGTTGGAGTCTCTGGATCCAGAGCAGGGTGGGTGAGCAGCGGAACTGAGCAGTTTCCCACCTCATGACTTTGGAAGGTGGGCAGAGACCAGGAGCAAGAGGGAGTCTGGTGGCTCCCAGGGAAGGTGGTCCAGGAGAGCAGCTGAGGAGGCCCCGTCTCCTCTTATCTGGCCTCAGTGGTCCCATCTGCAAAATGAGGAGGCTGAGCTGGTTGATTTCCAGGGTCCCTCCACCCAGCTCTGCCATCTCCTTTCTGGAGCACGCCTCTATCCGTGTCGTCCAGATCTGCATCATCTGCTTCTGTTGCTGAGGGAGGCAGAGAAACACAGTGGAGAGCTCAGAGCCAGCCTCACCTGGGTCCCACTGCCACTCTCCTGCTTGTCAGCTGCTGCATCACTGTGAGCAAGGACCTCACCCTTGAGCCTGTCTCTAGATACCTCCCCATTCATAGGCTTGGTGTCAGATGAGACTATTCACTGCTCCTCACATAGTAGGTCATCCTAAATAATCTGCAGTAGGAATGTGTGGCCACTATCATCAGAGGGAGTTGACGCTACGTGTCCCACCTCCATCAGCAGCCAGCTCAGCCCACCTGCCCACATGCTTTCAACTAGAATGGCCTGAGCAAAGCCAACCAGGCTGTCCTTGGAGGAAGCTCAGGCCACGGCTCTGCAGCACATCCCTCAGCCACTCAGAGAAGCATCGCTGGATATGGGTGAGGTCCTCTCGAGGCTGCCCTGCGGCAGGTTCCATGGAGAGTATCTGAGAATGCCAGGAGGAGGACCTTGGCTCAATCAAACCAGGCCCAGCCCCCTGAGGCCCTCCCCAATGCACTCACCCACCCGTGTCTGTGTCTGTGTCTGCAACTGAAAATGGGAAACACTGTGGCTCTGTGGTTGGGAGGATGGGATGAACTATGGGGGAAAAGGCCTGAGCTCCCTGAGGGTGCTCAGGGCAAAAGATGGCTGGGCACTGTGAGTCGAACACGAGGGCTTCTGCTCTAAACGCCTTAATGGGTGGCTTCTTAGATGCAATAGGGTTGCATCACCAAGGTAAAGATTCTGAATCTGTGGCATAATTGCTACATGTGAAAATCTATTTGTGCTTAGCTTTTAGTCTTGAAAATTACCAAGCCCTGTGCTGCTCCTACAATTAATCATTAAAGAATTAGGAGTGAGAATACCCATTATTGCAAAAGACTCCAGTGATGGTCTTGATCCAACTTATAAAATAGACAGATTTGGTGCAACTGAATAATTTTCCTCCTCTCTGCACAAAATCAGGAATGCTAGTCATACTCAATGGCTGGAGTGAATGCTTACAAACTGGTTATAGACCAGCCTATAATTACCAAAATAGAAAAAGAACAGCATTTTGTAATGAATGACAAGCTGCAGAGCGGAAATCTAATTTGGTCTAATTAAGCAGCCTTTTGTGAGGATTTGTCTTTAGATGAAAAGTGGGAGCCAAGGAGATCTAAATGCAAATGAACTCCATCATTTTGGTTTTAAAGGGCTAGGCTGAGATGAGCGTCTCCGCGCCCAGCCCTCTCTTCATTAGATTCGGAGTCCCCTCCGCATCACTTCCAGCCCACGACGGGCCCCATCTGCCTTGGAGGAGCCTCGTGTTTTTTGTCCCTGGCCTCTCATATCTTTTCAAATAGGACACCTCGAGCCGACAGGGCTGTCAGGGAGCTTTTGCTTATTTGGGAGCAAATTTTATTTTACCCAAAGTAATAAAAGCCAAGGGGGTTGTTGGTTATTAGAGAAACCTGCTCCTGTTCTCTGCGAGTGCAGCCTCTGAAGTCTTGAGGGTTGAATGCACACCCGGAGCCACTGGCACTGACAGCAAAATGGGGGTAAACCAGCGTGGTGTCTTCACCTGCGAACTTCATGCAGGGTAAGCAGAGGCTGAGGCTTGGCTGCCATTCAGGATGCCCCAAGACCACCCTAAGCTTCAGTAATTTGCCAGAAGGACCCATAGAACTCAGAAAAGCCACTGTAATCACGATTATGGTTTCTATAGTAAAAAGCTACAGGCTAAAATCAGCAAACGGAAGAGGCGCATGGGGCAGGGTCCAGGACACACCAGGCATGGAGCTTCCAGTTGTCCTCCCGGGACAGCAGTTACTTCTCCCAGTAATGACATGGCAATCAGGGAAGCTGACTGGAGGCTTGGAGTCCGAGGCTTTGATTGGGAGTTGGTCACACCCATGTGGTTGACCTTCCTCTCCAGCCCCTCCAAAGGTTGAGATGATACTGTGTGGTCCAAGGCACCCATCCTAAATCACACTGTTAGCATGGACCCACTGGCTTGGCCAAAGACCCCCAGACAAATAAAGACCTTCTTCAGCAAGACATTCCAAGGGCTTAGAGTTAGAGGTGTATCTCTCAGAAGCTGGCCAGGGCCAGAACTTTCTTTGGAATGTGCAGGGTGTGGACATCCCAGGCCTGCTGAGTTAACCCTTTCCTGCACTTTGGCCGAACCTCCCTTCCCAGTCACCCCCAGTGGAAGTGACAGGATTGTAAGATCTGGTATATTTGTCTGTTCTCACACTGCTATACAGAATTACCTGAGACTAGGTAACGCAGAAGAGGAGGAGTTTAACTGACTCATAGTTCCACAAAGTTGAGGAGGCCTCAGAAACTTACAATCATGGCAGAAGGTGAAAGCGAAGCAAGGCATGTCCTCTTGTGATGAGGGAAAGGGAGAGAGAGAAGGTGAGAGAGCGGGGCACTGCCACACACTTTCAAACCATCAGATCTCATCAGCTCTCGTGAGAATTGTGTCACGAGACAGCACTAGGGGATGGTGCCAAACTATTAGAAACTACGCCCATGAGCCAGCCACCTCCCACCAGGCCCCACCTCCAACATGTGGGGATTACAATTCCACGTGACACAGAACACAGAGACAAACCATCTCACCTGGTTAGGCTGGATAGATGAGAAGGAAACAACATTCCACCACACTGACTCCATAATCTCCTTAGCTTTCAAAGAAATTGCAAACATTTGGACTTTCTCATCTTCTAAATAAAAGCAAGTAGAATGAGTGACAGAGCAGGGGGCTGTGGCAGAGCCCCACTGCCCCCAGCTTGGCCGTCTCGGTGGCTTCTCCCTCGCGAACGCTGGTCAAGTTTCAAAGGGTCTGGACTCCCAGGCTGCCTGTCTGAGCCCACGGCCCTCCATGTCTCCATCAGAGTTTGGCCCAGTTCCCTACTCACCCCCAGACACCTGGCTTGGCATTCAGATGCTCAAGAAAGGGACCAAGGAGGCGGCACCAAAACCCGAAGCAGGGCAAGAGAAGGCAAGAGCATCCTACGGAGAGAAATGAATAGGCTCCTGGCCTGGAGCGCAGACAGCTCATGTGTGCTGAGCAATTACTATGTGCCCAGTGCCTTGCCCAGGACTAAGTGCTTGACCCCTGCTGACCCCTGACCCTTCCAGACCCGACCTCCCACTTGGAACTGCACCCTGCCTGGCTTTTGCACTGATCATCGACTCATTACGTATTCTATTGATGAATTTGGGTCATCTTTCTCTTCTCCCTAAAACGAGCTCTGTGGGATGGGGACTGGTGACTGGTTTGCTCATTGCTCTGTCTCCGGGGCCTGGAGTTCTTGGCACGTAGTAAGTGCTCAATGCATCTCTGCTGAATGAATGAACAGAAGGCTTGTCATCGTGACCTGTGAAGCAGGTCGACTCTTAAGCCAGGTTTACAGACTAATCAGAGAGGTGACATGTGCCCAGGGTCACCTTGCTAATAGACAGAGGCAGAGCTCAGAAACCAGCTGGGTGCCCCTCATGATGGCTCCCCAGTTGGTGCCTTGCAGCCTTCTGAGCATCCCGGCACACAGAGAAACCAATCAGCCTGGCACGAGACACAGAGGTAGATGTACAAGGCTACTTGCAGCTCCAGTGGCCCCAAGTCCAGAGGAGGTTGGTGTCACAGCACCGGTGGTTGGGAAGCCCTGACCATGCCATGTGCCTCCTGGCCCCAAACCATCGCCTCTGTATCCGCTTCTTGTGGCTGCTGCAACAAATCACCACCAGCTTGGTGGCTGAAGGCAGCAGAAATCTCACAGCTCTGGAAGCCAGACGTCTGAAATGAGATGTTAGCAGTAGTGGTTCCTTCTGGGGCTCCAGGGAGACCTGTTCCAGGCCTCTCTCCCGGCTGCTGGCGGCTGCAATGCTCCTTGGCTTGTGGCTGTATGGCTCCAATCTATGCCTCTGTTTCCACATGGGCTTCTCCCCTGTGCGTCTCTGTGCCTCAAATCTCCCTCCCCTTTCTCTTGTCAGGACGCCAGTCATTGGGTTTAGGGCTTACCCTACATCCAGTACAGTATCATCTTGAGAGCCTTAGCTTGAAGACCTCTGCAAAGACCCTATTCCTAAGTAAGGTCACATTCGTAGATACCAGGGATTACGACTCGGACAGATCTCTGGGGGATGCTACTCCATCTGCCACACCCTCCAGCAACATGACATAGAAGTGTGTTCCAGCCTTCCATGCTGGCAAGCACAAAAGGGCGTCATCCCTGCAGAGCACTCATTAGCGGCACGTCACGGGAACCATCCCAGCGCCAAGCGCTGCATCTAGATGAGCCACACCTGTCTGCTGGGAGGGACACCATGTGTGTCCCCTTATCATAGCTCGTGGGGAGATGGAAGATTGGAGCTTTAAGAGAGACATAAGCAAAGTTCTGGGGACCCAGAGACTGAAGGCAGCTCTCCATCCAGCCCCCCAGGAGGAGGCTGGTTCACTGGGGGAACGTTTCTCAGAGCATGTGGTATGGGACGCAGTGAGTGAGGGCTGAGTTAGACTTTTCTGATGGCAAAATTTGAGGGCATTCCTGGAAGCATCCAACCCCAGGACCAAGCGGAGGATAGACACTTACAGCTGCGCATAGAGGAGCGCCACAAGGGAAGTCTTACAGGCCACCAGAACTCTGAGAAGCAAGCTCTTCTGCCTGGCAAGCTCGGGGCAGACCTCCCAGAAGAGGTGGCATTTGAGAAAGACTTGGAATGCTGAATGCAGAGCTATGGCACAGCGTTTCACAGCACATGCCAAGATGGCAGAAAAGCCTGGACAGAAACGCAGGCAGCAGCAAATGATCCAGCAGACCAGAGGGAAGACGAGTCATGGGGCCAGGCTGTGCTAAGCTATCTTCTTTCAGCGGTAATAGGGAGCCGTGGATGGTTATGGTTCCACGTCCACGGTATGCTCAGTACTGCAGTTTGGGAAAGCTGGGCTGGTAGTCGACACAGGAGGGAGTGGAAGAGAAAGCAGGAAGTAGGGCTGCCCAGGAGTCTGGTTCTGCACTCCAGGTGGAGGTGATAAGAGTCTGAACTGGGAGAGCAATGCTCAGGTCTCTGTGGCAAATGCAAGATGCTTGAGCTCTTCAGACCCAAATATCTTCAAAGATGATTGGATGTAGAGAAAGCTGCCCGTCCAACGTCACGTGGGTTCCTTCTTCTTTTTGCTCCTAACCAAGTCACTTCTCCTTGCCTAACTCCGGTGGATTTCTCCCTTGCCTGGGGCACTCAAGACTGGCAGAAACTAAGGAAATTCAGAGAGGATCATCTGCTCAGTCCAAAGTGGGCTTCCTCCCCACCCCTGCATCCCCTCAGCAGGGATACTGTGGCCCGGACCTGCCTGGGTTCCATAACGCTCCCAACTGCAGACCAGCCTTAGCGAAGGGGCCTAGCAGTGGATGCAGCCATAGAAAGCAAGAATTCAACATCTGCTCGGGCCCAGATTTGTCTATTTCCTAAGATGCATGACACCCAGGATGGGCTCTTCCAGACACCTGGGGAATCCGACTGCCCTTTTCAGAATATCAGAAAACTCTCATTTTAAAGGTTAGGGAATAAACTGCAAAGGAGGGCCTCGCATTTGCTGGAAAGTTTAAAATGCAATTTCTTCTCCCTGGAAGACCTCAGGCTCAGTTAATGCTGCCAGCAGATAATGAAAGTCTCCTTGTCCTAAATCATCTCTACTGGAATAAGAAAACAGTTAAAAGTTTTTGTCTGAAATGATGCCTTTCCTTCACGTTAAACAACCTCAGAAGGCCTGAGCCTCTTTCTCTTCCACACCCCAGAATTCCCACAAGAAATCAAATATAATCCTCTTTAAGAAGCTTTAAATAATTTTGAGCTTTCTTATTGACTTATTAAAATGCAGCTTAAAACACGCCTTCAATGCAATCCTTTTACAAGGGTCAGGGATATAAAATTTGAAGAAATATGATTAGTAGATCAGTTGGAAAGACATAAGCCGTCAGATCCAGTTTTGACTATTTCAGAGGTAACTTCCCCAGGCACTTCTGATACCCCCAAACAACCTGCCCTGAGCCACGCACACCATCTTGCCTCACTTCATCTCAACCTTTGGGCCTATGTGTCTGTTTGTCAATAAGTCGGTAACTACCCGGACCTGAGTGTCCCTGCCACCAACCTCTAGCAGCTCCATCTCTGCATTACCCGCCCCTCCCCATCCTAGGACTGAACTTTCTTAGAAACCCCTTTGTTGTCAGCTTCAAAGGTCTTAGAACATTCCAATGGTGGCCTTTGATCCCTGCATACTTGAGCGATGAGAACCAGCTGCATCCCAACGCCCTGCCAGCCCCTCATGTTTATCCCATTTCGTTTGAGTCATGCTTCTTCCTGGGATGAATGGGTCCAGAGTCGAACTTTGATAATTATGTGTTTGGGTGAACGAGTGAGTGAGTGAATGAATGAATGAAGTCCCAAGGCCTTCGTTAAGTGTATGATTGCCCAATAGAAAGCCAAACAGAACAGGGACTTGGAAAACCACACTTTTCCAGGGCAAAGCACCCACCAGACCACAAGTATTCTCTACTTAAAGCAAAAAGATACACATGTGAAAACACATGACGAACTTTGTTTTTAATCAAGCTAGATTTTTTCTGAATGCGAACCTTACGAGAGACAACCCAAAATCTATAAAACAATTTTTGACACATGCAGCGCACTCCAACTACACCACCAGGGCTGGCAATAGACTCTTGGGTTTGTGAGGAGAGGACACAACGTGATGAATGGCGAGACTGTGTTCAGAACTCCAACGTCAGGCCGGGTGTGGTGGCTCATGCCTGTAATCCCAGCACTTTGGGAGGCGGAGGCAGGTGGATCACCTGAGATCAGGAGTTCGAGACCAGCCTGGCCAACATGGTGAAATCCCATTGCTACTAAAAATACAAAATTAGCCAGGCATGGTGGTGCATGCCTGTAATCCCAGCTACTTGGGAGGCTGAGGCAGGAGAATCATTTGAACCTCGGAGGGGAAGTTGTAGTAAGCCAAGATCGTGCCATTGCACTCTGGTCTGGATGACAAGAGTGAAACTCTGTCTCAAAAAAACAAAAAGAAAATAGAACTCCAAGGTCAACGACAGCTCTAGTTGAGACCAGGAGCTTCCCTTCGCCTGTGCTGGGGAAGGCTCCAGAGATATAAGTAGAGATCGTCTGTTTGTGACACATCTGGTTTGGCTGGAACCACCCCCTCCACAGACAGAAAGATATCCTGATGAGTATACAGTTTAGAAGGGAGTCAGTGTCCAGGCTTGGGAACTACAACTGCCTGGGTTGAAATCCAAGCTCTGTTACTCATCATCAGGACAATCTGGATCAAGTTACATCACTGTTCTTTGCCTCAGTCTCCCCAGCTGTAAAATACGGAGGCCAAATAGTAACTGCCTCTGAGGGTGCATCTGGGCTCAGATGATGAAATGCCTGGCAGCCACACAAAAGTGCTTACTTTGTGGGTTGCTATGGTTTGGGTGGTTGTTCCCCAAAGCCAAAGTTGATCCTGAGGCCAGGCACAGTGGCTCACGCCTGTCATTCCAGCACTGGGAAGCCGAGGCAGGCGAATCACAAGGTCAAGAGTTCAATACTACCCTGGCCAACGTGGTGAAACCCATCTGTACTACAAATATAAAAATTAGCTGGGCATGCGCCTGGAGTCCCAGCTACTTTGGAGGCTAAGGCAGGAGAATTGCTTGAACCCAGGAGGCAGAGTTTGCAGTGAGCCAAGATCATGCCACTGCACTCCAGCCTGGTGACAGGGTAAGACTCAGTCTCAAAAAAAAAAAAAAATTCTGGCCTCAATCGATCCTCCCACCTTGGCCGCCCAAAGCACTGGGATTGCTGGCGTGAGCCAATGCACCTGGCCAACAATTGTTATGTTTGTGTTCACACCTGCCCACGCCATAACCATACTTAGCACTGTGCTACGCCGAAGTAGACTGTGGAAACAGTCACGTGATTGGCCACAATGCAGTTAGCCATAGAATGGCTTTTGCATTCTACAATAAAGAGTCTTGCAAATCGCTTCCCAAACGACCAGCCAGTCTCTTCACGAAGACCTCCCTGAGTGCCAGCACTCAACATGTATTTGCCAGACGATATCCAGGGTCAGACATGTGCCAGAGATTGTGCCTGGTGCCGGTAATATTGAAGTGGGAAACACAATTCCTGGTCCCTAAAGACTGACGTTTTCTGAGGGAGAAAAAGGAGACAAGACGGGGTCACGAGATGGAGTCATGGGAGCGGCCGGCGGGTCTGCATAGGTCTGCACAGGTGCTGGGCTGCCAGCTGGTCAGCCAGATTTAGCAAATAAAAATGCCCAGTGAAGCCCAGTGCAGAGGCTCGCATCTGTGATCCAAGCACTTTGTGAGGCCAAGGCAGGCAGATTGTTTGAGCCCAGGAGTTCAAGACTAGACTGAGCAACACAGTGAAATCCCGTGTCTACAAAATTAAAAAATACAAAAATTAACCAGGTGTGGTGGCAGGCACATGCCTATAGTCCCATCTATTCCAGAGGCTGAGGTGGGAGGATAGCTTGAGCCCAGGGCTTGGAGGCTGCAGTGAGTCATGATAGCACCACTGCACTCCGGCTTGGGCAACAGAGTGAGACTCTGTCTCAACAAAACAAAACAAAATAAACAACCCCCCTCCCTCACACTGCTCCTGTACAGAAAAAGCCTGTAATAGCTGGGTTAGCTATAACCTGGGGCTGGCCAGTCTCTCTGGTCACCAACCTACCTGACTATGTTTATAGCACAACCTAAACATATCCCAAAGTGAAAGAAACATGAAACTCTGAGAAGTGGCTTTAGAAGTCTGTCCAGGGCCTGAGGGTGTGGCCATTAACTTGGTGTGTGTTGGCAGGGGTGGGGGAGGGTCCATGAATAGGAAGAAGTGGGTGGACCCCAGTTTGGGACCCAGAGAGTTATGGGCAAGCAGGATGCCCCAAGATGACTCTGGGGCTCTGGGGCTCCTGCCACAGAGTTCTGGGGTGCTGGGTTCATAGGCACTTTCTCCAGATAATTCTGTGGAACCTTCCCAACTTCTGCCTCTCATTCAGCATCTCTTCCCAGTGGGCGTTGGGTCACAGCTTCCAGGGCTGGGTTCGCTGAGGTCTGTGGTTCTCCTGACAGATTACACTGCTCTAACTGCTTTTCTGAGCCTCTGGATCAAATGCCTTGCATGTGAGGCTGACTCACCCATCAGGCAGTGGGACACAGTGCCCTGGGCCCATCGTCCTTTTTGGGGACCACAAAAATGTTTTAGTTTCTAAGCATAAGGAAAAAAATAAACATATCAATTTATAAAATAATTAAAAATTTTTTTGAGATAGAGTCTCACTCTGTCCGCAGGCTGGAGTGCCGTAACGTGATCTCGGCTCACTGCAACCTCCACCTCCTGGATTCAAGTGATTCTCGTGCCTCAGCCTCCTGAGTAGGCTAATTTTTGTGTTTTTAGTAGAGATGGAATTTCACCATGTTGTCCAGGGTGGTCTCGAACTCCTGGCCTCAAATGATCCACCCACCTCAGCCTCCAAAAGTGCTGGGATTACAGGAATGAGCCACAGTGCTTGGCCACATTAAACAAATTTTTAAGTGGACACAGGAATGCCGAAGTGTCCACAGTCCGCAATGGCTCTCCTGTGGGCCCACTGCTGTGTCCATCACAAATTAGCAGATGTGCCAGGCATTGGACTTGATTGGGAAACAGCCCAAATTTCTTTCTCAAAAGAAGAATAAGCATCCAGATTTCAGGACCCTGCTGCCCAGGGAACACCACACATGCCAGCAGAGAGAACACTGGGCTGTGAGGTCAACTGGACTCCACCTCCTCCTCCCACCACTGTCACTGCCACCTCGGTGGCCTCTGAGGCTGCACAATCACTGCCACCTGGGTCTTCATCCCGCCTCATCACTTACCAGCTGGGGCCTCCACTAAGGGACAACCTGCTGAGCCTCAGCTCCCTCATCTGTTAAATGGGATGACCAGGGCCCTTCCCTCCTGGCATTGCTGTAAGGACTCAGCAAGAGACTGGCTGGAGGCACTTGGGCTTGGCATGTCAGTGCTGACCCAGTGTCTGTTGTGATTGTCATTGCTGCACACGGAGATGGCTTCGAAAAGCCCCCTCTTTAAAAGATCAGGGAGAACTGGCAGAGTCTGAATGAGGCCAGCGGACGGACCGTCACCCATTTCTGGGTTTCACTATTTCATTAATTGTTTAAGATGTCACCACCAGGGGGAGGCGTCACTGGGGTCAGGGTAATTGAGAGTTCTCTGTGAGTCTGCAATTATTTCAAAATTAAAAGTTAAGAAAAAGGTGGGCAAATGACATACTCTTTTTGAAAGAGAATGTTGAAACCCATAAGTGTGGCATGGACTTTATAGATAACTCCCCTTTTCTGAGAGCACGGATGTGCCTGTACGTCCCCCCGCCTCCTCCCTCTGCCCCTGTTCAGCTGCCATGGTATTTTCCTTCATTATGCCAGCGCCTCAGAAGTAAACCTCTCTAATTTTCTACACCACAGCTATTTATTTAAATGCTAACTCGCATTATGAAGTGATAATCCACACGCGCAGGAGATAATTTATGAAGCATTTAAATTAAGAGGAGCAGCTAATTGGGAGCATGTGTCTTATAAGCCTTGCTAACACCAGAAAACTACAAATTAGGGGGGAAATGGAAGGTATTTTTTACCATGCCTTTATCTTCTTTTGTGAGGCATCTTGGGGGAGAATATCTCTGTGATTGCATGAGCTAGTCCAGCAGCCCTTCCTATGGCTGGGTCTCTGCCCCTGGCTTCTCTCAGGGACCTCGTTGTACCCTGGCAAGAGCTGGATTTCCCCACCCCCACCCTTTTGCTAACAAGGGAGCATAGTTTTTTTTTTCTTCTTAGAGAGCTCCATGGCTCCATTACAAAGAAGGAAATGGCAAAGCTGAGTACATGTTTACCTACCGGAGAAAGAGAAGAGACTTGGGGGCTGGAAAATCTTCCTTTAATATGACACATGTCATAGCTATTGTGATGCTTCCCATTTGAAAAGGGCTGCCTAGGTTTGTATACGTAGGCCGAGAGTTAAACTTGACCACATGGTTGCTGTGTGTGTGTGTGTGTGTGTGTGTGTGTGTGTGTGTGTGTTTGCTTATTTCAAAAGGTAACTGAGCACCTACAATGTGAAAGGCACTGGGATGTAACAGTGAGCAAAAGAGACATCACAGTCCCTCGCAATGCTTACATCCCATCTGGAAAGACAGATACCACAGGACGAAGCACTAAATTTCCCGTGACAATTGTTAGGCAGTGCATAGCAAGGGCTGTGGCTTCCTCTTGAGTGGTCAGAGAGGGCTTCCTGGAGTAAGGGACATTTGAGTTGAGACCTAAAGGGAGAGTAAGGAAGTGCTGGGTGAACATGAAGTTGGCACAGGGGAGGGGCTGGCAAGGTGGGGCATGGGGGGGTTCCCTGTTCCAGAGAGGGCATCCTGGAATGAGACCAGAGTGGAAAGTGCGACCTGGAAAAGGGAAGGCTGTCACCTATTTGAAGGGTTCTAATCTGTAGTTCTTTTTTTTTTTGAGACAGATTCTCACTCTGTTGCCCAGGCTGGAGTGCAGTTGTGCGAGCTCAGTTCAATGCAACCTCTGCCTCCTGGGTAGAAGCAAACCTCCCACCTCAGCCTCCTGAGTAGCTGGGGCTACAGGCATGCACCACCATGCCTGGCTAACTTTTTTTATTTTTTGGTAGAGATGGGGTTTTGCTGTGTTGATCGGGCTGGTCTCAAACTCCTGACCTCAAGTGATCCACCCGCCTTGGCCTCCCAAAGTGCTGGGATTACAGGCGTGAGCCACTGCACCTGACCCTAATCTGTAGTTCCAAGGCAAGGAGCCTTTGAAGGGTCGGATGCAGGAGGGAGAGTGAGCTCATCAGATCCTCATCTGCTTGTGTGCCTCTCATGCCAGGACGCTGCACGAACAGAGCCTTGACAAGGATGTTCTGTCATCTCCCACCTATCAGGATGGTGACTATTAAAAAAAAAAAACAGAAAATAAATTCTGGCAAGAATGTGGAGAAATTGGAACCCTTGTGCACCATAGGTGGGAATGCCAACTGATACAGCTGCTATGGGAGACAGAACAGTGGTTCCTCAAAAAATTAGAGAATTTAATTGATTAAATTAATTCATGTGATTCTACCATTCCACTTTTGGGTAGGTACCCAAAGGAAGCGAAAGCAGAAACTCAAAGAGATATTTTCATCCTCATGTTCATGGCAGAATAATTCACAATAGCCCAAAGATGGGAAGAACCCAGTGTCCATCAACGGAAGAACAAACAAACGAAACGCAGTCGCTCCATACAAGGGAATATTACGCAGCCTCGAAAAGGAAGGAGATTCTGACTCATGCTGCAATATGGATGGACCTTGAGGACAGCGTGCTAAATGAAATGAGCCAGTTACAAAAAGACAAAGTATAATTCCACTTATGTGAAGTACCTAAAATGGTCAAATTCATAGAGACAGAAAGGAGAATGGTGGTTGCCAGGGGCTGACGGGGAGGAGGGGAATGGGGAGATGTTCTTTAACTGGCACAGAGTTTCAGTTCTGCAAGATGAAAGGAGTTTTAGGGATCGATTGCACAAACGATGTGAATGTGCTTAACATTGTGGAGCTGCACACCCTACGATAGTCAAGATGGTAAATTTTGTTACATACATTTGATGATTTATTTATTTATTGGGATGGAGTCTCTCCCTGTTTCCCAGACTGGAGTGCAGTGGTGCCATCTCAGGTAACTGCAACCTCTACCTCCCAGGTTCAAGCAATTATCCCACTTCAGCCTCCCCAGTGGCTGACAGTACAGGCAGTCGCCACCACGCCTGGCTAATGTTTATATTTTTAGTTGAAATGGGGTTTCACCATGTTGGCGAGGCTGGTCTCAAACTCTTGACCTCAGGTGATCCACCTGCCTCGGCCTCCCAAAGTGCCTGGATTGCAGGTGTGAGCCACTGTGCCCAGCCTATATTTTACAATTTCAAATGAAAACGAAGGTTGTGCCCAGCCCGAGGACACCTGGCTGTGACAAATGTCATTTATCTGAATCAAAGAATTAGAGCAGGTGGAGGAGCCCAGAGGCCATCTCTGCCAGCCCCTTCTGCTGGGCAAGTCCTTGGGATGTGGCGAGGAGGGGTCAGACAGGCTTCTGGAGGAAGCTGTGAGGTCAGAGGAACTAACTCAGAGCTATTTTCTTGAAGAGGAAAAATAGTTGATTGGGGCCTCTCTGCCGGCTGTCCCCATGCCGATCCACTCTTTCTTTCCCAAGGACCTATGTGCGGGAAATTACTAGCACATCAGGTCCTTGGGAAGAGGGTACCAATTGCCAACACAGTGCAGAGGGCAATGCAACTTTCGTTCTCCAGCATCTGGCTTTGCAGAATGTCCCCATCCCCTGACCACAAGTTCCAGGATCTGTGCTCCTCCTGGGACTTGGTTTCTAAGGGTGCCTGATTTCATGTAGTGGAGACACAGTCCTGCTAACTGCAGCTGACTTGAATGTGTGTCCATCAAAGCTTTGTCTAAAAGCATCCTGGGATGGGTCCTGTCATGAGAGTAAAGTGGACATTCTCAACCCCAGCTGCTCTCTATAATCATCTAGGGGTGTTTAAAAAATGCTCATGGCAGTCAGGCTTATGCCTGTAATCCCAGCTACTTGGGAGGTTTAGGAGTGAGGATTGCTTGAGCCTGGAAGATGGAGGCTGTAGGGAGCCATGATCATATCACTGCACCCCAGCCTGGGCAAGAGAGCAAGACCACGTCTTAAATAAAGAAGTACCCATGTCTGCATCCCACTCTAGACATCTGCAGTCAAGAATCCTTTGTGAAATAGGTTAAGCTCCTCTGCCACGGATTTTCAAGTTCAAATGGTATTAATGTCAGCTCTGCACAGGTAAAGGCAGACCAAAATGTTCTCAGGTCTCTGGAGCAGGCCCCTCCGCCTGCTGGTTCATTGCTGCCTTATCTTGAACCACTTGCCCCTGTTCAGTTGTTCTGTCTCTTCATGCCATCAGCACAGCTCACCCTGTCTATTTCTAAAGGCTAACAGCTCCCATGAAGTGTTGGGGACAAGGAACAGACCTGCCTGTTCTGCTTTGAGGACTCTGGCAGAGTTTGGCAGAGTTAAGAGACTTTTTAGAAAACTTTATGGGAGCCGGGCGCGGTGGCTCACACCTGTAATCCCAGCACTTTGGCAGGCTGAGGTGGGTGGATCTCCTGAAGTCAGATGTTCGAGACCATCCTGGCCAACATAGTGAAACCCCGTCTCTACTAAAAATACAAACAATTAGTGGGTCATGGTGGTGGGCGCCTGTAATCCCAGCTACTTAGGAAGCTGAGGCAGGAGAATTGCTTGAGCCTGGGAGGTGGAGGTTGCAGTGAGCAGAGATCGTGCCACTGCACTCTAGCCTGGGCAACAAGAGAGAAACTCCATCTCAAAAAAGAAAAGAGAAAGAAAAAGAAAATGTTATGGGTAGTCTCTTGTAAGTTAATTTATGCTTGTTGTACAAGTCAAACAATCAGATGTGTATAAAGGCAAAATAAACAACCCCTTTTTGTAATCTCACCCACTGAGGTCTCCCAAGGGAACAGCAGTGTGTCTGTGCCTCCCTCACTTGGACTTGGGGCACACATGCAAACGGCTCTGCAAGCGCAGGGATTTCCCTGCACATGTGGGATCTGCACCTTGCCACTCCCCTAAACACAGACCAAGGGCCCACGTCTCGGTCTAACTCAGGCCTTTTCCTGGCTGCATCATACTCCACAGGTGGATATACTGTTTCCCCCACACCAGCGTCATGACCAGTTAAGTTGTCTGCTGTTTTTATTTTTGTTTGTTTTTTTTTTTTTTTTTTTTTTTTTGCTGCTGCAAACAAGGCTTCGGAAAACACCCTTGCACAGAAATCCGTGCCTGATGGAGTTCTGTAGAAGAGAGGACCCAAAATGGGACTCCAGGGTAAAGAGTCCCAAAAGCTAGAGAATTCAGCAAAAGAACATGTGAATTTGACTTTTCAGAGACTCCTCCAGACAACATGCCAGAAGAGTACCAGGAAGTAAAGGCACGAACTGTCTAGACAGTATTTCTTTCTTTTAGACAGAGTCTCCCGCTGTCACCCAGGCTGGAGTGCAGGCACAATCTTGGCTCACTGCAACCTCCGACTCCCAGGTTCAAGCAATTCTCCTGCCTCAGCCTCCAGAGGAGCTAGGATTATAGGCACGCACCGCCATGCCCAACTAATTTTTGTATTTTTAGTAGAGATGGGGTTTCACCATGTTGGCCAGGGTGGTCTCAAACTCCTGACCTCAGGTGATCCACCTGCCTAAGCTTCCCAAAGTGCTGGGATTACAGGCGTGAGCCACTGCGCCTGGCCCCGAATTTTCAAGTCAGTTAAATAGTCACCATTCTTTCTTTTGAGTGATGCTCTTCAATACAACAGCCACAGCCCACAGTGGCCACTAAGCACTTGAAACGTGGCAGGCCGGAACTGAGACGTGCTGTAAGTGTAAAATACACTCCAGGCTTCCAAGACATGAGACCAAAGAAAGAATGGAAAACGGGATCGTTCATAATTCTATATTGATTACACATTGCAGTGATAACACTTTTGACATAGCGGGTTAAATAATGTTATTAAAATTAATTTCACCTGTTTCTTTTCTACATAGTGAATGTGGCTTCTGGAAGACTTAAAACCACATACGGGGCTTGCATAAGGCCTGCATTGCCCCCCTTTGAACCTGCGCTGTTCCACAGCTGTGTGGCCTGCAGGAACAGGCTCTGAAGATAGCACAGCTCTGCCTTGTCCTGTTTTTTTAAATCGGGGTGAGCAATTTCACCTCCCCAAGCCTTGGTGTCCTCGCTTGTAAAATGGGAGACTCTGAGAGAGTCCTGGGAGGAGGCAGCACAGACTGAGCCCTGGATCTGGCCCAGGGCACACTCAGTTATCAGTGCTGTCACTACAGCTACCGATGGGAAGATATGCATGTTTCCCTTAAATAGGAAAGGATACGCTGTTTGCAGTGGTTTTAGGTGCCCTTTACTGGGAAATACCTGAACTTTGTTATTGTCCGTCACTAAGAAACCAGTTTCTCTATGGAGATGTTCACTGTAAGCACAGCAGCTTGTGATGCAGAATGAGGGAAACCAGTCTCTTCCCATGATTCCCACCAGACCCCTGTGCCTGCCGCCTGGCCACGACCAGAAACTAAAATTGTCAGGCGCCTCCCAGCCCAGGTATCCCTGGAGTGGAATTCACCGCACTTGTGCATCCTGGGCTGAGTTCAGGGCCCTTCGAGGCCAAGCCAGGTGAGTGTTTGCATCCTTCCTCTCGGCAGCCCCATTCACAGATAGCAGGGACACCACTGTCCTTGGGCCTGGATTCCCCCTTCCATCCTAGCCCAGGCCTGCTTCTGAAGCCCCGGGTGGTTGGGCTGAATGGGAGGAAACTGTACTCACTGGGTCATCACTGGCAACCATCTCTGCTAGTCCCCAGGTATGGCCACGTCCCTCCCCCTCAGTGGCGTTAGCCTGGTGCCCACTTCCTGCTGTGTCACTGGGAGTCTTCCACCGGCGCCAAGCTCGCTCCTCCAGTGTGAGTAACCTCTGCTGTGTGGTGGACATCTGGGGAAAGGCCACCTTGTTCAGGTGTCCAGGTGGGTGACCCAGGGGACACCAAGCTTCCAACCTCATTCAGCAATTCATCCCAGCTTCCTGCCTTTTTAAATGGAATGAGCTGCGACTCATTCCATTACCCACACATACCATAAAATAGGCTTCCACCCCCAAACAGCATCCCTGGCAATGGCAGTTTCTCTCATTTCCAGGTTTTCAACACTCTAAAACCACACTGCGAGAACACACTTGTAGGCCAGGCACAGTGGCTCACATCTGTAACTTTGGAAGGCTGAGGTGGGTGGATCACCTAAGGTCAGGAGTTCGAAACCAGCCTGACCAACATGGAGAAACCCCATCTATACTAAAAATACAAAATTAGCTGAATGTGGTGACACATGCCTGTAATCCCAGCTACCTGGGAAAGCTGAGGTGGGAGAATCGCTTGAACCCGGGAGGCAGAGGCTGTGGTGAGCTGAGATTGCACCATTGCACTCCAGCCTAGGCAGCAAGAGCAAAGCTGTCTCAAATAAAAAAAAAAAAAAAGAACACATTTGTATACACGTGTAAGTAATTCTGGAGGTTAAATCTCAGTTGGGGAGTTTTGGGGCCAAAGGTTACTCCCATTTAGAATGTCATTGGTGCCGTAAAATGCCTTTCACAAAGATTGGCTGACCTGCGATGCCATCCACAGCACCCGAGAATGGCCACCTTCCATCCATCCCCAGCCCGTGCAGCCACCCTTTCCTCCTCTATTCAGCTTAGATACTTCTTCTGAATGCTCCTGACTCATTGCCTCTCCCCGTCCTGCTATCCACCCCACTCTGGACTGCTGGCTACTGACTGGGTGCTCAGCAATACCACACACCTCTGTCAATCCTGGAGTACTCACTACGTGCCAGTGCTTGGACCTGGTGCTCGGGAGACAGACCCAGGCCTGTCTTCATGGAGTTCACACTGTAAAGTATATATAAACTAAAATATATATAAACTTATATGCAAAGTGCACATATTTACAAACATGTTCTTGCAGTGTAGTTTTATAACATTGAAAACCTGGAGATGACAGAAACAGCCATTGCCTGGGGTGCTGTCGGGATGGGGGCACAGAAGCCTATTTTATGGTACGCATATTTTATGGATCGAGTCACAGCCATTTAAAAAGGAGGGAAGGGCCAGGCACGGTGGCTCAAGCCTGTAATCCCAGCACTTTGGGAGGCCGAGGCGGGTGGATCACGAGGTCAAGAGATCGAGACCATCCTGGTCAACATAGTGAAACTAAAAATACAAAAATTAGCTGGGCATGGTGGCACGTGCCTGTAATCCCAGCTACTCAGGAGGCTGAGGCAGGAGAATTGCCTGAACCCAGGAGGCGGAGGTTGTGGTGAGCCGAGATTGTGCCATTGCACTCCAGCCTGGGTAACAAGAGCGAAACTCCGTCTCAAAAAAAAAAAAAAAGGAGGGAAACCAGCTGGGTGCAGTGGCTTATGCATGTAATCCCAGCACTTTGGAAGGCCAAGGTGGGAGGATCACCTGAGGTCAGGAGTTCAAGACCAGCCTGGCCAACGTGACGAAACCTCATCTCTACTAAAAATAAAAATAAAAAATTAATCAGGCATGGTGGTGGGCACCTGTAATCCCAGCTATTCAGGAGGCTGAGGCAGGAGAATCACTTGAACCCGGGAGGCAGAGGTTGCAGTGAGCAGAGATTGCACCACTGCACACCAGCCTGGGTGACAGAGCAAGACTGTCTCAACAGAAAAAAAATAAAAAAGAGGAAGACCATCTCATCGTGGAAAAACAAAGCAAGCAAACAAACGGAAGAGATAGGACCATTTGCATGCACTTAAAATTTTTCTGGAGTAACTCGCAAGAATGCGTCCTAGAGATCAGCTGCAGGAACTGGGGCTGGGTTTCTTCCCTCTGTCTCAGGGGAACCCACTCGCTTTCTGCAGCTCCAAGACTCCAGTTTGTAAACAAGGCCAGGCACTGAAGCAGCCACCTCACATTGGGAATTGGGGGACCAGCTGTGTGACAGTTACTAATCGCTACCTCTCTGGGCCTCTTTCTTCTCACCCATAAAATGAAGGAGTGGAGATGTTCAATAGATAGATATTAGGTGCTTGCTGTGTGCAAGGGACCACAGAGTTCTCTCTGGATTTCCTTGATTTCTCCTCCTCCTTAACATTTGCAGAGAAAACTGGAAAGGACCCTTGGGGCTTTTAAAAAAAATGCTTACTGCATTCTCAAGGACGCAGGCTCTAGAGCAGAAATGGGGAGAAATCACAGGCACTCCGTGAGGTGAAATGCACAACAAAGGCCTCGGCTGGGAAGCCTGTCTGTCTTTAACAAAGCATTGCCCGCACACACCGTAATTGCCTTGTTATGGCCATTGGTGTCATCGTTCATCGGCCAGGCCTGGGAAGGGCCCAGGGGAGCAGTTCTGCCTTTGCTAAACCAGTATCCCCCACGACAAACCCGTGCTGTCTTCCCTTGGCCGTCCCGGTAGAATAAATCCTCAGTCGCTCTTTGCTGAATGATCATGAAGACATGATTAAAGCTCTAGATTTATAGCTTCCTTGGGCTAGAGAAATCAAGCTGCTCTGCCGCTGGGGCCTGCCCCAGTTGGCTGCTGGGGACCAGGGCACAGAGAAATAGACATGGTCCCTGAGCCAGAAGGAAGGCTGTTGAAGCAGATGCAATTAACACATTAGCCAAATTGTGGTTAGTAGCCCTGGGCTGTACCAGGGGTCTTTAACTCGTCCTGGTTTAAGAAAGAGAACCGCAAAAGCAGTCCTAGAACCCAGCACACCCTCGGCCACATGCGGGGGTTTTGTCTAACCCAAAAACAGTGGGCGCTTTGCCCAGTTCTTCCTCACGTGTTCCGTCTGTAAGAAGTGTGATTTCCAGAGATTGGAGGTGTGTTGCGTTATCGTTACTGTTCTTAAGAGCTGACCTTCATTCAGCACTTTCTGTTGTGTCAGCCGCTGTGTGAGGGCCTTGAGTAAACAAATGAGCATACATTTTTTACATTAATTTTTTAATTTAGGTGAAAATTACATAATATAAAATTGACCCTTTTGGCCAGGTGCAGTGGCTCACACCTGTAATCCCAGCACGTTGGGAGACCGAGGTGGGCGGATCACCTGAGGTCAGGAGTTTGAGATCAGCTTGGCCAGCAGAGTGAAACCTGTCTCTACTAAAAATAAAGAAATTAGCCAGGCATGCTGAGCCGAGATTGCACCACTGCACTCCAGCCTGGGCAACAGAGCGAGGTATCTCAAAAAAAAAAACCTTTTAAAGTGTACAATCCAATGGTACTTAGTAGATTCACAATGTTGTACAACCATCACCTCTATCTCGTGCCAGAACTTTTTTATCACCCCAAAAATTATCTCATATCCATCGGAACAGTCACTCCTCACACCCCCATCTCCCCAGTCTTAGCAGCCACTGATCTATTTGATCCGTTTTCCATGGATTTCCCTATTCTAGGTATTTCCTGCAAATGGAATCATCTAATATGTGTCCTTTGGGTCTGGCTTCTTTCCCTTAGCATAATACTTTCAAGCTCTGCCAATGTTGTAGCATGAATCAGTACTTTATTCCTTTTTAATGGCCAAGTAATATTCTACCATATGGATAGGCCATATTTTGTATCCATTCATCTGCTGATGGACATTCAAACAGTTTTTAATGTGGGTGCTATTATCATTTCCATTCCACAGAGGAGGACACAGTGGCTTTGGGAAGTCAAGTCACTTACCCAAGGCCCCGTGCCTCATAAAGTGGAGGAGGCGGGAGCTGGCCAGGCAGTCTGACCATTGAACTGCCCAGGAACTGGGGAAGGGCTGGAGCAAGAGCAAAGGCAGAGGGAGAAACAGCAGGAAATGGATGTGGTGGCTTTTCTGGACCATCCCCTGGTACATCTGGAAACACCCTTCCATTCACTCCCAAGGGGCTGGTCAGGAAGCCCTCCTGCTTAGAAAGTCCCCAGGGTGTGACACCCTGCGTGGAAGGATGAATAAAGACACAGATGTCAGTAGAGTGTCCTGAAGGTCTTTAAGAATTATACACTCTGCTAGAGTCACAGAGAAAAAGGAAAAAAAAGAATTGTATATGCACACACACACACTCAGACTAACATACATACACTCACACAAACTCACGTTCACACCCACATACACTCACACATATACCCACTCACACACATAGACACACACACTCCCACACATACACACACATACACATACAAACACACATGCATGCTCTCACACACATACACAAACACCCATACACTCACATAGACTCACACAGATTCACACACACACATATACACACATACACACATACGTGCTCACACACATACACTCATATAGACACTCCCACACAGATACACTACACACTCACATACACACACACATACACTCATGCACTCACACACCT
The DNA here is from genome assembly GCF_049354715.1 of Callithrix jacchus. Taxonomy (NCBI): domain Eukaryota; kingdom Metazoa; phylum Chordata; class Mammalia; order Primates; family Cebidae; genus Callithrix; species Callithrix jacchus. Next base: position 181,040,978 of record NC_133502.1, on the reverse strand, counting down.
TACACACACACACAGGCAGACACACACATACACACACACATAAACACATATGCACACAATGAGCCATATATATACACACATACACATATACATACATACACACGTATACAGACATATATACATATACACACTCACATACACACATACATGCTCAGATACACACTCATACACTCACACACATACACAGGCAAACACACAAACACATATGCACATAAACACACACATGAGACATACATATACACACATACACACATACATACACACACGTATACAGACACACATATACATTCACACATATACAGAGACACACATATGTACATACACACCCAAGCACATATAATACATGCACACATACACCTATATAGGGACATACATATACACACATATATACACACAAATATACCTATACTCACACACACACACACACATCCTATTCATCCAGGACGCATTAGCTGCATGGGATAAATTCGTTCCAGAGCTGTGGACTGGGCTGCCACCAGAAAGGCAAGTCACAATTTACTGCAATTACCTTTTAATTTTTAACCCAAAGGAAATTTTCTCCCACGATCTGGTCTGGTTATGAAGTCTGCAAGTGTCCTCACCCTTGGGTGTACTTGGAGGAAGAGTGTGATTTCAAAAGCTTCAACCATTTCATGCTTTTTTCACCCTTTTATCTCCTCACACAGCCTCAGCGTCTTAGCGTCAGCCTTCTGGAAACAGCGGCTGCAGGTATAACAAGACATCGCCAAAAGAAGCGTCTCCTCTGAATTTTCCAGCATGCCTGGCTACATCTGTGCCGCCTAATATGACACCTGCCAGCCACAAGTGCTATTTGGATTTAAGTTAGTTGTAATTAAATCAAGTTAGATATTTAGTCTTCAGTCTCACTAGCCATGGGGCTTGCAGTGACCCTACTGGACACAGTAGAGAGAGCTCCCTCCAGAAAGATCCACCCGACGGTGCTGAGCCACCCAATGCTAATTCCCCAATTCACTGTCTCCATTTCATTCTGTCCTGTGTGGACCTGACCCATGAAGGGTAATAAACATTTTCCTTTTGCTGATCGTTGTTAGGACTAACAGCCTTCATAGGCAAGATGAAGTGGAGAGAGGCAGCAACGATGGGAAAATGCAGCTGAAATTCCTGATGTGGAGAAAAGAAGATGTGGGGAAATGGGATGAGCTGAGCCTTCCACACCTGCCTGCCAGGGAGACAAAGGTGGAGAGGCCTGTCTGTGAGGAAAAAATCAAAAGCTTGTCACTGCGACTGTCGGCAGCACTTCCGCGCATCTCAGGCTGGCCCAGGGGCCCAGATCTGTACAAGTGCGCCTGGCTCCGGGATAACGGGTCCCATCTTTATGTTCTGATTTAAGGCCTGGCAGGATTTTCATTGCTTCGCCCTGGATCTCGCACGCACAGTGAGGCCACTCCGAGTCAGAAGGAGGCCCACACCTCAAGCCCCACACTTCTCTGCTGCTCAGAGCTGCAGAGAAAATAGGACCATAAAATATGACAAGGGAGGGAGGTCCTGGGCCTTCGGAAAGAAGGGATCGGGGCTGTTGGACTCCTAACTGTGCCTAGGAGAGTCGGACCCGACAATCCAGCATGTCAGATTAATTATATCAATACAATGTGCAGATGGGTTTCAGGAAGGGAAAGAGGTGCTTTAGGAGCTGGCTTTATCCAGGGTGGGATCCGGAGAATAACAGGCACGTGTCTTTATGCTCCTTCCCTGCCTTCCCGTCTCCCTTCCCTTTCTCTCTTTGCCTCCTTGAGAGCAGGCAGGAGCAGTTTGTTTTCGACTGCCAGAGGAGACTTGAAATATTACCAAGGTGGCGTGCGGAACGCTCCCCACGGCCCTGCCCCAATGGCACGCGCGCAGACATAAAAAGCAAATACCATCAGTAACCTGTCGCCGCAACCCAGCAACAAGGCGAGAGTTTTTCTCCCTGCCGGGGCTGTTAGCAGCGATGTATTTCTCCCTGCACTAAGCACCATCTTTCCCAAGGCTGCATTACAATGATTTATAAACCCCATTTCTGGGGAAAACGAATAGATCAAAGTGAGGAGAAAAGAAAAGGAGACACGAGCAGCTGGAGGAAGATATTGAAGCTGGAAACAAAAAACACAAATGAAAAACTAGGCAGTGACACAATCGAGCTTTTCCTCGCTGCACTTTTATCAGAGAAAAATAGCAAAATCCTGATTTTAATCCTTTTTCTCCCCCCTGTCATATGATGTGGCCGCCTGTCAGTTCCTAGGGCTCTGAGTCTTGCAGGCATGCGTGGGAATAAGTCCCCAGGATCACACACCTGGACCCTGGACCCGGGCCGAGGGCTTCATCCAGAGGATACGCAAACCGTGGCCTCACTTCCTTATCTTCAGGGGTAGGGGTGAGTGGTTTAGGGGCTCAGTCAGCTCCTGTACAGATAAGAAGGATCGCCCTGAGTTGTTTTCACAGTAGGGACCAGTCATGGGTCTCTTTAAAGATCTGCCTGGGGCCAGGCACAGTGGACCATACCTATAATCCCAGCACTTTGGGAGACTGAGGCGGGTGGATCACTTGAGCTCAGGAGTTCAGGACCAGCCTGGGCAACATGGTGAGACACCCCCCTCTTTCTACATAAATCAGCCAGGCGTGGTGGCGTGCACCCGCAATCCCAGCTACTCGGGAGGCTGAGGCATGAGAATCACTTGAGCCTGGGAGGTGGAGGTTGCAATGAGCAGAGATTGCACCACTGCACTCCAGCCTGGGTGACAGAGCATGACCCTGTATCAAAAAAAAAGGTATTTTAAAATCGCCCATTGGATCAGCAGCCTCTTCCTGTCTCCCAGGTGGCGTTGCCTGAACTGAATGGTTTCTTTGAGCTTCTGTTTTCCCAGAAGACCAGAGGAAGAGGAAACAGACTTAGGACCAAGGGAGCTGAATGGGACCAGGCTACAGAAATCTTAATGGGATTCTGCACAGGCGCTCAAGTCCATCACTGAATAAGAGACAGCTCCAGGGCCCAGCTTCTGTGCAACCACAGGGCTAGAAGGCACTGCCCCTGTCTAGTATTTTCAGAAGGTTCATTTGAACACATTTCTGGAGCCTGACGGCATGCCCGGAGCCATATCAAGGAGGTGCCCTGGGGAATATGAAGATGAATGAGTCAGGGGCTGGCTGGGGTTGGGGTACGAATGGGAACAGGCACAGGCATGTGACAAGGCACATGGGGCTGGGAGAGGGGCAGCAGATGTCAGGATAAGGGCAGGACAATAGCCACTGTGGACAGAGCACCTCTTTGGTCACCCACTCCAAGCTTCCTTCCCTGTCCAGCCATTTACTATATGAGATGCCACCTTTCAGCTTTGTATTTATTTCCTGTCTTTCCCCATTCAAATGTTAGCACAGGCCAGGTGTGGTGGCTCATGCCTGTAGTTCCAACACTTTGAGAAGTCGAGACAGGAGGATCACAAGGTCAGGAGTTCGAGACCAGCCTGGCCGACATCGTGAAACCTGGTCTCTACTAAAATACAAAATTAGATGGGCATGGTGGCGTGTGCTTGTAATCCCAGCTACTTGGAAGGCTGAGGGAGGAGAATCCCTTGAAACCGGCAGGCAGAGTTTGCAGTGAGCTGAGATTGTGCCATTGTACTCCAGCCTGGGAGACAGAGTGAGACTCTGTCTCAAACAAACAAACAAATTTAAGCACAAGAGAGGCAGCTCACCTGTCTCATTCAATAGAGCCTAGGATAGTACCCAACCCTTGGCAGGTGCTTCATAAAATACTCATGAATAGATGAGTGCCAGGCCCAGCACTCACATTTCCTCATTGAATTGCCATGGCAATGCCACCAGGAATGCGTGATTGTCCTCATTTTACAGAAGGGAAAATTAAGGATGGATAAATAACTTGCTCAAGGTTATACAGCTAATAAGTGGCTGACGTTGGATGAGAACTCGGGTCTGTGTCTGTAGACCTGAAAGCCCACATCCTGGCCACCACATTCTGTGGCTTCCCCAAACCCCACAGTTAGGACTTAGCGGCATTTCCTTGACAATTGCATCCCGTTGGAAGCTAAGTGGAGAGAGATTTGGGGTTTGTTTTGCTTTTTTTATTTGTTCGTTTTTGAGACAGGGTCTTGCTCTGTCACCCAGGCTAGAGTACAGTAGCGCGATCTCAGCTCACTATAACCTCTGCCTCCCAGGCTCAAGCAACTCTCCCACCTCAGCCTCCTGAGTAGCTGGGAACACAGGCATGTGCCACCACACCTAGCTTTGTGTGTGTGTGTGTGTGTGTGTGTGTGTGTGTGTGTGTGTGTATTTTTAGTAGAGATGGGGTCTCACCACGTTGCCCAGGCTGGTCTCAAAGTTTTGCTTTTTTAATTTTATTTTTCGAGACATAGTCTCACTCTGTTGCCCAGGCTGGAGTGCAGTGGCGCCATCTCAGCTCACTGCAACATCTGCCTCCTGGGTTTAAGCAATTCTCCCTGCATCAGCCTCCTGAGTAGCTGGGATTACAGGCACCCGCCACTATGTCTGGCTTATTTTTGTATTTTTAGTAGAGACGAGGTTTCGCCGTGTTGGCCAGGCTGGTCTGGAACTTCTGACCTCAGGTGATCTGCCCTCCTTGGCCTCCCAAAGTGCTGGGATTACAGATGTGAGCCACAGCGCCTGGCCAGTTCTGCTTTTTAAGGTGAGAACCCCACACTAATGGGCTCTGCTGCAATGACAGATGGCATTGCTACCAACAAGGTCCCAGCCCCGATAAGGCCTAAGAAGGGCCCAGCTAAGATCTTCGAGGAGAACAAACCTCACAAGACACCACTGGGCCTTGCCATGGACTGGAGTTCTTTATACAGGCTAACTCATTGGCTTCTCTTTCTTTTTTGATAAGATGTTATGACATTTTGTGGTATCCTCACTTCAGGTGACCCTGGGACACTCTGATCACTCACTCTGACTTAGGGGGTTCTGTAGGAAGTGCCTCAGTGTGTGGTGGGGGTCAGGGAGGATTGGCTCAAGTCACTGACTGATTGAAGTCAACAGATGGCCTTTGGTGCCTGAGGTCCATGTGTCTTCCAGGAGGGCTGGGCCACTAGACGGCTGGCCTATCCCCATCCATTCAATGAAAAGGGCAATGCTGGTCCCTCGCTACATCACAGTATGTCTGCTTTCTCAGAAGTAGGATACTGTTGCATAATTAGGAGTGCTTACTTGCTTTCCTGAAGTAGTCTCACTTCTAAAAAAGGATTCGCCATATGGTTCCATTCAAAAGGGCATTGAATCAAACTATCACTCAACTGGTAACAAATGTGATTTGCAGGCAGCTTTTCCAGAACACAGCAACCAATGAACAATATCAGGGATGCCGATTTCAGCACGGGTTTCCTTTACTTGCAAATGGAAACCTCAGTAACACCTGAACACTCTTTATGGAAAAAGAGGCTTAGTTCTACTTTATTCGTGTAAAGAAGAAAACCCAAAGTTTTACCCTAAAAGTTCAAAGAAATCAAACTGACTTACACTTGTTATTTAATATTTTAGAAAGCCCTCAGTTTCCTGGGATGACAAGCTACTCTCTGTGTTTTCAGCCTGATCTGATTTTTAAATAGACAAGTTACAAACCTCCTGAAAATTGGAGTTTATAATTGAAATATTGATAAACTCTTTCCCATAAAGAAGCTACTAGATACTGCAGTAATAACTAGGAAATAGGCAAAAAATAATAATGCTTTTCTCTGCTTAGCCAAGAAATACAATGGCAGAGTTTATTGCTTACAAAACACAGCTACCTTTCCTCAAATTGGATACAAAAAATGAACCCCGATAAATTATGATGCCCCTAAATTCCAAAGAATGTACATCAATTGTTGGGGGTGCCACCACCCTCTTTCTGGGCAGCCTACTTATTAGGACTGTAATTTATTATTATTATGCTTTGGTGCAAATACACAGGCTGATAAAATTCAAATCTATTAAAACAAATGTCCTCCTTTCTCTGAATCAGTAAGGGACAGCATTCCAAAAGAAAGTACTGTAAATGCGAAAAGCAAGGGCTCGTATGCACTCAGAAGTGAGAGACTAAAAGATGATTCAGGGAGAAAACATCCAGAAGACCCAAGCTTTCCGAATCCTACCCGAGAATCCAGGAATTGCTACAAGAGCGGGCAGCAAGATACAGGATCGGGGTTCATTACTTGGTGCCCCTGGCTCCAGCCCCCACACTGAAGCCCTTTTTATGAAAACAAAAGGCTTCTGTTTGTTTGTTTTTTAATGAATCTTTTGGCTTCAGTTGGAACCAACATGAGATATATTTCCTTCTACCAGATATATGAATTATATTGGCTTTTTTAAAAGCTGAACGTTAAATTTGGGAAGGATTTTAGGAATGACTGTTACTTCCTTCCTTTTACAGAAGAGGAGATGGAGATCACTGAGGTCACGAGGGGAAGAGTGAAGGCTAAGTGTCAGGTCCATGGCCCAGGTTCATCCAGCTCCACTGTCATGATATTCAGCAAAAGAAAAGCCAAGTGGGCTGAGCACAGTGGCTCTCACCTGTTATCCCAGCATTTTGGGAGGCCGAGGCAGGCAGGTCACCTGAGGTCAGGAGTTTGAGACCAGCCTGACCAACATGGAGAAATCCCATCTGTATTAAAAATACAAAATTGGCCAGGTGCAGTGGCTCACTCCTGTAATCCCAGCACTATGGGAGGCTGAGGTGGGAGGATCATGAGGTCAAGAGATTGAGACCATCCTGGCCAACATGGTGAAACCCTGTCTCTACTAATATAAAAAAAAAAGGGGGATAATAAAAGAAAAAATTAGCCCATCGTGGTGGCACACACCTTTAGTCCCTACTACTCGGGAGTCTGAGGCAGGGGAATGGCTTGAACCCAGGAGGTGGAGATTGCAGTGTGCCGAGATCACACCACTGCACTCAAGCCTGACAACAGAGAGAGAATCTGCCTCAAAAAAAAAAAAAAAGAAAGAAAGAAAGAACAACAACAACAACAAAAATCATCCAGGCATGGTGGTGCATGCCTGTAGCCCAACTACTCAGGAGGCTGAGCCGGGAGAATCACTTGAACCCAGGAGGCAGAGGTTGCGGTGAGCCAAGATGGCACCATTGTACTCCAGCCTGAGCAACAAGAGCAAAACTCCATCTCAAAAAAATAAAGTCAAACATAAAAAAAAAGTGTGTCCTCTGTGTTTCCATTTATATAAAATTCTAGGAAGAACCAAACTGTAGCAACAAAGAGCAATGAGTGGTTGCTGAGGCCAGGAGTGGGAGAGGAGGTTGAGACGGAGTTTTCGCTCTTGTCACCCAGAATGGAGTGCAATGGCACAATCTCAGCTCACTGCAACCTCTCTGAGCCTCCATTTGAGTGCAAGGGAGCAAAAGGGAGCTTCTTTGGCTGGGGAAATTGTTCTATATCTCTACTGTGATGGAGGTTATATGATTGCACACAATTGTCAAAATCAGCCAAACTGGATGCTTAAAATGGATCAACTCTATTGAATAAAAATCATAGCTTCATGAACGATAAAGAGAGAAAATTTGTAAACCAACCACCCCCTCTGTGAAGCCTTCTCTGACTTCCCACCTCCACGGTGCCCTTGTCCTTGTGTGTCCTTGTCCACAGCCCAGCTGTTGGGCTTTCCCCATAACCTCATCTCTGGGTCATAGGTGACTATCTCCCGATTATTCTAGTGACAGGGTCCTCAGACCCTTCATATATCTCTGCTCCCCTGCTGCTCATAATAAACAGAGGTTTCAGCCGGGCATAGTGGCTCACACTTGTAATCCTAGCACTCTGGGAGGACAACATGGGTGGATCACCTAAGGTCAGGAGTTCAAGACCAGCCTGGACAACATGGTGAAACCCCATCTCTACTAAAAATACAAAAATTAGCCAGGCGTGGTGATGTGCACCTGTAGTCCCAGCTACTCAGGAGGCTGAGGCAGGAGAATTGCTTGAACCTGGGAGGCAGCGGTTGCAGTGAGCCAAGATCATGCCATTGCTCTCCAGCCTGGGGGACAAGAATGGAACTCCATTTCAAAAAAAAAAACAAAACCAGCAGCTTCACTTGGGGAGCATTTCTTGTATTCTAATAACTCTGTCAAGTGCCGGATCCTTACAACCAGCCCAGAAAGAGAATGTTACTATCCCTGTTTTACAAAGAAATGGAGGCTCAGAGAGGTTCAGTGAATACCTGCCCAACGTCCTGTCTGCCTGAGCCAAAGCTGTGCCTTAACACAACATTATACTCCCTGCTACGGTGCAGGAGAGGAGAAAGGCTCAGCAGGATGTGTTACACTGAGTGTGAGGGCCATTCCATCCTTCCCCTACTCTGTCCAAGGTCCTCGTCCTTCCCAGGCTCATGCAACCAAAGTTTTAGATGTACATATAATATCAGTGTGTGTGTGTGTGTGTGTGTGCGTGTGTGTATTTCTTGATCCAGTACAACCTGAGCTTCTTCCCTCTCCCCATTTCTGAATTAAACTAAAAAGCTAAATTAATCCTCAGCCCCGGAGACCAGTATTACCTTTCGAACAGCTAGCACCTCCAAGTTGCCATCTAATTAAGCCACACTCCCAAACAAAGCACATAACATTGTCACCACATTACCAATGGCTACCTCCCCTGGCAGCCCCTAACTGCATAATACAGCGGCTGCTGTAAAACAAATAATCCCACTGCCTTGTAAACTGCACTCCTAAGTAGGTCTTTTCCTTCAGTGGATATCCTTTGAACGTTGGGTGGTTTTATTAAGAAATATTCTAGGCCTGGGTGCTGAGAGGAAGTAGCAGGTTGGTTCTTTAATCAGCCCGATTTTCTGGTGCGTTCTACCTTTTAGTATTCTAGAAAACCACTCTTTCAACATATCCCTTGCACTAGGTGCCTGAAGTCCCTGCGTTTGTTGCTTTCCGTAGCTTGGTGTGATTTGAGGGGAATGTTAGGTTTGAACACACAGAGGGCACCCTGTGTGTAACTGACCTGCTGAACTGTGTGGACCGGAGCCGCTCTGCCCGAGGCTTTGTGGATGGGGATGGCCAAGAAAAGGCCACACACTCCTGGTGACAGGAGCAGGTATCACGTCCCAGCTGGCCCCACGAAGCCTAGCCAGGGAGGGCCACCTTACACTTGTCTGGGGTCTGCTTTCAATTATTCTCTAGGCTTATAATGAAACTGGAATTTGAATAATTGGCTTTTCTTTTCTTGGAAGGGGTCCTCTCACATAAAAAAATGATCAACTAATTTGACCTAGTTCATTCTCTGCATCCTCAAAAAGAGCCAGGTTCTAATTGACAGATGGACGCGTAGGACTTCCACCTGCCTTCTGCACCGGGTTTCTGCTCATTAGATGATTTTTAAGGGGGAAAAACACAAAATGCAGAATCAGTGGCAGAGGGTGGAATGTGGAGAGAGTCAGACTGGGGTCTGAATCCTGGCTCCCCTGCTTCACCCTGAGACTTTGGGGCAAATCATCCAACCTCCTTGAGCCACAGTCTTCACCTCTGGAAAACAGGAGAACTGGCCAGGCACACTGGCTCACACCTGTAATCCTAGCACTTTGGGAGGCTGAAGAGGGAAGAGCACTTGAGCCTAGGAGTTCGAGACCAACCTGGGCAACATAAGGAGACCGCCCCCAACACACACACCTTTATTTATTTTTAAAATTAATTTTAAAAAATAAAAATGAAATGGGAAACTGATTCCTATCTCACAGGGCTGCTGAGAATTAACTTAAATGAGATGATGCCAAAAGCATTTGGCATGCGTTCCCACGCAGTAGCGCCCTCAGTCAGCCACGTGTTCTCTTTTTTATGTCATTCCCTGAGAAATGACGCTCACGTGGCTGCTGCATATGGAGCCACATGGAGCTTTTCCAAAGCAAGTTTCTGAGGCGGAGTCAACCTGTGACAATGTGGGTGATAACAGGCCTGACTCTTACTGGGTTTTCTGACCAAATCTCCTACTTGGAATTCAAGCCTCCAATGCAAAGGGTGCCATAGAAAGGAAAAACTAAAGAAATGAACGCAAGAGGGGAGAAAGGTTCATTCATTCTGAAATCGTGGTACAGCCATGATAGAAAACAGGATGGAGGTTCCTCAAAAAATAAAGAACTACCATATGGTTCCGCATTCTCACTTCTGGGTATATATCCGAGGGAAATGAAATCAGTATCTCAAAGAGGTATCTGCACTGTCACATTCATTGCAAGATTATTCACAATAGCCAAGACGTGAAAGCACCCAAAGTGTCTACCAATAAATGGATGGATAAAGAAAATATAGGCCAGGCATGGTGACTCAAGCCTGCAGTCCCAGCTACTCAGAATTGCTTGAGCCCAAGAGTTCAAGGCTTCAGTGAGCCAAGATTATGCCACTGAAGTTCAGCCCAGGTGACAGAGCAAGACCCTGACTAAAAAAAGAAAAACAAAGTAAGGTGCGTGTGTGTGTGTGTGTATTTGTATGTATATACACACACAAATGCACACACAAACACACATGATGGAATATTATTCAAGCATAAAAAGAAGGAAATCCTGTCATTTGCAACAATGTGAATGAATCCAGGAGACATCATACTAAGTGAAATAAAAAAGGTACAGAAGGATAAATATTGAATGGTCTCATTTACATATAGAATCTTTAGAAGTTGAATTCATAGAGTTGGAGAGTAGACAGGTGATTTCCAGAGGAAAATGGGGAGATGGGCAAAGGGGACAAAGTTTCAGGTCTGCGGGATGAGTAAGTGCTGGAGATCTAATGTGCAGCACAGTGGCCGTAGCTAAGAATACTGTGTTGTACACTTGCACTTTGCTAAAAGAGTAATATTCTCACCATTAAAAATAAAAATAAAAAAAAAAAACTTTCTGCATTGCTTATAGCTAAATGTGTATATATATGTATATAAACCTGTGGTCAGATGCAGTGGCTCATGCCTGTAATCCCAGCACTTTGGGAGGCCGAGGTGGGTGGGAGGTCAGAGTTCAAGACAAATCTGGCTGACATGATGAAACCCCATCTTTACTAAAAATACAAAAAAATTAGCTAGGCATGGTGGCGGAAGCCTGTAATCCCAGCCTCATGGGAGGCTGAGGCAGAAGAATCACTTGAACCCAGGAGGAGGAGGTTGCAGTGAGCTGAGATTGCGCCATTGCACTCCAGCCTGGGCAACAAAGTGAGACTCCATCTCAAAATAATAATAATAATGATTTTAAAAATGAAAAAGCTGTGTGAGGCAATGGGTGTGTTACTTAGCCTGATTTCGGTCATCATTTCACAATGTATATGCATAGTAAAACATCACCTTGTACACTATACATAAACCATTTTTCTTCGTTAATTATACCTCAGTAAAGCTGGAAAAAAAATCTGAAGTCAAGGTAAGCAAATCCCCCACCCCCAAATTTGCTGGTAAGGAACTGACTGCTCATGATGCCTCTCCTGACCTTCACCCCACTCAACCCTGCATGAGTCACCCTGCAACAGGCAGGAGGCCTGGGAGGCGGAGAGGCCGTAGGTTCTCCTCCTTTCAGCAATAGCACATCTGCAACAGACTGGCTCCAATCCGTGTGGCCCGGAGGCAGCCTGCATGGGAATCACCTGGGAGCTCAGCAAAGCGAAGATTCCTTTGCCCCCTTCTGAGTGAGACTCTCCAGATATGGGGCCCAGAGAGCCACGTTTTTGGCAGGCTCAGTAGTTAGGTGAAGGTGAAGCCCCATATGCAATCTGTCAGGCTTCATTCAAGTTGGTGTTCTTCGTGAAAACAGAAACCAGGACCACGCACGCCCAGACGACTCAGAGACCCAGGGCTAAGGGCCACAGCCTCGGACCCCAGGATCAGGGTTTAGCCCTGCTCTCTGGGGCGACCCAGCAGACGCTTTAATTTCCTGGATTTGAAGGAAGCTCTTCTCAACTTTTTTTTCCATAGTGAAAAATCTCTGATAGGTCAAGTTCTCATGTGCTCACCATGCCGGTGAGCAAACCTAGCTCCTGAGGAAAGTCCCCACCACCATTTATAGGACAATTACATTAGAATGAGCACTCGTACTTGGAGCAGCTACGTAAGGGCCAACAGCAAACGCCTCTCACTGCAGGCTGCCATGAGGCAGGAGGAGGGCGGCACTCAATGCACCCTGCCCAGTCGGAAGCCCCTCCCCTAAAAGAGCACTGGGAGAAACAAGACCAGAGAAATGCTCTTATTTATATTGTTTTCTTTTTCTTTTCGTTTCTTTTTTTTTAAGATCGAGTCTCACTGTGTCACCCAGGCTGGAGGGCAGTGGCACAACTTTGGCTCACTGCAACCACTTCCCAGGTTGAACGATTCTCCTGCCTCAGCCTCCCAAGTAGCTGGGATTATAGGTGCCCACCATGATGCCCAGCTATTTTTGGGGTTTGTTTTTGTTTGAAATGGAGTCTCGATCTGTCGCCCAGGTGCCATCTTGGCTCACTCCAACCCCCACCTACCAGGTTCAAGCAATTCTCTGCCTCAGCGCCCCAAGCAGCTCAGATTACAGGTGCCCACCACCACGCCTGATTAATTTTTGTATTTTTAGTAGAGATGGAGTTTCACCATGTTGGCCAGGCTGGTCTTGAACTACTGACCTCATGATCCATCTGCCTCGGCCTCCCAAAGTGCTGGGATTACAGGCATGAGCCACTGTGCCCGGGGTTGATTTTTGCATTTTTAGTAGTGACAGCTCTTCACCATGTTGGTCAGGCTGATCTCGAACTGCTGACCTCAAGTGATCTCTCTGCCTCAGCCTCTCAAATTGCTGGGATTACAGGTGTGAGCCACCGCACCAGGCGTATTTTGTTTCTCAAAAGCCAATAACCTGTGCCACGTCCTTCATAGCTGCATTATTCACAATAGCCTAAAGGTAGAAGCAACCCCAGTGTCCATCAACAGAGGAATGGATACACAAAACATGGTCTCTCCATACTGTGGAATAGTATTTATCCCTAAAAAGAAATTAAGTTCTGACACAGGCTACAACACAGATAAAGATGAAGCTAAGTGACATAGGCCAGACACAAAAACACAAACACAGTAGTCTTCTGCTTTTGTGATGTACTTAGAGCAGTTGAATTTGTAGAGACAGAAAATAGAACAGTGAGGCTGGGCATGATGGCTCACACCTGTAATTTCAGCACTTTGGGAGGGCCGAGGTGGGCAGATCACCTGAAGTTGGGAGTTCGAGACCAGTCTGGCCAACATGGTGAAACCCCGTCTCTACTAAACAATACAGAAATTAGCAGGGCATGGTGGTGGGTGCCTGTAATCCCAGCTACTCAGGAGGCTGAGGCATGAGAATCACTTGAACCCAGGTGGTGGAGGTTGCAATGAACTGAGATCGCACCACTGCACCCCAGCCTGGGCAATAGAGCAAGACTAGGAGAAAGAAAGAGAGAGAGAGAGAGAGAGAGGAGGGAAGGAAGGAAGGAAGGAAGGAAGGAAGGAAGGAAGGAAGGAAGGAAGGAAGGAAGGAAGGAAGGAAGGAAGGAGAGAGAAAGAGAGAGAGAGGGAAGGAAGGAAGAAAGGAAGGGAGGGAGGGAGGGAAGAAAATAGGACAGTGGTTGCTAGGAGCTGGGGAAGAGGGAGGGAAGGGGGAAGGAGAAGTTATTTAAAAGAGTTCTGGAGATGGATGGTGGTGATGATGGCACAACGATGCAATGTCTAATGCGATTCAGGACTTAATGCCGCAGAACTCTACACTTAAAAAATGGGTAAGATGGGCCAGGCACGGTGGCTCACACCCAAAATCCCAGCACTTTGGGCAGCCGAGACAGGTGGATCTCCTGAGGTGAGAAGTCCGAGACCAGCCTGACCAACACAGAAAAACCCCATCTCTATTAAAAATACAAAATTAGCTGAGTGTGGTGGCGCATGCTTATAATGCCAGCTACTCAGGAAGTGAGGCAGGAGAATCGCTTGAACCTGGAAGATGGAGATTGCAGTGAGCCAAGATCACACCATTGTACTCAGCCTGGGCAACAAGAGTGAAACTCCGTCTCAAAAAAAAGGGGGGTGGTAAGATGGCAGATTTTAGGTCACGCATCTTTTACTACAATTTTTTTTTTAATTTAATGAAAAAATATCAATAACCTGCAAAAGTCAATATCTTACCAGTAGTGACAAATTATTAGCAACACACTTCGCTATAGATCCAAACACTGCACAATTTCGGGAGACCACAGCCAAGACCCAGCCGGGAGGACTCAAGTCGGCCTTCCTGCCTTGCCATGGCCGTCTCTCTTGAATCTGACCACAAGCACCTCCTGAACCTGTAGGGCACTGGAAGTGGGCCATGAGCCAAAAGGACAAACCATGGCACGAATGTGCTGAGTAGATGTGCCTGCTGCTTCATTCCCTTCTCATTCCTCTTTCCTGGCATGGATCCAGCCCATAATAAGGCAGATTCTCAAAGGAAAGAGAATACTTCCTGCCCAAATGACAAGCTGCGGATTATGCAGATATCTTTCCAGATGTGGCATTTGTCTCCCTGGCAATGCTGCAGGTGGCTCTAAGTTTGCTTGGCTGGAAAGCCCCATCTGAGTGCCTTATCCTCACAAATACCTTCTTCCGTTGCTTCTGCTAATGCCCAGGGCTTCCATGTGCAAGCTGAGTTCCCTCAGAGCTGCCAAGCCACCTCTACAGGAAACGGGAAGGGGAAGAAGAAGGGGTGTTCTCAGAATCCAATGAAGGACCAGGTGGAGACTTTACCATGGGTGCTGCTCAGCTCTCATCTTGGGCATGTACAGGAGCCTGACCTGTGGGCCCCAGAGGGTGACTGTCATCTCTCCAGGGCCCAGCACAGAGTTGACACTCAAGGAATGGCTGGTGTGTGAACTCAACAGTTGATTGAATAAAATGGAAAAATGGCCCAGAACTGCCACTGATTCTGGGCAGTGCTCTGGGTGCAAAATGCACGCTTTGCAGACCCAAACGAGTGATTTTCAAGTCCAGTGTCTACTATTCAAGCGTGACTGGAGCCCCATGCATGTAATCTAGAATCCTGTTTTCAACGCCATGCTCCAGTGTGAGCCTTACAAACCACAGCGTTGCCCTTCTCAGGAAGAATGCTTGCTACATCTTGGGTTAATATCTTGAAAAACTGCTACTACATATGTAAGTGACAACTGACATAATCCAAACTGAGCACTGTTGCTTCACGAAGGGCCATTTACCAAGATGGTCCACTTTACATAAGATAGACATAGGCTTATTTTAAATTCAAATAGTTTTTTGGCTGGGTTTGGTGGCTAATGCCTGTAATCCCAGCACTTTGGGAGGCTGAGGCGGGTGGATCACCTTAGGTTGGGAGTTTGAGACCAGCCTGACCAACATTGAGAAACCCCATCTCTACTAAAAATACAAAATTAGCTGGGCATGGTGGCGCATGCCTGTAATCCCAGCTACTTGGGAGGCTGAGGAAGGAGAATCACTTGAACTCGGGAGGTGGAGGTTGTAGTGAGCCAAGATCGCACCATTGCACTCCAGCCTGGGCAACAAGAGCAAAACTCCATCTCAAAAGAAAAAAAAAACTTCTTTGTTTTAATGAACATGAACGCCCATCAATAAATGAATGGATAAATAAATTGTAGCATATCTATTCAATGGAATATTATTTAGCCACTAAAAGGAATGAAGTACTGATACTTCCTACAACATGGATGAATCTTGATAACATGTTAAAAACCCTAACACAAAAAGTCACATGTTATGCTTCCTTTTATATAAAATATCCAAAATAGGCAAATCCATAGAGACAAAAGGCAGGTTAGTGGTTGCTGGGGGTTGGGAGAGGGGAATGGAAAGTGATCGCTGAAAGGGTATGGGGCTTTCTGGGGTGATGAAAGAACTTTCAAAACAGAGATGCTAGTTGTACAACATTGTGAATGCTTGAACTGCCAGTGAATTATACACTCTAAAATGGTTTGGCTGGGAGCGTTGGCTCATGCCTGTAATCCCAGCACTTTGGGAGGCTGAAGTGGGAGGATCACTTGAGCCCAGGAGTTCAAGACCAGCCTGGGCAATATAGCGAGAGCCCCATCTCTGCAAAGAAAAAATAAGTACATACATAAAAATGATTGAATATTATGTGAATTTTGCCTCAGAAAAAAGACGGGCATGATCATCTCTGAGTACAAAATAACCTATAAGAAAAGGTTTCTAAGATTATGTAAAATGATGCAGCATAAATTTTAACACAGAGTTTTTTTATTGAGATGGGGTCTCACTATGTTGCCCAGGCTGGAGTACAGTGGTGCTATCTCAGCTCACTGCACCCTCTGCCTCCTGGACTCAAGCAATCCTCCCGCCTCAGCCTCCCGAGTAGCTGGAACCGCATGTGCACACCACCACATCTGGCTAATTTTTTGTATTTTTGGTAAAAGCAGGTTTTCACCATGTCACTTAGTCTGCTCTCAAACTTCTGTGCTCAAGCGATTTGCCTGCCTCAGCCTCCCAAAGTGCTGGGATTACAGGTGTGAGCCACTGTGCCCAGCCTGTTCTTTCTTATTGAATAAATTTGGCCAGTTTCAATCCCATCAACATGCGAAGGCCATTCTATCCAGGTGAGAATAGTCTTATAATCCATCCCCACTGCAATTCCTTGTTCCATATCACCGCCGTCTTCCCACTGCAATTCCTTGTTCCATATCACCGCCGTCTTGCAAATTCCCCAAGGGAGGCCAGGGGCTTTGTTTGTCTTACTGCCTGTATTCCTAGTGCCTAGATCAGCTCCTGGCACATAGTAGCAGGTGCCAAATAAGTGAATGACTGTACAACTGAGCCTCCCTAAGCTGCACAACGGGTAGAGGATACTCTGGGCTGGCCCAGCACTTCTTAAACTGGAATAAGCACACAGATCACCTGGGACCTTGTCGAAACGTAGGTTCTGATGATCAGGAAGGTCTGGGCTGGGGGCTGAGATTCTGCGTCTCCAGCAAGCGCCCAGGGCTGTGGACAGTGCAGGCACATCAGCCACCCTTGGAGAAGCAGGAGCCCAGGTGTGCCAGACCCGAGCCTTGCCATTGAAGATCGGGTTCCCGGTATTTGAACCCAGGCTGTTTGTCTCCCCAGAACTCATTGCTGGCTCTGCCTCCTCGCACTCAGCCAGCCTAAGCATTTCCTTGTTGTTACCCGGAGGAGGATGATTAAGGTAATTGGCAACTTTTTCCCGTGATTCCAAGGTAGGCTGTCATTTCAAGGAAAATACATCCACTCCAATTCGGAACACTCGGTTTTCAATGTTTTCTTATGTGTAGTTGCGGGGGAGCGGGGAGGGTGTCTGTGGCCCTCAAAAGAAATATGCTATTCTTCTCCCTTTGTGTTTCCCAGCATGTAAACTCAGCTTGAATCACAGCTAATAAATAGGTCATCTTGTACTTTCAAAATAAAAACATGCCGTATTTCAGTGGAATAGCAACTGTACATTAAAAAGCTGTCAACTTCACTACAATTTCCCTGAACCTTGCACTGCAGAAAGATACCTTGTCACTCAGAGTTGAGTGCAGTTTTACTGAAATATCTCCTTGTCTGCGTAAATAATGAGTAGAATAGCATGAAAATACCTGGCCCGAAGCCTCCTTTTCCCCCCTACTCCCAAAGAAACAGTATGCAAATGACAGATTTGTGGGGTGAGATTCTCAGCACTTCACTTTGAAAACAAAGGCTGCGGGTCCCACTGACCCTGGTATTGTGTGTTTAGGATGCAGAGAGGAGGAAAAGGGAATAAGGGGTAAGGAGAGAAGGTGATGGTGAAAACGGTGGTCTTAGAGCAAGCTTCAAATCAAGAAGGCTAGATTGCCACTCAGTAGCCATTTTGAGAACACACACAGGTTGCATCAGAAAGTCCTGTATATGGAAGGTGTTTGCTGAAGAAGAATGGTACAGACCCCAGAAGGTGTTCACATAAAATAGGGCAGTGGCTAGGCGCGATGGCTCATGCCTGGAGCACTTTCCGAGGCCAAGGAGGACGGATCACCTGTGGCTGGGAGTTTGAAACCAGCCTGATCAACATGGAGAAACCCTGTCTCTACTAAAAATACAGAATTAGCCTGGCGTGGTGGCGCATGCCTGTAATCCCAGCTACTCAGAAGGCTGAGGCAGGAGAATCGCTTGAACCCAGGAGGTGGAGGTTTTGGTGAGCCGAGATGGCGCCATCACACTCCAGCCTGGGCAACAAGAGTGAAACTCCACCTCAAAAAAATATACAGGGCAGCCTGCTCAGCTTGCAGCGTTTGACCCAGGTTCAAGAACCACTCTATTGCCTACCATTGGTGGGATCTTAAAGTCCCTACATCTCTCTGAGCCATGGCTTCCTGGACTCTCAAATGACAACAGAAGTAATGATGGCCCTCCCAGGGTGATAGCAGATGAGATGAGGAATTCAAGGGTACTTTGTAAACTCTGAAACATGATCTAGATGTTAATCATAATTGTCAGTAGCTAGTCAGTGGCATTGCAGCAGAGTTATTAACAAGAGGACAGGCTGTGGAGTCAGCCCAGTGGAGGTGTAGATCTTGGCTTCACCACTCACTAGCAGTATGACTTCAGGCAAGTTTCTATATTTCTCTGAGCCTTGGTTTTCTGATCTGTAAAACGGGAGTATCAATAGTATCTACTCTGGTCAGGTTAAGAGGATTTGATGAGAGACTGCATAGTAAAACTAGTGCCTGGGCCATAGAAACTGCTCAGTCAATGTAAGTTGTATATTATTATAATTATTTTGAGGCAGTGTCTCACTCTGTCACCCAGGCTGGAGTGCAGTGGCGTGATCACGACTCACTGAAGCCACGGCCTCCTGGATTCAAGCGATCCACTCTCCTCAACCTCCCAAGTAACTGGAACTACAGGTGTGTGCAACCATGCCCAGCTAAATTTTTGATGTTTTTGTAGAGAGGGGACCTCGCAATGTTGCCCAGGCCTGAATTCCTGAGTTCAAGTGATCCTCTCACCTCAGCCTCCCAGAGCTGTTATTATTGTTACTGCTGCTGCTGCTGCTTCCGTTGCTGATGAGGAGGATGTTATGATGTTGATGATGATGATGATGCCATGCTGCTGATGTTGCTGATGATGATCTATGATGAGAGTGACACTCTTCATTCCTCCCTGAATGGTGATCTAGATCCTGGCACCACAGGATCAAGGAATAATAGAGATGTTGGCTCTGGACTGGTAGATTAGAGCATCTTACCCAGAGTAAGAGCTGAAACTATAACAGTAGCTGATTGATCTGAAGATGAGTCAGAGAGACTAAATCAGACCGCAAACAGCTGGATCTCTCAGCTCAGAGCTCAGAGCTCAGAGCGGGGAGTGACCAGAAAGATGCTTCAGCTGCCTGGGTTGGCTTCATCACAGAGCTTCCCAGAGGAAGGAAGCCAAAGCCAGTGGTTTAAACAGGTGAAAGAACAGGAAAGCCTGGGCCTGCACGCCCCTACCAGGAAATTCCTCTCTGGCTTAGCAGCTTCTGCCCACATGAGCCAGGTCCTGTTCCTTAGGACTCAGGGCTGAGTTCAGTGCAGAGCCCGAAATGTCACGTTCAACTGCTTCCTTTATTTAAGAATATTGGCTGCTGGGTGCGGTGGCTCACGCCTGTAATCCCAGCACTTTGGGAGGCTGAGGCGGGTGGATCACCTGAGGTCAGGAGTTTGGGACCAGCTTGGCCAACATGGTGAGACCCCATCTCTACTCAAAATACAAAAATTAGCCAGGCATGGTGGTATGCACCTGTAATCCCAGCTACTCAGGAGGCTGAGGTGGGAGAATTGCTTGAGCCTGGGAGGCAGAGGTTGCAATGAACCAAGATTGTGTCACTGCACTCCAGCCTGAGCAACAGAGTAAGACTCCATCTCAGAAAAAAAAAAAAAAGGAAAGAGTATTGGCTGGTCAGGTTCAGTGGCTGAACCTGACCTATAACCCCAGCGCTTTGGGAGGCTGAGATGGGTGGATCGTTGAGCCCACGAGTTTGAGACCAGCCTGGGCAACATAGTGAAATCTCATCTCTATAAAAAATACAAAAATTAACCAGGCATGTTGGCATGTACCTGTAATCCCAGCTACTCAGGAGGCTGAGGAGAGAGGATTGATTGAGCCCAGGAGGTTGAGGCTATAGTCAGCCATGATGTGATACCATATTCCAGCCTGGACAAGTTGAGACCCGGTCTCAAAATATATATATAGGCTATATCTGTCCCCCCAAATAAAGGAGAGCAGGATCCTCTTATCTTTGAGATTGTTATGTGTGGTAGTATATTACATTTTCCTAAAATACATGCATTTGAGACTCAGTAGAAACCAGTGGTATGCAAAGTCCGTCTCTAGCAGCTCACCAGAGCCAATCATTAAGTACCCAGGAATCTTACAAGCCAATTATTAAATATGGACATTATTAAAATTATATAAACTTATAGGTATATTGAGGCAATGCAATAAATACTCAAAAGTCATCACTTTCTAATTATTTTACAATGTCTTTTTTTGTTTTTTTTGAGATGGAGTCTCACTCTGTCCCCCAGGCTAGAGTACAGTGGTACAATCTTGGCTCAATACAACGTCCGCCTCCCCAGTTCAAGCAATTCTCTTGCCTCAGCCACTCAAGTAGCTGGTAGCTGGGATTACAGGTGTGTGCCACCATACCGGCTAACTTTTGTACTTTTAGTACAGACGGGGTTTCGCCATGTTGATTATAGAGTGTCACTCTCATCATAGATCATCAGCAGCAACGTCAACAGCATGGCATCATCATCATTATCATTGAACTCGTGACCTCAGATGATCCTGCCTGCCTCAGCCTCCCAAATTGCTGGGATTACAGGCATGAGCCACCGCCACCGGCCAGCGTATTACTTTTACCTGTACTCTTGAGGTTTATTTACATCTAATAGAGCTATATACCTATTTCCACACCCAGGGTGATCTCTCTAAAATGCAAAAGTGGTCACACCTCTCTTGATGTTTCCCACTGCCCTCGGGAAGGCAGACTCCTACTACAACATCCAGGACGCTTTCCTTCAGCCTCGTCTCTTGCCATGTCCTGTCTCAAGTTTGAACCCATAATGCTGACCGTCTTTCTGTTTCTGGAGTATGCCTTAGTGTCCTTCTGCTTCAAGCTTTAGCCCATGCTCTCACTCCTTGCTCAAGAGGAAGAGAGCGAACAAATAATTGCAGAGTAATGTTATAAAGACACGCACAGTATGTCAACAGCGAAAGGAGTCTTCAGAAAGCAGGCCCAGAGCTCGGGGACAGGGCGATCAGGGAAGACCTCATGATGACAGGCATTTTTTCATCTTTCTTTATGCATCAAGTCATCTGAATAGGTATTACATGCACATGACAGAGACGTCAGACGACACACAGGGTGTGAAATGAGGGAGCAGGTCTCCCTCCTGTTCCTGCCTCCCAGGAGTCCTCCTCTCCCCACAGAGGCAAGCTCTACCATAACTTTTAAAACTATCCTCATAACAGGAATTGTAAAGTAGGGGTGGGAAGAATACCCACCCCCTATACATAACTTACCACTTTTCATTTTTCAGAGTTCACTTTCTGGCCCTCTTCATGAACAAGGATAATTTTTGCAAAACTGCAATAAGACTAGACATATACTTTTGTGTTCTCCCTCCTCCTCACTGCCCCATGTATCAACCTATCATGGGCATTTTCCCCATCAGGAATCTGACTCAAAGTGTTCATCCTTATCACTTTGAATTGCCACAGCATTAAAGCCTCCAACTTTAAATATGGAATGGTGGAATGGACGTTAAATGTCTTCAAAGGTTGTATTTTTTTCCTGACTATTCTTTTGATAAAGATTACTCTGCATGTATCTTCATGCCATGAAAAAGTAGGGAGGGAAATTCTTTCTTGAAGCAAGAGTGAAAAAAGCTTGTTTGATCGACTTGGATCAGGTGACCAACTCAAGTTTTTGGCAAACCCTACCATAGTGGGTTGCAAAAGATATGTCCCCAGAACCTGTGAATGTGACCTTATTTGGAAAAAGGATCATTACAAATGCAATTAAGACTCTTGAGATGAGATCATCCTGGATGGTCCAGGCGGACCCTACATTCAGTGAAAAGTGCCCTTGTGGGAGAGAACAGGAGACGAAAGACACCGGAGAGAAGCCATGTGACAAAGAGGCAGGGATCAGAGTGATGGGGCCACAAGCCAAGGAACTCCTGGAGCCACCAGACCATCACCCTCTCTTTATTTCCTGAATCTCATTGGGAATGTGCCCCTGCTGCTGGTCTCAGTTCACTCACTCAGCAAATGCACTCTGGTAACCAAAATTTCAGACTCACCAACATGAAAATCTCCCTTAGCAGAACTGGCTGGGCATGGTGGCTCATGCCTGTAATCTCAGCACTCTGGAAGCCCGAGGCGGGCAGATCACCTGAGGTCGGGAGTTCAAGACCAGCCTGGACAACATGGTGAAACCCCACCTCTACTAAAAATACAAAAAAGATGGCTGGGCATGGTGGCAGGCACCTGTAATCCCACATACTAGGGAGGCTGAGGCAGGAGAATCACTTGAATCCGAGAGGCAGAGGTTGCAGTGAACCCAGAACACACCACGGCACTCCAGCCTGTGCAACAAGAGTGAAACTTCGTCTAAAAAAAAAAAAAAATCACACTTAGCAGAATCTATATAAAGGTAAACCTGTGTTTCTTTCACTGGTCCAGCGTACAGTGGGTGCCAATAAAGTCATGAGCTGACATCATCAAGCATTCTAGAAAAATGCAAGGGTTTGAAATGAAGGAGGGTCCTGGGGTGACCTCATGGTATTGAAGGGTGAGGTCATGCTGGATGCCGTGGTGTGTTCTGGGTTAACCGAGTTCTTGCCATCTTGGCAGTACCAAACACTGTGGGTGTAGACATTAAGTCTGTTTGGACACAGTGCTCCCGTCCACCAAACACCACTCGGTATCGATGAAGCTTCTTCAACTCGACCGGCCACGGGCTGAGCCTTTTATAAACAAACTGGCCTCTTGGATTCAGGGGGAAATAGTCCGAAGAGCATTCGGATTCCTTCACTTTTAATTAATTCAAAGTGAGCACAGTCTTTTCCTAGAATATCGTTATTATTGACAACCAGAGATAAAATTTCAGATTACTAAAGATACACGTGGTGATGGCCCATCCTGGGCAGAGCAGTGATGAATGAGAAACAGCTTTCTAGCAAATTTTTAAAGATCTCTCTCTCTCTTAGAACCCCAAAATGGAAGTTACAACATTCAGTAAATAAATAAGTGGGCAATCTTGCGGTGACATTTTCATTAGCCCACTCGCTTTCTGTCTCATTAGCCTTCACGGGGAGAGGAAGGATTGTTTTAATTAGCAGGGTTGAAAAGTCCTGCCTGGGTTGCATGCCCTCCCGCTGTTCCTAGGATTACCCTGTCAGCTTATAAATACAATACCAAATCATTACAGCCCCCAACAGCACCTCCAAGGCGGCGGAAGAAAGGGATCCACTTGAGTCCATGTTAAGCGTCTTTGAACAATGTTCTTTCTCTAAGCATTCAAGCATAATTCAAGCGTAATATTGGGCTTTATCAAACAGCTCAATATCCTGCCACAGAAAAGCCCTTTCTGGCTTGGGACTGGCCATGTGTTCCTCCTTTTCTGCTTTTGTGCTCCGGGCAGCCCAGGCAGAGCACTCATGTGACAGAACGGCCAGGCTGGAAGGGATCATGGTTTCAAAGTGCCCATTTGGATTTACTTGTCAAATGCTCAAATCAAAAGCCAGACCAGAAGCAATCCCTCCGCCCCCCTACAGGTTCCTATATCCGTTTGCACTGCTCGTGGGCGCTTGGGGGCTTGAAAACACACAGGTTGTGATATGAATCGTGTTTCAATTATACAAAGTTATATACACAGATATTCTGCTTCTCAGTGAGACTGAATTGCAAATCCACAGCTTCCACCCACCTGTGCTCATACCTGTGCCTTCGTTCATGGAGAAAAGCCTGTCTTTGAATCTTCAAATGAAAGTATCTTAAGTTTGGACTGAAAATAAATCTAAACGTTTGTAGAAATGCCAAGGCTACTTTTCACTAGGTGACAGTCTCCCAGGTCCTCATTAAATTGTTTATTTGCTCATTTGACAAACATTTATTGAACACCTACTTTATGCCAAGTACTGTAAACGCTGGGGATAGAAAAAATTAAGAAGACCTGGTTCCTGGCCACAAGGAACCCACAAGGACAGATATTTTCATCCACGTGATAAGAACAATGACAGGAATGCACACTGGACACAATGGCAGAAAAGAGCGGGGACACATAAAACATCTCAGAGTGGAAATTAGGTCTGGAAAGACTTCCAGAGGAGGCGACCCAGAGCTGGACCTTATTTATTTTATTTTTATTTTTATTTTTTCGAGACAGGGTCTCACTCTGTCACCCAAGCTGGAGTGCAGTGGTGTAATCATGGCTCACTGCAGTCTCAACCTCCTTGGCTCAAGCAATCCTCCCACCTGAGCCTCCCAAGTAGCTGGGACTACAGGCACATGCCACCATACCCAGCTAATTTTTTTTTTTTTTTTTACAGATGGGGTCTTTCTGTGTTGCCCAGGCTGGTCTCCAACTCCTGGGCTCAAGCAATCCCACAGTACTGGAATTACAGGCATGAGTCCCTGGCCAAAGCTGGGTTTTAAAAGATGAATGAATAGCCGCTTGAGAACAGGGGAAGAGTGGGGAGGGCATAAGTGGCATCTCAGGTCGGGGGCAGGGAGGCAGCCTGCCCACAGGAGGGTGACTGGTTCATGCCATTTGTCATAGAGGTGAGAAGGCAAGAACTGCCCGGAGGGATCAGGCTCATGGAGAGTAGTGAGGGATAAAGGATCACAAAGGGCTCGAAGAGCTCACACATGGGGATGCCTGGCAAACAGAATCCCAGCAACCCTCAGGGCAAGGCCTTACCCTTGAGCAAGCTCTGCACTTAGCTGTTTACACACATCTGTCTCATTTCATCTTTGCAACAGCCCCATGAAATAGGTGCTATTTTCAGCCCTCATTTATAGAAAGGGAACCAAGAGGCTGGGCGCAGTGGCTCACGCCTGTAATCCCAGCACTTTGGGAGGCCAAGGTGGGGAGGATCACTTGAAGTCAAGGGTTCAAGACCAGCCTGGCCAATATGGTGAAACTCCATATCTGCTAAAAATAAAAAATTAGCCAGATGTGCTGCATGCCTGTAGTCTTGACTACTCAGGTGGCTGAGGTAGGAGAATCACTTGAACTTGGGAGGCAGAGGTTGCAGTGAGCTAAGATCACGCCACTGCACTCCAGCCTAGGAGACAGAGCAAGCTCCATCTCAAAAAAAAAAAAAAGAGAGAACTAAGGACTAAGAAGGGACCCTCTGGCTATCTGAGGTTCTGCAGCTAGCAAGCAGCAGCAGGAGGGGTAAACTGCAGACCTGTCCAAGTCCAAAGCCTTTGCTACAATCTATGGGTGGGTCTGGCTCCCAGCAAAACTGTCAAGCTAACCTTCTCAAATACGGGTTCATAGCCACCCCACTCCTCCCACATAAAGCCTCAGACTCTGTTCAGGGATCTTGTGAGGGATTCCACTCCACTGTGCCCCTGAAACCACACATTTCTTCCACACATCACTCTTTTGCTCTACCCCAAATCCCGGCTGACTTATATTGTGTCCTGCCTCCCGAGGTCCTTTTACAGAACTGGAAATTCTAAAAGATGAATCCATGCCGAGACCTCTGTTCCTGGACTCCACGTTTCCAACGAGACATCTGTGATTATTCGAACTGCTGTTCCCTGGAATGCAATGTCTTATTTTTTTCTCTGTCTGATTTCAAGATTGTTTCTTTATTTTTGGTTCTTCACAATGTGCCTATGATGTGCACAGGTGTGGTTATTTTGTAGGAATCTTGCTTGGATAGCCAGGAGTGGTGGCTCACACCTGGAATCCCCGCTTCTGGGGAGGATAAGACAGGAGAATTGCTTGAAGAAATCTTTTTGGAATTCACCGAGATGTATTAGGTTGGTGCAAAAGTAATGGCAAAACTGCAATTACTTTTGCAGCAAACTAATATGTCTTTGAGTAAATTTGCGGAAATTTAGGCTACTATTTCTGTGGTTTGTTTGTTTTAGTTTCTGTTTTTGAGATGGAGTCTTACTCTGTTGCCTAGGCTGGAGTGCAATGGCGGGATCTCAGCTCACTGCCTCCCAGATTCAAGCAATTCTGCTGCCTCAGCTTCCTGAGTAGCCATGATTACAGGCATGCACCACCACGCCTAGCTAATTTTTGTATTTTTAGTAGAGACAGCATTTCACCATGTTGGTTAGGCTGGTCTCAAACTCCTGACCTCATGACCTGCTGCCTCAGCCTCCCAAAGCGCTGGGATTACAGGCGTTGAGTCACTGCACCCAGCGGGCTACTATTTCTTCAGGTACACATATGTCAGACCTTCTGATATTGTCTCACAGGTCCCTGAAGAACTGCCCTCTTTTTTCAATCTTTTTCCCGTTCCTCAGTTGGATAACTTCTACTGGTATATCTTCAGGATCACTGAGTCATCAGCTATCTAGATTCTTCCGTTGGGCTCATTAAGTGAATTTTTACTTCAAACATCGTATTTTCACTTCTAGATTCCTGTTGGCTATTTTTTGTCCCATCTTTTCATTCATTGAGAACATTTTTCTTTACATCCTGAGCGCAGTCATAGCAGCCACTTTAAATTCAGGATTGCTAATTCTAAATCTGGAATAATTAATTCAATATCTTTTCACTTGAGAATGAGTCATGTTCTCCTATTTCTTTGTGTGTCAAATATTATAATTCTGAGGTGTGCCTTGGACATTGTGACTGACCCACTATAGAGACTCTGGATTATTTATGTTCCTTTTAAAAGTTTTTTTTTGTTTTGTTTGCAAGAAGCTAACTTGCTTGAACTCAAACTGCAAACTTAGCCTCTTCCACAGTGGACAGAAGCTCACGTCTAAGTTCCATTATTTTAGCCTTAGTTGGCTTTTGTAGAGTCTGCCCCATTTATATGGGTTCAGGAATCACCCAGAGACCCTGAATTTGGACTTCCCTTCTCTGGCTCTCTCCTTTCCTGGATTCTTCCCTCGCCTCCCAGTGGCGATGGTTGCCTCAATTCTGCCTTCTGGTTCTTCAACCACAGGTTGAATAGAATCACAGGTTTCTATCCAACCTCTAGACACATCGTGCGGCATTGACTCTAGCCTGGCCTTTGGATAAAGGTCATATTTAAACGAGGAAAGTCACTTCCTGCTTCTGTAGTCTTCTTCCACGTGTTGACTCCCGCATCTGACTGCATGTGTTCACTTTCTAGGATCTTCTTTCTTCTTTTTTCTTACATTTTATCTAGAGTATTATATAAATGTTATTTCTGGGAGGGCTGATATGATAGGAGGTTACTTGGCCATGACCAGAAGAGGAACAAGTTTTCTGTTACTGGGTAAAAATAGCTTAAAGTGCTGCTGCTTTCTTCTGACATACTGACTGAGATCGCAAATGTGTCAGATAAGAGGAGGGATTCTGCTGAGATGTGCCGGTATCTTGGCAATCTGGTAGGAATGACTGGGACAGGAGGGCTGTTCTGCAGCTCACAACAAAGAAGGGCATTCTAGCTCACAGGGTAGCTCTGGTCACTGGGAAGAATGGAAGCATTCTTGGCTGCGTTGTAAGTAGATGATAAGGTAGTTTCTAAAACTCTTTTTGTAGGAAATAAACATAACTATCTTAAGGCTATGATTTGGAATGTTTCTTAACAGTTTACTCTGAGATCTAATGCTTGCAAAAATCTTAGGAAGAAGAAATGAGGAGATTGGATCAAACAGAGGACTGAGGCCATATTCATCTATTTTCTCTCCCCCCACCCCACAAAGGCCACGAAAGGACAGAGAAAGTATTTTCTGAAAGGAAAAAATCCAAAATAGTATTGAAAATAAGAAAGGGAGCTCCATCACTGAACCAGAAATTTTGAAAAATTTCTGAATGATAGAAATCAGACAGAATCAGACAAACAAAGAAACAAAACCAGAAGAAACCACCACCAGAAATAAGTGTAGGGGGTGACTGCCACGGAGCCACGAAGTGCTCAGGAGAATGCCAGGTGCAGACCCCTACGTACCAGAGAAAGGAGGGCTCTGGGGCAGCAGTTGCGGACAATCTGGTGGGGAGCTGCTATGGGAGCAGTCGGGTTAACTGAGCCTCTCCCCTTCCAAGCAGAAAGCAGTGGTGGCATCTGCATTCAGACTAAAGCAATGATCATGGAAAGAAGTTTTTTTTTTTGTTTTTTTTTTTGAGACAAAGTCTCACTCTGCACCATCTAGGCTCACTGCAACCTCCATCTCCCAAGTTCAAGTGATTCTCCTGCCTCAGCCTCCTGAGGACTACAGGCTGGGACTACAGGCACCCGCCACCATGCCTGGCTAATTTTTGTATTTTTAGTAGAGATGGGGTTTCAGCATGTTGGCCAGGCTGGTCTCGAACTCCTGACCTCGTGATCTGCCCACCTTGGCCTCCCAAAGTGCTGGGATTACAGGCATGAGCCACCTGCCTGGCCAGAAAGGAGCGATTAAAGGTACCCTCATGTAGCTCTTTATTCCCTTACTCAGTAGAAAAACCACTAGTTTATCTCACTTTCCCATCTAGCCCACCTCTCCCCTGCAATGTCTAGCAGTGAGAGAAAAAACATCCACAGACAAACATTTAGGGAATGGCAATTAAAAATGTAATACCCAACCAAGAATAGCCAAACACTTGAGAAAAACCATTATCATGAAAGAAAGAAAACAAGACAGAGGCCCCCAGTTCAACATAAATGGTGCCACTCTAGTGATTACCCTGTGACTCTTACGGAAACTCAGGGACAAGGACCCAGCCCAAGGCAGTCACATGTCAATGAGACATGACAGAATGGTCAGAGCTGGCCTGGTGGGACCCTGACCGACACCATCACAGCCTGGTGATGCCAATGTACACAGAGAAGGGGACCCTCCAAAGCTGACTGTGCCCTGAAGGCCTTGACACCTGGGTGTGTGCCCTAGTCTCAACACCCAGAACTATGGATGGCAAGAGAATGGCCCCTGCCTCTGCCCCTCCCCAGCTGTTTGGAAGGAGCCTCGTTGCCAGGGTAATCTAGGTGTGTTTTTTCCTTGAAGTTATTAAGAATCTAATGATTGGCCGGGCACGGTGGCTCACGCCTGTAATCCCAGCACTTTGGGAGTCTGAGGCGGGTGGATCACAAGGTCAAGAGATCGAGACCATCCTGGTCAACATGGTGAAACCCCTGTCTCTACTAAAAATACAAAAAATTAGCTGGGCATGGTGGCGCGTGCCTGTAATTCCAGCTACTCAGGAGGCTGAGGCAGGAGAATTGCCTGAACCCAAGAGGCGGAGGTTGCGGTGAGCCGAGATGGCGCCATTGCGCTCCAGCCTGGGTAATAAGAGCGAAACTCCGTCTCAAAAAAAAAAAAAGACTCTAATGCTTATTCATTAAACCTCATCAGTTATGGTTCCTAAAATTTTCTATATTTTTATGGACAAGATAGACACTGCTAAGGTAGTTTTCTACATTTTCTTTTAGTTCTTTTTTTAAAAAAAGATATTAAAAAAAAAAAAAAAAAGGAATCTAATGTTCTGGCCTGATGCAGTGGTTCACACCTATAATCCCAGCACTTTGAGAGCCCAATACAGGAGGACTGCTTGAACCCAGGAGTTCGCGACCAGACTGGGTATCAGTGCAAGACCCTGTATATCTATTTTAATAAAATTTAAATTAGCTGGGCATGGTGGCACATGCCCCTGTGGTCCCAGCTACTCAAGAGGCTGAAGTGGGAGGCTCACTTGAGCCCAGAAGGTCAAGGCTGCAGTGAGCTATGATTGTACCACTGCACTCCAGCCTGGGTGACAAAGCAAGACCCCATCTCAGAAAAAAAAGAATGTAATACTCAACAAACTTGAGCCATGGGGTCAGTGGAGAATGTTAGAGGTCGAACTCTGTCTCTTCAAAATTCATACACTGAAGACCTAACTCCTAGTACCTGAGAATGTGAGTTCATTTGGAAATAGGGTCATTGCCAAGATAACTTATTAATTATGAGGTGATGCTGCAGGAGACAATTGTCCTTATAAAAAAAGGATTTGGACATAGACAACTTTACAGGTAGAATGTCATGGGAACATAATGAGAGCCATCTAGAAGCCAGGAGAGAGGCCTGGAACAGATCCTTCCCTCACAGCTCTCAGGAGGAACCAGCCCTCTGATGCCTTGGTTCTAGACTTTGGCCTCCAGAACGCTGAGAGAATAAATACTGTTATTGTTGGGGTTTTTTCTTTAGTTTGTTTTGTTTGTTGTTTGTTTTTTGAGATAGAGTTCTGCTCTGCTCACCCAGGGTGGAGTGCAGTGGCGTCATCTTGGCTCACTGCAACCTCTGCCTCCCCTGTTCAAGCAATTCTCCTGTCTCAGCTTCCCAAGTAGCTGGGATTACAGGTGCACGCCACAACACCCGGCTAATTTTTGTATTTTTGATCAGGCTGGTCTCAAACTCTTCACCTCAGGTGATCCACCTGCCTCAGCCTCCCAAAATCCTGGGATTACAGGCGTGAGCCACCACACCCAGCCCATTTTGTTGTTATTTTTTTGAGATAGAGTCTCACTCTGTTGCCCATGCTGGAGTGCAGTTGCGTGATCTTGGCTCACTGCAACCTCCACCTCCCAGGTTCAAGTGATTCTCATGCCTCAGCCTCCCAAGAAGCTGAGATTACACCACACCCAGCCAAAATACCGGGTTTTAAGCCACTCGATGTGTGGTCATTTATTATGCAGCTCTAATACAGAGGGCAAAGCCACTAGACCGGAGAAGGACGAAGAAGTCTTAGTGAAGTGGGTGGGACGGAGGATGGGCTGGGCATGGTGGGAATTGCTGGATGGCCAAGGAAGGCATGGCCAGGTGAAAAAGCAGAGCATTGGGGAAGCTGTGAACGGGCTGTAGGAACACCCTATCACTTTATTGCAGGAAAGAAAAACTTCTTCACCCAGATAGAGGAGAGAGGAACCAGTCTGGCCGAAATCTGGCCCACCTGTGTCTTAAAATGCATTCTCTCCAGACCAGAAATAACTCTGCTGCAGGCTTCTTACATTGATAAATTCATCCTATTATTAGGCAGTGTCTTCTTTATATTTAGATTAATAACCACATAATGATCACCTTTGCTGATTTAGATGGTGTCATTTTAAAGAATTACGGTTGAGATCCATCTTCTCTTTCTCCATTGCCTCTGCCCTCCCTGAATTATTCCTGAGGAAGAAACCAATTAATAGTAGCTTGACTGCTGTAATGCAGGCTGCTCGACAATGTAGCGGTGCCTAATGGAGTTTTAATTTCCCCATGGTGAGTCAATATTTGCTTTAAGAAAGAAAAATGTCACCATAAACCACTGCCCCAAATGAATTTGGTAGCACAGAGGGTGAGAGAGTCTTCTCTTTTAGGCAAACAGTGATGGAAAGTGGGTACGGGGGTGGGGGGATCTCCCTCTGCACGAGTGGGATTGTCTCAGGTTCCGCTGCTGCTTCCAACGATGATGGCTAATAAATATTTTGCTTTGCAAATGTGGATGACTGTCAGAAACTCACCCACAGTTTAAAGGGTCTGCAACAAAGTCATTATACTATAGAAGAGGAACAATTTATTCCAGCCTTTTAATAACTGGCGGGGAGCAGGGAGGGGGGAATGTGACATTAGCCCTCCCTGTTTAAAGTCATTACGGTTGTTTCTTATTTCCCCCAACTTGGGCTGCAGGTGGAAACGGGAGCCTACTTTAAAAAAAATGTATTAGACTTTTCAGGATCATGCAAAGAAATAAAGTTCTGCAATCCTCTCTCTCATAATAAGTCTGTCCAAAAATGATGCTGCTCATTCTGTTGAAAGATAGTTTCATTTCCGAACTCAAAATTGGTATGAAAAATTTGCCTTGCCAAATGAACATTGTATACTGAACTTGTCAAATCCTTTCTCCTGACACAAATAAAAGATAACATTGGGTGGCAGCATGTAAAACAGCTCTGACAAGATAGCAAAGGGAGACAAAGAAATATACATATTTTGATTCTCTCTGTTTTAGAAGCTGGGGGAGGAGGGCGGGGGTCCCAGCAGAATGACTGGCCGGCTTGTGAATGCTTCAGGTAACAATTGAACAAGTCACTTTCATGTAGATTTTCAATGGTATAATGACCCGGTTTCCAATTAGCCAAAACATGACAAAATCTCAACTTTTATAGCAGCAAAAGCTGCCAGGGAGAGGGCCGTCTGAGTGACAAGGCTCTTCATTCAAAAGTTTACGGGCGCACGGTGTGGCTGTAATTACTAGTTCTAACACAGTGGGAAATTATTCCGTGTGTGTTTAAAAATAAATAAGGTAAATGATCACCCTTTCATTAGATCTGTACCCATATCATGTAAGTGACTTCTTTTTTCCTATTAAAATTGTTGATTGAAGGCCGTTAGCTGTTTATCAGCTCAAAATTACATTTCTGCTCTCTTAGGGGCTGCCGCCTTTAAAAACCGCACTCGGCGCCTAGTTAGTAACAAGAAAAGAGTTCTAAAACTGCCATTTCGGGGGGGTGGAAAACACAAGCAAGAAACCCAGATTGCACCTTCACATCCCCAAAGGCATCACGCTTCTTTGTTCTGCTAAGAAAAATTAACCTCAATCTCAGCTCGGGGTCCCTAGATTGATTACCATAGTCATTTAAATACTGTAATCTCATTTTCAGCATGGGGATAAGGAGGGGGGAGCATTGAGAGAGGGGATTGGGGAGCGAGGCTGGAGAGAGAAAGAGAGCAAAGGAGTGGGGGAGGAGAAAACAGAATAAATTATCTGACAAAGGGAATCGGGCCCTTTCTGCTCACAGAGCCTATTTCGGATCCTTCCACTTGATTGGAAAAGTTGATGAAGTTTAAATGAAGCAGAATTAGAACCTCAGGCTGCTGAGTATTGACGGGGGCGACGCAAGAATGTGCAATTCAATAGCCCCTGTTTCGGCGGAAAACAAGGGAAAGGCCTAAATGGTATAATCTTCAATCGAATCTAACATCGACACTGACAAGACAGGGTAATGAGTTAGGCCAGATCAGGCCTGTTGGTTAAAGAAATTAATCCCTCCCGCCGCCCTAAGCCGGGCTTTGATGCCTATTGTGTGGGCCCCAGTCCCAGTCTATCTAAATGCTAACTAACTGCGAGGGTGAGCGGGACTGTGCTTTTCATTGCTGGCGCTAATCTGATAACAATTTGCTCTCTCTGATTAGGGAGGTGGGGAGAAGAAGGGAGCCTTGACTGGGAGAGGAGGAGGGGAGTCTTTCCTTTGAAAAGGGGGATGCCCCTTTGCTCAGCCTTGATGGAGGTTTTGCCCCCAGCCATCATGGCTCCCTGGTCGGCAGATACGCACTTCGGTATCCATGCGTCCTTATGCCGAGTCTCTTCTTTAAACTTACAAGTGGTAACACCTAAAGTGCAGGCTCCTTGAGTGGTCCTCACCTGATCCCAGCATCCCTTTCCCAGGAACCTCCTCTGCCACCTTCTTCACAGCGCGCTCCCTCCAAACTTCCCCTAAAAATTCACCCAAGCTCAAGACAGCCAGTTTCTCACCTCGTCTGGCCATTGTGTACACTGTCCTTCCTCCTCTTCTCAGCCCTCCAGCAACCCCACAGGTCTTTCTGGACCAGGACAGGCCAGGGCTGCTGTCTCTTCCTCTTTTCTTTTTTTCTTTTTTTTTTTTTTTTTTTTTTTTTTTGGCAATGGCCAGATCTCTGCTTACTCCAACGTCCACCTCCCAGGTTCAAACGATTCTCCCACCTCAGCCTCCTGAGTAGCTGGGATTACAAGCACGTACCACCACGTCCAGCTAATTTTTGTATTTTTAGTAGAGACGAGGTTTCACCACGTTGGTCAGGTTGGTCTAGAACTCCTGACCTCGTGATCTATCCACCTCTGCCTCCCAAAGTGCTGGGATTATATACGTGAGCCACTGCACCTGGTCCCTAACTCTTTTTTTAACAGCCATGGATGTCTTGGCTGCATTGATTTCAGTCTTGTACAGTCAACTTCTGGTCATAGGTGCATGTGTGTGATTCGATTTTTCTGCCCAACTAGACTGTAAGGTCCTTGGAGAACAGAAAACACATCCCCAGATGAGCTTGACCCTTCAGATGGATATAGACGCAGATGATAAGCACATGGCTTAACTGGATTCTTCTCTCCCATCAGGAAAAAGGGGTCTCCCGGGGTAATGGACAGTGTGGCATAACATGTAGGAAACTCGACACACTGTGGACTCACTCAGGTCACAATGCAAGCCCCAATCCTGCCATTTACCCTTCATGTGACCTTGGGCATGTTTCTGAGCCTTTCTGGGCTCACGACATGGACCTTGCAGAGTTAACATATGTAAAAGATCTGGCACTTGGCCAGGTACTCAACAAGTAATGGCCACTGCTGCCACTAAGCTCTTTGGATCTGCACAGCAGCTTTGAGGTTACGACCTCAGGCTTTGGGGTGACAGACCTGGTGGGAAGCCTGGCTCCTCCAGCTATGTGGGCAATTTGTGTAACCTCTATAAGCCTAGGCTTCTGCATCTGTAAAATGGGAATGATAGTCATCCGGTCTCAGGATTGTTATGCAGACGTTAGGGAGAGGCACAAAGAGCACATTGCACAGAAGGCAGCTGCTGTCAGCGGGCACACTGGGGGGTCAGCTGGTCAAACTGTCTACAGCCAGGAGCCTCCTGGAAACCCAGACTCCAGGTTCAGCCTCCTCCTCATGCTCCCACTCCAGGAGGAGTCAGGCCCGTGAGCATTCTGCAAGGTGATCCTGGGAAGATCTCCCCAGGAAGCAAGCAGCTGCCTAAGAAAAGACAAAGCTTTCAGGTTCGCCCAACAGGCGCTTTCCTTTTAGAGGGGGAGTTTTTCAAAGACTTGCTTAAACCTCCGAATTTATGCCCACTGGGTGCCTACAGAGACAGTTTGTAAAGGTCAAAACTCAGTGATGGTTTGTAAAGGTTTTGGAGGCAGCCAAGAAGCCCAGCACTCAGCCCTAAGAGACCTGTTGGAATTGCTCTGGCAGGTTCCCTCAAACGACTCGGTGAAAATACAGAGCGAGGCACACTTGGGCTTGTGTGATTTACAAAAAGTAAACAAATTGTCATCACTAACCCTAAACCAGCCCGGAGGCACACATGCTGCCATCCGTGCCGAGCCCCGGTAGGTACCAGGATGTAGCTAACACGTCCATCCCAGCTGTCACACCGCAGCACGCTGCAGCCGAGAGTGGAGCCCTTTGTCGGCCTGTTGTCTCCTCCAGTACAGGGAGGGAGGTGCGGTTGTCACCACCTGTTGCTGGTTTCTGGACCTGTCTCTCAGCCCTTTGTACTCCATTAGGTGTCTTCCCCCTGCTTTGACCCCTGTAGGTGTCCCTGGCCTCTGACTTCCTGCCCGGCCTCACCTGCTGCTTCACTGCAGCTCCCCCCCCATCCTCTTTCTGCAAAGCTCCAGGTTCCTTTTTGCTTTGAGTCTTCTCAAATCTCCTACTTTGCCTGGAACAGTCTTGTCCCACTGCCCACCCGAACACGGACACATACACACTCTACTTCCATCACCGCTTCACTGACCAGGACCCCTCAGCTCGAAAGGTTGGGCTAAAATGTAGCATCCATGGCGTCCTCCAGGTGGTACTTCCCTAGCCTCTGACCACCCTGTACTCCTTCACCATGTGTATCCCTGAGTGAGGAGTCCTCAACTTACTGTCTGTCTTCTCCAGGGCCTTGAAAGCCACCTGCTGAGCCAGATGGGGGCAGGGGTCGGGGGGCGGGTAGCTCACACCTGTAATCCCAGCACTGGGAATCCCCTGAGGTCAGGAACTTGACACCAGCCTGGCCAACACGGCGAAACTACCCCCCACCCCTGTCTACTAAAAAGACAAAAATTAGCTGGGCCTGGTGGTGCATGCCTGTAATTCCAGCTACTTGGGAGGCTGAACAGAAGAATCACTTGAACCTGGGTGGTGGAGCTTGCAGTAAGCTAAAAAGCCATTGCACTCCAGCCTGGGAGACAAGGGCAAAACTCCGTCTCAAAAAAAAAAAGGGAAGGCCACCTGCCGGCAGGGACTAAGGCTGTCCTATCCACTGAGGTGCTCCCCAAAGGCCCAGCACACATAACAGCTCCTCAATAAACATTTTGCAAATGAGCAAATGAAAGATGGGAGAGAAGCCCTTCAGGTGTGCAGAATCAAGGTTTAGAAACACCTAGCAACTCACTCAAGGTTTCAGAGCCAATGAGAGTGTGCAGTAGACTGAACGCCTCACTGTGGTGCCAGCGCCCCGTGTGCCTGGCCTGTGGGAACTGTGCAATGCTTAGTGAACAAATGAATGAATGACTGAATGTCAGGAAGCCTGGGGAAGAACGGAGGATCCTCAAGTCTAATGGTCTAGAGTGCATACCCGCAACTCCAGACCCGATGACCACGCCATCCCTTTTCCTGGGAAGCCTTTTCTCTCCCAGAGTTAATTTTACCATGAAACTAGTGAAGTTTAGCTTCAGGATCACTCTCCAGCACAGGGCCCATTCCAAGGCCTGGGACTTAATTTTCAAAATTATTTGTAACTTTGCATTCTGTTTCTTAAAGAGGGATCCCCAAATTGCATAAACTTTAAGCCCAGCAAAACCTGGATAACCCTCTGCCCCCAGCTCTTCAGTTCCCACACATACTCGCTAATCTCTGTGTCAAGACTCAGCCCAGGCCAAGCGCGGTGGCTCACACCTGAAATCCCAGCACTTTAGGAGGCCGAGGCAGGCAGATCACCTGAGGTCAGGAGTTCAAGGCCAGCCTGGCCAACATGGTGAAACCCCATCTCTATTAAAAATACAAAAATTAGCCAGGTGCGGTGGCAGGCACCTGTAATCCCAGCTACTCAGGAGGCTGAGGCAGGAGAATTGCTTGAACCTGGGAGGCGGAGGTCGCAGTAAGCTGAGATCTGAGATGATGCCACTGCACTCCAGCCTGGACAGAAGAGCAAGATTCTTGTCTCAAAAAAAAAAAAAAACAAAAAAAACAAAAAAAAAACCTCAGCCCAAGCCACCAGCCTATGAGAGCTTTCCTCATCTCCTCTCGTCCAGGTGAAGATGGAGCTGCCCTCAGCGCCGGGCATGGATCTTGTCCAAACAGCTGCAGCCACATCTGTACCATTTCGCTGTTGATTTTCATGTATGTCTGCTTCTGCCTGCTAAATTGTAAGCTCTTCAAGGACAAAGCCTATACCCAGGTGGGTTTACCCCTGTATCATTGGTGCCTGGCACTATGGCTGATATGTGCTCAAAAAGTGTCTGTTAATTAAAGCAGTGAGTGAATCAATGCACAGAATCATAAAGCTGTTGTTCTGTTCTTTATTATTATTATTATTATTATTATTTTGAGACAGTGTTTCACTCTGTTGCCCAGGCTAGAGGGCAGTGGCACAATCTCGGCTCAGTGTAACCTCCGCCTCCTAGGTTCAAGTGATTCTCCTGCCTCAACTTCCTGAGTACCTGGGATTACAGGTGTGCATGACCACACCCAGCCAATTTTTTTTTTTTTTTTTTTTTTTTTTTTTTACTAGCGACACGGCTTCACCATGTTGGCCAGGCTGATCTTGAACTCCTGGCCTCAAGTGATCTGCCTACCTTGGCCTCCCAAAGTGCTGGGATTATAGGCATGTCCATTCTTGCTGAGAACACCCTGCTCTTTCCAGGTGTCCTCTTCCTGTCCTGTTCCCCTAGTGGAATCCAGCCCATCTTACAGGCCCAGCACAACCTCACCAGCATTCTGAGCTGCCTGGAAAGCCCCGGCACTGCTCCTGCCTCAACTGTTAAATGTGGCATTCTGGCCTCTCATCAACTCTCTTTCCTTTTTTTTTTTTCTTTTATTTTTGAGGCAGGGTGTTGCTCTGTCACCAGGCTGAGTACAGTGGTGTGATGATAGCTCACTGTAGCCTCAACCTCCTGGGCTCAGGCAATCCTTCTGCTTCAATTTCCTGAGTAGCTGAGACTATGGGTGCACACTACCACACCCGGCTAATTTTTTTAAATTTTGTGGATGCCAGGTCTCATTATGTTGCCCAGGTTGGTTTTGAACTCCTGGGCTCAAGCAATCCTCCAGCCTCAGCCTCCCAAAGCACTGGGATTACAGGTGTGAGTCACTGCCCCTAGCCACCCACCTTTAATAACTAATGGGTTTTAACATGCAAAGTCTGGTTGTCCCTGATCAGACTACAACTTCTCAGAAACAAAGGCTTCAATCTCTTGTGTTTCCTACGGTCCCTTGCACATTGTAGGTGTTCGGTAAATATTTGCTCCGGGGCTGATGGGCTCTTCAATGCAGACACCAAAAAAAAAAAAAAAAAAAAAAATGCCTACATCTTGGCTCTTAAAGATCTCCTAGGAGGCAGATGGAAAATATAAATGCAATTCTACATAATGGGAACATTTTGATGGCATTTTAATGTGGTGACACAGCCAAACTCACTATTGTCCAGTAAAATTAACTAACAAAGCTGCCAGTACATTTTCTAATTCCCTCCACAGAAATGCTGTGGCCGAAAGGTCGCCTCTCTCATGGCCTTTTGGGTGCCCATCTTTGTGGGAGGCTGTGACACCCGAGCTTTGGCTCACTAGGGCTGTTTCTCTGATGCCACAGCCCGGCTTAGCTGCCATACTATTGGTTACAAACAGCCAGCCACCTGGCGGTGGTGTGGCCTCTCACTAATGCCACACATACCTTGGAATCAAAGAGTTCTGAGTCTCCACTTTCATTCTTCTGGACAAACACAAAGGATTTCTATCCACACAAAGAAATTTATCTTGTATGCTTCTGAGTTCATTGGTCTCCCAAATATGTATTGTTTGGCTCATATAAAAGATCAAAAATCCCTCTTTTTGGCTCATTATGTGTTTTCTGCAATCCTTTTTGGTGGCCATTCTGCCTCCTGTGTGCTACTCATGTTGACCTTTCTGTTCATTGACCCATGTCTGTCAGTTTCTTGCCCAAACCCTGATGTGCCTTTAAATGATCATAGGTGGAAAAATACAGCTGTTTTCTTTATAAAGCGTATTTATTTGCTTCCCTGAAATGCTGTATTTAGTGTCACAATGAGAGCATGAAGTCTGCGATGGGGCCCTGGCCCACTGTGAGTTTAATTTCTGGTGTACTAAATCAATTTTATTTTAAATCTTAGATTAGTTCATGCTGGGGGAAACCAAACCAAACGCTTGGAAGCTGGTGCACCAGGGAAACAAAGCTTGTCTACTGGTCAGTGATTACTCAACAAATCGGCCAGTTTGCTAATTAGTTTATCTAATGAATTATTGAGCCACACTGTATGGATTGCTGGAAATCCTTTTTAGTTTTTTAAATGACGACATGGGTGAGGCTAGAGATTGACAAGTCTCAGACAAAAGCTAGCAAACTTATGTAAGCTGCATCGCTCAGGGAAAGGAAATGGATTCAAAGAGGGGAATTTTAAACAGCCATAACACGTATGGGAGGGAGACAATCAGAAGCAAATAATGGGAAGAGAAGCAATTCAAACCAAACCATCTTCTGTCTAGAGTCTTTGCATTAGGTTTCAAGAGACCATGAACCATGGATGAAGGATAACAGAGTTCCCACGTCTGCTTTATGTCTCCTGGTTCGGGGCTTCTCAGCCTTGGCACTATGGACATTTTGGGCTAGAGGATTCCTTGTTTTGGGATGGGGCGGCACTGTCCTGTGTATGGCAGGACACTGAGCAGCATCTCTGGCCTCTGCCCACTAGATGTCACTAGGTCCCCCTCCCCAGGTGTAATAACCAAAAACGTCTCTAGACATGGCCCAATGTTCCTTGGGGAGCAAAACTGCCCCCCTCAATTAGGAACTCCTGGCCTCATCAGGTGGATCACCTGAGGTCAGGATTTCGAGACCAGCCTGACCAACATGGAGAAACCCCATCTCTACTAAAAATACAAAAATTAGCCCAGGATGGTGGCACATGCTTGTAATCCCAGCTACTCAGGAGGCTGAGGCAGGAGAATTGCTTGAACCCGGGAGGCAGAGGTTGCAGTGAGCCAAGATCGTGCCATTGCACTCCACCCTGGGCAACGAGCAGAACTCTGTCTCAAAAAAAAGGGCCGGGCACAGTGGCTTACGCCTGTAATCCCAGCACTTTGGAAGGCCGAGGCAGGTGGATCACAAGGTCAAGAGATCAAGACCATCCTGGCCAACACGGTGAAACCCTGTCTCTATTAAAAATATAAAAATTAGCCGGGCATGGTGGCACATGCCTGTAGTCTCAGCTACTTAGGAGGCTGAGGCAGGAGAATCACTTCAACCCTGGAGGCGGAGGTCGCAGTGAGCTGATATCATGCCACTGCATTCCAGCCTGGCACCAGAGCAGGACTCCATCTCAAAACGAACAAACAAACAAACAAACACTCCTGGCCTCGTTCCACATTGCCATAATCTCATCTGTCATATAATATCTTATTTGAATCCAGCCACATTACAACCTTGAGATGTCAGTAGGGTAGGTCTTAGTACCCAAGCTCTCCAAATGAGGAAACTCAAGCTGAGAAATTAAACCACTGCCCAAGAACCCTCAAAGGCAAGCTCGGCATGAGTGCTAGAAATTGGATGGCTTCACTCTCAACTAGGGCACGCCCATCTGCCCCAGGGCACATGGCCACAGGAAACACGAGATGAGGTGGGTGACAGTATTTTTCAGTGAGTACAGAAAGGGGGAAAAATGTAAGCACTTAGGCGAATTTGTCTCATTCTCCATTTAAGTTCAGACGTTTAATGTTTTCTTAAAGTCAGTTGCTGAGACCAGTAAGGAAGCTTTGAGAAACATAAATATCTGGACTCGGGATAATGGAAAATAACAAAATGCTCAATAATAATAATAATTGCCTCCTGGGTTCAAGCAATTCTCCTGCCTCAGCCTCCCAAGTAGCTGGGACTACAGGCGTGCACCACCATGCCCAGCTAATTTTTGTATTTTTAGTAGAGACGGGGTTTCACCATGTTGACCAGGATGGACTCGATCTCTTGACCTCGTGATCCAGCCGCCTCGGCCTCCCAAAGTGCTGGGATTATAGGCGTAAGCCACTGCGCCCGGCAAAATGCTCAATTATTAAGCTCTCTCCTGGGCCAGATCCTGCCTGCATGTCCCACTGAATCCTCAAAACTCTCCCATGCTGGGGTGCTACTAACATTCCATTTTAAAGTAGGGGAAACTGAGGCCTAAAGGATAAGTAGCCTCACGCGGATGGCAGAGCCTGTAAGTGGCTGAGACAGAACTCACTCTGCGATCTGTTTGCTCCAAAGCCGGGCATCTATGCCGCTCCGCTGGCCTTCCTCTCTGCTGAACTAGCTGCAGTTTGCCATCTGCCTGGGCAGCCAACCTATTTCTATATCTTTGGAGGTTGTGTTTAAGCAAAAGCTGTAGCCTGGAATCATTTTAACGGCCCTCCTCATTTATACTGTGGTCCTCACATACTGATGCAGAAACTTGAAGGAAGATTCCGGGGACAATTTTATTTAAAGTCGAATCATTTCCAACGACCAACGAATGCTGGCATTTTAAGGAACTAATACAAAAGATTAGCTGGGTGCGGTGGTTCACACCTGTAATCCCAGCACTTTGGAGGCCAAGGCAGGCAGATCACTTGAGGTCAGGAGTTCGAGACCAGCAGGACCAACACGGTGAAATCCCGTCTCTACTAAAAATACAAAAATTAGCCAGGCGTGGTGATGCATGCCTGTAATCCCAGCTACTCAGGTGGCTGAGGCAGGAGAATTGCTTGAACCCAGAAGGTGGAGGCTGCAGTGAGCCAAGATCACACCACTGCACTTCAGCCTGGGCAACAGAGGGAGATTCTGTCTCAAAAAAAGAAAAAAAGAGGCCAGGCACGGTGGCTCATGCCTGTAGTCCGCACTTTGGGAGGCTGAGGTGGGTGGATCACCTGAGGTCGGGAGTTTGAGACCGGCCTGACCAACATGGAGAAACCCCGTCTCTACTAAAAAAATATACAGAATTAGCCGGGCATGGTGGTACATGCCTATAATCCCAGCTACTTGGGAGGCTGAGGCAGGAGAATCGCTCAAACCCAGGAGGTAAAGGTTTCGATGAGTGGAGTTGGCACCATTGCACTCCAGTCTGGGCAACAAGAGCAAAACTCAGTCTCAAAAACAAAAAACAAAAAAATGAATACAAAAGATCAGATGAGAAGCACTCAACAGTTTAGCACAGGCTAAAATCAACCAGACCCTGGATGAGGGTGACTGTGTGCCTTCCCTTGTTTTTGCCCAGCCAACCTTACAGTCTTGACGCAGGCGTGAGAGCCCAACAGATGGGTCTAAGGTTTAACAACAGCCTAGGTCTCCAGAACCATTGCAAAACTCTCTGCACACCGTCCTACTCTAACAGATTCGCTCAGCCTCAAAGTCTTATGCCTGGTTATAATCTTCATTATCTGTGACACATTTACAAGCACTCCACACACAAACACAGAGCTAACACCCCAAAACTAGCAAACTCCAAGCATAGCTCACATGATGGTGGTCTCCACTGTTAGCATTTCATATAAATTACATTTAATTGTATTGATTTTTTTTTTTTTGAGACGAAGTTTCACTCTTGTTACCCAGGCTGGAGTGCAATGGCGGGATCTCAGCTCACCGCAACCTCAGCCTCCTGGGTTCAGGCAATTCTCCTGCCTCAGCCTCCTGAGTAGCTGGGATTACAGGCATGCGCCACCATGTCCAGCTAATTTTTTGTATTTTTAGCAGAGACGGGGTTACACCATGTTGACCAGGATGGTCTCAATCTGTTGACCTTGTGATCCACCCGCCTCAGCCTCCCAAAGTGCTGGGATTACCGGCTTGAGCCACCGTGCCTGGCCTTGATTTTTTATTAACTTTAAAGACGCATTTTCTTAAAAGGCTTTTTGAATCAGACATTTTATGAGACCTCCAATGCTCCTGAAGACCGCAGAACAGTTTGCAAACCACTGCAACAGAAAATGGGGTTTTGGCCAGGTGTGGTGACTCATGCCTGTAATCCCAGCACTTTGGGAGACCAAGGTGGGCGGATCATGAGGTCAGGAGTTCAAGACCAGCCTGGCCATGATGAAACCCTGTCTCTATTAAAATACAAAAAATTATCCAGGCCTAGTGGCGTGGACCTGTAGTCCCAGCTACTCAGGAGGCTGAGGCAGGGGAATCTCTTGAACTCGGGAGATGGAGGCTACAGTGAGCCAAGATTGCACCACTGCACTCTCGCCTAGCAACAGAGCAAGGCTTCTTCTCAAAAATAAATAAATAATGGGGTTTTGAAATTTCGTCCACAGGGTCAGCTGTAAATGAAGGAAACTTTGTCTTTGAAAATAAGGAACAAGCAGGCAGAATTATACAGTGGCCAACACTTGAGCCTGGAACGCTCTGGAAAGTGTGAGAAGGGACCTCTGATTAGTTCACTCTGGCCTCAGAATTCTTCCTGGAGAAATGGCCTTCCCGCCTCGCCACCGCAGTGTTCTGAGAGCCACGTAGTGGGGAGGTGCTGAGTTCAACAGGAGGAACCCAAGTGCTGAGTCCGCTCTTAATTAATGCTTCAGAGCCAAAGCACACCTTCTTCAGAGGGACAAAGAAAACAGCAGGCTCCTTCGTCAGGGCAGTGGCTGCCCTACGGTGGTGACAAGCCAGTGGAGGGGGCAGCTTGGCTTTCTGAAATGGCCACGGGGCTGGGCAGGGGGGTGAGTTTCCTGCCTCAGCCCGACTCACTGAAGGAAGTGCCTGGGCACCCGGAATCGGGAGGTTTTGATTTAAAAAGAAAAAAAAAGGGAAAAAGGACAAAGAGGGAGGGAGTTGCAAGGATGGATAAACCCACAGCACCCCTAGAAAAATGAAAACGGCCCACCAGCCACCAAGATGGGGCCATTAGGATGGGCAGCTCAATTTTTAATCCCTTCCTAAGAGTTTATTTTCTCCTATTACATTGTAATTGAATGTAAACGGATTGGAGCAATCAGGGGTATATTCTCCTCAACAATAAAGCTGCATGTAACATATTCACATTGTACTCAAATGTAATAAAAACGCTGACCCACGCTGGGATATTTGTACGACTGTGCTTTTGTCTG
Organism: Callithrix jacchus; assembly: GCF_049354715.1. Taxonomy (NCBI): domain Eukaryota; kingdom Metazoa; phylum Chordata; class Mammalia; order Primates; family Cebidae; genus Callithrix; species Callithrix jacchus. The sequence continues at coordinate 180,996,792 of NC_133502.1, read as the reverse complement.
CTTGCCTTCTTTGTGCTGGTCTCTCTCCGTGCCTTTATGTTTGCTGGCATCAATATTTATTAGAGATGTTAAGCTATTAGTGGGCACGGTGTGGTTGCCTAATTCTGTAGAGCACCCAATTTGAACACGCTGGCCCTAAATAAACGCTTCCTCGTGGTGATCATGATAATGATCCCAGCAGCAGCACTGGGTCTTGTAAACTAGGACTCAAGTTGGGGTGAAAACCTACAAACATTTAGGATCTGAGGAGGGCGGAATTGAGCTGAATGACCTTCCCAACTCTGCTTTTTCACTTTTCAAGGTCTGGTTCCAGGTCCCTGAGACCTGCCCTGAGCTCCCTTCCTGAAAATCTGAACTCTGCTGGGCAATGCAGCTCACTCAAAAACTTATGGGGGACCCATCACAATGTCTGTCTTATTTGTGCATGCATGCTTGGGTGTGTGTGTGTGTGTGTGTGTGTGTGTGTGTGTGTGTGTAACAATAAGAGCTAACATTTCCCAGGAGCCTTCTTTACGTCAGGTGCTGTGCTAAGCTGCCTGCCTCTGTGCGCTCATCTCTATCTGCATTTATAAATGTGTGTATATATACCATCTCCCCAGCTAAATAGTAAATGGTTAACTCCTGTGAAACACAGCAACGCTGAATTCCAACCCTGTTTCTATACCACCAAGAAATCTTAGGGTGGTGCTGGGCACTTAGTAAACCTCCAACAAATATTTCTTGGCTGCAAAAAGTACTAAGAAATCGGTAGAGCTCACATTGGAAGGAACACTGAATGAAATGATACTGGAATCTGATTCATCTGTGAACACTTTTTGACTGCCTGCTATACAAGATGCTACCAACCTGAATTGTCATTGGTTAATTAATCATATGTTGTGGGCAAAAGAACATGGGGCTGGAAGCCAGGAGAGACCCGAATCTCATCCCCCTTCTGCCACCAGGTGAGGATAGCACCTCGGATGAGTCTGTTCCCCTCACTGGGCCTTGATCTCCTCCAAAAAGGAGGTGGACCAGGTAGATGTCTGTAAGATTCCTTCTAGCCCCAAACGCTGTGTCTATTCTATGACTCTATTTTACAAATGCATGCACTTCTTATTGGTGACATAAAACCCCACAAAAAAACAAAGTCAGTAATAAATTATGTAAAAATCGGGTGCCGTGATCATTTGCACTTTCGAAGGGTGCTCGATTCCACAAATTCCACCCCTGTACATAGGCAGCCTCTCCAGGGTGACAGAAGATTCAAGGCTGTCAGGAGAGCAAACCAAGCAGGCTCTCCCTATAATTGTATTGACAGGTTATCAGCTGAGTTCCGATGGCAGGAAAGGTGCCACCCTGACAGGTTTTGTGAAGGAGTCTTGAAGTCAATTGTAGCAGGATTCTGTGTGGAGTCACAGAATTCTGTGGAAATGAGAATCAAGCAGGGAGAAGCTTGGTTCTTTCTCTATTTAATTTTATTTTTCCCAGAGAGTCACATTTGAAGGAAAACTGGCTAACTGCACATCACTGCCTACATGAGAGTAGAAATCTTTTCTAATGGAAAATAGATACATCATTTGTGGCCACATAAAGCACCGACTTGATTCAATCACTCCCGTTAAATAACCAGTTGACTTGGCTTTAAACGAGGCAAATGGTTGTTGAGCATTTGTAAATATCTGCTTGGATGTCTTCGTTTTTCACTTTTCAGCTGGTTACTGTGGTATCCTGCAGACATGTTCTTGAATAACTCATTTGTACACAGCCTCGTAAATTCTATGGATGTGAAATAACACTGCAAGGTTTGTTCAGTGTTTCTACATTTTAATTTTAAAAAGTTGCTGATCCTATTCATTGGTGAAAACAACCCAAGGAACAATCCCCTGATATGGTAGAGGAAATGCCTGTTTCTAAGGTGCTATAGTCTTCCAATAGAGATGCACACCTTCAGGTTCAGACTTAGACAAAACCAAAATACCCTCTAGTTCTAATCACTCTCCTAAAGACACCAAGGCAGAGTGCACTCCCAACCTCCACCATACATAGTGCGGAGGTGCACACTAAAGACACCAAGGCAGAGTGCACTCCCAACCTCCACCATACATAGTGCGGAGGCGCACACTAAAGACACCAAGGCAGAGTGCACTCCCAACCTCCACCATACATAGTGTGGAGGCGCACACTAAAGACACCAAGGCAGAGTGCACTCCCAACCTCCACCATACATAGTGCGGAGGCACACACGACCACTGAGAGCTGAAAATCTTTGATGGTGAAACTGACATACCACAATGAAGAAATCCACAAGCCAAGCTCAGTAGAAATATCCCATAACATGAAAAGAAAAACATCTTAAAGCTCTACAACCTCACATAGTTTCCATTTTCTCTTTTTCCTCAAAGTTAAAAACCCCAAAGTTTTTTCATAATTAAAAAAAAAACAATACAGGAAGCTGTTGGAGTGGTAAAAATAATGCTGGGCTGAGAGTTAGTGAACGTGGCTGCAAATCCAAGCTCTGCCAAAACCTTGAGAAAAAAAAAAAAAAAAACCCAACAGAGGTGACCTCAGTGTGCTCATTTTGCAAAAGGGGTCTGGCAACAGTCATCTTAACTGCCCCAGAAAGTACATTACAGACCCTGAAGAACCCACGAAGGAAAGTCAGAGGTAAAGGCTGCCCCCTGGCGGCCCCTGATGGAAGCAGAGAACCCCAGGCTCCATCACCAGAGAGCGGGAGCCTGGACATGGGTCCCTGATGCTCGGCCATGGTCACCAGGGGCCAGGGCAGACCTGCTCTGCATCTTGTGCTCTGAAGAGAGAACCCAAGTTGCCGGTGAGTCATCTCCTGTACATTTTCCTAAGCTTGGGTTCAGAAATCAGGGATTGAATTGGTCCTGAAAGCTGTTCAGCTAGTGCCATCTAGAGGCCAAATGTTGTCCTTGATAGAGCTGGGTGGGGCAGGGGAAGCAAAAGGAAAAAGGAAAAGGGGGAAATGTACATATATGTGTACATACATTTTACACATATGTACATGCATATTGTACATATTATACATGATAGATGTAAACTATGTATATGGGTGCATACACAAATGCATATATGCATGTATGTGTATGCATGTACATATCGCTCAGGTGGGCACCGCACCCTAATTCACCATGGAGAATAACTCCACACGCCCTCACTTTACACTTCAGTAGGAAGAAATTGGCTGACTACTAACTACTTGAACAACAGCAACGACCTAACCTTAACGCAGATAGTCAGAGGTGGCGGACGTGATTCTCTCCTTGATCCCAGGAGAGTGAGCCCCCGCTGGCTGTCCTTCCTGTCCACGGAGAGTGGCTCTTCTCACCTAGAAGTAAGTGGAGGACCCTGTTCCACGTTGGGAGCGGAGGGGCTGAGAAACGGGCCTATTCGATGGAAAGGCACGAGTGCGGTAAGCCAGCCCTCCTCTGCCGGACAGAGTTTAGGGAAGGCAAGCGGAGGAAGTCAATGTTGCCAGGAACCCATTAACTCAGTTAATTCTAGCACGGGTTCCCTTTTCCCCAAAACAAAACAAACCGCCGCCACCACCTCTGAGCGCTGCCCAGCGCCTGGCGGTCACACAAATAATTGTTGCTGAATCCACTGCTGCCACCTGCGCCTTCCACTCCAGCACCTGGGACGCGGAGCGCATTTTTAAAAGCTCACTGCCCTCCAGTGGCGAAAGATAAATTCGCCCCGAGGCTCGTGATTTGGGTAAGAATGAGTGTGATTGGACGGAAATGAACTTACGACGTGATACTTCCGGACAGACTCGGAGCCCCCGCTGCGTAGACGCTGCCCAGGCTTGCAGGGGAACAAGAGAGGCGGCCTTTAGCCTGGGAGGGCTGGCAGCCAGGATTTAGGCTGGGCGTCTGCGACCTGTCACCCTGTGCGTTCACTCTGTGGGAAACCACAGCAGCCCCCCACTGCAGCCTTCCCCATGTCAGGCGCTGTCCTGGGGTCCCACAGAAATTACACTATTCAATCTTCCCAATCAGTCCCTTTAGTGATGCCATTATCATCCCACTTTGAGGATGGGGAAACCGAGGCTCAGAGAGGCGACGCGACCGGCACGGGGGTCCAGGCCTGTCTGTACCAGAGTTGGAGCTTCCCGCTCTGCGCTCGGACCCGGGGCCGCGGGGCCAGGGCGCGGAGAGTGGGGACCCCAGCGGCGCGGGTGCCTTGAGCCGGCGAGCGCGAAAGCGAGGTGAGCGTGGGGTGCTCACCTTGACGATGAGCGGGTTCTGAAACATGGAGTCCCGCACGACCCCCAGCCGCTCGTTCTCCATGCCGGGACGGATATCGGCCACGGTCAGGGGCCGCCGCGGGGGCGGGCAGATCTGGCTGACCGTGCGGCGCACAGGCTGCTGCTGCTTCTTCCATCGCGTGAGGTCCTGGCGGGGGCTCCTGGCCTCTGGCATCCCTGGGGTCTCCGGGGAGCCGGCCCGAGGGCTGGGTCAGGCGCGCTTCCCCACGTCGGGGCCTGCCAGGAGCTCCGAGGCTCGGGCCTCGCGACCCGGGCCGCACCACCGGGACCCTGGGAGGAAGGGACTCGGATGCCGGGACCCCTCCGGAGCCGGGTGCGCCCCCCCTCCGCCGGCCCCTCGTTGCAAGGAGCTCTGAAGCCCTGCGGAAGCCCCACCGGATCCTCAGGGCCTCTCCTGGGTTTTGTGCTGCGAACTGGGAGAGGAAAGAAAATCAAGGCCACCCCTGGAGGACGATTGCAACGGCCCGTCTCCCCGGCGACGGGACGCCAACAGTGCCCGGCTCTGCTTGTCCTTTTCTTTCAAGAAACTCTTGGTGGCTACCGGTGTGGACTTGCTTGGAGTTTTCCTGAATCGATACAGGAGAACCGAGAATCTCCAGTGGGTTGCGTTGAAACCGGCGGCTCTAGAGGGTCATTTACACTTGCCTTCCAAGTCAAAGACTCCATCCTCCGCCCACCCCCATTCTACTCACAACCTGTCCCCACCTCTGCTCCCTGCGCCCCACACACCCGAAACGCATTCCAACCCTGATGCTAATGCTGACCCACTGGGTGGACTCAAGTGAGTCACCCTCTTGGATCCTAAGGGTTTTTTCTTCTTCCTGTGAGATGGGTGACAAGGAAAGTCTACAGTAGGATTAGATCAACGGTTCCCAAATCTAAGCAATGAAGGGAAATTGAAAAATATAGATTTGGGCTGGGCTTGATGGCTCACCTATGTAATCCCATTGCTTTGGGAAGCCTAGGAGGGAGGATGGCCTGATTCCAGGAGTTTGAGACCAGCCTGGGCAACATGGTGAGGTCTCATCTCTACCAACAATTAAAAAAATTAGCCAGGTGTAGTGGCACACACCTGGAGACCCAGCTGCAGGAGAGGCTGAGGCAGGAGGATCCCTTGAAGAGGCTGAGACTACAGTGAGCTGTGTTTGGGCAATTACACTCCAGTCTGGATGACAGAATGAGACCATGTGCCAAAACAGGAAAAACAAAGGTTCACAGGATTCACCCCAGACTCACTGAATCAGAACTCTGGAAATGGCATCTGAGGCTCTCCTCTTTTTTTTTTTTTTTTTTTTAATAAGAGATGGAGTCTTGCTCTGATGATGACATGAGCCACCTCACCAGGCCAGATACTGCATTTAAAAATGCCCTTACCCACCCTCCCCCAACTTTTTGAAAAAGTTCAAACCTACAGAAAATTTGAAAGTCAAAAGAAGAATACAATGAAAATCCACATAGGCTTCTCCTAGATTCTGTTAGGTTTTGAAGGGAAGGCGAGGGTTAAAGAAAGACACACACACAGAGAGAGAGAGAGAGAAAGAGAGAGGGGCAGCTCTGCAGCAAACCCTGGCTTTCTGTACAGGCTGGGACGATTATAGTCCTGGGTGGGGAGGGGCATGGGGGGTATGGCCTGCTGCCCCGGAAGATGTTGATAAGGTATTCCCATGATGAGGCAGTTTGGCCATTGTTCCAGCAGAATGTGATGTTCCTGGCATTTTCTCCCAGCAGAATATGATAAGAGGCAAGCTGTTTCTCGTGGCCTGAACCCCCGTGGAGTGTATCATTTTAACTAAGTTCTGCGAAATGGCAGGGGGCTTACAAAGTGGTGAAGTTTGTACTAACAGATTCACCAGTCCCCAGCACTGGCCGCATTTTCTTGCTCTCTCTCTCTCTCTCTGTGAGTGTGTGAGCATGCACTTATATACACACATTACAGAATCACTTGAAAATATCTGTCAACGCTATGTTTAACCCTAGGTACTTCATCATGTAGCAAGGACATTCCCATGTATAACTACACAGTCATTATCATGTCCGAAGATTTTAATGTGATACAATAGTGTTTAATATAAAATGCATTGCAAAGTCGAAAATCTGCATTAAAAAAAAAACTTCCCAGGTGATTGGTGCAGTTGGAGGAGGACTGAAAACCACTAACCTGAATGATCTCTAATCTCTCCTCTAGTGCCAGCCTTTTGTGGGTTCATTCATGCACCACTAGCACCACAAGGCTCTAGGTAAGTGGGTTCACCACAGAACAAGTGACACCAATGACAAACCTGGATTTCAAGGCCTTACATATCAACAGTGGACAACACCACATTTGCAGACTTCTGCAGATGGAATTCCAACTCCACATCCACACCCCAGAGCAGCCTTTGCATGGCAACACGAGTGCATATATATGCTCATTGTTTCTCCAACCTGCTTGAGACAGAGTCTCACTCTGTTGCCAGAGTAGAGTGCAATGCCACGATCTCGGCTCACTACAACCTCTGACTCCCTGGTTCAAGCAATTCTCCTGCCTTGGCCTCCCAAGTAGCTGGGACTACAGGCAAATGCCATCACACCCAGCTAATTTTTGTATTTTTAGTAGAGATGGGGTTTCACTATGTTGCCCAGGATGGTGTCAATCTCCTGACCTCATGATCCACCCACCTTGGCCTCCCATACTGCTGGGATTACAGGTGTGAGCCACTGTGCCTGGCCAGTTGTGCATTTTTTAATCAAAGTCACTTGGCAGATCACATAGAAGTCAGAACGGTGAGGGGCAAGATAATGGAGTAGTAGAAAGAGCACAGGTCCGATTTCTGGCTGGCCCATGTAAGTTCACCTTGGACAAGTTACTGTAAACCCAGGTTTCTCATCTACAAGGTGGGGCTAATAATACCTAATAGATACCTACAAGGATTAAGTGAGAAAACTTGTTGCCTATATCATATACGTCCAACATCCAAAAAGATTAAACCTTTGGTTGGTAAATATAATGGCCTCGAATTGACGGCCAGGTTAAAGCTTCCCCTTCAGCTAAGTCTCTTCAGGACTCTGTTGAAATGGGAAGACTGGGTTAGATCTCCAAAACTCTTGCTAGCTCTAGCTTTCTGAGACTTCATCCAAGCTTAACATCCATCAGACTCTGCACCGGCTAGCCCTTGCAGGCCTCTGACTTCATCTCCCACCACTCTTCCCTGCATTCACTGTGCTCCAGCTGCTACAGCCTTCTCACAGGTCCTCCAGCAACCAAGTTCAGGACTTTTGCACTCACTTCCAGCCTGGAACACTTTTCTGCCTAGATTTTTTTGCCTGCACGTTTCATTTAGAACTCAGCTCAAATGTCCCTCCTCAGTGAGCCCTCCCTTACATCTAAAGTAGCACCCACTCCCTAGTCACTCTCCATCACGTTACCCTATTTTATTTTCCTTACAAGATAATCTGAAATTATCTTAGTTGATTTGTCATCTGTCTTCCCAAGTTGCTCCTGAAGTTCACCAAAAACTGAAATAAATGGAATGCATGCATGCATTAGTACGTCGATGGAGGGATTCTGCCCTCTTTCCTTCGTTTTAGGACTATACTCTACTCAACCTGACCTCTAAAGGCCCCAGAAAAAAAATGGGTAGGCAACTGTGCGAGCGTTCAGGGCCTAGCGGCAGTCGTGTTACCATGGCAGCATGACGCCAAGTGGGCCGGAAGATGACGCAAGACTACTTCCGCTTCCTCTACAACCGCACTTCCGGGTTGAAAGAAAGGTGGGGACACTTTCCGAGGGTAAGTTGAAAGCGCCTTTGTTGTTTCTGGTTTTTGTGGGGGGTTTTTTGTTTTGTTTTTGAGACAGAGTCTCGCTCTGTCGCCCAGGCTGGAGTGTAGTGGCGCTGCCTCGGCTCACTGCAACCTCCGCCTCCTGGGTTCAAGCGATTCTCCTGCCTCAGCCTCCCGAGTAGCTGGGATTACAGGTGCGCCCCACCTGTTTTGTATTTTTAGTAGAGACGGAATTTCGCCATTTTGGCCATCCTAGTCTTGAACTCCTGACCTCAGGTGATCCACCCGCCGAGGCTTGGGTCGTTCGGACTGAGAAGGTGCAGAATTCACATCTGGTTAGTTCCTCCCCTCTCAGCGCCGGAGCGCCCACCCGGGAGTAGAGAGGGTCTCTCTCGAACCCCAAAGGCGGTGAGAGAATCCGGGACGAGGCTTGGGCACGTACCCTGCAGGGCGGGAAGTGTATGTTCCGAGTAAGGGGGGAGAAATGCATATCCGTTTGTTCCATATGTATCGAGCAATTTGGGAGCAAGATGGGCAAGATTCTAGCCCTCAAGAAGCCGATCATATCATAACTGCCAAAAGTGCGATGAGGAAGCTGCTGGTTGTTGGGAAACGCTGTTAAAAGAGGTCCTCTTGGGAAAGTGGCTTTCATACTTGGACCAGTTAAACGGCAGAAAAGATAATGTGGAGGAAGAGCATTCCTGGCAGAATGAGCTATTTTTGCAAAGTCCCTGAGATGAAAGGGAAGATAGTATATTCTAGGAACTGAAAGCAGGGTTTCTGAAACCCAGAGAGAGAGAGGCATGGGCGTACCTCTCCGCCTCTAGGCTAGATTATGAAGAAATGAAGACCAAGTCTGTAAGGATTTTGACTTAAGTATAACAGGAACCCTGAAAAGTTTTTAGCAGGTAGAGACTATATATGTAGACGGTTGTACTGGGCTCCAGAGAGCAGCCTAGGAGGTATTTACAAAAAAGAAGGAAAGGAACTGATGGAAGAGGAAATATTTATTATTATTACTATTATTATTATTTCTGAGGAAATATTATTTAAAGAAATCGTCTGGCACAGTGGCTCATGCCTGTAATTCCAGCACTTTAAGAGGCCTCAGGTGGATCACCTGAGGTCAGGAGTTTGAGACCAGCATGGTCAAAATGGCGAAACCCTGTCTCTACTAAAACTATAAAACTTAGCCGGGCATGGTGGTGGGCACCTGTAATCCTAGCTACTTGGAAGGTTGAGGCACAAGAATCACTTGAACCCGGGAGGTGGTGGTTGCAGTGAGTAGAGATTGTACCACTGCACTCTAGCCTGGGCAACAGAGTGAGACTTTGTCTCAAAAAAAGAAAAAAAAGGAAGGAAAAAGAAATCAAGGCAGGTGCTGTGGGTTACACCTGTAATCTCAGCACTTTGGGAGGCTAAGGCAGGTGGGTCACCTGAGGTCAGGAGTTTGAGTCCAGCCTGGCCAACAAGGCGAAACCTGGTCTCTACTAAAAATACAAAAATTAGCTGGGTGTGGTGGTGCGTGCCTGTAATCCCAGCTACTCTGGAGAATGAGGCAGGAGAATCACTTGAACCCAGGAGGCAGAGGTTGTAGTGGGCCGAGATCACTCCACTTTACTCCAGGCAAGGTGACAGAGTGAGATTCCGTCTCCAAAAAAAATCATCTGCTCTGCTCATGATTACTAAGAGGTCCGAAAGATGGGACTGAAAACTGTCTGTTGAAGTTAGTGGCTTTAAGGACACAGGTACTCTTGCTGAAGCAGTCTCAATGGAGTAGTGGGGTGGAAGCTACAAGGATGTGGGTCAAGAGGTGGGTGGAAGGTGGGTAATGGAGAGAGTGATTTCCCTATCAGGAAACGTTGCTGTGAAGGGGAAGAAGGAGAACAGCTGGATGAGACTTTAAGGTTAGAGGACAGTTGCATTTTTTTTTTTAAATTAGAGGAGATTAAATATTGTTGGTGTTTTGCTCAAAAAGACAGGCTGAAGATACAGGAGAGAGATGGATTACCTGGGGAACCACCATCTCTTTGAGAAAGCAGGAGGGGATTGGGAGCCAGCACACATTTTCCTTCCTGTAAAGGAAGGAAATAGCCTTTGACAGAAGAAGGGACATTTCCTTTGTTGCAGCAAGAGAGAGGATGTAGCAATGCAACCGGGTTGTTAGACTTCGGGGAGTAACATAATTCTTGTCTAATACAGCTGGTATTTGCTACCTGGGATAAATTAGGCGGCTTCTACAGAAAATGTGCTTAGCGTTCAGGCTTTAAAGACCACTATAGAGAAATCTCCAGGATCTATTGTTAAGTAAAAATAGCAAATGCAGATCACAGTATATAGAAGTGAAACCCAGAAGCAATACAGAGCAAAGAGAGCAATGAGACATGTTTGCAAAATTATATTTTTAACCATCTCTTTTGGAAAGTGTGCCTCTATTACTGTATTTTAATTTCCAAGTGCACACACCCTATATGCATTAACCTTAGTGACTTATGAAATTTATTCCAGTGTATTGCAGGATGTTCACTCCTTGTTGGACACTAACAAGGCATATCCAGCTTCTTTCACAAAGAGGTAGACTTCTGGTTTGAGGTCAGTAGATACCTGATATTCCCACTGTGAGGCCCTTGTGTGGAGCCTGCCCTCTAATGGAGTCTAATGGCTTCTCATGGTAGAAACACAGAGGGGAACAAGACAGATGAACCATCTTTTTCTTCCTTCCTTGTTTTCTTTTTCTTTACTTTTTTTTTTTTGGCAAAGAAGATAGCCTCTAAATGACTAATTGTGTTTATTATTTTTTTTAATATGAAAGTATATCACTTAGGAATCAGGGCAAGCCCAAAGAATTAAGGAAAACTTTCTTGAAGAACTGATCTTCGCCAGGCGTGAGCTACCGCATAATCCCAGCACTTTGGGAGGCTGAGGTAGGTGGATCACGATGTCAGGAGTTTGAGACCAGCCTGGCCAATATAGTGAAACCCCATCTCTACTAAAAATACAAAAAATTAGCTGGGTGTGGTGGCAGATGTCTATAATCCCAGCTACTTTGGAGGCTGAGGCAGGAGAATCTCTTGAACCTGGGAGGCAGAGATTGCAGTAAGCCGAGATCGTGCCATTGCACTTTAGACACATCTTCAAACCAAGCTCTGAAGGATGGCAGGAGGCAGGGAGAGTGGGCAGGCCGTGGAGAGCATTTCACGGAGAGCTGCAGGGAAAGGTCGTGACATGTTTGAGGAACCAAAACAAGCTGCTTGTGGCTTAAACACAGAGTTGGAAAGATGAGTTCAGAGGTGAGGCTGTGGGGAACAGGGGCCTGATTCTTCAGTCACTGTTGTTCTCTGTTAACTATTTTTTTTCTCCGTCATAAAGGCAGTGGGACCAGACAGAATTCCTCTGAGCCACCTGTATATCTAAAATAATAGAAAATGTGTGATCATTACTACAATCATGTCATTTGTCATCTAATTTCATTTTGCTGTGATTTTTCCCCCTGAGGCTATGATTAAAATGCACAAATAAACCATTGTTGTCACATTTCCATATAGGAATAAAATGGAAGGAGAATCAAGCAGATTTGAAGTCCACACTCCAGTTTTCGACAAGAAAAAGAAAAAATATTCTGTACATAAGGAAAGACCTCAGAAACATTCCCACGAAATTTTCAGAGACTCCTCTCTGGTGAATGAACAGTCTCAAATAACTAGGAGGAAAAAGAGGGAAAAAGATTGCCAGCATCTCATTTATTCTCCTTTGAAAAAATCCAGAATCTGTGACGAGACTGAAAATGCCACTTCTACACTCAAAAAGAGAAAAAAGAGAAGATGCAGTGCTTTGGAGGTAGACGAGGAAGTAGGTGTTACAGTAGTCCTTATGGATAAAGAAAATATAGACAACACACCAGAGTGTTTTAGAGAGGATGCTGATGTCGTTTGTGTTGACACGAGCATGGAACAGAAGTCAGCAAGAGAGCTGAAAACAGACAAACTTCGTGGACTTGCTAAGTCACATACATGTAAGTCAGAAGCACTGCATGATAAAGCTAGAGAGAAAAAGAATACAAAGCATCGGAGGAAAGCTACATCCTGTGATGCTCTAAAGGAGAGCCAGCAGGCAAGGGACACCCTGCCTCAGTCAGAATCCCCCCGGGAGGATTCCTGGCCTTCCAGGGGTCCAGGGGATAACATTACAGAACTACCAGCATCTGCTCATAAAAATAAGTCTAAGAGAAAGAAGAAGAAAAAGTCCGATAACCAAGAATACGAGACATGGGCCATCCCCGAAGGATCGCAAGCAGGCAGCAAGGCTGGGAGTGATGTGTGGGAATCCCGGCCTACTGTGGGCCTGGGTGGTGAACCTGCAGAACTGCTAGCACCTGCTTACCAAAAAAAGTCTAAGGAAAAAAAGAAGAAAAAGTCCACTCACCAGGAATTGGAGGCATTGGCCGTGCCTGAAGAATTGCAAGCGGGCAGCAAGGCTGGGAGTGATGTGTGGGAATCCTGGCCTACCGTGGGCCTGGGTGGTGAACCTGCAGAACTGCTAGCACCTGCTTACCAAAAAAAGTCTAAGGAAAAAAAGAAGAAAAAGTCCACTCACCAGGAATTGGAGGCATTGGCCGTGCCTGAAGAATTGCAAGCGGGCAGCAAGGCTGGGAGTGATGTGTGGGAATCCCGGCCTACCGTGGGCCTGGGTGGTGAACCTGCAGAACTGCTAGCACCTGCTTACCAAAAAAAGTCTAAGGAAAAAAAGAAGAAAAAGTCCACTCACCAGGAATTGGAGGCATTGGCCGTGCCTGAAGAATTGCAAGCGGGCAGTGAGGCTGGGAGTGATGTGTGGGAATCCCGGCCTACTGTGGGCCTGGGTGGTGAACCTGCAGAACTGCTAGCACGTGCTCACAAAAAGAAGTCTAAGAAAAAAAAGAAGAAAAAGTCCACTCACCAGGAATTGGAGGCATTGGCCATGCCTGAAAAATTGCAAGCGGGCAGTGAGGCTGGGACTGATCCGCAGGAGTACCAGCCTGCTGCAGACCTACAGGGTGAAACTGCAGAAGTGCCAGCACCTGCTTATAAAAACAAGTCTAAGAAGAAAAAGAAAAAATCCAGTAACTGGGAATTGGAGGCATTGGCCATGCCTGAGAGCCTTGAGAGTGCATACCCTGAAGGATCACAAGTGGGCATTGAGGTTGAGGCTGTGGAGGGCAGGAGTGCACTGAAAGGGGTCAAGGAATCCAGCAGTACAAAGAAGAAGTCTAAGAAAAGGAAGCTGATGCCTGTCAAAGGGGCCGTAGCATCTGCCGATGATCTTCCAGTGTCTAGTAAGAAATCTGCGAGCACGCTCTTTGATTCAGTAGAAGGCAGTGGCACTATGATTAAAGCAAGTGTGAAACCCAGGCCCCAGCCAAAGAAAACCCAGGCCTATTCAGAAAACAGGCGTGTGCAAGAGGTACCAAGGTAACGTGGGAATGGTATTCCAGCTGTTGGTATATGTCTCTTGTACGGATTCTGCCCATGCCTCTTTATTTAGCATGTACCTATTAAATGGCAGAAATCATCAAGAGGTAGACCCTCAATGTACAGAATATCATACATCTTTAATTGAGTAAACTTGGCAGGTAGTTTAATTTCTTCATGTATGAAATAAAGCAGTTAGATTCTGTTTTCACTAAGAGCGATTCCAGCCCTGAAAAATCTATGAGTAAATTTAAATGAAAAATAGTATGAGTGGATATAGGGCTTAGGGCTGCACGTTTAACTTCTATGCTGCCTCTGAAGTATATCTAAGTAATTCAAGTTCCAATAAAGAGTTTGAAAATCATGGACTGAGTCAACCCCAGGATCTCATCTTGCTTTAATATTCTAGTAGTCACTGGGCGTGGTGGCTCACACCTATAATCCCAGCACTTTGGGAGGCCGAGGTGGGTGGATCATGAGGTCAAGAGATCGAGACCATCCTGGTCAACAAGGTGAAACCCCGTCTCTACTAAAAATACAAAAATTAGCTGGGCATGGTGGTGCACGCCTGTAGTCCCAGCTACTCGGGTGGCTGAGGCAGGAGAATTGCCTTAACCCAGGAGGCGGAGGTTGCAGTGGGCCAAGATCGCACCATTGCACTCCAGCCTGAGTAACAAGAGCGAAACTCCGTCTCAAAAAAAAAAAAAAAAAAAAAAAAATTCTAGTAGTCTAAGTGAAAGCCATTTGAAGAAAAGTTTAAGGTTGGGTGTGGTGGCCCACGCCTGTAATCCCAACACTTTGGGAGGCTGAGATGGGTGGGTCACTTGAGACCAGGAGTTTGAGACCAGCCTGCCCAATGTGGCAAAACCCTGTCTCTACTAAAAATACAAAAATTAGCCAGGCGTGGTTGCGTGCATCTCTAATCCCAGCTACTCAGGAGGCTGAGGCTGGAGAATCGCTTAAACCCGGGAGGCAGACTTTGCAGTGAGCTGAGATCACACCACTGCACTCCAGCCTGGGCGACAGAGGGAGACTCTGTCTCAAGAAAAAACAGGAAGAAAAGTTTAAAAGCTATGAGATCAAGTGATGTGTTAATGTTAGTCAACCCAATTTTCCCACTTAGGTTAGAACCTGCAAATGAAGAACGCAATGTGGAATCAGCTGAAGATTCCAAAACAAGATATTTATCTGAAAATTTAGGAGATGCTGATGATTCAGATGCAGATTTGGGTTCTGCCGTGAGACAGCTTCAGGAGTTCATCCCTAACATCAAGGACAGGGCCACCAGCACGATCAGGCGGATGTACCGGGATGACCTGGACCGGTTTAAGGAATTTAAAGCACAAGGTGAGCTTGTGGAGCCTTAGTGTTTGTTGAACTTCCTGTATGCACAGCTAGCACCTGACTTTCTTTTATGGATGATTCAGATTTATAGATCAACAAGAAGCATCCTGTCGCTGCCTTCAGCTCTGTCTCCTACCAGAATTGTCTGAGCTGGAAAATTAGCAAAATGAAGTGGGCTGCTTTTCCTCTTCTTGCCCAGTTTCTAGTAAAGGGACCAGATAATTAATCTGCAGCAAGAAGAGAAGGGGCAAGAGGTTGATTGGTTGAGACATTGGAAAGGATATAACAGTTAATATAACATTAAAATGCTGTCAAATTAAAATCATCAGCTTTAATTAGGTATCATTTCTTTCTGGAAGATATTAAATTGATAGTGAGCCATTGTGGTGAACTTGATCTCCTCCTTAATTTCACTGTGTTTCTGAACCTCCTTTATTAAGAATTATTAAGGATAATAAATAACCTTTATTATTCTTAAATCCAATAATAAAGCTTATTGGATTTCGGAATAAACTGCAGGCCGGGCGCAGTGCCTCACACCTGTAATCCCAGCACTTTGGGAGGCTGGGGCAGCTGGATCACTTGAGGCCAGGAGTTCAAGACCAGCCTGACCAACATGGTGAAACCTTGTCTTATAAAAAAATAAAAAAATTTCAAAAAAAGAATAAATGCAAATTTAAGGCTGTGTACTACAAATGAGCAATATTTACTGAGTATCTGATGTGTGAAACCCAATACCACTGGTCACTGAGAAAAGTAAAAGGAAGAGTCCTAGCCTTCCAGAATCAATGAGATTGGAGAGATTCAAAAAAATAGACAAGACAAATTAAGCAAAAAAAGATGGCACTACACATGTGCATACAATTATAGAGTAGTATAAAATCCCATTTTATCAATGTATTGTGTTGAAATTTGTTTTTTATTTTATACAAGAGTATTTATTTTATACAAGGTGTTTTTAAAGTAAACCTAGGCCAGGCGAGGTGGCTCACACCTGTAATCTCAGCACTTTGCGAGGCCAACCCAGAATTGCTTGAGGCCCAGAGTTTAAGATTAGCCTGGGCAACACAGCAAGACCCCATCTTACCAAAAATAAAAATAAAAAATTAACCAGGTGTAGTGGCACACACCTGTGATCCCAGCTACTCAGGAGGCTGAGGCAGGAGAATTGCTTGAGCCTAGGAGTTCAAGTTTGCAGTGAACTTGGTCATGCCACTGCACTCCAGCCTGGGTGAAAAAGCAAGACCTTACCTCTAAAGAATGTACAAATCAGTTTGAAAACTGTTTTTAAAAAAGATTGATGACACAATCTGACCAAGAAATAGGTCCCTTTGGAATAGGATGACCAGGGAAGACATTGACAGAAGAGGTGTGGCTTGTGCTGAACCCTGAAGGAAAAGCTAATCTGCATGTGGGACCAGGAGAACAAGTGTCAGGTGTTGGGACTGTTGGGCCATGGTCCTGCCATTGCTGATGAAAAACCAAGTAATAGGTTTGCTTTTGTTCGTTATTAACAATACACACTCTCTCCCTGGTCCCTCCCGATCCTAGGTGTTGCTATTAAATTTGGAAAGTTTTCTGTCAAGGAAAATAAGCAGTTAGAGAAAAATGTGCAAGACTTTCTAGCCCTGACAGGAATTGAGAGTGCTGACAAGCTGCTGTATACAGACAGATACCCAGAGGAGAAATCTGTGATCACCAACTTAAAAAGGAGACACTCGTTTAGATTGCACATTGGTAAGTTAAGAAACGATCACTCTTTGAGCATCCATGGCCTTCCAGCCATAAACAAGATAACCCATGGTAATGGCTAGCACAGGTACCTGGCCCATTGCCTGCATGCAGCACACATTAACTACTGTGATGAATGATGGTATTCTTATGGCCAGTCTGGACTTTTGGGGATTTGGAATGTGTCCATGTCTCCTAAGTACAGTGTGAAAAATTTAATGATCAGCCGGGTGCAGTGACTCATGCCTGTAATCTCAGAACTTTGGGAGTGCAAGGCGGCGGGGGTGGATCATGAGGTCAGGAGTTCAAGACCAGCCTGGCCAATATGGTGAAACCCCATCTCTACTAAAAATACAAAAATTAGCTGGGTATGGTGGCGGGTGCCTGTAATCCCAGCTACTCAGGGGGCTGAGGCAGGAGAATCACTTGAACCCAGAAATGGAGGTTGCAGTGAGCCAAGATTGCGCCATTGCATTCCAGCCTGGGCAACAGAGCAAGACTCTGTCTCAAAAAAAAAAAAAAAAAGCCAGGTGCAGTGGCTCACACCTGTAATCCCAGCAGTTTGGGAAGCTAAGGCAGGCAGATCACCTGAGATTGGGAGTTCGAGATCGGTCTGACCAACATGGAGAAACCCCACCTCTATTAAAAATGCAGAATTAAGTAGATGTGGTGGTACATGCCTGTAATCCCACCTACCCAGGAGGCTGAGGCAGGAGAATCACTTGAACCTGGGTGGTGGAGGTTGCCATGAGCCGAGATCATGCCATTGCCCTCCAGCCTGGGCAAAAGAGTGAAACTCCATCTCAAAAAAAAAAAAAAAAGATCGACTTTTACCTTTCTTCCTTGGCAATAGTAGTAGTTGTGGTTTCTCCTGTTCCTTACTGAAATTTTGTGTGCGCTACACAAAGCACATCCTTATCCGCACCCTGGTCTCCCATGTATTTTAAGTGTGGCCATATGTGTGCTTTGTAGCTAGAACCCTTGGACTAGAGGTGCTGCTTATGAAGTTAGAAGGTCACGCAGTCATATAGGATCAGAGCGAAAGAAAATCTCTCTTGAATTTAAAGAGGATCATTTCTTAGATGTTCCGTGGAATGCATGAAGAAAAACAGACTAGTGCACCCCTGTTGAGGGATGATTTCACCTTAGAGTGAGAAAGTGAGAAATGCTGATTTGGGAAAGATGGTCGTTCGTCTTCTGGAGAACTGTTAGCCTGTATTCTCCACCTTAGTGTTCTCTTCCTCTTAATTCAAATTATGTTAAAATTACTTTGCCACAAATTGCGTAGACCGGAAGCTGGAGCCTTAAGGTACTAAGCATTTTGTTTTCAGAGCTCTCCAAGGAAACTGGCGATTGTGTCTATCTGCTCTTCAAGACAGCTTTCTTCAGGACATAGGAAATCCCAGCCTTAACACAGGGCTTAGGATAGTTCATGTTGCTATAAGGGCTGTTCTGGGTTCCTTTTACAATTGCCACTTCATTTCACATAAGCCCCTCTGATCACCTTTCGTCCGACTTTAGGTAGGAACATTGCCCGGCCCTGGAAACTTATATACTATAGAGCAAAGAAGATGTTCGATGTCAACAATTACAAAGGCAGGTAAGAAAAAAGTCTCAGCAGCTTGAGACAGAACATTTCTCTAGTCTTTGCTGATACAATAAATCAAAATACAGCAGTGGATTAGAAGTGAAAATCATGAAGATTTGTATGTGTGAAGCCAGATGGTGTCTTTGTTGTCAAATGTGTGTCTTCAAGGCCCTTTTCCATTCCCACCTCTAGCAAAGCCTGAGGGACCTCCCACCTTCTGCATCTGCAGCTTTCTCTACGCATTTTCTTTAGCACTCCCCACTCTGCCTCGTGTGCTGTTACTCCTGTTTTCTCTGCTCTCCGCTCCATCGGAAGCTCCTTGTGAACCCAAACATCCCTGCTCAACCGATATTCCCTTCAGCACTTAGCACAGTGCTGTGGGTTTTAACTATCTGAAGGTGGAGGTAAGTGCTGGGATTAGGTCCCTTAAGTGCAGTTCAGTGGTATCAACCGAGTGCTTAACCCGGTTGTTATTCTCTCTTCCCTTTTCCCCAGATATAATACCAATTATAATTTTTTACAACATTCCACATTTAAAAACAAACACACCTAGATCAAGTGTTTGGGTTAGCGCTCTGCTCAAGGACAGAAGGAGAAGCAGGCACGTGTTAGCGCTGCTTCCAAAAACTACCTTCTACTCAACTACTTGACCTGAGAGGCAAGTTTCATAAATCTTCTGGCAATGGCAGTTGAGTTCTGCTTAGCTCTGATTTTAAACCAAGACATAGGTCATTACCTAAACTTCCAAATTGATTAAGACCTCAGTTTCCTTTTTAAAATTTTTACTGAAAGAAATCAGCCTTGGGTGAGGAAAGTTCACACACAGACTGGGGCCTGCCCTGCCTGGTTTGCCCAAACCCCGAGGTTAGACAGTTGTGACTAGAACTTTAAGAAAATCCACTAAAGGTGATATTTTAAATGGGACATAAAAGAATGCTTTTGGCAAGTTAATGGTGGCAGCTGAGGTAATGTATTTCCACCTGTGACACACAGAGAGGAATGAAACTTTTAGAGTAATTTTTAGAGTCATTCTAATAATGTAGCAGTTATCTACTTGTGCTATATTTGTGTTGTAGTGATCATTCCCCTTTAGAATATTTTTATAAGTTAAGCAACTGCTGACTGGAAAAAAAGAATTATTACTTTATTTAATTATTTTGAGACTGTCAAAATTTATTTATTTTCAGGCTGTCACCCTGGCTGGAGTGCAGTGGTACAATCTTGGCTCACTGCAACCTCCACCTCCTGGATTCAAGTGATTCTCCTTCCTCAGCCTCCTGAGAGGCTAGTACTGTAGGCATGTGCCACCACTCCTGGCTAATTTTTGTATTTTTAGCAGAGACAGGGCTTCACCATGTTGGCCAGGCTGGTCTTAAATTCTTGACCTCAAGTGATCCACCCACCTTGGCCTTCCAAAGTGCTGGGATTACAGGCTTGAGCCACCACAGCTGGCTGACAGCCATGATTCTTAATAGTGAAGAATAGCCCAAGCACAGTGGCTCACACTTGTAATCCCAGCACTTTGGGAGGCTAAGGTGGGTGGATCACTGGATTAGGAGTTTGAGACCAGCCTGGGCAGATCACTTGAGGTTAGGAGTTTAAGACTAGTCTGGCCAACATGGTGAAACCTTATCTCTACTAAAAATACAAAGTTAGCTGGGCATGGTGGTGCACGCTTGTAATCCCAGCTACTTGGGAGGCTGAGGCAGGAAGATTGCGCCACTGCACTCCAGCCTGGGCGACACAG
This sequence comes from Callithrix jacchus, assembly GCF_049354715.1. Lineage (NCBI taxonomy): Eukaryota > Metazoa > Chordata > Mammalia > Primates > Cebidae > Callithrix > Callithrix jacchus. The sequence continues at coordinate 180,976,903 of NC_133502.1, read as the reverse complement.
CAAGACTGTCTCAAAAAAGAAAATAGTGAAGAATAACCAGTTTTTATTCACCATACGCTTCATTTACAGACAAATGTCTGAAAACTCTACAATGTTATTGTTTATTTTTGGCTGGGTGTGGTGGCTTATGCCTGTAATCCCAGCACTTTGAGAGGCCAAGGTGAGCAGATCACTGGATTAGGAGTTTGCACAGCCTGGGCAACATGGCTTTACAAAAATTAGCCTGGTATGGTGGCATACATCTGTAGTATCAGCTACTTGGGAGGCTGAGGTGGGAGGATCACTTGAGCCCAGGAGGTTGCAGTGAGTCATGATCATGCTACTGTGCCCCAGCCTGGGTGACAGAGCCAGACCCTGTCTCAAAATAAAAAAAAAAAACGAAAAAAGAAATTGTTAGTATTTTCCTAGGACTTCTTTTGTGTTGCCTTACTGATGATGTAAACCACATTCCTATTCAGATAGGCATCTTAAGATGTTATAAAGGTTGCTTTTTCTTAAATATTTGGGTGTTTAATCTCAAAATCTAGTTATAACATTATAGTGCTTTTTTTTAGTACTTTTCTCTCATACATGAATTTTTATGTAGGACTAATGCACTTTAAATTTCTTAAGTAGTTACATATTGAGAGCAAGCCATTTGTTGCATGTTTATGGAATGTCTATTGTCCGTCAAGCATTATGGATACCATAGTATACAAAACCAACAAGGTCTCTACCTTCATGGAACTTACCTTCTAGAGCTGTGTCTGCCAGCATGGTGACCAGCAGCCTTCTGAGCCTATCAAATATTTGAAATGTAGGTAGTCCACATTGAGGTGTGCTATCAGAGTAAAACGCATGCTGGGTTTTAAGGCTTAAGATCAAGAACCGAATGTAAAATACATCATTGATATTTTTTGATACTGACGCACTGAAATGCAGCATTTTTAATATATTGAGTTTAATTAAATATATGTTTCTTTATTTTTGTTTTTCATCACACACACATCCATGTAAGAAACATATTCTTGAAATTTGTTTTATTAAAACTCGGTTAAGGTGAATTTTCCTGTGGGAAACTGAAAATCAGTAGGGGGATCGCATTATGTTTCTGTCGGGCAGCGCGGGTGTACAGGAGGAGACCTGAACGAGGGAGCCTGTGCCTGTGTGAATGCAGGTATGAACAGTGCTAGGATAGAGAAGCACAGGGTTCTCCAGAAGCAGTCAACAAGGGGCCTTCCGGCTAAGGGAGTCAGGGAGGCACTCCCTAAAAATACACCCTTTAAACTGCACTGGCAAATGTGCAGGCACTGTCCAGGCAGGGTGGAGGAAGGCCGTTTCCACCACAGGGACAGAGGCTCTGAGCTAAGTAAGGGCTAAGTGATTGCCCTGGCTGCTATGCACTTGAGCCAGGCCTCTGGTCTGGGACTTCAGTGATTGATGGATTGATTGATTGATAGGTTAACTACCATTGAGACACCAACAGGAAGTGAAGAGAGCTCTGACCAGGTTTCCTGACAGCCTGCCCCATTCAGCTTTTCCCACAGTTGCTTCGTACCATGATGAGAATATCATTTTTAATCTCATAGTTTAAACTTCTAAAACATTTTCCCTTTCTCAGGTATACTGAAGGAGATACCGAGAAGTTAAAGATGTACCAGTCTCTCTTTGGGAATGACTGGAAAACGATTGGCGAGATGGTGGCCCGCAGTAGCCTGTCCGTGGCCCTGAAGTTCTCCCAGATCAGCAGTCGTAAGTGGCGGCCACCAGTGCCCACCTGTGTGAAGAAATTAACCCTGACAGGCCTGGTTCAGCCATAACTGATCCAGTGCCCAGAAATCACCCCAGACCTATCTTCTGTGAGAGCTTTCTTTTTTCTTTTTTTTGAGACAGAGTCTCACTCTTTGCCAGGCTGGAGTGCAGTGGCAAAATCTCAGCTCACTGCAACCTCCGCCTCTCAGGTTCAAGCGGTTCCCCTGCCTTAGCCTCCCGAGTAGCTGGGACTATAGGCATGTACTACTGTGCTGGCTAATTTTGTGTGTTTTTAGTAGAGATGGGGTTTCACCATGTTGTCTAGAATGGTCTCAATCTCCTGACCTTGTGATCTGCCTGCCTCAGCCCCCCAAAATGCTGGGATTACAAGTGTAAGCCACCATGGCCAGCCGAGAGCTTTGTTTCTTAAGCTCTTCTCTATACTAATGGATTTGGTTTCGTCATGTGTATTCAGTGAAACCACGCAACCTTTACCTACTAGACTGATTTTTACCATACTTTAGTAACTGTCCATGCAAATGTAACTGCCAAGTGGACCAGCACCCCCAAGAAACTGGTGGTAGAGCCTGGGCATAGGGTCACTTCCCCGTGGTGGCGTGGGACACCTTGGGAGGGAGGCAGGCATGTAGTTCATGCCTGTCGGGCAGGGACTTCTCTCAAAACCAGTGTTAGTGACCTGTCTCTGTCTCCCTTTCCTCAAAGGTTTCCTTTAAGGAGACAGTCCTTATGGGGGTTACTGCTTAGCACGGGGCTCGTACACTCCAGCCACACAGGTAGTGCCTTGCAGCCAGTTCTTCAAGTTTCCAAGAATTGAAGGGAAAATCTTGAATTTTTTTTTTTTTTTTTTTTTTTTTTTTTTGTGAACTCTAGATACTTTTTTTCTTTCTTGGAAATCTCTTGATTTTTAAATACTCATCCAAATTGTTAATGAGGGGAAAATGTAACATTCAGTGGGCCAAACCAAAGAGAATTGCAGGCTGCCAGTGTGAGGCTCCTTACTTAGCGTGACTGTGAGTGTCTGGTGAAGAAGGGTGAACCATCGATGCTTTGGGCATCCACCATTGATTCACCTTCAGAAATCCTCAGGTGCTTTCATCAAGTACTGTGTTGGTATCATTGTGGCTATGAATGTTACACTAGGAATGCTTGACCAGGAGACATGTATAGAACATAAAAGTCATTTGGTTGGTTTTTTCCCCCCATTAAGTATTTGGGAACCTCACAGTTTCATGCAGGAGACATTGTTCTCGGAAACAGGATGAACAACTATTTTGAAATAAATAAATAAAGCATTGCTTTGGCCGGCACAGTGGCTCATACTTGTAAGCCCAGCACTTTGGGAGGCCAAGGTGGGTGGATCACAAGGTCAGGAGATCAAGACCAGCCTGGCCCACGCAGTGAAACCCTGTATCTACTAAAAATACAAAAATTAGCTGGGAGGCTGAGGCAGGAGAATTGCCTGAACCCAGGAGGTGGAAGTTGCAGTGAGCTGAGATCGCACCACTGCACTCTAGCCTGGGCGACAGAGCCAGAATCCGTCTCAAAAAAAAAAAATTGTTTTAAGATAGGACTTCTTTGCCAGGCGTGGTGGCTCATGCCTATAATCTCAGCACTTTGGGAGGCCGAGGTGGGCAGATCACGAAGTCAGGATATTGAGACCATCCTAGCTAATACCGTGAAACCCTGTCTCAAAATACAAAATACAGAAAATTAGCTGGGTGTGGTGGCATGTGCCTGTAGTCCCAGCTACTCAGGAGGCTGGGGCAGGAGAATCGCTTGAACCTGGGAGGTGGAGGCTACAGTGAGCAGGGATTGTGTCACTGCACTCCAGCCTGGGAGACAGAGTGAGACTCCATCTCAAAAAAAAAAAAAGGACTTCTTTAATACTTTCTGGCTTTAGTTCTTAAAAAGAGTCCATGACCATGTTAATAATTCATTTAAATGTGTACATAATTGTGTTTATTATTTATTCGTTTTATTGCTTTATAATTGAGATACCCATTATTTCTGAAAAGTACCTGATTTATCATTTCTTTTTTAATATTGTGTTTGAAAGCAAATAGATTAGCAACTGTAAGCCCATCCTTTTATATCTACAGAAAGAAATCGTGGTGCTTGGAGTAAGTCAGAAACCCAGAAACTAATCAAGGCTGTTGAAGAAGTGATTCTAAAGAAAATGTCTCCCCAGGAGTTAGAAGACGTGGATTCCAAACTCCAAGGAGATCCTGAGAGTTGCCTATCAATTGTTCGGGAAAAACTCTACAAAGGCATATCTTGGGTAGAAGTAGAAGCCAAAGTGAAGAGCAGAAATTGGATGCAGTGTAAAAGTAAGTGGTAAGTTCTCTCTATCTCTCCATCTTCTGTGGAGAGGTGAGGTTACCAAGAACATCTGCGTAACTGCCATGTGGAAGCTTATGTGTCATGTCTAGTCCACTGCCCCGCTGCTTCAGTATCACAGTATCACACTCTGATGTAAATTAGCACCTAAATAGCCCTGATGCATTGAAGATTATATGGTTTCCTCCTAAGGAACCTGAACCTTTTATTCCCCCCCCACCCCGAGATGGAGTCTTGGACAGTTGCTCAGGCTGTAGTGCGGTGGCACAATCTCTGCTCACTGCAGTCTCTGCCTCCTGGGTTCAAACAATTCTCCTGCCTCAGCCTCCTGAGTAGCTGGGACTACAGGCATGCACTACCACGTCCAGCTAATTTTTTTGTATTTTTATTAGAGACCATGTTGGCCAGGATGGTCTCGATCTCCTGACCTCATGATCCACCCACCTCGGCCTCCCAAAGTGCTGGGATTACAGGCATGAGCCACCACACCCGGCATTTTTTTTTTTTAAACATTTTAGTTTTTATTTTAAGTTCCAGGGTACATGTGCAGAATGTGCAAGTTTGTTGCAAGAACCTGAACCTTTTTAAAACTGAATATTGACTTCTGATTTCTTTACTCTCTTTCTAAGTCTTTAATAAAACGAGGTAGCAGTCTGTTGGTAATATTAGAAGAAAAGACAGGGGCTGAGCATGGTGGCTTATGCCTGTAATCTCAATACTTTAGGAGGCTGAGGCAGGCAGATCACAGATCATAGGAGTTCAAGACCAGCCTGGCCAACATGGTAAAACCCTGTCTCTACCGAAAGTACAAAAATTAGCCAGATGTCGTGGCTCATGCCTAGAGTCCCAGGTACTCAGGAGGCTGAGGTGGGAGGGAGGGAGGAAACATACAGAGAGAAATCACAAGTGTAGTGATCAATAGCAGCTCTGCCCTTCTAATATGCTTTCTATTTCAGCAGTTCCTCAGTGGAAGTGAGGTAGGCATACTGCTGGCTGCATCAGTCACATAGAGATAGTTTCAGTCCTGCTCTTGCCACACATTCTTTGCTGGATATAGCTTTTCCAAGACCTGGAGAGTTGCAGAGCTGGATGTCCAGCTGCAGCGAGACTCCTTAAACCAGTGGTTCTGGACGCTCATGACACCCCAAATTGTGCACGAAGGGCACTCAGTGGCTCTTGAATAATAAATAGGAGTGAAATCCAGAGTAGCATATTTTATGTTAAAAGCAGACTCCTGGATCACACTGTTTACGTACCTTACAACTCCAGGGAAATAAACTCCAAAGAACCAGGAATGTTGAAGGAACCAGAGCTCTTTCTACTCCCTATTTTTAGCTGAAAGAAAGAAGAGTGAGTAGTAAGCCTCGATTGGAGGATGATACACCATTGTTAAAAAGAGGGTTGGGCACGGTGGCTCACAACTGTAATCCCAATGCTTTGAGAGGCCAAGGCAGGCAGATCACAAGGTCAGGAGATTGAGACCATCCTGGCTAATACGGTGAAACCCTATCTCTACTAAAAATACAAAAAATTAGCTGGGTATGCTGGCGCATGCCTGTAGTCCCAGCTACTTGGGAGGCTGAGACAGGAGAATTGCTTGAACTGGGGAAGCGGGGGTTGCAGTGAGCTGAGATCATGCCATTGTACCCCAGCCAGGGTGGCAGAGCAAGACTTTGTTTAAAAAAAAAAAAAGACATGGGCTGGGTGCGGTGGCTCAAGCCTGTAATCCCAGCATTTTGGGAGGCCGAGGTGGGTGGAATCACTAGGTCAACAGATCGAGACCATCCTGCCCAACATGGTGAAACCCCGTCTCTACTAAAAATACAAAAAATTAGCTGGGCATGGTGGCACATGCCTGTAATCCCAGCTACTCAGGAGGCTGAGGCAGGAGAATTGCCTGAACCCAGGAGCGGAGGTTTCGGTGAGCCGAGATCACGCCATTGCACTCCAGCCTGGGTAACAAGAGCGAAACTCCGTCTCAAAAAAAAAAATTTAATTTAATTTTAAAAAGACATGGTGATCATTAAGGGTAGTACTGCTGCAAGATCAGCATAATTAAGGTAACATGCAAGAGTTTGCTGTTAATTTGAGATAAAAATAGGAAACTTTGAACATATATGTACCTTATGTAACATTGAAATGACCTCCACTGGTACATTTCAACCCTGTAAACGTGGATGGCTGTCATTAAGAGCAACAGTGCTATTGATCAGAGTGTGTATCATATACTCCGTTACCAAGAATGTAAGTATAACAGCTAATGATCTATCAGATTATGACACATTTTGCTATTCAAGATAAGTAGTTTTGAAATACTTTTTTTTTTTTGAGATGGAGTTTCGCTCTTGTTACCCAGGCTGGAGTGCAATGGCGCGATCTCGGCTCACCGCAACCTCCGCTCCTGGGTTCAGGCAATTCTCCTGCCTCAGCCTCCTGAGTAGCTGGGATTACAGGCACACGCCACCATGCCCAGCTAATTTTTTGTATTTTTAGTAGAGACGGGGTTTCACCATGTTGACCAGGATGGTCTCGATGTCTCCACCTGCCTCAGCCTCCCAAAGTGTTGGGATTTCAGGCTTGAGCCACCGCGCCTGGCCTAAAATATTTTTAACTGGGTCACGGCCCTTACTAGAAACTTCAGTCAGCCTGCAGCTGCTAGCTTTGGCATTAGAGGAATCATCAAATCATTTATCACTTTACTAAATTTGTCTTATTTGATGTTCCAAGGCTGGCAATGGTAATAAGACCAATGGCTGTGTGCATAGTCAGAATACATTGAGGATCAGGCACTGTGGCTCACACCTGTAATCCCAGTGATTTGGAAGGCCAAGGCAGGTGGATCACTTGAGGCCAGGAATTTGAGACCAGCCTGGCCAACATGGTGAAACCCTGTCTATACTAAAAATACAAAAATTAGCCTGCTGTTGTGCATGCCTGTAATCCCAGCTACTCCGAGGCTGAGGCTTGAGAATCGCTTGAACCCAGGAGGTGGAGGTTGCAATGAGCTGAGACCATAGCACTGCACTCCAGCCTGCGTGACAGAGTGAGACTCTGTCTCAAAAAAAGAAAAGTTAGAAGTTGGTTCTGAATGAGAGCAATTTAGATGAGAAACATACAGGAAATTTTAATGAAAACTCTACCCTTGAAAGTGAACTATATTTTTCTTCCTTTTAATGCAGGACAGAAATTCTAACCAAGAGGATGACCAATGGTCAGCGCCTATACTATGGAGTTAATGGCCTGCAGGCCAAAGTTAACCTAATTGAAAGGTACGGAAATAGAAACAGAGGCCTCTTAACTTTCTGTCTCTAGTCAAAGAGAAGCTGTTAACCCAGCAGAGTGCAGTGAGATTGCCAGGGTCCAAATGCTTGTTCCAGCAATTCCTGCATGTATTGTGGGCATATGAACTCCCAAGTCTCACTTTACCCATCTTAACTCATCTACTGAGGATGATGATAGTCATACCTACCTCTTCGTGCTTTCAGGAGGATAAAAGAAAATAACGTGTGAAATGTACTGTGTGCCCCATGTAGTTATTTTAGTCTTTGGAGCATTTCATATGGATATAAATTATTATGCCCATTGGAAAATGGGGGTAGGTGATTCAGACAGAGCCCTCCTGTGCTCCAGCACGAGCTTATTGGTGTCATCCTTGCTTGTCTTTGGTTTTGTCTTTAAGTTTCTGGTCCCTGCAGGGTCCCCCCTGAAGTGTTGAAGGGTGGCGAGGGAAAGGGGGACGTGGGCCTGTTTTGTGATGTGTGTGAAACTAGTGGACCTGGCCAATGAGTCTACTGAGGAACAGCAAAGAGCAGCAGAAGCCTTGGGTCCTGGCCCTGCGTCTGCCTTCATTCCCTCTACCTCACGCATGAACTCTGCCTAAGGCTCACTGTGGGTTTCCTGATCCTCTTTCCTAGGGGTGGATCAAGGGGGTGGTTATGCCCCGCCCAGTCTTCCCTGCTGGAGAGACACCATTGATTAGCAGATCGAAGAAGGGCATCTCAAGCAGGCCTGGGTTCATTAGTCATGCAGTCTAGAGCCCGTGACTGACTCTCTTGGCACCATTTCCCTGTCCGTAGAGTCCAGTGGTGTGGAGGGTTACCGTAAATGGATTTGTGCACTTTAAGGTCTTAACTGGCTGGGCATGGTGGATGATGCCCATAATTCCAACAGAAAATTAAAAAATTAGCCAGGCATCGTACCATGCCCTTGTGGTTCCAACTACTTGAGAAGCTGAAGTAAGAGAGTTGCCTGAGCCCAGGAGGTTGAGGCTGCAGTGAGCCATGATCACGCCACTGCAGTCCAGCCAGGGTGATAGAGTGAGACCCTGTGTCAAAAAAAAAAGAACTTCACAGTGTCTGTCACATAGCATAGATGCACTCTTCCTGTGTGTCTATGCTGAATGATGAGGTGGTGTTTTTTACTATGAGAAAGCAACATGGTTTGGTGAGAGACGCAAAGGACTCAGAAGGAGGAGAGGGATCTTTTCAGCCCATCTCTGTAGCCCACCAACTCACTGACCTTGGATTAACCTTGGGCTGGGATGCTGACCTCACCAGGCATGTGTAATGAGGGAGCCAATATGGGCGAAATCACAGGAACTTTCCAGCTCTCAGCATTCCATGTGTCCCTGAAGATGTCTGTCATGCTGATTTTGCTTGAAAATTTAATTTTTATTTTTTCTCACAGGTTGTATGAAATAAACGTGGAAGATACTAATGAAATAGACTGGGAAGATCTTGCTAGTGCCATAGGGTAAGACCATTTGTTTAATATTAAATTAAAATGTCATACAAGGTGGTTCACACCTGTAATCCCAGCACTTTGGGAGGCCAAGGCGGGTGAATCACGAGGTTAGGAGTTTGAGATCAGCGTGGCCAATATGGTGAAACCCTGTCTCTACTAAAAATACAAAACTTAGCTTGGTGTAGTGGCAGGTGTCTGTAATCCCAGCTATTTGGGAGGCTGAGGCAGAGAATTGCTTGAACCCAGGAGACAGAGGTTGTAATGAGCCAAGATCATGCTACTGTACTCCAGCCTGGGTGACAGACTAAGACTCCATCTCAAAAAAATAACTAATTAAAATCAGAGATAATATAATAACTGCCTATCATTTTACTGGGCTGATAATGATCATGATCACACCATGATTGCTGTATTTGGAATTTTGTTTAAGTGGTGGTTAAAATTCAGTGTATTTGCTAGGAAACCAACCTGTTAATGCAGAGGAAAACATAATTTTAGGAGCAAACTGTACATAAAGGCTCTCAGCTGCTAGATAGATGAGGTTTTTATGATAGTAAATATTTCATTAGTTGGATATGCTGTTTATTTTTCTTCCCTTTTCTTAATGTCACATACATCATCACACCTCAGATGTTTTGTGATTACAGATTTTAGCTAGAGCATATATGTGGCCCACCCACTTCCCTCCTATTTCAGTTTTCCAGTGGAAAAACAATTGCCTAAGGAAGTATTACCATACAGTTGAGTTGACCTCGGCAGGCAATGGAGGTGAGATTGTAGGTTATTTTCCCAGTACATACATTTTATCAAGTTCAGTTATTGAAAAATCAAAGACTCAGACTTTTACTCTTTACCTACCAAATACAAGTGCCTATATGCCAGGCATTTTTCTAGGCTCTGGGGATACAACACTGAACAAAAGACAAATTCCTTGCCTGGTGGAGCTTCCATTCTGCTAACGCAGATACCAAGTTTTATATACTATAGAATTAACCTAAAAACTACATTGATAGGCCAGGCCATGGTGGCTCACGCCTGTAATCCCAGCACTTTGGGAGGCTGAGTTAGGCAGATCATGAGGTCAGGAGATCGAGACCATCTTGGCCAACACAGTGAAACCCTCTCTAAAATTAATTAATTAATTCAATTAAAGCCTACATTGATAATAATGATAGCAAACTAATAATAATTATTGGTTACCTTCTGTATCCCAAGCACAAAAGGTAGAGATGAATAGGACTTTAGGAACTCACATTTTATTCCAGGAAGAGACTGTAAACAAATAAGCTCATTTCAGACAGCAAAGGTACCAAAAAGCAAACAAAAACAGGGTAGAAGAGACTGGGGGTCAGGGGGCAATCAGATAGGGTGGTTAGGGAAGACTTTGGGAAGCAGAAGTGGTAGCCATGTGTGGATGAGCTTGAAGAGTATTTGGACAGAGAGGAGTGAACGCAGACACCTTGAGCCGGCACTGGCTGGGCACCTTCAAGGGACTGGAAAGGGGCCAGGTGGCCCAGGACAGTGAGTAAAATGATGACAGCAGACAGGCTGGGTGAGTCTGCAGGGCCAGACCCCCACGCCTCAGGGTACTTCAGACATTTGACAGCACGGCACACACTCCAGACATCGAGGAATTCCAGTACACTCTCAACACTAGCAATTCTGTAGCTCGGTGGTTTTCAGCCCAACTCTCACTTAAGAATCATCTGGGGAACTTTTAAAAAATACGAGTACCACACGAGTGGGATTGGTCTGCTGTGGGGTCTGGCCATCAGGAATTGTTCAGGGCTCCAGGTGATTTCTGATATGCCACCCTGCTGAGACCTGGTGCTTTCTCGATGATTAAATGACTTGGTGGGTTCCCAGTTAGAACGTTTAGTTGTGTGTAAGAATTCAAATGCAGAACTGAATATCATGCCCCACCCATAAGAAAAAGGACTTGACTGTTAGTTTGATTTTACCTGTTTTTTGGAATAGATAATAGATTACATAGTCCAGTATTAAAGAAAAGTGAAAGGAAACACAGTGAAAAGTATCCCCTCACCACCCACCAGCCATGCAGCCCTGCAGGAAACCAATGTCTATTTTCCGAAGATGGTTTATGCAGAACGTCTGCTGAATCTGAGTGATGTTCGATGGCTAACGTTGGCTATTTATACCTACTCTCTTTTCTCACTCCTTGAATAGGAGTTACCAGAGATTGTCTTTTCAAAGCACCAGCCCTGATTGCACTGACCCTATCTTGTGACTGTTCTACAGTCAGCTCTTTATCATACCCTCCTTTCAGCTCTCTTTGAGTTGATCTTACTCTTGTTTTTCAACTTCATGAGATGGGTTCTTAGCTCATTTTCCATTTTCCTTTCTTTGTAATGTACATTGAAGGCCGTATGTTTTCTTCTAAGTACTGCTTTATTAGCAAAGCCTAATTTTTTTTTTCAGAAACTTTATTAGGAAAATTTTAGACAGATACAAAATAAGTGAACCTTCATGTACCCATCACCCCAGTTCAGCAACTGTCAAAATCCAGCCATCCTTATTAAACATCTACATTCACCTCCTCTAATGATCGTTGTCTTTTTTAGTAAATTTTACATACTCTGCAGCCTTGGTACCTTTCAAAATTCAAATAATTCTAGTAATTCCATTTGGAATCAAATAATTCCATTTCTAGCAATACATTCTACAAAATAACTTCACATATATGTGAAATGACTTGTATACAGAATAACTGACTGCAAAATGCCTGTTAATAGGGGACTGGCTATATATGTATTTTACCCATACAGTGAAATTCCTTATAGCTACAAAAAATAACGAGAAAGCCTCTCAGTGGTGGGGCACAGAGAGTGCCAGCCTTTCAGTGCTGGGGCACAGAGAGTGCCAGCCCTTCAGTGCTGGGGCACAGTCTCGGGTGAGGAAACGCTGCGCAGGTCCGGGGTGCTGTGCCAGTGCCACAGAACAGAGGGAAGCTGTGATGCATGCTTGTGTTTCGGGGCTTCCACTCTCTGTGCTCTGGACCAAATAAATCAAGGCTAGCCCTCCCTCCACCCCACCTGCCACTGAAGACACCCAAGAAAGGTAAATGAAATGCATGCAGAGTCTCTTAAAGGCTTCAAAAAGCTAAACAAATGGTAAGAATAATAGAAATAATAACCCTGGATCCCCTTCACCCATAATCACCTCTTCTGAACATTCTGCTACATTCATTTTAACATCCCTCTCTCCCTCCTCCAAAGGAATACAGTTTTCTTCATAACTGTTTAAGAGTTAGTGGCAGATACTATTTCCTAAGCAAGGATAGTATTTTACATAACGACAGTACAATCAGAATCAGCAAGTTTAGTACCACCGATACAGCACCACCCTCCAAAACACGGTCCACATTCAGATTTCACCAGTGGTCCCAGTGATGCCCTTGATAGCATTTCCCCCTAATTCAAGATTAAAGCAAGGATCACACGTTGCTTAACTGTTCCATTTCCTCAATGTCTTTTTTTCTTTGGAGACAAGAGTCTCACTCTGTTGCCCAGGCTGGAGGCTGGAGTACAGTGGTATGATCTCAGCTCACTGCAGCCGCCATCTCCCAGGTTCAAGTGATTCTCGTGCCTCAGCCACCCGATAGCTGGAATTACAGGCACTTACTACCCTGCCTGGATAATTTTTTTGTTTTGTTTTTTGAGACGGAGTTTCACTCTCGTTGCCCTGGCTGGAGTGCAGTAGCATGATCTTAGCTCCCTGCAACCTCTACCTTCCAGGTTCAAGTGATTCTCTTGTCTCAGCCTCTGAGTAGCTGGAATTATAGGTGCCTGCCACCACACCTGGCTAAATTTTGTATTTAGTAGAGATGGGGTCTCAAACTCTTGACCTCAGGTGATCCGCCTACCTCAGCCTCCCAAATTGCTGGGATTACAGGTGTGAGCTACCACACCCAACCGTTTTTGGTTTTTTTTTTTGGTTGTTTTTTTTTTTTTTTTTGGTATTTTTAGTAGAAATGTGGTTATGGCATGTTGTCCAGGCTGGTCTCAAACTCCTGGCATGAAGTGATTCCTCTCAAAGTACTGGGATTACAGGCATGAGCCACCATACCCAGCCTTCCTTACTGTCTTTTAATCTATGAAGATTTTCCATCTTTGCTGTTGATGATAGTGCAATTTTGGAGGAATACAGGCTAGCTGTTTTGTAGAATGTCTGCATTTGTCTGATATTTCCTCTTGAGGAGATTCAGGCTGTGTCCTTCAGGCAGGAGTACAGCATATTCCTGATGTTCTCTATCACTGCGTTATGTCACAAGGCACATGATTCTCATTTTGATTATTTGGCTAAGGCAGCATCTGCCTCTTTTCTCCACTATATAAAAATACTAGTTCTTCCTTTGGTGTTAAGAAATGGCTGTGGGGAGACATTTTGAAACTGTGTAAAGATCTGCTTCCTCTTTAAGCATCTGTCAGTTTCCTTGTGGTTTTCATTTGCATTTCTCATCTGACAAGTGAGATAGAACATGGCTCTTGTGTTTATAAAGCTGTCTCTCTTTACCTTCACTGTGACACTTCACTGCACATAGTTCTTGCATTTTAATCAATTTCCTGCCATTGGAGAAGCCACCACTCTCAATATCTGAACTGACTGCTTGCTAAGCAAGGGAGAGCTAGGCTGCAGAGCACAGGCCCTCTATATGTTGCTGAGCATCATGGGGCTCCGGGATCAGTGACTTTCAGATGCAGGGATATTGAGGGATTGTTTGGCCTTTGGTTTTGGAAGGTAGACAGTAGGGTGAGGCTGCTGCAGCCTGGCTGGCTTCTAGAGCGTGACTACTGGTGTGAGGTTGCCATTGGTCCATTAGGAAGGGTTTTGTTTTGTTTCTAGTCAGTATTCTGCTGAACCATTAGGAAGGGTTTAAACTGGTTCTAGTGGTTAGTTATTTATGGTTTGGGATTATAATCAAAGAAGAAAGGACAGTACGTCTCTTCCCTTCTTGAATTTGGAGAATTGGAACCTCTTAGTCCAGGGCCTGTCAGGACTCACAGACAGATGCCATGGTCCCAAAGCCGTTTCTTTTCTAGCTTGTCTGAGGGGCAGGGCACCCACTCTTCAGTACCATAGGCCCCAAAAGGGGAGGATGCCCTCCTTTTGAAGGAGGTGACACTAATGTGTACCCCACCAGCTCCCATCCTGAGAATGACTCATATTGACAAAGCCATCCTTTATAATGTCAAACCTCTTTTTAAAAATTCAACTTTTCTGTGGGGTGTGGTGGCTCACGCCTGTAATCCCAGCACTTTGGGAGGCCGAGGCGGGTGGATTGCTTGAGGTCAGGCATTCAAGACCAACCTGCCCAACATGGTGAAACCCTATCTCTACTAAAATACAAAAATTAGCTGGGCATGGTGACGGACGCCTATAATTCCAGCTACTAGGGAGGCTGAGGCAGGAGAATTGCCCAAACCCAGGAAGCAGAGGTTGCAATGAGCCGAGATTACACCACTGCACCCCAGCCTGGGTGACAGAGCAAGACTCCATCTCAAAAGAAAAAAAAAAAAAAATTCAACTTTTCTGTTAGATTTGTGTGTACTTTGTGACATTGCTTCAGATCACATGATTTTTTTTTAATTAAAATGGGTTTTTATAGTTTTAAGTAAAATTACATATTTAAAAACTGATTGTTAAGCTTGGTGTGGTGGCACGTGCCTGTAGTCCCAGCTTCTCTAGAGGTGAGGTGGGAGGATCGCTTCAGCCTGGGAGATGTTGCAATGACCCCAGGTGACACCACTGCATTCCAGCCTGGATGAAGAGTAAGACCCTGTCTCAAAAAAAAAAAAAGTTAAATAAAAATAAATAAAAGGGCTCTACAAAATCTGGATAGGGTAACTGATGAACTGATTATCTATTTAAGATTTAGAAATCTCAGAACTCTAAAATAGAGATTATGGCATCTACTCAAATACTGTTTGAAATACTATATATTCTCAAAGTTTTAATAACAAATTATAATAGTAAAAATTATATTGAAGGTTCAGCCTACTCAGATTCTTTTGTTTTGTTTTGAGGAGTTTCATTCTTGTTGCCCAGCCTGGAGTGCAGTGGTGTTATCTCAGCTCCCTACAACCTCCACCTCCCAGGTTCAAGCAATTCTCCTGCCTCAGCCTCCCGAGTAGCTGGGATTACAGGCATGTGCCATCATGCCCAGCTAATTTGTATTTTTAGTAGAGATGGGTTTCTCCATGTTGGTCAGGCTGGTCTCAAACTCCTGACCTCAGGTGATCCGCCTGCCTCAGCCTCCCAAAGTGCTGGGATTACAGGCGTGAGCCACTGCACCTGGCTCCTCAGATTCTTAAAGACTTCTTTGTGAATTACATAAGCAGGATTTAAGGATAGCATCTCCACCTAATGAGATGTAACACTTGCATGGATTTAAAATGTCCAGATCAATTATTGTTATTCCTCGAAGCATGGGCTTGGGTCTGCATCATGTTGGGCGCACAGCATTATGGGAAGGGGAAAGGCTCCGGCTGCCTTAGAGCTGGGGTTTCAGAGTGAGACAGATTTGGCATAGAGTCCAGGGACTTCACTTACTTAAAGTTCTTGGGCAATTGTTCCCTAATTGTCTGAGCCTTTGTTACCTCATCTGCATAATGGTTTAATAGGCCATTTGGAGGGCCAAAGGAGATAATGGGCCAGGTGCGGTTGCTCAGTCTGTAATCCCAGCACTTCGGGAGGCCAAGGTGGGTGGATCACCTGAAGTCAAGAGTTCAAGACCAGTCTAGCCAGCATGGTGAAACCCTGTGTCGACTAAAAATACAGAAATTTAGCCGGGCATGGTGACGGGTGCCTGTGATCCAGCCAGCTACCTGGGAGGCTGAGGCAGGAGAACTTGAACCCTGGAGGCAGAGGTTGCAGTGGACCAAGATCGTGCTTCTGCACTCCAGCCTGGGTAACAGAGGGAGACTCCGTCTCAAAAAAAAAAAACGAAAAGGAGACAATGCAGGAAATAAACATAGTCTGGTACCTGGCACAAGTGTGCTCAGCTAGAGGTTGCTGTGATGAAGAGGCTGGAAGAAACCAATCATCTTTCACCTTTACATGCTTAACAGATCAAATTCTTCATGCGATCATTTTAACAACTGGATTAGTTGTTTTTAAATATTCCCCTTTTATTAGGAAAAAGCGCCCAGAAAGTTACATTAGTGATTTTTACTTTAAAAAACAATTTAAGAACAGTTTCTGACCCACTTATTGTAAATTGAAATGTATTGTAAATTGAAAACATACCAAAACGTCATAAGCATCTGCTTTTTTTAGCTTTGAAAAATAAACATCCGGGAACATCTGTCTTTGAATTGTGACTAGTATGTATATGTCCTGAGTGTAATGGTTAAGAGGGTAGGATCTGGACTTACACTATCCAGTGAAGCCCCAGCTCTATCCCTGATTAGCCATGTGAGCTTGGGCAACTTCTCTGTGCCTCAGTTTCCTCATCTCTCTGGCATGGGGGGAGAGTGGTAACTCCCTCCTTGAGTTGTCACGAGGATTATTTATTGCAGCACTTAAGGCAGTTAGGGCACAACTGAGCACAAGATAAGCGTCGGCACATTAGCTGGCCTTATACTTTGCCTTCTCGACTAGTCATTCAAGTTATTTTAATTTAAACACAATCTATTCTGTATTACTGATTCTTTTTCCCCTTTACAGTTTTTTTTTTTTTTGAGATAGAGTCTAACTCTGTTGCCCAGGCTGGCATGCAGTGGCGCAGTCTCAGCTCACTGCAACCTCTGCCTCCCGGGTTCAAGCAATTCTCCTGTCTCAGCCTCCCGAACAGCTGAGACTACACACCCATGCCACCATGCCCATCTAATTTTTTGTATTTTTAGTAGGGACGAGGTTTTACCATGTTAGCCAGGATGGTCTCAGTCTCCTGACCTAGTGATCCACCTTCTCAGCCTCCCAAAGTGCTGGGATTACAGGCATGAGTCACCATGCCTGGCCCCCTTTACATTTTTTTTAAACCAAGTAAACAATAGCTTTCCATATTCCACAAAAAATTGTGTCATATTTTTATCACACATTTATCAGGATTTTGTTTATGATAAGAAAGCCATAAGCCTCACCTGAATGAATGTACTTACTACACTGTATTGAAATGATACATTTTTAAACTAACTTGCTTTTTGTATTTTCTTTCCTGTTCTAAAGTGATGTTCCTCCATCTTACGTTCAAACTAAATTTTCTAGGCTGAAAGCTATCTATGTCCCATTTTGGCAGAAAAAGACTTTTCCAGGTCAGTATTCTTCATTATTTTATGGCTAAGAACATGGCATTTGGTGGCACATGCTGGTAATGAGAGTCACCAGGGCAAGTGACTGAACTTGGAGCCTCGGCTTCATCAGTTGCAAAATGGTGAAATCAGGCAGATTATAATCCCTATTTGACAGGACTTTCAGAAGTCCTAAATGAGATCATGAACGTGTAAGGTGTGGTCACCACGGTACTTGACACTTAGTGGCCACTCTAAATAACTGAGTGCTGCTGGTGTTGCCATCACACATACACACACACTCATGCACACAGCACATGCACAGATGACATGACATGCAACACACCACATGCATGCGCTCACATACAACACATGCCGGCATGCACAACACATGTACTCACATGCACTCACACACATGCACGTGCACACAACACATGCACTCATGCACAATACATGCCCACATGCACAACACATGCACACAACATGCACTCACACACATGCACTCACATGCATATACACATCACATGACTGCACACACAATATATGCACTCACACACAACACATGCACTCCCACACACATCCACATACACACATCCACATGCACTCACATCCATACACACACAGAAACATACACATGTTCCAGAAAGAATGAAAGACACCCAGTTTATTCTTTGTAGCTATTTGTGGTTGGTTTTAGATAGGTAAGTCCCAAACTTAGTTATCAGAGCCACATGAGGAACTTGTTAAAAACACAAATTTCTGGTCAGATGCAGTGGCTTATGCCTATAATCCCAACACTCTCAGAGGCCAAGGTGGGAGGATCGCCTAAGGCGAGGAGTTCAAGACCATTCTGGGCAACGGAGAGAGACCCCAACCCCAATCTCTACCAAAAAAATACAAAAATTCACCAGGCTATGGTGTGTGTCTGTGGTCCCAGCTACTCAGGAGGCAGAGGTAGAAGGATTGCTTGAGCCTGGGAGTTCCAGGCTGCAGTGAGCCTTGATTGCACCACTGCACTGCAACTGCAAGACTGTGTCCCAAAAAAAGAAAAAAAAGCTGGGCGCAGTGGCTCATGCTTACAATCCCAGCACTTTGGGAGGCCGATGCGGGTGGATCATGAGGTCAAGAGATCGAGACCATCCTGGTCAACATGGTGAAACCCCGTCTCTACTAAAAATACAAAAATTAGCTGGACATGGTGGCGTGCGCCTGTAGTCCCAGCTACACGGGAGGCTGAGGCAGGAGAATTGCTTGAACCCAGGAGGCAGAGGTTGCAGTGAGCCGAGATCATGCCATCACACTCCAGGCTGGGTAACGAGCAAAACTCCATCTCAAGAAAAAAAAAAAAGCTGGGCGTGGTGGCTCACGCCTGTAATCCAAGCACTTTGGAGGCCAAGGCGGGCAAATCACCTGAGGTCGGGAGTTCAAGACCAGCCAGGCCAATATGGTGAAACCCCATCTTTAAAAACAATAATAAAAATAATAATAATTTAAAAAAAAAAAAAAAGATACAGATTTCTGGGCCTCATTTCAGACCTACCAATTCCTAGTCTCCAGAGTGAGTCCAGAGCCTGGATTTTCTCTAACGAGCTTGCAGGCCTGTGTGTCTCATGCCTTCTGTGTGGCACTGGTGTTTCTCCTGGACCCACCATTTGGATGATACTGTACCCTGGGCTATGATGAAATGCATCTTTGTGTTTAGCACACATCACTACCTGGGATGGAATCCTTATGAACTCCATGGCTGTGGGCAAGTCTCTTAATGTCTTTAATGCCTTGGTTTCCTCAGTTGAAAAACAAGTTGAAAATAGCATGTACCTCATAGAATTTCTGCAAGGATTGAAGAAGTGAATGTGAGTAAGCCAGTTAGAACCAAACCCTACACACAGCAACAAGAACAGTTCATAGTCATTACCAGCCTCCTATAATATGCCTTGACTTTGATAAGAGGTCTTGTACAGACAGATAACTGCACAATTAAATTTTTTTTTCTGTAGAGATCATCGACTACCTTTATGAGACTACTCTACCTTTGCTTAAAGAAAAGTTAGAAAAGATGATGGAGAAAAAAGGCACTGAAATCCAGAGTCCTGCAGCACCCAAGCAAGTGTTCCTGTTCCGAGACATCTTTTATTATGAAGACAATAGTGAAGGAGAGGACGTAGAAAAAGAAAGTTGAAGGCCAGGAGCAGTGGCCCACACCTGCAGTTCCACCACTTTGAGAGGCTGAGGCCGGCAGATCACCTGAGATCAGGAGATGGAGACCAGCCAGCCCAACATGATGAAACCCTGTTTCCACTAAAAATACAACAATTAGTCTGGTGTGGTGGCGTGCACCTGCAATCCCAACTACTTAGGAGGCTGAGGCAGGAGAATCACTTGAACCTGGGAGGCGGAAGTTGCAGTGAGCAAAGATCGCACCACTGCACTCCAGCCTGGGAGATACAGCAAGACTCTGTCAGAGAGAGAGAGAAACTGAGATTACTATTGCTTGTCCCGTTTTCTCAGTTTGATTATATTTATATACATGTCAGTAAAGCTATTTTTAGTATTGATGTTGAATAAATGTACAATGGCCAGAGGAAAGAGTATGAAATGATCATCTATACTCTTTCCTCTGGAGCATTAAAATGTATTACCATTTATATGAAAGTGTATTTGAATGTAAAAAGGAATATATGAATTGATTTAATAAATAATGACAAGTAATGGTTTTAATACGGGACAAAAGTTTCACAAATCCCTCTAATTGTAGCAGAGAATAGGGTCACATCCTATGAACATTTCGTTACATAAGTTCAGCTATATGGGTACTGAGCGAAAGTGAAAAAGTTAGCAATTTCAAAAAAGCATGCCCTCCTGCTGTGTTTCCAGTTGTTTAGATATCTGCTCTCCATGTATGTATGTATCGCATTTGTGTTAGATGGAAATTGTGAATGCACTGTTCCCTCATATTGATCTCTTTCCTTTGTCCCTGTCATAGTGTGCATATCTTATCTTTCTGAGTTTGATTCTAGTGTTCAAAGATAGGTGTTTTTCATATAAGATGTTTTGTCAAAGCAAGTCACTGAACCTCCCTAGTGTTTAACTGACTAAAAACAAAACAAAACAAAACACAGCAATCTCTTCCATTGCTTGTAGAAAAACTGGCTCAGGCCAGGCGCAATGGCTCACCCCTATAATCCCAGCACTTTGGGAGGCCAAGGCAGGAGTATCACTTGAGCCCAGGAGTTTGAGACCAGCCTGGCAACATAGCGAGACCTTGTTTCCACAAAAGAAGGAAGGGGCCGGGTGTGTAACCCCAGCACTTTGGGAGGCCAAGGCAGGTGGATCACTTGAGGTCGGGAGTTCGAGAGCAGCCTGACCAACATGGACAAAACCCCATCTCTACTAAAAATACAAAATTAGCTGGGTGTGGTGGCACATGTAATCCCAGCTACTCGGGAGGCAGAGGTGGGAGAATCATGTGAGCTCAGGAGTTTGAGGCTGCAGTGAGCTATGATGGTACCATGTACTCCAGCCTGGGCAACAGAGGCAAACCAGACTCTCAAAAAGTGTCAGTGTCAGGCACAACTGTCATATATTCAAAGATAATTTCAATGGTGGGCTATTCCATCAATCAGGAAAGCAAAACCACTCTAGATATTTCAAGTGGAGAAGAACTTAGTATAAATTGTATGTTCCTTTTGGAGGACAATTTGGTAAGATACATCAAAGCCTGAAGAGGCCAGGCACAGTGGCTCATATCTGTAATCCTAGTACTTTGGAAGGCCAAAGTGGGCAGATCACCTGAGGTCAGGAGTTCAAGACCAGCCTAGCCAACATGATGAAACTGCCTCTCTACCAAAAAAATACAAAATAATAATAATAGTTGGGTATGGTGGCATGTGCCTGTAATTCCAGCTACTTGGGAGGCTGAGACAAGAGAATCGCTTGAGCCCAGGAGGCGGAGGTTGCAGTGAGCCGAGATGGTGCCACTGCACCCCACCCTAAGTAAAAGAGTGAGACCCTGTCTCAAAAAAGAAATAATAGAGGCTGGGAATGGTGGCTTACACCTATAATCCCAGCACTTTGGGAGGCTGAGGCGGGTGTATAAGTTGAGTCTAGGAGTTTGAGACCAGCCTGGCCATGGGATAGTGAAATCCCATCTCTACCAAAAAAATACGAAAATTAGCCAGGTGTGGTGGCCTGCGCCTCTAGACTCGGCTACTCGGGAGGCTGAGGTGGAAGAATTGCTTGAACCCGGGAGGCAGAGGTTCCAGTGAGCTGAGATCATGTCACTGCACTCCAGCCTGGGCAACAGAGTGAGATTGTCTCAAAACAAAAAACATGATCTGGTTTCAGACCATATAAATCTCACCTTTTACTAAAGAAAATTACTCAGAAAGCAAAGTTAAAGAGAGAAAGGCGACCAGGCACGGTGACTCAAGCCTGTAATCCCAGCACTTTGGGAGGCCGAGGCAGGTGGATCATGAGGTCAAGAGCTCGAGACCATCTTGGTCAACATGGTGAGACCCCGTCTCTACTAAAAAATACAAAAAATTAGCTGGGCATGGTGGCGCTTGCCTGTAATCCCAGCTACTTGGGAGGCTGAGGCAGGAGAATTGCCTGAACCCAGGAGGCGGAGGTTGCGGTGAGCCAAGATGGCGCCATTGCACTCCAGCCTGGGTCACGAGAGCGAAACTCCGTCTCAAAAAAAAAAAGAGAGAGAGAGAAAGGCAATACCCACCTAGCAAGAAATAAGGCTGAGGAACACACAAAATTAGTTTTGGTGGGTTTTATTTGTTTTTGTTTTTTTTGAGACGAAGTCTTGCTCTGTCGCCCAGGCTGGAGTGCAGTGGCACAATCTTGGCTCATTGCAACCTCTGCCTCCTGGGTTCAAGCGATTCTCCTGCCTCAGCCTCCCGAGTAGCTGGGATTACAGGCATGCGCCACCATGCCTGGCTAATTTTTGTATTTTTAGTAGAGACGGGGTTTCACCATCTTGGCCAGGCTGGTCTTGAACTCCTAACCTCAGGTGATTGACGCACCTTAGCCTCCCAAGGTGCTGGGATTACAGGCGTGAGCCACTGTGTCCGGCCCACAAAATTGTTTTTAAACAGGCTTGACTATGCTTTATTTGAGTTCTTGGTCATTTTGTCCCTGTCCCTAGGCATGTGTTTCAGCTGTTTGTTTTCACTGATGGACTTCATTATCCAACGAAGTGGCCCAGCATGGCAAATATCAAGTTGGTCAGAAATTAGCATCTTAGCCAGACCAAGACATCCACCCACTGCATAGCACCATGTTCACTTCAACCAGTTCAGCTCAGCAAACATTGGTGATCTCCTGCAGTGAGCCAGGGACTGTTAGAAGCTCAAAAGACAACCGTTGACAGTACAGCCTGGGGCCTGCCTTCTTTGAGGCTACACAGTCGAGCATTTTCTGAACACCATTTCCTGTTTATTTCCTGAAATACATGCCCAGGCATTCTTCAGCCTACATTGTGCTATCTGCTGACTCCAGTTTATCCAGGCTGTCACATGATCACTTGCTATAATCACTGCTTCCTGAACGCCCTCCATTCCGGCATTCTCTCCCCCTATGGCACTTCCCTGTGTAAGACACAGACCTGGGTGAGCCCTTCATTTGCTTGTTACCTGCACCTGAAGAGCTGAATATTCTCAGAAGAAAGTTACAACTGAGCTGGCAGATTTCACTTTCCTGATGGTAAAGCTCAAACGGACACAATGTTACCAAAGGATCCTACTTTGAATCTCTAGTAGGCTTGCTTCGCTCTTCCCTACATCAGTTCATTTCCACGGTCAGCCCTCTCACACTCCCTTTCTGCCTTAGGTATAATCCACTTAGGAAAGTGGAGCCATAAGACCTAAACTCCCTCCTCCCTCCACCAACCAGACACACCTACCTGAAGCCACACTTAAGCCAATCCCTACACCTAAGCCCCTGCAGCCCATCCCCCTGCATTTTTTTTTCTTTAAGAGACAGGGTCTCGCTCTGTTGCCTAGGCTGGAGTTCACGATCATAACTCATCGCAACTTTGACCTTCCGGCCTCAAGCAATCCTCCCACCTCAGCCTCCCACGTAGCTGGGACTACAGGCATGTGCTACCACATCAGCTAATTTTTATTTTTGCATAGAGATATGGTCTCCATATGTTGCCCAGGCTGGTCTTGAACTCCTGGGCTCAAGTGATTCTCCCACCTCTGCCTCCCAAAGTGTTGGGATATTACAGAGTGTGAGCACCTGGCCACCCCCTGCATTTTCTCAGAGGTTTTGATATTTTGTTGATCCTTTTCCTAAATTGAACTGTCAGCTGCTGCGGTCCAGCCGGGCAGGGTCCAGGGGATCCTGAAGGTGAGCTAGGCGTCGGTGGAAGAAGGAGACAGCACGACTTGCAGGTTGTGTCAACCAAAAGATGTGTGTGTTTATTACAGGCAATTCATGGTTTTTATACTTTTAATTTTGGCAGGTGAACAGACAGAACAGGAAATTCAAACATCAACAGGGCTTTGTAGTTACAGTTCTGTGCTTCAGAAAATTACATTGTACTATGATTCGCCAGAATAATCAGAAGAGTTTGTTTCAAAGATGATTCCAAGGAAACTTTAGATATCTACATTCTACTGTTTTTAATTAACTTTCCTTTTTTCTTTTTCTTTTTTTTTTTTTTTGGAGACGGAGTTTCGCTCTTGCTACCCAGGCTGGAGTGCAATGGCGCAATCTCGGCTCACCGCAACCTCCGCCTCCTGGGTTCAGGCAATTCTGCCTCAGCCTCCCGAGTAGCTGGGATTACAGGCATGCACCACCGTGCCCAGCTAATTTTTTGTATTTTTGGTAGAGACGGGGTTTCACCATGTTGACCGGGATGGTTTCGATCTCTTGACCTCCTGATCCACCCGCCTCGGCCTCCCAAAGTGCTGGGATTACAGGCTTGAGCCACCGCGCCCGGCCTCCTTTTTTCTTAAAGGTTATTAATTTATGATTAACTTATGTTAGACATTATGCTTTCATAACTAAATGTTAAAGAAATTATAAAACAGGTTAAGAGCTAAATATTGACCAAGTGATAGACATTGTCTGTTCTATCTTCAGGGATGAGTGGATAGTCCCTGGAGACAATAACAACAAACATCAGCAACTTATACTGTTAACTATGGTTACAGGTAAGGGTCAATGGAGTTTAGACTGCGAGGTAGAGGACAGCGTGGAAATTCATGAACTTACTTTCTTTAACTGTTTTAGTGCAAATATTTTTTGTTGTTTTGTTTTTATACACCAAGGAGATCCTGTTCTAGCAAGCCCTTCCATAAATGTTAGAAAAGGATAAAGGACATGGACACTGTCTATATTAACCATTTTCATTCTGTCCTTGTTATTTACTTCTGTATAAGGTAGAGAAGGATCAGTAAGTCTAATTATTTTCTAACTAACATTTGCTCCTTCAGGGGGATACCAAAATTTATTCCCTAGCTTATAAACTACCCAAGGAAGCCCCTGGGCAGTGGGAAGTAGATTTCTAAGTTTTTGTTCTTTCCTTATTTTTCTTAATTCTAGGAATAGGTGTAGGGGTGACTGGCTCCTGGAGTATTTCCACCTGTTGTAATTCAAGCATAAACTGCTTTACGTCTTTAGTGAATTTAGGGTCTTTCCTCAAGATATCGAGTATACTGTGGCGAGATCTGGGGCCATTAGTAGTAATGGGGATTTCTGAGGTGCTAGGAGTGTCGGTAGAAAATTGGGACTCTAAAGTGACATCAGCTGAGTACACAATTTTTTGATTAGCAAGAAAAATGATTAAGCAGACAATTCCCAAGAACCCACTGATCCACCCAAGAAATTGTATCCCCATGCCTCGTCCTTTTCCAGGAAAGAGTCCTCCTTGAAGCTCGTCTCCCCATATTCGGACTTTGTCAAGCAATATGGTGGGAAAAGAACGTGGCAGTCAGCCTTCTGTTCTGGACCATTAACAGCATACAACAGGCTCTAGTGTAACTCATCTTACTTTAAAATATGTGTATATATATGGAATTGATTCGTTTCTGCTACACTCCCCTCCCTGCACCCAACTTTGAAAAGTTAGTGTTCCTCAGAGCTCAATTTTCAGCTTTTTCACATTCTCTCCATACCTTGAAATAATGTGTATATGCTGATTCTTCCTCCCAAGTGTGTAGTTACAGGTCAACGTTCTCCCCCAAACTCCAGACTAAAAAAATTCATCTGCCTACTTATTGGCCTGAGCTCAGGTATCTTACACCTGAAATCTATTATCATATTACAAATAATTTTCTAATTGCTGATAACCATCTCAAAACTTGTCACCTGTGGCCCAGGCTTCCTCATCTCCGCCAGTGGTATTGTTACCGGGAGTCCTGTATTGGAATGGATTATTTAATTGAGATCAACAGAGTTGGAGCTCTGGACCAGCAATCATAGTTCTTGTGATAGTGAGCAAATAATTGCAAGCTAACATCAAAATGCAAGCTTAAAGCAAGGTTTATTGCAACACAGTAATACACTGAAGGAGAGCAGGCTGATTTCTGGAAAGTGAAATCAGCACCTCTTTACAAAACTCAAGTTTTTTTTACGGGGTATGTAGGGAGGAATTGAGGCTGTGTTTGAGTGACAGAATGATGTCATTTGATTGGCAGTTTATGGTTAAACTTCGCATGTTTTTACCCATAATTCATTAAGAAAAGCCCACTCAGAGGGGCAAAAACACATGTAAATTTTATTATAATGACTGAATAATGGGGAGGGGGGTTTCCTGGGGTTATGGGTTACATGGACTGGGCATGCGCCACTTTAGGGCATCTTTACCTGGGCCCAGATTTTTTTTTTTTTGAGAAGGAGTCTTGGCTGGGCACGGTGGCTCAAGCCTGTAATCCCAGCACTTTGGAAGGCCGAGGCAGGTGGATCACAAGGTCAAGAGATAGAGACCATCCTGGTCAACATGGTGAAACCCTGTCTCTACTAAAAATACAAAAAAATTAGCTGGGCATGGTGGCGCGTGCCTGTAATCCCAGCTACTCAGGAGGCTGAGGCAGGAGAATTGCCTGAACCCAGGAGGCGGAGGTTGCGGTGAGCCGAGATCGCGCCATTGCACTCCAGCCTGGGTAACAAGAGCGAAACTTCATCTCAAAAAAAAAAAAAAAAAAAAAAAGAGAAGGAGTCTCGTTCTGTCACCCAGGCTGGAGTGCAGTGGCATGATCCTGGCTCACTGAAACCTCCACCTCCCAGGTTCAAGCAATTCTCCTACCTCAGCCTCCCGAATAGCAGGGATTATAGGCAAACACCACCACACCCAGCTAATTTTTATATTTTTAGTAGAGACAGGATTTTGCCATGTTGGCCAGGCTGGTCTCAAACTCCTGACCTCAGGTAATCTGCCCACCCTGGCCTCCCAAAGTGCTGGGATTACAGGCATGAGCCACTGCATCTGGCCCCCAAAGTCATTTTCTAGACACCATGCTGGTGGTCCAATCTCATGTGATCCGGTGAAAGAAATAGCTCACTGGTCATTTGAAGCAATTGGCCCACCAGCCCATCTTCCTGGAACCAGGGCCAATCATATAGCCCTGGACAAAGCTCCTAGTGCAAGTTTCCCCAAGATCCTGGGAGCATCTGGTCGACCCCACATGCATGGGGGTAAAGGTAGAGGGTTAGAGGGTGCCCCCAACAGGGAGAATTGGAGCTGCTCCAATTCTCCAATTCTCCAAAGTCCCGCTCCAGGCTCTTAGCCCTCTATCCAAGGAAGGTACTGTGCCAGGCCAATTCTCCCTGACAGTCACACACACAGGCCCATATGACAGTCACACAGACAGGCCTGCATAGCACCCCACTTACACAGACAAATTTCCACAGCACTGGCTTAGCATTGAGCTAATAATTACACCCAGAGAAATCTATGCCCAGACATCAAAGCCAGAAATGAAACATATGTCCAGGGGGAGCTTTGCACAGGCTTCTCCTAAACCTGGAGCAAGTCAAGATAACAGAGATAGCCTTACATTGTGCCAGGACCTGTCTCAGGTCAATGAAATCTGGGACGGGTCAAGGTAACTAAGGCAGTTGTTTAAATAGATTTATTGGAGAGCCTAAGGTAGCTCTCCAGGCCAAACTGTAAATGAGATAAGTTCGAAATAATCACTTCGGTACCACAGTCCTCATTAATTAGAATTTAGGAGACAGGCCTTGATGGTACTGGGGCCCTGAGATTCATTAAACTTAGAAAGCATTTTTGGCCTCTAACCTTCCAGTTAGAACAAAACTCTTCACCTATAGACTTAGCCAAATGTGATAACACACATAGGCATATAACCCCCACACATATAAGCACTGAGAAAACTGTAACACTTTGAGTTGGTCTGGTGAAGCAATCTCCAACCTTCTCCCTGTATCTGGTTACAGCAATAAACTTCCTTTCCTAGTTTATATGCTTCTCATTACTGAGCCACAAGAACACGCAGCCAGACCCGGCTTGGTCTGAGAACAGTACCGCCAGCCCCAACTTGTTCCAGGAAGCAGAGAGGGACTTAGAAAATGTTGAGAAATACTCCAAAGAGTAAGGGTCCCTGAGGGCTTGCCCAGGTCTGAAGGTAAGACTGAGAATCCAGGCCACTCTGGAAGGGGTTAACCTCATTGGGAAGGAGAAGGCTTTCAGAACACCTTGTTCTCACCCTTGTGTAACTTTCAGCACAATGGGAATTGCTAGCCTAATGCCTGTCCCTCCCTCTGAATGGGAGTGCCACTGCCTGGTCATAACCACCCTCTGGTGAGGATTTACTCAGTGTTTATTGAATATATGGGAGGATTCAGGGTGCTTTGCTTTTTACCTGAAATTTTTATGTACTCAAAACTTTTTTCAACATATCACTTTTTCCAAGGCCTTTGCAGCTGTTTTTAGTTTTTTGGTGTTGTTTTTGAGACAGAGTCTCACTCCGTCACCCAGGCTGGAGTGCGGTGGTACAATCGCAGCTCACTGCAGCCTCCTCCTCCCAGGTTCAAGCAATTCTCCTGCCTCAGCCTCCTGAGTAGCTGGGATTATAGGTGCACACCACCACACCCGGCTAATTTCGTATTTTTAGTAGAGACGGAATTTCGCCACATTGGCCAGGCTGGACTCGAACTCCTAACCTCAGGTGATCCCAAAGTGCTGAAATTACAGGTGTAAGCCACCTTGCCCAGCCCACTATAACTGTTTTTAAGAGAAAAGAAAAAACATTAAAATCATTCTGGGTTTTTTAAGAAAATGCATAGGGATTTGTTTTTAGCAGTTTAGCAGTATAGGTATGCAGACTGCCCTGACCACCCTCTGAATACCAGAAAGGATGAATAAAAGGTTTTATTCAATGTTATTAAATACATCAATGAGCTAACAAGAAAGTTTGTGCAAGTGGGAACCTATGGTAAGCAAAACACCATAGCTGGTATTCAACCAGTCTTTATTTTTTATTTTACTTTATTTTTTTGAGACGGAGTTTCGCTGTTGTTATCCAGACTGGAGTGCAATGGCACGATCTTGGCTCACCGCAACCTCCGCCTTCTGGGTTCAAGCAATTCTCCTGCCTCAGCCTCCTGAGTAGCTGGGACTACAGGCACGCACCACCATGCCCAGCTAATTTTTCTATTTTTAGTAGAGACGGGATTTTACCTTGTTGACCAGGATGGTCTCGATCTCTTGACCTCGTGATTCACCCGCCTCGGCCTCCCAAAGTGCTGGGATTATAGGCATGAGCCACCACGCCCGGCCTCAACCAGTCTTTAAATAAAACAAATAGAACAAATAGTAACTGAAAAAAGAAAATAACAGACATATAAAACTCAGTGGAGTGGATCAACAAAAAGTGGTATACCCTGGCCAGGTGCGGTGGCTCAAGCCTGTAATCCCAGCACTTTGGGAGGCCAAGGCGGGTGGATCAAAAGGTCAAGAGATCGAGACCATCCTGGTCAACATGGTGAAACCCCATTTCTACTAAAAATACAAAAAATTAGCTGGGCATGGTGGCACGTGCCTGTAATCCCAGCTGCTCAGGAGGCTGAGGCAGGAGAATTGCCTGAACCCAGGAGGCGGAGGTTGCAGTGAGCCGAGATCGTGCCATTGCACTCCAGCCTGGGTAACAAGAGCGAAACTCCGTCTCAAAAAAAAAAAAAAAAAGTAGTATACCCATACAATAGGATACTATTCAGCCATAAAAAGGAATGAAGTACTGATCCACGCTACAGTGTGAAGGAACCTTGAAGATACTGTGCTCAGTGAAAGAAGCCAGACACAAAAGATCACATGCTGCATGATCCCATCTCTATGAAATGGAATAGGTAGTTATACAGACAGAAAGTAGATTTGGTTTCCAGGGCCTCAGAGAAGTGGGGAACAATTGCTTAATGGGTGTGGGGTTTCACTGAAGGGTAAGGAAATGTTCGGGAAACATTTAAGGTGGTTGCACAACATTGTGAATGTACTACCATGTAACTGTTCACTTTAAAATGGTTGGTTTTATGTCATGTGAATTTCCCTTCAACAATGACAAAAAATAGAAACAAAGAAAAAAAGGACGAAAAAGCCTCCAAATTTTTTTTTTTGAGATGAAGTCTCACTCTTGTCCCCCAGGCTGGAGTGCAATGGTGCGATCTCGGCTCACTGCAACCTACGCCTCCTGGGTTCAAGCAATTCTCCTGCCCGAGTATCTGGGATTACAGGCACCCACCACCACACCTGGCTAATTTTTGTGTTTTTAGTAGAGATGGGTTTTCACTATGTTGGCCGGGCTGGTCTCAAACTCCTGACCTTAGGTAATCTATCCGCCTCGGCCTCCCAGAGTGCTGAGATTACAGGTGTGAGCCACCACACCCAGCCAATATTTTTAAAAAGAAAAGAAAGAAAGAAGGAAAGCCTATCAGTACAATCCACCATGTTAATAAAGAAAAATGATGTGAGAAACCAAAAAATAAATTACACTGATACTTTTAAATCCATTCAATAGGAAAAGATGGCAACTTCCTGTTTTTGTTTTTGTTTTTTTTTTTGAGACGGAGTTTCGCTTTTGTTACCCAGGCTGGAGTGCAGTGGCGCAATCTCGGCTCACCACAACCTCCAGCTCCTGGGTTCAGGCAATTCTCCTGCCTCAGCCTCCTGAGTAGCTGGGACTACAGGCACACAACCACCATGCCCAGCTAATTTTGTATTTTTAGTAGAGATGGGGTTTCACCATGTTGACCAGGATGGTCTTGATCTCTTGACCTCCTGATCCACCCACCTGGCCTCCCAAAGTGCTGGGATTATAGGCGTGAGCCACCGCATCTGGCCAAGATGGCAACTTCCTTAATCAGATAAAGGTATCTGCAAAAACTGATAGTCAACGTTATTGTTATAAGTGAAAAACTGGAAAATTTCTCATGAGATTAAGAATGATAATACTCTGAGGTGGGAGGATCTTTTGAGCCCAAGAATTCAAGACTAGCCTGGGCAATGTAGTGAGACCCCGTCTGTTAAAGAGAGAGAGAGAATGATGGATACTCTCACCACTTCTTTTCAGCATTACCCAGCCTGTGTAGTCAAGCAGGAAAAGGAAGTAAAAACTACATGGATTGGAAATGAGGATATAAAACTGCCATAATTCACAGATGATTTGATTGAAAATATAGGAAATCTAAATCTATAGAGAACGTATGGGAATTCATAATTCGGAAAAGTTGCTACATACAAAAACAGAAAGTAAACATTTTAAGGTAAATCTCTACTAAATTTCTATGCTGTCGTAACAAATGATCACAAACGTCGTGGCTTCAAGCAATGGAAGTATATTATCTTACAGTTCTGCAGCTCGGAAGTCCTAGATAGGTCTCACAGAGCCCAAATCAAGATGTCAGCAGGGCTGCATTCTTTTCTGGAGGCTCTAGGAGAGAATGTTCTCTGCCCGTGGCTTGGCAGAATTTGGTTCCCTGTGATTGCAGGATTGTTTTCTTGCTCTCTGTGAACTGAAGGCTGTTCCCAGCTTCTAGAGGCCACTGCATTCCTTGGCTTGCGGCTCCTTCTTCCAGCTTCACAGCCTGCAAGGCCATCAAATATTTCTCAGGTGGCACATCCTAGGCCCATTCTTCTGCCTGTCTTTCACTTTTTTTTTTTGAGATGGAGTTTCGCTCTTGTTACCCAGGCTGGAGTGCAATGGCGCGATCTCGGCTCACCGCAACCTCCGCCTCCTGGGTTCAGGCAATTCTCCTGCCTCAGCCTCCTGAGTAGCTGGGATTACAGGCATGCACCACCTTGTCCAGCTAATTTTTTTTTTTTTTATTTTTAATAGAGATGGGGTTTCACCATGTTGACCAGGATGGTCTCTATCTCTTGACCTCGTGATCCACTCGCCTTGGCCTCCCAAAGTGCTGGGATTACAGGCGTGAGCCACCACTCCTGGCCTGTCTTTCACTTTTAAGAGCTCATGGAAATAGATTGGGCCCACCTGGATAACCCAGGCTAGTCTCCCTATCTTAATCGCTCTGATTAGCAACTTTCATTCCATCTACAACCCAAATTTCCTTTTGTGGTGCAATGTAACATATTCACAGATTCTGGGCAATAGGAAATGCACATCTTTGGGGACCATTCTTGTGCATCCCACAGTCACCATTTATAATAACCCAAAAGGCCATCCAATTCTAAGCAATGCCACTGGGCTCGGTGGCTCACACCTGTAATCCCAGCACTTTGATAGGCCAAGGCAGGTGGATCACCTGAGGTCAGGAGTTTGAGACCAGCTGGCCAACGTGGTGAAACCCCATCTCTACCAAAGAAATACAAAAATTAGCTGGGCGTGGTGGCACACGCCTGTAATCCCAGCTGCTCAGGAGGCTGAGGCAGGAGAATTGCTCAAACCCAGGAGGTAGAGGTTTCATTATACTGCCCAGGCTGGTCTGGAACTCCTGGCCTCAAGTGATCCACCTGCCTCCGCCTCCCAAAGTACTGGGATTACAGGCGTGAGTTACCACGCCCAGCCTCTTTTGCTTATTTTTTACTTTAGATTCACTCTTAAATTCTTTTGTGCAGTGAAATCAAGAATCTAAACTGGCCCACCAACAACAGAAATACCATATAAAGAGAGAGCAAAGCAAATAATGATAAAAGTGTCAATCCATCAAGAAGATATAACTGTTATAAATATACACACATACACACGCACCTAACAACAAAACCCCTCAAAAAATGAAACAAAACCCGATAAAACTGAAAAGAGAAAATAGATGTACGATAATATTTGGAGACTTTGGCACCCCATTTTCTTTTTTATCACTTTTCTTTCTTTTTCTTTTTTTAAAAGACAGGGTCTCGCTCTTGTCACCGAGGCTGGAGTGCAATGATGTGATCTCGGCTCACTGCAACCTCTGCCTCCTGGGTTCAAGCAATTCTCCTGCCTCAGCCTCCTGAGTAGCTGGAATCACAGGTGTGCACCACCACGCCTATCTAATTTTTGCATTTTTGGTAGAGACAGGGTTTCACCATGTTGTCCAGGCTGGTCTTGAGCTCCTGACCTCAAGTGATCCACTCACCTTGGCCTCCTAAAGTGCTGGGATCACAGGTGTGAGCCACTGTGCCTGGCCCTAACACCCTATTTTCTTTCTTTTTTTTTATTTTTGGGATGTTATTTTGCTCTTGTTGCTGAGGCTGGAGTGCAATGGCATGGTCTTGGCTCACTGCAACCTCCGCCTCCTGGATTCAAGGGATTCTCCTGCCTCAGCCTCCCAAGTAGCTGGGACTACAGATACCCACCACCATGCATGGCCAATTTTTGTATTTTTAGTAGAGATGGGTTTTCACTATGTTGACCAGGCTGGTCTTGAGCTCCTGACCTCAGGTGATCCACCCACCTTGGCCTCCCAGTGCTGGAATTACAGGCATAAGCCACTGCACCCAAACTCAGTCTTAAACTTACTACAAAGCTACAGCAATCAAAACAGTGGAAGGCTGGGCATGGTGGCTTACGCCTGTAATCCTAGCACTTTGGGGGGCCGAGGTGGGTGGATCACCTGAGGTCAGGAGTTCAAGACCAGCCTGGCCATCATGGTGAAACCCCATCTTTAATAAAAAAAAAATTTTTTTAAATATGAATGTTCATAGGCATTACTCATAAGAGCCAAAATGGAAACACTCCTTTTGAATGGTGAGTGGATAAATTGTGTTAAAATTACAATGTAATAGGCTGGGCATGGTGGCTCACGCCTGTAATCCCAGCACTTTGGGAAGCAGAGGAGCTCAAGATCATCTGGGCCAACACGATGAAAACCACTTTGGGAAGCAGAGGAGCTCAAGATCATCTGGGCCAACACGATGAAAACCCATCTCTACTAAAAATACAAAATTACCTGGGCGTGGTGGCCCATGCCTGTAATCCCAGCTATTTGGGAGGCTGAGGCAGGAGAATCCCTTGAACCCGGGAGGTGGAGGTTGCAGTGAGCTGAGATCGCGCCATTGCTCTCTAGACTGGGCGACAAGAGCAAAACTCCATCTCAAAAAAAAAACATAACCCAGCAAACGAACAACAACAAACTAGACAAGTGTTTTTAAGCTTGCGCGATAGAAAGCACAGATTGCACCAAGGAAAACATACCTGTTGAGAACTTTATTCACCTCAGTTCTCTACGTGGGTACAATTTCCCAAACATGCCACAGAGAAGTGGAGTCCAAATGGAGACCAATGGGCTCACTGAGCCAAGGGAGCAGAAATTAAAATCCATAGCTACTGAAATTTGGGGGGCAGGATATCAGAGAGGGGAACCCCCAACTTCTGGTGGAGGGATGTTTCTAAGGGCCCTTGGTCAAAAGAGTGTTTGTCTTCAGAGCCCCCTGCAATTCCATGTTAATTGGAGGACTGGATTTCTTTCTTTTTTTTTTTTTTGAGACAGGGTCTCAATCTGTTTCCCAGGCTGGAGTGCGGTGGTGCCACCTCGGCTCACTGCAACCTCTGCCTCCCAAATCAAGCGATTCTCATGCCTCAGCCTCCCAAGCAGCTGGGATTACAGATGCCCATCACCACGCCTTGCTAATTTTTGTATTTTTAGTAGAGATGGGGGTTCACCATATTGGCAAGGCTGGTATTTCAGGCATGACCCACCGTGCCTGGCCATATTTATGGCTTCATCAGCTTTAGAAATTTGTAATTTGTGGCCGGGTGCGGTGGCTCACGCCTATAATTCCAGCACTTTGGGAGGCCTAGGTGGGTGGATCACGAGGTCAAGAGATGGAGACCATCCTGGTCGACATGGTGAAGCCCCGTCTCTACTAAAAATACAAAAATTAGCTGGGCATGGTGGTGTGCGCCTATAGTCCCAGCTACTCAGGAGGCTGAGGCAGGAGAATTGCTTGAACCCAGGAGGCGGAGGTTGCGGTGAGCTGAGATCGTGCCATTGCACTCCAGCCTGGGTAACAAGAGGGAAACGCCGTCTCAAAAAAAAAAAAAAAGTTTGTAGTTTGTACTTATTTATTCATTCCAAATAAGTATTAATTTTCATTTCTAATTTTGTATTTACAAATTATATTGCAGTGCTTCTGTTTAACATTCTACACCTCATGTAAGTTTTGGGCTCAACAATCCCTGAATGCATCTTGGATTAAGGAGTCTCGGGACATAATGTTGAATGTAAAAAACAATTTGCAGCAAAATGCATCCTCGATAATCCCATACACAGAGTTAAAAACCATGTAGTTTATTAATATATTGTTTACAGACAAAAACAAATGCGGGAAGATGACAAGGCCACAGAGGGCTTCAGAAACAGGAGGAAATTATGACTTCTGTGGGCTCTGGGCACATTTTACCTTCATGGCACTTTTCTCCATTATTAAAAAAATGGTAATTATATTTTATGACTGTGTTGGTACAAAGACTGTGTTGGTATATTAGTGTTACATGGTAAAACAATTCAAGTATGTTCAAAATATTTGACGGGCTAGAGAAGAACTGGAAAAAATGAAAATAACGGTAAACACGCTCTGCTTCCTGGACCGTTAAATTTGCATAACGGTCACCACGCCCTTCCAACAAGCCACGCCCCCTTCCTAGAATATTCCTTCGCCTGGGCCGCTTCGGAAAGAGTTCTCCGGTTTGCACCTCATCCTCGAGCCAGGGTTCTCCTCGGTAAGACTGTGTCTGACCCTCTTTTCCCAATAGGGCCCATCTCGGCCTCCTTTCTTTATCTTCTGAGTCACTACTGGTAATGTTTTATTTCCCTGTCTTCTTTATTAACTGTAAGATGGTGACGCTGGCTCATCTGGGTCAGCAGTAGGGGTTAAAAAAGCGGGTAGGGGCTGAGCGTGGTCGTCTGTAATCCCAATACTTTGGGAGTCCCAGGCGGCGGATCACTTGAGGTCAGGAGTTCCCAAACAGCCTGGCCAACATGGTGAAACCCCGTCTCTACTAAAAGTAACAAAAATTAGCCGCGCGTGGTGGCGCGCGCCTGTAATCCCGGCTACTCAGGAGGCTGAGGCAGGAGAATTGCTTGAACCCGGGAGGCGGAGATTGCAGTGAGCCGAGATCGTGCCACTGCACTCCAGCCTGGGCGACTGAGCAAGACTCCATCTCAAAAAAAAAAAAAAAAATATATATATATATATATATATAAATATATATATATAAGTTGGGGGGTGGGGCGGGCGCGGTGGCTCACGCCTGTAATCCCAGCACTTTGGGAGGCCGAGGTGGGTGGATCACGAGGTCAAGAGATCGAGACCATCCTGGTCAACATGGTGAAACCCGGTCTCTACTAAAAATACAAAAAAATTAGCTGGGCATGGTGGCGCATGCCTGTAATCCCAGCTACTCAGGAGGCTGAGGCAGGAGAATTGCCTGAACCCAGGAGGCGGAGGTTGCGGTGAGCCGAGATCGCGCCATTGCACTCCAGGCTGGGTAACAAGAGCGAAACTCCGTCTCCAAAAAAAAAAGGGGGGGGGGTAGGCTTTCCAGTGGATTTTACGATTTAAAAAATTTATAGACTTTTCTGAGACAAGGTCTTACGTTGTTCCCCAGCCTGGAGTGCAGAGGCACAGTCACGGCTCACTGCTGCCTCGACCTCCAGGGCTCAGTGGATCCTCCTGCCTCAGCCTCCCAAGAAGCTAGGCTCGCAGGTGGCTAATTTTTTTTTGGTAGACAACTGTGTCTCGCTATGTTTCCCAGGGTTCAAGCGAGCCTCCCGCCTGGGCCTCCCAAAGCGCTGGGATTAGAGGCGGGAACCGTCGCGAGATTTACTCTGCTGTATTGCGCATCGCGCCTTCTTCGCAAGACCTGTCGTCTCCCTTTCTGTCATATGTAAAGATATATTCCTCCGAAACTACGCGTTTCCATAATTTACATGACATCTTAGGTCTTTAAAGGGAATCTAAAGAGAAAGATTTACTTCATCATCGTTGTACATCTGGTGAAGTACCTGAGGCTTTGAAAAAAGAAGAAAAAAGACGGAACGGAAATGGCCAGCGGGCAGCGGCAGACCCCACCCCCAGCGAGGCTCTTCCCGGAGCTGCCCCGCCCGCAGGAAGCCCGGGGCGGGGCCGAGGTCAAGGCTCCGCGGCAAACTCGCCCCTTCCCAGCTGACGGGCACTGGGGATTGGTCGGGCCCCAGCTGCCCGGACGTGACGCCAGCTCCCGGCGTGGGCGGTGCACCGCTCCGCTCTTCCCGCGCCCCGCCCCCTGAAGCACCAAAACCTGAAAGCGGCGGCCGGGCGGGGCTTGCGGACGGCGGACAGCGGACGCCGGGCGCGGGGGGCGGGGCCTACCTTGCGGCGAAAGCGGGTTGGTGGCTGTGGCCGCGGGCCTACACTTTCGCCAGTGGTCGAGAGCGGGGCACAGGCATGGAGGTGGGCCACCGGCTGACGCCAGGCAGAGCGCGGTGAGGGGAGCGTCGTGAGGGCCCGCAGGTCGGGCGGGCGTGAGGGCAGGCGCGCGGCTTGTGCGCACAGGGTCGCATCGGGGAACCATCGCAGGGCTTGGGGCCCGGTGGACGGATAGGTGGGAGTCGGCGCTGCCTCGGCCGCTTCCCTCAGTGCGGGGGCGGGAACACCCGTAGACGGCTGGTGGCGGCCCTGTTGCCTTCCTGCGCGCTGGACCCGGTCGCTGATACTCCCTGTTCTTCCATTGTCTACACTGCAGTCTCGCGTGAGCTGTTTTTTGGTGTGGACACTGCGTAGTTTCCTTGGGGAAGAGCGGGATGTCTCGGGGTGGGAAGTGTCGGACCCCTCCACTCCCTCGCCTACCTGCCGCCCGGCGCCCCTCCCTTTGGATTGTTGGGTTTTTTTTCTTTTTCTTTTTTTTTTTTTTGGAGACAGGGTCTTTCTCTTGTCACCCAGACTGAAGTGCAATGGCCCAATCACGGCTCACTGCAACCTCGACCTCCTGGGCTCACGAGATCCTCCCGCCTCATCCCCCGCCCCCTCCCGAGTAGCTTGGGACCACAGGCCGGTGCCACCACTCCCGGCTAAGTTAAAAAAAAAAAAAAAATGTGTTGTCCAGACAGGGCTGGGGTCGTTGCCCAGGGTGGGCTCAGTTACTCCAGCGATGATCCGAGCTGCCGCGCTCGGCCGGTCCCTCCGGTTTGGAAGAGTCTGTTTCTTCCACCTGGTGGGGCTGGAGCGTTTGCTGCTGGCAACAGGGCTTTGTCCGTCCTCCCCAGGTTGCGGGGTACATAGATGTGCCCTCAAAATTTGCACGACCCTAGTGAAACGGGGTTGACTGCCTGGAGGGAAAAGAGCCCCACAAGGAGAAGGCCGAGTTTGGTATTTGATAAGTGATACAGGCTGAGTATCCTAGGACTGATGTTACTTGCGCTGGGTACCTTGGAGGGAATTTTAGCTCAGTGCCTAGCTATCCCTGTGAGTCGGGACAGCCCCCGGTGGAACTGGGAGTCAGAATTGCAGTTCTGCTGTTCATTTGTTGCCCGAAAGTCCACAGACAAGTTCTCTAACCTGTCAGATTTTCTTCATCAGCTGGCAGTATTGGTTGTAGGATTCATGTCAGCCTCAGATAAGAGTATAAAAGCCACTTACCAATTTTTCTTGTTTTTTTAATTACAGAAATGTTCTTTTGGGGCCGGAGTCTGGGTATCTATGAATGCATATCCGTGTTTGTTCACAACTAAGCCCAGCTGAGACGATCACTTTTCTGTAGGCCATTTGCCCAGGTAATTTTTTTTTAACAGGAGTTCAGACCACCAAGGTAAGTGCAATGATGGAAACATGTGCAGAGTCTTGAAAAATAGAGAAGAAGGTCATCAGAGACAGACTGGAAGAGAGGACGGGTGGACAGGCCCCTCCAGATGTGGTGACACTCAGGGAGGGCTTGCACACTGGTTGTTCTCAAATCCAGCTTTCTCTTGGAATCTTGGTGGAGTTCTTTAAAAGGGAAACAATTTTATCTATAGGATCTTTTCTGCTTTTTTAAGTCCTGAGGGAAGTCTGATGTGCATTCACAGTTAAGAACCAGGCAGAGGTGTGAGGGTGGGTTTTCAAGGCTGATGGATGAGCTTCCATAAAGGCAGGGAAGACCAGTCACCATGAATGGTTTTAGGAAGAGCAAGTGAAGGGAGGTAAGTGTGGAAGGAAAGAAATGATGTGGAAGATGGATCATTGAGGGCCTTGTGTATGTTGAGCTCAGCAGTTTGAATTTTTTTTTTTTTAATTGAGATGGTGTTTCGCTCTTGTTACCCAGACTGGAGTGCAATGGCATGATCTCAGCTCACCGCAACCTCTGCCTCCTGGGTTCAGGCAATTCTCCTGCCTCAGCCTCCTGAGTAGCTGGGATTACAGGCACGCGCCACCATGCCCAGCTAATTTTTTGTATTTTTAGTAGAGACAGGGTTTCACTATGTTGACCAGGATGGTCTCAATCTCTTGACCTCGTGATCCACCTGCCTCGGCCTCCCAAAGTGCTGGGATTACAGGCTTGAGCCACCGCCTCCGGCCTGCAATTTGAATTTTATCCAAACACTGGAGAAGTTACTTGTGCTTTCAAAGTCCAGTTTGGGCTTTGGGCTCTTGACAGCATTTTGGAGGAAGAATTGGTGGCAGTCAACCAAGAGGCAGAGAGATCATTCAGGCTTCTTCAGTAATCCAGGCAAATAATGAAAATGTATTGAATTAAGGCAGTGGTTGTTGCACTGAGATGAAAGTAGAGATGTAATTAAGGGGTAGGCTCTAGAGCTCAGAGACTGTGGCTGAGGTAGAAGGAGTGTGTAGGATAATTCCTAAGTTACTGGTTTGAAAATTGCATGGACAGTAATGCCATCAGCAAGGGAATATAGAACAGATAACAGACTAAGGGAAGGACTTTGTTGGGTTCTGGTCATGTTTACTTCGAGGTACCTGTCAGATGTGAGCAGAGATACTCTGTAAGCAGTTGGATGTTGAATATATCTGTCTGGAATTCTAGGCTATGCTGTCATTTATTGAGTAGGTGGAACATGTGCATCATTGCGTTAAGTTTGTATTTTTGTTTTTTTTTTTAAGACAGAGTCTCATTGTCAGCAAGGCTGGAGTGCAGTGGCTCCATCTCAGCTCACTGCAACCTCCCGACTCCTGGGTTCAAGCCTCCCAAGTAGTTGGGAGTACAGGAGTGCACCACCATACCCAACTAATTTTTGTATTTTTAGCAGAGACGGGGTTTCACCATGTTGGCCAGGATGGTCTTGATCTGTTGACCTCATGATCCTCCCGCCTTGGTCTTGCAAAATGCTGAGATTACAGGTGTAAGGCACTGCACCCTGCTTGCATTAAGGTTTTTTTTTTTTTTTTTGAGACAAAGTTTCGCTCTTGTTACCCAGGCTGGAGTGCAATGGCTCAATCTTGGCTCACCACAACTTCCGCCTCCTGGGTTCAAGCAATTCTCCTGCCTCAACCTCCCGAGTAGCTGGGACTACAGGCGTGCGCCACCATGCCCAGCTAATTTTTGTATTTTTAGTAGAGACAGTGTTTCACCTTGTTGACCAGGATGGTCTCCATCTCTTGACCTTGTGATCCACCTGCCTCGGCCTCCCAAAGTGCTGGGATTACAGGCATGAGCCACCACGCCCAGCCGCATTAAGTTTTACAATACATTCTCAGTCTTTGGGCAGCTTCAATATAGGCAGTAGTTGCAGCAGTGGTTTGAAGTAGGTCACCCAGAAAGGGAGTACTGAGTGGTTAGAATTCTCAGGACAAGCCTTTGAAAACTTTAGTATTTATATGAGTAACAAAGGCAGGGTTGTAATTATGAAGGAGACTGAGTAGAAGAAGTGTCAAAAAATGGTGTAGCTAAAGAAAGCATGGGCAGCATTTTCATATGCTTCAGCAGAGTCAAGTTGAGAACCTGTTGGATTGGTAATGTAGAGATTATTAGGGACTTAACGTTCTCTAGAGTGTAAGGATAGAAGTCAGAGTGCAAAGGAGCTGAAGAAGTGGGAGCTAGTGAATCTAAACTTCCAGATGTTTAGCTGAGAAATATAGAAGGAGTTTTTTTTTTTAGGTTTATTTATTTACAGAAGGAGTTTCACTCTGTCTCCCATGCTGGAGTGCAGTGGCACGATCTTGGCTCACTGCAACCTCCACCTCCCGGGTTCAAGCGATTCTCCTGCCTCAGCCTCCCGAAAGCTGGGATTACAGGCACCCACCATCACGCCCAAATCATTTTTGTATTTTTAGTAGAGATGGGGTTTCACCATGTTGGCTAGGCTGCTCTTGAACTCCTGACCTCAGATGATCCACCAGGCTCGACTTCCCAAAGTGCTGGGATTATAGGTGTGAGCCACTGCACCCTGCCAGAAGAAAGAGATTGTTATCTGAAGTTTCTGGCTAGCTAATATTGAGAAATGATAGCCTAAGGATAAGTCTAGAAAATTACAGTTATACCTACAGTGAAGCATCCTATATTTTTGGTTTTGACAAATTAGCTCTCTTTTTGGTCAGTGCTCTTAGAGTTGCTTTTGTTTGAGTTTATTTTGATTTTGCAACTTGAGTATTGTCTGGACACACCCATTTCTTGTTCAGTAATGATTCCAAGTGGTTACAGGCTGATGAAACTGACAACATAGACCTCAAGAAGAACTGAGTTGTACAGAAGCTTAACAGGATTCACAGTCATTTAGAAGCAATAATTTTCCCCCTAAAAGACAAAATATTCCCTATTGGGATTTCCTGGACTTAGCCATTAGGGCAATGATGATTTTAAATTTGGAGAGTAAACCACACACATGTGGCCTTTTGAAGAAGAACCACGGAGCATAATGTTCTGTTGTTGATGTGCTCCGCAGCAGTATTTTCTGTATCTTCTAGGGTCTATGACACCTATTTGGCAGTAACTCCCATATACTTTGAGAAAATTTAGCCTTGCTCTTTGGGATGTGGAAATAAGCTAGCTCTCTGAGTGAAATAAAAAGCAAATTCTGTGATTTTCTTAGTAGAAGGTTTCTTTTGTTGTCTCCTTTGTTAGTAATTAAAGTACATGACATTTAGATCTTCAAGTAAGCTAAGTGGGAAGAAAATATGCAACGTTTTATTTGCGTGGTAGTCCCACTTAAGTGGGACTTAAATTGAAAAAAACTGCAGTCTGTCAGCTGCTGAAATCATCCTTAAACCGGTGTTTGAGAAATCTATGAAGTTTCACTTTGTTCTTATGTCTTCTAAGTTGTGTTTGAGAAATCTATGAAGTTTCACTTTCTGTGTCTTCTAAGTTCGCTTTCCTTATTGAACTAGGTCAATGGAAAAAATAACTTCTGCAAACTTAATTTCCTAGTAGTGTGATGTGGGCCTTTTAGGTATAAGTAATTCTTCTTTTGAAGAAAATAATTTTAAATTCTGCAGAAATATATTGAAGACCTTATCCCTTGTTACTTGGCATTTCCTAGTCTGCAGTGCCCTTGTACTAGGTAGGCATTAATAATACATAATTGAATTGGAGTTAGTGTCAGGAAAGGGCAGGACTCTGCAGCTATAACTACATACTCTCTTTTTTTTTTTTAAAAAAAAAACTCCCTTCGATGAGAACTGAATAACTCATATTATCCTGTTCCTCTGCTTTCAGGAGGCTCCTAATGTAGAACTTAATGAAATTAAATTCCTTCTAAATAAGTTTTCTCTTTTTTTTTGAAATCTCATTTTTAAATGTCCTTTTGTTTATGTAGTTTAATGTTGAAAGTTACCCTAAATTCTTTTTAGAACCATGAAGAAAGTATACCTCTTCAAAAGCAAAAGTAAAAGTAATATTGGCCAGGTGCCATGGCTCATGCCTGTAAATCCCAGCACTTTGGGGAGGCAGAGGTGGGTGGATCACCTGAGATCGGGAGTTCAGCCTGACCAACATGGTGAAACCCTGTCTCTATTTTTTAAGAAAAAAAATTTTTTTTTAAATAGAAAAGTAATATTAAATAAATTTAAAAAATCAATTCATATGACTAACATTTGATATGCTTATGCATTTCTGAATAATTATTTGTGAGTATAAGAAGAAACTTAAGTTTTTTTTTTTTTTTTTTTTTTGAGACGGAGTTTGAAACAGAGTTTCGCTCTTGTTACCCAGGCTGGAGTGCAATGGCGCGATCTCGGCTCACCGCAACCTCCGCCTCCTGGGTTCAGGCAATTCTCCTGCCTCAGCCTCCTGAGTAGCTGGGATTACAGGCATACGCCACCGTGCCCAGCTAATTTTTTGTATCTTTAGTAGAGACGGGGTTTCACCATTTTGACCAGGATGGTCTCGATCTGCCGACCTCGTGATCCACCCGCCTCGGTCTCCCAAAGTGCTGGGATTACAGGCTTGAGCCACTGCGCCTGGCCGCCCAGCTAATTTTTGTATTTTTTTTTAGTAGAGATGGAGTTTTGCCATGTTGGTCAGGCTGCTCTTGAACTGCTGATCTAAAGCTATCTGCCCACCTCAGCCTCCCAAAGTGCTGGGATTACAGGCATGAGCCACTGTGCCCAAGCCTACTTAGGTTTCTTAACCTTCTTCTAACCTTCTTTCTCCTTGAATGGAGACTTTTTAAACATTTTAAAAAATTGTCCCTCCTGTGAATTTTAGTACCACCAATGTATTGTGTAT
This sequence comes from Callithrix jacchus, assembly GCF_049354715.1. Classification (NCBI taxonomy): domain Eukaryota; kingdom Metazoa; phylum Chordata; class Mammalia; order Primates; family Cebidae; genus Callithrix; species Callithrix jacchus. Next base: position 180,933,783 of record NC_133502.1, on the reverse strand, counting down.
CTCTTTATATACTATATGTACATCTGAGCTTTATACCTAAAAAGAGCAGGACTCTTTTTTTTTTTTTTTAAGACAGTCTTGCTCTGTTGCTCAGGCTGGAGTGCAATGGCACAATCTCAGCTCTTCGTAACCTCTGCCTCCTGTGTTCACGCGATTCTCCTGCCTCAGCCTCCCAAGTAGCTGGGATTACAGGTGCACACCACCACACTCAGCTAATTTTTTGTATTTTTAGTAGAGACAGGGTTTCACTATGTTGGCCAGGCTGGTCTCGACCTTCTGACCTCGTGATCTGCCCGCCTTGCCCTCCCAGAGTGCTGGGATTACAGGCATGAGCCTCCACGCCCAGCCTGGAATGCTTTTATCAGGAAGATTTGTTTCGCTTGTTTGTTCAGTAATTTATTTATGTCAGTATGGCTTCATGTATATTTTATACCTTGGGTAATAATCCCATATTATTTATTTTGTTCACATGTTTTAGCTTTAGCCACGGAAACTATTACAGTTTGACTTTCTGGTATTACAGGTTCCTCCAGGTCTACTTGCATTTTTCCTGACCCAGCTGATTGATTATATTATCAGTGCAGACATTTGCTTTTTATTTAGCCAATACACTGTTTACTAACTGAGCTTTCTGTTAGCTTTCATATGCATTTAGTTATAGAGATAAAAATACAGGGTCTTAGCTTATTTTTATTATACCTCATTAGAATTGGAGACCTTTTGGGATTCTGGCTTATACCCTGTTTGCTGATCTTCTCAGTTTCATGCTGTCTCTATTTCTTATACATAAGATAAAGCTGCCTTATGTAACTTTTCTTGTTTTTGAAACTGCCTCACTCTGTCACCCAGACTGGAGTGCAGTGGTGCGATACCACCTCCCTGCAACCTCTGCATCCCGGGCTCAAGCGATTCTCCTGCCGCAGCCTGGACTGACCTCGGTCTATGGATGTGCACCACTGCATCTGGCTTATTTTTTGTATTTTTGGTAGAGACAGGGTTTTGCCGTGTTGGTCAAGCTGGTCTCGAACTCCTGACCTCAGGTGATCTGCCTACCTCGGCTTCCCAAAGTACTGGGATTACAGGCACCACACCTGGCTATACTTGCCTTGTATATCTTCATTCAAATTTTTGACAAATTCAGTTCTTGGGATTTTCTTCCTGCTACTGTCTTGTTACTTTGCTCTCTGAAATTGCTAGGATTTGGAAGGTTATTTCATTTTAACCCTTTCACTTTTGAATTTGTAGAGGCTCTGATGTTGTCATAAAAACAAAAAGTTGAAGAAGGTAAAAAAACTATTAATCTAAAAAGTATTAATCTTAGTAGTGCAATAGGTTGTTAGCATTTGTAACTGTCAGAGTTATAGTGCATTGAGGAGCAGTGAGTTATGGGCAGCAGTTCATGCATATATGCAAGTTCATGTGCCCATGCTTTCAAAACAAGAGAAAACCCCTCTCTCTGTGTCACCTGAGTAATGAGATTCAGGCAATATGATTAAATATTTTTTATTTGAACATAAAGTTTGAGGATGGCCAGCTGGGATGATCTAGACTCCAGAAGATAGGGTCAGTAAATACTCTGAAGTGGAAAGGTTTTCAGGGTCATTTATATAGGCAAGGTCTGAGGAAGCTTAACAGGATTTTAATGTTTTCTACACAAGGCTAGTTTCTAGTTACAGCAATTTAATGGGTTATAGGCAGTGTTCCTTTTGGGAAGGGTCTATTTAACCTTTCACCTTAAGGATGTAGTAGTCCAGGGGTCTTTTATCTCTTTGTTAATGGGTCTCTTATCCCAGTCAAGAGATCTTTTATTGCATGTGACATCTAGTTGGAGCTGGGAACAAGAAAGTAACGAAGTTAACCTATAACAGGAGGGCAGGCTGCATTACTTGATCTCCAAAGTCAACCTTCTGTAGGGCCTAATTTTTAGAAGCCCTCAGTAGACAGCTGTCCATTTGATTTCACATCTGTATGAGTTTTTGTTATTGGCACAAGTTAATATTTATGGATTTTTGTTTCCAGAGATTTCTGGAATGTGGCTATTGGGAATGTGAAAGTTTTCCTGAGCTTTTGAGTTTGCCTCCAGTATATTACTGGAACACTCCAAAATCTATACTTTGAAAATATTGATAAGTCTGAGTTTGTATATTTTCTATCAGTACTATGTAGTTTTGAGCCTTCTCTGTAGCACAACTTTATACTGCCAGATGATACTTATTCCTAATACAATGCTTTGACTTCTCTGTGTTTTTCTTTTTCTTTTTTGAGACAGAGTTTCACTCTGTCACCCAGGCTGGAGTGCAGTGGCGTGGCTTGGCTCACTGCAACCTCTGCCTCCTGAGTTCAAGCAATTCTCCTGCCTCAGCTTCCTGAGTAGCTGGGATTACAGGTGCCTGCCACCATGCCTAGCTAATTTTTGTATTTTTAGTAGAAATGGGGTTTCACCATGTTGGCCAAGCTGGTCCCAAGCTCCTGACCTCGTGATCCACCTGCCTCGACCTCCCAAAGTGCTGGGATTATAGACGTGAGCCACTGGGCCCAGCCCTCTGTATTTTTCATATGTCAAAAGTAGAAGAATTTTATGAGTTTAGCCAGTTCAGTAATTGATAAGCCAGCCAGCAGAACATTTGGGCTGTAGCGGCACATTTTAAATTGAAGACCAGGTTGACAAGTTGTAGTGTGTCTATTCCTGACACACAGTAGACCTGAAGTTGGTTTTTTTCTTGATGTTTTTTTTTCTGGCTGTAGGTACACAATGAGCACATGTTGTTGGTGTACACCAGGTGGTGGTTCCACCACTGACTTCCTAAAGCACTATGCGTCCAACACTCGATCCAGTGAATTTCAGACAGCCAATGAAGACCTCTGCTACTGCTTAGAGTGTGTGGCTGAATACCACAAAGCAAGAGATGAAGTGCCATACTTGCATGAGGTAATTTATATTAGATGGACAATATTTTTCAGAGCTTGATAGCTAGAACAGAAGAAGTTTGGACACTGTTGGGAAGTATTCAGAAAAATGATGATATAATTTCAACTTTGTGGGGTTTTTTTGTTTTTATTTGTTGTTGTTAGAGATGGCGTCTTGCTCTGTCGCTCAGGCTGGAGTACAGTGGTGTGATTATACTTATATCATTTTACACGTTTGAGTATATTCTTAGGACAAATTCCTGAAAGCGGAAGTGCTGTCTCATGATTTTCCATGGGCCACATGGGTTTTCATAGCTTGTTTTGCTATGTTTTGGAGACAAGGTCTTTGCTCTGTTTCCCAGGCTGGAAGTGCAGTGGTGTGATCACGGTTCACTGCAGTCTCAACCTTCTGGACTCAAGCCATCCTCCCACCTCATCCTCCTGAGTAGCTGGGACCATGGGCATGTGCCAGTATTCTCAGCTAACTAAAAAAATTTTTTTTTGTAAAGACACGGTCTTCTGTTTTGCCCAGGCTGGTCCTGAACTCCTGAGTTCAAGTGATCATTGCACCTTGGCCCCCCAGTGTTGGAATTATAGGCATGAGCCACTGTGCCTGGCCAACTTTGAAGGCTAACTCATTGTCTGGTATATAGTAGGTACTGAGTAAATGTTTAGCACTGGTGGAATTGAAACCTGGAACAGAATTTTATGATCTGTCACTTTTAGTCACTTTGGTATAAAATAATTTTATGAAACAGAGTCATTGGGAGGGGATTTGTTTCTTAATTTTTGGTAAGTGCTATAATACATGCATGTATCTGAATGGCTTGGGGTTTTTGTTTCCCCACCACCCCCAACCTGGCCACTACTCAGGTTTTTTTTTAATTGGAAATAATAAATTCTTTTTTTTTTTTTTTTTTTTTTTTTTTTGAGATGGAGTTTCGTTGTTGTTACCCAGACTGGAGTGCAATGGCACGATCTCGGCTCACTGCAACCTCCACCTTCTGGGTTCAAGCAATTCTTCTGCCTCAGCCTCCTGAGTAGCTGGGACTACAGGCACGCACCACCATGCCCAGCTAATTTTTGTATTTTTTTAGTAGAGAACGGGGTTTCACCTTGTTGACCAGGATGGTCTCGATCTCTTGACCTCGTGATCTACCCGCCTTGGCCTCCCAAAGTGCTGGGATTATAGGCGTGAGCCACTGCGCTCGGCCCAAATTCTTTTTTTAATGGGCAAATGGCATAAACCTCTAAGGGGAAGTATATTTTCCAGTCATAATAACCAAAGTGAAAGATATAATTCTAAATATGTGGTTTTGAATATTTGGTTTATTTGATGAAAAACAGAATGTAGGCCATAGAGATATATACAGTATATAGAGGAGAGGATGATTAGTGATGGATTTGTGTTGAGAAACTTGCATTTTATAAAGTTTTCTAATAATGAAGCTGTCCAGCATATTTGTACTATATGCTGGGCTAAGGTACTTAGCTATGGCTGGAATGTAGAAGGGAAGACATAGAAGGGCCTCAGTTTTGCTTTTGAGAGAGAAGCTCCAGCTTCTCTTTTTTTTTTTAAAGTATAGTTGATAGTGATGTTGGGATATGTATAGAAAAATTCTACAAGAGAAGTGTTTAAACATCTCAAATACTATTTTTTTGTTTCCTTTTTTCTCTTAGGGACAGTGTCACTATGTCATCCAGGCTGGAGTACAGTAGCACAGTCATAGCTTACTATAGCCTCAGATTCTTGGGCTCAAGTGACTCTCCTGCCTCAGCCTTCAGAGTAGCTAGGACTATAGGCACGCAACATGCCTAGCTCATATTTTTTTTTTTGGTGATGTCAAGGTCTTGCTTTACTGCCCAAGCTGGTCTCGAACTCCTCACCTAAAACAGTCCTACCTCAGCGTCCCAAAATGCTAGGATTACCCGTAAAGGTGTGAGCCACTGTGCCTGGCCAACATTTCATACTGTGTGTACTCCTTTTTCATAAAAGCGGCCACATTTTAAGTAGGTTTCTTTAAATCTAAAATATAATCTCTAATACTTTACATTTCAGAATTGTACTTAGAAAAAGGCTTTCTAGGTCATCACATTCAGTGTATTTTGTTGATAATAAGACATAACGCACACTGCCCATTTTATTTTCCTCTAGGTTTTATGGGAGTTAGAAACCTTACGTCTCATAAATCACTTTGAAAAATCCATGAAGGCAGAAATTGGAGATGATGATGAATTATATATAGTAGACAACAATGGGGAGATGCCACTGTTTGACATTACTGGACAAGACTTTGAAAATAAGCTTCGAGTTCCTCTTCTTGAAATACTGAAATATCCTTACTTGCTTCTACATGAACGTGTTAGTGAGTATCTTGGTGGTTCCTCAAGTTATATCAGTTATATTATTATAATATTTTAATATTATAAGAATTTAGGCTTATCTGTATTACAAATTTGTTTGCCAAACATATATTTAGGATATATAATTAGGACTTCTTTTTTCCTCAACATTTTTGTTTTTTTTAGTTCAAACACAAAATACCTATTTTTAGGGGCATAGTTCAAACTTACCTTGTTCAGGGGACAACTGAAGATTGTTTTTGTGTTTTTTTAGAGACAGGATCTTGCTCTGTCACCTTGGCTGGAGTGCAGTGGTACAGTCATGGCTTGTTGCAGCCTCTACCTCTTGGGCTCAGGTAATACTGTTGCCTGAGCCTTCTGGGTAGCTGGGACTAAGGTGTGTGCCATTGCGCCCAGCTAATTTTATATTGTATTTTTTGTAGATGAGGTTTCACTATGCTGCACTGCCCAGGCTGGTGTCGAACTCCTGGGCTCAAGCAGTCCTCCCACCTCAGCTTCCCAAATTGTTGGGATTCCAAGCACGAGCCACCATTCCTGGCTCCCAACATTTTATTGTGAAAGTTTTTAAACACAGAAAAAGTAAACTATAGAGTGAACACCATATACCCATCACATAGATTGTACAGTTGTTTTTTGCTGTATTTGCGTTATCATGTATCTGTTCATCTATTCATTCAATTATTGATCATTTTCATTATTGCCAGGCAGGGTGGCTCACGCCTGTAATCCCAGCACTTTGGGAGACTGAGGCAGGCAGATTACCTGAGGTCAGGAGTTGGAGATCAGTCTGGCCAACATAGTGAAACCCATCTCTACTAAAAATACAAAAATTAGCCGGGCATGGTGATGGACACCTGTAATCCCAGCTACTCAGGAGGCTGAGGCATGAGAATCTCTTGAACCTGGGAGACAGAGGTTGCAGCAAGCCAAGATTGTGCCATTGCACTCCAGCCTGAGTGACAGATTGATACTCTGTCTCAAAAAAGTAAAATAATAATTTTTATTATTGTAGTATATCTGTGGCAGAGTTCTCAGGCTTTCCACTGGTGCCATTTTGGATAGTCCTTTGCTGTGTGGGGCTGTGCTGTCTATTGTAGGATGTGTAGCAGCATCCCTGACCTCTGTCTACTAAATGGCAGTAGTGCTCCCTCTCTCCTTTGTGACAACCAAAAATGTGTCCAGACATTAGTGGATATCCCTTTTGGGGGATGGTGAGGTATAAAATCACCCCTGATTGAGAGACGCTAATCTGTAGTAATTTTCACTCATCACCATGGCATGGCTTATTATAGCTGTCTAGATTTTGGCTGTTTACATTTGCGTTTCATAATATGAATCTCTTGAAAGTAAAGGCACTTCCCTAACCTATCAAATCGAACAATATATATTTTTTTAAAGTCTCACTGTGGCCCAGGCTGGAGTGCAGTGGCATGATCTTGGCTCACTGCAACATCCACCTCCTGGATTTAAGAATTCTCCTGCCTCAGCCTCCCAAGTTGCTGAGATTACAGGCACGCACCACCACACCCGCTAATTTTTTTTATTTTTAGTAGACACAGGGTTTCACCATGTTGGCCAGGCTGGTCTCAAGCTCCTGACCTCAAGCGATTCACCCACCTCAGCCTCCTAAAGTGCTGGGATTACAGGCACGCGCCACTGTGCCCAGCTCAAAATAATACTAAAATCTGGTTCATTTTCCTATTTTCCCAATAGTGGCGAATGTGTTTTTGGCTGATTTGTTGAAATTAGAATCTAGTCAGGGACTACACATTGCATTTGGTTGATAGTTCCTACAGCTCTTTTAATTCGAAACAGTATTCTCAGCCTGGGCAGCATAGCAACACCCTCCCTCCCCCATCTCTACAAAAAAATAAAAATTAGCTGGACATAGTGGCATGTGCTTGTATTCCTAGGTACTCAGGAGGCTGAGATGGGAGGAGCACTCGAGCCCAGGAGGTTGAGCCCGTAATGAGTCATGGTCGTACCTCTGTCCTTCATCCTGGGCAACAGTGCAAGACCCTGTCTCTAAAAAACCAAAAAATAGTCTTCAGTTGACCCTTGAACTGTGCAGATCCAGTCATACATGGATCTTTTTTCAACCAAAATTGAATAAAAAATACAGTATTCATGGGTTGCAAAACCTGCTTCTATGGAGGGTTGACTTTTTGTGTATGCTGGTTTCTCAGGGGGGACTACAGGACTCAGCTATGTGTGGATTTTGCTATACATGGGTACCCTGGAACCACAGCCATGCGTGTACCAACTGTATTTGTACAGAAACCAACATGTACCCTTATCTTTTTTTTGCCACAAGTTTGACTTTTTGAGGAGGGCGTATATTTGCTCTGTAGAATAATACACTTCATGGATTTTTCTGGTTTCTTTCCTGTGCTGTTAACATGTTTCTTCATTTACCATATTTTCAGTAAACTGAAAAGATCTAAAGACATGATTAGGCAAGTCAATTTTGTCTAAATCAATAAATTCAAAGTAACTAGATTGGAAAATTCTGAGACATTTTCAAATATTTATTAAAGAATAATCTATCCATAAAAGTATATAAGCTTGGTTTTTTTGCAAATTAAACACATTTGTATAGCCAGCATCCAGATCAAGCTTCAAAACATTATCAACATCCGAGAAGCTCCCTTCGTGCTTCTCTAGTCATTATATCTCCCCATCCCCAAAGCCAACCTGTCACTAGTCAAAGAACTATAATATTGAAAATGTAATTTGAAAAAGCAATAATGTTTTTTAAAATTTTACGGCTAAAACTTGATTGATCTGAAACAGTAAATGGATTGTTCAATAAATGGGAGTGGGACAGCTAGTCATTTAGGGGTAAAGCTGATTTTGTTCCTTGTTTTATATCAGATAAGTCTAGGTGTATCAAAACATAAAATACACATGGAATTGGACCTATAACCATATGCTTACAGGTCTTTTACACATTCCCTATGGAGAGAATTATGCTAAGTGTAAAAAAAGAGATGTATTTTAATAAGGTTAGAATAATTTCTGACAACACCTATGATCAACAGATTTAGTCTTCCAGATATGTAAATATTGTTCCTGTATTTACAATATCAGCATTTTTATGGCTCAATTTGGAAAAAAAAAAAAAAAAAGCAAATTTTCATTTATTTACAGAGTAACCCAAGGAGCCTAATTTAGGGAATCTTGATAAGGTGATAAGAGTTATATGTTTTATTTAACTTATATTTTTCTTTCTAGATGAGTTATGTGTTGAAGCACTTTGTCGGATGGAACAAGCCAATTGCTCCTTTCAGGTGTTTGACAAACATCCAGGGATCTATTTGTTTTTGGTCCATCCCAATGAAATGGTGAGTTTGAGTGCTGGGCAATAGAAGGATATGTTGTACTGTTGTACCTGTAATAGCTGTAATAGAGGTTTTTGGTGTGGATTTTGTTTAAAAAGTTTGCTAAGATTTTTCTTGCTTTAAAATTTACTACAGTTAAGTAGAGGGTGCTGTGGGGTAAAGAAGAGGGGATCTGAGCAGAGAGGGTAGGGGAATACTTACTGACAGGTGATGCTTGAGCTTAAAAGACAAACAGGAATAACTTGATGTTCTTTCAGTACGTTGAATTGTACTCAAGAAGAACTCTTCTCTTGACTTTCTTACCTGCTTGTCCCACTCCAAACATGTGGAAATACTGGTTAAACATTTGAAAATTTATTTTCAGATAGATGAGAGTTAAAACAAAGGGAGGTATGGAGGGGAACTGGGAAATTCTGGTGCCGGAAATGAAGAAGAACAAAAGCCAGAACAGTGAGCAGAACAGATAGCATTGAAACCTGAAATAGCCCTAAATGGCTAAGGTCATCTTTTGTGGTAAGACAGTCTTTGCTTCAGGTGTCCATGCATAATGCCACCTAGAACCAGTAGCCAGGAAAAGCTGCTCTGCCAATGTAAGGCACCTGCCAGTAGCCAGGAAAAGCTGCTCTGCCAATGTAAGGCAACAAAAATGGTGGTTTTTAAAAAGCAGCAAATAAAAAGCATGGTCATGGGATTGCCAGTCAAGATGATGGTGAATTTCAGTTTCTTCTGGGCCAAACGCATAACAATGATAGAAAAAATCTGAAAGGAGAAAATAAAAGAGGTATCATCACATTCCTCAAAAGGAAAACTATTTCTGTGGACCAGCAGTGGAACAGAAACACAAAGTAATCAATGAGTGGAAACCTGTAGGCCTGGGTGGCAGTAGGTAGCTGGGGATTCAGCTTGGGCAAGACAGCAGGAAATTAGAAGTATATGCTGAGCAAGGCAAAGAACCAAAGCCAGACTCTGTACTTCAAACAAGGGGTGAGCAGATGGGGGTGCTCCTCTGCCTGTGAAAGAAGGTTGCCAAAGTATTATGAAGGTTCACTGGCTTTTTAAAAGTTGTGTACATATGGAGGAAACAGGTCTGATCTTGTAACCAGGACCTGGGCCAAGCACTTGCTGAGTTTTCCTCACCCTTATGTGACCAAAGGTTTTGTGTCCTGAGCTGCCAATAGTTGACCTAGATCTGGAGCAGGACTCTGAAGGATGGATAGAAACCAGCCCAAATTTATATTTAGAAAGGGGACGGGTAGTGGTAGGAGGGACACAGAATTTTTCTCTGTTGGATGAGCTTGCAAACCAAATCCCTGAAAAACACATGAAGAAAATGCATGCTCTGACAGAGAATGAGGACCAGTGCTGTTGGTCCTTTCCCTAAGTTTAACTCTAGAGGAACTTGAAAGAGAAAATTTGGAGAAACTGAGTTGACAAGGGCTGGTTTATTTAAAACATTTTTTTAAATTATTTTTAATTTTTAATTTTTTGAGGTGGAGTCTCACTCTGCTGCCCAGGCTGGAATGCAGTTGTGCAGTTTCAGCTTACTGCAACCTCTGCCTCCTGAGTTCAAGAGATTCTCCTGCCTCAGCCTCCCAAGTAGCTGGGACTACAGGCACATGCCACCATGCTTGGCTAATTTTTTGCATTTTTGGTAGAGATGGGAGTTCACCATGTTGGCCAGGCTGGTCTTGAACTCCTGACTTTGAGTGATCCGGCTGCTTTGGCCTCCCAAAGTGCTGGAATTACAGGTGTGAGCCACCATGTCCAGCCGACAAGAGCTGTTTTGAAAGGTGAATGTTGGAGATGGGGAGGAGAACATCCTTAGTTGGTGAATTCCTTTTCACTCCAGGGTATTGGCTCCTATTAGGCAGTGCCTATAGGAGGCACTATTGAATTGCCTCACAGAGCATTTTCCCACAGCCAGAGAATAAAATGGGCTCTGGGAGAATAAAGGAGAAAAGGAACTGTTAAGGTTCTGCTTTCAGTTCTCCTTCATCATTGCCTAAGATGAATAATGCCTGCATCCAAATCTTTATCAACTAAAAGATCCGATCCAGGTGGAGGTAGGAATGAAATCAGGACGGTGTATAACCCCTGATGTTTGTGAGGCACTGAGACAAGCAGGAGGAGACCAGTTAACCATGGATAATTGCTTTAGTGTCATCCCCTCTCAGTCCCAGGACTGGGGAATTATAGCCCAGTAGTGTCTTCTAATTAACTTTTTCTTGCTGGGAATAAAGGGTGACTACCTGACTTAGAAAATTAAAATGCAAGATAGTGAGTGATTACGTTTTTCTGCCTTGGATTTTATCCACCACTCAGCCCTGAATTGATTGGGCATAAGCCAGTTTGGAGTCTAGCCTTCCATAGGCACTGCCTCATAGGAGCCAATACCCCAGAGTGAAAAGGAATTCACAAACTAAAAATAATAGACGTATGAGAAACATAAAGATTTTGGTAGAAGCAGATATATTAGAATACTTGTCTAATAATTTAAAATTATTATAGTAAATGTACTAGAAGAAATAAGGGAAGATACTAATATGAAATGAGAACTCGAAACCGTGAGAACCAAGCCAAGTTGTAAGGTTGAAAAATGAGATAATTAAAGCCTTCAGGAGATGGGATAAATAATATAGTGGGTACAGCTAAGAGTACGAGTGACTGAATTAGAAGACCAGAATGAGCAAATCCCTAAGAAAAATACAAATGGAAAATATAAAAAGAAAAGCTAAAAGATAAATGGGGGTAGAAGTAGTACGACTAACAAAGATGTAAGATGTCCCAGAAAGAGAAATAAAAATCAGGACAAAGAAATATTGGAGATACAGCCTGGCACAGTGGCTCACACCTATAATCCCAGGACTTTGGGGGGCCGAGGCAGGTGGATCACCTGAGGTCAGGAGTTCAAGACCAGCCTGGCCAGCGTGGTGAAATCACATCTCTACTAATAATACAAAAAATTAGCTATGCACGGTGGTGTGTACCTGTAGTCTCAGCTACTCGGGAAGCTGAGGCGGGAGAATCACTTGAACTCAGGAGGCGGAGGTTGTAGCGAGCCGAGATCATAACATTGCCCTCCAGCCTGGGCAACAAGAACGAAACTCCATCTCACAGAAAACAAAACAAAACAAATACTGGAGATATAAGGGAGATCAATTTTCTGGAATTAAAAAAATAATAATAAAAGACTGCTGATTAACATCAAAGAGGAGAGAAGGGAAGAAAGCCCTATACCTATGTAAAATAGTAAAATTTAAGAACATCAAAGACAAATTCGAAAGGTTCTTTAAAGAAAAGATCATACTACACAAAGAAGAATCAGGTTGACACCAGATTTGTAGCAGTCACATTGAATGCAGAAAGACAGTGGAGTAGTTTTTTATAGAGTTCTTAGGGAGAGTTTAAAACTTCAAATTACATATGTAGCCAAAGTGATTTAAATATGAGGGCATCATCAAAACCTTTTTTTGTTTTCTTCTTTTTTTTTGAGACAGTCTCGCTCTGGCTCACTGCAGTCTCCACCTCCAGGTTCAAGCAATTCTCCTGCCTTAGCCTCCTGAGTAGCTGGGATTACAGGCGCATACTACCACATCCAGCTAATTTTTTTTGTATTTTTAGTAGAGATGGGGTTTCACCATGTTGGCCAGGATAGTTTCAATCTCCTGACCTCGTGATCCGCCTGCCTCAGCCTCCCAAAGGGCTGGAATTACAGATGTGAGCTACTGCACCTGGCTGGCATAATCAAAACATTCTAAGATAGAAGGTCTTAGGAGGTTTGCCCCTCAAAGACCCACACTGAATGAAGTTTTAAAACATACAAGAGAAGAACCCAGCAGTTGTTGCACAAGATACATATAGTTGACTGAATGCTGAGGTAAAGTTTATTATTTAAAAGAAAAAAGGCTGGGTGCTGTGGCTTCTGCCTATAATCCTGGCACTTTGGGAGGCACAGGAGGAAGGATCACTTCCGTCCAGGAGTTCAAGGCCAGCCTGGGCAACATAGTGAGACCCTGTCTCTACCCAAAAAAAAAAAAAAAGCTGGGTGCCTGTATTCCTAGCTACTTAAGAGTGAGATCCTATCTCAAAATAAATAAATGAATATATGCATGCATTGCTAAATTCAAAGAAGGTGTGTACACACTGAACATCCCTAATCTCAAAATCTTAAGTGCTCCAAAATCAGAAAGCTGTTTAGTGCTGACATTATGCTCGAAGGAAACACTCATTGGAGCATTTCCGATTAAGGATGCTTAACTGATAAAATAAGCAAGTGTTCCAAAATCTGCCAAAAATCAAAATTTGAAACACTTTTGGTCCAAGCATTTTTAATAAGGGATACCCAACTTGTATATCAATAATAACTTTGAGCAGGTGTTTTCACCATGACAGGATTGTCAGGTAAGGCCATCAAAGATGTGAGAGCATACAAAGTTTTTATCCTGTTAAGTACAGAGATAAATATGAATTATTTTTAGAAGAAATACATTGAAAGAGGAAAAAACTAACATGTTAAAAGTAAATTACAGTCATGAAAATAGATGTAAAAATACTAAACAAAATATTAGAAAATCTCAGCTGGTGCTGTAGCTCATGCCTATAATCCCAGCACTTTGGGAGGTGGAGGCAGGTGGATCACTTGAGGTCAGGAGTTCGAGACCAGCCTGGCCAACATGGAGAAACCCCGTCTCTAGTAATAATAGAAAAATTAGCCTGGCATGGTGGTGGATGCCTGTAATCCCAGCTACTTGGGAGGCTAAGGCACAAGTATTGCTTGAACCTAGGAGGTAGAGGTTGTAGTGAGCTGAGTTGCGCCACTGCACTCCAGCTAGGACAGACAGAGTGAAACTGTCTCACAAAAATAAAAATTAAAAGTATAATTTTATTACTTTAACAGATTAAAGCAACCTGGGCAACATGGTGATACCCTGTCTCTCCAAAAAGTAAAAAAAAAAAAAAAAAATTAGTTGGGCACGGTGATTTGCACCTGTGGTCCCAGCTACTCTGGTGGCTGAGGACACCTCCTTGAGCCCAGGAGGTGTTGGTGCCATTGCACCCCAGCTAGGCCACAGAATGAGACCTTGTCTCAAAGACACATAAGACAGATTAAAGTGGGAAAACCTGTGAGTATCTAAATAGATGCAAAAAAAGAACTGTTTGATAAAATTCAGTACTCATTCATGATTTAAAATCCTTAGCAAATTATGAATAGAATGGAATTTCATAATCTAATGAATAGTATCTATAAAAGCTAGAGGAAACATCAGCATGAACTAATCTTTAATGAAGCATTTACTTTAAAATCAGGAGTAAGACGAAAGTGCTCACTGTCACTTTTGTAAAGAGGGTCTGGTCAATCCAGTAAAGATATTAGAAGACTAAATTAGAGGCATAAAGATTTGAAACGAAAAAATAAAATGCCATTATTTGCGATATTATGATCGTTTCCATAGGAAACCTCCCTAAGTTATGAGCAATAGGAGTTTAATAAGGTGACTAGATGTAAGATGGATTTCTAAAACTCAGTTACATTTTTAAATACAAGTAGCCAAAAAGAAGTTTCCATTTATAGTAAATTTTAAAAATATTGAACGGCTACCCATAAATCTCACAAAGATATCAAGACCTCTAAAGGAAGATTATAAAATTTAATTGACAGATGAGAGGGTCTAAATAAATGAAGAGAGAGACACTTTATATAGCATAGGAAAGCTTAATAACAGAAAGATGCCCATTTCCTCCAAACCAGTCTTGTGATTCAGAGCGTTTCTAACAAATTCCAACAAGGTTTTTAGCACAATGTGTGTTGAGATGCTGTGAAAAATTTTGTATGAAAGAGGAAGGTGCCAAAAATTGTCACAACATTTCTGAAAAAGAGTAGATAAGGGAGATTGATAAGCACAACTTACTGTGAAGCTTTAATAATTAGGATGTATAGTCCTAAGACATACATGGACAGACAGATTGGCCAGTGAAATAAAATAGAAAGCTCAAAGAGGCCTACTCGGCCAGGCATGGTGGCTTACACCTGTAATCCCAGCACTTTGGGAGCCCAAGGCGGGCAGATCATGAGGTTAGGAGTTCAAGACTAGCCTGGCCAATGTGGCGAGAGCCCGTCTCTACTAAAAATACAAAAAAATAGCTAGTCATGGTGGCAGGCACCTACAATCCTAGCTACTCGGGAGGCTGAGGCAGGAGAATCAGTTGAACCTGGAAGGCAGAGGCTGCAGTGAGGCGAGATTGCACCACTGCACTCCAGCCTGGGCGACAAGAGGGAGACTCCATCTCAAAAAAAAAAAAAAGACCTACTCATTTGGATCTTTGATATTTTAAGGAGACAATTTGTAAGGTCTGTGAGGTAAAGAGGGACTGGAAATTGGAGATGATAGGAAAGGTGTACTATATGGAAAGAAGTTAGATCCCTACCTCATTATCATACTGATAAAATCTATCCTAAAAACCATAGTTAGGTTCAGTTTTCAAACTCTTAGCAGGAAATAGAGGTGTGTGTCATTCAGATTGTAAGGTGAGGAAAGGTTTGTTTTATTTATTTTTTATTTTTTGAGACAGGGTCTTGCTCTGTCACCCAGGCTGGAGAGCAGTGGCATATGGGAGTGTAGCCTCTGCCTCCCATATTCAAGCAATTCTCCTGCTTCGACCTCCTGAGTAGTACAAGCCATTCTCCTGCCTCTGCCACCATGCCTGTCCAATTTTTTGTGGAGATGGGGTTTTGCTATGTTGCCCAGGCTAGTTTTGAACTCTTGTTTCAAGTGCCCCCCCACCTCATCCTCCTAAAGTGTTGAGATTACATGCATGAGCCACCATGCCTTGCCTGAGGAAGGGTTTTATAAAAAAGAAAGCATTGATTATGAAAGGAAAGTTGATGAACTTGACTATATTAAAATGAAAGTTATTGTTTATCAAAAGACATCATAAAGAGAGTGAAAATACTAGTTAAAAATTGGGAAAAGGGCTGGGTCTGGTTGCTCATGCTCGAAATCTCAGGACTTTAGGAAGCCAGGGCTGGAGGGGATTGCTTGAAGCCTGGAATTCAAGACCAGCCTGGACAACATAGCAAGAACCCATGTCTGCAAAAAAAAGTTTTTTTTTTTTTTAAGACGGAGTCTCACAGTCATCCAGGCTGTAGTGCAGTGGCGCGATCTCGGCTCACTGCAATCTCTGCCTCCTGGGTTCAAGCAGTTCTCCTGCCTCAGCCTCCCGAGTAGCTGGGACTACAGGTGTGCACCACCAGGCTCACCTGATTTTTTTTATTTTTATTTTTAGTAGAGACAGGATTTCACCATGTTGGCCAGGATGCTCTCGATTTCCTGACCTCGTGATCTGCCTGCCTTGGCCTCCCAAAGTGCTGGGATTACAGACATGAGCCACTGCACCCGGCCCCCCAAAATTTTTTTTAATTAGCTGAGTGTGGAGTTGCACGCTTGTAGCCCTAGCTACTCAGGAGGCTGAGGTGGGAGGATCACTTGAGCCCAGGACGTTGAGGCTTCGAACCCTGATGATGCCAGTGCACTCCAGCCTGGGCAACAGAACAAGACTCTTTCTCAAAAAAAATAAGTAGGACTGGGTGCAGTGGCTCACGCTTGTCAATCCCAGCACTTTGGGAGGCCAAGGCGGGCAGATCACCTGAAGTCAGGAGTTCAAGACCAGCCTGGCCAGCATGGTGAAACACCCCATCTCTATTAAATATACAAAAATTAGCTGGGTGTGGTGGCAGGCACCTGTCATCCCAGTTACTTGGGAGGCTGAGGCAGGGAATTGCTTGAACCTAGGAGACAGAGGATGAGTGAGCTGAGATCATGCCACTGCACTCCAGCCTGGGTGACACAGCAAGACTCTGTCTCAAAAAAAAAAAAAAGATGGTAATTTCCTAACTCCAGCACTCTCCATGTTTACTAGTTACCACTTGACATTGGTTGTACAGTAATCAAGAGCCTTTCCCCCTTCTACCACTTATTATCAGTAAGGACTCGTGGATTCCAAAACTTCTTCAGTGGTTTATAATTTGTAGCTTATATTGGCCTAGAGCTCATGCTTTTACTTGTGGGGTCTGTGTTTTTCCACCTTTTTGACTACAACTTGTAGTAAAAAATGTTTTCCTTGTATATATGTGTGCATATGTAATATAAAGTATTTTGTAAAATAATACTTCTATTTTGTGAAGGATGTACTTAGATATTTTTCTGTTCTATTTAGCTTTTCTTTTTTGAGACAGCATCTAGCTCTGTCACCCAGGCTGGAGTGCAGTGGTATAATCTCAGCACACTACAGCCTCCACCTCCCAGGTTCAAACTGTTCTCCTGCCTCAGCCTCCCAAGTAGCTGGGACTACAGCCACGCGCTGCCATACCCAGTTAATTTTTGTATTTTGTATTTTTAGTAAAGACATGTTAGCCAGGATGGTCTTGATCTCTTGACCTCCTGATCCTCCTGCCTTGGCCTCCCATAGTGCTGGGATTACAGGCGTGAGCCACTGTGCCTGGCCCTAAAAGAATAATTTCTTAATGTTGTGTTGGCAGTCAGTGTTTGAGTGAATGGAAATGATTGCCTAGAAGTGTTTATTATGGTCAGTATGTTAAAATCAGGATCAAATAAGATTTTATACGTTGCATTAATTAGTATCTCACATGTCTTAAAATTTGCAGAGAATCCTGTTTTCTTCTCTGTGTTCTTGCTGTATAAAATATACAATAAACAATGGAGACCATTAAGTAATAAACACATTATGTTCTGCATTTAGGTTCGGCGTTGGGCTATCTTGACTGCAAGAAACTTGGGGAAAGTGGACAGAGATGATTATTATGACTTACAAGAGGTTTTAACTTGCCTTTTTAAAGTCATTGAGTTGGGGCTTTTGGAGAGTCCAGACATTTATACTTCTTCTGTCCTCGAGAAGGGTAAACTGATTCTTCTGCCATCACACATGTATGATACTACCAACTACAAAAACTATTGGTTAGGTGAGTATTGTTCCTACTCTAATATCATTAGTATTTCCCTATAGTTCTGTTATTGAGACAGAATCTTGCTCTGTTGCCCAGGCTGGAGTGCAGTGGCACCATCTCCGCTCACTGCAAGCTCCACCTCCCAGGTTCAAGCAATTCTTCTGCCTGAGCCTCTTGAGTAGCTGTGATTACAGGTGATTACCATCACACCTGGCCACTTTTTTTTTTTTTTTTTTAATATATTTTTAGTAGAGATGGGGTTTCACCATTTTAGCCAGGCTGGTCTTGAACCCCTGACCTCAGGTGATCCTCCCGCCTCAGCCTCCTAAAGTGCTGAGATTACAGGTGTGAGCCACCACACCCAGCCTTATAGTTTTTATGAGTGTCCTAAAAAGGAAGTGTTCTCTTTCAGTGATCTGATAAAAATTGCTAAAGATAGGATTTTATAGTTCTCAGTTTTTATTCTGTCATTAAATTGACTTAATTATTACACATCTTGTTACTAAACATTATCCTAGATGCTTTCTGTATAAGAGTTACATTTTCAAGTGCTGGCAAATGGATCGAATCTTATTTAAAAGTTATCAGCATTGTTTACTAGTCCTATAGTGGCTTAAAATAGTTCTACACCATTTCCTTGATTCCAAATCTTAAGGTCATGTGTCATGATTGGCAGTGATTTTTTTTCTTTTCTTTCTAGTATATGGAATATGGTACATCTTAAAACTGAAGGCTGCTTATATTGATGAGATGAAAGTTACTTGGTAGTTACCTTAGAAATTGTTTTCTAACCATTTTCCACTTTCACACTTGAATTACTGTAAAGTTCTGTTACTTGGGAGCAGTTGTATATGAATATCTTAGACTTAAATGTTTGAGAAACTAAATACTATAATGCTATCTTGCTTCATCTTCCTGTCTTGTTTTTCTTTTGCAAACTAAACCAGTGAAGGCATTAGAATAGTATTATTTCATCAATTCAAGAAAACTCTAAATGATCTTACAGGTATTTGCATGTTGCTGACCATTCTTGAGGAACAAGCCATGGATTCACTATTGTTGGGCTCAGACAAACAAAATGATTTTATGCAATTAATACTTCACACCATGGAGAGGCAATCAGATGGTAATAAACGTTACTTGCTGAATGTTTTTGAGTGTGGTGATAATGATGATGCACTTTAAAAATCATAGTGTCATTGTAGGAATTGATGTATGTTGCGGAGAAAAGAATTTTTCTGGTTTATTCACAGATTCAGTCTTTTTTTTTTGAGATGGAGTTTTGTTCTTATTGCCCAGGCTGGAGTACAATGGTGTGACGTTGGCTCACTGCAACTTCCACCTCCCGGGTTCAAGCAATTCCCCTGCCTCAGCCTCCCAAGTTGCTGGGACCACAGGTGCACACGGCAACACCTGGCTAATTTTTTTGTATTTTTAGTAGAGATGGGGTTTCACCACGTTGGCCAGGCTGGTCCTGACCTCTGGTGATCTGCCTGCCTTGGCCTCCCAAAGTGCTGCGATTACAGGTGTGAGCCACCATGCCCTACCCAGATTCAGACTGTTTAATCAGAAAGGACCTTTAGAATTTAATTCAACACCTTCCTTTCATAGAAGAAGGGAAGTTAATCTAGTTTTTCATGATGAAAAAGTTGGTGGTAGGATGAAAATCAGAACCTCTGGGAGATTCATTTGTAATGACATTGTGGTTAACATTGTGGGAAAAGCCTTCTCTGTCCCACGGCCTTCCTTTGCCTACCTCTTCATTTCTCTGCTTCTCTGTCCAGTACAGTAACTGCTAGCCACATGTGATTATTAAAATTTAAATTAATTAAAATTACAAATGCAGTTATTTGGTTCCACTAGCCATATTTCAAGGCTTAGCAGCCATACGTGCCTGCACTGTGTTGATTAATACATAGAACAGTTTCATCGTCACAGAACATTCTCTTGGATATGTTGCTCTAGATAGTCTAGATAATGAGGCCTAAAACTTGTGGTCCTGTTTATTATTAGATCCCATCTCCTTTTGCTGATGCTTGTGTCATGCTAATCATGAAAGATCTGTAGTTAAATAAGTGTTTCTAATCTTGATGAAGTAATAAATTAATAAAGACCAAGTATACCAGATCCTATGAAAACATTACAAATATTGTTTTTTCCCTTCATTTACTTCTCTTCAGGCAACTTGAATGTTGTATATAAACTCATTTGTGGGAGATTCTAATATAAATAATGTTATTCTTTTGTTGATAGTACGTGTGTGTGTGCGTGTATATATATATACGCACACACACACACATTTTTTTTTTTTTCATTTTGAGGGTGAGTCAGTCTCTCTCTCTCTCTCTCTCGTGCTCTCTCTCTCTCTCTCTCTCTCTCTCTCTCTCTCACCCAGGCTGGAGTGTAGTGGCACAATCTTGGCTCACTGCAGCCTCCACCTCCTGGGTTCAAGAAGTTCTCCTGCCTCAGTCTCCTGAGTAGCTGGAATTAAAAGCATGCACCACCACACCCAGCTAATTTTTTATTTTCAGTAGAGATGGGCTTTCACCATGTTTGTCAGGCTAGTCTGGAACTCCTGGCCTCGTGTGATCTGCCTACCTTGGCTTCCCAAAGTGTTGGGATTACAGGCGTGAACCCCTGTGTCCAGCTTGTGGCATATATTTTCTTGCTAGATTATTTCTGATTAAGGCTGTTATTCTTTTGCCAACATTTACTGCATATATTGTTTATTTCTTTCCCTGTGCCGAACTATATATCTAATTCTGTCTTTTCTGCTAAGCTATCTCCCTTACCATTTTCAAAAAAAACCTTTTTTTGTTCCCTTTTGAGACAGGATCTCACTCTGTCTCCCACCCTGGAGTGCAGTGGCTCAGTCAGGTCTCACTGCAGCCTTGACCTCCCAGGTTCAAGTCATCCTCCTGCCTCTGTCTTCCCTGGTAGCTGGGACCACAGGCATGTGCCCCCTTACCCAACTAATTTAAAAATTTTTGATAGAGATGAAGTCTCACTATGTGGCCTAGGCTGTTATTGAACTCCTGAGCTCAAGCAGTCCTCCTGCCTCGGCTTCCCAAAGTGTTGGGATCTACAGGCGTGAGGCACTGAACACAGCCTCGTCTTCAAAGTTTTCCTTACCTCTTTAAGAAACTTTATAATTGTCTTCGCCTAACTACTTTCTTATTTGTGAGCTCACTAGACACAGGCACTGTTTCAGATGTAGTGGAGGATACAGAAATATATGAGAAAGTTAAAATGACTGTGATAAAGTCTGAGAAGGATGAGGGAATTAAAGTCAAATGTTCTAGGATGACTTAAAACTAGCAGTAACTGAGTGAATTCAAGCACTTGCCTCAGAAGAGTACTGTAGATGACTAAAGTGGGGGAAAGTTTAATATAGGAGGAGGCATTTAAGCTGGACTTTAAAGGATGGATAGAATTTTGATAGGTTGTCCTAGTAGCGAAGGCATTCTGGTGCTTAGTTTGGAAAAAGCCAGTGATCTATTTTTGCTGTAGACAGTGTATGATTATGGGAATATGAAAAATAAAAATGGAAATAAACAGTAGATCAAGATCTTTTAAGTTCTTGGCTGAGGACTTTGAATTTTCTTGGAAGACATTACAGAGCCATTGAAGGCCTTTGAGTAGGGCAGTATCTTGCTACTACCTGTCTGGCAGAGAAGAGGGAAAGGGTTGGAGGAAAGAACTTGTGATTAATGGAAGTTTCTGCAAGTTGGATGAAAAGTAGATAACAGCAAAGCCATGTTGAGATACAGATGGATGAAGAGTGTGTGTCTTTGCCTTACCCTTAGCTAAGGAATTTAAACCCTTACACTAGCTGCATAAGATCATACTTAAACAGAATTTCTTGTATTATGGGCTTCATGTAGATCTGTAAATACCAAGTTCCTGTCTCTTTATTTTTTTCTTCTTTTCTGTTACTGGAAGATGGAACTATAAAGTTTAGGGGAAGGGTTGAGGAGCTGAGTTAGAAAAGGTTGTTACTGGTATGGCAAACAGAGTGTGAAAAGATTTTGTTTACCTAGACTGTTTTCTTGCCCATTAAATAATTTGTTTGCCATTAATTTTTTTTTTTTTGACAGAAGCATCATACTATTGCTTGAAAAAAATTTTTGAAAATGTACCTGCTTTTTAAAACTTATGTGTCTCTAAGGATTGGTCGTGTGTTACCTTAAATTATTTGCCGCTTGGCTTTTAGTTCTGTTGCTACTAACCAGATAAAGAATGCTTAATTCTCAATATATTTTTGTATATTTTTCTAACCGTTTTGTAATTCACCAGTTGTGCCATTGTATTTCAGGTGATAGTGTTGATCCTTTCTGGCCAGCATTACACTGTTTTATGTTGATTCTGGATCGTCTTGGATCTAAGGTCTGGGGTCAACTTATTGATCCTATTGAAGCATTTCAAACCATTATTAACAACACAAGCTACAATAGAGAGATTCAGCATATACGGAACAGCTCTGTAAGGTTAGTTCAGCTAATGTCAGGATTTAAGCATCTCTACAAGAAAGTGTGTTACAGCTAAATTACTTAACAAGAGGTGTTTCTTCCTTTTTTTTCCTCCCCCTTCATTTCAGTAATTTCTATTTATTCTTAATATTTAAGGACCAAAGTAGAACCGGAGTCATATTCGGATGATATGGTGACATGCAGCCAGATTGTATACAATTTTAATCCTGAAAAGACCAAAAAGGTATTAAAAAAAAACACTTTGAAAATTTAGATGATATTTTATTGCCTTTATCTAGTGTAGAGTGTTTTGTTTGTTTGTTTGTTTTTCGAAACAGAGTCTTGCTCTGTAACCAGGCTGGAGTGCAGTGACATGATCTTGGCTCATTGCAACCTCCACGTCCAGGGTTCAATTGATTCTCCTGCCTCAGCCTCCCGAGTAGCTGAGTAGCTGGGATGACAGGCACGTGTCACCACGCCCAGCTAATTTTTGTATATTTAGTAGAGACAGGGTTTCACCGTGTTGGCCGGGATCCTCTCCATCTCTTGAGCTCGTGATCTGCCCACCTGGGCCTCCCAAAGTGTTAAGATTACGGGGTGAGCCACCACGCCTGGCTGATAGTGTTTTATGTAATTTGTTGAGTTGTTGATTTTACAGTATGTTGCTGTTCTTAATCTACTGTTAGGTAAAAGGCCTTCTCATTGAACAGCAGATGTATCGTATATAGGGGAAGGTGGACTCTAAACTACAATGTGCATACTTTGGAAAATTAATTAATTTTTTTTTTTTGAGACAGAGTCTCACTCCGTCACCAGGTGCAAGGCTGGAGTGCAGTGGCACGACCTTGGCTCACTGCAACCACCGCCTTCCGGGTTCAAGCAATTCTTCTGCCTCAGACTCCCAAGTAGCTGGGACTATAGGTGTGCGCCACCATGCCCAGCTAATTTTTTTGTATTTTTAGTAGAGACGGGGTTTCACCATGTTGGCCATGATGGTCTTGATCTCTTAACCTCGTGATCCACCCGCCTCGGCCTCCCAAAGTGCTGGGATTACAGGCTTGAGCCACTGCACCCAGCCAGAAAATTAGTTTCTAAGTACATTTGGGAAAGATGGAAAGTTTATGGGGACATAAGTGGCACGAGTAGAAATTAAAACTAGCTAGTGGAAAGAAGGTCAGAGTATATGAAGGTGGTATAAATTTGCTTTTTCATGAAACTTTAACCTCAAAATTCAATTTATATTTCAGTTTCTTGGGAGTTAGGTATATTATGATTGTGATATAATTTATGCCATAATTATACCATTGTATATCATAATAATGTTGTAAACCAAAATAAGAGAGTGAGAAATGTATTTTTGTTTTGAGTGTTAAATCTATCATAAATGGTGCTTATTTATCTGAACATGAGCATTTCTTTCTTTTTAGGATTCTGGATGGAGAACAGCCATTTGCCCAGATTATTGTCCTAACATGTATGAAGAAATGGAAACATTAGCCAATGTACTTCAGTCGGACATTGGCCAAGACATGCGTGTTCATAACAGCACATTTTTATGGTTCATACCTTTTGTTCAGTCCCTCATGGATCTTAAGGATTTGGGTGTGGCTTACATAGTCGAGGTTATTCATCATCTGTACTCTGAAGTCAAAGATGTCCTCAACCAAACAGATGCTGTGTGTGACAAAGTCACTGAATTTTTTCTTTTAATTTTGGTATCAGTGATTGAACTGCATAGAAATAAAAAATGTTTGCATTTGCTCTGGGTAAGTTCCCAACAATGGGTGGAAGCTGTTGTCAAATGTGCCAAGCTTCCTACCACTGCATTTACACGGAGTTCTGAGAAATCATCTGGAAGTTGCTCCAAAGGAACAGCAATGATATCATCACTGTCGTTGCATTCAATGCCATCTAATTCTGTACAGCTTGCTTGTGTGCAGCTGATTAGAAGTCTCCTTAAAGAAGGTTATCAGCTTGGGCAGCATTCTCTTTGCAAGCGATTCTGGGATAAGCTCAACTTATTCCTTAGAGGAAATTTATCTCTAGGTTGGCAGTTGACTAGTCAGGAAACCCATGAGCTACAAACTTGCTTAAAGCAAATTATTAGAAACATAAAATTTAAAGCACCTCCATGTAACACTTTTGTGGATCTGACTTCTACATGTAAAACCTCTCCTGCATCTTGTAATAAAGAAGAAAGTGAGCAAATAGGGAAGAAGTCTAGAAAAGATATGCATTGTTGGGGAGATTCCAGCCCAACATTTTCTAAAGAACCAATGAAAGTGCAAGGCAATGTATTGATCAAAGCAGATAACAGTATAGAAGGTGACAATAATGAGCAAAATTCTATAAAGGATGTAAAACTAGAAGACCATCTCTCAGCTGGGTCATGCTTAAAGCAGAGTAGTAAAAACCTTTTTACTGAAAGAGCTGAAGGTCCAATTAAAATAAGTACAAGGAAGCAGAAGTCTGTAACAGAGAACTCTTCATATACACCAAAGAATTGTACTTCAAGAAATGGTCCAGAAAGGGGATGTGACAGAGGAATAATAGTATCAACACATTTATTGACTGATTCTAGCACTGATGCTTTGGAAAAAGTGTCCGCATCAAATGAAGATTTGTCTTTAAAGGGTGATGCTCTTGCTAAAACCTCAAAACAAAAAACTAAGGTACAGAAAGATGAAATCTGTGCAAAGTTATCACACGTAATAAAGAAGCAACCCAGAAAGAGTACTTTGGTCTATAACGCTATCAATTTAGATGAAAATCTGACTGTATCTAACATTGAGAGTTTCTATTCAAGGAAAGACACAGGAGTTCAGAAAGGAGATGATTTCATACACAATCTTTCTGTAGACCCTCATGGTGGTCTGGATGATAATAAAAATGGAGAACAAAAATCTCAGAACAATTTATTGCCAAAAGAGAAACAATTAAAGAATGCAGAGTTAGATATTTTCTCTTCCCATGAAAACAATTGTAAAATACAGGAATGTCATGTTGTTGATAAAGATTTGATCCCCTTTACAGAAATGACTGATACTTTAGTGAAGAAATCATCTTCCTTTAACAATCTTATGACTGTACTTGAATCAAGAGATAAGGAGATGAGTAATAGTACCAATCTGATTTCCTGTAGCTTGACAAGAGAACAGGCCCCTGTTATCACTCCTAAGTCTGACACCTTAACGGATTCTCAGGTAGACAGAGACCTTCACAAATTATCATTAATAGCTCAAGCCAGTGTTATTAAGTTTCCATCAGATTCACCTCAGAACTCATCCCAACAACAAAGGAAAGTGAAAGAATGTAAAAGATGTTTCACTGCTAACCAAAATAATGTTGGAGATACTTCCTGTGGACAGGTTATTATTATTTCAGATTCTGATGATGATGATGAAACAATCCTGAGTCTTGAGAAACTCACTAAACAGGACAAAATATGCATTGAGAAGGAAAGCCCAGGGCAGCACGTTTCAATTGTTAATAGTAAGGAGGAAAAGAATCCAGTAAAGGAAGAAAAGACAAAGTCTCTTTTGCAGCTTGAGGAATGTGATTCTCAGTGTTTTGAGTTTGAAAGTCCATTTGAAGTGTTTTCAGTTTGGCAAGATTATCTAGACAATAATAATTCAGTTCAAGATGGTGAGAAAAATTGTTTGACTCATATAGCCAGTATCACAAATGATGAGGGTTGTACAGATGTTGTATCTGAAGTTAAAAAAGGAGCAGAGTGCATTGAAGAACACACGAGACGACAGAACAGTAGTATTTCTGTTGAGGAATTTTGTGAAATTGAAGTAAAAAAGCCTAAGAGAAAACGATCTGAAAAACCAATGGCTGAAGATCTTGGGAGGCCTTCATCTTCTGTCATAAATGAGGGCCAGTCTGATACTAAGAGAGATCTTGTTGGAAACGATTTTAAAAGTATAGCTGGAAGGACTACAACTCCCAATTCAAGTATTCAGAGAGCCACTACAGTTTCACAAAAGAAGTCTTCAAAGCTTTGTACTTACTCAGAACCTGTCAAGAAAGTTACAGTTTCTAAGAACCCTAAGAAAACGCATTCAGATGCCAAAAAAGGACAGAATAAGAGTTCCAGTTACCTAAGTTGTAGGACAACTCCTGCTATAGTGCCACCAAAGAAATTTCGGCAGTGTCCTGAACCAACTTCAACAGCTGAGAGACTTCGCCTGAAAAAGGCTCCTCGTATGGCATTTGAGTTGTCCCAGCGATCGTTAGATTATTTAGCTCAATTACGTGATCATGGCAGAGCTGTTGGGTTAGTTGATACTCCAAAAAAGACTAAATTAATTCCTCCTCAGAACTTGTCTGTCAGAAATAATAAGAAACTGCTGATTAGTCAAGAACTTCAGATGCGAAGGCAGATGAGATCCAAATCACAAAAAAATAGAAGAGGACTTTCTGGTTGTAAAAGGACAGATGCTACAAGAACAGGGCTGCATACAGCACAGAAATCTGATACATCTATACCAGAATCTGATAGGTCAGATTATAATTGTACAGGAGGAACTGAGGTTCTTGCCAACAGTAATGGAAAACAGATAATAAAATGCATGCCTTCTGAACCAGAAACCACAAAAGCAAAACATGGATCTCCAGTGACTGATGATGTTTGCCTTTTGAACCAGTGTGATTCTGTAGTGTTAAATGGAACAATACCAATAAGTGAAGTAATTGTCGCTACTTCAGAGGACCCTCTAGGTGGAGGTGATCTGTCAGTACATCATATAAAAATGTCAACTTTGAAAGAGGGAGGACCTGACCCCAGCAGCGATACAGAGGAAGATAACTTATTTTTAACACAACATGATCCTGAAGATATGGATTTATGTTCGCAAATGGAGAATGATAATTATAAATTCATTGAACTAATTCATGGAAAAGGTACAGTTCAGGTTGAAGAAGATTCTCTAAGTCGGCCTCAGTTGGAATCTTTGAGTGGCACAAATTGTAAGTACAAAGATTGTGTTGAAGCCACGAAAAATCAGGGTGAATACTGCTTGGAACACTCTGAAGTGAAAGCAGCAGATGAAGATGTATTTCGTAAACCTGGCTTGCCTCTTTCTGCATCTAAACCTTTGCGACCTACCACTGCTAAGATTTTTAGCTCAAAGAGTACTTCACGAATTGCTAGTCTTTCTAAATCTTTGGAATCTTCTTCAGCCCTTTCTCCATCTCTAAAAAATAAGTCAAATGGGATACAGTCAATTTTGAAAGTACCACAGCCAACTCCCCTTGTATCTCAGAAGCCAGTGGGCGAAGTGAAGAATTCATGCATTGTTCTTCAGCCTCAGTCTCCGAATAATTCCAACAGGCAAGATTGCAAAGTTCCATTTGGTGAAAGCAAATATTTTCCATCTTCCTCTCCAGTAAATATTTTCTTGTCATCGCAGTCTGTCTCTGACACCTTCGTTAAAGAGGTCTTAAAATGGAAATATGAAATGTTTTTGAACTTCAATCAGTGTGGGCCTCCTGCAAGCCTTTGTCAGTCCATCTCAAGACCTGTGCCTTTCAGATTTCATGATTGCAGAGAGTATTTTAATGTTTTTTTCCCTTTGATGGTACTGAATACTTTTGAAACAGTAAGTATGTGTTTCATTTATATGCCTCTTCAAACTTTTCAAGTTACCTCTTTACCTTGCTGAGTAAAACAGAGAGTATAGTTTGTTCAATCATTAGGTGGATGTGGTGGCGGGTGCCTGCAATCCCAGCTACTTGGGAGGCTGAGGCAGAGAATTGCTTGAACTCAGAAGGTGGAGGTTGCACTGTGCTGAGATTGCGCCACTGCACTGCAACCTGGGTGACAGAGTGAGACCCTGTCTCCAAAGGAAAAAAAAAAAGAGTATAATTAAAATGGTTGATCTTTTTGATTTAGATACTGCTTTTAGGTTTCATGTTGAACAGACATTTGTGCCAACCGTTGTTCCAGATACTGGCAGTATGGAGGAAACTTTTTTTTTTTTTTTTTTTTTTTGAGACAGAATTTTGCTCTTGCTGCCCAGGCTGGAGTGCAATGGTGCAATTTTGGCCCACAGCAATCTCCGCCTCACAGGTTCAAGTGCTTCTCCTACCTGAGCCTCCCAAGTAGCTAAGATTACAGGCATGTACCACCAGGCCTGGCTAATTTTGTATTTTCAGTAGAGATGGGGTTTCACTGTGTTGGTTAGGCTGGTCTCACTGACCTCAGGTGATCCACTAGCTTCCCAAAGTGTTGGGATTACATGCATGAGCCACTGTGCCCAGCTGGGAAACACTACTTAACCCTCTGCCCCTTGGAGCTGAGACACAACTCAAGGTGCTAATGTACCAAGTCCAGAGGTAACACAGGAGGAAATGTTTATTGATAACACTGGTAAAGGAAGAGGAGATAGTTTCTCATCTGCATTTGTTTTGTTTTTAAGTAACAGTGACCTTTGCTATGGTTTTCTTGAAGAGGTAGCAAAGGGTGAATTACATTGAACACAAAGTAATCCTAAATTTCTCTTTATACATCGGACTTCCCAGTTTCTTACTCATCATAGCAGCTGCTCTGTGTAACAGCCTTCCCATCCCCAACACATCCTATTCTGGTTCTTCTCTCCTTCTTACTCAACTAGTTGTCAAAAGATAAGACTTTCAGTTAAAATTTGAGCCTCAGAAAAACAGCAAATAATTCTTCAGTGTAAGCATTCACCTATGTTTTGAAGGATTTTTTTGTGTGTGTGTTTTCAAGGCAGATAAGCGGTGGGAACAAATTTTTCCTTTTTCCTATTTGTCAAAATAAATCTTTACATATACAGTAAGACTCTTCAAACATTGTTGAGGTAAATATTCATGATTCATTAACTTAATAGATATTTGAGTGCCCAGTATGTGCCAAGTGCTCTACAAGTGTGGGGGGTAAAGTGGCGAACAAGACAGATGAGGTCTCTACCCTCTGGAAGTGACCATTTCAGATTGAGATAAGGACTTGAGTATGATCTAGAACAAAGGGAACCAGAGCACTTCCTGGAGAGATCAGATAACCTCTGAGCAGATGGTATTCACACTGAGACCCAAGTGACTAGGAATTAACTATAGGAATTGTGTTCCAGGCAGAGTGAGGTGCAAAGACACTGGTTACAATAAGATTGGAGTGTTGGAGGAGGAAGTGTAATGTACAAAGGGACAAGTCTCCAAAAGAAAATAAGTGAATTGTTAATACTGTACATGACAAGATAAATGGTTTTTATAAAACTTGAGTCAGTGTATTTTCATAAATTTACTTTTAATCTTTTGATCAGTTTGTGCCCCCAATTTTAGCCATTGTTGAGAGTTGCTTTATTTTTCTTTTTTCTCAAGGTATTTTTGTTTTAGCAGGAGTTGCTTTATTTTCACTGGAAAGCACTAAATTGCTTAGAAGCCATTCACAAACCTATGAGGAATAGACACATACTTCTGATTTTATTTCCTGAGTTAAAAGATACTAAGATTTATTTCTTTCCGGACATTTTTGTAGTCTCAGCTTTTTAAAAACAATGAGCACAAGTTCCATTTTTACATACACAAAGTTTAAAATAGTCAGACTTATATGTGGCCTATTATAAAAAAAGAGTGGATTGGAACATTATTCATAGTAGCCAAAAAGTGAAAACAACCCAAATGTGCTTCAGCTGATGAATGGATTAGTAAAATATGGTCTGTTCATACAATGAATGGAATATTATTCAGCCATAAAAAGTGAAGGGCCTGGTGAAACCCCGTCTCTGCTAAAAATGCAGAAAATTTGCTGGGCGTGGTGGCGCTGCCTGTAATCCCAGCTACTCGGGAGGCTGAGGCAGGAGAATTGCCTGAACCTGGGAGGCGGAGGTTGCGGTGAGCCGAGATCGCGCCATTGCATTCCAGCCTGGGTAATGGTAGCGAAGTGGTGTCTCAGGCCTGCAATCCCAGCACTTTGGGAGGCCGAGGTGGGCAGATCACAAAGTTAGGAATTCGAGACCAGCCTGGCCAATATGGTGAAACCCCATCTCTGCTAAAAATACAAAAAATTAGCTGAGTGTGGTGGCATATGCCTGTAGTCCCAGCTACTCGGTAAGCTGAGGCAGGAGAATTGCTTGAACCCGGGGGGTGGAGGTTGCAGTGAGCCAGGATTGCGCCATTGCACTCCATCCTGGGCAACAGAGCAACACTCTCTCTCATAAAAAAAAAAAAAGTGAAGCTCTTGTGTTGACTAATGAACCTTGAAAACATTGTGCTGAGTCAAAGAAGTCAGGTACAGAAGATCACATATTATATGATTCCATTCATATGTATTATCCAGAATAGGCAAATATATAGAGACAGAAAGATGAGTAGTTGTCAGGGAAAGGAGGAGGGGGAATTGATTGGGACTGCTATAGGTATAAGGTTTCTTTTGGGGTGATGGAAATGTGGAATTAGTGGTGATGGTTGCACAGCATAGTAAATAAAACCATGGTACTAAAAATCACTGAAATGTACACTTTAAAATGGTAAATTTTATGCTGTGTGAAATACTCTCTCTATTTAAAAAATGTTACTTTAAAAAGAGAATACATTTGATTAGCAACAGGTTAATAAAGATGCCTAGGAAAACCTGAAATCTTCAGATAACTTTTACAAAAGATGAACCCCTTTATGATTGCACTCTGGAAGGCAAATGTGATCTGAAGGATGCCATAGCATGGTAAAACCCAACATTAGTTTCATTCTTTATGGTAAGGTTTTGTGCTTAGGTGCAGTTAAATCTATGTTTTGTAATACATGTAAAAGATCAGAACACCAGAAACTCTTGAGTGAAACGGTGGGTTTGTTAACCATTGACACTTCATTAAGAAGCCCCACCCTACCATTATGTCAATCACTGTCTTTTTCTTTTCTTCTCTTTTTTTTTTTTTGGAGACAGAGTCTTGCTCTGTCACCCAGGATGGAGTGCAGTGGCACGATCTTGGTTCACTGCAACCCTCGCCTCTTGGGTTCAAGCAATTCTTCCCTCTCAGCCTCCCAAGTAGCTGGGACTACAGGCACTTACCACCACGCCTGGTTAATCTTTGTGTTTTTAGTAGAGATGGAGTTTCACCATATTGGACAGGCTGGTCGAGTTCCTGACCTTGTGATCTACCAGCCTCAGCCTCCCAAAGTCCTGGTGTGAGCCACCACGCCCAGCCATAATAATAATTTTTTAAAGAGAATTTTCTCAGGGACACAAGAAAACCTAATTATAACCAAACAGTGTGTTTAGTCTATGTGGAAATGTTTTTATCAAAACATAATATTAAACTATTTGATCTGAAAAATATTTTTTTTTCTTTTTTATTTGAGATGGGAGTCTTGCTCTGTCACCCAGGCTGGAATGCAATGGCGTGATCTCAGCTCACTGCAACCTCCACCTCCTGGGTTCAAGTGATTTTCTTGCCTCAGCCTCCTGAGCAGCTGGAAATACAGGCGTGTCCCAGTTAATTTTTTACTTTTAGTAGAGACGGGGTTTCACCATGTGGTCAGGCTGGTCTCGAATTCCCGACCTTAGGTGATCCGCCCACCTCTGCCTCCCAGAGTGCTGGGATTACAGGCATGAGCCACTGCACCTGGCTGCAAATGTTAAATTACTAAATTATTAGGAACATCCAGTTTTGTAGACTCTGTTCTTAGTTACTGGGAAGAAAGAAAACTCAGACCTCCTCTGAAGATGAGGCCTAACTAGATATCTGTCTTTCCTGTCTGGAGTGGGAAGAAAAGAAACATAGTTTGCTTCTTTAGTGCTTTGTGAGATTGTTACATTGCCACTGACTTTAATACTTGGAAAACTAGCCGGGCTTGGTGGCTTATCTGTAATCCCAGCACTTTGGGAGGCCGAGGCAGGCAGATCACCTGAGGTCAGGAGTTTGAGACCAATCGGCCAAAATGGTAAAACTGTCTCTACTGAAAAATTGGCTCAGTGTGGTGGTGCATGCCTGTAGTCCCAGCTACTTGGGAGGCTGAGATGGGAGAATCTGTTGAACCCAGGAGGCGGAGGTTGCAGTGAGCTGAGATAGCGCCATTGAACTCCAGCCTGGGTGACAAGAGCAAATCTCTGTCTCCCCCCCAAAAAAAAATACTTGGAAAACCACAGTATATTTATCCCTGTTCATTGTATTCTAAATGTTCTTATGTTGAGGGTGCTTATTTTCTTTTTATTGTTTATTTTTTATAGCAGCTGACAACTTTTGAAAGGAGCTCGTTTACTAACCATCTGCATGATTTTACATCCTCTGAACCTAGTTGATTTTTTTTAGCTTTGATAATGCTCTGATGGACCACAAACATACACTTGTTTGCACTCTGAAAATTTATTTCATTTAGTCTGAAGCTGCTAGCTCATGTAGTTCATGATTTCTTAATTTCTTAGGTCCATATGAGTTATGAAACAGATGAACCTGCTGCATCAAATATAAAAACCTGTGAATTATGTAGTATATTGAGTGTGTATTTATTAGGACTTTTTACCTAGGTGAGTTTCTCTTTGATAGCTCTAGAATCATCAGCTATCATTAGTTGGTCATTATAGCTTGACTGTAAGAGATCCACGTAATCTCTGGCTCCTGGGTTGCTGTAGAAGTCAATATTAGGACAAAATAATTTCAAACTCAAAGTATCTGCCCTCTTTTCTCCAAGATGGGAACTATCTAGTATCTTCTAGGCACGCTCAGCTAAAGCCCATGTGATAAAATTTTATTAATCAATTTTTCTTTCGGTCTTTGTTGTACACACTAGGATGCATTTTAATAGCTTTATTAAGGTATACTATACCATAAAATGTACCCTTTTAAGGTGCGTAATTGAAAGGTTTTTTAAAGTAAATTTACGGTTGTACAGCCATCATCAAAACGCAGTTTTTGAACTTTTCCATTGACCTAAAACAATCATTTTTGCCCATTTGTAGTCATTCTCCATTTCTACCACTAGCCCCAGGCAAACACTGATCACCTGTCTGTCTGTATAAATCTGCCTTTCTGGAAATGTCATATATATAGAAGTGTACATATGTTGTCTTTTGAATCTGGCTCCTTTTACTTCATATAATCTTTTTGAGGCTCATCTGTGTTGTAGCATGTATTAATAGGCCCTTTTACTGCCAAATGAGATTCTTCTGTATGAATATACTTCATTTGTTTATCCATTCACCAATTGATGGACATTTGGGTTGTTTCCAGGTTTTGGTGATTGTGAATAATGCTGTGAACATAGAATGCACTTTTGAAGATGACTCTATGGAGTTGCCTTAGTGTAGGGTACTCTGGATGTAAAATTGGAGGATACAAACTGATCATGACTATCATGGACCAGAATCTGACCTCACTAGCAAATAATACAAATTCAGTACTGTTTTGTTCCCCTGTTCATAGCATAACCCTTGTGAGTCTTGATTGGTTAACCAGTGCAGAAGCAGCTCAGCACTAATAGTCTTTATTGTTAAGTTTCTTCAGAGGAACTGAAAGCCAGTTGTTGATTTAAATACTTAATGACTGTTACATGTAGAGAAAACCCTTCTTAGGGCCCAAAAGGTAATATGTTTGTTAGTGTTTTTTTTTTTTTTTTTTTTTTTTAAGGGAAAGCTAATATGACTTCTTTATACTAGTAGTCTTCTTCCTAAATCTGGAGTTGAGGATAGTGTTATTTCTTAGAAGATCCTTAAGGGTACTTCTGAGTTTGGAGCTTTAACAAATTGGGAGATGGATGCAGAGCATTTTATAAACTGGCAGGATGACATGTTGGTGAGAAATCCCTAAGGTTTGCAACAAATCTAGGTCCTTTTGGACTTGTGAGCTGATCAGGTTTGGAAGTAGCATTCTACCAGAGCCGTCCAAAAGTACCTCATGCACTGCTGGAAATGCTCCACATCTGTGCACAGCAGAGTAGCCAAGGTGGCTGTTGAGCATTGGAAGTGTGACTAGTTTGACTGAAGAATATAATTTTTATTTTCTAACATTTTAATTAAATGTAAATAACCAAATGTACCTAATGCATTCTGAATTGGATAGGACAGTTCAGATAATTTTTATTAAACTGTCACAAATCAGTTTTTAGTTTCTGTCACCTACATTCTAGATTCTGGATTTTACTGTTGCTTAACTTTGGAAAATGTTACTATTTAGCATGTCTTTCCAGAATGTTGGTTTCTTAATTTGCTTTTGCGCTTTGTATAGGTGGCACAGGAATGGCTCACCTCTCCAAATAAAGAGAATTTCTATCAGTTGCAAGTACGAAAATTTCCTGCCGATTATATAAAATACTGGGAGTTTGTGGGTAAGTTTTTTCTTACTTATGCAATTTGGAATATATGATATAATAACAGATTTCTAATTAAGAGGAGATAGCATTATTTGAATTTAAGGGGACACAAATTTTCTAAGCTAAATTTATGACTTCTTCAAATATGTTTAAAGTCTTAATGAGGATAGTTACTGGGAGAACTATGAAGATAAAATTCATGATTTTTTTCCACTCTGTAGTTAGAATGCTACAGGCTGGATTGTCAGTGGAGGCTGGGAATGGGAGAAAAGGTAAGTGGAGGGAATTGGTAGGGGTGTTGCAGTAATATAGTCTTGACAGATTCTGAGTAAATCTTCCTGGCATCTGTCTTTCCATTTCATGATTGATCTGAACCACATGCTACTCTTATGTCCAACTTATAAATACACCAAACATTCAGAACTGTTTAAAATAAAATGAATAAGTCCTCTTTTAACCCCAGCCCCCATCCATCCTACTCTGTAGATATGCTTAAGAAAACAGTGAACGTGTATATATTTTTGGGGAAAGGTACTACATGTTCATTGGAAAACATTTAGATGTCAGCCAGCCAATAAACATCACCCACAATTCCCATTATTCAGAGATAATTCCATTACCATTTTGGTGTATATCTTACTTCCAGACTTTCTACTTAACCCACATAGGGAGAGAGAGTGTATGTGATGTGGGATCATTTTGCTTATTTTGTGACATTTTTTATTCATTCAGCAAATACTGTTTTTATTGATTTAATAGTAGATGATTCTTGATGCAGGGTATGTAGCTGTGAAGAAAATGCAAAATTCCTACCTTTATGAAGTTTATATTTGATTTATTTTCATGTAATAATTATAATTATCTTTTCTGAGTTATTAAATAACAGTATACAGTATTTAATAGTTGTAGTTATCCCGTTGTAAGCATGTTCCATAGTTCATTTAACCAATCATTTTTATTTAGACATAAACATTGTTTCTAGTTTTCACTATTGCAAATACTCTGAGTAAATCCCTTTGCTAGGTCAAACCCTATGTGCATTTTAAGACTTTCAAATCATATTGTCTGTGCTTACCAAAAAGAATTCCATTTTCATTTCTGACATCAAGATATAAGGATGTGCACCTCTCTTGTTCACTAGTTTAGACCTTTTTTTTTTCCCCCAGTTCTGTATGTGAAAAATATATCCCATTTAAAGCTGGAGTTTTTGTCCCCAAATGTGACTGGTTCTTTATATTCTTGGGGTTGTGGAAGTAATTGCCTGTTTATGCCCTTCCTCCTTTTGTTCTGTCGGGGAATATTGTTTTCTTTTTAATTTGTATGCATTGCTACAAGTTTTTCTTCTAATTTCATTATTTGCTCTTCCATCCCCCACCTACCCCGCTAGACCAGGGTCTTATCATGTTGCATGCACATGCTGGCCTCAAACACCTGGGCTCAAGCAATTCTCCTGCCTGAGCTGCCAAGTAGCTGGGACTTCAGGGGTGTGCCACTGCTCCCGACTGCTGTTACATTTTTGACATGCAGTTTTTGATGCCAAGATAATTTTAATCTTCCATTACCATTTTGGTGTATATCTTACTGCCAGGTATTTAAAACTGCCCTATACTTATTTACAGTTTTATTATATAATTGACCCTTGGACAATGTAGGGTTTAGGAGTGCCAACCCCTTCCACAGTCAAAAATCTGTTTATAATTTGACTCCAAAAACTACTAATAGCTTACTGTTGGCCAGCTAACTCAAAACTTTACTGATAACATAAACAGTCAATTAACATGCAGTTTATATGTTATATGTATTATATACTATATTCTTATAAGAAAGCTAGAGAAAAACTAAAATCTTAAGGAAGAGAAGATATATTTATTCTTCATTAAGTGGAATGGATCATCATAAAGGTCTTTGTCATAGTCACACTGAGTAGATGGAGGAGCAAGAGGGGGTTTTGTCTTGCTCTCTCAGGAGTGGCAGAGACGGAAGAAAACCTCTGACTTGAAATCTATGAATTAGTGGACCTGCGCACTTCAAACCCATCAAATGTACATTTAGATGCTATAACCACAAAGCAGAAAGAAAGCAGGTGTTTCATGTCATTTGCACACATGGTTTAATAACAGTGAGCCATTTTTAATCAGGGAATAACTGTCCTAAAATCCAAGTTCCTAAGTACCAGTCAAGGAGCAGCCTCACAAGCAGGCCTTTCAAAGAATAGCAGGCCTGCTATGTTAACTCTTTTCTGTACAGCATGTTTTAAATCATGCTACTGTGATCATCCATGAATCTCTTAGTGTTCTTCTGAAAGCATTTTTGTTCAGTTTATATCCAGAAGTAGATTGTGGAATATTAGGGTGTGTATAAGTTCAACTTCAGTAAATAATGCCAAGCCTATTGTACAAAATTATATTCCACCAGCAGTGTATGAGAAGCTGCATTGTTTCACGTCTTCAGCAATACATTTGTATGGGTTGTTTTGTGATCTTTAGATATTGGGCTGTGTGTATTGAGGGTGTTTTGTGAATTTTTTGTAATGTCCTCATTAGGGAGGTTGGGCCTCTTTTCATGTATTTAGTAGCTGTCTCAGTAACCTGTTTGGGAAAGTGCCTGTTCAAGGCTTTTCTTCATTTTCTGTTGTCTTTTTTAAAATTGATTTGTAGGAGTTCTTTATATAATCTGGGTAGAAGCCATTTCCTCACTTTGACTTGCATTCTAACTCTTAGTGATGTCTTAAAAATTCCTTTTTCATTCTTTTTGAGAATTGCTTATTTGAAAATAGCAAATACGTCAGTCTTTTATTGTTAGTGCCTTGTGTCTCATTTCTTAAATGAAGAATAAGAAATCTTTCTCTGTTACAGATTACAAATCACATTCTCTTGCCTTCCTTTGCCCCCACCCCCATCACCCATGGATCAGGATCTCTTACCTTATAGAACAAAGGTTAGCAAACTACAGCTTGCAGATCTACCTACCCCATGTGTTGTTTTTCTATTACCCTTGGGTACGATTTTTATGTACTTTTTTCTGCAGTAGGATATTCCTGCATGTACTTTTTTCTTAAATTTAGAGCTGGGGTCTTGTGTTATTGCCCAGGCTGATCTCAGACTCCTGTGTCTGAAGTGATCCTCCTGTGTCATCAACCTTCTGAAGTGCTGGGATTACAGGTGTGACCCACCTGCCCAGCTGGTTTTTACTTTTGTTTTGTTTGTTTGTTTGTTTCTTGTTTACATTTTTAAAGCTCTAAAAAAAAAAAGAAGAGCATGTAACAGACATTATGTGTGGGCCCCAAAGCCTATCTAGCTATTTACAGAGGAAATTTGGAAATTTCTTTTTTTTCTGGAGACAAAAGTCTCACCCAGTCACCAGGCTGTACTTCGGTGGCGTGATCCCAGCTCTTTGCAACCTCTGCCTCCGGGGTTCAAGTGATTCCCTGCCTCAGCCGCCCAAGTAGCTGGGACTACAGGGCATGCGCCATCCTGCCCAGCTAATTTTTATATTTTTAGTAGAGACAGGGTTTACCATGTTGGCCAGGATGGTCTCGATCTCTTGACCTTGTGATCCACCCGCCTAGACCTTCCAAAGTGTTGAGATTACAGGTGTGAGCCACCGCACCTGGCTGCTGGGAACACCTTTTCTAGAACATTTGTTGTTTTGTCTGTGACTGAGGCATGGGGGATGGGTTCCATCCCCGCCCCCCCCAAGTGGAGGTCTAATTATCCCAGTACTATTTATTGAAAGACCCATCTATGCTTCACTGCACATGTGCTTCACATGCTATATTTGTCCTGAGTCTAGAGTCCACTTAATGTCTGGGAATCCTTCTGCAGTCTGTTGTTCTTCAGATCATTTGCCTAACCTTGTGCTCATATCACATTGTTTACTTAATCTAGCTTTATAAGAAGTTTTGGCCGGGCACGGTGGCTCAAGCCTGTAATCCCAGCACTTTGGGAGGCCAAGGCGGGTGGATCACGAGGTCAAGAGATCGAGACCATCCTGGTCAACGTGGTGAAACCCCATCTCTACTAAAAATACAAAAAACTAGCTGAGCATAGTGGCACGTGCCTGTAGTCTCAGCTACTCAGGAGGCTGAAGCAGGAGAATTGCCTGAACCCAGGAGGCGGAGGTTGCAGTGAGCTGAGATTGCGCCATTGCACTCCAGCCTGGGTAACAAGAGCGAAACTCCGTCTCCAAAAGAAAAAAAAAAAGTTTTAATACTCATAGAGCAAATCCTCCTACCCTTTTCTTTTTTTGTTGAGATGGAGTCTCGATCTGTCGCCCAGGCTGGAGTGCAGTGGTGCAGTCCCAGCTCACTGCAACCTCTACCTCCCAAGGTCAAGCGATTCTCTTGCTTTGGCCTCCTGAGTAGCTAGGACTACAGGCGAGTACCACTATGCCCAGCAAATTTTTGTATTTTTAGTAGAGACCGGGTTTCACCATGTTGGCTAGGATGATCTTGAACTTTTGGCCTCAGTGATCCGCCCGCCTTGCCTCCTAAAGTGTTGATGTGAGCCATGGTGCCTCTCGTCCTCCTCCTTTGCTCTACTTTTTGAGTGCCTTGGCTATTCTTGGCCCTTTGTATTTCCATGTAAATTTTAGAGGAAAAGAAGTGGAAATTTGGGAAGAATTGACATCTTTTAATACTTTCTAATTAATGAATAAGGTTGTATGTCTTCAATTATTTAGGTTAAATTTTTGCAGTGTTTTAGTTTATTGTGGAGAGGTTTTGCCTATCGTCTTTGGTTAGTTTGTCATTTGAAACTATGTTAGTGAATATTTCTAAAAAATAAGAACTTAAAAATAACAATCATACCTAAAAACTTACCAATAATTCCTTCATATCAATCAATGTTCAAATTTTCAGTTATAACACCTTTTTTTAGCTTGTTTAAGATCCAGATTAGTCCACCCAAAGACATTGGTTGATACGTCTTTTTGAAATAGAATTCCCTTGTTTTCTTCCCTTACAATTTTTTTTTTTTTTTTTTTTGCTGAAAAAATTGAGTTAATTTTGTAGAGTTGATCATGGTCTAGATTTTGCTGATTGCATCCGCTTGATGGTATTTAGAATGTGTCTCTGTCCTCTGTGTTCTTCCTTTTTTTTCTTTTTCTTTTTTTAATAAAGATGGGGTTTCACCACGTTGGTCAGGCTGGTCTTGAACTCCCAACCTCAGGGGATCTACCCGCCTTGGCCTCCAAAGGGCTTGGATTACAGGCGTAAGCCACCAGGCCTGGCCCCCTATGTTTTTCCTATAAATTGATAGTTGGATCTACAGAATTGATTCAATTCAGGTTAAATTTTTATTACTTGTTTTTGGCAAAGCTGTTTTATAGTTGGGGATATGTTCCATCAGCAGCAGCAGCTACATGATATCTAGTTTCTTTTTCTGATAATTGCAGCTGTTTGTACTTAGTCATTAATTCTGTGAAGGAGGCAAAATGGTGATAATTTAATCATTTCATGTTAGCTGGAATGCTTCTCTAGAGAGAAAATTCTCTACTTCTATTTGGTTACTCATTAGTATAGTTTATTATTATTTTTTTTTTATTTTTGAGACAGAGTCTCACTCTGTCGCCAGGCACCAGGCTGGAGTGCAGTGGCACAATCTCGGCTCGTTGCAACCTCCGCCTCCTGGGTTCAAGCAATTCTCCTGTCTCAGCCTCCTGTCATTAGTATAGCTTATAAAGAAAAGGCAGAATAAATACTTAAATCTTCATCACTTTTCAAAATAATGAGTTTAATTCATTAGTGGGCCAGGTGTGGTGGCTCACACCTGTAATCCCAGCACTTCGGTAGGCCAAGGTGGGCAGATCACCTGAGGTCAAGAGTTCAAGATTAGCCTGGCCAACATGGCAAAACCCCATCTCTACTAAAAATACAAAAATTAGCTGGGTGTTGTGGCACAAGCCTGTAATCCCAGCTGCTCAGGAGGCTGAGGCAGGAGAATCGCTTGAACCAGGTGGGAAAGGATGAAGTGAGCCAAGATCACAACACTGCACTTCAGCCTGGACAACAGAGAGAGACTCCATCCCAAAAAAAAAAAAAACTGAACTAAACATATTAGCCATTCATTTGGGGTTGTAAAAACCTATTTTGAACAAAAAACTCAATAATGAAAAGATATAGAAAGAAATGTTAAAAAGGAAAAGGACACAAAAGTGGCTATTATTGCAAATGAAAAAACAGTAACTCGACAGTGGAAAAGCATGAGATACCACCTCAACGAAGTGATGGAAGTTAGTATTGCCAGCAATGAGATTTATCAACATCGTGTGCCTCCCGATCTGACAGCCGGAGAAGAGCACAACATTACTTCTATGTTTCTCTTAACCAAAAATGCAAAACCTGAATTTGACTTACAAGGAAATATCAGAGAAACCCAAATGGAAGGACATTCTGCAAGGTAACTGGACAGTACTCTTTAAAAACATTTAGGCTGGGCTGGGCGCGGTGGCTCACGCCTGTAATCTCAGCACTTTGGGAGGCCGAGGCGGGTGGATCACGAGGTCAAGAGATCGAGATCATCATGGACAACATGGTGAAACCCCGTCTCTACTAAAAATACAAAAAATTCACTGGACATGGTGGCGCATGCCTGTAATCCCAGCTACTCAGGAGTCTGAGGCAGGAGAATTGCCTGAACCCAGGAGGCAGAGGTTGCGGTGAGCCAAGATTGCGCCATTGCACTCCAGCCTGGGTAACAGGAGCGAAACTCCGTCTCAAAAAAAAAAAAAAAAACATTTAGGCCATGAAAGACAAAGAAGAATGAGGACCAATTTGTCCTAGACTGAAGGAAACTAAGAAGACATCACAACTGAATGTGATTTGTGATCCTAGATTGGATCCTGGAGCAGAAAACAGACATTTGTGGGAGAACTGGTATGATATGAATAAGGTCTAATTAGCTCTTAGTTTATACCAACATAAAACCCTGGTTTTGATCATTGTTCTGTATTTATGTAAGATGTTAACATTTGAGGAAGCTTGGTGAAGGTCATAGGAACTCAGATTTTTTAAAAGTCTGAAATTATTTCAAAATAAAAAGTTAATTTCTCCAAGGCAAACCGAACTCCACAGGATTCTTTATCACCTTACTCCATTCCATGCAACTCCCTTCTCCCATAACGAGGGAACTCTGCCTCCTAACAGCAGCTTTCTTACACATTAGCTCTGTTTTACAATACACAAAATCATTTCAGAACTATTACTACTAGGCCAGTTCTACAACTAACAACAAATTTCACGAATTTTGGCTGTTCTTGTTGCCTGCGCTGGAGTGCAATGGTGCAGTCTTGGCTCACTGCAACCTCCACCTCCTACGTTCAAGCAATTTTCCTGCTTCAGCCTCCCCAACAACTGGGATTACAGGCATGTGCCACCCCACCTGGCTAATTTTGTATTTTTAGTAGAGATGGAGTTTCACCATGTTGGCCAGGCTGGTCTCAAACTCCTGACCTCAGGTGATCCACCCACCTCAGCCTCCCAAAGTGCTAGGATTACAGGTATGAGCCACCGCGCCCAGCCAAGGCTACTATTTCTAAAAGTACTTGTATCACTGTATTTTTTTTCTTTTTTTGAGACGGAGTCTTGCTCTGTCTCCAGGCTGGAGTGCAGTGGTGCAATCTCGGCTCACTGCAGCCTCCACCTCCTGGGTTCAAGTGATTCTTCCACCTCAGCCTCCCGAGTAGCTGGGACCACAGGCGCGTGCCACCATGCCTGGCTAATATTTTTGTATTTTGAGTAGAGATGGGGTTTCATTGTGTTGTTGGCCAGGATGGTCTCGATCTCGACCTTGTGATCCGCCCACCTCGGCCTCGCAGAGTGCCAGGATTACAGGTGTGAG
Organism: Callithrix jacchus; assembly: GCF_049354715.1. NCBI lineage: Eukaryota > Metazoa > Chordata > Mammalia > Primates > Cebidae > Callithrix > Callithrix jacchus. The sequence goes on along the minus strand of NC_133502.1, from coordinate 180,891,635 downwards.
CCACTGCGCCCGACCTCAACTGCATTCTTAAGGGTTGCTTTTTAAAATACAACTTTGCTGATTTAATTGTTCAAAACTCATATATATGTAAAAAGTATACTCTAGCGCTATCAGTTCCATTTATTTATTTAGAGACAGGGTCTTGTTATGTTGCTTTGGCTGGAGTGCAGTGACTATTCACATGTGTTATCATACACACTACAGCCTCAAACTCCTGGGCTCAAGTGATCTTGCCTCAGCCTAATGCATAGCTGGGACCACAGAGGCACCGGCCACTGTTCCCAACTCTTTTTATTTATTTTATTATGTGTATGCATTCAGAATTGTCATTATCTTCTGTTAAACCACAATACTCCCTTCTTACCTCAAATAAAGCTTTCTGGGCCCGGCATGGTGGCTCATGCCTATAATCCCAGCACTTTGGGAGGCCGGGGTAGAAGTTTGAGACCAGCCTGGCCAACATGGCGAAACCCCATCTCTACTAAAGATACAAAAGTTGGCTGGGTGTGGTGGCAAGCCTCTATAATCCTAGCTTCTCCTGGAGCTGAGGCAGGAGAATTGTTTAAACTCAGGAGGCAAAATAAAGTTTGCAATGAGCAGAGATCGGCCACTGCACTCCAGCCTGGCTAACAGAGCAAGACTCTGTATCAAAAATAATAATAGAATGGGGTGGAGCACAGCCACGCTGGTACGTCGAGGGGAGAGGCAGCCGCTGCGATAGATGTGTTCCTTATGATCTGGCGCCACAAGACCACCATCTTTAGGGACACCAAGGAGTCCAGCACAGTGTTCAAGCTGAAGCACATTATTGAGAGCATCCTCAAACAGCCGCCCAACGAGCAGCGGCTGTACAAGGACGACCAATTCTTGGATGATGGCAAGACACTGAGCAAGTGTGGCTTCACCAGTCAAACAGCACGGACACAGGCCCCAACCACCATGGGGCTGGCCTTCTGGGCAGATGACACCTTTGAGGTCCTGTGTATCAAGCCATTCTCCAGCCTGCCCGAGCTGCCCAATAGGATGAAGCCCCAGGACTCGGGAAGCAGTGCCAATGAACAAGCAGTGCAGTGAGGACCCCTAAGAGGCCCATTCCCCCCAGTAAAAGAGATTTGGGAGTCAAAAAAAAATAGTAATAATAAAAATGCTTTCTGCTTTAATGTCTATTTAGTTTGATATTAACAGAGCTAAGTTTAAGTTTTCTTTTATATGGATATGCATGCTTATCTTTTACTTACATGGTTATCTTTTACTTGCATTCTAATCCTTGTTTAGGTGAATTACCCGCTAACAGCATATAGCATGCCCAGATTGGTCTTGTGAAATGCCATTTTCAACTAAAATAAAGCAAGGCTCCTTAGAAAACTGTAAGTTTATATACGGAATAGAAACAATATATATGATGAACTTGGAACATGCTGTCATAACAGACAGCCCCAGAGCCAGCTAGAAGAAGCTGACTACAATGGACTGAAACACAAGTATACCCAATCCATGCACTCATAGTTCTTTTTTTAAGCTTACTTATCTATTTACTGTTTCATCTTTCATTCAGTTTTGGCTATGAATGAATGAAGTTGCTATTGAACATTAATGTACAAATCCGAATGGACATACGTTCTATAGTCTCTTGGGTAAATAAAAACGGAGTTGGCATGTTTAACTTTATAAGAAGCTGCTAAACTTTCTCGAAGAAGTATACCATTTTATATTCCTACCAGCATTGTATGAGCATTCCACTTGATCCATTTCCTTGTCCAGTTTTTGTTTTGTTGGTGCTTTTTGTTGTTGTTTTATAGACGAGGTCTTGTCATATTGCTCAGGCTGGTCTCAAAGCAGTCCTCCCGCCTTGGCTTCCCAAAGTGCTGATGTTACAGGTGTAAGCTACTGTGCCCAGCATTGGTGTTTGTAATTTTGATGATTCAAACAGGTGTGTATAGTATGTCATTGTGGCTTTAATTTACATTTGTAGAATGGCTAACAATTGTTGAGCATATTTTTACAGATTTACTGGTAGTGTACATATCTCCTTCATGTATCTTTCCTCCATTTTTAGTTGGATCGTCTTCTTTTTACTTCTCATTTTTCAGTTCTTTTTATATTCTTGAGACAAGTTATTTATCAACTTTATGAATTGAAAATATTTACTCTTAATCAGTGGACTGCTTTTTAATTTTCCTAACAGCATCTTTCAAAGAGCAAAAGTTTTAATTCTGATGGCATCCAGTTTATCAGTGTGTTTTTTTTTATGGTTCATGCGTTTTTGTATCCTAAGAAACATTTACCTAACTAACCCACGGTCACAATTTTCTCCTCCTCCTTATTTCTTTTTTTTCTTCTCTTTCTTTTTTTTTTTTTTTTTTTTTGAGACAGAGTCTCGCTATGTCACCAGGCGCTAGGCTGGAGTGCAGTGGCGCAATGTCAGCTCACTGCAACCTCCGCCTCCCGGATTCAAGTAATTCTCCTGCCTCAGCCTCCTGAGTAGCTGAGGGACTACAGACATGTGCCACCACGCCCAGCTAATTTTTGTATTTTAGTAGAGACGAGGTTTCACTATGTTGGCCAGGATGGTCTCGATCTCTTGACCTTGTGATCCGCCCGCCTTGGCCTCCCAAAGTTCTCCTCCTCCTTTTTTCTAAATTTTATAGTTTAATTTTTGTGTTTATGTTGATGACCATTTCAGTTTTATTTTTATATATGACATATGTAAGGATTAAGGGGTGTTTTGCTTTTTTAAATGTGGAAGTCAGGTGCAGTGTTTCATGCTTGTAATCTTAGCACTTTAGGAGCCCAAAACAGGAGGATCACTTGAGGCCAGGAGTTTGAGAACAGTCTGGCAACATAGCAAGACCTTGTCTCTACAGAAAAGTAAAAAAAAAATAGCTGAGCATGGACTACACACACCTGTAGTCCCAGTGACATGGGAGGCTGAGGAAGGAGGATTGCTTGAGCCCAAGTGTTCCAGGCTGCAGTGAGCTGTGATCATTGCCACTGCACTCCAGTCTGGGAGACAGAACAAGACCCAGTCTCTAAAAAATATAAAAACACTAAAAATAGGTGTTCAGATTGAGTGAACCTTCTTAAAAAACGTAGTTTTCTCATTGTCATTCAGTAACTTGGCACGTTCATCAGAATATCAGTGGACCTTGATTGCAGGTGTGTTTTTAGACACCGTGTTCTGTTTTCTTTATCTGTATAGCTGCCTTACACCAATACCATAGTCTCTTATCATTGCTTTATAAAAAATACTGAAATTGGGTAGTTTAAGCCTTCCAGTTTTGTTCTTTATAAAAAGAAATTTCTTTGTATTGTCATCAGTTTTAGAATCAATTGGTCAACATTTATAAACATGCCCGCTGGTATTTTTACTGGGATTGCCTTGACTCTAAAGATTAATTTGGGGAGAGCTGACATTTAACAGTATTGAGCCTTGGGCCTTGAACTTAGTACATTTCTTCATTTATTTAGGCTGTCTTCAGTTTCTCTAAGCAGTGGTTTGTATTTTTCAGAGTATTGGGTTAGATTTAGCAGTTGGTACTGAACTTTATTCCAGTGCTTTCTCTCTTTTCCTAGTCCCACTTAGTTTACAACCAGCTTTTCCTACTTGTTTCAAATGTATAGAAGTTTCAAAATTCTCATATGTACATGACATACAGTCATGTGTCACTTGATGGGGATATGTTCTCAGAAATGTATCAGGCAATTTCATTATCATGTTGATATTGTAAGAAGTAAAAGTGTACTTACTTCTAACAACCTAGGTGATGTAGCCTACCACACACCTAGGCTGCTAACGTGTACAGCATGTTACCGTACTGAATACTACAGATAATTGTAACATGGGGAAGTATTTGTGTATTTAAACATAGAAAAGATACAGTAAAAATATATTATAATCTTATGGGACCACTATTGTATATCTGGTCTGACCAAAACATCATTATATAGTGTATAACTACTTGGATCTGTTTCTGAATTTTCTTTAGGGGTTTTGAAAGTTGGAAACAAATGAGAGAATCTCAGTTAAAAACCAGAATAAACCTAAAGGAAAGAAAATTTATTTGCTACTTTTCAGTATTATGATTTTTATCTACTTTGGCCTTATAGCAGTTTTAAAGAAAACTTTATATTATATAATTGATATTTTTTAGTACTTTAAGATTTTGATTAGATTAGATTACCATTTTAAAGTATATGCAGAGTCCACTAGTGCTGTATATTTTTGAACTTAATACAAGGATTTAAGTTAATCTTATTTAAAATAATTCTGTTTGAGTTAGATAAATTCTGATTTCTTATTGTTTCATAGTTTATCTGGAAGAATGTGAACTGGCTAAACAACTTTATCCAAAGGAAAACGATTTGGTGTTTTTAGTTCCTGAGAGAATAATCGAAGAGAAGAAAGATACAGAGGGAAATGACATGCAAGATCTCCATGAATATCATTGTGGTTATGTTCATAAATTCCGCCGCACTTCAGTCAGTAAGTAAATAATGAGGCATGGACAAGAAAATGTCAGATACAAGCTCATCTTCTAATTTCCTTCTGAATTGTGTATATCAAGTATATTTGATGTACATTACCAAACATGTTTTTGCTATGTGATTACTTGCCATTCAGAGTCTCTTTTCTAGGTTTTCTAGACTTACCTGGAAAAGATCCCATATTTATTTTTGTAATGTTCTATCCTTTTGTTATATTTATCTGTCATTGTGTTTGCTATAAAGTGGACCATTTGCAAACCATCTTTTGTTTCTTAAATTACATTTCATCCTTGGTTTTGTGGCCAATCACTAATGAGATGACCAAACATAAAACTCACTGTAAGGCAGCTTGAAGAATCTGCTTACATCACTTCCATCCACTATATGTCTCTCCCTAGGTAGTATCATAACAAAAATGTTAACCTAAATTTAACAAATACCTGACGTATGCTAGACAATGAGACTTGTCCGTCTAATGTATACTTATAATCTTCCCCAGAGCCCTAAAGGGTAGTAGAAATGATTCCTTGCTCATCAAGAAACCATGGCTCAGGGATGTTAAGTAAGCTATTCAAGGCTGTCATCAGTATTAAGTGGTAAGGCCAGAATTGAAAACTACTTTTGTTTGACGTTCTTTTTCTTATGCCAAACTGCCTTTCTGGCATTGGTAACTTTCTTAGTCTTAGTTATATGAAGAGAATAACATTATTTCATTATTTCGTCTCCTTTTTACATATCTTAAAAGTAGCAATAAAGTGTGTCAGCATTATACTGCATTATAGCAGGTGTACCATGTTTATTTGTGTGATCAGGGCTTATTCTGTAAACATAGGATGCGTTTAGAAGAGTTGCAATGAGAATTGATGGTTTACTCTGTGCTTTTGGCTCTTGCCAAATTTATAGTTCTAAGGCAGTCTCCTTCCCTGAACTCCTCATAGATCAAAACCATCTCTCTTGGTATCTCCATTTGGAAAGTGTTCAACATTTCAATCCCGCTAGGCCAAAAGCTAACACCTGATTTTCTGCCTGACATCTGCTCTTGCTTCATTCTTTCCCATCTTGTTAATTGGGGCCTCCATTCGTTCAGTTACTTAGGCCAAAAACCTTGGAGTCATCCATGATCCTTCTCTCACACCTCACTTCTAATTTGTCAGCAGATCTGATTGACTTTTCCTTTGCAATATATCCGAAATCCAGTTCCCACCTCTACTATTACATCCTGGTCCAAGCTATCGTTAACTTTTACCTAAATTACTGGAGTAACCTTGTAAGTGGCTTTTTGTTTCTATACTTCTCTCATTGTAGTTATTATTTGTTCTGAGGTAAGTATGAGTGGTTCTTTTAGTTTGTGAGATAGAGCATGTTATTTTCCTACGCAGAGTGCCCTGTGACTTCCTGCCTGATCCTAAATAGCATTCAGAATCATTATTGTGATCTGCACAGCCCTATAAAATATAGCCCCATTTTACTCAGAGTCGCCAAGCATTCCTCTCCCTGTTTTTCCTGCTAGCCATATTAGCCTTCTCCTTATTTCTAAAATATTCCTGGCACGTCTCTATCTTAGGATCTTTGCAGTTGCTGATTTTCTGCATATAGCACTGTTTACCCCCTGCTAAGTGCATACTCCCTTACTTAAAGTCTCTGCTCAAATATTTCATCAGGAAGACTTTCGCGGACCAGCTTATCCACCTCCATCCACATCACTTCCTCCCTTTGTCTGCTTTCTTCATAGCACTTAGTACCACCTGACATGTTTATTTGGTTGTCTGCCTCCCTTTTCTAGAAAATAACCTGCTGGAGGACAGAACATTACTGGGTTCAGGAAGCAGTCTATAAATATTTATTGGGTAAATTTTGTAAATAATATCCCAAAATATGTTTAAAATACCTAATTCTGTATAATCTTTTAAACTGAAATTACTTTTTCTCTTTCTTGATGATAGTGCGTAATGGAAAATTTGAGTGTTACCTTTCCATCCAGACTCAAGAGAACTTTCCGGCCAATTTAAACGAACTTGTGAAGTGTATTGTAATCAGTTCTCTGGTGACTACACAGAGGAAGTTGAAAGCCATGTCTCTGTTGGGTAGTCGGAACCAACTGGCTAGAGCTGTTCTGAATCCAAACCCTATGGACTTCTGTACAAACGATTTACTAACTACAGCATCTGAGAGAATTGTGAGTGTTGATTATATGATAGTAGATAGTGTCATGTCAGGATGTTAATGTCATGTCAGTATGTTAAAGCATCATATTTTTTAGCTGCTATATATTCCTACATGTCTGCAACAAAGACATGTTCACGGTGAACACAATTTAGTGATCACTTTAAAATTGCGAAGTATGCGATTAGCTTACCGCAGAAAAAGATACAGTACAGGAAGAGTCAAAGGTGCGCTGGAAGAGCAACATTAAAATGTTAGGTCAGCAGCCTACTGCCTGCTTAATGTGCATTAGGTGAGAAGTCTCAGGTTTAGTGGTGTTAAAAATTTACATTTGAATGATTGATGGAGAATTGGCTGTTATTGTTGGAAATGCAAGGATGAAGTTGTCATCTGAACATGTGAAGTTGTGTATACACGCTAGGAAATTAACACAGAAATGCAAAAGGAAACTAATATTATTTGTATACTGTAGCTTTCATGTGCATTATCTCAGTCTATTCTCATCTTTTAAGAAATCCTAGATTTAATGAGTAACAGAGTCCAAGGCTTAGTAGGAGTGTAGTGACCTAGCTTGTAAGTGAAAGTGAAGCTTAGACCCAGATCTGACCCTGAAATCCATGCTTTTTCCACTATAACACATTGTGTTAGGAAATAAATAGTTTTGGAATGTTTTCACTAAGGAGAAAATTAAAGAAGGAATAAAGCGGAGTAAATAGAAGAAACGTTATAAATTAGTGAATGCAGTTTATTGTGATTATCTTTGTAAGAATCAGAAATAAAAATGCAGTTGTGGTATTTTTAAGTACTTGAAGCCTCAGACAGTAATTAGTAAGTAATTAGCTTTCTTTCCCATAGTGGATGTGTTTTTTTTAGGTTAAAGGTCACTTTGGTGTTTGTGTCTTGGCTGACCATAACCAAAGCTTTGACACATTAAATTTGAACAGGTCTTTTTCATGGTCTTCCTTTCATATTCCACTTTCAATCTATAAATGTGTTTTTTATATAGATTGCCTACTTAAGAGAGTTCAATGAAGACCAAAAGAAAGCAATAGAAACTGCATATGCTATGGTGAAACACTCACCGTCAGTTGCCAAAATCTGCCTGATTCATGGACCACCTGGAACAGGAAAATCAAAAACTATTGTTGGCCTCCTCTATCGTCTACTGACAGAGGTTGGTATGGGTGAAGGCACTGATGCTGTTAACTAGATGCATCATTTCACTTTACTTGAGAACTGACATGTAAATAAGTATTAACATGCCTTTTCCTCTTCACTTTGTGTATATTTTTTATGTTGTGTGTAACTGTGTTAGAGAAAGGGGTGGCAGAAGGAGGAAAGGTTATGAGAAACAGAGGAAGAAGACTATATCTTATGTGAAACAAATCGTAAGGAGTAGAATGATAGTCTTCAGGCTTCGTTATAGGTCACATCTACAGCTGTGAATGCTGGGCTACAATTTGGTTGGATTGCGGGGTTTTTTTTTTTGAGACAGGAGTCTTGCTGTCACCCAGGCTGGAGTACAGTGGCACAATCTCGGCTCACTGCAACCTGTGCCTCCCAGGTTCAAGCGATTCTTCTGCCTCTGCCCCCTGAATAGCTGGGATTACAGTTGTACACCACCACTCACAGCTAATTTTTGTATTTTTAGTAGAGACAGGGTTTTGCCATCTTGGCCAGGCTGGTCTTGAACTCCTGACCTCAGGTGATCCACCTGCCTTGGACTCCCTAAGTGCTAGGATTACAGGTGTGAGCCACTGTGCCTGACCTGGATTGAGTATTGATTAAATTAAGTGAATGATAAATTAAAGCTCAGAGCAGTTATGACAGAATTTTTATGCTGGAGTAATTTTAATACCAATGTAAGATGTAGATGCTTTTATTTATTTTTAACTTTATGAGAACTTTCAAAAATACATGGAAGTAAAGCCAAACTGTAAAGCTATGTAACAGAGCTCACCCATATTTTTTGTGTGTTTGTTTGGTATGTGTATGTGGCAAATTGTAGAACCAGAGGAAGGGGCATTCAGATGAAAATTCCAATGCCAAAATCAAACAAAACCGTGTCCTCGTGTGTGCACCTTCCAATGCGGCTGTTGATGAACTCATGAAAAAAATTATTCTTGAATTCAAAGAAAAATGTAAAGACAAGAAGAATCCTTTAGGTATGACACTTCTGTGGATTTTTAATTTGTTTTTGTTTTCAGTGTTAAGTGTGGGCAATTTTGAATGACAAAGGAAAGAGCAAGCCAGTCCTGGTAATAGCTTCTACTTGAATCTGTGGATTGTGAGTTCATTTAGCAAGTATTTCATTGAACATTTACCCTGTGCCAGGTACTGAGGTTTCAACAGTGAAGCCTTCAAGGAGACACACAGCCTAGTAAGGAAGTGGACAGGTCAGTACAGAGTGATAAGTTCCATAGTTGGGCTAAAATGTGGGGTGTTTCAGATGCCTCAGAGGGACCCCGAGTCAGTTGTGTGAGGGTTAGGAAGAAGCAGTTAGGAGTTAGCCACAGCCAGTAGAGGGATAGGGGATACTTAAGCAGAGATTGCCATCAAAAAAAAAAAAAGAATCAGGGCAAGAGAACCTCAGATGGTTCATGAGGTTCCTAGAGTATTAGGTGGTGGTGAAAGATGAGGGTTTGAGTAAGCACAGGTTTATTGAAACGGTAAAAATAATGATTGATTACAATTACTTAGTATTTATTATGTATCAGTAATTCTCAAAATAATCCCATGAATTTGGGAATAACCCTACTATTTGTATTTTATAGGTGGGGAGACTGAAGCTTAGAAATGTTAAATTCACTAGAGGGATAACTTTTTTCAGTAGAATTTACATAATAATGAAGAGCATTACAACAGATGATTCAGGGCACTAAAGTGAAGATGTGAAATTATTTCATTTTATTTAGGCTAACACTTGCTCTTCATATCACTCGTATTTAGTAGTATAGTTATGGCTTTGTATTTGACTACTTTGCCAAGCTCATATGTCTCATCTTCCCTACCAAATTTAATTTTCCTTAAGGATACCTAACAGTACCTTTTAACAAGATTTAATTTATCAGACTCCAAATACAGTGGCTTAAATGTAACAGAAGTTTACTTCTCTTTTTTTATTCAAGAGCCCAGAGATGGGCAGTTCAGGACTGGTACCAGAGTCACTGGTATGACGACTCTCCCTTAGAGAGTCCTTGGAGACCCAGGCTCCATCTGATTACTCCACCATGTGGGGCCTGCATGCTTTAGTGCACCTGTGATCAGAATGGCTGCTCCAGTTCCAGCAAGCATGAGGAAAAGATGAAGAAGGGGCAGAGGGAGCATACTAGCCATGTTATAAGGAAAGTTTCTAGGTCCTGCCAATAGCACCTCTGCTTATTTTCTTTTGGCCACACCAAGGCATAAGATAGGCTGGAACATGTCATCTTTATTCTGAGGGATCACACACATTTTTCCATATATTACATATGTATTACCTACATGTAAAATTCATTTGCTCTTAAAACATAACAGTAAGTTGTATGGTGGTGCATGCCACCATACCCAGCTGATTTTTGTATTTTTAGTAGAGATGGGATTTCTCCATATTGGTCAGGCTGGTCTCGAACTGCTGACCTCAGGTGGTCGCCTGCTTGGCCCTCCTAAAGTGCTGGGATGGCCTTGCTAGCTTTTATTAGGTAGAAGTGATAAGTACTTGCCTTATCGGGTTGTTAGGAAGAATATCTGAAATAATGTATGAGAAGTTTGTGGTGTAGTCCCTGGTGTCTAGTTAATTGGAAGTTCATATTAGCTTCCTTCTCTGATTATTAATATATTTACTTAGAAATAGAGACAGGATTTATCCGCGGTGTCCTTATTAGTCCTTAAATGTGATTCTTATCAACAGGAAACTGTGGAGATATCAATTTAGTACGACTGGGTCCAGAAAAGTCTATTAATAACGAGGTTCTAAAGTTCAGCTTGGACAGCCAAGTAAACCACAGAATGAGTAAGTACTGAATGTGGTCTATGCTAATGTTTCCTCTATTTGTTTTGTGGAAAATGACTTGGACACTAAAGGTAATTTGAAGACTTGAGAATTAGTCTGGCTTTGGCAACTGATTTTTTTTTTCTCATTGTGTTGTGTATGTGTGTTGGTTAGAATTAGAATAGAATATAATTTTTTATTTGTTATTTTTATTAGAAAAAGACTTACCTTCTCATGTTCAGGAGATGCATAGAAGAAAGGAATTTCTAGATTATCAGTTGGATGAGCTTTCCCGGCAGCGAGCTCTATGCCGAGGTGGACGGGAAATACAGGTATCTTTGCATTTCTTAAATAATAACTCAGGTAAACAAACTAGTTAACAATTTTGGTTTTTGTTTGGTTTGGGTTTTTTTGGAGACAGAATCTTGCTCTGTCTCCCATGCTGGAATGTAGTAGCACGATTCTGGCTCCCTGTAGCCTCAACTTCCTGGGTTCAAGCAATTCTCCTGCCTCAGCCTCCCAAGTAGCTGGGATTACTAGGATGTGCCACCACAGTGGCTAATTTTTTTGTATTTTTAGTGGAGATGGGGTCTCACCATGTTGGCCAGGCTAGTCTTAAACTCCTGGCCTCAAGTTGATCTGCCCAACTTGGCATCCGAAGTGCTAGGATTACAGATGTGAGCCACTGAGACCAACCTAATTAATGAGGATTAAATGCCCTTTATTGGGGAGTGGCATGATTCATGTATAAAATTGTGTACTAAGACACTAAAAATGTTTGTCAGGTTAACACATTTCTTTTTGCCTTTTTTTTGTCCTTTTGGTTTTAATTATTTTTTTTTTTTCATTTTTTTCTTTCATTAAAATTTATTTTAAAAAACTTTTTTTAAAACTTTTTTGCAAAGGGCGAGATACTCTAGTAAAGATTTTAGGCTTTGCAAGCTGTATGGTTGGTCTCTGTTGCAGCTATTCAGCTCTGCTTTTGGTAGCACAAGGCAGCCATAGATGATATATAAACAAATGGATGTGGCTGTGTTCTAGTAAAACATTATTTACAAAAACAAATGCATTTTTGTTCGTTTTCAAGTTAGGGTCTCACTTTGTGGCCCAGGCTGGAGTGCAGTGGCACAATTGTGGTTCAGTGTAGCCTCAAGCTCTTGGTCTCAAAACAAGCTCTTTTCCTGCCTCAACCTCTTGAATGGGACAGGGTGCCATCATGCCTGGCTAATTTTTTTGTTTTCTATAGAAACTGGATCTTGCCATGTTGCCCAGGGTAGTCTGAACTTCTTGCCTCAAGCAGTCCTCTCACCTTAGCCTCCCAAAGTGCTAGGATTACAGGCATGAGTCTGCTCCAGGCCTTGCATTTGGCTTATAGGCTGTACTGCCTTGTATTGAAGGTATATTCAGTTTACTAATTATCTTTCAGTTCCAAGTTAAAGAAATGCAGTTCAAATTAGGTTAGACAAAAAGGGAATTAGCTTCAGTATGGGTAGATCTAGAAGCTCAAACAGTATCGTTTTTTCATGTCATGGTTTGTTTTTCTGTGTGTCAGCCATTTCTTCTTCGGGAGAAGGTGTCAGCATCTCAGGGTTTCTACCATCACAGCTTAGAAACTTCACAGAGAGAGACTCAGTCTTTCTCTTAGCATCCATGTATCCAAAGAAGGAGTTAGTTTAGTCCCTGGGTGAGCAAGCAGGTCTAATCCCTAAATTTAAGAAGATGGGTGCCATGATTGGCCAGGCCTGTATTAGATGCCCATCACTGTGGCCAGAGGAATGGTTAGGGTGTGATTAAACAGCCTCATTTGAATCACCTGGAAGGTAAAGGGTAGAGTGATGCTCTCAGGACTGGAATGCTAAGATAGCACACATACAGTTCACAGGACACAGCTTCTTCCACAGCAGCATACAGTGTGTGTCAGTACTTGTGAAGAGGAAATAAGCTGGGTAAATACATTTTTCATTGGGAAAATATAGGCTCTTTTAAGATTAGAGGCAGTCCATTGGAAGGCATTTAAAAATGCATAGTTTAATTTTAATAATGACATTTGAATTTTTTTCCAGAGGCAAGAATTAGATGAAAAAATTTCCAAAGTTTCTAAGGAAAGGCAGGAACTTGCTTCTAAAATTAAAGAGGTAAGTAGTTCGCACGTAGCATTTTCTTGATTTTATTTTATTTTAGAAATTTAAATATAAAACTGAACTGTCAGAGTGACTGTTCAGATAAGCCATGAGCTTTTATGTATTTTTTGTTTTGAAGATGGAGTCTCTCTCTGTTGCCCAGACTGAGGTGCAGTGGCATGATCTTGGCTCACTGCAACCTCAGCCTCCCATGTAGCTGGGATTGCAGGTGTGCACCAACACACCCAGCTAATTTTTGTTTTTTTTGTGTGTGTGTGTGTTTTTGAGACACAGAGTCTTGCTCTGTTGCCAGGCTGGAGTGCAGTGGTGCCATCTTGGCTCACTGCATCCTCTGCCTCCCAGGTTCAAGTGATTGTCCTGTCTCAGCTCCCTTGTAGCTGAGATTACAGACGTGCACTACCACACCCGGCTAATCTTGTATATTTAGTAGAGACAGGGTTTCTCCATGTTGGTCAGGCTGGTATCAAACTCCTGACCTCAGATAATCTGCCTGCCTCCGCCTCCCAGAGTGCTGGGATTACAGGCGTGAGCCACTGCACCCTGTCTTTTTTTGTATTTTTAATAGAAACAGAGTTTCACCATGTTGGCCAGGATGATCTGGGACTTCTGACCTCAAGTTATCTGCCCATCTCGGCCTCCCAAGTGTTGGCTTTATAGGCTTGAGCCACCGTGCCCGGCCAGCTATGGGCTTTTTTCAGTTACAGAAAAATTACAGACATCTGTGGAAGTGGAGACACTGGTGTAACAACATTTGCATTTTTTCCTTTAACCTAACAATGCATTCTTAACTACCATCTAAGATTTCTAAGAAACAGGTGATTATAAATTATCTTTTTTCTGTTTTAGGTCTATGTAAAGATTTAAATCCTTCTTACAAGGTGCTCTAGCTCTTCCTCCCACACTGCAAAAAACAATTATGATAATTACCATCCAGTAACAATTAATGAAAATAACTTTGTGGTGTTTTCCCTGTTAAAAAAAGAAAAGTCACCTGTGTGAGCTTTAGGTTGAGGGTGGCAACTGTGAGCCCTCCAGAGCTCACAATTGGTTACAAGTAGAGTGATGGTGGGCAGGATTGGCATAAGAAAGTACAGCACTTTGATTTTTGATTTTTTTGCATTTCTTGGCTCGGAGCATAAACTCTTTATACTTGTCTTAGATCATAAGACTCCTGTAATATTTTTGTAGCTTTTTCCCAGTTCTTTTTGGATGTACAAATATCAGGTAAGATTTAGACTAATTGAAGCTTGGCCGAGCCAGGTGTATAGCCTGACTGTCAGAATATAGCCCTAATCAAACCACATTGGTGTCAGGGAAGGAGGGTAATAGCAACTGATGACATTGAAGTTTTTCTCCTGAATGTATTATAACTTTTCTCTATGTGACTAAATATAGTTGAACTTAATGCTTATTTTCATTAGCAGTTTATTTAAACTAAAAGTTATGTGAAAACTTTTGATTAAAGTTTTAAACTAAACCTCAAATTAATCTTTCCTCAGTCAAGGATGAAGTCCATGTTCACAGATCTTTTTTGCTGCTCATCACGTGTTCTGTGGGCCATTGAACTAATTGTGCTCCGCAGGTTTTTATTTTTTTTTTTTTATTTTGCAGATACAGTTTTCTCTGAATGTGCTCAGCAGTTTTACTCTCTAGATGGCTAAGGAGAGGTGTCTGACAATGCTTTACTGTGTGAGCCATGGAGGGCCACAGTGCCACCCTCTTCCTAAAGCTCACACACATGCCTTGAACTTCATAGTTGAATATATCATATATGCAGAGATGAATCACTACTGCCTCTTAGCAGCATAAAGAAGCTTGCTGAATCGCTGAGGAAAATGCTGATTTAGGCTGGGCACAGTGTCTCACACCTGTAATCCCAGCACTTTGGGAGGCTGTGGCGGGTGGATCATGAGGTCAGGAGATTGAGACCATCCTGGCTAACATGGTGAAACTCCATCTCTACTAAAAGACAAAAAATTAGCCAGGCGTGGTGGCACGCACCTATAGTCCCAGCTACTTGGGATGCTGAGGCAGGAGAATTGCTTGAACCGGGAGGCAGAGGTTGCAGCCAGCCAAGATTGCAACACTGCACTCCAGCATGGGTGAAACAGCAAGACTCCATCTGGGGGAAAAAAAAAAGAAAATGTTGATTTATTTGAGCACTACATGGTATGCATCATTCACATTATCTGGCTCCGTCACAGTACATTGCATTGTAGGAGACCAAACTTCTTTCTCTTACTGTGGAAATGGAGTATTTGTCAGGTTCATAGGCATTTTTGTTAGTTTAGCAAAAGTACATGAAAAAGGAAAGAGCAATATTATATACTTAAAAACTAACAGAAAATGTACATTCAAGCTTAATTCTAACCCTGGTTTTACTCAGATAATTCACAACTCAGTATTATTACATCTCTGCTTCAGATACCTGCTTACATACATCTGGCTACAGGAAGGATTGTAATCTACTTTGACCAAATCAAACTCTAGATAAAAATTTTTAATGTGCTTAATAATATTCTATGTTTTAACTGCAAAGCACACATTCTTTCTCCTGTTTGTGATTATCTTGTTTCTGCTATTTCCTAGATTTGAGGGTTCCCCCCTAACTTTTACTAAATATTTTTCTGTCACATAATAAATGGTAAGTGTTTTATAGTAAAAATAGGCCTGTCATAGTCAAGAATTGATCTACAGCTGACTGTTGATTTAACCTTTGTTCTTTTAGGTTCAAGGACGCCCACAGAAAACACAGAATAACATCATCTTAGAGTCCCATGTCATCTGCTGCACATTGAGCACAAGTGGTGGTTTACTGCTTGAATCTGCTTTTCGTGGGCAAGGGGGTGTCCCCTTCAGCTGTGTCATTGTTGATGAGGTCAGTGAATGGTCAGCCATACAACTTTGACTAGTACTATGAGGAGTAAGTCTCAGATGAATTGTGGCTGCTGAGATGTTGAGGAAATGTTTTTTTCTGCATCTGATTTTTACCTGTTACATATGTATTTCCTTATGTAGAAATCTGCTCCTTAGTCCAGGCACAGTGGCTCATGCCTGTAATCCCAGCACTTTGGGAGGCCAGGGTGGGTGGATCACGAGGTCAAGAGATCAGGAACATCCTGGCCAACATGGTGAAACCCCGCCTCTACTAAAAATACAAAGATTAGCTGGGTGTGGTGGTGTGCACCTGTAGTCCCAGCTACTCGGGATGCTGAGGCCGGAGAATCACTTGAACCGGGGAGGTGGAGGTTGCAGTGAGCTGAGATAGCACCGCTGCACTACAGCCAAGGCAATAGGGTGAGACTCCATCTCAAAAAAAAGAAAGAAAGAAATATGCTTCTTAATGACCCACAATAGTGAAAGTAGATTTTCCAGTATTTGGGGGTTAGTCTTGAGGATGACTGATGGTTTCTAACAAAATCTCTGCTGAGTGACTGTCTCGCTCCTGCTTATAATATCTCTAATAATGTTTTGAAGTAGTTTTAATATAAATACTGAACAGTTTTGAGCCATAATATTTTCACCTAACATCCTTTATTCCTAGTTCACTCTTTGAGCAAACATTTATTCAGTACCTATTGTTTGTCAGATGACAAAAGAGGTGGAGCAGGAGATACCAGAGAATTGAGTAATCAGGAGACCCAAGATCCAGTTTTCACCAGAAGGAAAGGACAAAAAGCAGAAATCAGTAAATAGTTGAAGAAAATATCATTGAATTTAAGAGAAATTTGAGTCTTGTGATCAAAGAGGCATACATACAAGGAATATCATGCAAGGAAGAAAGATATGGGGAAGCACACTCACAGACGCTCCTGATGGGATTTCTGAACCTCAGAAACAAAGTTTTAAAAGCAGGCTGGGCATGGTGACTCACCTGTAATCCTGGGATTTTGGGAGACTGAGGGTGGATCAGTTGAGCCCAAGAATTTGAGAGCAATCTGGGCAACATGGTGAAGCCTTGTCTCTACGAAAAATACAAAATTTAGCCAGGTGTGATGCCATACGCTTAGAGTCCCAGCTACTCAGGAGGCTGAGGTGGGAGAATCGTTTGAGCCCAGGAGGGCTGCACTCTAGCCTGAGTGACCAATCGAGACTCTGTCTCAAAAAGTAAATAAATAAGATATATAAATAAATAATAAGATTAATATATTAATAAAATAAGTAAAATTTTTTAAATAAAGTTTTAAAAGGACTTTAGAGGAGAAACATTTTTTTCAGGCCCATGCCCTGCAGGAACAAAGAACACACACATCTAGGATGCACTCGGCCTTCTTAACTTACGGCTGGTTCCCAAGTGGTAGTGGCTTCCTTGGTGGCTGACTTCAAAATACATATTTGATTTTTTTTAAAACATTCGCTTGGAGAGTTTGTTATTTATTTATTTATTTTGAGACAGAGTCTTGCCCTGTCACCCAGGCTGTAGTGCAGTGATGTGATCTTGGTTCACTGCAACCTCTGCCTCCCGGGTTCAAGTGATTCTCCTGCCTCAGCCTCCCGAGTAGCTGGGATTACAGGCATGTGCCACCATGCCCAACTAATTTATTTGGTATTTTTAGTAGAGACAGGGTTTCGGCACATTGACCATGCTGGTCTCAAACTCCCAACCTCAGGTGATCTACCCGCCTAAGGCGGGTCTCAAAGTGCTGGGATTACATATGTGAGCCACTGCACCTAGCCTGAAGGGTTTATTTTGTTGTTTGTTTTCAGATAAAATGCTTATTTTTGATATTTCGTGCAGAAGTGTGGTACTTTTCTGAATGGTTAGAACTTTAATCAGATAAACTATATGGATAAATAGCAAAGATAGTTAAGACTGCCTCTCCCTTCTATGTCTTGCCAAGGCTGGACAGTCTTGTGAAATTGAGACTCTTACTCCACTCATTCATCGCTGCAACAAGCTTATCCTAGTAGGAGATCCTAAACAGCTCCCTCCCACAGTCATCTCTATGGTAAGTTTTTTTTTATGTTCAGATTGCTTTAAAATGGAAGGGGCTTTTTAAAATTTTTGTCTTAAAGAGGGAGGAACATCTCTCTTGGATTGGCCTCTCTTAATTTGGAGTGAAAAGTAAGCAGTAACTCAGAAAAGAGAAGCACTGATTTAGTCTCAATACGTTAAAAAAAAATCCTAAAAAGGCCCCTTTGTTCATAGTTGTGCTTCTGTGTATGTGTGGCAGAAGTCCTGTGTTCAGCCTAGATGGATGACGTGCCATGCAGACCAAGCTTTGGAAAAGTCAGTGTGCACATCTTTAAAGAGCTGAATCTGATTTATTTTAATCATGCAAGCACCGAAACAATAATAAAAAAAAAAACTTCAAAAGTAAGGAGAAGAATCCCACCCTCTTCATTTATATTTAAATATGTACAAATTGAGGAAAACATGAAGTTAAATTAATTTTGGAGTACATTTCCATTTTTATGATTTAGTATTCTAACATTAATACAAGAAAATGTCTGTGCCCCTCACATCATCTGAAAGTGAAGGTATGGGGGAAAAAAGACGAAATTATAGGCTCTGCCTGTGGGAAAAGAAGAACCAGATTGTAGTCTACTCTACTCTGTTGGTTTCTTTTTTAATCTCAATGAAAAATGTCTCCTAGAAATGCGCATCAGTATCAGGATTCAGTAGATGTTTTGAAGTAATCTGAAGAGGTTATACAATTTAATAAAATTTGTATTAGTGCTAATAACATAGATTATTTATACAAATAATTGAGCAGTGGCCTCATAATCCTAGAGAACAGATTGTTTTCAAAGCATTTCTGTGGAATTATGGAATGAATGCAGCTGCTTTTGTTAGTGGCTTTTGACTTCAGGATTATTCAGAATAGTAGTGCAGTTCCATGTATGACATTTGAGCACAGGTATGTGATCATGGTAGGGTGTGGCCCAGAAGCACTCCTGTTACCAGTGAAAACCTGTGTGTTTAGGGAGGAACTGCTACAGGCAACTTCGTTCATAGAGAATAAGGAAGAGCAAATTCTGTATCCCATTTCTTTAAATAATGCAGTATTTTATTGAAGTGAAAAGGGATTGTTCATGGACCTCAGCCTTACTGCCTAATTTAATGATTGATAAAAGCAACAAAAATTACAAAAAAAAATCCATTTATGGTTTTTAAGTTAATTGTACAAATAAAACAGGCTATTTTGAGAAAATAATTACAAAATTCATTTCCATGAGGTGCCTTTTTTGACCACATATTTCTAGTGATAATTACGGTGTAAGTGAGTAGTATCTTTAACAGATTTTGCTGGGCATTTGTGTGTTTATTCATCTTTTTCAGTATGTATATATTGAGTGCCAACATAATTCAGGTGCTGTTTAGGTATTGGGGTTATGACAGTGAAGAAAACAGACAAAATCCCTGCCTTCATGGTGTTTGCATTCTAGGGGATAACAGTAAGCCGGTTATTAAAATGTGGCATATGGCTTGTATACAAGTATATATTTACGTGCATATGTGTTTATGTATGTGAGATTGGTTTTTTTTAAAGATGGCAAAATTATTCTGTGCAGAATTGGCTTTTTTTAAAATCAGTAAATCAGGGACATTGTTCCATGTCTGAATATATATTAATAAATTTGTATCATTTGTTGAATAGACTGTGGTTTGACTGGAGGTTAGATGCATTACCTTATATAAGTTCTTTTTCTGTTCCCCCAAAGCAAAGATTAAAACTTAGATTTTTGAGCTAACTCAGATAAACTTTTGAGGATTTAGGCAAAATTGTCAAATGTCTATTAATTATTTTATACTTACACAAACCTGTTTAAAATCACACATATAAATAGGTTAAGAAGTAATGCCTTTTTCTCCACTCTCATAGTTTGTGAAACAAGTTTATTCAGGCTTTGCACATGTTCAGTGCCAGTATCTTTCACGTCACTTATGGAGATTCCATCATCTTAGTGAAGTTTTCAGCACATTTTTACTCCCAGGTTAAGATAGTACTTTTTGAAACTTTCTATGATACTGTCATTGGAAAGTATATACCAAGGCACAACTATGATAAGACAGTTTATCCCATTTGTCATTTAGGTCACTATCTTGCAGATCGCGGAACATAACCCATTATTTGGTTTGTGAAATCAGTCTAGCACAGGTTGGGCATTCCTAATTCAAAAATTTCACAGTGCTTCACAATCTGAAACTTCTCAAGTGCTGACATTATACTTAAAGTTCATGCTCAAAGGATAGGCTCATTGGAGGATTTTGGTATTTTAGATTAGGGATGGCCAACACATAAGTCGAGTTTGTTTCCTCCACTGGAATGTAAGTTCTGTGAGACTTGATCTTATTCACTGCAGCAGTCTCATCACTCCAAACTATAGATGCTTAGTACATATTAGATGGCTGGATGAAGAATGTTGTCTTCAAAACACTTGTTTACAATGTCATTCAATATGTCTGTTTGTGAGGATATACCACCAGAAATAATTGTTAAAATCTGTGTTACATTTATCTGCTTCCTTTATTATTATTATTTTTTAAGATACGGCAGTGATGTCTTGTATTATCAAAATAGCATCAGTTGTCATTCACAAGGTCGTATCACTTTCATAAGCAGTATGTGAGTAGAAAATGCCTCTACATATATTCAAGATTCATGGCATTTTGGTCAGGTGTGGTGCCAAATGCCTGTAATCCCAGCTACTCAGGAGGCAGAGACATGAGAATCGCTTGAACCTGTGAGGCGGAGGTTGCAGTGAGCTGAGATCGCACCACTGCACTCCAGCCTAGACAAGAGAGCCTAACTCTGTCTCCAAAAAAAAAGATTCAAGACATTTTGAGGATGAGAGTCAGAAACATCTTTTTTCTCGGAAGTTGTGGTTGGTAATCTTATACTACCTGAATGTTGCCATGTACATATTAGATGTCAGTAATTGTTTTTATAATAGTGGGAAAGATATAAAGGAATTCTTGGAAAATATTGCTTTATTTTCCCCCTCACAGAAAGCACAGGAGTATGGCTACGACCAATCAATGATGGCTCGCTTCTGCAAACTGCTGGAAGAGAATGTAGAATACAACATGATCAGCAGGCTGCCTATTTTACGGCTTACTATTCAGTACAGGATGCATCCAGACATATGTCTCTTCCCTTCCAATTATATTTATAACAGAAACTTAAAAACAAATAGGTGAGTTCCCTTTATTGCTTGTGAGCTTATTTTGTTTGTAGTTTAGCTGCTTATGAAGAATAGCCATTTTACTGTCTTCTTAGGTTTTATCATAAAAAGCATAAATCATGGAGGATTAATAATTTTCTCTAGTTATGAAAGCCATCATGTCGAGTACAGCAAATGCACATAAAAAAGAAAGAGGGAAAAAGTCACCTATATTTATACTACCTAGAAATAAAGAATCACTGGTAACATTTTGGCATATCCACTTTCAGAGTATGTGTGTGTGTGTGTGTGTGTGTGTGTGTGTGTTTTGGAGACTGTCTTCTCTTTCTTTTGCCTAGACAGAATGAGTACAGTGGCACAATCCTGGCTCACTGCAGCTTCGACCTTCTAGGCTCAATTGATTCACCCACCTCAGCCTCCTGAGTAGCACTCACCACCATGCCTGGCTAATTTTTGTGTTTTTCTTTTTATAGAAATGGGGTTTCGCTATGTTGCCCAGGCTGCTTTCAAACCTCCTGAGCTCAAACAATGCACCCGCCGTGGCCTCCCAAAGTGCCGAGATTACAGGCAAGAGCCACCGCGCCTGGCCAAGTTTCAGTCCTTTTACCATGCATATCTTTTTTTACTTTTTAAATTTTTTAAGAAAAAAGTGGGACCATATTTAACACAGTATTCTGTGGCTTACTAGAGTGACTATCCAGTCATATTTGTTATATTTTAATGACGTAGATACCTCTCCCAGCACCAGGAAAGAAATAGAATTTGTTTTGTACCTTTCACTGATACACATCTAGAAAAGAATATTGCTGTTATCCCTTTACTTGCCCCAGCCCACTTCACCACACAGAAAAAATAGTCGTAATACTAAAATATTTTCTTAAATCTCAACCTTGTTCTGAATGTTGACTACCTTTTACAGACAGACAGAAACCGTTCGGTGTTCCTCAGACTGGCCATTTCAACCATACCTTGTGTTTGATGTCGGAGATGGTTCAGAAAGACGGGATAATGAGTATGTTCTCCTCTTGCCTTAATCCTCTGTGATGGTCCCATAATTGTTACATTATTTGCATTCATATTTATATTAAGTACATTTCCTATACACGTCTCTTTGCCTAATGTCAGGGCACAGTCATTTTCATTTAAATTGATGCTTTTTTCTGTATAATGGGGATAATATCATCTAATGTCATAAGCAAGCACTTGAGTAGATATTTTTCGAGATCACAGCAGTGAGGGAAACAGATGTGCCCATTGCAAGATGATGATGTCATGGGACAACAGACCTTTACCTGGTAATCACTTAGGTAAGCAGTTACTCCAGTTGGGTTAAGAACTATGAAGGCGAAGTATAAATTCAGCTGAATGAAGGTGTGAAGGGGAGTAAGGAAGTAGCAACAGAGGCTGGATGGTATTGGGTTGTGAATAAGGGGATGTATTCAGGTGGTCTGTATATGACAGCAGAGAGGAGCAGTGGTGTTGCCACATAGCGGCAATGTCAGAGGAGCTGGGGATTCTTGTGAGAGAGTAGGGGAGGAATGGTCTAGAGGCAGCATTTGTTGGCACACATACAAGCACTGCTCTGTCATGAAGTAGGAGGAAACAAATCCCACTTGTACATCATGGGATGGCTGCAGAGCAGGTGGCATCCTCAGGTGAGAATCAGGTGTTAGGTAAGATAGGAGGTGGAAGTAGGGAACACATTGAAGAGGTAGGGAAACATACAGAGGAGGAGTTGGCCATGGAATTGTAGTGCTGGAGGGACTGCATCCTAAAGGTTTTCATGGGGCCTGTTGGAGGAGAGCAAAGAATTGAGAGTTAAGTCCCAGAGCATCATGAAGAAGGAAGGTTAGAGTGGAATGTTGACCAGACAGGCTTAATCTGGAAGAGGACCAAGGGAAATGAAGATTTCAGGGATGGAAGAGATGGCTAGCTGACTGGGTTGTCCATATAGTAAGTCTCAAAGTTACGATAATGGATATTTAAGGCTTGTAAAGCAAGGCGAATAAGGTAGCCTCAGGAATCAAGGGATAGGTGCGGTGCAGCCCCCGGTCTTGGTGCATTTCGCATCTGGTGTAGTCATGAGGGAGCATGTGGTTTCAGGATGAGTTGAGAGTGCAGGATATGAGGCTGGTGAGGACAACAAAGGGGACATGAACCTACTCTAGGGCCCCATTTTGTTCAGCTGAGGTCAGGTGGGACACATCATTTACGTTCGGTTTTTGTGGATGGCAGCTGCTCGGTTGTGTGGTGTGTGTTATATGCAGCCAGTGGTGGGGGACAAGGGAAATCATACATCTGAAGCATTTTCTCAGTGTTTGGGAGATAGTAAATTCTTAACTCCTGTTAGCTATCTATTATTCACATATTTGTTCTTATTAATACTGCTCTTCTTACTGCTGCTATTCCTGTTTTAACAGATGAAGAGGGTGGTTCTTAAACTTCAGTTGATTTCAAGCTCTTTTCTCTCTACAACTTCATGTTTCACTGGGCATTTCACATGTCTTCATATTTACCCTATTATTTTCGCATTTATTCATATATTACCATATTAATTAATGGTCATGATAACAGCCTCTTTGAGTCACTGACAGCTGAATAAAAGATGAAGCCTATCTGCCTGCCCTTTACTGTAATGGGAAAGGAACTCAATGGAATTTAAGGTAGCAATTAGCCTGCTATTAGTTTTGATAATGTTTTGTTTTCTTTTTCCCTCTTGCTTAGCTCATATGTAAATGTTCAAGAAATAAAACTGGTGATAGAACTAATTAAGCTAATTAAAGACAAAAGAAAGGATGTCAGTTTTCGAAACATTGGCATAATAACTCACTACAAGGCCCAGAAGACGATGATTCAGAAGGATTTGGACAAAGAGTTCGATAGAAAAGGGTGAGGTATTTTTATAAATACTTGTAGTTTTCTTGTTGCATTGGAGTGAGAGGATATAGAAGGGAAGAAGAAAAGGGAAACTCTAAGGAGTGGTCTTGGACTGTGCAGATTGGTGATAAGGCACAAGGAAACTGGGATGCTGCTGGCTTCCTTAGACTTGTGCTGTGTAGGTCCTGGGTGGAGAGGGTACCTCCTGCCAATTGTGATGTCAACAATCTACTTGGCAGTGAAATTGACTAAGAAGCTTTCCAGGTCTTTTCCCTTTAGTTCCATGACTTGTTCATCTGAATTCTTGTTCTAGCAAGACTAAAAGTGACATTTCACTTTAAATAAATTATTTACCAGTTGTATTGCCTTTATGTATAGAATGAAGGTTATGTTTTTGTTTCCTTCTTAACCTCAGCAGTAAAATTAAAGATTAAATATTGGAAATCCGTAATCTCAAAATCATCTTAACTTAGAAGCACACAGACTACCAAAATCGAATCTACGAATCTAGAAAACAATATAAAATCAGACCTATAGGCTGGGGACAGTGGCTCACACCTGTAATCCCAGCACTTCGGGAGACTGAGGTGGGCAGATCACCTAAGGTCAGGAGGTTGAGACCAGCCTGGCCAACATGGTAAAACCCTGTCTCTAAAAAAATACAAAAATTAGCCAGAATTGGTGGCTTTCACCTGTAGTCCCAGCTACTTAGGAGGCTGGGGTAGGTAAATAGCTTGAACCTGGGAGGCAGGCAGAGGTTGCAGTGAGCCGAGATTCCTCACTGCATCAGTCCAGCCTGGGTGACAGAGTAAGACTCTGTCTCAAAGAAAAAAAGAAAATCAGACCTATATAACAAATAATGAAACATTTTCCAATAATGAAAAGCCCAGGACCAAGCTAATCTGGTGAATTCTATCAAATATTAAAAGAAGAATGTACACTAGTCCTTCTTACATGCTTCCAATAAATAGAACACTTTCAAATTCATTTTATGAAGCCAGTGTTACACCACTATCAAAGCCAGGGGAAAATACCACAAGAAGACTATAGATCCAAATCTCTTATGACTACAGGTGCAAAAATCCTCAACAAAATAGTGACAAACCGAATTCAACAGTTTAATAAAAGGATTTATGCATCAAGACCAAGTGGGATTTATCCCAGGAATGCAAGATTGCTTCAACATATGAAAATCAGTATGACATACCATATTAGAAGAGTGGGGAGGGACCCACATAATCAGCTCAATAGATATTTTTTTTAAAAGTGCAGAACCCAAAACCCTTTGATGATTTAAAAAAAAAAAAAAATCAGTGGCTCACATCTGTAATCCCAGCACTTTGGGAGGCCCAGGTGGCAGATCACAAGGTCAGGAGATTGAGACCATCCTGGCCAAGATGGTGAAACCCCGTCTCAACTAAAAATAAAAAAATTAGCTGGGCATGGTGGTATGCACCTGTAGTCCCAGCTATTTGGGAGACTGAGGCAGGAAAAATGCTTGAACCCAAGAGACAGAGGTAACAGTGACCCAAGATCACACCACTACACTTTAGACTGGGTGACAGAGCGAGACTCTCTCAAAAAAAAATCAAACTAGAAATACAAAGGAACTTTTTTTAATTAATAAAACTTTTTTTAAATTAATAAACATTTTAATTAATACAACTTTTTTAATGAATAAAAATTTATTAAAAACTCATAGCTAACATTATACTTGATGGTAAGAATGAAAGCTTTTCCTCTAAGATCATTAAAGATGTTTGAAACTCATACTACTTTTCAACATTGTACTAGAGGTTTTAGAGCAGTTAAGCAAGGAAAAGAAATAAAAAGCATCTTTATTGGAAGGAAAAAAGTAAGAGTCTTTTCCTAGGTGGCATGATCTTATTTCTAGAAACCCTAACAAATCCATTCAAAGACGCTATTAGAATAAGCTTAGCAGGATACAAGAGTAATGTATAAAAGTTGATTATTTTGATGTAACGAGCAATGAACAATCTGAAAAGGAAGTTAAAACAATTTGATTTACAATAGCATCAAAAAGAATAAAACACTTAGGAATAAATAGAAGCAAGGAAGTATAAGACTTATAGGCTAAAACCTGCAAAACGTTGAAAGGACTTGAACACCTAAATGGGCCGGTGCAGTGGCTCATGCCTGTAATTCCAGCACTTTGGGAGGCTGAGGTGGGTGGATCACCTGAGGTCAGGAGTTCAGGATCAGCCTGGCCAACGGTAAAATCCTGTTTCTACTAATAATACAGGTGGGGCACACCTGTAACCCCATCTACTCCAGAGGCTGAGGCTGAAGAATAGCTTGAACCTGGGAGGCAGAGGTTGCAGTGAGCCAATATCGCTCCATTGCACTCCAGCCTGGGCAACAAGGGAAACACTGTCTCAAAAAACACCTAAATAAATGTAAAGACATCCTGTTTTCGTCGACTGAAAGACTTAGTGTTTGTTTTTTGTATTTTTTGTGTTTTTTCATTTTTAGTAGAGATGAGGTCTTGTTAAGTTGCCCAGGGTGTTATTATCAAACTCTTGAGTTCACACAATCTTCCCTAAGTGCTTAGATTACAGACATGAGCTACCACACCCAGCCAAAGACTTGATGTTATCAGCTTGACCATTTCTGTAAAAAAGATGGTTGTAATAATACATCTGCCATCTTAATCCTAAATTTTAGTAAATAACTTGTACTATGTGGTACAATGAAATATTAGTGAAAAAAAGGGATGAACTTCTGTTACATGCTACATGGATGAACTTTGGAAATGTTATGCTAAGGGAAAACAGTCATAAATCACATTTTATAGTTCCATTTATATGAAACTCATAAGAAAATCTGTAGAGACAGAAAGTAGATCAGTGGTTGCTAGCGAATGGAGAGAGGAGGAGATTCAGGCTAACCTCCAAGAAAATACTTGTAAAATTTCTTAACAGCCAGGCTTGGTGGTGCGTGCATCTCCTTGGGAGGCTGAGGCAAGGAGGATTGCTTGAGCCCCAGAAGTTTGAGTCCAGCCTGGGCAGCATAGTGAGACTACATCTCTTTCTTTTTTCTTTCTTTTTTTTTTTTAAGTTTCTTAAAAAATAACACTGTAAGGACCTGGCTCAGTGGCTCATGCATGTAAGCCCGCTGCTTTTGAGAGGCCAAGAAGGGCAAATCATGAGGTCAGGAGTTTGAGACCAGCCTGACCAACTTGGTGAAACCCTGTCTCTACTAAAAATACAAAAAATTAGCGGGGCATAGTGGCAGACAACTGTAATCCCAGCTACTTGGGAGGCGGAGGCAGGAGAATTGCTTGAACCCAGGAGGCGGGGAGGTTGCAGTGAGCTGAGATTGCACCACTGTACTCCAGCCTGGGTGACAGAGCGAGACTCTGTCTCCAAAAAAAAAAAATTGTAAGGCCAGACATAGTGGCTCACATCTATAATCCTAACATTTTGGGAGGGTGAAGTAGAAGGATTGCTTGAGGCCAGGGGTTTGAGACCAGCCTCAGTAACATAGCAAGGCCCCATCTCTACAAAACATAGAAAAATTAGGGTGGCGGTCCATGCATGTAGTCCTAGCTACTTAGGAGGCTGAGACGGCGCTCAGGGCTTCAGGGTTACAGTGAGCTGTGAATATGCTGCTGCACTCCAGCTTGGACAAGAGTGAGGCTAGACTGTCTCTAAAAAACCAAAAAGCTAGTTTACAAATATGTATATTTAATAATTATCTTTTTCCAGTAAATATGTTTCTCTTTTGTGAATAGACCAGCAGAAGTAGATACTGTGGATGCATTCCAGGGTCGACAGAAGGATTGCGTGATTGTTACATGTGTCAGAGCAAATACCATGCAAGGTTCAATTGGGTAAGTTACTGTCATTGTTGCTTTTTTATACTTTTACACATTATCGCTTGTTTATAATTCAGGATTAGGTTCAGTTCATTATCTATCACTGTTAGAAAACCACCATCATTTGCTTTCTTAATTTTCTTTTGTAAATTTCTTGTGTAATAATATGAAAGTTTCTCTTTAAATTGTGAAATCAACCCACTGTTAGATCTTGGTCCAATCTCAGCTCACTGCAACCTCCACCTCCCAGGCTCAAGCAATTCTCCTGCCTCAGCCTCCCAAGTAGCTGGGACCACAGGCATGTACCACCATACCCAGCTAATTTTTGTATTTTTTTGTAGAGACAGGGTTTCCTTGTGTTGCCCAGGCTGTTCTCAAACTCCTGAGCTCAAATGATCCGCCCACTTTGGCCTCCGAAAATGCTGGGATTACAGGTGTGAGCCACCAAGCCCAGCCTTGGTGGCTTTTATGTTAACCCATTTCATAGTGTTCTTTTATTTAATAAGATTTTGTATTAGTAAGATTCAAGTAAATAATTAAGTGTATTTTGCAGAGGCATGTTATTCTCCGTGGTATGTGTTATATAAAGTATCATTTTTTTCTCTTCTCTGTTTTCCTGTTTTGGCTAAATTTGTTAACCTTAACTACTGTCAGTTTATTTAAGATGCTAAGGATACCTGTATGTGTGACAGCAAATTCCCCTGAGCTTGAGACTCTTACATGATGCTTTGTTACTTGTCATGAGAAGCAGATAGAATTTACAGGTTATAAATTAGTTTTTCTTTCTTTTTTTTTGAGATGGAGTCTCACTCTGTCACCACGCTAGAGGGCTAGAGTGCAGTGGCATGATCTGGGTTCACTTCAATCTCCGCCTCCCGGGTTCAGGCAATTTTCCTGCCTCAGCCTCCTGAGTAGCTGGGACTTCAGGCATACGCCACCACACCCGGCTGATTTTTATGTTTTTTAGTAGAAACGGGGTTTCACCATGTTGGCAGGATGGTCTCAAAGTTCTGGGATTACAGGCGTGATCTACCGCACCTGGCCAAATTAGTTTGTTTTGAAAGAAAATAGTAATCAAAGTAACCTCCCTGTGTTGGGCTGCATATACAGAGACTGGTAATATCTCAGGGTCATTTTATGAACAGTCCATTCTTTCCCAGCTAATTTTCACTTTTATCATAATCAATTCTATTTCTGAGCTCTTTTTCTGATCTGTTGAAATATTTGTGTTGTATTTATGTATTTCTGCACTAGTTTTACACTATTTTAACAACCTAGATATATTTCAATGCAAGAATAAAGTGATTGGGCTGCTGTCACATTTTTAGGATATTTTTAAGGCTTCAGGATTGCACTGTTAAAATTTTCAATATCTCATCCAGGTTAAAAATAGGAAATTGATAGATACATCACTTTGAAGGAAGCCCTGAGGTTTTGGTTTGTTTACTGTTTTTAATAGGAATTCTTCTGTGCCCAGTACCCTGTATTGGGACAGAGAGTAAGAAAGCACTGTGACTTCTAGAGAAGTGGAGGAGTCCTGGAAAAGCTGTCTGCAGTCCACCAGTGTCTCACATGGGCACGCTAAGTCACTCTAGAGTCCACCTGTGTCTCACATGGGCACGCGAAGCACTGAGTCATTCTAGAGTCCACCTGTGTCTCACATGGGCACGCTAAGCACTGAGTCACTGCAGAGTCCACCTGTGTTTCATGTGGACACACGAAGCACTATGTCACTCTAGGGTCCACCAGTGTCTCACGTGAGCACGCTAAGCACTGAGTCACTCTATAGTCCACCTGTGTCTCACATGGGCACACTAAGCACTGAGTCACTCTAGAGTCCACCTGTCTCTCACATGGGCATGCAAGCACTGAGACACTCTAGAGTCCACCTGTGTCTCACATGGACACGCGAAGCGCTGAGTCACTCTAGAGTCCACCTGTGTCTCACATGGGCACACTAAGCGCTGAGTCACTCTAGAGTCCACCTGTGTCTCACATGGACACACGAAGTACTGAGTCACTCGAGAGTCTACCTGTGTCTCACATGGGCACACCAAGCGCTGAGTCACTCTAGAGTCCACCTGTCTCACATGGGCACGCTAAGCGCTGAGTCACTCTAGAGTCCACCTGTGTCTCACGTGGGCATGCTAAGCGTCGAGTCACTCTAGAGTCCACCTGTGTGTCACTCAAAGTCACTCTAAAGTCTACCTGTATCTCACATGGGCATGCTATTATTCTAGAGTTCACTTGTGTCTCATATGTACATGCTAAGTCACTCTAGAGTCCACCAGTGTCTCACATGAGCATGCTAAGTTATTCTAGAGTTCACCTCTGTCTCATATGGGCATGTTAAGTCATTCTAGACAAAGAAGGAAGTCTTTTTTTGTTGCGTAGATTCCTGGCAAGTTTGCAGAGATTGAATGTCACCATCACACGAGCCAAGTACAGCCTCTTCATCCTCGGACATTTGAGGACCCTGATGGTAGGTACTAAAGAGCTCAGAAGTTTGACCATTGTTATTGTTATTGGATTGAGTTTTTACTATTTTCCATCAAAGTGTAAATGATTTCTGGATTACAAAATAATGGTTGTTATGTTTTACAGCAACTTCCTAGGAGCTTTTGTGTACACGTGAACTATTCGCCTTTTTTCAGCCCAGAACCCAAGTATCTACACTGGGCTCTCAAGGTGATCATTTTAAAACAAATTATCCACATCATAGGATTATTGTTAAGAAGGCATATTAAACCCACAAATATAAAGTGCCAGAGCAGTGCTTGGCACTTAGTAAACACTCAGTAAATGTGGCTGTTACTGGCCCAGCTTAATGCCAGAGAGAGTTTGCAGGCACATGCTCTGCTCTGCTTTTATGCTGGCGCCGGGAGGTGTGCTGCTCACACTGTTTCTTCAGCACTTGGTGCCTCTAGGGTTCCTCTGCCAAGATAGGCGCACCTCTGAAAGAGGTGTACAAATTTCCAACTTTAGTAGACAAATTGTGCAACTTAATTCACTGATATCACAGCTAGAGGCATCATGTATTTGCTCTTTGTCTCATTAGGAGTAATAATTTTGTCGTTTTTCTCGTTTCTCTTTTTTATAAAGTCATTCATCTAAGAAGAGCCAACTTGGTGGATGTTTCACCTGCTTTTGGTTCTTGCCACCAGGTGGCGCCCAGATACATCTTCTTTCTCATTTCACTCTTCTCTTCTGTAGCTCTATCCCCTCTAGCCTTTGTCGTTTGTGTGCTCACTCTAGAGGAAGTTGTAAAGGGTGCCCATTCTGGAGGAAGTTTTAAAAGCTGTGTACCACTTATTTTTATCTACCTCCCATTTTTGAGTTGATATAAAAAATCTTTACAAGTTTAAATATTACTGAAGATTGTGTTTCTGCTGTGTTATCAATACTGACATTTTAAAATACAGCGATTAAAACTAATTATATCAGTCTTAAATATATCCAGTGGAATAGAAAAATAGCGATATTATTTTATTTTTTTTCTTTCCTTAAATTGTACTTCCATTCCTACTTGTTTAGGATAAAATTCACTGGGGTAATCTCTTTTTACCTTTCTCTTAATCTCACTGATTACACCTCTCACAAAAATCTTTGTGTAATTTGAAACTTTAAAAAGTTGTTTTCTTTTTTTTTTTTTTTTTTTTTTTTGAGGCAGGGTCTTGCTCTATCACCTTGGCTGGAGTGCAGTGGCACAATCCTAGTTCACTGCAGCCTCTGCCTCCTGGGTTTAAGCTGTTCTCCCATCCAGCCTCCTGAGTAGCTGAGACTATAGGCTTATGTACCACCACACTCAGCTAATTTTTGTACTTTTAGTAGAGACAGAGTCTTACCATGGTGTCCAGCTGGTTTCAAACTCCTGGGCTCAAGTAATCCCACCTCGGCCTAAAAAGCTGTTTTTTATAACTATTTGGAGAACCCACGTGAAGGGTGCATGCAACCTCTCAGTACTTTCTTTGCAACTTCCTGTAATTCTATAGTTAGCTCAAAATATATAGGTTTGAATTTTTAAAAGTCCTTTTTTGAGACCATAAGGATCTTAGTGTTAAAACATGATCTCTTGTCAGTTGAATAGCCTGTTAACACAATAAATATCTTTGTATTAAATATTTGTAATATTTAATACAAAGATATTTATTGAATATTTTAGATTTTGATAATGTTTAAACCTGAAAAGTAAATGAAATGTTATTAGAGATACGTCTTTTAGTAAAGCCTCGATTAAAGGAGCCTTCATGGCACTACTGCTTTTAATCCTCCCTTTATATAGCGTCTCAGAGTTTTTATGTGTCTTGGCAATGCACTCATGATTGTGAGGATGGGATGCAGGAGGCAGGACAGTCCAAGGTCTGGGGTTTGGAAGCTTATTCCGTAACCCTTCTCACATTCCCTTTAGACAGTGTTTGGGAGCCCCTGGGTCACACTTCCACAACTGTGCAGGCCATTAACCCAGCAAATGGCACCAACATAGTCTTCACTCTAGGAAGGCAGTGCTACAAAGAGAGATGGGCAGACCTGAATCTAAACATTCCCGGTTTGACAGCTGGGCTCCCTAACTTTTTTTGTCCTTGGGCTTTTTCTTTATTGTTTTGGGGATTTGCTTGTTTTTAATTCTTTAGCCTAGTTTCCCTTATGGAAATGGAATCATCATTAAAGCATTTGGTTTCCTCTGAGAAACCAAAGCTAATAGTGCCTGCTCAGAACTGTTTTTGTGATCTTAGGAATGGATTAAACACCAAGTTTAGGTATAGTAAACTTAGCAGAAATAGCAAGGCCATCTGCTTCACATATGTGTTTGAGCCACAGGCTAAGAATCTCTAGAGATCTGAGTGAGAAGGATAACTGAGCCACAGAGCCTGGTGCTGCTTCCACAGACCTGTCTGGAATATGCCAGTCACCGTGCCAAACATTTTCTTCTAGTCACATGACTTTTCCAAACTTGAAAAAATCCTGTGAAGTCAGCTTATTACCATGGTTTATCAAATTCAAGAAACTATTAATTGTAATATACATCACTATTTATTTATTACTATTAGATTATAAACTTTATTTTCACTTAGAACTTCACTGAAAGGACTCTTTTAAGATTTTAGACAGATTTGGGAGCCGGGTGCGGTGGCTCACGCCTGTAATCCCAGCACTTTGGGAGGCCGAAACGGGTGGATCACGAGGTCAAGAGATTGAGACCGTCCTGGTCAACATGGTGAAACCCCATCTCTACTAAAAATACAAAAAATTAGCAGTGACGCGTGCCTGTAATCCCAACTACTCAGGAGGCTGAGGGAGGAGAATTGCCTGAACCCAGGAGGCGGAGGTTGCCGTGAGCTGTGATTGCGCCATTGCACTCCAGCCTGGGTAAACAAGAGCGAAACTGTCTCAAAAAAAAAAAAAAAGATTTTAGACAGATTTTTATCATATTCTTATGTATACATAAAAGAGAAAATACAAGTAACATAATAGGTTAAGATATTCCTAAAAATATTCCACGTTGAGAATCTAGCACTAATTAATCATTTCCCAGTCCATAGTCATCAGTGTTATCCTTCATCCCTGGTGCGACAATGAGGCTGGCAATCTAGCATTTGCTAAGAGCTTCACCATTGCTTCCAGGGTTTTCTTAGAACCCTTGATCTCCAGTATAAGGTTTTTTGGGTTGTTTTTTTTCTTTTCCTGAGACAGAGTCTTACTCTATCGCCCAGGCTAGAGTTCAGTAGTGCAATCTCAGCTCACTGCAACCTCCACCTCCTGGGTTCAAGCCATTCTCATGCCTCAGCCTCTCAAGTAGCTGGGATTACAGGTGTGTGCCACCACACCCGGCTAATTTTTGTATTTTTAGTAGAGATGGGGTTTCACCATGTTGCCCAGACTGGTCTCGAACTCCTGACCTCAGGTGATCCACCCACCTCAGCCTCCCAAAACGTTAGGATTTCAGGCGTGAGCCACTGTGCCCACCCAGTGCATAAGTTTTAATGCTGATGTTTTCTTGTCTTACCAGAAAATGTCTGTAGAAGGTTTTAAGGAAAGATCTTTAAATGGTTTATTGACTAAAAGTCAAAGGGTTATAATTGCTTCATCACCAAATTCCCAAGGATAGGTCTGTGGCCAAGAGGCTCCCCAAGCTCAGAAATGGGTAAAATGTGAAAGCAATGTGCACTTTAGAATCCATTAAATAAAATATTACTCCTATTTTACAGATGAGGAAACAGGCTCAGAGAGGTCAAATGACTTGACCAAGGTCGCACAGCAAGTAAATACTGTGTAGCCCCACTGCTTCCCTAACTTACCTTTATGAATAGTACAGGAGCCCCCTTGAGTGGGTAGCTCTCCTTTTTCTACTGTTTATTCTCTTTCTTCTTTCTAAAGAGACCCAAGTTCTATTGGTTTTAAAGCAGCAGTCTCCTGTTAAAGAAACTCTGTAGGGAAGAGAGGAGAATGCATGTGTTTGCAACTTTTCCGAGATGTGATTTTATGTCTTACGCTCCTCCAGAAAACAGGTAGAAAGTGGGATAATATATCTGAAATCTCAGTAGATTAAGATGTTTTAGCCATTTGGGGTTTGGGAGGCCTTTGGAAATCCAACGAAAGCCGTGGGCCTTTTTCTAGGCCCTCAGAAGTTTGCTTTCTGAAACCAGCCCTTCCTGTTTGAGAATGTTAGACCTGCCAAGAGGTGTAGGCAGTGCGCTAGATCACCAGTATCCAAAGGATGGTTCTTTGATAATGGAAATGTTTGTGTCTGCACTGCTCAGTACAGTAGCCATTAGTCATGTGTGACTGCTGTGTACTTGAAATGTGGCTGATGCAATTCAGGAACTGAATTTTTAATTTCATTTCATTTTAATTAATTGAAATGTAAATAGTGACATGACGCTCCTAGTGGCCAGTGCAGACCTGCATTGCAGCTGACTGCACTCATGAAAATGGCTGAAGTTCTTTCTTACAGGCTGTGACCAGGTCTTTTTTTTTTTTTTTTTTTTTTTAAAGAAATGGGACTTTATAATTTTGTAATCAAATTTATTTTTTCCTTTGATCTTGTCTGACGAGTAATAGATCTTGAGAATCTGTTCATACAATAATATTATTTGTTCAGAAATGAAAGCTGAAATTCTATGCCTCCCAAGCAATGTTTCTTTGGGGTGTAATTATTTCTCCCTTCTCATTGTTTCAAGGAAAACCAGCATTGGAATCAGCTGATTCAGGATGCTCAGAAGCGTGGTGCCATTATTAAGACCTGTGACA
Source organism: Callithrix jacchus (assembly GCF_049354715.1). Taxonomy (NCBI): domain Eukaryota; kingdom Metazoa; phylum Chordata; class Mammalia; order Primates; family Cebidae; genus Callithrix; species Callithrix jacchus. The sequence continues at coordinate 180,856,783 of NC_133502.1, read as the reverse complement.
AAAACTATAGACACGATGTAACAAAGATTCTAAAACTCAAGCCTGTGCTACAGAGAAGTCTCACTCACCCTCCTGCCATAGCCCCAGAGGTGTCCAGGCCCCAGGGTGGCTTACCCAGCCCCAAGCTAGACAGTGGATTTGCTACGACATCTTTTGCTGCCTCTCTATATCACACACCCTCTGACTCCAAGGAAGCTTCTCTCTCTGTTATTTCAAAGGACCCTGAAAGACCTCCTGTTCAAGACCAACTTCGGGACCCACGACTGCTGAAGAGGATGGGCACTGAGGTCAAAGGAGGAATATTCCTATGGGATCCACAACCCTCGAGCCCCCAGCATCCTGGAGTAACACCGCCTGCAGGAGAGCCGGGCTTCCCCGGCATTCACCAGGACCTGGGTAATATACTACAGCCCACTGCTCTAGTGGCTGCTTTAAGCAGCCTCAGACCTCCCGTGCAGGGTGAACCTCCAGCTGCCAGCACTGAGGCTTCCACGTGTCAGAGCAAATGTGATGACCTGGAAGGGGAGCTCTGTCACAGGAGAGACGCTAGGGCTTTCAGTGAAGGGGAGCAGGAGAACTGTGATTCTGAGACCCATTATACCAAGAGGAACTCTCACTGGGACAAGAGGAGACTGGAGAAGGAGGAAAGCAGTTCCAAGAAAAGAAAGCTTTTATAGGAAAGCCAGATGACATGGACTAGCAGCCACAGCATACTGTCAACTGAAGATGACCAGTGAGGGAGGCCATCTAGATAAGCCTATTTGTTTTTCTTAAGGAGTTTGTGTGCTGTTGGAAAATATGGAGAATGCATCCTTAACACCAGACCCTCTGGTCATCTTCAGTACTTCCTGTCATTTGCAAAAGCTTTCAGAGGGCATTGTCCTTGAAGTCAGACTGGAAATGTTGATCCCTTGCTCTTCTGAAGACAAGGAGGTCAACCTGGAGTAGTAAATGTTGTAAAGGTTGAAGTGTATATTTGTATAGCAAATAGCAAAATTCTTTTAAAATTTAATCTAGTAGACCGCTCTCCTTTCCCCTGTTTAAAATGTTAAGACATTTTTCAACAGAACAAACTTTATATTAAAAACATGGGAGGAGGGCGGGTCCTTTCAACCATTGTTATGGCAAGACAGGTGTATTTAACAGCCTAGTTTGGAATAAGCTGAGTTATCGCTGGTGGGTCAGAAGTCTCTAGTTCTATTTACAACAACAACATTGGAGTCTGCTGGGGGACACTTTGGGCAGCACAGTTAGTTAGCTAAAGTCCTGCTGACATGGTGCATTTTTAGATGCAGTACGTTGGCTCCAGGGTATTATATTTCTGTGATGAGTTCCTTTACCTGTTTTAGTGTGCACATAGTTCCCTAGCTGAAACTCCTAATCTTGAAAGAGAAGAATATGGAATGAAAGAATAATTCTTGAACTATCATTCAGACGCTCCTAGCATATTGTGAGCTTTGGCTGGTGAGGTACAGACACGGTTGCCAAATGCTAGATGAGCGCTGGGTCAGCTGTGGAAGAATCTCCTCAGCTTGCAGATTGTCAGACAGATCTAAGTAGTTTCCCAGAAAGCCTGGAGAGCTGTGTGTTCAACATTTCCAAGGGATTCTGGTCACCAGGCAGCTTGAGAACCTCTGGGGCAGGCCAACTAGAATATTTCAGGTGGGAAAGAAGCTCCCGGTTTAAAATGAAGGGTAACAAAGAAGAGTTCTGAACTGGGTAGAGAGTTGGTGACTTCCTGTGATCTTAAGAAATCATCTACCTGATGAAAATACATGCTGTTTAGAGTATCTGATGGGTGTTTTCAGCTACTATTAGAAGTAATAGTGCTTTTGGTGGTGATGGGGAGGGGGATTGGCCATGGTGAATCGAGATTGAGGAGGCTCGGGACAAGTGAGGGGCTGCCTGATTTTGTCCAGTTTTCTAAACATCCACACTGAATTTTGGAGTATCCTAAACATGAGACTGTATAGTTGATAGTTGTAATAACTAGGGGTCTGCAGTGAATGCTCTGCAGCCCCCTACCTCATTTGGGGGTAGGCAAATAGCTGAAGATTCATGTGTACTATTGGACATTTTCCTTATCATCTGCTTTTTAAGCAAAAAAGGATTTTGTGTTAGAAATTCTACTTGAGCAGATTATAAAGACCTTTTGGTTGTCAAAAGTTTGAACATTCTATTTCATTACCTGTGTCCCTCTTGCTGGTGTCTGGACATCTGACTAATGTCAGCTGAACACTTCTGAAACCCAAGGAGCAGATGACTGCTTAGAGTCCGCACAGTCAGCCTCTGCTTCCTGTTTGGCAGTGGGGAGTTTGTCTTTGGCTATGCAGTGTGCGAAAGTTCAGGACGGGTAGGGATAGCCCCACTCTGGGTCTGGGGCTCTATCAGCCCCTTCCATGTGCCTTTGGAAAGAAATCTCGTTACTTTATTTTTCTGTTATCTTGGTGAAGTGCCCGTTTTAGCAGAACACTTGTAGTGGTGACCACTTAGGGAATGTGCAAACTCCTAAGCTAAAGGGAGGCATGGCTCAGGATGTCTCCACACTGCTCATGCTAATATTATTAACATGTGATTTGAGAAATAAGTTTTTTCTAAAATGCATATTTTGCTGCCACACACTGAACAATACTATTTCCAGTTGTGTTTGATGCCTGTTCTTATGTTGTGCTCACTTCTTGGTTCCCCACTCACGGCATCTGATTATACAAGGATTAGTAGAACAACTTCATCCTTTCAAAAAACGAGCCTCTGTCCTGTGATGGCCTCTCACAGAGGAATGCAGTTGTACCTAACATTACTTTTGAAACTTCACTTGTTCCAGTTGGCACAAGTATTTGTCGAAATTATCTCATATGTTTGCTGTGGTCCCTCTCGATGTGGCTGTCAGCCCAGCATTGTTGAACAGTGTTATTCTTTTTACAAGGTACAAAGTGTGGTTCTTGGCTTTGTCTTTGCCATGGCATTAGAAGAAAGTGCCCTTTCTTTTTTCAGTATTTGTTATTTCAACATGAATATATGCTACTTAAAAACTTGTTTTCCTTGTATATAATTTGCCTTGGATTTATTGTGCACTTTGTTGAGTTATATGTTTTTGTGAATTATCAGGAGTAAATTTGACAAGTACATGTGAATAACCTGTAAAGGAATTTTATAACAAAAATGTACTGAACTATTTTTTGAAGTTGTGCAGATTAGCAATTTGTTGCTATAGCTTTGACTCTTTCTATGCTGTGAATTCATAGCTGGGATTTGGCCAACAGTGGCCCTGTTGTCTTTGTTAAACCCTAAATTTTAAGAGGAAATGGCAGAATTAAAAGCAGAAACGAAGATGGACATGGATTAGAAATTATGTATTACTGAAGTAAACTCCAAGGTACTAACATAATTCATTTAGTCTGCCATTTGGTTTGCTTTATGGTGAAATTGCTTGGTGTGGGGATTTGTGTAATTCAGATATAAAAAGTTTTAGTATCCAGCCCGGCCCTCCTCCTCCCCAGCTCCTTTTGGAATCTTCTCCATACAGTAATGAGGTGCATTGAGGCAGCTGTAGTGTCAGGTGCAGACTGAAGTTTGGTCCAACAGAAGTACGTGCTCACCATTACGCTGGAATTGGTAAGGAGGTGAAATAGGAGAACAGATGAACAATGATCCATGAAAGGAGCTCCCAGAGGCACTGTTGGAGGGGCAGGGTATAATTGCCCTCCCAGAGGCACTGTTGGAGGGGCAGGGTATAATTGCCCTGGTCAGGGGTAATTGCTGATGGTTATAGAAGTGGAACACACTTTATAAAAGCAATAACTTGAGGAAATGCAGTCAGCTTCCCCACACTTGTTCCTGTTAAAAGGCACTTGACCTCAGCCTCCATGTCTCATTCTGTACCCAGAAGCGCATGCACACAGCCCACTTGGCCTGCTTGGCTCGTTCAGTATGCATACACAAATTACCAGGGAGGGTGAAATGGTGTGTTTGGGAGTTACGGGAAATAATAAATTTGCCAAATGACCAGGCGAGAAATGAGTGCTGCATGGTGGTCATTTGTGGGATTTGTTACTGCAGCAGCCTTCGCAATGGTTTTTGAAGTAACCAGACATCTCTCTCATGATACATCCACCACCCAAACTTCTGGGTTTCACCATTCATTGTATAAGGAATAAATAATTCAGGGAGGAAACTAAAATTTAGCCTCAGCTGAAACAGAATTGATAAATGTTGTACCGCACCACATGGCAGTTTCTGTACACAAGGGATCCCTCCGCGACTCAGACCTGAGTTATCGTCACCCTTTCCTACTGTACAGAAGGAGTTTGCCAAGTCAAGTGGTAGAGATGGCATTTGTAGTTTGGGTGTTTGGAACCGCAGGAGAAGGAACTCTGTGTTGCTGTCCTGTCAGCTCAGCAGACACAGTTGCCTTTGTTTTCAAGCAGCATCGCCACAGAATTGTCAGGTTGGGAGTTTTCAACCTTAGGGATGCACAATATGCTCACCTAGGGAGCTTTTTAAAAAGTCTGATTGCCCGGGTCCATCCTAGCATTTGCTGATTTAGTGGTTTTGGGATACAGCCCTTGGTATTTTTGTGGTTTTTGTTGTTGTTTTAATTTTTGTGAGATGGAGTTTTGCTCTGTCACCCGGGCTGGAGTGTAGTGGCGCAATCTTGGCTCACTGCAACCTGTGCCTCCTGGGTTCAAGCAATTCTGCCTCAGCCTCCCGAGTAGCTGGGAACGCAGGCGCCCACCACCACCCCAGCTAATTTTTGTATTTTTAGTAGAGGTAGGGTTTTGCCATGTTGTCCAGGCTGGTCTCAAACTCCTGACGTCAGGTGATCCACCTGCCTTAGCCTCCCAAAGTACTGAGATCACAGACACGAGCCATTGTGCTAGACCAAGCCCTTGGTGTTTTTTAACCTTTTTTTTAATTTTTAGGCCAGGCATGGTGGCTCACACCTGTAATCCCAGCACTTTGGGAAGCTGAGGTAGGTGGATCACCCCCTCAGGTCAGGAGTTTGAGACCATCCTGACCAACAAGGTGAAACCCCGTCTCTACTAAAAATGCAAAAATTAGCCGGGTGTGGTGGCGGGCGCCTGTAGGAAGGCTGAGACAGGAGAATTGCTTGAACCCTGGAGGCAGAGGTTACAGTGACCAGAGGTTGCACCACTGCACTCCAGCCTGGGCATGAAGCAAGACTCTGTGCCCCCAAAAACAATTTTTTTTCTCATCTGATTGCAATTGCTTTTTTTTTTTTTAACTTGGGTTTTAAAAAAATGTACTCCCAGGTCATTCCATTGAGCAGCCAGCATGGGAGCCTGGCTCTTTTAAGGTCAGGAGGAAAGAGAAGTCCCAGGAGCCCAGAAGGGGTCACGTGTTCCTTCTTCAGCACCTCGTCTCCAGGTGCCCTGGACGAGGTGTTCAGAAGGGAGGTTTCCAAGAGCAGCAGAGCAGGGCTAAGAGAAGGCAAATAAAACAGCTCCAGTGACCCCTGACACCATTGGAAGGGAGAAGGAAGAAGGCTCCTCAAGCCTAGGAAGAGCTGGCATGATCAATCAGTGTGGCTGATGAGGTCTCAGGCCCCCAGCAATGAGATGCCAGAATAGCTGCTTCCTAAGCAAGAAAATGCAGTGCCAGCACTCTGAGTTCAAGGAACCCATGGTGCACAGAGTGAATGCTTGTCTGCAAGGCATCTGCTCCCCCTGTGCCTCATCTCTTGAGTTCTCCCACAAAGCCCATGATGTACACACTCATTCCCATTGCACAGATTTTAAAACAGGGTTACATCAGTGAAATGGTTTGCTGAGGATGATATAGCTAAGAACTAGCAAAGCTGCAGTTCCTAACTCAGTTCTTGTTACCTAAAAACCCTTATAATTGTTGCAGTAAGTACCCAAGCACGACAGAATGCAGAGCTGGCCATGCTGCTACATAAACAGGCCTTCAGGGAGTGGGGAGATGGGGTTACCTGGAAAGGAAGCTGGAGATTGCCTTAGTGCCAACACTGGCATTGGCTATGGGCCATTCATGGCCTCCGCAGGTTGCCCTTTCTTTGCCTGAGAATAGTCGTTGGGGTTTGAGTTCTCTTCTGATATTTTTTCACCATTAACTTCCAAAATTCCAGGCCTCCTCTGAGGTTCTGGAAAGGAAGGGACAAGAGTGTGGTGGGTTTATAATTTGTCAACCTCAGCAGGATCCATTGCTAGAACTCCTATATTTTCCTTTAGAGTGGGCCACAGGAGACAGAGATTTGGAAACCAGAAATGCAGCAGCCCTATTCTCATGCTCAGCAAGTTGCCACAGGGACACCAGGCACTACTGTTGCAGCTCCTGGCTATTGTCACGTATCTGCAGGCCTGTTAGCATGGGGCAGCAGCCAGGCCCGCGGCTAGCGCTCCTTCCTGCCAAAGGGGTGTCTGACTCTCCTTGCTCTCCCCACCTTACACCCATTTTCTTTTCCCAATTGCCCGCCCACAGCCTCCCAGCTTCAGCATCAGACTTGTCCCATTGCCCTCCCTTTTTGATTTGATGGTCATCACATACATTTTTAAATTCATAATATATAAACATAATTTTTGTGCTCAACAGTCATACAAATTTTAAGGATTTTTAAAGGAAAAAAATATATATTTACCCAGCTATTTAACATGTCTGTAGATTTTCTGTTATTCCTGGTGTTCCCAGTTGCCTTCTGGAATCATTTCCCGTCAGCCAGAAGTATGTATTTTAGAGGGAGTCTGTTATCAATGAATCCTTTTAGTTTTCCTTCATTTGAGAATGTTCTTTATGCCCCCTTGTCCAAAATATTCCTTAAGGAATATTTTGCTGGACATACATTTCTGGGTTGACAGTGCTTTTCTCTCAGTACTTTAAAGGTGTTGCCCCTGTCTTCAGTTCCCACCATTCCTGATGAGAAATCCAGTCAATCAAATCATTATTCCCCTGTGCTGTGGACTGAGTGTTTGCATTTGCCCCAAATTCCTATGTTCAAAGTTAATCCCCAATGCAATAATAATGAGAGGTGGGACTCAGCATATTCTGCCTGTTTTAAACCAGCTCCTACAACTGCATTAAGTCCCCAGTGGAGACTCTGTAGAGGGGCTGCAATCACTCATTTCCCCTCCACTCTGCCCTAGTAGAGGTTATTTGTGGGAGCTCTGCCCCTGTAGCAGGCTTCTGCCTGGACACCCAGGCTTTTCCATACATCCTCTGAAATCTAGGTGAAGACCTCCTAACTCTTGCACTCTATATGTCTACATGCTTAATTAACATCACATGGAAGGCTTCTAGGCTTACTGTGGCTTGTCTGACTTGTGCTTTTCAGAGTGGTGGCATGAGGCCAGGCATGGTGGCTTGCACCTGTAATCCCAGCACTTTGGGAGACTGAGGCAAGTGGATCACTTGAGGTCAGGAGTTTGAGACCAGCTTGGCCAACATAGCAAAACCCTGTCTTTACCAAAAATACAAAAATTAGCTGGGCATGGTGGCACAGGCCTGTAATTCCAGCTACTTGGGAGGCTTAGGCATGAGAATTGCTTGAACCCAGGAGGTGAAGATTACAGTAGGCCAAGATTGCACCACTGCACTTCAGCCTGGGTGGCAGAGCAAGACTCTGTCTTAAAAAAAAAAGAAAAAAGTGGTGGCATGAGAAGTATCTGGGGCCCTTAGAGCTGAGGCTGTAGCCAGAGCAGCCAGAATACGGGGAGTAGAGTCCTGAGGCTGTGCAGAGCAGTAGAGCCCTGGCCCTTGTCCATGAAACCATTCTTTCTTCCTAAGTCTCTGGTCCTGTGATGAGAAGGGCTGCCAGGAAGGTCTCTGAAATGCCTTCAAGGCCTTTTTTGCACTGGCTTGGCTAATGGCACTTGGCTCCCTTTTAGTTATGCCAATTTCTCTAGTAAATGGTTGCTTCACAGCATGCTTGAATTCCTCTCCCAAAAGAGCTTTTTCTTTCTCTGGCACATGGCCAGGCCACAAATTTTCCAAACTTTTACACCAAGCTTTCTGTTTAAATATAAATTTCAACTTTAAGTCATTTCTTTGTCCCCACATTGAAGCATGGGCTGTTAGAAGCAGCCAAGCCACATCTCAAATGCTTTGCTGCTTAGAAATTTTCTCTGCCAGATACCCTAAGTCATCATTCTCAAGGTCAAACTTCCCCAGAGACCTTGGGCATGGACAGAATACAGACAACCTCCTTGCTAAGGCATAGCATGTGTGACCTTTGCTCCAGTTCCCAGTAAATTCCTTATTTCCATCTGAGACCTTGGCAGCCTGGACTTCACTGCCTATAACACTATCAGCACTTTGGTTACAACCATTTAACTGGTCTCTATAAAGTTCCAAACTTTCCCTCATCTTCCTGTCTTCTGAGCACTCCAGACTCTTCCAACTCTGCATGTTACCCAGTTCCAAAGTCACTTCCACATTTTCAGGTATCTTTATAGTAATGCCCCACTGCTGGTACCAATTTTCTGTATTAGGCAATTCTTGCTGCTGTAAAGAAATACCTGAGATGGGGTAATTTATAAGGAAAAGAGGTTTAATTGTCCCGTGGTTCTGCCAGCTGTAAGGAAGCATAGCACCAACATCACTTGGCTTCTGGGGAGGCCTCAGGGAGCTTTTATTCATGATGGAAGGTGAAGCAGGAGTGAGAGAGGAAAAGAGAGAGGTGAGGGAGAGGTCCTACACACTTTTAAATGACCAGATCTCATGAGAACTCACAAAGACAGCACCAAGCTATGAGGGATCCACCCCCATGATCCAAACACCTCCCACCAGGCCCCACCTCCAGCATTGAAGATTACGATTCACCATAAGATTTGGGTGGGGACAAATGTGCAAACTATATAATTCCATCCCTGCCTCCTCAAATCTCCTGTCCCTCTCACATTGCAAAATACAAATATACCTTCCCAATAGTCCCCCAAAGTCTTAATTAATTTTAGCATTAACTCTAAAGTCCAAAGTCTTGTTCAAGACAAATCCCTTCCACCTATAGCATGTAAAATCAAAAGCAAGTTATTTACTTCCAAGATACAATGGGAGTATAGGCATTGGGTAAATATTGCCATTCAAAAAGGGAGAAATCAGCCATAAGAGAAGGGCTGCAGGTCCCATGTGAGTTCAAAACCCAGCAAGGCAGTCATGAAATCGCAGAGCTCCAAAATAATCTCCCTTGACTCTATGCCCCACACCCAGGGCACACTGGCATGAGGGGTGGACTTCCAAGGCCTGGACAGCTGTGGAAGCGTTCATCCCCTATTGTTGCTGTCACAGGTTGTTCAGTGCCTGTAGCTTTTCCAGGAGAAGGTGCAAGCTGCCAGTGTATTTGCCGTTCTGGGGTCTGGAGAGTGGTGGCCCCCTTCTCACAGCTCCACTAGGCAGTGCCCCAATAGAAACCCCACATTTTCCCTCCACCCTGCCCTAGTAGAGGTTCTCTGCAACGACACTGCCCCTGAAGCTGGCTTCTGCCTGGACACTCAGGCTTTTCCACATATCCTCTGACATCTAGGTGGAGTGAGCCAAGCCTCCTTAACTCTTACACTCTGTGCACCACTGGCTTAACACCACTTGGAAGAGGCCAAGGCTTATAGCTAGCAACCTCTGAACCAGTGTCCTGAGCTATAGCTGGGATCCTCTGAGCCAAGGCTGGAGTTGGAGTGGCCTGGATGTGGGGAGCAGGGCCTCAAGGCTACTAAGGTGACAGGTCTCTGGGCCAAGCCCATGAAAAGCCATTCTGCTCTCCTAGGCTTCTGGGCCTGTAACGGGAGGGGCTGCCAAGAAGGTCCTGGAAATGTCTTTGAGGCCTTTTCCCCATTGACTTGGCTATTACCACTTGGATACATTTTAGTTTTGCAAATACCTCTAGCAAGTGGTTGCTCCAGAGCCTGCTTGAATTCCTCTCTTGAACAAGGTTTTCCTTTCTTTACCAGATGGCTAGGCTGCATATTTTCCAAACTTGTACGCTCTGCTTCATTTTTAAACATAAATTACAACTTTAAGTAATTTCTTTGCTCCTGCATCTGAGCATAGGTTGTTGGAAGCAGCCACACTACTTCTTAAACACTTTGCTGCCCGATACCCCAGACCATCACTCTCAAATTCAAATTCCTACAGATCTCTAAAGCATGGATACAATTCTGCCAAGTTCTTTGTTAAGCCGTAACAAGAATGGCCTTTGCTTCAGTTCCTAGTAAGTTTCTCATTTCCATCTGAGATCTTGGCAGCCTGGACTTCACTCTCTATACCACTATTAGTATTGGGGGTTACAATCATTTAACCAATCTCTAAGAAGTTTCAAACTTTCCTTCATCTTCCTGTCTTCTTCTGAGCCCTCCAAACTCTTCCAACCTCTGCCTGTTACCCAATTCCAAAGCCACTTCTACATTTTCATGTATCGTTCTAGAAATGTCACAGTCCTTGGTACCAATTTTCTGTATTAGGTCATTCTTGCATTGCTATAAAGAAATACTGAGACTGAGTCATTTATAAGAAAAAAAGGTTATTTGGCTCACGTACTACAGACTGTAGAGGAAACAGCACTGGCATCTGCTTCTGGGGAGGCCTCAGGAACCTTACAATCATGACAGAAGAGGAAGGAGGAGCAGGCATCTCACACGGCAGAGCCAGAGCAAGGGAGAGAATAGGGGGAGGTGCCACACACTTTTAAACAACCAGATCTCATGAGAACTCACTATGGTGAGGACAGCACCTTGAAACATGAGGGATCCTCCCCCCTGATCCAAACACCTCCCACAAACACTAAACGTGGCAGTGACAGATCAAGAAGAAGCAAAGTCCTCCTGTTCATGGACAGCAGGTGGAAGCTGGTGCTCTTATTTTTTTTTTTTTTTTTTTGAGACAGAGTTTCACTGTTGTTGCCCAGGCTGGAGTGCAATGGCATGATCTCGGCTCACCACAACCTCCACCTCCTGGGTTCAAGTGATTCTCCTGCCTCAGACTCCTGAGGAGTTGGGATTACAGGTACCTACCACCACACCCAGCTAATTTTTGTATTTTTAGTAGAGACGGGGTTTAACTGTGTTGGCCAGGCTAGTCTTGAACTCCTGACCTCGTGATCCACCCACCTCAGTCCCCAAAAGTGCTGGGATTACAGGCGTGAGCCAGCATGCCCAGCAGACCTTTTACTTTTTAAGGAAATAAATGAAGAAAAACAGACACAATTGGAGACCCGTGGCATGCTCCCTCCTCCTCTCCCTTTGCAGAAGTGACAGGAGCCTGAGACCTCGCTGCATATCTGCTCAGCCATCACTTTTGCTTTGCGTGTTTCTAGCTCTCATATGAAAAATGTTATACTGTATCCCCCTTTCTGTGACATGGATTTTCCACTCAGCATTGTGTTTTAAAATTTGTCCATCAGGATTCATATGGCTCTGATGTGGTTCTTAGTTGGGAATTCTACCCCCTTGGGGACATTTGACAGTGTGTTGTGATATCTGGTCACAGCAGGAGGATGCTGTGGCATCTCTGTAGAGGCCAGGGGTGCTGCTGAGCATCCTTTGATGTGGAGGACGGTCCCCACAACAGGGTTATCCAGTCCCAAGTGCCAGCCCGGCTCAGAGTGAGGATTCCTCTCCAGTTCACTCGTTGGAAGTGCTAGAGAATGTTCCAGCATGGGAGCGGGCCGCACATCCAACTTCTCGGTCCTGGGCATTTGGGTTGTTTTCATTTTTCACTATTTTACTACTTTGGTAATCACTCTTGGCCAGGCACGGTGGCTCACACCTGTAATTCCAGCACTTTAGGAGGCCAAGGCATGCAGATCACAAGGTCAGGAGTTCGAGACCAGCCTGGCCAATATAGTGAAACCCTATCTCTACTAAAAATAGAAAAATTAGCTGGACATGGTGGCGGATGCTTGTAATCTCAGCTACTCGGGGGGCTGAGGCAGGAGAATTGCTTGAATCTGGGAGGCAGAGGTTGCAGTGAGCCAAGGTCATGACATTGCACTCCAGCCTGGAGGACAGAGCATGACTTTGTCTCAAATAAAAATTCTCAATATTAATCCTTCTTGTATCACATACATTTCCAATATTTTTTCTTGGTTTGTGGCTTTTGCTTTTTTACTGATGGCTTTTGTTGTACAGAAAGTTTTTATTTCATTTCATTTCATTTTATTTTTGATATTAAGTCTCACTCTGTCGCCCAGGCTGGGGTGCAGTGGTATGGTCTTGGCTCACTGCAACTTTTGCCTCAGGTTCAAGAGATTCTTGTGCCTCAGCCTCCCGAGTATCTGGGATTACAGGCACCTACCACCACACATGGCTAAGTTTTATGTATTTTTAGTAGAGACAGGGTTTCACAATGTTGTCCAGGCTGGTCTTGAACTCCTAACCTCAAATAATCTACCTGCCTCAGCCTCCCAAAGTGCTAGGATTACAGGTGTGAGTCACCATGCCCAGCTGGCTTTTACTTTAATGTAGTTGAACTAATCAATCTTCTAAGCGTTTTAAAGCCTCACTTTTCTCATTTATGTACTTAACCACATGAATTTATTTTTGGTCATAGTATGTGGAAGGAATAGAATTTTTCTCCTCACTTCTCATAAATGCAACCACCTCAGTCTAGTTCTATTTATCAACAGTCATTCAACATTTTTTTTATTTTTTATTTTTTATGGAATCTTGCTCTGCTGACCAGGCTGTAGTGCAATGGGTACCATCTCGGCTCACTGCAGCCTCCTCCTCCTGGGTTCAAGCGATTCTCCTGCCTTAGCCTCCTGAGTAGCTGGGATTACAGGTGTACACCACCACACCCAGCTAATTTTTGTGCTTTTAGTAGAGACAGGGTTTTACCATGTTGGCCATGATGGTATTGATCTCCTGATCGTGTGATCTGCCTGCCTCAGTCTCCCAAAGTGCTGGGATTACAGGCGTGTGCCGCCCCGCCTGGCCTCCTCTCCCTTTTCATTTTATTTTATTTTTTGTCTTTCACAATATTGGCGTTTTTCTTTTTTCTCTTTGTTTTTATTATTTTTTTTTTAGCATAAGCCTTCCTGAACACTTGCTGGCATTGTTGAGGAGTGCAGGCCAGTTATCTTAGAGAACACCTCACTATCTGAATTTGTCTGATTGTTTCCTCGGGTGTAGACTCAGGCTACATATTTGGGGGAAGAATCCTGGGCCAGTGGTGGTGTGTCTTTCCTGCAGTGTTGCATCAGGAGGCACCATATATGTTTGTCCCGTTGTTGGTGGCGTTGAGTTGATCACTTGCTCAGGGGGATATCCACCAGCTGCCCGTCTTTGTAATTACTCAACCAACTGTGGGTAAACTTTTCGGCCAAGAGAGTGCCCTGTGGCCCACAGGAGCTTCGCCAGTGCCTTGACCTTGAACATCTATCTATGAGCCTGCCTGAATCCACTGCCACACTGGAGGCTAAAAACTGCAAATTTTCCCCTCCCTCCCTCCATCCCTCCCACCCTTCATCCCTCCCCTCTTCATTCCTCCCCCGCCTCCTTCCTTCCTCTTTTTTTTTTTTTTTTTTTTTTTTTTTTAGTAGAGTTTCACTATTGTCTCCCAGGCTAGGGTGCAATCTTGGCTCATTGCAACCTTCGCCTCCTTGGTTCAAGCAATTCTCCTGCCTCAGCCTCCCAAGGAGCTGGGATTACAGGCATGCACCACCACACCCGGGTAATTTTTTGTATTTAGTAGGGATAGGGTTTCACCATGTTGGTCAGGCTGGTCTCCAACTCCTGACTTCTAGTCATCCACCTGCCTCAGCCTCCCAAAGTCCTGAGATTACAGGTGTGAACCGCTAGACCCAGCCAAACTTACAATTTTCTTTCTTTTTTTTTTTTCGAGACAGAGTTTCGCTCTTGTTACCCAGGCTGGAGTGCAATGGCGCGATCTCGGCTCACCGCAACCTCTGCCTCCTGGGTTCAGGCAATTCTCCTGCCTCAGCCTCCTGAGTAGCTGGGATTACAGGCACACACCACCATGCCTAGCTAATTTTTTGTATTTTTAGTAGAGATGGGGTTTCACCATGCTGACCAGGATGGTCTCGATCTCTTGACCTCATGATCCACCCGCCTCGGCCTCCCAAAATGCTGGGATTACAGGCGTGAGCCACTGCATCCAGCCCAAACTTACAATTTTCTAATATGTTGTTTTCTCAATGTATCAGCTAAAATTCATTGGCTGACTTTTTTTAAAAAAGAAGGGACCCTGGCCAGGCACAGCAACTCATGCCTGTAATCCCAGCGCTTTGGGAGGCCATGGCAGGTGGATCACAAGGTCAGGAGATCGAGACCATCCTGGCCAACATGGTGAAACCCCATCTCTACTAAAAACACAAAAATTAGCCAGGCGTGGTGGCACATGCCTGTAATCCCAGCTATTCAGGAGGCTGAGGCAGTAGAATTGTTTGAACCCGGGAGGCGGAGGTTGCAGTGAGCTGAGATCACACCACTGCACTCCAGCCTGGGCGACAGAGGGAGACTCTGTCTCAAAAAAAAAGGGGGATCCCCACTGTCCTCCTCCCCAAACCCCAACTCCTTTCGAATATTGCTACAGTCCCATGATTTCCTTTAAAAACTCAATGTGCTGTCATAATTCAGTACTGTTGTTATTCTTTCTTATACTCCAGTGATTCCAAATTGGTTGCCGGGAGCCAGGTCAGCCAGCCCCTGGGCTCGGATGCATTCTGCTCATTCATGGGGCTTCTCCTTGCCTGTGGAATGAGATCTTCCAGGTTCTTTGAGATGTTCCAGGCTCTCCTTGAACGTTCTTTGCCCAGCCATGAACCAGCCTTTACTCTGCTTCCTCTTAGGGGAGAAGGGAGTTTAGAAACCAAGCGTGAGGCTGTGTGCAGCGCCTCACGCCTGTAACTCCTACACGCTGGGAGGCCAAGGCAGGAGAATGGCTTGAAACCAGGAGTTTGAGACCAACCTGGGCAACATGGTGGGACCCCATCTCTACGAAAAACAAACAAACAAACAAAACACCACATTAGCCAAGGGTGGTGGCCTTTGCCTGTAGTCCCAGTTACTCAGGATGCTGAGGCAAGAGGATCACTCAAGATGCAGTTTGAAGCTGCAGTGAGCCCAGATTACACACCACTGCACTCCAGCCCC
The DNA here is from genome assembly GCF_049354715.1 of Callithrix jacchus. NCBI lineage: Eukaryota > Metazoa > Chordata > Mammalia > Primates > Cebidae > Callithrix > Callithrix jacchus. The sequence continues at coordinate 180,841,706 of NC_133502.1, read as the reverse complement.
AGTGACTGAGCAAGACCCTGTCTCAAAAAACAAAAGAGAAACCAAAAGCTGAGCCCCAGAATTCCACCCTCCCTGGCCACCAATTCTGACTCCTCTGCTAGAAGCTCTCCTGGAACTGAGCTCATTGGAGGGACAGGCAGACCAGGGACACCCGCATGTGCAGCTCCTCGGTGTCCACGGGGGGAGAGATGAGGGCTGGGAGTGGTGCTTGGGCCTCCTGCCTCGTCCTGTCCTACCAGCCCTCCTGCCTTCCTGCTTGGCCTTTCTTAACACAACTCCTGATGTTACTAAGAATGCTCCCATCTGCAGAATACTTTCCACAATTCCAGAACTTTCCCATCTTTTTTTTTTTTTTTGAGACAGAGTCTCACTCTGTCACTCGGGCTGGAGTGTAATGGCATGATCTCGGCTCACTGCAACCTCCACCTCCCAGGTTCAAGCAATTCTCCTGCCTCCACCTCCTGAATAGTCGGGATTACAGGCACACACCACCACCCCTGACTAATTTTGGTATTTTAATCTTGTCTATCTTTAAAATTGTGTGGACCACGCTAGGTGCCGTGGCTGATGCCTGTAATCCCATCACTTTGGGAGGCTGAAGCAAGAAGAGCCTTGGAGGATTGCGAGGTCAGGAGTTCGAGACCAGCCTGACCAACATGGTGAAACCCCATCTCTGCTAAAAATACAAAAGTTAGCTGGACATGGTGGCAGGCACCTGTAGTCCCAGCTACTCAGGAGGTGGAGGCAGGAGAATCGCTTGAACCCGTGAGGCAGAGGTTGCAGTGAGCCGAGATAGTGCTACTGCGCTTCAGCCTGGGTGACAGAGCACGATTCCGTCTCACAAAAAAAAAAAAAAAGATAGACAAGGTAGTTGCCAATGTTTGAAAATCCAAAGGTTTACATTAAGCTCGAGATTTCTGCTTTTTCTTGAAATATCTAGAGCAGGGGTCCCTAGCCCCCCACGAGGGGAGTGGTAAGTGAACATTACTGCCTGAGCTCCACCTCCTGCCAGATCAGCAGCGGCATTCTATTCTCCTAAGGCGCGAACCCTATTGTGAATATGTGCATTCAAGGGATCTAGGTTGCGTGCTGCTTATGGGAATCTAATGCCTGATGATCTGAGGTGGAACAGTGTCACCTGAAAACCATCCCCCTCAACCAATTATTTGTGGGAAAATTGTCTTCCACGAAGCTGCTCCAGGGGGAATGCTGATCTAAAGAACCAGCAACGCTAGGGCTTACGTCCCGCTGGCACGTCCAGTCTGAACTGAGGCTGCTTCTCACTCCAGACTTCCCTTGGCTGCCCCAGTGGCTGGCACAGGGCTGTCCAGCCTGGCATGCACAGCAGTATGCATTTGCTGCTGGCCAGCAGACAGCTGGTAGCTGGGGGTGGGCCCAACTGTTCCCACTCATAGATTTCTTGCTACCCCAGAGTTCTTCCCCAAATGCCGTGGGTATTTGTGGCTGGTCTTCCAAGAGGGATGTCAGGTGCTACCTGATAGCTTCTGTGGCCCCAGGGGATCCCAGGAGGTGAGGCTGGGCATCTCCAGCCCTGTCCGGGGCCTCCCCAACCCTGCCATGGGCCTAAGGGCATGCCCCCTCTCAGAGCCTGCACACTCCTTCTAGGGCACCCAGGATCTGGGCCTGGGAAGGGTGACTGGTTGGGGGAGCCAGGCCCGGCCACCCCACCGTGTGCTGGCTGCAGCTGAGGACTCCAAGCGTGCGGGCCTTGAGCCTAGCCTTTCAGGTTGTTTGGCTAGGACTGGCTGCATTTTATTCAGCAGCTTGAAGGTGACTTTAAATATTTAGACATGTGGGACAGGGGCCTCCATCTGCACTCTTTTCCCAGACCTGGAAATGCAAGGGGTGGAGTGTCGACACCCAGAGGCCAGGATCTGGTCTCCAGTCTTAGCATTGCCTGGCTGTGCCAACCTCAGGCCACAGGTCTCAAAGCCACCCCGCCAAAGGCATTGTCCAGGCCTGCACGCCCCAGCACCCCAAGCCTGGCCTGGGCTGTGGGGTCCTCCAGGAACCCCATCCCAACTTATAGGCCTGCTGTCTCCACGGATGCCCCATAGGCTCAGCTTCTTGGGAATCGGCCCTGCCTGGCCCTCACATTCCTTCTGGGACCAGCCAAGGAGCCCGTGCGTCCTTTCTTGGGCATGGGAAAGCCTCTGAAGGCAGGTGGCACAGTCAGCTGTGCCTGCTAGAAACGGCACTGGAACCTCCATTTCCTGGTCCCTAATGTCCCATTCACACACCCCACCTCCCCAGTCCTGTGAACCTCCCTCTGCAGGGGGAGCCTCTCCCTTCCCCCAACCCTGTCCCTAATCCTAAACCTCCTGCGGGCCGCAGGGGAAAGGGGATGGAGGTGGCTTTTGTTTGAGGAACAGGCGCAGAAGTTTCAGGGGCCTGCTGAGTGGGGCCAGGCTTGGTCAGGTAAGGGTAGTGGGGTGGGCAGGGACTTAGGGAGTCTTCCTTGTCCTTCTTTTTTTATTTTTATTTTTGAGATGGGAGTCTGGCTCTGTCACCCAGGCTGGAGTGCAGTGGCATAATCTCGGCTCACTGCAACCTCCACCTCCTGGTTTCAAGTGATTCTCCTGCCTCAGCCTCCAGAGTAGCTGGGATTATAGGCATGCACTACCATATCCAGCTAACTTTTGTATTTTCAGTAGAGCTGAAGTTTCTCCATATTGGTCAGTCTGGTCTCTAATTCCTGACCTTGTGATCCTCCCGCCTTGGCCTCCCAAAGTGCTGGGATTATAGGCATGAGCCACCACACCCAGCCTCCTGGTCTGTCTTGTTGGCACAAAAGCTTGGGTCCCTCTGCAGATTACGAAGAATCTCAATCCTGCCTGGTGTGTATGGCAGGTGGAGGTAGGGGGTCCACCAGGAGCGCCGGGAGGGCAGAACCTGTGTCTGTCTGGTTCACTGGGCCAGGCTGGGTACACTGAGGTGCTCAGGAATATGATGAGTGAGAAAGGGGGTGTGAGTGACCCTGCACCCTCCTGGTGGGTTCTGGGGAGGAGGACAGAAAGGAAACAGAGCAATCACAGCAGCTGACACTTAGGGATCGCTGACTTTGTACCCAGCCCTGCTCTAAACACCGCAGGGCTCAACGCATTCGCTTCTTACAATAGCCTGACACTGCAGGCACTACTCTCAACCTCCCCATTTCACAGACAAGACAGCCAAGGTGCAGAGAGACCGAGAAACTTGCCCAAGGTCATACAGTTGGCAGATGGTGGGGTACAGCTTCCAGCCCAGGTCAGATTCCAGAGCTCATGCCTGTAACCACTTTCTTTCTGCCTGGGGAGCTGCCCTCCCATTCAGGGGCAGAAATGTGGGCACTAGGTCAGCTGTGAAAGGCATGAGCTCCCAGGACTCTGGGCCTCACTCCAGCTGCTCCTGGCTGGGTCCCAAGAGTCACCTGCTCCATCAGCCAGGGAGCAAGCCTCTGGCCGGAAGCCATCTGGAGCACGTTAGCTGCAGGTGCCTCCACCTGGCTGCCCCTGCTGGACAGCATGGTCTCTTATGCCACCAGGAGCACAGGCACTTGGCCAGACCCTGAGGTGTCAGAAGGGCACATGGCAACCCCACCCCCACCCCTGGAAGCTAGAGTCCCACTGCCAGTGGGCCCAGGCTGGGAGGGGAAGAGGGTGAGAGGCTGGGCAAAAAAATGAAAGGTGGGGCTTGGCATTTCTTTTATATATATATATTTTTTGAGATGCAGTCTCCCTCTGCTGCCCAGGCTGGAGTGCAGTGGTGCGATCTCGCCTCATTGCAACCTCTGCCTCCTGGGTTCAAGGGATTCTCCTGCCTCACCCCCCTGAGTAGCTGTGACTACAGGCACCTGCCACTATGCCAAGCTAACTTTTATTTATTTATTTATTTTTTGAGACAAAGTCTCGCTCTGTCACCTAGGCTGGAGGGCAGTGGCTCTATCTCAGCTTACTGTAACCTCTGCATCCCAGGTTCAAGCGATTCTCCTGCCTCAGCCTCCTGCGTTTCTGGGATTACAGGTGCCCAACACGACGCCTGGCTAATTTTTGTATTTTTAATAGAGATGGGGTTTCGCCATGTTGACCAGGCTGGTCTGGAACTCCTGACCTCAGGTGATCCGCCTGCTTTGTCCTCCCAAAGTCTGGATTACAGATGTGATCCACCATGCCCGGCCCACTTTCCATTCTCTTCCCTTGCTCTCCTGACATGTGTCTGAGGGCTCTGCAACCCTTCACATAATATCCTCTGCTGCTTAAATCACCTGGTGCTGTGTTTTGGTGCTTGTGGCTAAGGTCCCTGGCCAGGATGCTCTCAGAGCTCTGGTGCGTGGAGCTATGAGACGGCTGTATTATATTAATTGATCCCACTCTCAGCATCACTGCAGGGACCCTTGAAATAAGACATGTTCAGCCTCAGTGCTAGGGCTCAGCAAATGCAGGTGTTGGGGGTGAGGTTTCAGTGTGGTTGGTTTTATTTTATGGAAAAATACTAGAAATGGCTGGGCGCTTTGGCTCATGCCTGTAATCCCAGCACTCTGGGAGGCTGAGGCAGGTGGATCACCTGAGGTTGGGAGTTTGAGAGCAGCCTGACCAACATGGAGAAACCCCTTTTCTACTAAAAATATAAAAAATTAGCCAGGCATGGTGGCGCATGCCCGTAATCCCAGCTACTTGGTAGGCAGAGGCAGGAGAAACGCCTGAACCCAGGAGGCAGAGGTTGAGGTGAGCTGAGATTGTGCCATTGCACTCCAGCCTGTGCAACGAGTGAAACTCTGTCTCAAGAAGGAAGGAGGGAAGGAAGGAAGGAAGGAAGGAAGGAAGGAAGGAAGGAAGGAAGGAAGGAAGGAGAAGGAAAAAGAAGGGCAGAAAGAAGGAAGAAAAAAAGGAAGAATGAAAGAAATAAAGAAAAAAGTAGGCAGGAAGAAGAAAAAGAAAGAAAGAGACACTGGAAATATCTAGAAGAAAAATATTAGCAGTTATGCTGGGCGCAGTGGCTCATGCCTGTAATCTTAGCACTTTGGGAGACTGAGGCATGAGGATCGCTTGAGACCAACGTGTAAAACACAGTAAAACTCCGTCTCTACTAAAAATTCAAAAATTAGCTGGACGTGGTGGTATGGGCCTATAGATCCAGGTACTCAGGAGGTTGAGGTGGGAGGATAGTTTGAGCCCAGGAGGCGGAGATTGAGGTGAACCCAGATCATGCCACTGCACTCCAGCCAGGGTGACAGAGACTCAGTCTCAAAAAAAAAAAAAAAAAAAGAAAAGAAAATATTAATAGTTGATTAGTTCTGGATGAAGAGTTGTGGGTGAGTTTAATTCAAAAATTATTATGATTTTGCTTTTCTGTATTTTTGAACTTCCCTACAAGTTGTGGTATGTGATTTAAAAGGAAAAATAAATAAGTAATGTTTTTCTTCTGGGGCCTTTCCCTTAACTCTTCTGGCTGGGATGTGCCTGGATGGACCAGGCCCCTGGGGAGAGAGGGAGGCAGGCCCAGGTCTGCCAGGAGATGCTGCTGACTGCTCTCCAGGCTTCCATAACTGCCTCATAACCATAAGGCATGGGCTGGGCAGGAAATGCCGATGCAGCAATTCTTCTTATTTAGGGGAGTAGGTGGGGGCAGGGGACAAGCCACGCTGCCACAGAGGGCAGTGGGAGGCGTTTCCCCTGACAGCAGAGCCATTTAGATGAAGCCAGGCTCCCCAGGGCTCCTTGCTCAGCCTGACCTGGCTGTGAGTGCCAAAGGAGGGAGGCAGCTGAAGGTATGGAGGTGGGGGACAGTTGCGGCCGCCCGCTGGGAGGTGGATGCCCCATGTCTGCCAGGGCTGCTTAGCTTGGGGGTGAAGCACTGGGCTCGAGTTAGGCAGTCCTGGGTTCAACTCTCACCTCTGCTTCTTAGCAACTGTGACTCCAGGCAAGTGCCTTTGTCTCTCCCAGCCTCCCCTTACCCCTCTGTAAAATGGGCATGACAATTCCTCCTCCTGAGGCAGTGATTCTCAATCTAGGACAATTTTGCTCCCAATTTGGCAATTACTGGAGGCACTTTGGGTTGCAACAACTGGGGGCGGGGCACGTTGAAGTACCACATGAGAGCCAGTGATGCTGCTGCACATCCCATGTGCACAGAGCAGTCCCCCCTACCCAGCCACGGAGAATTACCCAGCCCCCAAGGTCAATGGTGCCAAGGTTAAAAACCTTGCCCAGGGTTCAGGTGGGGCTAATGCAATAACGCAAGCACGGTGCCTGGGCATGCGGTGATGGTGATCCAAGCCTCGCAATGTGAGCCTTTTCCCGTCACCTCCCAGAACCAGGTGTCAAAACATGAGCTCTGAGGACAAGGGTGTGCCCTTTAGAAGAGGATGGTCTGGGACTTCTGGCTCTGCTGACCTTGTTTTCTCCTTCTCCTGCTGCCTGGAAGATGTCAAGAGTTTTTCTAAATAGCCACTGGCAACATTCTGTCCACCTTCCGGGAAGATCAGGGCCTCAGTGTGTCCCCGGGGACTGGGGCTGCCACTCTAATTTACAGTGAGCTCCACCTCCCTGGCCCTGGGTGCACAGGCCAGTCCCAGAAAAGCTGACACAGCATGGGCCCAGCTGACAGAGGTTAAGAAGGACAGAATGGGCACCTGCAGAGGTCCCCGCATCCCAGAACCCTTAAGGGTGTTTGGGACACACCCAGTGATATAAAGAGGCATGCCCTCTGCACCACCTCATGGGTCTCTTCTCAGCCCCCAGCTGCCCACTTTCTGTAACAGGGGCTTCTATTGCAGCTCCCATGCCAGCCTGGCACTGGTGTCTGACAGAGGGTGGCCCACTTGCCTCCAGGCAAGAACAGTGCTGGGATGCAGTGATGCTCCAGGGTCCCCAGCCCTGTGATCCAGCCAGGGCTGGCCACTGGGGCTGGGACCTGCTGTCCCTGTCTCAAGTTCTGCCTCTAGTTCTGCTTCTAGGTGACATTTTATCATCTCGATGACTAGAAGGAAGCACCCGTGTTTACCGACTGCCGCCGGCACTGCTGTTTGTCTGGGCCCGGCTGTCCTCTGCTCACTTGAAGGCAGGGGCAGTCCTGTTCTGGACAGAGGTGGACTCCTCTGCCTGAGTCATGGACAGTCCTCTTCCTGGTGGCCTGAGGGTCACCATAGGAGGCTGTGGCCAAGGAAGGGTGGGTTTCAGTCTCTCTCTGGCCTCAGAGGACTCAGGGGGCCTGGAGATCAATCAGGGAGGGCCAAGAACTTGGTAAGTGTGCATGGAACAGAAAACCCAAATTCTAGTGTTTTAATAACATCAATGTTTATTTTTTTTCTCACACAGTAAGACATGCAGGCGGTGCAGTGGCTCATGCCTGTAATCCCAGCACTTTGGGAGGCCAAGCCCGAGGATCACTTGAGCCTAGGAGTTTGAGATCAGCCTGGGCAACATAGTGAGACCCCAACTCTATAAAAATAAGTAGATAAATAAAAGCAATGCAGAGACTGCAGCCAGGGCAAGTGTCCCAGGCTCTGCAACCTCCACCCCCCACCCCCCACCAGCTCCACCCTCCACCGTCCTGAGGGCGACACTCTTATGCTCAGTGTCCACAGAAGGCTCCTTCCCCAACCTGCTGCCTGAAAAGCAGGGGGAGGGACGAGAGAAAAATCAGAGCCACAAACTTGGACAGCTGAGGCTTCGTGGGGCATGGAGGAAGGAATGGCTTTTAAGGAACTTTCTGGAAGTCCCACCCATTATTCCTGCTTACATCTCGCTGCCCAGAGTTGTGTTCCCATCCACTCCTATCCACAAGGAGGCCCAGAAAGGTGTTTTATCTGGGAGCTTTGGGTCCCAGGCAGTAGGATTCTGTGCATATGGAAGAAGGTGAGGGTGGAGACAGGCCAGCTGCGAGAGATGCATGGTCTGGCGGAAGGCACTTCTGGGTCAGCAGGGTGCTGGGGTGGGAGCTGAGAGAGGAGGCCAGGAGTGCTGGCGTGGGAGCTCAGGACGCTGTGAGTCCTAGGCAGTGTCCCGATGTACCTCCCCCTCCTTCTCTGTGCTGTAATCTCCTGCTGTCTCCAAGGCCAAGTTTCTTCCACTTGGTCTTAGCTTAGTTTCAGGGACTCGAGGGAAGAACCCAGGTCTAAACCTTGCAGCCGGGAAAGCACAGGTGCGGTGACAGAAGCCAGTGCTCGGGGCGCCTGGAGGTGGAGCAGTAGGAGCAGTTAGCAACCAGGACAGGACCCCAGGACTGCTTCGAAATAAACACAGGCCAGCAGGTGGCTGGACCGAGGGGGAAGTGTGGCCCCCAGAGCTGGTAGAGCTGCTGGATCCTCAGAAGCAGAGGCCCCAGGAGAGGAGCCCCGAATCTATGAGCTTCCTCTTGCCACTCACAAGCTGCCCCTGACCCCTCCAGCACTCCTCCCTAATCTCAAGAAGGTGAGGAGGACTTGGCTGCTGGCCTGTCTGGGATCTCTGCCCTGACCGCCTCTGCCCACCTGGCCGCCTGAAACTATGGAAGGAGGTGGTGGCCGAATTGTGGGTTCAGCTAAATCCAATCCTGACATTGGATTTGAGGCTACGGTTGCAACAGATCCGAGATGACACATCTGTCAGGGGCTGCCACCCAGAGAGTATCAGAGCGTGGGATTCAATCTCTACCAGGATTCTCCCTGAGAATTTTCGTTGGACTTCTGTAGAAAAGGGCCCGTGCACTCTGGATTTCTTTTTTGGGAAAGGAGGGAGACAACCCGTCAGTGTGGGGAGGCTCCTGGCAGGTAGGACACCTGCAACCTGGCCACGGGGTGGGAGAGCTTTGCCAGCCAAGCCTGAGGGGTGGGTGGGCAGAACCCACCCCAGAGGGCCTTTCCACGGCAAGGGCCCGGGAAATGATGGCCCCAACAGGGAAACCGTTTCTTTAAGGCTCTCTTGTGGGTTCCTCTCTAAGCCCCAAACCTGCCCAGCGTCCCCAACACAGAAAGAAAACAGGCCCTGGAGACAGCAGTGAGCAGACTCTTTACTCCTCGGATTCTACGCCATGGACCCCCGCGGTGACCAGCGTTCCCGCCCCGTACCCCCTACAGGGAACAGTGAATGCAAACAAAAATAGTTCTCTACAAATCAAAGTGTCCAGGCCTCCCACCCCTTCTTTCTCTCCCCCTCCCCCAGACGGTGAGTTCCTTGGTCACCGGGCCTCCGGTGAGGCCTGGGGTCTGGTGGGTTGCGGGAAAAATAAAGAATAAAAAACAGGATCGAGTCAGCGACTGGAATTGCAGGCAACTGGAGGTCGGGGTCCGCCGCCGTCCGTGAGCCCAGGACAGGCCACGGGGCGTCGGCCACAGTCCCGTGTGTGCCAGTATGGGGGGAGGCAAGACGCGGTGTGAGGCGAGCAGCGTTTCTCCAGACCCCCTGGCTCACCGCCAGCCAAAAAAAAAAAAAAAAAAAAAGAGAGAAATTAAAAATAAAAAAGGAACGGGGCCGCAGATAATAGAAAAGAAAAACGAAACCACATGGCAGGCGCGGGGGGGAGCCCCAAGGCGCCCCTGCTGCGTGGGGAGGGCAGTGCGGGCGGGAGCGCGGGCCGGGCGGGGGGCCCTGCTGAGTAGCACCTGGGAGCAGCTCCGGCCGCACCCTTCTCGCCGCCCGGCCTCGGACGCCGGCCCCACCCCAGGACCCTGGGACCGCAGCCCCCGGGTGCAGGGCGCGTCCCCTGGGCGGAGCTCAGTGGCCCAGGCGGGCGGCCAGCCCCAGCAGCAGCAGGCAGCCGAGCAGGGTGGCGGGGTGCGGGGCGGCCCCGGGCGCGCGGTCGCAGTCCAGGCCGCCGTCGTCGTCTGCAGGGTCGCAGCGGGGCTGCTCGCAGCGCACACCGGTGTAGCCGCGCGGGCAGGCGCAGCGCTGGTTCTGCAGGCAGGTGCCTCCGTTCAGGCACAGCAGCTGGTCGTCGTCGCACACGTTGGCTGCGGGCGGAGGGGGCGGTCAGCGCAGGGCGTGGCCGGGTCCCCCCCGCCCCACCTCCGAGCTCCTGCGAAGCGGGCTGTGCGAGCCCCCGGGGGCGCTGTCTGGACTGGGGGTGTAGGAGGCTCCGGGCGCGCTGGGTGCGAAACGTCCCCGCTCGGAGGGTCACGGCGACAGGGCGAGATCTGGACCCGCCTGCCTCCCACCGCTGCCCCGCTCCCCCGCCCCACTGGCTTCGGTGCGATTCTTCAGACACGTCTGCAGTCTCCAAAGCTGTGCACGTGCTGTTCCATTTCATGCGCCTGGAGCGTCCTTCCACCCTCTGCCCGCGGCTAACGCCGACTCGGAGAGCCTCCTTCCCTCAGTCCCCGCAAACCCTTTCCAGCCGACCCCAGCTCCGCCTTTCCCGTAGTTCCCACCTGCCACCACTGTGCCCCACGTCCCACCAAGCCCCGCCCCGAGCTCCTGGTCCCGCCCCTCAACCCGGGCCCCGCCCCAGGAACATCCTATCCCCTCCCCGTCTCGCTAGGCCCCGCCCTATCGCACCAGGCTCCGCCCCAACCCACCAAGCTCCGCCCACTTCCCCGGCCCTGCCCCGTCTCGCTAGGCCCCACCCACTGCCCCTGCCCCGGCCTCACTAGGCTCCGCTCCCTGCCTCAGTCCTGCCCCGCCCCGTTTCCGCAGGCCCAGCCCACCAGGGAACCGGCGTGCACTCACGGTAGCAGCCCTGGCGCCAGTAGTGCGTGGGGAGGCAGTCGTCGCACTTGGGGCCCGCCGCGCCCTCGCGGCACTCGCAGAAGCCGGTCTCGTTGCACCGGTCGTGCACGGAGCCTATCTGGTTGCAGTTACACTCTGGACGGACACGGGCACGGGCGCGCGGTCAGGGCTACCTGTGGGTGCCGTCTGCTGGGACCCCCACTCTCCCGGTCTCGCAGCCGGGTCTCCACACTCCCCAGGGGATGCTTCCCACACCGGGTCCACGTGAGCCCGCGGCTGGACGGCGGGTGAGGACTCCCCGGGTTGTCCAGACCTGGAGAGAAGACTCTGGCTTCCTTCCCTGGGATCTAACACCTCCCAGCCCCACCTCCCTCATCCCTGACACTGGTGTGGCCTGGGTCAGCCTTTTCCCTTCTCTGGGCATCTAGATGGGTCGCTGACCCTTCCCATCTCCAAAAAGCTATGACTCCGACAGATGGCAGGAGCTCAACAGAGGCCACTGAGCACGTCTGGGGCTGCTTTGTTGTGGGGAGGTGGCCCCCCCTCCATAGCTCCTTTCCAGGAGAGTGGAGAAACAGCCTATCCCTGCTCCTGGGCCGAGCAGGGGGCGGGGCCCAATTTCCTTGGGGCTCTGCTCTGTGGGAGGGGGCAAATATCCTCCACCCAGAGAAACCTTACAGCTCAGTGCTAGGTGGAGGCAGGGAGACCCAGGGAGAGGAGGAGGGTGCCAGGGTGGGGGCACCTCTAATTGGATCCAGAGGCCCTGTCCTGTCCCTGCAGCTGGCCCCCTGTGACGTCAGCGGCTTTGATCACTTAGAGTTGATGGAATTACCTGAAGGCTGTTGCCGTAATTCAGACCGACAGCTCCAGCTTTGCCAGAACCCTTTCTCTGAGCATCTAGAGCCTCCTTCTGCGTGGGGAATGGGCAATCGTGTCCCAAGGGACCTGGCTGGGCAGGGTTGGGGGACAGTCCCTGGGGTTGAGACCTGGTCTCTACCGACAACAGGGGCAAGGGGTTCTGGGCAACCATTCCAGGCTGGTGGGTTTTGGTTGGTGGTCATGGCTTTGGTCTTTCGGGCTTGTGTGTCCCCTGCCCAGACCCAGGCCCTGATGGACTTCCTTCTCTACCTTAAAGCCAGTCCTAAAGCAGAACTTGGAAGAAAGCAGACCGGGTGCCCACCGGAGGTGAAGAGCAGCCTTATAAGCTGGACCTGGGCTGGTAAAGCATTTGAAGAAAAGTTTCAGCAACAAAAAAGAGCTGAAAACCTTTGATCAGATCTGCCTCCCGATTTGATGAATGAGGAAACCAAGGCCCAGGGAGGGAAAGGGACTTGCCCAAATGCATGCAGCAAGGCCATCTTTTGGACCTCAGCTGGCATCCACTCCCCCACCCCCAGGAGGAGGGATAGGCTGTTCCTCCACCCTTCTGGAAAGGAGCTATTTAGGGGGACTTCCCGCCCACACACACCAGCCCCAGACAGGTGCTCTGTGGCCTCTGCTGAGTGCCTGCCACCTGCCAGAGTCATAGCTCTTTGGATCCAGAAGGGTCAGTGTCCCCTCCAGTTGCCCAGAGAAGGAAAGGCCACTGGTAAGTTTTGCAACTCCAATTCTCCTACAGGAGAACCACAAGGGGAGGTTACTGATAGAGCAGCTTCTGGAGCTTTCTGTCCCTAGAGACGCTCAGCTGGAGGGGCCCTGAAGTTAGAATTCCCACAGCCTCCCCAGGTGATTCTGATGCAAGGGGCCCCAGAGGCCACCTCACAGTGCAGTGCACCCCGCACGCGTTCCAGTGAGTGCCCGCGTCCTCTCACCGATGCAGACGTTCTCATCGTCCAGCTCCGCCGAGCCGTTGCGGTAGTAGCCCAGCCGGCAGTGCTGGCAGTGCTGACCTCGAGTGTTGTGCTTGCAGCTGACGCAGGTCACCACATTCAGGAAGTCAATGTAGCTGCAGCGGTTGGAGTGGCCGTAGCATTCGCAGTCTGGGCCGGCCAAGTGGGAGAAACGCCAATGGTCAGTGAGCATTCAGGGAAACTGAGGCACAGGGCAAAGAAGGACTCACCCAGGTCATGCAGGGAGGGAAGAAGGCATCTTTGGAAAAGGCCCAGGAGGGTGCCCTAAGCCTCCAACCCTTGTATCGGATTTGGAAAGAGACAGGCCTCCCTGCTTTGGACCTGGAGGAGAACCTGAGTAGGCTGAGCCCAGGGATTCCCACCTGGCCCTGTAGACGGAACCAGGGAGGGCCAGTGGGCAGCACCTGCTAACACCTGGCTGGGTGCCAGGGCCAAGTCTTCTCTGAAGGATTCCTGCTTGCTGGGGTAATCAGAACGTGATTCATGCAAGGAAGGCAGGGTCATGCCACCTGGCCATGCACTGGGGGAGGGAGTCGCCTGGGTTCACGGCGCTCACCATGGTGTCCTTCGGTGAATGAATGAATGCATGCATGGACGCCAGACAAGATGCAATGGGCCAGGAGCTCCTGCCCGTGCTGCTTTGGAAGATGGCTGGGAGGAAAATCCCCACCTACCGGACCCTTTCTTTTTTCTTTTTCTTTTTTTTTGAGGCGAAGTTTCGCTCTTGTTGCCCAGGCTGGAGTGCAATGGTGCGATCTCGGCTCACTGCAATCTCTGCCTCCTGGGTTCAAGCGATTCTCCTGCCTCAGCCTCCCGAGTAGCTGAGATTACAAACGCCTGCCACCACACCTGGCTTTTTTTTTTTTTTTTTTTTTTTTTTTTTAGTAGAGATGGAGTTTCGCCATATTGGCCAGGCTTGTCTTGAACTCCTGACCTCAGGGGATCTATCTGCCTTGGCCTCCAAAAGTGCTGGGATTACAGGCGTGAGCCACTGTGCCTGGCCCAGACTCTTTCTTATCAGCCTGGGCTTTCTGAAAGTTTGGTTGTTTTGCAGGATACTGAGTGAGTGCCACTTTAAAGCAGGGGACCCGGGAACCTGCTTGCCTCCCGCTGGTCCTGGCCTGGCTTCTGACTCGCTATTCCTGGAAGTACATGGTTTCATACCAAGGACCACCACCACCGTGTTCTACCTCCTGCACCCCATCCCTATGTGGTTCTCAGGCTGACCCCTCCCTGATCAGCTCCACTCCAAGGACCAGACAAGCATGTGACCGCCTGGGGCAAGGCTCTCAGGGATTAGAGGTGAACCCTATAATGTCATGGAGGATTTGGTGAGGAAAGTTGCCTTCTCTATCCTAAGGATTCGGGGGGTGGGGGCAGGCATCCCTTGGTGTTCCTACTAAGGGGCACAGTACTCACCCACTCCCCCACTCCCCCAGCAAGAAAGACAATGTGGCTGCCTCTGAACAGGGAAGGACACTGGCTACCCTCTTGAAACACCATCTGTGCATTTTTTTTTTTTTGAGACAGAGTCTTGCTCTGTTGCCAGGTGCCAGGCTGGAGTGCCGTGGTGTGATCTCAGCTCACTGAAACCTCTGCCTCCTGGGTTCAAGCAATTCTCCTGCCTCAGCCTCCCAAGTAGCTGGGACTACAGGTATGCGCCACCATGCCCAGCTAATTTTTGTATTTTAATAGAGATGGGGTTTCACCATGTTGGCCAGGATGGTCTTGATCTCTTGACCTTGTGATCAGCCCGCCTTGGCCTCCCAAAGTGCTGGGATTACAGGTGTGAACCACCGTGCCCGGCCTCCATCTGTGCATCTCTAGAGGACCCGGCTTCCCTTTTGTGATGAGATAAGGAGGGACTGACCCAGGCCTCAGTGATCAAGGGCATGGGAGACCCTGGAGAAACAGCCTGTGCTGAGGAGAGATGGTGGCCATTCCCACCTGTGGGCCCCTTGGACCTGCCCCCTTCACTTTGTCCTTCCAGAGACAAGGAGAAGGTAAGGCATCCTCTAAATGTCCCAAAGAGCATCATCAGTGACCCGTGTGTCCCAGATTCTGCTTCAACCAGACGAGCCCCTGGGTCACACCTCCCAGGGGAGCTGGGACAGGTTATTTCTGGCATCTGCTCTGCCTGCTGTGTGGCCTGCCCACTGTGCCCAAGTTGGCTTCTGACTCATACCTGCTCCCAGCTCTCTTGGGGACAGAGGCCTGTAGGGAAGAGAGACTCTGTTTAACCTTGGCCCAGCTACTCCGGGAGGATTTCCGAGCCAGGCATCAGTCCTCTGTCCTGCAGCGCCTTTTTCCCGTGGTGGTTGGGGAACAGGTGTCAGGGAGGGCTGATGGGGCCCTGGGTCCTTCCTCTTACCTTGGAATTCTTCAATAGGCATCACTTGAGGAGATTTGGGCTTGAGCTGGAAAAGTTTGGAGCCCTTAGCAGGGGCAGGGGCAGTGGCAGGGGTGCCCACAGCTTGGAGAGATGAGAAACAGGTTCTTTTGTCTGCCATGGTCCTGCTGCCCAGGGAAGAGCCCAGCAAAGGCTTCCAAGGTGCCCTGGGCCAGCTCTAGGGCAGGCAGCCTTGTTGCCTGCTCAGATGTGAGGCTGGGAGAGTCCCCTCTGGCCTCAAATCACAAAGCCCCTCTCCTCACAGGGCCCAGGGAGGTGGAGCCCCTTCCTGAAGGAAATACGGCACACCCTTGAGCTCACAAATCAGCCCTGCCCTTGGTCCCTCTCTGAGACCATGGACACATCTGGGTGGATCAATCCCCCAAATGACTTCTGTAAACCCTGACATCCCCCATGCTGTGCTAAGGCATTCTCGGAAGCCGAATGGTTTTCAGACGGATTGACAGCTTCACGTTGCCCACCCTTTTCTTGCTCTACCACCACCTCTCCAAACTCCCTGGAGCATCAAACCCAGAGACTAAACCTGGCATTTAAGGACTTTGGCATCTCCCTTCTTTTCTGAAACAATCTGCCTGCTCCAGCCAAAGTGAGTCCTTTGCCATCCCTGGAGTTCCACTCGCAAGTGCTGTCAAGCCAGGAATGCTGATGGTACCTGCCTACCCTGGCCCGGAATCCCACCAGGCCCTCAGAGCCCTATCTGTGGGTGAGCAGGCCACTGTCTTGGGAACGTCACTGCCTCAGCTTCCTTCTGGGGGCTTTTGGTGCCCTGATGAGTCCAGGGCAGGGAAGCGATGGCTCCCGCCAGCTTTGTCCCCATCACTGGAGAGGACACCGCACCCAGGTCCTCCAGTTTCCTAGAAACCGAACCTCCGACCCTCTCTAAATAGGCTTCCAGCGCCAGAGCTTCCTGCCAGTAGAGGGCACTCAAAGCCCTGCTCAGAGCTCTAGAGCTGGGGCTGGAGGGAATTTGAACAGGTGAGCTGGAGGGAACAGCTCACCTGTTCCCTGGACCTCAGGCGGTAATTCCCCACCCAGGCTTGGTGAGCTGGGGCCAGGGACAACTTCCCTTCTGGAGAGTCAGGCAGTCCCACGTTTCCCTGGCATGTCTATGGCTACGGGTGAGCCCCTGCAACTCCTCCCATGTACCAGAGGATGTCAGGGTCTTCCAGGATCCTGCCCTCCCTCCTTTAACCCATATATTTTCCACTTTCTCAGGCTCCCTGCCATCCCACTGCCAAGCTTTGCCCTGGCTGGTCCTGCGGCCTGGAATGTGCCACCTTCTCCCTTCACCTGCCACAGTCCACCCTCCGAGGTCTCATGGCCCCAGCTCCTGCAGGAAGCCCCCTCTGACTCTCCCTGGGTTCCAGCAATTGCCCAGGTGTCCTGTGAGCAAGGGCGGCTGGAGAGAAGGTTCCTGTCATGAGAGGCAGTGCCTCAACTCGACTCTGAAGCCCTTGGCGGCAGTGCAGGTGAAGGGCTTGGTGTAGGGGTGCCCCACGGAACCTCTCTAAGCAAGTGAGGTTTGGGGGCAGAGCTGGTAGACGTCAAGGTCACTCCCCCACCGCTGTGCCTCAGAGCTCCCCAGGCATCCACATTCTACACCTGTGCCCTTGGTTGGTTCCTGTGGCCCCCCTCTGACCCCAGGTCCCCACCATGCACACCTGCTACTTCCACTACAGAGTGAGGGACCTATGAGTCTAAGAAGGGGCTTCCCCGGGGTCTCAGGCCCTTACAGGCCTTGCCCCCCATACCTTCTGCACGGACGACCACCTGGGACCACCTGCCTGAGAGAGGAGCAGCCGTAGATGGCCTGGTCCACTCTTGGGGGGAAGAATAGAAGACATCAAGTTATGCGAGGAGGTGGAGCTGGACACATACTGAGGCATCACAGCCCACACCCCACACGCCCCTTAGAAGCAGCAGCACTATAAGGAGAGGCTGTGTCTACACTGGCCAAAACAACTGGGTCCAAATCTACTGCAGAGGCAGCATCTACACTACTGCAGCCTGTGGGGGGCCACGCAGACGCAAAGCCAGCTTGATGGGAGGTGGCCTCATGCCTGAGAATCTGCTTACTCTTCAGCGAGACCCTTCTACACTCCCTGCCTGGTCCCCGTTCCGGCTGAAGGACAGAGCTAGGCCAGGCCCCGTTTCTGGGTCTCTGGGCCCAGACCTCTCCGAGCTGGTATCTCCAGCTAATGGCTGCAAAGTGGTACATGTGTTCTGGCTGAGATCTTAGCTGTGCCCAGAAGTGTCCTAGGCCTCCTGTCCAGCCCCAGTCCTGGGACGGGAGCCTCCCCCAGCATCCGACCTGCCTCCCTGGTCACTGCCCTTCTACTTTCCTGTCCCCATGTCTGGGCCCATTTTCACCAGGGACCCCAGCGTGAGTCAACCCCCAAATGCCACAGTGCTCAGCCCCTAGGCTCATGGGACACACAGTCAGGAAGGCAGGCAGGGCTGGCAAAGAACTGCCCTGTGCCCGGATTTCAAAGGCCAAACCCAGTGGGATGGGGAGGGGATTATACACGATGGTGGCTTTGGGGAAAGAAAAAGAAAAGCTACCAGCTAACAAGCATGGAGCATTTCCAGATGGGAGCAGGGACCCCTTTGGACCCCAATTGACTTTAGTATGATGTTCAGTGGGAAGATGAGGCCGCCAGACCCAAATTGGCAAGGGCTTAATTAGAGCCACGAGAAGACCAGCCCTGAAGGCATTTGCTTCACAGCCATCTCCCTCCACCCTCCGTGGCCCAGCCCAGAGAAGGATTAGTGTCTCCAGCGGCATTTTCTGCCTGCAGTGCTGTCCTCTAGACAGCTTAACATCGGCAGGCCGGAGAAACATCTGGGCCAGGAGTTCGGGGGCCCAGCAGGACTCTGGTCAAAGAACCCAAAGCACCTGTTGGGAGGTACTCGGGGGGATTCAGGATCTTTCAGGGACCGGGGTCTGGGAGGGGGAAGAGTCCTGGCTGGGCTGCCCAGGGACACACTCAGATGTGCAGGAAGCAAGTGCTCACCACGGCCTGTGCAGTGTGCCGAGGCCCCATGGAAGCCCTGCCTGCTCCTTCAGAACTGGGAAGCCCTGCAAGCCAGGCCTTAAAGACAGCACAACCTCGGCTGGGCACAGTGGCTCATGCCTATAATCCCAGCACTTTGGGAGGCCGAGATGGGTGGATCACCTGAGGTCAGGAGTTCGAGGCCAGCCTGGCCAACATGATGAAACCCTGTCTCTAGTAAAAAAAAAAAAAAAAAAAAAAAAAGAGCTGGGCTTGGTGGTGGACGCCTATAGTCCCAGCTACTCAGGAGGCTGAGGCAGGAGAATCACTTGAACCCGGGAGGCAGAGGTTGCAGTGAGCCAGGATCGCGCCATTGCGCTCCAGCCTGGGCAACAGAGCAAGACTGGTTCAAAAATAAAAGCACTACCTCACAGATCCTGGAGGCCTCAGGGCAATAGCCTTGGATGACTGAGTTGCCATGCCCTGAGTTCAAATCCTGCCCGTGCCTCCATAATCCTGGGACCCTGGGCAACCGCCTCTTTCTTTTCTTTTTTCTTCTGAAACAGCTTGATTGAGGTAATTTACATATCATAAAATCCAGCTGCTGCTTCCTAAGCCTTGATCCCCTCACCTGTGGGACTAGGAAAATAACAGCTTCCATCTCACAGAGCTGTGAGCCCAGAATATGATGATCCAATGATCCGAGCACAGCCTTTAGCCCAGGAGAACTCGCCCTTAGCAACTGCAATGATTATCTTTATTAATGGGGGCTCCAGGCAGGAGATTCAGCTGCTGAAGAGGAGGGAGGAGCCCCTAAACAGGCTGGGGAGGCCACTGGCTCCACATCGGAGCCACCTCCTCCCCTAATGTCCCACTTCCTGACACAGGGCTGAGGGTGCAGAGCAACACTATCTCACCAGGAGGGAGGGCGTGCCTCCTGCTCGCTGAGGGGGACCTTCCCCTCCCCCACACTCACCATTCCAGCCTCTGACTTTTCCTCTTTAATTCCGGACTTTGCACCATCTGCCCAGCCTCCCACGGCTGCCCTGGCACCAAGTCAGACGCAGCTCCGCAAATGGATTCAAGGCTCCTCTGTGTGTGTGTGTGTGCGTGCACGTGTGTTTGTGCATGCATGTGTGTAAGTGTGCATGTGCACACATGTGACATGAAGAGTACCTGACCTCCCAGCCAGACAGACCACTGTTTGGGGACAGGCACAGTACCCGCCATCACTGTTTTTGCTTCTGTCTGCCCACCACAGGCTCACTGACAAAGCACAGGTCCCCAGTATCTGGGCCAACCTGTGACTGAAGTCCAGAATTCTCAGAGGGACCCATGTCCTTCACCCAAGGAGGACTCCTGGGCCAGGAGGCTTCCCCGAAATCCTCCAATCTGACCAGCCCCTGACTCCTGTAAATGCCTCCCACAGAAAAGGAAGGATGTAGGAGGAGGGGACTGGCCCTGGATGGCCCAGGAAGGAAGAGGACTTTCTCTCGGCATTTGCCTCCGCTGGGGAACTTGAGTGCCCACCTCACAACAGGGTGAGGCAGGAGCTGACGGAGGGGACTCTGTCCTTTAGAAATGCTGCCCCTCCAGGGGGAAGGAGCAGTAGGGCAGGTCCCCTGGGATCAGAGAGAGGGAGGGCCAGGGTACTGCCAAAGGGGTCAGGAGTCCCTACCAGGTCGTCCCTGCAGGGTGGTGGGGGACAGGGTAGGGCAGGCTATTGAGGCACCCCTCCCTGGCTGGGACCAGGAAGAATTTCCCTTGGTCACCGTCTTCCTGGTGTCCTCTGGGAAGAATAAATCCTGTCAGCCCCCTGGCACTTGCAGTGCACAGAGTCCAGGGACACTCCCCAGGTGAGTCCAGGTGAGGGCAGAGGCCCACCCTAGCACCCCCAGCCTTGAATACATGTGAATACCTCCTCTGGAGGGGAGTGAGAATCAGGTTTCATGCTTGTCTGTGGCAGAACCCTGAGGGGGCAGAATGTCTGCCCCTGGCCTGGCCTTGGACCACACACGCAGCCCCCAAATTTCCCGCAGCCCCTGGTGTCCAAACCCAGCTCCAGAGGCACCCTCTGCCCTGCTGATCAAAGACCTTTGCTTTCTGGACTAACCCTGCTCTGTCCATCCCACTGTGGGCTGCTGAGGGGCCGGGGACAGAGAGGCCCTGCGTGCCAGGTGGGGGCGGGGTATGGGCGGGGCTCCAGGGACTACGGAGGCAGAAGCCCTGTTGAGAGACAAGGCCAGTCTTCGGCTGCATGTCAGGATGGCCTCACTGCCCCCAGCACCTTTCCTCCCAGTTCCCCCAGCCGTCTGGACACACTGGTCTGGGAGCCCTTCCAAGCAATGGCTTGGAGGGGCAGGAGGAAGACGATTTCGGAAGCTGAACTGACCCTTGAGTTGCCTGGCTGGGCTCAGGAACAGGTTGACCCAGGCAACCTAGAAGCCCTTTTGGCCTCCCAGCTCTAGGGCTCTAGTGTCTCTAAGAGCCAAGCCCCTGCTCTCCCCCCAGGGCTGCTGACCCTCCCACCCCGACAGAGACAGTGACTCAGGCTAGAAGCTGGAGAGGTGGGAAGGCAGGGGTCACTGGACCCTGGCACCCACCTGTGGGCTGTGGGGTGCTGGGGGCTGTGGGGGCCCAGACAGTGGACGTAGAGGGGACAGGAGTGGTGGGGGCCCCTATCACTGCCGTGGTGGCTGTGGTAGTCACAGGGCCTTTTGGGTTGGGGTCTTCCCGGGACCTGCTGATGCCTGGAGAGAGATGGGAAAAGGAAGAGAGGGTCGGGGGGTTGCCGGGGTGGGGACACCACAGAGAAGCAACTTACCACGGCCGTGCAGACCAGCATTCCCGCAGGGTCCAGCATCTTTCTGTTTCCCTCTTGGCACTGGCTTCCCAGCCAGGGGCTCTCTGGGTCCGGGAAGGACAACTTGGATGGGATGTGGGGCCCCACAGAGCCCTGGTGGAGGGTGACGGCGTGCCCCAGAGGCACTGCTGAGATTTGGGATCTGCTACCGGCTGGCTCTTGACATTGACCAGCCCTTTCCTGCTGCCTCTCAGAGCAGATGGCCACCTCCCAGGGGGAGGGGTTTGCAAGGCTGAAATGGGAGGCTGTGCCTGGCACCCTGTGAGCATTTGGGGACAGCCTTGATGGCATTCACGGACAGCCTGTGGGCGCCATGTCACCCTTGCCCTCCTGGAGAACTCTCAGGACCCCAACCTCCTGCAGGTGCCCCTCCCTGGACCGACTCTCCTGGGACTTGAGCTGACCTGGACAAGCAGAGCCCTGGGCCAAGCTGGCTGGAGAGGCTACCAAGAGGGAGGCTGCCTCCACCGTCAGGCTGGGCAGTGGAGTCTGCCCTGGTCGGGGAAGGTCACATCCCTCCTGCCTCTCTGGCAGGAGAGACTCCTCTCCCAGATCTGGGTGAGAAGAGGCCCGGGTGGCAGGAGGAATGGGGAGTCCACCCAGCGGTCAAGGGACCTGCAAAAGGTCCCGTCCTGTTTTCCAAAGCAGCATTGATGGAGCTCCTAGGAGAGCCTGCGATGTGGGGCCACAGGCCACGGCCAAATGACACATGACACATGACATATGATGTGGAGGGACAAGAGGTGGAGAAGCAGATGGGGCGTAATTAGAGGAGAGAGCGAATAGGTCCAAGTCCCAGAGGTGACACCGAAGCCCCTTTTTTCTCTCCTGCTTTTTCCAGGACATGCAAAGAGGCTGGTGCAGTGGGGCCCCGGCCGCCCTCCACAGGCCTTTACTTACTGCCAAAGGAACCTGCAGCGGAACCTGCGGGAGAGAGAGGGGCATGAGCTGGCTGCCTGTGGGGGAGGGGCCTGGTTGTGTCCCCCCAGCAGAGGAGCCAGCAGGGCAGGAGAAACACTTGGGGGTGTCCCTCTCTCAAGAGCATCTGCTCCACTACACGGCTGCTAGCAATGGTGGTGACCTGCAGGGTGTAGGACAGGGGTGGATTATCCTGTTTCATCCTCACTGCAGCCTTGGGAGAGAGGAACCACTATTGGCCCATTCTGCAGATGGAGACACTGAGTCTCAGAGCCATGGCTTATCCTTGGGGACATGCTGAAGGGTGTCAAACCCTCCATGGGGAGCTGCACACATACTCCTCTTACTTTAGACTTTTGGACCCACTGGGGAGTGCAGGACAAGGACATTGTATGCAGGGTTCAGGTCCAACAAAGGCAGCGTGGCTGGAAAACCAGCCAAGAAACCCTGGGAGCCGCCGCCAGGGGTCAAGTGCGTCCCACGTGCCGGGCAGGGTATCACCATCCCCTATGTGAACTGCACCATCCTCACAAAAAACCAGTGAGGGAGTTTCCTTCCTGATTCCACAGCTGAGGATGCACAGCTGGGGAGAAATACAGCTGGGAGCGGGCAAGGCCTGACTCAAATCTGGCAGGTCTCTGTGTGTCCAGGGGATGCAGGAGGCCAATGATCCTGGTGTGACCAGGGCGAAATCCCAGGGTGAGATTCGTCACAGTTGCAAAAGGAAGGAGTTGGGGCCACAGCTTTCCCCACAGAGTTCCCGAGAAAGGGCACTGTGGGATCAGCAGTGGGAGGTGTGGCACATGGGTTTCTCATGGGCAAGCCAAGGCCACGGCCAGCAGGATGTCCCGGGAGGCCTGAGAGGAGGAGCCCATCCTCACCCACTCCCTCCACCTCCAGGTCTGCGCAGGCACCTGCTAGACCCTCAGGACACCTTGGAATGCAGCCACAGTGAGCAAAGGCCTGGACCGGGTGGTGACCAAGTGAGGCTCTGTGGGGACAGGTGGGACATAGGCAGAGCACAGGGAGATCCTGGGTCCTCTAAGTTGAGCCCTGGAGGGTGAGGAGTCGGCCAGGTGAGGGCAGAGGGGTGAGAAGGTGGGAAGACATCGGGAGTGAGGGCTACTGCAGGGCTGAAGGGGGCATCGGGAGAGATTGGGGATGGAGGGAAGTTGGAAGAGGGTCACCAGTCAAGGTGACCCCCAGACTTGCAGCTTGGCCCATGGGGGTCCATGTCACTTACTGAGGAGGGTTCATGACAGGGGCAGGTGAGGGCAAAATCAACCTCTGTCTCCTTGGGCTGTTTCCTGCTGGAGCCCCAGGGAAGGCAGGAGGCTCGGGTGCTGAGGACAGCAGCACCTCCAGCCTCACCGCTGCCCCTGCAAATGCCAGAAGAAACCCCTCCTTCCTGGGGTTTGGGGGATTCCCAGGGAAGCAGGAGGTGGGGCCAGCTCTGGGAGTCTCCCCTAAATAAGGAAGCCCCAGCTGCCCAACCCCTACAGGCCTGTCTGTCCATCACTGGCTAGACCAGAGGTGGTGACGTGGGGTGAGAGTGGAAACAGTGGGTCCTCCTAGGTGTGACCAGCAGGTAAGAGCCTCAGGCCCATCGATGGGTAGACCGGAGGCCTTGCAGAACCCCCAGGTGCAGGGGCCAAGTAGAAGATAAAAGCCAGACATGGCCAGTGGCTCATGCCTATAATCCCAGCACTTTGGGAGGCCAAGGCAGGAGGGTCACTAGAGCTCAGGAGTTCGAGACCGGCCTGGGCAACATGTCAAAACCCTGTCCCTATAAAACCACATAAATTAGCTGGGCATGGTGGCGTGTGCCTGTGGTCCTAGCTAGTTGGGAGGCTGAAGTGGGAGGATCGCTTAGGTCAGGGAGGTTGAGGCTGCAGTGAGCTGTGCCTGCGCCACTGCACTGCAGCCTGGGCAACAGAGTGAGAGACCTGTCTCAAAAAAAAAAAAAAAAAAAGTAAGGAGGGCATGATGATGGAGAGAATGGAGGTAGGGAGGAGGGAAGGGAGAGAGGCCCTTAGGACAGACAAAGGAGAGGCAAATTTGCGAGTAAGGGAGAGTGACAGCCACTAAAAGAGAGGCCTCGGGAAAGGGTCTGGACAAAGAACTGGGGACAGGAAGCTGGGAGGAGGCAGTGGCTGGAGTGGGCTGCCAGCCCCTGGGGCGCTCTTTGTGCCTTTGAAGACCCGAGAGTGCTGTTTGGTGCCTGCCAAGTCACCCCTTCAAAGGCCTGTCTGATTGCCTGCTGCAGCACATACATGACAGGCCTGTCATGGCCTCTGCATGTGGCTTTCAGCTTTGATCAGCCTAAAGTCACATAAATCATTCAGCTGTCCAGGGAGGATGCCCAGATGGGGTGCAGGAGCCCATTGCCCCGGCCTGGTGTGGGCATCAGATCCAGTAGCTGCTCTAAGCCCTGGTGTTTGCACGGAACTCATTGTGAGACCCAGGGAGGCCCCGAGAGTCACTGGGCCTCAGTCTGCTCATCTGGAGAATGGGCCATAATAAGGACACCACCCTGTGGGGCTATGTGAAGGCGAAGCAAGTCAAGCAGAAAGTGCCTGGGAGGGCCTCGGGCACCAAGCACATGCTTGAGAACCACCGATGTCCATAAAGTGGCAACGGTGGGGGTCAGGGCATCTGTGCCCTGCTCCACTTGCAGCCCAGGGGCTCCTTGGCATTCCGATTTCATGAAGACGGTGTGCATTATGCTGGGACCCCCTGAGCGGGAGTCCTCAGAGGAGGTTTGTGATGCAGAAGTGAGTGGACAGGCCCTGAGGATGACTCCCCTGGCATGGCTGAGCAAGGACAGGAGAGGGGTGGCAGAGAGCACGTGCAGGGGACTGTGGAGCTGCACATGCACTGGAGAGAGAAGGACAAGGACACTATGCAGGGTTCCTGTCTGACAAAGGCAGCATGGCTGGAAAACTGGTCGAGAAACCCTGGGAGCCACCGCCAGGGGTCAAGCCACCACCAGTAATTGAGGACACAGCTGTAAAATGGGCAAATAGGAGCCCAGCTCCCAGGGCTGCTCTGAGGATGGCGGGGAGTGCTGAACACGTGACACTTGGCCTTTGTGGCTTGCTCCAAACACCCCAGAGATGCTCATGATCAGGGATGCTGCTGCTGATCCACTCACCTGAAGTGGGGTCCCCACCCCCATCACTTCCTGCCATCCCAAGGGGGTCCCCAGCCAGCCTTCAGGGGGCAAGAAGGGGAAGCATTGCAGAAATGCCGCTGAGCAGCTCATCTGGGGTTTCCCTGCAGACCATGGCTGGATGGGCAGCTTAGCGTTCTGCAAGATGCAGTGTGCTAGACGGACTTGTTAACAAACCTGGCACGTGGGAGCTGCAGAACAAGGGGTGTGTGTGTGTGTGTGTGTGTGTGTGTGTGCATGTGTGTGCATGCCTGTGCGTTTCTGGGCATGCATATGTTTGTGCATTTATATGTGTATCCATGCCCGTGCATGCAGGCCGTATCTTTCTGTGTGCACATTTGCATGCATGTGCCCTCGTATGTGCCTGTGTGCTGGTATGTGTGGGTGTGTATGATCCACAGGTCCTGGGATGGATGGGCGGGAGAGACTGCAGCCATGCGGGCTCATGGTCCCAGGCGTGGCACGTACAGGCGTTGGGAGAGCCGTGGGGCAGCGGCAGGTAGGAGCCGGCCCGCCAGGACCGGGTGCGGAAGTTCTTCTTGCACTTGCCGCAGTCAGGGCCGGTGGTGTTGTGCTCACACTCACACTGCAGGCTGCCCTCCCGGACAGAGCACAGGTTGGCGTGCAGGTTGCACTTGCACCTGGGGAGACAGCAAGGGGGCAGAGATGTCAGAGAGCTCATGGGCAGCCTGGCCTGGACTTTGGGGAAAGGAGTGCCTCCCAGGAGGTGTTGGGATGCCCAGGAAGAAACCCTGGAGGCCACCAGCCCAAGCTTTAGGCCAGAAAATCCTTGATTCCCCCTCCTGCAGAGAGATCAACGCCGTGTGTTCCGAAGGCTGCCCCTACACTCACTGTGTGGCTCTCTCCACTCTGATGCTGGTTTCAGTGATTCCCCACATCTCAGTTGGGGAGAGTGATGATACTCCCTTGTCCTAGATGTTAGATTCTTAGTAATGCAGCTTCAGATCACCCTAGGACCACACCCCTCACCCAACTTTTTTTTGAGACACAGTCTCACACTGTCATCCGGGCCGGAGTGCAATGGGCTGATCTCGGCTTATTGCAACCTCCACCCTCCTTTCCCCCTCCCCAGTACAAGTGATTCTCCTGCCTCAGCCTCCTGAGTAGCTGGGATTACAGGCGTTTGCCACCACGCATGGCTAATTCTTTTGTAGTTTTAGTAGAGATCGGGTTTCTCCACGTTGGCCAGGCTGGTCTCGAACTCCTGACCTCGTGATCTGCCCGCCTCGGCCTCCTGAGTGCTGGGAGTGCTGGGATTACAGGCGTGAGCCACACTCCTGGCTTGATCACCCTAGCTCTTGACTGAGGTGGGTTGATGGGTGGCAGGGGCTGCTGCCAGCTCCTGGTGTAGACAGGCACCTGGCTTTAGGCTGGACCTCTGCTGTCAGCTTGTGGCCCACGGCCACGCCCTTGAGGGTGACAGAACCCCAAACTCCCACACCCTGTCAGTTCATCCACACATATCATTCATCCATTCATTCAAATATTTAGAGGCGACTCATTATTCTGAAAACTGGTAAATAAAGGGAAAGAATCAAGCATTTATCCTGCCTGTCCTATATAAACTGTACCTCGGGGTAACTGAAAGTTGATGAGGGGAAGTTGCTTTTTATAGAAGTATTTCAGGAGAGAATTAGCAGTCCCTGATGAATGAATGAATGGCTCCAGGCATGGAGCCGCACCAGCCCCAAACTTTCCAAGAGAGGCCAGCAGAGAGTGAGCTTCTCTAGGAGAGCACACCCCCACCCAGAGCCGTCTCACCAAAGCAATTGAACCTGAATCAGATCAAGTCTCTAGATCCAGCTGTGAGCACCCAGGAAAGTCGGAGGACAGAGCATCACACTGACTGACATCAGGGGGTGACATCTGCAAGATCCAGACTGGAGGATAATCTGGTAGTAATGACCCAGTTTTTTCAACCGATAAGGAGTTGCATGGGAGAAAAAATTGATACGGAAAAAGGATGGACCTAGAGCAAGAGCAACCTCAAAAACATACCAATTAATGGCAGAAGCGAAGCTCCTCTGGCCCTTGGTTCAAACAACCTGTAAAATCAAACACGCAAACAAATGGAATGTATATTTATGAGATAACTGGAAATTTGGACATTGCCTATATTAGATGATATTAAATTAATGTTTACTAGGTGTGATGATGATAGTGTGGCTATTTTTTTTTTTTTTTTTTTTTTTGAGACGGAGTTTCGCTCATTACCCAGGCTGGAGTGCAATGGCGCGATCTTGGCTCACCGAAACCTCCGCCTCCTGGGTTCAGGCAATTCTCCTGCCTCAGCCTCCTGAGTAGCTGGGATTATAGGCACGTGCCACCATGCCCAGCTAATTTTTTGCATTTTTAGTAGAGACGGGGTTTCACCAAATTGACCAGGATGGTCTCAATCTCTTGACCTTGGGATCCACCTGCCTCAGCCTCCGAAAGTGCTGGGATTACAGGCTTGAGCCACTGCACCCAGCCGGCTATGTTTTTTTAAAGTCCTTATCTTTTAGAGGATCACACAGGCCAGGCGTGGTGATGCACACCTGTAATCCCAGCACTTTAGGAGGCTGAGGCAGGAGGACTGATTGAGCCCAGGAATTTGAGGTCAGTCTGGGTAACATAGTAAGATCCCGTTTCTACAAAAAATTAAAAAAATAGCCAGTGTGGTGTCACATGTCTGCAGTCCTAGCTGCTCAAAAGGCTAAGGCAGGGGGATCCCTTGAGCGAGCCCCACGGAACATGGCAGCGAGCCATGTTTGCACCACTACACTGTAGCCTGGGGAACAGAGCAAGACGGTTTCAAAAAAAAAGGGCCAGGTGTGGTGGCTCACGGCTGTAATCCCAGCACTTTGGGAGACCAAGGCAGGTGGATCACCTGAGGTCAGGAGTTCGAGACTAACCTGGGCAACATGGCAAAACTCCATCTCTACTAAAAATACAAAATTAGCCAGGTGTATGCATTCGGTAACCCCAGTTACTGAGAGGCCGAGGCAGAAGAATTGCTTGAACCTGGTAGGCAGAGGTTGCAGTGAGCCATTGCACCACTACACTCCAGCTTGGGAAACAGAGCAAGACTAAATCTCGAGAGAGAGAGAGAGAGAGAGACAGAAATATTTACAGATAAAATTATCTGATGGGCAGAGGTACAGATGAAATGAGAAGGTCCACTAGTTGATAACTAGTCAGGTGGGGGGACACAGAGGGGCATCACAGCAGATTCTCTCTTCTTTTGTGTTAGAATTCTCCATGATAAAAAGTGGAAGAGAGTGTGTTCTATATCCTGATATGGGAAGATTTCAAAGATATATTGTCAATATTTGGAAAAAGCAAATTGCAGAACAATGGGTTTAGTGGAATCCTGTTTTTATTAAAATATGCAAATAAAAATATTTATCAGGCACCTGTTATGTGGCAGGCTCTGAGCTGGGAACAGTGAGTGTAATGTCAATGAAGCAGATGGCTCCCTGCCTCAATGGTGCTTGGGGTCTAGCAGGGAGACAAGGAACACAATCAGTGATTGGAGGGGACAGGGAGGGAGGATAAACAGGTGGCACACAAGGGGTTTTTAGGGCGGTGACACCATTCTTTATGATGCCACAGTGATAGATACCTGGCATCATGCATATGGCGAAACCTGCTGACTTATCCGACACAGAGTGAGTCCTAATGCAAACCACAGGCTCTAGTGAATGATACTGTATCAGTATTGGCTCAAAACTGTAACACATATATCCCACGATAGGGGAAACTGTGCAGGGAAATGAGCACTTTCTGTACTATCTGCTCAGTTTTCTGTAAACCTAAAACTGCTCTAAAAATAAGGTCTATTAATTATAAAAATAATAATCACACACATCTTCAAGTGTTCACTTTAACTCTTAAAAGAGCCCAAGCGTTGTGCAAAGGAGGTATCATGGGAGGCCAGGCTTTCCAGGAAGAACAGTTGCTTTTTTTTTTTCAGATGGAGTCCTGCACTGGAGTGCAGTGGCATGATCTCGGCTCACTGCAACCTTTGCCTCCCGGGTTCAAGCAATTCTTCTGCCTCAGCCTCCTGAGTAGCTGGGACTACAGGCACCTGCCACCATGCCTGGCTAATTTTTATATTTTTAGTGGATACGGGGTTTCACCATGTTGGCCAGGCTGGTCTTAAACTCCTGACCTTGTGATCCACCCGTCTCAGCCTCCCAAAGGGCTGGATTACAAGCATGAGCCACCACACCAGGCTTTTTTTTCCCTTTTTTTTTAGACAGAGTCTTGCTTCGTATCCCAGGCTGGAGTGCAGTGGTGCAATCTCAGCTTACTGCAACCTCTGCCTCCCAGGTTCGAGCAATTCTCCTGCCTCAGCCTCCCGAGTGGCTGGGATCGCAGGTGCCTGCTACCTCGCCCAGCTAACTTTTGTATTTTTTTAGTAGAGATGGGGTTTCACCATGTTGGCCAGGCTGGTCTCGAACTCCTGACCTCAGGTGATCCACTCGTCTCAGCCTCCCAAAGGGCTGGGATTACAGGTGTGAGCCACCACACCTGTCAGAAGAACAGTTTTAAACTAAGACCTGAAGGAGGATCAAGAATTGCCAGCCCAGCAGGGGAGAACCTTCTAGAAAGAGGCAAGAGCATGAGAAAAGCCCTGGGGCTGAGAGGTCAACCGGGGAGGTCTGCAATGAAGCTGGGGATGGAGGAGGCCAGGCCAGGCGACAGAGATGGGATCTGCCTCTGCGAGTCTTTGGCAGGTTGGGCGTGTCCTGCTCTGGTCCATTTTTTTTTTTTTTTTTTTTTTGAGACAGAGTTTCGCTCTTATTGCCCAGGCTGGAGTGCAATGGCTTGATCTCAGCTGACCGCAACCACTGCCTCTCAGGCTCAAGCGATTCTCCCACCCCAGTCTTCCGAGTAGCTGGAACTATAGGCACCAGCCACCACGCCCGGCTGATTTTTATATTTTTAGTAGAGATGTTGGCCAGGCTGATCTCCAACTCCTGATCCTCCTGCCTTGGCCTCCCACAATGCTGAGATTACAGGCGTGAGCCACTGCACCCGGCCTGGTCCATATTTATATCACTGTAAGTGCTTCATGGAGAACGGCTTGTCTGGGAGACAAAAGCCTTGGCAGAGAGAGCAGTGAGACCCCATGGACGGAGGCCTGGACCAGGGCAGGGCACCTGGGCCTACCAGTCTGGCTTGGGGTGTGCAGGATTGCCCCCTTCCTGGCTCCTGTCCTTTCAGAGACGGTTTCTAGGAGGTGTAACTGACATCTCTTCTCTCTTCATGCTTCCCTTCCGCTGGGCTGGGTGAGACTTCCTGTTTTCTCATCTCACACTCCCCAAATCCTCCTGGACGCCACAGTCTGTGGAGCTCCCTCCTCTTGTTCAGCCTCCCTCACGTATCAGTCCTGGCAGGAGCTTCCTCTGAGCCCTCCTGCGTTGGCTCTGCCCCGCCTCTGTCCCCATCTGACTGGAAATGAAGGTTCCCTTGGGGCTGCCTTCCTGAGCAAGGATCTGGGTGGGGTATCCACCAGCCTGGCCCCGGTATCCACCATCCTGGGGCTCCCAGCTGACCCCCATCTGCCAGCTTTGGTCACCAGGGCTGCCTTCTTTCTTGGGGTCTTCTCTTTGTCCTTGAATTATCCTGTAGAACGTTTAGGGAAATTAAGGCACATCGATGGAATCTTTGTGTTTTCTGAGACAATCTCACTCTGTCACCCAGGCTGGAGTACTGTGGCACAATCTTGGCTCACTGCAACTTCGGCCCCTTGGGCTCAAGCAGTTCTCCCTCTTCAGCCTCCTGAGTAGCTGGGACCACAGTTGCATGCCACCATGCCTGGCTAATTTTATTTTTATTTTTTGTGGAGATGGGGTCTCCCTGTGTTGCCAGGCTGGTCTGAAATTCCTGGGCTCAAGTAATCTGCCCACCTCAGCCTCCCAAAGTGCTGGGATTACAGGTGTGAGCCCCTGCCCCTGGCCTAAAGTCCTTGCTTTAGAAATGTCATTTAGAAGGCCTGGGTAGAGAAGGCAGCGGGTCCTGAGCGCATGCCTTTCCTCCCAGGAGAAAGAGAGAATCCTGCAGGCCCTGGGCCGGGGGCGGGAGAGGGGATGCTCAGGAACCCACCGCTTTAGGTTACATGCTGTCCACTGTGCTGTGATGCTCAGTTTCCAGGACAAAGGACATCTCTGGAATTCTCTGGAATGGAATTCCAGGGCAGAGCAAGGGCCCTGGCCAGCAGGGCCAGCCACCGCTGAAGTCTGTGTTATTTTAACTCCATCGTTCCCTGAGAGTCTGGACACTAACCCTGTTGAATTTTTACTGCAACACCAAGCTGAAATAAAGAGAGCATTAAAAAGCCTGTTTGGCCAGGCGCGGTGGCTCAAGCCTGTAATCCCAGCACTTTGGGAGGCCAAGGCGGGTGGATCACGAGGTCGAGAGATTGAGACCAACCTGGTCAACATGGTGAAACCCCGTCTCTACTAAAAATACAAAAAATTAGCTGGGTACGGTGGCGCGTGCCTGTAATCCCGGCTACTCAGGAGGCTGAGGCAGGAGAATTGCCTGAACCCAGGAGGCGGAGGTTGCGGTGAGCCGAGATCGCGCCATTGCACTCCAGCCTGGGTAACAAGAGCGAAACTCCGTCTCAAAAAAAAAGCCTGTTCACTCTTTCCCTGGTGTTCCTGTCCCTCCATTGCCACACCTGTGCTGCAGGACTGCTATGTGCTTAGCTCTGGGAAAGGGGCAGAGGGGCATGGCAGGCAGCTATTGGTACAGGTGACCCTTCTTTCTGGAGACACCAGATCCTGGAGATGGTCCTTGGCAAAGAAAGTTCCCGTGCTTAAACCTTTTTGGCCAAGCATATGATGCCTCCAAATCCCTTGACATCTGCTCCTTGATCCTACCTCACTCCACTGAGGTGTCATAGTACATCTCAGCAGATTAAAGGCTCTGACAAGGCCTGCAGGGAGGAAACCTCTCTGACTGTATCTAACAAGAGTTTGTCTGCAAAATCTGACCTGGGGAGGTTTTAACTTCCTTCTTCTGAATTCCTATTTAACACCTCTCCTGAGCTGGCTGGAGAGGAACATCTCAGCTGTATGAAACCGGGGATGTGCTCTGTACCACCGGGCTGGGATATTTTTAGATATCAGCTACATAAAGAAAAGATTGCCATCAACTTTGGGTGATCACATTGACCTTGGCTTAGTAAAGATGCATGGAAGACCAGCTGAATCCAAGAAGCAATCGTGACGGTGAGAACAGGTAGCCATCAGATGTCAGAGCTGGCCAGGCCGGGTAGTGCAGGTGGGGAGGTCACCCAAATTCACACAGCTGGTTTCTCCTGCCCCAAATCCAGACATCCTTCCCCAGCTGGCTCTGCCCAGGCCCCGTCCTGGCCAGCCCCTCCTATCAGTCCTGTCTTGCTTGGGAAGCCTCTTCAACTCCCTGGCTGAGACCCAGAACAAGCACAGTGCCTCCTCTTCCAAAGGAGAGAAGAACTGCCCTGCCTGGCGGGGCTGCAGGGAGGAGCTGGCACAGAGTGGGGCAAGGTGGGCAAGGCTGGCACAAACACGGCACCTGGTCAATGCGAGGGCTTCTTGGTCCCCCTGCCTTTTTCAGGTCACTGTGGGTCAGTATTGGCTCTGTGTCTGTGTGTATGGTCATGGTATTTTGCGTATGACCTCTTGACCTCTCTGGCTCTTTCATGCCCCTCTCTCGATGTCTCTGTCCAGCAGATGTTCTGATCTTGCTTTCCTCTGGGCCTTTGCAGATGCTGTTCCCTCTGCCTGGAATGTACTACAGGCTCCTCCCCTTCTCCTAGAGCTGACACTTAGAGGTGGTGTCAGATTCTAGGCCAAATGCCATTTCTTCGGGGAGGCCTTTCACAACCCCTACCTCCAATCAGCCCCTGCTGCACTCTCCCTCCCCATAAAGCTCATCATGATCACTGTTGGCTCCCAAAGTCGGGTATACCCGATGATCGGGGAAGACGGGCGCATGGACTGTAAAATGGCTTTATAGGCTAGTCTTTATTTTTTAATACATAATATGTTTTTTAAAATGTTAAATTCATAAGACCTGGGATCTCAAAAATATTATTGCCTAAGGTCAAATTTTTTAAAGTATATTAATTTAAAGAAATTATTAGGTAAACAAATAAATAAATAATATGGGAGACCCACATAAAAAGAATGAAGTTAAACCCTTACTTCATACCACATATAAAAATTAACTCAAAATGGATCAAGGACCTGCAAACTAGAAAACTCTCAGATGGAAACATAGGGAGCTGGGCACGATGGCTCACACCTGTAATCTCAGCACTTTGGGAGGCTGAGGCGGGCAGATCACCTGAGGTTAGGAGGTGGAGTTGGTCAACAGAGTGAAACCAACCCGGTCTCTACTAAAAATAGAAAAATTAGGGAGACGTGGTGGTGTGCCCCTGTAGTCCTAGCTACTTGGGAAGTCTCGAGGCAGGAGAATCACTTGAACCCAGGAGGCAGAGGTTGCAGTGAACTGAGTTTGCACTGTGGCCTGAGCACAGAGCGAGACTCTGTAAAAAAAAAAAAAAAAAAGAAGGAAACATGGGGGCAAATCTTCATGACCTTGAATTAAGCAATGGTTTCTTAGACAGGATGCCAAAAGCAAAAGCAATAGAAAAAAAAATAGGTAAATTAGACTTCATCAAAACTAAATCTTTTTGTTCTTCAGAGGACACTGTCAGGAAGGTGAAAAGACAAGCCACAGGATGGGAGAAAAATTTGCAAGTCATGACATAGCTGGAAAGGAACTTGTCTCGGGAAGATCTAATGAACACTTAAAACTCCATAATAAAATGACCAATAATCCAGTTTTCAAAATGAGGAAAGGATCTGCACAGACATTTATCCAAAGATGACGCACAAATGACCAACAAGCACATAAAAAAATGCTCAACATCATGGCCTGAGCCTACAGCGGTCAGGGCAATGCAAACCAGAGCATAATGAGATGCCACTTCACACTCACCAGGATGGGGAGAGTCAGAAAGACAGGTCATGATGTGCTAGTGAGGATGCAGAGAAATTAGAACTCTCAGATGCTGCTGATGGGAATGTAAAATTGTGTAGCTGCTGGTAGGGCATGGTGGCTCCCAGCACTTTGGGAGGCCAAGGCAGGTGGATCACAAGGTCAGGAGTTCAAGAGCAGCCTGACTGACATGGTGAACCCCATCTCTACTAAAAATACAAAAATTAGCCGGGCATGGTAGTGTGCGCCTGTAATCTTAGCTACTTGGAGGCTGAGGCAGGAGAATCACTTGATCCAGGAAAGTGGAGATTGCAGTGACCCAAGATCATGCCACTGCATTCCAGCCTGGGTGACAGAGCGAGATTCTATCTCAAAAAAAACGAAGAAACCCAAACCAAAAAAACAAAAATTGTGCCACTGTTTTGGAAAGTGGTCTGGACCTTTTGCAAAAGGTGAACTTACAGCTACCCAGTAATTCTACCCAGGCATACAACCAAGAGAAATGAAAACTTGTGTCTACACAAAATGTGTACATGAATATTCATAGCAGCATTGCTAATAATTGTTAAAAAGTGGGAACAACCCAATGTCTATCAACAGAAAAACAAAATGTGGTGTAAACAAGCAATGGAATACTATACAGCCACAAAAAGAAATGAAACACCGACCCACACTATGACATGGATGGACCTTGAAAACATTACGCCAAGTGAAAGCAGCCAGTCATGAAAGGCTACATATTGTATAATTCCTTTCTTTTTCCTTTTTTTTCCCTTTTTTTTCTTTTTGAGACAGTCTCAATTAGTCACCCAGGCTGAAGTGCAGTGGTATGATCTTGGCTCACTGCAACTTCTGCTTCCTTTGTTTAAGCAATTCTCCTGCCTCAGCCTCCTGAGTAGCTGGGATTACAGGTGCCAACCACCGTGTCTGGCTAATTTTTGTATTTTTAGTAGAGACGGGGTTTTGCCATGTCGGCTAGGCTGGTCTTGAACTCTTGACCTCCAGTGATCCTCCGGTTTGGGCCTCCCAAAGTGCTGGGATTATAGGCATGAAGCACCGTGCCAGAAAATATTGTATAATTTCATTTACACAAAATACCTAGGATAGGTAGATGGTGTCTTTTTTTTTTCTTTTGAGACAGTCTTGCTCTGTCACCCAGGCTGAGTGCAGTGTCATGATCACAGCTCACTGCAACCTCTGCCTCCCGGGTTCAAGTGATTCTCCTGTCTCAGCCTCCCAAGTAGCTGAGATCACAGGCATGTGCCACCATGCCCTACCATAGTGGCTGTTTTTTAGGGTGATGAAAATGTTCTAGAGTTACTGGGGTGAGGCTGCACAACTCTGCGAATAATCTAAAAGTGATGGGACTGTACACTTTAAATGGGTGGATTTGTACAATGTGTGAATTACATCTCAGTGAAGCTGTGAGTGAATGAATGAATGAATGGGGTGTGGGGAAGCAGCGAAGGGCTGACCTGCTGCCTACAGCTTACAGGCTTTTAAATCGTCAGAGATTTGTTTTACTATTTGCATACACCTATCACACTGTGCCTCAAAGAAAGGGTCCTGGGTAGAGAGCTGATGCCTGAGCACTCACTTTGCATGAGGAACGGTTCTAAGAGCACCCCCCGAATTAGCACATTGGCCCTTCATAACAATCCTATGAATGATGTGTCATTATTATGTCCATTGTGCAGATGGGAAGACTGAGGCCTGGGATGGTGAAGTGAGCTATCTGAGGTCCCACAGCTGGTAAGGGGCAGAGGCAGGACTTGAATCCAGGCAGCTCGATTTTGAGCCACACTTAGTGTCTGTGCTCTGGGGTGGCCCATGGGGCAGGGGCCCAGGAGCCGGCTATGGTGCTGGCGGGTAGGGCTTCTGCCTGGCTCATGGTGCACACAGCTGCGTGGCCTGCACAGGTTCTTAACCAACCTGAGTCTCGGCTTTCTCACCCAAATACTGGGAAATACTATCTTGTTTATGCCACAGGCTGCTGGCCTTCTGTGATTTCTCTGCCCTGTTCCGGAAGGCCCTTGGGATTTGAAGTAGATGAAATAAATAAGCAAGCACATAGAAATAATTTGCTGAGCGCTCATACGTGGACTGACACCATGCATTATTAACCAAATCCTCATGAAAACCCTGAAAGCATGGCTCTTCCCACTTTATAGGTGAGAATAAGGCTCAGATGGGTCAAGGGCCAGGGCTCTGGGTGGAAGAAGCAGGCTTGGCAGTGGGGCCACATGGCACTAGAGCTGGATCTCACAGCCACCTGCCCCCTGTGTCTCTCTCATCCCATGGGGACAACGAAAGGGCAAGGAAAGGGGCCACTAAGCCAAATGCCCCCATGCCTGCCACCTGTGGCCCCGCTTGCCAATTCTGTGGCCCGGCCATGGCCAAGGAAATGCAGTCACTGAAGAAGAAAGAAGCCCCTTTGCCACGTGCCCACCTGGCACCAGCCTCTGCCTGCATCCAGACCTGGGTGGGCAGCCTGGGCTCCTGGCTGCACTCCAGCCTGTATATTTGCTCTTCTTCTGTGGGATCAATTTTCCCAAGGGATTGCTCTCTGAATTTGACCTTCAGGAACCATCCATCTCACTGGAAAACCATCACCTGGGCCACCTGATCCCCCGACACAGCACTTTTCAGCTCATCCATCAGAAAGCATGATTTAATAATGAACATAGAGACAGGGCAAGCTGGCCAGCCCATGAGGCCAGCAGACCCTCCCAGGCCACCAGGGCTGTTCCCTCTCCATCCCTGCCCCACTGTAGAATCCCATGGCTTTAGCTCTTCAGACTGCAGCAGGAAGGCTCCATAGGAGACACACACACACACACACACACACACACACACACACACACAGAGAAAGAGAGAAGCTAAGTCAGCAGCCAGATTCACACCTAGGTTTTGCTACTTATTTGCTAGGTGACTTTGAGCAAGTCACTTCTCTGGGTTTAATTTTTGGTAAATGTCTAACACACTGGCTGGCACACAGTAGGTGCTTATGTCTGCAGAAAGCAGCAAGGGAGGTAGAGATAAGGCATGGGAGCTCTCTGCACAGCATACAGCAAGCAGTATTTGCTGGGTTAAAGGCTGGTTAGTGCCACTGCTGGGCTGCAGCATCAGGTTCACGGTGGCCAGATAGGTTCAAACCTCTGACCCTCAAACTGGGCAAAGGCAGGTGACCAGTCTTGGGGACTCAGCCAATGTCCTGTAACCCTGGGAAATGTCTGTTCCCATGTGGTAGGGCTGTCGGAGGTCAGGGATGGGCGAGCTGAGCTGGTACCCTCGAGTGCTCAGTGCTGGGTCTGGCACAGAGTGCGCCGTACCGTAAACATCAGCTATTATTATTGTCGCTATTGTTACAAGTGTTGATATTGTTAACAGCCAACAAGTGACAGAAGGAGGGAGAGGTGAGAGTACAGGGGCTCCTAGGTGCAAAGATCGGCCTCATGTGACTGCCTCAAGGTGCCTGGCCCCAGGGAAGAACCCCTCATTCATGCTGTCCTGTCTAACACCTGCCCCAGAGCCTCTTTCAGCAGCCTGCAGCTCCCCAAAACAAAGATGCTCAACGCATTCTCCAAGCCCCTGGGGCCCAGCACAAGGGGGGACACACCCACTGGCCTCTTGGAGGATTCAGTAATATATTGCCAGATATTTACCCTTTATTTATGTATTTATTTATTTTGAGACCGAATCCTGCTTTGTCATCTAGACTGCAGTGCAGTGTTGCAATCTCGGCTCACTTCAACTTCTACCTCCTGGGTTCAAGCAGTTCTCCTGCCTCAGCCTTCTGAGTAGCTGGGATTACAGGCATGCATCACCATGCCTGGCTAATTTCAGTATTTTAGTATAGACTGGGTTTTATTATGTTGGCCAGGCTGGTCTTGAACTCCTGACCTCAAATGATCTGCCCACCTCGACCTCCCAAAGTGCTGGGATTACAGGTATGAGCCACTGCACCCAGCCTCCATTGGGCTCTTGGAGTCACTTCCCTACAGAGCCCCATGCCACGACAGTTGCCAGATTTCCCAAATAAAAATACAAGACACAGAGTTACGTTTGAATTTTAGGCCCAGTGCAGTGGCTCATGCTGGTAATCCTAGCACGCTGGGAGGCCCAGGAAGGAGGATCACCTGAGGACCAAAGTTTGAGACTAGCCTGGGCAACATAGTGAGACCTCCAGCTCTACAAAAAATAAAAAACCTAAATTCATCAGGGCATGCTGGTGAGCACCTGTCATCTTAGCTACTTAGGAGGCTGAAAGAGGAGGACTGCCTGAGTCCAGGAGGTTGAGGCTGCAGTGAGCCGTGATCGTGCCACTGCACTGCACTTCAGCCTGGGTGACAGAGCAAGACCCTGTCTCTAAATATATATATACACACACACACACATATATGTATACACACATATATATACATACATATATACACACACGTATATATACACATATATATTTGAATTTTATATAAATAACTAATAATTTTGTTAGTACAAGTATGTTCCGTGAAATAGTTGGGACATTCTTATCCTAAAAAACAATGATTCCCTTGCTTATCTGAAAATCAGATTTAACTGGCATTCTGTATTCCACCTGGCAGGTTCCCCTGCCACCCTGCTCACCCATGTGGCCGTCTGGCCCCTCTGTTCAGACCCTGACTTCTCTCTCGGCCTGATACGGGGCGCACTCACTCGCCAGCTGGAAGCTGGCCTTCGGCCAGCAAGGACAGAGCCACAGCCACCTTCTCAGCTCAGTTTCCCTTTTTCTTGAATTGACGAGTCCCTAGGGAGCCCCCGGAGACCACAGCTGTTAGGAGGCAGTGCCAGGCCTCACCTCCAGGGGAATGCCCAGCCCAGACAACTCGAGTTCTCCTGGCAACGTGGCAGGCCCAGCTGGGGGCCCGACAACCACGCGAAGGGCGACAGGGACCCTGGCCCGTGCCAGGTGGGAGCGTGTCCTGCCCTGCAGGGAGGGGCAGGCAGTGCCCGGGAGCTGCTGCGGGGGCACCATCTGGACCCAGGCCTGGCACCAGTCGCTCCACAAAAATCGTGAGCGGGGCCCTTCCCTCCTCCCAGGGAGAGAGGAGCGGGGGGTTTGGAGAGTCTCCCAGACAGGAGGGCGGGTGGAATGTAGGTCAACTCCTGGCTGCCGGAAAGTGATGTCATCCACTCCTTGAGGGGGATGACGGAGGAAGCGGTAAGTTTGGGTGAGCAGCCAGGGATGGTGCCGGAGGTGGGCAGGGAGGAGGATGCCCCAGGGCTGGCTCCCCCAAGAGGCAAAGCCCCACGGGGATTTTGGAGCGTTCATGGTGCTGGCTCTGAACTGTGGAGGGCAGGTGCTGGTCGGGGAGAGCTAGTCCCAACTCTGCGAAAGCACCTCCTTGCAGAAGCAGGGGGGTTCCTGGTCATTAACCACATTGCCTGGTCCCTTCCTCGTATGTTACCCCCATCCCCACATTATTACATGTCTGGTATACGGAGACCAGCCTCGCAAAGCTCTGGTACCTTGAGGGATAAACTACTATTTTAAAGCAGCCAGCAGTGTTTTCCCATTTCTCTTGTCAGGTAGAGCATTTATCTTTGGGTGAAGAGTGTTCTTTTGTTTTGGGAAAAACATTTTCATGAGCCTCTGGGTCATGGACAAAATACCTAAAGCAAATCCCAGCTCTTCCGCTGGCCTGGAGATGCTCTCACGGGAGATTGGCATGTTCTGCAGGGTGAAGGAGGAGGTGAGGCACCAAGGGCGCTCCCTTCCTGAAGGACTCACATAGCTGGGGTTGGGGGCCTGGCTGCAGTGAGGAAGGATGTGTCCCTGGGAGGGGGCTGGGACTCACATGGCCCGAGGGGCTTCCCCTCCCCAGCCAGTGGGTGGCGTGACCCACAGATGGATGGCCTCAAGGTTGGTGATGGCTAATGGAAATCCTCTCAAGTCCTGCTTTTTTTTTTTTTTGAGACTGAGTCTTGCTCTGTTGTTGCCCAGGCTGGAGTGCAATGGTGCCATCTCAGTTCACTGCAACCTCCGCCTCCCAGGTTCAAGCCATTCTCTTGCCTCAGCTTCCTGCATATCTGGGATTACAGGCATGCACCCCATGCCCGGCTAATTTTTTTTTTTTTTTTGTATTTTTAGTTGAGACAGGGGTTTCACCATGTTGGCCAGTCTGGTCTCAAACTCCTGACCTCAGGTGATCTGCCCTCCCAAAGTGCCGGGGTTACAGGAGGGAGCCACCGCACCCAGCCTCAAGTCCTCCTTTTCAATGTGGTGGTTCCCATCTGCTATGTCCATCTGAGTCAAGGTGTCTTGAAACACTGTGGCCTGAGGGTCTTGGTCTTCTTTGGCCGGTTGGAGAGATGTGTCCTTGACTCGGGAGATGGGCAGCAGGTAGAGAAGCAAGGAATGGTCAGGAGGGAAGTTTGCAAAGGCCAGCTTGATGAGGAGGAGACAAGTGACCAGAGGACACACGGATTTGAGGATCATGGTGAAAGAAATGTGGTAGCAAACTGGACTTCCAGCTAATTCATGCAATGGAGAGCCTCAGGCACGAGAGGGAAGGAGGCTGCTGGATGCTGGAGAACTTGAGACCACTTGGGTCAAAGGACTGCCATTCAAACCTGAGAACCCAAGAAAGGCAGGGGGACCAACAGCAGAGCTGTAGGGACAGAGGGGAGGTCTGGGCAGCCTGGGTTGGTGCCCTGGCACAGCCTGGCTTTTCCAGGGTAACGTGGACAAATGCTGGTTGCTGCGTCTCCTGGAACGCAATCAGGCTGGCAATTGAGTTCATTGGCTAAATCGAATTTGGGCTTCTGTGCGAAGGCCTTTTCTATTAAGTGCTTTAACGTACCTTACCTCCCCAGTCTATTGATAAATCCTATTACCCATTACAAAGTCAGAGGCAGCTTCCTTGCATACAAGACAGAGCGGGTGCTGGTGGGCTTGGGTATGCGGCTTAGGGGTAACATGGGAGGTATGGCCAGGGTCTGGGAAGGCGCCCCCAGCCTGAGCAGCCTGGCCGACCTAAGCGGCCCAGCACCCCCGGGGGAAGAACCAGGCCCAGGTGGTGGCCCAGAGAGGCCCATTTCTCACCCAGGGAAAGCGAGAGAAGGAGCAGGGTGTGATGGTGGAAGGGAGTGAGGCGGCAGGGGTGGGTGTTAGCAAGCCCAGCTGGTCCTGCCTCTCTGCCTCCTAGTGCCCGTATTCCAGTCTCTTTCTTCACTGGAAAGAGTTCCAGATAGTATGACTTAATTGTTCACATAAGTTCATTTGTTCATGAATGAATAAATGACTGACTGATTGACGACTGAATGAATGAATAAGTGAATGAATGAATGAATTCCATACATTTACAGCACACCTACCTGGTTCTGGGTGCTGGTGCTATGGTGAGAACAAGCCAGACCCCATCCCTGCTCCCTTGGAGCTCAGAGCATATGGGGGCGGGTGTCAGACGTGTACGTGCATAGCTATGGAGCCATGGCAAGGCTGTGAGACTGCCATGAGCCGAGAAGACTGGAGAAGGGAACTGAGGGGCTGGCTGCGCAGGTCTCCAGCCTTCAGGAGTTCCAGAGAGCTGC
Organism: Callithrix jacchus; assembly: GCF_049354715.1. Lineage (NCBI taxonomy): Eukaryota > Metazoa > Chordata > Mammalia > Primates > Cebidae > Callithrix > Callithrix jacchus. Next base: position 180,800,285 of record NC_133502.1, on the reverse strand, counting down.
TCTCTGAGCCAAGCCCCGAGGGTGAGGAGTTTGCCAGATAGGAAGGCTGGGGAGGGCTAGGTCACAATCCAGGTAAAAGGAATAGCCCCTAGGCCAGCATGAGGGACCCAGTCTTCGGGGTGGCTGATCTTGGGAGTCTCAGAGCCCAGGCGGCAGAAGGATGTGAGAGGGAAAGTCTGTGGTCACAGAGCATGGACTCAAGTCCAAGGTCAGTAGGAAACCCCCAGAGGTATTGTGCAGAGAAGTGACTGAGTCTGTGTTTAGGGACAAAAAACTACAGAAAGGGCAAGACTGAAGGGAGGGAGGGAGGCCAGTCATGTCTGCAAAAAAATCCAGCCTGCACCTCTCTTCTAGGGGGCAGGGCTGGTGATGGGGGTCCACCTTGGGACCCAGTTCAGTCTGAGAGTGGGATGGAGGGAGGGTTAGGAGCCCAGAGGGGCATTTCCCCCCAGAGTGGAAAGATGCCTCAAACTGGGGGAGAAGCAGAGAAGCCCCGAGCCCAGGGTAGTCCAGCCAAGGCCTCCTGTGGAGGCCTCCACTCACCCTGTGGGTCTGCGTCTGTGGGCAGGGGTGCAAGGCAGTTGTGGGGAGTGTGATGTGTCTATGACTGGGTGTTTCTGGAAGTGGATTCATGTGTGTGGGTGGGGCAGGTGTGTGCTTATGTGTGAGTCAGGGGCATGTTACAGATAAGTGAATGCCTGCGTGTGTGACTTGGCGTGTACATCTAAGAGAGCATCTGTGAGTCTAAAACAGGCTTCATATGGGATGAAGGGCCAGGGATCCTCTATAGTGACCGCCCCACGCTCCCTCTGCTGAGAAGTAGAGGGAGGCAGCCCAACCCAGGGGCAGAAGGCAAGAACAACGTCTGAGGATGACCCTGGACGTGGCCCTTCCTCTCCCTACCTAACTTCCCCTATCCAGTCCCGTCTGTCCTGCTCAGTCACAGCTGGGGCCCAGCAAGCCACAGAGCTCCTGGGGAAGGAGCCTGCTGGGTCTTGTGGCCACAGACCCAGCGGCAGTGGTCCAGGCAGAAGGGGTTAGGACTCATCCCCCATCTGCTGTTGGTGGCAGCCCTGTCCTCCAAAGTCCCTTTGGCTACACCTACTGTGGACTGGCCTTCTCATTCCTGCAGGACTGTTGACTGATGAAGGGACAGAGGATAGAGCTGGAGATGAGGCCGAGGGATTACACTTGGCCCCCAGGCCAGACAGAGGAACATGGGCTGTGTGTTCAGGTGACAAAATACCGACTCCTTCAAAGGAACAACAGCTCCCCTTCCTCTGAGCCTGCAAGTCTCAGACAATCTTTACAACAGTGGGTTCCCATTTTACAGGTGGGGAAACTGAGGCCTGGAGAAATGGAAGAGACTTGTCCAGGAAAGAGCTGGAATCTCAGGCAGGCACCGTGTTCTCTGCTGGCTGGCACCGTGATGTGCCACTCTTCACTCAGGGCAAAGGGACTTCTGTGAGTCACCAGAGTGGGCCACTTTGGTTGTGGGGATGGACACAGAGTCTCTAGAAGGTGCTAGAAGCAGTGTTTCTGACCTGAATATGAAATCACCCTTTCCTCTTTATGCATCCTGGTGGGACCTCTGTCCTCTCAGCTCTCCGCCTACCCCGATCACTTCCTCGGCGCCTGTCCCCAGCGTCCCTCCCGCGCCCCCCCACAGCTATCTTCAGTCCTGATGGATTCTTCCCATCCCAACGCCAACGCTGCCTCGCCTCCCGCCTTTCAGGAAGAGCCCTCTCCCCTCCCCATTCCCCCAGCAGTTCGCACCCCATCTCCCTTCCGAGCCAAATGTTTTCAAAAGCTTGCCTACACCCCTTCTTTTTCAGCCCTTATTCACTCTTTTAAAAGTGTTGACATTCACCTCTGAAACCACCCCACCCGGACTCCCAGGCTCTGTGTGCTCTGGGTGCCTCTGCTGTGACCTCTGTCTTCCCAGGTCCATGGGCCCTCACTGGCCTCCTCCACTTGGACCCTCTGCAACATGGACACAGGTGCCCGCTGCCCCGGAGGCGCCGCTCCCACGTGGCTTTGGAGCACCGCCCTGCCAGATCCCCCCAGTCTCTGCTCCCAGGACTGCAGCCCGCCTGGATCCCCGGCTCCCCTCTTGGAAGTCTCGCACGCCCCCACGCCGGGCGTCATCGTCACCGCCAGCCCAGGACTCCCCGAGCCCAGTCTCGCCTGCGCTTCACACTCGGAGGCCCAAATGCTCCGGATGCCTCCAAAATGCTCGCAACCAACAGGTCCAAAATAGAAGTCAGGCTTCCTCCAGTGCACCGCCGCGCTGGAAGACGGCCTGGCGGTTTCTCAGAGTTAAACACGCTCGCCATACGACCCAGCCGTCCACACCTGGGTGTTTACCCAAGAGAAGTGAGAACTTATGTTCACCCAGAAACCTTTCCACGAATGTTTATAGCAGCTCTATTCATAATCGCCCCAGACTGGGAGCCGCCGACACGTCCTTCCACGGAGAACGGGTAAACAAGCTGTGGTGTGCCGCACGCGGCGCGGTCCTACTCTGGAGTGAGGAGCCTGAGCCACGCCAGGAGCCTCAGAGGCACGGGGAGGATGAGGAGGCCCTTTGAAAAAGCCGCCTGCTGCAAGACTCCACTTACAGGACATTTTCAGAAAGGATGGGGAGCAGCCTGGGGGCTTTCAGGGGTCTCGGGAGGGGCAGGGGGTGGCTTCAGAGGGTAGCACAGGGACCTTCTGGGGGGATGGGCTGTTGTGGACCCAGGCTGTGGTGGCAGTTGCGTGAATCTATCCAGGTGCTAACGTTCCTAGAACTGTACCCCTAAAAGGCCCATTTTTGCTGTATGAAAATATACAAACCAGAAATTAAAAAAATCTCCTCCAGAGAATTCCCTCACCTCTGTCCTCAGCTGATGACACAAAATCTCCATCCACCCAGTGTCTCAAAGCCAGACGCCTGGGAGTCGCCCAATGCCTCCCGCCCCCTCCTCCCCCAACCACTCTGCAACACTGCCACCAAAGGCCACCTCCAGGAGGCCCACGCCATGGCCGCTGTCTCCGCCAGAACCTGGCCAGGCTGCTGTCGGTCTTGGTAGGACTTGCCCAGTCTCCTGCTGGTCTCCGGCACCACCACCCCCACCTCACATTTCCAAACACCAGAAATGAGATCACACCTCTCCCCTGCCTGTAGCCCGGCAAAGCCTCCCACCAAACTTCAACCCAAACCAACTTCCTCCCTCGGCTGCAGGGCTGGCATGATCCGGCCCTTCCTGCTCCGCTCTGGAGCCTCACCCACCACAGGCGCGTCACACGAAGTCCTTAGATGGCGTCATGCCTGTCCCGCCTGCTGTCTCCCTGCCACAAATGCTGTGCCCCACCCCCCTTCAGTTCTCTCCTTCAGAGCCCCCTCCCTGGAGGGCCTTCCCTGACACCCGGGTCCAGATCTCAGGTTGGTTCCAGCTCCACTCCCATATTGCCCTGGGTTTTCAGATAGGTCTCGCTCTGTTGCCCCGGCTGGAAGGCAGTGGCATAGTCATAACTCACCACCTACTTGACCTCCGGGGCTCAAGCAATCCTCCTACCTCAGCCTCCCAAGTAGCTGGGACCACAGGCGCACACCACTGTGCCTGGCTAATTTTTGTATTTTTTGTAGTGACGGGGTTTCACTCTAGTGATGGGGCAGCTCAAGAGAGCTGCCATCCTCAGCCTCCCAAAGTGCTGGGGTTACAGGCGTGAGCCGCCGTGCCTGGCCGTGCCCTGGGTTTGTTTCCCACCGTGCGCCTGTGGGCACTGGTGGGCACTGGGTTTGTTGACTCCTGCTTTTCCACTACTTGAGCATCGCCCCCTCCATGCTCTTGGACCCTGGAACCCTGCTGTGTCCAGCACATTGTAGGTGCCTGCCGTGGGCCGAATTGTGTATCCCAAAAAGATAGGTTGACATCTTGACCCCAGGTGCCTGTGAATGTGACCTTACATGGAAATGGGGTCTTTGTGGATGTGATGAGGATGTAAGTTAAGCTGAGCTTGTGATGGAGGAGGGTGGGCCCTTATCTGATGTGACTGGTGTTCCTTTAGGAAGAGACGGGGGATATGGCATGTAAGACAGATGCGCAGGGAACAGACAGTCTGGAGACAAGGCAGAGACTGCAGTGACGCAGCTGCAAGCCCAGGACCGCCGCCAGAGGCTGCCGGCCCCGCCAGGAGCGAGTGGAGGGCGGAGGGCATAGGACAGGTTCCCCCACGCAGGTTCCAGAGCGAGCCTGGCTGCACCCTGATTTCAGACTCCCAACCGCTACCTGGTTTGTGGTACTTTTTTATGGTGGCTCCAAGAAACCAAGGCAGTGCCCATTAGAAATATGTGCTGATCATCCCTGCAAGGTCTGAGAAAAAAACATCTGTTGAGTGAATTAATATGATGGTGAGAAAACTCGCAGAGGAAATGCCTTCTCAGGCAAGAGAAGAAGGAACCCTGATTCTGGCCAGTGCTGCTGGGAAGGCACTGCTGTGCGTGACTCTCCCAAGCACCCACAGGGCTCACTGTGCCTCCTGTGATCCTGGCCAAACCCAAGATGCCCCTCCTGCCCCCTTCACCCCACCCAGCAGTGGAGCAGAGCCAAAGACCAGAGGAGCCTCCAGGCCCAGGGGCCAACAACCCCACACTTGGCAGCAGATTCCCCCAGCTCTTTAGCACAGTCTGGCCCCTCCCCAACACTGGCACTTCTCATCGGAGGCTGACGTGGTCTTTAATCATGCCTGCCTGCTTTTTGGTGGGAAGCAGAGTTCAGGGGGTCTGGGAGGTGCAGTTAAAGGTATGCAGACTGTACCTAACAAAATGTCTATCCCCAAAGACCTGATTTCCCCAAAAAGTTGGGTTTATAAAATGAAAAGCAGGACCAGGTGTGGTGTCTCACGCCTGTAATTCCAGCACTTTGGGAGGCCAAGGCAGGCAGATCACTTGAGGTCAGGAGTTCCAGACTAGCCTGGCCAACATGGCAAAACCCTGTCTCTACTAAAAATTCAAAAATTAGCCAGGTGTGGTGGTGGGTGCCTGTAATCCCAGCTACTCGAGAGGTTGAGGCAGAAGAATTGCTTGAACCCAGGAAGCGGAGGTTGCAGTGAGCAGAGACTGTGCCACTGCACTCCAGCCTGGGCAACAGAGTGAGACTCCATCTCAAAAAAAAAAAAAAGAAAGAAAGAGAAAGAAAAGCAGAACACAAAGCTGCCTTTCCAGGGACTCTCCAAATGTTTTAGGATCCTGGAACCCCTTCGAGAGTGGAACAAAAACTAGGGTCTCTCCTCAGCTGACTGCACACACATGACACTCAGCATATATTTTAGGGAGTCCATGGGTCCTTGAGACCCATGCTTTGCCCTCCTAAAAGCCCATAGGCCCCGGCAGAAGAACCCCCCAGGCCCTCTGTGATCTGCTGTTCCTTCTACGTAACCAGACAGCCATGACTCCTCTCCCTGGATGGTCTCGCTTAAGCCCCAGGGTGATTGTCTCCATTGTGTGGAGGTGGGAAGGAGGCAGACAGGTTAGGTGGCTTGCCCAGGCCCACACCTGACCCAGGATCTGCACCTGGACAGTCTGACATGGAGACCACCACCCGCCTATTTCCTTTATTTTTTCGTGTGCTAAAATGTATGTATATATTCATCACCTTACCATTTTTTATTCTTTTTCTTCTTATTTTTTTTTAAGATGGAGTCTCACAATGGAGTGCAACTTCCACCTCCCCGGTTCAAGTGATTCCTGAGCCTCAGCCTTCTGAGTAGCTGGGTCTATAGGCGCCCGCCACCATGCCCAGCTAATTTTTGTATTTTTAGCAGAGATGGGGTTTCACCATGTTGGCCAGAATGGTCTCGATCTCTTGACCTTGTGATCCGCCCACCTCAGCCTCCCAAAGAGCCACCAAATCCAGCCCATTTTTTTTCCTTTTGAGATGGAGTCTCTGTCACCCAGGCTGGAGTGCAGTGGTGCGATCTCGGCTCACTGCAACCTCCACTTCCTGGGTTCAAGCCATTCTCCTGCCTCAGCCTCCCGAGCAGCTGGGATTACAGGCATGCACCACCATGCCCGGCTAATTTTTGTAGAGATGGGGTTTCGCCATGTTGGCCAGGCTGGTCTCGAACTCCTGACCTCAAGTGATCTGCCCCCCTCAGCCTCCTGAAGTGCTGGGATGACAGGTTTGAGCCACCATGCCCGGCCACCTTACCATTGTTACATGTACAGTCTGGTGGCATATGCACATCTACACTGCCGTCCAAGCACCGTTACTGTCCCTCTCCAGAACTTTAAACCATCCCAAACTGAAGCTGTCCTCCTTAAACGCCAGCCCCCCATTCTGCCTTCCAGCCTCTGACAGCCACCATTCTACTTTCTGTCTCTATGTATTTGACGACTCTGGGGAGGTCGGATAAGCAGAATCATATGGCACTTGTCTTTCTGTGTCTGGCTTATTTCACTGAGCATCACATCCTCAGGGTTCATCCGTGTTGCAGTGTGTGTTAGATTCTCCCTCCTTTTAAAGACTGAATCATATTCCATTGTATGAATGGCCACGTTTCCTCTCTCCATTTGTTGATAAAGAGTTGTGTGGTTGCTACCTTTTCACTATTCTGAATAAAGCTGCTATAAACATGGGCATACAAGTATCTGTTCAAGTCCCTTCTTTCAATTATGTTGGGTCTATACCTAGGAGCGGAATTGCTGGGTGATACGATAATTCTATATTCAACTCGTTCAGGAGTCACTATGCTGTTCTCCATTGTGGCTGCACCATTTTCATTCCCACCAGCAATGCATGAAGGTTCTGATTTTTCCACATCTTTGCCAACACTTGTTATTTCTTGCTTTTCTGATAATAATCATCCTCATGGGTACATCTATCCATTTTGTTTTCATTGAGATGGGGGTCTCACTGTATTGCCCAGGCTGGTCTTGAACTCCTGGGCTCAAGTGATCCTCCCACCTCAGCCCCCCAAAATGCTAGGATTACAGGCACGAGCCACCACACCAGCCCTTCCATCTATATCTCAGCCTCCTGGCCTCAGTTTCCTCATCTGTGTCGTGGGGAAAATGATCCTCACACGATAGGACTGAATGAGGAGACGCACATAAAGGACTCGAGATGCTCCCTGGGTGATGGGAATTCTCGGTGAATGACCGTTAATATTGCTGAGGAAGGGAGGCTCTGCCCTCCCAGAGTTTCAAGGAGTCAGTGCAGGCAGAATAACATCACAGAATACCCTTCTTGCCCCTGTTTTCCCTGTAACACAGCTGAGAAAGAGATGCAGGGAGGGTGGGTACAGGAATAGGGTGGCTGAAATCGCCTGTCTCCACCCTCCCCTCCCCTCACCCACCTGCCCACCCTCCATGGTTTTCTTCCCTCTGCTGTTTCTACGCTTGTCCAGTGTCCGTTCATCTCCGGTTACGAGGTGATCAATAGGGTCAGGATGTTTATGAAAAAGATAAGAAGGCAAGAAATCGGGGAGAGGGTAAAGGGGGGAACCCCAGGTGGGAGGCAGCTCAGGGACACCATGCAGGGTCTCGGGGAGCTGGGTCTGCAGGAGCCAGGTTTGGCAAGTCCAGGGCTCAGATCTGCCCATCCAGGCCCAGTTCAGCCTCTGGGATCTCACAAGTCTCCTTTTGCTCAAGGAGTTCAGCCTCCTCCTGGGCAGAAAAGCGGTGGGGATGCAATGCCTGGCATGTAACGCACAGGTACCCAATAAATTGTACCTGCCTTTCCTGTTCCCTGAATCCACATTTATTCCTGTGGAACAGAATGGGCACACAAGACCCTAATTTGGTGCAAAGGACCTCCCTTCATCATCTCCCATAGACACCATCCACTGGGCTTGAATACCTCTAGGAATGGGGAACTCACTCCTCCTTTCCTGTTCCTCCTGGCAAAGGACCCACTGGGCTGCCTCCCTGGAGCTTCTGAAGGTTTTCTGGTCAGAGGTACTAGTGTGGGATGATGCCCTCTTCCCTCTGACTCCCAGGCCCAGAGTGGGCAGGGCTAGCCGGGCTGTTTTGCCTGCTCTGGCTCCACTGTGTCCGCCCTGCCGCGGGGCAGCCGAACGTGGCTTCTACTATAGCTGCAGGAGGACACTGAACGTTTCAGAGCATGGAGGCCACCTGGCAGCTCGTAAGCTGCCCTGGGCTGCAGGGATATTTTGTTTTCCCTGCACAGAGTTTAAACAACGTTTTGAAGTAGGTTCCAGCAATATCCTCCCTCAGCAATGTTAACTGTCATTCACTGAGAATTCCCATCCCCCAGGTAGCATCCTGAGTCCTTTATGCATGTTTCCTATCCTGTGAGGATCATTGTTCCCATGACACAGATGAGGAAACTGAGGCCAGGAGGTTGAGATATACATGGAAGGGCTGGGTGTGGTGGCTCGTGCCTGTAATCCTAGCACTTTGGGAGGTTGAGGTAGGAGGATCACTTGAGCCCAAGAGTTCAAGACCAGCCTGGGCAATATAGTGAGACCTCCCATCTCAATGAAAACGAAATGGATTGATGTACCCATGAGGTTGGCTATGATCGGAAAAGCAAGAAATAACAAGTATTGGCAAGGAGGTGGAAAAATCGGAACCTTCATGCATTGCTGGTGGGAATAAAATGGTGCAGCCGCAATGGAGAACAGCATGGTGTCTCCTGAACGAGTTGAATATGGATCCTGCTGTGCACCTCTCTTTGTAACTGCGGAACTGGAATATTCGGTCTGCTGTCTTATGAGGGGCCTGCTGTCTCTGTTTCTCCCCAGACCACACCCTTCCCTATCGCTTCTGCTGATCACCCATATATATTACCTTCTTCTCACTATTTTTATTATTTATTTGAATTTATTATTTTTTTTTAGAGGCAGGATCTGTTTCTGTCACCCAGGCTGGAGTGCTGTGGTGCCATCATCACTCACTGCAGCCTCAACCTCCTAGGCTCAAGCAATCCTTCTGCCTCAGCCTCCCAAGTAGCAAGGACTACAGACACACACCACCATGCCTGGCTTCCACATAAGTTGTGTTCCCAGCCTCTAGACATTTGGGACTGCAACCCCCGTGAACCTGAAGGCAAGCTTTCACACTCCTTTTCTAAGCTCTAGTACCTGGGGTGGGTGCAGTGATGGCCTCCTATCTAGGCAGTCCTGACCCCAAGCCTCTCCCCCTTCCCTCTCCCACTGTCTAACTAGGGGAATGAGATACTGGGATAAGCTCTCTGAATACAGCATTTCATTGACTCTTCACAACAGCCAGCTGAGGTCATTACTATTTCTCCATTTTGCAGATGAGAAAACTGAGGTTCCGACAGGTTAAGGTCATCCATCTCCATGGATGCGGCGGCTCCACCTCTCCAGCTCACTCGAGGACCTTTGCAAAGAGACAGCCTTCCCGATCTCACCCCACGCCTCCCGGTCCCAAAGCTCTCAGTGCTGGGGCTGGGGAATCCTGTCTTAAACAGCTCTCCTGGGAGATGCTGGGTCAGGCTTGGGCCCGGCTTCTCTTAATGGTTGTGTGGAGGGTGGGGGAGGAGGCCCCTCCCGCTCCAAGCACCACAAAGAGATGATCTCATTCCTCCTCAAATCCAGATTCTGCCCCAGATTTGCTGCACAGTCTGAAGCCAGCCACTCTCCAGGCTCTGCACCTGAGTCTTCCCATGTGTGGAAGGGGAAAATAGCTCCCACCCCCTCCTGCCTTCCAGGAATGGGCACGTGGAGCAGGCCGAGGGAGGCAGGGAGGGGCGTGGCTGGGACTTGCGGAAGCCTGTGCTTTTCTCAGAGCCACCACCGCCATACCTGCCCCCCGCCCCATGGGTCTGCAGCTTGGTCAGTCTCCACCTCTTGTCCCCCTCACCATTTGTACCAGCCCCTCCTTTCCAGGGCCCTGAGCTGGCTACAGCTGCTCCAGCTCCTCCTCCACAGGCAGGTGCCTCTGTCCTCCCCCTTCTGCCTACGCCACTACCTGCCATTGGGGTCCCCCTTGGAGCTGGAAACAGCTGACTTGAGTGGCAGAGCAGGGAGCCACCACCCATCAAAGAACCTTAAATTCAGAAGATGAGTCCTATGGCATTGCCCCATCATGCAGGCTGCCTGAGGTCCAGGTGGGCTCAAACCAGAGCTGGGACCAGAAATGAGGCAGCCACTGGGCCACACAGCTTGGTGGCTGAGTCCATCTTGAGCCTGGACATGCTTGGGTCTGGGTGTTGTCCATCTGCCATGTAGCGGAGCTGTGGAATCTCCTTCTATTCCCTGACCTCCTGGGCCTTGGCCTCCTCATCTGAAAACATGAGGCTGAGGGGAGCACTGCCCTTGCAGAGAAAGCTCTAGAGGGCGGGGATCAGGTTCGGCTTGCTCAGTGCTGTGTCCTTGGCTCGTGGGATCTGAGCCGTTCAATAACCATGGGGGAATTAAACGGCTATTGATTAAACAAGAAAATACACATGAAGCCATTAATAACAGTGCTCAATAGCAAACGAGCCCGTAGCAAAAGCTCGATAAACATTTGCCATTCTTCTTAGCGGGCCACAGCAGAGCCACTGGGCAACATGCTAGCCATGAAATTCTGAGGGAATCCCCAGAACACGTTCAGTGTGAAATCCCAGAGCCTGGGAAGCCACAGAGGTCCCCGGTGCCCTCTCAGGAACTTGGGGTCCCACACAACCCTTTGCCACCAGTCCTGCATCTCTGGCTTCTCAGCACGGCTGGGCTTTCCCAGGGGGAACTGAAGAAAGAAAAGGGGAAGAGGCCTCCGTCTTGTCTGAACCGTCTAACCCCACCCAACCCAACGACAAGCTAAGCTCCCGCCTGAAGAGTGCTCACTCTCTCTGTGAATTGATTGCACACTTTCGCCGCCGCCTCAGCTCCTCCCTGCCGCCCGAAGAGGCTGGGTGCCAAGGGGAACCACCTACAGGGAGACGTGGGTTCCAGGCAGCCTCAGGCCTCTTGTCACAGATGGGAAATCGAAGCAGGGTGCAGAGAGGTGGGGTTTGAACCTGAGGTCACCCTGCTGGGGTCGAAAGGGCACCACCAGGCCCTGACCGTCACCATCCAGTCTGGACCCTGTAGCTGGCCCAGACCTGAGGGCCCTGCATGGGCCGCCTTATGAGATGGAAGGCAGGGTCCTTGAATAGCTGCCTTAAGATTAAGGTTTCCCTGAGCAGCCCAAGGTCAGAAGACAGGCCAGGAGCCTGCAAGGCCTGGGGAGCTGGTTCCCAGCCTGGTGGGATTGCGAGGGCTGTGGGCTGTCTAGTAACAACCAGACAATTGCATCCTGAGGGCAGAGCTCACAGAGATGCCCAGAGGCTGATATGGGGTGGTTTCCAGAACATTCCTGATTTTGAATATCCTGTCCCAATTGGAGGCAGGTTAGAGATCGTGGGTGTCGGAACCACAGGCCCCTGTCTGCACCTGTTTCACTCCCATCTGCCAGACTTGAACCTGACTCCTGCTTCATGAACGACCTGCCTTCACCTTTGCCCACCTGGAATCCACATGCATTGTCAACGTGAAACAAAATGCAAACACAAGCTGGAAACAGCAGCATCATAGCGTCCTGCCCAGCCTCACCACGCAGGCCTCACCACAGCACATGGCTGGTAATCGGGCTTCCAGCCTTTCTCCCCAGCTCATGACGTTTCTCCTGGTCCTGTACACACTTATAGCCAATGTCTATTCAAGACGCAGAAAGGATACACAAGGCATATTACATATTTTATAAAAACAGGATTATGCTCTATGTGCCATATGGCAAATCACTTTTTCCACTTGTCAGGAATTACAGATCTGGGTGGGCACCGAGAGGCTGCAGTGGAGAGATGCCAACAGTGATGGTCCCAGCTGGGATTCCCAGGTGCAGCCCCTGCCCGCACCTGCCTAAGCCAGGCTCCTGGCCCCAGCTGCCCCAGCACCCTTGGGTCTCAACTCTGTCCTCCCTCAGCTCACCCCAGCCCTCTCACTCCATTATTTTGACCAGTTTTTTTATTAAACACTTTTTTAAAGCATGTATTCTGTGCCAGGCACTGTTCTGAGTGCTTCACCAACTTTAACTCATCTAATCCCCACCACAATCCAGTGAGAGAAGTATGCTTGTACCATCCTCATTCTACAGATGGCCCAGGGAAGAAGGCGTTGCCCCCGAAGACCAGGACATTATCCACCAAAAGAACAAATGACCCAGGACAGCACAGGACCATTTCATCCTCCACAGTCTCAACAGTTCTTGGGAGGTAAAGGCTGCTTTCATCTCCTATGACAATTTTCTGCCTTCCTCAAAGTTTCCCCAGAACATATTCTTCTCCAGAGCTGGGCAAGAAAGAGCTGTCTCAGCAGGCCTGGGTTGGCCACACCCTGCACATTCAAAGAAAGGTGTGACTCTGGCCTGGCTCCTGCAAGGTGACCTCTAATCCATAAGCCCTTGGAGTGTCCTGTCTGAGAAGAGTGGCCAGGTTTGCCTGTGGTTCTTGGGCCACATCAGAGAGACTATGCTGATGATGAGATTTGTTGGAGGGCCTTGGGCCATATAGTGTCAGCTCGACCTCTGGAGGGATTGGAGTCAAAGGCCGGCCACATCATCAGCAATGCCTACACCATCAACTCCCAATAAAAACTCTGGACACAGAGGCTTCCGTAAGCTTCCCTTCCTGGCAATGGTTCACAAGGGTTGCCGCATGTCACTGCAGGGAAAATCAAGTGCTGCCTGCACAACTCTCCCTGGCAGAGGACAATGAGAAGCTGGCACCTGGCATCTCCCAGACCCAGCCTTGTGCACCTTTTCCTATTGCTGATTTTAATCTGTATCCTTCATTGTCATAAACCACAATTGTGAATATAGCAGCTTTGCTGAGTTCTGTGAGATTTTCTAGTGAATCATGGAGCCTGAGGGTGGTCTGGGAAACCCCGGAATGGGAGAGCCCACTCACTGAGTCAGTGGACAGCCTAAGGGCACTTTATGCCAGAGCAGCACCAGGAGTTAGCCCAGCACTGCACAGACAGGCTCCACTCCTGCCTTCCACGCCTCTAACACATGCACCTCCTTCCATGGAAAAGCCCATGCATTGGATCTGAGCAGCCCTGGCCATCCTAGGCAGACCCTATGATGTAACACCAGGTAATGTCTCCGGAACCAGGTAATATTCCAGGTGCTCGTAACCTCTTGGAAACCAAGTAACATCTTGAGAACCAGATAATGTCCCAGGTACCAGGTAACATCTCAAGAACCAGGCAATGTTCCTCATATCAGGAAACATTCCAGGTATCCGCTAACGTCCCAGATAACAGAACACATCCCGGGTTCCAGGTGACATCCCGGGCTTCCCCAGGCCTTACCTGCCAATGACCTCAATGTTGGAGATGGCATAGAAGTACTTGTAGAGGTTCTCCCGCTGCACATAGGTGCCGCCCAGCGCGGGGCGCAGCAGCCGCATGCGCAGGTCGGTGAGGGTGAAGAACTCCTTGAGGCCCTTGGCGCTCTCCAGCCGCGTGTAGAGGTTGTCCATGTTGCGCAGGTCCGGGCCGGCAAAGATGGCAAAGCGGTCCCGCACCTCGAAGCGCACGTGTTTCTCCTTCTTGGAGCCCGCCCAGCGTGAGTACTCCTCGGTGCAGAGCACGCGGTGGGCGCTGGAGGACGACATGTCGCGGGCCCGGCGGGCGGACATGCCGAAGGCCTCCATGCAGTCCTCGGCGTAGAACTGGTAGGGCTGCCACGTGCGCCCGTTGTCCAGGGACTTCTCCAGGACCATGACCGTGGGCCGGCCATACTCGAAGGTCATCACCACGTCGTCCGTCAGCTCCACGGTCTTGTTCCACGAAAGGGTGATGTTGGCTTCCAGCGGGCTGGGGTAGCGGCTCCATGTGATGCTCTGCCAGTAGGTGGCCAGGCCCTCCTCCTCCTTGTCGAACATGAGCCTGGGCGGGTGGGCCAGGTCCGGGTTGGAGGCGTCGCACTCGTTGCTACACAAGTAGGGATTCTCCTGCAGCGGGGAGAGAAGGGAAGGGTGGGTGTTGGATGCTTGGGACGGCCTGGGAAGCCTCTGCCCAGCCTGGCCCCTGCCTTTGAGCCCAGACACCTGCTCTGTGACCACAGGGCCTGTGCTCCGGTGCCCAGACATGGCTGGGGGATTTGTGCCCATTTCCCCAAGGCGTGCAAAGGTGTGCAATCCCATGCTGTCCCAAGAAAATGCACACTTGTTTCTACTCTAAGTACAGACAACCAAGAGAACTGGGTGTTCGTCCCCTGCTCTGAAGTACTCCATGGCTCCCCGTTGCCTGGAATACAAAGTCCGGACTCTGTAATATACTGATCCCACACCTGGTGACCTGTGCCTGAGCCTCCCCACGACAGCTGTCCTCCTGCCCCTGCCTGTGGCTCCTCTGAGCCTTTGCAGATGGCATTCTCTCTCCTTCATGTGCCCTTCTGCTCTCTGCCTTGAAAATTCCCATTCACGTTCTTGACTCTCTAAACATCTACTTAGCTGAGTCACTTTCCAGAGCCTTTTATTTTATTTTATTTATTTTTTAAGATAGTGGCTCGCTCTGTAGCCCAGGCTGGAGTGCAGTGGTGCAATCTCAGCTCACTGCAACCTCCGCCTCCAGGGTCCTGATTCAAGCAATTCACCTACCTCAGCCTCCCAAGTAGCTGGGATTATAGGCAGGAGCCAGAAAGCCCAGCTAATTTTTGTATTTTTTAGTAGAGATGGGGTTTCACCATGTTGGCCAGTTGAACTTCTGACCTCATGATCTGCCTGCCTCAGCCTCCCAAAGTGTTGGGATTACAGGCATGAGCCACCGTGCCCAGCCATTATTTTTTTTTTATTGAGACGGAGTCTTGCTCTGTTGCCCAGGATGGACTACAGTGGGGTGATCTCAGCTCACTGCAACCTATGCCTCCCAGGTTCCAGCGATTCTCCTGCCTCAGCCTCCTGAGTAGCTGGGATTATAGGTATGCACCACCATGCCTGGCTAATTTTTGTATTTTTAGTAGAAACAGGGTTTAACCACGTTGGCCAGGCTGGTCTTGAACTCTGACCTCAGGTGATCCACCCACCTTGGCCTCCCAAAGTGCTGGGATTACAGATGTGAGCCACGGCACCTGGCCCCTGAGCCTTTTCAACAGTACCCTTAGGATAGGTGAACATACTGAGGTGCTTAAAGAGGGCCTGGCAGCTCTGGGTCCCTCCCTGATTCTTTACCCTGTTCGTCTCTTCCATCTGGCTGATCCTGAATTTGATAAATGGGTAAACGTAGGGAAACAATAAAAAATAAGCTGGGTGTGGTGGCACACGCCTGTAGTCCCAGCTACTCAGTGGGCAGAAGTGGGAGGATCGCTTGAGGCTAGGAGTTCAAGATCAGCCTGGGCAACACAGCGAGACTCTGTATCTACAAAAAATTTTAAAAATAAGCTGGGCATAGTGGTGTGCACCTGTGGTCCCAGCTATTTGGGAGGCTGGGGCTGGAGAACTGCTTGAGCCCAGGAGTTTGAGGCTGCAGTGAGCTATGATTGCACCACTGGACTGTGGCCTGAATGACAGAGACTCTGTCTCTAAAGAAAACCCCCCAAACCCCAAATATCTCACCCTAACGCAAGATGTGGGTGATAGGTGAGGAAAGACGTAGGTGGGAGGAGGGTGGCATGGGTGTTAAGTACTTTTTGTACTATCTGCTCAATTTTCTGTAAATCTAAAACTGCTTTAAAATATAAAGTCTATTAATTAAAAAAAAAAAAGAACACTGTTCCTAACAACCACACAGTGCCCAGACCACTGTGGCCCTTTTTGATGAATATTTCAGGTGTCTGGTTTGCTCAGAGACAAAATGGCTTGGATCTGAGTTAAAACCTCTCCCTCTCAAATGAGCCTTTCAGCCCCCATGGGCCCCAATGGGGCCCATTGCCTTCTGAGGGGCCAAGCCGCACCCCCGCGGCCCCCACCAGGTACGACTGCAGCAGCCTCAGTCCGATGCGCTTTGATCCTCAAGGATGGAGGACAGGTTGCCCAGCTGCCCGGGGCTCCTTGGTGGGCAGGGCTGACCCTTGCTTCATTGAGGTAGGTTCTGCAAAGCTCTCTTTCACACAAATAGCTCTGTCCTCAGTCCCCCATGTAAACTCAGGGTGGCAGGAGCTCACTATAGAGTCCAATACCTCCTTGAGCAGATGGGGAGACTGAGGCCTGGGCCAGGGCAGGACTGGCCCCAGCCTTCTGGAGAGCAGACAGCACCTGGAGAGCAGTATCCACATCACTGGCGAGCACACGATTCCAGGACAGCAGAGGGACATGGGGGGTCCCAGCTTCCTCACTCTCTGGCTGGGTGACTCTGGGCAAGACGTGCCCTGTCCTGTGCTGCTGCCCAGAATCATGAGGGACTGAGAGGCTGTGGAGATGGCACAGTGGCCTGAGAGAGTGGCAGGTGCTGGGCTGGAGGAGGCAGGCTTGATCCATGAGGGAACCGGCTTCGGGAAGAGTGCTCTGAGACCGGATGCAGAATGGGCTCTGATGGTCTCACTTGGGAGGAGGTGCAATGGGCAGTGCTCCAGGAGCTTGCACCTGGGCTCTGGCACCCAGCCAGTACCCCTTCCCCAAAGTCCCAGTGCCGCTTCTGCTGCCCCTGGGGCCTTCCTAGGGGCTGAATGGTGGCTTCGTGTGGTACTTTGTTATGGTAGCTGGAGCTGACTCAGACCTGCCTCATCCCAAGTGAA
Source organism: Callithrix jacchus (assembly GCF_049354715.1). Lineage (NCBI taxonomy): Eukaryota > Metazoa > Chordata > Mammalia > Primates > Cebidae > Callithrix > Callithrix jacchus. The sequence goes on along the minus strand of NC_133502.1, from coordinate 180,783,616 downwards.
TGAAGAGGGAACAGTCGGTAGGAATGGCTCAGGAGGTAGCACCAAATTGTGAGTTTTTGATGACTTTCCCAGATGCTGGTGGGGAGGGCCCACCAGCCTGATTTCTCAGTATGCTGATACCAAGTGGCATCACACTGCCTCACCTACCCAGAAAGCTCTTATCAACCCAGCACCGAAGCTGTGCCATGTCCCCGGCCACTTTGTCCCCTTCTACCTCAGAGCTTGTGCCCCTTGGGCCACCTCTCTCCTCCTGGTTTTCAGAGCCCTCCCACATGCGCCTCCTCCAGGAGGCCCTCCTGACTTGACTCAATCTTTGAACCCAGTTAGTTCCCTCATCATCCATCACAGAGTTGTTAATGTGCTTACTGGGGACAGTGTAGTGAGGTCTCCATATTGGGCCTGGACGTCAGTAACCACTCACTAAATTATACTTATTGTATCATGTTACTTAGCTATTAATAAAATGACCGTGATATTGACATATCACCTATTGAGTGTTGATAGTATTCCTGTCAACCCGCAACTGCTGAGCCCCCCACACGTCACCGTTTCCCTGCTCTCTCTTTGTCGCCTGCCTTGCCTAGCCCTACCCTGCCCAGGCCCCTGGTGGGTTCTACGGGGTGGGGGTTTGGAGGGGCAAAGTATCCCTCAAAACCCCTAGTTGCACCCGGCCTGTCTGTCACTGGGAAGACTGACACAGCTGGCTCTGGCTGGAGATGGGGTCTCCAAGTGGGCTGCTCCAACCTACAGGGCCCTCCGGCCCCTCCCCCGGCCCGGGAAGCAGATGGTCAGAAACTAATGAATCAGCCTGTGTGTTTACAGGCCCCTCGCCTGCTGCGGAGTGGGCTCAATCAACAGCAAGTACAATAAATAAATCCCGAGCTGCAGCCAACACGATTCTCTCTCTCCTCCTTTCTCTTTCTGTCTCTCTCCTTTTCCCGCTCTGATTTCTTTCCCCAAGATCTCCGAATTCCACTAAGCTGGTCGGTAGCTCGAAGCATCCCAGCAAAGGCACTGTTGGAGCTCACCTGACCTTCCTTTTCCTCTGCAAACACAGCATTGCTCCCGCTCACTTTCCTTCTGTTTTTTTTTTTTTCTTTTAGTTGGAGTCTTACCTTGTCACTTAGGCTAAGTGCAATGGTGCAATGTCAGCTTACTGCGACCTCCACCTCCTGGGTTCAAGCAACTCTCCTGCCTCAGCCTCCTAGCTGGGATTACAGGTGCATGCCACCATGCCTGGCTAATTTTTTGTATCTTAAGTAGAGACAGGGTTTCACTATGTTGGCCAGGCTGGTCTCGAACTCCTGACCTTGTGATCCACCTGTCTTGGCCTCCCAAAGTGCTGGGATTACAGGTGTGAGCCACTGCCCCCGGCCTTATTATTATTATTATTATTATTATTTTGAGACAAAGCCTTGCTTTACGGCCCAGGCTGGAATGCAGTGGCGCAATCTTGGCTCACTACAATGTCTGCTTCTTGGGTTCAAGCCATTCTCCTGCCTCAGCCTCCTGAGTAGCTGGGACTACTACGGGTGTGCACCACCATGGCCAGCTACTTTTTGTATTTACAGTAGAGACGTGGTTCCACCATGTTGGCCGGGCTGGTCTCGAACTCCTGACCTAAGGTGATCCCCCCGCCTTGGCCACTTCACAGATAAGACACCAAGTACCCATGGCCCCATATCACTTACCCATCCCCTGGACTCTGTGTGACCTAACCTTGAGGAATCATGGGGAAACCAAGCCTGTCATGTCTACACTCTCCTCTCTCTCTGGACACACACAGGCAAGGGACTGGAAAGGTCAGGCAGTGTGACCAGAAGTCAAAGGAGGGTGGGCAGAGTGAGGGGAAGGCAGCTAGCCAGGCCCAGAGCACCAGAGAGCCGGGGGAGGAGGAGCCTCCTGCGCAGACGCCAAGCCTGAGCTCCCGAATGAAATACTCAACAGAGAAACCATTTCATGCCACGCTTTTCAAGCCTCGTGAGGGGCGCTTAAATGCTTTTCCTTTTATGTTATTTTCTGTGCAAAGGGTACGGTCAAAGTCAGCGGCCAGGTTGTAAACATCATACACAAGCTGCAGGCAAAAAATATAATTGAATGGGAAAGTGAACCATTAGCAAGAACGGTGGTAAATGTGCCCGTGGGAAGCCCAGTCGTTTGAACCTCCAGGCCCCTGACTACTGTGCCTGAGGAGGGGTGGTCACAGGAATGGTCGGCAAGTCTCAGGAAGAGGAACAGACAACTTCATGCAGCTGGCCTTGCAACCTAAGCCTGTGCGGGGATGAAATCACAGAGCTGGGAGAAATCGCCAGGGTGCCTCAGGCAGGGCTCTGCGGTTTGTGGCTGGATGCACTGCCTCGCTCTCTCGGCCTCTCACCTGCTCCACCGGCCTGGGCGAGCCTGACTTCCTTGAGCCCAGTGAGGTCCAGGACATGCTACCCTAAAACATTCTTAAAATATTTTAGGCCACTGGGCGCGGTGGCTCATGCCTGTAATCCCAGCACTTTGGGAGGCTGAGACAGGTGGATCACTTGAGGTCAGGAGTTCGAGACCAGCCTGGCCAACAGTGTGATGCCCCATCTCTACTAAAAATAAAATAAAATAAAAATTAGCTGGGCATAGTGGTGCATGCCCATACTCCCAGCTACTCAGGAGGCTAGGCACAAGAATCACTTGAACCTGGGAGGGAGAGGTTGCAGTGAGCTGAGGTCAGGCCACTACACTCCAGCCTGGGCGACAGAGTGAGACTCTGTCTCAAAAAAATTTTTTTTGAAGCTGAAGGGATTTGAGAAAGCCGAAGAAGTGGAAGGTCACTCTTTGAGCTTCCCCTGCCCTTCTTCCCTGAAGTGGGTCATGAGGCTCATTTGAGAGGTGCCCTCCCAATGCCCAGAGGAAGGAACATTCTCATCTCCGCAGATGCAGGGTCAGAGGAGCCTGGACACACAGGCCTTGCAAAGTTCCCACCAGTTTATCACCAGGAGATCGTACTTCCTTTTAGCCAATTGGACTTCTCCATGAGTGACTACTTCCTCATCAATCCTAGCATAAAAAATAGACGTTACCGTGTCTTTGGGTCTTCATTCCTTAGGAAAGCTCCCATGAGGCCGGACAACGCAGGGAGATGCCATCTCTACAGAAAAAAAAAGAAAACCCAAAAGACAACAGCAAAAAAAATAAAACTAGCCGGGCATGGTGGCACACACCAGTGGTCTCAGCTACCAGGGAGGCTGAGATAGGAGGATCACTGGGGCCCAGGAGGTGGAGGCTGTAGTGAGCCATGATTGTGCCTCTGCACTCCAGCCCGAGTGACAGAGAGCCTATCTCAAAAAAAAAAGAAAGCCTTTTCCACATAAAACTTATATGAAATCTACTCGTATGCTTTCATCGTGTTAGTCTGTCTTTTATGATGGGGCCTCAGCCATCAACATAGGATGGGTGAGGAACAGATCTTTCTCCTCCCCGAGAACCTCGGCCTCCTCAGTTGGACGGGAGGCTTCATGCGGGCAGCCACCGCGTCTGTTCCAGTCCCCACTCCAGCCCCAGCCCCCAGCACTCCTCGGGGACTCAGGAAATCTTTGTAGAATGCTTGAAAGCCCAATGAGGCTGCGAGCACTGGCTTCGCAGGGTTGTCAGGAATGGTGCACCACGGCAAGTACCTGGGCGGCGCAGGCCCACGGGTGATGGATGTTGGGAGAACATTCATGGCCATGGCCTGGCCAGACACTTCAGCAGATAGCAGGCCCTGCTGTTAGCGAGCGTGTCTTCCACCTCGGCCCTGTGCCTGGCGCCCCACGTGGGTCACCCCACCCCCCTCCATGCTCCCAGGGACCCTGGAGAGTGCGATCCATAGGACATGAGGCTTGGAGAGGCTGAGCAATGTTCCAGGATCATGCGACAGGCGAGGTGGGACAAGAAGCCAGGGGAGGGCCCTCTGAGTCCAGCTCTGAGACAAATTGGGAAATGGTGCCAAAAGGGAAAGGACGCCGCTGCTGGGCCACACTGTGCTCCTGCAGACTTGGGTTCCACGGGGAGGCAGGTGTTGTGTCTCTTAACACCAAGGTGCATGGCTGGCCCGGGGAACAGTTTAGCAGTTGACAGGTTTTTCTGAACCTGTCTGCCGAGTTGCCGGTGGAATCCGTCTCATCCTCAGCGCCTCAGCCTCACCAGGATGGGAGGCTGCTGCTGTGTCCAAGGTGGGAGGCCAGAGGCTGCCCAGGAGAGGCCCTTGGTATGGGTGCCCAGGTGGAGGGCCAGGACTCAAGCACAGGGGAAGCAACAGTGGGGGAAGGCAAGGAAAAGCAGAGAGCGAGCCCCACCCTTCTCATTGGACGTGGCCTCTGCCATTTCAGGGGAAACCCTATGGCTGGGGCAGGTGCATAAATCAATAGGTTCCCGTGGGGGCCATGGAATCAGGACTCAGGGGCCTGAACCTAACACCATGTGTGACCTTGGTCAGGGTCTTGCCCTGTCTGTGCCTCGGTTTCCCCATTCCTGAAATGACCAGGCAGGAGTGGGCTGTCCAGCTCTGACCCTCACATCCTCAAGTCTCAAGTTCTGCCCGTTCCTTAGGCCCCTGTGCTGCTAGGGAGGAAGGGCACCGAGACACATCCTCCTCCCCTGACTCCAGGGAGAAAGCAGGGGTGCCAGGGGAATTCTCCTTAACAGATTATTTCCTATTTATTGGTAAGAAAAGTTGCAGCGGGGATAAATTATTAACAAAGCGGAAACGGAGACTGCTCAGAGCTGATTCTAATTCTAGCGGCCCTGACGGTCTGTAACTCTCTTAGCTCTCCCTCCCTCTCTCTCTCTCTGTCCCCCTCTCTGTTTCTCATTCTCCTTCTATGGTTTCATTGATCGCTGTCCCTCTTGCTCTCTGTGCCTCTGACTCCTTCTCCGGGTGCAGGCTCCTCTCTCCTTCCCTTTCCGGCTTGTCTTCGTGCTGCGCGAAGGCTCTGGACGACAGGCAGCAAGGTCACCCTCCCTGCTCCAGAATCAGCATGAACCGACCTGGCATTTCAGGGCTGGAGCTGCAGCTGGCCAACGGCTTTTCCGTTTTGTTTTCTAGCTGGAGCAATTTCCCTCCCAGCTCCAAGTAATTACTCAGCCAGGGGCAGGCAAGGGAGTCTCTGGGCCTCCTCCAGTGCCGCCTCCCCGGGGACTTGCTTGTCCCAGCAACGAGCCTCTCAAAGCCACAGCGGCCGTGCCTGCTGCTCCTCCCCAGATGGGCCACTGTGGGCATGCCTGGGCACAGGCCCACCTTGAACCGAGAGTCTCTGGCCACCACTCAAACCTGCCCGGCCCAAGCAGAACTCAAGAAAATGAGCGACTCTCCCCTCTGCCCCTCAACCCACATTATTTTGGAGGAAAGGGAGCACTTTAGGCCTTTCAATCCTGGCCACAGTGTTCCTCCTTCCAGAACCTTCTGTGAGTGTGAACTTTGGGAGAGCAGGGGCCTCGCCCACCTTTGCACCATGCCCCCAACGGCTGTTTGCACACATCGTTTTTTGACAAACATTTTGTAACTGAGTGAGGACCCTCTGCAGTGGCTCTGTGGCAGCTCCACCCAGGAAAGGCGCTGCCTGGGGAGAGGCGGTGGACACCAGAGGGCCTTGCTCTGCTTTGGGGATGCTGTTCTAGCAGACCAACTGCTTCGTCTTCCTCTTCCCAATTCGGGATCCCCCCCACAGAACTCCCTGAACTCCTTTTGGAGGTCCTGGGGGCATTGGGCTGCCCCGATGGATGAGCTGCCCAGGAGAGGGTCTACTGGGAAGCTGAAATCAGAGGGTAAGGATGAAATGCCAGGCCTGGTGTGGGCACTCACAGCTCACCAGGACTGCAGACCCCTGAATAACTGATCTCCTCCATCAGCTGAACTGCCGGAGTGTGGTGGGCTGGGGAGGCGTTGCCATGGCTCTGGCTAGACAAGGGTTAATCTCTCCAGGAACTTAAAAATGTATTATTGTTTTTTTAAAGGACACATTCTGCTTTGCCCTGGGCATATGTGGATTCTTCCCACAGCCAGATTTCCAGGAATGTTTGGGGCAGGAAATTCTAACCCAGCTAGAGTGCCCCTGCATCCCTGTGGCCCCCCACAGGTGACTAACAAGACCCACCAGACACACGGGCATCTATCTCAGACAGGGCAGGGCTCCCCTGCTTTTGCAACCTCCAGCAACAGGAGTTTCGTGACCACAAAAGGCAGCTAGGTCAAACCCCACTGCTCCCTCCTTTGAGTGTGGGGCTGTCATTTGGTGGGTGCTTGGCATCTTTTCTTTGTCCCGGGTTCCCTGGTTTTCTCTGGGTATGCTATAAACATTTTCTAATTGATAAGAACAAGGAGACAGGGAGGTTGGGGGAGGCCAAGCGCTCTTCATTCCCCACACCAGAAGCTCAGTGATCCTCAAACACTGCCCTACCAGGGCCATTGGGAGTGCTCTGCCGATGCTACTGCTGATCCTCCTGCTTCTACTCCTCCCTCTCCTCCTCCTCCCTTTCTCCTCCCTCTCCTCTTCCTCCCTCTCCTCCTTCCTCTTTTCCTCCCTCTCCTCCTCCCTATCCTCCTCCTCCTCCTCCTCCTCCTCCTCGCCTTCTCCTCCTCCCTTTCTCCTCCTCCCTCTCCTCCACCCTCTCCTCCTCCTCCCTCTCCTCCTCCTCCCTCTCCCCCTCCTCCTTCTCCTCCTGCTCCCTCTCTCCTCCCTCTCCTCCTCCTCCCCCTCCTCCTCCCTCTCTCCTCCCCTCCTCCTCTCCCTCCTCCTCCCCCTCCCTCTCCTCCTGCTCCTCCTTCTCCCTCTCCTCCTCCCTCTCCCCCTCCCTCTTCTCCTCCCTCTCTTCCTTCTCTTCCCCACCTTCCTCCTCTCCCCGCCAACACAGAGGCTCAATCGGGCACCTCCTTCCCTGCCCACCCTACTCTCCACTCAAGGCTTCACGGGCCACCCAAACAGCTCAACACTTTCATACTTTTAAAAAAGGTAACTTAAGGGAAATGAGAGATGGAAGGACAAAAGAAAGGGAGAGAGGAAAAGGGAGAGAAAAAGAAAGGGGCAGGTGGGGGAAGGGCACGAGAGGAAGAATGCTGCATCCGGAGAAGCCCAGGAAAGTGCATTATTGATTCAGGACTCAGAAAATGCTTAGAGAGTAGGAACAGCGCCCTGCTCTTTAAAAGCTTGTGCAAAGCATAAGCTAGACCCAGGCAGCCTTCCCAAAGAGGGCCTGCTCTGCCGCCATGAATATTTCATCACGGAGGGAGGAAAAGTGGCTGTGGGGATTTCAGTGCCGGGTGGGGTGAGGGGCAGCCCCCCCCAACCCGCTGACTGGGTAGCTGCCTCTCTTCGATCCCCTCCCCGATCCTGGGGGCTTTTCTGGGCCCCCTATCCCCTTCTCTAGGAGCTGCCCTGGGCTTTCTTGCTGGTCAACAGGGCCTCAGCCAGGTTCCAACAGAGGCCCAGGCCGGGGAAGGGGGTTGGGGGGGAGGCATCAGCTGAAAGGTTTCCAGAGGGGCTCAGGGTGAAGCCTGGTCCCCAGCAATCATTTCTCCTAAAGGCTCACACTGTTCTCCCCTGTACCGCCTTGGTTGGGGCCTCCACCGACCCCTCCAGCCTCCCCACCCCCAGCCCCTTCTCAGCCTGCAGCCAGATGCCCTTCCCTTCGTAAAACCCAAGTGTCGGCCTGGGCGCGGTGGCTCAAGCCTGTAATCCCAGCACTTTGGGAAGCCGAGGCAGGTGGATCACGAGGTTAAGAGATCGAGACCATCCTGGTCAACGTGGTGAAATCCCGTCTCTACTAAAAATACAAAAAATTAGCTGGGCATGGTGGCGCGTGCCTGTAATCCCAGCTACTCGGGAGGCTGAGGCAGGAGAATTGCCTGAACCCAGAAGGCGGAGGTTGCGGTGAGCCGAGATCGCGCCATTGCACTCCAGCCTGGGTAACAAGAGCAAAACTCCGTCTCAAAAAAAAAAAAAACTCAGTGTCCCCAGCTCCCACTCGGAGCCCCAGCACCTTCCCCTTCTTCTGTCCAAACCCTGGGCCTGGCTCTGTCACCAGCTCTGCCTCTACCCCATGTCTTTCTGGACTTCTTTTTTTTTTTTTTGAGATGGGGTTTAACTCTGTTGCCCAGGCTGGAGTGCACTGGTGCCATGGCTCACTGCAACCTCTCCCTGTGTTCAAGTAATTCTCCTGCCTCAGCCTCCCAAGTAACTGGGATTACTGGATGTGCCTCCACACCCGGCTAATTTTGTATTTTTAGTAGAGACAGAGTTTCTCCATGTTGGCCAGGCTGGTCTCGAACTCCTGACCTCAGGTGATCCTCCTGCCTCGGTCTCCCAAAGCGCTGGGATTGCAGGTGGGAGCCACCATGCCTGGTTTCTGTCCTCTTTTCTACTGGCCAGTCTCTCCCACCTTTCAGACGGACGCCCCCTCCATTCCCTGAGCTTTCAGGTTGAGGCACCCCCTCCGCCTCCAGCCTTTTGCAGGTGTCTGTTTAAATTTTTCTTTTTCAGGGAAACATCCCTGGCCACTGCTACCAATCCTGGAGGAGCCCTGGGTCACAGTTCTCCCCACTGGCTTCTCCATCTAATGATGGGTGTGTCCCCTCCCCACTGTGTGCTCCAGGAAGGCAGGGGCAGAGCCTGACACACCAGGTGACCCCCATCCTCAGCCAGTTCCCTCTCCAGGTGTTCCGTACTCAGAACAAGCTCTCAGGAGTAGGCACAGCACGATGGATGGGACTTGCCCCTGAGAACAGCCAGAAGCTGACACCTCCGAGGGTTTCTTCCTGTTGGTCTCTGAGGAGTTAAGAGGTATCAGGGCCGAGGAAAGAGTAAAGTCGCTGGGTCTGTCCACACCTGGGACACCTGGACAGGTATACCTCTCTGTGGATGAAACCCTGGAGGGTGCAGATGGGTGCGAGGAGTGAGGCTGGGCTGGTAAGTTTTGCTGATTTATTCATCAACTATTTGTGAATATCCTTCGGGTGCCAAGGCAGAGCCACCGCGCCCAGTTTCCATCCTCTTTTCTACTGGTCGGTCTCTCCCACCTTTTGGACACCTCCTCCCTCCCACTGAGCTTTCAGGTTGAGGCACCCCCTGTCTGAAGCTCCCCAGAGACAGCTCTTAGATTTGGCCACTCATGAAAACATGAAAATACTTGGGGACAGGAGGGGTGTGGCGACTTTCCTGGGCCCTAAGGTCAGAAATTATACTCCAGATTGAAAGCTAACAAACAAATCAACCAACTAACTCACCAATCAAGTAACGAAACAACCAACCAGCTAACCAGCCAACCAGCCAAAACCCTCAGCAGGTGACTCAGATGTGCGGCCAGCTTTGAGAGGCTGGTACAGGTGCCCCAGAGAAGGGCACCCTCACGATGACACTGTTCCGGTTATGACCATACCTACAGGTGGGGGAGCCAAGGCCCCCTGAGCCAGGCACTTGCTCAAGGGCACATTTATGGTGACTCAGGCACTTTGACCCCTTTCAGGAATGTCAACCGCTCTGCTGTGTCCACCAGAGAAGTCACCTGTGTCCCGGTCCCCATGAGTGGCACAGACGACAAGCCCCGAAGGTGATGGGCTGGGGCAGTTAGAAGGCTTCCTGGGGGAGGTGGGATTTCATCTGGGCTCAGGACAGGTGGAGTGAGACTCGACAAGGCTGAGGATGGTGCTCTAGGTTGATTGAGCAAAGGGCCAGGCTGGCGCACAAAACACTGCAGGGAGCGATGGGTTAACGCAGGTCGCTGAGCCAGGAGCTTGGTGGGGAGCATAGAAGAGAAGGCCAAAGAGAGGCCAGGAGCCAGATGGGCCGCTTGATATTAAGCAGTGCCAGGGCAGACCCTGATGCTGGCCCACCCCGCTCCTTCCAGGAAGACAGGCGAAGAGGCTGGGAACAAAACATGAGGGCTCAGGTGATCCTCTCCCAAGACTGGAGAGCTGGCACCCTTCAGCACCCAGGAAGCCAGAAGGAGGACGGAGCAGCTGCAGCTCAGATGTGAGAGAGGCTCCGAGCGAGCCGAGGCAGGCCATGGAATCCTCTTCCTCCTGGACTTTCAGTTTTAAGATGACAAGATGCGGCCGGGCGCGGTGGCTCAAGCCTGTAATTCCAGCACTTTGGGAGGCCGAGGAGGGTGGATCACGAGGTCAACAGATCGAGACCATCTTGGTCAACATGGTGAAACCCCGTCTCTACTAAAATTACAAAAAATTAGCTGGGCACGGTGGTGCGTGCCTGTAATCCCAGCTGCTCGGGAGGCTGAGGCAGGAGAATTGCCTGAACCCAGGAGGCGGAGATTGCGGTGAGCCGAGATCGCGCCATTGCACTCCATCCAGCCTGGGTAACAAGAGCAAAACTCCGTCTCAAAAAAAAAAAAAAAAAAAAAAAAAAAGACAAGATGCTGGAGGCTGGAAGGGCTCCAGGGCAGGCCTGGGAAAGGTTTCAATCGGTGCTTCCCAAACTTGTGCACTGGGACCACCTGGAGTGAGGTTTAATGCCTCCTCCTGCTGTGCTGCCCAGAGAGGCTGCTGTCGTTGGTCTAGGGGGGCAGCCGAGGCAGCGGGGAATGAAACGCTCCCAGGTGAGTCCATTGAGCAGCCTGGCTGAGAACTACCCAGGTGGCTCAGAGGGCCACCCAGTCCCTGTCCTCTCTGCTTCTGGTGGGGTTATAGCTGCCCGCTGGGCTTGAGGCCTTTAAGAAGATTGCCCCAAGTGTTGGGGGTTGGAAAAGAATCACAAAACCTGAAGCCTCCCTTTTCTGCTGGGAGACACCCATACCCAAGGCTGTGGTTTTCAGCGGGTGCCAGAGCCTGTAGGGAAAGGTCCCAGGCATCACAGCTGGTCAGGGCTGATGAGACGCAATGTGCACCTGAGGTCATGGCCGCTGCCTTGAGGACCCCCAAGTGGGACAATTTTCCATTTTGGAGCAGGCAGAGGCAGCAAGGAAGCCCACCCAGCCCTGCTTTGCGTGCATGTCTCTCCTTCCCATGCCCCTCCCCGAGACTGAGAGGCAGCCAATGGGGTGGGGGGAGGGGAGGACTGCCCCGTGCCAAGCAGACAGGCCTGGAGCCCTCCCTTGGCAGATGCCGTACCACCCCCCGCCCCGCACCCTCCACCCTCTATTTTTAGGCTTATAATTGTCCATTGTTGGGTACATTTTTTTTCCCCACTCCTTCCCCAGAAAAACGGATCGGGTTCCTCCAAGCAAAGCCATCTCGCCTTCCCCAGAGCTGGTGCGTGGGAGCACACTCGCTGCCAAATAGACATGAAATAAGTGAATTATCAAGTAAGTGGATTAGCAGACTCCATCGTGTCTCAAAGGGCAGGGGGTGGGGAATGCCACTGTCACTCTTCCTGGCCCTCCCTCCTCTGGGCTGCCAGGGTGTGCTGGGGGAGGAGAGGCTGACAGGGACAGTATGCTCACCAGCACATACGGCTGCACACACGCACACACACACAGATGACGGCCGCCTCCATCTATCAGGCGCTTTCTGAGATCCAGAGTGACTCGTGTCAGCTGAGCAATCCACCAACATGTTTAGGAGCCTGGACACTGGACTGGGCAGCCCCAGCTGCAGGTGCCAGGCTCCTCTACTTAGAAGCCGTGTGGACTTGGGCAAGTGGCTTAACTTCTCTGAACCTGAGTGTCCTCATATTCAAAACGTGTCTAAATACAAGCTCTACCTTAAGTCTTCTGTGAGGATTCAATGAGCTAGCTTAGGTTAAGGGCTTGGTATACACTAAGCACTCAACAAATATTCAATGCTGCTGCTCTGAGGAGAAAGATGTAGAATCAAGAAAGTCTGGCCATGGCCAGGCGCGGTGGCTCACGCCTGTAATCCCGACACTTTGGGAGGCCGAGGTGGGCGGATCACTTGCAATCAGATCAGCCTAGCCAACACGTGAAACTTTGTCTCAACTAAAAATATAAAAAATTAGCCAGCCATGGTGGCACACGCCTGTAATCCCAGCTACTCGGGAGCCCGAGGAAGGAGAATTTGCTTGAACTGGGGAGGTGGATGGTGCAGTGAGCCGAGATCGTGCCCCTGCACTCCAGCCTGGGTGACTCTCTCTCAAAAAAAAGAAAAGAAAAAGAAAATGATCCGAGGAGTTTAAGACCAGCCTGGGCAACATGGCAAAACCCTATCTTTACAAAAATACAAAAATCAGCCAGGTATGGTGGTGCATCCTGTGATCCCAGCTGCTCAGGAGGCTGAGGTGGAAGAATCACCGGAACCCAGGAGGTGGAGGCTGCAGTAGCCAAGATCGCACCACTGTCCTCCAGTCTGGGTGACAGTGAGACCCTGTCTCAAAAAAGAAAAAGAAGGTCCTCAGGCAGTTGGACCAGTCAATTACAAGAAACCGAACCCTGATTTCCCTGAAGGTAAGAGCCCACAGAGGGCGAAACTTTCTCGGGCCAGATGGTTGACTGAAAAAAAATGCACCCAACAATGGACAATTATAATGGTTGACTGATGGTTCACAGGTGAACTCAGGGTAATCTGGGAAGTCCCTGCAAGAGTTGCAACCTGTGTGTGTGTGTGTGTGTCCCTGAGCCCAGTGTTTGCACATATGTGTGCACATGCGTGGTTCTAGGAAGAGCACCATAGATTCTCAAGTGGGGCCATGACCGTGAAAAGTGACAGGCTCCCACTCTGGGGTTTTCTGGGTTGGTTCCCTGCCTTTCCCCTCCGGGTCTTCCTGGATGCTGGGAGGTTATTGCACCTCTTTCTTCTTCCTTCTTCCTTCTTCCTCTTCCTCTCTCTCTCTCTCTCTCTCTCTCTCTCTCTCTGAAGCAGAATCTGGGAGTGTAGTGGGACTCTGAGGTTGACCTGCAGACTCCCTCATTTTGTAGGCAGGAATTCCAAACCCCAAAATGGGAAGAGACTTGCCCGGGGCCACCCAGCTCCTGGCAACCAGTGCCCGGGGAGCCCCATCCCTAGGAGCTGAGCCCCAGGATAGCACCAGCTCCCAGAGCTGTGGGCAAAGGTTTTGGATGGTGCCTGACTGGGGACAGTGGTAGAGACAAGATGTGTCTGGAGAACAGCCTTCTCTGCTTGTTGCCTCTTGCTTTTGGCCATCTCTTCATCCCCCAGAGGGAGGGACACCCCCTAGAAGGACACCCCCCCTACAGGCTGGCAGCAGAGGACAGCCTGCCTCGGCAGAGGGCAGGAGCGTGTGGGCTCATCTCTCACTGTTCTCCTCTTCACCTTTCGCCCAACAGCAGACTTCTGCTCTGGCGGAGGGAAAATGCCCAGTCGTGTTTCATTTCCTTTTATTTCCCCAGCCGACTCTTGGAGTCAAGTGGACAAATGGCTTGGGCAGCAGGAGGGAGGCGAAATGAGGGGTTGAGGAGGCCCAAACGGTCCCCAAGGGACCCAAGACAAACTGTACTAGGAGAGAAGAATGCCAGGTCCTTGAAGACAGGCCTGAGACCCTTTCCACAGGGTGGGGAGTTCTGGAGCACTCCAGGGTTAGATTTGTAGGGATCCACACACACGGATATTCCAATACAATCCCCCACTCCCAACGAGACCCCTCTGTGGCCGCCCAATGAGATCCCAGCTCTGCTAGCTCTCAATTTCAGAACTGCCATGCGGACTCCTGTGTGACAGAAGGCAGGACGGGGCAGTGACGAAGGCCCTGTAGATGGATCCTGGCTTTGGCTGCGCAAACTTGGGTCAGCATCTCCACCTCCCTGCCCCTCCCTCTCCTCATCTGCGCTGTGACCTGGGTTCAGTGCCTTTCTGCGAATCGCCACTGGTGCATGGCACTATGGGAGCACGCATGTCCCAGCGTTTCCCTCGTGAGGCTCCCAGGCATCTTGTACACCACCAATACGCCGTGATTGCTGGCATTGCTGCCATCACCAGTGTTCCCGCCACCATCCTACCCAGCCATGCTCTCCTGGCATAGAGCATGCTTTCTGTCCACCTTCTGTGATGCTGCCACCACAGAGAGGACCACAGCTGGCAGATGGGCTTAGGGAGTGCTCTTGATCCCCCTCAGGGCCCCCAGGATCCTGCTCTGAGCTGTGCCTGAGTCACCAGTAGTGACATATAGGCAGGAACTCACCTAAGCAGGCCAGGAAGTGGATGTGTCAACCTCGCTGACCCTGAAGGTGCAGCTCCAGCCCCCGCTGGCTGCAGGTGGCATCCAGGCAGGCATCCTGTGTCTGCCATCATGTGAGGTCAGATCCAGGGCCTGTGTAGATGGACAGAGACTTAGTGGGGAAGGCCCCCTGTCCTCATGGCTCCAGTCTACCTCTGAGAGAGTCCATGGCCTGGGGTGGAGACTCCAGGGTCTGAAGTTCCTCATCAGGAGGCTCAAGGAAGTCACTGCAACCCTCTGGGCCTCAGTTTCCCCATAGGAAATGAGAAGGGATGGGCCTCATCAGTGGTTTTATATTGTCTTCACAGGAGCCCAGGACTTCCTGGGGGTGGAGTGGGGGACTCAGAGGCCTGGGGCAGGGCAGGAGGACACCAGCCACCTGCTTCTGAGGTCCCCTTTCCCAGGAGCAGTCAGTTTCACTGTAACATGCTTATCCATGTTGGGGTTTCTCTGGCCTTAGACAATCTCCAGCATGCTTTCTAAGGTGTTTTTCTCTATTTGAAATGATGGATAATTATCTTCAGCATTTATTAAATACCTGCCACATGCAAGCACTGACTGTAGGGCAAAGAAGAGGACAGAAGGTGCCTGGCTGCAGGGGAGGGGGAGGAGGGGGAGTGGAGGCCGAGGAGGCATCTGGAGGCCAGAGACAAGCTGCAGCATCTCCTCCCAAGGGCCCTGCTCTGAGACTCTAAGTCAACAACCCAGCCTGAAAGAAGGAGAAGAAAATGAGGGTGGGGAGGGGGAGGGGGAAGGGGGATAATAAGCATTTGGGTTTTTTACCCTCAGGCCTCACTGTGGCGTAGTCATTAAATGACGGATCTGAGTTAGAGCCTTGACTTCCCTCAGTTTTGGAGTCTCAGTTTCCTCATCCATAAAATGGGCACAACAGGAGAGTAATAGTTTCTACTGTGCAGAGTATCCAGGAGGGTTTGATGACGCAGTGCACACAGAATGCTTAATGCTTTAGAGGAGTAGATTTGAGGCCGGACGTGGTGGCTCATACCCGTAACCCCGGCACTTTGGGAGGCCGAGGCGGGCAGATAACTTGAGTCCAGGAGTTTCAGATCGGCCTGGCCAAATGGCAAAACCCTGTCTCTACTAAAAATACAAAAACTAGCCAGGTGTGGTGGCATACACCTGTAATCCCAGCTGCTTGGGAAGTTGAGGCAAGAGAATTGCTTGAACCCAGGAGGTGGAGGTTGCAGTGAGCCAAGATCGAGCCACTGCACTCCAGCCTGGGTGACAAACAGAGACACTGACTCCAAAAAAAAAAAAAAAAAAAAGAGAGAGAGAGAAAGAAGGAGAGAGATTTGAGAGTCCAGAAGTAAGTGCCTACAGTCAATTGATTTTTGACAAGGTTGCCAAGAACATTTGGTGGGGGAAGAATCAGCTCTTCAGCAAGTAGTGCTGGGAAAACTGGATATCCGCGCACAAAAGAATGAAGTTAGACCCTTCCCTTATGGCAGATACAAAAATTAACTCAAAATGGACTAAAGACCTAGACCTAAGAGCTAAAACTATAAAAGTCTTAGAAGAAAATATGGGGGTAAACTACTGACCTTGGATTTAGCAATGGTTTCATAGATATGACACCAAAAGCACAAGCAACAAAAGGAAAAAATACACACACTGGAATTTATTAAAGTTAAAATAGGCCGGGCACGGTAGCTCACACCTGTGGTCCCAGCACTTTGGGAGGCCCAAGTGGGTGGATCGTTTGAGGCCAGGAGTTCGAGACCAGCTTGGGCAACATGGTAAAACCGTGTCTCTACTAAAAACACAAAAATTAGGTGAGTGTGGTGGTGCACACCTGTAATCCCAGCTACTCGGTAGGCTGAAGCAGGAGAATCATTTGAACCTGGGAGATGGAGGTTGCAGTGAGCCAAGACTGCACCACTGCAGTCCAGCCTGGGCAACAGAGTCAGACTCTGTCTCAAAAACAAAACAAAACAAAACAAAACCATGACTAACAAGCACGTGATTGCTCACATCATTAACCATCAGAGAAATGCAAATCGAGAACAAAATGAGATACTACCCCACACTCACTAGGGGAGTCCTAAAACAAAACCAGAAAATAACAAGTGTTGACAAAGACATGGAGGAACCGGAACTCTTGTGCACTGCTGGTGGGAACGTAAAAGGGGAAGCACCTGTAGAAAACAGTTTGGTGGTTCCCCAAAAGTTAAATGTAGAATTACCTTGTGACTCAGAAACTCCACTTTTAGGTAGACCCCCAAAAGAAATGAAAACATATACACACACAAAAACTGGGAGCCAAATGTTCACAGCAGTATCACTCCTAATAGCCAGAAAGCGGAAGCGGCTCAAATGTCCATCAGTTAGGGAACGGATACACAAAATATGGTGTGTCCAGACAATGGCATATTACACAGCCTTAAAAAGGAAGGAAGTACTGATTCATGTGACAATGTGGACGAATCTTGAAAACATGCTAAGTGAAAGAATGCTGTAATAAAGAGTCTGATACTGTCTGATTCCATTTGTATGAAATGTCTAGAATAGGTAGATTCATGGAGGACAAAAAGTAGACTCATAGTGGTTGCTAAGGGTGCAGGAAGGTGATGGGGAGTAACTATCGGGCACGGGGTTTTCTACTGGGCTGGTGAAAATGTGTTGGGACTAGGTAGAGATGGTGATTGTGTAACACTGTGAATGTGCTACATGCCACTGATTTGTATATTGCAAAATAGTTTAAAAGTTTTATGTTAGACACAATAACAAGTTTTATGTTAGACACAATAATACTTTTTTTTAAGAGATGGGGTCTCACTATGTTGTCCAGGCTGGTCTCAAACTCTTGGCCTCAAGTGATTGATCCTCTGGCCTTGGCCTCCCAAAGTGCTGGAGTTATAGGTATGAGCCACTGCATCCGTCAAAACGGGTGCTTTTTTAGCTGCTTAATTTTATGTTATGTGAATTTCACCTCAGTTTAAGCAATGTTTTTAAATCTTGTTAAAAATGCTTACAGCTGTGCTGGACCCGGGGTGTACATCTGGGACCCCTCTCTCTGCATCGGAGTCTACTGCTTTGTCTCATTTTGTCTCTGACCAATCTGAATTTCCCTCAACTCTCAGAATGTACCTGGCAATCACCAGGGAACATCGGATGCACTGGTTAATGCAGCCAAGCCCCACTGTTGCTCTGTTGGGGAAACTGAGGCTGGGGGCGTATCCTTGGTCTCTCAGCAGCCAGGGCCTAGAACTCTGGCTCCCCTCTGCATTCATTCTGCTCCTGGGTGCCACCCCCTCCTCCGCCAGCAGTTGGTGCGTGCTCGGGGAATTAGAAACACATTTTCATATATTTAAGCAAATCTGCTGCTGCTGAAAAACAAATCGGATCCTGCAAACCAAAGCCGAACAGAACCGGCTCCTGCATGACCTGCCAATCCTCCCATTCCCCATCGCCTGGCCCCTCCAGGAAGGAGCCCTGCATGGGCGCTGCCACAGGAACTCTGAGCCACAGCTCAGTGCCCACGTGGTCCAGCCTGGTGAGCTCCGGACCAGCCCCACAGCGCAGGGCTTCCACGCTCTGGTTCCCACCACTGTCCCTCAGCTGCCCTCCTGCCCCTCTTGCTCCTCCAGAGCCCATGACCTAATCCCTGCTAACCCTAGCGAGCCGCCAGGAGCCAGACACAGGTAGGCTGAATCCCAGCTCCAACACTCAGTGGGCTTTGAGAAGTCTCAGAATATTCACTGGTCAAGTGCAGGGGCGCAGACTATCTCCCTTCTGTCACCCACACACTTTCCCCTTCAATCACCCCGCCCCCTCCGCTGTGTCTCTGCACACGCCATTCCTTCTGCCCAGACCCTCACTCTCCTGATACTTCCCTGCAAGGCCCACCTCTCAGCGCACGGCCTGTGCCTCTGGCTGTGGGTTTGGCCTGTGGGGTCCTCTTCTGTCCCTCAAGTTAAATTCCAGAATTAAAAAAAAACCCTTTTTATTTTGTTGAGATGGAGTCTCACTCTGTCACACAGGCTGGAGTGCAGTGGTGCAATCTACGTTCACTGCAACCTCCACCTCCCAGGTTCAAGCAATTCTCCTGCCTCAGCCTCCCGAGTAGCTGGAATTACAGGCACCCACCACCATGCCTGGGTAATTTTTGTATTTTTAGTAGAGACGAGGTTACACCACATTGGCCAGGCTGGTCTTGAACTCCTGACCTCTGGTGATCCGTCCACCTTGGCCACCCACAGTGCTGGGATTAGAGGCATGAGCCATGGTGCCCGGCCTTTTTTTTTTTTTAGCATTCCTTTTGTGCTGGCATCAGCTGAGGCTGTCACACGCCTGGTCTCATCTCATTTGTACACACTTCCTTTGAGGTTGTGTCCAGCGCCACACCCGGTTTCAAGTGAGAAAAACCAAGGCTCAGCGCCACCAGGGACTTATCCCAAGTCCCACACCCAAGAAGTGCAGGATACGCACGAGCCCTGTCTGCCCCCTCCTGAAGCCCAAGTGCTTATCTGCAGCGTGGTGCAGCCTGCCTGCCTGTCCATCCGTCCGTCCGTCCACTGCCTGCCTTATCACAGGTGGGATCGGAGGCAGCTTGTTATACACACCATCCATGAGAAAAGTGCAAATGGACTGAACATCAGGGCTGGGAAACTTAGAGGCAGACAGCCCCGGGAAGGTGGGGACATGCAAACCAGAAAAGTCAGGGGTCTCTAAGTCTCTGACATTCTTTGGAAACATGTCCCCTCTGGCCCTTTCCCACAGCTGCCTGTCCTTGGGGTGTCTGGACCCCACCCCCTTCCCTCAAGGGAAGTCAAAAGCAAGGATCTCACCCTGTGGACCTCAGGCCTCGGACTGCTCATTGTCTGCTGCCCAGGAGGGAGACTTCGCTGTACAAACAAGATGTCATTTCATGGAAATATTCTTGTCCTAGGCTGGGCCCTGCCTCAGGCATTTCAAGAGACTGAGTGGCTTTAACGGTGGGTGCAGCTCAGGCGCCAAAGTCACTTGCATCTGACTTAAGGACAGTTGTGCAAACCTCCCGGCTTCATCTAATTGCATATCCCATGGAACAGGGGCTGCAGTGGAGAGAAGCAGTGGCTGCCAGGGTCTCCTCTGTCCTCACCCAAACCCCAGTTTTTCCTTCAAGACTCAGCCCTGATCCTGCCTCCTCTGAGAAGCCCTCCTGGATCACACCATACTTCCTCCCTTGCATGCATTCATTCAGGATATGCTTCATGGGCACTGATCAAGCCCAGAGGGAGGTGTTGGGGATGCAAAGATAGCGAGACAGCCCTGCCTTTGAGGAGCTCACAGACCAGGGGGAAAGGAGACATGTAAAGTGAGAGAATTGGTCCCAACAACAAGCATGCAGTGAGCCCCTACTCTGCCAGGCCCCTATGCTCATGACAGTCTCCTATGCACGTTCTATTAATAGCTCCCAAGTGAGAAACTAAGGTTCAGAGAGGTTAGATCTCACATCAAAGATCACATAGCACAGGATTCTAAACTCTCCATCCTTAGGGCCAGAGCTCTTCCGCACCAGGCCAGTCAGTAAGTAGGATGATGTGACCATATGGGGGCCTCCTCACCCCACTGGGCAAGGGAGTCAGAGAGGGCTTCCTAGAGGAGGAAGTGGGGTCCAACATGAACCTTGAAAAAGGAGCCAGGGTTATCCAGGTAGAAGTGGAAGCCTTGAAAATGAAGGAAGGGGCAGGCGTTCGGGTGAAGGAGACAGCACGGCCAAGGCTGAAGCACTGGGAGGGCTCCTGGGGAGAGGCCCTCCTCCTTCTCTAGCTCCTATTGTATGAGGTCCCGGCGCCACACTTGTTAGTTGCGTGTTGTCTTCAATGCCTGCTGTGTTCTCTCTTGTTTTTCACTTAAGTGTTCTCTAGTCATCACCTCACTCTCC
Source organism: Callithrix jacchus (assembly GCF_049354715.1). Taxonomy (NCBI): domain Eukaryota; kingdom Metazoa; phylum Chordata; class Mammalia; order Primates; family Cebidae; genus Callithrix; species Callithrix jacchus. The sequence continues at coordinate 180,763,633 of NC_133502.1, read as the reverse complement.
ATCACAACTGTGCCTGGCATGAGGTCAGACCTGGAAACATCTGCCACCTGGAGGGGTGTGATGGTGAGAGGAGGGAGGCTGGGTTTGGGGGCCAGAAACAGAGCGGGAAGGAGTCCAGAGCCATCGGGCTGGCCAGCCCTGCACTGTTGGATGGAAACATGTCATGATCATGTTTCTGCATGTGGTGTTCAATGTCACAGTGGGGAGTAGATAGAGGACTCCAGGACCTGCCTGCCATCTGCATCCATCAGCCCACTAGACTCCCTGGGGGAGGAATGGAACCATTTGCTCTGCAGCTGGGTAAACTGAGGCACAGAGAAGTGAAAGCAGGCTTTGTAACTAAGATGCGTGTTTGAAGATGCACGTTCACAGCCTGCCCTTGGCTTTCCTGTCCACCAAAGCCAAGGTGTCTCTGTATGCCAGAGTCTCCAGCATGGCTGAAATTTCAGTGTTCACCCATGTCAGTGTGGAAACATCCAGCTTATCAAGAGTGGATAAAATAACATTCAAGTCTCATACTAGAACAGAACCTATGGTCTCCTTGAAGCACCTTCCAGTATGTTGAGAGAGGCATTTCCTCTCCCAGGAAGTCAGTGAGGTGGGCAAGGCAGTGACCTTCATACCCCTTTTACAGATAGGGAAACTGAGGCTTGGAGAATTGGAATCACTCACCCCAGACCACCCAGACCCCAAGTGACAACACTGGGATGTGAGCTCAGGGCTTCAGATTCTGGGCCTGTAGCTCTTATCAGGAGGAAATGCTGCCTCTCTCTGGAACCTTCCACTGGCTCCTGCTCAGAAGCACAGACCCCTGCCTTGGCAAGTGAGGCCCGCATCTGGGAATCTCTGCTTCCAGCTCCATCTGCTCATTCCCAGGACTCCCACCCTGCTCTCCTGCTGGCTCCTGTCTCCCCTCAGCAGTGCCTCTCCCGTTAACCTGCACAGACCCCGTGGGACCCACAGACCTTCAGCCCCTTTCTCAGTGACAGGCTTCATCCACCACCATGGACCAACCCACCCCCACTCCAGAGACTTCCTGTTAAGGCAGATTCTGGCTCAGCAGATGTGGGTCGGGACGGGGTCCGGGGTTCTGCACCTCTGTGAAGGTGAGGCTGGCGCTGCTGCACCAGGTACCCACTCTGAGTGGGAGCTGCAGGATTCCCCTAGCACCCTGTCACCTGGGCAGTGGCTCTCTCCATCTCTCTCTCCTGCTCGTCAGCTCTCCCCTGAGTCTCAGGTGGCTAGTTTTTGTCTCCAAGGCACAAAGGAAGGGTTTCCCCTTCCTCTCACAGGCAGCACAGGTGGCCTGCGGGAGACCTGCCTTACAGAGCACTATGGGCACCTCCCAATGCCAGTCATGCCCTCCACATCTTAAAGGGGTCTGCAAGCAGCAGTTGCCTATTGAGGGGCTGAGACGCTTTGCCGGCTGCCCTTCCCGCCTCCTCCCTGGCCTGCAGCCTTGCTGGGCTGACCTCTCGGGCAGGCCCTGGGAATTGGGGTGGGGCTGCCTCTCTTCCCCCACAGCCCTCATTGCAATTTTGTCCTTGCCCAAGAATCCTCGGTTGAGAGCTCATCCCTATTAATTCTCATTGTGCATTTAGAGCCAATAGGTTTTTATTTATTCATTTATCTTGTCTTTCAGCCTCCTCCCCTTCCTTGCAAGGCTGGAATTTACAATTCAGTTCTCAGGTGGCCTTGCTGAAGGACAGGAAGCCTGGGAGAGAGAGGGGGGTTCTGCACCCTGCATCTGAAAAGGCCGTCTGCCCCTGGGCCCCCTCTTGTGCCCTTGGAGTGCAGCGGGGCTTGTGCTCCCACAGGCTGGATGTTGGGACACACATAGCACCTGCCACAGAAGGGGCCATGGGAAGCAAGGACCCATGGGTGATGCAAGGCTAAGGAGGCAGTGGGCATCTGTCCACCATGAGGGCGCCCCCTGGTGGCTGGTTAACAAAAGCTGCTGGGGCTGCAGGCATAGAAGCTGCAGAGACTAAAAATACAAGGTGTGGTGTCCTCAAGATGGGAGAGGCAAAGGACTCGGGGGAAGAAGAGAAGCCAGGAAAGTCACCGAGGCCATAATCATTACAGTAACAAGCCAGTGACCAGTACTGTGCACTGAGTACCTCCTATGTGCCAGCATGTACCAGGGCAGCATGGCCAGGCTGCACTGTCCCACCAGCACCGGGATGCTCCTACGTTATGGTTTCTACTGGGCAGAGGAAGACAGTGAAGCTCAGAGAGGTCAGAAGTTGAGAGAGGGGAGGCTGTGCCGCCTGGTGGGTGGGGATGGGCCTTGGTCACAGGCAGTTCCCAGCCTGCCTTCTCAACTGAGTGACCTTGGCGGGATTTAGGCAATACTTTCTAATCCCCAAAATGAGATTAGAATAGGACCCACCTCAGAGGATCCTAGAAATGATTAAATGAGACCTGCCTGGACCCTCCTAGGGGAAGCCACAATAAACTCTGGCTTCAGGGTTTGAACCCAGATCTGTCTGGAAGTAACCATCCCCTCCAAAAACCACCCTCCAAAGCCAGCCCTCCAAAAACCAGCCTTCCAAAGCCACCCCTCCAAAAGCTAGCCGTCCAAAAGCCAGCCCTCCGAAACCACTTCTCCAAAAACCAGCCTTCCAAAGCCAGCTCTCCAAAAGCCAGCCCTCCAAAAACCAGCCCTCCAAAAACCACCCTCCAAAGCCAGCCCTCCAATGTCAGCCCTCCAGAGCCAGTCCTCCAAAAGCCACCCCTCCAAAAACCAGCCTTCCAAAGCTACCCCTCCAAAAACCAGCTTTCCAAAGCCACCCCTCCAAAGGCTGCCATCCACCTGCTGCGCAGCCTCCCCATCTTCATCGGCCACACATTTGTAATCAAAGCAGAGCCGGATGGAGCCCATGATGAAATATTTAAGTCCATCAAACAGGTGGCGAGACACTGAGAATGCACCCATGTGGGAGACTGTGGAGATGCTGTTCTTTCTCCCCTGCCTTCCACACCTGTCTGCCTAGGAGAGGGCCAGGGGAGGGGATAGGAGAGAGCACTCTTCCAGACCCCTCATCCCAGGCTTGAGGACTGCTGCCTGGGATGAGGCTCTGCTGGCATTGGCATCGGGACTGGGAGGGGTGATCACCTCCCCAGGGCAGCTGCCTACTGCACTGGGTTCTCTGTCTAAGGGTGGGGCTGGGGCAGAGGTCCAGGGCCAAGGACATCCTAGCCAGCATTGGCCAGGAGAGGGTCTCAGACTTGCCTCTGAGGGTCATTTCCCCACCTCAAGTCCTCGACCCGAAGCTGGTCCTAGAATTATGATTTAACTGCTCCCCCAAGTACATTAAGGCAGTGATTAATATTTAAGAGAAAAAATACAGTCGAGACTCTAATACAAGAGGCAGAGGTTGACTGTGCCCAGGAGAATGTGGAGAACCCTCCCACCAGCTGAGAGGTGGACTCAGCATTGGCTCCGGCCTGGCCTTCTTCCTGGCTTCCAGAGCCCAGCCCCCTCGCTCGGTCCTGCGGTCCCCAGGGCAGTGATGGCTAGAGACTATCCAGCCCCAGCTGCTGGCTTCCTGCCACTTTCTCCTTCCCTCCCTCCCTCCCCTTCTCCCCAGCTGGCCCTGGCCCAGCTGCCACCCACAGCGACAGCCTCATCCTGATGAGCCCGAGTAAGAAGCTACTTTCTCGGTGACCAAAGCCAGCCCATGGGATTGAGTCCTCAGGAGTCCGAGGTGGGGGTGCTGGGTCAGCATAAACCCAGAGACCTAGAGGCTCCCCTGAGGACATGCAGAGGCACCAGCTGCCCGGGGGATGCCATTGAGCCCCTCCTGTGAGCTCCTGCAGCCTGGCTGCCCTACCCGGCTCTGCCCTGCCCTTCCAGGGACAGCCTCCAGAGCATGTCCCAGCAGGAAGCAGCTTAGCTCAGAGACACTGGGGCCACTCTAAGCTGGAATCACAGCTTCGCCACTTCCTGGAGTGTGACCTTGGCCAGATGCCTTCACCTGTCCCCTGTCACCTCTGGGCTGCCTCAGTTATCCCACCTGTGTGACTGGAATGTCAACCACTAACACCTGCACCTACTCCATGTCAGGTCCTATTTCAAACACTTTACCTAGATTAATTCAACCACTAACTCCTCGCAATGACGCTAGGAGTGTGTGTTTTTCTTGTGCCCCCTTTGCAGATGACAGAACAGAAACCCACAGACGTCCCTGGGCCAGAGCCCACCCCTGACGCTCCTGCTTTATACAACACAGAATCCACCTGGCTAGCTGAGGGGAGGACTCCTCGAAATGACATCAGGCTCAGCCCACACACTCAGGCAGCTCGCATGCAGCATCTCTGCTGTTGCTGCTAACATGACTTGAGTACTGAAGTACTCCGTGCCTCTAGGACTCCTCCTTCTCTAACTAGGGACTCAAGGGACAACGCTGAACGTCTGCCTTCCTCAGACTTACCCAGGGGCTGTCATCATTGCATGTAGGAATGGAACTGGAAGGGGACCCAGCTGCACCGTCTATTCCAGCCTGACCCCCAACTTCCTCCTTCATGAATTCCCTCTGAGCCACCGTCAAACCTCCCTGTGCAAAGGGCCAGCTCAGTGCTTGGCATGCTCCAGCTTCACGCTGTCTGCTGGATTGGATTGAGTGGGCTAGGAGGTTGCACCGCAGGAAGGATGAACAGAGGGTGATTAGAGTATCATGTTGCAGGTAGTGTCTCACTCACTCGCCCAGAATGCTGACTTCCTACACAGGAGGCGGGGCTTACCTGCAAGGCTGGGGAGCTGAATACTATGGACTTCCCGAGGGAACTGATCTAGTGGCCAGCTAATGGAGAATGCCTCTACCCCAGAGAACAATGTCACATGACCCCAGTGTCCTGAAGGTGGCCTCTGTTTTGACACATTTCCAAGGTGGGACAAAGACCTGGTCCCAATTCAAGATGCAGGAAAGTCAGCCTTGCATCTTGGTCTGACCGCTCTGCTCATCCACCCCAAAGAACTATCCCAGACCTCCTCCCACTTGGCCTGAGCAAACAAAAGAGCAGCAAGTGGACTTACGTGGGAGCAGAACCTCTCAGGGGGGTCTCCACAAGTGATGCCCGAGGGCTCCACCTTCACCTTGACATAGTCCTTCAGGCGCATCACCTTGGGCTGGCAGGCGTAGAACTCCCAGGTGGGGCCCTCATCCGTGGTCACCCAGGATTTGCAGATGTCGTAGTCCCCAGAGGCCAGCGGGAGGCAGTGCAGGAAGAGTGCCAGCAGGTGCAGCATGGCTGCGCAGTCCGCAGGGGTGCAGCCCAGAGACGCCCTGGAGAGGCAGTGATGGGGTCAGGCGGGACTCTCGGGCTCAGCATGGAAATGCCACATCAACCAGGCGAGGGTGGCCAGGGTGTCCCAGGGCCCCGAGCACTGAAGCTTTGCAAACAGCGAGGAAGTTGTTTCCAAAAGGCAGAGATGGAAAATTCAGAGCCAGCGTTTCTCACACTGCTGATGGGCAGATCAGAAAGTTGTCCATAACTTCACATCCTCCTAACCTTGGCGTCACACCTCCCCCAGAGGTGAAGCTGATCAAATCAGGCAGACTCTCAAATTGTGACAGTGGATGGAAATGGGATAAGGAGAAAATCCGCAGGGATCCTGCATGAGGCTGGATCAGATTGCTTTTAATTTTTGTCCTTCCAATCAATCCAGGTCTTTAAAGGGCTCTTAGTGGGTGAGGTGCTCAACACAACTGCAAAACAACCCTCCGGCCTGTGTTGTAGAGATAAAATAAAATCAGGAGGCGGACGTGTTAGCTGGAAGCATGTTCCTTCTTTGGGACTAGACTTGGCTTCTCGGACCAATAAAAGAGATTGCTTTCATATGGGCTTAAGGTGGCAACAACTGTGTGACTGGACTAGAATAAAAAGCTACTGAGGTGTTAACTGGGGAGAAGGCTATTTGGCTCTGCTTTGGTGGGGGCCGGCACTAATGGGGCCCAGCTGACCTTGGCTGGTAGCCATCGGCAACTTATGAAGTTTCTGAGATCTCAGCTCTCAATCCATCCAGGTACCTGGGGTCTGGCTTGTCTTTCATTGTAAGAGGGGAGGAGAGAGAGAGAGAGCTCATTAGCAACAACACCTGCAACAAATTAAAGACGGGGAGAATAGAGATGTATAAGAACAAAAGCTCTCCGGCAAAATGTGCGAAAGATGAGGCTGCATTAGCGAGGTCTCCTGAGAAAACCGGGTTATTTTTATTAATATCAGAGTTGCACATTTGGAGATTGGGCATGCTATTTAAAAGGTGATGCATTTTTCTCTCATTGATGAGAATGTTAGTTCAGCAGAAGTGCCCCTGCTTGGGGGTCAGAGACTTTCGAAAGCATCCCCAGGAGCCCAGATTTAATGGTTGCTTTAAAATACCATGACTGACAAGTCAGAATGTCGAAGTTGTTAGAGGCAGAGATGAGACTGTAAGTACAGGTGCAGCTGAGCCTGTACCTATATGTACAGACGGACAGAGTGATCCTCGTACTGGCCAACTGTGAAGAGCCAGGCACGGATAAATCGCTCGCCAATCATAGGCACAATCTGAAATGGCTAATTTAATTTTTTTAACTGTAATAAACTAGGGATATTGAAGACTGACAAAGAGGTGACAATGTTTTGTGAGATCCGATTTTTCTGATCAAGGCCAGCATTTTGCAATCATTCTTAGAAGGTTCGTCTATAGACGGGTCACTATTATGATTATTGCTGTGCTATTTTAAGCTTCTGGTTACTATCATTATTTAAAATCAAAATAGATATAACTAATATATCATATCACAATACATATCAGTAACATGAATGTTACATTGGGAAATAACATGACTCCAGTACTGTTATGTTCCAGACACTGGATCTGTCACCCAGAGAACCCAAGTCCAGCCAGGACGGGATTCTGGCCAAAAACACTGGCCAATAGGGCAAAGGTTACTGCAATAAGTTACAGCAGAAGCCCCTGCATGATTAATGATTCTGGTTATTCTGCCTCCGATGATTGCCTCCCAAACCATCCTGCATGTCCGACCTGGCCTGGCTCTCCCCTGACATCCCCTTCGGCGCCTGTGCATGCAAGACCCCCGACGAGTTAACTGTGTTTCCATGAAACTCCATTCTCCACCCAGACACAAAAACGCTCCTGCCAAAAATGACAAACCGAAGTGGCGGGCACTTGCTGTCCTGAGCACCTCGAGCTCGGAGCAGCCCCCAGCCAGGGCCCCAGGGCTCCAGGCACGGGACTCATCCATCTGCGTTAGGGCGACCCCTGCCCCTCCCTCTGGATGAAGGGCTCCTGATGGAGATGAATGAGAACACAGCCAGGACCATTTTCCCTATCTCACCTCTGGCTGGTTAAAGAGGAACCTGTTGTAGAGCCTGCCCGGCCTTGAAGGCGCTCCTTGCTAGAAAACTCTCAGAAAGAACGTGCCCGGTGTCTATTTTTGCAACCTGAGAAAATGTAGTAAAAATAAAATAGCGCGGCCGGCAAAGATTTGGATGCCTCTACCCGAGCTCGCGCTGCCCGGAGCACAGCACGTTCCTAATTAATCCTTCCAGCAGTCGACTCCCAGCTGTTCACTAACAGGTAGGGCGCTCCTGGCTGCTGGGACAACCAGGACGCCGGGCTGCGGCTTGCAAGGAGGACGCAGCTGCCGCCTTCCTTCAGCTGCAGGACCTGCGGGCTGCTCGGTGCTTGCAAGGCGCTGGACGCCTCCAGGCGCAGGGAGGCAGCGAGGGCCGGAGGCCGGGAGGCTGGGGCTAGCGGCGCGCGGGGCGCAACTCGCAAATCTATGAATTGCAGTTCTGTTGGCTTAAATGCCACGCATTCCCTGGAAAATTAAAAAAAGAAAAAAACCACCACCAACAAAATCTGCCAGGGGAAAAATGTGTTTACAACTAGTCAATCAATTGGGCGTTGCTGGCATCGCAGGGGGAATTATGAGCTCAGTGCACGAATATTACAGGAGAGTTCTGCCAAAAAGAAAAAAGAGAAGGGGGGAGAGACGCAGGACTCCCCGGGGTAACGAGGAGGAGCGCAGAGAGTGAGGAGTCGGCAGTGAAATTTTCAGAGTAAGAGGCTGCATCCCGGCGGATCGTTTTCTCCGTAAAAAATTTATCTTCACCTGATGTTATTAAGAAACTGCAGCTCCAAGAAACAAATAGAATCAATGCGCTTTATTTTCTTTTAAGAGTCCTCAGGAACCGAGGGGGGCTGATAGCCAGGGTATTAAAACCCGAAAATTAGATTTTATCAGGATTTCTGAACTCAGATCTCTCTGTCTTATTGAATTAGCGCCTCCCGAGCTGGCTGGGCTCGCCAGCAGGTTCCTCTCGGAGTTGCCGGCTGCGCCCTCGCTGTGTGGGAAACTTGCCGCGGCGGGCCCTGGGGGCACCGAAGGGAGGGCGATGGGGACTTCTGAGGCCTGGGGTGGGGGGAACCCAGCCCACCTCAAGGTTCCCTCTCTGTCCTCCGCAGGGGAGCGGAGGGGGTGAAATCTGCCTTCGGGGGAGGGTGGGGGGTGCGGGGAGGGAAAGGAAGCTTGCTCCGCGAGGTCACCTTCCGGTCCTCTGCCCCAAGCGGGGTCCAGCGGGCGCCCCGCGCTCACCGCAGCCTCGACGGGCGTCCGAGTTCCAGCGGTCCGGGTTTCTCCCTGCTCCGGAGCAGGTCCTTTCCCTGGGCCCTGGTTCCCCGCCCTCGGGAGTCCCAGAAAGTTGGGCGCGGGAGGCGGGGCGCGAGTTGTAGGCCCCGGGGTGGGTCCCGGCGGGTGGCGGGCGGGGTCGAGACCGGGGCCGGGGTCGAGTCCGCGCTCCCGGCCGGCTGCGAGCGCTGTGCCAGGCACAGCGACTACCCGGCAACCCCGCAGGTTTTTTGTCTACCCAAAGTTGCGTGCAAGCCACGGGAGCAATTAATCATTAAGCCTGTAATAAAGGCCCGGACGGAATGGAGGTGCCCACTTTTTCGGCACCGCCTCTCTTAATTAAAAGACCCGGAGCGGAGCGCCCGGAAACTGGCTGGATCGTTTGCCCCGGCTCAGCCGCCGCCGCCCCCCCGCCCAGACGCCCAACTTACTCCGGAGCCGGCGGACCCCGCGAGCCCGCGGTCCTCTCCTCCCGCCTTCCCGCCGCCTCTGCTCCCCCCACCTGAGCGCCACTCAGTTCCAGGTTCGACTCTACGCCGGCTCCGAGCCGGTGCCTGCGCCCCCTCACCTCCGACCCCCTCCCGGCGCCGTGAGAAGTTTCCAGCTGAGGCCGGGCTGGCCAAGAGTTTCTTTGTGCAACTCACAGGCTCCCAGTTTGCAGAGAGATGGGAGAGCACGGGATGGGGGTGGCTGTCCGCGGTGGCGGTGGGATTGGGGTGGGGGAGAGGCGCGGGAGCAGGGTTAGTTTCCTTTTCCTAAACACATCTGAGCATCCTTGCGACAACCCTCCCCGCCACACACACACACACACACACGCACGCACACACACACACACACACACAGACACACACACGCGCGCGCGCGACTGAAAAGACCCGGGGGAAGTCGGCCAGAAAGACAAGCTACCCCTTTAAGATGCTGCTACGAACGCACTCTCACACACCCCTCTGGGGCGACTCCAGGCTCGTAGCAGCCGCCACCAAACAACTTTTTCATCCGAGCCTCTGCCGGGCGGCTGTAAGTGGCTCCTGGGCCCGGGCAAGCCTGCATAGTCACCGAATCCCTTTAAAAATGAAACCAGCCCGGCTAAGCTGAAGCCTCTCCCCCGCGCCCGCCCGCCTCCCGGGCTCTCCCTGCCCGCCTTACCCCGGCTCAGAGCGGCTTCCCGGCGCCGAGACCCAGGAGGGCCGAGGACCGCCACCCTCCGGCGCTGCGCCTCCCGCCTAGGGCTGGCGCTGGGTGGGGGCGCGGGCCGAGGGCTGCGAGCAGCTGCTCCTTCCCCGCACCGCTCCCGCCGCTGTGGCCGCCGCTGCCGCCGCCGTCAGATCGGGGCCGGGGAGCCCTCCGGCCGCCGGGGGGGCCGCCCGCTGCCGTCCCGGAGACGCGGGCCGGGGGAGGGGGCCGCTCGCGCAGCCCGCATCGCCCGCCCGGGCCGAGCAGGAGGTCGCCGCTAACAAGTGCAAACTTTTTGGCCCCCCTGGGCGGCCCGGGGAGGACCCGCACTCGGGCTCCGGGCAGCCCCCGGCCCGGGTGGGCTTCGCGGCGGCTCGTCGGAGAGCCGGGGCATCCCCCCGGCGCGGTGCGGGCCAGATGGCGGGCGCTTCACGGCCCCCCTGCACTCCGCACCAAGTTAATGCCGAGGCTAAATCCTCTTGCCATCACTCACGATCACCATCGGGGCTTTTATCTCTCGGTCTGATCCGGGCTGCGTAACTTCCTCTGTGTGGCTTTAACACACCATCCCACCACGGAGCAACGGTCTTCTTAAAGGTGCAGGAAGGAAATACTGCGCGGCTCGGGGGACGTGCCACGGCCCGGGGAGGGGCGCGGCGAGCAGGGGCGTCCCGGCGGGCCCGCAGCCAGGGTGGCCCCGGCAGCCTCTGGGGGGTCGCTGCCTAAACATCGCCTCCCGGCCCGGGGGCCAGCGGGTCCCTGCGCCCAGAGCTCATCCTCAGCCGCCTCCGGTCAGGCGCAGCCGGGCTGCAGCTTCCTTTTCCAAAACCCGGGGGCCTGCCGGGGTGCCAGCGCCCATGGGTGTGGGGGCTGCCCCATCGGCACGAGGGAGGGGGCCAAGTGGAGTCAGTTCCCCCACCCCCCCACAGCCAAGGGCTCAGGGCTGCTCCTCGGTCTCTCCCCGTGAAGTGCTGCCACCCAGAAGGACCCAAGCAGTGGGTACCGGGGTGGGTGGGTGGATTTGGGGAGATGGGGAGGGGGAGCAATCTAAGCGCACAACCAGAGCCTGAATACCAGCTGACACATCGCCGCCTCCACCCTGATGGGCCCTGCTTTTGACGAAGCCAAGCCAGCTCTGCAGAGAGTGCAGAGTAGGGGGGCAGGAGGGGCCTGCCTGAGGGGTTCTCTGCCTCCCTCCCAGGCAAGCATGGGAGGGAGGTGTGGGAGGGCTCCCGTAGCCGCAGCCCCAGGCATGGCAGAGGCTGCTCAGTTGGCAACATGGCATCGGGCAGCCCTGGGCTCTCCGACCCACGGGAGGTTTCCTGCCAGGCTGCCTCCCAGGGCTTCAGGGAGAGTTTCCACATCTTCCAGGAGCACATGTGTTTTTTGGACACTCCTGGCCTCCTGGGGTGGGCTCGCTGCAGGCTTGAGCAGCCAGCACTGTCATTTGGATGCATCAAGAACAAAGGGCCTGAGGACAGAGACAGAGGCAGAGAGAGACCAGCCCAAGGTCACAGAGGGTGTTGGGAATGGAGCAAGACCAGGCACCTTAGTGCCCCGCCCTGCTGCCACCCTTCACCTCCACCTTAACCCTTACCTGCCCTCAGCTGCCCTGAAAACTGGAGAGGGAGTTAGACTGCTGAATACTATTTAGAATCTCTGACTAAACAAGCAGAGGATGCAGAATTAAAGACTGTCATCTGCTGTAATAACAATAATAATAATATATTTATTGAGCACCTTTTTTATGCCAGACTCCATGCAAACCAGTCTGTGTGCGTTATTCGCTGAATCTTCGCCAAAGCCCTGTGACTTCACTGCTAGTAGTGAAGCCCCAAGGTCACATAGCTAAGGAGAACTCTGGCCAGGGAGGCAGGGCTCTTGGGTTCCCAGGGGGCGCTCTGTCACTGGCCTGCCTGGCTGGTTAACTTGGAACGAGGCCCAGATTACTTTGGGGCTCAGTTTCCCCGTATGTGAGATATGAATGGTAAATCCTCCTTTTTTTCAAAAAGGGGTAAAAACAGGGCCATGGTGTGCCTCTGTCTGCATATGCTCTCAGATCCCTCCCACTGGAGACGGGCCCATCCCACCAAGCAGCCTAGGAAGGCAGATGCAGGCAAGCTCCCAGTTACCTGCTCTCTGCAGGCAGGAGGAAGCTCCTTGGGAGATGAGAACAGATCTCAGCGGTTTGATTTTTGAGCATTCAGCCTGCAGGCAGCAGTGAAGGGCAGGGTGTGGGGCTCCCACACGGGGTGAGTGATGACCAGGGTCATCCCTCAGCTTGCTGTCACCCCGGGGGCAGGGTCATCAATCCCTGGGAACCGCCCTGCTCCTCCATCATCACTGCAGACTGGATGCTGTCAGGAACGGCCAAAGAGACGTGGAGAAGCTGCTTCTTATTTGTAGTTCATCTGAACATGGTGGAGGGACGGGGTGCTTCCTCCCTAGCATGGCCAGGATGGTTTCAGTGACCCAAATGCAAAGATATTTGCCACTAGAAATATATATTTTTTTTTTGAGAAGGAATCTTGCTCTGTCACCCAGGCTAGAATGCAATGGCATGGCCTCAGCTCACTGCAACCTCCACCTCTCAGGATCAAGCGATTCTCCTGCCTCAGCCTCCTGAGTAGCTGGGATTACAGACGCCCGCCACCATGCCAGGCTAATTTTTGTATTTTTAGTAGAGATGGGGTTTCATCATGTTGGCCAGGCTGGTCTTGAACTCCTGACCTTGTGATCTGCCCACCTCGGCCTCCCAAAGTGCTGGGATAACAGGCGTGAGCCACCATGCCCAGCCTGGAAACAATTTTTAATGTGCCTCCCCGCCAGCCCCCACCTCCCCAATACTCGCTGCCTCTGCAATAAGCTGTTGCCAACAGGCTTTTTTACGGACCTATGCCAGAAGCTGTCTTCTGGTCTCCTCATTTCCAGACCCCAGGATAATGGAAAGCACTGCACTGAGAGTCAGGATAATGGGCTTTCCTTGGCTCAGCCATTACCACACTGCGTGGTTGGGGGAGATCCCTTCCCTGCTCTTGGCTTCAGCTTCCCCATCTGCACCACGAGGGGATTTGCCCAGGACGGTGGTCCCTCTGCTACAATCCTGAGTTAACCACACTCCACAGCAGCCACCAGGATACGATGTTCCTTTCAAGTGAACCATAAAGCACTTATTTTCCAAGATAGGGACAAATAGGATTTCAGCCATGTGGGGACCAGGTGGTTGAGGGACGTTCATTTTTAAACTTCATTAAGGTACCTTCTGACAAATGACCTTTTTCCATCAATGAAAAGAAGCTGAGCACTAGGGGCAGGAAAGTGTTAATGAATCTCCCCGAAAATAACCGCTGGCTCCCCTCTCACCAGCAGCCTAATCATCCTCTTCACTGGTGGGGTTTTGGCTCCAATGCACGGTTTTAATTTGAATTGTGTATGTGAAATCTGCTATCAGAAAGCATCTGTAGAACAATGCATTTAATTTTATTCCATCTGTATTTTTTAAAAAGGATTCATATATAACCATACATATATATGATTATACACATATGATTGTATACAAGTCCACTATATATATAGACAAATCCATTCTACATGTGGACAATGAAGATAAACAGCAAAGTATGAACAGGGGAGATGAGGGGACTGACGGCTTTATTATAGATATCCTTTCTGGTTGCTTGACTCCTTTACAATGAGAAAATATGCACGGTATAGATGAGTAACAGGAAATTATAAAGTCACAAGCAAAAATAACCTACCAGCTTTGTAATGAGAGGTAACAGATGAGGTCCAGGCCCTCTGGGGACTTCCAAGAGATGGCAATTCCTGATGGAGACAGACAGACAGAAAAAATGAGCTCACCTTGCTGATTTAAGTCAAGTGCAAGCTCAAAGGACACCCCCTACCAAGCTCTCATCCCTCTCCTCGCTCACTCTGTTCACTTAAGCCAGGCCAAGATTTTGATTCTTCAAGAAACTCTTTGTCCCCTTGACCTTGAGCAGCTGAGACGCAGCTTTTAAGGAGGTGGTAAGATCCTGTGTCCAGGACCATCTAGGGGTTTTCAAGACACCCTGGGGGTCCTTCTACTGCCAAGGTAGGGGCAGGAGGAACCCAGGGCCTTCCCCAAGGTGACACCTCCAGGCAGTGGCAGAGGCTGCTAGAAGCACTCTGACCCCTCCCTGTCAGTCCTCAGCTCTAATCTCTAGACCATACTCCCATTAATTATTATTACTGTATTAATCATACATGTGATTAATTCAGTAATGGTGATTCATAATTGATTGCATTTTATATGGCGCCTTTCATCCACACATCTCCCAAGATGTGCACTGCCTACAACAAGAGACACATAATGCGGAACGTGTTCTTTCCTTGCCTGCGTTTTGTTGGATAAACTTCTCTTTGGAGAGGCAGGGGGCTAATGGCCTTTGAGCACACTGAGCTTGCCAGTCCTAGTTCCATGCCCGTCTCCCTGAGTGCTGCAGCTCAGTGGCACCTTGCCTTGCCCAGTGGCGGCCATACCGTGGGAATCGTGTGGACCTCACCCCCTTGGCAGGCAAGTCCGCCTGGGCCCCAGGCTCCTGGGCAAGGCCAGCCTGTCCTGGCTGGGAGGCAGTGCCACAAAGTGGCTTGGATGAAGGCTCTCGAGCCTCACTCTCTGGGTATGAGTTGTGGCTCGCCCGTTAATTAGCTGTGCAACCTTGAGTAAGCTACTTCCCTCTCTGCCTCGCTTTACCCAATGAAAAATGGGATGATAATAGTCTCCATCTTCCTAGGGTTATGGTAAAGATCAGATACAATGATGGACAGAAAGCAAGTAGTACCTGGCACATGGTAGGTGCTCAATAAATGTAAGCAGCAATTGTGGAACCTTAGGCCTGGTTCCAGCAGCAGCAGCAGCTCTATGACTCAACTGGCCTCTTCTTTTCTTTGGGTTTCAATTTTCTCAGCTGTGAAATAGGATGATCACTGGACCTTGTTGGTCCTTCCAGATCTTAAATGAGCATTTAATACAGTCACAGTTGAAATTTGGGGCTTCAGAGTCAAGCAGCCCTGGGCTCCCATTCCTGCTCACCATCTCCCAGCTGTGAGGCTCACCTTGCCAAGCCTCAGTTGCTTCATCTGGAAAATGGAGGTTAGAATGGAGGTTAGTTCTCCAGTACCAGTGAACTAATGCTTGAAACCGATTTGGCTTCTAGAAAGTGCTTAACACAAGGTGGCTCTGGTATTACACACTCAGGCACAGAGCACAGCAGTTTGCTGATGATCTGCAACTTCTGCCTTACCGCCACTCTGTGAGAGACTCTTCTTCTGGCCATTCTTCAGAAGAGAATATCGAGGTCGAGGGATGTGTCCTGGGTTATTCAGGGAGCACAGGGCTCCTCTTTGAATCCAGGCCTCATGGGTGGGCTCGCTGATGTGTAGGCTATGTCCTAAGTTTATCTTTCCAAGATTGTTTCTTCCCAACACCCCTGGGAGGGAACTGGTATTGCAGTCTCCACTTGCCAGCAAAAGATATGGGGACTAGCCGAATGTGGTGGCTCCTGCCTGTAATCCCAGCAGTTTGGGAGGCTGACGCGGGCAGATCGCTTGAAGTCAGGTGCTTGAGACCAGCCTGGCCAACATGGTGAAACCCTGTCTCTACTAAAAATACAGAAATTAGCCAGGCATGGTGGTGTGCACCTGTAATCCCAGCTACTCAGGAGGCTGAGGCAGGAGAACCGCTTGAACCTGGGAGGCGGAGGTTGCAGTGAGCTGAGATTGAATTTTATCACTGCACTCCAGCCCGGGTGACAGAGCAAGGCTCTGTCTCAAAAAAAAAAAAAAAAAAAAGACTCAGGGACTGGGAGTGGCTTGGTGCCTTCTAAGGGGCTCATGGCACCTGAGCCCTGGGCAGGTGAGAACAGTCCCTGTGGACTGGGTGGAAATACCACTGAGCAACCTTGCCTTTGCCTGCAAAGTTTCTTCCATCAGAAGCCTGACTGGGATCACTCCAATCCGTGAGTTCCCATGGAAATGTCTCTTTCCCGAATCCCAGTAGCATGACAGGGAGAGGAGAGCAGCAAAGCTCAGCCCAGAAGAGCCCAGGCTCCTCCAGACAAAGCTGCTCGGATCCCTGGGGAGGGATGGCTGCTTCGAGAAGGAAGCCCACCCCCTCCACCCTCCATGCAGCAGCAGAGAGCCAGGTTCACAGGCAGCCAGCCTCTCATCTGGAAGACCCAGAGGCAAGACCCATTGCTTCTTGCTGCCATAAATTCCGGAGTCTCTGAGGACTCCTCGGGCCCAGGAGACAGGAGGTAAAGGAGCACCGGCACCTCTTTCTCAGTGCGAGCACGAAACCGCCCAGGCCTGCCAGCTTTAAGCTCAGGGGGCATCTTCTGGGCAATTGTGGGCTACCCACTGAGTACCTACTGTGTGCCAGCATTCCCCGGCCCTGGAATGCCCATGGTGACAGATCCACAGGTTCCTGCCTTTTGGGTACAGCAAGTATAGTGAGATTATCCACATCACAGGGACCAGGCTGCCTGTGCACCTCACAAAGGTTGTCAAAGCACCTACTACGTGCCAGGCACAGGCCAAACCAGGGAGGTGGTGCTATGTGGAGAAAATGTGAGTGTGTATGTGTGTGTGCATACACACACAAGGGCGTACAGGCAGCGTGTGAGCATGCTGGCCTGGTAGTGTTGTCAAAAACACCAGACAACCCAGAGTCAGTGGTGGAGGCAAGTCCTCCCTCTCAGGATAGGAGGCAAGGGAAGCTCAAGCCAGGAGGGCCAAGAGCAATCCCAGGCTCCTTGGGAACCCAGACCGCAACTTCCACCGCTCTGGGCCTCAGTTTTCTCATCTGTTAGCTGAGGATAGTCACGGTACCTACCTCCTGGGGTTGTTGGACGCACTCAATGAGAAAATGTGTAGGAATTATTCCAGGTAGCAGGTGCTCAAGAGACGTCAGCTCTGATCAGTCATCATTGGTTGAGCCTCTCCTCTGGCCACGGCTCTCTGTTCCATGACAGTGGGAAGTCCAGGGGAACACTGCTCTGTGTCAGAAGAGCAATGGGGTTAGACTAACCAGTGTCACCTGGCCATCAAGCCTGGGAAATAAGTGGGGACATCAGCCTCAGCTCCCCTCCCAGCCACAGTGTCTCCTTTCATGCATGCACGATTCAGAATCTGCTTTTGGATCTGAATCTGAATTTCCATCCTCACCCTGCCCATTCCTCTCCCACTGTTGGGACAGTTTCTGCAGACTCGCAGCATAGGGAGCAGAAGTTGTGGAAGGAGCCGCAGCTGCCTGAGCCATGGAATCTTTCTCCTGGGTCCGCTGCATCCTCCTGCCAGGTGTGCAGACTTCTCACAGGCTCCGGCAGGGGTGCGTGGAGGTGATCGGGAGGAGGTTTGCACCAGCAAGGAGAGCAGGAGCTGAGGAAAAGCTGCAATCAGAAGGGAAAACACATTATCAGCAGGAGGAAGCTGCCTCCCCCTCCCACCCGGCGACTCCTCACCTAAAGGAAAACATTTTTCTTCCTTACTGAGCAGGTGATCTGGGCCCTCCAGGACAGCAAAGCAGATGTGGCCTTCCTCTTAGACATGTGCTGATCACTAAATAATTGACCCAGTTATAGAACTACCTGCTCTGCGCCTCGGCCCTCTGCCTCCTACTGCTCCGGGGAGCACATGGATTGTGCAGCGGCCTTCAGAGCACTGCACTCCGCATCCCCTGCTCTCCTGATCGCTGTGGCCTTTCAAAAAGAGCCCCATGTAGGCCCCACCCCAAAAGCACCCACTTGTAACCATGCAAAGTCCTGCACAGATGAATGACGGCTGTAGGCAAGCTGGGCGCAGCAATCTTTGTAACAAAAGGCAGCTGAAAATTCTGGAAGACGACCCATGGTGAGAGAAACTGACCAACAGAAAGGTCTTCCCTGGCTGCCTCCTTTCTGATCTCATGTGCACACTCACATTAAGTTGTCACCATTGGCATACAAACTCTTGGCTCATCAAAGCACCGAACTCTGAGTCCTATGACCTTGGCCCTGGCCCTTGTTCTGAATCCTGCCGAAAAGCAGCACAGTGATGTTTCCCCAGACATCTCCACGCCTGTGCTTTCCAGCAGTCCAGGCTGGAAGACACAGTGAGACAGGGTCCCTCTCGCTTCCTCATCCTGCTGTGCTCTTGGTAAATTTTTTTTTTTTTTTAGATGGAGTGTCACTCTGTTGCCCAGGCTGGAGTGCAGTGGCGCCATCTCAGCTCACTACAACCTTCATCTCCCAAGTTCAAGCGATTCTTCTGCCTCAGCCTCCTACTACAGGCACACACTACCATACCCAGCTAAGTTTTGTATTTTTAGTAGAGACGGGGTTTCACCATTTTGGTTGGGCTGGTCTAGAACTCCTGACCTCGTGATCCACTAGCCTCGGCCTCCCAAAGTGCTGGGATTACAGGCGTGAGCCACCGCGCCTGGCCCTGGTCAATCTTTTCTATTCAAAGGAAGGCCTCGGGATCACCTCCCTAGAAGGTGGCAGGTACCATCGCTCACAAAGTCGACTCCTGATCTTGGGAACCAGCTTGGATTTCTTATTTCATGACACTCTACCTAATGGATGGAGGCAGCTCCAGCTGCCACTGGTCTCTCGCTCCATTGATTTGACTGGCCATTGCCTGCGACCTCTACAATGTCCACACTTAACCCACGCTGCCCCCATTTCTAGGGGTGGGGCTCCTCCACCTCCTGGGGGTCCTGGTGTGTTGTCCCCCCTGGGGATTCCTCGAAGGCTCTTCTGCCTCCCACCCCCACCCTTCACTCCTTTTTCACTGGGTTCATTTTTTTTTTACTGGTTGTGTAAATACAGACGTGGCAGCTGGGAGAGAGAGGCAGACAGGGTCACTCGGCCACATGCTTTGCTTTTTGTGTCACCTGGGAGTTGGAGGGATGTGGCTTCTCACATCCCACCCCATGGAGGACTCCCAGGAGTTTTTTGAATCTGATTCAAAATCTGATTTTGAATCTGGGAAAACAAAAGTTCTGGGCCTGATGTCCTGCTGGTTCTGGAGCCCAACTTGGCCGCACAGCGTAGTTCTGTGGGTATCTGGCCCCTCCCTGCCCTGCCCAGGGGCTCCTCTGGGACCCCTCTCTGTAGCTCTGATGACCCCAGCTCCTTACCCTGCTTTTGGACGTCACTTTGGGGCTATGGGTCCCTGAGCCAAGCATGGGTGGAGTGGTCACCTGGGGATGCTGAGATGGCCCCAGCATGGTCCTCCAGTGGTCTATATGACACTCTTTGGCCACATTCGAGGTAAGCCTGGCATTTATGAGCCTGGCCTCAGAACCCGACATCCCAGGCTGAGAGCCCCTGTGCTGCCACTTGTGTCCCTGGGCACGCCTTCTCACCTCAACTTTCCATCTGTACAATGGGCCCAACAGCGTCACCTCTCAAGGTTGTCGTGAGAAGTTAATTATGCAATCATGACTGCAGGGTGCTCAGAGGGGTGTAGGAGCCCCACATGTGATCAACCTGCCGGGAGCAGGTGAACCCTTGACCCTGGAAATTGTCCCCAGCCCGAGCAGAGGGGCCTCCCCTTCCCTAGCACAGCCTTTGGGCCTCTAGCGACAGGGAGTGCCCACCCCATCTCAAAGGGAAAAGGCCACCTGTGGCCTTGAATTCATAAGGCAGTGAACTAGGGCAATATTGGAAGCCAGAGAATATGCACTTTCCTGTCAAATAGAGGGGCAGATCCCTGAACTCCTATCCAAATGGACTCATTTTCTGAGGTCGCTTACATCACCCATCCACCATGAAGCCAAAAGCACCACCTCTCTCTTCCAAACCCCGACTCAAATCCCGCATAACAGAACATGTGCCAGACCTGGAGGGAGGGCTCTCACTTGTCCCCACCTTACAGATGGGAAACTGAAGCTCTGAAAGATCAAACAACTTGCTCCAAGTCCTACCCCAGGATCCAAACACACACCTGTGACCTCACGACCGGTGCCTTGACCCTTCCCCTCCCACACTTCTCAGCATTTCTCCCCCCAGTTCTGTCCCCTCCAAGCTATGGGACCATGGCTGAGTCCCTGACTCCATTTCTGGGCTTCAGGATCTTCATCCATCAGGGGAGGGGTTTGAGCTGGTGGCATCTCAGGGTCCTTCCAGTGCTAACATTTTGAGTTGAGCTGCTGGCCTCCTAGGTCCTTTCCTGACGCAGGAGTCTAAGCTCACCCAGTACAAATGTTTCCCTGAACGATCAACAGAATGACCACTCCCAAAGGAGAGGAGAGACATGCGTCAGCAACAGGATTGTTAGAAGCCTGACATTAACATGCCACCCACACGGCACAGGTGACGCCCCGGGCAGCCAGCAGTGCGGCCACTGGGGAACACAGAGGCAGTGGGCTGGGTAAACGGGCCTGAGCTTCCGGTCTGCACTTTGATTTTTAATTTTTGCCACTGTGGGCTCCAGAAATGCCTTACGGTACACCAGGAGAAACTCTCCTTTTGCAGCTAAATAGCCAAACATGTATGGAGCAACTGCTCTGTGTCTGAAGGGCCTTGGGAGCCTAGGGGTGAGGCTGGAACCTCTTAACCAGGTGTGAGCAGGCAGTTTCCAGAAAGAACCCCTTGGCATGAGGCATTGGCACTGCTTGTGGGCTGCTGCTATCTGGCCGTTCTGCTCGAGGGCCACCACTCCCATTTGCTGAAATGTTGAAACGCTTCATGCATTTACTGTTGGCAAAGAGCCACTATTCTGGGCCCCTGGAGGGTCTCTGCATCCTGCTTCCTGGGCCACTCAGCACCCTTCCTTGGAAATCTCTGGATAGCTAGACCTCCCCAAACCCAGCAGCAACCTGGGCTAGTGCCTGGCACAGCAGCAGGACCTCTAGGGCTCATGCCTGCACTCACCTGGGTGGCACCCGTGGCCTGCTGGTTGTTCTGTACCCTGATAATCACTGCTGACCTCAGACACACATGTGCCCATGCCTACAGTCCAGAGTTTGGGGTGATGCGGTTCTCTGTTGTCGTATGGGACTTCCTTGGGTGGTTTCAAGAAGACCCCACTTCCAAGCATTCCCCTCAGGGCCCAGGTAACTGGGTTCGGCCACCTTGGGGTCTCCCCACAGCACAGCAGGAAGGCGACCTCTGGTTCAGCAGGACAGGAAGGTGATTTTTTTGCTTCACTGTCCCCAAAAATCTTCCCCCAGCTAAGTCCACTCACCACTCTCCATTTTATAACCAGAGAGGAGAGTGGCTTCTGCCTCTGGAAGAGGGGCTCTTCCCTGGCTGTCCTCATCTGCTGTCTCTCAGGCTCAGATGGAGAAGTGCAGCAGGCAGAGAGAGTGAAGAGAGGGCTAATTCCAAGTATCAGTGTTGACCAGGGGTCTGTTTTGAGCTGGACCCCAGGTTATCAGGACAGGGTGCTGTGATCGACTAGTCATGGCTGCCTGGCAATGGATTTGTCATGTCTGTCTGGGAGCAGGGAGAGGCACATTGGACCCCATGTTCTCCCTGTTCTAGAGGATGAGAATCACTCTCTGCCCACCCTATAG
Organism: Callithrix jacchus; assembly: GCF_049354715.1. Classification (NCBI taxonomy): domain Eukaryota; kingdom Metazoa; phylum Chordata; class Mammalia; order Primates; family Cebidae; genus Callithrix; species Callithrix jacchus. The sequence continues at coordinate 180,742,276 of NC_133502.1, read as the reverse complement.
AGAGCCCAGGGCCACACCAGACACACACAGTGCTTGAGAAATGCATTGAATTGAGGGCAATGTTAAACATGAACCAAGCAACCTGTGTGTATTATTATAATTATTAGTAGCAGTACTATTTGGGACAGGATCTCACCCTGTTGCCCAGGCCAGAGTGTAGTGGTGAGGACATGCTTCTACCTCCCAGGTTCCGGCAATTCTCCCACCTCAGCCTCCCATGTAGCTGGGACTACAGGTGTGTGCTAGTGTGCCTGGCTAATTTTTTTAAATTTTTGTAGAGACAGGGGTCTCACCATATCATCCAAACTGGTCTCAAACTCCTGGGCTCAAGCAATCCTCCCACCTTGGCCTCCCAAAGTGCTTGAATTACAGGTGTTAGCCACCGTGCCTGACCAACCTGTGTTCATTGAGCACATGTTATGTGCAACGTAGGGAGAGGAACTGGGAGTCATGTTTCCGGGAAATTTGAAGGTTCGTTTATCCGTCCTTCCATTCATTCATTCCCTCCACAGTTATTTACTGAGTGCCTTCAGTGCACCAAGCTCTGTGTTAGGGTCTGGAGATACAGACCAGCATCTGCTCCAAGGAGCTTCCAGGGAGCTCCCTGTGTGGGGAGCCAGACAAGGTGAGTATGGTGGAGTGTGAGCTGCCACCGGCGGAGGGAGGGCGCACAGCCCTGCTGTTCTCCTCCCTGGCAGTAGTGCCCTCCCAGGACCAGCCAGGGTTATTAATATCCTGCTGAGTCAAGGGGCTCTTGAGTTTCAGCATCACAAGATGCTGAGACTGGGCGCCGTGGATATTCCTGACTCCAGACTGCCCTCTCCTTCCACCCCGCTTCCACCTGCCCTTCCTTGCCTCACCTCTACCTGCCAAAGGCTGTTGGGAGGGTGGCAGTGCTGATGGAGCAGGTCTGGCTGTGGGAGAAGGGGGAATGCGGGAATGAGATCTTGGGAAAGAGGTGGTTACAATCCCCACTATACCACTCTCTCACCATATAACCCGATTCGAGCAATGTCACCATTCCAAGTCCCCTTATCTACACAAAGGAAATAGAGACAGCAATTACGCAGCATGAAATGGGCCAATCATGCTAAGGGCTGCGCCTGAGTAGGTGTTAAAAAGTGATGTCTATTCATCTAACAAGTACCCACAGGGCCGTTCCATGTGCCTTATGCAGAAGAATGACAGAGAACAAGACTGGTAAATGGGTCAGGAGGCAGACAGTCACAGGGTCAGATGGAGCCTATGCGGGGGGGGTGCCCAGGACTCTGCAGCTCCCACACGATCATATGTTTCCCCTGACACAAAGCTCTGTCCACACCATGCTGTGACCTCCTGGTTACTGGTGCCCCTCCCCACACCTCCACCAGACTGCAAGCTGCACGTGGGAAGGCTTTGCCTGGCTGGCACAGGGAAGACCTGTGCCGTGCCCACAGTAGGTGCTCGGTATGTTTGCTAGCTGAATGAACCGACAAGCAATCAGGAAGAAGAGGGGTACGTGCGGTTTATGTTAAATAACTCCTGTGTGCTAAGGTAAAGCTAAGTAACTAGTGGATTAATAGGATCAGCATAGATGCTAATTGGAATATTTAAAATCAAATTTGGCCAGACACAGAGGCTTGCACCTATAATCCCAGCACTTTGGGAGGCCAAGGAGGGAGGATGACTTGAGGCCAGGAGTTTGCAACCAGCCTGGGCAATGTAGCAAAACCTCAACTCTCCAAAAAAAATAAAAATTAAAAAAATTAGCTGGGCATGGCGGCGGATGTCTGCAGTCCCAGCTACTTGGGAGGCTGAGGCAGGAGAATCACTTGAGTCTGGGCGGTGGAGGTTGCAGTGAGCCGGGACCATGCCACTGCACTTCAGCCCAGGCAACAGTGTGAGGCTCTGTCTCAAAGTAATAATAATAATGACAATGAAATTGCATTTCCTTCTAGTTCTTGCTACTGCACACCCTTCCCCTCTCTCCCTCTCTCTCTCTCTCTCTCTCTCTCTCTCTCTCTCTCTCTCTCTCTCTCTCTCTCTCTCTCTCTCCCCTAAATAGGATTGTCTTACCTGTCAGTTTTTCCCCTCACCCACAGTCTGACAGTCACAGCTCTGAAACATATTATCTGTGTTCAGATGAGAGAGGCAGAGGTCTGTGTGTGGGTTGGTATGACTCCAGTTCTCTCGAGCTTCCTAGAATTCCTGCAGTGCATCAAGGGGCACCACGAACTCCCCGCCTTGGAGAAGGGAGAGCCCTGCCACCACAGCCTGCGGTGGGGCCACCCCCCTCACCACCCGCTTTCTCCTCCTCCCACTTCCAGGTATTCCTTGGGGTTTTCCCGCCCTAGAGGAGCAGGAGGAAGAAGAAAACAGCATGACAACTGGAGACAAGGGGCTAGGTGGGGCTTAAATGTTGGTTGGGAAGAATATAACAGTTCAAGGACACAACAGATGAGTAAACGGATGACCCTGAAAGCCCCTCAGCAGACAGTTCAGCTCCTCACTTGCACCTTTGATGCCATCACCTGGGCCCACACCCTTTCTCCCTGATTCATTCTATTCCCTGGCCACCCTCAGTTTCCCATTGCCTAGAGACTGAGGTTTACATGTTGCACTTATGTGACACTAGTCCAGCTTCCCCCTTCATGTTGCTCCCACCTGCCCTCCATACTGCAATATGGGGGTCCAGGCTGTTTCCCATACACACCTGGGATGTCCCTGACCTGGACTTCTCTTCCTTGGGACAAAATAGTGGCCTCCAACCCAGGCCTGCTGTGGCCATAGGTCTCCAGGAAACCTTATGGGGCATCAGGGGCTGACCCCGCTGCTCCCTCCTCTGAGGAGCCGTCCCTGGCTCTCCCACCGGGAAGAGCTAACTCCAGCCCCTGACCCCTGACTTGAACTGCTCTAGTGGGAAGGGTGTGATTGTGACAAAGCTTATGGCTCTGCAGACAACTGGCTTGGAACCCCAGCCCCCACCCTCCACGGACATGTGACTTGGATGCATTAGTGAATTTCTCTGAACCTCAGTCTCCCCACATGCAAAATGGGAATAAGAATAGCCCCTCTCCCATGGGATTATTTTGAGCATTGGAAAAGATCACATAGGCCGGGTGTGGTGGCTCACACCTGTAATTCCAGCACTTTGGGAGGCCAAGGTGGAAGGATTACCTGAGCCCAGGAGTTCAAGGCCAGCCTGGGCAACATGGCGAAACCCCATCTCTATAAAAAATACAAAAATTAGTTGGGCATGGTGGTGTGCATCTGGGGTCACAGCTACTCAGGAGGCTGAGGTGGAAGAATCACCTGCGCCTGGGGAGATCAAGGCTGCAGTTAACTGTGATTGTGCCACTTAACTCTAACCTGGGCAACACAGTGACACTCTGCCTCAGAAAATAAACAAAAGAAATATCATGCACAGAGTTCACTTTAAGTCACATGTATTGGGCCGGGTGCAGTGGCTCACACCTGTAATTCCAGGACTTTGGGAGGCTGAGGAAGGCGGATCACAAGGTCAGGAGTTCGAGACCAGCCTGGCCAACATGGTGAAAACCTGTCTCTACTAAAAATACAAAAGTAGCCTGGCATGGTGGCAGGCGCCTGTAATCCCAGCTACTCGGGAGGCTGAGGCAGGAGAATCACTTGAACTCGGGAGGCAGAGGTTGCAGTGAGCTGAGATTGGGACACTGCATTCCAGGCTGGACAATAAGAGCTAAACTCCATCTTAAAATAATAATAATAATAATAAAATAAAATAGAAATAAAACCACATGTATCAGAAGCGCTGGGTCTTGAACCTGAGAGCTGGAGGTTGCGCTTTGTGATCACAGCTGTGAGTACCATCTCACGGGCATTGCAGCTATTTGGAAATATGTACTGTGCCTTCTACTAGGTTAAAAGCACTCATTTAGCCTGTTATTCATCCCTTTACCACTTCCCCAACCTCAGGCCATTTCCCTTTGTCCAGGAGGAGGAAGAGGGGATGGAAGGAAGGAAGTAGGGAGTGGTCATGGGAAGAAAAGGCGATGTTGCTGTCACCTCCTGTCACTGTGCGATTAGCCTGTGCCGGGCACTGGGACTTCACAGCTTTTTCCTTTATTCCCCTCTCTGAGCTGTAACCAGTTGTTTCCCTTGTTTACAAATGAGGAAATTGGCTGGGTGCGGTGGCTCACGCCTGTAATCCCAGTACTTTGGGAGGCCAAGGCAGGTAGCCACCTGAGGTCATGAGTTCAAGACCAGCCTGGCCAACATGGCAAAATCCAGTCTCTACTAAAAATACAAAAAATTAGCTGGGCGTGGTGATAAGCACCTGTAATCCCAGCTACTTGGGAGGCTGAGGAAGGAGAATTGCTTGAACTCAGGAGATGGAGGTTGCAGCGCGAGCTGAGATCACCCCATTGCACCTGGGCAACAAAAGTGAAACTCTATCTTGAAAAAAATAAAAATAAAAAAGCAATGAGGCAATTGAGGAGGTCCAGAGTAGTTAAGTCACTGGCCCAAGGTCACCCAGCTTGTTGGAGGCTGAGTCCAGGTCTACTGACACGGAAGCCAGGGCTCACAAAACCTTTAGGCACCACATGGCCGAGAGGGCCACTCGTGTATATACATGTCCAGCCAAACACTCCTGGGAGTCCCAAGCCCCTCTTTTTAAAAAGAGACTTTTTAAGCCAAGTTTCAACAGGAGTGAAGGGTGTCTGAGGAGCGGCTTGGGGACCGCTGCCCTGCTGAGAAGGAAGAGCTGCCATTTGGCACGTTGGACCAATCCTGCCCCACGCTCTACGCAGATGCTATTTTCATACTCGGTGGGAAAATAACAATTCTGTACCCCTCCTTCTCAGTAGGGGTGGCTTGTAAACACATGGGGACTGGGGACGGTAAAGCACAGAGCGCCTTGACTCAAATTGTTGTCCATGTGCCAGTTTTCCGTGCACACTGATAAAATAATCAGTGGTGGAACACTCCGAGGGAAGTGAAATTTGGATAAAGGGAAAACGCAGCGCAGAGTGGCTTCTCCTCTTGGCAATTCCTGCTCCCTGGGTATAAGGCTGCATTCCATGGCAACAGCATTCACACGTCGCTAAAATAAAAGCTGGCACCAGCTGGACCCGTTATTAAAGTGGAGCCCTTGGATCAGCCTCGTCCCTGTGAGTGACAGGGTGGAACCGACTGCCCGAGGCACAGGAGCCCCTGGGAATCTTGAGTGGCCTCAGGCCCACTCCAGAGCCTCTGCAGTCATCCTGCCCAGGGCTCTCCACTGTTACTGCACTAGGACGCACAGGGACAGTGGGAGCCCTTTCGCCTGGGAGTGAGTCAAACCTGGTGGTTAAGAGTGAGGCACTGGGAACAAAGGGAACTGAGTTCCAATCCCAGCTTGGCTAGGAACTGGCTTTTCCACCTAGAATGAGTCAATTCTCATGTCTGTGACTTTATTTTCATATCTCTAGAATGGGATTGATAGCACATCCCACCAGGTTATATACTGATCAAATGAAGAAATATATGCAAAGCATTGAGCCCATAGCAGGCAATGGATGCGTGGCTACTTTTTCTTTTCTTTTCTTTCTTTCTTTCTTTCATTCTTCCTTTCTTTCTTTCTCTCTCCTTTCTTTCTTTCTTTCTTTCTTTCTTTCTTTCTTTCTTTCATTCTTCCTGTCTTTCTTTCTCTCTCTCTTCTTTCTTTCTTTTTGATGGACTCTCCATCTATCACCCAGGCTGAAGTGTAGTGCCATGATCTCGGCTCACTGCAACCTGTGCCTCCTGGGTTCAAGCGATTCTCCTGCCTCAGCCTCCTGAGTGGCTGGGATTACAGGCACATTTCACCAAGCCCAGTTATTTTTTGTGTTTTTAGTAGAGACAGGGTTTCACTACGTTGGCCAGGCTGGTCTTGAACTCCTGACCTGAGGTGATACACCTGTCTCGGCCTCCAAAGTCTGGAGTCTGGTTACAGCAGTGAGCCACCATACCCAGCCGATACACAGCTACTTTCTAGTGAGCTCTTTATGGTCAAGTGTTTGGGAATAAACCTGTTGGATAAAGTGAGAAATTCTTGTAATATTTGATGCATTGTTAAAATTGTTCGTGTAAGCCAATTGCTAAATATGGGTAAAACGCTGTGTGTTCGCCTCTGTGTGAGTACGATGTGTGCATGAGAGCGAGAGAAAGACAGAGAGGCAGAGAGAGAGAGAGATTCATGATGCAGATGAAGTTAGAACTAGCTGTGGAGCCAGAGTGAGGGGCTTGAGTCAGCCTTTTCCACTTAACTAGCCGTGTGACCCTGAGTGAGTCATTTCACCTCCTCTCATCTCAGTTTCCTGCATAACACACCTTCTTTGAAGGGTTGTCGAGGAAATCAAAATGACAGAAGTTTGGAACGAACCTAATGTCCATCCGTCTCTTGAAAGAGCAACAGCTGCTGCGGAGTGCGAAGTGAGATCCTGGAGCAGAAAAAGGACATTCGTAGAAAAACAGATGAAATCTAAAGTCTGGCTTGGTCCGGAGTGCTGTAACAATACTCTGTTCTCAGGTTTGACGGGTGTGCTGTGGCTATGTCCGATGATAACATTAAGGGGAACTGGATGAAGGGCTATGGAGAGCTCTCTCTTCTCTTTGCAACTTTTCTGTACATCTAAAATTTTTCAAAAATTAAAAAATATATATATATACATATACACACATGTATATGTTTAAAACATACACACACACACATATGTATATATATGGTCTGAGGAGCTTGTCTAGACTAAAGGGGCCTGAAGAGGCACAACCCAATGTAATGTAGGGTTTTGGACTGGATCCTGGGTCAAGGGAAAAGATAAAATTACTGAAAAGAGGAGTATTGGGGAAATTAGCACAACGTGCATGTGGACCATCTCCCGCATAGGGCAGTAGTGTGCTGTCGGTATGAAATTTCCTGAATGTGATCATCGTCCTGAGGCTGTGAGTGTCCCGTTCTTAGGTGACACAGGCTGAAGTGATTCGTGGTGAAGGGGCGTGATGACTGCAACTAACTCTAGAAGGCGTCAACGAAACAGAAACAGTAGCGATTGCATGTGAAGAGAGACAGCAATCAGGGAGGATGCTGACAAACTGGGGACTGAGGGAAAGGCACACAGGTATTCATTTTTCTATACTTGCGTAGGTTTGATTTTTTTTTTTTTTTTTAATGAAAAGGTAAGGCCAGGTGTGGCTTACACCTGTAATCCCAGCACTTTGGGAGACTGAGGTGGGCAGATCACTTGAGGTCAGGAGTTCAGGACCAGCCTGGCCAACATGGTGAAACCCTGCCTCTACCAAAAATACAAAAATTAGCTGGGCGTGGTGTGTGCCTATAATCCCAGCTACACAGGAGGCTGAGGCAGGAAAATCACTTGAACCCGGAAGCCAGAGGTTTCATGAGCTGAGATCATGCCATCGTGCTCCAACCTGGGCGACAAGAGTGAAACTCCCTCTCAAAAAACAAAAAGGAAGAATTCATTTAATTTAAAAGAGCCTGGTGCTTGCTACTTCAATATTCAATATTATGAATATTAGGAAGCACATTCAATATTATGCTCACAATATTAGAATTTTATCTTAATAGTTATTCAAATATGCCTTGAACCCTTCTCCAAGAGGGGGTCTGAGCTGGGGGCCCCAGAAAAGGCAGGGGTGAGTCAGCCAGCCCCACTGCCAGTCAGGGTGAAGGCCATGTCCTGGGACTATAGCCAGGTGACAGCAAGACTTCATCTCTGATGCCCAGGCTTGTCAGTGTGCCCACGCACAGGAGATGCCCGCCCAGGAGCTGCAGGATGATTACACAAAACAAACCGTGGATATGCAGCCAGATGCTGTGGATGCCACAGAGCAGTCCAGGGGCCCAGCCAGGGGAGGGGGATGTCTCTCAGAGGGATGTGCTACCCTCCCGGTCCTTTGCAGCTACTCAGGAGCGTTTAAGGGCAGCTGAGGCTCTGGCAAGCACAACCATCAGGTTCTGGGCTGTTCGTTATTTAGAACAAAGTCTGAGGTTGGGTGGGGTGGGAGAGAGGAGTGGCTTGGGGGTCACTGCTGGTTCCCATTGAGCCTCATAGATACTGCTTTGCCAAGTCACTGGTGTTAACAATGGCAGTCGGGTTAGGAGAGCATAATTAGATAATTCAATTGCTTTCCAGAGAGTTGCTGTTTAATTAAAGGGCACTGAAGACGGAGCTGGGAGGCTGGGGAAGACCAGCCTGATTGTCTAGAGATACTTAGGCAATCCAGCAAGATGGGGGGTGTCGAGCCAGGTTGAGCTGTGACTGCCCGAGGGAAGGGCGGTGCAGGGAGCACCAGCTCGCTTCCACAGCAGGGGTCCAAACCAGTCACTGTCACCTAAGAGTGAATCGGGAGATAGAGTTTATGTGCAGCAGAAGGTAGTGGGATACTCTTGAATGAACTTCTAGCCTCAGAATCAAGAGGTTTCAAATACATTTGCATCTACACAAACACCATCTCCTATAGTCTGCCAGTCTCTAGCTGTGTGACCCTAGGAAGTTGCTTCACTTCTCTGAGCCTCAGTTTCCCCATCAAGGTCACGAGGCAAGGCATGTACCTGTGGGGTAAAGTCAGCTTTGTACAGATTTTTTTATATTTGTGAAACACTAAATATGGCCATGAAGCTCCGTGTGTGTGTGTGTGTGTGTGTGTGTGTGTGTGTCTGTGTGTTTGGCTATTATTTGGGACATATCTGATTGAGTCATGCTCCTGGTGCTGTGAAGTACAGCCACTATGATGCTTCCACCCCAGAACATGTGAGGATTAAGCCCTCAGACCCGTAGCGGTGCATATGCGGCACCCAGTGAATGTCAGCTATATTTAAAGAAGAAAAGTTACTTAACACATCTCAGACCTGGAGAAGAAAGTTCCTGCAAAATCCCTGATGTAATCGCATGTATTATGAAATATCAGCCAAGAACCCCAGTCCCAAGACAAATAGATGTGTTTGAATGTTCTCTTCCCCTCCTGATCAGTTTTAAAGACAATTGATAGTTGCTTATAATTAAATAGGGTTAAATAACTGAATTAGCCTTCATCGAGCATTTATTGAGCACCTGCTGTATGCTGGGCCCCAGCAAGCAAAGTGGACATGGTCTCTATCCTCACAGGGCCCTCAGAAGGGTTGGTGGCACTGCAGACAGGAGACCCTTCCTAAGAGGCAGATGGAGAGCAAAGATGCCAAAGGAGCAAGAAACAGGGAAGTGATTTTTGCTCCCACCAGGGCAGGCAAAACAGTAAGCCACTGGGGTCTCTGCACTTCTTTCCCCTACCCATCTTCCTGAAAGCACAGAGTGGCTGCTCCGCCATGCCCAGCGCCTGCGTCCAGAGCCCTGCACAGGGGTTAATATTTTTAATTGGCGCTTTCCCCGGTTGCGGTTGGCATGTTCCCCAGCTGGAGCTGCCGTGGAGCTGACGGGCTCCTGGGGCGCCTGCCCCTGCAGGCTTCTGGCTCTGCCTTCCCTCGTGAATCGTTTCCTTTCAGCTGCCCTATTGAAGTGGTCCCTTCATTCTCTCTGTGTCATCTCGCTGCTGCCATCTTATTAGGGAAAGCTTAGCCCTCTCCTGCAGGGTCAGACATTGTCCCCCTCTTCCCAGAAACCACCATGGCGGTCAGCTACAAAATAAAACTGTAAAAAAGGCACATTCTGCCTGCTACCTGGCTGGGGTGGGAGGGGAAGCACTTTCTGAGCTGCTCGGAGCAGGTGTCTGGGGAGTGAGTAAACAATGGTGACAGTCCTTAAGCAAGTGAGTGGCAGAAACTCTGGCCCAGTGCCCTCCAGAGGGAATCATTTTGGGGAGAATTCAAGCTTCGGAGAGCTTAGGGTAAGGGGTGAGACCGCGCAGGAGCAAGTACAGAAATAAAGAGTAAGCGGCTGTACATGGAATGCTTAAGGGTCATGAATATTAATAGTGTTGTTCCTCATAGAACAATGAGCAGGGCTCCAATTAATCATTTTTAATGGCAGCTTTGCTCCCTTTTTCTTTCTTTCTTTCCTTCTTTCTTTCTTGCTTCCTTCCTTCCTTTCTTCTTTCTTTCTTTTTTTGAGACAGAATTTCACTCTTGTCACCCAGGCCGGAGTGCACAATCTCTCCTCACTGCAACCTCCACCTCCCGGATTTGAGCGATTCTCCTGCCTCAGTCTCCCGAGTAGCTAGGATTACAGGCATGCACCATCATACCAGGCTACTTTTTGTAGATTTAGTAGAGACGGGGTCTCACCATGTTGGTCAGGTTGGTCTCAAACTCCTGACCTCAAGTGAACCGCCCTCCTTGGCCTCCCAAAGTGCTAGGATTACAGGCTTGAGCCACTGCCCCTGGCCTGCTCCCATTTCCACACTTCATTTTAAAAACAAAATCAGCAAGTCTCCCAAGGTCATTTCCCCACTGGGAATAATCACTGGAGGTGGCTTCTCCCATCTCTTAAAGGAACCTTGCTCCAACGTGCAATCTGATGATCACTCCTCCCAGGTCAGAAAACCTAGGAAGCTGCCACAAAGTCCCAGTAATTGCAGAGATGACAGCCACTGAGGTAATCAACAAGCATTTTAAAGTGCCTCCTATGCACCAGGATTGTCCTGGGCTCTGAGGATACAGAGGTGGCTGGTGCAGACATAGCTGCATCCTCATCACGAAAGACATGCAGAAGCAGTGATCAGCATGTGCAGAGGGCTTGCTTAGGGATGTCCAGGGAGCCATGGAGCCCTCAGGAAGGGGAGCACCAGCCCTGTCCAGGCACAGCAAGGAGGCTTCCTGGAGGAAGTGGCATGAAGCTGAGCCCTGAAGAGTGAGTAAGAGTCAACCAAGGGGGTAGGGGCACCAGGGCAGGCAGAACCAGCAGAGGGCATGGCTGTGAGAACTGCAAGTCCAGCTGTGATGCAAATCAAGAGTATTTGAGCTGCACACCCGTGTTCACAGCAGCTTTATTCTTAAGAGACAAAAGGTAGAAGCAACTCAAGTGCCCTCTGACAGGTGATGGATAGACAAAATGTGGTCTATCCAGGCCACGGAATATTATTCTGCCTTAAAGAAGAATGAAGTATAGATCTGCGCTGCAACCATGATGAACCTTGAAAACATTATAGTAAGTAAAAGCAGCCAGTCACGAAGGGTCACGTATTATATGATCCCATTTATATGAAATATCCGGAATAGGTAAATCTATAGAGACAGAAAGCAGGTGGGTGGTGGCAGGGGGGAGGAGGGAAGTAGAGAATGACTGCTAATGAATGGGTAGAGTTTTACCTTGGGGTGACGAGGATATTTTGGAACTAGATAGAGGCGGTGGTGGCACAACTTTGTGAATGTACCAAATACCATGGTCACTTTCAAGTGGCTGATTCTATGTTATGTAAATTTCACCTTAAAGAAAAAAAAAAAGACAGAAAAGAGTGATTAAGAAGCCAGGCAAGAAGACACGAGCTGCACACGGTCTTTAAGGCGGACCCAGAAAGAGTTCTTCCACACTCTTACGGTCTGGTCACCTGCCCTAGCTTTACGCCTCCCCTCCCCTCCTCTTCCCTCCCCTCACCTTCTTTTTTGATACAGGATCTCACTCTGTCACCCAGGCTGGAGTGCAGCGATGCAATCATGGCTCACTGCAGCCTCTATCTCCTTGGGCTCAGGTGATCCTCTCACCTCAGCCTCCTGACTAGCTAGGACTACAGGTGCATGCCGCCACACCTGGCTCATTCTTTTTCTGTGTGCAGATAGGGTTTCACCATGTTGCCCAGGCTAGGCTCGAATTCCTGTCCTCAGAGCACTCTGCCCGCCTCGGCCTCCCAAAGTGCTGGGATTACAGGTGTGAGCCACCACGCCTGGCCTGCCCCCACCATTTCTAATTAGACTCCCAACATCACCCACCAAGAGAAATGACTCCAAACTCTGCGATGACATGAGCTACATTCTTACATCTGCAAGGAATGTTCTAGAAACTGTTGTGATGAATGGCTAGCCATCAGGTGATTGAGGATCTAATGAACGAATGCACAGAAAAGGATTTAAAAGAGAGCCTGTCGACAAGTGAAACAGAGTGCTGGGCTCTGAGGATACAGGGATGGCTGGAGTAGGCACAACTCCTCCTGGTCAGGGAAGGCATGTACAAGCAGTGAGGAGCATGAGTAGCGGGCTTGCTTGGGGGTGGCCAGCGTGCCACGGGTGCAATGTCTGATTGAGGGTCATGCATTTTGCACGGTAACAATAACACAAGTTAGTCATAAGAAGGATGAAGCGCTTTCTTTATGCCACATGCCTGGACCAGACGCATTGCCTGCATTAACCCATTTAACCTCCCAGCCGGCTGCCCACCCATGAGGCACTGTTACCATTTCCAATTGATGCATAAGGAATTGTGGCTCAGAAATGTTAAGTCATTTGCTGAAAATCACATAGCTACGAAGCAGAGCACCTGCCTAGTCATGCCACTCCATTGCTTCCTAAATTACAAACAATTAAAAACAACGGACTCCTTGCCTGACCCAGCCCTGCTCCTCTTGCTGTGCCTCGCAATGCTTTCCCTCTGCTTCAAAAGCCTGCACGAGGCAGGGCGCGGTGGCTCATGCCTGGAATCCCAACACTTTGGGAGGCCAAGGCTGGGGGATCACTTGAGGTCAAGAGTTGGAGACTAACCTGGCCAATGTGGTGGAACCCTGTTTCCACTAAAAATACAAAAATTCACCAGGCCCACACCTATAATCTGAGATACTTGGGAGGCTTGGGCAGGAGAATCACTTGAACCCAAAGGCGGAGGTTGCAGTAAGCCAAGATCACGCCACTGCACTGCAGCCTGGGCAACAGAGCCAGACTCTGTCTCAAAAAAACAAAACAAAAAAGCCTACACAGTCTTTTTTTTTTTTTTTTTTTTTTAAGATAGAGTCTCTCTTCATCACCCAGGCTGGAGTGCGCAGTGGCACAGTCTCGGCTCACTACAACCTCTGCCTCCCAGGTTTAAGCAATTCTCCTGTCTCAGCCTCCCAAGTAGCCCTGCAACCACGTCCGGCTAATTTTCATATTTTAGTAGAGCTGGGGTTTCATCATGTTGCCCAGGCTGTTCACGAACTCCTCAGCTCAGGCAATCCACCTGCCTCGGCCTCCCAAAGTGCTGGGATTACAGGTGTGAGCCACCACACCTGGCCTCTTTCTCACCCTCATTACTACACCATCAGTGAGTTGGGGACAAAATGGGTAGGGGCAGCCACCGAGCTTGCCGTCTGTGCTGTGTGTGTTTCTGGCCCATTCCTGAGTCCTCTGTGTGGACGCATAAGCCCAGTCTGCTGGCAGCTGTGTTCCCTTCCAGGCCACAAGGGGCTGTGCCAGCTGCCTTGGAAGCAGCCCTGGGGCCAGTGTGAAGTTGAAGATGACATCTCTACCGCTGTATTGATGACCGGAGGAGGCGCCTCTTGGAAAACGTAAACCGAGGGCAGTGGACACCGTGACTTGGGTATCGACTGGCCATCAAGTGTGTGCCGTGTCCCCGGCACAAGCCTGTTCTCCTCCCGGACCAGCCAGGAACAGGCGCACTGGGCTTCCTTTAAGTGCCGTGAGTGTGACTCTTTTTCGAAGATGCCTCTTGGGGCAGTCACAGAAGGGGTAACACAGGGTCCCTGCTCTTCAGGGTTAGTTTCCTGGCACAGGCTGGAGGCTGCTGTGAGGTGCTTGCAACAACTGGGCAACTTGTCAGGAAACGCAGCCCCTGGCGTCAGGGGAAAGGCAGGAACAGCTACAACAGAGGTAGACATTGCGATCGTATAAATAAAAGATGTAGCCGTATGTGAAAAAGACCCGACTCACATGACCAGCAACTTCCCTGGCTCCATCTCAGAACCGGCCCTTTTTAATACTGCACTTTTTTTGCAACTCATCGGAGGGTAATCGACAGGCTTCAGGCCTCATATTGATCTGAAATATAAATACTAAAAAGACGAGGGCGAGGTGACACTTTTATTGACTTGATTGTAAAGGAAGTCGGAGGAGCGACGGCAGGCGGCCAACGCAATGGCACAAAGTTGCCTTGAATTTGAATTCCATAGCAACAGACCAGCCTGAAAACCGCCATTTTCCGGAGTCGAGGAAATCCAGAACTTTCACAGGTGACATTTTGGGGGGTTCTTTGGCGACAACAGGGAGAGGGAGGCTGGGGCAGGGCCACTCACACCCGAGGGCCACACTTGCTTGGATCCATGAGGGAGGAAGGAGGGGCTGCAGGGCTCCCAAAGGGCACAGGCTCAGCTGGGCTCAGGAGAGGGCTCAGGGCCTGACCCCAGCATGGGAGCCACCAAGTAGACCACAGCCCTGGGGCAGAAGCTTGGCAGTCGGCCATCCTTTGTGACAGGCAGTGGCTCGGCTCCCAGCCCCTAGCCAGCACCGTGGCTTCCTTGTCCTCTGATTCCCCTTAGAGGAGAGCCACTCTCAGCTCTTCCACTCTTTGGTGTCGCTCAGCTGAGAGAAGGAGGCCTGAAGCAGCGATGGCCCAGAATAATGGGGCTGGAGGAGGGGCAGCCGGCCGCGAGCACACAAGAATCCCATTAAGGAACAAAACTGATCAATACTCACAGCAGCCAGGCAGGTTTAAAAGCCTCTCCACGCAGCCTGCTCCCATCAAGGCAGGAGGAGCAGCAGGATAGCTATTTGGACCCTTCCCCGAGAAGCACCCCCTCGGGCAGGGGAGGGAGTTGCAGCCTGCAGGGTGGGCTGCCAGGGCGGGGTTGGTGGACCCCAGGGGATCTGGAGACTCCAGCCATGGTCCATGGGAGCCCATCCCGGGGCACTTCACAGTCCTGCAGCGGAGGGACCTGGGACATCTCTTCAGGTCCTCCCTCCTGCTTTACAGCTGGGGATACTGAGACATAACAAGGAAAAGGACTTTCCTGAGGTCATGTGGCTAGAAGGTTCCAGGCCTCTGCCTCCTGGCATAGGTGACCTTCCACTTTAAGGTCTATGAACATGACCATCCCTCTCCCTTTTTATCATGGATGATACCAGTGATCTAAAAACCTATAACGGGTTGGGCGTGGTGGGTCATGCCTGTAATCCCAGCACTTTGGGAGGCCAGGCTGGTGAAACGCTTGAGCTCAGGAGTTCTAGACCAGCCTGGCCAACATGGTGTAACCCTGTCTCCACTAAAAATACAAAATTAGCCAGGCTTGGTGGCGGGCGCCTGTAATCCCAGCTACTCAGGATGCTGAGGCAGGAGAATCGCTTGAACCCAGGAGGCGGAGATTGCAGCGGGCCAAGATTGTGCCACTGCACTTCAGCCTGGGCAACAGAGCAAGGCTCTGTCTCAAAAAAAAAATCAGCTTTGTTGGGGACCAACAGATACCACAAGCCTTGGTAAGACCAGGATGACGTCATGAGCTCCAGACAAAAGTCTACAAGGATCTGGCTGATGGAGTCATTCTGGCTTCCTCTCAAACCTGTCCCCAAGACAGGGGCTCGCTCTGTTGCCCAGGCTGGAGTGGAGTGGCATGATCTCAGCTCACTGCATCCTGGTTCAAGCAATTCTTGTGCCTCAGCCTCCCATGTAGCTGGGATCACAGGTATGCATCACCACACCCAGCGATTTTTTTTGTATTTTTTGTAGAGATGGGGTTTCGCCATGTTACCCAGGCTGGTCTTGAACTCTTGGGCTTAAGTGATCTGTCCCCGCCTCAGCCTCCTGAAGTGCTGTGATTACAGGCATGAGCCACGATGCCCGGCCATAATTTAATTTTTAATAATGGTTGTGTTTAATGCTTATGTTAGTCAAGTTTCTCTAGAGACACAGAACCAATAGGGTATAACAGAAATTTGAGAGGGGATCATTCGGGGAACTGGTGCATGTGATTATGGAGGCTGAGAAGTCGCATGATATGCCATCTGCAAGCTGGAGACCCAGGGAAGCTGGTAGCATGGCTCTGCCCAAGTATGAAAGCCTCAGAACCAGAGGAGCAAATGGCGCAATTCTCAGTTCAGGAATGAAGTCTTGAGAACCCAGGAGGGCTGCTGGTGCAAGTCCCAGAGTCCAAAGGCCAGAGAACCTGGAGCTTGATGTCTAAGGATGAGAGAAGAGGGCGTCCCAGCTTCAGAAGAGAGAGTGAATTCGGCTTTGTTCTGCCTTTTTGTTCTATCTGGGCACTCTGCCGATTGGATGGTGCCCACACATATTTGGTGAAGGTGGGTCTCCCTTACTCAGCCCATGGCTTCAAATGCCAGTCTCTTCTGGAAACACCCTCACAGGCATACCCCGCAACACTGCTTTACCAGCTATCTGGGTATCCCTGAATCCACTCAAGACACCTAAGATTAACCATCACCATAACCATCTCACTGAGTTCTTTAAAATGTGACGATTGGCTCTCCCAAGCCACCATGAGCTTTGCCTTGGGACAGTGCCCACCCAACCCTGAGCCACTTAAATTGTGGAGTCCAGTCCTTTCTTTCACAGGAAGAGCTCAGGTTAAAGGCATCAATGGCCCTGGGAGGAAAAAACACACTGGTTCCCACCAAGTAGATTTGATTGACAAGGGTGCAAGAGCAAAATGTCTTGGCAAAGGGTGGGGGGCTGGTGTGTTGGTGGGAGGGAAGAGGCAGCTCTGGAGATAAAAATTCTCTTCTTCCCAATCCCATCTCCAGTTCGAGTACCAGTGGAAAATTTGGAACTAAAAGATCTTGCCAACAGACCTCTGATTTTCCTGCCAAATTTCCACCTGAAACTACCAATGTCATTCTTGACCCATGTCACTAATGATGTGTAATGGAATGCCCCATGGCCTAGTGACTTAAGCAGTGCCAGAGTCTTGCTGCTCTCTCTCAACGTGTGGGTGGGGGCTGACTGGCTCCGCGGGAGGGTCTTGCTTTGCGTTGGGGCTTAAGCCTTATGGGGCTTAAGCCTCTCACAAAGGTCTTACCGTCTTTATGGCCAGCCTAGCTGGGGCAGCACCAAACACAGCCCTTCTCAAGACCAGCTGAGAGCTGGTGATGGTGGGAACCCTTGCACTTTTGCTGCCAGACACTTCCAAGTTGCCGAACCCAAGAGCTTCACGTGGCCTTTGACCATCTCTCTGCTCACCCCCTTTGGTGTCTGAGACGATTTTCCCAGACACTGCCAGCTTCGATGGCCACTCCTTCCCTCTCTCCTCCTGGCGACACCTTGGGAGTCTTTCTGCTGCATCCTGGTCCTGTTCCCCACCCTGGTTCTATGCCCTACCCTTTCTCCCTTCACCCATCTCAGGGCCTCCTCCGGGTCTGTGCTTGACCTTCAGAACTGTTCCCAGCCCAACCCCTCCCTTGGTGTGAGCTTCCAGCGGGGCCCTACTTCCACCTGGCCTCAGACGCAGCCTCTAGCCTTCCCCTATCCTCAACCTCAACTCCCCACTACTTTCGTCAGCTCTGTTAATTCTCCACCACTGAGGGCCCCAAGCTTAGACCTGATTCAGTCTGATTTGGTAGCTCCGGACTTTCCTCTAGCACCTCCAGAAGGAACTTGGCTTTGCTGACACCTTAATTTTAGTTCACAGAGACTGATCTTGGACTTGTGACCTTCAGAACTGTAAGATAATAAATGAGTGTTGATTTTTTTTTTTTTTTTTAGATAGAGTCTCACCCTGTCGCCAGGCTGCAGTGTAGCGGTGCCATCTTGGCTCACGGTAACCTCTGCCTCCCGGGTTCGAGCGATTCTACTGCCTCAGCCTCCAAGTAGCTGGGACTATAAGTACACACCACCATACCTGGCTAATTTTTGTGGTTTTTAGTAGAGATGGGGTTTATTTTGTTTTGAGATAGAGTCTTGCTCTGTCACCCAGGCTGGAGTGCAGTGGTACAATCACGGCTTACTGCAACCTCCACCTCCCAGGTTCAAGTGATTCTCATGCCTGTTTCCCAAGTAGCTGGAATTGCAGGCACCTACCACCATGCCCAGCTAATTTTTGTATTTTTAGTAGAGACGGGGTTTCACCATGTTGACCAGGATGGTCTCGAATTCCTGACCTCAGATGATCCACCTGTCTTGACCTCCCAAAATGCTGGAATTACAGGCGTGAGCCACTGCGCCTGGCCAATATGTGTTTCTTTAAGGCAGTAAGTGCATGGGGTAGGTTGCTGCAGTGGCAGCAAAAGACGAATACACGGGCACAGAATAGACGCTTCAAAGGAGCCGGTTTCCTGCTCCTGGGATGATCCACCTGAAGCACCAACTGCTTCTTGTCACTTCCAGCCTGGGCTCACCCATCCCCATCCCTCATGCCTCCATTGGCTTCCAAATCAAAAGAAAACTCCACAGCCTGGGGTCCTCTTCTGCCCTTCCAGCCTTGTCTTATAGACACAGGCTTAAGCACAAAGCCCGCGGTACCCACCCTGCTGCCTGCACATTTGCCCCCACTGTTCCCTCCGCTCTGCATCCCCCTCCCTACCCTCTACATGCCCACATTCTACCTGGAGTCATATGCCACCGCCTCCAGGAAGTCCTCCCTGCCCTTCCGGAAGCTGGGACTCTGAGGGGCTCAATATGTCCCTTTCTTATGACTTGTCACCACCAGCTCAGGTAGAGCTATTTCCATCACTGCCTCACCTGCCAGGAGCTAGCCCCTCCGCGGTGGGACTGCCTTTTGTTCATGTTTGAATTCCTCACGGAGCAAACTCAGAGTACAAATTGGACTGAAAGGGTGGAGGTGGCAGGAGTTACCCGGGGCAGTGTCCACAGTAATGGTCAGTCACTGTCCAGCCCAGTCACTCATCTTCCCAAGAAGGAACAGAGCCAGGAGGCTAGAGAGAGGCCACTGCCAGCACGGAACCGTATAAATACTTTATAATGCCAAATTCACACAAATCAGCGAAATCAGTCTAAAGAGAGGAGATGGAATCCATTTGTCAAGGGAAAGGAGATCTGCTAAGTTCAGGACAGAACATTCTAGAAGGGCCTCGGGAGCTCCAGGTATGCCATTCCCACACAGAAATTAACCAGACTCCTGAGCAAACAGAGAAACGAAAGGGGTGTCAGCTGTCTGGGGAGGCAGCTCCGGCTGCTCCATGTGGCACAGCCCTGCTTAGGAACTTGGAGCCAGAGGCACCTAGAGAAATCTCCTCAGTGTTTCTGCCACGTTTGCCACCACTGCTGTTGCTACTATGGCTGTTTCTACTGTCACCAACAAAAACAACCACTCAGGAGAGAACCCAGGAATGTTGTGTGCACCAAGGAGATCTCCTTTCCTCAGCGTTCCCCTCACCATCTGCAGGGGAGAAAGAAGCCAGTGTGAGCCTGAGGGGAGCCCTACTCTGCCCGCACCAATGCACCCCGCCACTGCCTGCCATGAAACAGTCGACTCATCTTGTCCTGCCTTTATCTCCATTCGAATCAGCTGCTCCAGCAGCTCAGGGAAGCAGGCAAGCAACCCTCGATCCTGGACCATAACCCTAAATGGCTTTGCCGGTCAGGGAGTGGAGCAACCCCAATGCATCCCCCCACCCTGCTCCCCATCCCTTCTCCTGCTGAACTTTCCCTCCATCGCACTGAACAGCTAACAGACCGTACATTTCACTGATTATATTTATTGTCTGTCTCCTTGACTAGGATGTTCCTGACGGCTTTTTTTTTAGATGGAGTCTTGCTCTGTCACCCAGGCTGGAGTGCAATGGTGCGATCTCTGCTCACTGCAACTTCAGCCTTCCAGGTGCAAGCGATTCTCCTGCCTCAGCCTCCCACGTAGCTGGGATTACAGGCACCTGCCACCACACCCAGATGATTTTTTTTTGTATTTTTAGTAGAGACAGGGTTTCAACATGTTAGTCAGGCTGGCCTGGAACTCCTGACATCAGGTGATCCACCTGCCTTGGCCTCCCAAAGTGCTGGGATTACAGGCATGGACCACCGTGCCTGGCCTCCTGAGGGGTTTTTGTCTGTGCTCTTCCCTGCAGTGTCCCAGTACCTGGGACTGTGCACATTGTAAGCTCAGCAACTATTGGAGGATGAAAGAGAGAGAAGGATGAATGGCCATTTATTGACACATGTACTGACACTGCACTGTATCTCACATTCACCTTTCATGTGATTCCCACAGTAACCCTGAATTCCCCTCACTTTCCAGACGAGGAAACGGAGACTCAGAGAGGATAAGAAGCTCGTCTGTGGCCACCAGCTGTGGAGGATTTAATCTTTCTGGCAGGATTAAAATCTGGGCTTGAGCAACTGCACTCTCCAAGGAGGTGGGGCTGGCCTCACTCTGCAGCTGAGGCTGTGGCTGCCAGAAATGTGCATCTTGATTTCCAAAGGCAGACAGAAAATGCTCAGAGCAGGGTAAAGATGGGCTTCCCAGGCAAATCTGGGAAGAGGGCGGGGTGAGGCACAGAGATGGTGGCAGAGCAGGGAGCAGGGCTTCTCTCCCGCAGCCCATGGCATTGCACTGCAGGCCAGACCAGTATTATTCTCCCGTAAGAAAGGACCAGGGACTGGGTGGCTTAAACAACAGAGTTATATTGGCTCATGGCTCTGGAAGATGGAAGCCGGTGATGAAGGTGTTGGCAGGGCTGGTTTCTCCTGAGGCCTCTCTCCTTGGCTTGTCGACGGCGTCTTCTCCCTGCGCCCTCACAGGGGACTGTGCATCTGTGTCCTGCTCTCCTCTCCTTTTAAGGACACCAGCCATACTGGTTAGGGCCCACTCTGATGACCTCATTTTAATTTAATTGCCCTTTGAAAGTCTCTCTCCCCAAACACAGTCGTATTTTGAGTACTGAGAGCTAGGACTCCAACAGATGAATCCAGCCCCTATCAGGACCCAACCCAAGGGACTCCTTCTGCTCCTTGAAATCATTAGCAGGCTCTGAAGCCGGAGGTAGGGGTGGCTGCAGGAGGGGAGCGTCCCCGCCCAGGTGTAGGATGGGCTGTCCCACTGGGCAGGCTGTGTCAGGCATCTCGGAAGTGACCCGTGCTTGCACGTACACCCCATTCACACCACACTGCCTCAAAGGCCCCTGTCCTCGTGCCCGTCTCCCACATGTGATGGTCCCTGGCAGGATGCTGAGCATGTCTGGACAGATATGCAGTCACTTCCTGCCATTCACTTTACCTAGCGTGAGATTTCCAGGCGTGGATTGCATTTTGCACTGTCATAGTGCCTGGCACATAGGCACCAGGTGGCACTCACTTTTTTCTGGTTGAGGCCCTTTGAGGACCTGCCCCAGCCTGTGAAGTGTGCCTAGACACCTGGTCTACCAGCAGCACTACGGCAGGCTCCTTCAGTGAGCCTGCAGCCCACCCACCCACAGCAGTGGACACTGTGACCTCCCAGAGAAGGGTTGACCATGGCTAAGTCACAGTGATGTCACAGGCAGAGTGAGCCAGGCTCTAACTAGCGCCACCCCATCACACTTTGGATACTGATATTGTGCAGCCTTAAAAAGGAAGGGTGTGCAGACACAGGCCACAACATGAATGAACCTGGAGGTCATATGCTAAGTGGAATAAGCCAGTCACAAAAGGACAAAGATGGTCTGATTCCACACATATGTGGTACCTAGAACAGTCAAATTCATAGAAATAAAAAGGAGAATGGTGGCCATCAGGGGCTGGAGGGAGAGGGGATGTAGAATATTGTTTCATGGGTACCGAGTTCCAGTTTTACAAGAGGTTAGAAGGCCAGGAGCAGTGGCTCACACCTGTAATCCCAGCACTTTGGGAGGCCAAGGCGAGTGGATCACCTGAAGTCAGGAGTTTGAGACCAGCCTGGACAACATGGTGAAACCCCATCTCTACCACAAATACAAAAATTAGCTGGACATGGTAGTAGGTACCTGTAATCCCAGGTATTAGGGAGGCTGAGGTAGGAGAATCACTTGAAGCTGGTAGGTGGAGGTTGCAGTGAGCCAAGATCACACCACTGTACTCCAGCCTGGGTGACAGAGCAAGACTCTGTCTCAAAAATAAAATAAAATAGAGTTCTGGAGATGGATGGTGGTGAGGGCTGCATAACATTACAATATATTTAATATCACTTAACTGTACACTTAAAATGGTAAAAAAAAAAAAGAAAAAGACAACTTATATGTGATTTTATCACAGTATAAAAGAGTTAAAAAGGAAGGGTAGAATGAGAATGTACATACATAAAATGCTACATGCACCCTGTTTCTTTGTGTTTATTTGCATATGGAACCTAGAAGGCTAAATAAGAAGGTAATAACATGTGTTCCTCAGTGGAGGGCAGCGGGTGGAAGCCCGCCTTCGGCCTTCGCAATGAGCACCTTCCTACTGAGTCTGATTTCCGAACC
Organism: Callithrix jacchus; assembly: GCF_049354715.1. Classification (NCBI taxonomy): domain Eukaryota; kingdom Metazoa; phylum Chordata; class Mammalia; order Primates; family Cebidae; genus Callithrix; species Callithrix jacchus. The sequence goes on along the minus strand of NC_133502.1, from coordinate 180,720,048 downwards.
ATGTAATTACTGCTGTTAAAAGATCAGGGAGGAGGAAGGAGGGCGGGATTTCATGTCAGACTCCTGCGCTGAGTGACTTGGTGGCCATGAGCCCCGGTGGAGGGACCTCCCCTTGCTAGGCCTCCACTTCCTCTGAGGCTGAGGCAGACCCCACCCCTTTGGGGTTGCTGGAAGGCAGCTGAGTGTGTGAAGACATTTTGCGCAGTGGCACGAATGGGAATCCACTCTGCCTTCGGAGCCTGAAGCTTTTGCTTTATTCTGGAGGGAGCTGGGTCTGGGGTACTCGAGGCCAGTTGGCAGTTGGAAGTCCAGTGTGTGACACTGTTAAACGTGTCTGTCCCGTACCGTTAGTGGCACTTTCTCCATTCACCAGAACTCTCCCCAGACGTTTCTCATTTGTTTCTGAAGTAGCCTAAAGCCCCATGTGCAAGCAAGCAGAGGCCCCTCGGGCAAACTGTGCATCCTCCTGGCTCTCCGGCCTCGGCTTCCCCCCACCCCAACCAGCCTCTGCTCACATCAGCCCCTGAGAGATGCGTGGACAATGAGTGTTTCCTGAGGGCTATCAAGATATGAGCACCATGGGAGCTCAAATGAAAAGTAGCTCCCTACTTGTGGAGAGTTGCTTCTCCCGCCCACCACAGACCCTTCACCCCAAACTCACTTTCATATACACTGCTCTATCCACATACCACCCAGACTCTTCTTTCTTTCTTTCTTTTTGAGTTGGAGTCTTGCTCTGTTGCCCACATGGGAGTGTAGTGTCATGATCTCAGCTCACTGCAACCTCCGCCTCCTGGGTTCAAGTGATTCTCCCACTTCAGCCTCCCAAGTAGCTGGGATTACAGGCAAGTGCCACCATGCCCTGCTAACTTTTTTTGTATTTTTAGTAGAGATGGGGTTTCACCACGTTGGACAGGCTAGTCTCAAACTCCTGATCTCTGGTGATCCACCCGCCTCGACTTCCCAAAGTGTTGGGATTATAGGCCTGAGCCACTGCACCTGGCCTGACTCTTAATTCTTAATAGTTTTATTTGGAATTATCTAATGTTTAACTTAAACATGTATTTTAAAAGGAAACTTTGTATCACCATGGTAAATGGAAAATCAGTACAACTTGCTACAAACATAAGGTAACTATAAAATAAATACAATGAAAACCAAGTGATGCTGTCAATTTCTAAAGCTGCTTTCCCACTAGAGGCTGGGAGCCTGAAGACAGCTTTCCTTGTTAAGGAAGAAGATTCTCAGGTATTAGGGAGGCGTTAGAGACTCTGGAGTACCTGACATTTCCCTTTAAGCAATGTGAAGGTTGAAAGAGAATTGGAAAACGGAGTCATTCTCACGATGTGATTTAACGTTATTCAACACCATACTGATTCCGCTAAAGCCCTTCCACTTACTACCAGGGCCACAAGACCCACGTGTTGGCAGACAGCGAAATAATCCATAAGGAGACTCCGCTGGGGGTCCCTGAGCCAGATTTCAAAAATCTAAATCACCAGGTTTGCTACACCATCCATCCCCCTTTCGCCCTTGATCCCTGGAGGGTCTAACTGCCTGCAAGGTCTGAGCCCCACAGTCTTCCCCTCCGGGTCCCAGGACAGCCAGGGGCAGAGGACACGCCTGCTTGTGTTTCCTTGTTCAGATTTCCATTCGGCCAGCATGGTCTGTTATTATAAGTCTGCCTCCCCTGCAACTACCAGAAGCTTCTGATGTAAGGGCTCATAAATTAGTAGCATTAATATTTTGATAACTTGAGGTCCTGAAGCCACTCACCAGCAGAGACAACCTCACCTGGGGCTAAATTATTAAAATCACGATGTGATTGGAGCAGCTAGAATGAGTCTTCGAAGAGCCTTGCATTTGGAGGCTGTGGGCCGGGTAAGCTGTCACTGTTTTTGTTCATCGTGAAGACCACAGCTCTATTGCTGTTGTCGATTTTACATTCCCAAACAGGGGGTCGCAGGCAGGGGGCGGAGGAAATCCCCACATTAAAAAAGGAACTCAAGTCAGCACTGGAAAAGATGAAAAGAAGAAGTCAGGGTGGGGTGGGGGAGAGGACCCTTGATGACTAGCTCAGTTTATTTGGGGGCTTGTGGACAGAAGGCTGGAATAAGAGGCTGGCTTATTGAAAAGAAGTGATCGATTGCTGGAAATCGTAGTGGTAAAGAGGGCTCTGTCTTTGAAGGACTCCGAGATCGCTTTCTTTCTCTCTTGCTTTCCCTGCCAGGACTTGGAGAGCTCTGTTGGCTGACAGGTGAGTTTGGAGTTGAGACAGGGCCTCTTGCAAGCAGCGATGTTGCCCTCCTGCATCCAAACAGGAAGGCCTTCCTTCCGAGGATGGCACACGGAGTCCTTTCTGGATGCAGATGGGCTTTTTTCCCCCTCGGGAAACCCAACACCGAGTTTCCTGATAAGGGATCTTTGCGGTCACGGGGGTGAAGGGTCTGGAAGGAAGTAGGGGCGACCGCCCTAAATAATGGGTTTCTAATGGACTTGGAAAAGCTTTGTTGTATCTCTGGAAACCAAACCATCAGCTGAAGACTGGCCGTGGAGAAGAGAAGACAGGCGGGGCTGGGAGTCTGCTAATAACAAAGGGAGGGGGAGATGCAGCCCTGATGCAGAAATGGCTGCTGCACCAGCCTTGTTTTAACATGAAGCCAAAATGCCCAAGAACTAGAGATGGCTGGGAGTTGGGAAAGACTTGATGAAAATGAAGAATTAAGCAGTTATGAGCCCTGATCAATACCAAGATGATGCCAATAACAGCTTGTGCCTCTTTCGCCGTTCTCTTGGGAGAGGCTCAGATCCTTATGCGAGCTTTAAACTTTTCCCTGGAAATCCCCTGTGGAGGGGCCAGAGCGGGCTGAAGGGGCCGGCTGAGGTCCTTCTCCTGTCTGGTGAGGAAGGGAGCACTGGCTGACCATGAATGGAAGCAGTTTAGGTTTTCCAGGAGGCATGGGGAGGCAGGAGGCGGGCTGAGAGGGGCTGAGGCTTTCCCCTCACCTGGATCCCTCTGGGTAAACAAATGCACCATCAGCACATCAGGGCGGTGAGCCTCTGAGAGCCCTGGAGGAATTGTACAACCTACTTAGTATTTTGGGAAAATTATAAAGGATAAAGCTGAGACCGGAAATGCAAAATGATCTGAATGTGGTACAAATACCTCAGAAAAAAACAGAAGAGTTGCTCTCAAATTCACTCACCTGAACTTGGAATGCCAGTGCTACAGCCACCTCCCCGCAGCGCTCAGGGACTGACCTATTCCCATTTTTTCACTTCTGTCGAATGTTTTATTTCCCACCAATCAACCTGTTAGGAGAGCCAATCAGTGTGATAGATTTCCCCAATGCAGTGACCTGCTGTCAGGCAGAATGAGCAGGTTGTCTGGTGCATTACAGGTGGAGCTTAGCCCCTCCACGTAACAACAAGCACCTCCTCCATTGAGCGCCCGCCACACACACACCACACACTGGGTGGCCTGCCATGTTCCCACATTATTGGTTTCATGCACACAACCTGGAGTAAGGATTATTATCATCCCAGGTCACTGAGAAGGGGACTCGGGCTCAGAAAGTTAAAATCTTCACTCAAAACAGAGACAAGATTCCCATCCAGAACTTGTCCTGGCCTCCCTCTCCACCTCAGTGAGCCATCAAGTCTTTCTTTTTCAGACAGAGATTTGCTCTGTCACCCAGGCTGGAGTGCAATGGTGCAATCTCAGCTCACTGCAACCTCTGTCTCCTGGGTTCAAGGGATCCTCCTGACTCAGTCTCCTGAGTGTCTGGGATTACAGGCACCTGCCACCACGCCCAGCTAATTTTATTGTATTTTTAGTAGAGACGGAGTTTCACCATGTTGGCCAGGCTGGTCTTGAACTGCTGACCTCAGGTGATCCACCCGCCTCAGCGTCCCAAAATGCTGGGATTACAGGCGTGAGCCACCGCACCCAGCTGACATCAAGTCTTAGACAAAAGAGTAGAAAGGGGTAGGGTCATGTTCTAGTCCAACAAACTCCCATCTTTTGCTTTTTTAAAAAAACAAAAACAAAAAAAGAGGGCCTCACTCTGTCACCCAGGAGGGTGTACAGTGGTGTATGATCATGGCTCACAGAAGCCTTGACCTCCCAGGCTCAATTGATCCTCCCACTTCAGCCTCTCAAGTAGCTGGAACCGCAGGTACACACCACCACGCCTGGCTAATTTTTTGTAGAGACAGAGTTTCGCCATGTTCGCCAGGCTGGTCTCAATCTCCTGGGCTCAAGGGATCAGCCCACCTTGGCCTCCTAACTTGCTGGGATTACAGGCATGGGCCACGGTGCTCAGCCATCTTTTGCTCTTAACTGTCATCTATCTTTAACCTCCTAAACATCTCTAACTCTAGCTGGAATTTCTTGTATCTATGGTCCTTTGTTTTGGTTTGGTTTGGTTTGGTTTTGCCCCTTCCTTCCTTCCTTCCTTCCTTCCTTCCTTCCTTCCTTCCTTCCTTCCTTCCTTCCTCCGAGACAGGACCTCACTCTGCTACCCAGGCTGGAGTGCAGGGATGCAATCACAGCTTACTTCGGTTTCTACCTCCTGGGCGCAAACAATCCTCTCACCTCAGCATCCCAAATTGCTGGGATTACAGGCTTGAGCCACTGTACCCAGCCATTCTTTCTTTTTTTCTTTCTATTCTCTTCCCTTCCTTATCTTTTCCTCTCTTTCTAATTTCAGGGCTTTTCCCAGGTATAGCACATTTGGGGCAATATAATTTTACCATAGATATGTATGAATAGATTTTGTAATTGATGCTAAGTTGAATAACATTATTTTATCAGCATGGGAAGGATTTGCTATAGAAAAGAATCCCAAAGTGGGTTCTTCTATAAAGGGAAGAGGATGTACATCTATCACATTATTGCTGATGAGGATTTTGTGTCTGGGGCAAAGATAGGGAAAGGGGTGGGGGCTGGGTTTGTGTGAAGAAGTTCTAGGCTTCCTTCCAACTCGGAGGTCCATGTTTCAAATGTTTTGGCACTCATAGTTTATCTTACTTTATTTCCTGGTTTCTCTTTATGTGTTTATATTTCATACAACAAGTGTCCTTTAAAATGTACTACACTTAGAATTCTACAGGACGAATGATTTAGTGTCCTTAACAAATAAATGGCATTTTAGAAAGGACATTTTAGAGGTTAACAGACTTAAGAGGTGGGTCCACCAGATGCCTCAAATAAGGACTAGAATATGTGGTCCTCATTTGGGTCCTAATTCAAATGAACCAACTGTAAAAAGACATTTTTCAGACAATCAGGGGAAAAGTTGAGCAAGAACCAGTTCATAGATGATATGTCATAAGGAGTTATCCTTAATAATGTTAGCTGTGTTCGCTGCATTGTGGTTATTATGTTAGAAAAAAAGTATCTGTTAGAGGTACTTTCTGAAGTAATTACTGGTGCAATGATATAATGCCTGGCATTGCTTTAAAATGTTCCAACAAAAAAAAAAAAGGAGAAAGGGGGGTGAGGGGATGAAATAAAAATGGCAAAATGTTGCAACTGTTGGAACTGGATAATGGGTGCATAGGGACCCATACCATTTCCTGTATGTTTGAAATGGTCCATAATAAAAAGTTACAGTTTTAAAACACGTAACATGCTTATGCATTTGAAACTGTAGCTTGTACCTGATTAAATGTTGCTTTCCTCAGAATCCTGGTCTGTTCACTTCCTTGTGTGTGGAGGGTCTGTGTGTGGGAATGTTCTTTCTGCTCAGTCAGACATAAGATTCTTGAGGACAAGGGCCACTTTTTCCACTTCGGCATCTCTTCCAGCATGAGTGGAAGCCTGAATCTAGCAAGTATTTAATACACGTTCTTGGCCAGCCCATCAAGGAATGCAGAGATATTCAAGGAAACTCAGAGGGCGCCCTGAAGACTGCGGGCTTCCCAGCAATGTAAGTTTCTGCTGAAAGCAAGCCGGTCACCTAAGCTCATTCATTCATCTGCTAGGACAACATATACATGGTACCTATAAGACTCCGCGGACAGCTATAAGACTCCATTTTTATTAAAACATTGACTATAATATATTATGAAATAAATTCAAACTGGAATGGAAAAAAAACGTATCTGCAGATGAAATGGTGCACACACACAAACCCAAGAAAAATTTCAGAGCACGGCCTCCCTGAAGGTGCATGGAAACCGGTGTTTGTTCTGCTCTTATTTAACATCCTTGATAATGATGTGGAAGATGAGTCAACAGCACGTTAATGAAATTTGCATAAGATCCTTAATTGGGAGGTGTTGCTATTGCCAAGAAGGGCAGAGAGGTAATGCAGAAGTCTCCAAGAGGGTTAAAGATATCAGCGGAAAATAACAAAATAGGATTTGGCTCAGAGGGAGAAAGACAAATTCAATTGGGAGGAAAGTCTAAAACAGGATATTCCCTGGAGAGAAGACAATGAAAAAGTAATGCTGAAAGAGGTTCAGGCAGAGAGCGATCTTAGCTGGAGGTGTGATGTGGGGGAAATGGCCAAGACTATGCAGGACATTTGGAAAGGAGATATGTGGTCCAATGCTAGGATCCCTGCCCCAGGTCCTCACCCACTTCATAAACTCCAGAGGCTCCATCTTGAGCCACGCATGTCACTAGGGCCCCAGAGCCTCTGCCTAGAAAAGTGTCCTTAAAGGGAACTTCCTTGGTGAGGTCCTCCTGGCTCCTCAGAGGCTACATGTCCAATTCCCAGAAACTTTATCCTCAGGGAAGGCACCCAGGGCCAGGAAAGGATGGTCCCTGGAAGGCCACTAGACTCAAGCCAGTCAGGCTCATCCAATAAGCAGACGCTTTGCAGTTTTCTGGACCAGAGAAAGAGAAATAGAAGCTTCTAGAAAGACTTCCCAGAGCCTATGAAATTAGGGAGATTTTGTGCTCTGCACGGTAGAAATTACGTTACCTTGCTTGGAGATGCCAATACCATTTCTGCTGAACAGAGATATAAAATCCATTTGCTCAACAAACATTTTGTGAGCACCCACTACAGCACCACAAGCATCCAGTCTGACAGGTGTCTTCCCTCTTGGGGAGTACATTCTAGGAACCACACTGGGCCTTGGTGGCCACTGTCTCTCCAGGAACAGAAAGCGGGGTGGGAACATGATTAAATTCCTTTCTAGGAAGATATCCTCCAGACAACTGCACAAATCCAAAACATTGTACACAGAAAAAAATAAACAGGAGGTCAGCAGGTGACAGGTAGTGATTAAAGAACTTGGGAGAAGAATCTGGAATGATGAAGATAAATAATAAAAACAAGAAAGTAACATGGATCACCATCATGTTCTAATATTCTGATGCTAGAACAATATTTTTAAGTGATGGCTTCCAGGCTTGTGGCTGTTTGGAGTCTCAAGTCCATGATTGAATGATAAGGACAACCAGCCATTGACTTCAAGTTAACTGGTTAACTTTGATTTAGTGGACCCTGGTGTTAGCAGACTGAGCTTTGAGTCCAAGCTTCAATACTTACTAGCTGTGTGACCTTGGGCAAGTCATTTACCCTCTCTGTGACTCAGTTTTCTCCTCTGCAAAATGGGAACACCCACCTCTTGGGAGCTGGTATGAAGCTTAAATGAAATGATGCATTTAAAGCATTTAGTGCTGTGTCTGACCTTTGGGAAGCATTTAGTAAATGGTAACTCCTAGGACCTTATTACTATACACAAGACAATTGGCAACAAACTGGCATTTTCCGAATATCTTGGGGTAGAATCTCAGCCAGCTGTTAGTACTTCCTTTCTGTCTGGGGTGATGTCAACACTCTCATTCTCTCAGGTGTGTAATACTGGAGAGGCATGGACAAAATAATATGCTTTCCATGTGCACCTTTTTCCCTCCTGGACCTCTCTTTGGTAAAGTCATTTCCACCCTCTTTAGTTATTATTCACCAAACACTTATTGAGCACCTTCTCTGTGCAGGTGCTATGGATACAGGGATAAATAAGTCCCCTCTCTGCTCACTGGATGCTCCCAACGCAGAAAAAACAACTCAACAAATGCCCTGCCCTTTGTTTCCTTAGGTCCCGGGCCAAGTAGCTTGGTGCCTAGAGGTAGCACTTTCCCTTTTCTTTCTCTATCTTGGGAATTTGAACCTCTTGATGCTTTATTGCCACTTTCCTGACTTCCGATCTCAAGTGTTACTGAGAGAGAAGTGATGGGCATTGAGTTGGGAAGGCCTGGAGTTGAAACTCAGTTCTGCGTCTAGCTTGCTGTGTGACCCATGGAGAAGTTACTTAACCTTTCTGAGCCTCAGTGTTCTTAGCTGGGAAATGGGAATGATAGCACCCGCCTCCAAGGACTGCTGCAAGGACTGAATGAGATAAATCACCTGCCTTGGGAAGCCCATTTCCCAATCGGCAGAGAAGTGCTCAGTAAACAGGGTTAAGTTGCAACCAAGCTAATAGCTCTCGGCCAATGACCTTGCCCATGACAGCAACATGCATTCTTCTACCCAATAAAATCCAAGGACTTATTTCATTTTTATTTAATTTTATATTTATTTATTTCCAAAAGGCTACTATCTTGAAAGCATGGGCTTGTGACCTTGTCAAGGTTATTTCCTCCCTGGGCCTCAGTTTCCCCACCCTTACAATAAGAGGGTAAATTCTTAATAATCTCTAAGGTCCTTCCCATCTCCAAAAGTCTGGGTGTCCATGGCTGGGGCAGAGCAGGGAATGGGACCCTTGTCTCCTGGTCCTATCGCTGTTTTGATGTCTTTGAAGCATCAAAATAGGTATCAGGTGGAAAACATAGACGAATATTAAAACCTGTAGAGTCATGGGCAGGAGGGGAGAAATGATTTAGCTGGGTCTGAGGAGGCATGATTGATGAAATTTGGGAATAGTCAGTGTAGACTAAACATCAAGGAAGAGCTCCCTGACAGTGAGAGATTGGTCTTAGAAATTCCTGGCATTTCCAATCAGGATGACCAGCCATCCTGAAGTGGGGATCAAATAAAGCTTGGCTGGTTGGGGCTCTGGCTTCTACGTGACCCAAGGTGTTTAAAGCCCATGATGGTTTTCAGTGTGAGGAGCTGGGGGAGGGGTGTTTGGGAGCCCCCATTTCTACCAGCAAGTGGTCAACATGGGTGAGAAGAGAGCTGAGACCCTGGACATGCACCCAAAGTCTTTTGAGTAGCTGTTATCAGCTGTGCTTCCAAGTTACACCCTGCTGGGCTGGGTACCCCCAAGAATCTTTATATGAATGCTCTCCTGTCCTCATAATTGCCCCGTGGGGCAGGAGTAACAGTCTGTATCCATCCATTTCTCACACTGCTATAAAAGCATATTGGAGACTGGGTGATTTATAAAGAAAAGGGATTTAATCAGCTCATAGTTCTGCATCTGTACAGGCTTCTGCTTCTGGGCAGGCCTCAGGAAACTTACAATCATGGCAGAAGGTGAAGGGGAAGCAGGGACATCTTCACATGGCCAGTAGGAGAGAGAGAGAGAGAGAGAGAGAACACACAAAGTGGGAGGTGCTATACACTTTAAAACAACCAGATCTCGTGAGAACTCTCACAAGACAGCCCTAGGGGGATGGTGCTAAACCATTAGTAACCACCTCCATGATCCAATAACCTCCCACCAGGCCCCACCTCCAACACTGGGAATTACAATTCAACATGAGATTTGAGTGGGGACACAGAGCTAAACCACATCACCAAACCACATCACCATCTCAATACTACGGATGAGACAACTGAGGGCCAGGGAGTTTGAATGACTTGCCTGGGATCCCACAATGACCAAGAGGCTGCAGCAAGATTCAAACCCAGGTCTCTGACCCTGAAGCCAAGAACCTTCTACTGCCCTAGAAGACATATCCATGCTGCACAGAACTAAGCAGGTGCCCCAATCTGAATCCCATCTCAAAAAGTATTTATTACATGAACTAACTAAGAAATAGCTCTTGATGCCTTTACCTCAATATACTTTCATTTTAATTCATTTTACAGGTGAGGAAACTGAGGTCTCTTGAAGATAAGTAGCAAGATCACCAAATAAGCCAGTGGCAGAGTCAAGCCCAGAATTCTACCTTCCTATTTTCTAACCCATTACTTTTATTTTTTATTTTTTTCTTGAATTACACTCTACTGTCATTTTTTTAAATGGGGATTTAAGATCTGGTAATAACCACTCCCTAATAGGGAGACAGTGTAGGATATTAAGCTGGTTTTGAAGGAAAATAATCCAGGAAGTGGCCACCAGTGGGGTTAAGATGGAAGGAAATGATTGCGTGAAAGGCAGGTGATTTGAGGGCAAGGCCTTTAACTGCTTTAAGTTCAGCCGTGTCCTCTGTAAAATGCAGGACACCAATCGCCACCCACCCTGACTTCAGCAGCCTTCCTCCCCTGCTCCCAGGGTTGTTCTTCATAAGGGAGCGTGGAAAATGGCCAGTGCAGTGGTTGTAAATGGTAGCCCTGTTGTTATGAAGAGAAGATGGTGTCATTCTAGGGCTTAGTTGTCTCCCAAACTGGGGAACTGTTGACAGATGAGGGGACTGAGGACCAGGGAGTTTGAATGACTTGACTAGAATCACATATCCCCAAGTGGGGAGCTATTGACCCATGCACTTTTAGGGAAGAGACATAAACTTCTAAGAAGGCTGGAACTCCAGCTCTGCATGTTTATTATAAGCCTCAGGACACAAATGATTCCCCACCATTTTGTTCCTAACAGTTCAGGCGCTTTGCATGGTGACTAAAGAGTAGGTTCCTTCCCAGGCATTTAGCAATCAGCCTTCTCTGGGACTTCTGGTCCAGGCCTGTCTCAGCAGTGCCCATTCCTGTAGTGCAAAAAGCTAGAGGTAGGATCCTCACCGAGCCCTGTGTCTTTGTCCAAGCCTCCCACCCACACTGCTTGCAGTGTCCCCTCCTAGATGGAGCCAGGTATTTGCAAACAACTTCAGCACACATGCACGCAATCAATATCACAAAAGATAAATCTGCTGCAATTGACTCCAGGCTGTACTGTCACTAAGTGACGATGACAAATGATCAGCACTTGAATACATTGCATTTTTATCTTTAAATCTTTCTACAGAAGTGGTGTCAATATCAGAGTACTAAATAATCTCTAGATAGCAGGAAGATGCAAGAACATTTTTTTTTCTTCATGGAAGATGGATGTAGCTTTTTCAAAGGCCTTAAATACTGAAGCAAGGAATTAGCTCTCTAAATGCCCTACAATGACTGGCCGCCTTGTCAGTCCTCTGAGGACAATTTGAGTACCTAACTCCACTCTTCCATCAGTGTTCTTTAAATAACAGTGCTTGGCTCTGAGGACTAGGGACCCTTTCCAAGCCCTAATGAATCCATAAATCAAGGTTTACTGCATCTTCTGCCTCAGGCCAAGCTTAGTGAGCTGATGGGGGAAATTGAGGCAAGGGAAAGAGTCTTGTCTAACCGAAGTCACATAGGAACTCAGTTTTCTACCAGAATGAACATCTGTCATCCTTGAGAAGGGGACAGGGCCAATTTCTCTTGGGGTTATAAGGTAAAAGTTACATAAGCAACCAGATAACTGGTTATCATTATCAAATGCTTGCTGGGCTCTATTAACTGTAAGACACTGACAGACATCGGAAATGTAGAGAAGTTAGCCTTACTCTTCTGAGCTTTTAGAGAACGGGATGAAAAATATTTGCTTAGCAATAATAACCTCTATACATTGAACAGTAACAGCACAAGACGCTGTGCCAAGAGCTCTACACCCACTGTCTCTAGGCTGAGTGAGCCTCACAGAAGTCCTGCAAGGTGGACATCAGTAGTCCCATTTTACCAAGAAGGCAATGTTGCTAGTGGCAGAGCCAGGGAAGGCAGAAGACCTGGGCTTAAGTCTCAGCTCTGTATGTCCTGGGGCAAGCCAGAGCCATCTTTGATCCCTCATTAGCAAAATGAGGGGATTCAGACTCCATGACCCCCAAGGACCCCTAGCCTTTGTCATTACCGGTTCTGTGAATATTCATTCAAATAATGGGCAGGCTATGCCCCCACCCCCAGTGTTCACTGAGTGTCTGCTGTGAGCCAAGTGAGGATACGGAGGGCAGGTGTAGAAAGAACACATCCCCACCCGCAAGTCTACCAGTTTGCAGAGCTCTATTGAGCAATACATTTTTTTGCCTGACAAGTGGAGAGAGAGATTATAGGTACTGTATCAGTCCATTCTCCTGCTGCTAATAAAGACATACCCGAGACTGGGTAATTTATAAAGGAAAGAGTTTTAATTGACTCATAGTTCAGCATGGCTAGAGAGGTCTCAGGAAACATAATCATGGTGGAAGGGGAAGCAAATACGTCCTTCTTTACATGGCAGCAGGAAGGAGAAGTGTAGAGCAAAGTGGGGAAAATCCCCTTATAAAACCACAGATCTCATGAGAATTCACTCATTATCATGAGAACAGGCAACCACCCCCATGATTCAATTACCTCTCACTGGGTCCCTCCCATGACATGCGGGGATTATGGGATCTACAGTTCAAGGTTAGATTTGAGTGGAGACACAGCCAAACCATATCAGGTACCTATTTTTCCCATAAAGCTATTTCAAAAATAATGAGCTCTAGTGTGCCTGGCCCTGGGGGAGGGCAGGGAGGTTGATACTAAGAGCAGAACATACTAAGAAGAAAACAAAGTTTCTGACTTGAAAGATTTTGCAATTCTGCTGGAAAAAAGCGACTGGTGCCCAATATAATATCCTATATAACCAAGTATGGGAACAGGGGCTGATGAGTCCATGGGATAAGAGAAAGAGCCCCGGAGATGGTGCCCAGAGTCCTCTGGTCTATGGCCAGTCATTAGGGAGCTAGAGTAAGGCACTCCAACCTCGGAGCAGAAGTCCCTTTTACAATGCAGACCTGGTAAGAACCACCATAGGACATGTAAAGACAGACATTTGCTCTCTCTGAGAAGTAGCCTGTGGACACCTTGCTGACTTGGGAAACACTCAAATCTAATCAAGATGATCAGGGTATATCTGGTCACTGACTAAGAAAATGGCAACCCAGTTGATTTTGCTCTAACCTGTCTGGAGAGGAACTATTAACTGAAAAATATTGGTCAGCATTAAGCACAAAAGATAGATAGTTAGACAGCAGGAACTGGTCAGTCTTTACTGCACTAGGGAGAGAAACACTGAGGCAGCATTTTACTACATCCCTTCTACAGCACAACAGATTCCTGAGATGCTCGGGGAAAAGGTTCCAGGAACAAATGCAGATGAGAAAGGTTGCACCACTATGTCCTGTCTGTGAGAGCCAGCATGCACAATAGGACATCAAATCTACTGCAGTCCAGAGAAGAGAAGTTCTGTGGAAAAGAGATGTGTTGAACCTTGTTTAACCTGGCACTTCCCAAACTTATTTGGGAGTGGGGTAGGGTGAGGAATGTCTGTGAATATGCAACACAGTTTAGAAAATACTACTCTAAAGATTGGGACCAAAGGCAAGAATTGGCCTCACAGAAAAAGATAATGAGAAACAACGGGAAACAATTTTGAGCAGGTGAAATGCCTTAAATGCTAAGCTAAGATATACAAGTGATGTGGAAGATCCCCTTGGCATATTGCATTAGATTTAAAAAAAAAAAAAAAAGCTAGGTGCAGAAGAGTGTGTAAAGCACGGATTCATTACTTTTAACAAAAAGGGTACAAAAAGATATTAAAACATATTATTTTTGACAATATTTGCTTATATAGCTGTAAGATATCCATGAACAATAAATACGAAATTAATAACATTTGCTGATGATTCCAGGAAAAGAGGGACAGATAAACTTATCACTGAATCCTTTCAAATTCTGAATCATGTAAAAATATTACCTGTTAAAAAGTAAAGAAAAACACCCTGTATATTGATATCATTAAATGTGAATGAAGTTAAAAAGCGACTCAGAGGCTGGGCACAGTGGCTCACGCCTGTAATCTCAGCACTTTGAGAGGCCAAGGTGGGTGGATCAGTAGGTCAGTAGATCGACACCATCCTGGCCAACCTGGTGAAACCCCGTCTCAACTAAAATACAAAAAAAAAAAAAAAAAAAAATTGGCCGGGTGTGGTGGCCCGTGACTGTTGTTCCAGCTACGTGGGAGGCTGAGGCAGGAGAATCACTTGAACCCAGGAGGCAGAAGTTGCAGTGAGCCAAGATCATGCCACTGTACTCCAGCCTGGTGATAGAGTAAGACTCAGTCTCAAAAAAAAAAAGAAAGAAAAGAAAAGAAAAATAAAGCGACTAAGAGCCGTCACTCCTCTTAATATGCTTTCCACCTCCCTTGGGATAAAGTCCAGGCCTCCAGAGTCCCTGCCTAATCTGTCTCACCCTTCGTCACGTTTCCACCTCCCACTGTAGCCATGGTGGCATTTTGGCAGCTCTTCAAATAAGTCTTCGTTTTTCGCTTTTCCGTTTGTACAGAAGCTTGGCATATTCTCTTCCCCGATGTTCATCTAGAAAACCCGCGCGCATCCTTTAGGTCTCACGTACATTTTTCTGGCCCGCCCGATCAGCTGCTTCCCAGGTGCTGACTGCATTGGCCCGCCTCCTCCACCCGCCTGCGCACTGCTGGGCGCTGTCCGTGGTGCTGAGGACATTTGGCGAGCTGGGCCAAGTCTGCCCTTCGGGAGCTTGGACGCTGAAGAGACGGAAACTGAACACAGGAAAGTAATTGCACACACAGTATTTCTTTCTTTCTTTTCTTTTTTTTTTTTTTTTGAGACGGAGTTTCGCTCTTGTTACCCAGGCTGGAGTGCAATGGTGCGATCTCGGCTCACCGCAACCTCCGCCTCCTCGGTTCAGGCAATTCTGCCTTAGCCTCCTGAGTAGCTGAGATTACAGGCACGCGCCACCATGCCCAGCTAATTTTTTTGTATTTTAGAGACGGGGTTTCACCATGTTGACCAGGATGGTCTCGATCTCTTGACCTCGTGATCCACCCGCCTCGGCCTCCCAAAGTGCTGGGATTACAGGCATGAGCCACTGCGCCCGGCCTGGTTACTTTTTAAAAAAAAGTTTGGGAGTGTTGCTTCCCCAGGATAGGAAACATGCATTTTGGGGAGTAAAAGTGGAAGATTCAGTCTTGATCAATGAAAAGATTTTATTTGTGTAGCTGAAAGTCTTGATTAGGTTCCAATCCTCCAGGCATATCATTATCAACCATGGTCTTCCAGGGTGAGCGCCTTCTTTATAAATACATGCAGTTCCTGACCTGATGCCAGAGGAACATTATAGGACCATCTTTTCTCTTCCTTTCTGTACCTAGAATCTGAAATTTCCCAGTTCCCTTGAGATGTGAACTCAGATGCAGATTTCTAGGTCTTATTTTGTTCCAGGGAGCTGTCATTCTAACCCCCAACCACTACCTGCAGGAAGTAAAATTAGAATGTTTGTATCAACCTGAATGTTGTTAACCAATATCTAAAGATTTCATTTGTATTACCATTGTGATCACGTGTGGGGTTTTGTTTTCTGATTTTTGTTGTTGTCGTCGCTGTTGCTTATGATTATTTATTGAACACAGTATACAGTGAGTGAGTTTTTTTAAACTTTTGGGGGAAGAAACTCCCTTTTTTAAAAATGACAACTACTCAGGTTTCAAATGGGATGAAAGTAGAACTGTCTTGATTATAGACTTGAGGCCACACTCTCTGCTTATCCCTTCCTCATCCCTACCTTCATCATAAAATTTTGGAATCCAAATTTTACAGTCACGGGGGATTCCAGAAACCAGTCTAATAGGTCCACTGTATAGATGGAGAAACTGGGCTCAGTGGGAGTCAATGGCTTGCAGGCAGAACCTTCAGGATACTTCTGAGGAACCTTGGTGCCTTGGAGAAGTCAGTGTGAAAACTGTAGCTACGGAAGCATAGCTCTGCCTTGATGTGGGGAGATCTTATCTCTGCCCTCAAGTCTTGGACCTAGGACAAGTCATTGAGTCCTCTATGGGGAATATTTTTTAAAGGCTTCAGCTATGCAAGAAGTCCTGTGGAAAAGCATTCATGAGAGAGGGATCAGTCCATGCAAAGGCCCAGGATGAGGAATCAGCCTGGCGTATTCCAGGAACAGGAAGGAGCCAGCAGGGCTGGAATGGCGCGCACAAGGGCAGAGCAGTAAGGGGCGAGGCAGAGAGGTGGGCTGGGGGTGTGGACAGAGCATGGAGTTTGGATTTTATTCTAAATGCAATGAGAAGCCATGGGAGTGTTTTAACCTGGGGGGTGACAACTTGATTTAGTTTTGAAAGATCCCTTCAGCTTCCATGAGTAGACAAACCACAGTGAGGTAGTAGTAGGAAGTGAGTAGACCAGAGAAAAAGCTCTGGCAGCTTCTAGACGAGAGGCATCATTGACACAGACCTGGAGGGATGTCACAGGAGGTGGTGAGAGGTGGTCAGATTTGAAATACTTTTTTTTTTAGACAGTGTCTGGCTCTGTCACCCAGGCTAAAGTGCAGTGGCACAATCTCAGCTCCCAGGCTCAACTTTTGCCTCCCAGGCTCAAGTGATCCCACCTCAGCCTCTCGAGTAGCTAGTACCACAGGCACACAACATCACACCTGGCTAGTTTTGTTTGCTTGTTTGTGTTTGTAGAGGCAGGGGTCTCACTTTGCCCGGGCTGGTCTCGAACTCCTGAGCTCAAGTGATCCACCTATCTCAGCCTCCCAAAGTGTTAGGATTACAGGCGTGAGCCACCACGCTTGGCCTCAAGATATATTTTGATGGTGAAACTTCAAAATATCAGGACTTGATGACTAATTAGATGACATGCCACACATACTAAAACACTGCCAATGTAGAAAACAAAGAGGAAATTTTAATTCCAGCCTCAAAGGTCATGAGGGTGATGTTCAGAATACAGATGCTGCGCTGAAATTGGGCTGCTTCTCACGTGGACAACCTCAGGAAGCTTGCTCTGGGTAAAGAGCAGCAGGGATGTACTTATCTAACAATTGTCCAAGGCTCTTCTGAACTATGCAAGACAGGCTGGCGTGGATATAAATAGAAATTAATAGGATATATGCAAAGAGTATACTTAACCAAAAGTGGAATTGTAAGCAATCTTTATGTTCTTTTTCATGGACTTCTATATTTTCTTTTTCTTCTTTCCTTCTTTGTCTCTCTTTCTTTCCTTCTTTTTTTTTTTTTTTTGAGGCAACATCTTGCTGTGTCACCCAGACTGGAGTGCAGTGGCATAATCTCAGCTCACTGTAACCTCCACCTCCCAGGTTCAAGTGATTCTCCTGCCTCAGCCTCCTGAGTAGCTAGGATTACAGGCACCCACCATCATGCCTGGCTAATTTTTGTATTTTTAGTAGAGACAGGTTTCACCATTTTGGCCAGGCTGGTTTTGAACTCCTGACCTAGTGATCCACCTGTCTCAGCCTCCCAAAGTGTTGGGATTATAGGCATGAGCCACCTTGCTTGGCCTCTCCTTCTTTCTCTCTCTCTCTTTCTTTTTTCTCTCTCCTTCCTTCCTTCCTTCCTTCCTTCCTTCCTTCCTTCCTTCCTTCCTTCCCTCTCTCTCTCTCTCGTTCATTCATTTGTTAGTTCTTACCTCACTCTGTCATCCAAGTTGGAGCACGGTAGTGTGACTTTAGCTCACTGCAACCTCCACTCCCCTGGGCTCAAGCAATCCTCCTAAGGAGCTGGGACTATGGGCATGCACCACTATGCCCAACTAATTTTTAAATTTTGTGTAGAGATGGGTTTTGCTATGTTGCCCAGGGTGGTCTCCAACTATCCACCCACCGCAGCCTCCCAAAGGGCTGGGATTGTGGGCACGAGGTACTGCACCCGACTACTTTTGTATTTTCTACATTGTTTTTAATAGGATAATATAATTCTTATAATCAGGAGAAAATATGCATTTAAGACAAAAAATAAATTCGTGTGACGGATCTAGGGAGATCCCATGTTTGTGTCTCTTGCCACGTTTTCTGTCTAACTCCCAGTCTCAGCTCTTAACTGCAGCTTTTGTTAATTTACCTCCTTATCATCTGACCTGTGTCCCTGCTTGGCTATCCACCCCATCCTTCCTCTCAGCTCCCACCTGGGGCTGGGCTTCATTCAGCCCTGGGATGCCTTGGACAGGCCATGGCTTTGGCATCCTAGGCAACACCGCACAGAGCTAGGTGCATTCTGCTCAGGCAGTCACTGTGATCTGGCTGCCTGATTGATTCATTAGTCTAATGGCAACACATTGCGAGGATGCTAAGTTTTCTCTATTTCCCCAAAATGTTTTGAGGTTTTTCTCCTGACAACTGTGCTCATTGCAGTCATGGTGAAAACAACAAAATGGAAGGAATTTCATGGGCCACACAACTCTGAATGATGTAGGGAAACATTTGGTTTCTCGTGGCTGTCAACACAATTATACCCACAGAGAAAGAAAATGAAAGGCAAGGCAGAGACAGCTCAATTTGGCTTGGAGAGTGGGGCAAAGACTTGGAAGCTTCATGCCTGTGCAGAGGGATGCCAAGCCTTCTCGGGCTGCACAAGGGGCAGAGCGGCCACAATATACAACAGTAGCAGCAGGCTGCAACATTGACGATGTGCAGATCCTTAGCCAAAGACCTGCCAACTCAACAAAGAGTGCCCAGGGAAGAGACGAGGCAGCATGGGGTCTCCAAGGCTGAGCACCCAGGGAGAGCCTCCCTCCTCCCCAGCACAGACGACAATTGCTCCCTAGCCGACCTTGCAGTTTGGGTTTTTTGTTCCTCTCTAGGGGCTCACAGGAAACGAGAATCAAACAATGTATGATTTTAGAAGGGGTAAAATTAAGTTTTCTGGAAGTTCCTTTGGACTATTGATTCCTAAATGGGAAGAAGGGATGCCCCCTTGGGGGAGTATTAGAGTCTTGGAGAGAGCTTTTCTCATCTACTTTCTATCCCCACCTCCCACACAATCTAATTTTGCTGCCTTAGGGAGAAGTGGGCCCTACTGCCAGCTACAGCTACTATTATTGGCGGAAGTGCATTCGTCATTCATTCAGCAACCATTTACTGAGCGTTAACCACGTGCAGGCACCGTCCTGGTCCCCAGGTGGACTGGGATGAGACAAAAACATTGGGAGCCCCTGTGGTTTAAACTCGGTGGCAACGACCAGGCAAACGTTACAACTGAGGTTTTGTTTAAGTTTTCTCCCTTTTCCTGATATGTGTGTGTGCATATATATATATATATATATATATATATATATTTATTTATTTATTTTTTGAGACAGAGTCTGGCTCTGTCACCCAGGCTGGAGTGCAGTGGCCCGATCTAGGCTCACTGCAATCGCTGCCTCCCGGGTTCAAGCGATTCTTCTGCCTCAGCCTTCCAAGTAGCTGGGATTATAAGCACCCACCACCACACCCAGCTAATTTTTTTGTATTTTTAGTAGAGACAGGGTTTCACCATGTTGGCCAGGATGATCTTGATCTCTTGACCTCATGATCCGCCCACTTCGGCCTCCCCAAGTGCTGGGATTACAGGCGTGAGGCACTGCACCCAGCCTGATATTTGTTTTTTAAAAGGCAGAGGAGAAAATATGGAATTCCCACCATTGACTGAGAGCCTCTAACGTGCCAGAAGACCCGCTGCTTATGTAATTCTAGTAAGAATGTTAAGAGGTAGATGTGATTCTAACAAGAGTGTTTGGAAGTGGATATCTATTTCTCTGTCTCTTACAGAGGAAAAAGCTAAGGCTCTGTAAAGGTCAGTAACCTACTCAAGGTCATACAGTGAGTAAAAGGCAGAAGCAGGAATGAAATTCTGGAGTCTCTGATTCCAAAGCATGGGTGGCACTGTCGCCATGCCTTGCACCTCCAGTGGACCGGCCACATCAACATTTCTTGGCCGCTTGTTAGAAAGACACCTGCTGAATCATGATTTGCATGTTTAATAAGTATCGAGGTGATTCATTTACACATCAAAATTTGTGAAGCACTGTGCCAGGGAACTCATACACCCCAGCAATCTCACTCTCAGGACATTCCTTGGAAATCAAAAAGATTCATTACATGTCTCCATTCTGTCGTCAAGAGCGTTTCTCAAATGCTACAGTACAGAAGATTCCCTCCCACCCAGGTGAGAAAACACTGAAGTGGTAACAATTTAAAAGGCCAGGTTGGGCTGGGTACAGTGGCTCACACCTGTAATCCCAGCACTTTGGGAGGCTGCGGTGGGTGGATCATCTGAGGTCAGGAGTTCAAGACCAGCCTGGCCAACATGGTGAAACCCTGTCTCTACTAAAAATACAAAAATTAGCCAAGTGTGGTGGTGCACACCTGTAATCCCAGCTGCTCAGGAGGCTGAGATGGGAGAATCGATTGTACCAGGAAGGTAGAGGTTGCAGTGAGCCGAGACCACACCATTGCACTCCAGTCTGGGCAACAAGAAGGAAACTCCATCTCAAAACACAAAATTAAAAAAAAATGAAAAGGCCAGGTTGCCTTTAGGGCATGCTGATGTGCCCTATGGTACTCTCATGTGCTATTCAGGATGGTACAGATCTGAGGGGTAGTGTGTGAGGGGAAAGGGATATTTGTATCTATAAAGCTGGTGGCTGAGGCTCAATGCTCAGTTCCACAGGGGAAGGCAGAGGGGGCCTGTTTTTGGGAAGTAAGTAGTAGTGGTTCTTTTTTTTTTTCTCCTGAGACAAGGTCTCACTTGGTTGCCCCAGCTGAGTGCAATGGTGTGATCACAGCTCACTGCAGCCCCAGTGTTTCTGGGCTCAAGGGATCCTCCCACTTCAGGCCCCCAAGTAGCTAGGATTGCAGGTGCACATCACCACACCTGGCTAATTTTGGATTTTTTTTTTTAGAGACAGGGTCTCACTATGTTGCCCAGGCTCATCTCAAGCTCCTGGATGCAAATGATCCGCCCACTCCAGCCTCCCAAAGTGCCGGGATTACAGGCTTGAGCCACGGCGCCCAGCCCACAATTCTAGTATAATTGATCAAACTTCCTTTTTCCCTTCCCTTCTCAGAGGTGCCCGTGCAGAGCTGCTGGCTTCATGTAGGTCTAACAACTGCTCAGCTCAATTTTGGTGTTCAAAGACTCCAGTCATCAACCCAGGAATCATTGATGTAAGTTTACTCCCAGTTTATGTTATAGTAAGGTCTCTAAACCCTATAATCTTACAGGAAGTCAGAACTGCCACTGAGCCACCCAGCAGCACCTTTGTGCGACTTAGAAAAAGGTGCTCCTCACCACCCCCCCCCCACAGGTAGATGCAGCCCCAAACCACGTTGTTTGAATTAGGTCCTCTATGGTTTGAATTAGGTACTATGGTTTAATTAGGTCCTCTCCAAAATTCAGGTGTAGCTAGTGTGATAGGATGAAGAAAGAGGGGCCCTTTAAGAGGTGATTAGGCCATGAGAGCTCCTCCCCTGTGAAAGGGATTAAGGCCCTTACAAAACAGAGCCTCCAGCTCCCTTGCTGTTCCGCTTTTGCCATGCGAGGACACAGCATTGCTCATCCCCGCCTGGAGAATGCAACAATAAAGTGCCATCTTGCACACAGAGGCCAGCCCTCACCAGACAACAGAACCTGCCAGCTCCTTGATCTTGAATTTCCCCAGCCTCCAGAACTTAAAGAAAATGAACTTCTGCTATTTATGAGATACCCAGGTATCATAGCAGCGTTAATCAATGAAGACAGTTGGTGAATGGACTGCAGGGCGGATTTCAGTTCCTACTTGCCCCTTGGCCTGGAGCCCTTGTGCAGTGTGTGCCCTGCACAACTGTGTGTGACAGCCCCACAGGACATAGTCATTTCAGATTGGTTATGAGTTTGCATGGTCAGCTCCACCAGGGCTGAGGTGATATCTGTTTTTTGTTTGTTTGTTTTTTTGAGATAGAGCCTCACTCTGTCACCCAGGCTGGACGGCAGTGGCATGATTTTGGCTTACTGCAACATCCACTTCCTGGATTCAAGCAATTCTCCTGCCTCAGCCTCCCAAGTAGCTGAGACTACAGGCACATATCACCAGTTTCTCTGTTTGTTTGTTGAGATGGAGTCTTGCTTTGTCACCCAGGCTGAAGTGCAGTGGCACTATCTTGGCTCCCTGCAACCTCCACCTCCTGGGTTCAGGCAATTCTCCTGCCTCACTCTCCCTAGTAGCTGGGATTGCAGGCACCCACCACGCTCCCAGCTAATTTTTGTGTTTTCGTAGAAATAGGGTTTCAGCATGTTGGCCAGGCTGGTCTGGAACTCCTGACCTCAAGCAATCCATCCTCCTTGGCCTCCCAAAGTGCTGGGATTATAGGCATGAGCCACCTTGACTGGCCTGTGACATCTGTTTTGTTCACACTGCATTCAGGCATCTAGCTGAGTGCCTGACTCAGAGTTGGTGCTTAATTAAATCTATGTTGAACAGGGACGGGTGCAGTGGCTCACTGCAGGAGGGACACTTAATCCCAGGAGTTCGAGGTTGCAGTGAGCCATGATTGTGCCATTGCACTTCAGCCTCCACGATAGAGTGAGATCCTGTCTCTCTCTCTCTGTCTCTACATATTCATAATACGTCTATACCTATCCATAATGCCTATCTGTCTGTCTGTCTATCTATCTATCTATCTATCTATCTATCTATCTATCTATCTATCTATCTATCTACCTATCTATCTATCACACGTGGATGAATAAATGAAGACAAGGTTAATGACTCACTAGGCTCAGATTTGCAAAGCCAACGGGCTGGAGAACATGGGCCAGAGGCCATTCATGAGTTTGCTTTTGTCACCGACACATTTCCACACCCTCAAGGCCACCAATACTCCAGGAGAAGCCCCTGTTGCAAGTGGGCCTATGGCATCCACCTTTTAAAAAGGTAAAGGGACCCCTAATAAATACATAAGTCATTTAAGGCTGGACAAACAGCTCTTGGAATGAAGGCATGAAAACAAGTGATTCTCAGGGTGATGTGGCCTAAAAATTCTCATGATAATTTTGTGTGGGGTTGAAGAGAGAACCAAGGAATCAAGAAAGAACCAGGCCAGACTTGGTTGCTCATGCCTGTAATCCCAGCGCTTTGGGAGGCTGAGGCAGGCAGATCACCTGAGGTCAGGAGTTCAAGACTGCCCTGGCCAACATGGTGAAAGCTAAAAAAAAAAAAAAAAATAGCCAGGAGTGGTGGTGGGCACCTGTAATCCCAGCTACTCAGGAGGCTGAGGCAGGAGAATAGCTTGAACCTGGGGGGTAGAGGTTGTAGTGAGCTGAGATTGTGCTAATGCACTCCAGCCTGGGTGACAGAGTGAGATTGCCTCTCAAAAAAAAAAAAAAAGGAAGAACCAGAATGTGGGAAGTAGAAAAGCTCCTTTTTAAAGTTTCCTTTCTTGTTAAAGAATAAATGTGCTAAAAACTTTGTTAAGCCCTATCCTATGTAGCTGTTAGACATGCCATGCTTATAGGCTCGTAGTACATTCTTGTCCTTGTACTTGAACCAAGATATCTGTGCTGGAGGTGCTCACAGGCATGTCCCAGCTCTCCACTGCTTTTACCTGTTTAGAAAAGTTTTAAGTTAGTAGCCAATCAGGTTTTAGTTTAGATTGTGAGTTCTGGCTCCAGCCAACGGAGATCAGATAAATTTACGTGTTTTCCTTTGTTCATTGCACTCTCGGGGCACGATGGCTAGCGAGGGTACCCTTCCTGCAGTCCAGGAAGTAAAAATTGCATTGCTGAAAGGTCCTTTGTCTCAGTGCTGATTTTTCTTTGCGGCACCAACCACCTATTTCCAACACAGAAGAATCTGGTCAGCTAAGGTCCTATTTTCCGAGGCTCTTCCCCATGTCTAAGAAAATTAATGAAAGACAGACATCTTTTTTCAAAAACCATAAACCACATGCCTGGTGTGTGACAAAAAGAGGGAGTCCATCCTGCAAATATTTCAGAACCACCTAGCTGGGTGGGGTGGTTTGGGGCCCGAAGAAGCTCACAGCTGTGTGTTCCTGCCAAGCACATTGCAGACAGGTGCTAGGGATGTCTGAACCCTCTGGTGCTTGAGATACTTGGCCAGTGTTTCCCAAAGTGCGTTCCACGGAACTATAATCCCATCCATTGCTTCTTAAAAACAGATGCAACTGTCAAACAGGTGCATCCCACTTCTTTGGGATGTTACAATGAACGTTTCCATTTTGAGCATTCTTGCCCATGTCCTTTGTTTAATCCAGCATTTTCCAAACATTTGACCTTAGACACATCCTGCCCCCACACCTACTCTTTAACATGTTACCATCCACCAGTGCTACTTAGTTCCCTACACAGTGGGTTTTGATTCTGTGGAGAATCTGGGGAATAAGCTTATTCCTTCTTGGGTTCAAATTAGAGACGTCCACTGTTCAAGGAACTCCACGCTGAATTTCAGTCTCCCTTTGAGAATGATCATCACGTAAAGTCTATGCTTCCAGTGTTTTGATATCACATCTCAAATGCTTTTTCTCTTGAAATTCCAGTGTAATTTGATGGTGACCACCTTTTTTTTTATTAATAGAGACGGGGTCTCACCAAATTGGTCAGGCTGGTCTCAAACTCCTGACCTGTGATCCGCCTGCCTTGGCCTCCCAAATAGTTGGGATTACAGGCACCCACCACCTTGCTCAGCTAATTTTTGTGTTTATTTTTCATTTATTTATTTATTTATTTTTTGAGACGGAGTTTCACTCTTGTTACCCAGGCTGGGTAACAATGGCACGATCTCGGCTCACCGCAACCTCTGCCCCCTGGGTTCAGACAATTCTCCTGCCTCAGCCTCCTGAGTAGCTGGGATTACAGGCACGAGCCACCATGCCCAGCTAATTTTTTGTATTTTTAGTAGAGACGGAGTTTTGCCATGTTGACCAGGATGGTCTCGATATCTTGACCTCGTGATCCACCCGCCTCGGCCTCCCAAAGTGCTGGGATTACAGGCTTGAGCCACCGCGCCCGGCCTCATTTTTAATTTTTTTAGACAGAGTCGCACTCTGTTGCCCAGGCTGGAGTGCAGTGGTGTGATCTTGATTCATTGCAACCTCTGCTTTCCAGGTTCAAGCGATTCTCTTGCCTCAGACTCCCAAGTAGCTGGGACTACGGGCATGTGCCACCATGCCCAGCTGATTTTTGTATTTTTAGTAGAGATGGGATTTCACCATGTTGACCAGGCTGGTCTCAAACTCCTGACCTCAAATCAAGTGGTCCGCCCGCCTACCTCCCAAAGTATTGGGTTTATAGGTGTGAGCCACTGCACCCAGCATTTCTGTGTTTTTGTAGAGACAGGGTTTCATCATGTTGTCCAGGCTGGTCCTGAACTCCTGCCCTCGGGTGATTCACCTGCCTTGGCCTCTCAAAGTGCTGGGATTACAGGCATGAGCCACTGTGCCTGGATCATCTGCCATTCTCTTGTTCTCAGGCCAGAGTGACCATGTTCTTTGAATTCTTCACCACTTTTCTTTGTGACTGTGTTGAGCTCCGGGTGTCAGAGCTGAGTTCTGCCTGGGGTCTTGCTCACACCCCTCCTGGCTCTAGGAACTCAGAAGCCCCACCTGGAGTGACCCTACATGACCTGGGGTGGGGCTGTGCCAAGAGTCAGCCCTCTCAGGAGCCAAATATCCATTGTTGATGGGAGGTGACATTTTCATTTGTTTCCCAACCCCCTTCCCCCCGCCAGGAGCTGTGCCCCTCTCTTGAGATTTTCTGTGAGTTGGAGACTAGAGCAGAGAGTTGAGGACATCAGGGGACAGAGGGTGTTTCTGGCTGCTGGAGCAAGCTGAGCCATATTAACGTTCCCAGTGGGTGTCAGGAGGGTGGAATGCACTCAGGTCCACATTGCAAGGAAGCTTCTCCATTCCCCCTACCCCATCTCCCTCCAAGGCCAAAGTGCAGTGACTATTCACTGGCTCCGTTGTAATCTACCATGTAGCCTTGAACTCTTCCTCCCCACTGCTCCCACCCAGCTCCATCCCAGGAAGTTTTGTCTCTCCCTAAATGACCCCTTCACTGGGGCCACCAGGCCTGCTGGGAGGACTCAGGCAGTGACAGGTGCCTGCTGCTCACAGGGTCCTGTCTGCCACCACTCTGTGATGGCTGGGGAGGGTGGAGGGTAGAGGGCAGAGGGCTTCAGGCTTCGCAGATGCTCCCACAGGTTTGATGTCCTTTGCTGAGGTCATCTCCCTCCTGTGATTTAACGAGGCTGAAGTCAGAGAAAACTCAAAGATGCCAGAGGGGCCGCCTCTTCCCAAAACCCACCAATGCCTCCTTTTTCAGGGAACATTAACATCCTTCCCTTCTCGCCCCCTTTAAAATATATTTTTTTTAATTAAAGAAATGCATGTACATAGTTTAAAAAATCAAGTGGCTCTATAAGGTTTATTCTAAAAACATCCCTACTCACTGGTCCTGATCCCTTGTCCTGGAGGCAGCAGGGATCCTTTCTTACTTTTTCTTTTTTCTTTCTTTCTTTCTTTCTTCTTTTTTTTTTTTTGATATGGAGTCTCACTCTGTCACCCAAGCTGGAGTGCAGTGGTGTGATCTCAGCTCACCTCCACCTCCTGGGTTTAAGTGATTCTCCTGCCTCAGCTTCCCAAGTAGCTGGGACTACAGGAGCATGCCACCATGTCCAGCTAATTTTTTGTATTTTTAATAGAGATGGAGTTTCACTGTGTTAGCCAAGATGGTCTCGATCTCCTGACTTTCTGATCCACTCTCCTCAGCCTCCCAAAGTGCTGGGATTACAGGCGTGAGCCACTGTGCCTGGCCAGCCACCTTCAACTCTTTTGCTTTATCTTGCTTGATGCTTCAGTTTTAAGCATCATACAATTGACTACCTGCTATAGAAAAGGAGGATTTAGCTCTTACACATAGGCACACACTCTTATCTTCTCCTTTCACCACCCCAAGATCATGGGTTCTTGTTAAATCAATATTCAGTGTTTACTGTCCTATGACTTAGGAAAATATTGTATGCCACTGACTGCCCAATGCACTGTGATTGCATTATTTGGTACAATTTCATTTTTCTCAGAGAGTAATTTTGGTGACTTTTTATATTTTCAATGTAGCTGCTAATTTATCTGTCACAACTCTAAAGCTCTTGTTAATATAATTAAAATTTCAGAACCTATCTTACTTTGAGCCCTCTATGATGGGCGGCGATCAGGCTGGTTGTTATGCTGGTACCTGTGCACACCAGTGGTCTGGGTCCTCTGTGATAATGTTTCCCCCTCTTCTGTTGCATCCCCCACTTCCTGGATTCTCTGTTTTCCACTTTCTTGGATTGCTCTTTCATTTCAATGTAGCACATCCTCTAGTAGCTTTTTGAGAAAGGATGCATGGAAGGAAAATTCAGTGAGACCAGACATGTCTGACCTGTACTTAGTCCACACTTATACTTGCTTGATAAAATTATCTGCTGGAGGCTGGGTGCAATGGCTCATGCCTATAATCCCAGCACTTTGAGAGGCTGAGGTGGGAGGATAACTTGAGTTCAGGAGTTCAAGACCAACCTGTGAAATATAGAGACTATCTCTAAAAGAAAAAAAAAATTATCGGCCGGGCGCGGTGGCTCAAGCCTGTAATCCCAGCACTTTGGCAGGCCGAGGCGGGTGGATCACGAGGTCAAGAGATCGAGACCATCTGGTCAACATGGTGAAAACCCATCTCTACTAAAATATAAAAAATTAGCTGGGCATGGTGGCACGTGCCTGTAATCCCAGCTACTCAGGAGGCTGAGGCAGGAGAATTGCCTGAACCTAGGAGGCAGAGGTTGCGGTGAGCCGAGATCGCGCCATTGCACTCCAGCCTGGGTAACAAGAGCGAAACTCCGTCTCAAAAAAAAAAATTATCAGCTGGGCATGGTGGTGCATGCTTTTAGTCCCAGCTACTAAGAGGCTATGTTTGGAGGATAGCTTGAGGCCAGGAGTTCAAGCCTGACTAGTGCACTACAGTCGTGGCTGTGAATAGTCACTGCACTCCAGCCTTGGTTACATAGCAAGACCCTGTTTCTAAAAACAAAATATGATTATCAATAAATTCTAGGTTGGAAATATTTTTCCTCAGGATTATGAAGGCCTGTGCCTTCTTCCAATTTCCAGTGATGATGTTAAAAAGTCCAATGCCTGCGATGGATCACCTGAGGTCAGGAGTTTGAGACCAGCCTGGCCAACAAGGCAAAATCCCATCTCTACTAAAAATATAAAAATTAGCCAGGCGTGGTGGCACAAACCTGTAGTCCCAGCAACTTGGGAAGTTGAGGCAGGAGATTGCTTGAACCCAGGAGGTGGAGATTGCAGTGAGGCAAGATCCCACCACTGCACTCCAGCCTGGGTGACAGAACAAGACTCCACCTCAAAAAAAAAAAAAAAAAAAAAAGCCAGTGCCTGATCCTTGATCCTTTGCGTATGCCATTTGTGTATGATATTTTGTTTTTGGAAGCTTTTTACATACTTTTGCACTGGGCACGCTGAAGGCTCTTTAAATCTGGAAATGTCTGCCCTGCCGTTTTGGGAAATTGCCTTGTATTGTTTTTCTCTGATAAATTCTGCCCCTCTATTTTCTCTTTGTTGTTGTTGTTTTTATGCCTGGAATTCCCCCTTATGGATATTGAATTTCCTGGACTGTTGTAGACAGAATAATACTCCCCCCACCCACCCTGCCCTGGCAGATTTCCACATCCTAATCCCCAGAACCTGTGAATATGTTACCTGACAGGTGAAAGGAACTTGGCAGAGGTGATTAAATTAAGGATCTTGAGATGAAAAGATTAAGCTGGGCTTAATCAAACAGCAAGGATTTTTTATTTTTTTTGAGACAAAATCTTGCTCTGTCACCCAAGCTGGAGTGCAGTAGTGCAGTCACAGCTCACTGTAGCCTCAGACTCCATAGTAGTTGGGACCACCAATATATGCCACCATACCAGGCTAATTTTAAATTTCTTATAGAGAGGGGGTCTTGTCATGTTGCCCAGGCTTCTCAAATGCCTAGCATGACATGATCCTCCTACCTCAGCCTCCCAAAGTGCTGGCATTACAGGTGTGGGCCACTGTTCCTGGCCATGAGGATTCTTATAAGAGGATTCTTATCAGGAGGGTCCAAGTCAGAAAAAGGAGGTATGACCATGAAAGCAGAAGTTGGAGTGATGTGCTTTGAAGGTGGAGGAAGGGGCCACAAGCCAAGGAATTCAGGCAGCCTCTAGAAGCTGGTAAAGGTGAGGAAATAGATTCTTGCTCTGAACTTCCAGAAGGAACCCAGCCCTGCCGACACCTTGCTCTTTGCCAAATTAGACTCATTTCAGACTTACGACCTCCAGAACTGCAATATACTACATTTGTTATTATTTTATTATTATTTGAGACCGAGTCTCACTCTGTCAGCCAGTTTGGAGTGCAGTGCAACCTCCACCTCCTGGGTTCAAGTGATTCTCCTGCCTCAGACTCCTGAGTAGCTGTGATTACAGGCATGCACCACCATGCTCGGCTAATTTTGTATTTGTAGTAGAGATGGGGTTTTGCCATGTTGGCCAGGCTGGTCTTGAACTCCTGACCTCAGGTAATCCACCTGCCATGACCTCCCAAAGTGCTAGGATTACAGGAGTGAGCCACTGCAGCTGACCTATATGTTATTTTAAGTCACTAAGTTTGCAGCAATGTGTGACAGCAAATATAGGAAATGCATAGAGGAACTAACAGGCACCACCAGACCACAGTATACATTCCTTCTTTGCTGAAGCTTTCTGGAGCCTTCTGATCTGGGTGGGCCTCACTTTGCAAATTTTCCCTCGTTGTGCTCATCACAATTCGGATTAAATCATCAGGGTCCTGATTATTCATTCGTGTCTCTCTACCCACTAGACCATGGGCTCTATGAGGCCTGGGATTATTGGTCTGTTCTTTTTATTCACCACTTTGTCCTATGGATGTTAATAAATATGTGGTGGGTGAATGACTACGTGAATCAAAGGAATTATCCCGGGTAGTCCTCACAGCAACCCGGGGAAGTAGGAACCATTATTCATTTCACAGGTGAGGAACTGAGACACGAATGAGGCCTCGTCACTTCTCTAAGGATGAGTAGATTAGAAGGGGTAGAGCCAGGATTTGAGCCCAGCATTGTTTGGTGGGGCCTTCAGCCCATGAGCTTAGCCACTAAGCTAAAGATTGCCCCTCCAGACTGTCCGCCTCCACCTCCCAGGCTTCAGCCTCTGCTGACTTCTGCCCAGAGACCTGATACTCTGGAAGAAGTAGCATCTTAATTAGGCCACCCTGCAGCTGTTCAGGGAGATGCCTGGTCCCCCACGGAGGCGGAGGTTTCTGTGACAAGTCCCGCACATAGCTGGGCTGGGGGCTAGAAGCGACAGGGTTTGTCAAGTTGCTTTGGGATCCTTGGGAACGGGCAGTGTTCCAGAACCATAGTGTCATCGTCGTTATTATTGTTTTATCTAATCTGTTCTGGAGAACAACCATTTTGAAATTGGGCAAAAATATAGCCTAATATATTTAAACATATATATTTTTATTTTTATATAATTTAAAAATAAACGCATTGATGTACATTTTCCAAGTGCCTGCCTGCTGAATTCCTAATGTAATACAACATGACTCAGAGCTAAATTTAAAGAGAGGAGCACATATGTTTAAAGCAGGCACCAACTTTCAATCTGAGGAGAAACAGAGTCAAAAGTATTTTTTTTTAGCGTGTGAGTGGACTGAGTGCAAAGTGAATTATCTCCAAGCCATCTGGGAAGTCTGGTGTTTTTCAATGCCTTCACAACTCTAATTTTAAGCCGTTATTTGGCCTTTAAATAACAATATCTTTTCTTTCCATCGGAATTTGCACCAGATCCGCATTTATTGCGCTATCGACTCCAAAAAGAGACCTATCTTTGAGAGCAAAAAGAGCAAAAGTTATTGAACGTATTACTCTGCAGATTGGCTCTGGAAAAAAAACAGCAGTCTGATATTTTGCAAATGAAGTTTGACATATTCTGGGATGGCATATTGCACTCACCAAAACAAGCTGATTGTGCCCGGAGGGGAAAGCTTAATTAAAGCCCCCCTCACTGCACACAACTCCAAGAAGAAGATTCCGGTGTACTGTACATGACCTTCAATTTGTTCCACAGGGTTCTTCTTCACACATGACGTTCACAAAGTCACAAACATGGTCTTGATTTTTACCCAGAAGAAACACAGCACAATACGATTATAGAACCTTAGCTCTGAGGGAGTTCTGATCCAACTTACCAACCCTTCAGGGATCTTCTGCCTAGAATCCCAGATGAATGTCCTTTTAATGTCTACTTGAATACTTTGAGTCACGGGGAACTCACTGACTTTCCAACTGTACGAAGTCCTCTGCAATATTAGGCTGAAATCTTTCTCCCTACAGCTTTCCTGCAACTGGTCCTCGTTATTGCCATGAGATATCCTAGAAGGAATCTTGGGCTTACATAAAGGTGAGCTGAAGGTCACCACCATGATCTTTCTCCTGCTCCAAGCTAAGCACACCCAGCTCCTCTAAAGAAGGAACATGAGGACTTGGCAGGATCTCTCCACTAACAAAGATGATAACTCTTTGGGAAACTGGTCCACAGTGGATAGGACAGACAGACAAAGGAGATGTCTTGAGCCTCCGTAAAGCCAGATTTGGCCAATGTATTTTTTTGTTTTTGTTTGAATCCCTAAGCCTTCTCTTCCTTCTACAACGTCTGTGTATGTTCCTCAGAGGTGTGGACTTTGCTGAAAACCAGATTCTGATTAGTAGGGAGGTTCTCAAAAGGAATGGCCTACAGAACACACCAACCAGTCAAGGGATCCCTCAGATGTTCTTCTGCCATGAGAAGAAGACACGCCAATGAGCTTGGGAAACTCAATGTGAGCTGACTCCAAAGAAGAACTTTTGGAATGCACACGCACATCCTTGATGTGTGGCCCAAGCATTCTTTTGCTTTGCAGTAGATGTTCAAGTGAAAGGTCCAATGAGACCCCACCTTTTTCACTTCTCTGATGTCAGCTCCTATCCACCTTCTCCCTTTCCCTTTGTGTTCCAGCCCCTTTGATCTCCTCACTACTCCTCCCCCAAAGACTTTGGGTTTTTTGGCAGGGGAAATGGGACAGGGTCTCACTCTATTGCCCAGGCTGGAGTGCAGTGGTGCTATCACAGTTCACTGCCTTGACCTCCTGGGGTCAGGCAATCGTCCCATATCAGCCTCCCTAGTAGCTGGGACTACAGGTACACACCACCATACCCAGCTAATTTTTTATTTTTTGTTACATGGGCGTCCAGGCTGGTCTTAAACTCCAAAGAAGAGTTTGAACTCTTGAGATGAACTCCAAAGAAGAGTTCAAGCAATCCTCCTGCCTCAGCTTCCCAACATGATGGGATTACAGGCATAAGCCGCCACACCTCGCCTCCCCCAGGACTTTGCACCTGCCATTTTTTCTGTTTGGAATGCCCTTCCCACTGATATATCCTCATAGCTTTCCACTGATATCCTCATAGCTTCCCACTGATATCCTCAGAGCTTCCCACTGATATCCTCAGAGCTGGATCAATTCCTGACTGTGCGCAGGTGACCACTCAGAGATCTCCTTATCTATCAAAATGGCACCTCCATATCACTCTGTCCATCCATCCTGCTTCATTCTCAATGCATCTCACCATTTTCCATCACTAAAATGTCATTCACGAAGCAGGGACTTTATCTCACTATGTATCCTACTGTGTTCTCTCGGCCTAGATTGTGCCTGGCATGGAGTATTCCATTAATCAATGTTTGCTCTATTTCTTATGTTTGCAGATCAGTTTGTGGATTCTCAGAATGTCCTACAGACAGACTTGAGAATGACTGCATTAGCTCTCATGCTATGTCTTTCCTGAGCCATCTGTAACCTTTTAGACAAAATGACTCTCCTTTTTATGTGTTCTCATTAGACCCAGTGGTCACTATTGAGATGGCCTTGATCTCACAGCAGCTCGAATTTTAGTAACTCGTATTCACATCACTCTTGTTAGGGACAATTCCCAGAGGGCAATCACTCACTCAGATGCCAGCAGGTGCTCACGAAACACAAGGTATAAAAAGGAATGATGTCCTCCTCCTCCCTCTGTTCTCTTTAATGGAAAGGTTTTGGAAATATTTAGGTGGAAATATCTTTTTTTCATGATGAAAGCCTTTCATATCTAATAAACTGGGAGTGTTGGTGAGCAGTGAAGTTGAGGTACAGTATGATTCATCTCTCAAATAACTTTTACTCTCTGCTCAATCATGTCCACTCTGTCAGGTGTCATTTAGAACTCATTTTTTTTAAGTCCTCAACAATGAAAAAGATGAATAACCTAATTAAAAATAGACAAAGCATTTTAAAAGACATTTCTCCAAAGAAGATGCACAAATGGCCAATAAGCACAAGTAAAGATACTTGGCATTATCAGTTGTGACAGTTGATATTAAGTGTCAACTTGATTGGATTGAAGGATGCAAAGTATTGTTTCTGGGTGTTTCTGGGTGTTGCCAGAAGAGATTAACATTTGAGTCAGTGGACTGGGAGAGGCAGACCCACCCTCAAACTGGGTAGGCCCCATCCAATCGGCTGCCAGCATGGCTAGAAAAAGCAGGCAAAACAGAATAGAGAACCCAGAAATAAACCCAAAAACATACAGCCAACTGATCTTTGACAAGGCAAACGAAAACATAAAGTGGGGAAAGACACCTGTCCAACAAATGGTGCTGGGATAATTGACAAGCCACATGTGGGAGAATGAAACTGGATCCTCGTCTCTCACTTCATACAAAAATCAACTCAAGATGGATCCAGAACTTAAATCTGACCTGAAACTAAAAATTCTAGAAGATAACATTGGAAAAACCCTTCTAGACATTGGCTTAGGCAAAGACTTCATTACCAAGAACCCAAAAGCAAATGCAACAGGAACAAAGATGAATAGGTGGGACATATTTAAACTAAAGCGCTCCTGCACAGTCAGCAGAGTAAACAGACAACAGAGTAGGAGAAGATCTTCACAATCTATACCTCCAACAAAGGACTGACATCCAGAATCTACAAGGAACTCAAACAAACAAACAAAAAATACCAAACAGTCCCATTAAAAAGTGGCTCAGGACATAAATAGACAATTCTCAAAAGAAGATAAGCAAATGGCCAAGAAGCATATGAAAAAATGCTGAACAACACTAATGATGAGGGAAAACCGCAATACAGTATCACATTCTCCTGCAAGAATGGCCATCATAATAATAAAACGATAGACGTTGGCATAGATGTGGTGAAAAGGGAACACTTCTACCCCGCTGGTGGGAACGTAAACTGGCACAACCACATGGAAAACAGTGTGGAGATTCCTTAAAGAACTAAAAGCAGAACTACCATTTGATCCAGCAATCCCACTACCGGGTATCTGCCCAGAGGACAAGAAGTCATTATATGAAAAAGATACTTGCACACGCATGTTTATAGCAGCACAATTCACAATTGCAAAGATATGGAACCAGCCCAAATGCCCATCAATCAACGAGTGGATAAAGAAATGATGGTAAATATACATATGATGGAACACTACTCAGCCATAAAAAGGAATGACTTAATGGCATTGGCAGCAACCTGGATGGAACTGGAGACTATCATTCTAAGTGAAGTAACTCAGGAATGAAAAACCGAACATCATCTGTTCTCACTGTTAAGTGAGAACTAAGCTCTGAGGGTGCAGATGCGTAAGAATGATACAACGGACTTTGCAGATGTGGGGAAAAGGATGGGAGGGGGGCGAGGGATGAAAACTGCAAACTGGATTCACTTACACTGCTCGGGTGATGAGTTCACCAAAATCTCACAGATCACCACTAAATAACTTACTCATGTAACCAAATACTACCTGTTCCCCAAAACCCTATGGAAATAAAACCTTTTTATAAAAGAAAGCTGGCAGAAGAAGGTGGAATCACTCAGACTTGCTGAGTCTTCTGGCCTTCATCTTTCTCCTGTGCTGGGTGCTTCCTGCCCTCCAACATCAGCCTCAAAGTTCTTCACCTTTTGGGCTCTTGGGCTTACACCAGTGGTTTGCCCGGGGCCCTTGGGCCTTCAGTCACAGAATGAAGGCTTCACTGTCGGCTTCCCTACTTCTAAGGTTTCAGGACTTGGACTGAGCCACTACTGGCTTTCTTGCTCCTCATCTTGCAGATGGCCTATCGTGGGACTTCACCTTGTGATCGTGTGAGTCAATTCTCCTTAATAAACTCCCTTTCATATATACGTATATCCTATTAGTTCTGTCCCTCTAGAGAACCCTGGCTAATACATTAGTCATTAGAGAAATGCAAATCAAAACCACAATGAGATTCCAGTACATACACACAAGGGTAGCTATAATCAAACAGGCAGATGATAAAAAGTGCCTATGACGATGTGGGGAAATTAGAGCCCTCAGATATTGCTGGCGGGAATGTAAAATGGTGCAGCCACTGTGAAAAACAGTTTGGCAGTTTCTCAGAAATGTAAGCAGCATTACCATATGACCCAACAATTCTGCTCCTAGATAAATATCCAAGAGAATTGGAAACATATGTCCACACAATAACTTATACACAAATGTTCATAGCAGCATTATTCATAATAGTCAAAAAATTGGAAAAAACCCAAGTGTCCATCAACTGTTGAATGGAAAAACAAAATGTAGTCTAACTACTTCTTTGTCCACAAAAAGGAATGAAGTTCTGATACATGTTACAATGTGGACAAAACTTTAAAAAACCCATTATTTTAAGTCAAAGAAGCCAGACACAGAAGACCACATATTGTATGATTCCATATATATGAATTTTGCAGAATGGGCAAATCCACAGAGCCCGAAAGTGGTTTCCATAGACTGAGAGGGACAGAAAGTGTTCTGGAATTGGATAATGGCGATGGTTGCTCAACTTTGTGGATATATAAAGTATGTACACTTTAAAAGGGTCAATTTTATGCTATGTAAATTATAGCTCAATGTAGCTGTTATTTTTCTAAAAAAATAGTCTTCACCTTTGAGTAAACAATAGATAAAAGTGATTTACCATAGGTAGCTTTTACATATTCATATCTGTTACGAAAAGTCACACACACAGAAATCAGGCAGTTGAATAGAATCAACTACCATTTTGACAGCCTTCAACTATCTCCTCCCAGTGCAAATAACACAAGGCATCAATGTTTTGGGCAGAGATAAAATCAGAAGTCATTTTATTGTTGATACTATGCAGAGGAAGTAAAGTGATGGTTGGTAGTATCATGTTATCTTCTTCCCTTCCAGCAATGGCCATCACAGTGGACAGTGGGCAGGTTGCATATGGTGCTTAAGAGTCCATGCAGACTGTTTATTTCTACCAGGCAGTCACCATAACCAACAAACTCCTGAGCTGGGCATGGAGGTACATGCCTGTCTCCCAGCTAGTTGGGGGCTGAGTTGGGAGGATTGCTTGTGCCAAGGAGGTCGAGGTTGTAGTGAGCTGTGATCACGCCACTGCACTCCTGGGCAACAGAGGGAGACCTCTTTTCTAACAACAAAATGAAGAATCAACACATTCCCAAAATAACTGCTTAGAATCTGAAAAACTCAAGGCATGCCGAATACCCATATAATGTCCCTCAAAACAAAAATAAAGAATAAAAAGTCTCTAAACTTCTCATTACGGAAACTATCAAACTATCAAGCATAAATAGAGTGAATAGCAGAATAAATTCCAGTTTCAACAATTCTCAGCGGGCGGCCAATCTGGTTTCACCTTCCCCCATCTACCTCTGCTCCTCCATATAACATATAATCTTACCCGTCAATATCTCAGTATATACTTCTGAAAGAGGACTCTTTAAAAACACACACATAGCCGGGCGTGGTAACCCTAGGCATGGGAGGCTGCGAGGCAGGTGGATTGCTTGAGCTTAGAAGTTTGAGACCAGCCTGGGCAACAGGACAAAACCCTGCCTCTACAAAAAATACAAAAATTAACCTGGTGTGGTGGCACATGCCTGTACTCCCAGCTACCTGGGAGGCTGAGGTGGGAGGATCACTTGAGCCTGAGAGACAGAAGTTGCAGTGAGCCATGATGGCAAAATGAGACCCTGTCTTAAAAACAAGAACACACACACATACAAAACATATTTACATTTCCCTTATTATCTTAAAAACTTTTTTAAAAAGTTTATATAATGTCCTTTTTATGATTATCTCTATTCTCCATGGAAACATGAATAGCAATTGCCACTATTTACAAAAGCAGCTATTGTGTGCCAAACAGTTTACTGGGGGCTTTCCACATATTTTCCAATAAAATGCTTGCGTCAGTCATAGAAGTTGGTTATTATCACCCACCCATCCTCCATCTCCCAGCTCAAGGAGTTTGAGTGTCCCAGCCAAGGTTCAAAGATGGGTCACCCAGTCTCTATTTCCCACTCCTGGTTCTCCCATGCCCGTCTTTACTATAGAGCTGAACTGTCCAATAGTGTGGATGCTACCACCTGTGGCACGGTAGTTAAAGACTAGCTAATGCCCAATTTGAGATGTGCTGTAAGATCCACAAAGAATTCAAAGACTTAGTATAAAAAAAGAATGTAACTATCTCATTAGTAATTTTTATATTGATTGAAGATTAAAATGATAATTTTTTGATATATTGGGTTAAATAAAATATATTATCAAAATTAGTTCCTGTGTGTATTAGTCTGTTCTCATGCTGCTAATAAAGACATACTGAAGACTGGGTAATTTATAAAAGGAAGAGGCTAATAGACTTACAGTTCTACTGAGGCTGAGGAGGCCTCACAATCACAGTGGAAGGCGACAGAAGACCAGGGTCATATCTTACATGGCAGCAGGCAAGAGAGCTTGTGCAGGGGAACTCCCATTTATAAAATCATCAGATCTCATGAGACTTATTCACTATCCCGAGAACAGCATGGGAGAGCCCCGCCCCCATGATTCAATTACCTCCCACCAGGTCACTCCCACAACACATGGGAATTATGGAAGTTATAATTCAAGATGAGATTTTGGGTGAGAAGACACAGCCAAACCACATCACCATGTCTCTTTACCTTTCTGAAAAAAATCGTGGTAAAATACCTATAATGTAAAATTGGCTGTCTTGACCAATTTTGTGTGAACAGCTCAGTAGCATTAAGCATATTCACATTATTGTGCCACCCACTGCCTCCCAAGGATGGACAGGTGATACCGGGGAGGTGAAAACCAGGCTTCTGGCTGTCCTCTGCATGATTACTCCCAAACAGGGAAGATGCTTTGCAGCCAAATGGTGACCACAAATCAATTGCAGGGAATGTGTCTACTTTACACATATAGATTTACAAATTAGGATGTCCACGGCTGTATCGTTTAAGGTAGGAAACCTAAGCTATCAGCAATGGGGGATTCAAGAAATTATGCAAAGACTTTGAATGGAATCTTTGATGGTCATTAAAATGATGTTTGGAAGGCTATTTTATGGTAGAAAGGGTATCTAATCTATGTTATGAAAGGTGGAGGTCACAAAATAGCATGATTCTAATTTTGTAAAAGAATGTATATGTGGAAATAATAAAAATGTGGAGAGATAGGGTTATGCATAACTTTTTGTTCTTTTTTTTTTGAGACAGAGTCTCATTCTGTCATCCAGGCTGGAGTGCAGTGACTTGATTTCAGCTCACTGCAACCTCTGCTTCCTGGGCTTAAGTGATTCTCCTGCCTCAGCCTCCCCAGTAGCTGGGTTTACACCACCAGGCCCGGCTATTTTTGTATTTTTAGTAGAGACAAAGTTTTACCATGTTGGCCAGGCTGATCTCGAATTCCTGACTTCAGGTGATCAACCCACCTCGGCCATCCAAAGTGCTGAGATTATAGGCATAAGCCACCATGCCTGGCCCTTTTTTTTTTTTTGAGACAGAATCTCATTCTGTTGCCCAGGCTGGAGTGCAGTGGTGTAATCCTGGCTCACTGCAACCTCTGCTTCCCTGGCTCAAGTGAACCTCCCACCTCAGCCTCTTGAGTAGCTGGGACTAGAGATGGGCACCACCGCATCCGGCTAATTTTTGGATTTTTTCTAGAGACAGGGTTTTACCATGTTGCTCAGGCTGGTCTCAAATGCCTGAACTCAATCGACCCAAAGTGCTGGGATTACAGGTGTGAGCCACCTCATCCAGCCTTAATTTTCTTATATAGGCTTTTTCTATTGTTTCCCAGATTGCAACGTAAGCATGTATTTCCTAATTAGGAAAATATAAAGTGATGCATTAAGAAAAATAAGGCTCCCACTTCAAAGAGAACAGACTATTGCTTTGTCTGGAATCTCCTGTGCCTCCTTTGTTGTCTTATGGAGAGTTGTGAGAGGGAAAGCTAGAGGAATGTTGGGAGGGGTAAGGGGAGCTGAATAGGCGCTTCTGAGACAAAAATCCTAGAGCTGTTGCTGCCCCACTTGCCCCGGCCTTCCCTGGGGCCCTGGGAGGCAGGAATCTGCCCTCTGCTCCCAGGTGCTGAGTGAGAATTCCAGGTTTAGTAGCTTCTGATGCTGGCAGACCATCGACCCTCTTGATTAAAATGCACCATCCACATAACTCAGTAATAGAATTAGAAGGCAATTCCTTCCTCAAATGGGCTGCGGTTGAGGCTGCACAAACAACGTGTGTTTTGTTCCACTTTGGCCTAATGTGTTGGTAAAAGGGTCCATTCCTGAGATGTCTTGTACTTAATTACGTATGAACATGGCAGAGAGTGGAGGCCCCTAACAACATGCCCAGTGGTTGATTAAGTGAGCATCCAAATGGGCAATCAATAATTTACTAAAATATTTAAAATACCTCTTGGCTTCCTGTGATGGGAAGAGTACGGCTCGTATGTGAACCTTTGTTGGCTGTTCTGCAGGTGGAGGTCTCCCCTGCTTTTCTTCTCTCTGCTTCTGAGCTTGCGCACATCTGCCCATTTTCTCCAAAGCTAGACAGTGAACTTGCAAAAAGAGATCTCATCACATGATACCCCTGCTTTAACCATCGATTGCACTTGCCTGCCCTCACCTACAGAGGCAAGCTCAGGATACACGACAGTTATTCCATTTATTTATTAAATGCCATCCAAGGCCTTTCTGGCTTCTTGCGGCAGGCTCTGCCCCTCCATGCTGTATGTGGCTTCTCACTCTGAAGACTTTGCTCTGGCCAGCCCATCCTCCCTTACCTCTACTCTCACTTCACCTGGTCAGCACCTATGTACCTGAGCAGGCATGGTTCAGGCCTCCTTTCTCCGGGAGGATGCTCTGACCATCCTCTCTGGGGACTCCAAAGTTTTTCATGTATGTCTCTTACCTTACACTTGAACCTCACCCTGTTTTGTGTTCTGATCATGTCTGCTACCCCTACCAAACTGTGGGCCGATGCCATGAGAAATCTCGATTTTTTTTTTTTTTTTTTTTTTTGAGTCTCTCTCTGTCACCAGGCTGGAGTGTAGTGATAGGATCTCGCCTTACTGCAACCTCTGCCTCAGGGGTTCGAGCAATTCTCCTGCCTCAAGCCTCCAGAGTAGCTGGGACTACAGTTGCACCACCATGCCCAGCTACTTTTTTTGTATTTTAAGTAGAGACAGGGTTTCACCATGTTGACCACGCTGGTCTTGATCTGTTAACCTCGTGATCTACCCGCCTTGGCCTCCCAAAGCGCTGGGGTTACAGGTGTGAGCCATCGTGCCTGGCCTTTACCTGGATCTTTAGTTAATCCTTTTATTGGGTGGATACTGCCTAATAAATGAATGAATCAGATGCACAGGAGTCCTGGCATGGTGGTTTTGATCAGAGTTGATGGTTAAAGATTCTCTCCCTGTCTTCCTTCTTGAATTAACAAGTTCCTCT
This sequence comes from Callithrix jacchus, assembly GCF_049354715.1. Taxonomy (NCBI): domain Eukaryota; kingdom Metazoa; phylum Chordata; class Mammalia; order Primates; family Cebidae; genus Callithrix; species Callithrix jacchus. The sequence goes on along the minus strand of NC_133502.1, from coordinate 180,679,196 downwards.
GAATCACCTACTCTTGGATTGTTAGCTTCAGAGGGGATTTGCTTTCTTATTCTCTAGCTGCAAGAGCCGAGGTCTGGAAGGGTTAACTCATTTGCCTGAAAGATACCAATGGGGCCACAGGCCCTAGCCTACACAGATTTCCTGACTTCCAGGGTCCTCTTTGTCTCTGGGATCATGTGGGTCAGTGTCCTCACGGTCATCACCGTCAGCATCAGCATTATGTCAAAATCATGATAGGAAGGAAATAAGAGGAAAAGTTCAGAAAGGACTGAGAGAGGATTCTTCATATTTCTTCTCGATTAGTTATAATAAACTTGGTTCTAAGCAATTCAAAAGTGATTGTTGATCTGAACCTTAAACAGGTAAATATGGAAGAACACAAAACCCACTTCAGATATTTTCAGTGATATTTATTGGGCTGTACCATTGACTCCCCAGATGTTTCACAAAATGTTGGGCATGTTCAGTATATACTTGTTGAGTGACTAAAACAAATGCCTACTCTGTCCCCAGAACTGGATGCTGCCTTAAGTTAATCCTCAGAGCAACCTGCAAGGTCTTAAGTGTTATGCCACACTGATTACGACATGTGGCTTAGTTACATTGTGGCTTATCCAAGGCAGATTTGATTTTAAATCTCTCTGGTGACGTCCCAACTATCGAATGCATTGCTCTGCATCTAGAGAACCCTTAATAATTATTAATTAATGAGGGCAACTTCTCAGTCTGAATGCTTAAACCACACGTTCTCTGAATATGATGGGAGTTGCAGCATATTTTAATTAAATACTGACAACTTTAATTCTGATTGCTCGTTCTAATACTCCTGAGCTAATAGCACCAAGCTAATGGCTTGTTCATTTTGGAAGATATTAACAGCGGGGCATTGCCTTTTACCCAAACATAAGATCATAATAATTAAATTCTGATATTGCTCGAAATGAACTCCTTTAAAGTAATTTATATCCCACAAACACACACAGATGCAGGCATGTAAGTGCCAACATTCCCAAGAATTTACAGCCCCTTAGAGAAACTCTGTCCATTCCTTTCCAAAATGAAAAGTTTTCTGTTGACGTGATGAAAGACTCCTTACTAGGTTCAGGGGAAATGTATATTTCCACTGATCAATTTCTGAGTTTCCCAGAAGAGGGGAGCCACAGAGAAATCCTGAAAACTAATGGTTGTGGGAGCGAAGTCTATTTGTACTTTATTGCACCAATCAGAGTCTAAACCACTGAATCAGAGAGTGAGACAAAGAAAAATCTTATTGTATGTGTGGGGGAGTGGGGATCGGGCAGGAGACTGAGCATGAGGGAGAGATGGGAACTGCACATACAAAGAGATGGAATAATTTGAAGGGAGGATCCAAGAAAGCAAATGTAACATATTGCATGGATTAATGCCTTCCACCAACTTATACTGAGTGCTTATTGAGTCCCAGGTATTGGAGACCTAATGGCATTTGTGCTAGGGTATGATCCTTAATGAGAGGTTCATGTTTGGGGTTGGGTGGTGGTGTTATGAACCCCCTGAAATTGTACGTAAAATCTCATGTTTGTGGGCACATGTGGGTGAGGTTAGAAATAGATTGGTCCCTTTTTTTTTCCTGAGGACAAAGTATACAGCATGAGTCACATTTTCTAATCCTTTGGGGACTCCCAAAAGGTAAGCAACCAAGATAATAGAATTTGACTCCTCTACTCTTTCCCCAGAAAGAATGAACAAACCAAAGTCAAAACCAAAACAACACAATGAACAAAGATGTTTTTCTTTAGTTTTACTTCCTGTACTTTTGTATAGTCAAAAAGCATTTTCTACCAAAACCTTAGAAAAAGCCTCACCCTTACATTTCAAAGGCAATAAAAAGGCTACCAAGGTCAGGTGCGGTGGCTCATGAACATAATCCGAGCGCTTTGGGAGGCAGAGGCAGGCAGATCACCTGAGGTTGGGAGTTCGAGATAAGCCTGGCTAACATGGTGAAATCCCTACTAAAAATACAAAACTACTAAAAATACAAAAACTAGCTGGGCATGGTGGCATGTCCCTGTAATCCCAACTACTCAGGAGGCTGAGCAGGAGAATTGCTTGAACCCAGGAGGTGGAGGTTGCAGTGAGCTGAGATCGTGCCACTGTACTCCACCCTGGGCAACAGAGCAAGACTTATTAAAAAAAAAAAGCTGCCAAATGTAGTGAATTATAGAATACAATTCATTGACAAGCTATTAGCAATGAGGTCATGTCATTAGAGACAATTTGAACTAATAATCCCATTGCTAATCCTTGCTTGAGTCTACGTAAATAATTCTCAGTGGGACGAGAAGCATAAGTCACAGGCATCTTCTCCAGCTATGCCTTTCTCAGTGTTTATTATACACCAAGCATTATTTCAAAAGCTTTACCTGGAAGGTGTAATGAAACCTCACAGCTATTTTCTGAAGATAGGTATTATTACCAGCCCTATTTTACAGACAAGAAAACAGGTTCAGGGTGGTTCAATAACTTGTTTAAGTTCCACAGCTAGAAGTTTCCTGTTATCTTCATCCCTTCCCTTAAGAAGTTATAAATGGGCTGGGCGCAGTGGTTCACGATTGTAATCCCAGCACTTTGGGAGGCTGAGGTGGGTGGATCCTGAGGTTAGGAGATCCAGGCCATCCTGGCTAACCCGGTGAAACACTGTTTTTATATGTCCAGTTCTGTGGCATTAAGTACAATCACATTATTGTATAGTCATCACCACCATCCAGCCACAAAATCGTTCTAAGTCTGTAGTTTTTAAAGTCCTTTGCAATATTAGGCTGAAATCTTCCTCCCTACAGCTTTCCTGCAACTGGTTCTTGTTATTGACGCCAGTTAACCAAGGAGGGCTCTTGTCTTGGGTTGACATGAAGGTGAGTTGAAGGTCACACTCCTCATCTACTTCCTGCTCTCCTCTTTGCTGCTCCAAGCTATGGAACCCCAGCTCCTCTAAGGAAGAAATATGAGGGCTTGAGCAGGTTCCCTTTGGTAAAAAGATAATAAACTTTCAGAAACCTGTCTATAGCCAACAGGACAAAGAGACACTGAATTTTTCCATAAAACCAGATTTGGCCAGTATTTTGTTGGCTTTGTTTAAATCCCAAACCTTGTCTTTATTCCACAACCTCTATGCTATGTATGTTCTTTTCAGAGGTGTGTGCTTCACTGTAAACCAGTCACCATTCTACTTTCTGTATCTAACATTTTGACTCCTCTAAGTACTTCATATAAGTGGAGTCGAACAGAATTTTGCCTTTTTTGTGACTGGCTTATTTCACTTACCATAATGTCTTCAAGTTTTCTCCATGTAGCATATGTCAGAATTTTCTTGCTTAAGGCTGAAGAATAATCCAATGTATGCCAATATCACACTTTATAAAGTCTATTCATACATTTATGGACACTTGGCTTGCCCGCACTTTTTGGCTATTTCATGAATAATGCTGTTATGAAATGTGTAGAAATACTGAGTCCCTGCTTTCACTTCTTTTGGGTATATGCCCAGAAGTGGAATTGCTGGGTAATTATTTTCCTCTTCTTAATTAATCAGCATCTTGGGGGACGATGCTTTGAGACTACCTAAAAAACCTTTTATTTTTCTGACACTTTCACCCACTAGTTTTAGTATCCATCAATTTCTATCGGAATCAATTATTCTAATGGTTGCCAAATGGCAATTTTCTGAATCCATTCTCTTTCTGCATTTATGAGTTGGGATTCTACTGTAGGAAATAAACTTCCCTTCTCCCCCTTTATTTATGAATATGGACTCATTTTATTCAATGGGCTACGTTCTTTTCCATTTTACACTATTGCTCTCAGCAATTCTTTTCCCTACGATTCCCCAGAGTGCAAGTTTGGAGAAATGAGGGAACTTTCTGTGTTTCTTTGTCACCATTAAGCAAACGGAGAGTGCAACCTGACTTCCCCAAGTAGAGAAAAATCACTTTCCTGCCTACGCATTTGTTTAGTTCAAGAGGAAATCCTTTTTCGAAAGTGCCAGCTGGGCAGCCCCGCGCGAACTACATTTCCCAGAGGTCTTTGGATTACGTCATCAGCGAGCGCGGCTTTTTGCAGGCGAAGCCGGCTTTGGAGAGCTGCTGTGGCGGCGGCAACATGGCGGACGTGATAAATGTCAGTGTGAATCTGGAGGCCTTTTCTCAGGCCATCAGTGCCATCCAGGCGCTGCGCTCCAGCGTGAGCAGGGTGTTCGACTGCCTGAAGGATGGGATGCGGAACAAGGAGACGCTGGAGGGCCGGGAGAAGGCCTTCATTGCGCACTTCCAGGACAACTTACATTCGGTCAACCGGGACCTCAAGTAGGTACCGGCTTAAGGGGCCGGGGTCGGGGACCGGCCCCTCTCCGACCCTGCCCCTACGTCGCTCGAGTCTTCCCAGGCAGGGACTGTTCTCCATTTCGCTTCATCCCCGTTCTTTCTCTTCGTCCTCTCCAAACCTCTGCCTGCCCCTCAGGGACACCTTACCACCATCTCTCTTTCTCGTCTCGCTTCTGCTGGCCTCCTGGTCCTGTCTGTCTCCCGCCATCGTCTACCTCTTCTGTGGTGGTTCCATTCCTGACGAGGAGGCATGCTCTTCCCATGAACTTCCACTTCTCTGCGCTTGGCAGGTTTCTCACCTGTAGGCCCTCTGTGCCCCATCACGTCTGATAAGAATGACAGTCCAGACTAGGACGTGATCAGTCGGCTCCAAACCCAAGTGCACCCAATCTTATTAGCCCCAATTCCCCGGCCCTGAACTTGGGCTTCATCAATTCCACCACCACCCACCCCCAACCACCTGATCAGTTTCCTCACTCTCGTTAAGGATTCAACTTTTCCTCCTCTTTCTTACAAAGCACCTTCTTCACTTATACTTTATAAGTGTTGTAAGAATTAAATGAGAGGATATTTGTCAGGGTCCTGGCACATAGTAGGCACTTCTTGATTGCTAAGGTCCTGAACTTGCCTTCCCTTTTATAAAAGAGTCAGTCCCTCCCAGGAAGGTTAGAATTTCAGGATTTTTGCCTTTCACTTCTCAGAATTGACCTGAGAAGGGGAAAGCATTTGGTGAGCTAGTCATCCTTTGATTTCTGGACTGGTTGGATTTTTGTTTTTTCAACTTGGTTTCCTTAGTAACCAGATGGAAAGAGGAGGTAGGATGGAGGAGGAGGAGGAGGAGGTGGCCAAATGATGGGTGCCTTTATGTTTTCCCCCTATGTCGTTGCCATAAATCACACACCCCTCCTCAACTCCCACATCCACTTGCTGTTCTCTGGCACAGCGCCGAGCACTAGTTAATACTTTCCCTGCTTCAGGGGATGCACTGGTTCTTCCTCCCTAGCTTCTATTTTTTTCCCATTTTTTCTCTGAGTTTCTTCCCTTTGTGATGTTCAGGATATTATACCCTGCACCATTTTAAATAGAAACTTTAAGAGTGCTGACATTATCCTTTTGCCTTCTTAAATCTTTGTACAGTAGTGCCAAGAAGAAGAAGGTGGCTGGTGATTCCAAAATGAATGTGGCATGAGAAGCTGTTCCTAGAGAGTCTTTTGTTGGCAGTTTGGGACTGGCCCCTCAGAACAGACTCCTGGAATGTGCTCTTGTTGGCTTGCTTTCCCAAGCTTCTCCAGGGTTTTCCTGCTAGACTGAAGAGTGTTTGTTTGACACAGCCCCCTCGGTGATGTCTTCCCATTCCATTTGTTTATTTTATCTCTTCTTTGTTTTGTTAAGTTTTACCATCTGTGAAGCATCATGTGCAAATCTTTCCCTATGTGAATGATAAATAATCATCATTTATTCAGGTACTTGCTATTCTGCCAAGTGTAATGATCTGCACGTGGGTCTGGAAACTCTTAGTGAGAGGCAATGTTAGCCCACATTTCAAAATTCCAGAAAGTCTCCTCCCCACTGCAGAGATGAATTTGAGTTGTTACATTCTGATTGTGGGAGTCTTTTTGATTCTAGTCCCCTTACCTTTTTTTTCTCCTTTGGAATGGCACCAGGGAACTCCGTTTTAAAGTCAGATAAACCCTCATTTAGGGTCTTTCTGTTGTTGTTGTTGTTCTAAATGTTTTTTAACCTTTCAAAAAGTATTTCTTCTTAAGGGATTTCTGATGGATGGTTTGAAGAACAGTCTTTGATCCTGGGGGCTGGCTTCACTCTGGAGTGTAAATGGGCTTAGGTTTATTTGCCTTATCTCTTTGATTTTCAGTGAGCTGGAACGTCTGAGCAATCTGGTAGGCAAGCCATCTGAGAACCATCCTCTTCATAACAGTGGGCTGTTAAGCCTGGATCCTGTGCAGGACAAAACTCCTCTCTATAGTCAACTCCTTCAAGCATATAAATGGTCAAATAAGGTAAGGGAGATGTAATAAATGGAGCGATTATATAGAAAGCCAAGTTTTCTTATATTCTATAAATGCAGAAAGCAAGAGTAAATTTTTAATTCTTTCTATGTTTTTGATTCAGCATGGGGTTATAGAGTTGGAAGTTTCAGAATTTTTCTGTAAACTCTTTTGTAGTCCTTTGAAATCTTTAGGGGCTCATGATGCTCAGGTAATGACATATTAAAAATTCTAACTCAGGTGTGTTTAACCTGGAGACTGAGTATAGAGCGCAACGCTAATGAGCCCCTTAAAATGATATGCACTATGTTGTGGTATGTGCCTGTATGTCTGGAGAAGCTTTCGTCAAGTTCACAGAGGAATCTGTGGCCCCTAGGAGGTGTCTAAATGTGTAGCTGCTAACATTACTTTATTGTATTGTCTGTTCCTCTGTCACAGATGGATAGGCATCACTAGAATACCGTTTGTTAGATGACTCTCTAATTACTTTAGATGCCACCTGAGGGAGATTGTTCTTAACATGCTCTGCAGAGTTTTATATTCATGGTTTCTTTCAGCAGGCAGGCCTGTGGCAGAGACCCTAGGACGGCTGCAAAAGGAAAAACTAAACTGTCGTTGAAAAATAACAGAAACAGTTAGACTCATGAATCTGAAAACAGTTCATTTGTTTACTAACAAGTTCCTTTTGTTTGGGTGCTGTATGTTGTGGCATGCATGTGTGTATGGTTTTTTTTATGTTGATAGGGAACTAGAATACATACATACACACACACACACACACACACACACACACTTTAGGAATGATTTTGGAAGCTTTTTTAAAATTATACTGTGCTGCCTCTTTGAATAATTTTTGTTAGAATCATTGGTCGTTTAACTGGATGCAGGGTTGTGCCATTTCCAGTAATTCATTGTCATTTTCCTCTTTTCTTTTTTTTTTTGAGATGAAGTCTTGCTCTGTCACCTAAGCTAGAGTGCACTGGCGCGATCTCAGCTCACTGCAACCTCCCTCTCCTTGGTTCAAGCGATTCTCCTGCCTCAGCCTCCTGAGTAGCTGGGATAACAGGTGCATGCCACTGCACCCGGCTAATTTTTGTATTTTTAATAGAGACAGGGTTTCACCATCTTGGCCAAGCTGGTCTCGAACTCCTGACCTCATGATCCACCCGCCACGACCTCCCAAAGTGCTGGGATTACAGGCGTGAACCATCATGCCCGCTCCTTTTCCTCTTTTCCCCTTAGGTCTTAGATAAGAGATAATAAACCTTGAGAATTTTTCTGGTGCGCAGAATTTTTTTTCTTTGAATTTCTCTGTGAGGGTGTTTTAGTATTCTTTGGTTTGCAGTGGAATACTGGGAGCTGCATTGCATTTGGGATTCAGTAAGGAGATTTATCATGGGGTACTAAAGAAAGAACTTGAACCTTGAATGCCTACATTTAGCTTATAAGGCCTTTCCCCAAAACTCTGGGCTGCCAGTGACAGAAACCCAGCTGGGTCTAGTTTTAGCCAAAACAAACAAACTAACAAAACAGCAGGGAGGCCTTCATCACTTCAAGGAACTAAAATGTTCAGAGAGTTACTTGTCTGAGGCTGAGCTCAGGAGGATCAGGGTGCTTGGGTGGTGTGGCAGGAACATCACTCTCCTGCCCTCTCTAGGCCTGCTTGCCTTTCTTGGCCTGATGCTCTTCAAGTGGCAAAAAACATTGCTCAGCAGTTGTGGGTATACGTAGTTCTTATACCTGGTGACCTCCTAGTGTCCATGTCAGGCCCTGAGAAAGGATTCTGACCCAAACTTGACAGGTGCCCTCTGAGATGATTCATTGCATCCATGGGTGGGATCCTTAGCTCAGAACACCTGAAACACAGGGAATGGGGCTCCTTGGAGTTGGGAGAGAGGGCGTTCCCAGAAGGAATGGATGCAGGGCAGATGAAGAAATCACAGATGTCTGTTGCAGTTTTTTAGGGCAGACGTGGGACTGTTCCAGCTCTACACAGATAGGTGTTTGGAAGAGGAAGCCATGTTGATGTATCCCATGGGTAAAGTTCTCGAAATAGGCTACAGTGACAAGGACTGTTCAGTGGTGGGAAGATTCAGGCCAATCTCAAAACCATGAGTGACTGAGACACTTTGCGGACGTGACTAGTCTTATATTGAAGTGATGACTCTGAATTTTTGAATGAAGGTGGTTTAATCACTGAATTGTTCCACTATTAGAAGTTCCTACTTCAACCCCCCGCTTGCCCCACAGTGGAAAATAGGTTGTATTAACGAAAAGAAATTATGTATGTGGAACTTCTTGCGCTGGAAATGCTACAGGTTAAAAATATCCATATGCGTTTATCACAGATTATAAATCTCATATGAGCGATATGAGGAGATGTTGAGGGTGTAGCCATGTCCTTGGCCTGCCGAGGTTAAGGTCTTATAAAGGAACTATGTTCTTTCACCAGCACAGGAGAACAGTTAAGAGATTCAGCCACTATTTTAGAGATGAATTAATTGAGCCCAGTGGACCGACCTTGTTTACAGCTCCCAGCTGTGACCAGAATTTCGGTTTCCTGACTTAGTTCAGTGTTGTTTCCTCTAAATTTTGATGTTTTAGTCCAGTTTTGCTTAAGGCTTTCAACTGTAGAAAACATTTTTTCCCCGTTTACCTATATCCTGGAAACAATTCACATTATATTTTGTTCATGAGTCTGTGTGCGTTTTCCTAATTTTTAGTGATTTATCAAAGGGTGGAGATGACAAATGCATGGTACCTGGATTCTTAACCTATTGTTCTTTCTAGGGCAGACATCACTAATCAACCATTGCATTCTTTCTTGCTGAGGCTATGTGTCTGTTGGCTTAGAATCCTTGCAACTCTCTGTTCTGACGCTAGGCAGCCACTGCCAATTATTCAGAGGAGAGTGGCAAGGAAAACATGTTTTTTATTTCTGTTATGGCAGATAATGTCCTATGTGACTATTACTTATCTATACCTTACATTTTTCTAGAAGGGATTTAGATTATAAGAATACACAAACCCCAAAAGAAAAGAGGGAGAACAGGGATGAGGATGCCTATATACATTTCTTTAATAAACATAAGAAGTAGCCTCAAGAAATAAGCCAGTACTCTAATTTCCAGCTGGAAACATGGAAGGAGCAAACAATTAATTAAATGTGTTTATCTTGCCTCTCATACAAATGAAAAGAGCTTTTAAATTGCTAAAGCTTTCATCATTCATCATTTTACCCTCAAAGAGTTTAAACCAGTAAGTACATTAATATGTTAAGCAAAGTTTGGGATAACTTGCCAATGTCAGCTCTACGCACTATTGGCTAGGAACTGAAGGCCATATGAGAAAGGCTTTGATACCAACCCATGATGAGATGAACTTTCTGTTTTATGTGCTGTTGGCCATAGAGAAGTCTCCTTCATGCCTGATGACTAATTATTTTCTTTAGGGGATTTTGTAATTTTTTGTTAAGTCAGTTGGAATATTAATTACATGGTACTTGGCATAATTGTTAGAATAACACATTTAAAAATTAATCTCATCTAATGGAATGATGTCAAATTGCTGTGAGCAGCACTTTTCCCGAGCTGAATTGGGGGAAGAATTTAGCTTTTAACTATTATGCACCTAGAGATAATTGTTCTGAGAAGGATGACAAGTTCTCTTGACTCGGGCAAAAAATAATTGGCATCAACGCTGTCCTTGCTATAAAATAGTCAGTGTAGACTTGATAGCGCTTATTATGTTCAGAGATGCTGAGCGTTCACCTGAACTTATTCTGAAGGTCCCTTTCTGAAGGTTTCTGGCATCCTGTCACCAGGCTTTTATTTCTGGCTTTGATTTTTTTCATTTGTTTTTAGCAGAAGGCTACTTGTATATTTGTCTGGAAAAGCAGACTAAGACGTCCGCCTTTCCCTAGCGACATCTGAAGCTGCAAGGACCCTAGAAGCGTCACTTTTTACTGGGCTTGGGAAGTGGGCCCAGAGCGAGGTGCTGTTGCTACCTTTTATTTTATTTTTTTTTCACGTTTGATTTTTTATTACAGAAAGACAACTTTCTATTCCAAGAATATTCCACTGGAAAGTCTGAAGACATTTCCTCCATCCTGCCCTTCTGAACTGTTCTTAACAGAAGCCAGTTGCTTAATGACTAAGTTACTGCAAAGTTCACCTCTCACATCCATCTCTGAAGGTGCTCTTTTCTGTTTTTGCATCTTGGAACTAACAGGGTTGGAATTTGCAACGGAGAGTCTTTCCTTTATGGACTCTGTCCTCTTTAAAGGGTAAACTATAAGCCCCAGGGGAGAGGTACCATGTCCATCTTGTTCCTTGCTGGGAGTCCCCAGCACCTAGCAAGGCGCCTGGTACACAGTAAGCATTCAGTTATGATTCACTGAGTGAATGAAAGAATAAATGAATCGAACCTTTTTCTGTTGAATTTTTAATTTATAAACCCTTTTGTGGTTTGCGTGCTTGTATTTTTGATGAAGTCAATGAGGGCATTTCCATTTTCAGCTATTACTGAGAAAGCCAGTTGTGCTGCTTGCAGATGAGAGGAAATTTGGAGATCTTATGATGGAAGCTAGGGCTGGGGGTGATTTGGAAGGCCAGGGTGAGGTCAGTGGGTAAACTGATGATAAGCTCTTTGAGGGCTGAGTGCAGCCGTTTTAGCCACATCATCTGTCACCTAGTGTGCCCTTCTAATGGGACTTGGTAGAAGTTTTTTGGAGTTGCCTGAGTTGGGCTAATTTAAGCTGCTGCCCCTGATGGCAGGTGTTCTGTGGCAGCTGTCATTTTGGCAGCAATGTGAAAACTGTCTGGGAAGAGGAGAATCAACTCTACCAGCCTCTTAGGGATTATCCCATTTTGTGAGTTACCTATAACCAATTTCTGTTAGTGTTTTCCTTCCCACCAGGCCCATCCTGACTCATTCTTCTCTCCGTATAGCGAGATGTTCAGGGAATATAGATTCATTCAGATTATAATAGGAAAGAAAATCACCTAAATGCCCCTCAAAGCTTCATCATCATGACTTTAGGATAGACACCCTTCTGGATTATCCTTTTATTAGCAAAGGTGTTTCTTCACCCCAATTTAACCTGTGTAGCACCCCACCACTCTAAATGAACTTGCTAGCATAGATTTGGCTGTAGTATAGACTGCCTTGGTTAGCCTTGAACCCTACAGCCTCCTCCTCCCTCTCCACCTCCAAACCCTGGATACCTTGGGAGCCATTATGAAAAGAACAACCAAGCAGAGAAAACAATGAAATCCAGCCAGTCTCCTGGATAGCTAGATATATGGTAGGATACAGAAGTCAAGTAAGGTAGACCAGAAATATAAAAACTTAGCTGTGAGTTCTGGAGTCAGACTACCTGAGTTCTGATCCACCTCTGTGCTTGAGCTCCTAATCTTTGATACAAGGGAAAAAAATCTTTTTGAGTATCAGTTTCTTCATGTATAAAATGGGGATAATCATAGTGTTTTTATCATAGGGTTGAAGCGAAGATTGAAATAATGCATATAAAATGTCTTAGGGTAACTCACACATAGTAAGTGCTAAATAAACAGTAGTTATAATGACCAGGAATAGTGATCGCACATGTGCGTACTCATTTATGGAATATATGTTACTCATGCATATGTACCATTGTGGAATGTGTGTTACTTGCATACATGTGTACTCATGGAGCATGTATTATGCTTATGTGTGTGTGTGCTCGTTTATGGTGCATATGTTACTGCTATGCCTGTGTACTGATAGCGTACATGTTATTCATATGCATGTATACTCAGCTATGGGGCGTGTATTACTCGTGCCTGTGTGCTTGTTCATGGGACATGTTTTATGCATATGTGTGTGTGCTTGTTCATGGGATGCATGTTACTCGTATGTGTGTATGCTTTATGGGGCATGCGTTACTTGTATGTATATGTGCTTGTTCATGGTGCACGTGTTATATGTATGTGTCTGTGCTTGTTCATGGGGTGCATATTACTCGTTTGTATGTATGCTTGTTTATGGGGCATGCGTTACTTGTATGTGTGTGTGCTCATTTATGAAGTGGCAGTGTTGCTCAGTGGGTAAGAGCGTAGGCTCCAGAGCCTGACCACTCTGGTTCACATGCTGTGTTACCTAACAGCTGTGAGGCTAACCTCTCTGTTCAGTGCTGTATTCTCAAAGATGAGAATGATAATTGTACCCACCTCAGAAAGGTGTTATGAGGACTAAGTGAGGTGATACAAGTAAAGCACTTAACCTAGCAGAGTCAGTACTCTGTGGTGGCTGGTATTATTGTCTTAAAACAATGCTGAAGACGGATTCCAGGCAGTGCTGGCCCATGTTCCAGTGGCTTCTGCTCCGTCACCAGGCCTCCCACACCTGACTTGGGTATTCTGAAGTTCTTCCCGTTGGAGATTATGTTGGATAATCAGCATCTTTTCCACTGAGACAGCAGTTCACACGTTAATATGAATTAGTGTGTGGGGGGCAGTTCTTTCCTCACAGAATCTGGGGGTGGAGGTGAGGGACTGGGGGTTTCATGGGGGGTGTGGGAATCGAGGGGCAGTAAAGGCATGCTGAGGGTCCTGCGGCAAAACCACAGGAGCAGTGAGAGGACTGTTAGAAGGGCATGTTCTATCTGCCCTGGGCAGACATTTGTGCACACCAAAGGGGGCTCTTCTCACCTGGGGGCTCACTGAGAGCTAGGAAATCAGATCTGTTTTGTAGTCCTCTCACCTGTTGGGAAAAGTGTTGTGGGCCAGTCTGGGATTTTTAGCCTTTTCTTGAGACAGGGTCTTGCTCTGTTGCCCAGGCTGGAGTACAGTGGCACAATCATGGCTCACTGCAGCTTTGGCCTTCTGGGTACAAGCAATCCTCCTGCATCTGTCCCCTACCCCAAGTAGCAGAGACTACAATCATGCACACCCATGCCCAGCTAATTTTTAATTTTTTTGTAGAGATGGGGTCTATGTTGCCCAAGCTGGTTTCAAACTCCTAGGTTCAAGTGGTCCTCCTGTCTTGGCCTCCCTAAGTGCTGGGATTACAGTCATGAGCCACCATGCTTGACAAGCCTTGCTTCTTTAGGAAGATATCTGAATACAAAGGCCAATTTAGAACATTTGGATTCTCTCCAGGTTGTAAATTGGGTACTTGTTATCAGCAGGGCTCTGGAGTCAGACTTTATTGTGTTTGAGTCCTCATCCCCCTTTTCCCAGCTTTCTTTTTGTTTTGAGATGGAGTTTCACTCTTGTTGCCCAGGCTGGAGTGCAATTGCATGATCTTGGCTCACTGCAAGCTCCGCTTCCAGGGCTCAAGTGATTCTCTTGCTTCAGCCTCCTGAGTAGCTGGGATTACAGGCACCCTCCACCACACCTGGCTATTTTTGTATTTTTAGCAGAGATGACGTTTCACCATATTGACCAGGCTGGTCTCGAACTCTTGACCTTTGGTGATCTGCCTGCCTTGGCCTCCTGAAATGCTGGGATTACAGGCTTGAGCCACCGTGTCCAGACTTTCCTAGCTTTCTAATTTGGGGTGAGTGGCAGAACCTGCCTTTGCCTCAGCCTCCTTATCAGTTAAATGTGAATAATGGCAACTTCCACCTTCCGAGGCTGTTGTGGGGACTAAGGCGTTGATCACATGAGGGACCTAGGCCGGTGCCTAGTGTGGCATGCTTGCACCGAGTGTCCATTCTTCTTGCTCATTTTAATATGAATAGCAGAGCTGCACCTGGCCTTGTGTAGTCAGGAGAACTCTGGATGGAGCATTCTGGAAACCACTGTTCAGTCTCAGCCATCCACTGCCCTGCTGTGTGGCCTCATGACAGTGGCTTTTCTCCCCTAGGTTCCAGCTTCCTTGTCAGTAGGATGAAGGGCTGGGCTGGATGATCTCTTCATTCCCTTCCAGCTCTGCCTTGGAGAGGTTCATTGGAGTCATCAGTGCATTTCTGTGGTCATGGAAACAAAAGCAAAATCCGAGGAATGGAGAGTATCTCCACCTCTTCAGCTCTAGTCCAGTAATGTTTCTGAAGTACACACAGCCTTTGTGTATGCTCCAGAGCATCTCAGAATATCCAAGAGTGGAGCAGCAGCCCCCAGGGACTTCAGTGGAAAATTACCTTGCAAAGGTTCTGCAGACAGCGTTAGCCTCTTGTAACACACACGGGTAAATGTTACTGAAAATCAAGTGATGCCCCTATAATTCTAAGCGATTTCTATCCCAAGGCTTTGGCCCAATTCCATGTCTTTATGTTCTACTTATTAGATGTGGTTTCTGAAAATAGTCACTTTATTGTTACCTGGAATCAGGTTTGTGACTCCCTAATTCTTTTCTATAAAAGAGCAGGAACTGTCCTTCGAGGCCTCACCGGCTTGCCCTGGGGAGGCTGCAGAGGCTGCTGGGCATGTGTCAGTGCCCCCTGAGAGTCACAGCCATAGGGACTCATACTGATTCCCTGCTTGACTCTCCTCCATCAGCCTTTTCTGGGATTATCAGGTTTGTGTGTTGTCCCGAGCCTCCTGGAGATTGTAACAAAAGCCTACACAGGGTATTTTCTCTTCTCTTCCAGGAAGGTTAATTGGAAAGGAAATTGTCTCTTGTCATTTGTCCTTATGCAAAATTGCACGTTGGTGGTGGGAAGGAAGCATATCATTGTTTGTACAGAAGCTTCCCGTTTTCTTGTCTTCTCTCTCCATGGAGGTTTGGGTCAGGAGAAGGCCGCTGGGTTATTAGTGCTTCTCTCCCTTTTCTGGGCCGTCTCATCTGTTCTGTGGCTTCACTTGCCGGCCACACATAATGACATCTAACCTCATCACCAGGCTGGCTCTCTCCTCTGACATCCAGACCCACATATCAAAGGGCCCAGCTGGACAGCTGCGTTTGGAGACTCACAGGCCTCAGACTGAAGTAGTCCAGAACCAAAATCCTCACCCCCACCACTAACCTGCTTCTCGTGGTGGGATGCTTTAGCCAGCCTTGTGCCCAGATCCCTGGGTGTCATCCGCTGCGTCTGCCTGTCCCTCAAACGCTGACAGATCTATTGATTCTCTCTCTTCACAGCCTCTCAGCTCTTTCCTTGGCATCTTGACTGCTGCCACCGCCTCTCCCCAGGCCTCCATTATTGCTCAGGGCAATGCTGCAGCCTCCCCACTGGGTTCTGGCCTGTAGTCTACCCTTTCTAATCTATTTTCCACTCTGCAGCTCTCGAGGGATCTTTAAAACGTAGAGATCTGATTTTGTCACTCTTCGGTGATTTCCTCCATCCCTCTTAGGATGAATTCCAGCTCCCTTGCTGGCACTTGGAGGCCTTCTAGTAATAGTACACGGGAGCCTGAGTAGCCTCAGTTACCTCTTCGGTAAAATGCCACAAATAGTCCCGCCTCTTAGGGTAGCAGTGAGGAGGACGTGAATACTGCATGTGAGTGTGTGGACAGGGGAGTCTCTGTGCACAGCCTGTGCACTGCCGGCAGCCCCAGCGCAGGCCTGTTGTTGTCATGGTTTGGTACCAGCATGTTCCTCTAGCTTGTTCCCTCCCTCCCTTCTTGGGGGCAGAAGAAACCCTTTTTATTATGAAAACTTTTCATTATGCAGAATTTCAGTATAGACAAAAGTGAATCATATAATGAAACTCTCTACACCCAGCTTCAACCATTAAGAACATTTTGCCAATCTTGGTTCATGGATTTCCCCACATCTCCCCACACGTGCTTGCTTTTTTAATGGGGGGCGGGGACTGGAGTACACATGTGAAAGCAGAGCCCAGACGTCCTGTCATTTTGTCTGTGGAGACTTTAGCGCCCAGCTTCCTTCCTTCTCACTTTCCCTGCTTTTCTTCTTTTTGCTGCTCCTAGTCTACAGAATGAATTGCTGTTCACCAAGGGCCCATCATCTCTTTGTTGTGGGGCCTTTGCACGTGTTCCTCCTCCTCCTTTCTTTCTATGGAAAACGCTTCCTCATTCAGGTCTCAATTTTTACTGCCTCTGGGAAGCAAGCCTTTGAGATGCATCCAAATTAGGTGTCCCCTGTGTTGACCCCATGATTACCTGTTAACTCGTCTGTTTTCCCTGCAAGATGAAGCGTTGTCCTGTATTAGCACTGAGACTTTGGGCAAGTTCCCTAACACCTGCTGGACTGTGAAATGGGCATGGCGCTGATCTCACAGGGCTGTTCTTAGTGTCTAACTGGAAAATGTATATAAAGTTTCTAGTTCAGGGTTGGACACACAGTGGCATTTAATACGTGGTGATTATTGGTATTAATGATTTCTGAGTGTGCAATGAAACAGTATTTGAATGGAGTTACACTGGAGCCTCCGACTCTCTTCCTTTGTCATTTTTAGATTGTGGTTTCTTTTCCTTCTGAATCTGCTTCCGTTTGCATCACCTTAACTTTTTCAGATTCTGGTTGTGGCTATTGTCAGGTGCAGGAGCATAGAGAGGCAGGAGGCCTGGGAGTGAGTGCCAGAAGACTTCCTCTGCAATTCTTTGGCTGCTATGTGCTTTTATTTTTATTATTATGTTTTTCTTCATTTTCTTTTTGGCAATAAAAGATTCCAGACTACACTCTGTGCTAATCTGAGGGATCCTTTAGGCTGGCTCAGGACTTCTGGCCTGTGTGCGGGAGGGGAGCTGGGGCATCTGTTTTGCCTCCTGCTCACTGCATTTTTCTCTGGCTTCTGGAACTAGCTCTCTGCATTTCTTTTCTGCAGTCACTTACTTGTTTTGGGAGGCACCAGCTCACCACAGTTTCTTGGGCTTGGTGAGGCTTGCTGCTGGGGCCAGTTCCTGGCCAGGGTCTGGCTCAGCTTCTGCTTTTCCTAGCTGATTTCTCCAGGTGAATGGAACTCCCTAAGACCCTCACTTCACACTGAGGACAATTTGCTCATCTAGTACTTGCTGGCAAGTCAAGAACTTTGTTGTCTTCCCCTTTGTCCCATTGCCAAACTTGTTTGGATTGTGGTTTCTAGACAAGTTTGAAGTCTCCCCCATCCTCATCTGTGGCCGCTCTGCGAGATGCACCCTGGGTCAGCTGCAGGGATCCTGGAGAGGTCAGCTGTGCCCTGGTCCTTGCTCATGCCTCTGCCTGGAATGCCTTGTGCCTTTGTGAATGCATTTTCTTCTCCAGCCCTGACCAAGTATCTCTTCAGTGAAGACCAAGCTTAGCTCAGCCTGCTTTGCCCCACAGCCTCTGGGTAGTCATGTTGACCACACTGCAGCTACCTGCTCTCTGGGTCTGGCCCTGTTCTCCAGTGTGGCGACTGGTGTCATCTTGGAATGCCTGGCACTGTGTACAGAGCAGGCATGCAGTAATCGAGCACCACCTCCACCATCTTTCCAAGCACACTCCAGGGACCATACCTCCTTTCACTAAGTGTTAGGGGACCTTGGTGACCAGGTTGGGCATCACATCTCATATGATAGGGAGTGACTTGTCCAAGGCCATACTGCTAGCCCTCTAACTGGACCAGCAATAAAAGGCAGCTATAAAAGGGAATGTCAGTAGAATGTCTAGAAAAGCAGAGAGGGTTCTTCTACCATCAAGGCCCATTAAGATACTGCCTTTTCTCCTGGGTAACTCCATCGGTGAAGCAGGAGCAGTGATTCATCCACATGATATACCAAAGGGAATCACTGGGGACAGGTGTGCTCCATGGACAGCCATGTGGGACCCAGCCCGGGCATGGACATAGCTTAGGGGAATTGTCTTGACCTGTAGGAGGAAGGCAGCTGCAGGCCTCTTAGATTCTGGAGCAGCAGGCATCCTTGTCTGCTTTAAGCTCTAGATATGGTAAGTTGGGATCTTAGCAACTCACTGGCATCTTTGCGGGATGTTCATGAAAGAGAAAGGTCCTGCCCGAGAGCCCTTTACTGGGGTGGGAGGGGCACCAAAGAATGGCTGTGTTGACAGGTACCACCCCAGTACCTTTTTGTTTGTTTTAAACAGGAATTACACTTAGTCGCTCATTGGGTTCATGAGATGAGACGGCCGCCGCTCTTCTCCTTTCCCTGTTTGCTTGTGTCTGTGTGTTGTAGCGTTGGAGGGTTACGGTAGACCACTTGGTATTTTTAGTCAGCAGGCTACTGATTATTGGTTACTGATCAGTAGTTCCCACCACTGCACATTCTGGTCTTGGCTCTCTCCTGATGCCTTTATATGCGTTGCACTTTGAAGGGTGAGAATCTAGATTTTTGAATGTGTGTATGCATTCACCTGTGAGAAAATGGTTGCATTTGCTACCAATGTGCTAATTCTTAATCATTTCCAACTGTGTTTTTGGGTACTGTGCTTTTTGCTAGGAAATATCCAGTACATCCATTCAATACACATTTATCGAGCACCTCCTATATTCTAGAACATACAGGTGCTGTTCTAGACACAGCGAATGAAACCAGTAAGTTCCTACCTTCCTTGGTCAACAGAGGAGAAAAGCATCCAAAGCATCTGGTTTTAGTAATAATTTCTGGCCCTACTGCTTTTCTTCTTTTTTCCCTTAATTGGTGGCCTTAAATGCCTCAGCTTACCAGTCCTTACTGTCAGAAAGAAACGTGACAGAGTGCTGGGTGACTTAAATTGGTGAATGTAACTTATCTAGAGCAGTGCCTGAACATGAAGGTAATTTTGTCTTGCTATCCCAGTGTCTTAAATATCACCCAGTTTTTATTAGCATGGTGCATTTTAATTTTGCTCCATACTTAATGCAAATGCAAATGCCAACTGATATACTGTTTTCTGGCTTATTTGCCCTTAGTATGGCACCAGTTTCCCTTTATCCTGTTCTAGCGTAAGGCTGTGCTTGCTCTAAGGGATTCCCACTGATTGGAAGAGAACACTATATATCTTATATTTGTGGTCCATGGAGGAAAAGCAACCACTCAGTCAGCTCTAGGGTTCCATGAACCTCAGACCTTACTCAGTTGGTCTGTTTCTACCATGAGATAGCTTTCTGTGTTCTTTGTGGTACATATTGGTGACTCTGTAGCAAGGCAACTATACATTTGTTATTCTCTATACTTCGGGCTGGGTCTGTTTACATTTTCTCTAGATCCCTGCAGGCCGATTTTGCCCGCATGTGAGACCAGCCTTATTCCCCTACTTCAGCAGCTCCTCTGGGCATGTTGGCTTCCTGGATGCTCTGTATTCTCTTGTTGTGTCTGACCACCCACCTGCTCTTCATCCAGTCATCCAATCATCCAATCATAGCAAGATTTATCTACCTTGCCATTTAAAATCACACTTGATATTCAGCCTGTTTCCCAGAATGGAATTCAAAATACTACATCATCTATTTTGCTTGTGATGGGAATTGGAATCACCCAAGTTTCAAGATAGACTGAATTCTTGATGTCTTAGCAGAAAATGACTAAGTGACCATTGAAGGGTTTTGTTTAGTGACAAGGTGGAAGTGCATTTTCCTTTCAGTGTCTCCATGGTAGTTTCTGTGTGCTATAGATCC
This sequence comes from Callithrix jacchus, assembly GCF_049354715.1. Lineage (NCBI taxonomy): Eukaryota > Metazoa > Chordata > Mammalia > Primates > Cebidae > Callithrix > Callithrix jacchus. Next base: position 180,659,379 of record NC_133502.1, on the reverse strand, counting down.
TCTCTAAGTTTGCACTTCACCTGTGAAAGGGGTTTGAAGATACTTCTTTTTCTGGGTGGTGAATGCACCTAGCTTGGGCTGGCACATAGTAGGTGCCCAGTAGGTCTTAGTTTTTCTCCCATCACCCCAAGCTCCCATCCGCCATTCCCCCTGCCCCTGAACACTGAACTGGAGCTGTAGAGGCCTTCCTGCCTAGCTAGATTACCTTCAGACTTGGTTTGGATCACATACATGCCAGCTCTAAATGCCTTTAAAATGTTGAAGAAACTAGCAGAGGATTATGGAGGCCAACATTCCCCTATCCCTTGTTTTTCACAGTCTAAAACAGAACAGTCCGTGTTAATTTTAATTGCTTGGATGAGCTCAAACATTGAGATTTTAATGCATTTTCACAGTAGCTCAGACAGCATAACCACATTATCCTGCTGGCAGTTGGTTGGAATCCTCGGCCAAAACGTTGTACTTGGGGACCTCAGCTATAAAGCCAGAATGTGGTAATTTCCTTGCGAGATGTCTTATGGGGAATGTTGCTTTTCCTGTTGAGACTTCCTCCAGATAGTGAAATGTTGTCCTTCTCAATCACATAGTGATGTGTACGTATTGCTTTCAAGGAAGGTTTCAAGGCTGTTGGCTAGCTAAGGAGGTTTCTGGGGGAGCTGCTTTATTTTTATGAGTTGCAAAATGGAGAAGGCCTCTTGTAGGCCTCCCATAAGCAACCCAGATAGGAACATTGTCACTATCTGCAGCCTGGTGTGCTCTGGAAGGCGCTTCCCAGTGACTGCATCACCCTTCTGTTCTTGCTCCTCAGATGATACTAATGCGTATTTGCTGCTAACTGAATGAGCGAATACTCCCACCCTATTCAGGCCACCTTCTGTCACTAGGACACTTGCAAAAGCTTCCTCACTGACGGCCCTGCCTTATACCTAGTCCTTTTCCCACCTAGTCAGAGTGACTTTTCAAAATGCAAGTTTGATCACATAACTGTCTTGCTGAAAATGTATTGATGGCTGGGTGCAGTGGCTCACACTTGTAATCCCAGCCCTTTGGGAAGCTGATACTGAGGATAGCTTGAGCCTAGGGGTTCAAGACCAATCTGGGCAACATAGTGAGACTCCGTATTTATAAAAAAAAATGAAAAAAATCAGCCAGGTGTGGTAGTAGGTGATAATCCTAAGTCCCAGCTACTTAGGAGGCTGAGGTGGGAGGATCACTTGAGCCCAGGAGTTCAAGGCTGTAGTGAGCTGTGATCACCCAACTTTACTCCAGCCTGAGTGACAGAGTGAGACCCTAACTCTTAAAAAAAATGTTGATGACTCCTTCTTGTGCTTAGGATAAAGATAGACTCCATAATGTAGCTTGTTATGGTCCAGGTCTGGCTCCCATAGCACCCAACTCTGGTATTTAGTTACCTTGAGCCACCATACTCGACCTGCTGGCCCATGCTACTGCCTGAGCTGTTGCTGTGTTCAAATGGCCCCACCTTACTTTATGCATGGCGAATACTTTTTTGTTTTTCTATATTTGTTACTTTAGAGTCTTTTCTTTATTTTTTGAGATGAAGTCTTGCTCTTTCATCTAGGCTGGAGTGCAGTGGTGCAATCTCAGCTCACTGCAGCCTCCGCCTCCTGGGTTCAAGTGATTCTCCTGCCTCAGCCTCCTGAGTAGCAAGGATTACAGGCAAGCACCATCACGCCCGGCTAATTTTGTATTTTTCAATAGAGACAGGGTTTCACCATGTTGGCCAGGATGGTCTCAAACTCCTGACCTCAGGCGATCTGCCCACCTCAGCCTCCCATAGTGCTGGGATTACGGGTGTGAGCCACCGCACTGGGCTTACTTGAGAGTCTTTTTTAACTCCCCAAGTTGGGGTGAGGCAGGCCTCCTGTGTGCTTCCACAGGCCACCTGCCCCCTCCAATGTTGCCCACATCATGGCGTGATTCATGCTGGACTGTAAGTACTGATTGCCTGGACAGGGGCCTGGGGCCAGATTGGCCTGTTCCCTGTTGTATTTCCAACATCTAGGAGGTCTATCAGAAGAAAACAAACTAACAAAACACTTTTAGTTAGATGAGTAGCTTATCTTTGAAGACAATATGATAACTTTACTTGAGCATAGTTTTGAGATGAGGTAAGGCGTAGGTAGGATTCTAGGCCCCACTTTACTGGAGGTTGGAGGGAGATGGCTGCTAACCACTGTATCTCTGGAGCACACAGCTGCTGTGATGTCTGTGTTGGGTTTATACATTCCACTCACAGCTTGGCGTGCTGAACGAGCATGCACATTAAGGCTGGTTTTTTTTTTTTTTAAACTAGTTTGGGGATACAAACAGAAGGTAAATTATCCTGATTATTTTGAGGCAGTTACAAAAAGGGCAAAGAAAGGATACAGTGAAAGTCGTAGAAACACCTGATGTTTATTTTAGCCCTTTACAGTTTCTGAAGCATGGACATGCCTGTCATCACATCAAGCCAGGAGCAGCTGCGAGGAATGGCGTGAAAGCCTGGGCTCTGGGGCCTGGTGGGTGGCCTGGGTGCAGCCCTGCTGCTGCCCTTTAGTGACTAGTGATGTTGTTCACCTCACTCCTGTTTTCTGATCTGTAAAATGAGTTTGATGGCAGGAGTGATTTGTAAACAAGGCATTATTAATAACATGTTTAGACCCTTCTTAAAATATAACAACTCTTATAGTGATTAACATGTTATGCTCTATAAAAGTTTATTATAGACCATTCAAGCTAAAACAATATAGTCTGAAAGGATGCCACATCCACTTCCCTTACAAACTACTACCAGTGTCAGTATAAAAAGCAAGATCTTACAACCGAAATCAAAAGGTCTAAAGTATGGTTATTTTTATGCCTTAGCATCACCTCCAATTCTAACTGTGCTGGGAGAGAAGGACCCTCCCATAGCTACTCCTCAGCCCATAAGGGGTGGGACCTGCAGTATGTGCTGTGAATTAGGGACCATTGGTCCTTTTATCTCTGACTTCCTTTTCGTTTGGAGAACTTATTTCTGAAGTTAAGGTTCAGCCTCCGTCCCTCAAGGTTTCACCCATATCCTTTTGCCACCCCCGCTTCTGTCCTAAAGTGTCCTTTAGTGTTGGAGAAATGGTTGTAAATGCAGAAAGGCTCTTGTATCAGTCCATTAGTTGCTGAAGAAAGAGCTACTTGTAGGGTGACAGGAGATGAAAAGAAAGGTAAAACTTGTAGATACTGTCCTCTGAAAGAAAAAAGGGAGTTATTTTTGGTTTGTTTTTGAGATGGACTCTTGCTCTGTCACCCAGGCTGGAGTGCAGTGGCGTGATCTAGACTCAATGCAACCTCTGCTTCCCGGGTTCAAGTGCTTTCCTGCCTCAGCCTCCTAAGTAGCTGAGATTACAGGCACACCACTCCTGGCTACTTTTTGTATTTTTAGTAGAGTTGGGGTCTCGCCATGTTGGCCAGGCTGATCTTGAACTCCTGACCTTCAGTGATCTGCGCATCCCAGCCTCCTAGTATGCTGGATTATAGGCGTGAGCCACCACACCCAGCTGGGAAAATGTTTTAAAACACTATTCAAAAACTGAATGGTTGGTAGGGACCATAAATCATTTTATTATAAAGACACATGCACACGTGTGTTCATTGCAGCACTGTTTACAATAGCAAAGACCTGGAACCAACCCAAATGCCCATCAACAATAGACTGGACAAGGAAAATGTGGCACATATACACCGTGGAATACTATGCAGCCATAAAAAATGATGAGTTAGTGTCCTTTGTAGGGACATGGATGAATCTGGAAACCATCATTCTCAGCAAACTGATACAAGAACAGAAAATCAAACACCGCATGTTTTCACTCATAGGCGGGTGTTGAACAATGAGAATACATGGACACAGGGAGGGGAGCATCATACACTGGGGTCTGTTGGGGGGGACTAGGGGAGGGACAGTGGGAGGTAGGGAGGATGGGGAGGGATAACATGGGGAGAAATGCCAGATATAGGTGATGGGGTGATGGAGGCAGCAAACCACATTGCCATGTATGTACCTATGCAACAATCCTGCACGATCTACACATGTACCCCAGAACCTAAAATACAATTAAAAAAAAATATATATATATATATATTAAAAAAAAAAAGAATTTCCTGTAGAAGCTTGGAAAGGGTGGCCCTCGAAGGAAGCTTCTGTAGAAATGGAGCCATCATGTGGGACTGTGCAGTGGTCGCGGTTGGGTGGAGGGGGAGCAGTAACTTTTGCTGTCCCTGTACACATTTGCCCAACTGATGAGAAAGGCCTTTGTGAGTTGGCCTACATCAAGTGTGCCTTATGACAGATATCTGTATCTTAACGATATCCATGGAACTGGCAGCCAAAGAGATAAAGCTTGTGTCTACAGCCTTTTGTCAACACCCATCTTCTTCTGGCTGTGTCTGTCTGCCAGTGGTGATGTGTCTGCATTTCAACAAGATGATGTGTCACTGCCTCCCCCAAACCTAGGGGCCTACCCACTTCCTCATTCTCCCATTAATCTCTACACATGGGGGTCATACTTATGCTAGTCACTGAAGAAATGGGAACTGAATTTTTGTTAATTTGTTCGTGTTTTTCTACCTTGAAATCGACTTCCAGCAGCATTAGGTAACTAGGTAAGTCCACACGCTGCGGTTTCTTCACTGAGTGTCCTTGGGGAGGTTGCTTGACTTCCCCTGAGTCTCAGTTTCTACATTTTTAAATGGAGAGAATAATGGTTCTTACCTTCTAGGGTGTCTGTGAAGACTCAGTGAGCTAACCCTGGTAAAGAACTTAGCTCAGGGCTCCCTCAGTGTTAGCTCTGAAGGGTATGATAATGAAATTTATTAGTGAGCATTGGCACTAAATATATTGACAATCATCTGAGCTGCGATTCGGACTGGTAATACCAAGTAAGGAAGTTGAGGACAGTCGTGTGTTCCTGTAACACATCTCAGCAGACAGGGATCTTAAGCTGGGTTTTGGGCAAGGCGCATTAATGGATGCTTTCCTGAGGATTTATTTCCAGCCGTGATGTACAAATGGCTGTGGGTGTTGAGGCTGTAATGGATCTTGTGTTTAAGGCTTCCACTGTCACGGCTCAGCAGAGCCCTCCCTTGGCCCGCCCCTCAGATTGCTGCCTCTGGCTCCGAGCATGACTGCATCTCTCGGCCCCATCACCTGCCAGCTCCGAGCTGGTGGCTGTGAGGCACAGCCTTGGCATTGCTGGCAGCTTGGTCTTCGGAGAAGCTAGGCATTAGAGCTTGCCAACACAATTTGTACTTTGATTAATTTATTTAATCTAACTATCTTGTGTCAACCTGAGAGGATCATTATGCACAAATTACTGTTGAAACTTGAAGCTGGCCTCCCTTTCACTAAGCCCCAGGCTGGTCTGTAGCACTCCACCGAAGTCTTTCTGAGGGGGATTCTGTTCCTCTTGCCTTCTCTGAGATAGCAGATTTTCTCCAAAGTTCGAGTTAGAAGCTTTTAAGAAAGGGCGAGTACTTGTTTGGATTCTGGTGCCGTAAGTTGTGCCTCACTTGCAGAGAACTGTCCCCTTTTATCTTTGCATGTGAGTTAAATTTCATTTTTCCTCTAAGTAGTGCGGGTCTGTAGCCGACTGCTGCTGCTGCTGCTGCTTTCAAGTCAAGTGGATTTTCAGAATGGATCCTGAGTGGGCTTAAAACTTCCTTTAGGGATGGGAAGGAGGTGTGCAAGGGGGGAAGGGTGACACCAAATCGCTTCTGTTTTATTGAATGTAAGGTGGCATAAAGTGTAAGATGCTTCATTCTTCTTTGTAGCACTGAGAAAGATAAAGCACTGCCATAGGTAATTTTCGGACACTGTGATCATAAGATGCATCATCATTTCAGGTTTAGAATAAGTGCAATGTGATATGTTGATAATGGGGCTGGTTATAAAATCCTTAGCTTTTGATACAGTTTCACTAAAGTTGTAGAGATGTGGATTTGGAGGGCCCAGACATTTGTGTCATCCAGTGACCTTCACATGACCTTCTATCATAGTCCGTTCTCACACTCCTATGAAGAAATACCTGAGACTAGGTAATTTATGAAGAGAAGAGGTTTAATTGACTCACAGTTTCACATGGCTGGGAAAGCCTCAAGAAACTTATATTCACAGTGGAAGGGGGAGCAAACACATCCTTCTTCACATGGTGGCACGAGAGAGAAGTGCTGAGCAAAGGGGGAAAAGCCCCTTATAATACCATCAGATCTTGTAAGAGCAAACTCACTGTCATGAGAACGGCATGAGGATAACCACCCCACGATTCACTTACTTCCCACTGGATCCCTCCCACAACACGTGGGGATTATGGGAACTACAATTCAAGATGAGATTTGGGTGGGACACAGCCAAACTGTGCCACCTTCCAAGTTGCTAAAAAAAAAAAAAAGTAATATACCTATCTCTCTGTGAGGTAGGAAGAGGGAGACCAGTATCCCTAGATCATGCACAAAAAGATTGGGAAAATCATGTCATATCGTGCTTTTTATGCATGACCTTCAGATGAAAACATTTTACATGTTTTCACTCAGCTTAAAGTTTTTACTTTAAAATTGGCAGCCAAGCCTCATATAATTCTTAATGTTAAAAAAGTAGGATTATCGGCCGGGCGCGGTGGCTCACGCCTATAATCCCAGCACTTTGGGAGGCCGAGACGGGCGGATCACGAGGTCAAGAGATCCAGACCATCCTGGCCAACATGGTGAAACCCCATCGCTACTAAAAATACAAAAAAATTAGCTGGGCGTGGTGGTGCGCGCCTGTAGTTCCAGCTACTCGGGAGGCTGAGGCAGGAGACTTGCTTGAACCTGGGAGGCGGAGGTTGCAGTGAGCCAAGATCGCACCATTGCACTCCAGCTTGGCATCTGGTGATGGAGTGAGACTCTGTCTCAAAAAAAACAAAAAACAAAAAAAATAGGATTATCACTTGACAATTCTTCGTTGAGGATAGAACATTCCACTGTGCTAATTTATTTTATTTTTTGGAGATGAGGTTTTACTATATTTCCCAGGTTAGATTCAAACTCCTGGGCTCCAGTGGTCCCCCCCACCTCATTCTCCCAAGTAACTGGGATTGTTGGCACATGTCACGGCACCCGGCTCTGTTCACTGGGCGCCACAGTCCTGATGGCTCCTTTGTTGTCATCAGGGAGGGCTGAGGAAGTAGAGGGAGCATTGACAATTTGGGAGTCTTGAAGAAAGATAAACTCAGGAGGTCTTTTCAGTTTCATGAGTAATGTTTGGGAGCTCACCTGTTAGGAAATCCAAGGCACAGGCAGAATTTTCTAGTCACTCCCTAGGTGAGTATCTGGGAACCTGAATCAATTGCCATCACATCCGCTTATATTTATCCTAGAGCAAATGAAGTTTAAAGAGGTCCCACTAAGTTTTTCCTGATTGTTGCAGTCTGGAAACTAGCTGCAGATGCAAGAGAATATTTGAACACCATCTGGATGTGACCTGTAGTCCATGCAGCCCAGCTCTGTTCCCTCTTGAAGGCACAACAGTCACTGGCGTCCCTTTGCTGGTGCTGTCTCCTATGTGATTCCCCCATAGAAATAACTGGCTCACAGCAGACCACAGCCCAGATTCCATTTGTTATCTCATTTGGTCCCCAGTGACTTGTGAATCTAGACTAGATTGGTTTGCTAGATGAGAACGCTAAGGCTCAGGGAGGACACATACCTTGCCTGAAACCAAACAGCTCTGGTTGGCCAGCGCTGTAGATCATCCTGTTTGGTGGGACTGGCTGAGGATTACCTCGTGTGGTACGCTTCTGCCTTTGTCTAGCCTCTTGTGATTAAAAGGAAAAGATTCACTTGAGTTCATGTGAGCAAAAAGGAGGTATTATTTGGGTGTTTTGTGGAAGCAGAGGGCAAACAATATTGCATGGGCCTGGCACCAAGGGCTAGAGCAACTCCTCTGGGAGTCTTGGTTCTGTGGGACCCCATGGTCCCTTGTCTCTGCTTCCTCCTCAGTCTCTATCAGGCTTTGCTGTCTGCAGATGGGTGTACTTGTCAGGGCATGATGGCCTCATGGCCTCTGAGTTTACATGACCTCAGCATTGGTGAGCCATATGAGCTAAATGAAGAATCTTTAGTTCCATTTTTTGAGAGAAAATCTGGAGCCAGCTGTTTGTTCCGGTCCACTGAATGTGTCCATGGAGTTGGGGTGGACAGTTCTCAGAGACAGGGGTTCTGCTGACCTAGACCTGAGCCATCCTCTGCGAGGTGTGAGTCCTCTGTCATGGTGTCCATACCTTCCCTCATCTGTGAAAGTCAGGAAGCTGCTTTTCTCAAATAACTCATACAGGTCGAGTATCCCTTTTTCAAAATGCTGGGACCAGAGGCTTTTCAGATTTTGCATATTTGCGTTACACTTACCAGTTGAGTATCCTGAATCCAAAAATCTGAAATCCAAAATGTTCCAATGTTCATTTCCTTTGAATATTATGTGGGTGCTAAAAAAATTTTGGATTTTGGATTTTGAGATTTGGGATGCTCAACTTGTACCTGCTTGGGAGTTGGTGGTCTTTTCACCCAGTGATTCTCATTTTCTCGTCGGGTGGTGGTGGGGGCTGGCTACTGTGTCGTTATTTACTAGGGCATCAGCCTTATACATGTGAAGTTTGCCGCTGCTTTTCCCTGCCATGACTGCATCAGCTAGAACTCTGCTGAGATTTAGAAAGAGGATTAATCTTTGTATTCCTTGCGTGAGCAGTGTCTGTTGTAGAACTAATAATGAGGTCTAAAAAATGCTAGTGTTTGTCCTACTTAATGAAGTCACCATAACGAAGGCATGAAATAAGCAATATGCCACAGTTATTTTGGTGGAAATGTGAGCAAATGTTATGCCTGTTATATTTGAGGATAAAATTGCAGTTTTAGGTGCACTGCAGTATGACATGATGACTAAGCACACAAGCCCTGTCTGATGATGCCAAGTTCAGACCCTGCTTTTGCCACTGCCTTCCTGGCTATCCTAGGGGCAAATTAATCTCCTTTTGCTTCCTAATCTGAAAAATGGGCCTGAGCATGGTGGCTGCCTCTGTGGGGTGTTAGAAGGCGTCGATGAATTAAATCCCCTGAAGTACTTAAAGTGGCGTCTGGCACATCATAGGACTCAGTAAATGGCCCCTTTTCTTAGCGTGGTTAATCATTACAATTGGACTGCGGTGAAAGTTTGACTGAAATGAGGCTTTTGTGTTATCTGTAGATTTAATGGTCTCGGCTGCTCTCTTGGTTCCAGTGAATGGATGGATAATGGGGAGTCCTCTCAATACTGCTATTAGTCCAGATGCTTTGCCTGTCCTCACGTTCTGTCTTAGAGGCGGCTTATCAGTGCTATGAGTGAGTATAAGGCATCTTAATAGCAGATTTCATTTGTGGTTTGCAGTATGAGTTGACCCACATCTAAATCTTCCTTGATCTAATCGTCTTTGCTATCCCGTTTGATCTTGTAAATATTAATTTAGTCTGGTTGTTCATGTGGTTTTCAATGGTCCCAAGGTTAATTACTGTGTTTTGTTTATAAAGTACTCATAGACGGCTAGGCCCGTTGTGGAGGACTTACAAAAGCTCCATCTGGGTTTAGGGCTACAGTCTTGCAATCAAACTTGGTGAGCGTTAATGAAAAAGAATTTCCAGTTCCTTATAGATTTGGTTTGGGAGATCCCTTGTTTTAGGCAATACTGGGGCATAACTATTCTGTACCTTTTCCTATTTCTTGACAGAAATGAGTAATACCTAATCCTATCTCTGAGAATGCTGGGGAGCATTTAGGAAATGTTTCTTGAGGGCCCACTATGTGTAGGGCTATATGCTCAACTGAAGTCCCTGCCTTCACAGCACTTCCAGGGCAGTGAGGGGGATGGCAAGGAAGCAGATCCACCGGGTACAGGGCAGGAGGGAGCAGCGAGGCTGGGAAGGTCAATGGTCAAGGCTTCTGAGAGGCTTGAGGAGGAGGCAGCACTGGTGAGGGTGCCCTAAAGAGCACCAGGGAGAGCACTGGCCTGCCCCAAAGAGTGTCTGCTTCTGGCAGGCAGACATGGAGGGGTAGGGAGGAGGGCAGGAGAATATTCCAGGTAGAAAGGACAGTTTGAACAAAGGGAAACAAAACAAAACAACTAGGTTCCTAAATTTCTTAATCTAAGAAATTAGATTTGCAGGTGTGTTAGGCTGTTCTTGGGTTGCTATAAGAAATACCCCAGGCTGGGTAATTTATAAAGAAAAGAAATAATGGGGCATGATGGCTCATGTCTGTAACCTTAGCACTTTGGGAGGCCAAGGCCAGTGGATCTCTTGACCCCAGGAGTTTGAGACCTGGCAACATGGCAAAACTGCATCTCCAAGTGAGCCGAGTGTGGTCATGCACCTGTAGTCCCAGCTGCTTGGAAGGTGGGAGAATGGTTTGAGCCCAGGAAATGGAAATTGCAGTGTGTGGAGATCCTGCCACTGCAACCCAGCCTGGGTAATAGCATGGGAATCCCACCACCGCACTCCAGCCTGGATAACAGGGAGGAAATCCCATCACTGCACTCCAGCCTGAGTAACAGCAGGAAATCCTACCACTGCATCCAGCCTGGGTAACAGTGCAGGAATCCCACCACGGCACAGCAGCCTGTGTAATAGAGTGAGACACTGTCTCAAGGAAAGGAAAGGAGAGGAGGGGAGGGGAGATGAGGGGAGGGGCACCTCAGTCTTGTTCATCGGGATTCTTCTGATTTTAATGTCATAGTGACATATTTTCTGGGATCAGGGCAGTGCTCGCCAGTAGACCTTTATGGGATGATGGAAATGTTCTATATCCACATTATCCCACGTGATAGACACTAGCCACATGTAACTGTTGAGCGCTTGAAATGTGGCTAGTGTTGCCAAGGAAATAGGTTTTTTATTTTACTTAATTTTAATTAAATTTAAATTAAATAGTCATCTGTGGCCAGTGGGTACTATGTTGGACAACAGAGATCTGGAGGCTGGAAGGAGCCTTGGGCTGTGTAGATCAGTGCCTAACCCCCTTTTTTACTTCCCTGTACATATTTGCAGTTTTTATGTCTAGCTAAGAAGGGGCGGGGATGGGATAGGGCTTTGAAAACCATCGGCTCCAGTGATGGGGTGAGAAAGCAGAGCCTCTGAGACAGGGAGCCTCGGACTCTGTGGCCAAGACAAGCCCTCTTTTCCCCCAACGTAGTTAGATTTGAGAACAAAGTACATTTGGCATTTGGGTTAATCCTTCCAGAAATCCATGTACCAGCTAGCTGCAATTCTACCCCTTTCTTTCCCACTCTGGAAAGCTTACTGGAATGCAAATGAGTGGCAGAAATGTTATTAGGGATAACCTTGAATCTGATCTAATTTATCAGTAAATAATTGACAATCTCATGTACTTTAGCTGTTATCGGGAACGTGTTATTTGGGACGCATCTCGTAATTGATTACAAAAACTGCTGTGTCTTGACACTTCATTTGAAAAAGGATGGATTAATTAGAACATTCGCCGCAGCATGTGGGGGTGAATGTGCAGTTGTATAGGTGTGTGTTGAGCCTAGGGTTTCCTGGACAAGTAATGATTGGAGAAACATGAATAAGGCCATCATGGAGTCTTTTCAGTCATCCAGTAGTTACTGAGTGCCACTCAAATGCCGAGATGTTGACAACATAGCAATGAAAAATGCAAAGTCTCTCAGCCCTCACCCTCCTTCATGGAGCTTACATTCTGCCAGGGAGACAAGACTATAAAAGTAACGACAGGTAGTAATAAATCATGCAGCATAAGGGCTACGGAAACACTGGAGTGAGTCCCTTTGATGGGGTTGTGGGCAGGCCTGTGTGAAGAGCAGAGTCTGAGCAGGGGCCTGCATGTGGTGCCTAGAGAGAGGCTTCCAGCAGAAGAAACTCTAAGTCCAGCCTTGGAGAGTCTCTGGAAGGCATTCTGCTGCAGTTGAAGCTGTTAGTATTTCTTGCTGCCACAAAAGATGCTCTTGCTATCTATAATTCATTAATTTCCCACTCTTTTCCCTGTGAACATAATTGGGCCTGGACCCTGTCTTTTACAGAGCGACTATCTTGGTTGGGCATCTTCAGCCAAAATCAGGTTGTTGATTGCCACCTGTGGTGGGCTGACTTCCCATAGGCTGTGTCAGCATCTTCAGTGGTGATCCCGTGGGCAAGCATCCTCCTTAGCCCGGCACCCGGACTGCCCCTCATCCCCCATCTGAGGCCCTGCATGTTGCCTTCCTTAGTCAGACTGTTCCACTTTCTGTCTATGGAATGAAGCTTGTACTTTTCAGGTTGCCCTTTTGTTCATGTGGGGCTTCTTTTCTGAAACACACTTCTCCTCAGTTCTTCCCTGATCCTTCCCATCCTTGAAGGCCTGCTTACCATCCCTTCTCCTGGGACACTTGCCCACACCCACCTGGCTGTGGTGGCCAGAACCCTTATTTCCTGATTTGTGGTGGAGGATTATTTGTATTACATCACTAGCAGTGCCCTGATATTTGTTGAGTTGGTAATAAATATGATCAGGATCATCCCACAGGGTAAGACATGTTTTATTTCTCCAATTTCTTGGCCTTGAACTCAAGGACTCTTTATAGTGTTAGGTTTGAGCAAAAAACGAAAAACCAAAAATTTAATTTAAAATAGTGTAAAACATACAGAGACACACTCCAATTCTGGATTCTTTAGAAGAAAGTTTACCTTTTTCTGGGTTTCTTTGGATTTCCTCCGTTTCTCTTTGGCAGTGTTTTCAGTTTCCTCCTATTTCTGAGAACTGAGTATGTACAGGTCAGGATGATGTGGGGTTCTGGGAGCCAGTCTCGCGGACAGTTGGTGGGCCAGAGATTAAGTGCGCAGCTGCGGAGTGCTCACATTGCTTTGTTTTGTTCTCAGCCCAGAAGGTTGGACTGTCCTGTCCAGGCCCAAGTTCTCTATGATTCTCTATGCTAGTTTCCTGGCTGGGTTGACTGTACCCTGCTGGACATTCACGAGACCTTGCTAGCCTGTCCCTTAGAGCTGGGAGGAGAGTGTGGCATCCGTGCCAGCTGTCTTCCTGCTCCCGGTCTGCTGCCTACCCACTGGGCTCTAGAATGACCACTACTGCTGCTCTCCCTCTGGCTCCAGTTCGAGCACATGCTTGCAGAAGCTCATCTCAGGAATATTGAAGTTTTTCCTTGATTTTCCCACAGTCTGCAGAGCCTGATTTAGGGCCGCACCAGGATTAAGTGAGATTACCAGCTTCTTCTCTCCATCTCTCTTGTGTATCTTTTATGAATGTGGCCTAATAACTATTGATATCAAGTTCATCCCTCCAGAAGCCAAGACCGACCTTTAGTGTCCTGCTGAGGTTGCAGTTTTCTGATGTGTTTTTCTTGCAAGTAAAATCAATGGAGATAAATCTCAGTAACTTTTCCTGCACAATGAGGTGGTTAGGCTCTCCTGCCATGCTGGGCTCCTCCCTCTACGCTATGCGCTCTCTCGTCTTGTGCAAGGTTGTTTCACCAAAATTGATTGGTTGCTCCACTACTCTTAAAGGTCACGCTTAATCACATTTCAGGAAGATTGAAGAAGATTCCAAATTGCCCAAGTTCCGTAGTTGACTTTGTGTTCTCCTTTGGTGCTATTTGCTTTTAACAGCACATCTCTAATTTACTAAGCAGTTATACCTGTGCTTAAAGGGCAAAAACACAGGGTGCATTTCTTATCCTGAAAATTGGTCACAGCCACTTGTCTGTGGTTTAGAAATGGTCTGTTTTGCCCATGGAAGCCCTAACATGAATGGCATGACACCCCAGCATGCTGCCAGAGCCCTACCCGCCACCCCTGTGACGCAGGTGTCGGATGAAGGACGGGCTGTGGCCACAGAGTGGGTTTGGCTTATCCAAGAGTTGATGAACCAAGCTGACAGGTCCAGAGGGGCTCTGCTGTCGGCCTTTCATGTTAAGCATGGGGCTGTAGAACAGATGGAAGGGAAGGGGCCTCCTTGACAGTTTGGGAGGGTGGGGACCTTTAAGTGACGATGAATCAAAAGAACAGTTTAGTTACTAGTGGCGTTCTGTGTGACAGCTTGACATTCTGTAATTGTCCACAGAGACCAAACTACTTTGGAATGGTGTTCTTGCAAATGTGTCATATTAATTTTTTTCCCTGATAAGGAGGAATGGTCTGATTGGAAAGTTCTAATTTCACATTATTTATTAACTATCAGCTGTAGGAATGGTTTTCCTCTCCATAGTGGTTGACTGGAGGCCTGGAAGCGAGCAATCGAGGTTCCTGCATTCAAGAAACATTTTTTTTTTCCATTCCTGAGAGAAAAATTTTGATTGGAAAATCCATAGCATGACTTATTATCCTAAGAGATAATGTCAAGGATGTTTACAAGATAGAAGAAAAATTATTATTTTGTAGGGGATGGTTAATTATTGTTTTCAGAGTAATATGTGCTCATTATCCCAACTTGAAAAACAGAAAAGCAGAAAGAAGAAAAAAGTTATCTATAATCTCACCACCTAACCCATTTATGCCTGAGGTTGTAGTTTTTTGTATTTTTGCAATCAAACCTTGGCAATGACCTTGAGCAGTAGGATTATAAATAACTCCCACATGCTTAGTGTTCCAATAATGGAACACTAGGCATAAATAGGTTTTAAACCATCAGTATTTTTATACCTCCTTCTAGCCTTTTTTTCTAGGTAAATGTTTTCATTTTTAGCTTTGTTTTGTGTTCATTCTTTATATGCAATGAAAACTAACCTCACCCTGTTTCCCACTACAGCCTATGAATTTTTTATGATATTATATGATAATGTTATATAGTATTCAGAAAATTTGGATTTTGAAAGCTGTATAATATTGTATTCAGGGCATGTACCATAATTTCCCATGCCATTTTATTGTTGGAAATTTTGTTTACCACTGATACAAATATTGATGGCATAAATATCCTTTGCTTAAGAGTGTTTCCTAAATATAGAGTCTTGGAAGAATTATTGGGTCAAAGAGTATGGATTTTTTTTTTCTTCAGGATTTGGACAAGCTTTATTACAAAACCGTAGGTCACCATCTAAACCGCTCTAAAGTGCCAAGTAGACTAAGACATGTGTATGTGTCTGTCGCCAAGCAGTTTGGCCTTAAACTTTAAGGTTGCCTGTATATGGATGGTTCTTTTCTGCCACTTTGCAGATGGGTCCCCAGCTGTATTTGGTACTCTTCCTCAGGTTTATTGATCTCTTATGTCCTTTACTCTTACTCCTCCTCCCCTCATCTCACGCTCTGCATCTAACTGTCTTTGTCACTCAACACATGTTCACATTCTACCTGGTTATTTTCTCTCTGGGTAATACTGAACCAAGGTGCAAAGCTGTAAAGGCAGAGAGATCCTTGATGCAAGTACAATCTTAAAGATATATATATATATATATATATATATATATCTTTTACATACATGTCTTTAAGATTGCGTGTATATACACACACATACTCACACATGCTCTCTAGGGTGAATCCTATGCATGTGCAGTTTCAGGATGAAGCCAGGAGTTCATCAACTTTATGAGGTTACTTTTCCAAATGCCTCTTTTTCTGTAATGTCTCTTATACTTTTCTGGAGGCTCTCCTTTTGGTTCTTAGGCTGGAAAACTGGGGCTTTATTTGCCCTGCGCTGCTGGGTACTTTCACAGTTGCATTTGGGACAAAACAGTAGCAGGGCAGAGAGAATAAAAGCAAGGGTTGTATGTGTGTGTTTGTGCATG
The DNA here is from genome assembly GCF_049354715.1 of Callithrix jacchus. Lineage (NCBI taxonomy): Eukaryota > Metazoa > Chordata > Mammalia > Primates > Cebidae > Callithrix > Callithrix jacchus. The sequence continues at coordinate 180,643,594 of NC_133502.1, read as the reverse complement.
TGTGTGGGGGACAGATTCCTTCACTCTCTTGGGACTACTGCTCCTTTGATTGGGAAGGAAGTGTCCCCACCCTCAACATTATAGGCTCTTCTGGGTTCCTGTTGCAGCTATGAATGCTGGTGTCACCACTGCTACGATTGCTTGGGGGCTGGGACATAAAAGGATGGAGAGAAGGGAAAAACCCATCAGGTGATTTCACCCACTACTATTTACTTTTCATAGTCCTCAAATAACTGCTCCATATATTCTTTCCAGCTTTTATAGCTGCATTCAGTGGAAAGTCAGGGTGGAGAGTACTCCCTCTGTCTTATTGGCATCCGGAATAAGGTATGAATTTTTTTTAAAGACTCTTGGTACCTGTTACCAAATTGCTTTCTAAAATAACTGTACCAGTTTATATTTCATAGCAATATTAGGTGGCCTGTTTCAGTATACGTTTATGAGAATTAGAAAAAATCGTCAAAACACTCAAAACAAAATAACAAAATAAAAATACTTTCATCTTTGCTTAGCTGATAGGGGAACTACTGCCACCTACTATGTTATATGTTAGTTTATTTCATTAATTAGTAGTATGGTTCAACTTTGCCTTTATATTTGTTACCTTAATTTATCCTTTTTCTTCTTATTGTCAGTTCTGATCTATTGCCTATTAATTTGCTGAATTTAGTCTTCATATTTACACATGGTAACTTTTAACTATAAAATAGCATAAACCTCTCAAAATATCACAAGGCTAGTATGGGAGCTCCGTATTTCCAGGGACCAAGGTTCCATTATCTTACTGCTTTGTCACGTGTAACTTTTATTCCCAAATTGTCCAGTATGGCGGCTGGAGCTCCAGCCATCACACTTATTCCTAGTAGCAACCTGGAGGAAGTAGTGAAGAAGAAGGAACAAAGAACTCTCATGAGCTTTAAGGAGGTTTCCCAGAACCCACAGATAACATTTTGTTCACTTCGTACTGGTCAGAACTTAGACACTTGGCTATACCTTGCTGCAAGGGTTGTTGAGAAACAGAGTGTTTTAGCTGGGCAGGAAAGAATCCTGTTTAAAAAAATGGAATTCTGTAACTCTGTAACTCAAAAAGTAATGGAGATTAAATACTGACATGCAGCTAGAAGTGGCTGCCATGGTGTTAGTTTCTTCGGAATTATACCTATTTGTTGTAAAACAAGCAAACAAACACAATAGCAGCCTAAAAAGTCAAAAGTGAATGGCTGGGATGGGATTTCCTCCCTCTCAGGTCCCTTTACCACTCTAATATAACCACTGCTAATGGCTGGCAAATAGTGTTTTAGGACCTTTTATCATGCACGTCAAAGGTGTGTGTGTATAATTTCCTCTTCGTAGACGTTATCGTAGAGTTTTCTTTCATTCAATAATATCTCATACATACAAATCATATGTATGTACACCATGCCTACAATGTTCTGTTCTATGAATGTACTGTAATTTACTTAACATTTCTTGCATCTGTAGACATCTTGCCTAGTTATTTTACACTCACCAATATGCCTTGAGTATCTATCTTGGCATACTTGGTACATGTATTGATCATTGTTTTCTTTAAAACTATTAATTTTAAACTTTTGTTTTTGAAAGTATCTCCTCAATTTGTTGTCTGCCTTACATTTTATTATATTTTCTTTTTCTAAAACTACATACAAATTTAAAATTTTATAGCCAAATCTGTTGGTCTTTTTCTTTTCATCTTTCTGTCTCTTTTAAACTTAGTAGTTGTGAGACGTTCACATCTTTTTTTCCTTCCATGTTTTTCTGTGATTTGATTTCATACTTTTAATGCTAATTGATGTAAAATTACTTTTGGTGTATGATATGAAGTAGTACTCCAAATTCAAACTTTTTCCTGTTTTTAATGTATTTCCACTTAATTAAGTAAATTTCATTTTTGACTTGTTAATGATAAACTTCTCATTAAATGAAAACTGACCAGAAATGAAAAAAAAAGAAAATTAGAGTGTCTTCATTTGCTTCTATAGGTAATTTTCCAGCCATGGAATTTGCTGGTAAAGTGTGGACTGCTTTTGATCATTTAAGCAGATTCAGGATTGTCCTTCAGAGGTGAGGTCAGCAAATCCAACTGCAAAGCAATTAATGATAAACAGAGTTAGCTTCCCAACTGCAAATCTGGTGCAGTGGGTGGCCTGGCCGCCAGTAGAACACCTGCCCGGAAGAGGTGAAGTCGGCCTTGTCTTCACCCTCTGTTCGTGTTGCCCCTCAGGACAGACCATCTCATGGTTATTCTCTCCATCTCTGTCTCCTCTTTTCTCTCTCTGGGAGTTTCTGATGCAAGACCACTGAAAAAGTGCTGGGGGTGGGAAGTAAGAAGAGTAATAGAAAGAACATTTGTCGTGCATTTATAAATCAGCAAATGCTGTGCAAGGTGCTTGATATGATTTCTGAGCTTAGACGCAACTGTGACATATGCATTATTGTTCCTCCTTTAACGAGGGGAAAACAGCCTAGAGAGTTAGGTGGCCTGTGCTGTGTTTCTCAACTACCAGCCAGTGGAGCCAGGCTTGTGTCTACTTCCAAACTTTAGAGTACTTCTCCCTTCCTTCCCTCCTTCCCTCCCTGTTTCTTTTCCATCTACCCTTTGTGCCTCTGTGACTTTTTTTCCTCCTTTCCTTTGTTATCTCATGAAGGACTTTAAAAAACAGCATCTCAAATTATCAAAGTAACAAATTTATTATAGAAATTTTGGAGAATATAGCAAAGATCAGCAAGAAGACATCCCCACCAGTTGACACACTCGACCACAGTGTATGAGTCTCATTTACCTTCACGGTTTGTCAGCACTGGGTGTGGAGATGAGAAGACAGCCTTTGCCAGTTGCCCTGGAAGAAAGTGTGATCTGCCTGTCATCTTTTGTACATTCCAAGTTCAATGCCAGTTGCCTGGCGTGGCATTTTTTTCTTATTGATATCCACGCACCTTCCACTTCTGCTATACTATAGAGCGTCGGTTCTTTTGCTCTAAGAACTTTTTCCTGGATCATATATTCCATTACCATTAGAATTCCTTATTAAATCTATTAATGTAAGTTTCGATTGAAAATTATTTTTTTCAGTTTACACTTTTCTGATAGCATATATTTTCATTTAATCTTTGTAATAGTCAAATTAGAAGTTTTTTTTTTTTTAATTTATGAAAGATTTTATGTGTGAAACTGTGTATGTCATATATGTGAAATGCAGATGTTGGGTGATTGCTCACGTACCTGCTCTCAGCTCATGAAACAGCAGGCGGCAGTTCCTGCACATGTCTTCTGAGCCCCTCCTCATTCTCCCTCTCTCCTAGTTCCTCCAGTATGCCCCACCCGATTGAAATTTGAGTTTATTATTTCCTGAAGATGGTCATCTTTATCTCCCCCTGCCCCCTCTAAAAAAAAAAAAAAATAGAAGCCTTAAAAGGTCAAGTGAGTTGCCCAGGGTCTGGCCGTGAAAATAACAGTGTTACCAGCACCCAAATGTTAGACTTCTAGTATAAGTGTGACTTTTTCTTTCTGTTTTGAAACACTGTAATACCTCCTCATTTAGTCGATAGTATTTTGTTTTCTTTGACCCTCACCTTATGTAGATTTAATTATATAGGTTTTAACTATATAGATTTCTGAAGAGTTAAATTTACATTTTTTGGAAGTAGTGCGCTTATGACTGAGACTTTTACATTTGCCTACTCTAGATGTTACTAGAAAACTTACCTTACCCCTCAAAATGAAAGTACTGATGGTCTGTGGGATATCTGTGTATTCACCTCTCTAATTTGTTCCCATAGCTTGAGATGGCAAAGGTAATATACACATGATTAATGGGTACATGATCGCCCCTTTTATACAATCAATACCATGGTTCCAAATGAATAAACATATGTTGAAAGATGGCTAGCCTTTCAAAAAGTCAAATGCTGGGGATTTTCCACTGGATCTAGTTCAGCTTTTGCTAATTTTTATAACTCACATCAACATTCAGGTCACAGATGTGGATTAAAAGTGAAGCCTGGTGAAATAAGATCTATCTTGCAATAGTGGCGTGTGCATCAAGGTCCACTCACAGATCTAAGATTCCAGCATCAGAAATGCTTAGTGTTCATCTTGGCATTTGCTTCAGTGCTGACTCACGCTGAATGCAGATTGTGGCCACTAGACTGTGGATAAAGGAGGGACAGGAATTGTGGGATCTTCAGCCCAGAGGTCCCTGGGCAGTATGGCACTGTGGTTATGAGTGCAGATGCTGAAGTCTCATACCTCTTGGTGTGCCGTCTTTGTCGTGTGACCTGCAGCCAGTGACTTTACCTCGTGGAGCCTGTTTTCTCATCTGTGAAACGGGGGCAACATCAGCATACACACTCTTGTGCATAATGAGTTTAAATAATGTATACACAGGGTATACATGAGATTGTTTCTGTGAAACCCTTTTCTTGGTGCCTGGCACACGGCATGTGCTAATAACTGCAGTTAATAACAGTCGTGATGGCCGTCGCCATCATTGTTGTCATCCTCAAGGCAGCCTCCTCATTTGTAGAGGAGGAAACTGAGTCCCAGATCCTGTGGCTACTCAGCAGCCGAGCTGGGACGAGACTGGCAGCGCCTGGGCTTCCCGTGTGGTGCTCTTTCCACCCCGCCACCTGCCTGTCTCCTCAAATCTCTAGATCACGTACTTTGTCACCTCCCCTGGTTCTCTGCAGTGCCGGCAGATCCTAACAACAGATGGTCCTGTTTTGAATTAAAACAATTTAACTCAAGATCCATCAACTGCCAACATCAAACACCCTTAAAAGAAGGAAAGAAACTCATTATCAAGAGTATTTAAGCAAAGTAGGTATTTAATCTATCTTAATCATTTGCATTCTTGAGAAGAAGAAAGTCAGTGGCAGCTGCCACCGTAGGCCAGGCCCCACGAACGTGCTTGCAGGTAATTGCTTCCCCCTTTTCTTCTTTGCCATACAGTACTGATTTGGGCTTTGGCCCTTAAGAACAAGTTTCTCAGCACACTGAATATTCGACTATTTAAAAATTTAAAAAGTAATCTCTTTCATTTATGTTCATAAATCCTGTGGCTGCCGGTCTTTAGTCAAGCTTTGTCAGAACGCACATGGGCACCGCAGGCCTTCTGATGGCCACGTGGGGCTGTGCTTACAGCACCCAACAGGAAGACGGAGAGTGACTGAGCTCTGTGGCTGCTGCACTCGGTGGCATGATGGTGACTGTCTTGCAGAGCTGCAGTCCCTTAAGTCAAATGTGCCATCAGTGCTGCTCCTACATGCCATACCTCGTTCTTTCCAAAGCGTGGTGTCCACAGAATGGTTCCTTGCACCCAAATCACCAAGCTGATGGTGTGAGAGTGGACGGGTAAGCCATGAAAATATGCAGACTCTTCAGTAGCATGTGTGTGCTCAGTGCAGGTCACTCAAGTCTGGGCTCTCAGCACGACTGTCTACTCCCCCACCTTGGCCACTCTCTGCTCTGTTAACTAGCTGGTCGTCTCTCTCGCAGCGCACGTTAGGTGCTCAGGGACACAGAGGCAGTTGTTGGCAACCCTCTTTTTCCCTTTGTTCTTGTTGCTTCTTCTCTCTGCCCCTCTTCTTCTACTTTATTTCCTCTTTCTTTTCCTTCCCTCCTGCTCTTCTTCTCTGCCACCCATGGTGTGGTTTTATGACAGCTGCCAGCAGGGCCACTGTGTTGCACCACTTCCAGATAAATTGTACGCCTTGCCTCTGGAGCGGCGAGATGGCAGTGGCTCTGGGTCCTGGCTGCGAGTACAGCTTAACTCTTTGGAGCCAGGCTGCGGCCCCTCCCTTCCCCTAATCTCAACATGAGAGAAAATGATGGAAGCACCTAACTGTTTGACAAAGAAAGCGGGAGGAAATGAAGCGTTGCCTGGGCCTTCCTAGAACATCCTGAGGTGCGTGCTGGTGCTTGAGTGTGCAGCGTGTATGTGCGTGCACAGGGTGTACCGGCAGAAAAACAGAGATGTGCTACTTTGTCACCTTGAAGTCTCCTTATTGGGACCTTCATGTCCTTGACCAGATTGAAGCCTGGTGGGCTGGAAGGTCTGGGTGCACTTAAGCCCCGCCGTCTGCTCCCAGCTAAAAGTAAACATGCTGCCTTAGTATTTGTGTTCCACACCACACTTTTGCCCAATGTATAGATCTAAAGCCCTATTTATAGCTTTCTCGTGACATTTGTACGGGCAGTCTCTCGTCAGGTGATGCCTCCTCTGTGTGTGGAGCTGCCTGAGCCCAGCCAGCCCCTCTCCATGGCCCCACCTCTCATTCCGACTTAGATTTCTCTGTGTATAAATGGCTGCTCTTACGCAACCTGCCATGCCATGCGGTTTCTTACCTAGTTTGGTTTAAACTCTTCTCCCACAGGGAAATAAAGCAAAAAGGTGACGACATTTGCTTTTTAATCTTTTAATAATTCATTTCCCTGCCACAGGGAAGAGACTGAGGCCCCCGGCAGCTGGCAGCAGCTTTGTTTAGTGCTGGGCAGCCCGTGTGCGGGGGACTGATGCTGAGCACGACAAGGTGAAATCTCACAGGTCATCAATTTGTAGCTGACAGCGTATTGAAAAGTGATGTGTAAGGAGCTGATATTGGTGTAGTGGTATGAGTGAAATTTATCATATCATAAAGTGTATGTGAAAGGGGACTATTGTATATTTTCTCTTTATCAAAATGTCCCACTTTTTTATCGATGCTTTTCACCCTTCTATGGTCTTATGAAACAAGGCAACAAAACAAAGCTTGGAATCATGAGATTTCAGAATTAGCAGAGAGGCCACGGAAGCACGATCTCTTATAAGGGAGGGAAGGGCAGTCGCAGAGGCGAGCGGTGTCCTTCGCAGCCAGTGAAAGCCCCTAGAGGCAGGACCATGTCTTGGGTGTCTTTCTCCCCAGGGCCGGCACTGAACGGAGCATACAGTGACTGCTGGCAGGCAGGAGGGATTACTGAGCAGGTGGACTCCTGCCTCCTGGTTCCTCTTCCACTGATCCTTGGGACACAGGGTGTTCACTTGCTCTTCCTGTGGACCTGCCTGAAGTAGAGCTCCCCTCTTTAAGGCGTACATTGGATCCAGTTTGGCCTTTGATGGCAGACAGACTGGCGGTGAATTTAGCTCAGTGTCCACTGACTGTGAGACCCAGCCTTCTCCTTGCTGAGTACCTTGGGACGGAGTCAGTACTGAAGCTGCACTGTTACGACTCATAATGACAATGGCTGGGTGCTTACTGAGCACTTGCCATGTGCGGGGCACTGTGTTAGGTACTTTGCATGAATTAACACATCTAGTCCCCACAAGAGCCTGGAAGAGCATGTACTATTATTGTTATTGTTCTCATGTGAGAGCTGAGGAAACTGAGGTGCACAGAGCTTCAGTTACGCAGCTTTCTCTTCACTAGTCCCTGAGTTCTCCCGCCTCTCAGCAGAGTGCCCGACACATAGCACTCACACAGTAAGTGACAGGTTTGACAATAAAGTTGAACTGTGTGGCAAATCTCTTACTAGTGCTCTTTGTAGTTTCTTTGCTTTCAAGCTTGAGAACTTCTCCATCTAGAAATCATTAACTCTTTATTCCACTGGGAGTCATTTTGGTTTATGGAATTCCTTGCAATCTTGAAGTCCAAGTTCAAGGCAAAGGGACCAAAATCATACTGTTAAATTGCATTTGAAGCCATGATGAAACCAAGCTGACCTCCATGTTCTTGTCCTGGCCCTGCCATGTACTGGCTGGCTTCTCCTCTCTACCGCCTGTTCTCTTCCAGTAGGCAGAGTGACATTTAGCAAGGACAGTTGAGTCCTGCCACTCTGTTTGAAGCCTGCTACAGCACCCATCTTATCCAGAGGAAAGCTTGCAGTGGCTGCCCCCACCCACCTCAGCTTCTTTCTTCTCATTCTCCTGATGATTTGAAACCATTCCAGGCACATTCCCATCTCCACCTTGGAGTTTCTGTGCTGACTCTTCTTCCCCCCAACATCCCAGATACCTCATTTTCTCAGGTGTCATCTTCTCAGTAAGCACCACACTTAACATTGCAGCCCACTCCCATGCCCTGCACATTTTAAAAACCATAGCATGTTCTATCTTCTAATATACTCCCTATTTTACTTTTTAAAAGGAGAGCTTATTGAGAAGTATCCTTTATTTCAGTGATATTTCTCAAGTGCTTAGAAGGAAGCCAGGCACATTTTAGGGACTGGCCCATAAATACTTGTTGAATGAATGAATGAATGAATGAGAATGTAGCCTTGGCGAAGCCACTTTCTCTTTGGGGGCCTTTCATCTGCAGCAGAACTGCAGTGTTCCAGTACCTCTACAGCTTGTACTGCTGTGGATGAAATACATCCTTCCAATGATAACTTCTGTTGATTCTTTGCATCTTGGTTGTGTCAATGCATCATGAATCCACTCTCACTCACCCTAGGATGTGAGATTCGTGGGGCAGGCAGAATTCAGGTGATGTTGTGGGGATAGATGACATACCCTGCATTGCTGGGTCTAGAGATCTACGTTCAGCTCATACCTGGCGTTGGGATATGTTGTGTGTCAGCCATAGATCATGTGTCAGAAACACAGCACTTTGCCCAGCCTACAACTGCCGGGTGAGAGCCTGCCTATTTTGCCCGCTTTCATTTGGTGATGTTTCCAGAGCCTCTCTGCAGTGCCATTGTCCTTTCCCAACACCAGCAGGACAGCTCCAGTTTTCTGTCAGCGCCACTGAAGCCAGCCCAAGCCCATTGTTGCTGTGGATTTGTTTGCACATTGCACAGCCATCTGTTCTCTTTACCATCCAAGCTTTAGATTTTGAAATATGAATAACCACCGCTCCAAGGATTTCAATGGCTTACTGTTTGTTTTGTATGCCAGTAACTAGTCTTTCAACTGTTAGAATCACCGTTTTAAAAGCCTAGATTACTCTTCTGTTGTGTAGGCGCGTTGGGCAGTCATTGTGGCTGAATGAACTAGTACCTAGGTATCTAACTGAGCCATGGGCTTGAAAACCACCATATGCGACTATTACTGTCTGTGCTTTCATCCTGATGGGGAGCATTAAATCAGAAAGTTGTTTGAGAAAGATACCAGCATATAGTAACCCTAAATATAGTAAGCTCATGGATTAGGATTACACTTCAAGCGTGTTTATTCGCGTTGTGACTTGAGCTGACTATTCTCCCTGGTAAACGGAGGGGTTTGTGAGCATGATTGTGTGTGGCGTGCTTCTCAGTCCTGGCAGCAGCATCTCTTGTTACTGCCATCGTTTCCTGAGAGTTCACCTGTGCCCAGAGCAGTGCTTCAACATTTCCTCTTCCACCCACAACCTTCTTTCCCTTTCTTTAACATGCCAAGCTCTCCTTACTGAGCTCCTTGGGCTGGCACGCTCTCTCTCTCTCTCTCTCTCTCTCTCTCTCTCTCTCTCTCTCTCTCTCTCTCTCTCTCGTATTTTTACACGGTCACAGATTTTACAGGCAGGGCCTCTGCTTTTACATGTTGTTCCTTTGGCCTGGACTGTCCTTCTGGCGTAGCTTTCAGCAACTGTGCCTTTCCTTTGTGGCATTTGACACAAAGGTCATTAATTTTTAGTTTAGACCTGTTTAATGTCTGTCTATACGTACAGGCTGTAAGCTCTTTGAGGTTCCAAGCTTTATTAACACGTAACACTGTTCTGGAAATAGGCTGAGTAATAGTTCTGTAATAAATGATGTGTTTTCACAGACAACCCTATGAAAGGTGTACATAGTATAACTTCTTTTTACACTTGAGGAGCCTGGGCTAAAGAGAGGTTAAATCACTTGCCCAGATCATCCAGGTGGTAAGTGGTAGAGCCAGTCTCTTTCCTCTCTCTTCTTAAGAAGCAGCGCATGCTGGCCTAAGTGACGCGAATGACTAAGACAGTCAAAAAGCAGTAATGGCCAGACGCAGTGGCTCACAAATGTAATCCCAGCACTTGGGACGCCAAGGTGAGAGGATGTCTTGAGGCCAGGAGTTTGAGACCAGCCTGTACAACAGAGTAAGACCTCCTCTCTGCAAGAAAATAGAAACAGTTAGCTGGGTGTGGTAGCATGTGCTTGTGGTCCCAGCTACTCAGGAGGCTGAGGCGGAAGGATAGTTTGAGCCCAGAAGTTAAAGGCTGCAGTGAGCTGTGATCTCACCACTGCCCTCCAGCATTGGCCACAGAGAGAGACTCTATCTATAAAAACAAAAAATCAAAACTAATACATCAACCAAAAGACCTGTATTCTGAGTGTATCAAAATGGATAGGAAAAACAGATGTTCCTACTTAATAATTGTTAGCCAGGGAATATTTTTGTTTTCTAGCTGTTTCATGTTTCTAAAATGCCTGTTTCTCTGCTTTAAACAACCCAGCACCAGAATGGGATTGAGTCATACAAAGGCCCCATTCACTGTGGTCTTGGAATTTTTTTGTGATTTTGTTTTTTTTAGGGACAGGGTCTTGCTCTATTGCCCAGGTTGGGGTGCAGTGGTGCACTCAGAGCTCACTGCAGCCTCCACCTCCTGGGCTCAGGTGATCCTCCATCTCAGCCTCCAAAGTAGCTGTGACTAAAGGTGTCTGGCATTGCGCCCAGCTAACTTAAAAAAATTTTTGGTAGAGGTGGGATCTTGCTATGTTGCCTAGGCTGGCCTTGAACTCTTGGGCTCAAGCAGTTCTCCTACCTTGGCATCCCAAAGTGCTGGGAGTTTTCACTGTTGAGATGATGATTTGCATTTTTTCCCCCTCTATCAGAAGTTTTACTTGGTTCCCTCTAAGATGCATTTGCATCCTTCAGGTTTTAGCTCCGGTGGCGCCTTTGCAGGAAAGCATTCCTTGACCACGCTATTTACTACTGCAGCCCTCTCGTTGCCACTCTCCATCTGCTTCCCTGCGCATTTTTCGTGGTACTGGTTTTTATCACTGAACATCCTGCGTGGTGTACCTATTCCTTTGTTTGTTGTCTGTCCTATCCCTCCTCTAGAATGCACTCTCCACAAGCACGGATGTCTCTGTTTTGTTTGTTGCTTATTCCCAGTACTGTCCTTAGAGCAGTGCCAGGCACATTTGATTCATAGGATGTATTTATTAGTATTTATTATTCATTAATGAATGAATGAAATCCTATTTGGCTAGACGAGTTAGCTTTATAATTCAACCTGCAGGTATTGGGCTCATTTGGACCTGGGATCAGCTGTGTGACTTTGGGCGAATGACAGCTTCTCTAAGCCTCCTTCCTGATTGCTGACTGGTGGTGTGGATTGTAGGAACACCTCCGCTTTATTGCATTGCAAGGATTTAATGCCCGCCCACAGTGAACACTTGGAAGCTGTTACTATTGTTTCAAAAGGTACATAGCCTAGGAGTCTTGATTGGTCTTTTCTGTTTAAATACTACTCATTTGAGCGATGTGTATGTTTGTGTGCACATGCATGTGTATGTTCTGGTGAACTGATTATGCTAATCAGTGAATCAACTAGGCCACTTTCACAGATAGTTTTAAGAGCTGAAGTTTCGACACAAACGGTTCCCACTTTTTACACAACAATTTGATATTTTATAATGAAGACCTACATGTCACATCTTCCTGCCTTGAGCTTCTTCCTTGTTGACCTGTGCTTATAGCCAGACAGGGGAGGGTGAAGGCCCCAGTCAGGGCATAGTCAAGTGCTCTTCCTGAACCCCCTGGGTACTGGGGGCGTGTTGTCGCTGAGTTACATGAGCTTACTGAGGAGACAGGAGGGCTCAGTCACGTGGCTTCCTGGTGCCATGTCAGACATCCAAGCTGTCGTGCTGAGGTTCCGTTCCCTATCACATGCTCAGTTTTAGCTACCTTTCGACCCAAAAGTGAGATGTATCTTGTGATTCTTCTGCAGACATATTTTCCAGAACATTTCTTAAGTTGCCCTTTGTCCTTGGACAGAGCGCTGCGATGGCGTCAAAGCGAAGGGCAGGCTTTGTTAGGGTTGTAGTTCTTGGAGAGGTGAGAACCAGTTTGTTTTATTGTGGTAATAGGTGACTTTAGTGACCTTCAATCCTTGAGTCTGATGTACTTTGATGAATTTATGATCTTGATTTGTCCATGAACATTTTTAAACTCCTCTTTCTTTGCTCCCTTGAATCTAATAAAGGTAATCACATGTTTTCTGCTTCAGATCTGTTTATATTTATGAGAGCTAATGATATGTTATGCCTTTGGGGAAGAGAGGAAAAATTCCTCTTGATTTCTTGAGCTGGGGGAGGGACAGAGCAGTAAGCCCAATCTTTATTCCCATATGTTTAATAAAGATTGCAGTGGTACTCATGATTCCTCATCTATTCATACGGGGCTGTGTATTGGTGCTGTGTTGCTGCTTCTGAGATTGGCACTGTTATATTATTAATAGTACTGATCACACATGCCTTGCATTTAATATAGAACATAAGAGGCTCACCTAGCATGAATGAAAAATCTCAAATTGAAAGTGTAGATACTATAAAAATTTTAAAGAAGGGAATGCATTATGGTTGAACTTTGGAAATACAAATAGTCTATTTTTAATAAGCAAGTTATGAATGTCCTTGGATTCTTGGGTTAGGGAGGTGGAGAAAGGAAAGTAGTGGCTTCCTCTTGCCTATATGCCAAATAGAATCTGGAGGCACACAGAACACCAAAGATCTAAGTTACACTGAGAAAAACAAAAACCCAAACCCAAACCAGAGTTTAGGGAGGCAGCTCTTCCATTATTAACTTATCCGGTTATGCCACTGATGGCAGAGATCTCAGAACAGTTGGAGGTTTGGATACACAAATGTATGTGCTAAAATACCACACTCTGATGACATTCGATGGAGAGGTAACCTTTGATGATGAATTTTCTTGCCCTTTTTAGGGGAGTGAAAGGGGAGGCGGGTGGTACTGCACAAGACTCTAAATTTACCAAAGTTTTTCAAATGTAAATTTTCTTAGAAAAAAATGTCAAATGATTGTAGATCCAAAAAATGCCTTTGTTGGCATTTTAATGGTGCGTTTTGAGTCCAGTATGGACTATAAGTGAAAAGAAAAGCAGTTTCTTTTCTTGGTAATATGGTATTGAATCCAAAGCCTCGGACCATACAATGTCCCAGGAAGCTTCATGATTTATATATTGTATGTGATCTTTTCTTAAACATTGTTAACCTGTGCCCTTTCCAGACAATGCCAGGTCAGAAAATGTCAGGGGAACTTTGGATTGCTTTCATAATCATGTAAAGAAAATGATTGTCCTCAAAATCCAGAGACTATGACAGGCATTCTTAATAGAGTGATATGTTTAGAGGCACAGACAGCATGCATGGGACTGCTTTTAGCTGGTGGGGAAGGAAAAATGAGTGATATTTTACTTCTGGTTCAGACCAATTGTGGAGAAGAGAAAATGTTGCTACCTGTCAGGCTGTTGTAGACACCTATTTAATTTGTTGAAAAGGTGAATTCTCAAAGCGGAAAGCCTTTTGAAATGCTTATTCACACTCAGACAATTTATTAGAGACCTAGGGAGAGGCTTAGTGTGGAGTGCAGGACTAGGTTGAGAAGAGTGGCTTGGTCGCTGGGCTGTGAGAGAGAGGGCAGGGGAGGGGCCGGGACAGTGACTGCCTGGCAAGAGCCATCCCCTGGAGCCAGTGGAAGCAGGAAGTAGACCCTGGTGATAGGTGGTGTTCTTCATTCCCTCCTGACTGCCTCTGCCTCCTGGGACCTATCAACCCCTCAAGTTTGTTAAGAGCTACATTTGGGAACACATTCTGTTACAATGTTGTATTTGCCTAGGTGCAAATGAAAAAGTCTCTTCCTGTTCCTCTTATCATTTAGGTCATTAAAGAACAGGATTTAAGTGAAAATGAGAAAAGAGACAGTTCTTTGGCAGAGCAAAAAACTGCGTAACTATTTTCAACCCCTGTGTTTTGAAACAACATTGGTTACTTCAGTTCAGCTCTTTCAGAAAGAAAAAAAAGTCAAATGTGTGGGCTTGATAGGTGGTTTTGCCAAATTACAGACCAAAGTTGCATTCAGAGTGCCACATCGTTTCTTTTCAAAAAGTTCACTTTCTTGGTAAACACCAAGTAAGAACCTATAAAAAGGAGCCTAAAAAACATGATTTCATTTCATGAGACTTCCAATGCCTTGCCTGTCTCTCTCATTTTTCCATGGTTTTTCAGCTGTCAAGGTGGTTGCCATTATCGTCTTTGCCTTTATTTGCAGCCAGGGTGGGTTCGGCTTGTGGGCTCGTAGCAGAGCCGTCCCCTGTGCACGCAGCCAGCAGCGGCCAAGCTTAGCGCCTCGCCTACCACATCCACCTTCTGATGGCAGCGCTCACCAGTGGAACATGCTCTCTCCACACCTCATTATTTCTACAACCTGAGTGAATTTGCAAATTAATTGATGTGTGGGAGGGAAGGCATCTGCTATTGTAAAAACCTTTAACTGTGGCAGTAAAACTTGAAATAAAATTAAGTGTTACTATAGTAAACTAATAGTCCCCAGGTGATGGAGCACATTTTGTGGTGTGCAGAGGCATACATTTTCAGGATCTACTTAACTTTGAGGCTCTTTTTTTTTTTTTCTGGTCTAGTTTTTATTTCCATCCAAGGAATACAAGTATGTAGTTTTAAAGGAAGTAAGTAATACTACAAGATTTATACCAGAAGTGTTGGTCTTGCCCAGCTATGCTATGCCACTCCTCAGAGGCAACTCCTTTTAACTCTTTATTTCACTCTTTATTTGTTTTAGAGGAGAGGTCTTGCTGTGTTGCCCGGGCTGGACCGTAACTCTGGGGCTCAAGTGATCCTTCCACTTCAACCTCTCCAATAGCTGGGACTACGGGTGTGCCCCACGCCTGGCTTCTGTTAACTCTTGTAGCTGTTTCCTGGGATACTTGCCCACATTTTCCTAAATAACCTGCTCAGTCTGCTGTTTTAGATGTTATCTGTTGCCTCTGTCATGGCAGATGACAATTTAACTTTTATAGAACACCATCTTCTCCTCGCATTGCTTTCATTGATACTTGGTTTTTACATTATGACTATGAAATACTTTTATAGCTGACACATGTAGGATACTATGATTGTTATTTTTGTGAAGGCTGAGGTAGAGGACTATCCACCATTTAGTGTGTAGATTTATCCCCTTTTTCAGCTGTCCCCAAACCTCTAGGACAGCCTCTCCAGAGAGGTCACCACCTGGCTTCTGATGGAGCAGGGATCTGGGTGTTCCAGAAAGATTTAATCACTCCACCTGTTTTATGCCTACTTGACACCTGGCCTTCCCGGCCACTGAGTGCCCCCACTTCCTCATCTTTGGAAATTCTGCAGTGCAGTTCAGCTTGCTTTTTAAAAATCGTCTTTTCCCATCCTCCCAACCTTCCCTTCTGTTCAGGGTAGGTTTTCAGCATACTTCCCTCTGCCAAGGTAGTGCTGGCCCATTGACTTCCTGTCTTCTGAAATGTTGTTGACCTCTCTTTCTATTACTGTCTCCTGTTCTCTTTGTCTTTGTAGGCTCACACCTGTGAGTTTATTCACTTGCTGTCATTTTAGTGGTTTGGGGAGAGAATGCGGGTGAACGTGACTTCATTCTGCCATGTTCAACAGGAAGGCCTCTGGCTCCTGTTTTTGATACATTTTGCTTTGTTTTACACGTAGGTCGACAGTGTCTTTGTATTTCCAAAAGCACATTTTGATTTAATGGGCCTATGTTTTTCATGTAGGGTCTTCTTTTCATCACATGATTCTAAGAAATTTGTGCAGACATGCACATTGCTGCTTTGAAATAGAGTAATACTGTCTCTGGGTCCCTAGTACGCTTTCTAAGAAGATCCGTCGGATGCTAGTGTTTTATTATGTAGCGGGAGGCAGAGATGATAAAACACGAAGCTCCTGAAAAGAAAGGACTGGCCTTTCTCTCCCCCTTTTAGGTGCATGCTGGTTTTAAAAACCTCTTTCTCAGTGGTGCTTTTACTATTTTGGCTCTCAACAGTTAGCTTTTCTGGAATGGAATGGTTGAGGGCAAGAGTACCTGGTGTGTGACAGCAGTGTTAGAAGCTGAATTTTTCAAAGAAGCAGAGACTCCATTAGACTTAGAGCCACTCCCTTGAGTCAGGGCCACGGAGAGCCAGGCAGCGCTGTCATGAAGGGGTGCCACTGTCTTTGAGACCACGTGGCTCTGGCAGCGGTGCACACTCCCCTGAAGAGGGGGCAGAGGCCAGAATCCCCCAACACTGGCCAGGCTTGTGCCACCTCCCAGCAGATAGACCGGTAATGCCTTTTCACATCCCTCCCTGTCTTTGAAAACCAGGACGTAAGTCACCAGTTTGTTGTCTCCTGCCTTTGGGAAATCCTCACATTTCCTGTGTGGGAAGCCAACCCATGTCCCTCCATCCTTTCCACCTCCTGCCACCCTAGCAGCGGTTCACACACTGTAGCCTGTGTACCTTGATTTGCAACTTTTGGACCATGCTCCTCCCCCCACCCCCAATAAGTTTTTTTTTTTTTTTTGCAAGGATAATACAAAATGCAGCTCACAGACCTATTTCAGACTTTATTAAAACATCATTTCCCCCGCCTTGTTCCCGGATTTCTGTGCTTAATCATAGAAAGGCAGCTTGTTCAAATATACATTATTCTTGCTTGGAAAACGCTCTTGGCTTGTCTTCCTCCCCACCTCCCTCTGTGTTTTGTAACCTCGCTTCACCGAGGCCCTTCTCATTAAATATCATAATTTGCTCATCGGAGAGTTATTTGTAAACTTAATTAACTCTCTGTCAGTGTTTGAGTTAATTTTCTCCCTTTCATTTTAGCCTCCCTGGCCGTGGTTTTTCATACTCTGTCCTGTGTCTGTTAAAGACTTTGTAAATAGTTTTGAAATGCCAGTTGGTGATATATGGGCCTCTTTAACATTTCTTTGATTTATGTGCAGTGCTGTGGAAAAAGGCAAAGAAAGCAAATTATATGGCAAAAAATGTTGCCAATCTTCACTTTTTTACTCTTAGTTTTAAAAAGTATACTTATCAATCAAATCTGATGGATTTTCTTTTTTATAAAGATTGAAAATTTAACTATTTGAAGACTTGTGCAATGCATGTTCTATATTTGCTTAATCAAGTAACTTGGTACTAGATTAGGGTTTCAAAATTCTAAAAGCTTTCGGTCTCTACTATTTGTTCCTATCCTGCTCCCTCCCCAACTCTTCAACAATAGATTCATGAAACGGCCAGATTTTGATAGGAGTTGGAAAGATGGAATTCTCTCAATGCTGGAAGTATGTCGCTGAGTCCTTCTGGTAAACCAGCAAGAGCTGTGTCCTTCTCTTAGGTGCCTGTGACTTGTCTGAGGTTTCTCTCTGTGGCATATCTCTGATGGTTTCCAGGTCTCAAGAGACTGGCCTACTGAAGCCATCAGTGAATCTGTAAATGTTAATTTTCAGAGTTTACTATGATTGTGCACAGATTTTAGTGTGTCTCAGAGCTGCCAGGGGGGTGCCTGTTACTGTGTGAATTCCTAGGCTCCTCAGTAGAAGTTGTAATTTCACAGAAGTGGGCCCCTGGAATCTGCACTTTTGGTGAGCACTCTAGTTGATTCTGTTGCAGGTGATCTCTGACTGCGCTTTGAAAATTATTTGAAGGCTGTAATGCCCTTCATTCTACACTCCCCTATTCAGTATCTCGAATGGCACCCCTCCCCCAATCATCTACTATATGAAGTCCAAAGAAAGTGTAAAAAAAATCCATATTACTTGGGAGCACTGGGACTTGTCATTTGTGTAGGCAGGGTATATAGGTCTGGCTGTGCACAGTTATGCAATGCCTACAGACCTCTTCAGATTTTTTAAAAATTTATTTGTTCATTCAGCCACAACTATGTGCCAAGCACTGTCCTAGAAGCTGAAGCTATAGTCATGACTAAGATAGAAGTCTCTGTCCTAATGGAGCTTATATTCTATGGTATGGGAGAAAGGGAGAAGGTGGGTGGGAGAAGCATAAACTAAACAAACAAACGATACGTATGTAATACCTAGCTGGCTTTACTGCTGTGATTAAGATAAAACTGCTGTGATAGAAAGCACCTTTAGGCGGCCAGAAAAGGCTGTCTGAGAAGGGAAAGTTCAAGTTGAGACTTGTACAACAGGAAGTCAGGTATGCAAAGATCAGGGTGAAGAGTGTTCCAGGTAGAGGGGACAGCTAGAGCAAAACAGGAACAGAAAGGAAGACAGCTGGAGTAGTGGAAGCAGAGTGGTGGAATCCTGGTGAGGCAGGTGGAAAGGGGAGTGGGGCCGGAGCACATAGGTTGTCCTGCTATGTGTGTGCCCTGCGACTCTAGTATGGCTGTGGTTGCTCAGATCAGAGATGGGCACCTAGGCCAGTGGCTGCCAGCAGTTGATGAGGTCACTCACCCTCCACTGCCTGGCACAGGCTCACAGCTCCTTATCAAAGCTTTGGGCATCCGAATGTGTTTTGGATTTTACAACATTTTGTACTATAGAAAGGAAGCGTGGCTCATATACCATTAATTTCTCCAGTGAGGTCTGGGCAGTACCCTGTAATCAAATTTTGTGCAGCAAAATGTATGACTATTCACATTAAGTGAGATAAATTAAGATTTAAATAGACTCACATCAGTTTACGTCAGATTTTGCTGCCACATGAGTTTTGGTGCCTGCATCGATGAGAAGGCTTTCGATGTTCAGGACTTTTTTATACATTTTATACTGTGCAAGGGAATTATGGCTTCTACTGGCAGATTCCTGGCCCATCCTCTGATCTGGGTGTGAAACATCAGAAGGCAGTGAGTGGGTGAAAGGTATGTGCACACGAGTGTACTTGCTCAGGCGGCAGCAGGCAGAGTCCCAGGAGAGAGCAGAGGTGAGTCAGGAGGAGTTGATTGTGGTGGAGTTGGAAGCAGCAGCCTGTGGAGAGGGAATCTGAAGCCCAGAAGCCGAGTCGGGTGAATGGCTGGAAGCTGCTGGAGCAGTTGGACAGCGGCGGGCTGCGTTCCAGTCTCTAAGAGGCCTGTTTGTGGACACGGCTCCTGTAGTCTCTTTCCCATAGAGCAGACCCTTACTAACTGGGTAACTAGAGCACAGCTGTGCTCGTTGTAACCTGCAGACCTAACGGGGTAAGAAGAGGAGGTATTAGATCCCCATCATCCTCACTTCCTTGATTCAGAATTCAAATTCCTACCATACTTTGAAGTTTACTTACATCTTCTCTGGCTATCTCCCATCAGCTAATGTATTCATTTACTCATTTATTTAAAAAATACTTTTTGAGAGCATGCTAAGGCCCGGAGAGGCAGTTGAGTGTCATGGTTACAGAGCAGGGGCCCCAGAGCCAGGCTCTCTGGATTCCAGTCCTGTACCTGCCTCTTAACGTCTGTGCCTCAGTTTTCTCATCTGTGAAACAGAGATGATAATAACAGTACTTACCTCACAGGGTGGTTGTACAAATTAATTAAATGAATAGCACCTGCTTCACAGTGAATCCTGTATACACATTAGCTAATGTTATTATTTTTTTTTTATTTATAGATAAACCAAGCACACTGTTCTGGACACTGGGGCTGTAGCTGTGAGGACTAGAAGAGATACCTACTCCTACGGGGCTCGCATTCTCAGCAGATTTTGACCTAAAAGCAGAGGACATTTCTTTGTATGTCCATTCATGTCCAGCACTGTGCTCTGCATCCAACAGGCCATCCCCATTCTCAGCACATTTTTATTGAACGTTCATGTAGACCCCTCTGCTAGGTCTGTGAGGCTTGTAGAATGGAGTTCGAGACAGTTCCAGCATTCCTGTGGCATACCCTTTGGGAAAGAGTAAAGATAGATACACACACAAAAACCCCACACTATCACGTACAGTGGTCAGCCCTGGAAAAGGTGTTTCAGAAAGCCTTCCGGTCTGGCTTGAGCAACTTCAGTTCATCACGGCTCCCTGCATGCCAGGTACTTAAAGGGAAATGCAGCCTACTTATTGGGTATTGAGGACCAAAAGGACACATGAGATGTCACACAAGTTGCCTGTTATTTTCTCACTCCTCTGGATGGACGTGATTGATGATGGATGTGTGAATATTCCGTCTTGGGCATTCCCAGCTGGCTCATTTTGGTTGCTCAGCTTGTTCCTCACAGCAGATTTTGGAAAGTTTGCATAAGGCTGCTGAGCATCATTGGAGTTGGAGTAGGGAGCGTGCACGTCGGAGAAGCCCTTCTCTGTCGGGCTCAACTCTCTTATGGCCCAGCCATCCCTGTGCACTCCCTTCCCCAAATCTACCAGGAACAGACTTGGGTTGACTTGTCTATCTTCCCTCAGGTTTTTTTCATCAGACACAGCTCTTCCAGTTATTGGCACAGTCAATCTTAAGGCTTAGTTTAAGTATTAATGGCTGAACAATCTCAGCCTATTAACACTAATCGTAATAATATTTATTGAATGTGTGCTTTTTGCCAGCCACTTTGCTCAGCCCTTTTGATGTTCTTAACCCTCACTAACTCCAAGAACCGGAGTGTGATTTTGCTCAGTGAAACCTGAGATTGTTTCTAGAGTAATCGAATAGTATTGAGTAGCAGTGTTATCCCCAATAGTAGAAGAGAGCTGAGGCTTCAGAACGTTGAAGAACTCTCCCAAGGTCATAGAGGTGGTTAAGGAGAGGGCCTCTGGTGTATATCCAGATGGTGGACTGCAAACTCACCCTCTTTAAAGGAGTAGAACTCTTTCTCTGCCTAGATCTTGTTGATCAGTAGAAAATTCATTCTGATCTGTTGTTTATTTTATACCAAAAACATGCCCATTGTTATTAATATGTATGACTTCGGCTTTTTTTTTCTTCCAAGGGGAAAAATCATAGCCTTGTATTTACGTGGGAAAATCCTGACACACAGGCTTCCACCTGCATTACCTTTTCTCATACTCTCATATACTGTGTGTAGCAATCAGAACTTAAATAGACCGACAGAAATCCTTTAGCAGTCCAACGAAAAGTACTGTGGGAGCCTGGAGAGAAACTTTGATCTTCTAGTACCAGGTTCTTTGCTAGATGCATAAGAAGCACTCTTAACCTGATTGCTTAATGCATCAAGCTTGAGCCAACTTTCTGGGCATTTAGGTTGTGTGTAGATTAAAAAGAACAATCTCTACAGTGTATTAGAAGGAGCTGGCCAACGAATCCTCAGCATTGCCTTTCATTTAGAGTGCATACCTTGTTTCTGCAGGCCTTATACAATTGTCCTTAGGATTTTTTTCCCCAAGTGTTTTACTCAGAATTGCCCAAGATGCATCATCTTGTAATAGATTGTGTTCGTCAGTTGCATGAGAAGAATTCTGAGTTGGGTTTCCTCCTCAATACAGCCACTCATTTAGAACGACTTACTGGGTATATTTTTCCTTTTTTCACATTACATTTATCAGTTTATTATCTGACATGCTTAGAGGGACAGGCTTTGTCACTCTAAAAGGTGATCATTCTAATCAGTTTTGTGAAAACTGAGTAATTCCTGGTGTTTTTGGAGGATGCAAATTTCTAGGTATGGTCACTTGTGAAAATCACAAGAATAGCTCTTTCTTTGCCTGTTTGCAGTGTGCTGGGCACTATGCTTAAGGCTTTTGCACACCTAATTCCAACAACCATTCTTCATCTGTAAGAAGAGGCTGACAATACCGCCCTCCATGGGTTTGTTGTGAGATAGGGAAAAGGCACTTTGAAAGCCTGCCTTAGGGACTGTGCGCCACAAACATAAAAACAACTCTCTCCTTACGAGGTTGAACATTGCCTCTCTTATTGAGCTGATAAAGAAAGTGGCTCAGAAGGGAGGAAAAACACCCAGAATCACTCATGTTGAGCTGGGGTTTGAACTCGGGCCCATCTCACTGCAAGGCTGCGTCTTCTGTGCATTAGGCCACACTGCCTCCAGAGTGTCAGCCTTTGCTGCTTCATGGCCACGTACAAAGGAAAGCAGATGCCTTCTTGGACCCGCTGCCTCCTCATAGTCCTGAGCCACCGGACCTTGTTCTTCCTATTCCCAAAAGGACAATGCAGTTATTCAAAATGATCAATAAAAAAATTTCTTCTTAAGCGCTCTCTCCTGTTTCCTGATTTCTGCTCTTGCATGCCTCCTAACTAAGCAGCTGTCTCCCTGCCACCGCTTTACTTCTTGTTTTTCTGACATCATCGTCATATATCTTTTTCCAGTCAGTGATTATATGGCTCCCTGTTTTCCTGTCTCCTTCCGTCTGAGTTTTCTCTTCACTACCTTTCCTTCTTCCCTGCCTCTTCTGACTGTATATCCCCAGTAAGCAGGGGGTAGGAGATGGCTGATCAAATCCCTGATTTGTAGCCAGTTGTCTCCCAGCAGACTGTTGGTTTATGGAGGGAAGCCGAGGAGGCTAATGGGGCTGCATCTGACTGTAATGAAAATGGTGCTTAAAGCAGAAACAGGCATTTCATGACACTGAAAGAAAGAACTAGATAAACTCTCCAACTAAATCTAAATGGACTGGGAGGTGCATTGAAATTCCTTTTTCTCTTCTGAGAAGCCATCCCTTCTTCACACTATCCACAAAAGAAGTTTATAAAATATCAGATTGGCAGTTTTCAAAAAATCATGTTTATTAGTTTATTGACTAGATACCTTGGCAATGAGTGCCTAATGCCTCAAATTCAGTATTTAGAACTGAGACATTGAAATGTCCAATGGTGGTTCTCATTGTACTCACTGCTTAGTTGAAAAATGTCTGTTTTCTTTTGGGGGGAAAATAAGAGAGAAATATCCAGGGTCATATTTCTTATATGGGAATATTTAGTTGCTTCCCCCATGCCTCACTTATGAATGATTGGAAAGGAAAGAAAAACCAATGAAGTATTGTATGTTAGTGAATGCTTACGTGCCTGTTAGGGCTCTAGATTGCATTTGATTTCAGCTTTTACTAGGCCTAAGACATCTCAGGGAGCCCTGCTGCAGCTGATATGGTTTGGCTCTATGTCCTCACCCAAATCTCAGCTCTAATTGTAATCCCCAAGTGTTGAGGGAGGAACCTGGTGGGAGGTGATTAGAACATGGGGGCCATTTCCCCCATGCTGTTCTCATGATAGCGAGTGAGTTCGCATGAGATCTGATGGTTTTATACATGTTTGGTAAGTTCCTCCTTCACTTTCTTCTTTCTCCTGCTGCCATGTGAAGAAGGTGCTTGCTTCCCTCATGTCTTCTGCCATGATTGTAATTTTCTTGAGACCTCCCCAGTCATGTGGAACTGCGAGTAAATTAAACCTCTTTCCTTTATGAATTACCCAGTCTTGGTAGTGTCTTTATAGCAGTGCGAAAATGGGCTAATACACCAGCCCTTCACTAGCTGGTAAAATGTTTGCATTCCATATTTAAATTTCACTGATGTTGATTTTTGTACTAGGAAGTCAAGCTCAGCCTGCTCAGAGTAATATTTATAATACAGAATTTCAGTGTTAGGACCTCAGACATAATTCTGGCCTTACTTTGTAGACTTTTGATTCGGGCCTTTATATGTTTAAAAACTAATGTCCTACATTTCTGGTAGAAATATAAAGGTAATCCTGAGATGTGTCGTTCTTTCCTGTGACTTCTGTCTTTGGTTGATAACAGAAAGATCAGATCACAATCTGTTTTTCTTGAGTTCAGAAGTATAATATGCAAATGGATAAGGATTCTGGGGCGGTTGAACCTTAGTTAGTGGCAAGAACAAGATCTGACATGACCTTCTTCCTCTAATAGAAACAGGCTAACAAGATAGCCCACCATGTTGTCCCTCTTTGAGCTCATATTCTCATTCACTGTCATCGCCTGTCAGTAATCTGTTAGAATGCTCTCATTGAACCTCTTTCCTTTATAAATCACCCAGTCTCTGGTAGTATCTTTACAGCAGAGAAATTTTGCATTGGTCCTATTTATTTTTTGGGCTGCATCTTCTTAAGTGGCCATGGGTCTTAATTTAGGCCTCTATGACAAAATACTGTAGACGGGGGTAAACAACAAACATTTATTTTTCACAGTTCAGAAGGCTGGAAAGTCCAAGGGCAAGGTGCTGGCAGATTTGGTGTCTGGCGAGGGCTGTCTTCCTGGTTTGCAGACGGCCACCTTCTTGTTATATCCTCCCATGGTGGAGAGAGAAATCTGATCTCTTCCTCTTCTTATAAGGGCATTCATCCCATCATAGGGGCTTCACCCTCATGACCTTATCTAAACCTGATTATCTCCCAAAGGCCCCACCCTCAAATACCATCACATTAGGAATTAGGCCAATGTGTACTGAAACAGAAGAATTTTGGGGAGACCAGAACATTCAGTCTGTGATCTTTCTTTATGACCCTGTCCACTGTTCTCTGAAACCATGCAAGGCAGATTGGGTGAGCGCCTGGTGTGAAATGAGAGGGACTCCTGGGAGACTGGAAAACAACCAATTCTTATATAACCTTGTCTGTCTTTTCTTTCAGTGTTAGCTGCTCATCTTTCCTTCCCCCACCCCCTTTCTTCTGTTGTCTTTCTCTTTCCCTTTACAAATAATCCCTATGATGGTTGTTTCTTCCATTGTTAGCCACATTTTCAGTTTGCTTTGTTAGTATCGTTCAGATATGTGAGTGATATTCCTTCTAGCGGACTGACATCTCTGAAGGATGATAACATGCATACAGCTGTAGCGTAAACAGGGGCAGTTGTGGAGCAAGGCCTATTAATAGAGGTGCAAATTCTGGGAAGTTGCAATAGAACAATTCTAAACAACCCTAGCCGTTACAGATATTTAAGAAAGAAAAAGGTTGCTAGCCCTCGTCTCTGTTTACTTCTTGGATAGCTTTTGAAGTTTGGACATTTGAGCACTCATAAGTAGGGAAGAAAGAAACTCAAATGGCATTTAGCATGTAAATAATGCCATAGTGGAGCAGGAAGCACAGCCCTGATTTGGTGTCCTGCCTTCCTAGTAATTGAAGGAGCTGAAACCAAGCTTCCAGGACAGAACAAATAAGCAAGTAAATTGGAGGCTTCCTTCTTAGGGTTTATTGATGCTGTTTTGACCAAGTGAAAAGATTATTTACCCATAAAAGCTCAAGTCTAAGGAGTTTTTTGTAAACTAGTGGCTATTTGAAAGAAGTGTTAGGAGATAAAAGGAGGAAAGAAGGTAATATCATTATCTGATATTTAGATTAAAACCCAAGCAAAACAATTAGATTTATGGTATTTTTCTGTAGCTGTTTTCCTTGGCACAGATAATACCAGACAAACTTGCCTGTTATTTTGCTTAGAGTTATGTTCAAAAGAAGAAGCAGAGCTCCATTGTAATACATGATTCTTTCTCATTAACTGGAAACAAAACAGATTTCAGTAATGAGGGGCAAAGGTCTTTGCAACTCACGGTGGTGACAAAATTTCCTGATTTTTCACAAATCTTAGTTCTAGTTGAAAGCTTAATGGTCTGGGGAAATATGACTGTGTGAGACTCTCATATTAGCACCCTACCTCCCAGTGTCGCGCACACACGTCCCAGCTGTGTGGGATGTGACTCGATCCAGGCACACGTGGTGTGGATTGTTCCAGGTGTGGTATGTCCTCAGGTTGTGTCTCTGGGCTTTGGCGTGTTCTGTTGTACATTAGAAGGGTTTTCAGTGCACTTACACCAGCCAGCTCTGGCTGTTTTGGTCAGTGATCTGTGGGGGAAGTGGCACTAGTGTCCTTGCTTGCTATCATTACATATAACACACATTCACAAAGAGAATTCTTCATTAGAAACAGATTATACATGTGGAATCTCCTGGACAACACGAGAATTTCTAGAAACCCCTTAGACAACAGCACAATTGCTCCATGACAGAGCCCTACCAAAACTGCTAGGAACATTCAACTTGCCACAGTGCATCTGGAATTTAGATTTTCTGACGAAACTGTGGTTTCCCGATTTTCTTTTCTCTAAAGTAACCCTGAATATTAAAACTTGAAGACAATAGAGTTTAAAACTTCTTCAAACTCACCACCTAACACATGACTAGAGTCAGTGGGAGAGGAAAGTATGCAAGGTCTCAGCATCTGCAAGAGGGCAGAGTGAAGAGCACAAGCAGGAGCCAAGAGAGGCTGGTGATAGGAATGTGGCTGCCTCCTTGGCAGGGGCCAGCTCCCATCTAGGAGGGATCACTGTGTTCTGTTGCCGAAGTGGAGATAAATGTCAGTACCTCCAGTTAGAAAGATGAGCGCACCCATCCCTGCAGGATAGAGGTCTGTAAGGCAAACCCTGTATGACCCACCATCCTCCTGTGTATGGTGTGACCTGGGATCAGTGACCACTTTAAGGCTGGCATCTCCTCTCATTGAAATGGGGCTGCAGGTAGGGGGAAGACTGGAATCTACTATGACCTTTATCTGTTAAATTCTGTGATTTGAAGTTGTCCAGGTGCAGTCCCTATGGACCCCTTTTTCTGAACTGAAGCCTGTGAACATGCTCACTTTTTGGGCAACTGGAATAAGAGGAAAAAAGGTTTCTTTTATGGTTCTATCATGACAGTGAGCACTAGAAAGCAGTGTGTTTGCTTTCATAAGAGGCCAGCCATAAGAGGACTGTCAGATGGAGCCAGTCTGTTCTAGATTGGTTGCAGTGCCAAGCCAAGCTAGCATTCCCACGAATCTGCCAGTCTACTTGTTGGTTGACAAATTCATTAGCGTCACCTTTTTTCGGTGCACTATCCTAGACATTGTAGAGAATAGAGTCATCATTAGCAAGGTCTGTGCTCTAGAGATAAGGCTCCCTGGGTGGCAGCTTCACTCCCAGACCCAGGAATAACACCAGGCTGCCTTTCCTGGGCATATGTCCCAGTACAGGCAGGTGCTTTGTGTTTGGAGAAGGAAATTGGCCTAGAGTGACTGGCAGAGGAGATGGTGGGGCTCCCTACCCTCTTGATCTCTTCTGCTCTCCTGTGAGTCCTCTGGTCTAAGCCAGATAGAATTTATTATAACTTAGTTCTATGCTATTCTTTATATGTGATTATATGCAAAGTGATTTAAAAAAATAAAGTGAATTATAACTTATGGCCAGGAGAGCTCTTTTTTTCCCCCTTCACCCTTAAAGAAAGCTTTGGTGTATCCTTGAGAAGAAAATAATGATTTTCATAGTGAAAAGAATCAAATCTTGATTGATCTGGCTTATAAGTTTTGAGATTTTCAAATGGCAGGTTCTCTGAAAGTGGGATTTGGGCCGGATGGCAAGGGCAGAGCAGTGCTGTGTATGGTGGGGTGCTGTACTGTGGACCCAGTGAGGTTCCAGCATCCACTTCAGCTTTTAAGTGCTAGGCCTAATTGAATGCCATTGGCTTAATTAGTATATTGAACATGATCAGTTTGGTGAATTTCCTTCTATTCTCTTTTAAAACTTTGGTCCAGTGCGAAACATTTACCTATTATTTTGGAGCAGGTAGAAGCATTCAGAACAATGTGGAAGATATCACGCAAGTGGAGAAGGAACGAGGGAGGAGTCATTGCTCATCTCATTTCCTGAACCGAAGATTTCAGTCAGAAACTGCATTTGAATCCTGTTTTTATCATTTCCTTCCAGTATATGTTGTTATTTGTAATTTGAAGCATATTAAAGCTAATTGAATTTTGACCCCAATAGTTTGGACTCTTTAAAAGAAGATTCTATAAAGACCTTGGCTATCCTACAGAAAAAGATTTGTTAAGTCTCTTGTGTTAATATTGTGGGGACCTTCCTTCACATCAAATACCTTTCTACTTTTAGAAATACGAATGAACCAAATTTTAGAGTTTGGTGGATCCTCAGAGAAAATATCATGTGTGTTTTTTAGAGAGAGACAGGAGATGTGTAAGGTCACCCAGTCTTGCTACTAGCAAAGCCCAAGAGCACATTTCCAAAGAGGCAGCCGATTACAGAGGCCCTTCATCTCCCACTTACATTTCATCAGGACCCTGACTGACCACTTGGAGCCTCTCACATGTTCAATATGACTAAAACAGCATCATTTTTAAAACTATTCAGTAAATCGAAGTTTTCCTAATTTGAATTGGTCTTTCCTCAGATCATTATTAGTTGTTAAAATTGTCTCAGGTATAGCAGTAATTAGTAGGTATAATTGATTAGAAAGGGCTTTAGGTTGAGAACTGATAGAAAAATCCTAGGTCATTCATAGATTATAGAAGGAAATTGATAGGCAGCAAAATTGTAACTGAGAGAAATACTCTAAAAAATCCAGAGAACACTGCAACACTGAATGGCTGTTCCCGTGGAGCAGTAACTTAGTAAATCATGAACCTCCTCCTCCAACTTACCACGTAAACACTTCCATTCCCTGCACTTGTAAGATACAGAAGTTAAAAGAATGGATCATTTCTCTCCTTTCATTTTTATTCCTACTGGTTAGTGGAGAAACGATCTTGGATAGAAAAATCACATTAGAATTTGATAAGTTGCTTTTTGAAATAGAGTTGTTTCCATGCCACAGACATTTGGAGAGAAGTATGTTTATTGAAATACATTTTTATAGAAAATGTTACAGAACCTGTAATTAACTTATGGCAGTATTTTGGGGAGTGATACGTTTCTAATGTTAATTTGTAGATTCACTCTGAACTCCCTTCTGCTGTCTTAGAACCATTGGCTGAGTGAACATCTTCCAAGAGTCTCTTTAGATCTAAACTGTGTTCCATGGAATGGAGTATTGGTGCTTAAATAATGTATAAATCCAGCTGGACAGGAGCTGCCTGTCAGTTTTATTAACTTTGACCTTTTCTCCCATTATAAAGGTGGTTCAGTAAATATTTAATGGGCCCCTTATAGATCTTGACAGTCAGAGCCGTGTTCCTGGAAACTGGGATACATATATATGATTAACAAGTGCTGCTTAATCATTATGAGTCAGCTCTCAGGGGCAGATTTTGTTTTGGGGGAAGAAGAGTCCTTCCACCTATGTGTGCTATTAGAGATGCACTATACACTGAGAGCGTCCACGATGGTTGAGGTTTCAAAGGAACTTTAAAAGACAGATAGCTGTTAGCATACATTTCTGCTGTTTTGGGTTTTTTTGTGTTGTTTGTTTGTGCAAATGATCAAACTGATGCCAGGTGGGCCAAATCACCCTGCCACTCTGCATAGTTAGCAGGACTCTTCCACTCAAAGAGTCAGCAGGGCTGGAATGGCTGAGCTTGCACGGACCCTAATAAATACAAAGGAGAGCCAAAAGGACAGACGATTCCTTGAGCCAGGAGGAGGCCCCTGCCAAGCTGTCTTTCCCTGTAATTCCATAAAGCCCCATGCATATTGCACTCATTGCAAATTTTGGCAGGGAAGATCGAAACCCAAGTAGCTGACATTTTGAAACATTGTCTTTCAAACTTGTACTGTCCCTTGCCTCCATCGATTTCCCATTTAAGAAATCCGTAGGAAAAAAACAAATTTGAGCAAAATTCAATGGTCTAAGATGAGTTGTTAGAGCCAAATTATGCCCCCGCTTTTCCACCCTGAAAAGAGCTCCGTCTTTATTATGAGTGTGATGTATCTTTGTCTTGTATCGGGCAGCCATAAGGCTCCCACAGCAAATCGATCAAGTAAATCAAGAGCCTGTTAAAAACCAATATGAATGCTCCAAATACAGACACTTCAGTCGTACTGGGTCACTGGATATCCTCATTTTTATAGCCACTTTCCAGGAGCAGATCATTTCAATTGGTTTTGTTTTCTTTGCTGTCTATTTGTATGCAGCCCAATTGCTTTAGGTGAGGCCATTTATTTTTCAGAATGTTATTGCCCTTTGCATCTAAGGCCCAGCCCCTTTTAGATGGTGGTCACCAGTTTCATTACCATGAGTTGCAATGCATGACTTGGCAAAGAAAGTCTGTGCCTTGGAAGAGCATTTCGAGAAGAAATTGATTCAGAGCTTTAGAATGAATTACTATTTGTATGTTTAGTTAATTCTAAATAAATGTTTGAAAGACCTTGCTTAATTTGAGAAGACAGGAAGAAACATATTGGATGTTATAAATGGTCTCAATCCAAGTTCTTAGCTTGGCATTTTCACATGTGAATCTTTTATTTACATCTACTCAAAATTGGGATACCTTTCAAGGATAATTTTATTATAGCGATATTGATGACTATTATGATCTAAAACACAAAATATGGGATTGGAAAGGGAAAGTAAAAGTTATTGTCACGCATCAAATTGGTTATAAGCTTCATTTGGCAAGGAGTGAGAATGATGAGTTATATTTTAAATTACAATTTCCTGATGGTAGGAGTTAAGGGGATTGACTGTATTAGGGCACAAATGAGCTTTCTGTAGTGATGGAAAGTTTCTTTATCTTGATTGCGGTAGTAGTTATGCAGTTATAAACATTTGTCAAGACTCATTAAACTGTTCACTTTAAATGTGTGTATTATATTTTACATAAATTATAATTCAAAGTCTTGTTTGGTTTAGAACTAGGTGGTATCATTTCTCTTTCCCAATAAGAAACTGAAGTATGGAGAAGCAAAGTTATCTATCCTAAGTTACCGTGAAGCTCAGCAGTTTGTCCAGGGATCAAGCAAAGAATGCTGGCACCAGACACATTTAAAGCATGCTGCTTCCTTACCTCCATGACATTGTTCCAATTGCACGTCCATGGACTTGAAATTGACTTCTCCACTCAGTTCTCTCTAGCCTGTATCCGTTCACGTATATTGTTGTAAGATACGTTCATGAGCTTGTTCTTATGATTGATATTTGTACTTTAACCATTGAAAAGATAGCTCAGTGGTTCTGAGTGCAGATCCGTAGTATGTTTGAATTGATGTATGTATGATAAGCCGTGTCGTGGTCACGGTGTACTGCAGTACACTACAAATTCTGTGGTTTTTTTTTTTTTATAAGCAAGACATGACTGCAGCAAGAGTTCCCAGAACTAACTTTGTCTCTAAGGAAAACCTCTGGATTTTCTTATTAAAAAATGTGGGCTTTAAAACCATTTACATAAAGCCTATGTATAGTAGTGAAAAATAAAGGAGAAAGTAAAAATCACTGAAATTCTTCTACTGAAAAATACAGTTAGCGTTTTAGAGAACATGTTTTAAGTGCCTTTCTGTTTACAATGGAACCTTTTTTTCTTTTAATTCAACAAAATGATGTTGTGCAGTTCTTTCCGTGTTTTAATCAGTTTCCCAGTCAGTCGTTGTGCATTCTGATTCCCGTTTTTCATCATGATGTCATGCTGTGATTAACAGTCTTGTTCTTGTTTTGTTTTCTGTTTGTCTGATTTTCTTTTTATGGGTGAATTCCTTGAAGGAGAATGTGAGCAGTTGTATTTGAAGTTACTTCAAACATTCCAAGGGGATAAGATTATCGAGCATTGCTAGTTTATTACCATTTGTCCTGCTTTTACCAAATGCTGTTTTTCTTCCCCTTTTGTTTTGTTTCTCTCTACAGTTGCAGTACCATGCAGGACTAGCATCTGGCCTTTTAAACCAGCAGTCGTTGAAGCGCTCCGCCAATCAGATGGGAGTATCTGCCAAACGTAGACCAAAGGCTCAGCCCACAACTCTTGTCTTACCACCTCAGTGAGTGATGGGTTTCAAAAATTGCTTTAGTACTAGGAGAACTTTTACTTGTTTTTGGCTAGTGGAAAGTTACTGTTTTCTTCAAAATCCCCTCCCTCCCTCATCCCTCCTTCCTTCTTTTTTTTTGAGACAGAGTCTTGCTCTTTTGCCCAGGCTGGAGTACACAGTGGCATGATCTTGGCTCACTGCAACCTTGCCCCCAACCCCACCCCCGGGTTCAAGCAATTCTCGTGTCTCAGCTTCCTGAGTAGCTGGGATTACAAGTGCACACCACCATGTCCAGCTAATTTTTGTATTTTTAGTAGAGATGGGGTTTTACCATGTTGGCCAGGGTGGTTTTGAACTCCTGACCTCAGCCGATCCACCTGCCTTGGCTTCCCAAAGTGCTGGGATTACAGGCATGAGCCACCGCACCTGACCCAAAATTATTTCTTTCCTTTAAAAAGGCATCTATTAGAATTAGAAACCAAGCATGATGGTAACACACTTTGCATAGATCTTTGTGAAGCAGCTATAATGCAGATCGTTTTACACATTTTATGTGTGATTTTTCCACCTAGGATTTTAAGAGACCTCACGGCTTATTATTTGTTTCCTAATCACATTCCCAAAGGTGGCAGAATATGAGTACAGTTGTCCTTATTTTACAAATGAGACGGCTGAGGAGCACATTTGGTTAAGCTGCAGACTGCCTAGAGAACCTGCTAGAGCTGGGGTTAGAATAAATGCTAGGCTCATGTGTTCATTTTTTAAAAACACTCATATATGTGTTCTTCTTTTCCCCGTCAGGAATTTCTTGTTAGGAAGGATAACAGATCCAGTAAGCTTCACAGAGCGTACAGCTTAATGATTCTTTTCCACACTTGTGTACATCCGTGTAGTCACCACTTGCAGAATCCCATAAGGATCCCTCCTCATTGTTCTCTGCCTGTACCTGTGCTGCCTCCCTCCCAAGTTTAACACCATTCTGACATCTTTCAACAGTTAATATTGCCTGTCCTTGCATATTAAATGGAATCATGCAGTGTCATTTTTCCTATCAGCTTTTTTTTCCCCTCAACATAATATGTGTAAGATTCATCCAGTTGTCTGTTCTTTTTTCCTGCAGTGTAGTCTTCCTTTGAATGTGCCACACTTGACTCATCCACTTGGTTCATTCAGCTTGTTGGGTTCTTATGTATTAGAAGACCTAGCAGATGAGTGCAGAGGCTCACTCGATGACGTGGAATGAGACATGTGGGCACATCAGTCCCTTGAGAGCCTTTCTGTCAGCATGCACACTCCTCTGGGAGGGCCAGACACCCAAAAGGTGTTCCCTCACCTGTCCTGCTCACCTCATGCACCTTCTTCTGTTTCCATCCTCATTTACAAACAGCATTCTTTTCTAGTCAAGGGAGTGTTCCCATATACAACTGGATTGTTTACCTTTCCTCAGGTCTCATTTTCTGTTTGGTTAGCAAATATTTATTGTATCTACTATGTGTCAGGCATGTTTCTAGGCCCCAGGGATATCAACATGGGCAGGACAGACATTGTCTTATCTTTGTTAAGCTTTTCATTTCAGGGGTGGGAAGAGACAAAAAAAGCACCCCTCAACAAATTAATAAATTAATGCCATAATTTGTAGTTATGCCTAGTGCTAGGAAGGGCCTACCGAGTGGGGTAAGGTGTGGGAGTGGGGGATATTGCTAAAATAGGGTGATCAAAGAAGGCTTCTCTGAGGAGCCAACATGAGGTAGAGACTTGGCGAATGAGGAGGAGAAAGACCAGTGAAGAGCTGGGGGGACCCCAAGGGGTGACTGCTCTGGGGATTCTTTCTGTAGCTGGTGGACACTCTTATGCCACCACTTCTGTGATTTTTCAGGCTTTCTTCAGAGTTCACACTTGCTTCCTGAATAGGAGGAACATAACTAGCCTCGACAAGTAGCTTGTGTCTGCTGTTTGCATATTTTTCAAAAAGAAGCTCACTACAGGGACAGCTGCTTTCAGTGATGCAAGATAGAGTTTTTGCTGTTTGGCAGATATCTGTTGTATCTCATGTGTTGATTTGGTGGTTCTGCAGATCTCAGCTTTCAGCTCTCTGAAGTCTATCAGGCCTTGTAACTTGTCAGGTTCCTTGCATGGACTGTCTACTGAGGCAAGGTGTTTGGCGAGAAGTAAGAGACTCTAATGGTCCCGTAAGACTAGAGCCGAAAGTGTTTGCTGCTAACTCTCTCTTGACAAAAGTCAGTTCTTAGTCCATCTGTTCACCATTTGTTAATTTGCATTGGCTTGAAACCTGTTTACAGGTGACATGCTATTATGAGGACACTTAGAAACTATTTTAAGCATCAGGGCAATCAACAGACTCTGTTCTCATGCCAAAAAGAAAAAAAAAGAAGAAGAAGAAAGAGAAAGAGGTGTTCACAACTGTCATTATAAATTTATAATAAATCACTCAAAATAGTTTCAAAGAGAAAAGTGGTTACTGTGTCCTAAGAATACAAAAGAGCAACGATTTCCTATACTTAGTAGCCTATTTCCTGTGAAAATTGACTGCTGCTTTTTCACATCATTGAGCTTTGTGGGCTCGTGTTGTCCTGGAATCCCGTTATAGAACTACTGTCCAATAGGCAGAATCTGTATCTGAAAGACGCACATTGCCTCCCCTACTACCCTTTTTGTTTCTTTTTAGAGGCAGGTTCTCACTCTAAAAAGTTGCACAGGCTGGAGTGCAGTGGTGTGATCATAGCTCACTGCAGCCTCAGACTCCTGAGCTCAAGTGATCCTCTCACCTTGGCCTCCGAAAGTGCTGGGATTGTATATGTGAGCCACTGCACTTCCATTGAGCACCTAGTATGTGCCACTCATTATGTTTGGTGTTGGCTAGAAATGCAACATGACTGCTTGCCTAAAAATTTTTTTTAAGTTGGGAAATAGAACAATAATAGTATATACACAATATAGATTTTAAAAAAGAGGTAACAAACATTAAAAAATAATGTTTTATCTGAAAAAGTTTTTAAGATGATGATGGATATTGTTTTAGACTTTTTCTATGCATATGTCTCATATAGTTTTTAAAAGCAATAAATAGGTTTTAAAATCTCCAAAAAGGAGTATATTATAGTATTGTTCTATTTCATATTTCAGCCTCTTACTGAATATAATTGTGAAATTTAAGGGAGCATAATTTGATCTATGGAATATTCAGATTTACATATCAATATCCATGTTATGATTGTATTCTATAGAAGACTCCTTGTTACAAAATTTTTTATTATAAGCGCAGTGTGGCTGGGCGTGGTGTCTGAGACTGGTTGGATCACAAGGTCAGGAGATCGAGACGATCCTCGCCAACATGGTGAAACCCCATCTCTACTAAAAAAAAATACAAAAGTTAGCTGGGTGTGGTGGCAGATGCCTGTAATCCCAGCTATTTGGGAGGCTGAGGCAGGAGAATTGCTTGAACTCTAGAGGCAGAGGTTGCAGTGAGCTGAGATTGTGCCACTGCACTCCAGTCTGGCAACACATTGAGCTTTTTGAGACTCCATCTCAAAAAAAAGAAAAGAAAAAAAAGCTCAATGTAACTATAAACTAACTTTTTGTTATTAAGAAAATCCCTTCAACCCCCTTATAAAACACCGAAATCCTCCAAGATTGCTATGTCAATTAATTA
This sequence comes from Callithrix jacchus, assembly GCF_049354715.1. Classification (NCBI taxonomy): domain Eukaryota; kingdom Metazoa; phylum Chordata; class Mammalia; order Primates; family Cebidae; genus Callithrix; species Callithrix jacchus. The sequence goes on along the minus strand of NC_133502.1, from coordinate 180,608,370 downwards.
TCTACTGCTGCATAACAGATTGACCTAAAACTTAGTGCTTTAACAGCCATGAGCATTATCTCTCAAAGTTTCTGTGTATTAGGAATCTAGGTGGTGGCTTGTTTGGGTGGTTCCAACTCAGAGCCTCTCAGAAGGCTGCAGTTGGATATCAGCCAGGGCTGCAGTCACCCAAGGTTTGTCTGGAGTTAGGAGCTCCACTTCCAAGGTGGCTCACTCACATGGCAGGCATGTTGATGCTGGCCGTTGGCAGATCTCAGTTCCTCTCCACCTAGGCCTCTCCACAGGCTGCTTGAGTATCCTCAAGACGTGGCGTCTGGTCCTCCAGAGCCAGCACTCTAGGAGCATGAGAGCCAGGCTGCAGCCATCCTTTTTGTGACCTAATCTCAGAAGACACATAGTGTCAACTCTATGCCATTCTATTCATTTGCAATGAGTCACAACGTTTGACTGACATTCAAGGGGAGGGGGTGAGGCTCTCCCTTTTAGAGAAAGAAGTGTCTAAGAATTTGTGGACATATTTTAAAACCATCACGTTGCACATGGGAACAATGGCTGAGCCTGTAAACCCCATTCACTTACTTAGTAAGTAAATATTTACTCAGGGCCTACAAATGCTTGGTTCTGTGCACTGTGCTGAGGATTTGGAGATGAATAAGATATGATCTTGGCTTTTAGGAAGTTCTGAGGAGAGACAGGAGGAAACAAGGAGCAAAGCGTCATTGCAACATGGGCCAAGTTGACTGATGTGACCTTCTTCCAGTGCCTGAGAAGGCCACGGGCAGAGTGCGGAGGGAGGGCACTTGGGGAAGCCCAGCCGCTCTTCACCACATTTCTGTGCTACTGGCTATGAAGGATGAAGGCTTTATTTCAATGGGAATGCTAGATGCTTTCTTGCCTAGGCTTACAGGATTCTAAGGAAAGGTTTTATTTTTAAACAGTGGAGGAAAGCAGTGAAGGCTGGTGTCTGGGTTCCTCACACACCTTTCTCTGCAACCCTGTGCATGTTCATGCAGTGACGGATAGGTTTCTGTGTGGCTTGTGTTAGCAGTTGGATGGCACTAAGGCTGCTACAGCAAAACCACCAGTTCTGCTCAACTGTGCGCAGAGTGCAGGTGTGGCAAGAATGCAGGATGCGTACGATGTGTTTGTTTTTAAAACCCAGGGCTCTAACAGTAGTAGTCTCTGAAGACTCAGATTCCTCCCTGAGCTCCCCATAGGATGAGTGATGCGTGGGATTAATGATTCATATCTTTCTCCCGATCCAAACAAGCTTGATAGAAGATAAAGACGTTGTTCACAATGAAAGATGTTTTATCACGTGTTAGCCTTCGGAGGGCCCTGATGAAGTGACCTCACTTCCGGGATTTCGAAGTGCTCAAATTAAGTTTTTTGCACAAGGGGGGCACTATCATTTCCATAAAGAGGTTTTGTCCACTGTTGTTGTGTATACATTGTTTGTTGGGCTTTGGAGCCTCGTAGGACTGAGATCAGCTTGGAGTGGCTGTCTTGTTTAATTGATCTGTAAGTTGTATGTTGAGATATCTGTGTCTTTATTATTTGAGCGATGTTCTAACTATGTTCTGTCTTAGAGAGCAGCCATGATTTTCTGATGCAGTGTTGTGTGCTTTTGTGTTAACATGGAATACCAGTTTTAATCAGTATGGCCAGGCCGAATGGCCTAAGACTTCTGAGTTTCAACAACTTGGCCTGATGAAATGCTGGCTTTCAATGACAGCAGAGGTGATTGTGTTTTCATCCAGCAAACCTAGATCTTATTTAGGTTTGAGGGGAAAAAAATAGTTTTTCAGAAATGTTACTTTTAAAAATATTACCTCCATGTCCTGGAAGTTGTGGGGACAGGCAGTTTCTCTTGTATTGTATTATCTTCCATGAAAAGATTCTGTCTGCTGAATTAAGGGCACACTTGTTTCCAGGGCTCCCTTCTCTGCAGTCCCTGGGGGTGAGCTATTCATGCTCCAAGCTAAGAACAGCCCTTCTGCTTGTTGATGGATTCCTCTCACCTACTCCTGGCCATTTCTCCATTGCTCTCCTTTTTCTGTCCTACATCGTCATTATTTCCCTTTTCTCCTGATCATTCTTGTTTGTAGACAAAACATGCTTACCCAGAAAATGGTCTCCTGTAGGGACACACATCTCTTTACCCCATTCCTCCTCCCAGCTCCCACCTCATGTCTCTCTTCTTTATAGCAAACTCCTCCAAAGAGTGAATTACACTTGTCTCCAATTTCTCTCCCACCCCAGACAACTACTATTCTGATCTCTATACTTACACCTTAGCCTTGCCTCTTCTAGAACTTCTGTATACATGGAGTCATGCAGAACACAATATTTTCCTTCTGATTTCTTCTACTCAACATGATGTTTTTGAGGTTCCTTTATGTTGCATGTATCAGTGGTTGGTTCCATTTTATTGCTGAATGGTATTTTTTTTAATGTTCTTTGGGGCTTACTGGTTCCATTTCCTCAGCATTTGCATCTGTTTTAATATCTTGTAATACCTTCAAGACAGCAGAGAAGCACTTTGCGTCTCGATTCTTGGATGACTTACCTCTCAGGTTTGAGTAACAATAACACCACAAAAACAGCAGGCAGTGACAAGTGTTGCTGGAAGGAAGTGCCACCGATCCAGGAGGTAACAGGGATAATGACACAGCACTCACACCTAGGGCTTCCAGTGTTTGAACAACAGATTGCCTTTGGTGCGACCACTGATTTGGCTCTGGGAGTTTAACTGAAAGAGGCTCATTTTCTGCCACCGCCTTGCACATTAATTCCCAAGAAGATCATTGACTTGAAATTAGACATGGTGCTTATCCAGATGATTGGATTCCTTCCAAGATGTGTGGTAGATGCTGTTTCTGTTCTTGAAAGGCAGAATTTCATGTTGTCTTTTGCTTGATGTTAAACCAATGGGAATCACAGAGAGCAAAACAGCAACTTGAATCTGTCTTTGGCGATAGTGATGCATGAAGTGGGGTGATCGTTGTCATCGCTGTTTAAACCGAGCAAGGCAAACACTTGCCAGGATGAAGCTCATTAAACAAGGCTCTTCTCGTAGCTTCCTGGCCATTGCATCATTACCCCTTCTGTTGCTCATTTTGAGACCTTTTTAAAGTTTTTTTTTCTCTGCCATACAGGTATGAAACTCCAGGTTTCTGCAGTTCCATCACAAAAACCTTGATGTAGATGCCATTTGCCTAGCGACTATGAACAAGTGTCCTTACAGGGACTTGATTTTCTTCTTGATTACCTGGGCTTTGTTTTGTTCCTGGACTCTTAGTATTTTGTTGAGGGTAGAATTTGGTTATGCTGATGAATTTATATTAAATTCTTCAACTTTGATAGGACAGGAGCCTTGAACAAGAATATCTGGCATCTCTTTTTATCGGAGTTGAGTTTAGTTTGCCTCTGGAAAAAGGTAACAGGGAATAAACCATGAATGTGAAGCAAACTGGTTCATTGCCATGAGCCTTGGAAAGCAGAGCATTTCCTCCGTCTCCTTTTCCAGGGACACTGTACAAAGGGAGCAGCTCATTACCCAGACTGGCCCACCCCGAGCTTGGGCCGGTGGGCAGAGGTGTCACCTGGCCTAACGTCCGAACTTTGTAGCTGTCAGTTCTCTGAGTTTTGGAAAAGTCATCAAAACTTGGGTAGAAATTTGCTAAGTCATTCTTTCCCCTACTGGCAAGTATTAAGTAACAATATTCATTAAATACCGCAGAGAGGCTGTGTAATAAAGAAATAATCCTAGGCCTTGGTGGCTATAACTCTCTAGAAGAGTTGAAATTGAGAATATAATTAAAGATTAAAACATTGTTTGCATTCTAGAACATGGAGAAATCTTTTCTCTCCATTGCGGGACCATATTAATAAGGAAGAGATCAGTTTCCAATAACCGACACTACCCAAGCTCATTTATTAACATCAGTCATGTTTAAGCTGTCTGACTCAGACAGCTGCTTTTGCCTTTTTCCTACAAGACTGGAGCTGTCTCCAGGAATGGTGAGGGATCCCAGTCTCATCCTAGACATTTACCCATATCGATTCTGTGTCCCAAGTGTGAATAGGAATGTTTTAGACAGCAAGGGTTACCCATATTGGGATCTTAGATGGAAAATTATTCTGTTCCCAAAAGAGTGGGATATAACGAATTTCGAGATTTAAGATCCCAATTTTGGTCAATTTTTGTGCAAAAGCTAAAAGATTGGTGGGAATTGGCATACCTGCCAAGGTTTTATAATTGTGGCTCATGAAGGGCCGGGAGCACTATAGACATTACCAGGCCACCTTGACACAGTGACAGAAAGAAACCCTTCGTGGTCAAATGTCTGGCATTCAGAGTTCCTTGAAGCCAGCTTGCACTTTCAGACTCACACCCGGGACAGCGAAAGGCCTTGCCTGGTTGGATTATAAACGTTTAACTGCCCAAGCAGTTTCTTTCTCCTGCCTTTTTGTTCCATTTGCCTTGAAGTAGACTCAGAAGGCATTTTGAGGCCAATGGTATGGGATCATCTTCCCATGTGTCCCATCTCCAATGTCACCTTGTCTTCATTGCTCTTCAGAGCTTCTCATCTGAGGTGTCAGAGAAGTCACACCCAGTAATAGTTGCTGAAATGTCCTTTTTTATGCGTTTATTTTATGTACTCCTGTTATTGGCAGGTAGAAGAGGAAAGTGTGCGAGTCTGTGTCTGATTAGGGAAGGAAAAATGTGATTCTGTGATTGGGCAGAAAGAAACCTTGAGCTCTTCACTGCTGTGAGCTTTCAGTTTTGTCTCTTCTAGAGCAGTTGCCACTTTCTGCCCTGTGTTGTTAGACTTTAACTCCTTGTGGACTGGTGCTGCCTGTGTCTCTTTTACAGCCTAGTCTTGATTGTGCACTATTGGCTGAATGAATGAGTCCTGAAGGCTCGTTCCTCTCTGTGCTGCTCTCCCGGCTGATGAAGCTGAAAACATCTTTTCACAGGATGTTCTGGACCTGCATTCCCACTGCCCGTGGCTCTTAGTGAATTGGAAGTGTAAGCATTGGGTCTTTGAATGGCCAGGAACCAGGTGCCATTTGGACAGACAGAAATGCCTACAGGTGGGGTTCTGAGGCTGCGGGTCTATATCCCCAGTGGCAGTGGCGATCCTTCCTGCTGAGTGAGGATGAATAGGGTTGGATCTAGAGGTTCTGGCAGTGGGCAGAGCCCCAGAGCCAGGCAGAGGCCTTGCAGTGCACTGCCGCAGGGAAAGCAGGCCCCCAGGGCTCCTGAGCAGGGGTTGATATGTGGAAAGTGGTATATTAGGAAGATGAATCAAGTAGCAGGATGCAGATAAATAAGATAGTCCTTTGTAACTGTTAAAAGATAATTGGTTCGTGTTACTTATCTTTTATTCCCTCTCTTTGGGCATGAGAAAAATCTCTGGGAGAAATAAACGAGGAATACCTCATAAATATTAATGCAAAAAATCTGTCTATGGAGAATAAATATAGGGACATTTTGTTTTAAATGCTCTCTCATGCTTCATTAGCATATATGTTGTAAAAGTTACTTTTCACCCCTTGAGAGAACCATACTCAGTTCAACTAATAAGCCACAGACTGAAGTCTGTAGCCTGTCAGGGATGGAACACTTTAGATGGACGGGAGAACTGATTTGCTCCGGAGTTTAGTTGGTTTCCCCAACTCTGGAAGCACTGGCCTGTGGCAGAAAGCTAGAAGGAAGTCCTGGAGGAGAGAGAGAGAGAGAGAGAGAGAGAGGAAAGCATGTATGTACTTTGCACAGGCAAGGTGTATGTTTGACCATGTTGGGAATCTAAAGGGCAGAAAGTACTACTGCATTTAAATGGAAAATGAATGGGTTTTATTTGAAGCATGTGAAGTACCCTTAAACCTTGGGTGATGGAACAGATTCACTTTAAAATACTCTAATGCCCCCTTCCCAAAAGTGCTGGATGGTGGGGTACGGAAGGGGAATTTGGAAAAATAGTTGCTAATTGTTGAAACTGCATGATGAGAGCATGATGCTGCTCATGAGCCAGGGAAGGTAGAAGTCTCAGAGTGGTACGTTCTGCCAGCGATTATGGAGGGAGACCAGAAGAGCAGGCAGAGGAGTTGGTGACAGAGCCCTGCCACCTCATCCCGCCTCTCCCTGCCTCCTCCTGCATCCCCCTGCCTCCCCCTGTCTAGCATTGCTCTAGCCAGCCCTTCAGGCCCACGTGTAATGTGCCCCTTGCAGCCCTTACTGTCTGGTTCTGATGCTAGCCTCACTCTCAGCTACTAACCTGACCTATGTTTATCTCAGACCCATTGTGACATAGACTAAAATTTAAAACCCAGTGTCTTTCATAGCTACTGAGTCAAAGAGAAATTGCACAAAATAGAAAACTGTAATAAAGAACCTGGCCATTAAGCACTAAGTTGAATGTGGCAGCCTGCAGAATCAGTTTAAAAATTATATTTCATTGCATCCTCTAATTGCATTTCTCCTTTACAAGGTGATTTTATCCAGGAAGACAGCTGTCTGGTGTGGTTATTACATCACTGGCCATTATTGGGCAAAGGAAGAAAAGAAATGAGTGGTTGTATAGTACATCTCATCACATAGAAGCTGGATCCTTTTTTTTTTTTAATCTCTCTTTGCATAACAAAGAGCTTCAGGATTGTTAATATTTCACACCATGCCATCCCCAGCTAAAGCTGGTTGTAAGTGAAATTCTTTTGTTTCAGATCTTTTTTGGAATGGAGTAATATTAGTGGTTTCTTTTTTTTCTTTTCTTTTCTTTTCTTTTTTTTTTTGAGACAGAGTCTCACTCACTCTGTCCCCCAGGCAGGGGTGCAGTGGCATAGTCTTGGCTCACTTTAACCTCCGCCTCCTGGGTTCAAATAATTTTCCTACCTCAGCCTTTGAAGTAGCTGGATTACAGGCATGCACCACCATGCCAGGCCAATTTTTGTTTTCTTATTTTTAGTAGAGACGGGGTTTCACCATGTTGGCCAGGCTGCTCTTGAACCCCTGACTTCAAGTGATCCACCTGGCTTGGCCTTCCAGAGTGTTGAGATTACAGGCGTAAGCCACTGTGCCCGGCCAATTTTGGTGGTTTCTTGATGCCTTTTTCTTTCTCTCTCTCTGTCACATAGATTTTGGCCCAGAAAGCAAGTCCCTGGTTAGGGTTATAAGTCATCGAGAAACAGTAAGCCACTTCCTCTGTTCACCTGTGGTGATGATTCTGCCAGCTCTCACAGGTATGGGGACCTCAGTAACATGAGAATAGGCTTGCATGGGAATTAGCTTTGTCGCCTAGCTTGAGTCTTTTAGGGCAGAATGGATTTCTTTCTAGTTGTACCAGTCACTCTGAGAGTACTCATTTATAGTAGATACACAGGACTTCTGAATAATAACATGGAAAACCTGTTTTTAGCACAGATTCTACTTGTTTCTGGCTTGCTGAGACATTAAATATCTCTCTAATTTTGGTTAGTGTGGAAAGAACTGGACATTCTTTGTGTGGTGAGGGGGCTGAGTACTAAAAGTGTTTCTAAACCTTGACTAAGCTCTGAGCTCAGGGCCTGCTGGCCCTTAGGATGAGCGGTCAGGGCCAGTCCTCACTTTACAGACATTTGACAGCTGAGGAATAGTAGACTAGAATGGGCTGCCAATTAAAGGGACCAGCCAGCTGATGCGGCTGGAGTTTTGCCCTGGAGGTAAGGGGGCTTTGGAACAGTGACTCCCAGCCCTGGCTACACATTAGAATCTCATGGGTAATTTTTTGGGGGAAGACGCCCAGTCATCTATATTTTTAAGCTGCTTCCAGGATGATTTCTGCATGCAGCTGAGATTCAGAACCATTGCTCCAGAAGGGGTGCAAGGAATGCTCCAGGGATGGAGGTCTCTGGGCAAAGAGCCATCAGAGCATCTATACCACAAGGGAAATGAATGTGGCGGAGGAAAAGTTGGCCGAGCCGACTTGCTCAAGGCCACAGATGGGAACCTACTGGAGTCTGGAACTTAGAAGAAGGTGAATCCTAACTTTGTTGCTTCCTTATCAGCTCCCAGAATATATCTGGTATCATCAATATCAGTCATTTTTCTGACCTGTTTTAGCTTATGATGCCCAGATCCACAGCAAAGGATAGGCTGGTGATTTTTTGCTTTTTTTTTTCTTTTGAATATATTCTTATTTTATAATCATGGTTTGATCCTTCTAATCAAATTAGTATATATGACTAAGCATATTGCATTGTCATTGTGGATACTTTTAAATGTATTTATGTAAAACAGAAGTATACAGTTTAATTTACTGTGATCTGATGTGTATTCTTTTTCTTTGCAGCTGAATATTTTAACAGCTTTATTTGAGGCTACAAAGAATACAATCAATTGTACCTGTTTAAAGTGTATAAATTGTAACATATGTATACACCTCTGAAACTATCACCTTGCTCACCATAATCAAGAAAATGAATATATTTCTTACCCTGAAAGTTTTTTCATGCCTCTTTATCATCCCTCTCACCCTCACCCCAAGCAACCAGTGATTTTTTGTCATAGTAGATTAGTTTGCATTTTCTATAAGTCTGTATTAGAGGAACTGTACATCATAGACTTTTTAAAATATATATACAGGATCTTGCTCTGTCACCCAGGATAAAGTGCAGTGGTATGATCATAGCTCACTGCAGCTGTGAACTCCTGGGCTCAAGTGGTCCTCCTGCCTCAGCCTCCTAAGTAGCTAATTTTAAAGTTGTTTATAGAGATGACCTAGCATATACTGTTGGGTTTGTTTTGTTTTGTTTTTTCTTTTTAAATATGGCGTTTCGCTAGGTGTGGTAGCTGACGCCTGTAATCTAAGCACCTTGAGAGGCTGAGGCAGAAGGAATGCTTGAGCTCAGGAGTTCAAGACCAGCCTGGGCAACATAGTGAGAACCCATCTCTAAAAAAAAATGTTTTTTTTAAAATCTGACTTTTCTACTCAGCATAGTCATTTTGAGATTCATTCATATTGTTGCATGTATTAATAGATTTCTTTTTATTGCTGTATAGTATTCCACTGATTGGATATACTACAGTTTGTTTATCCATTTATCTGTTGATGGACACTGGGTTGCATTGGCTATTAATAAAGTCAGTGTGAACATTCGTGTACAAGTTTTTGTATGGACATGTGCTTTCATTTCTCTTGGGTAAGGATTGAGGAGTTTCTCAAATGAGTTCTGAGCCTTTTTCATAATAGTTAGGTCACATGATAGGTGTGTGTTTAACTTTTTAAAAGATATTGCCAAGTTGTTTTCCAAAGGTGTCATTTTTACCTTCTCACCAGCAGGGTATGAGAGTTCCAGTTGCTGCACATCCACCAACACTTGGTGTTGTCAGTCTTTTTATTGTTAGACATTCTAACAGGTATCTCACTGTGGTTTTAACATGCATTTCCATGAGTAATGGTGGTCAGCATGTTATCATGTGCTTATTTGCCATCCGTACATCTTTGGTGAAGTGCAGAAAAAGGCTAAAGCTTTTTTTTCACTTTAACTTTTGAGAAATAGAGGTTTTCAGAATTTCCTCATATGGCTTTGAAAATGCCTTAATATAGAGCCTCTCTTAGATCAGTTTTGGATCGATTGATTGGTGAGTGTCCTTTGGATACCCGCCGTCTGTTCATCATTCCACCAGTTGCTGTGGGGAATTCAGAGGAAACAGTAGTTGTGGGCTGGAACACCTAGGAGTCCAAGCATTCCAAGCTTTGCTTGAATGTTTCATGGTGTTTCTTAACGTTACCTTGTCACCTCCTTTCCTGTACAGATGTGATAGCCGTGGGGCTGGAGTTGGTGCTGGTGACAGGCTTTTAATTAGTCTATCCTGATTCTTTCTTTCTTTCTTTTTTAATAGAAAAACTTATCTTTGAAGCACCGAAGTCTAGATTCTTGCTCTTCTTTATCTGTATTATTATTTTATTTGCACTCTGCTGTTTATTCATTTTTGAAATTCAATAAATAAAATCTAATGTCCACAGTGTTTGGTGCTGGTATTCAATGACGAATAACCTTCCCTTAAGGAGCTTGCAGTGTACCTTGGAAACCAGCAAAGAGGTTCTTTTGGATCCAGAAAAAGGCCCTTCCTCTGGGTTCAATGCCAGGGTAATCCCCATTCTCTTATTCATCTTTGTCCCTTAGAAACCTTGTCTTTAACCCTTCAGTAACCACACCAAGAGACTTTATCAGACTTGGGTCTCACACAAAACCTACTAAAGACCCTAGTCTCTGACCTTGATTGACACATCATGATAGGACAGGACCAGCTTTGGAGGTTTTTTAGTGGGCCCAGCCCGTAGATAGACTTCATTTTATAGATTGTTGAGCTGAAACCTCTTGTCACTCTCCTTTTTCTTTTCTTTCTTTTTTTTTTTTTTTTGAGATGTAAACCTCTTGTCACTCTCCAACTCTCTCTTACCTGCTGTTTTGGGGCTCCAGCAAAGATATTCCCGGGTATATCTTTGAAAGGAAGGGAACTCTTTCTTTGCAGCTTCCCCAGGTCCCCACACAGAGAGTTCAATTTGCTGGGACTTATCGTCCCCAGAGACGAAACCTTGAGGCATTACAGTGTACAAAGAAGTCTCTCTGGGCCGGGCGCGGTGGCTCATGCCTGTAATCCCAGCACTTTGGGAAGCTGAGGCGGGTGGATCACGAGGTCAAGAGATCGAGACCATCCTGGTCAACATGGTGAAACCCGTCTCTACTAAAAATACAAAAAATTAGCTGGGCATGGTGGTGCATGCCTGTGATCCCAGCTACTCAGGAGGCTGAGGCAGGAGAATTGCCTGAACCCAGCAGGCGGAGGTTGCGGTGAACCGAGATCGCGCCATTGCACTCCAGCCTGGGTAACAAGAGCGAAACTCCGTCTCAAAAAAAAAAAAAGAAGTCTCTCACAGTCTTATATTTTTCATTTCATATTTTATCAGCTCCTTAAGCTAGCATGAATCCCAGGCACAGTAGCTCTAGAAAGCTGTCCCTTCCCTATTTGACAGGTAACAAAATAGATTTAGATTTTTTTTGTGTGTGTGGACTTGGGCACCTTGGAAAAAATAAAACAATTGAAATTAAGTAAATACATTAAGTAAATCAAAGCCACCAATTTCCTTTCCCCTCCCTCTTCCTGTCAGTTAACATGCATGGATGTGCCTCCCAAGTGTGGCTTGCACAGGACCTGACTTTACACATCAGATGTGGGGCTAGGATAGGTTTGTACAGACCTCCCCCCACCATTCATTTTTCTTGTTAATACTTTTTATGCTTTTTAATTTTAAATAAAGGAGCACTTAGAATATAAAGGTCTCCTATGACCAATTAAATCAATGCAGCTTATTGAGTAGGCATTTAGACAGTAGATGGCATTGCCCTCACCCCTAAGGAACCTGTGATATCGTTGGATGGTATTTAGAGTGTCGTGAAAACCCAGACCTGGAAGAGCCAGAAGGCATCTCCTTTCTAACCTCATTTCATGGTGAAGGAAATAAGAGTGCAGATAAGTGAAGAGTTTTTCTCAAATGAGTTCTGAGACACTTTTTAGTAACAGATCCAGGACTGGAACCTCTTGGTTTCCCTGCTCCTGTAATGCTCCTACTGATAATCTACCACTGTCTTCCCTTCTTGTGTGGGGGGAGGGGACAAAGAAGGAGGAAGGGAAAAAAACAGGATATAAAAAATGTGTCTTTTTTATCTTTAGATGGTGCTTTGGAGTGATATAGAATCACTACCCCTGTTTTGCTGTTCTTAGCTCTCCCCAAGTGCGCTACTTCCTTTTTTGTTTCTGAGACTCGCGTGTGAACCTTGCCCATTCCTTCTGGTTCTTTGCAAGTGGAAGGGGATGGTTTCAGGACTTGTGCGCTAAGAATGAGAGCGTTCTGCTTTGGTGCTCCTGTGGCCCTGGAACTCTGCCCTGTTAGCAGTGCTTTTTGGCAGAGCAGCAAGACTTTATCAGCCAGTGGGAACAGATATTTCTGTTCTACAAATGAGCCCAGATTTATAGACTCAGAGTTCAAAGAAATTAGATGAGAGATCACCAAGCAAAGCTGTCTACGGTGAGGGAAAGAAACACTGTTGGACTGGTTAATAATGAAAGCCACTGCACAGAGCACTCATGTAGTTCGAAAGCTGTCCTTTGAGAGGTACCGTTACTCTCCTCAGCTTTACAGAGGCCGACATAGAAGCTCCCACCTTGTCTGGAGGCTCCCAGCTGGGAAGTGCTAGGACTGGGATTCAAACCTGGGCACAGAGAATCCAGAATCTGCATGTCTCAGCTGTAGTACAAGGCAGAGGATTAGGTTCTCAGGAAGCAGATGTTGAATTGGAGTTGGGTTGCAGTATATTTATTAGGGATCACCCCCTGTGAAAGAAATGGGAAGGAAGAAGGACTGCTGGGGGAGACAGCAGCCTGCAGTGCAGGGCTGGCAATGTCTCTGTCAGCCCAGGGGATGTCTGCAGCAGGGGGATCACTGCAGCAGGGTTACCCAGAAGAGTTGTCTTGCATCAGCCAAACGCCTGGACCTTTGTACCCCTGCCTCACTAAGTCACCATATGCAGGTGGCTCCAGGAAGGCTGTGACCTCAGTGAGATAGCCATCTGCAGTGGAGGCTGAGCTGAACACACTGATAGCTGGAGGCTCTCCCGTAGCCAGGCAGCAGGTTCTTCCTGGAAGAGGAGCTGCCATTGCTCTCCTTGTCTACCCTGCCTGCCCTTCATCTGCTGTGATACTATTACTAGATGGCTAAGCTCCAGCATGCTGGAAGTTAATTCTTCATTCTCCTGAAGCGGCAGATTTGTACAACCTTTCAACATGATCAGATAAGGGCTTACAGAGGAGAAAAACTTGGCTCTTAATTTTTTTTTTTTTACAGTGAATACCAACTCTTAAACTACAGTTGACCCTTAAACAACATGGTGTTGGGATACCCACCCCCCACATAGTCAAAAATGTACGTAACTTTTGACTCCCCAAGGTTAACTACTAGTAGCTTTACTGATAACATAGTTGATTAACACATATTTTGTAGGTTATATGTATTGTATACTGTATTCTTACAATAAAATATGCTAGAGAAAAGAATATGTTATTAAGAAAATCATAAGGAAGTGAAAAATATTTACTGTTCATTAAGTGGAAGTAGATACTCATAAAGGTCTTTATCCTCATTGTCTTCGTGTTGAGTAGAGTAAGGAGGAGAAGGTGGTCTTGCTGTCTCACGGGTGGCAGAGGTGGAAGGAAATCTGAATATAAGTGGACTTGTGTGGTTCAAACTCATGTTGTTCAAGGTCCAACTGCACTGTGTTCTTCACTGCCCACTTATGTATCACTGTGTCTCTGTGTCTTCTCAGCTATCCCGTGTTGCTCAATTCTACTTCTACAATTCTGCTGCGTACATTTCAGGAGCTTCTCCTCCAGAAGCCCAGTGGGGCCTCCCTTCCTGAGGGAGAGCTTAGAAGCCTCATGGGATCAAGAGCAATTATAGCCTCCACCTCTGCAGTTCGTCTCATTCTCTCTTTCCTTTGACATCCATTCCAGATTCTGCTCACCCTTAGCTGTGAGCTCTGCTGGCTCCAATGGCTCCCATAGTGGCAAGACCCAGCATTTCATCCCTGGCAGGCCTGAGCCCCTCATCACCATGCCCTTCTTAGGCCAGGGTTGCTATGTCTTAATTCACAGTCAAAATTGAGCAAGGGAGTATCCAGGGGTACTCAGGCTTCGTAAAATTTCTCTCTACTTCCATTTGTAACAGCAGCCTCCCTTTCTTATGAGCAGAACCAATTTGGCAAGATGGTGACTATTCTTTTTGCTTACTGGTCCCTGGACCAGGAGCCCAAAGTGCCAAGGTAGTAGCCATAGCTTATAATGCAGTGAGATTCCTGCTCTGTCCCCAGGCAAAAGAGTGAGGATCCAGACTTGACCTTTGCAGACCAGAATCTCTAACTCTGCAAAGCACAGAGTTCTGGAAAGGGGATGCTTGAAGTCTGCCATGGGATATCAGGAATTACGGCGTGTAGAGGACACTCCTGCTTCCTCCCCTTGACTCCCAGACCCAAGTATTCTTTCTATTAGGGGAGACCACCATAAAAAGGTCTTTGATTCAGTGCATACACTGCATACTGGAAAATGGTACCCCATCTTTGCAGAGTAGTACATCCAAGCTGGTGCTTCAGCTGTGCCTTCAGCAGTCTAGACCACAACTGCTGGGTGGTCATATGTGATGTGACCAATGGATTCCATAATCACGGGCCTACTACAGAAAGTGGGCTCCTTGATTCGATATAATATCATGTAAGATCCAGTGCTGGAGGTTCAAAGATTCAAGCCCTTGGAGGGTGGTGCTGACTCAGGCCCTGTGAGCCCGAAGGGCAAACCTTTAGTTGGCAGGTAGAAGGGGTCGATTAACTTGCACCAGGTTGATGGTTGGGCTCCTTGAGGAATAGTGCCATTTTGGGAACTTGACAATGGTCTCTGTCATTGGTAGATGGGATTTTTTTGGTATTAGCAACTAGATCAGCTTTAATAAGTAAGTCCATGCTGTTGGGCCCATTTCTGCCACTGTGGCCACTTTATTCATGGGTCTATTGTGCTAACAATGGGATGGCTGATGTCAACTGGTTGAGTCACTTTTCTGCTTGGTTGTTTAATGCCCTTTCCATGGTGGGTGATGACACATGACACAAAGTTTCCCACCCTTCGTGTCCCCTCCCCATGTGCCCACATACTTGTCTGTATGTCATACTTTCTTGTCCTGACTTGCCAATCTTTTACCTTCTAGGACTTGACAATCTGAGCAGACCACTTACTGCTGCTCACGAGTCTTCCCTTGAGCTGCTCCTTTTCCCATTTAAGGGCACTGCTTGGAGCCCTACTTCTTGGGAGGCATTTCCCTCACAGCTGTCTTTTCTGTCACCCTAAGTGAGCTCATAATGCAGCTGCCATGGATTTTTGGCTTTTACCCACATGCCAGAGTGACCTGTCTGTAAACCAAGCTTGGACATTTTCCCTTCCTCCATATGCTTACGTAGGATTCCCCCAGGCAACCACAGGCATGAGTTAAGGGAGGGACGCTGGGACTACTGCAGTGGGTGTTGTATGTTATAAGAAAGGGCAGGAGAATTTGCCCTAAGTCAGAACTCTGAGTGTACATTGTTGTCTATTTCATGGAAATATGAACTGTTTCTGAGTCTTGTTTTTGACTGGGATAGAAAAAAAGCTATTCACTACATCAGTGGTTTTGTATGACCTGAGGCCATATTTTTCTGCTCTAGCAAAGATGCCACATCTGACACCATAGTGGCAAACAGGACTCCCTGCCTGACTGAGCTCGCAGAGGTCTGCAGTTCTCTGAGATTCATCTGGTTTCTGCAGGGGTCAGGCTGGTAAATGAAACAGACAGAAAGTGGGACCACTGCCCCCTGTATCCTTTAGATTCTTCAAGGCAGCACTAATCTCTGCCATTGTGCTGGGATGCAACATTGGTTTTTAATGCAGCACTGGGGGTGGAGGAGGCAGTGCAGAAGCAGGGTATATCAGAGACTTCCATTTGGCCTTTCCTACTCTGGTATATCTTACCCCACAGACCAAGGACCTAATGTGGTGGTTGTAGAAATTGTCAAATACGGTAAGTCCTCATTTAGCATTGGTGATAGGTTCCTGGAAATTACAACTTGAAGCAAAACATGTATAACAAAACTCATGTTACCCTAGGCTAATTGAAATAGCAAGAGTTAAATTCCTACAGGAAAGCATCACCAAACTTCTAAATAAAAACCAAAATACTTCTGATGTTAAACATCGAAGTAAATGTGAGCCAGACATACATTTAAGAAAGATTAATAGAAACAAGATACTTATTTTCCTGCTTATTCCATTTCAGGGCCTTGGGTGGCTGGCACCTATCCCAGCAGCTTAGGGTACCAGGCATAAACCAACCCTGAACAGGATGCCATCCCATCGCAGGGCACATGTATACACACCCGCTCAGACTGGGACAATTTAGATCTGCAAGTTCACCTAACATGCATGTTTTGGGATGTAGGAGGTACACGGAGAAGACCTATGCAGACATGGGGAGAGCATGCAGGCCCCACATAGACAGTGGACAGTGGCCCCAGCTGGGAATGGATTTCTTTTCCTCTCATGGATGTTAATGAAATGTGTTGAACAAAACATTATTTGAGGACCTGCTGTATGTTGGTCTCAATTAGACATGAGCAGATGGGTCTGTGGACCCAGTGGATGGACCCACTGTAAACTAGACCTTGGCCAGGGCTCCATTTATTACCTGCTCCCCATGTACCCCCATTCTGAATGGGGGCATGATGAAGCCTCAGGTCTCTGAGAATCAGTGTCAGCTCTGAGAAGTGGCTCTCCACAGCTGACACTGACCCTGTGTGAGCTGACGGCTGGAGGCCACATGCTGACTGTCCTCCTACAGCTGAGCAGCGGGTCTTCCTGAGGGGAGCTAAGCAGGCGCCTCTGTGTCTCCCACCCTCTTTTGTCCTCAGCTGTTGATACTGTTGCTGTATTGCTAAGATACAGAATACTCGTATTCATTCCTTCCTCTTCCCCTAGTATTCTTTCTGGTACAACCTTTCAACATTATAAGTTAGGGTCTGTAAGGGAAACACTTGAATTTAAAAAAAAATGTGAATAACAAGTGATGTTAAACTGTGGTGTAATTTATTATTAGCAGACTTAGGTAAGGCACAGTGGTAGACTCTAGAAATACAGAGACCCCTTGCTCTTAGGAATTTACGGTCAAGCTGGGGATTTGGAATATCCTGCGTATGAAAATAAAGTTGCGTAGGCTAAACAAGAATGTTCTGGAGTGAGATTTCTTGGGCTTGAACCCCAGGTCACCCATGTCCCATCTGTGTGCCTTGGGGCATCTTATTCAGCCCCCTCACCGTTAGTCTTCTCATTTGTCAAATGGGGATAGTAATGAGAGTACCATATTTATGATACAGCGATCGCGCACTAAGTGCTAGCTGCTTGTGTATTATAATTATTGCTGTTTAGAGCAGCAGTAGCATGTCCCCACTGAATATTGTGGGTGGTGAGTTTCTCAGGGATTCCAGCAAGGGGCAAGGAGGAAGGCTTATGGGGCAGGCAGGCTCTGAAGAGTTATCTTTTGTATGAATATGTGCATTTCTCTTTAAAAGCAGGTACTGGGCCAGGCGTTGTAGCTCACACCTGTAACCCAGCTCTTTGAGAGGCCAAGGCGGGAGGATTACTTGAGGCCAGGAGTTCAAAAGTAGCTGGGTCAATATAGTTAGACCCCCATCTCTACAAAATTTTTTTTTTTAATTTGCAGGGTGTGGTGGCATGTGCCTGTAGTCCCAGCTACTTGGGAGGCTGTGGAGGGAGGATCTTTTGAGCCCAGGAGGTTGAGATTGAAGTGAGCTGTGATCACACCACTGCACTCTGGCCTAGGCGACAGAGTGAGACTCTCATCTCAACAAATGAATGAATGAAGGTACCAAAAGAGATGCAATATCGACAGATGGGAGTTTTGTAGATTTTTATCCCTGTTTGCACTGAGGAGTTTTCCATGTCCACCTCTCAAAGATTCTGTTAATGCTGATAGAAGCAATAAGGAGGATTTCCTTTCCTTTTCTTCTCATTGGTTCAAGTTCAGATAAAATTATGTCTCCTATAATGGACATGGATATTTTCCACTGTATACACACATTCTCATATTTCTCACACATGGAAGGACATTGTTTTCTTTCCAAAAAATTGGGGAATTGGGCAATGAAGGATAATAAAATGTTAAGAGGTCACCAGGTGAACTTACACAAAGCTCTACTGATAGTCATTTGGGGTAAATGTCTTGATTATTAATAATTGATGTCTCCAAGACACCAGAAACTATTAGTTCTTTCCTGAGCCTTCAAAGATAAGTTAAATTTCATGCTATAGATTTTGTGTTGTGTTTTATAGCATTTTAATTTTGAAAATTATTAATCCATGTATGTTAAGTGTGGTGCCTTAAAACAGGAAATTAGATTTAAAATATCACAGCTTTATGAGATAAAGGATCATTTATAGAGCTCAGTAAAGATTTGCCTATTACTGCGATTGAGTTTGATTCAGATCTTTGTAAAGTGTGGGCAGGGAAAATTGTAGGGTATTTTTCCTGCTTCTAATAGTCAGATGAAAAATAGAGGCTTTGAAATTCTATAGCAACTAATGACATTAGAATGTTCCTATCTATTTTCTAAGGCAGTCCTGGCTCAGTTAGAGAACATAGAAATGATAACTCTGCTTTAAAATGTAAGTTCTGAGCAGTTATATCTGAAGGTATTTCTCTCTCAACAGGTGCGTTTAGGTCTCTGATGGCACTTGCATTTTTTGAAATGCAGCTGTACTTTAACATAGTGTCTGCCATTTTGCGTGGTTGCCTCAAAGATATTTGGGTACAAGTAGCAGCTATGAGAAACCATCAAGGTTGTCTTGGAAGGGAAAACAGGCTCTTGTTTTAGTGCTCTGGGTTATGGTTTAAAAGCGGGACTTGCCATGCTCCACTCTTTAGCATAGCAAGTCCTGTCTTTTAGCAAGAAACCCCCAGATTTCTCATTGTACCCTACCCCTGTAATGCCAATTACATTGATTAATGAATTGACTACAAGTGTTTATGGATTTCCTGTTGCATGTCTGATTAATGCACAGTGTTATGTGCCCTTGACTGTGAGGAGAGAATACTGTTCCTGGTGATTTGCATAGAGGAGGGCCATGAGATTATTGTGAGCTGCAGTCCTCCAGGAGGTATGCTTCAGCCAGGTCTTCTGCACTAATGGGAATCCTAGATCTGGTCAGAACCCACGTTCCTGGGACAAGTCTGGTTTTCAGGATGCGGAGATGGAGTCAAGGGTGAGCTGAGAGACCACATCCTCCCGGGGTGACACTGAAATCATTGGCCAGGTGGACTGTGCAAGCAAGGCACAAGTCCACAGGACTGGATCAATGGTTCTGAACATTTTATTTGAGGATGCTCCATGAACACTCTGGGATGATTGTGGAATGAGTGTGCTGGGTGCTGTTCCAGGTACTAGGGATCTGGGCCTGCACAAGCCAAATCCCTGCCCTCATGGCGATGATAGTTTTGTGAACACATAAATAGCGCAGGCAATTTCAGAACCCGAGGCAAAGACCTCAGGGTTGGTCAGAGAGGGACAATTGAGGCAGAGGCTCCTAGATAAAACAGAAGATGAAGGAACATTCCAGAGGGGTTGACTCCTTGGCACGTCACTAAATTGTTGGAGATGAGCCTCAGGCATTTATTACATGGTATCTGTGGGCTCAGTCATGGGAAGAAAAAGCATTGTTAAGGGCCCTGACCCTTCGCAGACAAGATTGGAGCTAGACTTTGAGGGAAGCAAAGACTTTCAGTAAACAGAGAAGCTGTGGGGAAGCAGTGGTGGGGGTGGGCCAGAGAAACTCAGCCTGGGAAGGATCCAGGGTGGGGCGGGTTCTGTGTGCTCGGGAACCATAGTGAACAGTCCAGGTGGTGTGTAAGCTTTGGTATAGGAGGGTAGTGGCTGAATTTGGAATGCCTTGGTTGCAGGCTGAAGTTAGATTTTAACTAGTGCATAGTCAATAGCAAGGCATTTTGAGCAACACCCTGCTGGTACAGTTACTTGCCAGGTAGATGTATTGCTTCCTAACGGCAGGTGTTTGAATATACTTATATCATAGCTGTAGGTTATAGGCAAGTTGATAGTGATGTCAGAATTTGCATTTTTCTTTTTTTTTTTTTTAAAGTATGTTTATGTAGAGGAGAGGGATACGTGAATTAGGATGGCAACATGTGGATAATTGCTAAAGCTGGCTAACAAAAGTTTATTGTATAGTGTATTCTCTCTACTCTTGGGTATGTTTGAACATTTCCATAATAAAGAGTTAAATTAAAAATAATACAACTGGTTTCACAACAGTGTGAATCTACTTAATACCACTGAACTGCATGTTTAAAAATGGTTAAGATGGTAATTGTTTTATGCGTTTTTTTAAACAATTTTAACAAATGGTTAGGATGGTAAATATTATGTTACAAATATTTTACCACAATTAAAAAAGTAATATATCTTACCTACAAAGGGGGTAATATCAAACCCTGCCCAGCAGCCACAGAACCTACTGCTGAGGCCTCTTGAGACACATATCCATGAAGTAAAATGTGAGAAGAAATCCTAGGCTCCTGTTGTGGTCCTGAAAGGGATATTCTGGCAAAATATTAGAACTAGACCTATTTCTTTGCTTGTTTTCTAAGAGGAAGCCTGAATAGTAGGACCTTTTCGAAGCGTTAGAAATATGTTCTCTTCTAGCATTTGTCAGCCGCTTATATAATGCTATAATCCTTAGTTTCTTCAGCCACAAATAGGAATAATAGTATTTATACCTTTTAGTAGTTACAGAGTTTAAGTGAGATAATGATTATTTTAAAATCTAGCACCATTTTTTCTCTCCATACTTCTGAAGATTCTTCTTCAGAACTAGGTTTGCCTAGATGACAGGTTGATAGGTGCAGCAAGCCGCCATGGCACACATGTAACTATGTAACAAACCTGCATCCTGTTCTGCACGTTTACTGTATCCCAGAACTTAAAGTTAAAAAAAAGAAGAAGAAGAAGAACTAGGTTTGCAGAGCACAGGGGATCTTTGAACAATGCAGGGGGTTGGAGGTGCTCACCCTCGCACAGCCAGAAACCCACATATAACTTTTAACTCCCCACAAACTTAACTGCTGATAATCTTCTGTTCTACTGTTGACCAGAAGCCTTTCTGATAACAAAAACAGTCAGTTAGGTGGGCGCCATGGTGCATGCCTCTTATCCCAGTTCCTTGGGAGGCTAAAGAGGGAAGGTTAAGCCCAGGAGTTAGAGACCAGCCCTGGTCCCCCCACAAATCCCCCCAAAAAGCAAAGCAGAGCAAAGCAGTTGATTAACACATATTTTGTATATATATTATATACTGTATTCTTTATATATATATATTATATACTGTATTCTTTATATATATATATTATATACTGTATTCTTTATATATATATATTATATACTGTATTCTTTTTTATTATATATTATATACTGTATTCTTTTTTTTTTTTTTTGAGACAGAGTCTTGCTCTGTCGCCAGGCTGGAGTGCAGTGGCGCAATCTTGGCTCACTGCAACCTCTGCCTCCAGGGTTCAAGTGATTCTTCTGCCTCAGCCTCCTGAGTAGCTGGGACAACAGGCACGCACTACCATGCCCAGCTAATTTTTGTATATTCAGTAGAGACAGGGTTCGCCATGTTGGCCAGGATGGTCTTGATCTCTTGACCTGGTGATCTACCTCCCAAAGTACCACCTCAGCCTCCCAAAGATCTGGGATTATAGGCGTGCACCATATATACTGTATTCTTACAATAAAATAAGCCAGAGGGAAAAAAAAGTTATTAAGAAAATCATAAGGAAGAGAAAATACATCTACTATTCATTCAGCGGAAGTGGATCCTCATAAAAGTGTTCATCCGCATTGTCTTTATATAGAGGAGGAAGAAGGAGGGGTTGGTCTTGCTGCTTCTGGAGTAGCAGAGGCAGAAGAAAATGTGAGTATAAGTGGACCCATGCATTTCAAACCTGCATTGTTGAAGGGTCAGCTGTAAATGGCTTCTTTCTTTATTTTTATTTTTTCAAATGGCAAGAGCCAGAATAAATGGCTCCTTTAATGAGTAGGTACCACTGATACGTTAATAACTATTCCTGTGTAGACAAGCATGGCTAAGTAGCTAACAAAGACTATTTCTCAATATCATGTTGTCTTCTAAAATTAAAAAGATTAAGTAGCCACTATGCTACAGCAAATTTTGCAAAAGGCAAAAGAGCTCACAATTTTAGGTTTTTAATACTGTGATTTTACTTTTTGACTGTTGTATTTACAGAAATGATATTCCCAGCTCACATTTTTAAAAGCTGTAAACCTAAAAATTACCTAAACCAGTCCTTGTTTTAATGGACACAGACTGTGACCTCTTCAGACAGTTTTTGCAGCACTGGACCTTGGAGCATACTCTCTTTGTGGAACAGGAGTCTCTGAGGCCCAGGGAGGGCCAGCCATACCAACTAAGAGAGGAACCAGGGGCCATCCCCTGTGTCCTGATTCCTCGTTGACTGCTTTCCCCACTGCCCCAGTAGAATTAACGAGGTTTTCTTGTACCTGTTCCAGTAGGGAGAAGACCAATTTCATGCGTAATTCTTCATGACTGCCCATAGCATTTTAATTGCCTGTTATTGTGTCAAAATATTGTCCTCCTGACAGTTAAGATAATGTAAATAGAAAGCAAGAGGAGACAGAAAATTGAATAACTTTGCAAGAAAATAAGAATGCCTTTGAAATATCTTAAAGACTGACTTAACATCATCTGAATAACAGTTTGATCTCTTGCATTGTCAGGTGTGATTATTTAGTGGGAGGTAGTGATTTCTTTGAGACAGATTCTATTTAGAATGAAGTTTCTCTGAGTTTTATGCAGCCTTGGAAAGAGCTCAAGATCCTGCCTGTCCACATTCCCTCCTTTTCCCCTCTCCCCATTGCGTAAATGACCCTGCTCTGCTACTTTAGGAACACATCACATGGCTTGAGACTTCTGACTCTTCTCATCTCCACATCTGCAGATACCCTGGAGGCCTTATGTTAGATGGCAGAGTTACCCTTGACTCTAAAGTCTTCTGTTCATACACTTAATAAAAGAAACAAAAAAGAGGCCGGGCGCAGTGGCTCAAGCCTGTAATCCCAGCACTTTGGGAGGCCGAGGCGGGTGGATCATGAGGTCAAGAGATGGAGACCATCCTGATCAAAATGGTGAAACCCCGTCTCTACTAAAAATACAAAAAATTAGCTGGGCACGGTGGTGCGTGCCTGTAATCCCAGCTACTCAGGAGACTGAGGCAGGAGAATTGCCTGAACCCAGGAGGTGGAGGTTGCAGTGAGCCAAGATTGCGCCGTTGCACTCCAGCCTGGGTAACAAGAGCGAAACTCAAAAAAAAAAAAAAAAGAAACAAAAAAGAAGTTAAAAGTAACAAAAGACACACCAGCGTTAGTCAGTCATGGAAAGCGACCTGACCTCTTTGAGAACTTGCAGCAAGGGAAGTTATCACAGAAGATTACAAGACTCATTATCTCAGATTATTTCCACATCATTCACTTAATACCAGCCCGAAGTGGAGCAGTACAAAATTTGGGGGAAAGTTTGACCCAAGAGTGTCATACCAAACCAAGTTTAATTATATAGAAAGATAGTAGTATTCTAAAAAAAAAAGAAAGAAAAGAAAAAGAAAAAGAAAAAAAATCCATGAACTCAAGGAAAGGCCCTTGAGTCTTTCTTTAAAAAACCATCCAGTGACACAATGCAGTGAGTCAAGGGATCAACAAAGTCAGTTCATTCATTCAGCAAATACTTATTGACTGCCTGTTATGTGCCAAACCCTGTTTGAGACACTGGGGATGTAACGGTTCATTAGCTTACGTTCTGATGAGAAATGGTGAAGTGAGTGGTCTGTTTAAATAAACAGCCAAGGCCAAGTAATTGTCAGGAATAATATTTCAGAAGGTAAATACAGTCATGCATCGTTAGGCTATTCCGTCAGTGGGCAAACATATATTTACAGAACCCTAAATGGAAGAGCCCACTGCACACCAAGGCTATATGGTGCAGCCTATCACTCTTAAGCGACCAGCTTCCACAGCATGGTACCATACTGAGTACTATAGGCAGTATGAGAAAATGGGAAGTATTTATGTATCTAAACATACCTAAACATAGAAAACGTATAATTAAAATACTGTATAAAAGGGAAAAAATTGAACTGTGTGCAGTGGCTCACACCTGTAATCCCAGTACTTGGGAGGCTGAGGTGAGAAGATTGCCCAAGGCCAGGGATTCAAAACCAGCCTGGGCAACGTAGTAAGACCCTGCGTCTATAAAAAACAAACCAAAAAGAAAGATAAAAAAATGGTGCACCTGAACAGGAACTTCACCGGCCTCCCAAGCTGCTCTGGGTGAGCGAGCGAGCAGTGGTGAGTGTGAGGGTGGAGGATATTACTGTGCACGGCTGTGGACTTTGCAGTCTACACTAAATCTCTAAAAACACTTTTTCTTCCGGAATAAATTAACCTTAATTACAACTGTACAAAAGAATTTTCTTTATATTCTTATTCTGTAAAGGGTTTTTTTTTTTTTTGGTGGGATGGGTCTTGCTCTGCTAGGTTAGAGTCTCCTAGGCTGGAGTGCAGTGGCGTAAACTTGGCTAATTGCAACCTCCACCTCCCGGGTTCAAGCGATTGTTCTGCCTCAGCCTCCTGAGTATTTGGAACTACAGGCATGTGCCACCATACCAGGCCAATTTTTTGTAGTTTTAGTAGAGATAGGGTTTCACTGTGTTAGCCAAGGTGGTCTTGGTCTCCTGACCTCGTGATCCATCCACCCTGGCCTCCCAAAGTGCTGGGATTACAGGTGTGAGCCACCATGCCCGGCTGCTTTTTTTCTATTTTTTAATTGATTTTTATTTTTACTTTTTAGACTTTTTTTGCTAAAACCAAAGACACAAATGCACACATTAGCCTAGGCCTACACAGGGTCAGGATCAGCCGTATCAGTGTCTTCCACCTTCACCTTTTGTCCCAGTAGAAGGTCTTCAGGGCCAGTAATGCACAGAGCTGTCACCTCCCATGATAACAGTGCCTTCTTCTGGATCCCTCCTGAAGGACCTGACTGAGGCTGTTTTACAGTTAACTTTTTTTTAATAAGTAGAAGGAGTACACCCTAAAAAATAATTAAAAGTATAGTAGAGTAAATCCATAAACAAGCTAACAGTCATTATCATTATCAAGCACTCTGTACTGTACGTAATTGTATGTGCTATGCTTCTATGTGACAGTCAGTGCAGTGGGTTTGTTGACACCAGCTTAACCACAAACACGTGAGTAATGTGTTGTGCTGTGACGTTATCATGGCTACCATGTGATAGGAATTATTCAGCTTCATTATAATCTTATGGGACCACCACCGTATAAGTGATCTCACCGAAACATTGTTATGCGACACTTGACTGCTTTATAAAACATGATAATGCAAAAATATTCACAAAGCAAATAGAATGAGGAGGTTGGGATGATGAATTTTCTCATCTTATTTGGGAGCAAGAGCTATATATAAACATTAAGAAATAGAGGTTTCAGTATGTTACATAACATTTGAAAGAAAATCCCTAAAAGCATTTTTTTAAAAAGGAGATGCCAAAGCCCTGAAGACAACAGTAAAGGCTTAGAGTCCGCACAGCAAAAGAGAAAGAGCCAAAGCAAGCCTCGGACCACACACGTGAAATAAGACGCAAAAGAAGATGAAACAGTCTCATAAGACCACCAAATTAGGCCACATACCTACAATATCAACAAATACCAACGGGATAAATATCTACTATAGGAAAAAGACTCAGATTGTCCCCAAAATAAAACCCTGCTATATACAACATAAAATGACTATTAGACAAAGGCACATCCTGTATTTCTAAGTAAAAGCAAACTAGACTTATAATAGAAATACTAGATGAGATTGAGTTCAAGGCATATGGTATAAATGGCTGCAAAGAAACTTTATAAGGATAGAACGTAAGTCCACAGTGAGGCCATACCAGGTCAGTCCCAGGGTCAAAATACCGGCATAAATGTGTAAATGTCAGGAAGCACCAAGAGAAACAGACTGTGACTCACCTCAGGAGCTCACAGCAGACCAGCAAGATGGAAAATCAGAGAAGCATATGGCAGATTTAAATACTATCTCCTTATTGTAGTTTATAGCTGAAACATCACCTCCTCAGAGAGACCTTCCCTGACTACCCAATCTAAAGTAGCTTCCGCAGTCACCTTTTATCGTACATCTGTTTATGATCTCTGTAGCGCTCTGTTCCGCTCTTCTCTTATTGGGATATTATCTTGTGTTGTTTTGTTTTGTTATTTGGCCCAAATCCCTGTGAAAGAGGGACCCTGTTTATCCTGGTTACTGCTGTAACCCCAGTGCCTAGAACAGTGCCTGGCAAATAAGTCGATCTTGCATTCACAGTCATCTACTGAGTGCCTGCTAAATGCCAGGCACTGTTCCTGGGCCCTGAACAGACTCCTGCCCTTGTGGTGCTTCTATTCTAGTGGAGAGAGTGTGGAAGACAAACAATCAGAAGTCGTGTACAGAAATGTTAGGAGGTGATTAGTGCTGTGGGGCACATGTGAAGAGCCAGGAGGGCTGGCCTTGTGGGAGGTGGGCAGCGACTTTAAAAAGAATGGCCAGGGAAACTGCCTTGAGATAGTGACGTCTGAGCAAACGTGGGGAGGGAGTTAGCTGCGTAGTTCTCTAGGGTAGGTGTTCCAGACAGAGGAACACAGAGGATGGGGAACAGTGACATAAGGGGGCCGTGAACACCAAGGCTTAGAGTTAAGTAAGAAGGTGGATCTGATCAAATACAGCTAGATCAGAGCAGCATGAGGAATTTCACCTGATATGTGACCTTGAGCCAAGCTGCTGATCATGGCTGGTTTTGCCCTCGTGTGTAATGTAAACAATCGTTTTTGTTTTATAAATTGTTTTGAGGGGTGCAGTGTGTGCTAATTTCAATTATTAAGATGTCCATTTAGAACTGTTTTAGGACAAATTCAGTTATTTCAAATATAGAAGCAAAATATTGTGTAGAATGAAAATATGCAATATAATTAGACTATTAATGAAAATACCTACCTCTGCATGATTGAAAATGAAAGCTTGTCTCAAAAGTAGAGTGCTAAATATTTACTTATCTGCCCAAAATGCACATTTTAGATGCTAGGATGGGAAGTCTGGGTTTAATGTAGTAATACACTTCTGCACTTTGTCTCTCACCAAAGTCAAAGCCAATTTTGTAAAGTATTACAGGAGCCTTTGAAACAGGAGCTACGGCTGAAATAAAAGGAGAGTCTTCCTTATCTAGTGACAGGGAAGTTCGGAGAATGACTACACACTGAGAAAGTTTCCTTGGCAGGTTAGCCATCATGTTAGTTTTTGTGCGTGTCTTAAAATTTTCCTTCTAAAGTGTGGTGTTCTTGAAATGTGAAGAGTAAGCTATATCAAATCCAGCAACAGGAGCCATGCAGTGCAGGAAAATTCGTGATAGCTTTCTTCATGAACAGATCTGGCCCGGGTGACTTCTTTAATCCTTGTCCTCGTCTGTACAATGGGATAAATATAAAACTTACATGATTGTAAAGTGAGAGGAAGCATAGAAAGTGGTTAGTATTATGCCTAGGACAAAACAAGTGCCCATTAACTACATGAGGCACTTCTGAGTGTCATGAGTCAGAAAGTGTGGTCTGTGGATCAGTAGCATGGTCTCCTGGGAACTTGCTGAAAATTACAGTCACAGATTTCAATCTGTGTAGAATTAAAATGTAGAATGCAGATCTACATTTTAACAAAATCCTCAGGTGGTGAATATCATTACAGTGGGAAAAACATTGACTAGAGCAGTGATTGGCAAACCAGGGCCCACTGGCCTGCTACCCGTTTCTGTAAAAACAGTTTTATTGAGCACAGCCATACCCATTCATTTCCATACTGCATATGGCTGCTTTTGTACTATAGCTTGAGATGCACAGAGGTCAGGCATTGCAGCAGATCCTGTGGCCAACAAAGCTGACAGTATTTACTCTCTGGGCCTTTAAGAAGATGTTTGTTGGTCCCTGATTTAGAGGACCACCTCTAGTGTCCCGTTGACTGGGTTCAGATCCACCTCCCCCTTCAGTAGCTGTGGACCAAATTACTTGTGTGCTGTTTCCCGTCTGTAAAATGGGAATGACAGTATCTGCTTCATGAGTAGTCATGATAATAAAGGAGACCGTACATGTTGAATCACTTCTCATCTGCTTCATAGCAAACCATGCCAAAACTTGGCTACTTCAAACAAAACATTTCATTTACTCATGATTCTGTAGTCTGGTCCAGGCCCAGCTGGGTGATTTTACTCCTGGTCTTGTCAGTGATCTTTCATGGAGTTGTACTCAGTCTCATGGTTGGTTGGGAGCTCATTCTCTTTCCCTGTAGCCTCAGAGCCCCTCCCTCTCAGTGTGGCCTCTGCACGTGATCTCTTGAGCGGAGGAGCTGGACTTCTTAGGTGGCAGTTCAGGCCTCCCAATGGTGCGAATGCAAAAGCTGCCAAGCATTCTTGAGACTTAGGCCTGGAACTGGCACCATGTCAATTCCGCCATATTTTATTGTTTAAAGAAAGTCGTAAGACTGTCCCAGACTCAAGGGGAGGAGACTACACCAGGGCATAAATACTGGGAAGTGTTCCACTGGGAACCATGAAGGAAACAGACTACTAACATGGAAGAACATGGGACGTGCATAATAAGTGGTATCTACCACTTCTGCTACTGCTGCTGACAGATACATCTATGCGGGGAGCTGGAGGGCAGGGGAGGGTGTAGGGGAGTAAGTGCTTTCCTCCTCACTGGACTTCCTTACCTTACACTGTCTACCACTTCAACATAAAGTAGGAAGAAAAATGGAGTCAGCTGTCAAATCTGGTTGGAAATTGGTAGCCCTTTTTGTTAAGAGAGTGTGTTGCCTCCTTGGCCCCCGTGTGCTCCCTCTCCGTGAGCTCTGCATGCTGCCTTAGAGTAGCAGTGTGCTGACTGGGGGCAGGGCTGACTGTAGCCTCCTGCCTGGTTTCCTGGCTCTGCTCTGTGATTGTGTTGATGTGGTAAGTTGCCTTCCTGCTATTGTGGATGCACACCAGCTTCAACCGCCCAGGCTGTTGCAAATTGTATGAGCCCTTTCTGCTCCTCCTCCTCTTTTGGACTTGTAGTCCCTTCTCCTGGGAATAGTTGAGGAAGGAAGAACTGTACAGCTTGCCTCAGTTAGGATTGGTTCTCACAAATGGCCACATTTTAAAATAAACCGAGAGAGAGGAATTTTGGATCGTGCATTTTTTTATGTGTTTGACTTCTTCATGATCAGAGATCGTATTTTAGTTTCATTTCAGCACATGGGCCCAGATTCCATGGGGCTTTACACATGTCTTATGCCAGTTTTGAAGGAAAACGTCTTTAGCCATCACCCTGTGTAAAAATCAGAAGGATATGATTTATTGTAATTTAGCCAAGACAAATAGTGGTTTTCCTTAAAACTTGCAACAATTGCTGTGAATGAGCAAATGTTTATACAAGGTGTGAAATTAAGTTTCATATAGTCACAAAATGTGCTTCTAGCCAACAGCTCTGAAAGCATATTTATATTTTGGGTAACAATTTCAGTGGTATTCTTTGTTGCAATTAGGAGTCCTGCTGCTTCAAGAAATGATACCATCATCCAGATTTAGCTCTCAATAAAGAAAGCTATACTGTTTTTTTTTTTGTTGTTAAAACCTAGAGTTTAATTCTTGCTTTAAAAATGTACAAATTCTGTCAAAAATTTGGGGTGACTGAAACTCTTCCTCCGGGGTTTTATTTCCTAATCTGCTTCATTGAACTGTTTCTTCACTAACAAGGAATTCGATTGTGTCTGTGCTGCCTGCTGTCTGCTGCGAAAAGTGTCAGAATTCATTGAACTAAGAAGGCTCTCCGGAGCAGCAGCGAAGTGGTTAAAGCATGACATTTTTGTGCCTTTTTTTTAATGGGACTCGTCAGTCTTATGTTTTTACACAGCTTTTCCAGCGAACAGTCAAAGCCCATTTTAAGAAAGTTTTCAAGAAGAGCAGAATCCATAAAATGATTGAATATTGTGCATTTATTCTTAAGAACTAATTGGGAAGCATAACTGTCTTCTGTCAGATGCTTCCTGGTAACTGAAGAGTGATGTATTATTTTGTACCCCTTACCTTTTCCACTAAGGTCCCATCTGTTTTATGGAAGGACGAAGTGCAGACACATGAGCTTGCATGCTGTGTCCGTGAGGGGTGCTGCAAGTCTGTTCTCAGCTCTCGCGAATACGAGAATCTCTCAGTCACTGAAGCCTTCTGCTGATTGCTCGGTTGTCTTTGGTTTTGGGTCAAAATCAGGTGTGTTCTGAGTGTAAGGAAGAATTTTGTCTAGTCCAGCATTTGATATTTAACGAGCTTGGGGCTAGTTTATTTCTAAGGCAGTTCAGGGAGTAAAGCAACTGCTCTCCTTAAATGGCAGCTCACTTTCCTTCCTCTCCCTCCACCCACCTTCCGTTTTAAAGGCCGTTTTCCCATTGTGAGCTTTTATACATATATGTGTGTGCATGTGCATGTGTGTGTGGCACTATACACACACACACACACACACATATTACCTCCCCCGCCCCCCAAGTTAATGATATATTTGTACTTTTGGCAATTCATAGACCAAAAGCCATTTAAAGAAACAGTGAAAGTTTGTGCTTAAATTCTGAATTGGAAATGTATACAGTTTTATTATGCTTTAAATAAAAAGTTAAAATGTTAATTTAGGCAAACCAAGTAGCCTAAGTTTTTGAGAAAAAAAAGAGGTCTCATAGAATCCCAGGGTGAATTCTCTCCAGCCAGCCAGCCAGCTTGTTTGCAGGTGCTACTCCACAAGGAGTTAGCATGGACTAGTAGACAGAACCTATCCAAGGTAAGGAAGATTTTGGCGTAAGTGGCTTTGCCACTGAGCAGATGTCCCTATGGAGATGTCACATAAACTCTCCATTTCTAAAATGGGGGAGCTGAATTCAGAACAATTCCTTCATGCAAGACCATATTTCATGCAGCAACTGCCATATTCCTGGCCCTCTACAAGGGGGGTGGTGGCAGATAGCATTAAGACCAGGCTCCCTTGGTGATCTAGTTTCAGGACTAAAATCCAGATTGGGTTTGTTTTTTTTTGAACAGCTTTTAATATTTAGTAGCAAATAAGTAGTACAACTTAGTTGGAAAAACAAAATATTTGCTCAGATCTTTCATAGGCTCCTAAAAAGGAAGATACACCGCATTGGTTACATTTTCTAATCTGCTTAAAACAAGATTGCAGAGATTCTCTGGATCTTGCCTGATTTAATTCATTGGTTGGCCTGATAATGTTCTTTAAAATGGTGAGGAGAAGAGGGAGATGTTAGGTCCCATATTTGACCTAGATTGGGTCTGCTGCCTCCAGCCTTGTGCCTCAGGAGAGCCAGATAATGTTCAGGGAGCTCCCAAGGCCCAAGGCATGGGTGAGAGGGACAAAGGAAAAGGCAAGCGATGCAAGTGACACCCATCACCTCTGCGGTTCATCACTTGCCTGTACAAACTTGTGCATCCAATTGTCACCAGGTAGTTGTAGCTAATCTTATGTATGTAAAGATGATAATTCATTTCTTTAAATAAAGGGCTCTTCCTTGACATGATTTTTAGGGCTTTGTAGCATAAAGGAAAAACAATGAAGGTGGGAGAAAGGATAAGGATGATCTAGCCATATTATAGACAGCAAGGACATTTTCTTTGCTGTAAGTTCTGTACATATACAATTTAAAACTGAATAAAAGGCTCTCTTGTGATGGTTTCCCCAGTTCTGCAGTTATTCTGAAGGGTAGTATGTTTCAGCCCATTTGAATCCAGTGCAGAATGGTACAAAGTTAAATGTCAGGGTAGAGTGAAACTGTGCTTGGGGCAGTCATTTTTCTTAAAAAATTTTTTTTAACTTTTGAATGGGGAACTTTAAAGGTATACAAACACAGAACACTGAAATGAACTCATGTGGACTCCAGCATCCACCAGCTCCTTATGCTATTTTGAAGCAAATCTAAGACATCATATCATTTAATATATAAGCATTTTACTGTGGACCTCCAAAGTGTGAAGATGCATAGAGTGTAAAGACTTTTAAGAAACAAAACCATAATACTATTATC
Source organism: Callithrix jacchus (assembly GCF_049354715.1). NCBI lineage: Eukaryota > Metazoa > Chordata > Mammalia > Primates > Cebidae > Callithrix > Callithrix jacchus. Next base: position 180,576,473 of record NC_133502.1, on the reverse strand, counting down.
CCACCTAAAATAAAATTAATAATAGTTCTATAATGTCAGCTGTCTAGTCCATTTCTAGATTTCGGGTTGTTTCATAGGTGTCATAATTTTTTTAAGCAGTTTGTTTGAATTGGGATCCAAATAAAATCCACTTCTCGATTTATATGGCTTTTGCATCTTACATATCTATAATTTTCCCTTCCACATCTCTCTTTTTTCCCCCCTTGAAATTTTGTTGCTGAAGAAACCAAGTTGTTTTCCATGATCTGGATTTTGCTGACCTCATCTCCTTGGTTTTTGCTAAACACAAGTCTGTGCTCTGTCTATACTGTAAATCTGGTGGCTGGATCAGAGTCATGTTTGATTTGCTTGTTTGTTTTCACAAGGCCGCTTCATCGATGGTATTGTGTTCTATCGGGAGGCACAAAGTGTCTGCTGGTCTCTCTTTTTGATGACGTTAGCTGCCGCTTATGCCCAGTGTCTAGATTCGTCAGGGTGCAGAGAGGTGATACAGTCATGCTATCTTCCTTCTTCATCTATCAGCTGCAACGCGTCTGCAAAGACAAACTCCCCCATCTCAGCTATTTGGTTGCTCTGTGCTATAACTTATACAGGACAGGCAGAGTAAGTACTTGATTCATTTCTTTGTGTTCTAGTTTTCAAAATAGAGCCGGTTCTCTAGTATCCCTCAACAATAACCAATTTACTTATTTTCTAATTATTCTTGAAATGAACATAATGTTTTTTTTGGCTAGGAACATTCAGTTTTGAAATGACTTAGACCCTTTACATGAACCAAGAGCAGCCCCGCTATTGGGAGGGGAAGACCTCTCCACAGCCAGCTGCAGAGCAGAATGGTCCACGCCATCCAGAGAGTTGACTGGGGATGAGGGTTGTGTGGAGAAATTAAATCAGATTGCCCTAATGATGGTTTTCAAGGAGTCAGACACTCCTTAACAATCATGTAGACCAACTTATTCTTACAGACAAGAAAATGAGGCCCAGAAATATTGTCTAAGGCTGCGGTAGTAATGACAAGTGGTAACTAGAGCCTACATTTTCTCTTTCAGTTCAGTTCTATTTCCCACAAACCAGGCCTTGACCTGACTCTCTTTGGTTCCAGAGCCACCACTTCCTTATTTGGCTGCTCTGTCATGGTCACCATTCTGCTCTGTGTAGGGGTTCCAGGCAGAGAATGTGGCACACATGGAGTGTTCCTCAAGAAGCAACTTTTGAATATGGTTCCAGAAATCATGATTGGAATAATGAGTGGCTGAAGGGTTAACTGGACTGACTGGCTGGCTTGGCAGGGCCATAAAAAATTCTGTTCAAGTTCATCCTTGTAACTGACATCAAAGTAATACAGCTGCTACTACAGCCCCAATTAGTGCTTTTCCTGTTTAAATGGAGCTCCTGCAAGTTGAATCTTGAAATAACTGTGTTGTGATCAGATCAGGGTTTGGGAGAGCGGAAAGGGGGAAGGCCTCTTTTAATTATAATGTTTTTAAAGCATAATGATCTGTTTTTCGGTCTTTCCCGATTAGATAATAGTGTTGTAGATTAGGGACAGAACTAGCTTACTTTATTGTTGAATTCATGTATTTCGTTGGATGTCTTTTGGTAGCTATTTCTGTAATCATTGTAGACAGTTTATATTTACAGATTTTCTTAAAGCAAACGATGAAGCAAATTGGTCAAAAGTTCAGTTTGTCAAGGAAGAAACAAGATTGTGTGGATATTTCTTTGCTAACTTCCCTAAATTACCTGTCTTTCCTGGCAGGATTTGTTTTAATTCATTGCCAAGGCCTATTTGTAATGGGAGATTGAATTAGTTATAACATTTGCCCTTATTCTGTCACTCATCTCAGTAATAAGATATCCTACTAATAATACACCCACGGCCCAGTGACTGTTTTTATTGTTGTTTTCTTGGCCTTTGATTTTAAGAGCATAACTTATCAGCTGATTAGGATAATGGAGAGGATAATTGAATCTCCAGCATTGCAGCATTTTGCTGGGGTGTGCTTAGATGCCTGGGTTGAGTAAGAGACCAGAGAATGGATTCATTCTGGCCTCTCTTGATTTAGTCAGGTGATCTTGGGCTCACCTGCCTTTAGTTCACCTCCATTTTTTCCCTTTTAATTATGAGGAGTTGGATTAAGCGAGTCCCAAGTTCTCTTTGAACTCCTCTCTATGATACAGCTCTGGTCCATATAGAACCTTCTCTCTCCTGGAGATGACACTTGTTGCCTCCATCAGTCCTTCTCTCTGTGCCCTCACATCCCTTTGTGGAGGATCTGGCTACCTCACACCCCATGGCCTTTGATCACAGACCCGGCTGAATGGAGGACAAAAACGCGAATGAGTATGCCTAAGAGAATCTAACAAAACTGACAGAGGAGGAGAGATGCTGCTTGGATTCTGGACAGTTCCTCCGTTTGTAGTTCCTGTCCCTTGGAGAGCTGGCAGAATTCCTGATATTTGAATCTGTGAGAGACATTTGGTGGTCCTGCCAATGAACCCCCACCCCCTATTCTTTTTTACTCAACTTTGTTTTAGTGGGTTCCTGTTCTTTGCAGCCAGTTGATCCCGAAGACATCATCTGTAACTGCTTAACGCATGCTGTTTCTCCGTAGTTCCTTATCTCATCAGTTATCACGCACTTGTGTGACTCTTTGCTTCTCTAAGCTGTGAACTCTTTGAGGGCAGGGATTGTGTCTTCTTCATCTTTGCTCCCCCAGCATTTATGGCAGTATAGGAATGTGACAAATGGTGGTCAAAAGAATGAATGACTGGGCCATTGCTGTTTTTAAAAAAATAATTAAAATAAGGAAACAAACCCAGAGAGATGATAGTCACTGAAAATTGACAAAGCTTGTTCATTTGGAAGAAACAAGATCAGAACTCAGGACTTACCCACTGTCCTTGCTTCTGCCCTTGTCTGTTGAGGTGTGAGTAAGCAGTGGACTAGTCAGTGAGATGAAAGGAATAGTAACTTGGTCTGGATGACCCACTAACCACATTCCTACATATTCGTCACACAGAGTTGACTTTTACAATTTTTTTTTTTGGGGGGGGGGAGGAAGGCAGGAAGGAAGGGAATAAGGACGGTAGGGAGGAAGGAAGGGATGAAGGAAGGAAGGAAGGGAGGAAGCGGGGAGGGCGGGAGGGAGGGAGGGAAGGGAAGAAAGGAAATCAAGCAATGTAAGAGACATTGCCGACCTGGATCTAGAGGTTTACAAGTTGACTTCTTTTATTTTGAGAGAAGGAAAGAAAAAAAAAAAATAAGTAAAGGAGAGGAAGAAAGAGGAAGAGAAAGAGGGAGAGTAAATGGAAATATTGCTTTATTTTGAAAAAAATTGGGTATTAATAATGGCCAATCAATGTTTCATTTAAACTAATGGGTAGGTGTGATGTGGTATTGACAAGAATGTATATTTTGTGTATTTGAAGTGGAGAGCTCTATAAATATTTATTAAGTTTACTTGTTCTGGATCTGAGTTCAAGTCCTTGATATCCTTATTAATTTTCTGTCTCATTGAATCTAAGTCTCCTATCTGGGTGCTAGGATCGTTAGCTCTTGTTGTTGCATTGATCCTTTTACCACTATATCTTTGTTGCTTTAAAATCTATTTTATCCGATACAAGAATTGCAACTCCTGCTTTTTATTTATTTATTATTTATTTTTGCTCTCCATTTGGTTGGTAAATCTTTCTCCATCCCTTTGTTTTGAGTCTTTGTGTATCCTTGCATGTGAAACAGGTCTGGATGTAACATGCCATTGGGTTTTGGCTGTGTCTTTTGATTGGGAATTCAGTCAATTTAAATTTAGGGTTACTGCCATTTGATGTTGACTGGCTGTTTTATCCATTTGTTGGTGTAAATTCTTCTTTATGTTGGTGCTCTTTACTTTTTGGTGTATTTTTAGAAAGGCTAATACTGGTTGTTTCTTTCTGTGTGGAATGCTTCTTTCAGAAGCTCTTGTAAAGCAGGCCTGGTGGTAATAAAATCTCTGAGTTCTTGCTTGTTCATAAAAGATTTTATTTTTCCTTCAGTTGTGAAGCTTAGTTTGGCTGGATATGAAATTCTGGACTGAAGGTTCTGTTCTTTGAGGATGTTGAATATTGGCCCCCACTCTCTTCTGGCCTGTAGAGTTTCTGCCAAGAGATCTGCTGTAAGTCTGATAGGCTTGCCTTTGTGGGTAATCTGACCTTTCTCTCTGGCTGCCCTTAGTATCCTCTCCTTCGTTTCAACCCTGGTGAATCTAACGATTATGTGCCTTGGGGTTGCTCTTCTTGAGGAATATCTTTGTGGTGTTCTCTGTATTACCTGGGGTTGAATGTTGACCTGCTTTGCTAGTTTAGGAAAATTTTCCTGAATAATATCCTGAAGGGTATTTTCCAGCTTGGATTCATTCTCTCCGTCGCATTCAGGTACACCTATCAAACGTAAATTTGGTCTTTTCACATAGTCCCACATTTCTTGGAGACTTTGCTCATTCCTTTTTATCCTTTTTTCTCTAATCTTTTCTTCATGTTTTATTTCATTAAGTTGGACTTTGACCTCTGATATCTCTTCTTCTGCTTGAACAATTTGAGTGTTTAAACCTGTGCATACTTCTCGGAGTTCCTGTATTGTATTCTTCAGTTCCATTAATTCACTCATACTCCTCTCTAAGTTGTCTATTCTCAATAGGATTTCATCAAACCTTTTTTCAAAGTTCCTAGTTTCTTTACGTTGGGCTACAACATGTTCTTTTAACTCACCGAAGTTTGTTATTATCCATTCCTTGAAGAGTGATTCTGTCATCAGGAGGCGCTCGTTCTCCATCAAGCTTTGTTCCATTGTTGATGTGGAACTGTGATCATCTTTAGAGGGAGAGGCGTTCTGACTTTGAGTATTCTCAGCTTTTTTACGCTGGTTTCTTCCCGTCATTGTAAATTTATCCTCCTGTCGTCTTTGAAATTACCAACTTTCAGATTAGGTCTCTTGAGTGGACGTCTAGGTTGTTAGTTCCCAGGGCCAGAGCAGCGGCATTAAGACTGATGGTGCTTTTCTGCCCAGGATTCTCCTGTCGGGCTTCCTTCTTGTTTCCGTAGTAGGTGACTCTGCCTTCCTGGGGCTCCAAACCTCAGTTAGAAGGGGAACCGGTCCCGTTTACTCTGCGCTGAGCGCTGCCGCCGCGAGGTGCCGGCGGAACAGCTGCGCCGACCGAGAGAGTCGCGCTGGTGACTCGTGTGTTTCCACCACTGGGGGATCTTCTGCTCCGTGAGCGACCAGACTTTGTCTGAAAGTGTGGCGTCCTCTAGTTTTCCGCGCCTTCCCTGAGAGCTGCAATCCCGGGATGTTAGCGATCGGCCATCTTGGATCGTTCCCCGACTTTTACAATTTTTAAGAAATAGGTGAACTTCCCATAATGGAGGTACAATGCTAAGCTGCTATTTTATTTGATTATAAAATTGGAGATACATTCCTTTTGAAAAAGATTGGCTCTAAGATGTAATTTGAGTATTCAGCAGAAATTCTCCAAATCACACATTTAAAGGAACAGAGAGAAATAACAGTAACTAAAACAAGTTTTACAAATGACCACAAAGTCATTATGTTTCTTTTCATGGCTTTTTGCCTTGGTTTAAAGGTCAGCGTGAAAACAGATGAGAGTTAAACTTAGAACTGAGCATATTAGGTAGAAAATCACTTAGGTTCCATTGAACACCCACTGCCAGCCAAACTTTTGGATTTGCTGGTCTTAAAAAAGGTAGATGCCCTTCTGAATGGCGGGAGAGGAGGGGAGATGTAGAAAAGCACTGAGGAAGTGATAGCAAATGAGGTAACTAGTGAAGGCGACAAATGGAGGATACTCCTGGGAATGCAGCTAGAGTCACAACGCAGCCGACGTTCTGCCCAGGAGTGAGTTGGGAGGAAGGCTTACAGTCAGTGCTGGTCAAGTGTGACTCTCCACCACATTCTTCTCTCCCATGTTCCACGTTTCAGGCAAATGAACAGAGGAGGCTCCGTGAGTGTAAAACGGTCCAGACTCCTGGATTCTTTTCCCAGCTCTGTCACTGACCCACTCCTCTTCGTTGGGCAAGTCATTCTCTCTGGGCCTGAGTTTTCCTCACTTTTTAAATGAGAGAATTCAACTTTGCAATCTCCAAGGCCCCTTCTCACTCTGAAAATCCTGTCTACGTAGTTAGATATAATCTCACATCCCCAATGTCCTGGGATCATTAAAAGCCCAGCCTACTAATAGTACCGCGTGGTGAGAATGGTAATGAGCATGTGAGTGAGTCTGACACAGGAGCTCAGGGATTCCTGCTTGATCTGTGTATCTGTTAAGCCTGGTACCTTCTTCCACAAGTATCAAAAACCCTGTCACTAACTAACTTAAACTAACTTAAGAGTAGAACTAACTTAACTAACTGAAACAGGACAATTCATTTACAACAGGACAATTCATTTATAACAGGACAGTTTATTATAAAAAGTAATTCCAAGGTGAGGACAGCACCAGGGTGAACTACAGTCAACTCTGAGATGTCACTGTCACCAACTGTAAGATCACCTTAATACCACATTTCACTAAGGAAGAAAACTCTCTGCCAGTTACATGATGACATACTACAGCTTAGAAAACACATCTGATTTCAGAGATTAATAAATGTGGAGGGAAATGTATCTTAGAATCCAGTAATACAGTAATTCCATCACTCAAGGGTGTCATCTTTCCAAACTGCTGCTCTTCCTCCCACTGCTCCCTTGATGGCTGCAAGACGGCTGTAGCCCATCCAGTCAGACAGACAAAGCCAAGACCCAGATGACTCTGCCTTTAGAATCGCTTGAACCCGGGAGGCAGATATTGCAGTGACCCGAGATCGCAGTACTGCACTCCAGCCTGGTGACAGAGTGAGACTCTGTTTCACAAAAAAAAAAAAAAAAGAAAAGGGAAGCCTCTATCAGAAGCCCTGCAGCCAATTTCTTCATGTCTCATTGGCCAGAATGGTCACACATCACATGCATGCCTGTTGGAATCCCACTCATTGCCAGGGACCCAGAATTATCCTGGTGGGGTTAGTGTCTGCCTGCTCAGGATCCCTACAGCTGGGGATAGGCCCTTCCCTGAAAGGAGGTAACTGTCATAGGCAGAGTTTTATTCACAAGAAGGAAGGAGGGAATGGACCAGGAACCATTAAAGCAAGAAAATATACTAAAAAGTTAAAAAGAAGAAAGTGTACTCGAAGGTTTATAATTTTTTCTAGGTAGGAATTGGTGACAGGAAGATGGTTCATGATTAGTGTCAGTTATCTTTCTGCTCTGAGCATTTGAGTGTTTGAAATTTTATTCCTGTATTAAATTGTTTCCCTCATTTGTAAGTTCTGTGATAGTAATTATTTTCTGCACATTTTAATGTGGAAAGGTACATATTCAGTTTTGGAAAATAAAACCATGCTCTTTATTTCTGAATGCTTAATGATTGATTATATTATGTCATAATATTCTTAAAATTCCTTTAAAAGTGGATACTAGATCAGTGATGTTTGAACATTCCTTATCTTCCACCCTGCATACATTTAGGCGTAATTTTATAATTTTTAAAATGTTTCTCAACAAAATAAGTAGGTGTTCTCAATGTCCTGGCTTTTTATTTGGAATAATGCAGCTGCTTACCCTTTTCCTGATACAGATCTGGAAGAATTTAGCCGGTGTCGCCAACGTGCTGCTTGACAGTGAGGCTCCTGTCCAGCTCACTCTCTTAGCCTTAAGCTTAATTCATTTCCACAACCTCCCTTTTCCTCAGTGGAGGGGAGGTGACCCACTGCCTCTACTTTTCTCCTGAAAAGCTTACTGTTAGCCCTGTACTTCCTGGTTCTCCCCTTTGAAGAGTGGTGCCTAATATTTATTGTTTTTTAGACAGAGTCCCACTCTATTACCCAGGGTTGGTGCAGTGGCATGGTGTCGGCTCACTGCAACATCCACCTCCCAGGTTAAAGCAATTCTCCTGCCTCAGCCTTCCAAGTAGTTGGGATTACAGGTGCACACCACCACGCCGGGCTAATTTTTTGTATTTTTAGTCGAGACGGGGTTTCACCATGTCGGCCAGGGTGGTCTGGAATTCCTAACCTCAGATGATCCACCTGCCTCAGCCTCCCTGTTGTTGATCTTCTGAACAGGACTGATGGGGCAAACTCTGTAAGTTACTCTGTGTTGGGACTAGCATTTTTGGTACAACGGTTCTTTTCCATGAATGTTACCACAGGTCTTCTTGACCTTATTCCCACAAAAGCATTACTCCTTCCTGAGGTTCTCTTTATTCAGCCCAGGGACCTGGAGAGCTCAGGAGAAAAGCAGGACAATTAGAGTCAAAGATTTAACATTCATTCATTCATTCATTCATTGGACATTTACTACACCTGAATGTATACAGGGCCGAGTGTTAGATTCTGGGTGGCGGGGACATATCACCTGAGACTTTAGTGTGGCTTTTGAGGAATTTGTTGCTGGAGGTTACATTTGCTCTATACTGCCTTAGGACGTTTCTTTGCTTTGTCCATCAACTGCATGTGTCTGTCTCTATTTATAGTGCAGTACTTCTGAAGATCAGCATCTGGTGTAAGAATAAGTGAGCAAAACCTGCCTGCTCAAGCTATTATTATTATTATTATTTGTAAAACTAAAAGACACTATTTGCTATTGGAGACTTACTCCAATTGTACATTGGAATCTGAAATTTGACCTCACTTTCCATGTAGGGAAAAGGGATAATCATTTTAGTACTCATTCCTCCAGAAGAATCTGAAATAAATATTCATTGGTTCAAACCTCTCATATTTGAAACCTGTATGTTCTAATCACAACAAATCCGATTAGAAGCTATCTGTACTAGAATTAAGAGGGATAGAGGGAGGGAAACAGAAATTGCCAAAGTAGATTTTTTTTTTTAAATGGCAGAGTAGTTAGCTTTGCAGTAAAATCCTTTCTGTCAGTTACCTGCATAGTCTGCCAGCTTATCGCTGTAATATCTATATGGAAGAGTGACCTCATGGACCACACATGTAAGTCAGACTTCTGATTGTGGTTTAAATCTGATAGTGCTTTTGAAATTCCCTTTTAGAGATGCAAACTCCTTTGCATAGAGATAAACTATAGAGAATTGCAAAGTTTTCCTCTCATTTCTGGGAGAAGGATTAAAATCAGACAGGTAATTGAGACTGGAATCCAAAAATGAATCTCTTTTCCTCACCTTCCCCCCGCCCGCCCCCAATCTAGTCCACACGCAGTATCTCTAGATTACATCTCAAGTCCTGCTCTTCTCTCTGTCACCACTAATGGGGCCCAGATCCAAGCCACCCTCTTTTCACACTTGGGGTCCTGCCAACCTCCGCTCACCAGACTCTGTTTCTACACTGGCCTCCACATAAAACAGCCAGAGCAACATTTCACAACATAGATTTGACTTTGTCCCTAATGGTTAAACCCTCCAGTGGCTTCCCATCATATTCGCAATAAATTCCAAACTCCTCTTATCACTGGTCTGCAAAGGCCTCCGTAATCTGCCCCTCCTGGTTCCACTGCCTCATCGCCTTCCACCTCTCTCTCTCTCTCACCCTGTCCTAGCTATGCTGCTTCACTGTTCCGGGAAATCTCCAAGTTTGAGCCCACCTTGTGCGTCAGCACCTTCTGTTTCTTCTTCCAGCTGTGCTCTCTTCACAGTGGGCGGGGTGTCCCTCTTCCCAGCATGCTGTTTATTATTAAAGTTTTAAAATTCATAAAAGTAGAATGGGAAAATGAACTCCCATGGGATAAGCCCCCAAATCCCAAATCATCAACATTTGGCCGTGTTTTCTGTCTATCCTATGTTTCCTTCTTTTTCGCTTTTGCTTTTTTGTCGTTGCTCCTGGAATGTTTTAAAGCAAATCCCTTGTGTCATGTCATTGTACCCCAGAACACTGGTTTCTGCAAAATAAGGATGTTCGCTTTTATAATCACAATGCCTTTACCGCATTTAACAAAATTAACGATTCCTTCATATCGTCAATACTCTGCCTGTATTCGTATTTCCCAACTTATCTAAAAATACCTTTTTACAGTTTGTCTTTCATCAGGATCCAAACGAGCTCCACATGATCCGCGTGGTGTTTCTCTTCTCCACTGTTCTCCTCCTAGCCTCCATTTCCCTTGCTGTGCTTTCTGTGATGTCTCTTTGCTCTTATGTTTCTTTTAATTTGGTCTTTATTTCTAACATTGTTTTCCTTTGCATCTTACCGAGTTTTGTCAGTTCTTATTTCGTATGTTCCTGTCCGGCCATCTCGCTTCTGAGAACGTCTATTTCTGATTGGTGCTGTTTTTTCAAAGCATCAGTTAGTTGTTTCTTTAATTTCTTTCAGCTCAGTTTGAAATAATTGGTTACAGTTTTCACGGCTTGTGGTCAGCGTTTCGTGGTGTGGACTATTCTGTTTGGGTTCACCTTGTTTTCTCTCAGAGTACTGGGTAAGGTGGTATTGTATTTCTGTGGAGGGCCCTTCCGTGGAGAGAGCAGGATAGCCACGGTGGCCTCCTGGTCTCAGGAGGGACAGAGGCGCTGGGTACCTGTCTGCACTCTGTGGCTGCTGGTCCTTTAGGTGCTGTGCTGATGGCTCTGCCAGGCCCTGGACAGCCCACCCTCTTCCCGTCAGTGTCGTTTGAGTTCTGCTCCCAGCCACATGTCTGCAGAAAAGGAACTGCTTTTCTGAGTGGAAGGTTCACTGGGTGGTTCTGTAGCCCCCTGTGACCTTTTTGCAGGGGTTTGTGGGAGTCTGCATGCAAACCCTGAGAGGACCTTGTCCAATTTGCCTGCTGTTCCAAGACACACTTGTCAAGGCTCCCACTGGGACAGGGCCCTCTTCTGGAGGTGGGTGTCTGGAGATCTTGGGATCTTGTGGCACTGGGCCAGTCATTTGTCCCCTTTCACCTCCAAACCCCCAGCCTCACAGCTGCTGGTGCAGGGCAGTTCTGTCCACCTGTATGCTATGGTTCATGGGGAGTTCTTTAAATCTGGCTTTACTGAAGAGTTCACTCAGCTCTCACTATAATAGCTGCTTTGTCTGGTTTCTAGGAGGAGATTTAGAGTGAGTCCAAAATCATGCTGGCTCCATCAGATGAAAGGTTGCCTCAGGGCCTTCCTGACCACCTCCAAGTAGCCACTCTCATGCATTGCCCTCTCAAGCCTCTAAGCTCTCTGCATGGTGCACGTCACCCCAGATCTGCTTTTTATCCCCGCAGTCTGCCAGGGCTGTCTGGCTCCCTCTCCAATCCCTCATGGGCTAGAATAGCCGCAATCTCGTGTACAATGAATGAATGATGGGCAAAACGGGCTTATCCTCCCTTGCCACCAAGAAACTAGGAAACTTTTCCCAAAAGCTCTCAACCTCTTTATTATGATTGTGTTACCCTGAAATATAAGTAAAAGAAAAATCTTTTCCTAAATTGTTATGAGGGCACTTAACGTACAAAATGCAAGAAGAAACCACCATTGAAGATATTTAAAATAGTAATGAAATATACACTGAATCAGCTGGTGCCAAAAACTGAAAATCCAGGCTCACCTTGTCCCAGCAAAGAGGACTAACACCCTTACAAGCATAAGTCTCTGTCTTTCTGTTATGGAGTCCCTCATAGCTAAGACTGAGTAAACTCTAGATCAGCAGTCCCCAACCTTTTTGGCACCAGGGACTGATTCGTGAAAGGTAATTTTTCCATGGATGGAAGGTGCAGGGGGCAGGAGCCGGGGGTGGTTTCGGGATGATTCAAGTACTTTACATTTGTCGTATGCTTTATTTCTCTTATTATTACATTGTCATATATAATGAAATAATCAGACAGCTCATCATAATGTAGAATTAATGGGAGCCCCGAGCTTGTTTTCCTGCAACTGGACGGTCCCATCTAGGGGTGATGGGAGGCAGTGACAGATCATCAGGCAGTAGATTCTCATAAGGTGTGTGCAACCTGGATCCCTCGCATGCGCAGTTCACGATACGGTTTGTACTCCTGTGAGAAACTAATGCTGCTGCTGCCTGACAGGAGGCAGAGCTCAGTAATGTGAGCCATGGGGAGCGGCTGTAAATACACATGAAGCTTTGCTCAACTGCCCACCACTCACCTCCTGCTGTGTGGCCCAGTTCCTAACAGGCCTCAGACTGGTGCCTCTCTGTGGCCCAGGGATTGGGGACTCCTGTTCTAGATTCACAAATACAGTATTTTCAAGTGTTTCCATTATGGAGTCCTGTAAAATAACGGGAAGAAAGATGGACTTAGAATCAGAAACAAGGAAGATTCTTGCCGCATCTCTGCCCCTTAGTAATGATGCAACCTGGGGCCCAGTATACAATAGGCCTGATCTCAATATTCTTATGATTATGTTACCTTGTGTGATCTCAGTATTCTTATAAGCATAAATATCTTTTAGCTTGAGACCGATTCAAATTCCTGAGTGTAAGAATCTTGAGAGGAAAACCATTTTTTTGAGCTGGAGACACTGCTGTAAGTGCAACCTGATAATGAAAGCAAAAGTAATACCTTTAAAATATATCCTTCAGTTTAACTGAAAAATTATCCATTTGCAAGTAGCCCTTAATGCACTAGAGTTTCTACTGTCAGTAAAAGAAGAGGGTTGGGTCCTTTCACCTTGTACTACTAGGATTGATTGATTGATTTTTGAGGCAGAGTCTCTCTCTTGCCTAGGCTGGAGTGCAGTGGTGTGATGTAGGCTCACTGCAGCCTCAACCTCCTGGGCTCCAGTGATCTTTCCACTTCAGCCTCCTGAGTAGCTTGGACCACAGGCATGCACAACTATGCCCAGCTAACTTTTGTACTTTTTGTAGAGATGAAGTCTTACTATGTTGTCCAGACGGGTCTTGAACCCCTGGGATCAGGCAGTCCTCCTACCTTGGCATTCCACAGTGGTGGGATTACAGGCATGCACCACCGTGCCTGATCTCAATATTTTCACAAGCATAAATATGTTTTAGCTTAAGACCCATTCAAATTCCTGAGTGTAAGAATCATGAGAGGAAAAGTGTTTTTTTGAGCTGGAGGCTCTGCTGTAAGCGTAACCTGATAATGAAAGCAGAAGTAATACCGTTAAAATATATCCTTCAGTTTAATTTAAAAGTTATCCATTTGCAAGTAGCCATTGAGCATTTTTTGTTGATTCACAGTAGTGGTGTCATGGGGGATACATTTAAGAGAGATTTCTTGGGAAGGTACAGTTCTGAAAATTGTTCCATGCATTTCTGAAAAATTTGAATTAACACTCACAAATTGGAATGGCCTAGGGCTTGTATTTTGAATAAACTTATAGCATATTTATTTAAGCACAAAGATTTTTGTACAGAGTAAAGAACAGTGTAAGGAGGTATTCGATTACTGACAGAACATTAATGATAGCTACTGCATATCAAGCATATGTTATATGCTAGACCCTGAGCCAAGCTCATTACGTACATAGTTATTTAGCAATGCTGTGAGTGAAGATTATTGCTCCTCTTTAACAGATGAAGAAACCAAGATAGAAGAAAGTTAAACAGTGCCGCACAGCTAGTGAGGAGTGAAGATGATCATGGATCTGCTGGGCATCCAGATAGTACTTGCTGCATGCTGGAGTCTAATTATTCTGCATTTCTTTAGTCACTGAATCTTCTAGAATTCCTGTGAGGTTGATATTATTAGATATCTTTTGCAAGAAGGAAACTGAAGCACAGAGAGGTTAAGTGACTTGGCCAGGGTCATATAGCTAGTTCAGGTCCTGCCAGAGCAAGGACTTGAACTTGGGCAGTTAAGTGTCAGGAGTCCAGGCTCTTGTCCACTAGATCATCCTACCAAGCATCAGTACAGTTACTGACAGACTCCAGAGTTCTTGCTTTCAACCATTTCATTACAATTGGTACTAGAAGAATACAAGGGATTCTAAGTAAAGACATTTTAAACTTGTTCTTTTTTATGTTAGGGACAACATTGGGGCTTTAGCAATGCAGCAGGTAACCTAAAATTCAGCGCAAATGAAACTTCCTCTTGCCTGATCTCTGAAATCTTGAGTTTGGGACCGTAGTAGAAATGTACCCTCCCTCCCCTCCCCTGCCCTCCCCTCCCTTCTCCTCCCCTCCCCCGTTCCTTCCTTCCACTCCCCCGTTCCTTCCTTCCTCCCTTCCTCCCCTCCCCTCCCCTCCCCTCCCCCCTTCCTCCCTCCCTCCCTCCCTCCCTCCCTCCCTCCCTCCCTTCCTTCCTTCCTTCCTTCCTTCCTTCCTTCCTCCCTCCCTCCCTCCCTCCCTCCCTCTCTTTTCTTTCTTTTTTTAAGACAGGATCTGGCTCTCCTGCTCAGGCTGGAGTGCAGTGGCACAACTGCAGCTAACTGCAGCTTACTGCAGCCTTGACCTCCTGGGCTCAAGTGATCCTCCTGTCCCAGCCTCCTGAGTAGCTGGGACTGCAAGCAAGTGCCACCATGACTGGCAAATTGGTTGCTTTTGGTTTTGTTTTTGGTTCTTTAAAGAAACGGAGTCTCACTGTTTTGCCCAGACTGATCTTGAACTCCTGGCCTCAAGGAATCCTCCCACCTCAGCCTTTTGAAGTGCTGAGATTATAGGTATGAGCCACCATCCCTGGCCAAAATGCACTCTTAATCTTAGGTGTCAGACCATACTGCAAAGTGGCAGTCCTCTCTGGGATACTCATGGTTGCTAAGGAGCATTAAAGACTCCTAAGTCTCTCAAGGTCCCCTGCTGTCTTGCTGATACTTGGTTCCTTTTCAATGGTGCGTTATATTTTGCAAAACAATACTTTGAAAAAGTGTAAATTTAAAAAGAGAATTCCCAGGGGGTGGTGGTAGTGATACAGGTCTAAAGTTAGTGACATGTTTTTATCAGAAATTTGAAACAATTTTTTTTTGAGGCAGTCTAACTCTGTCGCCAGGCTGGAGTGCAGTGGCGTGATCGGGGCTCACTGCAACCTCCGCCTCCCAGGTTCAAGTGATTCTCCTTCCTCAGCCTCCTGAGTAGCTGGGATTGCAGGCATGCATTGCCACACCCAGCTAATTTTTGTATTTTTAATAGAGACAGGGTTTCGCCATGTTGGCCAGGATGATCTCAGTCTCCTGATCTCGTGATCTGCCCACCTTGGCCTGAAATAATATTTATTGAGAAAGGCGAACAGCTTAGAGTCTGTTGTTTTAAGTGAAATCCTTTATTTTTTGTTCAAGAAAAAGTGAAGTGATGCCTTGCAACATAAGATAGCCCAAGACTTGAATCAACACATAGACTTCTGGCTTTGCCTCTTACTCAGCTTTACTGCAGTGTCACCAAAGAGCCAGTGGCTCTGAACCATTAGTGACGGAGAAGGGCCAAGAGCAACAGATCCAGCATCACTGCCTCTCCTTGTGGTTACTGAGCCGGTCTCTTGGAGAGTCTGTAGTGGCTTTTTGACTTGAAAATAACAAATTTGAAATAAATAAATTGATCCATTAACCTGTTACAGGAAGGTTCCCACTGTGCTTAGTACCCCCAAATCATCTCAGATAAGGTTGACTAAGCCACACTCTAATAGATTTCGGAGTAATATGTGGTCCATAAAATGACCATTAACCAGCTTGCTTTGTTTATGGGAGTCAGGCACTTAATGCCATGCCCTTGCACTAGAAGCACATTCCACTGTGGTACGTTTCGATGCTGTGAAGTCATTGATCAGATGAAAATGACCAGTTAGCAAGGAAGTGTTTCCTGGGCTGAAGGCTTTATGAATAATGTGTTCTTCAGTTAAAATCAGCACTTTAAGCAATTGTTTAAACCTAACCATTTGGGAATGAGGGAGAGAGCTTCATGAATAATTTACTTTCAGAAGAAAAGATTAAGGGATCTGAACTTTTTCACCTTCCCAAACCTTTTTGACTTAAGTGAGAATACATACAAATGCTGTAAATAAACGTCATAATACATACACAACGTATGTAAGTTTATTGTACTTTCACTTTGAAAAAGTGTTATTGAAAAGGTGTAGGCATGTAAATATAATGAGTTTAAAATAAGAACTGGGTATGGAATTGCTGGAAGGGTTGTGGGATTTTAGATGTAGCACTGAACATGCATTAGCATAGTACCATGGGAAAGCTTAAAGTATGGGTAATATGTCCTTGTATCAGAAAGGACTTCATCAAAGCAGACTGGTTTGATCCCTTGTGCTTAAACATTATGCCTTCCACTTTCTAAAACAGACCACTGTCTTATAAGAATTGCACGTCCTTGGTTCAAGGTTTAAATAAGAGAATTTGGGATGGGGGTTACGTATCAATATCACAACACCCAAATTCTCCTCGCCACTTTCTTCCTCTTGTTCTTATGTTATTGAAAATACCCAGTTTTGTCTGGGTATTTTCTGCCACCATCACCATCACCACCATCATGATCACCTTTACCATCACCACCACCATCACCCACCTCCACTACCACTGCCATCACCACCACCATCAACATCACCTCCACCACCATCACCATTACCTCCACCACCATCACCTTCACCACCGTTACCTCTACCACCATCACCTCCACCATCACCACCATCACAATCACCTTCACCATCACCTCCACCACCATTCATCTCTACTACCACTACCATCACCTCCACAACCACTGCCATCACCACCACCATCACCATTACCTCCACTACCATCATCTCCACCATCACCACTACCTCCACCATCACGATCACCTCTACCATCACCACCATCACCTCCACCATGACCATCACCACTGCCATCACCTCCACCACAGTAACTTCCACCACCAACCCCCAACACCATCACCACCTCCATCACTTCCATCATCACCAGCACCACCATCAGCAGCAGCACCACAACCACCACCTCCATCATCATCACCAGCACCACTGCCATCACCTCCACCACAATAACTTCCACCACCACCCCTCATCACCATCACCACCTCCATCAGCACCACCACCACCACCACCACCACCAATACGATCACTATCAACCGTCACCATCACTGCTGGCAGCTGTTATTTATTGAGTAATTACTATGTCAGACACTGTTCTAAGCACTTAACATTGATTACCTTATTAATCCTAATAACCTTCTGAACTAGGTGCAACTATAATCTCATTTTATGAATGAGGAAACTGAAGCTTAGAGTGATTGATGACTTGCCCAGGTTTATTGGAGCCCATATTTTTAACCCTTTGGCTTCTGTACTGCCTTCGCCACTCTCCCCACAGTCAGATCACTACTTACTCTGGGTAGGCAGCCAACATCATAGAAGGGCACACTCACTTATTCACTATTCATTTGTTCACCCCTGTAACATACTGGAACACAGTCAAGAACCAAGAAGTATGAGAGCAGGCCTAACCGAAATTGCTCTTGTCAGTTTCCTATACTGTCAAAGACCCTCTCACAAAGCCCATTTTCTCCGGGTTGTCAGGGTAACAAATTTGGGAACACGTAGCACACATACTAACAACAGCTAGGAGCCAATGCTTATATAACAAGAGAGGAGATGGGCACAACTCTAAATATAAAGCACAGGAGCCGAGGCTCATAACATTCACAAAAATTAAGTTGTTTTCTTGTTGGGAATAAATGTAAGTATATCTTTGTTTTAAAGAGATATTCATAAAAATAGACAAAATTAAGCATAGGCATTTGAAGAGATAGGTGCAAAGGATCTGAAACCTTTGCTAATGAGAAAGGGTGCATTCTCAAACAGTGGTGGACAAATGAGGGGAGGCTAGGGCACTGAGCCTGGGTCCTTACAGCTGCTGGTGTCATAAATACTCCTGTCATGATATAGGACTCTTCCTTGTTCCCATCTTCTTTTTCTGCTTGCTGCTTCTGGGGGCTTTACAAATTTTCATGTTTAAGTCAAGGGGCCTCCCATCTTGAGCTAGTCACACTTGAAATATATCCCTTGAAATTATCTAAACTTAATTTCTGGCCATTTTGTTTCAGAAATGCTAACCTCAGGGGGTCTTTGTTCTCTACACTAAAACTTAATCTATTTGGAAAAATTCCATTTCCTCTCTGTAAAAATTGACTGGCCATGGCTCCTGTGAATGCTACGGTTGCTATGATCCCTGAACACTGTAAAAATGAACTTTGAAACAGTTGGGTAGGACCCAAACAGAAAATGATGTATGGCTTGGAAATAGTTTAGCTGAACATTATGCTTTAATATTTTACTGGCCATTGCGGCACAGGTTTTAGAAATATATGTTCGGCTTTTTAAAGTTTTATTTTTGGATTAGAAACTTTCTTGCAAACCAAAATAGATGAATCAAGTGTATTTGAATCAATGCTGAAATGTCATCCACATCTGCAGAATGAAAATCATTAGCCAGTTACTTAAAATTCAGATAAAATGAAACCATCTTACTATGAACCTCATCCAGCTTTCCTCTTCACTAAAGGAAAGAATGCCAAGAATATTTACAAAAATATATTTAACAGGATTACTGTTTTATTCCAAAAGATTTAAAGAAAATACCAAAACAGATATTGATTGAGCATGAAATAGCACCCAGCTGGGATGGAGTTGAGTATATCCATGCATCCAGTTTAAATACAAACTCATGATTTCTTGAGTCTGTGCTTGAAAATAGATCAAGGTTTCTCAAAACCTTGTGGGATAATTTTGATTACATTTAAACTATGACCAGAATTTGTTGTTGGAAAAGTTAAGAGTGGATCAGAAGATAATAAATACTCCTATCAAAAAAAAAAAAAATGTCACAGGCCGGACACAGTGGCTTACACCTGTAGTCCCAGCACTTTGGGCGGCTGAGGCAGGTGGATGGATCACTTGAGCCCACGGGTTCGAGACCAACCTGGACAACATGGTGAAACCCTGTATCTACCAAAAAAATACAAAAATTAGCTGTGCGTGGTGGCATGTGCCTGTACTGCCAGCTACTCGGGAGGCTGAAGTGAAAGGATGGCTTAAGCCTGGAAGGCAGAGGTTATAGTGAGCTGTGATTGTGCCTCTGCACTCCAGCCTGGGCGAAGGAGCCAGACCCTGTCTCAAAAATAAATAAATAACTGCAGAAACTTTTTTACATGTGGCTATAAGAGTCTCTTAAGTCTGCCTTTTGGAAGAGTTTATTGGTTTATAATGCTTATCAGTAGCCACATTTTAAATGTCTCTATCCCAGACTAGTATGTGGGGAGGAAAACATTGAGAAGGATCTGAGTTTTACTCCCAGCTTTGCCTACCGCTAGCTAGAAGTCTTGAAACAAGTCAGCTGGCCTCTCCATTGAGGGAAAAATGTGGACTGGCTATTCTCTCAGTTGGCTTCCTTCTCCAGGATTACATGATCCCTTTGGAGACTGTCACTATAATTCTTAAACCCATCAACTTTTGGAATGTATTTCCAAACATGAAGTGATTCACTTAAGTCCCTTTCACTTCATGGAGAAAATAATGGTAAAAGTGCACAGCACATATTGTAATTTTTAAGAGAGAGAGAGAGAGAGAGAGAGAGTGTGAGAGAGAGAGAGAGAGCAGAAGGCTTTTTAGCCATAGAGTGTTTACGGTCCTGTGGACATGGCCAGGCTACATCCTACCCTAAGTGGGAAGGGACTGTAGAAAGCAGCACCTCCCCAGCGTGAGGCTCCTGCACTAGTTCATGAAAGCAGTGGCTCTGTCCTGTGCCCTGCTGCCTTCATCAGACCTTGAAACACAGAGGCCCATGGTCAGTCATTATTTACAGTGGAAATCTGGAAAAAGGCTATTTCCCAGGGCTGTCAGCGGGCCCTCAGAACCTTCATGGAGATGATGAAAAGTTTCCAAGTCCTGCTAATACTCATGCGGCAGCTAATCAAGTGTAAATGCTTTACATTGTTTAACAACAGAAAACATGCTGTACTGTTTTGAACTCAACAAAGAAAGAAACCTTTGAATTAAGGCTGAAACAATATCAGAGAGCATTTCAGGCAGGGAAGAAATCCTGTTCTGTAGTTGGGGTGATTACCCAGAGCCGCCACCCAGACAGCTCCGAGTTTCTGCCTCTGAAACAAGCAACCATTGTGTTGCCTTCTTGCCTGTTGTGACATACGCCGCACGCCGGCCATTTTTACAGGCATGTGATGGATTTGAGTGTCAAGGCTGTTGTCCAGTGGGCAAAACCCTCACTTACTTTGGAGTGTTAAAAATGTTGATAAGCAGGAGTTTTCGTGCCTCCTTGTTTTAGTACCCATTTAGATCAGCAGAGACCTCTCTAATGATACTCTTCTCCAGTTCCCCTGAACTGTGGCAGGAATAATTTCACTTATAATGAGGCAGGTGTCCAGCTTTAACCCTGCATGCCTTTATAGGCGGTCATTTCTTCGCCTCTCCTGGCAGCTTCTCCTCTGCTAGCGTTCTTCCTGTTGTTAGGTTTTGCCTAATATTTAACCTCAGTGTTCCCTGCTGTCACTCTCTCTTATTATTCTCATCGACTGAGCATAATTGATCTGTCTTCACTCAGCAACTTCTATTTGCATGTTTTAGGAGTAACTGTATCATCTCTCTTATTTTGTGGTAGACACATGCCCCTTGTTGTTAAGGCTTTGTATACCTTGTGTTCAAAGGGATTACTGGTGGATTCATCTTCTGTATATAGGCTGCAATTTTTCATCCCTTATTATTATTCACATTGGTACTGCACCTGTTTTTACCAAATGGAATGATTATCTCTCATTTTACGTGAAATCCTTTATATTAACGCAATCCTAAGCAGTTAACTTGAACGCTGTTGCATTGTTGACTCATTGAGCTCATTCAGTGTGATTCACTACAGTCTCTGTCAGAACAACGGTGAGATCTGAGTGAGAGAGACTCTTTGCTGGATCATTATGAGTTGTGTCCCCAACTCTTGACCTGTATCCACTCAAATATTTCATGTGTGCACGAGCGCGCACACACACACGCACACACGCCACTTCACAAGTCAGAATGTCAAGTTACAGCCTTCACGGTAGGTGCATATGGTGATATTTGGAGCATTAAGGAGTGATTGCTACAACACAACTGAATCTGAGTTACAGCTGCATCTGTTAATTGTAACAGATCTCCTGTTTACAAGAGTGGGTGTCTGAAATTTAGGAATTCAAGGACCTAGATGCTTATATTCCTGGCTTCTATTTCTTAAGCCGTTGACATTTAAGTAAATAATTGTTTTTATCTGTTCTATTCTGAGATCCTCAAGTGAAAGACAGATTAGTTTTGTGCCCTTTAATTACACATGCCCTCTGAACATCCTACGCAGCCACTTTAGGGCAGCCTACTCAGCTACAGTAAATATTCATTTGTGAACTCTAGTGGGCAGAGTCTTTCCTGTAAATTTCCTTGATTACAAAATTTCTTTCCTGGGGTTCTGGTTAAAATACTCATTGTTAGTCCTCAGATTTAGTTGCAATCATTCTTTCTAGTTACAAGTTTCTTCAGAAATTTCTAGTAATGGACCCCCCTAGATTGTGGCAAAGACCATGTATTTTATGCCAGAATGGTACTTGGAATTGTTCTGCTGTTATATATGCTGATATATTTTACTAAAATCCATCAAGTATAATAGATTCCAGTTATTCCCAGAGGTTAAGGAATGGGGTGTTCTGATTAATTGAGTTTTCTGGGATAATTACCATATGTACCATTCAAAGATGGACAGTCTTTAAAACTGTATAATAGCTTCTTTGTGCATGTAGTAAGCTCTTAGGAAATGTGTATCGAATTGACCACAGCTCAAAGGCCCCCTAGAGATGACCTTGTCTAAAGAAGAGGAAGCCGAAGCCAGAGGGTTGGATGCTTTGCCCACTGTGACCCTCTGTACAAGGAGGAGAGCCAGATGGAATCTAGACCAGGATTTTTTCAGTTAATCACACTGCCCTATATGCTTTGGGTTAAGCCAAGATGGTGGAGAAGACCGTGGCAAAGGACCCAGTTACTTGAATTCTGGGTCAGAGTCTAATGGACTGAGTGATTTCATCACATAACTGACTACTTAGTGCGGGTATGTTGTACTAGGAAATGTGGGAGGCTCCTTCCATACCTTGGAGGAGACTCATTTAGTCTCGACAGCCACCTTATGAAGGAAGATATTTGATGATAGACTGGACAGGGAAAATGTGGCACATATATACCATGGAATATTATGCAGCAATCAAAAACGATGAGTTCATGTCCTTTATAGGGACATGGATGAACCTGGAGACCATCATTCTCAGCAAACTGACACAAGAACAGAAAATGAAATACTGCATGTTCTCACTCATAGGCAGGTGTTGAACAATGAGAACACGTGGACACAGGGAGGGGAGCACTACACACTGGGGTCTGTTGGGGGGAATAGGGGAGGGACAGTGGGGGGTGAGGAGTTGGGGACAGATAGCATGGGGAGAAATCCCAGATATAGGTGAAGGGGAGGAAGGCAGCACATCACACTGCCATATGTGTACCTACATAGCTATCTTGCATGTTCTTCACATGTACCCCAAAACCTAAAATGCAATTTAAAAAAATTAATTAATTAATTTAAAAAATAAAAAGAAGGAAGATACTCTATAGTCCTCATTTCAAGATAAGAGTTGAGGCCCAGTAACTCACCTCACTTCATAGAGCTGGTAATTGGACTGAGGCAGCTGGATGCCTGATTTCATGATCTAAACTACAGCACTGTCTTCCTGTTTTATTAATTGTTCCCATTCAGCATAAAAAGAATTTTCCATCCAAAAACTATTCTGAGGGAAATCTCTTACTTTGGTAGTAATGTACAGGTCTAAATATGTCAAAAATGTTTTCTATATTCAAATGCATGTGAACCTCTTAATAGTCCAGATGGACGAATAACCAAAAGGGCTTCACAGGATGGGGTTGTCCTGCTGAAATTCAGCACGTGGAGTCTGCGTCTCCTCTCCAGCTAGCTCTGAACACATTCACGTCCATTTTCACCCGTCATAATGATTGTAAAAGCAAGCTTGGTGCCTGAGCCTTTCAGGACTGTAGTTTCACAGGCACATGTGATAAGGCAGCTGCTGGCTCTCATCTGGTTTGGCACCACTGTGGGAGCTGCTGGCCTGCCCAGCACTGACACAGCCCGGAGAGCAAAGCAATCTGAGTCCTCATCACCTCAGTCCCTGGGGAATCCTGTATCTTGCCAAGACTTACTAAAAACCACTTCATTTGGCCAGGCATGGTGTCTCACACCTATAATCCCAGCACTTTAGGAGGCCAAGATAGGTGGATCACAAGGTCAGCAGTTTGAGACCAGCCTGACTGACATAGTGAAACCCTGTCTCTACTAAAAATACAGAAAAATTAGCTATGAGTGGTGGTGCATGCCTGTAATCCCAGCTACTCAGGAGGCTGAGGCAGGAGAATCACTTGAACCTGGGAGGCGGAGGTTACAGTGAGGCGAGATCTCAGTACTGCACTCTAGCCTGGGCAACAAAGCGAGACTCAGTCTCAAAAAAAAAAAAACCACACTTAATTTAATTTGACTCTCATCCTATTTTGAGATTAGTGCTGATAATTGAACGCATGTTCCAAGCATTTTTAAAAAATCAACTTGATTGAAGTATAACTTACATAAAATAAAAAAACAGTTTTATGTATTTTATGTTTATGAATTTACAGTTCAATGAGTTTTGACAAGTGTATGCATCTGAGTAAACATCACCCCAAATAAGGGGAGAAGCACCCAGAAGTTTCTTCATGCTCCATCCCAGTCATTTGCCCCCTCCCAGTCTACACTTTAGGCAGACTCTGGTCTCCTGTCTGTCACTCTAGATTAAATGTGTCTCTTTTTTCTTCTTTTTAAATAGAGACAGAGTCATCTTGAACTCCTGGGCTCAAGCAATCCTCCCACCTTGACCTCCTAAAGTGCTAGGATTGTAGACGTCAACCACTGAGCCCAGCCAGATGTGTCTTTTGAGAGTTCATATACAGTACAGGAAAGCATGTTTTGTGCCCAGCCACTTTTGCTCAGCCTAGCTTTTCAAGATTCATTCAAGTTGTTCATGCATTGTATATTCTTTTTATTATGGAGTAGCATTTCATTGTATGGATATACCTCAATGTATATAATCTGTTCACCTGTTTACAGACATGTGGGTTGTTTTAGTTTTAGGGGTAATAAAAATAAAACTGAGCCAGGCACATGGCGTGCAGCTCATGCTATATTGTAATCCCAATGCTTTTGGAGGCCAAGGTGAGAGGATTGCTTGAGCTCAGACATTCAAGATCAGCTTACACAACACAGAGAGACCTCATCTCAACTAAAAATAAAAAAATTAGCTGTGCATGGTGGCACACACCTGTAGTCCCAGTTACTCAGGAGACTGAGTCAGAGGGATTGCTTGAGGCTGGGAGGTCGAGGCTGCAGTGAGCTATGATCACATCACTGCACACTCCAGCCCAACCGCACCCTGTCTCCAAAAAAAAAAAAAGAATAAAACTACTATGAGCATTTGTGTAGACATAATATTTTACTTTTCATGGGCCAATACCTAAGCGAATGTGATGTCTCCTTACTCTGCCTCCTCACTGACATTTCATATTGCCAGTGCTTTTTATTTTAGCCAGTCTAGTGCAGGCCAAGTGCATTTGCATTTTCCTTTGACCATTGATGTTAAGCCTCTTTTTAGGTGCTTACTGACCTGAAGATTGGCATGTCCTTGTTACAAAGTATCTGTTCAGATCTTTTGCCCTCTTCTAATCCTACTCTGCTGAAAGTGGTTCTTTTTTTTTAAATCATCAGTTGGGTGTTGACTTTTGTCAAAAGTTTTTCTGCATTTATTGAGGTGATCAAGTGATTTTTCTTTAGTATGGTAAGTTACATGGCATGGATTGATTTTTTTTTAATTCTTACTAAGTACGTATAATACATAACATATAATTTAACAACTTTTGCGTGTTATAGTTCAGTGGCATTAAGTACATTCACTTTTGTTTTTGAGACAGAGTCTCACTCTGTCACCCAGCTGGATTGTAGTGGTGTAATCTCAGCTCACTGCATCCTTCGCCTCCTGGGTTTAAGCAATTCTTGTGCCTCAGCCTCCCGAGTAGCTGGAATTACAGGCGACTGCCACCATGCCTAACTAATTTTTGTATTTTTAATAGAGACAGTGTTTCACCGTGTTGGCCATGCTGGTCTCAAACTCCTGACCTCAGGTGATCTGCCCACCACGGCCTCCCAAAGTACGTTCACATTTTTGTGCAGCCATCACCACTCATCTTCAGAACTCTTCATCTTGCAAAACTAAAACTCTGTACCCATTATAACAGTATAACTCTCAATTCGCCCTCCTCCAACCCCTGGCAGCCACCATTCCACTTTCTGTCTCTGTGGATTTGGCATCTGTATGTATATCCTAGTATATCCTAAAAGTGGAATCATACAGTATTTATTTTTTTCTGACTTAGCATAATTTCCCCAAAGTTCATACCTTTAGCAGGTATCAGAGTAATATTTCATGGCATGGCTAGACCACAACATGGGTTGGTTTTTGAATGTTAGTCCAATTTTGCATTTCTGGTATACATTCAGTTATTATATATATGTTTTTATATATTGCTGGATTCTATTTTATTAAGAAATATTATATCTTTGTTCATGGAAGAGTATTGTCTATAATTTCCTTTTTTTTCTAATGCCTTTGACTAGTTTCAGTATCAGGATAATGCTTGACCCATTAAATGAGAAATATTTTTTTCTCTGTTTTCTGAATTTCCATATGATTCATATTATTTCTTCCCTGGATGTTTGATAGAATTAACTGAGGAATCTGTGTGGGTCTGGAGTTTTCTTCGTGGGAAGCTTTTTAATAACAAATTCACTTTTAGCAAAATAGACATAAAGCTGTTTAGGTTTTTATTTCTTCTTGTGTCAGTTACATAATTTATATCTTTCAAGACATCCATTTCATCTAGGTGTTGAGTAGATTGGTTCATAGTGTGCTCTTCTGCTGTCTCTAGAATCTGAATGATGTCTCATCATTTATTCCTGGCATTGCTCAGTTATCTTCCCTCTCTTTCCTCTTGATCAGTCTAACTAGCGACTTCTCTGTCTTGTTGACTTTCATTTCCATGACCTGCTCTCGGTTTTGGTGATCTTTCTATATTTAACTGTCTTCTATTTCCTTGATTTACACACATTATTGCCTCCTTGTACTTACCTTGGATTTGATTTGCTCTTCTTTTTCTTTTTTTAATGGAAGCTTAGATATTTGATCTTTAAGTCTTTTTTCTTTTTTTATATAGACTTTTAAAAACTATAAATTTCCCTCTGAGCATGGTTTTAGCTGCATCCCACACGTTTTGATACATTTTTATCATTCAGCTCAAGATATTTTCTAATTTCCCTTGTGATTTCTTCTTTGAATTATTTAAAAGTATGTTTAATTTTTGTATATCCAGGGGCTCTTTATATTTTTATTATTGATTTTTAACTTCACTTGTGGTCAGAGAATATATTCTGCATGATTTTGAGACTTGTGTTAAGCCCCAGCTTACAGTCTGTCTTGGTGAATGCTCCAAGTGCACTTGAAAAGGACGTACGTCCTACTGTTTTGGGGTGTAGATCATGTCGTCAGGGTAACGCTGCTCAAGTCTTCTTGATCTCCTGTCTACTTGTTCTATCAAATACTGATAGAGGCATGTTATTGAGTATTTTTAGGAACATACACATTTAGGATTGTTATATCTCTGGATGAACTCATCCTTCTAAGCATTTTAAAAAAAAATAATCTCCAGAGGCTGAGGCAGGGGAATCGCTTGAACCCGGGAGGTGGAGGTTGCAGTGAACTGAGATCACGCCACTACACTCCAGCCTGGTGACAGAGCAAGACTCCGCCTCAAAAATAATAATAATAATAATAATGATAATTCTTATGACCTTCTTTGTTTATAAATGATGGGTTTTGTTCTCCTCTGAAGCTGTCCCCTTTCTCTGGGCAGAGGAGTTTCTTTGGGATAGTAGGCTGTGGGGAGAAACAGGTAGTAGGACTCAGAGGGACAGTAGTAGCACTGATGAGCAGAGCGGTCAAATGGATTCACCTTTTTTCTCCTCTGATATGCAATATAAAAGAGTTTGTATAAGAATTTGCAAGAATGCCACAAGATTTCTCAGCTTCAGGAGATCACTACTGAGTCTAGTTTATGGTTTGATGAGGCCACCTTAAACCTGTAGAGGGCACCCTCTAAAAGTCTGTTCAAGGCATTGCAAGCATCGTCCACCTGTCTCAGGTAGAATCCTAGATTTGGCTCCACTGAGAGAAGTATGTTCTGGTGTGGTTTTTAACTCCTTTGAAAGTGCAAAAGGGATTTTAGAGCTGCTGACCGCGCATGCTCCTGATTGTGGGAAAGACGTTTTATTTTCTACAAGGAGGCCCTCCTCCTGTGTTCACATCACGCATTCCCAGACACATATCCCAGTGTGGTCAGCTCCCGGCTGATCGATCACTGGCAGCTCTTGCTTAGTAGTGCTGCTTACCTAAACACCCTGGCCACTCCTAGGGTGCTTGTCCATTTCTTCTTCTTCAATATATCCAAATATATGCATGAAAACTTTTTAAAAAACATATTAAGGCCAGGCACATTGGCTTACATCTGTAATCCCAGCATTTTGGGAGGCTGAGGCGGGCGGATCACCTGAGATCAGGAGTTCGAGACCAGCCTGGCCAACATGGCAAAACGGTGTCAAAAATTAACTGGGTGTGGTGGTAGGTGTCCATAATCCTGACTACTTGGGAGGCTGAGGCACAAGAATCCCTTGAACCCGGAAGGCAGAGGTTGCAGTGAGCCAAGATCATGCCACTGGCACTCCAGACTGGGCGACAGAGAAAGACTCCATCTAAAAAAATACATATATGAAAGTGAAGATTTATTTGGAATGGAAAAAAAAAAAAAACCCACAATTTACAAACAAGGTAAAACCCTTTTGGAACCAAGCTGTTTAATTACCTGCCTTACTGTAAGATAGTGTTTCTAAACTCAGTCATTTGCAAACCAACTGTAGGATTTTTGCCACAACCTTTGGTCAGCTGTTCTATTATTTGTATACTATTTTAAATATTATTAAATAATATAATTTTAATTATAATTTATATAATATTTGTTTATTTTTTTTAAAGCCTGGCCTCTGTGGTACCATGACTGAGCAATGATGTCTATGAAATCACAGGTTTTATTTGCTAGTTATATATTGTTCTATATATACAGATAATGAAATGAAAAGTGTTCATCCATGTATCACCTAAAACCACTTTTACGTATATGACGTTTTAGAAAGTGTTAGTCTGTGCAAATTCACACCTGCAAATGTGAATTTGACAGTAAACTTAGAGGGAAAAGCAAACTTGGCAGTGGTCTGAGAAGGACTATTTTGTGCCTGCAATTTGGAGGTGCCAGGGCACTTTCAGAAGAAAGGGGAAATCAGAGAGACAGCAGAAAACCAGCCTGGGGTACCTGTTTCTTCAGGAGGCACATCCTTCTATTATTCTGTTTGGATGTCTTGAATTTCTAAACTAGCTACATCCACAGTTAAAATACTCCAGCGGAGGGGGGGAAATTATTAAATGAATCTTGTTCAATTAAGCAGAGCGCGTGTAAAGTTTTGTTTCATTGCCAATGTAGAATATTCATATCACTGTTACCTTCAGTTGATTTAAATATTCTTCAATTTACCATGTTTCTTACTCTGACAGGGTTGGTTTTAATGTCATATGTTTTATTTAGGAAGAACTTTTTGTTCTGGAAAGAAACTTGACCAAGGGAACATTTTCCAGATTGAGGAGACTTTAATAAAGGGACTGTTTCCAAAGGGGTGGGCAGGGTACAAGTAACCCATAAGGGACTAGGGTAGTACCTGGGCTAGTGCCCATGGGCAGGGCAGAGCTGTTGCTATCCTTTTCCCCGGGATCAGAGGAGGCCATAGTTACTGGAACCCAGAGTGAGAGAAAGAGCCATGTGGAGAGGGATCCTGACAGAGCTATGATAAGGGATGCAGCCAGTTCCTGGGAACTTTGCTGGCAGAATAAATACCCTGACCTCACTCCTTTTCCACCTTCCACATCTCTCTTTGGCCAAACTCAGCCAGAGGGCAAAGGAGTCAATGGATGTAGTCCACCCGGGCCAGCTTTTGGGGACACAGAACACTGTGGACAGTGGGTCTGGAGAGGGTGAAGGCTCTGGTCATTTCCCACCCAGTGCTCTTTACATAAGGTAGAGAGGCAGGGGGTGGAGAAGCAGTGAACGTGAAACATAGCTGCTGCTGCACCCCTGCCGCCAGAAACAAGGTCTGTGATGTTACTGGTCACGGCTGACTTCTGCGTCCTCCCAGTCCATGTCCCTGGTAACCCTCTGCTACTGGTGCCTCTGCTGAATAGTGGGATGAACCAGACCTTTCCTGCTGTAGGACTGGAGTGATTGGTGTTTTGCTGTTACTGAGTTGTCACAGCTGGCCCTCAAGGACCCTTGCCTCGTGCTTCTCCTGCCCTCTGAGACTCCGGCCAGTGCCTAGTATTGGCCAGAACACAGCTGGAAGCCAGAGAGCAAAAAAGCTTGTTAATGTAATCGCTGTATAGGCCAGCCTCCTGGGGCACAGTGCGGGATGGTGGAGGGACAAACGAAAGCTCTCCAGCATACTTCCTGTTCCAGAAGCCAGATCCCCTTACTCCAGCCCACTTCCTTCCTAGGTCGTTTCAGGATCACACCAAATATGAACAGTCCACCCTCTCTCTTGTTGGCCTTCTTAGAAAAATAATGAAAAGAACTTTCTTCACTAACTGAAACGCATCTATGTATTAAATGAACCGGAAACCTGGAAGAACATCCCTGCTAAAGCTCATGCTTCAAGGTGTTTTCATGGCTGCAGTGAACTTTCTGAGGCTTTGTATTCCTGTAGACACAAACAGAAGTTCCTAAACCTTTTGTGCACAAAAAGACAATCTTTGCACACATAAAAGGAACAGCTAATACCATAATTTGTTTATTTTGTGTTAAGTGCTTTATATGCTGCATCCACTCCTTTAATTCTCATTATATGAAGAAGATAGGGCTGTTAGCCTTAGTTCACAGATAAGCATGCCAAAGCTAAGAGAGGTTAAAGTAACTTGTCCAAGATGAGGGAAGGCAGTGTGAGAACTAGAGGATCCAGGCCTCTGAGATTCCTAAGCCCCAGCTTCAGACTGTTTTGCTGAATACAGTTGTAAGGAGTCCACATGCAAGATTCATTTATCAGTTGTCTATTTAGAGCCTGCTGTGTGCTGGACAGTGTGCTGGGGACTGACAGCAGGGAGCAGGATGGCCTGTGCCTTCCCCCCATGGAGTTCTCAGTCTAGCGGGCAAGGTAAACATTAAACATTCATTCCCCCAGATGTGTGGGATAGACTGTGATGTGTACTATGAAGGACAAGTGAAGGATATCATGATTGATGGCACATAGCTGGTGTACATTTGGGGACCTTGGAGAAGGCTTCTCTACTGAAAGTTCTGTTCAGCAGACACCCAAAGGCAATTCATTTATGAGGCTGGGGGAAGAGTACTGAGGTGAGAAAAACTCCCAGAGCTCCAGCCAAGGCACCTCGCCCAGGAAGGTCTGTTTGTGTTTGAGTTACTTTCCGTTTGTTGTCATCTCAGCTCTGCCCTATAACCCAGCTGCCCTGCAGTAATGCTATCAGGAAAGGGGAGAGGAAGGAAGGGCACAGCTTCACTGTGTCTGTTCACTTTGTTGGATGACATTTTCTGCTTCGGAATTTTTCACTACTTGTAGAAGAAACAATTACAGAACTAAGTTCTGTTTACTCTGGGATCTTTATTTCTCCTTGATTCAGTCTACTTAGATCAGTCTAGTTCATCACTTGTTTATTGAGCATGTATTATGTACAGAATTCTTGCAGGAATCAAAGATGTGAGCCTCAGACTCTCTCCTCAAGGAGCTGATTGATGAATGAAGGTAAAACTTACTGTCATACACATAGCATGTCTGTCCCAGGAGGGGTTCTGCGGTTTACTTGGATGTGTTGACTTGTTTCTGACCCTGAGGCTGCATTTGCTCTAATGTATGGTTATGACTAGAACAAGTCTTGTTCAGTGATTGTGATCATTCTCTTTGGCATTTTTTTTGTGTGAAATCTACGATGTACATTCTCAGGGACTTTAAAAAAAATCAAATGGAAACAAAATAATTGTTCTACACCTGTGCAGCAAACTGAGTAACTGGAAGCAGTCACCACATCTGAGCATTGCCAAGAGGTTTCACAGTGGCAGTCCTCAGCCATACCTGGGCACGGAAGGGAAAGCGGTTGGCATGTGGGAAGACATGCATCGTCTGCCCTTGCCAGCTCCCTGGTTGAATGTCTGCTGCCCATGGGTTGCTTTGCTTTAACTCCATGTGAATTGTTGCATCTCAGTTCATTGCCCGTCTGAGCACCAAGTGTCATTTCACCACATCTGACAGAAATGACTGATTTCATAACTATTGTTCATTGTTCATTGCTATTGCTGGAAAGCTTGACATGGGTGTTTCATTGTTAGGGTTTTTTGTTTGTTTTTTCTGTCGTAAATATGTAAGGGCTTGCAGAGCAGGTAGAGTTTGAGTGAAATTATAATTCTTTCTGAAACTTAATATATTGCTTAAATGTTTTAAGGAAAACTAGGGCTCACAGATACCTGAGTAAATTTGTAATGCAAGAAGAGAAATTTAGAAATATTAATTAATACTTTTTAATAATGAATATAAAATACAAAGAAAGTATTCACTGTTTCAATCCTCCCTGTTTCCTGCCAACTTTGCACATTAATTGAGAGTCAGAAAATGAAAAACCCAGCGGGAGAATGTGGGGAAGTTTAACTTGGCTGTCCTGTTTCTCTGGAGAGAAGCCTTCTGCCTTGAAGAAACTGTAAGCCTCATGAAGGCAGAGACCGCCTTAGTGATCACTGCGTCCCTGGGCTCACTAAGGCACTGCATGAATATTTACTGAATGACTGAGAAGAAAGAAAACCATCAATTGATTTCGTTACTATACTGCTAAAAGATTTTGCGGTTGGTTTATGAGAAGCCTGAGGAATGACAAAAAT
The DNA here is from genome assembly GCF_049354715.1 of Callithrix jacchus. Taxonomy (NCBI): domain Eukaryota; kingdom Metazoa; phylum Chordata; class Mammalia; order Primates; family Cebidae; genus Callithrix; species Callithrix jacchus. Next base: position 180,544,405 of record NC_133502.1, on the reverse strand, counting down.
GAAACCTGCTTTCTCCAAGGAATCCTCACAGACCTAATAAAAGCACCGTGGTGTGTAAGAAAGGCCTGGAATGGGGAATCCAGAAACGTGGGTTCTGGGCTCAGCTCTGCCACTCAGCCACACTGTCTTCCTGGGCAAGTCACCTAGCCTCCTTTTTTCTGTCATTTGTAAAAAAGGAATTTTATGCTTGCCCTGCTTACTTCCCAGAGTTGGCGAGAGATCGAGTGAGGTAAAGGGCGCAAAAGTGCTTTGAAAACCGGAAAACAATGCCTGCTCTGTCTCTCGCCCTCCTGCAGCAGAAGGCCAAGCTTGGGCTGGTCCTCCTCCCCTCTCACAAGGCCTGCTGTGAGCCAGCTGCTGTAATTGTTTTCTGTCCTTAGTATTTAATAACATTCTAAAACATGGTCATTGTTGAGGAGTAGGCACTCAGAAATATTTATTAATAGATACTATAGGAATACTAAATAATTCTTTACTTCTCTAAATCACGTGTAAGAATAATTCCGTTTTATGCTGGTATTTGTCCTGTGTTCTAGTTCATGACATACTATGAACTCAAAGGGCAACTTGACACCCTGTAGCAGGAAGAAGGTAGGTGGGTTGGTTTATACGTTTCAGTGTATGCTGGGTCCTTGTGCATTGATTTCGGCTTCTGGAAATGGAGGGGTAGCTTTTATTTGCTTGCCTGGGTGATGCTCCTGCATTTCTTCGGTAATATATTCATGTGGCTCAAAAGTCATGAGCTACTAAGGAGAAGACAGGATCGAGCTCCCCATCCACTGCTGCCTGGTAACCATTACCCTCCCAGGAAGCAGCTCTTCCTAATCTTGCCAGCTCTACCCGCCTAAGTGTCAAGCTGCCATTAAGAGACCTTGAAGTTTTTGAGTGTCTTTCATTGGAAGAGAACAACACAGTAGATAAGTAGCCAGTTGTGCTGGGATGAGAATGTGCAGTGAGAGATGGTGTAGAAATCTAAACTAGTGTGCTTGTTTCTGTCTTCAGTACATCTAGTCTTGCTTTTAGTTGTACGGTTTTGTTTGTTTTTTGGTTTGGGGGTTTTTCTGAGACGGAGTTTTTATCAACCAGGATAGAATGCAGTGGCGCTATCTTGCAAGGCTCACTGCAACCTCTGCCTCCTGGGTTCAAGTGATTGTCATGCTCCGCCTCCTGAGTAGCTGAGATTACAAACACATGCCACCATGCCCTGCTCATTTTTATGTATTTTTTAGTAGAGACAGGGTCTCACCATGTTGGCCATGTTGGTCTCAAATTCCTGACCTCAAGTGATCCTCCTGCCTTGGCCTCCCAAAGTGCTGGGATTACAAGCGTCAACCACTGCACCCGGCCTAGCTGTACAGTTTAGAAAGTATTTTTTATATTCTTGAGCAAATAAGCAGAAATTTTTCACAGCCATGATAGAAACATTTTATAAATATGAGAAGTAAACAAATTTGACCTAAGCTTCCAATCTTTCTTCAGCATCTCAAGATCGATCGTTGTAGTTTCGGTCAATCTCATTCTCCTGAAGTAATTAAACAAGCTTCTGTCTGTTTCCACCCACTGTCAAAGGCCTCTCAGTCTCATCACTGCGGACAGGTATGAAGGGAAATCTTAAATCATTTTCAGATCATGCAGATGATTTCCTTCTTGATAACTACTGGGCACTACCCTGTTCCCCAAAAGGTGGTCTATTAATATATGCATCCCTAACTTTCAGATTTTGTACGGGTGGAGAAAATGAACAGCATGTATTTTACACATTGTGTGGGGTAAGTGCTATTTAAATCCAGCTCGAGCTGCTAAGCATCACACTAACATGGGATCACTGGCTAGGGGCCAGATTTGTTGTGTTGTTTTTTTTTTCTTTTGAGGAGGGGGTCAGTCTTTAGAGAACTAAGCCATCTGTCCAGTAAATTATTTTAAGATTTTAATAACAAATAGTTTGCAATGTATTTGAATGTGCAGAGTAAAAAATTAATGTTTTGCAAAGGCGATGTCTTTAGAAATGTCTTCCACGTTCTGTTCTGTTATCATTTTGGTATTGTAATCCCAATTTGGTAGCGTGAATCTTTGTACTAATGTTTTGCAGAATTAATTAGTTCATTAAAAGCAGCATTTTAAAATTGGCATGTCAATAACCGTGTACTTCTTTAGAAGGCTTTGCTTCTAAGAGTCACTGAGCTGCTAAAACAGATGCAGGGATTCTGTAGCTGCATATTAAGCTGGAAGACTATAAGGGTCTCTGCAGCTTTCTTTGAGGTTTGTTTTTCAGAGCACTCTGGTTGCTGTTGCTGGTGACTTTTTGGCTGATGTAATGAACGTCTTCATCTGCTAAAGAGAACTTTGCATTTTAGTTGCTTTATAATGGCCTAACTTGGGTCTACCTGGCTTACTTGTAATGTATGGTCTGTTCATTCAGGAAATATTTAAGACGTGCTTAGTGGGTACCAGACACTGTGGCAAGGTGCTGGGATTCAGCATTGAAGAAGACAGTCATACGTTCCCATAGAATTCTGTGAGGGAGTTAGATGTTAAATAATCACTCAAAAAATTATTTAAGGACAAAGGGGACAGAAGCACAAAGCAAATTTACAGTACCGTAAGAGATAAAATGGGGTATACTGACTGATGGGGTGCTAAGGGGAGACAGTACTTCCCTGAGGAAGTATCATTGAAGGTGAAACCCAGAGCCTTGAAGCATGAATAGGAATGACCCAGGCATGGGGGTGGGAATACTTGTGAGAAGAATCTTCCAGGTAGAGTGTGCACAGTGTCCAAGATAGAGTGAGCCTGCTCAAGGACAGGGAAGAAGCCTGGATGAAGCTGTAACAGTAGCTACAGCTGGAATGAAGGGTCTCCTTGGCCCTCCTAGGACCTGAGGCTTTAGTTCACCTTTGAGTTGTGCCTTAACAGTGATACAAAAAGCAGGGAGGTGTTACTTATACAAACAAGGAGCATGGGTGTAAAGCATGAGAAATGTGGCTTTAGAGGGCAAAAGTGGTTACCCCAGTCAGTCTAAAGTCACAGAGGTAGGTCTTTGATTTTGTTGGAAGGATGAGTTGTCAAAAGCAGGTGCTTAAAAACAAACAAACCTGAAACATACAAGTTGGCAAGAATGTGGAGAAAAGGGAACCCTCACACAGTGTTGATGAAAATGTAAATTAGTACAGAAGTTACGGAAAATAGTATGGTGGTTCCTCAAAATATAAAAATAGAACTACGACCCAGCAATTCCACTGCTGGGTATATGTCCATGGGAATGAACTCAGTGTATCAAAAATACATCTACACCCCTGTGTTCATTGCAACATTGTTCACAATAGCCAAGATATGGAATCAACCTACCTGTCTATTAGTGGATGAATGAGTAGAGAAAATGCAGTGTATATACCCGGTGGAATACCATTCAGCCTGAAGAAGAAGGAGACCTTGTCATTTACAACAGCATGGATGAACCTAGAGGACATCATGTCAGATGAAATTAGCCAGGGACAGAAAGACAGATATTGCATGATCTCTTCTTTTTTTTTTTTTTAAGAGATAGGGTCTATTTGTCACCCAGGCTGGAATGCAGTGGCATAATCATGACTGACTGCCCCCTTAATCTCCTGGTCTCAGGCAATCCTCCCATCTCAGTTTCCCAAGTAGCTGGGACTACAGGCACACACCACCACACCACCCAGCTAATTATTATTATTATTATTATTATTTTAGAGACAGGATCTTGCTGTGTTGCCCAGGCTGATCTTGAACTCCTCAGCTCAAGCAATCTTCCTGCCTTGACCTTCCAGTGTTGGGATTATAGGCATAAGCCACTGCACCTAGCCACAATCTCACTTCTGTGTGGAATCTAAAAAAGTTGAACTCATAGAAGGAGAGAGTAGAATGGTGGTTACCAAGGGCTTGGCATAGGGATTGGGGTATTACCAATCAAAAGATAAAATTTCAAGTAGGTAAGAGGAGTAAATTCAAGAGATCTATTGTATAACATGGTAGCTAGAGTTAATAACAATGTATTATGGCCGGGCGCGGTGGCTCAAGCCTGTAATCCCAGCACTTTGGGAGGCCGAGGCGGGCAGATCACGAGGTCAAGATATCGAGACCATCCTGGTCAACATGGTGAAACCCCGTCTCTACTAAAGATACAAAAAATTAGCTGGGCATGGTGGCGCTTGCCTGTAATCCCAGCTACTCAGGAGGCTGAAGCAGAATTGCCTGAACCCAAGAGGCGGAGGTTGCGGTGAGCCGAGATCGCGCCATTGCACTCCAGCCTGGGTAACAAGAGCGAAACTCCGTCTCAAAAAAAAAACAACAACAACAATGTATTATATTCTTGAAATTTGCTAAGACGTAGATTTTAGGTGTTCTCACCACACATACACAAACACTAAATATGTGAGGCAGTGTATGTGCTGATTAGCTTAATTTAACCATTCCACAATATATGCATATTTCAAAACAACAGATTTTACATGATAAATATATACAATCTTTATTTGTCAATTAAAAAATAAATAAACAAAAACTAGCCTACGGCTCCATCATAATTTAAAGATGATCAGAATTAGTAGATTCTTTGTACCCCCTATACCATTTCAGTTATGTTTACTTCTTGGCTGAAACAAATATATATATATATGTTTTTTTTTTTATAAAAATAGCTTCGTTGAAAAATAAAAATAAAAGTTAACCATTCAGAAAAGAACAAAAAAGTAAACCGGGCACCACAGTTCTAGAACAGGGCCAAAGCAGGGATGCTTAACTCGGGGGTCTGTGAATGGACTTTAAAGGTCTATAAACTGCAGAAGAGTGTATGTAAAATGTTTTACAGACTTGTATTTTAATTTTCATGCCTTCCCTATGGGATCTGTGACCCAGGAAAGACAAAAGCCAGTTGGGGGGCGGTGGCTCATTCCTGTAATCTCAGCACTTTGGGAGGTTGAGGCAAGCGGATCACTTGAGGTCCGGAGTTCAAGACCAGCCTGGCCAACATCATGAAACACCATCTCTACTAAAAATACAAAATTAGTGGGGTGTGGTGGTGGGTGCCTGTAATCCCAGCTACTTGGGAGGCTGAGGCAGGAGAATCACCTGAACTCAGGAGGCAGAGGTTGCAGTGAGCTGAGATTGTGCCGCTGCACTTCAGCCTGGGCAACAGAATGAGATTCTGTCTTTAAAAAAAAAAGACTAAAAAACACTGATGAAATACATTAGAAAACCCAGCAGTCTTTTATATATTTGCAGAAAGCCTTTAGATTTTGGGGAAAATATTTGTGTGTCATTCAAAAGGGTAGCGTAGGGTGATTGTGTGCAGGTACTAGTAAGTGGGTTTCAAACAATCGGACGTCAAGCAAATGCGAGGGACTGCCTCATGAGGTGGTGATACAGGGGTATTTATGCACACCACCTATTGGAGATGCTGTTAAAGCCCTAAATTGATGGAGACACTGGAAGAGAGGACCTCTGAGGTCCTGGTGTTCTTTAATTCTCGGACCAAGGCCGTTGAAAGGAGCAAGCTGGGCTGCTTGAAGAAAATTGAAAGTGAACAAAGTATAGGGCTCTTGGAATTTATTTTGGACATTGGAGAATGGGAGGATTGTTTCTGATGCAGCGGAAATGTTGAGGCAGTTGAGACTGAAGCTATCCTTCAGGAAGAGATGGTTGGGGTGTGCTGGAAAAAAATGGATTGGAAACCATTGAGAGTCTGACTGCAGCTAGGGCAAAGGACAGCGAAACAGAATTTACTGGTTGCGTAAGAGTTAGTTTTCTATCTGAACTTACTGAAGTTATGGATTATACCTTGATTTGAATCTATAATTTCTAGAAGTTTGTGTTTCTAGCCCAGTTCTTGGACCATGAAGCCAGCTCATTGACCGAATACTTCAAGAAGGAGAACCAAACAGCTCTCCATTTTCGAAAGGCTTCTGTAATGTAAATAGGAACAGCAGTCTTTCCAAGTTATTACCCTGTTAACAGGTTGACAGATATGTGCAAATTGTGACTCACTGCTCAATTTGGCACTAAATTAATGTCTTTCCGCGCCGCGTCTGCTCAAGTGTAAACTAGTCACCACTGCTGTGTTACTGCTTGTTTGCCTATATTCCAAAGGTAAAAATTAAAGTAATTTGATTCTGCCACAGAACAGAGTGTAACATATGGTGGAAGTGTAGGAGGGGAGCACGCTGTTCCTACCTGTCCTTAGCCCTGCTCTCAAAGTGGGGCGCCGCACTGCAGAGCCCGCAGCAGACGCTAGCGGTGCTCACTGTCTCGGGAGGCAGCACTCGGAGATGAATGCCAGAGACCACCTCCCGTACCAACACCCGCTCCCTCAGCAAAAAGAGAGTGTCATTTTTGTCTCTAGATTTTTAATTTGAGCTTCCAAGCTTTCCTTATTTCTGTCAAGTCACTCGTGGTTGATTTGTGTTTCGAAGGTTGGGTCTGTTTGAAAATGAAGTGTTTTGATTTTTGCCTCGAGAATTTAGACATTGTTTTCCTCAGCTAAAGATGCAGCTGACTTTCTCTTTCCCTTTTTGGCAAATACATAATGTCACCTGTAGAAAAGAAATTTGCATCTCCTTTGAGTTAGGCATGTGAATGGAAAACAGTCTCCTGAAAATTCAAGTTTTGCTTCATACAATCTTTAAGTTTGCTGAGCTTCGTCTCAGCTCACGGGTTGGGGAAGAAACAGCAAAACAATGAAACCCACCCAGATATCTTTACTTACCTGTTCTGACTGCACATACTTTTCCTAGGAACTTATTTTTCTTCTGCCAATGCCTTTTCTTACAGGTAAAAAAATCTCATAAATAAAGAAATAAAAAATGACCAGGGTTATATGTTTGCCCATTTAGAACTCTGGCCCTTACTAAAAGCAAACAAAGCTAGGTAGTTGGCATGGAATTCCAGAAATTTACACACTGAGCTTGGTTTCTGTCTTTTTGCTTCACCTGGGATCATCACTGAACCCACCCATTTCTTTATTTTTCTAGCCTCGTAAGGAGACTGGTTTTCCAGAACGTGTCTTGACGCCTTCAAGGTGAAAGATACAAGGGAAAGCAAATGATGATGTTACCTGTGTGCTGAAATCTGCATGTTCATCTGCCTTCTGCTGTCCAGAGCTATGATGGCTATTGACTGAGGATCAGTTCAGAAGACATCGCCTGTCCTCCCCATTAGCATATACTTAGCAGTGACCTCCATTCACACAGGACAGTGGATGTTTGCTTCCTACTGAGTAGGAAGAAACTCAGTTTAAACCACATACACAGATTTAGGAAAGAAGTATATCCATGCAGAAATGTTTCCAGTGACCTGGGATAAACTTTGGGCATGACGTTTTTGTCATGTGTCTTCACCATTTCAAGAAACGTTAGGCAATGATGAAAAATGAGTTCATTTCCTCCTTTCTTCACCTTCTCACTCCTTTTGTAGCATTTAAGCTTAGATCCAAGGTTGTGTGTCATGATGCTGTAAATCTAGAAGGAACCATGGGAAATGATGTGTGGTCAGCCTTTGTCTTAGCCACCCAGGAAAGATTGTTTCTTAAACCATTAAAGCAGCATGGGACCTTGCCTTTAAGAAATGCCTCTCATTCTTTCTGAGCACGTTCACTTTTTGGTGGCAAAATCTCACAGTATGGTGTTTTTGAGGGATTGGAGATGCTGTTTGCTACTGAGTTTATAAAAGCCATTCATGTACTTGACGAATATCAACGTCTCCCCCGGCCTCCAGGAGCAAATACCCTTCATTTCAACCCCGCCCCTTCTCACTCATCTCTGCTGCTGTCCTCTTACTGTTGTCGTTATTTACCACTGGGCCCTCTCTAATGTTTCCCCTTCCTTCTTCAGCTTACAGTTTTAAAACTCGACATAACATTATCTAAGGAAAACCTGATAGGCCTGCCTTAGAGAATAGGTGGGGCCGCTTTCTGACTTTCATGGCTGGCGTGTGATGTTCACTTTTTACCAAATGGCTTCATGTTTTCTGCTGTCTCTCATGAGCCCCAGCTTCAAACTAAAATCCTTTCATGTTGTGAACAGAGAGCTAATCTCCCTCTTACCCCAAGAGAATATACCTTTTATGTGTTCCTGACTTAATGGACGTGTAATTTAATTTGTCATAACCAATGGATATGAAATCCAATGTAAAATCCTTAATAGATCGTTTTACATGTCAGCTATTATATTATACATCCTCTTTGTGTCCAATGTGATTGGATGGTGAATTTGTTCTCAAAGGACCTGAGCCAGATCCTATTCTATGCTATGGGCCAATGTCCTCACAATGCACCACCACTGGAGGGGAGAATTTATCCCAGTGAGAGAGGGTATTTTTTCAGCATCAGCTCATGGTGTAAGTGGTGGAACTACCAATCAGGGCACTTAAAATTTTTACATCCTTTATATGTGCCAGATCCTATGCTAAGTTCTTAATATGACTGACCTCAATTATTATTAAACCTTAAGACATACAGGTTTCATCTGGGCTATAAAAATAGAGGATTCCCTTTTGATGGGATGTCTCCAAGGAAAACATGAAGCTGATAGCTTGCCTGATATGTTTGGAGTAAAAGTTAGGTAGAGAATTTAGGAATAAAACTGTAACAGGTACATAGAAAACAAATCAAATGAAAAGGCAAAACAGGGCTGGTGCAGTATCTCATGCCTGTAATCCCAGCACTTTGGGAGGCTGAGACAGACAGATCACTTGAGGTCAGTAGTTCGAGACCAGCCTGGCCAACATGGTGAAACCCCACCCCTACTAAAAATACAAAAAATAGCTGGGAGTGGTGGTAGGTGCCTGTAATCTCAGCTACTTGGGAAGCTGAGGCACGAGAATCACTTGAACCTGGAAGGCGGAGGTTGCGACGAGCGAGGTCACACCACTGTACACCAGCCTGGGCTAAAGAGTGAGACTCAGTCTTGAAAAAAGCAAAATAGAAATGTAGAAAAACAGAAAGCTGTATAAGTAAATAAATGTAGTAATGAGCCACTATGTGGGCAGCTATTAAAAATATATACAGAGATTTTATAATTAATCACAGACTACTGATTTAAGTAAAAATTGTGATATAACTTGAATTAGGTACCACCAGGAGGTCAGGAATGACTTCAGGTATTTAAAATAGAAGGAATTTAATCCCAGGAATTGGTTATTCCATTGATTCAGAGGAGAAGCTAAACGAGACAGTGAGACAGCCCAGAGGTTCACAATAACTGGATGCTGAGGCTATCCTGGACTGGAAGGACAAAGGGAGGGGACCATACTGTTAGAGCCCAGTGGCCCAGTAGGTGACACAGCTAAATTCTGACCTCCTATAGAAGAAAATTAATAGTCATGCCTTAAAATAAAAAATAAAAAACTAGCATTAAAAACACATTATCTGGACATAGCTCCTATTTGCCTTCTTAAAAATGTGTTATATTGATAAAAAATTAAATTTAAAAGCAATGTATTTCAAATACTATAAAACTGTAGTTCTTAACTGGAGTTATAGCTGACACATGTGTATTTTTCCCCACCTAGGTATGTTGATGACGTGATCAGCCGCATCGACAGGATGTTTCCCGAAATGTCCATCCACTTATCCAGACCCAATGGAGCATCAGCAATGCTTCTGGTACGATCAGCTTGACTGACTTGTAGGGATGTTAGAGAAAAAAATGGACGCCACAATTAAATCTCTGGTCCTGTGTTGTATGATCTATAGAATGGGGATTAAATTCCAATTTGATGATGAATAACATATTTCTGTACTGGCATTCTGTAGGTTAAAAATTCTGCACATTGAAACCTTGCTTTTAAAAAAATTGCAGACCCCATGTAAGAATTAACCAGAGAGGAAAGATACTGTAAGACAATTTCAGCTTAAGTCATTTCATGCAACCTCCCAGTGTTTTGGTGAATCTGTTTTCTATTTTCCCTAAAGAAGTATAGGAGACAATGCGATGCTCAGCTGTGGGATCCTGCTAAAGAAAACAGTTTCTTCATACAAAACCAGAACGTTATATAATTTAAAAAGGTGTTCTGAGACTCATGACTGATGACTTCTGGTATTGCTATTTCTAATTATGGTTTGCTCTGAACAGATCACCTCATAACCTCCTGGTGGATGTTTGTATTTGCGTGAATTTCGCCAAAGACCAGATGTGTTTTGGAAATAAGGTGGGACAGCAATGCTAGATTATATTATTAATTAGGAAGACATAGAGACCTCAGTGATGAGAAGCTTTTCTAGTGGTCTGTGTATTAATACTTGTATGTGCTTGAAGAATGCTTCCCTGAACACAGATTTTTGAGGAACCACCATATTTCATAAAAAGCAGTTTATGGAATAAGAATGTTGGTTTCGATGGGCATCAGGGAGGTGAGGTTCAGGACTGGGTATTTTTTCCATCTATTCCATTGTTGCTGCTCTGGAGCCTAGTGTGAAGTCACCGTATTTTAGCATTTTACTTGTGTGAAATCTTACAAATAGCCAGTCACCCAGGATAAGTTACTATTTACTCCAGCCATTCATCTTAGGGGAGCAGGCTTATTGTGTGTGCGTGTGTGTTTTGGTCTTAAGACGGCAAAAAATCTGGGCTTGTTAAATGTTTGTTATTTCATTTGTGGGGAAAAAAATTGGTGGCATTCACCTGGATAATATGCTACTTCTTAAAAAAATTCTTTCAGTTAAAACATAAAGAAAAGGATACAATGCAATGTTTTTTCATAGAAAAGGGAAACCATTTTCTTCATATAAAATGTACCTGTCTATAAAACATGAAATATCGACCACCTCCAGAGGGTGAGGCAAGGCAGGATTGCAGCCAGTGCACTCCAGCCTGGGCAAAAAAGCAAAAAAAAAAAAAAAAAAAAGTCTGCCTGGTTAAATGTTCAACTTGTCCAGATTTTAAGATCCCCCAGACCCAGCAGCTGAAAGATAAATCCTGCTCTCAGCATACCTGACAGGGCCCCAAAGAATTAATGAAGATAAAAATGAATGCATCCTCAGTGAAATAGGTTTGTTCAAATTATTTCTGGGTCATTGAGCTCCCATTTCATGATGAGGGTGGGATTTGACATTGAAGGGAATGAGCAGAGGAAACAGGATTCCAGGCAAACAGGCCGCACAGATGAGTTCCTTCCACCTGAGGAGGCAGGTGTGTATTTCACAGTGACGATCGCGCTCGCCTGCTTTCCCATGGAGCCTCTGTCCTAATAGACTGATGAGCATTAGGGGCTCAATTCAAGGCAAGAGTCACATTTCACATGCCCTGTTTATTTACTACCACCAACACCCACCCACCCCCACTTTCGTGGCTAATTCAGACGTGTGCAGCAGGGCATCTACTTGTTACCTTTCTTTGGTGACACAGGAACTCACAGAAGCTGGTGCTTGCTTACAGGTACAGTGCTAAGTGATCCAATTCAGAATCAGATGGCCACGGGTAATCATAGTTTTACCATAATGCCTGCATTTGGCGTTTACTTTTAAAAGTTGGAATTCTATAAGATGGCAAATCTCTAGGCTATTCACGCCTGCCACCCCCATCGTGAGATGGGTGATGGGAATTCCTACCTGGAGGGGGAGCAGGACCAACAGATGCCACCTCCCCTTCCACCTACTGTTGCTGGTCACCTGTTCCCTGGACTTCACTGGTAAAGTTCTGGGGCCTAGAGTATAGGCAGGAGGTATAGTCAAGAGTTGAAAGTGTTTTCTGGAAGTTAATCTGGAATAAATTGTATTTATCTGGAATGCAGTGTATTCTGGAAGGCTTTGGGGGCAACTGAGACTGATGGGGAGAGACCAGTTAGGAGGCTGTTGAACCAGGGTGCACTTGAGCAGTCTCAGCTGACACCTCCCTTTACCTCCCTTGGCAAATGTCCAAACTGCACCTGTGCTTTTGAAATAAAAAGACATTCCCTCCTGAATCGGCTGGGCTTCCTTGGATGCAGTCAACAGAACCCTGCTCTGATTGACTTGCATAAGGAAAGAGTTGGTTTGGGTTTTGCTGTTTGATGGTGCCAGGTGTATCAGGTGCAACGATCAGCTGACCTGCCAGGACAAAATCCAGAGTAGTTCCAGGCATGTCAGGAGCAAGATCAGACAATGATTTTTGGGGGGCCCCATGCCCCAAATGATTCCACGCCCCCCACTGCCTTCCATGCCTGTGCATACAACCTGGGGATACTGCTGCTGGCCTCGCGTGCAGTTGCTCCTTGCCCTGAGCCCAGAGGATGGGGAGTCAGGCCTTGGCAGCCCCACAGAACTGCAAGGAGTGGAGGGGAAGTAATTCCCTAGAGGAGCCAGCCATCTGTGTGGCACAGCGAACATCTGCATGGACAGAGCCTTGTGGCTTACATAGCACTCATCTCATCTGATCCTCACTGTGGCCCTGGAGGTAGGTAGCACCAACTGTGTTCATTTGACAAGTAGGAAACAGAGGCAGTTGTTGCCTCTGGCTTGTGCAGCCGGGACACCTATCTCTATCTCACCAAGCCTCTGGGATGCTCTCCTCTTGTCTCTGAGGACAGCTCATGCTGGTGGCAAGTTAAATTTGGACTACCAAGCACCAGGCTGGTAATTTTTTCTTTTTTGTTTCTCTCTCTCTCTCTCTCTCTCTCTCTCCCCCCCCGACCCTTGCTTTCTTGTGTCACTTTGGCACCCAGGCTGGAGTGCAATGGCATGATCACAGCTCATTGCAGCCTCAACCACCTGGGCTCAAGCAATCCTCCCACCTCAGCCTCCTCGGTAGCTGGGACCACAGGCATGTGCCACCATGCCCAGCTGATTTTTTGTGTTTTTTCTAGACATGCAAGGCTGGTCTCGAATTCCTGAGCTCAAGTGATACGTCTACCTAAGCCTCCCAAAGTGCTGGGATTACAGATATGAGCCACTGCACCTGGCCAATTTTTTCTTAAAAATTTTAAATTATGTAATTTGACATATGCTAAAGAATATATGTAATGTATATGTAAATTATAAAGCTTAGATAAACCCATGAGCTCCTCACTCAATTTGAGAAATAGAACATAACCAACCAATATGGGCTCCTCCCCAGTCCCTGCCTCTCTACCCATGGTCACCTCCAACCCCAGAGTCACTCCCTTCTCGTTTGTAAAATGCAGTTCGCCACATGTGCCTGTATTCCTAAATAATGGCTCCTTGAGTTTTGAGCTTTGTGAAAATAATATCATATTATGTATATCATTTCTGAGCTGTATCCCTGATGATGGTCATATCTGGCAGTTTGATCATTGTAATCTAATGTCCATTCTGTGACTATCCACACCTTATTCTTTCCCTTGTCAAGGCACGCTGGGGTTGTATACAATTTGCTTTATAAATAGTGTTGGCATGAGCATTCTCATGTATATACCAGGACACGTTTTTTTTTTAAGTTTTTAATTTTTGTGGCTACCTAGTAGGTATATATATTTATGGGGTACATGAGACACTTTGATACAGGCCTGCGATGTATAATAATCACATCATGGTAAATGGGATATCCATCCTCTCAAGCATTTATTCTTCTAGTTTTATAAACAATCCAATTATAGTCTTTTGGTTATTTTAAAATGTACACATAAATTGTTATTGATTGTAGTCACCCTGTTGTGCTATCAAATACTACGTGTTACTTATTCTTACTAGCTACTTTTTTACCTGTTAAGCATCCCCACTAGCCCGCCTCCCCCCACCCCAACTACCCTTCTCAGCCTCTGGTAATCATCCTTCTTCTGTCTCCAAGAGTTCAATTATTTTAATTTTTACCTCCCACAAATAAACGAGAACATAACGAAGTTTATCTTTTTATTTTATTTTATTTTTGAGACGGAGTTTCACTCTTGTTACCCAGGTTGGAGTGCAATGGCGCGGTCTCAGCTCACTGCAACCTCCACCTCCTGGGTTCAGGCAATTATCCTGCCTCAGCCTCCTGAGTAGCTGGGATTACAGGCACACGCCACCATGACCAGCTCATTTTTTGTATTTTTTTTTTAGTAGAGACGGGGTTTCACCATGTTGACCAGGATGGTCTCGATCTCTTGACCACGTGATCCACCCGCCTCGGCCTCCCAAAGTGCTGGGATTACAGGCTTGAGCCACCGCGCCTGGCCTAACGAAGTTTATCTTTCTGTGCCTGACTTATTTCATGTAACTTAACAACCTCCATCTCCACACACGTTGTTGCAAATGGCAAGATCTCATGCTTTTTTATGGCTGAATAGTACTCTGTTATGGATATGTACCACATTTTCTTTGTCCACTCATCTCTTGATGGACACTTAGGTTCCAAATTTTGGCTATTGTGAGCAGTGCTGCAACAGACATGGGAGTGCAGATATCTCTTCGGTATATTGCTTTCCTTTCTTTTGGGTATATATGGAGCAGTGGGATTGCTGGGTCATATGGTAGCTCTATTCTTAGTTTTTTTGAGGAACCTCAAAACTGTTCTCCATCATGCTTGTACTAATTTACATTCGTCCCAACAGTGTACAAGGGTTCTCTTTTCTCCACATCCTCGTCAGCATTTGTTATTGCCCATCTTTGGATAAAAGTCATTTTAACTGAGTATTTGCCATGTGTATGTCTTCTTTTGAGAAATACGTATTCAGATCTTTTGCCTATTTTTTAATCGAATTATTAGCTTTTTTTCCTGTAGAGTTTGAGCTCCTTATATATCCTGGATATGAATCCTTTATCAGATGGATAGTTTACAAATTCAGTAATATTGCAGATTCATTCTATAGACCGTCTCTTCACTTTGTTGATTGTTTCCTTTGCTGCACAGAAGCTTTTTAACTTGATGTGGTCCCATTTATCCATTTTGCTTTGGTTGCCTATGTTTATAGGAAATTACTCAAGACATTTTTGCCCAGACCAATGTCCTGGAGAGTTCCCCCAACAATTTTTTGTAATAGTTTCATAGTTTGAGGTCTTAGATGTAAGTCTTTAATCCATTTGTATTTGATTTTTCTATATGGTGAGAGACGGGTCTAGTTTCATTCTTTTGCATATGGAAATTCAGTTTTCCTAGCACCATTTATTGAAGGGACATCTTTTCCCCAATGTATGTTCTTGGCACTTTTGTCAAAAAATGAGTTCACTGTAGGTGTACGGATTTGTTACTGGGCTCTCTAGTCTCTTCCATTGATCTGTGTTTCTTTTTATGCCAGTGCAATGCTCTTTTGGTTATTATAGCTCTGTAATATAATTTGAAGTCAGGTAGTGTGACTCCTCCAGTTTGGTTCTGCTCAGGGTAGCTTTGGCTATTCTGGGTCTCTTGTCGTTCCATGTAAGTTTTACAATTTTTTTTTCTATTTCTGTGAAAGATATCATTGGTATTTTGATAAGGATTGTATTGAATGTATATTGCTTTGGGTATATAGACATTTAACAATATTGATTCTTCCAACCTATGAACATGGAATATCTTTCCATACTTTTGTGTCTTCTTCAGTGTCTTTTATCAGTGTTTTATAGTTTGCATTGTAGACGTATTTTACTTGTATGGTTAATTCCCAGGTATTTAATTTTATGTGTGGCTATTAAGTGGGATTACTTTTTTTACTTCTTTTTCAAATTGTTCACACTTAGCATATAGAAATGCTACTGATTTCCATATATTGATTTTGTAACTTTCAAGTTTACTGAATTTGTTTCTCAGTTCTAATCGTTTTTTGGCAGGGTCTAGGTTTTTCCAGATGATAGAAGGTTGTATCATCTGCAAACAAGGATAATTCGACCCTCTTCCTTTCCAGTTTGGATGCCCTCTATTTTTTTTCTCTTCTCTGATTGCTCTAGCTAGGACTTCTAGTATTATGTTAAATAACAGTGATGAAAGTGGGCATCCTTGTCATGCTGCAAATCATAGAGAAAGGTTTCAGTTTTTCCCCATTCAGTATGATACTAACTGTGGGTCTGTCATATATGACTTTTATTATGTTGAAGTATTTCCTTCTATACCCAGGTTTTTGAGGGTTTTTATCATGAAGTGATGTGGGATTTTATCATATGTTTTTTCAGGTCTGGTGCAGTAACTTATACCTGTAATCCCAGCACTTTGGGAGGCTAAGGCGGGTGGATCACAAGGTCAGGAGATCGAGATCATTCTGGCTAGCACAGTGAAACCTTGTCTCTACTAAAAATATAAAAAATTAGCCGGATGTGGTGGCACACACCTGTTGTCCCAACTACTCAGGAGGTGGAGGCAGGAGAATCGCTTGAACCTGGGAGGCAGAGGTTGCAATGAGCCAAGATTGCACCACTGCACTCCAGCCTGGGTGGCAGAGCAAGACTCCATCTCAAAACAAAAAATGTTTTTTCAGTATCAGTTGAAATGATCATATGTTTTTTGTCCTTCATTCTGTTGATATGATGTTTCACATTAATTGATTTGCATACATTGAACCATCTTTATATTCCTGGAATAAATCCCTCCTGGTCATGATGAATGATCTTTTTAATGTATTGTTGAATTCAGTTTCCTAGTATTTGGTTGAGGATTTTTGCATCAATAATCATCAGAAATATTGGCCTATACTTTTCTTTTTTTGGTCTTGGTTATTAGGGTAATACTGGCCTCATAAACTGAATTTGGAAGTATTCCTTTCTTCTCCATTTTTTGGAATACTTTGAGTAGGATTGGCATTCATTCTTTGAATGTTTGGTAGAATTCAGCAGTGAAGCCATTGGATTCTAGGATTTTCTTTACTGGGAGACTTTTTTTTTATTACTGTGTCAATGTCATTATTTGTTATTGGTCTGTTCAGGTTTTAGATTTCTTCATGGTTCAGTCTCAGTAGGGGTCGTATGTGTCTATGAATTTATCAATTTCCTCTCTGTTTTCCAATTTATTGGCATGTAGTTGCTCATAGTAGCCACTAATGATCCTTTTAATTTCTATGGTATCAGTTGTAATGTCTCCTTTTTCATCTCTTGCTTTATTTGCATCTTCTCTCTTTTTTTTCCCTAGTTAGTCTGGCTAAAGATTTGCCAATTTTATTTTGTGTTTCCATTATCATTTATTTCAGGAAATATTTCAGTTTCCTTTTTAATCTCTTAATTGACCTACTGGTCGTTCAGGAGCATATTGTCTAATTTCCATGTGTTTGTAGTTTCCCAAATTCCTCGTTATTGATTTCTAGTTTTATTCCAGTGTGGTCAGAGAAGATGCTTGATATTATTTTAGTTTTTAAAAATGTTTTAAGACTTGTTTTGTGACCTAACATATGGTCGGTTCTTGAGAATGATCCACGTGGTCCTATGCTGGAGAGGGGTCTGTGTGCTGAGAAGAATGTGTGCTCTGCAGTCACTGGATGAAAGGTTCTGTAAATATATATTACGTTCGTTGGTTCTGTAGTCCAGGTTAGGTCTGATGTTTCTTTGTTGACTTTCTGTCTGGAATATCTGTCCAGTGCTGAAGTGGGGTGTTAAATTATTGTATTGCGGCCTGTCTCTCTCTCTTTAGCTCTAATGATATTTCCTTTATGTATTGGGGTGTGCCATTGTTGGTTGCACATGTATTTACAATTGTGATATCCTCTTGCTGAATTGACCCTTTTAGCATAATATGATGACCTTCTTTGTCTCTTTTTACAGTTTTTGTCTTGAAATCTATTTTGTCTGATATATGTATAGCTACTCCTGTTCTCTTTTGGTTTCCATTGGCATGGAATATCTTTCTCCATCCTTTTATTTTCAGTCTATGTGTATCTTTACAGGTGAAGGCTGTTTTTATAGGCAGCAGATCAATGGGTCTTGCTTTTTTATCTATTCAGCTATTCTGTGTCTTTTGACTGGAGAGTTTATTTCACTTATATTCAATGTTATTGTTGATAAGTAAGGACTTACTTCTTCCAGCTTGTTGTTTTCTGGTTTTTTTTTTGAGGTCTTCCTTCTTTCCTTTCTTCCTTCCTTCCTGTGTTCCTTTTACTGAGGGTAATTTTCTCTGGTGGTATGATTTAATTTCTTGCTTTTTATTTTTTTGTGTATCCATTGTATATTTTCTAATTTGAGACTACCATGAAGTTTACAAATATTATCTTATAATCTGTTTTATTTATTTATTTTTATTTTTGAGGTAGGCTTTCATTGTCACGCAGGCTGGAGTACAGTGCCACAGTCTTGGCTTACTGCAGTATCCGCCCCCTGAGTTCAAGTGATCCTCCCTCCTCAGCCTCCTGAGTAGCTGGGACCACAGAGCTGCACCACCACGCCCAGCTAAGTTTTTGTATTTTTGGTAGAGGTGGGTGTCACCATGCTGCCCAGGCTGGTCTTGAACTGCTGAGCTCAAGAGATCTTGCTCCTTGGCCTCCCAAAGTGCTGGAATTAAATTACAGGCATGAGCCACCGTGCCTGTCCTTATAACCTGTTATTTAAACTGATGACAACACTGCTCACATAAACAAAAGAAAACAAGCAAAAAGAAAACTAGTAAGAACTCTACATTTGTTCACGCCCCCACTTAACTTTTTGTTGTTTTTCTTTATGTCCTATTATTCTGCCTATGTCTTGAAACGTTCTTATTTTTTATCAGATCATTGTTTAGTCTTAATACTTAAGAGTAGTTTACACACCACAACTACAGTATTATAATATTCTGTGTTTTTCTGTGTGCTTGCTATTACCAGCAAGTTTGCTACCTTCAGATGATTTCTTATTGCTCATTAACATCCTTTTCTTTCAGAATGAAGAACTCCCTTTAGCATTCCTTGTAGGACAGATCTGGTGGGATGAAATCCCCCCGGTTTTGTTTGTCTGGAAAAGTCTTTATTTCTCCTTCATGCTTGAAGGATATTTTCACAGGATACACTATTGCAGGGTAAACGTTTTTTTCCTTCAGCACTTTAAATATGCCATGCCACTCTCCTGGCCCGCAAGGCTTCTAGTCCACACGTACTGGAGCTGCTCTGTATGCCATTTGTTTCTTTTCTGTTGCTTTGCTCCTTTTAGGATCCTGTCTTTATCCTTGACCTTTGAGAGTTTGATTATTAAATACCTTGAGGTCATCTACTTCAGGTTGAAACTGCTTGGTGTTCTATAACCTTGTACTTGAATGTTGATATCTCTGTCTAGGTTTGGAAAGTGTTACCCCTTGGAATAGACCTTCTACCCCCTTTTCTCTACCTCCTCCTTAAGACCAGTAACACTTAGATTTGTCCTTAAGGCTATTTTTTGGATCCGGATTACCAGGCAGAGACTCAGTTCTCTTTTCTTACTTTCTCCCAAACAGAGTCTCTCTGTGCTAAGAGATGAGGTGAGGCAAACACTCCTGTGGTCACCACTACTGGAGCTGTGCTGGGTCAGACTGGAGGCCAGCACAGCACTGGGTCTTGCCCAAGGCTCGCCATAGCCACTACCCCTGTGTTCACGCCAGGTGCTAGAACTCTACAGTCAGCAGATGGGGAAGCCAGCCAGGTTTGTGTCCTTCCCTTCCGGGCAGCAAGTGCCCCTGGGTCCCAGGTGGGTTCATAGATGCTGTCTGAGAGCCAGGGATTGTAGTCAAAAACCTTAGAAATCTACCTGGTACTCTGTTCTGCTGCAACTAAGCTGGCCCCCAAACCACAAGTAAAGTCCTCCCCACTCTTCCCTCCCCTTTCCACAGGCAGAAGAGCCTCTCCCAGTGACCACCACCACTGGTCCATGGGGAGTTTGGCCGGGCCACTGCTGACGCTCGCTTAAAGCCAGGGGCTCTTCAGTCAGCTTGTTGTGAATGCTGCCAGGCCTGTGACTTACCCTTCAGGGCAGTGGACTCCCCTCTGCCAGAGCAGGTCCAGAAATGCCATCTGAGAGCCTAGGCCTGAACTCAGGAACCCCAAGAGCTTACTTGGTGCCCTGCCCTCCTGTAGCCAAGCTGATACCTAAGGTGCAAGGCAAAGGCCCCTTTACTTTTCCCTCTGCTTTTCTCCAGCAGAAGGAGTCTCTCACCAGAGCCACCACAGCTGGGAATATGCTGGATCTCACTTGAAGCCAGCACATCTCAGAGTCTCACCCAAGGCCCATAGCATATGACCTGGGTGTCACTGTTGGTTATCCAAGGGCTCTTTGGTCAGCAGGTGATGGATCCTGCCAGGACAGTCCTTCCCTTCAGGGCAGCAGATTCCCTTCTGGCCCAAGGTGTCAAGAAATGTTATTTGAGAGCTAGGGCTTAGAATGGGGGCCTCACGACCGCCTGGTGCCCCATCCTATTGTGGCTGAGCTGATATCCAAGATGCAAGACTAAGTCCTCTTTACTCTTTACTCTCCTGTCTTCAAGAAGGAAGGAGTCACTTTCATTGCTGTAAGCTGTGCTGCCTAGAATTGGGAAAGGATGATGCAAGCACTCCCTTGGCTACCCAGGCTGCTGTCTCCCTAGGTCACCTGGCGCCCTAGACCACTGGCTGTAAGCCCAGCCCACCACTAGAACTTGCTTAGGAATTACAGTCAGTCCTTGTGGCCTAGACTGCCTTTCAAGTTTACCCCCGAACACTTTAGCTAACGCTGGTGAGGCTTGCTGAGAAACTCAAGCTCCCATACTGGGGTGGGTGATTTCCCTCTGGCCAGAACTGGTCCAAATGCTCCCTCCGTGGACTCAGCGTCAGTCGAGCGCAGCACAGCTTTACTCTCCGCTGTGACAGGGCAGCACTGAGTTCAGTGCCCAGGCCCCCATTCAGCGTGCTCTCCCTCACCCAAGTGTGCAGATCCTTTCCATGCCATTTGGCAGCTGCTGGAGGAAGGAGGAGGGTGGTGTCATTGAAGACGTCTTTCTTTCCTACCCTTTTCAATGCCTCTTTCAGCAAAATGAAGTTAAAACCAGATACTGTAATTGCTCACCTGATTTTTGGTTCTTACGGTGCTTTTTTGTGTGTAGTTGTTAAAATTTGGTGTTCCTGCAGGAGGCTTCTATCCGATCATCTTGCTCCATCCACCTCAGGATACGTTTTTAAGCCTTAGCCCAAGCAACAGAGCCAGTACAGGCTCCTCACTCAAGGATTTGATTCTGAAATTGACAAGACAGTGACTGGCTTAACTTCTTCTGGTATCTCTGTAAGCCTTAGATAATTGACTGTAGCCTATACAGTTCAAATCCTAGCTAATGTGAAATCTAAACTTGCAGCCTCTTGCATAATCTTTAAATACATTGTGGTGCTCTCTGCTCTGTTTCAGGGCTGTTTCGTATTTTATAAATTAATAACTCATGATATAATAAATCTTGCTTCCGTTCTTTGAAGAGATGAGCTCAGTTATCCAAAAATAAATCTAGCTATGTTGATATTTAGTGTCAGTTAATCTACCGCCTAACATCCCATTATGAATTTTCTTCAAACAGTCAAAATACTCTAAGAGCTTAACTGAATCAGAGACTGGAACAAGCTGATGGCTTCTCTCGTCATTTAAAATATTCATTTACAATTTTTGACTGATCTATTAGGTAGAAAAAAGTAAGAAAAGAAGAAAAAAGCTTCAACCATATTGAAAATATATCTTGATATTTTATTGTTTTTATTTAGATGTTATTTGATTTGCAAAACAAAAACTCATCAGTCTTTCTAAGTCCACACTTTAACTAACCTTCAGTTTCCTTAACATATTCATACCCTGCTTGTGAATGACACATCTTATTTTCAGCCATTTAGACTAACATTATCTCATTTTACTCCACCCAGAGTTCTTTGAGGTAGAAAAGATTGTTGAATAGCTAGACTGCTTAATTATTTGGGGCCTTGATTTCTCCACTGAGTTCAGTAGTGCTCAGGCTTGAAAAGGACTAAGAGTCACCAGCGTAGTTTGTGGGAAACGCACATTCTTGACAGGCAGTACAGAAATTCCAATTCAGCAGCTCTGGGGAACCCAGGCGGCCACGATGGCCAGAATGCAGGGAGCGAGGAGAAGGAAGGTGGAGTCCCAGAGCTTTACCTTTTTTTTTTTTTTTTTTTTTTTCTGGTTTAATTTTTTATTCTATTCATAATTGTTTTCACATTTAAATTATTTATATCTAGGGACAGCCATGTATGTATAAGCTGTCAATACAGATGAATTTTGAGTTTATATAACTGGTAAAATATGGACTGCATTTTGGAGAATATAATCCAAAACTTTAGGCTCAGAGTTCCTGAAGCACCCTGTGTTAGAGTGTGGTATTTACCACCAAGGTGGAGAGTGTGGTCTGGTTCTGTTAGGTAATTTATTCCTTAGAGCTTTACCTTTTTTTACTGCTGTGTTTCACGAGTGTCTCAGCTGGGTCACAGGCAATCTGTGGAGTACATTTTGAGAACTCCATTGTGCCCTTAGAGTTCTGATGAAGGCTGGCCTTTTTATTAAGTCCCAGCCTTATTTTTATTTCTTTAAGTCCCAGCTTTAATGTCAAACTAGCTTATGAGATATGCTACTAAGGCGTTCATATTTATTCAGTAAGTACTGAGTACTCAGTGAGTACTGAGCCCCTGGAGAGAAAGACAGAGTTCTAGGCACTGTTTGGCATGGACCACACAAAGTTTTTGCACTCACAGAGCCTGCCTGTAGTGTAGAAAACAGACATGAGACCAGCCACTTGTTGCGTAAAATTATGTCAGATGGTGATCAGTCTGAGAGGAACAGAAGTGGGGTAAGGGGCTGCAGCAGGGCATAAGGTGTTGGGGGCAGGGCAGCCCTCTGTGAATCAAGACCTGCATGAAACGAGGTTGTGGGTGAGCCATCTGCGGGACCGGGCCCAGGAGAGGCCACACGGGTAGAATAGGCCCTCTTTAGAGGGCAGTGGGCTTGCTCTGGGAGATCCTGGCCAAAGTACAGGAGTGAGGAGAAGGGAGGAGATGACACCACCCAAGCAGGAGACACCAGACTGGGCCTCACAGGCTGGGAGGAGGGCTCCTTGCTTAGGGAGGTGTCCTTGTCATTTCAAATTCAGATGTACAAATTTGGATTCATCATGAACCTTGACTCGTGACACACTGTTATCACTGATGCAGGCATGGCCCTTTCATATTGCTTAATTTATAATGCACTGAACCTCTTTGAAGATAGCACTAGACCAGGAGCTGGAGCATGGTCGGCAGCCAGTGCTGCCTGGATTGCCCCTCCGCCCCCGCAGGACCTGCCGTCCCCCTGCGTGTTTATCATGCTCTCTCCTGTTTTGGAGAGGAGAGGATGCTTTACCCCCCCCCCACACACACACACACACAAACACACACACACATATACGTATATGTGTATGTATATGTGTATATATATATACGTATATATGTATATGTGTGTGTGTGTGTGTGGTAAACACATATATATACATATATATGTGTGTGTGTGTATTTCTAAATGTATTCTTTAATTTTCCCTGTTTTTTAACTTAATTTATTTTAAAGGGATTATATGTTATCTTCAGGGACTTAATTTTTCACTCAACATTTTGTGTTTTTTACTAAGTTTCATTCAGTTTATTGGTTTAGCTGTAGCTTATTGATTTTTGCTGATAGGAAATATTCCATTATCTGAATATATTCTAATTTAGTTATCCATTTTTCAACCAATGGTCATTCAATTTATTTCTGGGTTTCTGTTTTTCTATTATAAACAGTCTGACTCTTACATTTTAAAATAACGAAGAGTATAATTGGATCGTTTGTAACACAAAGTGTAAATACTTGAGGGGAAAGTCACCCCATTCTCCATCATATGATTATTATGCATTGCATGGCTGTATCAAAATATCTCATGCACCCCATAAATGTATACACCTCTTATGTACCCACAAAAAAATTAAAAAAGAATAAAATAATCAAATAAACAGTCCTGCTCAGAGCGTTCTTGTTCATGTTCCGTGGTTCCCATGAGCTACAGTTCTTCTTGGATCTGCTCCTAGGAGTGGAATTGCTTGGTTTAGGGCAGTGGTTCTTAACTGGGAGTGATTTTTGCCTCCTAGCAGACATTCTGCAAGGCCTAAAGACATTTTTAATTGTCATAACCAGGGGAAAGTGATGTTCCTGTCATCTAGTGGGTAAGCATGAGAACCAAAATGTAGACCTAAATAAAATAAACAAAAAAGCAAAAAAGTATCACCTAGAGAAACACTGAAAATATCCCACACAACTGTAAAATGATATGACCAAGTTGAGACCACACATATCAGTCCTATCAATAAATATGAATTAATTTAATTCACTTATTAAAAGCTTTTTAAAGGTGATGTTCATGTGGAAAAATAAGTATGCATTAAAAGATAGGAAAACACCAAAAAAGAAAAGCTACCAAGAAAGCTAGCCCTGTCAGGCATTAAAACATACCATAAAACCTCTACCATTAGAACAGTGTGGTACTGGCTCATAAGTAGACAAGCCAGTAGAATAAAACAGCCTACAAATAGACCCATGTTCATATGGAAACGTAGTATGATACAGGTGGCATCTCAAGTCAATAGGGCCTCAGTCATAAAAAGGAAAAAAAAAACCTTCAGATAGTCAAAAACATTATTAGAAAATCAGAAGACAACCAAGCTGGGAGAAAAGTTATATTACAGACTATTAGGGACATTAGTCTGTATCCCTAATATCCCTAAAATCGTTTTTTAAATCATGAAACTATAGAGTAAAAGACCAAAAATGGGATAGAAAATGAGGAAAAGAAACAGACAATTCACCAATATGTAAATATATGTATTTAAATGTATATAGGAGAGGGATAGAGAACTATCACTAGTAACCTTTGAACTTGATATTTTTACCCTATATCCTGCCAATCATAAAAATCATAAAAATATAGAGTAAAAGACCAAAATTTTATATTTACATATAATTATATATAACAGTATATTAATTATATATATAGGTACATATATATATATATATATATATATATATATGCTCCAGAGCCTGGAGCATCTTGCTGTGCCATATATATATATGATACTTAAACAGATGAAAAGATGTTCAGCCTTACCCATAATTAGGGAAATGCAAATTAAAACTGCACCAAGGTACCATTTTTCACCTACCAGATTGGCAAAAATTAAAAAAACATAATGACAGGTTCTGTTGGTGAGGCTGTGGGGAAACGCCCTCTCATACGTTGCTAATGAGAATGCAAATTGGTCCAACTGTTTCGGAGGGACTTTGGCAATGTCTAAGAAAACTATGTACATCTCACTTCCAACAATATGATATACATATGCACCATCATTAACTGAAGCTTGTTTGTAATTGTAGAATATTGGAATAGCCGAAATGCCTGTGCAGAGGAGCGTGATTAAATACATTATGACACAGTCGTACAGTGGAGCCATATCACTTTTTTCCATCTTCAGAAAAGAATGAGAAAGACCTCCATGACTCACATGCAGTGATTACCAGGATATATTATTAATAGGAAAAAAAAGCAAAATACAAGAGTATCCTTAATACGCTTACTTTTCCTGGAAAAAGGGAGATATAAAATATCCATTATCTGCTCATTTGTAGCCGAGAAACACACAGGAAAGATAAATCTGAACAGAGAAGTTGCTTATGGGTGGGTAGATGGGAAAGGCATGTCACAAGTGAGGGGTGGGGAATAGAGGAGGGCAGGTCTGTGTTCGGGAGGGTGACTCTGAGTATACCTTCTTATGGAGTTCTGTTAGAACATGTGACTGTTTCACATACTCAAAAAAATAATAAACTGGATGAGATTTTGACCCTAAACCCTTAAGGTAAGGATTATAATAACTGTGAACTATTATTAAACTTTAGTTGGTTGGCTGGTTTTTCACAGGGGTTTGGATTAGTGATTCTGAAACTATGTGTATTCTAGGTTTGAGCAAATACGGAAATAAATTGTGGATAATGGGAGCCAGGTTTCTTCCCTTTGGAGAGGGAAATTACAAAGATGGAAAGGAGAATGCCAGAAGGAAACCCTCAGTGTGTTAGAATTGGAAGTATCGGTATGAGCGGGTTGTTTTTAATGTATGGATGTAGAAATAGATATATTTGTGCCTGTACACATGAGTGCACGTTTCCCAATTCTGTCTGCTGAGAAGGTCTAGAAGCAGTGAGACCCCAGTAACAATGAGCCCAACTATCATCCACATGTTAGTTTCTAAGTATCTCACTAATAGAAACTCCTTGGAGAAATAGCTGATTCCAGAACTGGGGCAGGAAAAGATGAGCCTGGAGCATCTTGCTGTGCCAGAAAGTAAGGAAGTGCCCAAAGAACGATAGGGACATACCGAAGGACACAGGCCAGGCGCAGTGATCCCAGAACTTTGGGAGGCCGAGATGGGCAGACCACTTGTCAGGAGTTTGAGACCAGCCTGGCCAACATGATGAAACCCCATCTCCACTAAAAATACATAAATTAGCTGGCTCGTGCCTGTAATCCCAGCTACTCAAGAGGCTGAGGCAGGAGAATCGCTTGAACCTGGGAAGTGGAGGTTGCAGTGAGCCAAGATCATGCCACTGCACTCCAGCCTGGGTCACAGAATGAAACTGTCTCAAAAAAAGGACGCAGAAGCCAGTTAGAAGGGGCCTTTCACTCACCAAACCCAGGGCCATTGAACACCAAAATAAATAGCAATTATAATGGATTACAACCCATTGAGTACAGTAGGAATCCATAAGTCCACACTGATTTAAGTAAATATGTGAGTAAAATATTGAGAGCTATTGGTATAACAATAGCTCACGGTATAGCACTCATTTCTTCAACAATAGCTAGGGGAAAGCTATTTCTTACAGTAGAATGTGAACTAAGAAATGTAAAAGAAATCAGAACATTTCTTTTCAATTTCACCATAGTAATTGTTTCAGACAAGAATCAAGAATCATCAATGGATGCTAAAATTTATGAGCGACAGTTTGACTGTGGACTGTGTGTGTGCAGAGACAGTGCAGATGTGAGTGTGCAGGAGAGGGCACACTCAGGTAGCGCTAAGAGGGCACCTGGATGAAGGATGTACAGGAATTCTTTGAACTATCGTTGGAACTTTCCGTGAGTCTGAAATTGTTTAAAGTTATTTCAGAATAAGCAATTAACATTTGTAAGCATGCATCTTTAGATATATACGTTGGATGAAATGGTATGTGTTTGGCCCAGAATCTGTTGCTCCTACACCCCGAAATGCCACCACCCCTCTCCAAGCCTCTGGTCCCCCTCACCTAGATTGTTATAGCCGCCTCCTGCCTGGCCTCCCCACTCCCATCCTGCCTCTCATGTGTTCTCCACTTGAAGACAGAGCCTTTTAGAAGGAAAGTCAGGCATGTGTCCTCTCTCTTCAGAACCTGCAGCGGCTCCCCATTTCCCTCCAGTGGAAGCCTGTGTCCCCTGTGACGGCCTGTCGTTTGCCCCTGACTCCACCCCACTCTCCCCCACCGCTATGCCCACTGCAGCCTTAGGCCTTTGCCCATAGGTTTCCCCAGGCCCCCATTCCTCCTGGTCTTAAAGGTTCTGCTCTTCTCTCCCTTCTACCACCATTTACAACTGACTACACCCCAACTCCTTATCACCTTCACAGCCTTTATTTTCTTTAGCGGTACTTATCACTTTCTAATGTAGGCTATGATTTCCTTATTATTATGCTTATTGCTTTTGTGTTTCCTCTAGAAAGACTCTAAGTTCCACACAAGAGAGATCTTTGTCTCTTTTGTTCATTGATATGCCCCAAGCCCCTAGAACAGTGCCTGGCACGCAGTAGATGTTCAATAATTATTGGTCGAGTACGTGTTGATTCAGATTCACTCATGTATGTGTAAAGAAATGAAAATTAAAATGTCTTCTTTCAACTACTGAGATGAGCAATTAGGGAATGATATATTATTAAATGAGCCAGGAATACAGACTGCGCAATCCTGGTTTGGAGGGAAACACACATATACCTACTGGTAAGTGCATTCATAAACAGGCTGGAAGGGATCTCTGTGCACTGCACTGTTAGAGAGTAGTGTTTATTTCGTGGCAGGTGGGGCAAGGGCGTTAGTTTCTTTACTTTCTGCTTAAGACACCGAAGTACTGTTTGATCACTTTTACTGAAATTATACATTAGGCCAGGTGTGGTGGTTCACGTCTGTAATCCCAGCACTTCGGGAGGCTGAGGCAGGTGAGTTGCTTGAGTACAGGAGTTCAAGCCAGGCTGGGCAACATGGAAAAACCCCATCTCCACAAAAAATTTCAAAAATCAGCCAGGCATGATGATCACACCTGTAATCCCAGCTACTCAGAAGGCTAAGGTGGGAGGATCACCTGAACTCTGGAGGTGGAGGTTGCAGTGAGCCACGATCACGCCACTCCACTCCACTGGACACATGGGACCCTATCTCAAAAAAAAAAAAAAAGGAATTATGCATTATTCTTAGAATTAAAAGTTATAAAGGAAAAACTTTATAGTATGGTGTTTCTTTTCAAGTATAAAATTCATGGAGTACATAGTGGCCTGATGCTAGATGTTCCTCAGCCATTGGCTTTGGTCGTATGAGCATCCCCTGGTGCCAGGCACTGTGTTGGGTCTTTTGCCTGCACCATTGCACTCAGCCCTACCTGGGACCCCAGGAGGCGGGTGGCATTATTCTCATTTTCCAGATGAAAAAGCAGAGGCTTGAAGAGGCTCAAGGCCACATAGCTACAGTACTAAGTGACAGAGTGACAATTTGGATCCCGGTCTGACTTGAGAGATCAAACTTTCATCCTTCAAAAACAATGGCTTGAAGCCAGTGCTTGGCTCTTCTCCAGCCTGCAGCGAGTCGTGCCTGCTTGCTCAGGGTGCCACCTGCCTGGCCCTCAGCACCCTGGAGTCTCCAATCTCCCTGTAGCCAGCAGTGAACTCAGGACCCAGCAACTGATGCTGAGAACTGCCTCAGAAGTTGTTCGGCACCCAGTCAATTCTGAGGTCTCTTAGGCAAAATATGTGCCAGGCTTCCATCTTAAATATGTTTGCCAAAGCCGTACTTGGCTTTATCTTTTGAAGGCAATTGATTTCAAGTTCCATGTGGGTATGGTGTTCTGTTAAAACATAGTAATGTCATTTTGTGGGAGTTCCCTATACTCTTCCTCCCTATTCTTTTTTTTTTTTTTTTTTTTGAGACAGTCTTGCTCTGTTGCCTATGTTGGAGCGCTGTGGCATGATCTCAGCTCACTGCAGCCTCCACCTCGTGGGTTCAAGTGATTCTCCTGCCTCAGTCTCCTCAGTAGCTGGGACTACAGGCACACACCACCACACCTGGCTAATTTTTTGTATTTTTAGTAGAGATGGGGTTTCACCATGTTAGCCAGGATGGTCTCAATCTTCTGACCTCATGATCCACCCACCTTGGCCTCCCAAAGTGCTGGCATTACAGGTGTGAGCCATCATGCCTGGCCCTTCCTCCCTATTGTTTTGAAATTGCTATTGTCTTTATCTCAGGGCTCTTCACCTTGGGTCCATGAACTCCTGGGAGGTAATGGATATATTTCAGGAAACCTCTGAACGCCTTAGTTTCCTATGTATGGATGTCCTTCTGTGCCTTCTTCTGAGGGAAAGGGTCTGTGACTTTCATTAGAATGGGAGGCTAATTCCCAAAGCAGGTTAAGGTCGCTGGTCTTAGACCTTAGCTGGAGCTCGGAGGCCTTTCTCTGTAGGCTTTCTGCTGACCTGCAGCTGCAGCTTCTTTTCTCTGAACTCTTGTTTCCTACTCCATACACCGGAACATGTGTGTTTCATTCCCAAGTGAATTTCTGGTGGCCTGCATGTTAAGGCACCGTGGGAGAGATCCCACTCTTGAAGAGAATGGCCATGTAAAGGAAACAGAAGGACTTGGTGCTTTCAGGCACCAGAGTGGAACAGCTTGGAAAAAATGCTTGAGCATTAAACCCGTTTTTCAATTTTCTGACAGTTAAGTCATACAGAAAGGAGACACTGTATGTTACATAGTTTTTATTTTGTGACAAAAACATACCAAGTCAAATTTAGAGATAAATGGTTTTTTTCTTAGAATTAATGTCAGGGAGTTGTTTGTTTGCTTGGCAAATACTCACACGGTATACATTGTTTAGTATTTACTACAGCACAGTCTTTCGCAGAGGCAGCGGTGCATTTACATCTGTCCAGTGAATGGATGTTTAAGTCTTAATGGTAACTGACACTTTTCCTAAGATTCCACAAAAATATTTAGTCTACATTAGCAATAGCTTAGTTAGGCACCCTAGATTGTCCGCCTCTTCCAAAAATACTAATATGCTCAAATCATCATTTCTAAAGATACCTTTGAAAGCCCATAATTCAGATCTCTGGTTTCCTTCTGCACATTTCAGCTGCATTTGTCCCCAGGAGTTGGAAAACATATTCCTCCAACCCTAACAGGTAGATTTCAGTGGCTGGCATTTACAATAGTGAATTTAAATGTTGGAGAAGGCAATTCTACTTCCAAGGGAATTTTATTGGATTTTACTTTTAAAATATTTTGAATATATGAAATTAATGCCAGGTAGAAACAGGCAGCACTTGCCTTTATGAGACAGGGTGAGATTGTTTTTAAAATTTAGAAGAGTTGAGTGAATGCATAATACCACCACTACCTTTCCTTTTTTTTTTTTTTTTTTAAGGTTGTCTAATTAAGTTTTAGTCAGTGATAAATGTGGGATGTTTTCAGGCCAGACTACTTGTCTTACGCTTATCTTGCACTGTTTGGCTTCCTGGCACCTCGTTTCCAATTTGACATTTTTCTATTCCAGTACCTATCTTCATTCTTGTAACAAATGCTTATTGATCAAATACTATGTGAAAGATAACCCCAAATTATAATCTCTAGCAGTGATTACATTGTGGGTGGCATCCCCGTTGCCACCTGCAGTGCCACACCCCTTCTTCCTGATGTGTGTCCGCCTACCTCGTCCCAGCACGTCAGCCCCCTGCCCCATCTTCACCGCTCTTGTCTCCTGTCGTCTGAACTCTTGCTCCAGCCTTCTCGTTGGTCTCCTGGTCTCCCTGCTTCAAAACACTCTGCCTTCCCTTATCTCACATTGGACTCATCGTTCCGGAGATGCCAGTCTGCTACTCTGTCGGCTCCTGCTGCTTGCATGATAAAGCCCCCCTTTCTAAGGTAGTTAATGTACGTGATATAACCTGGCCTCAGTTGACCTTTCTCCTCTTCTCTTCTTCCCTCTCTCCTCCCTTCCCTGGGTATCCTCAGTATTCTGTAATGTTTCTCAGTGGAGGCCCCGTTGGCATTTTGGATGGAGCAATTTCAGTTCCAGTGTCTGAAACTGGCCAGTGTATTGCAGAAGGTTTAGCATTCCTGGCTCCAGTCTGCTAAATGCCAACAGCTCCCCAACTTACTGTGACAAGCAGAAATACCTTCCTGTTTCCAGGGGCTCCTTAGGAGCGAGATTCCCATGCTTGGTGCCTTCGTGCTTTGTAGCTGCACTTCTGCCTGTGGACCCTTCTCCACCGGCTGCCCCTCCGGCAAAGCTGCTGTGCATTCCTTGAGATTGGGCTCTGATGTCATCTTTCAAATGCCTACTCTTACTTCCAGGCTGGGATAGCCCCGCCTTCCTTTATGCCCCTAAAATCCTGTTTGTGCCCTATTAACATCCATTGTGTTCCACCTCGTGGCATCGCATCCCAGAGCCCTTGGTACTAGACACAGGGAACTTGACGAAGAACGGTTCTCTTGGGACTTCATAATTTCTGTAGGACAAACAGACAATGTAAATTATTAGTGTTGGCCTTGTGTGTTATTAGAAGAACAATGGTATTGATCAGTAGACTCTGTGGATCCCTTGCAACTTGTCTTAGGGTTTGTATTTTACCAAACGGAGCCGTTTTTCTCCATACCCTCTGCAATCAATAACATGCAGCAAAAGTGATGTTTCTCTTCCTGACCCATAAGCTTTGTTTTGAAGAGTTATTAACACAGAAGCCCAAGCTGCTATTTTCTTGTAGACAATCGGGTTGTCCTGATTCAAATTTATACACAGCAATTGAATCTCATTAACTTGGATTTACACTGTGTAGACCAAGCATGTAAATAATTGAAATCTTCCAGGGCTATATTAAATCTTCAGCTGATTTTTTAAAAGCAGTTTATCTTGATATTTTGCTTTATTTCCTAATCCCAGTCTACACAGTTGATTTCTTTCTCCAGTTAATCTTTTCATTGTGTTTATACATTGAGATAAAACAGTTGTTTGATTTTAATAAAAATGACATGCACAATTCGTTTCTGTTGGCAATTGAATTAAAAGATTAGTATGCATTTACACTAATATGGTCTATGGTATTATTGATTATATAAATTGTATTATATTGGATTTTAATAAAAATTAATTTAATTGTACTATATGTAGTTACAGGAATACTAGTCATTATTCTCATCATCATCATAATTAACCTGACTTGTAAGCAAATTGTAATTAGAGGGCAGGCTCTGGAGCCAGGCAGCTTGGGTTCGAATCCTTGCTCGGCCATTTCTAGTCATGTGAGTTTGAGTAGTCTCTGTGCTGTCATTTGCTCCTCTGTAAAGTGGAGCTAATTGAAGCCTTCCCTTTTGTGGTTGCATGAAAATTGCCTGTTTAAATCAGATAGTATTGCTTATAGCTGTGCCAGCGGGCAGTGGGCGTGGAAGCACAGTGGTTTCTACTGGACACTTGTTGAAGATCGTGAAATTTTGTAGGCCTTGTTCATGTACTTAATTACCATAGCAACTGTTGATCCTAAACACTGTGATTATTAAAAAGTGCCACTGTTTCCATTCAAAAATCCTTAGTAAATAATCTGGGTCTTTTAATCAAACCTAGAGTGAAAATTCTTGTCTTCTCCCCCACCCCCAATCTTGAGTTACGTTTTTAGTTAAGATTCCATGGTGACAGTTCTTGTGTCTGCTTTTAAGGTGACTCATTATTGATAATGCTTATTTCACTGCGCATCCATCTATGTCCAGTTCTTTCAATTACAAAGATGTGTGAGGCTAGCCAAACGGAATTTTGGAGTAGACACTTCGTTAGTTTTTGCCTTAGAATAAGCTATCATAATACTAGCTACAGTGTATTCAGGGTGTCCTGCCTTCACTGGCCATTCCTTCTTAGTCTTCTTTTTACATTGCTCCTCATCTCCCCAAAACATTGACATGTCTGGGAGCTCAGCTTTTGGTCTAGTCTCCTCTCTGTCTACTCCTACTCCCCAGATAATCTCATACCTCTCGCGGCTTTAAGTGGTTCTCTTCGAAGGCGGCACCCAAGCTGACATCCTTAGTCCTGGCCTTGCCCTGGACTTCAGCCTCAGATTTATCTGCCTGTTGATACCGCCATTTGACTTCCACACTTGCTGCTCAAGATACTTCCTGTTGCCCAGCCAGAATTCTTGGAGTTGTCCTTGCCTCTGCTTTCTCTCATTGGTAAATTCCATGGATTCTTCTTGAGAAGTGTATCCAGAATTCACTCACCTCTCCCCAGCACCACCCAGTTCAGGCTGCCATCTCTCCAGTGGGTTATCACAGCATCCTCCCAGCTGGCCTCTCTGCCTCCACCCTTGCACCCACATAATTTGCACAGCAGCTAGAATGTCACTTGTGCAGCATTACTGTTCCACTCAGGAAATCCCACGGGCTTCCCGTCGTACCAAGAGACATCCTCACCATGACCTCGAAGCCGCGAGAGGTATGAGATTATCTGGGGAGTAGGAGTAGACAGAGAGGAGACTAGACCAAAAGCTGAGCTCCCAGACATGTCAATGTTTTGGGGAGATGAGGAGCAATGTAAAAAGAAGACTAAGAAGGAATGGCCAGTGAAGGCAGGACACCCTTCATGACCCATCCCTTTCCCAGGTTAGTTGTGTTTTGTTTTCAGACTCCAGTCACTAGAATGAAAGCACTGTGAGGGTAGAGACTGTTTTGGTCACTGCTGTATCCTCAGCGTACAATGCTGTTATATCCCTCATATACAATAGCACCTGACTCGTGCCGAATGCCCAATAACCATTCATCATAGGAATGCACCATTTTACAGTGTAATTTCACAGCAGCCCTCTGAGGAAGGTACTGCACAGAGGCAGAAGAACTCGCCTGAGTACCTAGCAAATTAGTAGCAAAGCCAAGGTTTAACCTCAGTCAGCCTGACAGCAAAGTGCATTTGCTTTCTGCTGTACTATATGGCTTCCCATTACTGGATGTTCCTGAACCACTCCCAAGTCTCTGTGGATTTTATTGTGCCTTTGAAGTCTTACTGTCTTGAGTTTGTTCATCATTGTCATCAAATACTTTTTGAGTGCCTGATATCCACAGGGTTTGTGCCAGCCACAAAAGATAAAAAGAAAGTCAGTGTCAGGTCCCTGCCCTCTACCCTCATCCTTGAACAAATCCCCGCTAGGCTGCAAGCCCCCCCAGAAAAATATAATTTTATCACATTATTTCGTGTTCCTTATCATATTTCCGAGTCTTAGAACTGTGCCTGGCACGAAGGAAGCCTTCCGTTAAGAGCCATTGAATGAATGAATGAATGAAGACAAGTGGTACAAGCAAGTGCTAAAGGAGTTGAAGTTTGGGTTTTGGTTGTGCCATTCAACAAAGACTGGCAGAGTGCTGGCCTGCATTCGATACCATGCCAGTGGCTCAGAGAACTGTTGGACTGCCCTACGTGCTTGTTAGAAGTGTCAGTTTTGCCCCAAAATTGATGTGGCGAAGGGGGAGGCAAGCTCGGGTATCTGGCTCAGATGGAGTTGGGCTGGGTCCACACATTGAGAAACCTGCTGCCACCTAGCCACGGACAATGCAGACTCCAGGAGAGACTTCATGACTGGAGCATTGAGGGAGGAATGCAATTTTAATAAGCCGAAGAAAGGGCCTTCCAAAAAGGAGAAAGGAAAGTGAACAGTGAGATTGGCCTTTTGATCCTCGAAGACTATGCCTCTGCCACCGCAACTATGATTCTGATCACTGCTACCACTTAAGATGCCTACTGTTTGCTCAGGACACTATTTGACCCCTTACTCTATGCTTAGGATTATTTATTTGATGTTCACACTCACCCCTCAGCTGAAGATGTTATCACTGTTTTATAGATGAGAACACTGAGACTCAGAAGGTTCAATAACTTGTTCAAAGTCACATTAAGTGGTACAGCTGGGATTTGAAGTGAGATCCATGAAACGCCCAAGTCCTGGTCTTTCTTTATCACCCTCTGCTGCTATGAATGAAAAGGTCACAGAGATTTAAAGAAATACAGGAAGCTCCTCGTGCATGTAGGTGACTAGGGGAAATGTATTGAAATGAGTGAAGTTTTTTAAAAGAATAATGGTTTCGATCAAATGTAATTTTGGTAGGCAGTGCTTTCTGAAAATACTTCTGACTTTCCCAGTTCTATTTTCTGCCTTCACACAGGCTTTATCAAATGATTGTTTTGTTGATAAATTTAGTGTGCAGTTGGGACTTATATGTAGATTGTACCTACCCTCAAAGGGAGAGAGGATTTTGTAGTTTCCATTCATTCTCATTAAAATCAGAACATTTGCATCTTAACTTTTACATCTTGTTCCAGGAATTTTAAGCAGTCTGATTGTATGGAAGTGGGTCGTATTAATTGCAAATGGGCTAGACATCTGCTCGCTAACATGGAATGATTTTTTTAGCTCTGTTTTGTTTTTATATATGATCTACCAGAGTGATTAAGTGAGGGCTGTTGGTGATGCTGTTACAGGACTGGGTTTTCAGACACTTATAATGTAACCATAAAAAGGAATTGAAGAGTGGATCTTTGAAAGTTCTTGAACTGGGAGCGATTAAATGTCTTAGAGTTGATAGATTTTTATCCACAGTCTGTCAGGGAGCCATTTCCTATCCTTGGAGGCTCTGTTGGTCTGTTGCACAGTGAAGTCAGGTTCAGTGGGTTCCAGACTCTGTGGTAAGGGAGTGGGGAGCAGCATTGCTGTCGCTTTTTTTTTTTTGAGACGGAGTTTCGCTCTTGTTACCCAGGCTGGAGTGCAATGGCGCGATCTCGGCTCACCACAACCTCCGCCTCCTGGGTTCAGGCAATTCTCCTGCCTCAGCCTCCTGAGTAGCTGGGATTACAGGCGTGCGCCACCATGCCCAGCTAATTTTTTGTATCTTTAGTAGAGATGGGGTTTCACCATTTTGACCAGGATGGTCTCGATCTCTTGACCTCGTGATCCACCCGCCTCGGCCTCCCAAAGTGCTGGGATTACAGGCTTGAGCCACCGTGCCGGGCCTGCTGTCACATTTTTTACCTGCAGAGAGTGGCATGGGAGTGATTGAAGTCAGGTGTGGCATCAAACTGTAAAACCAGGATCCAGGCTACCAGTGCCTGGTTGAATCGGCAAGTGTTTCCCAAAGTGGATTTCTTGGAACACTGATTCTTTTTTTTTTTTTTTTGCTTTTTTTTTTCTTTGAGTTGGAGTCTCACTCTGTCACCCAGGCTGGAGTGCAGTGGCGCAATCTCAGCTCACTGCAACCTTCGCCTCCCAGGTTCAAGCAATTCTCCTGCCTCATCCTCCCAAGTAGCTGGGATTATAGGCACATGCCACCACACCCGGCTAATTTTTGTAGTTTTTAGTATAAAGTCAGGGTTTCAACATCTTGGCTAGGCAGGTCTTGACCTCGTGATCCACCCGCCTCAGCCTTCCAAAGTACTGGGATTACAGGCATGAGCCACTGTGCCTGGCCTGGAACACTAATTCTTAAGGAAGTTCATGTGCATAGTCAGTGTAGGAACCACTCACTGGTTAAAGAAAGCTAAGTACTTTCCTTAGTTGCAGTCCTTTTCAGAGCCTTTAATTCAGACACACTGTGACTCTTCCAGAGGAGCATATTGTTTCCTGGACATACTTGACCACAGACACCTTTTCGTGAAGCAGACTTCAGAAAATGTCAGGGAGAACTTTCCAAATACTTCTTTTTACATCAGGAACTCCAGAATCGATTTGGTCTCTTGGTCATATAGTTTAATGCACAGTCTCAGTTCCTTAGGGTGGTTGGCTCAGTCCTCTTGCCTTTCTGGACTTTTCAGGCCCTGGCTTTTTAAGATTTGCCAGTTCTAAGGCAGTAAGCACTAAGATAGGTATTGGCACCATTATCAGAATGCTTGCAGGGACCACTGGCTTGGCTGTGGGGCAGGGGGGGAGTTGGGGCCACTGCATCTCCATGCATGTCTGTGTTTGACCAGGAGAGGAAAGCGATCGATGGTTAATGGCAGTGACTAGCGAGGGACAAGTAAAATCCGTAAAGGATGGAGAGTGCTCTAGATGAGTGACATTTTTCTAGATTCCTGACTGCACAGCACCTGCTATCTAGGCAGGGCTCAGTCAGCACCTGTTTAATGAATACGTTGTTAGGCACTCTGAGTCTTTGCTAAAAGACGATATCTAATGTTGACATCCCATCATATTCTTGCTTCAAGTTAGTTGCCAAATGTATATAATCTTTCACACCTTCTGGAATCAAAGGTTAAAACATGAGAACTTTTCTTTCCCTGCAAATAACAGATGTTCTTTTCATACAGAAATATCTACTGCCTTGCCACGAAGCAAATGTTCCCGGGCATTATTATTCTAGGAGTGGGAATACATTTGAACCCATTGTTCCAAACCCTTATTTGGTCTCTCTTGCAGCCAGTGACAGCTGACACATAAGAGCTGATGTCTGCTGCCATGGAACCAAGCAAAGCTAGCTGACTCACAAGAGGGGTAAGGCTGCAGTTTGAACCTGTGACCTTGACCTCATTAACTTCAGGTATCTGAATCACCAGCATTCTGATAATGGTGCCAATACCTACCTTAATGCCACAGTCCTTCTCCTAATGTTTAGTGGCACAGTTTTCCCGTTTAGTCCCCTCCTCCTGTACACGATGGATTGTTACCCAAAGGAAGGACCACTTGCTCATCCTTAATATGAGAAAATCATTTGGAGCACTTAATTTGTGTTGACTCTTTATTGGTGCACTATTGCAATTAAGTTAGATTAATGAAAGGTAAATTCCAGTCTATACGTGGAAAAAAAATCTCTTGTAAAGATCCTAATTAGTATGTGTGTTTATTTAGCCTCTCATGGTTTAATTGCATCCCATCTTGCTATTTACAAACAGGCATCATTAAAGAATAATGAGTGTGTGAAGAGCATTAATACTAGCGGCAGATGAGGTAACTGGAGGTTGCCGGGGGCTGGGGGTGGGAAGAGAGAGATGGGAACTCTGCTGGTTTGTATTATTTTCAAGTGAAGGAGAATGCAAAATGATCCTCTCAACCGATTCAGGAGGGGAGGACAGAGCAGACATTATGCAAGGCAGCAGCTTGTCCTTTGGCTGCAGAGAGTTGGGTTGCTTTTCATTTGTTGCTGGAGTGTAATCTGTGGAGGTGAACAAACACACTCACACGATTGTCTGTGACCTTAGCCAGTGCTGTTTAGATGGAAGCTTTCTTTTCAGCCGGACATAGGAGGATATCTGCACTTCAGCTCAGTGAGAATTCCCTAGTATGCTGAAAAGCCATGCAAAGTGTGGGACTTTCCTGTATTACCCAGCTCTGGGCCCTTCAGTAGCCCTTTAAAAAAAAAATCCAAAGGTAAATGAATTGAGAAACAGGTTTATGCACCCCTAATATCACATTCCAGTTTTACAGAATTTGTTGCTGTTCCTTGAAGTTCAAGACAGTTTTGCCTGTAGGTAGATGCTTAATCATTTATATTCTCTTAAAACCTGGTTTAAGGGTAGAAAAGCTGAGATTCCAAATGGGATACAATGTAACAAGGAAAATAGAACAATATGGAAGAATCCAATAATAATAATACATAATACAGTCCTGTAATTGATTATGTGCCTCTGTAATTCTTGGCATCAAATAAAATTTTCTCATTAATCAGGAGTAAAATGTAGGGATAGAGGTGGTAAATCTGAAAAGGAAGTATCCAGAGTCCTGGCTGTATAATGCTTGTAGGAGTAGGCAGAGCTCTTAAATACCAGCACCTCAGTTTCCCCTTATATTGTGGTTATCATTGCAAACAGTTTTGTTAATGCATTCTATATAAATGCCAACTGCTACTATTCAAATCTTATTAAAGCCTTAGATTTCTCTAGGGATTCCTGGGTGAGTTGAAGTCCAGAGTTTATTTAAAATTAGGTTATAGGAATTCACAGTTTTCAGTACATCTTATGTTTTTCTTCAAACAAACTACAGTTTAATTTTAAGCTACCCTAAATAGAAGTAAAAGAAAACAGTTTGCAGTATTCTAACTACCTCGTATATCTAAGGATTCAGAGAGCTATATTCTCAGACACACAAGAGCCCAGACAGTGTTGTATGGTCGCCTCTTTTGCTGTTGTAACTTGCAACTGTTCCACTTTCAGCTCCCAGAACTGTGGGACATATTTTTCCATTCATATTAATTGGATTTTTAAAGTGACCTTGTCCACATATTGATTTGAGTTAAAATTTTCTACATCAAGGTCATGTTGGCATACATCCTACAGACAAAATATTAAAAAGCCAAGTGCTGCCTCACCGGGTATCAGCAGAAGTGGAGATTTAACAGGGCCAAACTTGCCTCAGAGGGCACTGTGGTACCCTTCTAATGCAAGTGGCAAGTCTGTGTGGGGACCTCCTTCACCTGGACTTGAATCTGCCTCATCAAGGGGATTGTCCTGTTGTAGTCCAGGGGCCCACCACTTTTGGGCAAGAGCCCCCTCGAGCCCCTGAGGGTCCAAACTAATGCTGCTCACAGGAGAGGGTTTAGGATGAGCTCCAGCTCATCTGAGATTCACCCAGGCCACCTTGAAAAAGAGGGCCTATTCTTATTGTTCATAAAATTGAACTGTCTCTAGCTCAGCCCTCAGCTGTACCTGGCCTGCCCATTTAACATCTCTTCACTTAAATATTTCAAAAGAATCCAAAACTTGGTGAAAAGGAAGTGATGTTTCCCCTCCAGGTTTTTTCCCTTCTTCTCAATAAATAGCAAAATCATTACCTGGTGCTCAAACCAGAAGTACACAGACTTCCTTACTTAGTTTCCCCTTTTTTCTTCCTCTTCATATCCAGCCCATCAGCAAATCTTATCAGTTCCTAAATCCACTGGCTTCTCACTTCTCTACTGCCACCACCCTCATTGAAGCTGCCATTGTCAGAGACATTTGAACCAGAGCAACTCCATCTTGAATAGGAGCTGGGTAAAATGAGGCTGAGACCTTCTGGGCTGCATTCCCAGGAAGTTAGGCATTTTTAGTCACAGGATAGACAGGAGGTCAGCACAAGATACAGATCACAAAGACCTCGCTGATAAAACAAGTTGTGGGAAAGAAGGCGGTCAAAACCCGCCAAAACCAAGATGGCAGCAAAAGTGACCACGGGTCATCCTCATTACTCATTATAAGCTAATTATAGTGCATTAGCATTTAAAAAGACACTCCCACCAGCACTGTGACAGTTTACAAATACCCTGGCAATGTCAGGAAGTTAACCTATGTAGTCTAAAAAGGGGAGGAACCCCTATTTCTGGGAAATGCCCACATCTTTGCAGGAAAACTCATGAATAATCCACTCCTTGTTCAGCATATAATAAAGATGTAACTATAAGTATGATCAGCTGAGCAGCCTGCCTATGGAGTAGCCATTCTTTTATTCCTTTACTTTCCTAGTAAACTTGCTGTCATGTTACTTCATGGAGTTGCCTCAAATTCTTTCTTGCGAAAGATCCAAGAGCCCTCTCTCTCAGGATCTGGATCAGGACCCCATTTCAGTAACACCATCATCCCCTCTCCTGGTCTTTCCATTTTTCTCTTGATGCCTCCGGAGAGCACCCCGGGAGGTGTTCCTTGAAAAGCATGCCTCAGACATGCCGCTCCTCTGCTGAAAGCCCTACAGTACCTTTTCATTTCACCCAGACAAAACTCAACTCCTCATCAGAGCCTCCAAGGCTCCTCATGGCTGGCTTGGCCTGCCTTTGCTGGTGCCAGCCACACTCTTGCCCACCTGCCTGACCTCCTCCCTGTTCCTAGGATGCCAGGCCTTTGCGGGTGCTGCCCTCTCAGCCTGTGCTGCTCAGCTCCAACACTGGGCATGGATGACCTTGTCTATCCAGTAGGTTTCAACCAAACTGGAACCAACTCCCTTGTCCAGCTTTATTGCCTTCATAGCCCTATACAGACCAAATATTTTTTGTTTCTTTATCTGCTCACAACCCCTCCCCCACCAAGAATGTACAAGCCTCAGAGCACAAGTTGTTTTATTCCCTGCTTAGTCTCCAGTCCTTAGAACAATCCTTGGCATGTGGCAGGTACTTAATAAATATTTGAATAAATGAATGAGCAAGTGAATAATCAAGTGATCTGCTCTAAATGTCACTTTTTTCACATGTAGGTGTTACCTGAATAATCTCTCTTGAAGCTCTCCCATTTTGTTCATTTCCTTCTTAGCTTTTTGTAATTTCTACTTCTCTATTTATATACTTCTTTGTTTCCTGTCTCCTTCACTAGACTGTTAGCTCTGTGAGTGTCTATTTCATTTCTCACTCTGGGCGCCTAATGCCTAGCCTGCACATAGTATGTATTTGACAGACATTTGTTGGATAGATGGAAGGAAGGAAGGAACTGGAAGGGCGAGCAATTTGCAGTTCAAGGCAGCTCTAGATTCTTCTCCATGTTCTCCAGTCCAAATTCTGTAAGGAGGCAGGTTGTTTTTTTCTTTTTCTTTTCTTTTTTTTGACAAGGTCTTGCTCTGTCACCCACGCTGGAGAACAGTGGCTGGACCACACACAGTTCACTGTAGCCCCAACTCCCTGGCTCAAGCAATTCTCCCACCCCAGCCTCCCAAAGTGCTGGGATTACAGGCATGAGCCACTGTGCCTGATCCTAGAAGGAGGCAGTTTTATTGGCCTAACCAGTATAAAGCAGAGCCTTCTCTATTAGGCCACTGTGTAGGGTGCTTAGCCCTGAATCAGCTGGTTCCACCCTGCACAGAAAACAGCAGCTTCCCTGGGTGGCAGGTAGTTTGAATGAGGCAGGAACACAGTGTGAGGCGGTCTTCATTACTGTCATGTTCAGTGTCACGTACAGATAAAGGACGTGTGCTGTTGAGGATTCCTCTTCAACATCTGTTCAGAGCACCTTGACATTTTCAGTATGTTCAGGAAAATGGTAGCTTCCCATTTTGTCGGTTAACCTGAATCCCACTTTATTCACAGAGAATCTTTTTGGAATTGGAGTCTCTATTTTTATACAGGCATCGGCAGGAATTCTGTATTTGCTCTCCCTGGAAGGGCTGTATTTTATATATTTGAATATATGTTTTATAAATTAAATGAGCTAATTTTGATAGTTTGGGGGAATTTTTCCCAACACTGCAAGGAAAGCGCAGAGGTAGCATGAAACCACGATTGGGAAGCATGATTCTCTATTCTCTCTTTGTTTCTTTACATTATACGTGAACTTTTGTTGTTATTATTGAAGGTGAGACGAGATGAGCTAGGAAGATTGTGAAGAATTTCATATTTACAACATGAAATGGAAAACTGTATACTTACCTGGCAGGGGACGTACCAGGATCATGAAATGGAAAACTATTCCATAACCCTTCCTAGGCATGAAAACCTTTTATGACACTTGGCAAATGGATTAGTCCACTGTGTTGAAATTCCCCTGCAACCAGGATACTCCTGAGTTTAGAAGAGAGGAGAACATAGAAGAGCTAAGGAAAATCAGAAGTGCTGCCCAAATTGTTAACATTGATAGCTCTTCAGCAAATGACCCCAGTTCACTCATCAGTGGAATAAACCACCTCATAGGAAAACCTTGTTAGCCGGGTGCAGTGACTCACACCTATAATCTCAGCACTTTGGGCAGTCAAGGCAGGAGGACTGCTTGAGGCCAGGAGTTCAAGACCAGTCTAGGCAACATAGTGAGACCTCTCCCCCAGTCCCTATAAACATTTTTCAAAAATTACTCCAGAAGTTCCGGGCTGTGGTGAGCTATGACATACCACTGCACTCCGGCCTGGGTAACAGAGCAAGACCCTAGCTCTAAAAACGAATAATAAAAATATAAATATAAAACGTATCTTTTTAGGCAGGGCGTTTAATAATTTTTTAAAATAATGCTAACAGGCCAGTCACGGTGGGTCACCCTGTAATCCCAGCACTTTGGAAAGCCAAGGCAGATGGATTGTTTGAGTCCAGGAGTCGAAGACCAGCCTGGGCAACATGGTGAAACCTTGTATCTATAAAAAATTAGATGGGCTGGGCGCAGTAGCTCACACCTGTAATCCTGGCACTTTGGGAGGCCAAAACAAGCAGATCACGAGGTCAGGAGTTTGATACCTGACCAACATGGTGAAATCCCATCTCTACTAAAAATACAAAAATTAGCCTGGTATGGTGGTGCACACCTGTAATCCCATCTACTCAGGAGGCTGAGGCAGGAGAGTCGCTTAAACCCGAGAGGCGAAGGTTGCAGTGAGCCGAGATCATGTCACTTCACTCCAGCCTGGGCAACAGAGTGAGACCCTGTCTCAACAAACATAACAATGCTAACAGTGATAATATTCACCACCATGCAGGGAGTGCCCACTGAGTGCAGTGTCCAACAG
Source organism: Callithrix jacchus (assembly GCF_049354715.1). Taxonomy (NCBI): domain Eukaryota; kingdom Metazoa; phylum Chordata; class Mammalia; order Primates; family Cebidae; genus Callithrix; species Callithrix jacchus. The sequence goes on along the minus strand of NC_133502.1, from coordinate 180,500,939 downwards.
TAACTCTCCTGGACCCTCAATAGCTCCAGCTGTGCAGTCCTTAGAGAGGGCTTCATGCTAGAAGTAAGGAGGCCAAAGTGCAGTGGGCTGCATTTCCCAGGCCACACTGCTCTGTAGTGTGGGCTGAACCTGGGTCCCAGGCTCCAAACCCCTGGCGCTCATCCCTCGCTGCCTTTCCCTGTGCCGAGGGGACTAGTGGGGTACTAGTGTGATGTGGTTTGGTTCTGTGTCCTCACTTAAATCTCATCTTGTAGCTCCCTTAATTCCCATGTGTTGTAGGAGGGACCTGGTGGGAGAAGATGGAATCACGGGGGCTGGTCTTTCCTGTGCTGTTCTCGTGATAGTGAGTGGGTCTCACAAGATCTGATGGTTTTAAAAATGGGAGTTTCTCTGCACAAGCTCTCTCTTTGCCTGCTGCCATCTACATAAGATGTGACTTGTTCCTCCTTGCCTTCTGCCATGATTGTGAGGCCTCCCAAGCCATGTGAAACTATAAGTCCAATAAACCTCTTTCTTTTTGACATTGCCCAGTCTTGGGTGTGTCTTTATCAGCACGCTGTAAATGGGCTAATATACCCATGACCACCACTGAGCCGCCCTTGCCATCGTTCAGACACAGTGCTGAGCACTTTACTTACACGGTGTCATTCCTTCCAGGGTTGACAGGCAAGAAAACCAGGGCCTAAAGAGGGTAAGAGACTTGCTCAAGGCCACAAAGCCAGGAAGGAGCAGAGTGAAGACCCAAAAGCAGGCCTTTTTCCCTCGCAGAGTCCAGGACTGCAGCCGCCGTGTGCTCTCATCTTGCTGGCAAGTTCGTTTCTGACTTGTTGGTAAACAGACCCTAAATTCAGTTTACCTGCCTCATTTTTCCCAGGTCCTTGACAAAGGAAAAATATAATTCGCCTCTTAGGGCTGTAACAACTTTGTATCTGGAGTCTAGTCCATGTGGGAGGCGCTTCCAGGTCCATTTTTCCTTTCTCCTATCACCTTATATTACATTGTGTTTTATCACCAGAGGCACAACTGCTTTGGTTTTGCAGAGCAAAATGAGTGACCTTCAGCATGGAAGAACATCAGTTTATCTCTGACAGTCCCTCCGTCTGACCTCTTGGTTTCCAAGTCACATCGCCCCATTTTCTTTTTATGATTCGGTTACTGTCCTGCTCGATGCAGTCCCAGCGGCCCCTTTTCCGTAGCTTGACGGTTTATCTTCTCGGCCCCAGCTCTGCCAGAATTTCAGCCTTTCAGAGTTGGTCTGTCTCTGTTTTCTCTTGGCTGTATCCAATTTTGCAGTTTCCTAGAAAGAAGCAACAGCCAGTTTCCCTAGCTGCCGCAGCTCTCAAACCTGCTGTTAAGAGAACAAGTCCGCCCAGCACGACTCTGTCAGGGCTACACATACCTATCAGCTGTACAGAATTCAGAGTGCTAATTTTTTAAAAAATGCTAAAATTAGAGGAAGCAAATAGTTTATTAGCGTCTTAGGGATGGGGTCAGCGGTGTGTCTATGAAGTCCTTTGTGAAGCGTAGCCAGGAGTCTTGACTGGCAAGGCTTTGAGCCACTTAACAGAGCCCCAGAGAGGATTCCTGCATGGCTGGAGGAGTACATGACTCAGGGCTCTTCGGTTACCATTGCTTGTGATTTATAGACACGGATGTGGGGTCATGGACCAGGCATGAGACAGGGAAACAGCAAGGGGCAGCTTCTGGCTCTTCACAGAAAACCAGTGACCTTGGACTCAAATCTTTCAAAACTTCGGCTTCCTTCTCTTAAGAATGGAAAGAAGACCCCAGCCTGGGCTGAATCCAGGTTGTTAGGCAGACAGAGGAGAAAGCTGCCTGCCCTGGGTGCCTGCACCTGCCCGTGTTCCAGAACAAAGGGGTAAATCTGCATTCTATGGAGGAAAGACCCCCAGGAAAAGTACAGGGGCACTGGTCAGTTTTTACAAACCACATCTAAAAACACCTCTTGGAGGAGATTCCCATTTGGAACCCCATTTGGGAACTGCTCGTCTGTACAGCCAGCACTACCCTTTCCAAATGTGCAGTGAATTGGGCAGGTGCGGACCCAGGCATTTTCTGTTTGTGCAGGACAGCCCAGCGAGGCAGTGCCCTCCTCCCCACCCCCATTCCTCAGGCTCACCGTGAGCTCCAGGTGGCAGAGCGCTTCAGGTGCCTCCAGTGACTTCAGGCATGTGTTGGCTTTGTCATCTTCTTTAAGGTAGGAGCCATATTTGATACTTTGTAACCTCCCTAGGCCTCAGTTTACTTCTTTAGAAATGGGAAAGTTAGAGGAAATGATTGTTTACATCCTTTTCAGCTCTACAGTTCTGTGGTTCTGAATCAGTGTCCTTGCCCAGTGTTGCACACAGCGTAGACATTTCTTCAGCAAGACACTGCTCACTGCTCTCACTCACCTGAACCTGTTCTTTCTTTGGAATTAGTACGAAGAGAAAGGTTCTCAGTATTGTATGAAGGAAAATGCTTCCTGAGTCTCCTTTAGGTGTGCCCGCCTGCCCCTCCTTTCCTCCCTTCCTCTCTCTATCCCCTCCTCTTTCTCTCTCCCATCTCTCCTCGTCTCTCCCATCTCTTCCTCTGTCTCTCTCACCTCTCTCTCTGTCCCCCTCTCCTGTCTTTCCTCTTTTTCTCTCCCTCCCTCTCTCCCTCTCTCTCTCTCTTTCTTTCTACTACACATGGAAAAACATCATATAAATTAAAACAGACCCCTTAATGGCACCTACATATCAGGCTTTTACTTTGCATACAGAAAGTAATATTCATGGGGGATTTTACATAAATGGTTAGCTTCATTTTAATTTTTTTTAACACACACCCCTCACCAAAGCAGGGCTTAGACATGCCGTCATTTGTCTAACTGACAAGCCCCTGAACTATCCCCCTTCACCTCCCACACACGTGCTTTCCGCCAGGTGGGTGTTGCCATCTGGTCCCGGGTTCCTTATGCAGGTAAGCTTTCGGTCAGCTCACCTCCCCTGACCCTAGACGCAGATACTGCTCAGTTTCAAAGCACTTTTCCCCTACACGAGTTCTGGGGGAAGAAGATTTTAAGTGATCAGCTCCTCTCACCTTCTCAGCTCACATGGTCAGGCAGTAGAGATATCATTTCAACCACCAGATTTGTTAGGTTTTTGTTAGACATCAGCTGGCAGAGCTAAACCTAAATACTTTTTCTACTTTCCTCCCACTTTTCCTTTCCTGTCTTGTGACTTGCCTTGCCACAGTGGACTAGAAATTCTCTTTATGGAATACAGCTTGGCAGGCGATTGCTGGAGAACCTGATAGAGAAGACCCCCGGTTTCAGCCCCCGCTGCCCAGAATGCAGCTGACCTCTTGGGGGGCTAGGCAGGGGCAGTGTTTCCAAATGCGCTTCTGGGAGGTGATGACCAGATGGGAGGCAGGCTAGGCTTCTTCTTCAAGTGTCCCTTGATTCCTGCTCAGGAAACATAGTGCCTCCCCTGACTCTCTACAGTGAGTAGTGAGCGAGCTCTTTGGAAATGTGCTGCTTGGTATAGAAAAGTGTTACCTTGACAACAGCAAGCTCGCTTCATTACCAGATGGCATTAGCTTTTATTAGTGGCATCCTATAGCCGTTGCCAAGAGCCGACCTATAGCCCCTGTCAGTGGGCGTTTTGCTTCTGACTGTGACCAGCGTTGGCTAGCTCGTGGAAAGATGCCCATTGGCCTCTATGTGCTGCATTGCTGTATCAGTCTATCAAAAAGTTCAAGGTCACTACAACCTAGTGCATCCAGATACGTTAGAAACTGGCACATGCCAGATACATGAGAATCGGAATCATGGCAGAGCTATGTGAGGGCTGAAGGTCTGCTAGAGAGCGTGCACCAGGCTCCATCTCGATGGCGGGGCCAGGAATGCTCCTGTTATGTTACCCTTCCTGCCACACTCTGAAGAGAAAGGAAACTAAAAGCCATTGAGCTTTGCCGTGCACCACACCCAAAATTTACATGGATGGACTCCTTTAATTTCCTCAAAAGGTCCCGCCATTTCACAGCTGAGTAAACAGGCACCAGAGCTTGTCTGAGTTGCCCTGGGTCACATTGCCTGCAAGTGGCAAATGAGGGTCTGAAGCCCAGTGCTGCAAGAATAGGAGCAATTGGCCTTCACACCGAATGGCCACTGCAAGGAGGACTGGCTGCCTGACCCTCAGGCTTGCGAGCACTTTCTGCTCAGCAGTTGCTCAGCAGACCCCACTGTCTTGTTCACCCTTCAGGTCCAGCACAACTGCCAACCCCTCTCAGAAGCTTCCTGTAGCCCCAGGAGTGACAGCAGGAGGGGAAATTAACCTAAGGGCCAGGTCAGCCAGTTCACTGCAGCAGCAGTTCTGGTTCCAGCTTTGATATTAACTGGCTTTAAACCATTTCACCTCCATGAAGTCCAGTCAGGGGTTTCGGCCAAGTAACAATAGCTGCCACTGAGCACCCCATGTGCCAGGCCCCGTGCCATCCCCTTTACCAGCGTATGGTCTCGCTGACTCCTCACAGTCATTCTGAGATGGGGGTGCCATTATCTCCATTTACATGTTCAGAGAAGGTAGGTAGCTAGGCCAAGCTTTCCAGCAGCAGAGCTGAAAGCTGGTTCCAAAGCCTCAAAATGTTAAGCTTCAAAACTGGGTATATTATGACCATGTTAAAAATCCAGGCTGGGTACTGTGGCTCATGCTTGTTATCCTAGCACTTTGGGAGGCCAAGGCAGGCGGATCATTTGAGGTCAGGAGTTCAAAACCAGCCTGGTCAACATGGTGGAACCCCATCTCTACTAAAAACAGGAAAATTAGCTGGGCATTGTGGTGCATGCATGTAATCCCAGCAACTCAAGAGGCTGAGGCACAAGAATTGCTTGAACCTGGGAGGCAGAGGTTGTGCAAGCCAAGATTGTGCCACTGCACTCCTGCCTAGGAGAGAGAGCAAGACTCTGTCTCAAAAAAAAATCCATAAAGCCATAATTCTGTGTCTATTCAACTTCGATGAGTACCAGGATCTTTTTTGTCTCTATGAAGAATAAGAATTGACAAACTTCACAGAGCTTTATGGATTCAGAAGATCCCAGAAGTAAACCTGTGCAAGACTTTTCACACTGACTGTCCATAAACTACTACAGCCCCAGAAGTCATCTTGCCAAAAAAAAAAAATCAAACCTGCATCTCATCTAATTACCGATCTGCAGGAAATACAGAAGAAGGAGGAGCATGTTAAAGTATACCACTGGGATGCCATCAGCAAAATCCAGGCTGCGGAAAACTCTGCAGGAGATAACCCAGTCTCTTCAACAGATAAAACGGGGGCGTGGGGTTGGGAGGGGGATCTCTTTAGTTTGAGGAAGACTTATGGGACACGTCAACCAGTCACATTGTGTGGACCATATTTGGATCCTGATATGAGCAGACTTCTAATAAAGTGGCATTTATGAGACTGTTGGAACTTTGAGCACTGAACTGAATGCCTGATGATATTAGAGACTTATAATTGTATTAGATGTGGGACGGTGTCGTAGTTCTGCTTTTGTGCTTTCAGAGACTTCGAGAAATACATACCGAAATATTTGCAGATGAAGTGATAACATGGCTGTTGTTTGTTTCGGAAAAGTAACATAGGGAGGGAAAAGGAGGTGGAGGTGGAGGTAACACAAGATTGGCCAAGAGTTGGTCATTGCTGAAGTTGGGATGGGTTCATGGGGTTCTTTGTACTATTTCATTTGCTTGTATATATGTTTTTAAATCTTCCCTAATGAAAAGTTTAAAAAAATCAATTAAGTTGGGATGGGTTCATGGGGTTCTTTGTACTATTTCATTTGCTTGTATATATGTTTTTAAATCTTCCCTAATGAAAAGTTTAAAAAAATCAATTAAGTTGGTACTTTGGGCAGGGAAAGGTTTTGTTGTATTTTACTTTGTTTTGTTTTGATTTATTAGTGCCCGTTGCTGACAAGAACAGAATGAAATCGGTGTTTTCGTCCCTTTCTGGTTGGCATAACCCTTGTGGTTAGCAGTTTATATCAAAAACCTTAATATATTTGTACTGTTTGCCACAGCAGTTATGACTCTGCAAATCTAAGGAAATAATCCCAAATGTGATGAAATCTTTCTGAACAAAAGTGCACATTGAGGCCACATTGATATAAGGGGAAACTTGGAAGCAGCCTGAATGTCCACTAACAGGAGAATGGTTAAAGAAATATCTTCCATGTAAATGGAGATAATGGCACCCCCATCTCAGAATGACTGTGAGGAGGCAGCGAGACTATGCGCTGGTAAAGGGGATGGCGCGGGGCCTGGCACATGGTGTGCCCAGTGGTTGCTGTTGTTAACTTGGCCCAAACCCCTGTTCATTGGAGGTGAAATGGTTTGAAGCCAGTTAACATCAAAGTCGGAACCAGAACTGCTGCTGTAGCCAGGTCAAAGAAATTCTAGGGTATCCTCTCAACAGAATGTCCTGCAGAAATGTACACTGTTTTTGAAGACTATATAACAGTATGGAACAATACTTATTGGTTTAAGGAAAAATTTGATTTGAAAATATACATATATAGTTTCATGACAACAGTGTTAGAAATTCGAAAACCATACGCTTTTGATGATAAAAAGATTAAAAGAAAGTACCCCAAAATGTGAATGGTGATTATCTTTCCATCCCAAGACCAGAAACAACTATCTTCTTCTTTCGTTCTCTAATTTTAGATTTTTCCCTAATAAACATTTATATTTTTAACTTTTCAAAGTATTAACTTTAAAATACCAAAATTTTGATACAGAAAATTTTGAATATAAAATTCTGGTGTTCTTAGTGTGTATTTCTAAAATCCATCATAAGAAACGTAAATTATAAAGGCAATTTATCATTTAATTAATGTCAGCTGGGTTTTGGTGCTTCAGGAAACAGTTGCTTAGTCATCTAGGCTTATTAGTAAAGAAAGTGAAAATGTACAGTTGCAACAGTGGCCCTTCCAGAGGAGGCGTGTTGGACCTACATTCACTTCAGCCTAGTGAAAAGGTACTGATTTCAGTGTCTGTAATTACAAAACTATAACTTGGTCGGGTGTGGTGGCTCACTCCTGTAATCCCAACACTTTGGGAGGCCAAGGTAGACGAATCACTTGAGATTGAGACCAGCCTGGCCAACATGGTGAAACCCCATCTCTACTAAAAATACAAAAAGATAGCCAGATGTGGTTGCGCACGCCTATAGTTCCAGCTACTCAGAAGACTGAGGCAGGAGAATCACTTGAACCCTTGAACCTGGGAGATGGACATTGCAGTGAGCCAAGATCACACCACTGCACTCCAGCCTGGGCAAAAGGGCAAGATTCTGTCTCAAAAAAAAAACAAAACCTGTAACTCAGTTGCTCCCCATCTCTCCCTTCCTTCCAATGGGTTACATGTTGACTGAAGACAGAGTTACTGACTCTCCCTCCATAGTTTATTGGCATCTTTAGATGGTGATTTTCAGTTACACCAAAAAATGACCCATTGATTGGAAACAGGACAACAAAAAATAAAGAGACCCACTGAACATTACATGGTGTGACAATATTTAAAAGTGCTGTACAGAAATAGAATGTCTTTATTAGCATTCCCTTCAATGTAAATAAATTTTTTTTTTACCATGTTTATATTCAGTACTATTTAAAGTATACAGAAATAGAGATTCAACCTAACACTTGAAATTATTGAAGGAATGAAATGTGGGAGGTGTTCCTTGATACCCAGGACTAATCAAGGAAAGGGGAAAGTTGCTGTTGTGGACAATCAGGTAGAAAACTGCAAGGGACGGGGAAATGAGGAAGGGGTGATAGGGGGTGGCACCCCCAGAAACTGACGGCAGGTTGGAGTTGAAGGATCAGGGTTGCAGTCTGGGGCTAAGGCTCTTACGTTATGCAGCTCAGCAGGGCTTTCTTTTGGCAAATTCTGTGACATCAAAGCCTCACTGGAACAACTAGGACTACGGGCGGGCGGGTCTCAGGCTGGGGTCTGTGTCATACACGAAATGAAAAGCTTTAGCAAAGTATTAGAAGAGTTACGTGAGCCCCTTGTCTTCATCCGTATATTGTCTATTGTTGCTATAACTGAATACCTGAAGCTGGGTAATTTATAAGAAAATAGATGAAGCTCACGGTGCTGCAGGCGGGGAAGTATAAGAAGCATGATGCCCATATCTGCTTCACCGTCTGGTGAGGGCTTTTGTGTTGTGCTGCATCAAATACATGACAACATGGTGGACGGTCTAAGCGGAGGCAGACCTGTGTGAAGGACAAAACCCAAGGGGCATCCTGGCTTTGTAACAACCCACTCTCAAGGGAGCTGACCCAGCCTCGCCAGAGCAGGGCTGCAGTACCTTGAGAAGGGACTGAGCCATTTGTGAGGGATCCACCTCCTTGACCCAAACACCCCCCACTAGGCCCCACCTCCCAGCACCACACGGGGGATAAAATTTCAACGTGAGTCTTGGTGGGGAGAAACAACCATAGCCACACCATAGTGTCCCTAAAGAAAGGAAGGTGCTGTTTCTATTCTTGGTGCTGAGCCTATTCCAGCAAGCACAGCAGGTTCCTTTTTCCCTGGCATGCATGAAACTGCACTTTTTTTAGGATTTTTTTTTTTTAATGTATGTGTGCTTAGGTTCTGAGAGTAAAAGCACTTAAATGTATTTCCAGGATCATGTTTCTTTTTTGGAGATAAAATTCAGCTACTTTCCTCTTACCTCCTGACTTTATTCAGTATTGCTCTTCCACTTTTACCAGCTATTATAAATAGATAATTCAGCCAAGAGGCATTTGGTACCTGCCTTTGCTCTGTATACTGTACTCTCTACATATTGCACTGGTATACGTAGGGCCATGACATATTGCACTGGTATACGTAGGGCCGTGACATATTGCACTGGTATACGTAGGGCCATGACATATTGCACTGGTATACGTAGGGCCATGACATATTGCACTGATATACGTAGGGCCGTGACATATTGCACTGGTATACGTAGGGCCATGACATATTGCACTGGTATACGTAGGGCCATGACATATTGCACTGGTATACGTAGGGCCGTGACATATTGCACTGGTATACGTAGGGCCGTGACATATTGCACTGGTATACGTAGGGCCGTGACATATTGCACTGGTATACGTAGGGCCATGACATATTGCACTGATATACGTAGGGCCATGACATATTGCACTGGTATACGTAGGGCCATGACATATTGCACTGGTATACGTAGGGCCATGACATAGTACGAAAACAATGTGCTCCCTGAATCCTAGAATTGCCAGAATTGTAGGATCCTCGCCCTTGAAAAAGAAAATCTTAAAATGGGAAGGGGAAGGATTTTACTTTTTCCAGCAGATAGTAAACATATGAAACTTATCCTGAGAGTCTGTAAGCCAAAACTATAAATAAATTCGGGGAAGTTAGATGAGTTGAGGCCCAAAACATTTTTAAGTGATGACAAGAGAACTTGCCGTTGTTGAGTTCATCTTTCAATGCTGTAGGCTCCGCGGGGCCAGCACTATGTACCCAGCCTCAGTGGGTGATCATTGCTTCTCACACTCCTGCCCAACTTTGTGTGATTTGTATGTTCAGGCGTCTGCATGCTTGTGTCTTGGCAGGTGACCTTGGGAAAGGTGTTGAAAGTGATCGTCGTCATGCGGAGCCTGTTCATTGATCGAACCATAGTAAAGGGCTATCACGAGAATGTCTACACAGAAGATGGCAAGGTAAGCATTCTGGAGTCGTGTGCGTTCCTTTATTTTCTGTATCCCAGAACAAATGTAGTTGAGTCCCAGATGAATGGCATTAAAAACTAGCAATCATAGCTGAAATGATCAACAAACAGATTTGTCAGTGTGAGGATGAACACTTTATGAAAAAGCATTTCATTCTCTCTGGTTGCATTTTTCATCAAGCTTCTGCTTTTTCCTCTAAGCCTGATGCCTTTAGTTGAATTTCTAATTTATCACCTTAGACCCCAGTTGCCTCATTAAATGTGTCTTCTGAGGAAATGGATTTCTTTTCCCCAAGTCAAGCAGCTCATCAATAGCCCAGGGTTCAGGATTTTGCTTTTCCTAGAACCACGAGGAAAATTCCCATTCATTTGACACAACCTGATGACACTCTTTTTCCCCAAAACTAACAAGTAGCCCTTAGGAAGTTGCTGTTTACAGCAGCATATATTGGTTACTGCTGTTGAAAGAAGACGTGTTCTTTCCACAGGTGACTTGCTTCGTGGAAAGTTCACCTGTGTGAACCCCTAATTCCTTTCAATTGCAGTCTCCATAGGGCTCCACAGAGAGCGTCAGAGGATGCTGATGGGAGCTGACAGCCTTCTTTTGTGTTTGCACTGGAGTGTAATGAGCCCCCAGCCTGAGATGCCCCAGACTCTTCCAGGCCACTCCCAGTTCCGAGCCTGGTCTCCCCACCCCATTGGGAGACTTTCCTTCTCTCATGACTCTTGTTAAAATGTAAAACTTTGTTCGTATTAATAGTAGCACTCACCACCCAACAGCCACATTATAATGAGAATGGAGTGTTCTTCAAAACAGGTAGTAACTGTGGCTTAGCGCGTAGCAGGGCATTGCATAAAAAGCACGGCCCGTGATATAATGAGATGTGTGTTTTGAACAAGTAACCCAGCATTTCCACATTCCACACAAGTGTTGTCAGCGTGGGACGCTATTCCTGCTCCGAGGACTGTGCACAGTTCTTGTAAATTTCCTCGTTGATACCAAATCATTCATTAAGGGGAGGTTTCATTTTCCCTTTTGGGAAAACCAAATGTCTTTGGAGCACGCATGTAAAGTGAGTCATCAGTCAGGTGTGGTCTGTGCGTTTGATTCGTCAACTCTGACAACTGCTCCAGAAGGCTCCACACTGTCGGTCAGCAGCAGAGGCAGCACTGAGGGTAGTGTATACCCTCACAGCAACCACGGGCAGTGGCATTTTGAGATGCCATTCTTGTTGGGTTTTTTCAAAGTTGACAACTTCATAGTCACACCTGGTACAAAACAGCCCTTGCTTGCCAGGGATTTACAGGGAAGTTGGAGAGATGAAGAACGAATACGTAGAAAGGTGAGTCGTAATCAGGACCATGCTGCTAGAGTTACCAGCTCAGGGTGTAAATGGAGCATGCTTTGAATTGACATTGTAAGAGGGAGTGGAGATTTACCTACTTTGCATGATACCTTTAACATTCTATGTAATTGCCCCTTACTGAAAGTGTCCAGTAAGTAGTAATACTCAATAAATGATAACTAGTATTATTTTTATCCTACACTTAAAACAGGGGTCTTGGAGTATAGAGTCTCATAGGGGTACGGTGCTTCCAAAACGCCTCTGATTGCCCTTTCTCAGCTGCTCCAGTTACTTGCTTTTTTTTCTCATCTTCCCCCTTGACTTCCTGTTTCCCAGAGTTTTCTTCTCCCTCTGCCCATTCCCTTTGGCCATTCTCATCCGTGTCACCCACACAAGGATCACTCATGATTTGTTTCTAGATCAGACTTCTTCCCATGTTCCTCAAGTTTAGCCTGTCCAAAATGAAACTCATCATCTCTCACACTAAACTCAGTTTCCCTCCTCTTCCTTATCTTGGTTAACAGTATCACGACTTCATTGGTTAAACCCTTCTTCCCTTCATCCTGCTGATCTAGGCTGTCAGTGACTACTGGCAGTTCTCCCTCTCAAGTAACTCTCAAACTGGGCCCCCACCCCTCTCCCCCCTCCCCGGCTCTCATCATCCCTGCGCTGAAGAATGCGCGCACTGCCTCACTTCTAGTCTCCAGTCCTGCCTCCCTCACAGTCTGTCCTTCACTTGGCTTCCAGAGCTGTCTTCCTAAAATACACATGCGAGCGGATGATTCTCTTTCTTTTCGCCATCTCCCCCTTGCCCAAAGCAGCCCTCCCCGAAGCAGGAAAGTGGGATATTAATAGATGCTAGGCACAAAGCGAGGCATGGTCAAACAAGTTTGAGAAGCTCTGGGCTAGAGAAAGTTCAGCAGGTTTCTTTACCGTGGAAACCAATTTGCTGAGGTACCTTACAAATCTCTGACGGGGAGTAGAGAGTAAACAGTATTTTCCTAACTTATTTGGCCACCAAATTTTTTTTCTTCCTTTATTCTTAGAGCATATTGTGACATTGCCATTTTGCAGAACATACTTCCGAAAACTCTGGCTTGTAGAATAAAATCCAGACTCCTCTGCAAGGCATCTAAATGCCTCATGACGTGGCCCCTGCCCTCCTTTCTCATCTCATCTACCATCATTCTCTACACACACCTCATCTTATCTCCTGCCTCATGTGCTCCCTGTAGCTCCCAGGACATGCCAGACCCTTTCACATGTGTGCACGTTCAGTGCCTTTCATCCTGGGATCCCTCCTAGTCCACCTGACAGAGTTTTACTCTTCCCTTTACACTGGCTGAATGCCATCTTCCTTCCCATCTTGTCCCCATTTTCCCAAGAGCCTCTTTGCTTATGAGCATGGGCTCTGGAAATGGCAGACCAGGGTTTGCCTCTCCTTACAGCATGGAGTCATCATCATTATCCACATACCCGCAGAATTCAGAACAATCTTGTACTAGTACTGCAATTACTGCAGCATGATCATTTACATGTCTAGCTTGCAATTAATAAAAATACTGACTGGCACACATTGGTCAGATTGGCACTGCACAAAGTGAACTTTGCCCACGGTGGCCATCGCATCCTTCCTACAGTATCATAACACAGGCACTGCTCTAAGACTCATTGTACACATGAAGAAACTGAGACCTAGAATGGGTAGGTTACCCACAGCCACATGGGGCCAGATCTTGATCCTGCATCTACCAGGAGCTCCTCAAGGGCACAGGCTCCATCCTGTGATTCTGTCTCCAGGGTGCACTTCTGTGCCAGGAGCACGGTAGGAGCCCAGTCCTGTCTGGGAGAGGATGATGAAAAAGCCTGCTTGGGATATGAAAATGCTTAAGCTGGAATGGAAAGTGGAGAATCAAAAATGAGAAATGGAACTAACAGGAGCAGCAGGAATTGAAGTCGTAAATAAGTCCAAGGATTCAGGAGACACGAGGAAAGGGTGACATCGGGCCCTCCTGATGAGAGATGAGCATGGCTTCTCCTCCTCAGAAGGAAAGTGGCTGTGCATTTGGGACCCTGATTAAAATGTGGTGGGACAGGGAGCCTTGTGTCCCCCTTTTCATCTGTATGCGTTGGCCCAAGCAGTAAGCAGGGACCCTAAAACTGGAAATTGCAAGGCTGAGAGAACCAAGCCCTTTTGTTATTTTCAGGACACACTGACCACATTTGGTAAAGAAGCTCTCAAATGACTGCTCCGCCCAGAATCTAATCCTGGCCAATTTGATTAGCCCCTTCTTTTTTTTCAGAGCACTTCACCAATGATAAAAATAAACCATGCAGACATTATTAGTGTTCTATTTTCAGTACCCTGTGTGTGTGTACTTTATTTATATACAATCTAGGCATTAGTGCAATTAATGTGTTGAATTGTCTGGCACATCCCAAATGAACTGTGGCATCTGGAAGGGGCCATCCAGGCCTGACGTGTGTTCTACAAGAGCATGTTGTTGCTAGAAACCTTGCTGTTCCCAGGACGCAGCCCTGTGTTTGCTGAGTTGGTGCCTTGGTGGCCGCAGGGGGGTGTTTTGCTGCAGTCTGCTGGAGCACAGCCACAGAGGCCCTGGGTGTGGCTCAGGAAGCCTCCTATGGGCTTAACTTCTGCCTCTGCGGTTGTCTGTCTGTGTCCTCCAAGCCCAAAGCAACCAGCACATTTGAAAGTTTCATTATCCTTATTGCTACTCTAGTGGCCCAGCACCACCCCTAACTTCCAGACCTTGCAGATTTTCTCCCCATCAGAATCCATCCCAGCAAGGCTGTCACTTTGCACTTGGCTTATAACAACCACCACCATGACCCTAGCAGCCTGTCTCTTTACCCATGATGCATATTTTTGATATCAAGGACCAATAGCCTTATTCCTCTAATAAAATAAAAATGCTTTTCAGACTTACCAACCCCTTATTCATTGCAATCAGGGAGTAGCAAGAGCCATGACTCAGCATGTTAAAAGGCAGGATTTAAGATGAATACCTGGCCATTGTCCTGATTTTATACCAGTCAGACTTAACTGAAAAAATATGTGTCTCGGTTGAATTTATCTTATTAGGGGATTTAGGTTATGTTAATGCTATAGCTTCATTAATTACCCCATATCAATAAAAAAAGGCAGCTTTTAGCCTCCGAGCATAAGAGAGGAAAAGAAATGGTGGTATCAAAGGAAACCTTCAAAGACAGCCAGAGCTGTCTCCAGGGTAATTTCTGATCCCCGCATTCTTCCCACTTCAAAGTTGGCTGTGTGTGTGCATGTGGGTCGAGGGGGTGGGGAGCTGAATCTGATTTCTCTAATAAGTGTTGGCATCAGCCCTGTTTGATATCAGATGCAGGGAACATTTTGATTTGTTATAGCCTTTGAAATTGTTCAGACGACCTTCAGAAAAATGGCCTCTTGTTACTTCCAGGGGGAAGGGTGAAAGCCAGGGAAAGGGGAATCCAGTTTAATTCATATGCAGAAGATGCCCTGAAATTGTGCTTTCAGCAGTTTTTGGTAACAAATGCATGTCCTGATTGAAAGTGAACAGTTGAAGAATAATAGACCTGTAACACTGTGTTCTTGGGTGAGGCTCTTGTTCACTCTTTCATTCTCTGGGGAGGGTGGACAGATTTGAGAAGGTGACCACACAAAAGTTTATAGTTTTGCAAATGTGGGTAGCCATGGAGAAACCCATCACCACTGCCAGTTTGCAGCATTCTACCCAAACTGATAGGCCTATCAAAGCCTATCACCTGTTGACCTTGCAAGATGAAGCTACTAAATAAAGGTTCTAAAAGTTGAAACCTTATGTGGCTTCTGAGTTTTATTTAGATAATTTGAAATCGATTCTGCTGTTTTTTGAAATGAAGCACGGAATTGATAACTTTCTGATAAGCTGCCAAAATGTTCGCTTGCTGTTAAATGAATTTTAGCGGCAGTGGTTGCCACAGCAGCAGGCCTCAAAGCAGAACTGTGCTCCCAGAAGAGCTGCGTGAGTGGCAGCTTAGGGAGCGCACAGCCCCGGCATCCCTCCTGCTGTCTAGCTGGAAGGCAGTCTCTTCCACCAGGGTAAGAACTGGGCTTCTGCACACAGACCTGGTTTCAAATCCCCACCTCGCATTAACTGTGTGGTGTTGGACAAGTTGCCTAACTTCTCTGAGCCTCAGTGTCCTCATCTGTGAATTGGAAATAATTTTATCAGCCTCACATTATTGCCAAAAGGATTTTAGAAGATAATGCAGATAAAGTGCAGGCCAAATACATCATTGTCATCATCATAAGTAAATGGCATCTGCCCTTGCTGGTTATGATAGAGGTGGGGCGGGGGTGGTCCACATTGCTGATAGAATCGCCTACCTGCTGATGTTGGGTCACTCTGATCTTTCTTTTCAGTGAATGATTTTGATTTGTCACTATTTTCACCAGTTCTTCCTGTGTATCGAGAGGTCTTTTGATATCTTGGTGTTTGCCCTGAGAACCGATGTGTCTGTGCTAAAGCAGTTGGTCATCTGCAGAGTTTCTTTTCATTTCACCTGAGAAAGACCACACCCCCACCCTTAAAATACTTGCTCCGATCCCCAGAGGCCAGGAGGCTGCTCCAGAGACTGCAGACTCAGCCACCAATTACCACAAGGTTGACTTTTGTGTTCAGATCTTTCTAAAGCTTGCTCAGAATACTGAAGGGTGCTTCGCTTTCTTTTTCCTGTCGCTATAGTTAAGAATAATTTCTTATTCATCAGGCCGAAAGTTTGCAGCTTCCAGAATGCTCCTTTTTTGAATATTGCAGCCAGCAAAGAATTGGTAGCCATGCCTGCCTCTGCAGCAAATAAGCTGAAGCTAATAAATATTCACTTGGATCAGTCCTGGCTCCCTGAAATATTTCTGAAATCTTCCTGGCCCTGAGGAGAGGCAGAGCATCGACTTCAGAATGCTCATTTCAGTGGCTTTCTTTGGCATAAATCTAGCAGAAAATCAAGTATGAGCCACCTGCTGTGCACTCCTAGCAAAAGAGGGCCCTATTGTTAAGGCATCCCTTTCTCACCCATGAGCGCCAGGTAAACAGACCGTATTGTCTGAGGTCCTTCTGTCCCAGACGATAGGAGCTTTTCCCCAGGGTCCTGAATAATATATTTAAACCTTTCAAAAAGAGCATCGTCCTCACTTTGAATAACTGTGGTGTGTTTTGAGAATCCATAATTAGGCTGGAGTGGCCATGTTTTCATTAAACCTCTGTGTATTTTTCTCTAGATTTTTAAAAATTAAAACATTTTGCAGATACCAAAGGATTTTTAAATATGTTTATCTTTTAAGTAAAAACTATGACTTTTTAATCTAGCAGAGTCTTCTTTTCTGTTTTTCTCGGCTCTGTGTTTATGTCTTGGTCTGCTTATGTATGATGTAAGCAGGCAGGAAGGGTAAACAGTGGAGAACTTCAGAAGAAACAGCTGTGGGCTCAAACTGGAAGGAGAACTCTATTAGTTCCAAGTTCAGACATCGATGTTCCTCTTCCTAAAATTGAGATTTAGAATCTTTGGCTTCTCCCTGTCATCTTGGCAGTGATTTTGGCACAACTAAAAGATGCAAAAGTCATTCTTATTCATCCTGCAACTCCTGAATAATCTTTAAATGGTGCATTTGTTAAGCCCTGGGCTAAACTGCACTGAGAAAGTAATAAGAACCTGATTTATCCTCCAAACATGACCAGCTGCCCAACAGTAGTTTTCTTCAACAGAATTGATAACGTGGGGAATTAATTTCATATGTTTCTTTTGTGATTTCCTTCAGAGTTATCTGGAGGTAACATATCACTTTTCCCCTTGCAAATTGTTGAGCTGTCAAACTAGAATTCCAATGCTGGAAGATCTTTAAGATTCTTACTCTATCCAGCGGTTTAAGTGAGGGGCACTGACAGGCAATTGACACCACCTTTCCGAAGAGCAGTTTAGCCAGAGTGGGAGGAAGGTGAGCTGTTGAAGGCTTTTGGTGGCAATCCAAGAAGGAGATGGTGCAGGCAGTGGAGGTAGGGAGAAGTGGGTGAACTTGAGGTTCATTTTTTTGATTGAATGAATGAATGCTTGATCAGTGAAAGCACTTCCATTATTTGTCCTGGAGTTGGATGAACTAAACCTCTCCCCTCTCCAGCAGGAGTCCTACAGAAGTACAGAGTGGCCTTCTCAGAATCATCTTAACCTTCTCTACTATCCTAAAAGTTTTCAAACACAGTGAAATTTTCAAGAAACTGATTAACAGGGAAAAGCCAGGATAACTAAATGAATCTGCATATTTACAGCCCTGCTTTTCATTTCCAAGCACTGTTTTCAGAAAGCCAGGTTTTAGTGTCTTCCACAGAATAGACACGGAGCTCTAGAGTGTCCTGGGTCAAATGCAACACATCATGGCCTGTCTTCTTAAAGGATGTTTCCCATTCGATTGCTTCTCAGTGCTTTCTGGTGCACCAAAATCAATCGCACAACACACACGGCCCTAAATCGCCATGGCCCAGGGTCCACTTAACCGCTGGCCAGCCCCAAAGGCAGTTTCCCAAAGGCCCTTTGACCAGGTGTTCCATTCACTCAGCTCTCGAACTCATATATTAAAGTCAACTTTTTAGCACCTACAGAACACAGTGACGGCTTTCTCGTTTCCTCATTGCCCTTGAGCTGTCTCTCTCAGCAGCATATTGGGGGTAGTTCTATTTTTGCCATGCTTAATTTGTTCTAAACTCTCGAAACAGTCAGAAGGCATTGATTTAGTATAGCATGCAAACCAGTAAAAACCAAAATGGTTTTGGTTAGAATGAGCTACTGAAGTACCCTGCTTGTGACCAAGTATAGCCACAGGAGGACTGGCCAGGGTTTACTCTGAGTCCTCCCCACATTCTCAGACCTCCTCCAGCTTCCTCATTTGTCAACTAGGGGTGCCCTAGAGCAGGGGCTCTTGACTGGCCAGGCATCACATTTACCCTTGAGAGCAGGGGCTACAAAGCAATGGAACAGGCTCTTGGACCCACTCCAGCCACTGATTCAGACAGTCTAGGGAGGGGCTGAGCGATCTGTATATTAAAAAACAAAAACTTCCCCCAGGGGCTTCTGATGCCCAGCCAGGATTTGAGCACCACCAGCTGAGGCCATCTGTAAGATGCCTCACCAGATAGCCTTGGGCTCAGGAACGGCTCTGAACTATTGTCTCCCCAACTGGAGAGTATGATTGTTCATGAGACCAGCCACAAGGGCCAGTCCTGGGGATTACACGAGTGTGTAAGTGAAGGGCCTAGTGTGGTGTGTGGCATGGAACAGGTGCTCAGCAGCTGGATGCTGCCAGCTTTGCTCCTCAGAAAAGACCTACGGATGCCTATGACATGCTAGGCTCCATTTCTGGACCTGGGGAGGAAGGCAGGCCTCCTGTCATCACTGAACTTCCATCCTGTGGGCAAGTCAGGCAGGAAACAAGCAAACAAAGAAATCATGGAGCTTCAGGCAGTTTTAAATGTTAAGAAAACTTTAAATTTTGAAATGGTAAAGAGGGACTGGTGTAGTCGCTCATGTCTGTAATCCCAGTACTTTGGGATTCAGAGGAGGGCAGATCACCTAAGGTCAGGAGTTTGAGACTGGCCTGGCCAACATAGTGAAACCCCATCTCTACTAAAAATGCAAAAATTAACCAAGTGTGGTGGCAGGCACCTGGAGTCCCAGCTGCTCTGGAGGCTGAGGCAGGAGAATCTTTTGAACCCAGGAGGTGCAGGTTGCAGTGAGCTGAGATCGCACCACTGTACTCCAGCCTGGGTAACAGAGCCAGACTCCACCTCAAAAAAAAAAAAAAAAGTGAAGAGAATCAAGTTACCAGGTACTGGAAAGACAGTTTTGATAGGGTAACTGTGAAATGCCTCTCTGGTGAGGCGACATTTGAGCTAAAGGGAGCATAAGAAGAGCCACATAAGAGTTTATGGGAAAAACAAGTCAGGGAAAGGGCACAGCGAGTGCAAAGGACCTGAGGCAGCATTGACCTTGGCATTGAGAAATGCGAGAGCCATGGTGAGAATCAAAGTTGAAAGTGAGCCAGTGGCTCAGCTTGCAGGAGCCTCAGAAGCAGCAGGTGCCTCAAGGTTTCATTTACGTTTCTTAACTCACCTACAGATGGATAAAGAAGAAATTTAAGTTGGACATTTAAGATCCTTTTCAACCCTGAGATCCTATTATTCTATAATCAGATTTTTTTTCAAGTTTAAGAATGGTTAACAGTAGTTACAATATTATTTCTTTAAGTCTCGAATTCTAAGACTGATGCTGATGATTTTTCTCTCCTTTCCCCCTCAGCTTGATATATGGTCCAAATCCAACTACCAAGTATTCCAGAAGGTAAGTTTCACTTTTAGCTTCTTACTCAAGAAGCATTAGGAAAACTTGAATGCTTTGAGATTTAAACATTGGTCTCAAATCAGAGGCTTTTAAAAAAAAGCCAGACAGAAAAGGATCACTATCTGATTCTATGTATATGACATTCTGGATAAAAACAAAACCTCAGGAACAGAAATCAGATCAGTGGTTGCCTAGGGGTGGGTACAGGGGATTGCCCCAAAGGGGCACAAGGGAACATGGGGTGGTGGGAGTATTCTGTATCTTAATCGTGGTGATGTTACACAACTGTACATGTTTGTCAGAACTCAGAACTGTATTACTACCCAGGGGCGGTTTCACTGTATATAAATTGTACCTTAAGAAAACCATAGGTTTTTGAGATGCTCCAAAAGCTGGATTCTGAGAAACCTAGCTTTAAAACTCGGTTTCTCAGAGCCCTAGCGGTCTCCACTAGTACCCTAGGGATGGGCCAAGGAGGCAGGCTGGCACTTTCTCACCCTGCCCCTTTCCCTCTTTATGCTCTGGGGACACTACCTTTTTCAGATATTAAGCTTCCTTATGAAAAACTGTTGTGGGAAATGTCAGACAAAATGAAAAGTGACCAGAGAAAAATTCATTTCCCCAGCTTCTGACAGTACAGGGGCCTTCCCTGGACCAACTCAGGCCCTGTGGCTAATGAGGATTCTGCCTTCCACCCTCCACCCCACCCCACCAGTCCCCACAGCACTCAGGGCCAGCTCCCTGCAGGGCAGCAGCTGGCTGCTTCTCATCCGTCTTCAGTCTCTGGTCTCATCCAGTAGTGAAATAAGAGAAAGTTGATCATCATCTCATTAATTCCCTCATCCAGTTCAACAACAGGTATCCACTCCCCAGCACTTTGAGAGGCCGAGGCGGGCAGATCACCCGAGGTCAGGAGTTCAAGACCAGCCTGGCCAACATGGCAAAACCCTGTCTGTACTAAAAATATAAAATTAGCTGGGCATGGTGGTGGATGCCTATAATCCCAGCTACTTGGGAGGCTGAGGCAGGAGAATCACTTGAACCCAGGAGGCGAAGGTTGCAGTGAGCAGAGATTGCACCATTGCACTGCAGCCTGGGTAACAGAGCAAGACTCAAAACAAACAAAAAACAGGTATCCACTGAGCCCCTTTGCCATATGCCAGGCACTGTGCTAGGTGCCAGGGCCACAGAGGGAACTCAGACAGGCAAGGAAGCCTAAGAAATAACTCCAGGTGATCAATCAGGGGCTGTGGCCTAGAACAGAAGGGGGCCTCCTTCCAATTAGGCTAGTCAGAGGAAGCCTTTATAGGGGAAACTGAGGCAGGCAGTGTGAGAAGGAGAGACAGCCATGTGAAGGGGGGCAAAGTGGAGGTAGAAGGCAAGGCTCAGGTCAAGGAGGTGCCTCTAGGCTCTGGTGCAGAATTCGGATTTTATCCTTAATTCAGTGAGAAACCGCTGACAGCATTGACACAGAGGGGGATGTGATTTTGAAAGCTTGGTCCAAGTTATCCCCACAATAAAGAATGGTTGTAGCCACAGTGTGCCAGTGGAAGCATAGGACTTTTTTGTAGATTGAGGTCAAATTCACATAACATGAAATTAACTGTTTTAAAGTGAACAATTCCTTGGCTTTAAGTGCATTCACAGTAGTATATAATCACTACCTCAGTTTGGTTCTAAAACATTTCCTCACCTCAGAAGAAAATCTGGTGTGCATTAAGCAGTGAGCATAGGACTTAGTGTATCAGAGGGGCATCATGGACCACCTTCTAGTGGTGTTTACTGTATATCAATTCACAGTGCCCCCTGGGCCCATTTTTGATGATAAGGGGTAAGCAGAGGACAGGTTGCCTAGGATTAGGGGAGCAGTCTGAGGCTGAAAACTACCCATTTAGGGAACCCGTATAAGCATTACAGATTTGTGATCTTATCACAGCTAAATGCAGTGTACTACCCTGGATTGGATCCTGAAACAGAAAGAGGTTACTAATGGGGCAGGGCGCAGTGGCTCATGCCTATAATCCCAGCACTTTGGGAGGCCAGGGTGGGTGGATCACAAGGTCAGGAGTTCAAGACCAGCCTGGCCAACATGGTGAAACCTCGTCTCTACTAAAAATACAAAAATTAGCCAGGTGTGGTGGTGGGTGCCTGTAATCCTAGCTACTCGGGAGGCTGAGGCAGGAGAATTGCTTGAAACTGGAGGCGGAGGTTATAGTGAGCTGAGATTGTACCACATTGCACTCCAGCCTGGGTGACAGAGCAAGACTATGTCTAAAAAAAGAAAGAAAGAAAAAGGTTACTAATGGAAAAACTGGTGAAATCCAAATAAAGGTTGGAGTTCAGTTGTTAGTGAGTAACCAGTGTTGGTGTCTTCGTTGTGACAGATGTACCCTGGTAATGGAAGATGTGAACAGTGAGGAAACGGGATGAGGGACATGGGAACTGTCCCATGTGTGCAGCTTTTCTGTAAATCTAAAACTGCTCTAAAATACAGTTTATTTAACAAAGAAAATCATAGCTTGACTATTCTAATACCCCTTTACCCAACTGAGCTCCCTAGAAATGTAATGAAGAAAATAGCCTCCCTCCCTTCTTCTCTCCTTGCCACCCTGTTTTTCTCCCCACTTCCTGGGTCTGGAGCGTAAAGGAGGGAAGGAGGTGGTTGTGTAGGCTTTAGTGCAGGGAGCTACATTTCTCATCTTAGTGTTCTTAGCTAAGTCACCACACTGGAGGTATTTACTTGATTCGCATGCAGAAAGTCTCAGCCTTCGGTGCAGACATCTTCCATATTGACTGTCCTTGTCGTTTTTCCCCAGCAGCTGGTTGAAAAACATTCTGAGGTGAAAGAACACTGCTCATTGTCTGTATCTTGCTTCGCTTTAACAGTGAGGAACATTTAAGCGGCCGGTTTTTCCCTTGACCTGGTCCTTATCTTCAGGTCTTCTGTGGTATTGCCAGGAGTTCCCTTCTCCTGGCTCCACAAAAGGCCAGTGATGACTTCTGGAGGGCCACAAGCATTGCAGCCCATAACCCACTACTTAACAATGGTCCCATTTCCATTCCAATACCCTTTACGAGGGCGGGGCTTGCACCTGCTCGCTTTTGTGTGTCTTTTTTTTTTTTAAGCGTTCTTGTAGTATTAAGTATTTTTGAGGCAAGCAGAAAGTTTATTAGGAAGTTGTGAAATGTGTGAAACACAGATTTGGTGAAGCATAGATTTAGAAAGACAGTGCTGTATTTTTATCCTATGTCCCTTGAAAATAACCTGCCAGGCACTCTTTGTATTTGTTTAAAATTACAAACACATTCTGAAGCAGTGTTTAAAATTTGATATTAGTCTAGTTGGAGAGATTTAGGAGCACCCGCCAATTCCTTGCTTCTAGTTTATATAACACATTTCAAGCAGTAAAAATTGATGAATTCTAAGGGGTGGGAATTTTATCTCACTGGTGATTGGCATATCATGTGTATTTATGCAGAAGCCTTTCTAAGATTCCTTTATCATCTCTCCTTTCACCTGTTTTTAACTATATCAGAGGTTAAGTGGACTTAACCTCTGATATTGACCTGCACCAGAGTAAAGAACCACAATTGGGAGAGGTGGTAGTGCCCTCTGATTACAGCTAATGGCAGATAACGTTGAATTCCTTTTCTTTCAGGGACAGGTGAGAATTAAATTAGAGAGTCCTCTCTCTTCCCTACTAAAATGTCTTCCACTTGCTGTCAAATGAAGGAAACGTACTGGAAAATAATGTACAGAATTAAGCTTAATCCTTTATCAATAAAGCTTTCCACTAATCATCATCACGCAGAATGAGTTTGGGATGTTGTTTCTGTATCACTGAGCTTGTGAAAGTTTGCGATAGAAAGCACAAAGCATGCGTGGTGTCACCTCCATCCAGGGCAGGGACCACCGTGCATAGTTCATCATGTTCATCTCGGTGGCCAGCAGGTAGACCTTTCTGTGGCACCACCAGTCCCTGCCCTACATGCAGAAGTGGGACCACGTTGTCCTTTGCAGATTCAGAGGCCTGGCATAGTTTGTGGGGTGACATTAAGTATTTCAAACCTAAACCACCAAAAGAGAAGGATTCGGTGGCAACATTTCCAAACTCCACTTTTTAGGATTTGTTATTTCTCAAGATTCGATTTTCCTCCTCTCCACCCACTTATATATATGGGGCGTCATGATTGATGTTGCTTGTAGTGTTTCCCAGAAAGACGCTGTTTGGGAGCACTGCAGCAGACATCTTCCACCTGCTCTGCGTGCTTGCACCCAGTCAAGTCGATCCGCCAGAGTGGGGTTAGTTCCCAGCATCATCCAGAAAAGCTCAGCCTGCAGCAGTGGTGTGAAGTACACTGGGGAGCAGCATGACATGCTGGAGGAGGCTCCTTGGTCATCAAGATGAGGAGCTTGCTTAGGCTGAAGATAGTGCCCAGATGTCCTGACAGTAGTGGGAGGTGCTACAGCTATGCCCACCTCTGAGATGAGAGTTCTGGGCCACCCCCAGCAGCTCACATGGCATTAGTGGAGGAATTCTCCTCCTGCTCTTGCTGTGGTCGAACCCCAAGAACTCCCTCTCCTAGGCGTTCATTATGTGGTCACAATCACTGTGCTGGGTCTGTTTTCCTGCCCACAAGAAGCAGCTGTGGCCAGCCCAGAACGAGGGCCTGCTGGGAAGGCAGGAAGCCCTCTGAGGTCTCTCCTTCAATGTGGCAGGGGAGGGGAATTGCCTTGCAGAGCCAAACCAAGCTGACACTCACCTTTTTATTTCTAGCAAACAATGTTAGGAGTAGGAGAATGGCAGCATGCCCCTGTCACATTCTCTCAGGTTCGTGCCTGACCCCCTAGCTTACAGCCTGAGCACCTGAGCTTCTGCAGCAAATCCCACCACAGGAAGCAAAATTCTGCCTTCCTTTTGTCTGCAGGCGTTGACTCCATCAGCAAGCCCTTTTCACTCTTCCTCATTAGACCCCTTACCCAAGTGTGGAAGTGGCAGAGGGCTAGGGACAGCTTGCTGTGGGTCTGTGGCAGCTAACAGGTTCCCATCATTTACTACGGTCCCTGGAGACTCCTTGCACTTGGTCCTAGGGTGAAGAAGCTTTTTATAGCCAGCAAGTCTCCAGCAGAGTAGATTCAGAGAATGGGACTTAGAAATGGGATGGGGGGGTGACCATCTGAAAGGGCAGAATCACAAAGAGCCAGGAAAGGTTTCAAGCGTGTTCATATTTTTCTGACATTTAAACTCTGCAGGGGCAGCCACTGTTTTGATCTTTAACCCCCTCATTTCAAAACAGTGTGCATTTTCATCCAGCAATTTAGGGAGCGTGAGAGTAGACCGACAGCTACTCACTGCATTAAGTCCTGCTGGGGTGGCTGAAGAGAGAGGTGGAGTGTGTGTCCTGCCCAGGTAGCAGGGGGGCATCGAGAGAGAGGCCCAGAGGGACCCACACACGCTTTGCAGTTTTCCCATCAGAGGTAAGAGACAGAGCATGAAAGTAGCCCACAGATGTTCAGCTCTCAGTCCACAGTCACTGCAGAGGGACGAGTAAACCTTTCAGTTCCATGCCATCGGAACTTTTAGGTGTGAGCAAATGGATTGTCCATGGTGGGTCATGTTCTGGTCATGTTCTGTTCATGTCGCTTGCTTCTTCATTCCTTTGTTCATTTATTCGTTGATTATTTATTTATTTATTTATTTATTTATTTATTTATTTTGAGGCAGAGTCTCCCTCTGTTACCCAGGCCAGTGTGCGGTGATACGTTCTTGGCTCACTGCAACCTCCGCTTCCCAGGTTCAAGTGATTTTCCTGCCCCAGCCTCCCAAGTAGCTGGGATTAAAAGCATGTGCTACCATGCCCAGCTAATTTTTGTATTTTTGTAGAAATGGGGTTTCACCATGTTGGCCAGGCTGGTCTAGAACGCCTGACCTCAGGAAATCTGGCCCCCCGGGCCTCCCAAAGTGCTGGGATTACAGGCATGAGCCACCATGCCCGGCCTGTTCATTCTTTTTAATATGCAAGACTGGCCCCTAACTGAGGCCAACTTTATCAAGGTCTGTTTACTCCATGCCCACCAGGTGCTTTTCAGTAAAAGAGATTGAGTCAGCCCTAGGAGACTCGGTTCTCTGAAAAGTAGGTGGAATCTGATATTGCATTGGTGGGCACGTGGAGTACCTAGCATAGATTGACCACCAACCCCAATGGTGTTCAAAAATCCTAACCCATCGCTCCTTCCAACTTCTAGGGAAGGAAACGGTTTCAACATGGCGTCATTCCACAGGGATGG
The DNA here is from genome assembly GCF_049354715.1 of Callithrix jacchus. Lineage (NCBI taxonomy): Eukaryota > Metazoa > Chordata > Mammalia > Primates > Cebidae > Callithrix > Callithrix jacchus. The sequence goes on along the minus strand of NC_133502.1, from coordinate 180,475,166 downwards.
GAACCGTCACCCTCCTCTGAGTCAGGCTGTGCTGTCCACCTCATGGCATTTCACACCACTACAGAGGCCCCATAAACAGTCATTACGTTATTTTATTTAGTTATTTGAGACGGGGCCTCACTCTGTTGCCTAGGCTGGAGTGCAGTGGCATGGTCTCATCTCACTATTCAAGCAATTCTCCTGCCTCAGCCTCTCAAGTAGGTGAGATTACAGGTTTGTGCCACCACGCCCAACTAATTTTTTTTTTTTTTTTTGTATTTTTAGTAGAGGCAAGGTTTTGCCATGTTGGCCATGCTGGTCTTGAACTCCTGACTTCAAATGATCCACCCACCTTGGCCTCCCAAAGTGTTGGGATTACAGGCGTGAGCCACTGCGCCTATTTTCAATCTCTAACATTGCCTCCTACCAGCCTCCTCTGCATTTCCTTCCAAAAGCCTTTCTTCAAATGCCACAGGCGAAGGCCTGGAAGAGCCTATGGTTGTGGTGCAAGTTCTAAGACCTCAGGCCAAATCTCAGTCCTGTCCCCTGTTCGGTGCCCTGCGCAGTGTGGCCCCCACACTCAGAGGGACTCTGCAGCTGGGAGCAGCCTCCAAGAGTCATTGAAGGGCCTTCTGCCTTTGGCAGGTCTCAGCCTTCTGACCATCCCCCTGCTTCTTAAAAGGTGATCAACCTTTTCCAACAGGGAGAACTTACATTATAAAGACAGAATGTGGTGTCATTTTCATCTCTTTCTATACATTCTGCTGCTGCCTCACAAGTGTCTCCCAAACAGAACTGAGGGGACAGCTTTCATCCATGCGAGGGGAAATGGGCAGCTTCGTGTAGCAAGACAAAGCCCTGTCGTGACTCTAATGAGTGGTGTGCCCGAGAGATGTGTGGGTGAGCTCACTGGTGGGCTGGCGACGGGCTTCAGGGAAGGAGTGGCGGCAGACAGTCCCGGGGCGACCCTGAGGACGGCCCCTCCCTCAGCTGACAGCTGGACTGTATTGACTGGTTCGCCAAGCAGAAGCATCAGCGCGGGGCCCTGGGAGCTGAGAGCCACAGGGAGGGTCGTTAGGCTCAACCCGACCGCCAAAAAGCCTTTTACTGCCATCTTGTTTGAATATTCATAAGCATCTAAACCCGGGACAGATTTGATCATTTGTTCTCCTCTTATGCCGCCCCAGCACCTTTCCTGCAGAAGGCTCCCTCAGCCCCTGCTGAGTGTGGGCATGGCCCAGGTGCTCACATGGACCCAGTTTTATGGCTAAAATTGAACCAGGAAAGCCTGGCCCATCCTGTTGACTTTCTTAGGGCATCCTACGTTGCCCTGGAAGTGGTCTGTGGCTTTCTGCCATTAGAGGAGTCACAGAGTAGTCATCTGTCATCTCTACAGCTTATTTCTTCCTGAAGGGTTGTGCGGGCCGCAGTGTACTCGGGTCAGAATCTGACAAGTGCTTCTGGGAAGACCACCCACCTTCGCATTCCCCAGGCCTCTGTCCTCAGCCCAGCAGGCTGTAAGCTGCACGCACAGGCTGCCAGCATGGCAGGACAGCCCCCGCCCATCCGCTCTCTAAGCCCAGGCTGACCTCCCAGCACATTCCCCACAGCAGCCAACCCAGAGAGAGGCCACATAGCACAGTGGCTAAGAGCTATTCGCTGTGTCCTCGGGTTTCGACTACCCCACTTATTTCCTGTGTGGATTTACTTGCCTCAGTTTCCTCATCTGTAAAACAGACGCAGCCAGGTGCCTGGGTTACACCTGTAATCCCAGCACTCTGGGAGGCCGAGGCAGGCAGATCACTTGAGCCTACGAGTTTGAGACCAGCCTAGGGAACATGGCAAAATCCCATCTCCCCAAAAATAAAAAATATTTAAAAATTAGCTGGGTATAGTGGCATGTGCCTGTGGTCCCAGCTACTCAGGAGGCTGAGGTGGGAGGATGGTTTGGGCGTGGGAGGTTAAGGCTGCAGTGAACCATGAGCCGTGACAGTACCTGCCTCACAGACTTGGTGTGAGGTTGAATTCATAGGTATAAAGTGTAAGGTAAATTTCTAGTCCACACCTTATCGACTTTTCTGGAGTGCCTGTCAGTGGCAACACTCTTCTCCTGAGAAAGTTCTCCCTCCATCCGCTGTGGCCAGGCTTCCTCCAGCATTCCTCTTCCTCAGTGATCACCCCTTCTGTCTGTACTTCCCATATCTCCACAGTAGGCATGGTGGCTCAGGGTATAGGAGTTAGACAGACCTGGGTTTGCATATAGCTGTCATGTGTAAAGTCAACCCAAGACCCAGTTGCCATGACAGACCCACCCACCCCCACCAAAGCATTGTCCGCCTTCCTGTTTTTTCAGGGTCACAAAAACTGTGGTATCTGCAGAGCCTAAGATACCATAGTTACAGCCATGCAGCAGCACCCTGTGGGCGGCCCCGAAATGCTGATATAGGTAGGAACCTGAGTCTAGGACCTGGATCGGTCCCTAGGGTCCTGGGAGGGCCAATGGCACAACCAGTGATCTCCGGAAGGCACTGGAGATTGAGGTGTTGTGCCCCACCTTCCTGTTTCCCCCACTGAGCACGGGTGGCTGGGGCACCCAGTGCCTTGGCAGGTGAGCTGCCTCTTGGCAGGTCTCCCTCCCAGCTCTACAGTGTGCATTCTTCGGTCATTGCCTCAAGTTTGATGGAGAAGTAAGTGGGATTGTCCGTGTTTTCCTGGGAGCCCAGATGTCTTTGGAAGTTTCTCTGACTGCAAGTCTGTTCCTGAAGAAAGTAATTTCACACCAAGTGGGTGCAGAACAATTCAGGTGCCTTTGGGCTTGGACTTTCCTGGCAACCAGTGACAGAAACTGATGTTTTACCATCTGGAAAGCACTGAACTTTTTTTTTTCATTAAATGAAAAGCCTTAATTCCTTAATCCTGAGAAATATCAAAGACCCTCACAGCCTTGCACGAGGCCTTTGGCAGAAGCGGAAGGCGGTCAGGACCCTGGACAGTTCCCTCTCATCTACCCTGGGGCTTCCCTGTTGGCCCAGGCCCCACTCCCAGGCAGTGCCCACCTCTCCTTCTCCACCCCTTCCCTTCCCTCTCACTCTTCTCCCCTTTCCCCTGTGGCTGAAAATCAATAAGTACACCCCTGTCCACTTTATCTATTGTTCATTCAGGCTCCTGCTAGGTGAGCCACACTGGTGCTATGCCATGGTCCTCTTGGAGGCCCTGAGCTAGGCCCAGGGAGGATGGAGACGTGGCAGGTGTGGCCGCAAGGAGAGCACAGCTTAGGGGTTGGGGGCATCTGGTCACAGGTCTGGCTAGTGCCCGGCCAGGGTGTGCAGAGGATGCCACTGAGAGTGCAGGCAAGGGACCTTTCCCCAGCCACGGGGTGGGCTGAGATGGGGAAGACCCTGAGCTGAGAATCCTGAGGGGTGAGAAGGGCTTAGCCTGACAGGAGCATTCCAGGCAGAGGGGCCACTTGAGCAAAGATGTGCAGCCAGAAAAATGTGTTGGGGCGGGAGGTGGATTCCTCCAGGAGCCGGAATTGCTGCCATATAAGGGGGGTGCTAAAGGGGAATGTGGCTGAGACCCAGGTCTAAAAGGGCCTCATGTGCCCCACCAGGGTGTTCAGAAGGATCCCGTAGATGGCTGTGGAGTGGCCAGCGGGGGCGCATCACCCCTAAAGGCCATCTGCAGCCAGTCTGCACTCAAGGGTCCAGGGAGTTGGGGGCTTTCCTTTTAGGCGTCAGTGACACCCTGCCTGGGACTTTAAAGAGGATGAGTTTGGAATCCCCCAAACCAAACCACACCTCATTTATAGAGGCCCTGGTGTGTGCCAGAGATCTTTCCAAGTACATCCACGGGCTTGTCCCTCTCAGACAAAGCTTGACCTCAAAAGTATCAGCAGGGATTTTGGGCAAGATGGAGCAGCGATGTCTGCCTTCACCTCTCCAGTTCCAGCTCAGGCAGCCTTGCCTCTGGTCTCATCCCAGAGCAGCAGTCCTGGCTCTGGTGAGCAGTTATAAGCCCTTCAGAGCCAATGCAAATGGCTCCTTCATCAAGCAGAGAGGAAATATTGATCCCATCCAAGTAATCCCGAGTCCCTGTAGGCTTCGATGCCTCCTCTCCAGGCTGCTAGGCCCACTGAGCCTGTGGCATACAAATCCGAGGTACAGATTAGAGACGAGAGCTGCATAATAAAAAATAAATCCCCTGCTTCCACTCTACTGTACTTTCATCGCCATTTGAGAAGCTCATCTCTGCACACTCCCCGTCGCTCCCAACATCACTGTCAGGGCTGACTTCATAGCATTCCAGTTTTGAAATAATGATGGCTCCCCTTTTCATGGAATGAGTACTTCTGGGACTGTTTTAAATATTCTTCATCAAACCAGCACACATCCTTAGAGCAACACCGCTGGCAGGGATGTCTGCCTCTTTAAACATTTAACACACTCAGTTCGTGTCTTTGCCTGCAAGACCCGCAAAGACTTCTCTCCTTCCAAGAGATTCCTACTGTCCCTCTCCTTACGGGTGGCTCTGTCCTTGGTGAAACTCTTAATGGAGACCCAAACTCTTGGGCTAATCTCCTTGTGTAACATTAGAATACATCTACTCAATGAAAGTCCATTCTGATCTCAGCATCATGGGAACCGCCTGGGCACCTGCACATAGCACACCTTTGCCTTTGCTGCCTGCTACTGAGTGCTCCAGAGTCTGGCTGAGCAGCATGGAGATTTCCCACACAGAGAACAATGTCGTGCAGATGGTCTCCTTGGTTCCGAGCTGAATTCTCAAGCTCTTTCAGCTGGCCCAGAATCTGAGGCCCAGCTGAGGGTGCATCACATCAGGGCAGCAGGTGGGTTCCTGGATTGGGGCAGAAACTTCAGGGCACAGCATTGCAAATGCTGCCAGGAGATGACAGGGGCCTACAAAATCACCCAGCCTCACCCCAGCCTCACGCTCCTCTACCGAGGGCCAGCAGAAAAGAGGTCCCCCAGGCCATTCATCACTAACCTAGGGTCAAACCCCAGTCTTCTCACGGTTCGCCTCTGTCTGCCTTTTTGTCACTTTCACCCAGGTCTAAGGGACTTTTCTCTTCACAGTATGTAGAAGCTGGGATTGGCTAGAGGGAAGCCACAGTCTGGATCCCTACCAGGTTTCTCTTTTAAATTAGCAACTTCTAAACACTTGAGTACTTGACTTTTCCTATTTACTAATCTTGAGGGGAAATACTTTGAACAGTGAGAGGCGCCCACTCTTTTAGCTTGACCTCGTGAGCTGTGTGCTGGCAGATAATGCCCTCAGTGGGTGCACTAGAAGAGCATCCCTTGTTCAAGCTCAGCGCTCCTGGGTGCTCCTCAGCCAAAGTCCTGCCCCCTGATGGTGGGAAGCAAACAGTGGCCCAAAGCAGCCCCTGCACCTGCACCCAGAATCATCTCAAGGAGCCTGTGAACCCCTGGGTCCTGACCCCCAGCCTGGTTCATCATCAAGGAGCTGGAAGGCGATTCCCAGCAGTCAGCCTCCACTCTGGCCCGGAAGCATGCCCCCAGGGGTGCAGGATGATGATCAGGGCCTTTGGGCACTCGGGAGCCCCTGAAGACAATCCCTGGGTCACCGAGAAACACAAGGGCCCCTGTTTCAGGACCCCTGGCAGGAACTATAAGTTTCAATTTAAATCAAATCAAATACCCCAAGTTGAAAGTATTCCGAAAATTCTGAGGAAAAAAAAAGATAGGAACGAAGTGCTAGTTTGGGCTGGAAGTGATGGCTCCAGGTGGCTCACACCTATAATCCCAGCACTGTGGGAAGTGGGAGGGTTAGGCTGGGCATGGTGGCTCGCCCAGGAGTTCAAGACCAGCTTGGACAAAACCTTGTCTTTGCTAACAGTAGCAAAATTAGCCAAACATGGTGGTGTATGTCTATAGTCCCAGCTATTCGAGAGGCTGAAGCAGAAGGATCATTTGAGCCCAGGTGTTCGAGGCTGCAGTGAACTGTGATCAGACCACCGCACTCCAGCCTGGGTGACAAGTACAAGGTTACCCCTGAAACAGAGGACAAGGGTCTTGCTGTGGATGACACTGTTGTTCCTATCCAGGCTGGTGACTGATTGTCTTCATCTCAACATTCCCCCTTCAAGGAGCCCAACAGACCCTTGCTTTCTCAAGAGGAAGCAGCTAAGGAATAATAGTGTATTGAGAGGGTTTCTCCCCGTCCTCTCTGTGTCATCTTGATGTCCTTTATTCTTCCCTTACTGCTTTAGAACAAACCTCCATCCGGTCAACATAAAACCTGGGCTCTGAGGACTGAATTTAAGTGAAAAAATCATCTTGCTGGGCCTAAACCTGTTATCTTTGCCCTCACAGTGGGAGAGGGCCTGAGTATGAAAAAGCGAGTGGGTGCTGCATACTGCATCCGTGATGTACAGTAGGGTGCGCACCGAATCCAGGGTGTACAGTAGTATGTGTATCTGAATCTGGGAAATACAGCAGGACACACGCCTGAATCCCGGGCGCACAGTAGGATGCACGCTGAATCCAGGGCACACATTAGGATGCACACTGAATCAATGTACACTGAATCTAGGGTGCACAGTAGGATGCACACTTAATCCGGGGCACATGGCAGGATGCACACTGAATCCGGTGCACACAGTAGGGCCATCCTGCTCTCCCCGCCCCACCCCTTTTCTCACACTGCACTTTTTCGTTCCCTCAATGAATGCGTGTGCATGCCCACATGATCCAGCTGCCTTGTATTTGCCCAATTTCTCCTTCTTTGTCCACAGCAGGGAGACTCATTCAATCTGGAGGTCTTCTTGAGGGCCCACCGCTGTCTCTGTCAGACTGTTTAGAGGGTTGGGGCTGGCACATGGCAGGGAGCCAGACAGGTTGAAGTTTCTGGCTGGGCGGTGGAAGGAACATCGGTGACAGGAACTGGGGTGGAAGTGAGGAGATTTGGCATCCAGTCCCAGCTCCATCCTAAAAGTGCTGACGTCCAGTTCCTTCTGGGGAGGAGAGGGCCTGCAAATGGCACCTTTCTTCATCCCCCTGCAGCCTGTGTCCACCCCAAAAGGCCTGGAGTGGGGAGCCTGTGAGACTTGGGATGTTGAGGTCAGGCACTCAAGCTGGAGTTCAGAAGGTCGGAACTTGCCCAAGCCAAGAAGGTGCTCTGCCACCTAGCAGCTTCTTGGCTTTGGCAAGTCACTTCACCTCCCTGTGACTTAGCCCCTGACTTAGAAGTGGCAAACATGAGCATGCCTCTGTCATAAGGTTGTCGGGGGAATTCAGTAGGCCAAAACCACAACGGGACACATTTGGCGGGGGCTGCCGTGTGTCGGACACTCTTCTGTTTGTCAGTGCACTGTCCCTGCATTGGCCCATTTAATCCTCACCCAAGGTCACACAGCGCACGAGGGCCAGATCCAGAGGCTGGGTTCCTGTCAGGGAGCCACACACCCTGGGCTGTGCGGTGTAGACCAGCTCTTGCACCAGGTTAGTGCTCAGTAAATGGCGATGTGGACCGTTGCTATAATTGCAGGCAGTGCCACTTTGGGTTTAGCTAACATAACTCCTGATCTCCGAAGCACCATCCAGCTCTGATTGTAGGAGGGGGGCTGTCAGGAGCTCCTTGCACACAATATGGCAGAGGAGCTTCGGGAAACTGTTTTGACTGGCATCTCCTTTTCCAGCGGCTTGACTGGCAGCTGTTTCAAGGTCTCTTGAAAGAGTCCCTACTCCCTCCCTGAGCTCTGTTCTCTCCTGGGTTTGAATATGCTGAGAGAGGGCAGGGGAAAACTGAAAGTAACATTGATCAAATAGACTGGATCTGTTGGCAATGGAGATGTCCCCCTTCTCAAAGTCAGTCACTGCAGGTCACCATTGAGAGGGGGGACACACCCAGAATGGGGCATCTGCGGCTTTTCTGCCTTGCGGTGAGCTGCGCACCTCCCAGCGCAGCCCCTCCCCTGCATCGCCCTCTGCCCTCTTTTTGAGGCCCGTCTCCCCATGCCCACATTCCTCCGGCTTCAAGGGCCAGTCTCGCTGGCTTACTGTTACTTTCCTGCCTCCTCCTCCCTCCCTTTCCTTGGGCTCGCATCCCTTTGATCTTTTTACAAGCCTTTTTTCAAACCCATACTCACTGGTGGGGTGAATCGCCTCCCTCTCCTTGGGAGCATTAGTGCCCTTCCTGGCCTCGGAGAAGGAGGGCGGCTTTTATCTCCCAGCGGAATCTCATTAGCTTTGCAGCACAATGGGACTGAAACTCCGCTGCCACAGAGTCTATTTAAATTAGTTAATAGCAGATTTTTTTTTGCCCCAGGCCTGTTTTTTCCACATCTTGGATGCTAAGCAAAAAAACAACTTTGTTGTTGAAAAATGTAAAACAAAAAAATATTGAAGGTGGAATGCTTTGACAAAAAGAAGATCATTGTAGGTGAAGTTCTCCTGTGTTCCACAGCTCTGTCCACCTGGTGCCTGGAGGTTCAGCCATGGAAATTCAAAAACCAGCAGTGGAGGAGTTGGGAGGCCAGGAGGGAAAACACAGCAAGTTAGTCCGCTTTCTTTCCTTCCATTAGAAATATTTCTGTAATTGGTGGTGGGAAATTGAAGAAATCAAATGATTGCATCAGCACTGAAAAAGCTGCCACCACTTGGCAATGGAAGAGAATACTTTATACCGGACCTTTTGAAAGAGAGGCTGAGTTTGGCCAGATTGCCGACCAGCAATGGAAAAACTAATTAGGTGCCTTGCCTGTGAGCCAGACACCCGGCAGAGCTGTGGCTCGTGGCTCCTGCCACTTCTGAAGAGGATACTTTCTAGTTAATTCAGTTTGTGCCACCCTTGAGCAGCCTGTGCTACAGCAGGCACATTTGTGAATCTCCTAACCTGTCCTTAGCATCGGGACTCCAGCTTCCCAAAGACTTCTCCTCCCTGGGAGGTGCTGGGCAGGTGCTGGCCATGGCCCTGGGCCTGCACCTTTATCTGCAAACTGGGGGAGCCGGGAATGGGAGTCAGTGGGCGGGAAGTGGGCAGAGGCCTGGGCCTCCCAGTGTTTGGGCTCCCACACTGCTGCCCTCACCCGCTATGTACATCTTCCCAACTTCTGTACCTCCTCGTTCCTCCTCTATCAGATGTAAATAAGAATAGTCGGCCAGGCGCAGTGGCTTACTCCTGTAATACCAGCACTTTGTCAGGCCAAGGCAGGAGGAGCCAGGAGTTGGAGACCAGCCTGGACAATATAGTAAGACCCTGATTCTACAAAAATAAAAAATTAGCTGGGTGTGGTGGCATGAGCCTGTAGTCCCAGCTACTCAGGAGGCTGAGGTGGGAGGATTGCTTGAGCCCAGGAGGTCAAGGCTGCACTGAGCTAAGATCATGCCACTGCCCTCCAGCTTAGGCAACAGAGCAACACCCTATCTCAAAAGAAAAAAGAAAAATACCTATCTCCAAGTTACTGTGGGAATTAAATGAGAGGGGCACATAAGCTCTTATTAATAATAGCTATTATAAGTTATAAAATATCCAATGGTTCTTTTTAAAAAGCACTTTTCAGAAATAAAGGGAAAACCCCCCACTCTACAAGCACCTGTTGTGAAACCTTCCACCCCGGCACCCCCACAGTGCCCACTGTGAAACACAGGTGGTACCATTCATTTTGATTGATGAGAAGACAGACTGTCCTTGTGATTTGTATTCCTTGGTTTCATGGCCCAGAATCAAATGCCCAACCCTCTGGGGGCCGTTCTCCAGTAGTGCCTGGAATATGCTCCAGCCTTGCCACTCAGAGCCCGGTCCCTAACCAGCAGTGTGGGCACCTCTGGGAGTCAGCTAGCAATGCAGACCTTCCGCCTCTCCCATCCCCGAGCTCCCAGATGGGAATCTGACAGTATCCCAGGTGATTGTGTGCTCACTGGCACCTTCTTGTGCATTTTAGCATCCCTAGGAGTAGCCTGGAGCAGCTGGCTTAGTGTCTGGGCCCCACCCTGGAGATTCCAATGCTGTGTCTAGAGAGGAACCCAAGAAGGCAGATTTCTTTTCTTTTCTTTTTTTTTTTTTTGAGACAGTTTCCCTTTTTTTGCCCAGGCTGGAGTGCAATGGTGCGATCTCAGCTCACCGCAACCTCCGCCTCCCAGTTTCAAGTGATTCTCCTGCCTTAGCTTCCCGAGTAGCTATGACTACCCGCCCCTGGCTAATTTTGTATTTTAAGTAGAGAAGAGGTTTCTCCATGTTGGTCAAAACTCCCAACCTCAGGTGATCCAGCCGCCTCAGCCTCCCAAAGTGCTGGGATTACAGGCATGAGCCACCACAACCGGCCAAGAAAGCAGATTTCTAACAAACTCCTAGATGCTGGCAGCAGCACTCTCAAGGGGAGAGCTCCTTGGCCACAGCTTGAACTCGCTGTGCCACCACTGTAACGGGCTCGGGAGACCTGGCCAGGGCTGTGGCCCATTTTTCTGGATGTGCAGTGAATATCCAAAAAAGGCAGACTGGTCTGGAGAGAGCAGAGTAACCCCACAGTGACAGACCTCCTGTAGTTCTGCCCGTTTCCTCCTCATGTTACATGTCCATCCTGAGTTGTGACAGGTCTGTGTCACTCAAGGACCCAGGCAAAACAGGACTCCACCATCTTAGTGTGTGGCTTTCAAGGTCGTAGGGGAAGAGAGCGAGTCTGGAGAATCCACACTTGCCCTTCACAGCCTCCAAGGGAAGCAGCACACATCATCCACTTCCTGATGCAGCAACCAGAATCATCCATGTCAGCCAGAACCGTCCATGTCAGCCAGAACCATCCATGGCATCCAACATAACTAACTATGAAGCCGGAAGGTCTTCCGGTGCACCCAGGAAGCAGAGGAGAAGCAGACATTGGTGGCTTCTACTGCAGAGGACAAGTCCAAGACGCCCCAGCACCTTGGAGGTAGATCAGAGCCCAGGTCCTCAGCTCCTGTCCCCCAGTCCCCACCCCTTCCAGGCCCTTGGCTCCACTCACCTCATCTGAGCCACTCTCCCCATAGAGAGTCGGAGTAGGGGTCCTTCTCTCCATCTGCACACATACTGAGAACCTCCGTGTCAGGCACTAGACAGGCATGGGCTCAAGGTAGGGAAACTGACACTAAACAAACATGGCAGAAAATACCAAGTTCAGGTATGAGGAGTGAGATGGGGAAGAGAGCCAGGCAAGGACACAAGCCCATCGGGGAGTCTGGGGGGCTTCCCTCAACACGAGAAGGAGGGGAGGGAAAAGGAGAGGTCCATGCGAAGGGAAGGACTCAGGGAACTGAGGCACCCAGGGACAGGAGGCAGAAACCGGGCACTGCAGGGTTTCACACGTCCATTCACCAGTTCGAATTTCATCCTGAGTGTAGGGGAAGCTGTAAGAGGGTTTTAAGCACGGGAGTGACACAGTTGGGTTTCTAGGTGAGTGATGGCCGTCACTCCTGTTTTCTGACCAGCTTCTGCACACCTTCATCCTCACAGTCATCCCCTGTGGTGGGCACTGTTTGTCATTGTCCCCATTTTCCAGATGGGAAAACGGCAGCTAATAAAGGTGAAGTCCCTGCTGGAAGGATGAGCGCACACTCTTTCCCTGTCTGCTGCTGAGTGTTCCCTCTGAGCCGTGTTGAGGCAGGCAAGATCGGAGGAAGTAGAAGGATTTGAGATAAATAACGGAATCACGAGGCTGCTTGAGTATGAGGCAGGGGGAAGGCAGATGACAGGGCAGGGCCCAGATTTCTGGCTTGAACCATTTAGCAAAAACGCTGGAAAAGGAGCAGTTCTGGAAGATCACTTGAGATGGTCCTGTAATTCGCACGATGCCTTGCCTGGAGATAGCACCTTGCAGTTATCAAAACTAGGTTTGTCTCAGAATACTTGGAGAACTCAAGTTCTGCCAGAGGAGGCCAAGTCCAGAGGTCAGCTAAGGAAGGGAAGAGATGGGCACAGATCTGTCAGGCCAGGGAAGATGAGCTCAAATAAAGATCAGGAAGCCCGTCAAGGTACCCAGGGAGCAGCAGGGCTGGGGAGGGTTTGGGGCATCTTGGGGGCACAGGGTCTTATTGGTTTAGTTAGAGGCTGTAAACCCCAAAGGCCACAGGGGCCAGGCAGGTCCCCTGATGAGTGGAGCAGGCTGGATCTAAGACCCTGGGGTGCTCAGGGAAACTGCATGTGTCACTGCCCCTCAGCTGCTGCAGCTGGTGGCCACACATGGCTGTGCCAGGGTCACAGTCACAGAGATGAGAAGAAGCTGGGTCCCGTTTAATCTTCACAGTAGCCTGTGAGACGGTCCCCATATCCTCTGATGCTTCAAGAGGAGCTGGGCGCCACAGGTAAAGTTTCCCGAATTTTATGTGTTGGTCATTTGTGTATAAAAATGTGAAAACAAAAGAAACAGAAGTGCAGCCAGACGAAGCCTCTCTGCCTGCACACGGCTGCTGAAAGGCTGAAGTGCATGTAGGTGGCCTCACCCCAGGGGCCTCCCAGGAACGGACGTTCCCATCAAGGAAGGGTGTCGCACCTGGAGCTACAGAACAGCAGGGCTACAGCAAACAAAGCCAGCCCTACCGTCCGGGTCGTTCCAACAGGGGCTTCACTAGACACATTTTAAAAATAAATGGTAGGGTCAGAAGAAAGAATTCTCCACAAACTTTGTTTCTTCTGTAATGGCAAGTATAATTGCAAAAAACCTCTTGTCAGCCCATAAAATGGCACTTTCACGGGTTTTCTTAGCAAGGGAGCTAGATGGGCAAGAACCAGGCATTCAAGTTCGGGGACCGTTTGAGCCCAGTTTGCTTTGCTGCGTTTCATAGCCGTTAATTTCCCTCCACCAATTACCACCAGTCATTTTGCAAAGTTATCATTACTACTGTTTTTAAAAAAAAAGCATTGCTCATTTTAGAAAGCTGTCTGTCAAAAATGCTTAAAATAAAAGCAGTCTTGGCACTCGAAGGAATAAGTACCATTTATCTTGAAAGCCACTTGGATAAGAATTTCTCAGCCATGTTGGCTACATGAACTGTTGATGTGTTTGCAAGAAAGTGCAGGTGTTTATGGTACACGGCCTTCGGTGAGTGGGCGTTTCTAAGTTTACCTCTTTATTCAACAACTATGTATTTAGCACCTTCTGTATGCAAGGGTGATATCCTAGGCCTTGGGGATGCAGCACGAATCAGGCAGACATGATCCCTGCCCCGAGGAGCTGCTGATCTGTCTGATGGTTCAGCAGCCATCAGGCAGGCCATGAAAGTCCAGTGGGAAACAGGACAAGTCCAGGGCCCAGGCAGAGGGGAACAGGCAGGCAGGGCTGGTGGCATTGCCGGAGAGTGACTGCTTCCCACAGCTGGCCTCGCTCAGTCCTCTCACCAGCCTTTTGCAGTATGTAGTACAATCTGCATTTTATGGAGCAGGAAACTGAGGCTTAGAGAGACTCCATAAGAGGCCAGGGAGCCAGGCCCCAGCTTGCCTGTCCACAGAGTCCGTGTCCTCACGCTTTTTTATGGGGCAGCCTCTCCAGCTGCGGTTGTGGACACACAGCTGGACTAATTCCAGGTCATTTGCAGCTCACCGTGCAGGGCCCAGCCAGCACTTCCGGTCTCCACCTGCCCGGTGTGCTGTACCGCTGCCTGGGTTTGTCAGCGGACATGGTGTTGCAGGGGCTAGAAGAGGGACACATCTACACAAATTAGACCTGTGTTCATTCTTGTTCTCAAAGCTAAGGACTTCCTCTGGAGTTTGTTGGGTTTTATTCTTTAGATGTGGTTTTTCGTTTTGTCATGTTTGAGACAGGGTCTCTGTTGCCCAGGCTGGAGTACAGTGGCACACTCACTTTTCACTGTAGCCTCGACTTCCCAGGCTTAGATGATCTTCCCACCTCAGCCTCCAGAGAAGCTGGGACGTACCTGTGTGGCACCACAGCCAGCTAATTTTTTGTATTTTTTATAGAGATGGGGTCTTACTCTGCTGCCCAGGCTGGTCTTGAACTCCTGGGCTCAAATGATCCACCCACCTCAGCCTCCTAAAGAACTGGGATTACAGGCATGAGGCACGGCACTGGCCGGTTTTGTTTTTAATGATGACATGTGCGATGTCAAGAATCCCTAATGAGGACAATCATGTAAACCATTACTTTGAACATGACTATCAAATTAGTATAATCTACTCATTTGCTGATTGATGGCAGGCATTAGCAATTCACAGCGTCATCCAGCTTCAGAACCACCAGGGCTCTCCGGCCAGCCTCTTTGCTTCTCAGAAGGAGCATGTAGACACAGGGAGGATGAGTAGCTGGATCAAGGTTGGGGCGGGGCGGGGCGGGGAGCGGGGGCTGGAGCTTAAACCCTGCGTTCCGTCCATCTGGTCACCTGATGCCTTCACTGGATCTCATGCGGACTTTCCCTTGGCCCTCACTGATAAATCTCTCCTGAGGAGTCAGGAGACAACAGGCACAGACCCCTAGGGTGCTGACCACAGGCCACAGCCTTCAGGGAACTGGTGAGGGGACCACACCAGATGCGAGGGTCTCCTCTGAAGAGCTATCCTAGGGATAGAGCCAAGGGAGCAACCTCAGCAATGGCCAGGCTCCCCACCATAAAGCCTGGGCAGCTACAAATGGTGACAGAATGAAAATTCAAGGAAATGAAAAGAGACCAATTGCCCTGTTGGGAAAACCTTTCCAGGAGGAAGAGGAAGTGTGCATGCCGGGCAGAAGTGCTTCTTGGCGCATGTGCTGTGTGTGCCATGTCTCACTGTGCAGGGAGGCTTAGGATCCCCCGGGGATCGGCCCCCACTGGCCTCTGGCCACTCCCTCTCCCAGTGCTCCAGCCTGGCCAGGTGTTCAGCTGCTGGAATCGTCCATACCCCTCCTGCCTTCAGGCCTGCTTCCTTTCTGCCGACAGCATGCCTCTTCCCCCACTCTGGGTCCAGCATCTCTGCTAACTCATTCTTCTACTGAGATTTTATTTTAGATGCCCTATTGTCCACGAGACGCTCAGATCTGTTTTCACACAGAAGTCATGTATTTGTCCTGCTTGTTTTCTCTCTGCCAGCTTGGAGTGGCTGCTAACTCGTCATTGTCCTTCCCTCTCAGGTGACAGACCACGCCACCACTGCCCTGCTCCACTACCAGCTGCCCCAGATGCCAGACGTCGTGGTCAGATCCTTCATGGTAAGTGGCTTCAAGAGTCAGGTCTCCTGTTGAAACCTTGGCTCTCTTCAAGTGAGAACAGGCAGCGTGAAGGGAGCTGTTGCCTCTTCAGACTTTGAGGCCTCCCGGTGGGAGATGGGGTTGCCAGTTTAAAACTGCTACTTTCTTTAAACTGGGAAGGCCCTGGGAGAAACCACTTCCAGCTTCATTCACTGGTGTTTTCTTTCTTTGCTGGAAAAGTGGTGGTTTCAGAAATGATCTTCCAAAATAGTTCCCAGTATTGACTGAGTCTGCAGATACTTCACTGAGCTCCTAATCTGGGCCAGGCCCTGTGGCTGGTGCAGAGCATGTAGCAATGAGTTAACGAATCATGCAGTTCCCCAAGACATTCATTCCTTAGATTTTAAGAGTTGGAGCTTGAGATGGGAGCAGCCCCAGAGCAGCCAAGCCCGCAGTGTGCTGGAGCCAGCTCCTGCCACTTCCCGTTCAGGATCTTGCGGGCAGTTCTTCACCCACTGCTAGTTTGAAATCATACTTGGTGGGAGTGTTTACACCACGGAAATCAGCAAACGCTACAAGTCAGGGCTTTCCCTGCCCCCCGGGGCCAGTTTATCAGCATTTATCACACGGCCACCAGTTGGCCTAAGTAGGGCTAACACCATGTCTCCATGTCCTTGACAGACGTAGCCAGCTGTTTTACCATCAGGCTCACACGGCTGCATGCTCTCATGCCAGCAGGCCCCATCAGCCACTGCAGCTGGGACTCCCTGTTTCCTTCATGCTAGAAAGTCTGCCAGTTAGAGAACTCCAAAGACTTACCTGTTAGCAAGGCCAATCAGTGTTGACAGCTGAATGGGGTATGGCTCACAGTTTATCCGATCACGTGGGCACCAACCACCACACTGCTTGGAGAGCCTGTAGTTCCTTCCTCGGAAGACACATCCCTGGTGCATTGATTGGCTCCATGGTGGTGGCAGGTTGGGCACAGCACAGCCAGGTGCTCAGAGCTCCCCACGAGTGGTCCTTCCGCGTATCCAGGGAACGATTCCCCTGGCCATCTTCAGCAAGATCTCCAACTTCCGATACATACGAAGACTTGCTTTTGAACCTGTCACGTTGTAATGCCCACTTTCCGTTTGGTAACTGACTTTGGGATTTAGGGAAGATTTGAATCCCAGTGACTCCACTCTGGAGGCTGAAGCAGGAGGATTGCTTGAGCCCAGGAGTTCAAGGTTACAGTGAGCTATGTTTGATTGCACGACTGCACTCCAGCCTGGGTGTCAGAGCAAGATCTGATCTCTTTAAAAAAAAAAAAAAAAAGAACCCTTACATCTGTCACAGCACCCAGCACTGTGCTCAGCCCACACCAGCTAATTAATAAGTATCTGTTGATTGATTTATTTGAGGCACAGACATGAGAACTATCTGTGGCAGAGACAGAACTTCTTCCACTTAAGGAAGAATAAATAGTTTAACTAAATGACCTCTTGACTTCTTATTTATTGCCAAAACCCCCAAACACCTGGCCTTTGGAAATGGGGCTGGAATTGATGCGCCGTGCCCTGTCACCATGAAGGCAGCTGTGGTGAAGATGGAAGGATTTGTATTAATAAGCTCGGCTGACCTCTTCAAATAACGATTTTCTCTTATCGACATAATTCAGGAGGACATTGAATGACGAGATTCTTGTGCCCCTTTCACAGCGAGAACTTGCTTGCCTGCTGTTGTGGGGTTTGGGTATTTTTTCTTTGGTAGTGAATCTCCTTGAGTTTGAGAATTGAGTTATGGGAGGCTCATCCTTATGTATGACACCCAGGAAAGCGCTGCACTCTGAACCATTCCAGTGTGGATTTGCTGTCGATGATGTTATTTGGTGGCACCAGGGCTGTCCCCGCACACCCCCCCGGTGTGTTAGGCCACACTATGACAGTGAGTGATAACCTTTGAAATCACATTAGCTAGAAGGCATGTTGACCTCAGTGGAGAACTCTGCAATTGTCATCGGTTCCAGGGCTTCCTTAGCTCACATCCACAGCCGCCTCTCAGTGGTGGGCAAGGAGAAGAGATGGATACTGACATTCAGAAGACACAGGACCTAGAAGGCGAAAGTAGGGTGCTGGTCCACAGACCTTCAGGCTGCTCCGTGGTTCACGGGGACTCCAGGGAGCCCTTCCTGCTTTTGAGAGCAGGAGTTTCTATTTTTAAAACTCCCTCAGTTGGGAGGGGCAAGCCAGCCTCACAAGTGCACATCAGCAGTCAGGTGACCTTGTGGGGTCCGCCTGCTGCTCTCTGTGAAGTCACGGGGCATCTTCTGGGGCCACGGCCAGCTTCAGCTGTCTGGGTCATTAGGCTTGATTGGAAGGAGGACTGTGGGAGCACCCGTATCCCATCCTGTCACTTCTCTCCTTGTTTCTCTTTTTAGACCTGGTTGAGGAGTTACATAAAGCTGTTCCAGGCCCCGTGCCAGCGCTGCGGGAAGTTTCTGCAGGACGGCCTTCCCCCGACATGGAGGGATTTCCGAACCCTTGAAGCCTTCCACGACACCTGCCGGCAGTAGCCCCCACCCGGGCCACAGCCTCAGACCCCACCCGGCACCTCCCCAGACACGCAGGAAGCCCACAGAAGGCTCAGCTGGTTCCTCACAGCCCAAATCAATACAGCCGCTCCTCCCTTTCATGAAACAGCGGCATGAGTGCTGAGGCTGAACCTCCTGAAGAGCAGACCCCTCTCTGTGGCTGATGGGACTAATTATTCCGGCTAGCCAATGGACTGAAGGCCAAGAAGATGTTTATAGAACCTGGTAGAAGGAAGCTGAGCAGCATGCTCCTCACTCGTGTGCGGGCAGTGCTGGTGAGTTGACCTCCCGGGCCATGCCCATCATTTCGTGACTGTTACTGGAACCAGCCCTTGTGTTCATAGGTATTGTCATGCATGGTTGTTTGTGGCTTTTGGGGTTTGGTAACTTATTTTTGCAAGCAATAAAGCTTTTGTACCGTGAACAAGGCTTTGTCTCCTGTTTCTTAAAGCACCTTGTAAGAACGAACACATTCAGTTCATGAAGCATAACGGGCCTGGGCCTTTTGAAGAAACAGAAACCAGCACGTCCCATGTTTACAGGGTGGTTCTTCTGGAGCGCGTCCTGCCCTGCATCCTGCTCTCAGGGGAGAGGGCAGCGCTGGCAGATCCTCTTATTTCAGAGATGTTGCGATGGCTTGAAAGATGGATGATGATTTTTTTTGAGAAAAAGATCACGCAGAAGTTTCTTTTTACTAAACCAGTCATGCGCACACCCCAGAAGAAAAGGAACCCACCCGGGTTAGCCAGCCAGACGCATGCGAGCAGGACCCGAAGGGGTGTTGGCATGTTCGCCCCAGGTTTTGCCCTAAATATTACTGTGATTCAGTCCCAGCCTGATCTCCCGAGTTCGTTCAGTGCCTCAGCACCAACTTTTAAAGCCATAACCTGTTTCTGTGAAGATCGTTAAACTGGCAAAGGGCTTGAGGAGGGTGGGGGCATCGCCCAGAGTGCACCTGGCCAGGCCCACACTAGAACAGTTCTTTTTGCCGTGAACAAAGCGTCAAGAGAGACGATGCCTTCTGAGATGTCCAAAAATGGGTCCTCCCTGGCTTCTGGTAGCACCCAGCCTTTCCTCCACCCCTGGCTGAAAAGAGCCAGAGAATGAAGAGGGTTTAGTGTTGAGGGCTCCAGGACAGTGCCTCCCCACGCAGAGTCCTTCCACCCGCAACACTGCCACCATCGGGGTTCATCAGAAATGCACATCCTCAGGTGGGCGTGGTGGCTCACACCTGTAATGCCAGTACTTTGGAAGGTCGAGACAGGTGGATTGCTTGAGCCCAGAGTTTCAGACCAGCCTGGGCAACATGGTAAAGCCCCATCTCTACAAAAAAATGCCAAAAAAAATAGCCAGGCATGGCTGCACGTGACTGTAGACCCAGCTACTCTGGAGGCTGAGGTGGGAAGATCACTTGAGCATGGGAGATCAAGGCTACACCTCTGCACTCCAGCCTGGAAAACAGAGCAAGATCCCCTCTCAAGAAAAAAGAATTACACATGCTTTGGGGTGGGGTCCAGCAGCCCGATCTTGAGCAGCCTCCAGGTGACCGCCACATGTGCTGGCGCCTAAGGCCTCTGCCCAGGAGAAATGGCGGTGCTTTTGATGCCCCACTTGGGGAAGTGGGAGAGGCACATAGGGTAGGGCAGGACATTTCCATTCCAGGGGTGACTGTAGATTAAATGCCATCCCTTGTTTGTCATGTTTCAGATTCTGTAAGGTTCTGTTAACACAGAAGTCCAAAAATACAGCGGCTTAAAGACAGTAGACACATTTCTCCTCCACTTATGAGCTCCACCAGCGAGTGGACATATCATGACAAACCACTAATGAAAAAACATGGCCGGGCGCGGTGGCTCACGCCTGTAATCCCAGCACTTTGGGAGGCCAAGGCAGGTGGATCACGAGGTCAAGAGATCGAGACCATCCTGGTCAACATGGTGAAACCCCATCTCTACTAAAAATACAAAAATTAGCTGCTCGTGGTGGCGCACACCTGTAGTCCCAGCTACTCGGGAGGCTGAGGCAGGAGAATTGCTTGAACCCAGGAGGCGGAGGTTGCGGTGAGCCAAGATCGTGCCATTGCACTCCAGCCTGGGTAACAAGAGCGAAACTCCATCTCAAGAAAAAAAGAAAAACATGCTGCCAGTGAAACCCCTGTCTTAATGACGATGTGTGACACGTGAATCCGTCACAGCAGCCTTTCATTGCTCTGAAATTTCCTTCTTCTATTCTAAGGGGGTGGTCATGTCTCCTGCCTTAAGTCTTACTGTTACCCGACTTCCAGTAACTGCCAAGCAGGCAGCTTCATTGACTTGCCTGCCCTCCTATCTTTGATCTTGGAAGACACTTGTTAGTTTGTTACATTGCAAGAAAATATGGAATTGAGGATATTGGGTACATAATAACATTTTGCCTCAGTGCTACACATCTTTCCAGAGACATTTAAACGGCAAGCTGACCCAGCGAGGTACAAACGATGTGCATAGCTCATCCGAAGTGACGACAGTATGACCAGCTGTGACCAAGTTGGAGCATGTGCAGATAATGACACGCACGTCGTGACTGCCAGCTGGCAGACAGCACATGCCGGAGACATTCGAGTGTGGAAAAGCATCTATCTGAGGATTGACGGATTTGTGGTCCTGGTAAATCTCATCGTGAGAAAGCGATCTGGGTTTTTAACTGTTTGAATCCTCCCAATTGCAGCAAGTCTGAGCATGTCCCCATTGGCACTAAAGGTGGCTCCAATTCCTGCCAGTCCCTGTTTTCAAAAGAAAGCAGCCTCCTCGAGTTCCCAGCCTCAGGCAGGCCCTGCTTCTACCTGGAACTAAATGGTGTTGTTTTTGTCTTCTCTGTGTCATCTTCAGGAAAACCTTCTATTTATGGCAAATTATGCTGGTTTCCCCTTTACAGGAGTGATACAAAGTGTCCATTTAAAATACATTTATTTAGGTGAAAAAGTGTAACTATTAAATAAGTAACAGCATCAGAAGAGTGTGGCTGTGATGGTGTGAAGGATGTGGGGAGGTGGCGAGGGGCAGGCACACTGCCCAGGCCTGCACCCCAGTCCCCTGCTACCAGTGGCAGGAGCCTAGAGAAGTTCCTTTATCTGAGAACCCCATGCCCTCATCCGTGAGATGCAAGGCTGGTGATCTAGTGATGGTGGAGGGGCTGGGGGCTTGGAGACGGAGCAGATCGGTCACAGGGAGGCTGAACAGTGGGGATGCACCTGCTGCCTGCTCTTCTGTTTTCCCACTTTTTAACAGTCCCTAATTAAAGAGGGAGGTTGAGGCCAGGCACAGCGGCTCACTCACACCTGTAATCCCAGCACTTTGGGAAGCTAAGGCAGGTGAATCACTTAAGGTCTGGAGTTCAAGGCCAGACTGACCAACATGGTGAGACCCTGTCTATACTAAAAATACAAAATATATATATATATATCCGGGCGTGATGGCACATGCCTTGTAGTCCCAGCGATTCAGGAGGCTGAATCAGGAGAATTGCTTGAACCGGGGAGGCAGAGGTTGCAGTGAGCCAAGATCGCACCACTGCACTCCAGCCTGGGTGATAGAATGAGTGAGATCTCATCCCCACCATCCTCTAAAAGAAATGGGACGCTGGGGGAGAACAAGAGCCTGAGCAGCTAGCCTTTAAGGCCTTCCCATCTCTGACATTCTCATCCCTCAGTCAAGGCTGAACAGGAGAATATTTGAGATCCAGAAAGAGGAGAGGGACTGGAAGGGTGATGGGTTCATTTGCCAAACCCTCAAAGGCTGGTTACTCCAGGAGATGAAGGTGAGGGAGGCCGGCTTTATGTGTCTCCCTCTGAAATAGAATCCACTGCCCTGAAGTTGACACAAATAGAGACCAAGGTGGGTTGGGGTCAGTTCCAAGATGGCAGACTGCAAGGGAAGCCAGAGATGCCACTGCTGTGAGGATGGCCGCCAGGCCTCAGAGCCATCCTTTGGTGCCTGTCACTGAAAGGAAGGTGTCCAGCAATGGGTGCTGGGTCTCCATGAGCTAGACTGTCCAAGGGTGGGCCAGGCACAGTGGCTCACACCTATAACCCCAGCACTCTGGGAGGCTGAGGCAGGAGAATGGCTTGAGTCCAGGAGTTTAGGACCAAGCTGGGCAACATAGCAAGACCCCATCTCTACAAAAGAATTTTTTTAAAAATTAGAAATAGACTGTCCAAGAGTGACCTCTAGGCCTGACCTACATGGTATTTTATGTGACTTAGTTAGGAGTCCCACAGCACAGCACTTATGCTTGCCAGGTGCACTGTATTGTTGTCTAATTTAATCCCGGGGGCAGGGGGTGTGTGGCGTTTTCCCTGTTCTATAGATGAGGAACCAAGCAGAGGGGCTCATGCAGCAGCACATGGAGGGGCTGGCTGCCAGGCTGGTCAAGGCCAGGCTCTGTGGCTCCTCAGCGGCAAGGGACTGGCCCTGCTGTCCCCAAGCATGCTGCATCGCGTATGGCCTGAGCCAGAGCCCACAGCCAAAACTTGACCCCTCTGTCTTGCCAGTGCTTCCCGTGGCCACGAGAGGCCGAGATGCCATTACCCGATGCTGTCTGCTGACTGGGTTATGGTGAATCCCCCGGGTGCCCAGTAGGAGCTGACAGAATGGAGCGAGGAGGTCTATGAAAGGTGGTCCAGATTTTTTTTTTTTTTTCTGAACTAAATTGGGAATTGGCCTTTTGGTACAGAGTGATGTTTTTCCACTTCACACCACTGACTGCACGAAAGGCTGATCTTTCCGTGTTAATGTGCAAACTCACCATTGCATTTAGGGTGTCAGAGTGTGGGCCTGCTGCTAAATAGAGAGCCTTTTAAGGGCACTGGAGTTGGGAGGGGCAGGGACGACACCAGGATTCTCACAAGATCTGGAGCCCCTGCAAACCTGACGGGAGGCACTGTTCGGCCATCAGGTCTGTGGGTAGAAGACAGGAAAGGATGAGGCACCTTTCTTGTCCGTGCCTCCAGCCTCCACATCTCCAGCATGTGGAAGATGATGGGGAGCCTCACAGTTCCAGGCCGGCAGGATAGGGTGGGCCAGCCTGCTCACGGCTGAGCCCACTCCAGGCGCAAGGATCTGCACGTCCCGAGATTGGGGACAAGAGGCAGCGAACAATCAGGCTTCACTCTCTGGGACATGCAGGCAGCCACTTTCCCCAGTCTCTGTCATCCCTCCCCCACTCTCCTTCCCAGCCAGGTCCTTACATGGGGAAAAGAACTTCAGAAACTCACTTTCAAGTTGAATGTTAAATGGCAGTCTGCCTGTGCCCTGTTATTAGTACTTGATGAGCTAAACCTTGAGGTTCACAGCACATCCCAGGTAGAGCACTTGGCAGCTCTGCGATGATTAGTTACTCGGGAGCAGCTCCAGCCTGTCTCGGTGCTAATTGAGTTTGAAATTTCAGCTGCAGATCGGCTGTCCTCGGTGAGAGCTGCAGTTTGGCGCTAAGGGAACAGGCAGGTCCTGCTGGCAGTGGCTTCATCTGCAGTGTGCTCCTCCCAGGCTCGATAGAGGCAAGGACCTGTGCCTCCAGGAAAGAAGGGATGGGGGAGTCACTGAGGCCAGGGGAACGGCAAGAGGAAAGGGGGGCAAGCTGGAGAGCCAGCCGGGGACGGCAGCGAGAGATCGTCAGCACCCGCGTGCTCACACCCTGCACTGGGGTGGGATGGACTGTTACTTAATGCGTTACTCATCTGAGCCTTGGCTCTCATCTCCATCATAGGCTTGCTTTCTTAATTACAAAAGGAATCCATATGTTCCTTTTGTAGAAAATGAGGTAATGCGAATAAGCAAAGCAAAGAAAATAATCCCCATGATTCCAGCAGCAGGAGCTCAGCACTGGAGCACTTCGGTGCATACCTTTTAAGACCCTCCTATGGATGTGTATGTTTTTTGCAGAAAGATGAGATCAGACTGTGTACGGTCTTGAAACCTTTTCCCATTTAGCAAGGGCAAAGGTTCTGTAACACAGAGGTCCAAAAATGCAGCAGCTTAAAGACAGTAGACACGTTTCTCCTCCACTTAAGAGCTCCACCAGGGAGTGGACAGCTATGCTGGACACAGTCATTTGGGGATCCAGCCCTCCCATCTTAGGACATCGTCACAGGCACCTTCCAAGTCAGCAGAAAGGGGAAGGCACGTGGATAGCACGTGCTGGTGTTTAAAGACCCAGTCCCAACACTGGCCCATATCAGTTCCTCTTGAATTTCATTAGCAGAAACTTTGTCACACAGCGTACCCGATGCAAGGGCTGCTGGGAAATGCAGTCTCTAACTGGGCAACCATGGAGCCAGCTGTGACCCTCACTCTGGCCGAGGGGGGATCCCTTTCTGATGGAGGAACAGCAGCCTCCACCACACGACACATCCTGAGCCTCTTCCAGTCTCAGGGAGTGTGTATCAGTGATGCTGTCCTTAGCAGCTTGTTTATTTCTTCGTTGTGTCCATCCTTGGGGTTTACATGGCAAGGGTATCCCTCTACTTGGTCGCATACCATACTTAGGCAATTCATCTCCTGTTGGATTTTTTTAACTTTTTTTAAAAATAATGATAGAGTCACAGGAAGTTGCAAAGATACATATGGGGAGGCTCCATGTACCCCTCATCCAGCTTTCTCCAGGGTTAACATCTGGCATGACTACAGCATCAAAACCAGGGAACCGACAGCAGGGCGATGCAGAAGCGTTTCCCATTTTACCAGCTAGACATGCACGTGTGTGTGTGTGTGTGTGTGTGTGTGTGTGTGTGTGTCTGTGCAGTATTTTTTTTTTTTGAGACGGTCTCCTCTGTCACCCAGGCTGGAGTATAGTGGTGCAGTCATGGCTGACTACAGCCTCAACTTCCCAGGCTCAAGTCACCTCAACCCACCTCAGCCTCCCAAGTCGCTGGGACTATAGGCACACACCACCATGTCCAGCTAATTGTTGCATGTTTTGTAGAGACCAGGTCTCACCATGTGGCCCAGGCTGGCGTTCTATACCGTTATATTACGTGTAGCTCTGTAGAACCACCACAACCAAGATGACTAATGATACCATCCCCATAACTCCCCATCCTGCCCACCCCTCTCCAGCCACACACACCTCCTCCTCCTCCAACCCCTAACCACTGGCAACCACCCATCTGTTCTCCATCTCGGTAAGTATTTTAGTTCGCCAGTGTTACATGCACAGAACCAGAGTGTGTGTCCTTCTGAGGTTGGCTTTTTTTACTTAGCATGATTTCCTTGAGAGTCATCCAAGTCGTTGCACGTGCCAGTATATACGGTCCATTCCTTTTCATGGCTGAGTAATGTGCCATGATGTACATGTACCACACTCTGTTTAATCACTTACCCATTGGAGGACATCTGGGTGCTTTCCAGCTTGGGTTACAAACAAGCTGCGCTGAGCATCTGAGGACAAGTTACTGCGTGAAAATAAGTTTCATTTCTGTGCCTTTGAATCTAGTTGCTGGGTCGTGTGGTAAGTCCATTTGTAGTTTCAAGGAACAAACTATTTTCCAGAGTGGCTGCAGTCATTTCCATTCCTGCCAGCAGAGTGAGTGACCCGGTTTCTCTGCACCATCACCAGCGTTTGGCATTGCCAGCATTTCTTACATTAGCCATTCTGGTAGGCGTGTGGTGACGTCTCATGGTTTTTATTTGCATTCCTCTATTGGCTAATAATGTTGACAATCTTTCCGTCTGCTTATTTACCATCTGTTGTCTTAAGCAAATTGTCTCTGCATGTCTTTTGCCTATTTGTTTTCTTTTCTCTTTTTTGAGATGGCGTCTCGCTCTATCACTGAAGCTTGAGTGCAGTAGTGCAGTCTGGACTCACTGCAACCTCCGCCTTTTGTGTTCAAGCGATTCTCCTGCCTCAGCCTCCCAAGTAACTGGGACTACAGGCACGTGCCACCACGCCCAAACAATTTTTTTTTTTTTGTATTTTTAGTAGAGATGGGGTTTCGCCCTGTTGGCCAGGCTGGTCTTGAACCCCTGAACTCAAATGATCCGCCTTCCTCTGCCTCCCAAAGTGCTGGGATTACAGGCATGAGTCACCATGCCTGGCTGGCTTTTATTTTAATGTAGTTGAATTCCCGGCGTGAGCCACCACTCCCAGCCATCATTTGCCTATTTTCAATTGACTTTTCATGTTGAATTCTGAGAGCTCCTCACATATTTGAGATGTGAGTCCTTTGTCACTTTTGTGGTTACAGGTATTTTCTTCCAGTCCTTGGCGTGTTTTTTCCTCCTCCGAACAGGGTCTTTCACAGAACAGATGTGTTCAGTTCTGACAAGGTCCGGTTTGTCCATTTTTCCTTTTACGGCTCAGGCTTCAGTGTCAGGAGTAGCCTGCTGGGTTCAGTGGGTGGCGTTCTGCTGTAAGAACATGCGCGCTTCTCCTTCCCACCACCCCTCGCGCTCAGCCGGGACTTTGGATCCTTTCTAGTTCAGCCGTACATTTGATGACAGCCGTATCCAAGGACTGGAGACATGCTTGGCTCACCTAGCAGGGGCGTGACAGCATGAAGACCAGAACCATCCCCCTCAATCAACATGGTTTCATGTCTCAGGGTAACACTTGACTTACAGTGTCAAGATGAAATCAACCTGCAACCACACAGGTGAATGAAAGAAAACATTGGTAGCAGCAGGTTGGTTTCGACAGCCCAGCCCCAGGACCAGGTCGCAGCGGTTGGAGAAGGAGCCTCAGCGGGGAGTGAAGGGTGCCAGGGACCCCGTGCCATCCCTGTCATGGGTGGGCAGTCAGAGCAGCTGCTGCGGTTGGATCTGCCCTGGGAGGGGCAGGAGAGGGCACGCTGATGGGCGGGTGCAAGGAGCTGCTGGGTCAGCAGATCGCCCAGCCCTTCCGCACACGTTCAGACTCCTGGCCTCAGCTGCGTTATCTACCTGGAACATTCCTCCTTCAGAAAGCCACGTGGCTCACTCTCTGACTTCCTCCAGGAAGTGACTTTACTAGCTGGGCCATCCCTGAGACTCTGGACAAAACTGTGCACATGGCCAGGAGCAGTGGCTCACGCCTGTAAACCCAGCGCTTTGGGAGGTCAAGGTGGGAAGTCAAGAGATCGAGACCATCCTGGCCAACATGAGGAAAACCCATCTCTACTAAAAATACAAAAATTAGCCAGGTGTGGTGACGTGTGCCTATAATCCCAGCTACTCGGGAGGCTGAAGCAGGAGAATCGCCTGAACCCGTGAGGCGGAGGTTGCGGTGAGCCAAGATCCTGCCACTGCACTCCAGCCTGGTGACAGACCAAGAATCTGTCTCAAAAAAAACAAAAGAAATGTGCATGCCCCATCCCTTCCTCCCCAACTCTGCCCCGTCCTTCTGAGGTCCCCACATGTTGCTGGTAGCGCTCTTGTCATCTGTCTCCCCACAAGTGTCAGCTTCCGCAGGGCAGGGGCGGCGTCTGTATTGGAAGCTGCTCTAGGCCCTTGCACACAGTGGGTGCTCAATAAATATCTGCTGACTGGAATGGAATAAGAAGACCAGGCTTAGGTTTCTGCTCTGCTCCTAAATTGGTGGCCTTGGGCCAGTAACTTGACCCCTCTTAGCATGGATTCTACATCTGGGAATTTGGCCAGTGAGTCTAGCCCTCTGGTGTGGAAGTCCTGAACACCGAATGTGTACTGCACAGCCACTGTGCACAGTGCTAGGCGCCGGAGTTACAGTTCACATGTCAGAAAGCAAAGCCCACCTTCTGTGCACAGGCATAAGCATGGATGCTGTAGGGAAGTGATCATTCACATGGGACCCGCTCCATCTTCCATGGAACAGGGGAGACTCCTCATGTCTCCCAACTCACTCTGAGGAAAGGATTCATAGAAAGGAATCCAAGCTGGGTACAGTGGCTCATGCCTGTAATCCCAGCACTTACAGAGGCCGTAGTGGGAGGATCTCTTGAGCCTGGGAATTTCAGACCAGCCTGGGCAACGTAGTCAGACCCATCTCTACACAAAAATTATAAAATTAGGCAGACGTGGTGGCATACACCTGCAATCCCAGCTACTTGGAAGGCTGAGATGGGAGGATCACTTGAGTCCAGGAGGTCAAGGCTACAGTGAGCCATGATTGCACCACTACACTCCAGCCTGGGCAACAGAGTGAGACCCTGTCTGGAAAGAAAGAAAGAGAGAGAGAGAGACAGAGGGAAGGAGGGAGGGCAGGAGGGAGGGAGGGAGCAAAGGAAGGAAGGAAGGAAGGAAGGAAGTAAAGAAGGAAGGAAGGAAGGAAAGAGTCCAGGAGGTGTATGAGAATCCCACGAGGGCTTTCTCTGTGCAGACATGGGACATTCTCAGCTGTGGGTCGAGACCTGTCCTCAGCACAGGGCCTTACAATGCCACTTAGAAAGTGCAAGGGTCTCACTTGAACCTGGGAGGCAACAGTTGCAGTGAGCTGAGATGGCAGCACTGCACTCCAGCCTAGGTGTCAGAGCCAAATACGGACCCTCGAAAAAAAAAGTTCAAGTGTCTAAGACTGTGGTAGAATCACAGGCACTGCCCCGTTTTCTGGGCCCCTCTGCGTTTCTGTGAACACGTGGCATCTTCCTGCCTTGATCAGAACGCAGTCCCTTTTTTGCCGTGGCCTTTTGATATTTGACTTTGCATGCAATGCCCCTAAAGCTAATAGGCACTGGCCTTTCCTTTCCAAAGGGTAGTTGGTCAAATTAATGATTGTCAAAAGGCCATAGTTAATTTGCTCTCCTTTCTGTTTCATTCCATTAGTTTGCAAACAAGCAAAGTTCAAGAAAACTTCTGAGCATAAAAGAGTAGGGATCTCATTAGGAAGCAGACAGGTAGTTCTAAAGTTTTTCAAAAACTTTGGGGCCATAGAAAAGGGGCAGTTGTGAGCCTGTACCAGCGAGAGAAGCCAATTCACTGAGTGGCAGCTTTGTGTTGGCAGCTGGCTACGTCCTGGGTGTAGACAGGCACACAGTAGGCCTGTGTGCCCTGGAAGGGGATGAATGTGTGACCCTCAGCCTGCCTGTGGCAGCTTCCCCATTTCATCACTGAGGAGACTGCAGCTCAGAGAGGTTCTAAGCAGAGTCAGGATTTGAACTTGGGTCTCATGGGCTCTACAAGCCCGAATCTTTGTGTTTCGACTGTGCAGCCTCTCCTGGGAATAGAAAGTAGTAAAGAAACAGGGCTTCCCACCAGGATTTAACAGAGACTTCCCAGTGATACTTAGAAACCTTTCAGCAACGTTTACTATGCTGGGGTCACAAAAGCTGGTAAACCCAGAGATTAAATGCCAACACCTTTGCCATGTGCTTTACACACACATCCTGCTGGTCCTCAGCTGCAACCAGGCTGATGTTGTTGTACAACAGGCCTCTCTAACCAGAAATTGGGAGGTTCCCACAACCCCTTTCTGTACACCTGGCCGAGCACCATGAGCTCTCAGATGAGGGGCTGAAGCAGATGCATGATCAATCCCCCAGACCCGGCAGGAGATGCTGGCCTTGCCTGGACCGAGCACTCCAAGCAGTTAGCTCTGAGCAGTGGCAATGGTGTCTAGAAAGGCATTTAGTCGGCTGGGTGCGGTGGCTCATGCCTGTAATCCCAGCACTTTGGGAGGCTGAGGCGGGCGGATCATTTAACATCAGGCATTCAAGACCAGTCTGGCCAACATGGCAAAACCCTGTCTCTACTAACAATACAAAAATTAGCCAGGCATGGTGGCGGGCTCCTGTAATCCCAGCTACTCAGGAGGCTGAGGCAGGAGAATCACTTGATCCTGGGAGGTGGAAGTTGCAGGGAGCCAAGATTGCACCACTGTACTCCAGTCTGGGTGACAAGTGAGAGCGTCTCAAAAAAAAGAAAAAGAAAGAAAAGCATTTACTCTCAAAGGACAGACCGGTGTCCCAGGCAAAAAGAGCAGAGGACAGAAGCCAGAGCTGTGGCACAGCCGGCCCTCGGGGGAGCTAGGCGTGGCTCTGTGTGTGCCATGCAGGGCCCTCCCTTTGGGCAGCGAAGTTTCTGGTGCCATGAGCTCCACCCATGGGCAGTGCATGCCTTTCCTGTGGCTGCTGTAATAATTGACCACAGCTGTGTGGTTAACACAGCCAAGGGTATTCCAGAGTCCTAGAGGCGGGACATCAGCAGTAGGTCTCACAGCTGACACCAGGGCAGCAGGGCCATGCTCCCCTCTGGAGGCCTTGGTGGGGGCTCCATTTCCTCACCTTTCCTGGCTCCTAGAGGCCACCCTGATCTCTCAGTTCATGGTCATGTCCACTCCCTCCTTCCAAGCCAGCAGAAGTGGGTCGAGGCCTCACAGCCGTCACTCACTCCCCTCTGTTTCCCTCCTACCCCTTTAAGGATGACACCAGACCCACCCGCATAAGCCAGGCTGTGCTCCCTACTCAGAACTCCGCTGATGTGCATCCATACCTCCAGCAGCAGCCTTCCTGCCTTCTTGCCATGTAACCTAACATACTCCCAGGTTCCGGGGAGTAGCAGACACCTACCGAACACCTTGGCGGCCTCCCTGGAGGCCATGGAAGGATGCTGAGCTCACCCAGAGATGCAGGACCTCGTTTTGCTTTGGGGAAACCTAGCGTCCTATCAGTTCACATCCTTTGATTAGACTGGCTCAAGTCAACCTACCCCTCCCCACTGCACCCCAGAGTGAGGAGATCAGGTCAGTCTTAGTGTCAGAGCCACCCATGCACACACATGCACACACACAGCACATACACACTTACTGTGGTGGGCTCAAGGGTGGGCACATGATCTCACCCGCCAAGGAGACACAGCTCTATCCTGAAGGGGGTGCCCTTCTTTTCTTCCTGATGTGGGATGTGGAACAGCTGTCTTGGACCAAGAAGTGGAAATGAAATGTCTTGGGAATGGAGCCCACCTGTCCAGAACAGGTAGGACAGACTTGAGGGTCTGAAGGCACTGTGGGTCCTCAACCAGCCCTCCCCACCCACCCTCGGGTATATACAGAGGAGAGAAGCCTATGCCTTGTTCAAGCCACCATGATTTGGGGCCTTCTGTCCCTCACCACCAACCTTGGCCCCAATTCATACACCCCCTATGACGGGCTGTCTTAGCACCTACGGCTTTGGAAAGTTCTATCTGTCCATGCACGTGTCTGATTGGGGTGTGTGTTACCCACTGGCAAGTTTTCAGCACGCAGTGGGTATGTATTCAGAGCCCAGGGTTCCACAGCTGGTTCACCATTAACGGAGGGTTAGGAGCATGAACCCTGCTCATTCTCCCTCCCCAAGCTGTGCAGCCCAGGGTCCCCACGAAGGGTCTTGCTGGGAGGTGGAGGGGCGGCCAGGGACCTGTTACTTGGATGTGATCAGGTACATCTTTGTTTTCTATCTGGACGAAGTTCACTGTTTTTACATGTATAGCATCACGACTTAAATGTCACAGTTTATGTGACTAATCCCATGTACTTTCAACATCCCCCTTCCAGGGGGACTGACACTCCCTCTCTGTCATCCTTCTGTCCCTGGGGCTGCACTCAAAGTCAGTGTCTTCTTTTGACCTAAGATGTCGTTTTTGTTTGGGCTGAATGTATTTTAACTTTAGGACATGGCAGAATCTGTTGCTTGCCTTCCCAATAGCCACATGTTGGAAATAGATGCTTGGTACCACAAAGAAAATCAGCGCTGAGACAAAGGATCTCTCAGCAAGGCAGTTTTTACTTCCTGGATGCAGGAGGGGCACTCACTAGCCATCTTGCCACAAGAGTACAATGAACAAAGGAAAACACACAAACTTATCCCTTATGCATTTGGGGTCATCCTTCCCGCTGTGTCTGATCTCTGTTGGCTGGAGCCAGATCTCACAATCTAAACTGAAACCCAATTGGCTGACAACTTAAAACTGTTCTAAACAGGTAAAAGCAGTGGAGAGCTGGGACATGCCTGTGAGCACGTCCAGCACAGATATCTTGGTTAAAGCACAAGGACATAGAATGTGCTACGTGCCTGTAAGCATGGCATGTCTCACAGCTACATAGGATAGGGCTTAACAGAGTTATTAGCACACTTACTCTTTAACAAGAAAGGAAATTTTAAAAAGGAACTTTTCTACTTCCCACACCATACTTCCATTCTTCCTTCCTAACAGAGTTCCCAATTTTAGCCTGGGATAAAGACTTCATCAATCAGCTTCTTTACAATTAGGAGTGGCTGTTGAGATATAACTCAGGTTATGCACAACTTTTGGGAGATGTCAGGGGAGTGGTGGGAGGAGGGAGGTCTTTTCTGCCTCTTCCTCTTTCTTGCTGGCTGGAGTGTGGACATGATGGCTGGTACCCAAGCAGCCATTCTAGACCGTGAGGTAGAAGCCGCATGCTGAGGATGGCAGAGCAGCAAGTTAAGCAGCTGGCTCACTGGCAACTTGGACATTCGTCTCTGGTCTTTTCTTGTACTGGAGGGAACTAAGTTGTCTTGTTTAAGCCACTATTGTTCTGGGTTTTCTATCACTCACCGCTGAATTTGGTCCTAATTGGCACAAGGGTGTCATGTGGAAATTGGCATTTTAAAACAATCCACAGTAGTCCTGTCACAGAGGAGTCGAGTCTCAGCTCAGGCTGGGCACAGTGGCAGCACTTTGGGAGGCCAAGGCAGGCAGATCACTTGAGGTCAGGAGTTGGAAACCAGCCTGGCCAACATGGTGAAACCTGTCTCTACTAAAAATACAGAAGTAGCCAGGTGCGGTGGCATATGCCGCCTATAATCCCAGCTACTCTCGAGGCTGAAGCCGGAGAATCGCTTGAACTTCGGAGGTGGAGGTTTCAATGAGCCGAGATCACACTACTTCACTCCAGCCTGGGCAACAGAGTGAGACTCCTTCTGGGAAAAAAAAAAAAAGAGTCTCAGCTCATTGCCAGGTTTTGTTCTTGACTGTGGTGTTGACCACAGTTACACCCAAGGCCCAGCCGGGGCCCCTTCCCACTCACCTCTCGATGGCCGCCTTCCCTGAGATCATTAACACCCGATTCCACCCAATTCCACCAGCCTCTCTCGCACCCCACATGATTTCAGTTTCTGCTGGTGTTTAACACGGGTAAAGGTTATCAAATCCATCTTTAGTCAAGAAAGGCAGTTTAATGAGCCCGTTTCTGCCTCGGGAAGAGAAAGGCTGTGCGCACGTGTGTTATGTGCTAAGCTGCCGTCAGCCCACAGCTCCCCATGTCCTCCTTGCTGATTTAATCTCTTGGCCAGTGTTGGACAAACAGAGCAGGCTGTTTCCTCGTTTTCTCCTCCCAGGCCTCCCCAGCCCCCCTCATGCATTTTTCATCAACTCCTTCTGCCTGGGAACCGTATTGATCGGCTGATTAAGCCATCAAGTCACAGCAAACAGCTTTAATTTTCTAACCCCAGGCCCTGAGCTCTCTTCCCTCCCTGGCACTGCGCTCCCCCAACGTCCTGCCCACTTCGAACCCCTCCAGCCCCGCCCTTCTGTTGCGGCCCATTGTTTAAATCATCAAAAGATGAACTATTGAGAACCCAAGCCCCTCCTTTGATGACGCTTCATCTGTCACATAAACAGAGTACCCCACAACTTTATTACCTTTTTTTTTTTTTTGAGATGGAGTTTCACTTGTATAGCCCAGGCTGGAGCGCAGTGGCACCATCTCAGCTCACTGCAACCTCCGCCTCCCGGGTTGAAGTGATTCTCTTGCCTCAGCCTCCCAAGTAGCTGGGATTATACGCACCTGCCACCAGGCCCAGCTGCTTTTTGTATTTTTAGTAGAGACAGGGTTTCACCATCTTGGCCAAGCTGGTCTCAAACTCCTGACCTCAGGTGATCTGCCTGCCTCGGCCTCCCAAAGTGCTGGGATTATAGGGGTGAGCCACTGCACCCGGCCAACTTTATTATCATTTTTAATTACACCTCTAGAGATTCCCCTCTTTCAAGAATCTGTTTAAACCCAAACTCCATATTTGTTATTTTGCTGCAAAAAAAAAAAAATTACCCCAGAGCTTAGTGGCTTTAAGTCACAGAGTTAACATCCCACAGTGTCCGAGGGTTGGGGACTCAGGGGTGTCTTCGTTGCCTGGTTCTCTGTCTCCTGCGAAGGTGCAGTCACAGAGTCAGGGGCCATCATCTGACGCATCCTGTGTGGCGGCTCTGCTTCCAAGGTGGTGGCACCCGTGTGGCTGTCGGCAGGAGGCCCGCATGCCTCGAGGTGTGGGCATCTCCGTCTGAGCATCTGGAGTGTCCTCCCACGTGGTCTGTGGCCACTGGCCTCTGCAGGGGAGGGACCAGAGGGAGGGCCGGCGGCGAGCTGGTTGGCACCTTCGACGGGCTGGTCTCATCTCTCCACCATCACTTCACTCCTTTATTGTTCGTTGGAAGTGAGTCACCAAGTCTGGCCCACATTCAATGAAGCGAGGCATTAGGCCCCATCGTGTGAAGGGCAGGCCAAAGGATTTGAGGACACATTTCAAAGCGTCACCCTCCGCCCTCTGGTCACTGAGT
Source organism: Callithrix jacchus (assembly GCF_049354715.1). NCBI lineage: Eukaryota > Metazoa > Chordata > Mammalia > Primates > Cebidae > Callithrix > Callithrix jacchus. The sequence continues at coordinate 180,441,013 of NC_133502.1, read as the reverse complement.
CCTGCATTTCTTCTCATGCAAAATATCCTCACTCCCTGTCCCAGCAGACCCCAAAAGTGTCAACCCATCACAGCCTCTGCTCCCAGTCCAGGATCTCATCCAGGTGAGGATCAGCTCCCTGGGAGAGTTCCTGGGTGCAGCTCCTCACTTGAGAGGCACTTCACCTGGGGGCCTGCACGCTGAGAGCCAAGCGGCCAGCACCACAGGCCCTGCATCTACGGTGGGGCAGCCTGGGGTAACCACAACAAACTCACCCATCCCTCGCTCCTGGAACAGCACTGGGCACCTGGGGCACTGTCACTACCCAGACAGTGAGTGAGGGAGACAGGAGGGAACAGCCTGGAACTGGGATGCAAAGATGTGTGACCAGCTCCGGCTTGTCACCCAGGTCTCAGCACACTCATGACCTCCAAACCCACCACCAGCTGGGGTCTGACTCTGATCACCATCCTCATACTCTGGCACAGGACATGGCAAACGGTAAGTGCTCAATAAGCGTTTGTGGCCTGAAGGAATGGAGAAATGGAATAGCCAGTATTCGGAGTTGCCGGCAGGGCAGCCTGAGATCCAGGCCCAGTGATGGAGAAGGGAGATTGGCGCCAGGTGTGGGGGCTTTGAACACAGGACAAGGAGCCTGTTCCAGAGGTGGACCTGCTGTGGTGTGACTGGCTCTGTCGTGCAGGGAGTCAGTGTGGCAGGAAGAGGGATGGGAGAACTGGACTAGGTGAACCCCCAGCTCTCCAGAGGTGCCCAAAAGGTAGGCTCATGGGTAGGCGCTCCTGCTCCAGCAGCTTGGCCTGGACGCAGGGTGAAGCCACATGACTGCTCTGCAGCCAGCCAGCGGGATAGTTTTTGTGGGGTTACATGGCTCTCCTCCAAGCCCCTCTCAGAGAAGGGAGGCTCCTGGCTGGCTCCAAGTGCCACAGCCGTCAGTGGGCTATGTTCTGCACCACGTCTGCTTTCCCAGGACACGACACAGACACAGTTCCGCCAGGCCACTGACCCTCCAGAGGTCTGCAGCTGCTTCCTGGCTCTTCCTGGAGTCCTCTCCCCACAGGTGATTTCCACCAAACCCACGTTGATGACACCCCCAGATAACTGCATTCTCCCAGAGGCAGCCCAGAGCCCGTCCCCAACCTCCTGCTCCCTGAGAAGCAGCCTCCGACGTGCTCCCTGACCACCACCAAGCCAGATCCTCCACGGCCAGATTCCAGGGGCCCATGGGATGGCTGCGTGGAATTTACTTCAAACGTCCCATCAGCCCCCGTGAGCGGCTCTCTCTAGGCATTTAGCGGCACCACTTCCCATGCGTGTCCTTTCCTGCGTTACTAAATACCAAGATATTCTGGTCCCGGTTCCCACTCCCCCAAGCCCTGATTCACGCGGGCGTGCATGCTGGGGAGTGTGAGACGGCGTCACCTGCCCCCATGAACTGGGATGGGCGGTGACATCGCGAGCAAGAAGCTGGCATTTGAACGCAGGCTCTGCAAATATCTCCAGGGCCCGCGATATACCATCAGAAACCACGCGTATAACCGGTGACATCACCCCCGGTTCAAACAGCTTTTTTCTCCCCTTTTTCTCTTCCCTCCATGCATATCCATTTCTCTGGCTCACCCAGCTCCTGGACTGTTGAGGTCTCAGTCATTTTGAGGGCAAATGCCCCAGGCCCCTCCTGCCTCTGGCTTTTCACTTCTTCCCTATTTTAAATTCATCTACTTGTCTTCCAGCCCAATATTTGCATTAGGGCAGGCTTAATAATAATAACAACGTAGTCACAGGATGTTGACAGAGGGCTCGCCACATGCCTGGCTGTGCAGGCTGGCTCCTGGGGTGGCAGGGGCTGAGGACCGATGAAGATGCTCACCAGTGGCCCTCTCCTGTGAGGGGGTTGGGAGGTGGCAGGACCCAGAAGAAAGAGGAGCTGAACTGACATACAGTCAGCCCAGCAGGACCTCGGGCACAGCCTGGGCAAGGTGGGTCTCTGCAGCCCACCCTGAAGGAACTGAGAGCCTGTCTGGTGACCACGCCCTGCAACTGGGCACAGGTCCTTCCCGAAGATGATCCAGGCAGTGCCTCTTATCTACGCGACCCAACTTCACCCTCACTGAGATGCCCCGGGATTGTTTTGGAGATAACAGGCTCAGAGAGGTTCAGTCGCTCACCACAGTCACACAGCTGGAGGTCTGCACAGACATTTCTGGCTGCAGGGCTCACGTTTATAACCATTGCTGCACTGACTCTCAGGCTAAATAGTGGAATTTGTGAAATGTATTTTTTAGAGTTGGGGTCTCACTCTGCCGCCAGGCTGGAGTGCAGGGCACAATCTCAGATCACCGCAGCCTCTGTCTCCTGGCCTCAAGCAATCATCCTACCTCAGCCTCCTGAATAGCTGGGACCACAGGTGCACGCCACCACACCCAGCCAAATAATGGGATTTGAAAGATGAAGCTAAGGTGCTGTGTGCTGTGTTGTCCTAGGGAACTGTCCAGTGGCCTGGCTTCCTCCCTCAGGAGGGTTTCTGCTTCCTTGTCCACAGACAGGCCCAGCCAGTGCTACACCACTTTCCTTCCTCATTCTCTGATGAAACTGGGAGCGACCTCTGGGATGGGTGTCATTTGGGTTTGTTTTGTCTTTTGATGCCTGACTGGGAAGGAGGAAGGACACGCTTGTCCTGGGCCATCCTTGCTACCAAGATGTTGGTTTGCTGAGGCCTCACAGAAGCACTGGCAGGAAGGCTGACAGAAGGGCAAAACCCATGAGAGACGATCCTACGATGGGACCCCAAAGGCAATTTCCTGCCTCTCCAGCTAGCCCACTGCTTATTATGGGGTGTGCATGGTTATGGTGCTGAGGAGACACCCTGGAATGAGGGGGTGTCACATAAAACATCCTCCAACTTGACCTGCTGGCCTGGCCCGCAGTGAGCTCAGTACATGGGGAGGAAATGGGTGGCTGTGGTGGCTGCCTGGGGCCCCAGCTCACCCTGCTGGGGGCAGTCCCGGCCCTTCCTTTCATCTCCTCTCCTCCCCTTCCTGCCTCCTCTACCCTTGGTCGCCAGGCCGGGGCCTGTGCCTACTCAGCCAATCAAATGCTTCCATCTGGTTTCAGAATTGGGGCAAATGGAGATCACTGAGAGTGCATGCTTAGCTTGGCTCTGGGTTCCAGCTGCCCCACTGGCTGTGACTTCCATCATTCCCTGCCTCCCTGTGGGTTCCAATAGCTTCAGCTGTCCCTCTAGTTCCTCTGTTTTCTGTGTAAGACGCTGAGACCCTGGCTGTCTGAAAGCAAAAGAGATGTATCAGAGGCCAGCACCCCCAGCAAGACACTGGACACACGCCGTGGGGAACACACATTGCTGCTCAAGGTAGTGAGGTCCCCATCAGAAGAAGCAAACAAGTGCAAGCTGGAAGGCTCCTTGACAAGAATGATACCTTGACTTAGGGCAGATGCAACAAGCCTGTGAGAGGAAAGTGGGCTGCTGCTGCTGCTTTTGTTGTCACAATCGGTCATAGTGATGACAGTGACTCAGCCTAAATCACAGCACCCACCCAGCCCCACCTTTGGCTTCCAAGCTGAGACTGAGTGTCTTTCAGATGGAAAGAGAAGGTGCATTTGTCCGTGGAAAAATTTGCGTCATTTCTGTGGGACAAGCCTCCCCGTGAGTTCAGGGCTGGGTCCATCCTGAACCACCCCAGAGGAGCCCAGCTTTCAAAATGTGTGGATGGTTTTTCATTTGTTTGTTTGTTTGTCTGTTTGTGTTTTGAGATGGAGTTTCACTCTTGTTTTCCGGGCTGGAGTGCAATGGCACAATCTTGGCTCACCGCAACCTCTGCCTCCTGGGTTCAAGCAATTCTCCTGCCTCAGCCTCCCAAGTAGCTGGGATTACAGGCATGCACCACCACACCTGGCTTTGTTTTGTTTTTAAAGAGAGAGAAGGGAGGCCAGAAAGCACCATCACAGATCTGTTTTCACCACCGGATAATACATGGTCATAAATGCCAGAACTTTCCGTCAGGCTGCTCCAATGTGCTCGGCCTTCCCGGGCCCGTGTGACAGCCAGGCTGCCTCCTGCTTGCAGCCAGTGAGGACAGACAGGGCACTCTGTGGCCTCTGGGAGGTCATAGGCCCAGGAGTATGAAGGAAGAGAAGGCACAAGGGCCCCATGACCTCCAGAGAGGCCTCCTCACCCTGCTCTGGCCACGCCTGGCCCGAATGCACCGCTCGCTGGCAGTTGGAGCAGCAGCGTCCCTGAGCTACACATGGTTTCCTCCCCAAGCTCAGCTGCAGCCAGGGTGGGGGCAGGACCTCAGCTGAGCCCTCACCAGCCCTGGGCCTCGCTGGTAAAGTGGGCTGTGGGCGCTGGGCAGGCCGGACCCTGGACTCCTGCCTCCCTCACCCAGGCCCGGGAGTGGTTCTGTTTGCTCGGTGCCCCCCAGCCGCACCTGAGATCAGGTCCCTGCCCTCTCACAGCCCAGGGCAGAAGCGCTCTGAGCCAGGGGGTCGGCCTCATGCCTGGGTGCGCTCTGGGTCAGACCAGGTTCCAGGTCCTCAGACAGCAGGAGGTGCCTCTTCACCTCTCCCCAGACCCCCTTTGCCTCTCCACTCCCTGTTGCCTCCCTGGGAAGGCTGCACCCCTCCATTTGCAGCCATTCACTCCCTCAAGGCCCGCTCAGTCCTTCCTGCAGTGGCTTCCCTGCCCTGGGGGCTTCACTGATCACCTGCAGCAAATGTTTCTCAGGCCAGGTCAGAGGCGCTGTGTGTTCAGCCTGGGGTCTCTGGCGTGCCAGGGTCAGCCAGCATGGGACCCGCTCATGGTGGGCCCTCAGGCAGCGGTGCTGAATGAGTGAATGAATGAATGAATGAATGCATTCTGGCCTCGAGGGTGGGACAGGTATGGACCTGCCAGCAGTGTTCCCAGGAAGACGCTAACATAGGAGCGGCCCCGAGAGGCTGAGCAGGGGATCTTCTGCCAGAAGAACCGGAGGCTGAGGAGTGGAGAAGGGTCAGGCCAGGAGAGAGGGTAAGGAGGGCAGGGTTCAGGCCACTATGGATCCTGGGGGAGCTTGGAACAGGGGCCGGTGGCTGCCCCTCAGGATGAGCTGGGTGCCTTGGGGATGGGGGCCCACCTGATGCCCCCTGGCCCAGGTCCAGCCCTGGCAGCCCGTCACCTGCACCATGAGTTCTGGTGACTGAGTCACTTTCTGGAGAGGCTTCCTCACTGCAAGGCTCTTCTGTCCTTCCTGAAGGGACCTCTGCAGCCAGGTGTTGGCAACATCACCCACGTATCACTCTGGGCGGCTTGTAGGCCAGTAGTCCACGTATGACCCAGAGACCACCAGGAGCCCCGTTTGTGGTCCTGATAAGTCCAGAGCTGACCAGGGGCCTGCCTTGCTCCTCCCATTGCATTTGCACAGCAGCCTAGCACAGGAGGGGACTGCCGTGAGCCCCACTTCCCGGAGGAGGAAACAAGACAGCCAGGGGCAAACTTGGACCACACTGCTGAGAAGTGCAGATCCCACGCCCCTCAAACAACACGAAGTGCTCAGAGAAGCTCAGGACAGTGATTGATCTAAGTGAGGGTGGGTGGTGGCAGGAGCAGAGGGGACACCCAGAGCTGGGAACAGAACAGAGGGCTGTGTGTTTTGGGGGAGACAGCAGGAGCTGAAAGAGAGCAGAGAGGTGTAGAGTTTGGGGGTGTCATGGGCTTGCTTGGGAATCTTTCTCCCAGAAAAGCTGACAAACATTCAAGATGTGCAGGCTGTTCCCAGGCTAACAGTCCCTGTGCCAGGCACAGGCTGCCAAGGGTACAATCAGCCCCAGGCCAGCTCCCCTGACAGGGCCTGGAAGGCACAGGATGATGGAGATGTGGAACCCAGGCCTCCGTTCCCAGCCTTCCCAGACCCTGCATGTAATGAGCATCTGCCTCCTTGTTCTCTCCAGAACCCCTGGCCTCTCTCCAGCCCTCGGCTGTCACTCCAGAGCTGCCATGTTTTACCTGGGCACCCCTGCCCTGCATCCCAGTGGCCCCTGGAGTCCCACTGGTCTCCATCCTGCCAATCCCTGCCCCTGCTCTTGACTATGCCCTGACGGGCCCTGGGCTGGACCTCAGATGCCCAAAGACGTCAGGCTGCTCCAGCTCCTGTTCCTCCCTGACAGGATTCAGACCATCCGCCCATCCCACTTTCCCACTAACTGCACATGCATCAGACTCAAATGCACCTTCTTCCAGGAAGCATTCCATGATTAGACACCTGCCCTCCATGACCATCAGGGTCCATACCCCCCACAGTAGAATTTCTGCTTGCTCATCTATACCCCCACCTCCAGGACAATGAGCACCAGGATGGGCCTGTGCCTGCCCAGCTGACCCCAGGCCCAGCTCCTCCTAAGTAAACTAACAAGGGCTTTTTTTTTTTTTTTTTGGTGGGGTGGGGACAGGTCTTACTCTGTCACCCAGGCTGGAGTGCAGTGGTGCGGTCATGGCTCACTACAGCCTCAACCTTCCAGGCTCAAGCGATCCTCCCACCCCAGCCTCCCGAATAGCTGGGACTACAGACATGAATCACCATGCCTGGCTAGTTTTTTTATTTTTTGGTACAAACAGGTCTCACTATGTTGCCCAGGCTGGAGGGCCCTTCCCTCTGTAAACCGGGGGTGTGAAATGAGAGAAGGGGGGTCTTCAGGTGCCAGCTCCCGCCTGCTGTGTCCTGGGTCCTCAGGCCAAAGCATCAGCCCAGCTCCGGGCAGGTGCGGCGATCATCAGGGTATTTGCAGGTGGCCTGTGACACCAGCCGCCACGCACGCTTCCCCAGAGTTACCTCCAAAGGGAACCTCACGCCTCATCTCAGAGCAGTTGGTGGTGCAGGCTGAGCTGATGTGATCATGTTGTTTTTGCAGGCGAGGTCTGACTCCAGTGACTAGAAGTCAGGGTCTTCTGGGGTGGCCAGAGCAGAGCCAGGCGCCTGAGTCTCAGCCGCAGGGCCTCTCCAGGCTCCCCCAGAAGAACAGGCACCTCGCTACCGAGGACGGGTTGGGGCTTCCCACGTGTACATCACTGTCGCTTCACTGAATCCTCCCAGGAACCCAGTAGGGAAGACTGTGTTATTTTTTCCCTTTACTGATGGAGAAACTGACACTTGGAGAAGATAAGAAACTTGCCCCAGATCACAAGATAAGAAGTAGAGGAGGCGTAGGCTGGGCGCTGTGGCTCACGATGGTAGTCCCAGCGCTTTGGGAGGCCAAGGCGGGCAGGTTGCTTTAGTCCGGGAGGCGTACGGCAGTGAGCCACGATCACACCACTGCACTCCAGCCTGGGCGACAGAGCGAGACCCTGTCTCAAAAAAAAGGTAAAGGAGGTGGATATCCACCCAAGGTTGCATGCTCCAAAACCACATCACTTTTTCCTTCAGGACACATCCTGTCAGGTGGGGTCAGGAGGAACCCAGGAAGGAAGAGACAAAAGGCCACAAGGAATTCAGAAGAGGGAGCACGTGCCCTTGTCTAGACATTCAGGAGGGCTCCTTGGAGGTGGTGGCATTTGAAATGAGCCTGGAAACATAAGTAGGGTTTGACTAAGAGGAGATAGGGTCAGGAAAATCCATCGGAAATTAGCGGTGGGGGTTCTCAGAAGCTGTGGACACCCAAGGGCCCCATCCCATATGCCTGGCACACCCACCCCCTCCCACCACCTCCCTCAGTGGAGCAGCTGGAATTCCAACACCACCCAGCCACACAGTCCCTGCTCTCCCCCGAGACTGGGTGTACAGGGAGGGGAGAGGACAGGGAAGCCCCAAGTCCCCGGGCCGGAGCTGGGGAGGCCGTGAGAGTCTGAATCTGGGTTACACAAACCCAAGGCTCTCTGCCAGCTCCCAGCATCATTGACAAAGTTGTATGGCTGTGGAGGGAGAGTCTGGAGCCCCATTAAAGGTCCAGGACCTCGGAGGCACTGCACCCTGCAGAAGGCCTAAGGCTGAGCATCTGTGGGGAGTGGGGCAGAGGAGGGCCCAGACAGCCTCCGAACTTTGCTTCTGCTCCAAGTAAAGGAAAAACACAGCTGTCGGAGGCAGAAAGGCTCCGTTTACACTTGGAAGCGCTGAAGGTGGGGCTGCGGAGCCCTGAGCCGCAGTGACTTTCACACATCCCCCAGCAGCCCGGGAGGGGCCCGCCCACATGGGAGGACGGCTTTTCAAGCCTTGCTGGGGTTTCTTCCCCACTTTCCGAGGCCGGCCTGTGATGGATGACGGCTCCGCTAAGGCCTGACGCAGCCTTTCTTCTGCTAAAGTTTCCAGCTAAAAATACCTTTACTTTTAAGGACTGCCTCTCCCTCTGGAGCCTGATTTTCTCCCCGAAGCTCCCTCTGACAAGTCTTCCGGCTTCGTGCATAGAAACTTTTAAATTGATCCTGCTTTGTGCAGGAGGAGGGAGGTGGGTGACACCTTTCATCTTCCCCCAGGCCGCTGGGCTGCGATGGCTGAGGGGCAGTGGGCAGGATTGGAAATCCTTAGGAGATCAAAGGCTGTGAGAAGGTGGTAGCCAGAATGCACCCTGGGGGAGTGGAGGGCCCGGCTGACTCATGGCCTCAGAGAAAGACAGCTCCACCTCCCAGGAGGGGAGCTGAGCTCTGAGCTGCGATGCTCAGGGGGCCCAGGGCTTCCTGGGACCAGGCAGAGGGCCACAGCTTCCCTGCCCCAGTATGACGAGAACTCAGCCACGTCAAAGAATGAGACAAAATACCCGTGGTGGAAACTGTGACCATCACACAGGAACTAAAGTATTAATCAGAGTTGGGCCTCACAGGAACTCCCCAGGATTTCTCCTTTAGCCTGAAACCGTCTTCCTGGTCAGCGTTGACTGAGCTTCCTGAGAGGTACTGAATCATTGGTCCTGATTCCTCCCCCACCCAGCAAGGTGGTCAGACTTCATATGGCAGCTCAGACCTCCAAGTGTGCTCTAGGAGACAGGAGGCAGAAGTGGGCCCAGAAATGGACAGTGTTGCTTCCACCATATCCTATTGCTTGAAGCAGTAACAGGCCCACCCCAGATTTAGAGGGAGGAGATACAGACCCCCTCATTTCAATGGGAGAAGTTTACAGAATTTGTGACCATCTTTACCACACTTACGAAAAGAGACCCAGGCCAGAAGGGACTCTGCTCCACACAGTGACTCAGACACCCACAAGAGGCTCAACTCCATGCAATGACCCAGAGACCCAGGCCAGAAGGGGCTCTGCTCCACACAGTGACTCAGACACCCAAGCCACAAGAGGCTCAACTCCATATGGTGACCTAGAGACCCAGGCCAGGAGGGGCTCAGCTCCACACAGTGACTCAGAGACCTAGGCCAGGAGGGGTTCTGCTTCACACAATGACTCAGAGACCCAGGCCAGGAAGGGTCCTGCTCCATACAGTGACTCAGAGACCCAAGCCAGGAAGTCTCAGCTCCACTTAGAGACCCAGGCATGTATCACTTCCATGCACACTTCATAGCCAGGATTCAGCACATGGCTCCAGTGAACTGCAAAGGAGGCTAGGAAATGCCATCTAGCTATGTGCCTGGAGGGAAGAGAGACAGGCTTGGCCAGGCCATGGGTCTCCCTCCTAAGGTTGTGGTGAGGAGTGCATGAAAAGGATGCCTCACACACCACTGGCAGCCCTGAATGACCATCCTCCCCTCCTCTAAGTGCCTGTGGGCCTGTGGGTAGCAGGCATGGCTGGTCTGCATCACTGTGTGGTTTGCTACTGGTACCTGCCAGTCCCGTAGCACCTACAAAGGGAAACATCCCCCACGTATGGGTGGCCCCGGTGCCCCTGCCATGATCCCATGGCTCCCCCCTTGTCCACAGCAGAGGGAACAGAGGCTGGGCCCCTGCTGGTCACTGACCCACAAAGGGACCTGGCATGAGAAGCTTTGCCTGGGGAGACTCGTCCCACCAGAGTCTATGCCAGCCAGAGTTGAGCTGAAAAGATGGAGAGAGCACTCAGAGTGTGGAGTGTGGGTTGGATGGGGCTGGGGCAAGTGGGAGCTCACAGCCTTCAGGAGACGAGCTAGCAGCTGATGTAGAAAGTTCTAGAGAACAGGGGCAGGAAGCAGTTGGGTGCAAGAGTTTTAATAAAGTCATGGAGGAGAAGCAGAGACCATGAGATTTAGCTGAGACGTGCTCGCGAAGGCCTTTCTCCAGCCTCTGAGAAGCCATCTTACACCTCGAGGGGAAAGACCCAGTCCTTCCCTCCCACCCTTCTAGGCTCTCAGCAGGGGCTCCATCACACACACACACACACACACACACACACACACACACACACACACACACAAGAGAAGAACATATATACTGTTTCCATGTGCCCTCCTAAGGAAATGAAGACATAAAGCAGCAGCGAGAGGGAAACATTTATACCGAACTGGACGAAGAGTAGTAAATTAGGAAAACGTGACAAGACAAAGGGGCTTGGGCTAAGGCAGTTTATGACGGAAAAGTAGGAAGATGAGGATCAGTTTAACCATGTGTGTTTGCACAGATTTTTCTCTGCCTCAACTCCCCATCTCTGGTGACAAGAACGTTACTTCCTCTCTGGTATAGACAGGACATCTTCTCTACGAGGGTTTTATCTCCTACTTTTAGAAAGAAAAAGAGGTCAGAATACTCTATTCGCACCTGCTATTTCTTTTTTTCTTGTGGGTTTTTTTTTTTTTTTTTTTTGAGATGTAATCTTGCTCTGTCATCCAGGCTAGAATGCAGTGGCATGATCTCAGCTCACTGCAACCACCACCTCCCAGGTTCAGATGATTCTCCTGACTCAATCTCTCAAGTAGCTGAAATTACAAGTGCACAACACCACACCTGGCTAATTTTTGTAATTTTGGTAGAGACAGGGTTTCACCATGTTGGCCAGGCTGGTCTTGAACTTCTGACCTCAAGTGATCTGCCCACCTCAGCCTCCCACTCCCTGGGATTACAGGCGTGAGCCACTGTGCCCGACCCACCTGCTATTTCTTTAAGTGCCTTTAGCTCAAAATAACCCTTATTTCAAAGAGACACATTTGAGGGTGGCGCATTCTACCACCCTTCAATCTCATCCTGAGCAGAGACCTATAAGATCCCCTTGGTCCTTCTGCACTAAGAGCCACAAACGGGTTGCAGAAACAGCTAGAGGGAATCTTCACTCTTGGTCACAGATCCACAGACTCTTTGCAGGGAACCCAGTGATCAGGATTTGTGGCTTTGCCAGTCTCCATCACAGTAGCTCAATTCTGCCCTCATGGTGAAAAGCAACCATAGACAATAGATACAGAGCGAATGGGACTATGTATCAATAAAACTTTATAGACCAATTCTTAGTCCATTCTTAGCTCATGGGCTGTACAGAAAACAGGCAGTGGGTTGGATCGGTTGCACGGGCCATAGTTCGCCAACCCTAATCTTAGTCCAGAAGGGCCAAGGGTGCCCTGTGGTTTGGTCACATAGCTCCTGAACCTACTTCTGGGCCTACAGAGGTGTACCCGTTCTGAGACAGAGCCCCTCTTCTGCTGTCACGGCTGAACGTGGCAAATATGCACACATGTCCCAGATGGCCCATTGGCAGCCACTGTCCCCACCTCTACCAGAGGCAGGTGGTGGGAACCAAGGACTGAGGGGAACCAATCTGGGATGGGTGGTAACCCTGGACACCAAGGCACATGGTGGTGCCCAGGGGTGGCGCTGCCTGGTGGCAGCGGTAGGGAGAGGCCCCCACTCAGCTCTGGCCGGGCAGTGAAGGCAGTGGTGTCTTTGCCAACCACTTCTTCTGGAGTGGGGTCCTCTGGTCTCCAGCAGTTCTGGGAGTCCCAGTACCCTTCGAATGAATTCATTTTCTGCTTAAATCAGCTGGAAACTATTTCCGTGGCCTACAAATAAGAGCCTGTCGGTTGTTGGAACTTCTCTTCATGCTTTTCTCTAATGAATTTTTTCCAGGGCAGAAAAATGGGCTATAGAGCCCTTCTTTTAATAAGTTGTTTTTAAAAAATTATTACATAAATAATACATGCTCACTATTTTAAAAAGAAATAAAGAATAGCACAAAGAAGAAATAAACATTTTTCATAATCACAACACCCAGAGATAAGCACAATTACTATTTTGATGCAAACCCTTTCAGATACAGATACGGATTTTTTATTACAAGAAAATGGGATGATATTATCTGCCATCTTCTGACTGGCTATTTTACTTGCTGGCATATCATGAGCATCTTTTAATGTCAACAGCATAAGTTTACTTTTTTTTTTCTTGAGATACAGTCTCACTCTGTTGTCCTGGCTTGAGGGCAGTGGTGCAATCTTGGCTCACTGCAACCTCAGCCTCCCAGGTTCAAGTGATTCTCCTGCCTCAGCCTCCAGAGTAGCTGGGATTACAGGCGCCCTCTACCACGCCTGGCTAATTATTGTATTTTTAGTAAAGGCAGCATTTCACCACGTCAGCCGGGTGATCTGCCTGCCTCAACCTCCCAAAATGCTGGGATTACAGGCATGAGCCACCACACCCAGCCTACAGCCTACACCTTTTTAAATAACTGCCTAGCAGAGGTCTGTTGGAGGGGGGCTCAGGGAAGGACAGTGGGAGGTGGGGAGGTTGGGGAGGGGTAACATGGGGAGGTTGGGGAGAGATAACATGGGGAGAAAAGCCAGATATAGGTGACGGGGGGATGGAGGCAGCAAACCACCCTGCCATGTATGTACCTATGCAGCAGTCCTGCAAGATCTGCACATGTACCCCAGAACCTACAGTACAATTAAAAAATAATAATAACTGCCTAGTACAGCTCACAAGACCCTAACCCCCTGGCCATGGACCAGTACCTGTTAGGAACCAGGCCACGCAGCTGGAGGTGAGCAGGCACGTGAGTGGAGCTTCGTCTGTATTTACAGCTGCTCCCCATCGCGCCCATTACTGCCTGAGCTCCGCCTCCTGTCAGATTCTCATAGGAGCATGAAGCCTATTATGAACTTGGCGTGCGAGGGCGCTGGGTTGCGAGCTCCTTATGAGAATCTACTGCCTGATGATCTGTCACTGTCTCCCATCACCTGCAGATGGGACTGTCTCATTGCAGGAAAACAAGCTTAGGGTTCCCACTGATACTACATTCCAGTGAGTTGTCTATTTCCTTATATACTACAATGTCATAATAACAGAAATAAAGTGAACAATAACTGTAATGCACTTGAATCATCCTCAAGCCATCCCCCGGACCCCCAGTCTATGGAAAAATTGTCTTTCACAAAACCAGTCCCTGCTGGCAAAACACTTGGGGACCGCTGGCATAGATGGCCCCCAGTTCACTTCGCCAGTCCCCATTAGTATACATATAGGTTGTTTTCAATATTTCATTATTGGAATAATACTTGAATAAATATCTGTGATGGCCCAAGCTGTGTCCTCCCCAAAATTCGTATGCTGGAGTCCTAACCCCCAGCACCTCCGAATGTGACTATATTTGGAGACAAGGTATTGAAAGAAGAATAGGCCAGGCACAGTGGCACACACCTATAACCCTAGCACTTCAGAAGACAGAGGTGGGAGAGCACCTGAAGAGTCTGAGGCTGCATGAACTATGACGGCACCACTGTGCTCCAGCCTGGGCAACACAGCAAGATCCTGTCTCTTAAAAAAAGGTTTTTTGGCCAGGCACAATGGCTTACACCTGTAATCCAAGCACTTTGAGAGGCCAAAGCAGGCAGATCACTTGAGACCAGGAGTTCAAGACCAGCCCGGCCAACATGATGAAACCCTGTCTCCTGGCCAGGTGCGGTGGCTCATGCCTGTAATCCCAGCACTTTGGAAGGCCGAGGCAGACAAATCACTTGAGGTCAGGAGTTTAAGACAAGCCTGGCCAACATGGTGAAACCCTGTCTCTACTAAAAATACAAAAACTAGCCAGGCATGGTGGTGCTTGCCTATAATCCCAGCTACTTGGGAGGCTGAGGCAGGAGAATCTCTTGAACCCAGGGGGTGGAAGTTGCAGTGGGCTGAGATTGCACCACTGCACTCCAGCCTAGGCAACAGAGTGAGATTCCATCTCAAAAAAAAGGAAAGAAAAGAACAGAAAGAAACTAAGAAACTTCATTTCTACAAAAAATTTAAAAATTGTCCAGGCGTGGTGGCATGACCTGTTATCCCAGCTATTCAGGAGGCTGAGGTAGGAGGATCACTTAATCCTGGGAGTTTGAGGCTGCAGTGAGCCTTGATCATACCAGTTGCACTCCGGCCTGGGTGACAGAGTGAGACCCCATCTCAAAAAATAAGTGGTAGGGCCGGGCGCAGTGACTCAAGCCTGTAATCCCAGCACTTTGAGAGGCCGAGGAGGGTGGATCACAAGGTCAAGAGATCGAGACCATCCTGGTCAACATGGTGAAACCCCGTCTCTACTAAAAATACAAAAAATTAGCTGGGTACGGTGGTGCATGCCTGTAATCCCAGCTACTCAGGAGGCTGAGGCAGGAGAATTACCTGAACCCAGGAGGCGGAGGTTGCGGTGAGCCGAGATCACGCCATTGCACTCCAGCCTGGGTAACAAGAGCGAAACTCTGTCTCAAAAAAAAAAATAATAATAAGTGGTAGCATATACGGTAAAATGGGGTCATAAATTGGGGTTCCATCGGCCTGGTGTCTTTATGAGGAGAGATTAAAGCTGGACACAATGTTTAAAGGCCGGGTGTGGTGGCTCACGCCTGTAATCCCAGCGCTTTAGGACTCGAGGCGGGCAAATCACCTGAGGTCAGGATTTTGAGACCACCCTGGCCAACATGGTGAAACCCGGTCTCTACTAAAAATGCAAAAATTAGCTGGGCATAGTGGCATGTGCCCATAATCCCTGTTATTCAGGAGGCTGAGGCAGGAGAATTACTTGAGCTCAGGAGGCAGAGGCTGAAGTGAGCCAAGATTGCACCACTGCACTCACTCCAGCTTGGGCAAGAGAACAAGACTCCATCTCAAAAAAAAAAAAAGAGATAGAGAGATTAAGACACAGACAGCGGAGACTGGGAGACAACTAGCTAAGGACACAGCAGCAAGGTGACAGCCGCCTGGAGCATGGAGAGCAGCCTCAGCAGAAAGCACCCGCAGACACCATGACCGTGGACTGCGAGCCTCCAGAACTGTGAGAAAATAGCTGCTGTTTCGCCCACCCTGTGTGTGGCATTTTGTTACGGCCGTCTAAGCCAACTAATACAAAACCCTTTTAAGGTGTAACCTCTGAGGACAATTTAAATTTTTCCTAGGCTAGAATCACAAAAATGGGCTGACTGAATCAAAGGCTATGCACTTTTTAAAAGCAATCTCAGGAAGGAGAAAGAAGATGGCGCTGTAGGACCAACTCAGGATTGCAGCTCCCAGTGAAACCACAGATGGTGAGTGGATGCTGCATTTCCAGACGGATCTTTATTGCCCCCAGACCAGGAGATTCCCAGGTGTAGGAGCCCCACGGGCCGCCAGCACGGCTGTTTGGGCCGGGGCCGCAGCACAGCGGCACTCCGTACAAAATACACTGGTTCAGTTGCCCTGTTAACCCGGCAATTGGAGATTTCAGAAGGCAGATTAGCACATTCATCTGATTAAACGGGACTTAAACAGAAAGCCAGGCCAGGAGATTCCCGGGCAGCAACGTGGTTCCAGCCAGCACAGTGGGTTGCTGCACGGGAAATCACACAGATCCCAGCGCCCTTTCAGCAGGTGACTGGAACACCTGGGAGAAAGTCAATCATTCAACTAAAAAAAAAAAAGGGCTCTGAGACAGGGAGCCAGGTGATCAGGCTCAGCGTGTCCCACCCCCACAAAAACAAACAAAACAGCAATTGGAAACGCTTGGGCTTGAGAGTTTCACAGCAAGCACAGCTGAACCCAGGACGGTGCAGCTCAGAGGGGGAGGGGCGTCCACCATTACCGAGGCACTCGACCTCTACGGAGGTACACTGCCATTGCTGACACAGCCTGTCATTGCCGAGGCAACTCGCCATAACAGAGAGAGTCCGCCATTACAGAGGCGGGCCATCATCACCATGGCAGCTCTAACGACACCCATATAAACAGGACTACAGGGAATTACACACGGCAGCAGGGCAGAGCCCACAGCAGCAGGGCGGAGCCCACAGCAACAGGGCAGAGCCCACAGCAGCTCAGCATAGCCACTACAGGCAGGCAGTGATTAGACTGCCTCCTTGCTGGGCATGACAGTGCAACAGATACTCATATATAAAGCCCTAACTCCCTGGGACAGAGCACCTGAGGAAAAAAGGGGGCTTTATGAGTTCTGCTGCAGCAGACTTAAATGTACCTGCCTAGCAGCCCTGAATGAACAACAGAGCTCACAGCTCAGCACTTGAGCTCCTATAAAGTACAGACTGTCTCCTCAAGTATAAAGTACAGACTGTCTCCTCAAGTATAAAGTACAGACAGTCTCCTCAAGCAGCTCCCTGACCCCCGTATATCCAAAGAGTCACCTCACAAAGGACTGATCAGACTGACATTTGGTGGGCATCATTCAGGGACAAAGATAGCAGAAGAAAAAACTGTTCCGCATCTCCTACAGGTGTACCCCAGGCAAGCAGGGCCTGGAGTGGACCTCAGCAGTCCTACAGCAGAGGGGCCAGACTGTTAGAAGGAAAACTAAGAAACAGAAATACTTCATCATCAACAATCTGGACGTCCACTCAGAGACCCAATCGGAAAATCAGCAACTACTCAAAGGACAGGTGGATAAATCCACAAAGATGGGAAGAAACCAGTGCAAAAAGGAGGAAAACACCCAAAACCAGAACACCTCGCCTCCTACAAGGGACCACAACTCCTCACCAGCAAGGGAACAAAGCTGGATGGAGAATGAGTGTGATGAAATGACAGAATCAGACTTCAGAAGGTGGGTAATGAGAAACTTCTGTGAGCTAAAAGAACATGTTCTAACTCAATGCAAAGAAACTAAGAACCTTGAAAAAAGATTTGAGGAAATGATAACAAGAATGGACAACTTAGAGAGAACTATGAGTGAATTGAAAAAGCTGAAAAACACAACACGAGAACTTCGTGAAGCATGCACAAGTTTCAACAGCCAAATTGACCAAGCAGAAGAAAGGATATCAGAAGTCGAAGATCAACTCAATGAAATAAAATGAGAAGCCAAGATTAGAGAAAAAAAGCACAGAAAGGAATGAACAAAGTCTCCAAGAAATGTGGGACTATGTGAAGAGACCTAATCTACGTTTGATAGGTGTACCTGAATGTGACGAAGAGAATGAATCCAAGCTGGAAAATATTCTTCAGGATATTATCCAGGAAAATTTCCCCAACCTAGCAAGGCAGGCCAACACTCAAATGCAGGAAATACAGAGAACACCACAAAAGTATTCCGCAAGAAGAGCAACCCCAAGGCTCATAATCTTCAGATTCACCAGAGTTGAAATGAAGGAGAAAATGCTAAGGGCAGCCAGAGAGAAAGGTTGGGTCACCCACAAAGGGAAGCCCATCAGACTCACAGCAGATCTCTCAGCAGAAATCCTACAAGCCAGAAGAGAGTGGGGGCCAATATTCAACATCCTTAAAGAAAGGAACTTTCAACCCAGAATTTCATATCCAGCCAAACTGAGCTTCATAAGTGAAGGAAAAATAAAATTCTTTGTGAACAAGCAAGTACTCAGAGATTTTGTCACCACCAGGCCTGCTTTATAAGAGCTCCTGAAAGAGGCACTACACATAGAAAGGAACAACAAGTACCAGCCAATCCAAAAACATACCAAATGGTAAAGAGCTTCAGCAAAATGAAGAATCTGCATCAACTAACGGGCAAAACAGCCAGCTACCATCAAAATGGCAGTATCAAATTCACACATAGCAATATTAACCCTAAATGTAAATGGGCTAAATGCACCAATCAAAAGACACAGACTGGCAAATTGGATAAAAAGCCAAAACCCACTGGTGTGCTATATCCAGGAAACACATCTCACATGCAAGGATACACAAAGGCTCAAAATAAAGGGATGGAGGAAGATTTACCAAGCAAATGGAGAGCAAAAAAAAGCAGGAGTTGCAATTCTCCTCTCTGATAAAATAGACTTTAAAGCAACAAAGATCAAAAGAGACAAAGAAGGACATTACATAATGGTAAAAGGATCGATACAACAAGAAGAGCTAACGATCCTAAATATATATGGACCCAATACAGGAGCACCCAGATATATAAGGCAAGTTCTTAATGACTTACAAAGAGACTTATACTCCCACACAATAATAGTGGGAGACTTTAACACTCCACTGTCAATATTAGACGGATCAACCAGACAGAAAATTAACAAGGATATCCAGGACTTGAACTCAGACCTGGAACAAGCAAACCTGATAGACATTTACAGAACTCTCCACCCCAAATCCACAGAATATACATACTTCTCAGCATCACATCACACCTACTCTAAAATTGACCACATAATTGGAAGTAAAGCATTCCTCAGCAAATGCAAAACAACTGAAATCATAACAGTCTCTCAGACCATAGTGCAATCAAGTTAGAACTCAGAATTCAGAAATGAACTCAGAACTGCACAGCTTCATGGAAACTGAACAACTGGCTCTTGAATGTTGACTGGATAAACAATGAAATGAAGGCAGAAATAAAGAAGTTCTTCGGAACCAACGAGAATGAAGACACAACATACCAGAATCTCTGGGACACATTTAAAGCAGTCTCTAGAGGAAAGTATATAGCAATAAGTGCCCACATGAGAAGAGTGGAGAGATCCAAAATTGATACCCTAATGTTGAAATTGAAAGAGCTGGAGGAGCAAGATCAAAAAAACTCAAAACTTAGCAGAAGACAAGAAATAACTAAGATCAGAGCAGAACTGAAGGAGATAGAGACATGAAAACCCCTTCAAAAAATCAATAAATCCAAGAGCTGGTTTTTTGAAAAGATCAACAAAATAGACAGATCACTAGCCATATTGATAAAAAAGAAAAAAGAGAATAACCAAATAGATGCAATAAAAAATGATGAAGGGAAAATCACCACAGATTCCACAGAAATTCAAACCATCATCAGAGAATATTACAAACAACTCTATGCACATAAACTAGTAAACCTGGAAGAAATGGATAAATTCCTAGACACTTGTGTCCTCCCAAGCCTAAACCAGGAGGAAGCCAAAACTATGAATAGACCAATAACAAGGTCTGAAGTTGAGGCAGCAATTAAGAGCTTACCACACACAAAAAAGCCCAGGTCCAGATGGGTTCACAGCTGAATTCTACCAGACACACAAAGAGGAGCTGGTACCATTCCTTCTGAAACTATTCCAAATAATCCGAAAAGAGGGAATCCTTCCCAAATCATTTTATGAGACCAATATCATCCTGATACCAAAACCCAGCAGAGACTCAACAAGAAAAGAAAACTTCAGGCCAATATCCATGATGAACATAGACGCAAAAATCTTCAATAAAATACTGGCAAGCCAATTGCAACAGCACATCAAAAAGCTTATCCACCATGATCAAGTGGGATTCATCTCAGGGATGCAAGGCTGGTTCAACATACACAAGTCTATAAACGTAATTCACCACATAAACAGAACCAAAAACAAAAACCACATGATTATTTCAATTGACACAGAGAAGGCCTTTGACAAAATTCAACAGCCCTTTATGCTAAAAACCCTCAATAAACTCGGTATCGATGGAACGTATCTCAAAATAATAAAAGCTATTTACGACAAACCAACAGCCAATATCATACTGAATGGGCAAAAACTGGAAGCATTCCCTTTGAAATCTGGCACTAGACAAGGATGCCCTCTCTCACCACTCCTCTTCAATATAGTACTGGAAGTTCTAGCCAGAGCAATCAGGCAAGAAAAAGAAATAAAGGGTATTCAAATAGGAAAGGAGGAAGCCAAATTGTCTCTATTTGCAGATGACATGGTAGTATATCTAGAAGACCCCATCGTCTCAACCCAAAAACTCCTGAAACTGATAAGCAACTTCAGCAAAGTCTCAGGATATAAAATCAATGTGCAAAAATCACAAGCATTCCTCTACACCAATAACAGACTTAAAGAGAGCCAAATCAAGAACGAACTGCCATTCACAATTGCTACAACGAGAATAAAATACCTAGGAATACAACTAACAAGGAAAGTAAGGGACCTCTTCAAGTAGAACTACAAACCACTGCTCAACGAAACAAGAGAGGACACAAACAGATGGAGAAACATTCCATGTTCATGGTTAGGAAGAATCAATATCGTGAAAATGGCCATACTGCCCAAAGTAATTTACAGACTCAATGCTATCCCCATCAAGCTACCATTGACTTTCTTCACAGAACTGAAAAAAAACACCTTGAACTTCATATGGAACCAAAAGAGAGCCCACATAGCCAAGTCAATTCTAAGCAAAAAGAACACAGAGGAAGGCATCACACTACTGGACTTCAAACTATACTACAAGGCTACAGTAATCAAAACAGCATGGTACTGGTACCAAAACAGAGATATAGACCAATGGAACAGAACAGAGGCATCGGAGGCAACACAACATATCTACAGCCATACAATCTTGGATAAACCTGACAAAAACAAGCAACGGGGAAAGGATTCCCTGTTTAATAAATGGTGTTGGGAAAACTGGCTAGCCATGTGCAGAAAGCAGAAACTGGACCCCTTCCTGACACCTTACACTAAAATCAACTCCAGATGGATTAAAGACTTAAACATAAGACCTGGCACCATAAAAACCCTAGAAGAAAATCTAGGCAAAACCATTCAGGACATAGGAGTAGGCAAGGACTTCATGACCAAAACACCAAAAGCATTGGCAGCAAAAGCCAAAATAGACAATGGGACCTAATCAAACTCCACAGCTTCTGCACCGCAAAAGAAACAGTCATTAGAGTGAATCGGCAACCAACAGAATGGGAAAAAATTTTTGCAGTTTACCCATCTGACAAAGGGCTGATATCCAGAAGTTACAAAGAACTCAAACAGATTTACGAGAAAAAAACAAACAAGCCCATTCAAAAATGGGCAAAGGATATGAACACTTTACAAAAGAAGACA
The DNA here is from genome assembly GCF_049354715.1 of Callithrix jacchus. Lineage (NCBI taxonomy): Eukaryota > Metazoa > Chordata > Mammalia > Primates > Cebidae > Callithrix > Callithrix jacchus. The sequence continues at coordinate 180,419,937 of NC_133502.1, read as the reverse complement.
AACATGAGGCCAACAAGCATATGAAAAGATGCTCATCATCACTGGTCATCAGAAAAATGCAAATAAAAACTACATTGAGATACCATCTCACGCTAGTTAGAACGGCGATCATTAAAAAATCTGGAGACAGCAGATGCTGGAGAGGATGTGGAGAAATAGGAACACTTTTACACTGCTGGTGGGAGTGTAAATTAGTTCAACTATTGTGGAAGACAGTGTGGCGATTCCTCAAGGACCTAGAAATAGAAATTCCATTTGACCCAGCAATCCCATCACTGGGTATATATCCAAAGGACTGTAAATCGTTCTACTATAAGGACACATGCACACGAATGTTCATTGCAGCACTGTTTACAATAGCAAAGACCTGGAACCAACCCAAATGCCCATCGATGATAGACTGGACTGGAAAAATGTGGCACATAAACACCATGGAATATTATGCAGCAATCAAAAACGATGAGTTTGTGTCCTTTGTAGGGACATGGATGAACCTGGAGAACATCATTCTCAGCAAACTGACACAAGAACAGAAAATGAAATACTGCATATTCTCACTCATAGGTGGGTGATGAACAATGAGAACACATGGACACAGGGAGGGGAACACTACACACTAGGGTCTATTGGGGGGAATAGGGGAGGGACATCAGGGGCGGGGGAGCTGGGGAGGGATAGCATGGGGAGAAATGCCAGATGTGGGTGAAGGGGAGGAAGACAGCAAATCACACTGCCATGTGTGTACCTATGCAACTATCTTGCATGTTCTGCACATGTACCCCCAAACCTAAAATACAACAACAATAAATAAATAAATAAAAGCGGTCTCTTTTGAAATAATCATAGAATCATAAGAAGTTGCAAAAACAGTACAGAGGATCCTGTGTACCCCTCCCCTGCTTCCCCAGTGGTGACATCCCACCTAACAGTGGCCCAGCACCGTTCCAGAGGCCACATGCTTTACTCCCCGCAGAGGTCTTCTGCCTCTGGCCATAGAGTGACTCCCCAGTCTTTGACCCTTGGATGCTATTGCAAATGTAATTTCCTGTTTTATTGCCTTTCTGTTTTGTCTCTGGAATAGGAACACTGGACTCACCTTATATCCAGCAATCTTGCTAAATTCACTTTTTCTGGTAATCTGCGATTCTGTTGGATTTTTTTTTTTTTTTTTTTTTGAGACTTGGTCTTGCTCTGTCACCCAGGCTGAAGTGCAGTGGCATGAACATAGCTCACTGCAGCCTCAAACTCCTGGGCTCAAGTGAATCTCCCATCTCAGCTTTCCAAGTAATTAAGACTACATGTGTGCACCACCATGTCCAGCTAATTTTTTTTGTTTTTAGTAGAAACAGGGTCTAACTATGTTTCCCAGGCTGCTCTCAAACTCTTTGGCTCAAGCAATTCTCCCACCTCAGCCTCCCAAAGTGCTAGGATTACAGATGCGAGCCTCTGAGCCTGGCCTGTGGTAGATTTGTTTTGCTTTGTTTTGTTTGAGATAGTGTTGCTCTGTCGTCCAGGCTGAAGTACAGTGGCAGGATCTCAGCTCACTGCAACCTCCGCCTCCCAGGATCAAGCAATTCTCCTGCCTTAGACTCCCAAGTAGCTGGGATTACAGGTGTCCACCACCATGCCTGGCAGATTTTTTTTGTATTTTTAGTAGAGATGGGGTTTCACTGTGTTGGGCAGGCTGTTCTTGAACTCCTGACATCTAGTGATCCGCCCATCTTGGCCTCTCAGTGCTGGGATTCAGGCGAAAGCCACTACGTCCGGCTATATGATTGATTTTTGACTGCTAAGCCAACCTCGAATTTTTGAAATAAATCCCACTTGGTTGTGATATTATTTTATTTGATTTGCTAATATTTTTAAGGATTTTCATATCCATTTTCATGGGAACAATTGACCCGTAATGTTTCTTTGTTGTCACGTGTTCACCAGAATTTAGCATTAAGGTTATGCTAGACTCAGAACCTGACTTGGAAAGTGTTCCTGCTTTCTGTCTTCTCCAGATCTCACGTAAGACTGGGATCCTTTCTTCCACAGCGTTTCGTAGAATTCACCAATGCCTGGAGTTTTCTTTGCCTGATTATTCCTAATTTGGGGCTCAATTTCTTTAATGGATTTTTTTTTTCTTGTGACAGCTTTGGTGAGCTGTGTTTTTTGGGAGGATCATGAGGTCAGGAGATCAAGACCATCTTGGCCAACACGGTGAAACCCCCTCTGTACTAAAATACAAAAAAATTAGCCAGTGTGGTGGTATGTGCCTGTAGTCCCAGCTACTTAGGAGGCTGAGGCAGGGGAATCGCTTGAACCTGGGAGGCGGAGGTTGCAGTGAGCCTAGATCGCGCCACTGCCCTCCAACCTGGCGACAGAGCAAGACTCTGTCTCAAAAAAAAAAAAAAAAACACTTTGCCTATTTCCTTTAATTCTCAAATGTATCCACATAAGCTGTTCTGCTCTCCTCTTCCATTCTCTTTCAACATTAGACTGCTGTATGATTACAAGAGGTTTCTGAATGATTAGAGGTTTATGCACTGTATTCACAGCCCTCACCAAAGTGTATCTGCAAGTTCTGAGTACGTGTCTGTCTTTGTCCTCTCCTGTGGCCCGCACTGAACTATGAACTCCCCACCCCCAGATGCAGGGACCAGATGGAACTCACTGCCCAGGCAGGACACATCTAGGCACCATTGAACTGGGGCCAGAGTGAATGGTTGCACTTCAGAATTTCAGGGGCAGGCAACCCCCACTGGCTGCTGACTGCTTTGCATGGGCCTCAGATCACTTTGAAATGGAGCTCTCCGATGCTATTCACATGGAAACATCTAAGAGCTCCCCGGGTCCACCAAGCCAGAGAAAGTCACTGATAGATTGGTCTGAATGAGGATTAATCAATAATTTATGCTGATGTTTATCGTCATGCAGCAGAGAGGCCTTTTGTTGATATGATTTGACAGGGTCAGGCATACCTCGGTTTAATTAAACCTCACCCAGAAAATTAAAAAAAAAATTGCCCACCAACCCCCGGATGATTAGATCCCAAAGATGGGCTCAATCTGCGATCGATGAGGAGGGATGGAGGAGCAGACCGGGCTGCTGAGTGAAAGTCCGGATTCAGCAGATGCCTCTGCAAAGCTGCCCTGATGGGCATGGCGAATGTAAGTACACTTATTGGCATCTTCTCATAACTCGGCCTTTAGGAGGCCAGCCGTTCACACACAATGATGGATGGTTTTGCCGGTGGGAGCCAATGTCTGGAAGCCAACTTTGCCGAGGCCTCCCTTGGAGGAGCCGGAACGCTGAAACCGACATCCTCGAAGCAGACATCCAAAGAAGTGAATAGAAATTAACGATCAACCTCTTCCCAGAAAAACGGAGGCAATCTTGGAATAGAGTGGAGCGTTGCCTTCCAGGCAAGCTTCTCAGAGGACTTTCCAAATCGTTCACCCTCTGGGCTCTCAGCAGGATCTCCAGCCGGGGCACCCCAACCAAGTGCCCCCATCCCTGGACCCACTCCTTACACCACTAGACAGTGGCAGTGCACAGGATCTCCTTCTTCCTCTCTACCTGAGCGATCACACTGCTCATGTTTAGTCCCTTCACCAGTTCACGCGCACTCACTGCCACAGTGATGACTCATCGCCATAGCAACCACATGCCCCAAACCCCCCAATCAGGCTACACTGCCTGGACTTGAACACATGTTGAAATCGGGTCACAGATGAGACTGAAACTAGACCGGAAGGCCTGTCTTGGCTCCCAGTTACTTGGCTTCTCTGCACCGTGCGGTCTTCCTAGGAAGGAAATTCCCAAGGCTCTACCCATCAGGGCCACGTGTGGTCCCCAGGATTGGCCCACCATTGTTTCCTGGGTCTTCACTCTGATGTAGCACCCCAGATCCCTACAGAGCCTTCCCCTGCCCCAGGGACTGGGGAGTCCCACCAGGTGCCACATGAGCTTGGTCCTGTTTCTCTGTCTGGCTCTGTCCTCCCCAGATATGACTGGTCTTCCAGGACTTGGCACCACTGGCACTGCTGTGTCTACTCACGACAGGACTCGCTCCTACCCTAGATGGCCCCGCTGAGCCCTTCGAGGGCCGGGCTGCTCTTGGGGCTGTGGCAAGGTAGGGGCACATACCCAACTCCCATTTTATTGTTGTCAGTTAGAAAGATCTTGAAGGAATGTTACCTGACCCTTGGGATCTTTCAGAGCTTCTAATAAAACAGTTCTTTCCATTTTCATTTATCTCCTCCCTGTCCTCTGGGAGTTAAGAATCTTTGAGAAATTATCCCTGAGAGTTAAACTAAAGACTGTCCCACCTGGGGCCACTGAGGTTTGTTGCTGAGTCAGGCTGATCACCTGGTGATCACACCTCGAGGAACTGTGGCTCTGGGTGTCCTCATCCCACTCCATGAGTTTGCTAGACATGGCCAGAATGTCTCAGAGCTGGAAGCACAGAAGCCCCAGGTGGCAAATAAACCATCCTCCTCCCTGTGTGCCCATGGCAGACATTACTAATCCATCCCTGCACACTCATCTGAAAACACAGAGAAAGGGCAAGCCAGAAGCCAGCCTGTCCTGCCCATGCACACTAGAGGAAGCTACAGGTAGGCCAGGAAGGGTATTGAGGGTGGAAAGGCAGGAGTTGAGCCAAATGTGTCCACTGTGCCCTCCAGACTTTGGCCAGAGGTCTGCCACATTGGGCAGGAAGAGAGAAAAACTAGGAGAAAGGAGGCTCTATCCAGGTCACATTCGAGACTCTGGAAAGAGATCGTCTCCCAGGCAGCCCCTGCCTACCTGGTATGGCCTCATGAGAGGGAACTCAGCAGCATAGTGTGGTTGGGAAGGGATGCATTTCCCCTCCACCAGCAGCTCCTATGTGGCCTGAATGGACTGCGGGGCTCCCATGTGCCCAGAAGGCACTGACAGAGAGTCCATGGGAACCACACACACAGGAAGGGACCCTGCGGCAGAGACTGTGGGTGGTTGTTGGAGGCCGAGGACCAAGTAGAGGCTACGCAAGGGACCCAGAGAGAGCTAGGGAGGGGCCAGGCCAGCTGAAAGCCCCTGGGGCCCTGCAGGAGGGACCCCTGGGAAGGTTACCTGTTACCTGCAGTGTATCCAGGAGTGCTCAGTCCCAGCACCTGGGCAGCCACACCCAGCAGACCCTTCCACCCTCCACTGCCACCACATCACCAGCACCACCGCCTCTGTGTCAGCAGTTCACGCTATCACATGAGATTGAGTCCATCGTGTTGCAACCCCAGATCCCCATTCACCCCCCTGCAGTGTGCAGAGGAGAGGATGCTTCTTAGTTCCCTTAGAGCGGGCAGAGGAGGTCAAGGCCACGCAGCCATCCCCCAGCTCCCAGGTGACGTGTGCAGGGCCCTGTGAATGTCCCTGAAGTGCTGTTTGTCCTCCCCCTGCACGGGTTCAGTCGCTTTTGCTGGACCAGCATCCATCCTGCCTTCTTCCAGAAGCCGCACCCCACGCTGCCTTGGGAATGCCCAGGCACAGCTGTATACGTTCTGCCTTAGAGGTACTGGCATTAGGGGCACCTCCTTCCCTCCCCTGGTGGAGGGATGGACATGAGACCCATGCCATGCTGGCTGGACCCCTGCCCTGGAATGCCTGGAATGCTGACTCCTGGGCTGAGTGATGAAGAGCTGGAGTCTTCTCCAAGTAGAGGCGTCTGGAAGAACTTGGCCCCTCTCCTGCTCCCCAGGCCCCCGTGCGGCCCCACCTGCTCTTCTGCCCCCAGATTTTTCACTTTGATTTTTGTTTTTTAATTGAATTGTTTACTGTGGTAAACATGAGTAACATAAAATGTATCACTGTAGCCATTTCTAAGTGCGCAGGTGAGGGGCACTGTGCACCCATCACTCATCCATCTCCAGAACTCCTTCCGCTTCCCAAACGGCAGCTCCGTCCCTGTGAAAGATTCACAGGCCCTCCCTGTCTCCCAGCCTCTTGCCACCTCCGTTTGACTTTCTGTCTCTGTGGATTTGACTTTTCCAAGTGCTTTGTAGAAGTAAATCCCCTAGTATTTGCCCTTTTGTAACTGGCTGATTTCACTGACTGTCATCTCCTGAGATTCTGCCATGTGGTAGCCTGTGTCAGAATCTCCTTCCTTTTTAGGGCTGAATAATATTCAGTTGTATGGATGGAACACATCTCATCTACCATTTATTCATCAATGGGCACGTGGCTTGCTTCCACGTTTTAGCTTCTGTGAAGAAGGCTGCTCTGAACATGGGTGTACAAACACGTTTCTGAGTTCCTGTTTTCAGATATCTCGTATATATACCCAGAAGCGGAATTGCTGGATCACATGGTAATTCCTTGCTTCGTTTCTGAGGAACCTCCCTGCTGGTTTCCACGATGGTGGCTTCATTTTGCACTCCCATCAACCTTGCACAAGGATTTCCATTCCCGTCCCCACCAGCACTTGTTGTTTTCTGCTTTGTTTTAATAAGAACCATCCTAATGGGTGTGAAGTGTTAACCTTTGCTTTTGACTGAGTGAACCTCATTCCTTCCATAAATCCTTCTGTATCCTTCCCGAAATTAGCTGGAGTTACTTTCCGCTGCTTGCAGAATTACCCTGATTTATGCTAGAGGGGAGACTTGCTTGTGTCAGAACCACAGAAGGTTAAGGAGTCCATCGAAGCTGGCACGCTCTTGTGCCCTCTCTTAGCAGTCAGCTTGCAGTGAGACAGCAGCTGTAGTCCCCTCCTGTGTGCAGGAAGTGATGGGGGAGGTGGGGGGCTGCAAATATGTGCAGAGGAGCCCCTGCTCTAAAGGAGCTCAGGGCTGGTTGGACAATCAGCTGTGTGCCAGGGAACTAAATTCAGCCCACATCTGGTGAGTCCCAGGTCCTTGCCAGGCACTGGGGTTGTAGCGGAGCGAATTTAGACCTAGTTCCTTCTTCCCTCATGAAGTCTACGCTGTAGTCAGCCTGGCTGAGACACTTCGGGCGACCCGCCCATGAGACACCATCCTCCCTGACTTCCTTGTTATCAGAGCACAGTTCCCAAATAGAAGATGAAATGTGGAAATACCTGACTCCCCAGAATCCTTTGCATGTGGGTATGGGCAGGTGGCCCAGTTCTGTCTGTAGGGGCTCTGGGAAAGCTTTGCATCCCCAACAAGAAGAGTTGAAAGTAGCATTTTCCCTTCCTTCCTGTAGACCTTATTAATGTGTGATGTGATGGTTGGAGCTATGGCAGCCATGTTGACACCATGAGGTGAGGCCCTGCCATATGCTGGGGAAGTGAAAAATAGTAAACTGCTAGCTTCTTGCTGTTGTCACTGAGATGCTGAATCAAGTCTCTTTTCTTTTCTTTTCTTTTTTTTTTTTTTTTTTTTTTTTTTGAGTTGAGATGGACACTTGCTCAGTCTTCCAGGTTGGAGTGCAGTAGCATTATCTCAGGTCACTGCAGCCTCTGCCTCCTGAGGTTCAAGCTATTCTTCTGCCTCAGCCTCCCAAGTAGCTGGGAGTACAGGTGCCCACCACCACATCCAGCTAATTTTTTTATATTTTTAGTAGAGATGGGGTTTCATCAGGTTAGCCAAGCTGGTCTTGAACTCCTGACCTCAGTGATCCACCCACCTCAGCCTCCCAAAGTGCTGAAATTACAGGCATGAGCCACTGTGCCAGGCCCAAATCTCTTACTATGTGAGAAAAATAAGTTCCTGCTATTAAAGCTACTTTTCCCTGGATATTCTATTATAGCCTAAGGCATTCTGCCTGATACAAAGAGGCTGACAGGAAACGAAGAATTACATACAGCAAGAGTGCTCCAGCTGGGCTACAGCAGTGACATTAGACGAGCTGCACTGAACAGGGAGCCAAGACCCTGTCAGGGAGATGGGGCAGCCTCCCTGAGAAAGTGACTACTGAGCCGACGTCAGGACCAAAACCCACGGATCTCAGACAGAAAGAAGAGCCTGTGCCAGGGGGAGCGTGGAGTCCGTAGGAGCTCACTGGAGTCACTTGGCGAGAGTCTAACAGTCACACCTGCTCCCACCTCACTCAAATGAGACCTGAATGTCCAGGGTTGGGGACCCAAATGTGCAGCAGAATTGAGACCTGTGGACTGGCATGTGGTGAGGCTGGCCTGGAGAGCGTGGGTGGGGAGAGATGAGGCTGGCGTGGGAGGGCTTGGCGAAAAGCAGACAATGCCCCACAGAGAGGCGAGCACAGAGGAGCCCAGGCATGGCTTGGCAGCCTGACACAGGAGAACGTGCACCCCTGAGTCACCCAGACGCTGATCTTGGCCCCCCAACCCCTCCCTGGAACCCAGGGAAAAATCGCTTCCCTGTCTGGGTTTCACTTTGCCCATCTGCTAAGTGGGCACCACAACCTCCTGTCCAACCCGGAGCAGCTGGGAGGTGGGGACCCTGGTGCCATCAGAAGCCACGCGGGAGCAGTTCTGGGGGGTGCTCTTTCGGGGGTCCCTGCCTCTGTCCTGGACCAGGGTGTGGGCCCAGCTGTGCCTTGAGATGAGAAGGTCGCAGCGGCCATTAGGCCTGGATGGCCCTGTCCCTACTGCGGCCCATGCTGCTGCATCTCCCGCCATAGTGGGTTGGATGGTGGCCCCCAAAAGATAGGTCCACCCAGACCCTCAGAACTGTCCTTATTTGAAATAAAGGTCTTCAAAGATGTCATTAAGATGAGTATCTTGAGATGCAATCATCCTGGACTAGGCTGAGATGACAATGACAGGTGTCCTTTTAAGAAGAGGAGAAGGTAGAGAGACACAGAGGCAGAGAGGAGGAGGCCACGTGAGGGCAGAGACAGGGACAGGGCCAAAGGACAGCAAGGAGAACCCACAGGCAGCAGACGCCAGGACGGAGGCCAGCGGAGGCTCCCTCCAAGCTCCAGAAGGAGCCATCACCACAGGAGCCTTAACTCCAGCCCTCTGGCTGCAGAGTTGTGGCATCACCATGGGGTCGGCAGCCCAGCTCACACTCACGTGTCACAGCAGCTCCAGGATGCTGGTGCACAGCCTGCCCATGCATCTCACCGCCTCCAGCTCCTCCCAGAAGGCAGTGGTGCCCAGGAGCCACAGACCATCCACCTGCTGCTCCCTGCGGCTCCCCTCCCCACCCTCGCTGCTGGGGCTGGAGGCCCCAACAGAGCAGAGCAGGAAGCCCCTTCTCAGCAGCGAAGCCACCATCCCCTCATGGCCAGCTTACCCGGCCCCAGAAGGGTGGCCTGGCTGAGGAGGGGCCGTCTCATCAGTGCCAAGGGGAGCTTGTGCTGTTGTGGTGGCAGAGACTGTACGGCACCCAGGGTGACCTTCTCATGACAAACACAGCGCTGGCATCAATTATTCATGCCCATTATCTTGGAACGCGCTCAGACACACGGGCCAGGGCTTTTTGTTGTTACCCCACCCCGCCTTTAAAGACATTTGTCAAATCTGTGTCTGGCAGAAAAACAGAGAGACGGGGCATTTGGGAGGGACAGGGAGCAGAGCGCCCACGGGGCTCCCCAACTCGCCGGTGCCAGGCTCTCCGCAGTGGCCCCTCGCAGAAAGAGCTGTCTGCCGGCCGCAGGGCCTTTGATTCCTCCCTGACAGGGCGCTGATGGATTGATCTGGAGCCGTACATAATTCATGCTCCCCTGAGCAGCTGTGAATTCTGAGCAGCCTTTCTACGACACAGACGACACCAACGAAGCTGGGCGGGAGAGAAGGGCTTGGGACTCCGGCGTCATTTCCAGCTGAGACAGGGAGATGGGGCCTACTCCTCCTCTCTTCCTCCACTGCTTCCCTGACTGCCACCGCCCCCAGGAGATGCTTCTTTGGGGTGCAGAGAAGAGCTCAAGGGAGGCTCTGGGGCTGTGGGGCTGGCCACAGGCCATCATCTCAGAGACAGGGCTGCAGGGGCCCTCCACATCTGCCCCCTGGAAGCCCAACACACCCTTCCAGATGGCCAGCCAAGAGGAGGCTGCAGCCCCTCAGGAACCCCCTCAGGCCACAGTGCTGCACACACGGCTAGCTGGGTGACCTTGTGCAGGTCGCTCAGCCGGCCTGAACCACACTCTCCCTGCAAAAGCGCAGGGATAAGAACAGCTTTGGGCCGCACTGCTAGAGGGAAAACCACTTGGGATTCTCCTAGCATGTCACACCTGTCCCCCTTTTCCACATGGCTCCCCGACTCCGGCTCCTGGGGTACGGCCATAGACAGAGTCTTGGGACCTGGTTCACACTTAGACCTTGAAGTACAGAACATGATCCACACTAGAGCAAGGAGCACGGAGCAGAGCCACCATCGGGTAGAGAAAGCGTCGTCAGACTCGGCTCCTCAGAACCCTGGGATGTGGTTCACAAGCCCAGGGAGCCAGCAGAACCACCTAGAGTTTGCAAAGGACAGCGCCTGCGCCTCCCCGGGAATTCAGATTCAGAGGTCCTGGTGGACCAGGAATCCACAGTTCTCCTGATGTGACAGGTGGCCGCTGCCTGGCCAGAAACAGGTACCTGGGAAGGGGCCCAGGCCCGGCTCCACTATACTTTCCAACTGGGCTGAGCTGGAGGTGTTTCTGCAAAACAATTAGGTTGCCTTTTTTTCCCAGCGTTTCTGGTTGAGAACATTGATATTGTTTTCTCATAGTATTTATTGTTGATAGATTTTTTTCCAAATTGCAAAAGCAATGCATACATAAATGATTTATTACTCTCCACACTTTTCTGCATTTAAATTTTTTCAGGCCAGGCATGGCGGCTCATGCCTGTAATCCAAGCACTTTGGGAGGCCAAGGCGGGTAGATCACTTGAGGTCAGGAGTTCAAGACCAGCCTGACTAACATGGTAAAACCCCATTTCCACTAAAAATACAAAAAATTAGCTGAGCATGGTGGTGGGCACCTGTAATCCCAGTTACTCAGGAGACTGAGACAGGAGAATTTCTTGAACCTAGAAGGCAGAGGTTGCAGTGAGCCGAGATCATGCCACTACACTCCAACCTGGGTGACAGAGCTAGACCCCATCTCAAAAAAAAAAACAAAATTTTAAATGTATTTTATGCAAAAAAAAAAAACCATGGAAAATAGAAAAGCGGAAAGAAAACCATCTCCCAGGCTGGGCATGGTGGCTCATACCTATAATCTCAGCACTTTGAGAGGCTGAGGTAGGGGGATCATTTGAGGCCAGGAGTTCAAGACCAGCCTGGCCAAAACAGCAAGACCAAATAAATAAACAAAAAGAAAACTCTCCCCCACAATCCCTCCATATAGAGATGTCAACCGTGAGCACCGTGGTCTGTGACTTCCCAGGACTAGGGTGATGTGAACAGAGAGCCGTCCTATTTCATCTTACCATGTTTTTACTGTGGTAAAATAGAGATCATACAATTTACCATTTTGACCACTTTTAGGTGTGTATTGTTGTGCAGCCATCACCACCATCCGTCTCTGGAATGCTTTCATCTTCTAAACGGAAACAGCATCTCATCAAGCATTCACTCCTCATTCCCCCTCCCCATCCCCTAGCAGCCTCCATTCAACTTTCTGTCTCACGAATCTGACAACTCTAGGAACTGCACAGAAGTGGAACTATGCAGCATTTGTCTTTTTGTGACTGCCTTATTTCATTCAGCACCACGTCCTCAAGCTTCATCCAGGTTGTAGCATGTGTCAGAATTTCCTTCTTTCTAAGGCTGAGAGAGAGATCCACTCTATGAAATAAAATCATGTTATGGGTACAGAGTCTCTGTGCCAACTGATGTTTCACACAACATAGATTGAAAACCTCCTCCCATCAGAAGCTGAGATGTAACTTCCACCACTTCTCCCACCAGGTACATTTTCCTCAAAGCAGCTCTAGGCTGGGAGCACGAAGCCCAGGCCCTCTTTCCAGCTTGGTCACCTGGATCAGGGCAAGTCCCATCTTAGGTTTCACTTGACCCCTGAACAGTGAGGGGCTCAAGCTCACTCTGAAGCCCCAAAGTGCCTGCTCATAGGCCACGTCTGGCCTACAGTTACGATGCATGTGAGCTTCAGAAGTTTTCATTTTAAATCGACATAAAACATCTGGTGCCTTCACCCTGTGTCCAGAGTCCATTACACCACCCCTGCCCCTGTTTAGCAATTCACAGGGACTCATGGGGTTTAGCATATTGTTTGTATCACAGCTATGACTTATTACAGCAAAAAGACAAAAAACAGAATCAGCAAAGGGAAAGGTGCTTTGGGCAAAGTCCCAGGCAAGAAGGTGCCAGTTTCTAAGGGTTCCTTCCTTCCCAGAGCAGTCTCATGGGAGTGATTCCCCCTGCAATGTGTTGTGGCAGCACATTCCAAGTGTCATCTACCAGGTCATTAGAGACAGTGCCCAGCATTTTCATGAGGATCTGGTCACACAGCTCCCTCTGTCTAGCATGTAACAAAATTCCAGACCTCCAGAAGGCAAGCAGGTGTTCTGCATAAGCCCCATTTTGTATGCAAACAGTTCAGGCACAGCAAAGCACTATTATTAGTTAGAGAATGTGGTAACTCTCTCAAAATCCAAGTTCCCAGATGCCAGTCAGAGGCTACTCTTGCAAGCAGGACTTTGAAAGGAGAGCAGTCTTGAGCATGCTATGTTAGTTCTTTTGTGTGCACACACCAAAATCCAAGATTTTAAAAGTCCAAGGCTTAAGACAAAAATGCAGACCATCTGGCCACCTCTCTGGAAGAGAATAGCTGTATCTTTAAGGAAGGTGGGTGGGTCTAGGAGTCTTCATTTTTCCAATCCTGCAAATTAGTGGTAGGTTTGAGAGTAGAAATAAGTCTAATGAAGACATGCAACCCAAGCTAAAAACTCCAAAATGGCATTGAGATAAATTTACAAAGTTCTAAACAAATAGATGTATATACCATGTTCATGGATTGGTAAACAACGATACTGTAAATATATCACTTTCCCCTAATTAATATCTAAATTCAATGCAATTTCAATAAAAATCCCAGTAGGTTTCTTTCTCATGGAAATTGACAAGCTGAGTCTAAAATTCATATAGAAAAGCATTGGGCCAAGAAGATCTTGACAACAAAGAACAAGGCTGAAAGACTCACGCTAGAAGACATCAGAAAAAAAAGCCACAGTAACTAGGATGGTGTGGGATTGGCACAAGAATAGACAAACTGATGGAACAGAGGGAATCCAGAAAGAAGCTTGCCCTCCCCACAATGGACACAACAGGGCAACTCAGCCATAAATGGGGAAAAGACGGTCATCTCAAAAACATATCTCACAAGGCCAAGTATGGTGGCTCACACCTGTAATTCCAGCACTTTGGAGGCTGAGGCAGGAGGATTGCTTGCAGCCAGGGATTTGAGGCTAGCCTGGGCAACACAGTGAGATCCCACATCTAAAAATTTTAAAAACTGGCCAGGTGTGGTGGTGAATGCTTGTAGTCTCAGCTACTCCGGAGGCTGAGGCAGGAGGATTGTTTGAGTGCAGAAGATTGAGGTTACAGTGAGTTGTAATCATGCCACTGTACTCTAACCTGGACAACAAGCAAGATCCTGTCTGTAAGACAAAACAAAACAAGCATACCTCACAAATAACAAAATATCCATTCCAGGTGGATTGTAGAGCTAAATGTGAAATGCAAACAATAAAGCATTTACAAGAAACACTTTTGTGATCTTGGACTTGGCAAAGATATCTTAAATAGGCCATAAGAAGTACTAACCATAAAAGAAAAGGCTGGGTGTGGTGGCTCACACCTGTAATCCCAGCACTTTGGGAAGCTGAGGAGGGCAGATTGCCTGAGGTCAGGAGTTCGAGACTGGCTAACATGGTGAAACCCTGTCTCTACTAAAAATACAAAAAAAATTAGCCAGGCATGGTGGCACATGCCTGTGGTCCCAGCTACTCGGGAGGCTGAGGCAGGAGAATTGCTTCAACCTGTGAGGTGGAAATTGCAATGAGCCGAGATCTCGCCACTGCACTCCAGCCTGGACAATAGAGAAAGACTCTGTCTCAAAAAAAAAGAAAAAAGAATAATAGCTTGAACCACAGTAAGAATGATTACTCATTAGAAGAACCTACTAAGAGAGTGAAAAGGTCATCCATACAATGAAATTAATGCAACATGAGGATTCATATTTATAACATTCCTACAAACCAATAAGAGAAAGACATCCCAGGAGATAAATGGGCCTGATTAGGTGGAGAGGCCAATAGAGTTCCCAAACGGACCCAAAAAAAAAAAAAAAGACCCATATAACAAGAGGCTGAGCTTCATTAGCCAACAGGAAAATGCAAATACAAGCCACAATACAATGTCAATAAACACCCACCAGAAAAGCTAAAACAAAAAAGATAGAAAATAGGCGGGGAGCGGTGGCTCACGCCTGTAATCCCAGCAATTTGGGAGGCCGAGGTGGGTGGATCACAAGGTTAAGAGATCAAGACCATCCTGGTCAACAAGGTGAAACACCGTCTCTACTAAAAATACAAAGATTAGCTGGGCACGGTGGCTTGTGCTGTAATCCCAGCTACTCAGGAGGCTGAGGCAGGAGAACTGCTTGAACCCAGGAGACAGAGGTTGCAGTGAGCCAAGATCGCACCATTGCACTCCAGCCTAGGTAACAACAGCGAAACTCCGTCTCAAAAAAAAAAAAAAAAAAGAAACAAAGAAAATAATAATACGAGTTGGTGAGGATGTGGAGCAATGCACCTCTCTCATACTGCTGGTGGGAGGAAAATGAGAACAACACTTTGAAAAGAATAGCCATGCGCCAGAATGTTCACAGCTGCGCTATTTATAATTGCCCAGAAGCCCAACAGTAGTAGAATGGGTAGAGGGTAGTTTTCTCCCCCATTGGAATACTGTACAGCAAGGAAAATTAATCATCTACCTCAACACACAGCAACGTGGATGAATCTCCCAAACATATGCTGAGAAATAGAAGCCAGAAGCAAAAGGGTACACACTGTGTCACCCCATTTGTATGAAGTACAGACATAGACAGAAGGGGCCTTCAGAGGTGCTGGTTCCATGGGACCCATTTGTGAAAATTCATTCAATCGTGGGCACTCATTCATTCACTCACGGACACTCATTCATTCACTCACGGGCACTCATTCATTCACTCACGGACACTCATTCATTCACTCACGGGCACTCATTCACTCACTCATGGGCACTCATTCATTCACTCACAGGCACTCATTCATTCACTCATGGACACTCATTCATTCACTCATGGACACTCATTCATTCACTCACTCACGGACACTCATTCATTCACTCATGGGCACTCATTCGAATACTCTGGACACTTACGGGCTATTTACTATGCATTTTATTGAGGGGAAATAGTTGCCTTTCTAAATCCTCACAACATTTCAGACATCAAATGTGGGGTCTTTCCCCACACCAACCGGTTCTTTAGCTCTTGGCAGACACTGACCAGGTGTCCTACAATTTAATTCGATCCTGACACTAAATGCCCAGAGTCAGCGCAGACCCCACAGTCCCACAGACTGCATCCCACTTCCGAAGCCAAGTTGGGACCTCCTATACTTTTGAACCACTGATTATAAATTGGGGATTCCCACAGCCCTCTCTTGTGTTCAGTCATTTGCTAGAATGGTTCATAAAAGTCAGGGAAACACTCATTTACATTTACCAGTTTTTATAAAGGACACAACTCAGGACCAGCCAATTGGAAGATCTGTGTCTGGGGAGACATGGCAAGGAGCACAGGGCTTCTGTGCCCACTCTGGGCACACCACTCTCCCAGCACTTCCCTGTGTTCACCTGCCCGGGCCTCCAAACACTGGCATTGAGTGTTTTTATAGAGGTTCAATGATATTGGCATGATTGAGGGAATCACTGGCCATTGGAGATTAATTCAATCTCCATCCCCTCTCCCTTCCTCAGAGGTGAGGGAGCTGAATGTTCCAGCCTTCCAATTCCACAGTTGGTTCCTGTGGCAACCAGCCCCCACCCTGGAGCTATCTAGGGGTCCCCAGCCACCAGTCATCTCATTGGCTGGGCATGGTGGCTCATGCCTATAATCCCAGCACTTTGGAAGGCTGAGGTGAGCAGATCATGAGGTCAAGATATTGAGACCATCCTGGTCAACATGGTAAAACCACATCTCTACTAAAAATACAAAAATTAACTGGGTGTGGTGGCACACGCCTATAGTCCCAGCTACTCAGGATGCTGAGGCAGGAGAATTGCCTGAACCAGGGAGGCAGAGGCTGCAGTGAGCTGAGATCGCACCACTGCACTCCAGCCTGGCGATAGAGTGAGACTCCGTCTCAAAAAAAAAGACGCTCATCACTCCACAGCTTCCAAGGGTCTTAGAAGCTCTTGCGTCAGGTATCAGGGACAAGACCAAATATTATTAAATATTATTAAGAAAAGATGCCCCCATTACCTCATCACTCAGGAAATTACAAGGGTTTTGGATGCTCTGTGCCAGGAGCCAGGAGCCAGGGCAGAGAACAAATACATATTTCCTATTATGTCAGTTACACTTAAAAGTAACACAAGCATCTGGGGACAAAAGGATGGGGCATGGCCCTGGCTTACTATACGCCACTCCATTGACACTGTGACCTCTGACCTGGGCTGTCTCCAAGGCCCTTCTCTCAGTCCCAAGAGGCCTCCAGTAGAGCACCTTTGTTCCCAGGTGTGATTTGGAATCATGCCAACCAGCCAGTCATCCCTGCACTGCCTGCTGATCCAGGTGCCATTGTTGTTTGCCACATTATAAAGGTTCTGGACCAGGTGCTGTGGCTCACGCTTGTAATCCCAGCACTTTGGGGGGCCGAGGTGGGCAGATCACTGAGATCAGGAGTTTGAGACCAGCCTGGCCAACATGGTGAAACCCTGTCTCTACTAAAAACACAAAAATTAGCCTGGCATCATGCTGGGCACCTCTAATCCCAGCTACTCAGGAGGCTGAGGCAAGAGAATTGCTGGAACCTGGGAGGTAGAGATTGCAGTGAGCCAAGATTATGTCTCTGCACTCCAGCCTGGGCGACAGGACGAGACTCTGTCTCAAAACATACATACATACATACATACATACATACATACATACATACATAAGGTTCTGGCAATTCGGAAATCCAAAACCTCCTGGGGAAAGCTGGCTCTCACCTTGGCTCAGGGTCCAGTTCCAAGACCAGCCATTGGGAAGCCCTGCCCAGCCCATGCCCCTCCAGGGAAAGCAAGCCCCCCAGGCTCTCTGCTGACACAGGCTGGCACTGCAGGCTCTGCACAGCAAAGCCAGGCAGCCCAACCCACCACTGTTGGGTGAAAAGCAGAACTTTAGAAGCCAGCAGCACAAAGCTCAGCTCTGCCTCTTCCTGGCTGTGTGACCCCGGCAAGTTATAGACCCTCTCTGGACCTCCACTCCCTTATCTGCAGCATGGGCCTAAGCCCCCATGGACATGGTTCTCGTGGACATTAACTGGAATACTCACAAAGCATCACTTAGCACCAAGCCTCACACAGTCCTCGGCACACACAGCACTGTGACTATCGTTACTGTCACTCCTTTCTCACTCTTTAGTTTATTTCCAATTCTAGATTTCACCACTCTGCATGAGCTCTGTGAACTCACCTTTCCTCAAGGCTGTAAGATAATATCTAATATCCAACAGAAGCAGCAAACTGACTTCTGAGATGAAGTCTTTCTAACCCGCATGGACAACACAGCCAGCTAGGTTCCAGGTGGAATCTGTGTGTGTTTGGTTGGTTGGTTGGATGTTGCCTGGCTGGTTTTGAGACGGAGTCTCACTCTGTCACCAGGCTGGAGTGTAGTGGCACGATCTGGGCTCACTGCAACTTTTCGCCTCCTGGGTTCAGTGATCCTGCTGCCTCAGCCTCCCAAGTAGCTGTGACAACGGGCGCGTGCCACCACACACAGCTAATTTTAGTGTTTTTAGTAGAGATTGGGTTTCACCATGTTGGCTAGGATGGTCTCCATCTCTTGACCTCCCAAAGTGCCGGGATTACAGGCGTGAGCCACCATGCCCGGCCCCAGGTGCAAGGTTGTGTTTACCATCTGTTCCCTTCTTTCCGCAACTCACATGCAGTGTGCGCTTACTATTGCAGCAAGCTGGGCTGCACGCACAGTGGGGAGATGAGAAGCACCTCCGCAGGTTTCACAGGGGAAAATTTATTACTGCAGTTTGGAGCTGCAGAAGCACCGGAGCTTGGGGTTTGGGAACTAAAGGCAGCTGGGGCTTGCGTTTCGTTTGGCTCTTAGGAAAATGATGCAAATGCCCCCCAAACCCCTGCCTCCATTCGGACCCCAGCGGAATTCTTCCGGGTTAATAAAGACCAGCTCCAAAAGACATCTTCCAGAAAGGTTCATTAAAAACCCCAGCCTCCTCCCCACAGTGGCTCCGTCTAAAACCTAGAGTGCAGAGAGGCTTGAGCACCTGGGGCATCACCACCAATGCCCAGCGGACAGTGTCAACTCAGGTTTCCAGACTGTGACAGTCACCAAGTCTCTCAGTGAATCCCCCAGACCCACAGCTCTGGGGTAAATGGGTCTGTGAGGCCCCTGGAGGTAAAAAAAAAATGGACTCTTCAACTGCTGGGGCTGGAAGACGTCAGTCAGCTCAGGGCCAGCAGGGGATAATGCAGGATGGCAACGTGTAGCAGGCAGTCTGCCACTCCCCTGCCCACGCCCTTGGCAGGCATTGCTAATCCATCCCCGTGCTCATTCCCACTGAGCCCCAGCATGGCTTCTGAATCCTTCTTAGCCCACTGCCCCAGGCAGCCGGAGTGACTAACAGGAATGGGTCAGGGACATGTTTAGGGTAAAAAGAACCTGGGCTGTAGCTCCAGATCAGACCCTGGTTCCTCATGATACCTCCAGGTGATTGTTGACCTCACAGCCCCCATTTTCTGATCTGTAGAATGGGGATGAATGTAGGAGAGAGACTGGTTATTAAATTGGGCTCAAGTGCTCTCCCCTCTCCAGGGCACAGGTAGCCTTTGACAAGCACCAGCTCCTGCTACAGCTGCGAGACCCCCGGTCATTTCCGAGCCTCTCAGCCTTCCATGACCAAACAGTGGGAACAGTAAGCAGTCTCAAAGACGCAGTAAGAATGCATGGAGGGCACACCCAGAATGCACTTAGCCTTGTCCCCGGCCCGTGAGAGCTCTTGACAAATGCTGGGCAACGTTGCTGTTTTCATTTTTTTTGAGATGGAGTCTCGCTCTGTCACCCAGGCTGGAGTTCAGTGGCGCCATGTGGGCTCACTGCAACCTCTACCTCCCAGGTTCAAGCGATTCTCCAGCCTCGGCCTCCTGAGTAGCTGGGACTACAGGTGCATGCCACCTCACCCAGCTAATTTTTCTATTTTCAGTAGACACAGGGTTTCACCATGTTGGCAGGGCTGGTTTCAAACTCCTGACCTTAAGAGATCCACTCACCTCTGCCTCCCAAAGTGCTGAGATTATAGGCATGAGCCGCCATGCCTGGCCGGCATTGCGGTTTTCTAACTGTAGCCTGCTGAAGAGCTGTCTCACATCATAGATGCTGTTAAATCAGCCGAAGAGAAAGATTCAAAGCCTCCCCCTACCGTCTGCCCACCCTTCCCTGCCCTCAGTACAGCAGACTCATGCAGAGGAAGGGTTGGTGCCATGGGGGATGCTGACTGGGAGCTTTGGAAGCTACCTGGATGCTGACAGGCACTTAGAACCGGACAGTGCTGAGTTCACAACTCAGAGTAGGTCACCGTGAAGGGCTTGTTATTCCATGGATGTGAAGTGACCCTTTCCCCTGTCCTTCCATGGAGCCCATGGCAATCACCTGAGGGGTGGCTGGGCCCCAGAGGGATAAAGAGTGCTCAGTGGGGGGTGAGGGTAATCCAGGAAGGCTTCCTGGAGGAAGAAGGGTGAGCTCCACCTGGGATGTGGTCAGAGGTGTATGACAGTGGGTACTTGGTCACATAATTACTTTTCCTACCAGGATGGCAGCAAATCCCATGGATAAATGGTATCCAGGGAGGGGAGAGGAAGCCCAGAACTTTCACGGGGAGAGCTTGTTCCCTGGCCATGATGGAGGGTAATGTGGACACAGCCACGCCCCTCCCTCACTCATGCCTTGGCCAGGGCAGTGCGGCCTGCCCCTTCCACATCACTGGGGCTTTCTTGCCTTTTTGCTTCCTGTGGGCAAGAGAGCTCGGGACAGAGGCACTTTCTTGCCCAGTTCTGTCCTCACAGTCCCACTCCAGCCTACAGCGCTCAGCTGCCTTCGCCAAGCCCTGCTCCCCTCCCCCTCCACCTTGTTGGGGCAGGTGGGGGGGTCCCTCTTGCCAGGTATTAGCCCAGGTATCCCCACTGCCCCCAGTTCAGGAACCTAGGGAAGCAGGCGACCCATGCAGTCTGTGCTGGGGGAGCCTCGGCCGGCTTCCCAGCACTCTCCACCACAGAGCACTATGAAGCTGCCTCTGGGGTAGTGCCAGGAGCACCCACACGGAGTGGCAGGGTGGTTAGGGTCACTGCTCCAGCAGGCAGGTCCAGGAAAACTCCACCCTCCCATGGCCTCAAGATGCTGGGTGTCCAAAGGCCTCCCGCTCACAGCCCTCCCCACTTCCATCCCGGTCCCCAATGCTGTGGCCTGGGCGCCCCTATTCTCACTGGCCAGAGAGGAAGCGGCTTTACTTATGAACAAACAGAGGCTCTGGGCCACAGTGGCCTTGCCGGGGATCCCTCAGCCTCACCGGGTCCTCCTTCCCCACACTGGAGGCCCACCCAGCCAACAACACCATCAGCCAGTCCAAGGCAAAACATGAGGTGTCCTCTCAAAGAAATCAGGTTGTAAGGGATCTGAAAATGTCTGCCCCTCCCCAAGCCTCCAGCTGCATTCCCTCAGCTATGCTGCTGCAGAGGAGGGTCTGGGGCTGACGAATTGGACAAACGCACTGCCAACCCTCAGTGATGAAAAGAAAAACAGCAGCAGGGCTGGGTGTGGTGGCTCATGCCTGTAATCCCAGCATTTTTGGAGGCCAAGGCAGGCAGATCACCTGAGGTTGGAAGTTCGAGACCAGCCTGGCCAACATGGTAAAACACCAGCTCTATTAAAAATATGAAAACTAACTGGGTGTGATGGCATGCATCTGTAAACCCAGCTATTCAGGAGGCTGAGGTAGGAGAATCGCTTGAACCTGGGAGGCAGAGGTTGCAGTGAGCTGAGATTGTGCCACTGCACTCCAGCCTGGGCGACAGAGTGAGATTCTGTCTCAAAAAAGGAAAATAACAGCAGCAGGACCTGTGACGCCCTGAGCTCTTGCCACAGGTCAGCCCTGTGCTGCAGGAAGAGCCCATGTAATCCCCAGCGCACCCCTGGGAGGTGGAATTCCCACCAATTATCACCCACATGTTACAGACCAGGACGCTCAGAGAGGTCAGGAGGCCCAGCCAAGGTCACACCGATAGGCAGTGGAGAAGCAGGGACTGAACGCCTCATCTCACGGTTTGGCTACCTCCTGCTGCCATCTCATTCTCTGTCAGAAGCCAGTGACTCATGGGCAGAGCAGCCCCAGCCTCAGCGATGGTGATATTTCACCATCCTGGAAATATCACCGCCATTGCCTAATTTCTTTGGCTGAAGGCTACTCTTTAACAATACCGCCTCCCACGGGGGAGAAGTCATGCTGCCTGAACTCTTCTCCGGGAAGGGGTTTGACATCCTTTCCCAAAACTTGGGAGAGGTTTCTGCTTTTATAATAGAAGGGGGACAGAACACTTCAGGAGAAAAGCAGCTGGTGCAGGAAACAAAGAACGAAGAAGGGAACTGACGTTATTAGGGAATTATTTTTTGCCAGGCAATTTTATAAACATCTTCTCATTGCATTCAGCAGGAATTGTTATCCCCACTCTACAGATGAGGGTTGGGGAAACTGAGTGTCCAGTGCTGTGAGCCACTGGACACAGTGCTGCTGGTTAACGTGCAGCCGGGTGTCTTACCATGGGCTGACGAGGGGAAAAGGCAGTCTTGGGGAAGCCCCAGGCTCCTCCGGAAGAACTCGGGGCAGGTGCCGGCAGCCCGGGCACAGGGAGGGCTTGGCGTCCTGCGGGGACTCCAGTCTCCCTTGTTCTTCCTGAAGCCTATGCAGGCTGTGGACAGAGAGTGGCCAGAGGGGAGCAGAGGAAGCTCCTCGCAGAGGTCGCCAGGCTGGAGCGGAGCCGCTGTGTCAACCGTGCCTGCAGCCCGTGGCCTGAAGGCCTTCCAGGTCCCTGCAGGGCCTCGCCTGCCCTGCCAGTTCCAGGCAGCTGCTGCTTTGGACGACTCTGGGGCAGCCAGGGAAAATTCCTCACCCCACCCCTAGCCAGAGATGAGAGGTGTCCAGGCCTCAAAATCACTGCCCTGCCTCCCCCCGCCAACCGGCCACTAAACACCCCCTGTGCCAGGATCTGTGCCAAGGGCTCTGTGTGCTGTGTCATCTCAGCAACTCCTCCCTCTGCCCTGTCTAAGGAAAAGGTGATAACACCTGCTCAGAGAGCCAACTCAACTTTCTCAAGGTCACTGCTAAACCAGCCAATGGCAGGCAGAGTGGAAATCTGAATTCAGGCTGGGTCTGTAAACCCTCTCTAAGCCGCCGGATTCCATGTCAGGAACTCTGGCCTAGTGAGTGGCAGTGACCCTCTCCATGCCAGTGTCCTGAACTTTTTGGGGTCACTTTCAAGTGAGAACAGTTTCGTGGATGCCTCTATGAGCCAAGCCTTGTACTGGGCTCGGGGTAAAACAGTGACAAAGGGAGACGACAGACATCCCTGCTCCAGTGGGTCCTACAGTCAGGCAGGGCAGACGAGGCATGAATCAAACAACCCCAGAGAGACCAGGTGGCATTCAAGGATAAGGCTCACTCTGAGGGAAAGGAGTGAGCATTGGTAACAACCCAGGATGAAGCGGCATGGGCTGGCCCCGGGGTCAGGGCTGGAGTTGACATCAGATCCCCAGGGCGTCCAGAGAGAGAGGCCAGCAGCTGAGGTAAGGAAGGAGAGCTCTGGGCGGAAGGGACTGTGTGTGCAAAGGCCCTCAGTGATGGGGGCAGGGCGTGGGGGGCTCGGGAACCAGGTCAGAGCTGCTGGAGACAGGGAGGCATGAGATGAGGCTGGAGTCAGGCATGAGATGAGGCTAGGATGGAACGTGGTCAGGATGACAGGGCTGATCCTAAAAACAGTGGAATTTACTGAAGATTAGCCAGGCGCGGTGGCTCACACCTGTAATCTTAGCACTTTGGAGGCCAAGGCAGGCAGATCACCTGAGGTCAGGAGTTCAAGACCAGCCTGGTCAACATGGCAAAACCCCGTGTCTACTAAACAATACAAAAAAATTAGACAGGTGTGGTGGCAGGTGACTGTAATCTCCACTACTTGGGAGGCTGAGGTAGGAGAATCACTTGACCCTGAAAGCCGGAGGTTGCAGTGAGTGGAGATTGCACCACTGCACTGTGGGAAGAAGAAAAGTTTCTTTTTAAAGTTTCCTTTCTTGTTAAAGAGTAAGTGTACTAATAACTTTGGTAAGCCCTATCCTATGTAGCTGTGAGACATGCCATGCTTACAAGCACGTAGTACATTCTATGTCCTTGTACTTTAACCAAGATATCTGTGCTGGACGTGCTCACAGGCACGCCCCAGCTCTCCATTGCTTTCAGCTGTTTAGAAAAGTTTTAAGTTGTCAGCCAAGCAGGTTTTAGTTTAGATTGTGAGGTCTGGCTCCAGCCAATGGAGATCAGACACAGCAGTGAGGACGACCCCACATGCGTAAGGGATAAATCTGCGTGTTTTCCTTTATTCACTGTACTCTTGTGGCAAGATTGCTAGTGAGGGTGCCCTTCCTACAGTCCAGGAAGTAAAAATGGCGTTGCTGAAAGACCCTTTGTCTCAGTGCTACTTTTTCTTTGCGGCACTGAGCATATATTTCCAATGTCTATTTCCAACAGCCCTCCAGCCTGGGTGACACAGCGGACTCCATCTCAAAAAAGAAAGAAAAGAAAAACTAATGTATGGGCTATTGCATGTGGGGAGGGGTGACATCATGAGCACATTAATTAATTGCTACATGTTCTGCCAAGTGCTTCCCCTGCACTAAATGGCCCCAAATGCACCGTCCTCTACCCACCTCCTTTTGTGTTTTGTTTTAGAGATGAATATTCACTAAGTTGCCCCCCTCAGCCTCTCAAAGCGCTGGGATTACCAGTGTGAGCCACTGCATCCAGCGCCCATTTATTTTGTTGACAGCTGTTGTCTCTTTGCTACCAGGGTCCACATCTAACAGGAGTGATGCCTTCTCTGGAGCTCGTCTGCTCTGCTGCTGGCTGGCTGCAGACACCTTCATTTCTCCTGATTGCTGTGACAGTCCTGTTTGAGCAGAGTTCGTGGGCTTTGCAGCAACTCTTCCCACCCCACCCCCAAGAGATTGTGCTTACTCTTGGCTGAATCTGGCTTCTGTGTGGCACCTGTCCTCCTGAGCCTCACGCAGTCACCCCTCTCTGAGAAGAAGCAGGTGACAGCCCAGGAAGCCAAATCCCAGAGACACACAGGCCACCCACCCTCCATCCCACCCACACCTCCGGCGGCTTGTTCGGCCTTAGGGAATCCCGGGGCCTTGTCCCATCCAACTGGCCAGCTGTGGTGTGAACCAGGGATTGAAAGCCCATATGTGACCAGCTCTGGTAATGAGATTTCCCCTGCCCTGCCTGGGCACGTGTTCATTCATTCCAGATACGGCCAGCATTGAGTCCTCGAGGGCCTGGAGTGCCAAGGGGGAGACATCCAGGTCAAGCTGAGCTCACCCGACACCTGGCCAAGTACTGGAACCAAAGGAGGCCAGGGTGTGGTGGGCTCCAGCCTGGAACAGCCTGGGAAACAACCCTTTCCTCCGTGCAGCTGGGCTCTGTCTCCTTGCAGCTTCCCACCTCCTGGTCCTCGCTCAAGCCATCCAGGCTCCTTGGCTGCAGGATTCCAGACTCCTTCTCAGGCACGACCCAGAAGGGCAGCCAAGAGGCCTCTCTTCCACCGATGGAAAACAGAGCTCTCACCAAACCAGTCAAGCAGATTCCCACTAAGCTAGTTTGGGTTTTTTAATTGGCTAGAGGCCTAGAATCCAACTGGCAGGGATGGAGCAGACAGATGGGATCCTATATGAAGCTCCTGACTCATTCAACTTAGAAAGAGAAGAAAACCTTATTAGTCAGCTTCAAAGGGCTGCGACTTCGCAGGAAGCCTTCTCTGGCCCAGCCAGCTGGGACTGCCTCGCCCCCCTGGCTTGCACTGCCTGGCTCTGCCTGGCCCTGCCAGAGGCTGCTATATCCTGGGCATTGCAACCAGAGTACCCTCCAACCCCATTCCTATACCCGAGAACAGCTGCTTCCTGGGTCCTGGGGTTTCCTGTGTGCCCACCAGCAGGGCAGACCAGATCAAAGGGTCCCCCATGGCCATCCTCACAGTGCCACCCTTGGTCTGAGCTCAAAGTGACCTTGCCCAGGAGGCTACTGGTGTCACTGAGCTCCACCTCCCCAGGAGTCCAGCCTGTGGCTGGGGACATGGACATCTGCTCTGCCCAGAGGCTACAGTTTGTCTCTTGTTGATCAAACGATGCTCACCAGACCTTATCTCCTTCCCAATCCCTCTGTGGGTCTCCCACTGCCATCCACGGGTCCATGGCTCCCCTCACTGTAGCCAGGTGGAGAATCTCCCTTCGGAGTCGCTGGAGGGGTTGCCTAGGCTTGACTTCATCCATCACTGTCATCTTCTAAAAGCTCTGGCCAAGGGATCTCAGCCCACAGGGCTGGGCCAGGCACCCTGTCAAGGGGCGCTGTGCAGGGCCCCAGAGCACCTTGAGTCCAAAATCCATCAACTCACCCAACATCTCTTGCACAACTGTCACATCCCCAACGCGGTGCGGGCACCAGCAGTGGTGCTGGGATGAATGAGGCGTGTTGCCTGTGATGATAGAGCCTATAATATCCTTTATATTTGTTTTCAAAGAACATGCTTTCAGGAGGCCAATAGGCAAACCGTAACACACCAGAGTGAAAACATCAGTCAGTCTTCCTTTTCCCTCCTATTTGTGCCTACTGTGTGCCGTGCATGCAGATTATCTCATTTAAAGCTTTTAGCAATCCTTCTAGGATAGTTGTCATCATCCTATTTCAGAGATGAGGAAAAGGAGGCTCGGAGAGGTTGTGAGCTTGCAGAAAGTGACAAAGCTGCTAAGTGACTGAGCGGATTCAAACTTGACCCTGAAGTTTGTGTTCAAGGTATGCTCCTGCTCCAGGCCCCGGCCTCAGGCTCTGCACAGATCAAAGGGTCCCCCATGGCTCTGCACAGGGTGTGGTTCTGAGGACAGGGAGGGAGAATGAGCCCCACCCAGGGGCTCCCACCTGCAGAGATCTCACCGTCCTAGCAGGTGAGGTTGGGAGATTCAGCTGGACCGGGGACTCTGGGGTTGTCCACTTGGCCCCACCAGAGCATGTGGCTTTGCTGGGTTTTGCTTTAGGAAAAAACTAGACCTTTTACAGCCACGAAATGAGCAGAACCGAGGCCTCCTTTCTGTGTCTAGAGCTAGTTTTATATACTCTTCACAGTTTCAGAATAGTTTTCCCCTGGAAATGGGGGTGGGGGGGAGTGGGGAGATATGTGCTCTAACCTCTGGTGTTTGTGCTGAGCCACAGATACAGATAAAGCAGGTTCCCCTCCCTCAGCAACTCAGTGGGAGAGACAATTATCCAACAAAAAAATCCCAAGCGGCCTAGGGAGGAGCTACGGGAGCCCAAGGGAGGATCTGGCCTCCTAACACATCCAGCGCTGGCTGCTTCTCCCTGTGGGAAACGAGGTTGAATATGCTTTGAAAGAAAGAGTCTCCCAGAGAGGCCGGGCATGATGGCTCACACCTGTAATCCCAGGGCTTTGGGAGGCTGAGGCAGGAGGATCACTTGAGCCCAGGAGTTCAAGACCAGCCTGGGTAACTTGGCAAGAGCCAGTCTCTTTTTTTTTTTTTTTTTGATGGGATTTCACCATGATGGCCAGGCTGGTCTTGAACTCCTGACCTCAGGTGATCCACCCACCTAGCCCTCCCAGAGTGCTAGGATTACAGGCATGAGCCACCATGCCCAGCCAAAAGCCAGTCTCTACAAAAAAATTTAAAAATTAGATGATGTGGTGGCATATGCCTGAAATCCCAGCTACACTGGAGGCGGAGGCAGAAGGATCACCTAAGCCCAGAAGATCGAGGCTGCAGTGAGCCGTGTTCACTCCACTGCACTCCAGCCTGGGCAACAGAGCGAGACCCTGTCTCTTTAAAAAAAAAAAAAAAAGTATCCAAGAAGGAGAGGAAAGCTCGGCTTAAAGGGGCTTCCAGTCTTCCAGTCCAAGGTGGGCGGAGAAGCTGGGAGGGTCGGGAGAAGATGGTGCAGGGTTGTGGGAGGTAACACTGCACGACTCTATTCTCACTTAGAAAGTGTTGCATTCAACCTCCCCATTCAGAAGAAAGAAAAACAGTTCACTGATCCCTGTGGAAGGTCCTGGGCCCAGCCAGGCTAGAGGGCTCTAGGGGTCCCCTACTGGCCCAGGGCTGACAGCCAGACCAGGCCCGGCCAGCCCCTCCTCTCACTGAGTTCCCATTTCTTGTTGAGTTGTTGGAACCATTTAGGTCAGCGCAGGCTGGAGGCCAAGCAGAGGGGTCACCGCTAACTATATGCTAATGACAGCAGGGACCAATCAATCTCCCCTTAATCAGGCAATCAATGTGCACTGCAGGTGTGTCAGATCCTGGCCTGCAAGTGAGGGAGGGGGAGTGGATGGGAGAGCCAGGGGCATGGAGGGGCAGGAGGGAGGGGAGGAGCAGAGAAAGGGAAGAGAGGGCATCCAGGTCCCCCCACAGCTAGATGGGGGCTACACTCCTAGCCCCACCCTCCCCTCTATCCCCGAGGGAGCCGGCTGCAAATTGAAATCACTGCTCAGGGAAAGAAGCAAGGGGAAAAGAGAAGGGGAAAAAAAAAAAACCCAGCATCTTTTTAATCAACGCTCAGAGCTGCAGCCACTAATGAATTCAAGGTACTCGGGAACCCCAGGGCAAGGCTGGGTAGAAGAAAGCCAAAGACCTCCTCCTCCACCTGCGCTCTCCTCCAGGCTCCCTCCTAGAGCAGGGAGGTGGGGGAGTCAGGGAGGGGACCTCCTGAAACCCTCAGGGACCTCCAGGTTTGCTGGTTCGAGGCCTCCCTTTAGAGATGAGTTCCAGGGCCCTTCAGGGGAAGGGTCGCCCAAGGTCACAGCCAGGGCAGGGGCTTTTTCTCCCCGCTCAGGCTCCTCTGCTCTGTCTCAGCTTAGGGGCTGCTCTTAAAAAGGTATACGCTTGTTGAATGAATGGCTTGCATAAAGAAAAAAGACCAAAAATTTTTATTTAAAACACAGATAAGCAGGTCCCTTTAGCCCAGTCTCTTCTCTGCACCAGCTGGAGTTATTTTTTGCACACCTACTGTGTGCCAGGCTTCAGATACAAGAGCACACTGGATTGTCCCAACCGCCCTCACGGGACCCAGCTGCTGTGGTCATCCTCATTTTGCAGATAAGAAAGCTGAGGCTCCGGCGGAGTTACAGAATAGCCCGCAGTGTAGCCAAGTTGGGGCGGGGGTAGGGGGACACCGCCGTGATCTCCAAATCCTCTTCCCAAGAGCCCCACAATGGTCCTGGCCAGAGGCTAGGTGTCCACGCAGTGCTGGGAGGTGCCCTGTGTCCTCAGCCCCTCCTCGCCACCCACTGCCAGGCCCCCACACGCAAGCCCAGATCCAGAAAGTCTGAAGTCCTGCCTGCCTCAGCTGATTACCACCACCCCACCCGCCATTGTAACTGCACTTATGGTAACGTATGCATCTTGCCCCTCTCCCCACCACTGTAACTGATCTTACTCCATAAGGCCCCTGCCCCTCCAAAAGATTTGCCCCAACCTATAAAACCAACTCCTATCCCACCACCCTTCACTAACGCCCTTTTCGACCTTAGCCCATCTGCACCCAGGTGAATAAACAGCCACGTTGTTCACACAAAGCCTGTCTGGGGAGTCTCTTCATTCAGAACACACGTTTTTAACTCATTTTATGCATTCATTCACTTTGGCTTCTGATCTTAGTTAACGGAGGAGTTTCTTCTCCCTCCAAGTGAGAAGCTACCAGGTTATGGCAGTTGAGACTTAGGCCATGTTTGTTCCCTGGAAGCAAGCTCCTGGTGTCTCTGGGCTCAGCAGGAGATGTGTGGCATGACAGCCATGACAGCAGTCCTTCGCTTCCTCCCAGGCCTGTCCTATGCCTCACTCAAGCCTCTCTACAAATGACCTGCCCACGGTCACCCAGCAAACCAGTGGCACCATGGGCACTTGAGCTCACGTGACCCTGCTCCAGTCTGTGGCGGCATAGCCCCTGCGTGCTGCCGCGCCCGGCAAATCTGAGATTTCCCTCCTCTTCCACCTGTTCTTTTTGACACCTCTGGAGCTGCCAGATCAGGAGGCAAAACGAAAAGTGGGTCTGAGAAGGAACAGGATAAATAATGCTGCTTCGGGAATGCATGGCCTGGGAAACACATTCCCAGAACAGCTCATTTAAAACGTTCTGCTGTTGAAAACTTTGTGCAGTGAAAACTGCAGGTGAAAGCTGAGGTTCGAGGCCATTGCCCCTCCAGGGGAAAGGGTGCATCGCCTCTGCATCTCCATCATGCCGGCCTGGCTCCCTCTATCATGATCTGCCCATTCTCCCCACCGCAGGGACACACAGGTGCATATGCATGCATGCACACACACACAACACTGCAGCCTTGGCAAGCCCCAGGAACCCAAGCTGGGGTTGACCTCAGCCCTAAACCTCCAGGTTTCAGAAGAAACCCCGCTGAGGGTGGCCCAAGTCAAAGGAGGTGGGCCTAGGCTGGGCACAGTGGCTCACGCCTGTAATCCCAGCACATTGGGAGGCCAGGGTGGGCAGATCACGAGGTCAAGAGATTGAGACCATCCTGGCCAAGATGGTAAAACCCGTCTCTACTAAAAATACAAAAATTAGCTTGGCGTGGTGGTGGGCTCCTGTAGTCCCAGCTACTCTGGAGGCTGAGGCAGGAGAATTGCTTGAACCCGGGAGGCGGAGGTTACAGCGAGCTGAGAATGCGCCACTGCACTCCAGCCTGGAAACAGAGCAAGACTCTGCCTCAAAAAAAAAATTAAAAATTGAAAAAGAGGTGGGCCTTGTAAAAGCAAAATAGCTCCTGGCATAAGTGCAGGAAAGACCCCAAGTGTTCCTAGGCCTTAAGGGGATGACGAGGAAGCACTAGCTCTACATTGATTGAGATGACAACCACTAGCCATTCTGAATTAAAACTAAGTCCAGCCGGACACAGTGGCTCACGCCTGTAATCCCAACACTTTGGAAAGTCAAGGCAGGCAGATCACTTGAAGTCAGGAGTTCGAGGCCAGCCTGGCCAACATGGTGAAGCCCCGTCTCCACTAAAAATACAAATATTAGTCAGGCAGGTGCCTGTAATTCCAGCTACTAGGGAGGCTGAGGCAGGAGAATTGCTTGAACCTGGGGAAGGAGAGGTCACGGTGAGCAGAGATCATGCCACTGCACTCCAGCCTGGGCAACAGGGAGATTCCGTTAAAAAGAAAAAAAAGTCCAGAGAGTCGCCTATTATGGACACAAGAAGGAAGCCAGACAGGAGAATCCTAGGCAGAAAAGCACCATCAGTTTTAACGCCGCTGTTCTGGCCCTGGGAACTAACAACTTGGACGTCCACTCAAGAGACCTAATCTGAAAGTTGGTAATTTCAAAGACAGGAGGATAAATTTACAATGATGGGAAGAAACCAGCGTAAAAAGACTGAGAATACTCAAAATCAGAACGCCTCTCCCTCTAAAGATGATCACAGTTCCACATCAACAGTGGAACAAGGCTTGATGGAGAACGAGCGCATCCCAATAACAGAATCACGCTTCAGGGAATGGATAATAAGAAACTTCTGTGAGTTAAAAGATGTTGTAGCCCAACGTAAAGAAACTAGAAACTTTGAAAAAAGGTTTGACGAAATCCTATTGAGAATAGACAACTTAGAGAGGAATATAAGTGAATTAATGGAACTGAAGAATACAATACAGGAACTCCGAGAGGTATGCACAGGTTTAAACACTCGAATTGTTCAAGCAGAAGAAAGGATATCAGAGGTCAAAGTCCAACTTAATGAAATAAAACAAGAAGACAAGATTAGAGAAAAAAGGATAAAAAGGAATGAGCAAAGTCTCCAAGAAATGTGGGACTATGTGAAAAGACCAAATTTACGTTTGATAGGTGTACCTGAATGCGACGGAGAGAATGAATCCAAGCTGGAAAATACCCTTCAGGATATTATTCAGGAAAATTTTCCTAAACTAGCAAAGCAGGTCAATATTCAACCCCAGGTAATACAGAGAACACCACAAAGATATTCCTCAAGAAGAGCAACCCCAAGGCACATAATCGTTAGATTCACCAGGGTTGAAACGAAGGAGAAAATACTAAGGGCAGCCAGAGAGAAAGGTCAGGTTACCTACAAAGGCAAGCCTATCAGACTTACAGCAAATCTCTCAGCAGAAACTCTACAAGCCAGAAGAGAGTGGGGGCCAATATTCAACATCCTCAAAGAACAGAACCTTCAGCCCAGAATTTCATATCCAGCCAAACTAAGCTTCACAACTGAAGGAAAAATAAAATCTTTTATGAACAAGCAAGTACTCAGAGATTTTATTACCACCAGGCCTGCTTTACAAGAGCTTCTGAAAGAGGCATTACACACAGAAAGAAACAACCAGTATTAGCCTTTCTAAAAATATACCAAAAAGTAAAGAGCACCAACATAAAGAAGAATTTACATCAACGAATGGATAAAACAGCCAGTTAACATCAAATGGCAGTAACCCTAAATTTAAATCGACTAAATCCCCCAATCAAAAGATACAGCCAAAACCCAATGGCATGTTACATCCAGACCTGTTTCACATGCAAGGATACACAAAGACCCAAAACAAAGGGATGGAGAAAGATGTACCAACTAAATGGAGAGCAAAAATAAATAATAAATAAATAAAAAGCAGGAGTTGCAATTCTCATATCGGATAAAATAGATTTTAAAGCAACAAAGATATAGTGGTAAAAGGATCAATGCAACAACAAGAGCTAACGATCCTAACACCCAGATACAAAGAGACATAGATTCAATGAGACAGAAAATTAATAAGGATATCAAGGACTCGAACTCAGATCCAGAACAAGTAAACTTAATAAATATTTATAGAGCTCCCCACTTCAAATACACAAAATGTACATTCTTGTCAATACCACATCACACCTACTCGTAGGTTTAAATGAAACATTGATTGGCCATTATTAATACCCATTTTTTTTCAGAATAAAGCAATATTTCCGTTCACCCTCCCTCTTTGTCTTCCTCTTTCTTCCTCTCCTTTACTCATTTTTTTCTTTCCTTCTCTCAAAAAAAAGAAAAAAAAAGAAATCAACTTGTAAACCTCTAGATCCAGGTCGGCAATGTCTCTCTCATTGCTAGATTTCCTTCCTTCCCTTCCCTCCCTCCCTCCCTCCCTCTCTCCCCCTTCCTCCCTTCCTTCCTTCCTTCATCCCTTCCTTCCTCCCTCCCTTCCTCCTTCCCTCCCTTCCTGCCTTCCTCCCTTCCTCCTTCCATCCCTTCCTGCCTTCCTCCCTTCCTCCCAAAAACAAACAAACAAACAAACAAAAAAAAAGTCCAATTAAATTTATTTCAAGTAAAGTTTACCATCCAGTTCCTCTGTGGACTAGCCACATTTCAACTACTCAGAAGCCATGTCTCACTAACCAAGACCGAGCCTAAGAGAGCTCAGCCCCCCTGGCCACCAGCTCAGATGTAGAACATCCCACTGGGCAGTCTGTCTCCTGGAGACCAGGGCATTCCTCTCCTCTCTGTGGCGTGACTTCCCTCATCTTACAGCCAAATTATTTTCTTCGCTCCTCTGGCACATGGCCCAGCATGTCCCCCAGTTCTAGACTGCCTTGCGGCCTCGGAGCTCACCCACCCCTCAATTCCTCTTGGTCAAAATCTCAAGAGAGAAACCAGTACAGCAGGTGGCTGTGCCAGGCGTCAGGGCCATGCCTGGGAAGCCAGGGCTGCGGACAGGGGTGTTTCCTAGGGAGGGACATGACTACAGGGCCAAGAGCTTGGAGAATAAGAGTAACAGGAAAATGGCATTGTGCATGTCAATGCACTCTAGGGCGGGTCATCCCTCGCTGCTAAAGATCCTGCTATGACCAGCAACTCTAGGATACAGACACTCTTGATCACATTTCACAGATAAGAAAACTGACGCTTGGGGAGGAAGAGTTAAGTGACTTATCTAGGATTGCACAGCCAGTTATCAACAAACTCTCAAGCTCAAGTTTCCTGAAATGGTTGGTCTGAGGGCAAGGCTGCCTCTCTAGTACCAGCAGGCTGGCACCAGTCTGGGCTTCCCAGGGGTTTTCTGTTCCTGGCTCTAGTCTTCTTATTGCTTTATCCTCCTATGAGGAGAGAAGGACGGACGCCTACCACTCTGTAAAAGCAACCTCACCCAGATGGCACTTTGAGGCCACCAGGTCCTAGTGACTATGGGATGTCAGACTGAGCCCTGGCCTGGAGATGATTCGGCTTCCTGGGCATGCAGGGTACAGAGACAGTGAAGATGAATAGGAAGCCGTGTTTCTGCTCATCCCTGAGTCGGAGCTCCTTGGGCTATGTGTATCCAGGGTAGACTGACTGCTAGAACAAACAGCTCTCAAATCTCAGTGGCTCAGCACAGTAAAGGTTTCTTTCTTGCTGTATCACTGTCCAGCGTAGGCTATTGGGAAGGAAGAGCCTGTACTCCACACAGTCATTCAGGGCCCCAGGCTCCTTGCCATCCTGGGTGGTGGCTCCACCATCCCCCAGGGCAGGGGTCAACAAGCTTTCTCCCTAAAGGACCAGATGGGAAATACCTTAGGCTTCGCAGGCCACTCAGTGACAACCACTGATTCCTACCATTGCGGTGCTAAAGCAGCCATGAACAACCTAGGAAGGAATGCACATGACTGTGTTCCAATAATGCTTTGTTTACAAATACAGGTAGGGGGCTGGATGTGACCTGTGAACCTCAGTTTTCTGACCCCTGCCCTAGAGCCTTTGAGTTCCTCTCAGACCCTCTGCATCTGATGAGAAAACCAGGAAAGAGAGAGCTATGGGAGATTGTGCAGGAGGTTTTGGAGGGCACAGGCCTGGAAGTGGCATATCTCCCTTCCACCCATATCCCACTGGCCAGAACTCAGTGATGTGACCTCATCTCACTGCCAAGGAAGATGAGAAGTGTGGTTCTCCTCTGCGGACACGAGGATCCAAGTGGTCACCTGCTCCCTCCTCCTACCTCTGGTGGATACGACAGTCACTCCCAGATACGAGGCCTCCCCCCTTATTCTTTGGAAGCTTTGACAGTAAGATTGCTCTCCCTGCAAGCTTCTGGGGCTATTCCTCTCATCCAAACATTGAGTTCTGGGAGGGCTGAGGAGCCCCATAGTGGACAAAGAATGGCTCCATCCAAGGCCTTCTAGGGGAAACCATTAGCCTCCAGCAGGTGGGATGGAACAATTGCTGGAATCAGCCACCCTGATCTCCAGAATAACTCACCTTGTGGTCAGCTCTTTCATTCAACAGTTATTATGCTGGGGATATAACCAAGAAAAAGACCTACCTGGACCTTGCCCTCATTCACCCAAAGAGGTCTGTTCTTTTTAAGTTTGCTCCCACGGTAGCCCTTGCTATGAACCAGGATCTGAGCCAAGGACTATATGTCATTCTCCTTTAACCCGCAATAGTCCCAGGAGGAAAGTCCAGGGTAGACTGTAAAAATAGAACTAATGCTTCATTTCTCCTTGTACTCACATCCTTTGCCATGTGAATTTGTAGTTTCCTTCCAGTCTCACTCTGGAGTCCTCCAAAAGGCTTCCATTGGCCAATAGGATGTTAGAAATTAATAGAAGCAGAGGCTCAAAAATCATTTATGGAATGGGATTGGCTCTCATTCTTGCACCTCTGTCATCGCCAGGAAAATACACCCAGGCTGACCCGATGGAAGATGAAAGAGCCATGGAGCAGAGCTAAGTCACCCGAATCACCCCAGCCAACAGCCAGCTGACTCTCAAATGTGGTAGTGAGCCCAGCCAATGCCTACAAAGCTGTAAGGCCCATGATCCTTCTCCCCTAGCTGACTGCAGATGCGTGAGAAGCGAATGCTTACTGTTGCAAGCCAACAGAATTTGGGAATGTTTGTTATGCAGCATTATTGTAGCAGTAGATAACTAATACTCTCTTGTTCTCTCCCTCGTGAAGATGGAAAAGCTGAGCCTAAGATATGTTAATTAATTTTCTCAAGGTCTTACAGTTGGCAAATGGTAGAGCCTGGATTTGTCCCTATATCTCTCTAGCCACTGTACTCTCTGCTAGAGCACGAGTTCCATGAGAGCTGCTGTCATCCAGAGCTTGTGTGTTGGAAATTTACTCCCCAGTCCAACAGTGTTGAGAGGTGGGACCTTTAAGAGGTGATTAGGTCCTGGGAAGTCTTCCACTCTCTCTCTTGCATGTGCCCTCTTGCCCTTCCACCCTCTGCCATAGGATGACACAGCAGCACAGCAGAAGGCCTTCACTGGATGCAGCCTCTTGACCTTGGATTGTCCAGTCTCCAGACTGTAAAAGATAAATCTCTGTTCTTTTTTTCTTTTTAGAACTTTGTTATTATTTTTCCTTATATTTCAGTTCTTCCCATTGAGATCATCAGTTTTTAAATACAATTTTTAGATAATGAAATGGTTTTTTTAATTTGTTTTTTTTTTTTTGCAGGGGGGTTGGAGTCTCACTCTGTCACCCAGGTTGGAGTGCAGTGGTACGATCTCGGCTCACTGCAACCTCCTCCAGCTTCAAGCGATTCTCCTGCGTTAGCCTCCCAAGTAGCTGGGATTATAGGCACCTGCCACCACACCTGACTAATTTTTGTAGTTTTAGTAGAGACAGGGTTTCACCGTCTTTATCAGGCTGGTCTTAAACTCCTGACCTCGTGATCCACCCTCCCAAGCTTCCCAAAGGGCTGAGATTATAGGCATGAGCCACCACACCCAGCCAAATCTGTTCTTTATGAACTACCCAGTCTCCAGTGTTCTGGTATATCAGCAAAACATGGACTAAGACAAGGGCCAAAGCTTTTGTCTGAAGACTTGACTGCTCAACCCTACTCAGCTGTGATGGTGACTGGCATTCGGTAGGTGTTAGTATTTGAGTGGGTGAAAGGATCTTGCTTTTGAGTTGCAGTGACTGAGAGTCTCTTCTTACTCTCAGGAAGCACATGGGGACATTGACACTCCCTTCACAACAGGGAGAGGAGGAAGCCACTACACCAGAGATCAAAATGCTCTCCAGCAACAGGAGCCTGGAATCAAGGCAGACACCAGGGACACGTTACCACTCAAACATGCCCTTTGTTCTCTAGCAGACCCAGGGGAAACAGGGGCAGAATCAAAGCACGAGGAGGGAAAGTTTCTTTTAAACTGGGCTTTTTGACATGATGACAGCCCCTCTGGGGAAGAGGTAGGGAAGATGCCAGTTGGAGCTCTAGGGGAGGTCTAAGAGCAAAGGGGCTGCTGCTTGGTATTGGCCAAGATGAGACCAGTTGAAACCAACAAGCTGCCTAGAGGGACCTCTCTGAGAAGAGTGGGGTGAAAGAAGCTTGACCAGGCCTTTCATAAAGCTTTCTTCCCACCCCTGTTTACCCCAATCTTGCAATTGGGGTAAGTCTCTGCTCTGGCCGGGTGCAGTGATTCACACCTATAAACCTAGCACTTTGGGAGGCCAAGGCAGGTGGATCACTAGGTCAGAAGTTCAAGACCAGCTGGTCAATATGGTGAAACCCTGTCTCTACTAAAAATACAAAAAAATTAGCCAGGTATGGTGGCATGTGCCTATAGTCCCAGATACTCAGGAGGCTGAGGCAGGAGAATTGTTTGAACCATGGAATCCAGGAGGCAGAGGTTGCAGTGAGCTGAGATCACGCCACTGCACTCCAGCCTGGGCAACAGAGGGAGGATTTCACCTCAAAAAAACAAAAAAAAGAAAGAAAGAAAAGCAAAGAAAGAAAGCCCCTGCTCTGCCCAGAATTAACATTGAGTGCTGTTCAGAGGAGTGAACACTGTCTCACTGGCTGGATTTTATACACACACACACGCACATGCACACACACACAGATCCAGGGGAAAATTGATTTTCACTTATTTTCCCCACTGTGCACCCATGCTCCAGCAACCTTGTGATTATATTGTGCTCCTACCCCTGTTCCTTGTCAGCACTGACATATTTCCAATTGAAAAGGAATGCAGAAGTGTATAGGCATGTGTGTGCACCCTTCAACCCCTCCCCCACCACACACAAACCCATCCTGATGGGCCAGCTTGGCCCCCTGGGCAGTCTGGTGTTATCCAACCACCTGACAAAGCAAAGCAGCCAACAGGTAAGAGGTGTCTAAGAGTCACTGTCTCCTGAAAATTCCAGACCTCTGACCCCACATGTTCCTCATGGAGTCTGAGTGATGGTCAAGACACTCCAGGGTCTTTCTAAAAGCATAGAAGCTGGTGCCATCTATTGGCTGGGCCCCCAGAATGGGGCCGAGCCACAGAGCCCTTTTCTAATTCTCTAAAAGCTTCTATCAAGACTGACTGTGCCAGTGTGTGTTTTATTTATGATGGTCTAATCCAGTCCTCATCATAGCACAGGGTGCGCAGCAGGCAGTGAGTGTCAATAAGTGTTTGTAGAAGTTAATGTAATTTCTAAGTAATGAGAATGTTCTTAGAGGCAGAAAGAGAATGCAGTGCTCTCTGCTCTGTGCTGATTTAAAAAAACACAAAACTTGCTATCCCCAATTCTTCTAGCATTGGTTATTTGGGGGCACAGCTCACCGTAAGTAAATAGCAGAGTGGGGCTGGTTTCAGAATGTGTGTTGCCATTATGGGTCACTGCTATGAATCAGATGGACTGCTGGTTAAGAACTGGACCCTGAGGTCAAGCAGACCTTTGCTTGAACCCCGGCTCTCATGCGTATACGGCTTTGGGCAAGTTACTTCATCCCTCTGAGCCTCCTATTATAATGGTAGTAATCATAGGATCTGCTTTCACGGAGTTACTGTGGGTTTTCAGTGAGATAAAGCACAGGAAGTGCAGCACATCCCCAGCACCGCCTTAGTGCCCACTCATGGTAGCTGATGCTCCTGCTGCTGCTGCTGCTGCTGATATTCACACAGAGTTCAGGCTTGGCTCTGCTGGAAGGAGGTAAGAGAAGGGAGAGCTAGGTCCCACAAAAGAAAGAGAGCACTCATGGAGAATATCTTGAAAAGCAGCACTTGCTAAACTTGGCTCCAAATTCAGTAGGAGGTCAGAGGAGCAAGAAGGCAGAGTCGGCTGACGTGGTCAAGGGAGGCTTCCTGGAAGAGGAGAATCTGGAGACAAGCTCTAAAGGATGGGTCAGATGAGATGATAAAAAGTAAGAAGGGAAAAAGGCCTGGGGCTGGAAGGAACAGTAGGCAGTGGCCTGCAGAGAGCTTCCAGGCAACAGGAAGGAGGGTGGGTGCAGATTGCAGGTTTGGAGACACAAGATTGATTTGACTTTTGCCATAATGATGGCATTGAGGCCAGGTGCAGTGGCTCATGCCTCTCATCTCAGCATGAGAGGCCAAGGCAGGAGGACTGCTTGAGCCCAGGGGTTCAAGACCAGCCTGGAAAACATAGGGGACCCCCATCTCTACAAAAAAAATTAGCCGGGCATGGTGGCACATGCCTGTGCCCTAGCTATGCAGGAGGCTGAGGCAGAGGGATCACTTGAGCCCAGGAGATTGAGGCTACAGTGAGCCATGATTGTGCCACTGCACTCCAGCCTGAGTGATAGCAAGACCCTGTCTAAAAAGAAAAAAAAAGAGTAGAATGAATTAACAAATTGTGGTAGTCATATGTAGTTCATATAATGGAATACTATGCAGCAATGAAGAAAGGATAGCATTCGAAGCATACTGGGCGGGATAGATGCCGGTGTTTCCCACAGGAGGGAATTAGTGTTTGGTGACTGCAAAAATTTGAAAGATAATGTGAAAATTAAAAATATGTGAAAATAAAGTATTTGGTGACTGCAATAATTTGAAAATAAAAGTGCCTTCTCCAGTCTGGCAGTGGTTGTCTGACCAATAACCTTTGTACAGGCCTCACCTCTCACTCTCTGCCCCTCTCTCCACTGCTTTTTTTCCCCTCTGGACTCAGAATTCCTGAAGGAGGTGGACAGGCTTCCCCTGAGTTCAGGCACAAGCAGGAGGACAGCTGCTCCCACCAACAATGATGCTTCAGCACCACGGACAGCACCCCAGACCCTAGTCACTCCTTTAGGCTCAGGGATTTCCAGGCCCCATAAAAGCACCTGCTAACCCACCCCAGGAGCTTGCTACTGCTCCCCTGCCGTGCCCACTCTCCAACCTCCTATGACAGTTTTTTGGTAACTTTTACTTCTCAAAGCTGAATTTTGTCTTCTAAGAGATCAGTTGATACACTTGTCTCATTGATTCCAGTTTGTTGAGGGTCCCATCTGTGCCAGGCACTGTGCTTACCCACTCATGGGAGGAGGCTACAGAGGGCCTCTCTGGTTGCCACTAAAATGCATTGTCCCCAAGGTCTCTTGGACCTCCTGGGTGCCTTTGTCAGAGAAGCCACTCCAAAGAAGTGAAGGTAGGCACCTGGGGAGCCAGTCAGTGGGCAGCTGTACCCTCCCAGTGCCCCTGAGTTACTAGTTATTGCTAAAGTAGCTGCACAGGGATATTGCAGCAGCCACTAAGGCAGACTGTGATGTAGATGAGTGCACTGAAACTACACATCCCCCTGCCAGGTGGTGCTGTGATTATCAACCCTTGATGAGTAGGCCCAGTGGGATGAGGCCACGTTCCTCAAGCCACACAGCTGAGACGTAGTAGAGCCAGACTGCTGGTGTTTCTGACTCCAGACCCCTCACTCCTTTCTCCTCTCCCTCTCTGTAGGCTCAACCACAGATGGTCCTATTAGATTGAATGACCATTTTTGTGGATCAGCAAATGGCTGAACATCAGAAGTGTCATGCATCTTCACCTAATATTTTCTCCTCTGAGAGCATCTCTTCCCCTGCCAGGAATCCGCTTCTTCCCACGGCTTCCAGGCCACCAGGTCTGGGCAAGGGTGACCTTCTCCACCCTGGGAAGACTGGGAAGAGCTTCTCCTCTAGGGGAACTGCCTGCTCAGAGGTGGCCCCATGGAAGCAGCCCAGACTGTGTGACCCTTGCAGTGGCTAATGAACACAGGTCACAAAGAGAAAAGCAGCTTTGTGAAATAATCCTTGCTCTGGGAGGCTGCCTGGCGAGAGAAGGCAGCTTCATCAGAATGTTTATGGAGGGGAATTAATCAGGAAACTTGGTGGAGTCGCCCGTGGTGGGGAGGGCTGAGGAAGATGGTGGGGTTTGGGAGGGAGGGTGTTCCATCTCAGTAATCAATGCTGGAAAGAATTCTTGAATATCAATGGTCTAAATGTGGCCTTGAGGCTGGAGAGCACCAGGAAGCAGGAAGGGCCATACTGAGTGAGACATGCATGGCTCAGTAACCCCCCAGCCTCTGCAGCTGCAAAGAAGAAAGGTTGCTGGGCTTCATTCACTCACCCACTCACTGATTCTGCCATTCAGTCCATCAGGAGCCAGGGAGGTCCTCTGATATGCAGGAATCTGTGCTGGTTGCTGGGACCAGTGCAGTAGTCACAGGGCAGACATGACCCTGGACTGGATTGCAAAGACATTTGGAATCAAACTCGGGGATTTTGAGCCTTTTTATAACTTTCCAAGTTCCTCTCCCTGCCCCCCTCCTCGCCCAACCTCTGTGCATAATCATTATCATTTATTGAGCCTTACTGAGAGCCAGGCATGGTGTCATTCTCTCAATCAATCCTGACAATCCATGTTTGGAGTAAACATCATTATTCTGAAGTTACAACTGTGGAATAAGGCTCAGAGAGGTCAAGGAAGTTGCCCAAGTTCCCCAAGTTAGCCAGTGGCCATATGGATCTCAAACCCAGGTCAGTCTAAGTGCAGAACCCACTCTCTTAGCCATTCTAACATACTGTTTCTCAAAGGGAGCACAACTTTTGGATGCTTTGACCCGACTCTCCAATTGCCCTGGCTTCCCCATCCTCATCCTCTCCACTTCCAGCTCACAGCCCTAATGCCTGTTCCTTCTTGGTTCTCCTTAATCTCCCACGCCCTCTTATTCACTTTGCGGCTGGACGATAATTAGGCAAAATGAAACCACTTAAGGAAAACTGGAGTTCTTTGAAGACACTGAGAGGAAACCTCTGAAGGCTAAGCATGTGGGAGTGACTCCAGCCGATGGCAGCTCGTCCTTGGCATCTCAGGGCCCCTGGCCGTGCCTTCCCTATCCTGTCCTGAGAACTGGCCCTCAGTTTCAGATCCATGCTGTGGGCAGGGACACAATGCAAAGAGACAGGAAGAGTGCTGAGGATGTGATGTGGTTGTACTGTGTCCTTCAGAGAGGACCTTGGTCTCCTCTGAGGCTTTTTCTTTTTTTGAGACAGTCTCACTCTTTCACCCAGGCTGGAGTGCAGTGGCGCAATTTTGGCTCACTGCAGCCTTCACCTCCCAGTGATTCTCCTGCCTCAGCCTCCTGAGTAACTGGGACTACAAACACGCACCACCACACCTGGCTAATTTTTGTATTTTTATTTTTATTGTATCAAAAATATATATTTTTTTATTTTTACCAGAGATGGGATTTCACCATATTGGCCAGGCTGGTCTCGAACAACTCCTGACCTCATGATCCACCCACCTCGGCCTCCCAAAGTGCTGGGATTACAGGCTTGAGCCACCGGGCCTGGCCTCCTCTGAATCTTGTTCTCGCCAGTTGTAAACACAGGCACTAAGCCAGCTGACTTGCAAGCCCCTTCCAGTTCTGGCTGTCAATGGGGGGACCTCCTGGCTGCTTCTCACTCTGGGACCAAAGGCTATGGCTCAGGTGGGATAGCCATGGGTGTGTCCTTTCCGCCTTCCTCCCACCAAGCTTACCAATGGCCTGACAGTCCCCTCACTCACTCAGCAGTAGTTGCAAGGTGCCTGCCCTGGCTGGACATCGTGGATGCAGCAGGGCCATGACCCAATTCAGTTCTTGTTCTGACAGATCTGAAAGTCTAACCAGAAAGATAGACATCAAACAAAGAATTGCACAAATAACTGATGATGTCCCCTTGTGATGAATTCTATACAAACAGGCTAAGGGTACAACCAAGGAACATCTGTAATGTCCCTCCAAAATTCATGTCCACCTGGAATCTTAGAATACGATGTGTCCCCACCCAAATCTCACGTTCAGTTGTAAACCTCAGTGCCAGAGGTGGGGTCTGGTGGGAGGTGACTGGACCATGAGAGTGGGTTCTAATGGTTTAGCACTATTATTCCCTGGGTGCTGTTCTCATGATATTGAGTTCTCAAGAGATCTGGATTTTTTTTTAATAAAAAAAAAAAAAGGTTTAATTGACTTACAGTTCTGCAGACTATACAGGAAGCATAGCAGCATGTGCTTCTGGGGACGCCTCAAGGAGCTTCCAATCATAGGGGAAGGTGAAGGGAGAGCAAGTGTCTCACATGGCAGAGTGGGAGCAAGAGAGAAAGGGAGGGTGCCACATTTTTAAACAAGAGTTCTGGTTGTTTAGAAGTGCGTTACGCCAGCCATGGTGGCTCACGCCAAGGCAGGCAGATCACTTGAGGTCAGGAGTTCGAGACCAGCCTGGCCAACATGGTAAAACCCCCATCTCTACTAAAAATACAAAACTTAGCCAGGTGTGGTGGCATGCACCTGTAATCCCAGCTACTCAGGCAACTGAGGCAGGAAAATTGCTCTAAGCTGGAAGGCAGAGGTAGCAGTGAGCCAAGATTGTGCCACTCCACTCCAGCCTGGGCAACAGAGAGAGACTCCCTCTCAAACACACACACACACACACACACACACACAAAACTGTGTTGCACCTCCCCCGCTCTCTCTTCCTCTTGCTCAGGCCAGGTACAATGTGCCTACTTTCCCTTCACCTTCTGCCTTGATGGTAAGTTTCCTGAGGCCTCCCCAGCCATGCTTCCTGTACAGCCTGTGGAACTGTGAGCCAATTAAACCTCTTTTCTTTATAAATTACAGTCTCGAATTTATAGCAGTGCAAGAACTGCCTAGGACAGTGGCTTTATTTGGAGTAAGGGTCTCTGAAGATGTCCTTAGGTAAGGCTCTGAAGATGAGATCACCCGGCATTGGGATGGATCCTAAACTCAATGATAGAGTCTTGTTCTGTACCAGGCTGGAGTGCAGTGGTGCAATCTCGGCTCACAGCAACCTCTGTCTCCTGGGCTCAAGCGATTCTCCTGCCTCAGCCTCCCAAGTAGCTGGGATTACAGGCATGCGCCACCATGCCTGGCTAATTTTTATAGCTTTAGTAGAGATGGGTTTCACCATGTTGGCAGAGCTGGTCTTGAACTCCTGACCTCAGGTAATCTGCCCACCTCCGCCTCCCAAAGTACTGGGATTACAGGCATGAGCTAGCATGCCCAGCTGATAGTGTCCTTCGAAGAGACTAAAAAGAAAACCCAGACACATGGAGAAAAGGGTTGTGTGAAGTCAGAGGCAGAGACTGCAGCCAAAAGCCAAAAGCCAGGCAAGACT
Organism: Callithrix jacchus; assembly: GCF_049354715.1. NCBI lineage: Eukaryota > Metazoa > Chordata > Mammalia > Primates > Cebidae > Callithrix > Callithrix jacchus. The sequence goes on along the minus strand of NC_133502.1, from coordinate 180,376,149 downwards.
AGGGATTTCCCAAAGCCAGGGGAGGCACTAAATGGATTCTCTCTGAGCCTCACAGAGACCCAACTCTGCCAACACCTTGATTTTGAACTTCTGGCCTCCAGAACTGTGAGAGGCTAAATTTCCATTGTTTTAAGCAACCCACTTTGTGGTCATTTGTTACAGCAGCCATGGGAAACTAACACAATATCCAAGGTTCTGTCCTGGTCTGGGTCATCAGGGACAGCTCCCTAGAGGAAGTGGCATTTGCTCAGAGGTCTGAAAGCTAAAGGAGGTACAGGAGTTAGCAGCAGAGAGCATTCCAGGCTGAGGAAATTGCAGGTGCAAAGGCCCCGAGGCAGGAAAGAGGATCTGAAGGAAGGAAGGACCCAGAGGCTGGCGCAACAGGGAGGGAGGAGGTAGTGCCAGGTGCTTCTTGAGAGGTGAGCAGAGGAAGACCCCTTCCCCAGAGGAGTCTGGACTTTCTGCTGAAAGAATAGGATGCTGCTTCCAGCCAGCCCCGTGGGACCGGAGCCTGGCTGGTCTCTGCCCTTCCCACGCCTGCGGCTCTGGATTAATACTAGCTGATGGACAGATGGGCTCTGTTGTGCTGTGTCAGGGAGTGCAGTTCACCCTGAATGTATTGGTGTATCACCAGGACCATGTCTCACCCCTCCCTGACTCTGCCTCCATCCTAAGTCCTTTGTCCCATGTCAGACAATGCCCTGTCGAGTTCCTGTCCCCCGCCACCCCCAATTCCTTCCCCCAGGCTCATCGTGTTAACAGGAGACTTCCTTTCCTTTGGTCATCCTCAGACTGAATTAAAATAGCATTGCCACGGAGCTGTGTCAGAGGTGTCCAAGGAATTCCGAATCTCCGGTGACTTCATTAGCTCCAGCGCCTTGAGTTATTCGAGCCACTGTGCTTTCTTGTCCCATCCCCTCCTCCCTGAAGAGAGGGCCTTATTAGCTGGGAAATATGAACCACTTAGTAGTTCCATTAACTCGGCGCTTCCAACATGTTTCATCTCTGCCTTTCTTCCCACGCTGCCCTCTCCTGCGTCTCTGCCTCTGTACTCATTAGCCGGAGGTGCCTCCACTCCGACTTTCTCCCTGGCACTCCGTCGCTCTACCCCTTCCTTTCTTTGTCTCTCCCATCTGTTTCAGAATCAAAGGATGTGGACACCTTGAATGGGGACCTCCTCCTTTAGGGAATTCTTAATGCTCATGGGCCCGGCCTCCCCTACACAGCATCAGGACCTTGCCCACCTCACCTACCCCAGGTGCCCAGAGGTCTCCAGGAGCTCCTGAAGTGGGCATCACATGTGCCCCTGCAGCAGTTTCAGCTGTGGACACCACATGACCCCTCACCCTGCCCCCCCCCCCGCTGTCCCGGTTTCTGCCCACAGTCTGGACCTGGGGTACTTCCCTCCAGCCCTGGAAGAATGGCCGTTTCCCACAAAAGGGGCCGCTGCTAAAGGTTGCCAGACCTCCCATTCTCTGGGGATGCCTCCATGGTCATCTGGGCCCCACGGGAGCATGGCTGGAGTGTGGCCTGCTCCAGAGGCTACCAGCTGACCCCTGGCTACCCCACCTCTCCCTGCCCTCCCTCTGGGGGTCAGCAGCCATCCATGGCCTCCTCACACACCTTCACGTGTTCTGGTGTCCCCTGCTTCTACCTCATAAAAACCTCTCTCTCTGCTGGGCACAGTGGCTCACACCTTTAATTCCACACTGTGGGTGGCCAAGGTGGGTGGATCACTCAAGGCTGGGAGTTCAAGACCAACATCTCTAAAATAGGATAATGATTGCATGAGCCCCACCATGTTGCAGTGAGGATGCAATGAGGCCACTTGCTCGGGCCATGGCTCAGTGCCTGGCACGCAGTAAGCATGCGGCAAGCTCTCAGTGACAGTTACCGTCAGAGTGGCATTCATGGGAAGTGGGGGTAGGCACTTGTATGCGGGCAAGAAGGAGGGATAACTGGCTCTGACCAGAGCACTGTGAAGGACCTGGCATTTGGCCTAGGCTCAGGAGGAGCCGGAAGTTCGCATTAGGGGAGAAGCATTTGTGTCCCAGGCCCCTGGACCTGCTGGCGCCATGCACACTCACTGAGTTCCTGGTGGGTACTGGGAGCCAGGGTTGCCAATGTGGAAAGTAGAAAAATTTCTCTTTAAAGTTTCCTCTCTTGTTAAATAATAAATCATAAGTGTGCTAATAACTCTTTGTTAAGCCCTATCCTATGTAGCTGTTAGACATGCCTGCTTACAGGCACAGAGTACATTCTCTGTCCTTGTACTTTAACCAAGATATCTCTGTTGGACGTGCTCACAGGCATGTCCCAGCTCTCCATTGCCTTTACCTGTTCAGAGGGTTTTAGTTTAGATTGTGAGGTCTGGCTCCAGCCAACAGAGATCAGACCCAGCAGTAAGGACAACCCCACATGCATAAGGGATAAATACATCTGCTTTCCTTTGTTCGTTGTACTGCTGTGGCATGATGGCTAACGAGGGTATCCTTCCTGCAGTCCAGGAAGTAAAAGTTGCATTGCTAAAAAATCCTTTGTCTCAGTGCTGGTTTTTCTTTGTGGCATGGAACATGTTTCCAACAGTCCAAGGGGGGCCATTCACACAGAAGCTGAGGTGGAAGGACACCCTGGGGCCATGTGATGCAGCAGCCCTGCCTCAGACTGCGCTGGAAGGGCACTGGGGGCACAGAGACCACCAGATAAGCCCCTGCACTCATGGAGAGCCAGGGCCCTGTGCTGACAGAATGGGAGAGCCATGGCCAGCGAGCCCTACAGCCACAACACAGAACCTCCCAGGCCTGGGTCCTGTGCTTTCCCGGGTGTCGAGTGCTCCAGGGCCCTGCAGGCTCCTGCCTCTCCCTGCAGAGATCACTGCTTGTCCTGCATTGTGGTTGGAAGGTCCCAGTGGGTCAGGGAAGTAATGAGCAAGTTTGCCCTCCCCCCTGCTTAGCCCACGGCTCTGCCAGGCCAATTAAGCCGCCTGCTAATCACCTGTGCAGGGGAGAGCTGGCTGAAGTAAAATGATCTCTGTGATCCATTGTGGAGGGGGGAGCTGTCACCCCAAATCCATCTCACATACTTGTGCCTTCTGGGTCAGGTACTGCAGCAGAACCTCATGAGCAGTTGCAAATTGCTGCAGAGTGCGAGTAACCATTCATTCATTCAGCAAATGCTGGTTGAGGAGCTCAGAGTGTCAGGTGCTTCACAAGGACAAGGAGGATACAGGCCTTACATGGGTCTCACTTCAGTTGGGGAGCTCTGTGAAGGAACTGGCATGGGCTGGGATTTGGAGGGCCTTATATCAGTCAGTGAGTACACTGGAGAGGATGCTGGAAGGTGATTTGCCAGGGAGAGATGAACGCCAGCAGATGGATCCAGAGGGAAGCCTGGGACAGAGGGCACAGTGGCCTTCCTGGCTTTGTGCATTCGGGTGCTAGGCCCACTGTAACATGTTACCTCAAACTGGGTGGCTTAACTCAACCTCCATCTCTTCACTGTTCAGAAGGCCAAAAGTCCTAGGCCAAGGCAGGCAGATCATGAGGCCAGGAGTTTGAGACCAGCCTGGCCAACATGGCGAAACGCTGTCTCTACTAAAAGTATAAAAATTAGCTGGGCATGGTGGCAGGTGCCTGTAATCCCAGCTACTCAGGAGGCTATAACGCAGGAGGATTGCTTGAGCCCAGGAGGTTGCAGTGAGCCAAGATCATGCCAGTGCACTCCAGCCTCGGTGACAGTGAGACTCTGTCTCAAAAAAAAAAAAAAAAAAAAAAAAAACAAGAAGGCCGCAAGTCTAGAATCAAGGTGTTGGCAGGCAGGTTCCTCCTGGAGGGATGAGGGAGAATCCGTTCCAGCCTTTGCTGGTTCCGGTGGCTGGTGTGTGTCTCAACTCCTGACAGCACCACTCCTGTCCCTGCCTGTTTCCCTCTTCCCCCTTCCTTCCGTGTCTCCATTTCTTCTCTTTTTTTGTCATCAGGACAGCAGCCATTGGATTCAGGGACCCCTCTAATCCAGTGGGCTTCCTTTTAATTTAACCACCTGCAAAGACCCTACTTCCAAATAAGGTCATATCCACAGGGGTGAGGACTTCCCTTAGGGGTTAGGACTCGAACTTACCTTTGTGAGGCCGCCATTCAAGCTGCAGAACTTCGGTTATTTTGAGTGTGGTCTCAGCCTGAGTCTGGCTGAGACTTGACCCTGATCCTAACTCTCCTGCCTCCTCAGGGAGCCTGGGACGGTGTAGGGCTGGGGGTCATGGAGCAGGAAGGCGGCAACATGTGGCACGAGATACTGGAGTTGGGGCCACAGAGCTCCATGTCAGTCCCTCCTGTATAAATGGGGTCACTGGTCATAGCCCTGCCTGACTCTCCCAGCAGGGACCAAGGGAAATACTGACTGCCAAAGGAGCCTAAACCCCAGACCGCGTTGGGGTCCCCCACAGAGCCTGGCCCTAGAGGAAGCATGTGGGGTGCTCCAGAGAAAACCCTCACAAGCCAGAGTCCCTGACCTGGCTGGGCACAACTGACCCCACCTCCAGACTGCCCAGCACTCTGACCTTCCCCAAAGGCTCTTTATTTTTTCCCCGACAAAGGCTCTTTAGATGCCACACCTGCCCATGGTTTCTCACCCCCATGCCTGGAATGCCCTCTCTCTGGCCCCTCTCTGTTTCCTGGATAACCCCAAGTCATGCTCCAGGACTCCATTCAGCACACTGGAATGGCTAAGATCCACAAGACCAACATCACCAAATGTTGGTGAGGACATGGAGCAACTGGAACTTGCATTCATTCTGCCGGAGCGGAAGATTACACGCCTTCAGTGGAGAACTGCTGGGCAGTTTCTTACACAGTTAAGCAACACCTACCCTATAGCCCAGTAACTCCACTCCTGGGTATTTAGTCAAGGGAAATCCGCACACATGTTCATAAAAAGACTTTCTTAGGAATGATCACAGCAGTTTGTTTATATTGACCAGAAACTAGGAATAACTCCAAATGTCCATCTATAGGTGGATGGTTAAGCAAATTGTGGTGCATCCTTATCATGGGATATAGCTCAGCTGTAGATAGGAACAAGCTTCCGGTTCACAGGACGACATGGATGGCCCTTGAGATGTGCTCAGTGAGTATGCACAGTTCATTCAAGTGAAATCCCAGGCCGGGCACACACATGGCTCCCACCTATAACCCCAGCACTTTCAGAGGCCAAGGCGGGAGGAGGATCACTTGAGGCCAGGGGTTCAAGACCAGCCTGGGCAACATAGTGAGACCCCCATCTCTACCCCAAATTTTTGTTTTAAATAGCTGAGTGTGGTAGTATGTGCCTGTAGTCTCAGCTACTCAAGAGGCTGAGGTGGGAGAATAATATCTTGAGCCTGAGAGTTCGAGGTTTTGGTGAGACAAGATTACATACCACTGCACTCCAGCCTGAGTGACAGAGTGAGACCCTGTTTCCAAAAAAAAAAAGAGAGAGCGAAAGGAAGGAAGAAAGAAAGAAGGAAAGAAAGAGAGAGAAAGAAAGAAAAGAAAGAAGGAAGGAAAGAGAAAGAAAGAAAGAGAGAGAGAAAGAAAGAAAGAGAAGGAAGAGAGAAAGAAAGAAGGAAAGAGAGAGAAAGAAAGAAAGAAGAAAAGAAAGAAAGAAAGAGAGAGAGAAAAGAAAAGAAAGAGATTCTAGAACAGGCAAAACTGATCTATGGTATTAAAAATCAGAACAGCAGAGGAGGGGACGGGCTAGAAAGTGCTGGAAATGGTCTGTGTCTTGTTCCGGGAGCCAGTTACAGGGGTGTATACAACTTGCTGAAAAGAGCACGTGAGACCTGGGCATGCTACTGTGCCTTAATCACACCTCCAGTGTCCGTGTGTGTATCTATATGTATGCACGAGTGTGTATGGTGTGTAAAGACCCCCCCCAACCCTGGCCTCACCCCTCCCGAGAGGCCTTCCCACACCCACCCTCAGCTGAGCTCCGGCAGAATGAATGCAAGCTCCTTCACACTCCCCTCAGTGAGCACCTCTTCCTGCACCTGCCGGTTCGAACCCATCTGTTTAGCTGCTCAGGATCTGCAGCAGGGCCTTTGTGGCCACAGGTGGCTGCTGCACTTTGCATCTGCATGTCCCTGAGCACAGCCTACCTCCTGAGGCTGAGGTTTACTGAAAGGGCAAATGAGGAAATGATCGTCACACGTTTATATTTACAGCTGTCGCTGCAGCCCAGATACTTGTGTGTATCTATAAACTCCATTTCCACCTCCTATTTCTGCCTATCTCTATTAAATCTACAGAGATTCATAAGCACGGTGTCTAATATGCTTGTCACTCTCTGTCAGCTGTGCTAAGCTCCCGGAGGTGTTCGTGGAAGGTGTAAGCACTGATCAACCCTCAGGTCCTCGGAGTCCCCGTGAAGTGAAGGCCAGCAGCCTCCACCAGTCTTCCCGCCAGGCTTACCCCCTCCTCTTTCTCATGCTTCTTCTCCCCTCCCAGTGTGTGTCCCCCTCCAATGCAGGTGTTACGTAGAGTTCAGGCTCAGAAATGAGACAGTTGGAGGCCAGGTGCAGTGGCTCACGCCTGTAATCTCAGCACTTTGGGAGGCCGAAGCAGGTGGCTCATGAGGTCAGGAGTTTGGGACCAGCCTGGCCAACATGGTGAAACTCCGTCTCTACTAAAGATACAAAAAATTAGCCAGGTGTGGTGGCACACACCTGCAATCCCAGCTACTCAGGAGGCTGAGGCAGGTGAATCACTTGAACCCAGGAGGTGGAGTAAGCCAAGATCATGCCTCTGCACTCCAGCCTGGGTGACAGGGTGAGACTGCATTCAAAAAAAAATTAGACAGTTGGGCTCAATTTCTGACTTCACTTTGTGACTTTGGGCAAGTCACTTACCCTCTCCAGGTCTTAGTTTCTTCATCTGTGAAATGGGTCATACTCATGCCTGCTTTGTTGGGGTGTCGGTGGGGTCAGGGAAGGTTTTGTGTGTAAAGCACTGAGCCTGGTGTTTAAGAGGAACCGACCAATCAGGCAGAATCTGCATGGCCCCAGAGGTTTCACAAGTGAGTGGGTCCCCCAGCACAAACTTAATTCATCCCTCCCCACCCCACCCCCTGTGCCCAGGCAGCCTCCAGGGTCCTTCTCAGCTGCAAAGAGTATTTCAGCCCAGACCATCCAGTTCTAGGCTAATTTGAAAATGAGGCTCCTGGTGGGATTCCAAATACCAGGGATGAGCCACAGGGAGGGGCAGACATTAGCTTCAGAAAGCAGATTAGAGAAGGAAGCCCCTCGACAGCAGGAGAGAGCAGAAATCAGGGCTTTGAAAAGAAAATGGCCAAATTCAGAATGTGAAACCGTTCTGGGCTGAGGAGGAGAACACACTCTGAATGTGGTGAGGTCATCTCTCTTTCCCAGCGAGGACAACAATGCCGAGGCCATTACTTTAGCAGAGCCCTCCGTCCATGGCCTGGCCCCAGAAACACCTGATCGTGTCACCTGGCACTGAGGAGGGGCAGAGAGGTGGCGTCATCAGCCCACAAAGCCCAGGACCCACTGCTGCCTCCCAGGCTCCACCCTTTCCTGGCTGTGTGACCTTGAGTGAGGTACTCAGCATCTCTGATGTTCACGTCCTTCTCAGGAAATGGGAAGTACAAGGCCTGCCGGGCACCCAGCACCGCAAGGATGCCGTTTCCACGTTTGCCTGATCCCAGGTCCCTCCCCAGGGTCTGGCACGAGCAGGACACTTGCTACAGACTTGGTAAAGATGAAGGACAGTCCCAGTCAGACCATCCTCTTCACTGATGAGGAGGGTGGGGAAACTGAGGCACAGAAGTGTTGCTTAGGGTGACTTTGGTCATAAGAGGAGCACAGAGATGCAATGTCAAATTTTAGCCAGATGTTTTTGGCAAGATCCACGTGCAGACCTTGTTTTCACTCCCATTTAACCTTCCAAAGCCCCCATGCGTGCAGATCTCCTTACCTAAGAATGACACCAGAAATGCTGGTGTCAGAAATGAGCAACTATAGGAAAATACAAAGAAGAAAGAAAAATCACCTGAATCCCAGCATCCCAAGGCACCTGCCATTGACATTCCAGAGCACATCTTCCCGCTGTCCTTCCAGGTGCTTGTTCATGGGTGGCCTTGTTGGTACAATTTTACCTACATGAGATCATGCTCTGCATTGGGTTTTGGCCCAGCATTGTCCACGTGACAATGTGACTGTGTGCTGTGGACTTTTTTTTCCATCAATAAAAATGCACCTTCAGGCTGGGCACAGTGGCTCACGCCTGTAATCCCAGCACTTTGGGAGGCCTAAGCGGGTGGATCACTAGGTCAGGAGATTGAGACCATCATGGCCAACATAGTGAAACCCTATCTCTACCAGAAGTACAAAAAAAAATTAGCTGGTGTGGTGGCATGTGCCTGTAGTCCCAGCTACTAGGGAGGCTGAGGCAGGAGAACTGCTTGAATCTGGGAGACAGAGGTTGTGATGAGCTGAGATCGCGCCACTGCACTCCAGCCTGAGCGACAGAGCCAGACTTCATCTCCAAAAAAAAAAAAAAGCACCTCCAGACAGGCACAGTGACTCACACCTGTAATCCCAGCACTTCAGGAGGCTGAGGTGGGAGGATCACTAGAGCCCAGGAATTCAAGACCAGCCTGAGCAACATGGCAAAACCCCGTCTCTACAAAAAAATAGCTAGGCATGGTGATGTGTGCCTGTAGACCCAGTTATTCAGGAGGCTGAGGTGGGAGGATCACCTGGGCCCAGGAGGTAGAGGCTGCAGTGAGCTGAGATTGCGCCACTGCACTCCAGCCTGGGTGACAGAGTGAGACCTTGCCTCTAAATAAATTTTTTTAAATGCACCTCCAACATCGTTTTTACTGGCTGTGTAACAATCCATTGTATGGATGGATTCTAAAGGAATCAATCAATCCCCAGTTGGGGTAGAGAGCTATCGATTGGTGTGGTTTTCACTGGAAACAGGTGACCTGGCAGGCAAACATCCAGCTTCTCTGAACCATCCCCAGTGACAGGGGCTTGCTGTTCACAAGATAGCCACATTCCAACTGCAGGCAGCTCCAGGGTTAAGAATCCCTCCTGAGGCCAAGGCTGAATCTGTCTCCCAAGACTTTCCTCACACAGGTGTCAGTTCTGCACTTAGAGTAACATACACTGTCTGCCCCTTGGCCTCAGCCTCTGGTCTCCACCCCAAAGCCAACCCTCACACTCATCTTTTTTTTTTTTTTTTTTTTTTGAGATAGAGTCTCACTCTGTCACCCAGGCTGGAGTACAGTGACACAATCATAGCTCATTGCAGCCTCAACTTCCTGGGCTCAGGCAATTCTCCCACCTTAGTCCCCCAAGTAGCTAGGACTACAGGTTCACATGCCACCATACCTGGCTAATTTTTTGTATTTTTGTTGTTGTTGTTGTAAAGAGACAGGGATTTACCATGTTGTCTGGGCTGATCTTGGGCTCCTGGGCTCAAGTGATCCTCCCACTTTGGCCTCCCAAAGTGCTGGTATTACAGGCATTAGCCACTGCACCCAGCCCATACACCCATCTTTTTGATCTCTTGGTTGGAGAGAGAGAGATGCCTTCCCCACTGGCACGAGCAAGCCTCCCAGGGCCACAGCGCGTGTGAGATTTGCAGATTTAGAGGGAAAGAACCCTGGCTTCAGAGCCAGCCAGTCCTCAGTTCAAAGTCCAGCTTCACCATTTACTGGCTATGTGACTTGGGGAAGACACTTGACCTCTCTGAGCCTCAGTTTCCTCATCTGTAAAATAGGTTTAATAACATCACTAATCTCATGAGCTGCCACAAAAATGTCAGGGGGGCTCCTTTGTAAACCACTTAGTTTAGGACAAGCTGATGGTAAAGACTTAAATGGTGGAAAATGCTACTCCAGGCAGCAGGGAGATGCTGTCCATGAGGACCCACAGGGCAGGCCCGGTGGGGATCTGGGGCCTCACGGAGATGAGACATCGCAGCCCTGCCCACTCTGCCCCTTGTCAAAGGCCTGTGACAAGCTCATCCCTCATGGAGAGGAGGGCTCCAGGACCAGGAGGGGCAGCTCAGAGAGGAGGGAGGGCTGAAGACTTAGAGAGCAATCAATACATTATTTAACAGCAAGAATGCAAATGAGAAAAAATTAATGAAGGCGCTGTCTCAGCCCCTGCCTCCCCACCCCCACTGTTCTTGACTTCGCGATTGCTGACAAATTCTCTAGAAAATATCAAAACAGCCTCCGGCTGGAACCTGCCACAGTGATGCACCATTATCTATTATTGATGTAAACCTTGACAAGTTCTCTTTTTAAGGATGGCAAGCACAAGAGAGAGCTGCTAATCTGTGTTTAAAGGGATAGACTCTCATTTCCCCTCCCCAGGGCTGTCGGGCCACTGGAGTGCCTGCAAGCTACAGCCCCTCCACCTGCTTTGTCATTGTCAGTGGCAGAAGGGACCCAGTCCTAACCAGAACAGGGAGGGAGACCTGGAAAAAGCAATGGGAAGCCGGGGGTGGGGGGCAGTATTTTGTGCCTCTCATCAATTTTCCCTTGGATGTGCCTCAGTTTCCCTCCTTGTGCTCTTTCCACGGCTGGCTATTTTATGGCATAGACTGGGGACAAGGTAGGAGTCATGTCCTGAAACCAGAGAACTGTGAGCTCTGCCTCAGTCATCTGAAGGATTTTTAAGGCAGTGAAAATCTGTAGGATGCTCCAGTGGTGGATCTGTCATTCGACATTTGTCCAGATGCACAGGATGCCTAACATCAGGAAAGAACTCTATGTAAAAACTGCAGACATCGCTGACAATGATGTGTCAACATAGGTTCATCCACTGTAACAGATGTCCCACTCTGATGGGGTATGTTGACAGTGGGGAGGCGATGCAGGGGTGTATGAAACGTCTCTCTACCTATCACTCAATTTTGCTGTGAACCTAAAACTGCTCTAAAAAATAGTCTGTGAGGCAGGACGTGGCGCCTCATGCCTATATTCCCAGCACTTTGGGAGGCTGAGAAGGGTAAATCACGAGGTCAGGAGTTCAAGACCAGCCTGGCCAAGATGGTGAAACCATCTCTACTAAAAGTACAAAAATTAGCCTGGCGCTGTGGTGGGCGCCTGTAATCCCAGCTACTTGGGAGGCTGAGCAGAGAATTGCTTGAGCCCAGGAGACAGAGGTTGCAGTGAATCAAGATTGCGCCACTGCACTCCAGCCTAGGTGACAGAGTGAGAATCTGTCTCCAAATAAATAAGTACAGTCTGTTTTTTTTTTTAAATCAGTGAGGCCTGGCACAGCGGCTCATGCCTATAATCCTAGCACTTTGGAAAGCCAAGGCAGGAGCATAACTTGAGCCCAGGAGTTGAAGACCAGCCAGGGCAACATAGGGAGACCCCATCTCTACAAAAAATCAGAAAATTAGCCGGAGTTGGTGGCACACACCTGTGGTTCCAGACACTCATGAGGCTGAGGTGGGAGGATCATTTGAGCCCAGGAGATCAAGGCTGCAGTGAGCTATCATTGCATCGCTGCACTCCAGCCTGGGTGACAGAGTGATATCCCATCTCAAAAAAAAAAAAAAAAATCTTCCCAAAAGTTCCTTACCTCAGCATAGTTTCAGCATACAAAGTCAATGTACAAAAACCACTAGCATTCCTATATACCAACGAAAGCCAAGCCAAGAGCTAAATCAGGAAAGCAATCCCATTCAAAAAGATCTCCACGAAAAATTACAAAACACTGCTCAAAGAAATCAGAGAAGACACAAACAAATGGAAAAATATCCTATGCTCATGGATAGGAAATTAATATCATTAAAATGGCTATATTGCCCAAAACAATTTACAGATTTAATGTTATTCCTATCAAACTACCAATGACAGTCTTCAAAGAACTAGAAAAAAAAAAAACACTTTAAAATTCATATGGAACCAAAAAAGAGCCTGAGTAGCCAAGGAAATCCTAAGCAGAAAGAACAAAGCTGGAGGCATCACATTACCCAACTTCAAAGTATACTACAAAGCTACACTAACCAAAACAGCATGGTACCAGTACAGAACAGGCACATAGACCAATGGAACAGAATAGAGAGCCCAGAAACAAGGCTGTACACTTAGGACCATCTGATCTTTGACAAAACTGACAAAAACAAGCAATGGGGAAAAGAGTTCCTATTCAATAAATGGTGCTTGGATAACTTGATAGCCATATGCAGAAGACTGAAACTGGACCCCTTCCTTACACCATATACAAAAATCAACTCAAGATGGAATAAAGACTTAAATGTAAAACCCAAGACTATATAAACCCTGAAAGACAATCTAGGCAATCCCATCCTGGACATAGGAATGGGCAAAGATTTCACAGCAAAGACACTAAAAGCAATTGCCACAAAAGCAAAAATTGGCAAATAGGATCTAATTAAGCTTAAGAGTTTCTGCACAACAGAAGAAACTACCAACAGAGTAAACAGCAACCCACAGAATGAGAAAAACTATCTGCAAACTCTGCATCTGACGAAGGTCTAACATGCAACATATGTAAGGAACCTAAAGAAATTTAAAGAGAAAAACAACCCCATTAAAAAGTGGGCAAAGTAAGGTATTTGGGGAACAGGGATGCTAATTCCCATTGCCTTCCTTGGCCGCCTACATGGGTACCTAAGTCTCTTCCCTTTGGGATAAATCTCATCCACATGCTGAAGAGTTGTCTTTCGTGACATAGGCCAAAGCCATTGATGTGCAGCAGGTTTCTTTAGTCATCAACCCTGACCTTCCCACCAACAGGGAAAACTGTATCCACAGAATTAGTCGAGGTAGACGGTTTGGCCGTAAGGGTGTAGCTACTGATGACAGAAGAAGACAAGAGGACTCTTCGAGACAGTGTGACCTTCTGCAACACCTCCATTGAGGAAATGTCCCTCAATGTTGCTGACCTCATCTGAGGGGCTGTCCTGCTACCTAGCCCCAGGGCTCAATCCTGGGGGGCTGAAGAGCAGCAGAAGGAGAGTGAGGAAACCAAGGGATGGACATCTTGTCATTTTTTTTCTTTGAATGAATGTCACTTTTTGAGGCAAAAGAAAGAAAAGTGGACAAAGGACATGAACAGACACTTTCGAAAAGAAGACATACATGCAGCCAACAAGCATCTGAAAAAAGGCTCAATATTACGGATTATTAGAAAAATTCAAATCAAAACCACTATGATGCCATCTCATACCAGTCAGAATGGATATTACTAAAAAGTCAAAAAAATAACAGCTGCTGGTGAGGTTGCAGAGAAAAGGGGATTTTTATACACTGTTGGTGTTAATTAGTTCAACCATTATGGAAAAAAGTGTGGCAATTCCTCAAAGAGCTAAAATCAGAACTACCATCTGACCCAGCAAGCCCACTACTGGATATATCTCCAAAGGAATATAAGTCATTCTACCATAAAGACACATGCATGCAAATGTTCACTGCAGCACTATTCACAATAGCAAAGAGATGGAAGCAACCTGAATGCTCATCAATGACAAATTGGATAAAGAAAATGTACATGGCCAGGCATGGTGGCTCACACCTGTAATCCCAGCACTTTGGGAGGCCAAGGTGGGCGGATCAACTAGGGCCAAGAGTTTGAGACCAGACTGGCCAGCATGGTGAAATCCCATCTCTACTAAAAAAAAAAAATACAAAAAATTAGCCAGGCATGGTGGTGGGTACCTGTAATCCCAGCTACTTGGGAGGTTAAGGCAGGGGAACTGCTTGAACCTGGGAGGTGGAAGCTGCCGTGATCCAAGATTGTGCCACTACACTCCAGCCTGGGTGACAAGAGCAAAACTCCACCTCAAAAAAGAAGAAGAAATGTGTTACATATACACCATGGAATATGATGCAGCTGTAAAAAAGAATAAGATCGGGGGCCGTGGTGGCTCTGGCCAGTTGTCCTGGCGCTTAAGGAGGCAAGGCTATGAGTTCAAGGCCAACCTGAGCAACATTACAAGTTCTCATTGATTAACAACAACAAAAAGGAATAAGATCATGTCTTTTGCAGGAACCTGAATGGAACTGGAGGCTATCATCCTTAGCAAACTAAGGATAACCAAATACCACATGTTCTCACTTATAAGTGAGAGCTAAATGATGAGAACTCATGAACACAGAGAAGGGAAAACAGACACTGAGGTCTACTTGAGGGTAGAGGGTGGGAGGAGGGAGACGAGCAGAAAAGACAACTATTGGCTACTGGGCTTCATGCCTGGTTGATTAAACAATTTGTACAACAAACCCCAGTGACATGAGTTTACCTATACAACAGTCCTTCACATGTACCCTCAAACCTAAAAGTTTTTTTTAAAAAAAAAAAAGAAGAAATACAAAGGACTAAAACACATCAGGAAATTAAAAAAAAAAACCTTGGAAGAAGGCCTTCCAAGGTTTTGAAACTCTTGCATGAAAGTTTGTGAATTTGACCCATAGGAGAGTCCCCTATGGGTCACTGAGTCTCATTCAAGACTCATTTCTAAGAATCATGGGTTTTCTTCTTGTTCCCCTGGCAGGCTGGAAACAGTGAAAAGGGACTTTGTGGCAAGGAAACTTTGTGCACAGCACAACCTGACCAGAGCCAGAGAGACCAGAAGCAGAAGGGAGGGTGTAAAAGTGACTGTGAGAACTGCAGCAGCAGAGCCAACTTGGGCCATCTAGTGTGGGGCACACAGCCTCCTGGGACTTCCGGTTTGGCGAAGGAGTTAGACATTAAGCAAATCTAACTTGCTTCCATTTAAAGCCTTTATGAAAAGTGCTTTAGAGAAATGGTGTTACTGAGAAATGAGACCACAGATTCCTTGTGAGTTTATAGTTGAGTGTCACAGTGGGCATAACTGAAATTTTTGAGGGCATATAACCCAGGGGTCACAAGCATGAATGCTTTCATGGTGGAGGACAGGTCACGTAAAGGAGAGAAACAAGAGGGTGTGGTAATAGGGAGTGGTGGGGACTATGGCAAAGTGGAGACCACAGACTCGTCTAAAAATGCAGCTCTGGCCACCTCTGGGAAAGACCAATGGCAGAAGGTTCCATAAGAAATCTCGGACTTCATTGAGAGGCTACAAGAAGCCCATGCAGGAAGCAAATCCCCCTCCCACTCCCTAGGAACAGCTCAGGAAAAGCTGGGGCAGAAGTGCTGATGCCCCAATCAGGCTGACCCCATGCCAGTGTCTGGGTGAGGCCCCCCCTTTTTTTGAAATGGAGTCTTACTCTGTCACCCAGGCTGGAGTGCAGTGGTGTAATCTGAGCTCACTGCAACCCTTGCCTCCCAGGTTCAAGCAATCCTCCTGCCTCAGTCTCCCAAGTAGCCAGGATTACAGGTAGGCACTACCACGCCAGGCTAATTTTTGTATTTTTAGCAGAGACGGGGTTTCTCCATGTTGGCCAGGCTGGTCTCAAACTCCTGACCGCAAGTGATCTACCCACCTCAACCTCCCAAAGTGCTGGGATTGCAGGCCTGAGCCACCTTACCTGGCCCATTTGTCAACTTTTATCCCCTGCCAGCCTAACAGAGTCAATCCCTGAGAAGGGAGTGGGTGCTGGGATCTAGAACCCAGCATTCCCTGTTCCAATAGGCATCCCTGTATAAGGTCTAGGGATTCGACATGCATCTATGTCTAGCTTCATGGCCATGGAGAACTGTGAGAACTCCAGGGGCAGCCGGTGCCCAGCTGCACTTCATGCTGCTGAGCCTATCAGAAGGGCACTGCACTCTATCCTCCATTCACTCCTTCACCCAAGACACACTCTGGGGCAGGCCCTGTGCCAGGCACTCAGAAGCAGCTGGAAAAGAGGCAGATGGGGCCCATGCCCTTGTAGGACAGTTGGTTTGGCAAGAGTTAGGTGTTAAGCACATAATCATTTAATTGCAGATATAAAAAGTGTTTGGAGGACATGGCATCTTTGAGAAAAGAAAGGCCTCATATGGTGCATTTTCTTTTCTTTTCTTTTCTTTTTTTTTGAGGCAGGATCTTGTTTCCCTCCCCCCACACCCCAAGCTGGAGTGCAGTGGCACGAACATAGCTCACAGCGGCCTTGACCTCCACAGTGCAAGCGATCCTCTGGCCTCAGCCCCCACAAGTAGCTGGCACCACAGGTGGGCACCGTCACACCCCACTAATTTTCATATTTTTTGTAGGGATGAGGTTTTGCCATGTTGCTCAGACTGGTCTCAAACTCCTAGGCTCAAGCAATTTTCCTGTCTCGGTCTCCCAAAATGCTGGGACTACAGGCATGAACCACTGTGCCCAGCTATGTGGTGCATTTTCTATGTAACTGAAAGTACCTCCTTATTTATTTATTTGTTTGTTTGTTTGTTTTGAGACAGAGTTTTGCTGTTTTTACCCAGACTGGAGTGCAATGGCATGATCTTGGCTCACCGCAACCTCTGCCTTCTGGGTTCAAGCAACTCTCCTGCCTCAGCCTCCTGAGTAGCTGGGACTACAGGCACGCACCACCATGCCCAGCTAATTTTTGTATTTTTAGTAGAGATGGGGTTTCACCTTTTTGACCAGGATGGTCTTGATCTCTTGACCTCGTGATCCACCCACCTCGGCCTCCCAAAGTGCTGGGATTATAGGCGTGAGCCACCGCGCCAGGCCGAAAATACCTTCTTGAAGGAATGAAATATAAGGGGCTGGAAGAGGAAGAAGAGGGTAAAAAGTCAAGTCTCTGAAATGCACCCTTATGTTCTCACTTATCAGTTTCATGGTGCAGCCTTTGACCCTGATGCGTTCCTGTACTGGGCTGTGAGGTGCTTCTACTGTTTTGGGCTCTCTCTGTTTTGTTTTGTTTTTTGGGTTTTTTGTTTGTTCGTTTTTGTTTTTTGAGATGGAGTCTCTCCCTGTTTCCCAGGCTTGAGTGCAGTGATGCAATCTCAGCTTACTACAGCCTCTGCCTCCCAGGTTCAAGTGATTTCCCTGCCTCAGCCTCCCGAGTAGCTGGGATTACACTTCAGCACGCCTGGCTAATTTTTGTATTTTTAGTAGAGATGGGGTTTCATCATGTTGGCCAGGCTAGTCTCAAACTCCTGACCTCAGGTGACTCGCCCATCTCAGCCTACCAAAGTGCTGGGATTACAGTCATGAGCCACCGCACCTAACTTCTCTGTTTTTTCGTATCATATCTCTTTCCTCACAGTCTGACCATTGGTACCACTTCTTATGGGGGAAGGGGCTTGACTCTTGGCGTGTCACCTCTGCTCTCCCGCTACGGCACATCTTATGACTGATGACCAGAAGGCCAGGTGGGGAACTTATGCACAATCCCTCCCCACTGGGGTGGATTGGGTCCCCAAGCTTCACCAGAAACCCAGGCCTGGGAGTCCCCAAGGGACTAGGAGCTGTCCAGGGTCCTGTACTGCTTGAGGCCTGAGGTCCACATCCCAGACTGCCCAGTGGTGGATTGTGTGGCCCTGGGCAAGTCCTACCCTATCTCCGAGCCCCAGGATCCTCATCTGAAAGATAGGCAGGATGGATTAGATGGTCTCCAGGGATGCTGCTAGCTGCCTTCTTAGATCCTTTATATCCTGAAAGGATTCTCATGGGTCTTCAGCTCTTTTTCTGGACTGGATGGCTGACACTTTAAGCACAGGGGTCAGCACCAAGTACAGATCTGGGCAGAGTGGACGTCCCACAAGAATATTGGCATAAACAGCCTGCAAGCCTGCTGCAGGGAGTAAGGGCCTCGCTGACATTCTCAAATGATGCCCACGGTAGGGCTGGCACAGACCCAGTGGCTGAGGCCCAAGGCTGCAGGCACCCCACAAGGATGTGCCATCCTGCCACTCCATGGGGAACTGCAGGTACTCTGTCCTTGTTCAGGGCAGGGAGGGAGCTGAAGCTGGCCTGGAACACCAGGAATGGCACCTTTGCTGAATTTTCATGAGGCTCCCATGGCTGGCTGTTCTCATCTCTCAGGAGGGCGGGGCAGCCTTCAGACTCACACTTGGGAATCTACCATCCCTGGGTTCAAGTTCCACTCTCTCTCTCTTGCTAACCAGAGATTATGCCTTGGGAAAGTGGCGTAATCTCCAATAGCCTCCACTTTCTCAACTGCACAAAGGGGACCCCACTTCATGGGCTCATTGTAGTGCTAACAGATAATAGGACCCAGTGAAGTGTGTAACATACAGTAAGTATCCACCATGTAAGTGGTGGATGTTAAAATTATTCAACTGATCAATTAGTCTACTGGGTTCAAGGCTGGTCTTGGGGAAGTCCCTTCTGAGAAGCAGGGAATGGGCAGTGGTCCTAATGGTCTCTCAAGTCCCTTTCAAGCTCACAGTCTGTGACCTACATGAGCTGTTGCTCTCCTATCGCTCCTCCTTCTAGACCTAGGCTGTGGCCTTCCAGAAGTCCCGGGGCACACTGCCTCTTGCCCAAGAAACAGGAAGTCCTCTGTCAAGACAGGCCATCCAAGTGGGCAGAGCTCCTCACCAGGCAGAGCTGCATTCGGAGCAGTTGTGCAATCTGCAGCAGGTGGGAGGGGTGGCAAGGACAGGTGCTGCCACCCACACAGAGGGAGGAGGTGGTAGGGAGGCACCCACAGCCCCAAAAGTAGAGGTCATCCCTCCCCCCAGGTCAGAGGTCATCCCTCCCTCAAGGTCAGGGATGGGGCCCAACTTTCAGACGAGCCGAGAAAGCTCGCTGGATGGAAGACCTCATGGAGAATTTAATCAAAGGGCCTGGTGTTACTTTTGAAAAAACCCCTCTCTCTGCATTGATTCGCTTTGAAATGTGTTTGGTTCAACAGAGAGGAGGAGAAGGCTGGAGGAAATAGAATAGGGGAAGGGGGACTCACAAACAGGCTGTGACATGACACAAATGGGCAAGAGGCCTGGCTCCCAAAGTCTGCAGTGCCAGTGACAGGGCCCTGCCTCGGGTGGATTTTGCCTCCTAAAAGATGGCCACATTCAAACAGGCCTGAGACCTCCCAGCCCACCCCAGGGCCTGGTCAGCCAGCCTGCCTTCTCCTGGCTCCTGTTCTGTCTGTCCTCTCTCCCCAGGAGAAGCTGGGGTGGCTGCAGTGACACAGCAAACAGTCTTGGCCCCAGGCAAGGAGCTCGGGGGCAGCCAGCTCTCTGCCGCGGGGAGTCTCCTGAGACTTCACAAACTGCCCCAGCTTCCCTCATGCTCTGCCAGAGTGCTGGCTCAGCATGGCTGGGCTGGCATTAAGGCTAGTAAGCCTTGTTGGACAGGTTGCAGCTGCCGGCTCACAGACACTGTCTGACTCCTTTTCCAGTGCCCCTTCCACAAGTGCCACCCCAGCTGCTCTGGGGACCCTCAACCCTGTGGGAGGTGGCTTAACCTCTCTATGTCTCAGGGGATGGGGCCATCTGTAAAATGAGGGCTTTCATGAAGCCGCCGAGGAGGGAGTGGGATCCTGGGGTGCCACAGGTGAGGGAGTGGGGCCCTGAAGTCCCGCAAGGGAGGCTGTGCAGGCAAAGAGCCCTTGAGCAGGGGGACTTTATAAGTTACCAGGGTGTGCTCCATTCCCGGGAGCAGGAGGCAGCCAGGCTTCTGGACAGGGCAGAATCAGAGGCGTAGACACCAAACCCCCAGGCTCCTGGCTGCTTATTTTGCTGAGCGCCTCTTGGAGGGGCTGCCCCATTCCCCTCTGTATTCTCCAAACCACGGGAGAAGAACGGCCACCCACCAACCCCAACTAGGCATATAGACCCTTCCTGGCCCCACCTGCAAGTACCTAGGACAGTGAATGGATTGGTCCTCTTTGGTCATGTGCTTGCCTCATCCAATCAGCTATGAGCAGAGTCTGAACTCTTGGCTGAAAACCCCTACCCGCCGAGAGTGAGGAGAGGGGCGTTCCCAACACACTTTATCCTGAACAGGAAGTCGCTCCCACAGGTGTCCCAGTGAGGGGCTGTGGCCATGGTCTGGGAGTCACAGAGAACTGAGAGGGGGAGGGTTGGGTGGACTAGCCCGGTTCAGCACCTTGGACAGGTCACTCTAGTGTCTGACGTGGCAAAGAGATTCTTACTTAGCTCCTGCCCGGCTGCCCTGCCTCACAGTGAGGCTGGCAAGGGAGCATTAAACAGCCAACCGTGGAACTCACATCCTCAGACACCTCACCTTCATCCAGGGCCCCCTCCACTACAACAACGCCCCGGGAGCAGTCTCTTCTCCCAGGCTATCCAAGGAGGGACCAACGCAGGCATTCATATATGAAGGCATTCTAAAATGCAGGCTTTATTATTATTCAGGTATAGTGAGGCTGACAGATCAAGGGGCTGCCAATTAGAGAGATGGTTCGTTATACTCACAGATCCCATGAAGCAGGGGCTCACCACGACACTCAGGGCCACACAGGGAAACACCAAGGTCGGTTAGGAGGTAGAGGGAGCCAGGGGAAAGTATGGGTGAGAGCCCTTATGGTGGTTCCCATGGAAATGAACAGGGGTGAACAGGGTTGGGGTCGGCTCACTTGAATAATTTCAGGTTCTCTGGAGCATAGGGGCCGTCGCTAGTGGTCTGGTACCTGGCCCTGGGGTGATTGGGGCAGGTAAGCAGTGGCCCAGAGTGTCAGAGTGAGGAAAAGGGGACTATTGGGGTGTGATCACCAGACTGCATGGTTTTCATATGAAAGGCATGCTCCTAGGTGAGCCTTTTACTACCCCTAGAACTTGGCCCTGAGAGGGGCAGTCCCTCCAGAGTCAGGAAGGCCCCAAGGTGTCAAAACAACAAAAAATACAGAACATAAAAGGCAGGATTCATACATAGGATGGATGTCTGGGCCCAAACTCCTGGGCAGTGACTGACCCCTCAGAGGCTCCCACTTGCCCAGCTAAAGGTGGTACCCCAGGAAGGGTGCTGGCATGGCAGCGAGTCAACTCCAGGACCCACTCTGTTCCACCAACAGGCTGTCCTCCAACTCTCCACCTGCAGAGAGTCTCATCAGAGAGACCTGATCCAGCCAGTACTGGGCAGGGCTCTGAGCACAGCCTGCATGGCGATGGCAGCTCCTGACATGGCTCCATCTAGCCTGACCAGGGACAGCATGGGCCCAGGAGTCAGACTTGAGTTTGAGAACAGGCTCTGCTTCACAGCTGGGGGACCTCAGGGGAATTACCTAATTCTTCAGATCCCAGAAAAAGCATTTTATTCAACCTCTTCATTTTTCTCCTCTTTTGAAGCCCAGAGAGATGGAGACGTGCCCGAGGCTGCAGAGTTAATTTGTACTCAATGTACAGAGAGAGGTTTCTGATTCCAGGTCCCCAAGTCAGCTCCACCAGCCTAACCATTTTACCATCCCCCTTTGCCACTTCCCTCCACACCAGGCACCACTGGGCCCTGGCCACAGAGCAGCGGTGAGCAGAACCTTCCACAGCCCCTCACCCTGGCTTCCCAGCCACTGCTGGCTTCAAAGCCGGTTTTTGTGACTTTGGAATATTGATTGTATTCCCTGCTGGTATGGCTGTCTGTTGGTCAGGCTTTTGTTTGGAAGAGTCCTCTTGCAGGCAGCCTGGGGTCACCTTCACATCCCGTTGGCCCTACCAGAGGATCTCCTGGCCACAGAGAAAGGAAGGGAAGAAAGGCAGGACCCTGGGGAGACCCCAGTCGATGGAGATAATTCTTCCAGCACGGCAGCAGCCCTGCTTCCAGGCAGAGGCGGGGAGGGCCTCCAAGTGCCTCTGTGAAGCTGTGGTTCTGCTGGCCAGAAAAGAAGAGCTTGTCCCCACAGAGGGACAGAAGCCATTGCAGAGTTGAGCAGCAGCTTGGGCAAAGCTTAAGGATGCTACAGAAGCTTCAGCACAAGCCAAGCAGGAGAAACAGAACAGGTGTGGGCCAGGGGTCTGCAGGCTGGGCATGCCGGCCTCACAATTGCACATCTGCTGCCTAGGGCCTCAGGATGAAGCCAGGGCCCGCTACAATGCCCAGTCAAGACTGCAAGTTCTGGAGCCAAGTGCACCTGGGTTAAATCCTCAGGCAGGCTACTCCACCTCATGATCTCAGTTATTGTATCCATAAAGTGGGTATCCTAAAAGGTAGACAGGAAGAAGCAATGAGATGATGGGTGTACCTGACTCACTGGAAGGCTGTCATCAGTGGGCCCTTTTTTGGTCTTTTTGAGATAGGGTCTCCCAAGCTGGAGTGCAGTGGTGCAATCTTGGCTCACTGCAACCTCTGCCTCCTGGGTTCAAGTGATTCTTCTACCTCAGCCTCCCGAGCAGCTGGGACTGCAGACATGCACCACTACATCCGGCTAATTTTTGTATTTTTTGGTAGAGATGGGTTTCACCATTGTGGGAAGTAGGAAAATTCCTCTTCAAAGTTTCCTTTCTTGTTAAAGAATAAATCATAAGTGTTAGAAATAGTTTGTTTTGCCGGGCACGGTGGCTCAAGCCTGTAATCCCAGCACTTTGGGAGGCCGAGGTGGGTGGATCATGAGGTCAAGAGATCGAGACCATCCTAGTCAACATGGTAAAACCCCATCTCTACTAAAAATACAAAAAATTAGCTGGGAATGGTGGTGCAAGCCTGTAATCCCAGCTATTCAGGAGGCTGAGACAGGAGAATTGCGTGAACCCAGTAGGTGGAGGTTGCAGTGAGCCGAGATCGCACCATTGCACTCCAGCCTGGGCTTTTACCCAGCGAAACTCCATCTCAAAAAAAAAAAAAAAGAAATAGTTTGTTTTAAAGACTCTTCAAAGCTTTCCTACTTTTTTGCTAATAAGTCTTTGTTAAGCCCTATCCTATGTAGCTGTTAGACATCCTTACAGGCATGTAGTACATTCTATGTCCTTGTACTTTAACCAAGATATCTGTGCTAGACGTGCTCACAGGCATGTCCCAGCTTGCAGCCTATGCCTTCCTTTTTGTTTTCCATTGCTTTTACCCTTTAGAAAAGTTTTAAGTTGTTAGCCAATCGGGTTTTAGTTTAGATTGTGAGGTCTGGCTCCAACCAATGGAGATCAGACACAGCAGTAAGGACGACCCCAAATGCATAGGGATAAACATGTCTGCTTTTCCTTTGTTCATCGTACTCTCATGGCAAGATGGCTAGTGAGGGTGCCCTTCCTGTCTCAGTGCTGATTTTTCTTTGTGGCACTGAGCATCTGCTTCCAACATCCATGTTGGCCAGGCTGGTCTCTAACTCCTGACCTCAAGTGATCTGCCCACCTCGGCCTCCCAAAATTCTGGGATTACAGGCATGAGCCACCATGCCCAGACAGTCATTACTCTTAAAGTAACACCTCCAGCCTTGTTTCCTGTTACTTGTTCACTTGTACTCTATGTTCTAGCCACCCTGAACTTCTCTCTGCTTCTGGAATGTCCATGCTCTATCACTCCTCCAGGCTTGTGCACATGCTGTGGAATACCCCCCCAGCTCCTCTTTCCCCAGCTAAGTCTTACCCAGCTTCTAGGTCTCAATCTCAATGTCATCTCCTCTAGGAAGCACTCCCGGGTTACGCGCTCTTGCTGTGTGCCCTGGAGCACCTGCGCTTTCTGCATCCCAGAAGCCCTCACAGGGAATTATCCATTTAAATATCTGTCTCTCCCACTGGGACATGGGCTCCCTGGGGTTGGGGCCCACATCTGTCTTGTGCACCCCTATTCATCTGGCATCTAATGCCTGAATGAATGAAGTTGCACATCATAAATGAGTTCACTTGGCAAGCGAGGAGGCTCCATCCCAGATGTTAGGGGTTATTATAATCAAGTAGGAACTAATAGGCGATGGAATAATGAGCCTTAAAGTCCTCAGTGCCTGAGAGAGGGCGATGATGACTTGCTGGCTTGGAGTTTTGTGGGGAGGAGAGCTATTCCCTAGGAAATATGATATTTTCCCACAAGGATCAAGAGGTCATGCAGTACATGGAAAATATCATGCTTTTGAGCCTGGCAAACTGGATTCAAATTCCGACTCACTCACTTCCTCCTCCAACCCTGATGGGCTCCCCCTTGATAAAAAAAAAAAATACATGCCACAGATGACTTTTGACAGAATTAAATGTGATGCTCCAGTACCTAGCACAGGGTCTGGCACAGAGTAGGTGATTAATTTTTTAAAAGCAACAAATGTGAATTTTTAAAAAGATACTACAAATCAAAAACATGCTTTACATCTTCTTCCTGACTGTTTTGGTCAATCCCCCACACGCAGTTCATAATTCCTTCCCCATGACATTATCCTCGAAATGTTTCCAGTTTATAATTGATTGGATTCTTTCCCCTGAGACAGACAAGTTCAAGTTTTTATCTAAAGAATACAATCAACAAAATTAATATTTAAATCTAGAACAATCCAAATCTGGTGACCGATCTCAGGTATTTAAGTTAATAGGAAGATTTTTAGACCTTCCAGTCTCTGCAGAGGGTATTGTGTTTTACAGCATTCCTCTGGGCTAAAAGGGACGGGAAAACTGCCTTGCTGCCAACCTCAAAGCCAGAGTCTCGACAAGGAAAAAGGTGTTGGTAGTAATCACACCAAGATGACAGCCATAAAGATTGTCCTGGCTAAAGGGGGCCCTCCTGGAAGCCAGTCTCAATTGTCTTCCAGACCAGCTAGCCAAGAAGCTCACACAGTCGGCAACTCTGTCCATTTCGTTCATAGCCTAGAATGGTGCCTGGCTCCACAGTAGGTGTTTCATACGTACTTGTTGAAGAAATGAATGAACCAGAGTTGGAATGCAAGATGAAACATTTTGTCAGGCCTCCTACAAGAGGTGGTGAGTTTTTCTTTAAAGAAATCGTCATCTCTAATAAACTCTATATTTCTACTCTTTGAGTTTGTCTACGTGTGCCTTTAAATATATTTATGGAAATCAATGTTTTAAAAAGTTCTTCTTGTTCTTCTAGCCAAAATGGGAGTAACAGTAAGAACACAAGGTATTGTGGTATCTGAACGAATTACCTAATTCCCCTGCCATTTTGGGTAACCTCCACCATGCCCCAACCCAGGATGCCCTGAGGCCGCTCCCTCTTCCCTATTAAATGCTTCTCAGCATTCAAAATATGAAACAGACCAGGCATAGTGGCTCATGCCTTTAATCCCAGCAGTTTGGGAGACCTAGGCAGGCAGATCACTTGAGGTCAGGAGTTCAAGACCAGCCTGACCAACACGGCAAAACCCCGTCTCTACTAAAAGATATATATATATATATATATATATGAAAATTAGCTAGACATGGTAGTGTGTACCTGGAGTCCCAGCAACTCAGGAGGCTGAAGCACGAGCATCATTTGAACCCAGCAGGCAGAGGTTTCAATGAGCTGTGATCATGCCACTGTACTCCAACCTGGGTGACAGAGTGAGACTCTGTCTCAAAAAAGAAAAGAAAAGAAACTCTGAATAGAAAATGAATCTCCAATGTCTGTCTCCGGTTCTGACTTCCCCAGAAGACCCCACTGCTCCTGTCCATGTGGCTTCTCTGGGTTTCCGTCAATGCTCGAATAAGCCCCGTGGCTCCCACCTCAAGGCCTTTGTTCCTGCAGCTCCCTTCCAGGCAATGCTCTGTCTCTTCTCCATCTGAGAAAGGCAGAGCCTCCCGCCACCCTCTGCAAGGCTGAAAGCCCTCTCCCTTTATAGGGAGCATTGCCCCATGAGTGATAGGTTCATTGACTTGTAATCCTGACAGCTTTCTTGAGGCATAATTGACATCACATATTTAAAGTGCACTATTTGATACTTTGGGACATATGTATACACCCGTCAAACCATCAGTGGGGTCAAAATAGTGAATATTACTGTTAGGCAGTGAAATGAGATCTTCTGAAAATTTATTTGTTGAAGCCCTGACCTCCAGTACCTCAGAATATGACTGTGTTTAGAGACAAGGTCTTTACAAAGGCAATTAATTTAAAATGAGGCAATTGAGTGAGTCCTAGTTCAATCTGAACTGGTATCCTCATAAGAAAAGAAGATTTGGCTTATGCCTGTAATTCCAGCACTCTGGGAGGCCAAGGCTGGTGGATCACCTGAGGTCAGGAGTTCAAGACCAGCCTGGCCAACATGATGAGACCCCATCTCTACGAAAAATACATATTTTTTTAAAAATAGCTGGGCATGGTGGCACACACCTGTAATCCGAGCCATTCTGGAGGCTGAGGCAGAAGAATCACTTGAACCCAGGAGGTGGAAGTTGCAATGAGCTGAGATCTCGACATTGCACTCTAGCCTGGGCAGCAAGAGAGAAAATCCATCTCAAAAAATAAATAAATAAATAAATAAATAAAAATTAAAAATAAGAAGAGAAGATTTGGATGCAGATGCACAGAGCGAAGACCAGGTGAGGACAGCTGTCTACCATCCAGGAGAGGCCTGGACAGGTCCCTCCCACACAGTCCTCAAAAGGAACTCATCCTGCTGACATCTTGGACTTCTGGCCTCCAGAACCGTGAGAAGATGAATCTGTGTTGTTTAAGGCCCTCTAGGCTGTGGTCCTTCATTATGACAGACCTAGCAAACTAATACAATACCCATCATCCCCCCAAGTTTTCTCATACCTGCAGGACCCCAGAGGTACTAACCTGTAGCACCCAATGTCCCCAAGCAACCACAGAGCCACTTTTCATCACTGCAGTTTAGCTTGCATTTACTAGAATTTCATGTAATGAAACTCTCCAATACATACTCTTTTCTTTTCCTCAGCTCACTGCAACCTCTGCCTCCCAGGTTCAAGTGATTCTCCTGCCTCAGCCTCCCAAGTAGGTGGGATTACAGGCATCTGCCACCACATTCAGCTAATTTTGTATTTTTAGTAGACATGGGGTTTCACCATGTCAGCCATGGTTGGCCAGGCTGGTCTCGAACTCCTGACCTGAGGTGATCCACTCACATTCCAAAGTGCTGGGATTACAGATGTGAGCCACTGCGCCTGACCTACTCCTTTTTTTTTTCTTTTTTTTTTTTTTTGTCTGGCTTCTTTTATGGAACATCGTTATTCTGAGATTCTGAGATTCCTTCATGTCATGTGTATCCGTACTTCATTCCTTTTTTTTTTTTTTTTTTTTTTTTTTGGTAAGCACTATGCCAGGAAATGGGTAAACCACAGGTTTTGTAATTGGGCATAGCCACAAGCTGGAAAAAATCCCCA
Source organism: Callithrix jacchus (assembly GCF_049354715.1). Classification (NCBI taxonomy): domain Eukaryota; kingdom Metazoa; phylum Chordata; class Mammalia; order Primates; family Cebidae; genus Callithrix; species Callithrix jacchus. Next base: position 180,349,070 of record NC_133502.1, on the reverse strand, counting down.
AATATTCATCAACAGACTAAGTGGATATTTACTTGCATGTCATGTTTCTCTCCCTCCTGGAATGAACAGTCCACGAGACCAGGGACTTTACCTGCAGCTGTTTCCACGCATCCAGGAGCCTGTGCCTGGCACGTAGTAGGCACTCCATAACATGAATTGGATTAACTATTCACTGCCCCTGCTGTGGAGAGGGCCTGCCCTAAGCCTGAAGCTGGACAGATCTCTTTCTCCCTGGCACACAACCGCAGCCGGCACACGGGCTTGAGCTGAGACTCTATCTCCTTTTCAGGTCTTCCCCACCCTCACCATGGTCCACCTTATTCTCCCCCTGACCACCATTGTTCCCTCTCCCCCGCATCCCTGGGGGCCAATTCCTGTGCTGGACACCAGATTTGCCTGTTGGGGTAACTGCCTGGCAGTTCCTGCCCAGGTGGACTTACTGCTGCACCCATGCTCTGCCCCCGTGGCTGCTCATCGAACCTTAGCTCACACTCTCATTTATTCAGTAAACACTCACAGGACACGGGTGCTGACACGGAGCTGGATGTCGAGGATACCGTGGCACAGACAGACACAGAACTCACAGTACAGCCAGGGAGGCCAAAATTAAATGAACGTGATGGATTCACGGCCGGGCGCAGTGGCTCACGCCTGTAATCCCAGCACTTTGGGAGGCTGAGGCAGGCAGGTCACTTAAGTTAGGAGTTCCAGACCAACCTGGCCAACATGATAAATCCCTGTCTCTACTGAAAATACAAAATTAGCCGGTCATGGTGGCATGCACCTATAGTCCCAGCTACTTGGGAGGCTGAGACAGGAGAATCACTTGAACTCGAGAGGCGGAGGTTGCAGTGAGCTGAGATTGAACCACTGCACTCCAGCCTGGATGACAGAGAAGGACTCTTTCTCAAAAAAAAAAAAAAAAAGTGATCATCCACTTGGATCAGGGGTGCTGAGAAACGGAATTAACGGTGGAACCTGGTTTCCTCTGGGGAATATCTGAGGGATGATTGCCAAGCAGAGACAGGGGTTGAAGAGGAACTGAAAAGTGGGGACCCCATGTGTGCAGGGCTGGGGGACAGGAAGTCAGCCCAGCGGGGGCTGAAGGAGGGCTGTGTGGCCAGAGCACGGGGAGCACAGGTGGGAACACCCAGTGGGGGGGGTAGGCACAGCCTTGGGGGCCAGGGTGAGATGCAGATTTTATCATAAACTCTCTTCTCTCATCGTTCACGCTGCATTTCACAGCACCATCCAAAGCTGAAGCTGATGTTGCTCTCAAGACACAACATGTTTCTGTGCACTGGGAGCAGCAGTTGGGAGGGAGGATGCATAGTTTTCTTATCCCCTGCCCTTTTCCAATGCTTGTAACACTCCGAGGTCCACGTTAGGCAGATAAGGAACATTCCCGGATTGATTGATTGATTAGCTGATGCTGATTGATCATCTCGTTCTTATGCGGAAGAAGGGGATACGTCATCCTGAAGGACACTGAGTCCTCTGGAAGATGTGGACATCCGCACCAGTGTTGTGTGGAAAGTGTTAGGCTCTCCTTCAGAGCAGGGCTATAGATGAGGGCGGAAGGTAATTTGTTTGCAGGTAAAGTAGTGTTTCTTCCCACACTACTTGATTCCCCAGCAGAATAGGTGCTATTAAATGCTTTCAGATATGCTAGTGTCAAAACACACCCTGTTTCCAATACACCTTGAAAACTGCTTAAAATGTGGAGTATATTAAAATGAAGTAGATTTATCGCTACATTCAAAAGAAAAGGCTGGAAGCAGAGACCGGAAGATTATGATGAAAAAGCATGCATTTATACATGATGCTCTTTTTCCTTTTTGTCACGGGAACAGCTCTTTTCTCTCTCACTGTTAATAACAAATTCATTCCTCCCAGACCCTGGTGACCCATTCCTAGAACGCCACATGGTCTCCTAGTTGCTGTCTTCTTTGAGAAATGCCACAGATCTTGTCTAGGGAAGGATCAGACAGACAATGGTAAAGGGTAGTCGCGTGGAAAACTCCAGAGGGAAAAGCTAGAATGCTGATCCAGAGAGGAAACTGAGAGAGAAGGACAGACACAAGTGAGACCACAGAAACAGAGCTAAGCAGAGCAGAAAGCAGACTTCACAGAAAATCTGAGAATGCCAAAGCTGGGATTGAAATGGCCAGTGCCTGAAACTTGAGAGAGATAATCTTTCAGACAGAAGAAGAGAAGGAGGAGGAGAAAAGGGAGGAGGAAGGAAATAAGTAGGAGAAGGACAAGGAGGAAGAGGAGGAGGAAGAGGAGGAGGGGAAGGAGGAGGGGGAGGAGGGGGAAGTCTATACCCAGTAGGGAAAAGGTAAATTGAACTTACCAGCCAAAAATACAAATAGGTTCAAGAAAGTTTTCATAAAATATTTAGAACTAGGAAGGGCCTCAGGAATTATCTAGTCTGTTGGTTTTAAACTGTTTTGTTGTTGTTGTTGTTGTTGTTGTTGTTAATTTTAGCATCAGAGCCAGGCAGGGTGGCTCACTCTTGTGGTCTCAGCTACTTGGGAAGCTGAGGTGGGAGGAATGCTTGGGCCAGGAAGGTCGAGCTGTAGTGAGGTGTGATTGTGCCACTGCACTCCAGCCTGGGCAGCAGAGTGAGACCCTGTCTCAAAAAATTAACTAATTTAAAATAAAAATAAAATATTAGCATCAGGACTCTTTTCTTCAAAGGAAAATTGCAGGCTGGGCACGGTAGCTCATGCCTGTAATCCCAGCACTTTGGGAGGCTGAGGCGGGCAGATCACTTGAGGTCAGGAGTTTGAGACCAGTTTGGTCAACATGGTGAAACCTCTTCTCAACTAAGATAAAAAAAAAAAAAAATTAGCCAGGCATGGTGGCATCCACCTGTAATTCCAGCTGCTTGGGAAGCTGAGGCAGGAGAATTGCTTGAACCCTGGAGACAGAGGTTGAATGAGCCGAGATGGTGCCACTGCACTCCAGCCTAGGTGACAGAGCAAGACTCCATCTCAAAATAAATAAAAAATAAAATAAAATTGCAAAGCCTGTAAGATATGCTCTAGCAGGCATGGCTGGGGTGGGGGTGTGGAAAGGGCTTGACATTCATGGGACTCCCCCCACCTTCACTGCCTGTCTTACCCCACAACCTCTGAGCACTCCAGGAAGCAATGAGTGCAAAGCACTGATTTCTACCCTCACACTACAGAGGAAGCAGCAGAGGCCGATGGAAGGGAAGGGGCCCCAGGCCGACCAACTCCATGCTCACTCCTCCCGGAGTGATGACAGCCACATATCTGCACGGTGCCTTGGGCTTTACCAACGGCCACTGACTGTTGCTCAGCGACTCTGACCAGGCACTCCGTGGCCACACTGTGTGGGGTGAAGTCAGGAAGCCCCAGCTTGTCTCCTGCAACTCCGACAGACCAGCTTGCCCCTCTGCCCTATGTCTGCCCATCTGTCTGGTGGGGATAATCACAGTACCCTCTAGGGTGGACTGATATCTGAAGACAGGAGAGAAAGACACCCAGGGAGGGCAGGACAGCTGGGGACATGCTCCGGGTGGAGACGGTGCCCATGCTGAAACTCTCCCATCCCACTTTTCTTCACATCTTCAGAAGGTGGGTGTGAGAATTAAATGACTGAAGGCTTTAGAAGCGCCAGCCCAGTGTCCAGCATGGCGTAAGCGCTCAGTGGACCATAGTTACTATTATCGTCATCATCATTCTTATAATTTTATTATTTTGAGACAGGGTCTCACTCTCAAGCCCAGCTTTGGCATTCCCAGATTTTCCTAGGCTGGAGTGCAGTGGCGCGATCATGGCTCACCACAGCCTCAAACCACCACCCCCACCCGGGCTCAAGGAATCATCCAACCACTGTCTGTCGACTAGATGGGATTACAGGCACGAGCCACCACACCTGGCTGATTTTTGTATTTTTTGTAGAGATGGGGCCTGGTCACGTTGCCCAGGTTGGTCTCAAACTCCCGTCCTCAAGTGATCCTCCCGCCATGGTCTCCCAAAGTGCTGGGGTTACAGGTGTGGACCAGGATGCCTGACCATCATTAATTTTTATTTATTTTTTTCTTTGTCTTTTATTTTTTATTTTTATTTTACTTCTTACTTCTGGGATGTTCTTAGCAATGGCCAGCATCTTTACTCTAACATTGTTATTGGTACTGAGCCTGGGGATAGGGCCCCGGGGGGGGGGGGGTTGGGGCATCATCATTACCGTGCTGCCATTTTACAGGTGCGGAAACTGAGGCACAGAGAGGCCGAATCATTTTCCCAAAGTCCCAGAGCTCCTGAGTGACAGAAGCCAAGTGATCTCTGGATTTCCTCCCCCAGGCTCAGCCGACCACAGCAGGATGTGAGCAGGCTGTGAGGCGAGGGGAAGGTGGGCTCCCCGCCACGCAGTCCGCAGCGAGTCCCGCCGCGAGCTCTCAGGTCCTCCCGGGTGGTTCCTGGGAGGCGCTGGGCGGGGCTGTCTTCTGTGGGACTGTGCCGCCCTCTGGTGGCCGCACGGCAGGACTCCGCCGGCAGCCAGGCCCGCCAGAGGGCCACGCGCCCTTGACCGCCACTGTTCCCCACCTCTCCCTAGAGCTGCGGACACCCCATGTCGTCCACACGATGGCCCCTGCCCCGCCCAGAACTGATGGCAGCTACTGCCCGAGCAGCCTACAGGCCTTGCCAGGCGCCAGGCGCCAGGGCCACGGCGAAACCAGTGCCGCCTTCCCAGTGGTTGGGTCAAGGGGCAACAAGGAATTCCTACTTAGGTGCCTTGGCCCAAGTGTGCAAGGGTGCATGTGTGTGTGTGCGTGCATGTGCGTGCGTGTTCCCGTGTCAGGACCCTTCAAAGGCAGCATAAATAGGTGAGAAGGAAAACAGAAAGGCGGGATTCCAGGCAAACTGTGTACCCTGTCACCGGCAAATTCAGTGCCACACTGAGCGGGGATTTAAGGAAATGTTGAGACTCTTTCCTGGTGTATGTCTTGCAGCTACCAACATCATCATTGCACGTTTTTAAAGCCAAGGAAACACACAGGAGTGGAAACTGGTACGACTCAGGAAATGTTTGGCAGCTGAAGTGAAACATACGTGTGCCCCGAGACCCAGCAGCTCTATGTGTGGGTGCGCATACGGCGGAAATCTGGACGGACGCGAGCGCGCGCGCGCTCACACACACACATATACACACACACACTCTTAAAACAGACAGGCACGGGGATGTTCATGGTGGCTGTATTAGTAATGACCCAAACCTGGAAACAACCCGAATGTTCATCAACAGTAGAATGGGCCAGGCATGGTGGCTGATGCACGAAATTCCAGCCCTTCAGAAGGTCTAGGTGGAGGATCACTTAAACCCAGCAGGTGGCAGCTGTACTGAACCAAGGTCTCACCACTGCACTCCAGTCTGGACGACAGAGACAGACCCTGTCTCAAAGAAAAAAAAAAAGAGTAGATTGGATGATTGGATGAACAAATTGTGGTAGTCATAGACAGTTCATATAATGAAATATTACACTGCAGTGGAAAAGAACTACATATTGGCCACATGCAGTGGCTCATTCCTGTAATCCCAGCACTCTGGGAGACTCAGGTGGAAGAATCACTTGAGGCCAAGAGTTTGAGACCTGCCTGGCAACTTAGTGACAGCCTGTCTCTTAAAAAAAAAAAAAAAAAAAAGATTCTAACTAGCCAGGTGTGGTGACATGCACCTGTGGTCCCAGCTAGTCAGGAGGCTGAGGTGGGAGGATTGCTGGAGCCCAGGAGATCAAGGCTGCAGTGAGCTATGATTGCACCACTGCTCTCCAATCTTGGCAACAGAACAAGACCCTACTGGCACCACCACCACCAAAAAAAAAAAAACTACTGCAATAGCATAAGCAGATGTCAGATATAATGTGGGGCAAATGATGCCAGGCCCAAACTTCCCACTTATGTGAAGTTGAAAACCAGGCCTAAGGGCCAGACGTGGTGGCTCACATCTGTAATCACAGCATTTTGGGAGGCTGAAGTGGGCATGAATCACCTGAGGTCAAGAGTTTGAGACCAGTCTGGTTAATATGGTGAAACCTCGTCTCTACTAAAAACACAAAATTAGCTGGGCATCATGTTGGGCACCTGTAATCCCAGCTACATAGTAGAAAAGTAGCAAGAGAATCGCTTGAACCCAGGAGGGGGAGGTTACAGTGAGCTGGGATCACACCACTGCACTCCAGCCTGGGCAACAGAGTGAGACTCCATCTAAAAAAAAGAAAAAAGAAAAAACCAGGCCTAAGGAATCTATGGTGATATACACACATCAGAATAATGCTTATCTCTAGCGAGGTGAGGCCTTCTGACTAGAAGCAGTATAATGGTGCCTTGGTGGGTAAGGAGGGGATACTGGGAAGGTTTTTAATTTTGTTCTGGATAGTGTTTATAAAGGGGTAAAATCTCACCAAGCTATACCTGTAAGACTATCCTGCTTTATTGTATGTCTGGTAACCTTAAAATGGCCAGGCATGGTAGCTCATGCCTGTAATGCAAGCACTTTGGGGGGCCAAGGTCGGAGGATCATTTGAGACCAGGAATTTGAGACCAGTCTGGACAACATAGTGAGACTCCATTTCTACAAAATTAAAAAAAAAACAGAAATTAGTTGGCATGGCGGCATGCGCCTGTAGTCCCAACTATTTGAGAGGTTGGGGTGGGACGATCACTTGAGCCCAGGACCTTGAGGCTGTCGTGAGCTATGATTGTGCCACTGCACTCCAGCCTGGGTGAAAGAACAAGACCCCATCTCTCAAAAAAAAAAAAAAAAAAAGGTCAGGCCAGGCACAGCGGCTTATGCCTGTAATCTCATCACTTTGGAAGGCCTAGGTGGGTGGATCACAAGGTCAGGTGCTCTAGAACAGCCTGGCCATCAGGGTGAAAACCTGTCTCCACTAAAAGCACAAAATTAGCCGGGCATGTTGTTGTGCACCTGTAATCCCATCCACTCAGGAGACTGAGGCAGGAGAATTGCCTGAACCCAGGAGGCAGAAGTCGCAGTGAGCCGAGATCACGCCATTGCATTCCATGCTGGGCGACAGAGTAAGACTTCATCTTGAAAAAAAGAAAATCAAAGAAAAACTTTAAAAACCTTCTAGAAATAAAAGAAAAGCCCAGAGACAATGAAGGAAGTGGTGGGGAGGGGGGCGGAGTGTGCTGGGCTCACTGCTGGCAGCAGCTCTGAGCAAAGGGGACTTAGGTCTGTGATCAGGTGGACTTAGGGTTGCTGTAGGGTCTCGCTAAGATAATGCTGGTGAAGTACAGGCACAGAGGAGTCCCAGGCATACTGGCTTCTGCTCATTGTTTTCAAAATCCCAGAGGGTGCTCCTAGAGATCTTCCTTTTATGAAACATACTTAATTTCCTAGTTCAAAGCTACAGAATAGGATTGTAGCTTCCCCCTCCTCCCTTTTTTTTTTTTTTTTTTTTTTTGCTTTTTGCTTGTCTGTATTTTTGCATTTTCTATAATAAATGTGTTATAACTTTTGTGATATGAAAAAAGGCAATAAGAGCTATTTTAATTAAAGGAAAAAAGCTGTGTGTGCAGATTCTGATTCGTGGAGTTTGCAGAAAGGCAGACGCTAAGAGCATTAAGGTTATTTGAGTCGGGGAAAGAGTGGGGAGTTTTGAGCCTTTTGGCCAGAACTGCCTCTGCCTGCTTCTCCTGTCTAGGAGATAGCAGCATTTTTATTGATACAAATGCAAGAGCAGCTACCTCCATGAATCATCAGATTGTGCCCTCCCTTAATTGCTTACTCAACTAAGTGCTTTGCAGACTTTTCCTTCTCTGCTTTGTAACAAGTTAGAAGACAGGTACTACTATCAATTTCATTTAGAAGAGGAGGCAACTGATGCATGGCTTGGTGCACGCCACACGGCTAGTAAATGCCTGGTTTAGAGTGGCTTTGGTGACAGTGGCTTAGATGGCTGGCCCTGGGTGGCAGTCAAAAGATCCACTGTCCAGTCCTGACCCTTCTCTTGGCTGGATGTTCTGCAGACCCCCACCTCTACCTGGCTTATCCTTCCTGGAAGCTGCAGTAAAAGCAAATATTCCCTGCCTTACAAGATCAATCACTGTTATTACCCCCATTTTACACTCAAAAGCACAGATTTAAGAGCATTTAAATAACTTCCCCAAGACCCCCTAACCCATTAGTGGCAGTGAAAGTTACAGCCAGAACTTCCTGCTCTAAAACACAGCTCTCACCATGGAGCTCATGTTCCCCTGGCATTGACTGTTCAAGTTCTTTTGTTCTAAGCTGGGCACGTTAGACTGTGAAAATCAACTTTTTCCTCCCTAGGAAATAAGAGGTTACAGAGCTTATTTTTCAGAGCAGTGGAATCTAGGATAGAAAGTACTTCAAGAAGGCTTCTTTTAGATGAAGATTAAAAGAAATGTTACAGCAAAACTAGGCATGGTTGTTACTTTTTAAGTCTACAGCATTGTCTTTTGATCGTTAAAAAATAAAAGTCTATGTGATGAGTTGATGTATTTGTCTTTTAGAAATTCAGTAAATAAGGAAGCTATGCCTTTGTTTCCCATTCTGACTCCCTGGTGTGTCTGTGATAGTGCAGAGAAAGGTTTATCCAGGATTTTTACCCTTTCTAATTTAAAGTGTGGATTAGTGGGGAAGAAAAGTATTAATAGCTTGTTAGAGTCAGAAGACAAACCGCTCAGGGAAAGTGTAAATTGATACAATCTTTGTAGAGGACAATATGGCAACATGTATCAACATTTCAACATTTCACACATGCATATTTCTCCACCCAGAAATCTCACTTCTAGCAAAGATATATACAAGGATGCTCATAATAACACAGTTTGTAATGGTGAAAATTAGGAACAACCTAAACATCTAACAATATGGAATTGATCCAATAAAATATGGCACAGCCACCCAGAGAAAAACAGCACAGCTTTCAGAAGCAAGGATGCAGAAACTGAGCATGGTAACTGCTCCCAGGAAGGGTAAGAAATGTACTTTTCACCATCTAAATAATTTTGTAATTAAAAAAAAAAAAAAACTTTGATGTCATTGTAGATTCACATGCAATCATAAGAAATAATACAGAGAGATCCCTGGTACCCTTTACCAATGATAACATCTTGCAAAACAATAGAAAGCTATCTCAGCCAGGTTATTGACACTGACAGTGAAGATCCAAAACATTCAGTCACCACAGCTATCCTCCCTGGTTTCCTCTTCAAGCCACGCCCACTTCTCTCCCACTCCCGCCCCCTCTTTAGCTGCCGGCAACCACTAATCTGTTTTCCATTTCTACAATTTTATCATTCCAAGAATTATATATGAATGGAAAAGTACAGTCTATTACCTTTACAGGATGACTTTTTCCACTCAGCATAATTCTCTGAAGATTCATCAGGTTGTTTCATGTATCAATAGATCATAGTTCATTCCTTTTTATTGCTTTTTTTTTTTTTTTTTTTTGAGACAGGGTCTCACTGTGTCACCCAGGCTGGAGTGCAGTGGGGCAATCTCGGCTCACTGCAACCTCCGCCTCTTGGATTTAAGTGATCCTCCAACCTCAGTCTCCCGACAGCTGGGTCTCCAGGTGCATACCACTACACCCAGCTAACTTTTTATATTTTTTATTTTTTAGTAGAGATGGGATTTCACCATGTTGTCCAGGCTGGTCCTGAACTCTCCTGGGCTCAAGTAATCCCTTGCCTCGGCCTCCAGAGTGCTGGGATTATAGGCATGAGCCACTTTATTGCATTCTTTTTGCATCATTGTCAACGAATGAGTTGGGCATAGTTGTGGGAATCTCTTTCTGGGTCTGCATGTACTATCTATCAAAAATTCACTTAAAATCTATACTGATGATATACAGCTATACTTATTAATATGAAAAAATGCCAAAAAAATTAAGTAGAAAAAATTTTACAAGAGGGTTATTTGGTATATTCTAATTTTTGTAAAACTTTTTTTTTTTTTGAGATGGAGTCTGGCTCTGTCATCTAGGCTGGAGTGCAGTGGCGAGATCTCAGCTCACTGCAACCCTCACCTCCCAGGTTCAAGCGATTCTCCTGCCTCAGCCTCCCAAGTAGCTGGGATTACAGGTGTGCACTGCCATGCCTGGCTAATTTTGTTTTGCATATTTTTATTAGAGACGGGGTTTCGCCATGTTGGCCAGGCTGGTCTTGAACTCCTGACCTCAGGTGATCCACCCTCCTCAGCCTCCCAAAGTGCTGGGATTACAGACGTTAGCCACCATGCCCAACCAAAACATTTTTTTTTTTTAAGAATATGCTTTTGTGCATATACATGGGGTCAACTCATAGCAAATAACATTTTCCAAGCTGCACTCCCAGGGGTTCCCCTGAAGGATTCCGAGGGAGTCGCTTGGACAAAGCTGAACTCTGTGTCTTTACATTGCTGATGTGTGATGCTCAGTGAGAAGAATGGGATATTTCGACTAAGGAATCCCCCACGTTTTCCCCCGAAGGAGCGTTTCTCAGGGCTGGTGATCAAGGGAACATAATATGGGAAACTGGTCGGGAAGTCTCTCTGCCAAAATGTTAACAGTGGTTATCACGGAAGTGTGGGATTCGGAGTGGTGTTTACTTTCTCCTTCTAACTTTTTCTGTTAACTGAAAAAAATCTATAGCAATGTTATTCAATTAAAAAACAAAAGGGCTGGGCGCGGTAGGTCATGCCTGTAATCCCAGCACTTTGGGAGGCCAAGCAGGGTGGATGGTTTGAATCCAGGAGTTCAATACCAGCTGGGGCAACATAGTGAAACCTCGTCTCTACAAAAAATACAAAAATTAGCCAGGTGTGGTGACGTGCACCTGTAGACAGGAGGATCACCTGAGCCCCAGAGTTTGAGTCCAGCCTGGACAATATAGCAAGACCCATCTCTAAAAAACAAAAGAAGTAACGTAGTAACAAGTGTTTCTGTGACAGGGAGAGGGTGGGGGTGGGGACCACAAGGTGCCAGAGGATAGAGAGGTGGCATAGGAGCAGGAAAGAAAGCCCAGCTGGCCAGAATCCCCAGGAGGAGGGGAGAAGCAGAAAACACACAGCACCTGTAGTTCATTCACAGGAGGGGAAGCAAGGAAAGTAGGCAACAAGAAGCCACACAGGGCTCCACAGCGCCACCCGGTGACGGCGAAGGCTTCATCCACTGCACTCAGTAAGACCTCACTGTACTGCCAGGGAAGGCAGCAGGGTTCTAGGGAGGAAGAGCTGGTCCTATGCCACTCACATTTGGACTGGGGCGTGAGGAAGAAGGGATGTGAAGTCACCTGTAAGGCTGTGGGTGGTTACATCCTGGAGACTTCAGAGAGATTTTTTACTAAGTCAGCGTGTAGAAGAGACTCTTACTAGTTACATCCACAGAACACTCTTTTTTTTTTTTTTAGGCAGGGTCTTGCTTTCTCCCAGGCTGGAGTGCAGTGGCGCAATCATGGCTCATTACAGCTTTGACTTCCTGGGCTCAGATGATCCTCATACCTCAGCTTCCCAAGTAGCTGGGACTACAGGCGCACTCCACCACGTCTGGCTAGTTTTTTGTATTTTTAGTAGAGAAGGGGTTTCACCATGTTGCCCAGGCTGGTCTCAAACTCCTGGGCTCGAGCAATCTTCCTGCCTCGACTTCCCAAAGGGTTGGTATTACAGGTGTGAGCCACTGTGCCCAGCCTGCTCTTTTGTCAATTTCTCATTTATTTATTTATACCCTCCTTGTTCTGGGAGAAGTAAAACAATTAAGCATGTCTCACAAGTGCTCATAAAAATAAGACAAGAAAGTATAAAATTAAAAGCAGTTGGCAGAAGAGAGCAAGGCTGGGTGCCAACCAGAGCCAGCAGCCAGGCATCTTCTCGCCCCTCCTCACTATCCAGGTGAGCAAGAGGCCTTGTTCTGGAATTCCCAGGGGTGGGGGCAGGGAGAGGAATGAAGCAGGAGCTGGGGTCAGCAGGCAGCGCCCCAGCCGGGTGGTCCAGAACAGGCTCTCAGCTACATCAAGCAAATGCATATTTAACACTGAAAAGTGCAGATGGCCCAGGTTTTTACTGATAACTCTCAGGCTAAGGAATTGCTGTTGAGACAGAGCTGAGATTTCCAGTATTGAGATATGTGTGACTTAAGGGACCAGGGTTCTTGGGGAAGGAGACCCTGCAGAGGTAAAAAGCCAGTCCTCAGAAGCCGGCTTTCCCTCATATCCATGAGGATAGCTATTATCAAAAAGCAGAAAACAGGCTGGGCACGGTCACTCACATCTGTAATCCCAGCACTTTGGGAGGCTGGGGTGGGTAGATCATTTGAGGTCAGGAGTTCAAGACCAGCCTGGCCAACATGGTGAAACCCTGTTTCTACTAAAAATACAAAAAATAGCTGGGCATGGTGACATATGCTTGTAGTCCCAGCCATTTAGGAGGCTGAAGCAGAAGAATCCTTTGAAACCGGGAGGTGAAGGTTATAGTGAGCCAAGATCATGTTACTGAACTCCAGCCTGGGTGACAGAGAGAGATACTGTCTCAAAAAAAAAAAAAAAAAAAAAAAAAAGCAGAAAATAAAGTGTTGATGAGGATGTGGAGAAAATGAAACCCTTATGCACTGTTAATGGAAATGTAAATTGGTGCCGCCATTGAGAAAACAATACTGTGGTTTCTCAAATAATTAAAAATAGAATAATCTGCCAGACGTGGTAGCTCATGCCTGTAATCTCATCACTTCAGGAGGTCAAGGTGGAAAGATCACCTGAGCCCAGGAGGCTGAGACCCAGCCTGGGCAACATAGTGAGACCCTGTCTTTATTAAAAAATTTAAAAGTTAGCTGGGTGTGGTAGCACATACTTATAGTCAGTCCTAGCTACTCAGGAGGCTGAGGCAAGAGGATCACTTGAGCCCAGGAGTTTGAGGTTACAGTGAGCCAGGATCACGCCACTGCATTCCAGCCTGAGCAACAGAGTGAGACCTTGCCTTGATTAATTAATTAATTAAGGCTGGGCATGGTGACTCACACCTGTAATGCCAGCACTTTGGGAGGTGGAGGTGAGTGGATCACCTGAGGTCAGGAGTTCGAGACCAGCCTGACCAACATGGCAAAATCCCATCTCCACTAAATACAAAAAGTTAGCCAAGCGTGGTGGAACCTGTAATCCCAGCTACTTGGGAGGCTGAGGCAGAAAAGTTGCTTGAACCTGGGAGGCAGAGGTTGCAGTGAGCCGAGATCATGCCAGTGCACTCCAGCCTGGGCAACAAAAGCAAAACTCTATCTAAAAAAAAATTAATTAAAAATAGAATTATCATATGATCCAGAATTCTACTTCTGTGTGTATAGTCAAAAGAACTGAAAGTTAAGTCTCAAAGAGATATTTGTACATCCATGTTCATAACAGGATTATTTACAGTAGGCAAAAGGTGAAATAACTGAGTGTTAAAATGTGATCCATCCATCCATGCAAAGGAATATTATTCAGCCTTGAAAAGGGAATGACACTGTGACCCATGCTGTGACAGGGAAAAACCTGTGGATGTGTGCTGAGTGAAATAAGCCAGTCTCAAAAGGACAAATACTGGATGATTCCACTGAGATGAGGTGCTAGAGTAGCCAACTTTGTAGACACAGGATATAGAATGTAGGTTGCCAGGAACTGGGGAAGGGGAAAATGAGGAGTCGGTGTTTCATGGGGGCAGTCTCAATTTAAGATCATGAAAACGTTCTGGAGATGGATGGTGGTGATGATTGCATAACACTATCAGTGTACTCAATGCCACTGGACTGTACACTTAAAAATGATTAAAATAGCTAGGCACAGCAGCATGTGCCTGTAATCCCAGCTCTTCTAGAGACTGAGCCAGGAGGATCACTTGAGCCCAGAAGTTTGAGGCTGCAGTGAGCTATGATCACATCACTGAGTGACAGAGGGAGACCCTGCCTCTTCAGAAAAACAAAATGTTGGCTGGGCGAGGAGGCTTACGCCTGTAATCCCAGCACTTTAGGAGGCCAAGGTGGGTGGATCATGAGGTCAGGAGATGGAGACCATCCTGGTCAACATGGTGAAACCCGATCTCTAAAAAAATGTGGGGGATTAAGATTGTAAATTTGGGGTTTTTTTTGAGACAGAGTTTCGCTCTTGTCACCCAGACTGGAGTGCAATGGTGCAATCTCAGCTCACTGAAGCTCTGCCTTCCGGTTTCAAGTGATTCTCCTGCTTCAGCCTCCCAAGTAGCTGAGACTATAGGCACATGCCACCATGCCCGGCTAATTTTTGTATTTTTAATAGAGATGGGGTTTCACCATGTTGGCCAGGCTGGTCTCAAAATCCTGACCTTATGATCCACCTGCCTCGGCTTCCCAGAGTGCTGGGATTACAGGTATGAGCCACCGTGCCCGGCCTAAGATAGTAAATTTTATATTACGTGTACTTTATCACAAGGAAAATTTTTTATTACTAAAAAAAGTGGTTGATACACCATGGAATATTATACAGCAATCAAAAACAATGAGTTCGTGTCCTTTGTAGGGACATGGATGAATCTGGAGAACATCATTCTCAGCAGACTGACACAAGAACAGAAAATGAAATACCGCATGTTCTCACTCATAGGCGGGTGATGAACAATGAGAACACATGGACACAGGGAGGGGAGCACTACACACTGGGGTCTATTGGGAGGAATAGGAAATGGACAGCCGGGGGGGGGAGTTGGGGAGGGATAGCATGGGGAGAAATGCCAGATATAGGTGAAGGGGAGGAAGGCAGCAAATCACACTGCCACGTGTGTACCTATGCAACTATCTTGCATGTTCTGCACATGTACCCCAAAACCTAAAATGCAATTAAAAAAAAAAGTGGTTGATTTCCAAAAGGGTGTCGTGCTGAGAACTGTGAGCCTAGCAGCTGTTACAGGGGTATGAGTGAGAGCGGAAGCCTGGGCTTCCAGACGTACTAGACCCCTGAAACAGGGTTGTCCAAGAAGACACTGTTTGTTGTGTTTTGTTTTGTTTTTGAGACAGGGTCTTGGTCTGTCACCCAGGTTGGAATGCAGTGGCGTGATCGCAGCTCACTGCAGCCTTGACCTTCTGGGCTCAAGTGACCCTCCTGCTTCAGCTTCCTGAGTAGCTAGGACTACAGGTATGTACCACTACACTTAGCTAATTTTACAACTTTTTTGTAGGACAGGTTGTCTCCAGGTTGCCCAGGTTGGTCTCAAACTCCTGGGCTGAAGCAACCTTCCCATTTCAACCTCCCAAAGTGCTGGGATTACAAGGTGAGCCATACGACCCGGCCAGAAGTCATTCTTCTGCTAGCAAGTTCTTTGTCTCTTAGCTTGCTAAAAAGATCTCCCTGATCCAAATAGCTCCTGCCCCAGATAAACTACGAGTGAGAATTTACGAATTCACTCAACGTGTATTTACTGAGCAGTTACTATGTGCAGGGCCCTGTGCGCAAACATGCATATGACAGACACTGTCCTTGTGTATCTTACACTATGCTGGGGGAGATACTCAACCCAAGAAATTCTAGACCAGGCTCAGTGGGTCACACCTGTAATCCCAGCACTTTGGAAAGCCAAGGCAGGTGGGTCACCTGAGGTCAGGAGTTCAAGACCAGCTTGGCCAACATGCTGAAACTCTATCTCTACCAAAAATACCAAAATTAGCCAGGCGTGGTGGTGCGCACCTGTGGTCCCAGCTACCCAAAAGCCTGAGACAGGAGAATTCCTTGAACCCGGGAGGCGGAGGTTGCAGTGAGCCAAGATCTCACCACTGCACTCAAGCCTGGGTGGCAGAGTGAGACTCTGTCTCAAAAAAAAAAAAAAAAAAATCTAAAATGGAGATATGACCAAACAAGGGCACACCTGGATGATTCCACATTCTCACATTCTAAAAGATGCAAACTCATCCAAAGTGGCAGAAAACACGGCGTGGTTGTCTGGGGCTGGTGGTGGAGAAAGTTTAGGGACCAGAAGACAAGAGGAGAACCTTGGGGGAATGAAACGTTCTACATCTTGACAGTCAGCAGTGATTTTCATCTGTGTAGACATCCGTCAAAATGCATCACGGGCCGTCACGCCTGTAATCCCAGCACTTTGGGAGGCCGAGGTGGGTGAATCATGAGGTCAAGAGATGGAGACCATCCTGGTCGACATGGTGAAACCCCGTCTCTACTAAAAATACAAAAAATTAGCTGGGCATGGTGGCGCGTGCCTGTAATCCCAGCTACTCAGGAGGCTGAGGCAGGAGAATTGCCTAAACCCAGGAGGTGGAGGTTGCGGTGAGCCGAGATCGCACCATTGCACTCCAGCCTGGGTAACAAGAGCAAAACTCCGTCTCAAAAAAAAAAAAAATGCATCACGTTGTATACTTTCAATGGATGCCATTTACTGGCCATAAATTAGACTCTGCTTGATAAAATATTGTTTTGGTTGAGTGATGAGCTAAAATGAGAGGTTTCTTGTTCTTTCTTTTTTCCTCCAACGCTGATCCTTCTGCATAAAGTGATAGGTTTCTCAAAGGTCACCTTTAAAGTGAGCCCTGGCCAGGCACAGTAGCTCATGCCTGTAATCCCAGCACTTTGGGAGGCCGAGGCGGGTGGATCACGAGGTCAAGAGTTCAAGACCATCCTGGCCAACATGGTGAAACCACATTTCTACTAAAAATACAAAAATTAGCTGGGCATGGTGGTGTGTGCTTGTAGTCCCAGCTACTCAGGAAGCTGAGGCCAAAGAATCGCTTAAACCCGGGAGGCGGAGGTTGCAGTGAGCCGAGATCATGCCACTGAACTCCAGCCTGGAGACAGAGCAAGACTCCGTCTAAAAAAAAAAAAAAAAGTGAGCCCTACAGGAAGAGAAAGGGCCATCTAGACAATGATGGAAGATGGGAACGAGGTGCTGGGGGTGAGCCAGCTCAGAGAGCTCCACTGGTGGAGCATCAGCAGGAGGAAGAGCCTGAGCCTCCTGAAGTTGGAGTGGGAGAGGAGGCCGAAGACCACCATGGGGTTGAGCTCTGTGCTGTGACGATGGAGAGTATCTGAAGCCTTTTTAACTTGCACATACCACTCTTGGTTAGCATGAAGACCCCTCTGGCTACAATATGGAGAAGAAATTGTGAGAAGGCAAGAAGGCAGGTGGAGCCACCTTAGGAGCGACTCTGGCAGAAGATCACAGGGGCCCTATATGCGAGGAGAGTAGAGGTGGGGCTGGAGGGAAGACCAATGGCTTGAGGCATTGGTGACAGAGTAGATCCACGCATGCCCAGGCTTCTGAATTGAGCAACTTGTGGAAGGAGGTGACATTTCCTGAGAGGAAACCCCAGAGGGGAACTCCCCTGGTGTTCAAACGATTCTTGTGCCTCAGACTCCGAAATAGCTGGATTACAGGCATGCAACACCACACCTGGCTAATTTTTGTGTTAAATATTTTTGGTAGAGATGGGGTTTCATCATGTTGGCTAAGCTGATCTTGAACTCCTGATTTCAAGTGATTTGCCTGCCTCAGCCTCCCGAAGTGCTGGGACTACAGGACTAAGCCACCACGCCCAGCCCCAAAAAACTTTTTAAAAGAGTAACTGGGTGCGGTGGCACACATCTGTGGTTACACTCCAGCCTGGCGACAGAGAAAGACTCCAGAGGCTGAGATGAGAGGATTTCTTGAGCCCAGGAGTTTAGGATAAGTATCCACCAAAAAGAGAATGAGAGACTGGGCGCAGTGGCTCACACCTGTAATCCCAGCACTTTGGGAGGCTGAGGCAGGTGGATCATTTGAGGTCAGGAGTTCCAGACCAGTCTGGCCAACATGGTAAAACCCCGTCTCTACTAAAAATACAAAAACTAGCCAGGCATGGTGGTGTGCACCTGTAATCCCAGCTACTGGGGAGGCTGAGGCAGGAGAATAGCTTGAACCCAGGAAGTAGAGGTTGTAGTAAGCCGAGGCTGCACCACTGCACTCCAGCCTGGGCGATAGAGTGAGACTCAGTCTCAAAAAAAAAAAAAAAGAAGAAGACAATGATTAAATACATTTTATACAGTCACACATTTGAATAACTTAAAACATCCAATAGATTCATGCATACTAGCATAAAAGATGTTCAATATATTAATATATTTAATGAAAAATGCAAGTTGTAGATTGCACTGGCCAGGATAGGTGAGCTGCTATAACAAATCCAGTTAAGCTACATTTCTTTCTGATGTCACAGCCCAAAGCAGATCCATTGGGAGGGGGCAGCTCTGCTCCAGACAGTCATCCAGAGGTCCACGCTCCCTCCTTCTCCACACATCATCAAAGCAGAAAGAGAAAGGAAAATGTCAGCGATCAGGTGTTGGAGAAATTTGTGGGTGGGGCATGGAAGTGGTAATCATTATTTTACCCACATTCTGTTGTTCAGAGCACCTGGCCACACCTAACTGGGAGATGAGTCCAGCTGTGTGCCCCAGAAATAGGTTTGAGGAGCATTTAGCCAGCCTCTGTCTCGCAAACTGATGTGTACCATTTAAACCGATTCATACAAAATGCGGTAAGTGTGTGCGTGGGGCTGGGAACGGTGGCTCACGCCTGTAATCCCAGCACTTTGGGAGGCTGAGAAAAGAAGATCACCTTGAGTGCAGGAGATTGAAACCAGCCTGGGAAACATAGTGGGACCCCCTCTCTACAAAAAATTAAAAAATTAGCTGGGCAGGGTGGCACACACCTGTAGTCCCAGCTACTCAAGAGGCTGAGATCGGAGGATTCCTTGAGCCTAGGAGGTCGAGGCTGCAGTGAGCCAAGATCACATCACTGCACTCCAGCCTGGGAGACAGAGCAAGGCCCTGTCTCAAAGGGGAAAAAAAGAGTATATGGATATATTTTTAATACAGAAAAAATCTGGAAGGATGTACATTAAACTGTTAACTCTCATGAGTGAAAGTGGGACTTCCAGTTTGTATATTACATATGTATTTGATTTTATTTTTTAAATAATGAGCACATATTTCCTGTGAGATTTAACAACTTAAAGAATTGTAGAATGATAGCACATTGCAATTTTCTTTAGGCTTTAAGCAAATAGAGTTTAGAATTCTAAATGTTCGCTAGGGGGCAGAAGAGATGTGTGTATGTGTGCGCTCGCTGTTTGCTTCTCACTCTTCACCAGGTTACCAGCACGATTTCCCCATCCATCAGCTCATCTGTAAGGTTTACAGACTTGGTTAAGGAAATGACAGCACCCAAGCCTCTCACACTAGTAGACATCGGCTGTGGACCCAATTATCTCATATTTTCCCCAATTTTTGTTTACTGTGGTAAAATGCATATTAGATAACATTTGCCATCTGAGGTTTTTCGTTTGTTTGTTGTTTGGTAGTAATGGAATTCCACATTGCCCAGGATGCCCTTGAACTCCTGGGCTCAAAGGATCCTCTTGCCTCAGCCTCCTAAGTAGCTGGGACTACAGCTGGGGGTGTGCACCACCCCCAGGTTACCTTAGTCATTTTTTTTTCTTTTTTGAGACAGAGTCTTGCTCTGTCGCCCAGGCTGGAGTGCAGTGGCGCAATCTCAGCTCACGGCAACCTCCGCCTCCCAAGTTCAAGCAATTCTTCTGCTTCAGCCTCCCGAGAAGCTGGGACTACAGGTGTCTGCCACCACGCCAAACTAATTTTTGTGTTTTTTGAGGGTTTCACCATATTGGTCAGGCTGGTCGCAAACTCCCGTCCTCAAGTGATCCACCCTCCTTGGCCTCCCAAAGTGCTGGGATTACAGGTGTGAGCCACCATGCCCGGCCTACCTTCGTCATTTTTAAACGTATCGTTCTGTAGTATTAAGTGCATTCGTGTTGTGCAATCATCACCACCATCCATCTCTAGAACTCTTCATATCTTGTAAAACTGAAACTCTGCCCCTCTTAGCCAGTCCCTCACCAGAGTCCCATGCCCCCAGCCCTGGACAACTACCGAGTTACTTTCTGTCTCTCTGTAGGAATGGGGTAGAATATGTGACCCCCAGCCTTGGACATAACTACAATATTACTTTCTCTCTCCATGAATTTGACTATTCCATTTTAACCTGACCCTCAAGGCTGTGTGGTTGCTTTATGGGTCATTATCAAAAATGTGTCCGTTTCATACCGGTTTTTGAGCACACAGAAATCTAAGAGGTCTTCTAATTGGCCTGAACCCCTACTTGTGAGAAAAAAGGCCAAAGCTACCCTGAAGCTGATCTGCTGCCTGTTCTGCTGGAGTCAGCCTGAAAGATCCCACATTTAGGTAGTGGAAAGATGACCCAGACATCTGTCCTGGTCTTTCGTGTGTGTGTGTGTGTGTGTGTGTGTGTGTGTGTGTTTAATTTTACAAAGCTACCGCAAATCAATTTTTTTTGGTTTTGTTTTGCTTTAATTTTACAATGTCCTGGCCTTTCCGAGGCTCTCTGTGGACATCTCCCCAATTTCATGGGCACAGACACCAGATCAAGATTTAGCTGTTTGGAGGCCAAAGCAGGAGGAATGTGATGGCCTCATACTCTCCATAATAAATAATGAGCAAAATCTCCATAAAAACATAACATCGGACATGTATGGTGGCTCATGCCTGTAACCCCAGTACTTTGGGAGCTAGCCCTAAGTGGGCGGATCACCTGCGGTCAGGAGTTCCAGACCAGCCTGGCCAACATGGTGAAACCCTGTCTCTACCAAAAATATAAAAATTACCTGGGCATTGTCATGCACACCTGTAATCTCAGCTACTTGGGAGGCTGAGGCAGGAGAATCACTTGAACCCAGGAGGCAAAGGTTGCAGTGAGTCAAGATCATGCCACTGCACTCCAGCCTGGGTGACAGAGTGAGATTGTGTCTCAAGCAAACAAACAAAATGACATCACTGATCCTATTTAAAGCCAGTGAAACTTTTGTCCTCTCTATTTGAGCCTGCCTGGTGCTCCAAAT
This sequence comes from Callithrix jacchus, assembly GCF_049354715.1. Taxonomy (NCBI): domain Eukaryota; kingdom Metazoa; phylum Chordata; class Mammalia; order Primates; family Cebidae; genus Callithrix; species Callithrix jacchus. The sequence continues at coordinate 180,328,159 of NC_133502.1, read as the reverse complement.
TGAAATGAATACCTGCACACTCAGACAGTATGGCAGGCACCCCCCGCTGGAACATTCCTCTTAGCTGGTTTCCTGGAAGAGTTGGTTGAGACTTGAGAGCTCTGCCCACAAACGCCCCTGAAGCTCTTGGAGACCAGCATGTAGGTCTTAACTGTTTTTCTCATAAGGTCCAGTACACTAAAGACATACAATCTATGCGGATTGAATTGAATTGAACCCAAGATCAAACATATGTGTAAAACACTGTGGGGAGAGGGTAGAAAGAGAAGTTTGAGCTGGAGAATTTGTAGTACAGTGGTCAAAACACGAGCTTGGAGTGGGCTGAGCCGTGTGAGTTCCAGCCCCACCGCTTACTAGAAATGTGTCTTCACGTCTCCCACGCAGCCACGTGGAGTTAATATGAGCTGTGGAGGATGCAGGTGTACACCCAGGCTAAGCCCTCCTGCGCTGGGAACTGGACCCGCAAGTGTAGACTCTAACAGTTGTGTTTGTACTGTGTAACCCCACCCACCTAGCCAGACCCAGTTGGACCAGGGGTGGACCACTGACCCCAGCTGGGCCAATCAGCTCATCTCTCCCTGAACCTAGGTTTGGATTGAGCATCCTTAGTGGATCTGGTCTGACAGCTGAGCTGGGGGAGGAAGCGGCCTGGGGGTGTGTGGGAAAGTGATTGTTGTGTGCAGTTCAGCTTCTGGCAAGGTGTTGAACTTCCTGCCCTTTGGTTCTACCTAAGAGACATTTGTCTGTTTTCCAATAAATTCCTCTTTGCCAACATTAAGTAGTTATCTACAATACATGACCAAATAAACACTCTCTTATCTAAACCCCGCCCTCCCAGGATTCTAGTAAGGATTGAGGCAATGACCGAGCAGGGACCAGCCACAGGCAGCCCTCCAGCAGCATCGGCCCTCATTCCCATGACTCCTGTTAGTAATGGATTCGCCTGTCTCTCTGATCTACGATGGTAATGTAATGAAGCAATATTCTCTGTTCACAGGGAACGGGCAGTGTTTCTGGCAGTTCAGTCAGGTGCATGCTAACAGATTTGATCAATCCAAGCTGAGGTGGGCCCAGGATCACCAGCCTCACTCTGGCTGTTTTCTACCCTAGTCTCATGGAATTCCTGTTGTCTGAATAGCTGAGTGTTGTCTGCAAATGCAAGAAGAGGATGTGGTGCTTTTTGCAAGGGCCCTATCTAAAACAGGCTCTGTGAGCAGCCTCAGGCCCACCTTGCTGTTTCCTCCACCTTCCACCATGGAGTCTGATGACCCCGTGGAAGGGTCACCTGGCTCACCCCACCCTTCCCTGGAATGTTAGGAGAAAGGCTGATAGCACCCACCCAAGTGTTGACTGAGCCCCTTCCCTCTGCTGGAGTTGGTGCTGCAGCAGTGCAAGAGCCCAGCATGACCCCTTGTATTAATAGCATTTCATTTTCTGTGTCCTACGATTTATGGTTTTAGATACAGCTCTCATTCTATTGCCCAGGCTGGAGTGCAGTAGTGATTCACAAGTGGGATTACAACACACTACAGGTGAACGCCCAGGCTCAAGTGAGTCTCTTGTCTCAGCTTCCTGAGTAGCTAGCCTCTGCTCCTAAGCTTTTATTATTATTATTATTACTATTACTATTATTATTTTAAGACGGGGTTTCACCATGTTGGTCAGGCTGGTCTTGAACTCCCGACCTCAGGTGATCCGCCCACCTTGGCCTCCAAAGTACTTGGATTACAGGCATGAGCCACCACGCCCGGCCTGCTCCTAAGCTTTCTTAAAATTGGCACAATTCCTAGGCTGGCTAAGTTACATGTTCTTTTTTTTTTTTTTTTTTTTTGAGACAGAGTCTTGCTCTGTCCAGGCTGGAGTGCAGTGGTGCAATCTCAACTCACTGCAACCACTGCCTCCCGGGTTCAAGTGATTCTCCTGCCTCAGCTTCCTGAGTAGCTGGGACTACAGGTGTGCACCACCACATCCAAGTAATTTTTGTATTTTTAGTAAAGATGGGGTTTCACCACATTGGTCAGGCTGGTCTCAAACTCCTGACCTCGAGATCCACCTGCCTCAGCCTCCCAAAGTGCTGGATTACAGGCTTGAGCCACCGTGCCCTGCTGCCAAGTCACATATTTTACTCCATTTCTGCAGTCATTGGCTTGGGAATAGATGTGTGACTCAAACTGAGCTAATTAGAGTCTGCCATGGAACAATGATGAAAGAGATCCTCTTTGTCCATTGCGGTTGTTAAGCAGGCAGGTGACAGGCCCAGGAGTGCTGGTGCCCAGCTTCACCCTTTGCCACCTTGTAGAGAGAGATGGCCTGAGGATACAGCCAACACAGAAGACCAATGGGCTTATTCCAGAGCCTGGGGTTAGCTGCATTTGGACCTCGCTGTATACCTGGTTTACTAATTATGATCTTCCAAAAATTCCTTTCTTGCTCTAACCAAGCAGGGCTAGGTTTCTGACAGTGCAATCAAGCATCCTAACCAGTACAGGAAGCTGGTCCTGCTGGGGCATGTCAGGGAAGGATTCTCCATAGAAGTGACAGTGAAACTGAGAAGCGAAAGATGACTGGGACCAGTCAGGTGGAGAGGAGGGGAGAGAACATTCTTAAGACAGTGGGAGCAGCTTATGAGAAGGCTCCAAGTTGTCAAGAACTGGGCTTTTGGAATCCATTTGCTTCATTACTTTGTGTGTATTCTACTATAGCTATAAACATCTTTCATGAATAGCCTTTATTAAATAAGATCTGTGACTCCGATTTACCATAATGTCCATTTGCAAAGTACTTTATTGTTTGCAAATCTCTTGTCATTGGATATGTCATAATTTATTAAATATATTTGACTTTGGTCTCACAAACCCCTGACTGCACTTAGTATTCATGCAGTCTAATTTTCTACTTTTCACCCAGGATTTTGGACTTAAAATACTGACTTTTCTCAGCTCAGAAGCCTAGAAGGATTGGAGGCAGCACTGAAAGTGTTTCGGAGTTGGGCCTCGGGCCAGGGGCCAGTTTTGCCTAGTGATGCAGCTGCCAAGAGGGCAACAGGTCCACCCTTGCTCAGAGCATCCATTCATCAGCTGGAAGAGGGAAATGAATTTGGCCTCCCGAGCAACTGGGACTATGGGCACGTGCCACCATGCCCAGCTAATTTTTGTATTTTTAGTAGAGACAGGGTTTCACCATGTTGGCCAGGATGGACTTGATCTCTTCACCTCATGGGCCTCAACCTCCCAAAGTGCTAGGATTACAAGCATGAGCCACCGTGCCCAGCCCGCACCCCTTCTTAACACCAGGGCCTGGGAGTGGCCTCATAGCACCTCCTGCCAGCCCAGACTCCAGGCTGGGTAATGACTCCACTCTGGCATCAAAGCCCTCTGCGGGCCCAGGGTCCATGCCAAGGCGGAGGATCCATTCCCCACTTCCCCACCCCAACCCCATGCCAGTGACCAGGGCCCAATCCCATCAGGGAAAAAAAAGCAGGGGTGCTGCTGGTTTGGGGGGAGGGTCAGGACAGGCTCCCAGTCAGTAGAGCTTGTTGAGTGCTGGTGAGGGTGAGTTCCTTGGCGTGGAGCCTCTGGCCCACAGGGGATGCTGGGCCCGGGATGATGGGAGGATGGGGTAGACATCCATTCCACGTCTTGGGGTGGAAAATCTGGCCCCGCAGGGTCTCTGTGTCTCGGGTGAGGGGACAGGCCAGGCTCTGGGCAACGGAGGATCCTGGGTTGGAGCTGTCAAGTCCCAGGCCTGGACCTGGTGACTCTGGTCCCACAGCAGAGGAATCCGGAATCCCGGGTGGAGTCAGCCCCAGGCCCGGGCGTCGGGACTCCAGATCGGCAGGGGGCGCTGCGTCTCGCGCCTCGCGCGCGAGGCTCGGGCGGCTCCGGGCAGACAGGGGGCGCTGTGGCGGCGCGGCGGGAGCCCGGCAGGTGGCGCTGTGGGCCGTGGCCGCGGCCGAGGCCCGGCGGGCGGGCGGCGGCGCGGTGCTGCAGCCGGCTCGCGAGCCAGGAGAACGGCGGCTGGCGCGCGGGAGGCGGAGCGGCGGCGGCGGGCGCGGCGGGAGCGGCTGGGCCCGGGCGGGCTGGAGCGCGGTCGCCGAGCGCAGGGCCGCGGCCGCGCGGAGCCCGCCATGCCGGCGCGGGTCTGAGGCGTGGCGAGCCAGGGCCGAGGCGAGCGGCGGGCGCGCCGCCCCTGTCGCCCCGCGGCGGGCCCGGCCCGGGCCCGATGAGCGGCGGCCTCGGCCTCCGGCGCAGCCCGGAAATGTCCGGCAAGATCGAGAAAGCAGGTGAGGAGCGGGCGCGGGGCGGCTCCCTCCGGCCCCGCCGGGCCCGCGGGCTCCGCCGATCACCGGCCGAGCGCGAGTCCCCCGGGATGCGCGGCCCTGCGTGCGCCGGGGCGGGGTGAGGCCACCGAGGCCTCGCCGGGGCGCCTGGCAGCTTCTCCTCCAGGCCCATTCCCGGCCGAGCGCGGGGGAAGCGGCCGCTGCGTGGGCACCGGGGGCCGGGCCGGGCGGGGCCCTGTGACCCGGGGTCGGGCGCACGAGCCGCTTCGCGGTCCCCGGGAACTTCCGAAAATGGCTCGAGCCCCGGGCAGGGGAAGAACCGCCCGGGCCGCGTGCTGCGGCGGCTGCGGAGATCCGTGCCCGGCCTGGGCTCCGCACTCGGAAGGTGAGCCGCCCTGAGCTGTAAAATGTGTCATTTCTAATGAGCCTGGAGTTTAAATTTAACCAGAAGCGTCCACTTCGGTTGCTTCAAAGGAAGCAGGCTGGATATGTGGGGGCGTTTCGAGGACGCAGTCAAGTTTCCCCCCGACTCTGATCAAGCTCAGACGGGCAAGGAGGGCAGGTGGGGGGGCCGGTGGGTGTGAGTAGATGATAAATCTTGATGCAGACCTTATCTCTTTGTGTGTTCCTAGAAATCTCGGGGAGTTGCCTTCCGAGTCGCTGGGTTTGCCTGTCCTGGGAATAGAGTCTCCAAAGATTCAATGACTGTCCTGCATATGAGACCCCGGGCTTCATTAGCCTGCGGCACCTTTGGAGTCCAGATGCGAATCCTTGGGTGTAAGGTGAGGTGGGTGGGTGTTCCGGGGGTCCTTTACTGGGGGCATGGCCTGTGGTCATAACCCAGGTACCAGGTTAGCTTTACGGCTGAATTAGGGAAAGTAGATTTTTAGAGTGCTGCCAGGGAGGTCTGTGGCTTTGATTGTGGAAGTTGCTTATGTTTCCCGGGTTGAGTATGGGATATTTCTGTGGGCTGCACCCTTGCAGCGTACCCACGAGGCAATGTGACATTTGCAGGCTGTGGTTGAAGCACAGAAGGACATATTTGTAGGCGTTGTTGAGGGTTTACTGTATATCTGACTCTTATTACCTAAAATGCATTGCTTCTTAAATTTTTGAAGCTTGTCTGTGGGAAAGAATATGGTCCCAGTTTTACAGGCTCACAGAGGTTCAGTGAATTCCAACTGTCCAGCCAGCAAGAGGGTAGCAGGTGGGGTATTGATTCCTGGGCCCTCTGACCAGAAGCCGGGGTGCTTTTCTCAGGGGCAGGACGGTTGGGTGCAGGTGCCATTTCTTGGGTATTTTTCTCACTGATCTGGAGCGCCTGCCGCTTTGCCCACTGACCATGAGTTGCCATCCTGTACACCTGCTGCTCCAGAAATATCTTGGGTTCATCCGTGCAGCATTTCTCAGGAACTTCTTGTAGTGTCTTATCAGAATGTACTGTTGGGAAACTTGGATAATTTATTTTATCCAGTTGCACTGGGCTCTTTGATTATAAGAATATTCGACGTTCATTGTTAAAACTTGGAAATCATGGAAAAGTAAAATGAACTGGATTGAAATATCATCTGTGAGCCCGAAACAGTGGCTCACGCCTGTGATCCCCGCATTTTGGGAGGCTGAAGCAGGAGGATCACTTGAGCCCAGGAGTTTGAAACAAGCCTGGGCAAAATGGCGAGACCTCATCACTACTTAAAACAGAAGCAAATTCTGTTTTTTAAAAAAGGAAAAAGTTATCTGTCATCCCGTGAGCTGCTTTCCACAGCCCAAACTGCTGGGAGTGAAACAACTCTTGATTTGAGTTCTCTGCTGTTGGGAGAAAGACCTGAGGCCAATTCATTTCAGTGTAGGTTGTCCTTGGGCCTTCTCCGGCCACCGCCTTCTGCTAGGGGTTGTGGATGCAAGGGCCTGCTCCCGGAGAAGCTTGTCTGGCCTAGCACAGTTCCTAGGCTACCCCAGGCTGCCAAACCTAGTGACTGTGCTGCCATGGACACAGGTGAGAGGGGCGTCATCAGTGCAGGAACGAGGAAGACTTTGAAGGGACAGTGTTTGTGCTAGGCTCTGAAGAGAGGGCTGAGTTACCCCTGGTGGAGACAGGAGAAAGAGGACAGAGGGGAAGGGGCTGACCAGGGGCTATGAAAAGTGTGGAAGGAAGATGCATTTTGTGAGAAGCAGAAAAAGTAAGAGAGTTCTGAGATTGTCAAGACCAGGGTTGGGACCTCACCTGGAGATTGGGGATCACAGATGTGTAGCTGGCCAGAGGTCCAGCCTCCTGAAGGTCTTTTGCTGTGGTTCATAGGAATTATAGCAAAAGATTACTCCAACTGCCAAGGAGTACTGGGACCCTCCTGGAGTGAGGACGACCTTTCCTGGTGGTCTCTGCGGGTCATTCTGAGTCAACTTCCCTCTGCATTTCAGGGGGAAACCTGACGATGAGATTTCATTAGGTTTCTGTTGGAATTTTTTAAATGGACCTCCCCCTTTTAAATCTCCAGAGGAATATTTGATTCAGAGGGGTGATTCACTTCGGTGAAGTGGTGACAGAGCCTGACACCTGGCAAACAATTGTTGTTTGACTGTCTTCTGTTGTCTCAAGTAAGAAATGTTGCTTAAATATGTTCATAATCTTTTCTCCCTGAAAGTAGAAGGACCACGTTTTTAGTTCTCAGTGCTTAAGGCATCCAAGATTTTTTGGGTGAGCAGGAAACCCCTTCACATCCTGTATGGTGTGCGGGTCTGGCCTGTTCCTAACCCCGCCCCCTTCACTTGCCTGATGCCTCCTTGGTGTGCAGGGCTCTCCTTAGCCCCTGGGGGAGATCTTTTGAGTCATTGCTGCTTTTTGGGATGGGCATGCTCTTTCTCATGTAGCAGTGCCTGGCTGGGGCAGGCCCTTGAGAGGTTCATCCATACCTATATACATCCCCAGAGGAGACACCAGGTCATAGGCCTCACGTTCCATGGTCCCAAGTGCCATGGGGAATCAAGACAGTCTGGGCCAGAGGGTGGCACAGGGACAACATGCTGGGCTGGTGGGGGCCTGTCAAGTGAGGCCTGGTGGAGAAGTGTTGAATTTGGAGGGCCAGGAAGAAGCTGGGGTGCCGGGGAGGCTTTTCTAAACACCACAGCGCTTCCAGAGATGATGAGGAGGTGGGGAGTAGAACAGAGCTGGGTAGATTAGGGAGCGCCTGGGGTGAGCTTGTGAGCAGGCCTGCCCAGAAGAGCCTCTTCCCTAGGAGCTGAGAGGGACTTGTTCTGGAAGACGGATGGGAGATGGGAGATGGAAGCAACTGTTTGGAGGCTGCTTTGGAGAACAGATGAACATGGTTCTGCTTGTGCAAGCAGTACTGTGCTTCTGTTTGCTCACGTGTCTTTCAGTAAAGACATTGAGTGAGGAGAGTTGATTATGTTTCTGGAGCTTACATGCAGACTGGCAGCTGCGGGCTGGATTCAGTCCACAGATATATTGGGTTGGACCTGCATGTGTTCTTGAGGAAAAAATAAAAAGAATCGATGGTCAATATTGAAAAATCAGGCAGTTACTCAGAAATCTCAGAAACCAGGTTCCCTTGAAAAATGAGAATCTCTGGTAACCGTGAGCCCTTGTCCCTGCCTACAAGGCAGCTACGTGCAGGAGTCAGGTGGCGGCCACTCCCACAGAGCCCCTCACAACTCCCACAGCCAGCCACACCTCCGACTGCCTACTTGGACTTTTGACCTTTGTGTTGGTGTCCCCTCCTCGAAGAAATGATTCACGTTTGTTGGTTTTTATCTGGACTTGAAAACCTTTGCCCTACCCTTCATTGACTCATTACTCCATCCCTCATTCATCAGGGATTGAGCACCAGCTCCAAGGCTCTGGGGACTTGGTGGTGAACTCAGCAGATGTCCCGCTGCGTGCCCCGAATACAGGCATCTTCTGTGTGTCACAGGGTGGGCAGGAAGGTTGCCAGGGATCAGATTTGTAGTGGGGAGGGATGGTCAGGAATCTCCTATGCTCCTGTGACAAGATGGAACTTAAAGTGAGAGGCAGACTATGACTTCAGTTAGCTGGGCACAGGCAGGGAAATTTAGTTGCTTGACCAAGGTCACACCCTAGAGAAGTGGAATGGGGAACCAGCCCCCTTTCTTACCTCTACAGAGCACTGGTTAGAACCTCCCTGGTTGCTGGAGACCCAGTAGCTTTCTGTCTTAATTCGTCTTCAGGCTTCTCAATCTCTTTTCTGATCTTTGAAAAAAAGATCTACCAGCTAAATTAAGGGAGGCTCACTATAGTCTTTAGGCTGTGTGTGATACTCATAATGCTAATCATATTAACAATGCTGGAGAGAGATAAGAAATAACACTAACGCCAGTTAAATGTGTTTTTAGAAAAAATCAACCACAGCAACCCCAAATGTTTCCTGGTCTCCAGAGCAGCTGTTGGCAGAGGCGGTTTGAATGGGATTCCTTGTAGCCAAGAGACCTTGTAGGAGGTCTGCAGAGATGAGTCATGTGTGAGCTTGCAGAAAAATCATCTCCCAAAGTAGCCCAGATCAGAGATTGCCTTGAGTGCCAGGCTGGGTCTTACCTCAGTCCAGCTGAGCGTGTTCCCTGTAGCCAGGATAAGATCATGCTCTGGAAAGAGGAGAGGCCTGACGACCTGCTGCCAGCCCCACCCCACAGCCGCCTGGCCTCCGGGTCAGGTGTTCCTCTGACTCGTCACCCATCTTGCCCCAAAGGCTGTTTTATGAGTAGGTAAATAAAACCCTCCATTTGTGAATTATTAAGGGATCTGTCATCCAGCAGGCCAATCATCTTAGTTTCTGGTCATGTGTCTGAGTTGTGTCCTTAGGTGATTCATCCCCTATCCTGTTGATTATTTTCTTTATCAGTGCCAGGAAGGAAGGAGTGGGACTCTCAAGTTAGTGCTCCTCTGTTTGTGTTTTTAGGCTCCAGATCCCCACCTCTTTTTTAAATTTTAAGTTCTGGAATACATGTGCTGAAAGTGCAGTTTTATTACATAAGTGTCACATGTGCCATGGTGGTTTGCTGCACCTATCAACCCATCATCTAGGTTTTAAGCGCATGCCTGACCACAGGTCCTTTTTTATACACAAGAAGGCCGTTAGGTAACCACCAGTGGGGAAGCCACTTCGAGCGCAGTCCTTCCTGCTTAGCTGTGGCCTGAGACTCTTCCTTGGACCCTCCGCCCCAAACACGGTGTGAAAACCCACTTCCTGGATGCTCTCACAGGCTCCTCTACCAAAACCAACTTCCTCTGGGCTCTTTGTGCCTTCTCTTCCTCTAACAGATAGTAAATTCCATGGAAATGCCCCAGATCAGTGCTTGAGTAGAATGTTTAACTCATTCGAAATTGAAGCCCTGGTTTCCTTTCTGCAAGTTAAAAATCAACAAGTGTTAAACACTTGTTAGTGAGGGAGTGTGCCTGTCTACCACTGTGGTGCCATTTCGGTGCCCTGAACAGAAGAGGTGCTCAATAAATATTTACTAAAAGAATGAGTGAATTGAGTTAATATTGTCATAGAACGAATTTCAGTTTCTGGTTCCATATCTTAGCTTATCTTTAGATGTAGCTTATTCTGGTTTTAAACAGCCAATTAGGACGTTTCATGGTGGGTTAATCGGACCAATATCTGATCAGTGGTGCTCAGTTAGTTGGGGGTTCTGTGTTCACAATACACCTTGGTCAGTGTTTTCCTGTAGTCGTCTGAAAATTGATGAGGTTAGGATCAAATTCCCAGAACACCGTTTGGAGAACACCAGGACACCATGAAGGCTAAGCCGCCACTTGGCTCTGACGCTGCATCTGTTGGTCAGTTGAGGTTCTTTGAGCTTTCACTTACGTGACTGCCTGGTTCTGTGGGATGCGCAGGAGCAAGCACTCTTAGGCAATCCTCATTTCGCCCTGTGTTTACAAACCAAGTCGTGTGCCAGCTCTGCTCAGCCTGACACCTATAATGAGTACCATCCCAGGAATCCCAGTCCCTACTTGTTATTTTTTTTTTCAATTGGCCTTTGAATGTGATTTAGGACTAGCTTCCTGCAGCATTACTCTCTCTTCCCGGGATGACTGTGCAGTGTGTGCTGTCTGGGCCTGGGGCACTGGCTGTTGTGTGCCTCTGGCTCTTGTATTCCTCTGGCTCCCCCTTCCTTCTTTGTCAAGGGGCATGGGCAGTCTTTCTTGCTACTTCCCCCTCCTTCGTGAGCTAAGATACTAGGGAGAGGCTCACCTGAGTGTATTAGAAATCTGCTGTCTGCTGGTCACAATTCCTTTCTCCTGCTTTCTTCTTCCAGGCCGTAGTTTGAAAGACAAGTGACAATTCTTTGAACCCATGTCCCACCCTGCAGTCTGGACTGCTGCTTCCCGGAACACCTTGACTCCTGTAACAGCTTAGACCTCTGTCCCCATGAGTCCCTTAGCAGCAGGCTTTCTCTTTGCTTTTCACTGACTTGCTGGAACCACACAGTGACTTGACTGCATGTTAAGTTTTGTGCTCAGGCAATTCTGCAGTGTTTTTAAAGCGTAGAAATGGAGCACTGAGCACAGGATGCTGTGTGGTTTGCCCAGGGCTGGGTTCAGAGGCGTGGATTTCAGGCATTCGCCCTATAGCTTTTTAAAATTTGTGCCATTGGTGTGGACCTGACAGATGCAATTCCCAGCCATACAATATTGTTAAAAATGGAGCAGGAGGCCAGGCACGGTGGCTCATGCCCATAATCCCAGCACTTGGGGAGGCTGAGATCACCTGAGGTTGAGAGTTCAAGACCAGCCTGACCAACATGAAGAAACCCCGTCTCTACTAAAAATACAAAATTAGCCGGGCACGGTGGTGCATGCCGTTAATCCCAGCTATTTGGGAGGCTTAGGCAGGAGAACTGCTTGAACCTGGGAGGTGGAGGCTGCGGTGATCCAAAATCGTGCCATTGCACTCCAGCCGGGGCAACAAGAGTGAAATTCTGTCTCAAAAAGGAAAAAAAAAAAAATGGAGCAGGAGTGTGAGGCTGGCAATATTTGAGAGAAGGAAGGACATGGAATTTGAAGAGAGCACAGCTGACATCCAGTGGAATGTGACCGTGTTAAATAGCCACTTAGCTGACCCCAAACAAGCAAACAAACAGAACCCCTGGTTGGAAACAGTGGTTGTATTTATTTGCTGGTTATCACATGCACCCATCCTCCGTCAAGTGATGGTTCTAAGTAAACAGATGGATGATTGTGCATGGGGCATGGAATTGGCTACTCTCAACCCCTCCTTTAATCATAAAAATAATAGCAGTAGCTGATGTTCAGTAGCACTTACCACGTTCTGTACCAGGCTCCTTTCTGTGCATTTTACACTAGTGGTTGCATTTAATCCTTACAATAGGAGAAAGGTACTGTTACTGTCCTCGTTCTCCAGAAGAGGAAACTAAGACAGAGCTTTTCTGGGAGATCTGAAAGAGTTAATATTTGCCCACAGTCATATACTGAGTTGGGGCAAAGTTAGGTCTAAAGCCTATCTGACTATTCCCCACGCATCTGTATTTTCATTGATTCTGATAGTATTCTGTTGTCTATGTGCCTTGGGTGAAAATGAGCCTCTGCATTTTCAGGGACCCCTCTGCCACAGAGATGGCTGGAGGGGTTCTTGGGAAGACTGCTCTCCTCCTGGCTGTCCTGCTAGAGCTCACCGGCGGCTCCAGAAGCCTGGTTTCTGGCTTTGACCATGGGCAAATTGCTTGTTACTCTGAGCCTCAGGTGCCTTTGTTGTAACCTGGTGGGGTGGATCAGCCCACCCAGAGCCCTTTCTAATGCTGGTTCTTTGTGAGTCTAGACTGTCGTATGTGGGGTGGACATATTAAGGGTTGTTTTATTGATGGTTTTTAATGGCAGTAAATGTTGGACAGCACTTTACTCATCATCAAAATAACTTTTGAAACACTTTTGTACACAGTTTCTTTGTTGTTTTGGGCTTTGCTAATTTGTTTCTTATCATAAGGTATTGGAGTTGCACAAGATTTTTCCCGAATGAGGACAATGGCAGCTCACATGTATTATTTCCTGTGTGCCAGATACGTATATGATTTAATTAATTCTTTTCTTATAAAGGGTCAGCAGTGGCAGGTATTGTGTCCATTTGACAGTTGAGGAAAGGGAGGCAGCAAGAGGGAAGTGACTCGCACGGTTGGGTGGAGTATCGCTGAGAGCTGGAGTTTCACTTCTCTTCCCTTCTTGGGGTCTAGGGCTGACTTGGCGGTACCACCACTGCCTTGGAATGTACTCTGGGGTTCCCCTGGGGCTTTCCACCCTCTGGGCAGGACTGTTAAGATGGCACCACATCTGTCTACAGATTTACAAAGAAGCCTCTGGTTTCTCCATTATTGAAGTGGCTTAAAAAGTACATTTGCTGAAAATATCGCATGAGAATCTGCTTTGGAGAAACCTTTCACAGATGGCACAACAGTGGGAAGTGGCCCTTACAAGTTAAAACAGTTCCATCCACCCACCCACCCACCCAACACTGGCTGTTACTGAGTCAAACAGCCTGCCAGGGCAGGAGAGGGTACTGAGAGGGCTGAGGCATCAGTGCCCTTGGGGAGCTGACAGTCAGCCACCACCTGTGTTGTATACAGGAAACTTTTGATCTTGGCTCTCACACCCTCACCCATGTTAGAGGTGGCATGAGGCTGAGCTGGGAGGTAGGAAACCTGCCTCATGGCCCCCAGGTCTGGACCAACCCTGTCTCTCCATCTGTGCAGTGAGCCAGTACAGAGCAGTGACTGAGCGCCTGTGCTTAGGGTCCTCTAGCTGTGGCTTTAGATACCAGTCCTCCTGTGTAATTATTGTGGGATCTTGGGCATGTCACCCTGTCTTGTCTAAGCCTCAGTTCCTTATCTGTAAAATGGCGAAAATCCTAACAGCACCTACCTTATGGTATCGAGGGAGAATTAAATGAGATGATGTACATAAAGTACTTTATCAGAGTCAGGACACACAAGTGCTCGATAAACCTTAGCTTTTGTTCTCCTCAGGTCTCCTTCTGCTCTAAAGTGACCATTTCTTTGAAAATGGTAATCTGGTAACTAAAATTCAAACCTCAGCGCTCACAGAGAAGGGGAGGTCCCTGGCTATTGAGATATTTCCTTTTAGGCTGGTTTGTTCTTTCTCTCTCTAAGAAGGCTGAAGTCCAGGGAGAAGGCTTTTACTATTAAGTAATAAATGTTTGAGATCACTCATAGGAAGAGTAGAGGGCAATTCATTTCAGCTATATGTGTCCCAGTGCATGCAGGTAGATCAGGAGGCCCTGATTTTAATTTGAGTCTCTCTGGAAGGAATGGGCCTGTGCTTGCAGTCTGGTGTATGTCAGAGCCACAGCAGGGCTGATCCACAAACTGGAATATTTTTGGACCTGTCCCAAGAGACATCTCCCCAGTTTCTCCTTGCAGGGTGACTCTTGGGGATTAATTAAATCATCTCCATTCAGCTCTGGAGGTGAAATGATCACAGGGTTGCTTTTGTGACAGTTAAAACACCATAAGATATTCAAGGTCCTCGTGTATAAGTAACTTACAAATTGCATTAAGCGCTGCAAGCAGGGGCATTTCGTAGCCTTTATTTTTCTTCCTTGATTAACTTTCACGGCTAACATAAATTCAGAAATCCTGTTGTGGTGTTCTGAGTCTTCCTGAACCCCTGCTCCCCTGGGAATTTCTGATACATGAAAGTAAATGTGTGTAGTCTCCTTGCAAATTTGTCAGTGCAGCTAGCATGAAGCACAGTGCTATTTGCAGAGAGACCAAAGCCCAGTCAACCCTTGTCACTTTCTGTAGTCATTTGGTCCTGGAGCTACACAACCTCTCAATTAGCATAACCACACTAATTTGTGCTTCTGCCTCAGCTTGTCAAGAGTGCCTTACAAACATTAATTCTCTGAGCTCATCAGAAAACCAAAGGCAGAGATCAAAAGCGTGCTTTTCTGCATGATCTGTCCTTGTTTTTTCTGTTCACGAGGAGCTTTCTCTATTAATTACCCTAAGTATGCAAGGTTATAGAATGAAGCTTTTATATTTGAGCAAGATAAGAATTGGGCTAAGGACCTGGATTACAGGGACTCGGGCTAGGGATTGCCCATGCTGCAGGGTGCCAAGTACCCTGGCCTCAGCTTGGCAGGAGAAATGCATTTACTGCTGGAGGAAATTCTGTAGGCTAAAGTCATGGGGAGCGTGAGTCATGATCTTCCAAAATGTTTGGACCTGTGGCATCTTTGGGCAATGAAGAGGGAACCAGCTTGGCACTGCCACAGAAATACCGTGTCCCCTGGGGCAAGCCAGGATTCCTTCCTGGACCTCTGAAACCTACTCCATAATTTGAGGGCCTTGAACTGGAGCAGAGGTTCCTGAGCTTTTTCAGATCATAGGTCTCCCAAGAGTCTGATGAAGCTTTGTGGACCTTGTCCCCAGGGGGAAAGATTCCTTATGTATGGACATGATTCTGCCAAGCCGTAAATTCCCACTACTATGTGATAAATGAGAATTTGCAAATACCCAGGGTCTTGGAAAGATCAAATAGAATTTTTGTTGTCTGAAACGATCAGGACTTAGTTCAGTCAGATCTGAGCCCGAGTGATAGTAATTGTGTGTTCCCGGTGTTTGGTGAGGAGTCTGTGAAATGGGGCTTGTTAGTTGCTGGGTGTAATGCCTGCATGGATAAAAGGAGAACCTTCCCCTTATGAGTGAGGTTTAAAAATTTACATAGAGTAAAATTAATGTTTTGGGGATATATAGTTCTATTTTTTGTTTTTAATTTGTGATGGGATCACACCGTCACCCAGGCTAGAGTGCAGGGTGCAGTCACAGCTCACTGCAGCCTTGACCTTCTGAGCCCAAGTAGTCTTCCCAGTCAGCCGCTTAGGTAGCTGGGACTTAGGTGCAAACCATCACGCCCTGTTCATTTAAAAAATTTATTTTCATAGATACAGGGTCTCCCTATGTTTGCCAGGCTAGTGGGGTATAAAGTTTTGTGCATTTTAATACGTGTAGATTTGTGTAACCACTACTACATTCAGAATACAAGCCAATTCCATCACTCTAGGGAAAAAAGCCTTCTTGCCACCACTTTGTAGTCATACCCTTCTCCCACCCTGGCAGCATTGCATCTGCTTGCTTGCTTTTTTTTCTTCCTTGAGACGGAGTCTTGCTCTGTTGCCCAGGCTGGAGTGTAGCAGTGCCATCTTGGCTCATTGCAACCTCCCCTTCCCAGGCTCAAGCAATTCTCCTGCTTCAGCCTCCCAAGCTGGGATTATAGGCACCTGCCACCATTCCCTGGCTAATTTTTGTATTTTTAGTAGAGATGGGGTTTCACCATATGTTAGCCAGGCTGGTCTTGAATGTCTGACCTCAAGTGATCTGCCCACCTCAGCCTCCCAAAGTGCTGGGATTACAGATGTGAGCCGCCGTGCCCAACCAGCATTGATCTGTTTTCTATCTATACCTATAGATTTGCATTTTCCAGAATACCATATAAATACAACCATAGAATATGTGTGATTGGCCTTTTTACTCTGTACTGACTTTGAGATTCATCAAGTTGTTCTTTTGATCACTGGTTCATTCCTTTTTATTGCTAAGTAATACTCTATTATCTGCATGAGAAATTGACCTTGGCTGACTGTATGTCTGTTTGCTAGAAATAGACAAAGATGGCACAGGACCAACAAAAAACAACTCAATTTTTAAAATGGGCAAAGGACTTGAATAAGCATTTCTCCAAAGGAGATATACGGATGGCTAATAAACATGTCAAAATGTACTCAACATTTTGAGTGAGTACTGTTCACTAGGGAAGTGCTAATTGATCACTAGGGAAGTTCCCATTGATCAAGTTCCCATTGATCACTAGGGAAGTGCCCATCAAAACTATAGACAGAGCTGGGTGCAGTGGTGCATGCCTGTGGTCCCAGCCACTCGGAAGGCTGAGGTGGGAGGACTGCTTTAGCCCGAAAGGTCAAGACTGCAGTGAGCTCTGGTTGCATTGCTGCACCCTGGCCTGGGTGACAGAGTGAGACCCCAAAAAGGAAAATTAGCCAGGCACAGTGGCGCAAGCCTGCAGTCCCAGCTACTTGGGAGACTGAAGCAGGAGGACTGCTTGAGCCCAGGAGTTCTGGGCTGTAGTGCACTGTGCCTACTGGGTGTCTGTACTAAGTTCAGCACCAATATGGTGACCTCTGGGACTACCAAGTTGCTTAACGGGGGGTGAACTGGCACGGGCTAGAAGTGTAACCAGTCAAAACTTCTGTGCTGATCAGCAGTGGGATCACACCTGTGAATAGCCACTGTACTACAGCCTGGGCAAAATAGTGAGACCCCATCTCATTCATTCACACATACATGTAAACATACCTAAGTATGTAACCTACCTGCCACAGGGAGATACCACCTCACACCCATGAGGATGGCTGTTTTCAAAAACATAGAAAATAGAGCTTGCAGATAGCTGAGCAGGTGGAGGCTCCTGAAGGTGGCACACCTGGGGAGGGCTTGGAAGCTCTGCACCCCTTCTCACAGGGCCTGCCCAGTGCATCTCTTCATCTGTGTCTTTTGTAATATCCTTTATAATAAATGGGTAAGCACAAGGCAGATGGAATTAACAGACTGTGGCTGCTGTTTTTAAACTGGGTTTGCCAATATCTGTGTGTCTCTTCAGAGGATGGGCTGTCTTTCTGCAACAAGGGAGAACAGAATCACAAGATCTTTTGAAGGGACCTTGATATTCTCTGTGGCAGATTTCAGTATTGCTGGACAGAACTCATTTCATCCATCAGGGTTGCTATGGGCTTTCCTAATTATCTTTAGTCTTCCTTGGATTTACCAGGCCATGGATGCTGAAAATAACAATCCTGGTGTTTTAGGAGAAGAGTGGACTTTTTTCCTATGAACCCTATGGGCAGTCTGCTGCCCATAGTCATATGTGTATATGGCCTTCTGGAAAGCATGTGTGAAAATTGAATATCAAACCTGTATCTTAACAATACACACTCACTGGACACTCACTCAACTGGACACTCACACAGTCGGATGAGTTATCTGAGTAAGGATGAAGATCTATATATACTTTTGGCATGTCCGCTGAACTCTGTCTTCTCTCAGCAGTAGGATTTTATGAAACTTATGTTTTTCACTAGTATCAACTATTCCATTTTCTCACTTTCGCGACTTTTTATAAAATATTAATGGCAAAATATAACAAAGCCGTCAGACTCTTTCCACAACAATCACTGCCACCACAACAAAAACACCCCACAGAAAATAAGTATTGTTGAGGATGTGGGGAAATCTGAACACTTGTGCGCTATTGGCAGGACTGTAAAATGGTGCAGTCTCTATGGAAAACACTATGGCATCTCACCAAAAAACTAAAAATGGAATTACCACATGATCCAGCAAAGTATATCCCTATTGGGTGTATATGCAAAAGAAGTGAAAGCAGGGTCTGGAGGGGATGTTCCTGCACCATCTGTGTAGCAGCATCATTCACAACAGCCAAAAAATGGAAGCAACCCAGGTGTCCATGGATGATGGGTGAATGGATAAAGAAAACGTGGTCTATTCATACATGAAATATTATTCAGCCTTAAAAAGGAAGGATGTTCTGACTTATGTTCCAACGTGGATGGACCTTGAGGACATTATTCTAAGTAAAATAAGCCAGTCACAAAAAGACTGATTGATTTCAGACCATATGATTTCACTAGATAGTGAGGTGTGTACACTAGACAAAATTATAGCAACTGAAGGGCACTGAGGTGGCTGCCAGGGGCTTTGTGGAGGAAGTAATGGAGACTGTTTCAATTTTGTATGGTAGAAAAGTTCTGCAGATGGCTGCTGCTGCTGATGGTGGCACATTATGAACGTTACCTATTACCACTGGAGTGTACACTTTAAAATGATTAAGATGGCAAATCTTATATTATGTGTATTTTACCATAATTTAAAGAATTTTCTGTGGATTCCAAATATTTTTCAGTGTTTATATAATTACATTATTTAATCTTAAGTATCTTTTTAAAATTATTTGAGATGGAATGTCACTCTGTTACCCAGTCTGGAGTGCAATGGTGTGATCTTGGCTCACTGCAGCCTCTGTCTCCCAGGTTCAAGTGATTCTCCTACCTCAGCCTCCTGAGTAGCTGGGGCTACAGGCATGCACAACCATGCCTGGCTAATTTTTGTATTTTTAGTAGAGATGGGGTTTCACTATGTTGGTCAGGCTGGTCTTGAACTCCTGACGTCCAGTGATCTGCCAGCCTCAGCCTCCCAAAGTGCTGGTATTACAGGCATGAGCCACCATGCCCGCCCCCACCCCTCCTTTTTTAATAGAGATATCATTTTGCTCTGTTATCCAGTCTGGAGTGCGGTGGTGTGATCATGGCTCACTGCAGCCTCAAACTCCCGGACTCAAGGAATCCTCCCGCCTCAGCCTCCCAAAGTGCTGGGTTTACAGGTGGAGCTGCTGTGCCAGCCCATGAAGCATTTAATCCAGGGCAGATTTCACACCTCTGGATTCGGACCCAGTCATCTCGGACCTGGGCTTTTCAGCTGTGTTGGGTCCCTGCTGTACCCTGGCAAGCTTCCATTCCCATCAGCGGCTGATGATGGAAGTCCCTGGGAGCCTAAATGTCTAGTTGAGCTCCAGCCCCTGGTAGTGATGTAGCTTGGCACATAGTTAGTGCTTGGCTCACGTCGCTGTTAGTAAAGACTCTCAGGCTCTGCAGTGGCTTCCCTCTGAGGGCTCTGCCTGGATCCATCAGTGGCACTTACTCTCTCCGAGTTGACAACACAGATGGCAGTTACTCCAGTGCTGTTTGGCAGGATTCCAGGCTATCGCCACATTCTTGAGAAGGTATCACTGGCTTGGGGGAAGGGAAAAGGGAGGATGATCTAGGCAAAAGCAAGATCAAGTCCCTCTCCGAGAATTTTCCAGCCTGGCAGGCCCTGTTAGGCCACTGTGTGAGTGGGAGTGCCACCTGGAGATGGCCATGATAGGGTCGCTGTTCCCACAGTGTTATTAACATGTCTCTGTACGAATCTGGGTGATAACCAATTACCTTGGGGTTTTTTGACGCTAAGGTACCAACACATGTAAGACGTATTATTGATTTAATGTCTCTCAGGAAACAAAGGAGAAAATATATTATTGGGTGGGTTATAAAACACACCTTGATTTCAAAAGTGAAGCTGTGAAAAACTACAGTACCCAACAGAGAATGATTTTGAGACCCCTGGTGGATACCAAAATCCGCAGATGCTCAAGTCCCTGTTACAAAATGGCATAGTACTTGCAGATAACCTATACACCTCCTCCTGTATACTTTAAATTATCTCTAGATTACTTGCAATACCTAATACAGTGTAAATGCTACATAAATAGGTGCTATGTCATCTTATTTAGGGCATATTGACAAGAAAAAGGTCAGTACCTGTTTAGTTATAGACACACCATCCATTTTTTTTTCCTGAGTATTTTTAGTCGGTTGGTTGAATCCACAGATGCAGAATCCATGGCTACAGAGGGCCAACTGTGTATGACTTAGAATCAGGGAGACACAGTCTAAGCCACTGACCCATCTTTGAGCTGATTTCTTAGGTACCTGCTATGTACAGCCAGTGGCAATAGATGCTTGGAACATGGATAAAGAAGTCAGGGCTCCTGCCCTCATGGAGCTTGATGTGACTGGGTCCAAGTGCACCCCTCCACGAGACTTAGCCATTGACTAAAGGGTTGGACTCTGGACTTTTGCTTGTCAATGTACCTCTATTCTGGCCTCTCAGTTAGATATCTGGACACCAGAGGAAAATTACTATGAGGATCACTGTGCTGACAGAGCGCGTGACAGATGGAGTAATGATCACACTTCCCGGCTTCCGCCTGCTGTCCTGGCATCATTATTAATAGAGCCCTCCCTGCCCCATTCGAAGTGTCCTGGTTTGGATGGGAAAACACTGAGGGAGTGATCATTGATATCATCACTTTCCACAAATTTGCATTGGAGAGGGTATGGGTTTGCAGAGAGAGAACTGCCTCAGGTCCACAGCCTGTTCTAACAAAGGTCAAGCCCATGGAGTCTGCGGGAGGGTTGGTGGGGTTTGGCTGGAGCTCCGTTCTCCCATGGGCATCTGCTACTTGGCATCTTCCAATCACTTAGCTCCCAGAAGCATCAAAATCTGGGATGGTTTGGTTCAAGAAACATAAGCATGCACATACAGCAACCAGAGCACAATTTTATCCTAAGGTAAGAATCAGATCAACCAGATCTCAAATTGCCATTTTTTGGAATGGGTGGAAAGGATATTAGTATTTTTGTCAATTTAAGTTTTATAGAGAAAGTTGGAAAATAATTATATAGGGATATTAGTCTTGGTTAACTTGGATGGAAATTGTTTTTTCTGTTGCTATGGAAAAGGGACAGGCATAAGATTTTTCTAAGAAGTTTTCTTTTTTATGCAAGTGATATACTGTGGAAGGAGGTTAAAGGAAACAGCCAGAAAGACAGGTAGGAAGCTTTATGTTTGTCACAGATTGATAACCTGCGACCTGTGATGTTGGCAGGTGTTGCTGACAGCGTCATCAGGGGCCAGGTGGTCACTGTCCTGAGGACCTGCCGGGTACCCAGAATGCTGCCTGCCTTTTTGGTGGCTCTCAGTCGTTAGCATCTGGAGGTTGCTGGGCTCCAGTGCCTGGTTTCTGATTCAGTAGGTCTGTGGTTGGGCTGAGAATGGGCATCTCTAACAAGTTCCCAGGTGACACTGCTGGTGGAAGTGGGGGGTATCTTTAGAACCACCGCTCAGAGTCTGGAGAGGAATTGGAAGGGTCCTAGGGACTTGACCTATAAGATACAAGGTTGCCCTTATAATGATGATGATGATGATGGTGATGACAATGTAACAAATAATTTCTGTGCATTAATGACAGGTGCTGTGCTACATGTATTTAATCCTCCCAGCAGCACTGGAAGGAGGTAACAGTGGCCTCATTTTACAGATGAGAAAACCAAGGCCCAAGGCTAGGCATGATGGCTCATGCCTGTAATCCCAGCACTTTGGGAAGCCGAGGCAGGCAGATCACCTGAGATTAGGAATTTGAGACCAGCTTGGTCAATACGATGAAACCTTGTCTCTACTAAAAATACAAAAATTAGCTGGGTGTGGTGGCCCGTTCCTGTAGTCCAGCTACTAGCTGCACTTCAGCCTGGGGGACAGAGTGAGACTCTTGTCTCAAAAAAAAACAAAAAGGAAAGAAGAAAATATAGCTGCATGGGAAATAGTCAGATGAGCTATTCCCCTAACTGCCCCAACTCAGTATATGACTATGTGCAAATTTTAACTCTTTTAGATCTCAAAGAAATGCTCTGTGTCTTAGTTTTCTCCTCTGTGGAATGAGAACAATAACAGTACCTTTCTCTTATTGTGAGGATTTAATGCAACCACAAGTGTAAAATACACAGAAGGGAGCCAGGTACTGCACATGCAAAATACCTAATGAACATCAGCTACTACTGTCTCTCTGGGTGACAGAGCGAGACTTTGTCTCAGAAAGTAAAAAAGGGAAAGGCCCTGATGGGTTTATGTGACTTATCCATCTAGGTTGAAGAGCTAGGTTAGGAGAGCTACATTGAAGTCACTGCCCAGTATTGAAACAAACGCTTATCAAATGGAGAAGTAGCTTAATAATATTCCCAAAAAGACATCACAGACTGAAGATGATTCTGATAGTTATAAGTACATGTGAACAAGAAAATGTTGACCCTTCTGCTTCCAGTTCATGCTTTTCATTGGCAGTATCAACAGGGAAAAACAACAGCAATCTAATGGGCCCTGACAAGAGATGGCCAGAAGTCGAGCAGCAGGAAGAAACTCTTTGGTGAATCTCACTCTGAATGTATATTGTGCCTTGGGATATTAGCTGACTAATTTGGGTGACATACTAGACATCACGATAAGCAAGACATGTATAAACTAAGCATCCAGAACGTGAAGACAAAACTACAGTTTTGCCAGGCTCTGTGGCATGTGCCTATGTTCTAGCTACTCTGGTGGCTGAGGTGGGGGAGGATCACCTGAACCCAGGAGTTCAAGACCAGCCTAGGCAACATGGTGAAACCCTGTCTAAAACAAACAAACAAACAAACAAACAAAAACCCCACAGCCTCTAAAATTTAAATTTTGTCTGAAGTCATGATGTACTTACATGAGTAATTTTAGAGCATAAAGTATAATTGCTCTTACAGGGCTTCATCTCAGCCCTCTTTTTCAGGCTCTTTTCTCTCCTGAATTCTCCATTTGGGAACAGGCAGTCTAGTCCCGTGGGTCGAAGCCAGCTGGCTCAACACTGGTCATTCTCAAATGCATGTTTCCAGCCCCTCTTTAGGACTCTATGTGCCTGAACAAGAGCTCTTGATTCCCCCCCTTCACTCTCTGCCTGGCGACTTCTCTTGGGTTCCCCCATCACAGTAAATAATGCCATTTTTGACCCAGTTGTTCAGGCTCAGAAATCTTGGTTTGGATAAGAAAACAAGAGAGTGTCCTTGCCTCCTTCTCCCAGCACGCATCCAGTCCCTCAGTAATCTCCCGTGATTTACTCTGGTAAATCCTGACTGGTCCCTCTCAGCACCTCCTCTGCTGATCCCTTACTCTAGGCCACCACCATTTCTCTCTAGACTGCCTGGTACCCTCCTAACTGGCTTTTTGGTTTCTACCCCCGACTCACAGCCGTCCATTCTGCATTCCACAGCCAAAGCATGAACTGGATCACATGGATCCTGTTTATGATGATCGCCCAGGGCTTCCCCACACATCTGAAGAGATCTGAGGTCCTTGACATGGCCTTTATGCACCCTGGCCCCCGGCCCTTGGCTCACTCCCCAACACCCCTCTCCCCTGTTGCTGTGTCCCAGCCACACTGGCTTGTATGCTCTTCTTCCAGGTGTTCTCTGGCCTCAGAGCTTTGGCACTTGCCATTCTCTTACTGGAACGTTCATTCCCCAGATATTGTAGGGCACCTGCTGAGAAGCCATGGACAGGATTCAAAGGCTGCTGGTGCCACCGTTTGCTGATCATGTGACCTTGGGAAAAGTTGCTCACCCACCTCCTTTTAAAAATCAGTTTCTCATTGATAAGATGGATCCTGTGGCAGGGTTGTGGTGAGTTCATGCTGGGCAGTACTGGATCGTAAGCACTGGGGAAGCATGAGCTCCTCTTCCTGTGTCCTTTGCTTCCCAACTCCCTCATGTCTCTGTTCAGATGCCACCCAGAGAGGCCAGCCCTACCCACTGGGCCCAGAATAACAAACAGGGCTGCCATCACTTTCTGTCCCTCACCCTGCTCTTTTTCCCCCTTTAAATGTAGCATTTATTTGCTTGTTTTTGTTTTCGTTTTTATTTTTTTTTGGAGACAGTCTTGCTTTGTTGCCCCAGGCTGGAGTGCAGTGATGCAGTGTCAGCTCACTGCAACCTCTGCACCCGGGTTCAAGCGATTCTCCTGCCTTAGCCTCCTGAGTAGCTGGGATTACAGGCAGATGCCACCATGCCCGGCTAATATCTTGTGTTTTTAGTAGAGACAGGTTTTCACCATGTTGTCCAGACTGTTCTCACACTCCTGAGCTCAGGCAGTCCGCCTGCCCTGGCCTCCCAGAGTTGCTTGGATTACAGGTGTGAGCCACTGCGCCCGGCCTATTTGCTGCTTTTTTATGATTTTCTCCCTCATTGGGAGGTAAGCTCCCTGTCAGCTACTGTTTAACCAGAGCCCTGAATGGTGCCTGGCACATAGCTGATGCTCACTAATTTTTGTTGAATGGATAGTGAGTACCCATTGGGTATGGACTCCAGACCTCTTAAGGGAGACGGGTACATTTTACAAGCTTGAGGAGCACAGCCAGAGTGCAGGCTGTGACCATGTTCACACTCGTGCAGCTCAGTGCAGAGGGCCATCAGCAGTGAGTGGCTCGGTCAAGTTCATCTGGAGGTGGGGAGTTGTAAAGGACAGGAGGCACCACAGCCTGGAGGCTGAGGTCGGCAGCGTCGGGGGGAGAGGGGCTGGAGTCTTCCCCCGCGCAGCAGGCATTGCCTCTTCCAATACTGTCATGGCCCAAGTGAAGCAGAGGTTGTGGGACCCTCAACACTTGTCTTTGAGAGTCCACTGGATGTTGGCTGTTAGGTTCCATTTGACTCTCTGGAGAGGAGGGATGTAAGCTACAGCATAGGCAGGCAGTTGCAGGGCTATGCACAGTGTCCAGTCTTCTTAGGAGGAAGTAGGAGATAAAGGTGGGAAAGGTAGTTTGGGGCCAGACTCCAAAAGGCTTTGAATGCCAATCCATGTACTTAGGACTTCCACCTTTAGTATTATAGGAAGCATCAAGGAGCTTTTATTTTTTATTTATGTTTTTGAGACAGGGTCTGCCTCTTTCGCTCAGGCTGGAGTGCAGTGGTGCAATCTTGGCCCACTGCAACCTCTGCCTCCCAGGCTCAATTATTCTCCCATCTCAGCCCCCCACCCCCCATGCCCTGAGTAGCTGGGACTACGGACACATGCAGCACCATGCTTAGCTAGTTATGTTTTTCTTTGTTTTTTAGGGACAAGGGTTTTGCCATGTTGTCCAGGTAGGTCTCAAACTCCTGGGCTCAGGTGATCTATCTGCCTCTGCCTCCTAAAGTGCTGGGCTTACAGGCATGAGCCACAGTGCCTGGCCATATCAGGGATTTAGGAAGCATTCTCTATACATATTTAGACTTTCCCCTAAGTCTTCCACATTTCTCCCTTTCCCATACTGAGGGCTATGTTTAGTTCCTGGCCGAGTCCTGACTTTGTGAAGAACAAGTAAACAGCTTCTTCAGAAGGCTGGATGCTGAGCCCTGATTGTCCTTCAGTGAACCAGCCTCATCCATGAAGGACCTTGAAAAGCCAGAAGCTGTCTCATTGGGGGTCCTTGAAATTTGAAGCAAGGGACAGGTTCTGAGCCGCTGTGTTTTGCAGATTAGGTTAGTACAAGAAAGATGGGCTGGGTGTCTTTGCAGTTCATTTCTATAGAGTGTCATTCTAGGTCTGCCTGGATAGAGAAACGAAGCAGCCTCGTGTGGGATCCATCAGCAGTGGCCAGTGGGAGTCAGCATTTGTAGTTATTGACACATCTGCAGAATTGGGGAGGTGGGCTAGCTGTGGGAGAGCACTGCACTGGGAGTCGGTGTCTTGGGGCCTCTAGCCTCCTGTGAAAGGTCTTTTTTCTCTGGACCTCAGTTTCTCCATTTTATTATAATGAGCTGGGCTAGCTCATTAGTTCTTAACCTCTTGACTTCCTTAAGTTCTTAACCTCCTTAAGACTTTCGTGAAAGCCGTAAAGCCATAGACCTCTCTTCCTAGAAAAATGAACACACATGGTTTGCCAACACCTTAGGAACCCCCAAAGTCCATGACACAAAACCCTGGATCTGTAAGGCCCTGTCCCTTCCAACCCCCGGCCTTCCCCTGGGCATGTACCTCCAGCTACACAGGGCCTTCATACACGCTGCCCTTTGCCTGTTCCAGCTCTGCTCACCCTTCAAGTCTCACTCTTACCTGACTTCCCAGATCAGATTAGGTCACCCTGCTAAACATGCATCTCCCACCCTGAATTTAGCGCTGATCACAGTGATAACTGATTCTTCGTGCACATTATCTGACCCTCCCCAAGCTCCATGTTGGTATTTGTTGAATAAGTCTCTGAGGCCCCTCCAGATATGACATTCTGAGACTGATCTGTGAGTTTGCAGATGTATCATCAGAGAGCTTGTATTTCCTGTGACACTTGACATGTGGTGGCCTTTGCCTTTGATGATTTCCTCCTGGACTGGACAGGAGAGTCACTTCAAAGCAGTCTAGGCGAGACTCGGTGGCTCACATCTATAAATCCTAGGACTTTGGGAGGCTGAGGCTCGAGATCATAGGTTTGAGACCAGCCTGGCAACCAAGCAAGATGCTATCTCTACAAAAAATAATTTTAAAAATTAGCCAGGCATGGTGGCAAGTGTATATATTCACAGCTAGTCAGGAGGCTGAGGCAGGAGGATTCCTTGAGCTCAGCAGTTGGAGGCTGCAGTAAGCTGTGATTGCACCACCTCACTCCAGCCTGAACAACAGAGGCTCTGTCTCAAAAAAAGGCAGAGTCTAGAGGACCCAGAAGATAGAGAGTCTGACCCAGACTTTCTGCCTCAGTGCTCTGCTGGGCCTGACCTCCAGGCTGGTCATCGCCTTTGTTTATGTTCTGGGCTGAGCTGGAACTCCTACTTGGAACGTTCCCACAGTGCTTGGCGCTTCCTCTTATTGTTGTATTTTTCTCCAGGAGGGAAGTGACCAACATCAGACTTTCCTCCCAGCAGACAAATTCCATACACAAAGGTTTGTGTCAGCTACCGGGTACCCGCCTGAGAGCCCAGCCTCTGTTTCTTTGGTTCTGGGTGGGTGAATGTCCACATTACAGGGATCCACCAGTCCTTCCCTTCTGAGACATTTCTATCTTAAGAAAAAAAATCGTCTTCAAGAAGTGAGCAACGCCTTGAAGGATTCTGACTTCGATCAGAGTTCGTCTGAAGCCAACAGCCTCTTGCATGTAGGGGCAGGCATTCCTTTAAATGTTTCATGCTTCAGTGGCGGCTATATTACCTCTCTGGCTTATGTCATGTCCCACAATCAAAATATTATTCCTTCTGTAGTCCAGCTACCTGGGAGGCTGAGGCAGGAGGATCACTTGAGCCCAGTAGTTCGAGGCCAGCTGGGCAATATAAGGAGGCCCTGTCTCTTAAAAAAAAAAAAAATCCTGAGGTACAGATGTTTGTAAGATAAATTTTATTTTAATTATAGTAAGAGAATGAATTATTCAACAGAATATTGTAATGGATCTTACTCTGAGATGGGGGAGAAGATCCCTAGTGAGGGTCAATAATTTTTTTCAATGTATTGTATCTAAAGCTTAGAGATTTATAGATGATAATAATAATAAAAAGATCAATAGTAGCTATTCTCATTGTCTGCTATGTACCAACAAATTTTAAACATCTTTATTTTATTTTTTTAAAGTTGGGGTCTCACTCTGTGGCCCAGACTGGAGTGCAGTGTGCAGTCACAAATCACTGCAGTCCTGACCTCCTGGGCTCAAATGATTTTCCTGCCTCAACCTCCCACATCAGCCTCCCAAGTCTAAATATCTTATTTAACCTTTAAACTGCCCTATGAAGTGGATAGTGTAATTGTACACATGAATGTATGTGAAAATACGTGAGGAGAGGGGAAGATTCTATCCCAAAGTTGCTCACATAGATACAAACTAGGCCAGCTGGCCTTCAAAGCCAGTTCCTTCACACTGCCCTCCTGCCTTTTCTGGTCATGGGAAAATGGGCAGCAGAGGTTTTCCTAGCCAAGGATAAAGATTTGGGAGCTGGATCTGGCCTTCAAACTAAGCCCAGCCTTGATCCCTATCCGTCTCTGAGGAATCTGAAATGGGGGAGGGGCTCGTTGGAGGAGATGATCTTGTGAATCTGCTTGGGTTTTACAGAGATTTGGGGCTTGTAGTAGTCATACGTGAAGGAGTGACCTTGATAACACATGGTCAAATCGGGTCTGATTGAGGGCAGTTCGTACAGTCACAGCATTCTCTACATACTTGTGCAAGGCTTAGAAACTCATCACAGTGGCTGTGCAATCAGCCTTCTGCTTCTGGTAACAGTTCACTTTTGATTCTTCCCATTTGTGAAGAATCAAAAAAGGTTTGTGTTGTCTCCCTGAAATGTGGGCTGGAGATGGGTCACTTGCCCATCTTCCATTGCAAGCATATTGGTCTTTGGGGGATGGCTCAATTTTTTTTTTTTGCTTAGTCTGGTGCATTGCAGAAGGGATGACTATAAAAGACACTTTCTCAGCTGGGGATTAGAGAGGAATTCTTAAGATTAGATTATTCTGTTCCTTTCCCTCTGAACAATTCCATTGGAATAAGTGTGTGGGCCAGGGGGATAGACATGATTACCTGAGAAGCGGTTGGACCACAGGGGTCTTGTTTCAGTGCTGTTCTCTCAGGGAAATGTCCGGTTCATGCTAAATGTTTGTTCATAAATTAGTTGTTTGGAACCTAGGATGCATTTTCTTCTGGAAACACCATTACAAATGTGTTGACCCCCAGCTAAGAAACACCAGAGCCGGGGTTCTGTAACTATGAGCCATTGTTCTGTGTGTGCACAGGCATCGAGAGGAGCTGCCCCAGGCATGGCTGCTGACTTCAGGGGCTTTGCACACTGATAGGAAGGAAACTCCAGGGCTGGGGAGGGGTGGGGACGTGGAGGAAAAGGCGCCTCAGCTGCCCACACCCTCTGACTCTTGCTTGGAGAGGAGAGTTTACTTATGGATTAGAAACTTGGCTAACACATTCCAGGGGGTGGGAACAATCAGTGTGTGTATGTTGGGGATAATTCTCATTGGTTTATTTCATCACCTATCCACCCATTTGTTCAACCGAGTTATTAAGTACCTACTGTGTACTCAGTATTCTGCTGTGCAACTGTTAGGTTTCACAGGACCCCTCTGGTGTGGTGGGGGGTTCCCTGTGCTTTGTTCCAGTTTGTGGCTGCAGTTTAATCTGGGGAGGAGCCTGAGGGCTCTGTGAGGGAAATGGGGAGCCTCTGCACGCTTGCTCTTTCCTGTTGCCTCACTGGCGACGGTGTGACAGACACGTGCTATTTGCTTTGCCGAGTTTGGAATCTTGACTGTGATTTTGCAAAAATTATCTCTGTATTGGTAGATCAAAATAGGAAGCGTTTCATAAGTGAAATATTTCATCTTTTCATATGAAAATAGGTGGAGTACAGTGGCTCACATCTGTAAACCCAGGACTTTGGGAGGCTGAGGCAGGAGGGTCACTTGAGGCCAGGAGTTTGAGATCAGCCTGGGCAACATAGGGAGACCCTGTCTCTACGAGAAACTTTAAAAATTAGCCAGGCGAGGTGGCATGCACCTGTAGTCCTAGCTTCTTGGGAGGCCCAGGCAGGAGGATTGCTTGGGCCTGCATGATTGTGCCACCACACTTCACCCAGGGTGACACAGCAAGACCCTGTCTGCAAAAAAAGAAAAATATTCACCAAGGACTTCCTGAGTTTCAGGCAGCATGCTAAATACTTCACAAATGTTCTTACAGCTGAGGAGGTGGAACTGGAATTATGCCCAGTTAACAGATAGGGAAACTGAGGCTGCTGTTCTCAGTTGGCAGAGCCAGGATTTGCACCCAGGTGTTTGGGCTCCAAAGCATGCATTCTTCTTCTTTTTTTTTTTTTCTTGGAGACATAGTCTCGCTTTGCCACCCAGGCTGGAGTGCCGTGGCGTGATCTTGGCTTACTGCAACCTCCGGCACCTGGGTTCAAGTGATTCTCCTTCCTCAGTCCCCCATGTAGCTGGGATTACAGCTTAGTGCCACCATGCCTGGATAATTTTTGTATTGTTAGTAGAGACAGGATTTCACCATGTTGGCCAGTCTAGTTTTGAACTCCCAGCCTCAGGTGATCCACCCACCTCAGCCTCCCAAAGTGCTGGGATTACAGGCATGAGTCACCTAGCTCGGCCCAGAGCCTGCGTTCTTACCCATATTATGCTATGGGGATTCTTTAGGAGTTCTGATAACCTCAAACTCTGGGATTGAAATAAATGAAATCCTTTCATCTACCTCAGCGTTGTCTTCCTTTTTACCAAGAATATATGATTGATTTCATTCCCTTCTTTTCTTCCAGAAAACCCATTGTTCAGAATTTGTGTAGTGTAGCCCTTTCTCCAGCAAAATTGTTCCCAAAGTGCAGTGGAAGTCTGGAACTTGAGGCTATAGATTTTTAGCTGTGTTTGTCCCCATGGTGTTTTCTTCTTTGGAGACTGAGGTGTAGCATGTGTTTTGATGTTTTGTTTTGTGTTTCCCTTGGAAACACAGTATTAGTGAAATCAGCTTGTTTTCTCTGACAGTACTTGTTGCATGGTGCACACTGGTGTGAGCATGGGACTCTGAAATAGAAGGTGTGGCATAAGGGACTGTGTGAAAATGTTTCTCCTGGCATGCTGCAGAATGGTTCATTTATGACTTTCAGCTTTTTGATCACCTGATTCCCCACTTCTCCCATGGGGAAAAGTGGTATTAAAAGTATCTGGAAATAAAATTCACCCTCCGAGCTGCTGCTATGCTGATGAGTAATAAAGTGTCAAAAGAATGCCGAGGAACAGCTTCTTAATATAGACCATTACTGAGATGCACCGGTAGGGCGATAACAAGCCTTTTCTTCTGATTTCCTCCCTGAAGCCAAAGGGATTTTGAAAGGCAGAAGGCAAAGACTGTTCAAAGTGAAATTTCTCAAGCTTTCCTTGTGAGGGCTACATGGGCTCTGGCGCTGGGTGGTGTGGGATGTCCAAGAGATGATCCCCTTCCAGCCAGTGACTCGGCCCTCAATTGCCATTCAGGAAAGACGCCGGGCTCGGGAGGGCCCTGTGATCCTCTGGCTTTAAAATGGGCAATGCTATTGAAAAACAGAAGCCCTTGAAACGAAGCCATCTGTACCCCTGGAAACAAGGTAAGAAAGCCCTGGGCTTCCTTTCCAGGAAGAAGCAAGGAGGCAGTCTTCTCTGAGAGACTGGCCAAGCACCAGAGCCGAAGTGCTTGGGGAATCACCTTCCAAAGCAGAAAGCACTGGCAGTCCAACATGGTTTCAAGAAAATTCACAGTTCTCCTAAGGAATAAGGTGATTCCTCTCTCAATATCATGGCTTGGTTTGGCTGAGGGTTTAGTTCAGCTTGAGATATTTCATTCAGGGCAGTATGTGTCTATTGAAAATTTTTACTTTTTATGAAATATTCCAAGTCAGCCGCGTGTGGGGACTCACATCTGTAATCCCAGCACTTTGGGAAACCGAGGCGGGCAGATCACTTGAGGTCAGGAGTTCGAGTCCAGCCTGGCCAACATGGCGAAACCCCATCTCTACTAATAATATAAAAAGTAGTCGGGCATGGTGGTGGGTACTTTTAGACCCAGCTACTCAGGAGGCTGAGACAGGAGAATCACTTGAACCCGGAATTGGGAGGTTGCAGTAGCTGAGATCATGCCACTGCACTTTAGCCTGGGTGACAAATTGAAACTGTCTCAAAAAAATGAAATAAAGTAAAATAAATGTTCCAAGTCAAAGCTTTGGTATCTAGGAGTTTGAGGCTTTTGTGATATTTTTGGTTTAGAGAACGTTACTAACAGCCTTTAAATATATAGCACTTCCAAAAGTTCCAAAGTACTTTCTGTAAAATCTTACGTTTATCCATCCTGGACACCCAGGAAGTGGGACAGCAGCCTCTCCTAACACCTGCTCTGTCTCTCTAGGGCTTGGGATCATGTCAGCTGGAGGAGGAGGAAGTTGGCAGGGCCATGGAGCAGTTCAGTGGTACATTTGGAAATCCAGGACCTTTAATAGTGTCTCCGTGCAGGACAGTCTTCTGACCACTCAGCAGCCTTTTTTCATAGTTATTGACTTATTGACCCAGGAGGCTGGCCAGCCAGCAGACATACCAGAGATGACATGTGCAGAACTTCACCAGGTCTTTGCCTCCTCTTGCCAGAAGAAGTTGCAGTAGCATTTGATCTGTAGCAAGACAGGTAGTTCACAACTGCATGTATTAGGAATGTGTTTATGAAAAGAAAAACTAGCTGGAAGAAAATTTGTGGAAATGTTAAGAGCAGTTGTTGTTTGTCAAATGATAGATCTTTTTCTTTCTAAAAGAAGGTAGGTTGGATGCTAATTTACTGTCAGGTTCAAGCCCTTCTGACTGTCCCTGAGTCATTCTTTTGTCTGACATGTTACTTTGGAAAGGGTGCTCCTTAGCATTCCTTGATTAGATCCTGGTTTGAACAATTAGAGACAGTGGGGGACAGTTTGGAAAATTTGAATATGAACTCCATGGTAGATTAGAATAAGGAACTGTTGCTCATGTGATTTTGTGTGATATGGTGCTGAGTCATGTAGGAGTATGTGCTTTTTTTGAATAGTCATGCTGAAATATTTAGGGGTGAAGAGCTATGCTGCCTATCATTTACTCTCTAAAATCACAATCATTCTCTGGTTACTCTGTGTACACCTTAGTAAATTTGTATGCCTTTTTTTCCAATTAAAAACAATACTGTAATCTTAGCACTTTGGGAGGCCGAGGCAGGCAGATCACATGAGGCCAGGAGTTTAAGACCAGCCTGGCCAACATGGTGAAACTCTGTCTCTACTAAAATACAAATATTAGCTGGGCTTGGTGGTACACATCTGTAATCCCAGCTACTCGGGAGGCTGAGCACTCACGCGAGATAATTGCTTGAGCCCAGGAGGCGGAGGTTGCAGTGAGCTAAGGTCATGCCACTGCACTTCAGCCTGGGCAACAGAGTGGGACTCTGTCTTGAAAAAGAAAAAAATAAAAATAAAAATAACAAAATGGTTCAGCAAAATACACTGTATAAATAAATGGGGACCTAAGATAAGCAAAAAGGGGTAAGCTTAACAAGTGTTAGAGTCCATGTCATCGATATATGAGATTTGTTACACTTTGTTTCAGTATTTTTACACGTTAAAATAAGGAACCAGGCCGGTCTGGTGGCTCACGCCTATAATCCCAGCACTTTTGAATAGTCATGCTAAAATAGTAGTACCAGCTACTCAGGAGGCTGAGGTGGGAGGATTGCTTGAACGTAGGAGGCGGAAGTTGCAGTGAATTGAGATTGCACCACTGCACTCCAGCCTGGTGACAGAGCAAAACCCCCATTTCAAAAAAAAAAAGAATCCCAGGCCACCAGCATGACCCTCCCAGGTACTTTGGGAGGCTGGGGCGGATGGATCACGAGGTCAGGAGTTCAAGACCAACCTGGCCAACATGGTGAAACTCCATCTCTACCAAAAAATGCAAAAAAATTAGCCGCCTGTAATCCTAGCTACTCAGGAGGCTGAGGCAGGATAATTGCTCAAACCCGAGAGGCAGAGGTTGCAGTGAGCTGAGATTGCACCACTGCACTCCAGCCTGGGCAACAGAGCAAGATTCTGTCTCAAAAATAAATAAATAACCAGTTCTGACTTTGTACTGTGTCCTTCAGAATGAGCCTTAGCAGACACTGGTATTTACTGAAGCTGACCAAGATGCAGCACGCTTCTGAGTTCAGCACCGTGTGTGCTGGTGTCTCCAGCCACCCAGGAGAAAATCAGCATTGATCCAGCTACTTAAAAGCACCACTTTTAGAAATTTAATGTATTTACTTACTTTTGGATTGTCTCTGGTTCTCCTTGGAAAACCATGAGTTAAAAAATCGGAAAATTTTCATTGGAAGCGGCTGGGTGTGTAGACAAAAGGAAAGGTTCTATGTTTCATTTTGTTTTGTTTAGTTGTGTTCAGTAATTTAAATGAGAGGAGTGATAAGACCACTGTTGGTGATTTCAAGATCCCCCGTGAATTGGAGATT
The DNA here is from genome assembly GCF_049354715.1 of Callithrix jacchus. Taxonomy (NCBI): domain Eukaryota; kingdom Metazoa; phylum Chordata; class Mammalia; order Primates; family Cebidae; genus Callithrix; species Callithrix jacchus. The sequence goes on along the minus strand of NC_133502.1, from coordinate 180,294,386 downwards.
AAAAAAAACAAAGAAGAAGAACAGAACAACTCATGGCTCGTGGTTTTTTAAATCTTCACAGGTCCCATTAACCAGGAGCACATCTTTGGCACATAGTGTTTTGTTTATTTGGGCTGATAGACCCAGGGACTGAGTTTGTCTCCCCAGTTCAAAGTCTGTCTCAGAAGGAAAAGCCATTTTTCATATCGTACCATGCCCCGCTGAGGAGTCAAAATAACAGAGCTGGGGAGTGGTCCTTCACAGTTGTTCTGTTTGTCTTTGTCTTGAGAGGTTGCTTACATTTTGGAAATGGGATTATAAAACAGTGTTTAGGAACTGGAATTAAAGATTCCCAGTAAGGCTGGGTGCAATGGCTCACACTTGTAATCCCAGCACTTTGGGAGGCTGAGGCAGGCAGATCACTTGAGCTCAAGAGTTTGAGACCAAGACCAGCCTAGGCAACATGGCAAAACCCCATCTCTACCAAAAATACAGAAAATTAGCCAGGCATGGTGACGTGCATATGTAGTCCCAGCTACTCAGGAGGCTGAGGTGGGAGGATTGCTTGAACCTAGGAGACGGAGATGGCAGTGAGTTGAGATTGCACCACTGCACTCCAGCCTGGTGACATTTCAAAACCCCCATTTCAAAAAAAAAAAAAGAAAAAGAATCCCAGGCCACCAGCATGACCCTGATCTGCATCCCACATTCAATGTGGTTGTGAAATCTTGGTGGATGAATGATCGCCTCAGGTTTTAGGGCAAGTAGCACAGTCTACTTTAGGGACAAGTAAATGGGAATCCCAGGCATATCATCATGTGGATTTGCTACAGGCAATTGGGGCAGCCCAGGGTGGCCCCTGATTTCTCCCAGATGCCCCTGTGTTAGGTGCTCCAGAGAATAAGACTTTAACTAGAGCCAAAGATGATCATGAATAGGAAGGTCAGGCCCAGGGTGCATTCCAGAGACGAATTTAAAGCAAACTGTTAACTGTCATTTAGGTCATTTACGTGTGCTTCCATGTCATACACCTGGGGGGTTGAAAAGCCGCAGAGGCAGGATGCCAGTGTGAAAAACGTGAATCTCACAGCCTCTACCTGCTGTCACCCTACAGAGCACTTTATGCCTGCTAGAGAAGCCTCTCTAGTGATTTGAGACAGTGCGGGACTTGTACCCGATGAGAGGACCATTATACTGTCTGACTTGTAGTTCTGGTTTTTGTTTTTTGATAGCTCTCAGGACAAACCCCAAACATAAGAAAATGTTTTTTACAATAATGGATGCTTTTCGTGGTCAAGGAATCTGACTCATTTGCATTACCATAGTGAGTTTTAGCAGGCCCCCCCCCCCAAAAAAAAAGATGAGAAGTGGGAGGAGGCAGTGGCTCGAGTGTGATCCTGAGAGTTTCAGCCGGAGTTCTGCCCCAACCTGCCTTCTGACCTTGAGCAAAGGCATTTTCTAATGCCGAATGCTCTCACTTTCCTTGTCCACAGTGGCCTGTTCCAAATGACTGCACTGTATTGTGTTGTTTAATTCACATCCATGGGATTTTTTTATTGATCTGCTTACCACTTGATTGTAAACCACCTAAGGGCTGGCAGTTGTGGGGTTCATTGTTTTGTCCTCAGCACCTGCACAGTGCCTGGCACATGTGCTCTCTGTGAGTGCTCCCTGGCTGCAGTGTCGCCGCTAGTATAAAGGAGGATAGGCATATGCAGGGCGTGGTGGTTCCTGGTGCACAGTGCACAGTGGACATGCAATAAATAGTAGTTACCAGTGCCAGCAGGTGGATTTGGGACTTGGAAGGTGGCAGGTGGTTATTTGGGACCTGGAAATGTTCATTCTTAGCATTTCACTGCCCAAAGTAGAAATATTGGAAAATGAAAATAGTTATAGTATACCTTTCTCTTTCCCACAGCAATTCTGAGTTGGCAAACAGTAAATGTATTGATGATTGTTCAGTTGTAAATATTACTTCACAAAAGCCCCTCTTAAAGAGTTAATATTTAGTTGTTGATTCAGACAGCTGGGGGAAACTGAAATTTAGAGCTAAATTGAACTTCTCGGAAATAGGCTTGTAATCCTGCCCTCCCAGAGGACGGCGGGCAGGTGGGCAGACAGGCAGGCGGGCGGGTGGGTAGGCAGGCAACCTGGCTCTTTTCCTTCCTTTCTTTCCTTTTGTTCCTTCCTTTTCTCTCTTCTTCTCTCTTTCAACATAATTTGGAGAGTTGCTCACAGTATACATTTTGGCTTATGGAAGTACAGCACTGACAGAAGTTTCCTTGGGAATTAAAATTTGCAGCAGTAATTGCAAATTGAATTGTTATCTCCTTTAAAAATCCCAGCAGCTCGGGGCCATACTAGCCTGGTAAATGGAAATGTTAATGATTTGCGTGTTTGTACACAGTGTGGGTGTGAGCGAATAAAATTAACACCCTTAGTAGAAGAGCTGACTATAAAAAGCTTCAGCCCGCAGACCTTGGCGGACTGTGGGGTTTGCTCTGCTGGCAGCAGATTGGCAGGCCCAGGTGGGGCTGGGGGTGGGAGGGTGAGCTGAGGATTTGCCTCACTTCTGAATGCCAGTGTTTGCTCTGCCATAGCGGCAAATTTAGAAATGTTTGGATTCCAGTCAGCAAAGGTGTTTCAACTCGCCTCTGCACTCTAGATAGTGAAGTAGCATCTGGGGCAGCTGGATGCTCATGTGCTAGCTAATTAATATTGATTTGGAATGCATATGGGCTGGGTGCTGCAGTAACCACAGGCTCAGTGCCTTCTAGCTAATAAGTAAGGCAAGACAAATTACTTCACGTTTCCAGGCCTGTTTCCTGATCTCTAAATGAGATTAATAATAATGCGTACTCTGAAGGACTATTGTGAGCACTAAATGAGATAATTCACATAAAGGGACTATAGCCCTTAGCGTACAGTGAGCATTTAATGAATAATAGTGATTCTTGTTATCATGCATTACATAGTAGAGAGAACCCTGGATTTACCAGGTCCATGGACATAGATCATAGGTTTGGCTTCATCACAATCCCAGTGGCTCTGTGAGTTTAGGTAATTGTCCACCTGTTTCTTCTCTCAGTTTAAGGTATCACATGCCTATGGTCTTGAAGGACCCCTTGCGGGCTGTGCATAAATGACCATCAGCATTGGTCACTGCCTTTCATATCTGCAAGCTCCTGGAGCATTCAGTACCTGCTTAGATAGCCTCGGTTTGGCGGCTGAGCTGAAGGATCACAGGAGTGCTTTTAATTGTGTTGAATTTCTTTGAAAATTTCTTTTGGACTCTGAAGCCCAGATGCCAGGGTGGAGTCTTTGTTCTCCCACTTTCTAGTTGGCTGAACCTTGGGCAAGTTACTTAATTTCTGGGCCTCAATTTCCTTATCTGCAAATAGTGCCCACCTTATAGGGTGACGTGGGTGAGGATGAAGGATTCTGTGCATGTGCAGTGTTAGAACAGTGCCCGGCATGCAGTAAGTATTCAGTAAATGTTTATTATTATTACTACTTTTAGGTCACATATAGAGATGTTAAGTTTAATTTTGGTTGAAATGATGTTACATTACTAAAGAAAAACATTGCAACAAATGGACAAAATGCAACAAGAAGATGCATGTTGAGTAGCTAAGCCTAAAAGATGTAGAAGAATGGGCATGATGGCTCACACCTGTAATCACAGCACTTTGGGAGGCTGAGGTGGGAGGATCACTTGAGCTCAGGAGTTCAAGACCAGCCTGGACAACATAGTGAGACTCTGTCTACAGAAAATTTTTAAAAATTAAATAAAACTAACTGGGTGTGGTGGCACACATGCAGTAGCATGATCACGACTCACTACAGCCTCTGCCTCCTGGCCTCAGGTGCTCCTCCCTGCATTACAGCCTGGGCAAAGTGAGACCCTGTCTTAAAATAAATGAATGAAAGAATGACCTAAAACATAGTGAGCCAGTAAAAGTGTTAGTAGGTATCATTATTCTTTTTCAGAGCTGCTGCACATTGTGCATATTTTTCATAGAGTTGTCATATGCAAATAATTTTGTTTTCTTTTAATTTTCTGCCTCTATGTGGTCTTAATAGCTTCACTGACTATGACATTCCATCATGTTACTGTTCCATAACTTATGAAATCAATTACCTACTGTTGAATATTGAAATTATTTCCACTTTTTGCTGTTACAGGTCAGATAGCAGTAAGTAGCTTCATTAATACAGTTTTGTGATTCTGTTGGATGATTTCCTTATGAAAAGTTCCCAGTGTAACATAGAAATAGCTAGGAACATAGAAATAGCTTTAAGGATCTTGCCTTGTTGTTTTCCAAAAGCAGTGCATTTATGAGTGATGCATGAATTTACCAGTTAGTCACAAGCACATCAGCATTTGAAATATTACCATTTTGAGGTAATTCCTCTTGTCAAACTTAAACTACACTTACAAACACCATTTTGATGAATTATCTGATGGCATGGGACTCAGAGAAACGTTATGAGAAGTTCAAAAGCCATTATCAGTGTTAAGAATCCATTTTGTTATAAAATTCTAATTTCCCACAGCCATTTGCTTTGAGCTTACTCAATCTCATTCAAGTGCTGAGTTTCATAGAAAAGAGAAATGAGGCTTTATTTAAGTGTACCCAGTTACCATCACAACTCTTATCTTCTGCCTCCCAGAGAGCAATGATTGTTAAATACTTGAATTTCTTCACATGAAAGAGACAGAGTGAGCCCAGAAGTGTTATTAACATGGTTAATGTAATGCTTACTTTAGGCAGCGTGACTAATGACCCAACAATCCCTCTTCGGCTGCGCTTCTGTAGAGGGCTAACTCGTCACAATTTCCCCAACTGCTGATGTATGACGAGAGCACCAGTGCCGTTGTTAGGAAAATAGAGACATTAAATAGCTTGCTGGGAGGGCTGTTTGAATCAACAAGTGCAGAGTGTCAGGATGATGGAGTGAATGTAATGGACAAGGCCATTGGTTCATCAATGAGGTTAGAAGCCATATTGGGATGTAATCATAAACTGGTTCAGGGTAGGAGAGAAAGGTAAACAAAAGATTATTTAACATGACTTTGGAATCACAGACACCTTGAGCTAGAAGAGAAGAGTAAACATCTCACATTATTTCCTAATTTTGCCAGCGAAGACACTGAGGCTTATAGAAGTGAAGTAACTTGTCTGAAGCCCTGAAGCTAGTGTGTGGCTTTGTGTCTCCTAAGTTAGGATAGCAATTTAAGAGTGATATAATAATGCATGTAATGATATAAAATCATATGACACACTGTATGTATTATGATTTTATATTTATATTTTACATGTTACAGAATATTCAGTACATTGTATATGCAATCCATTATGTATTGTATCATATAATATGTGATATGATACAATAATATATGTAACAAGGATACAATAATGACATATTGGGTTACAGTATTATGATAATGCCAGTGGCTTCCTGTTTGCTAGGTATGCCACTGAAAGGTCTGTGTATATTAGGAGCTTCTGTTTGGGAGCAGTTTTGACGTTACTGTAACTAAAGTGTCCCAGAAATCGTTTTTTCTTAAGTGAAAGATCAGATGTTAGAAACTCTAAGTGTGACAGAATTTTTCTCATGAGAAGTGTGGGTGTAGCTTTGGGTGTGGGTAAGAAAAGGGAAGGAAACTTCGTTCTGTCATCAGATATCTCCAAATTTAGAACAATATCTATCCTTAGCCATTGGCTTTCAGATGTGCTTTGCCCTGGGAACATGCGTAAAATACATTTCCGTGTATGGGTATTTCTTTCCCAGCTGTATAGAGGGTGTCACCATTATTTTAGATAATAACCATGGCCAGCGGCCACTTTATCTCTAATTACTTTTCCAATTACTTTTCACTAATTGCTCCTAAGGCCCTTGATGTCAGATGTCGCTTTTTGCTGAAATACCTGGGTAACTGTTTCAGGGGGCCCCGCGGACTACCAAGGAGTTTGCCCCCAGGGTTTGGTAAACTTCTACAAGCGCCAAGTCATGAATATTTTATGCTTTGCAGGGCCAAGAACCAAAATTAAGACTACTATGTAGATACCCATAAAACCATTTAAAGTGAAATCATTTAAAAATAGGAAAACCAGCCTTCACTTGCAGGCTACAAACAAGCAGCCTACACAGACAGGTCCTGGTGGACTTGGGCTGTGGGCAGAAGTTTGCCAACCCCTGACCTGCAGTGTGGCTTTGGTGTTCTCTGTGGTCATTCTTATTCTGGAAATCAGAAGCAAGTCACTCATCAGTTTAAAAAGGTCAAAGAATCTTGTGATTTTCAGGCCAGACAGGACTGAACCATGACTCCCCGACTGCCTTGTGTTTGATTGGGGTTGCTCAGCACACCTTGTGGCTTGTCCATCACACACACATTCAGGTCTCCATCCATGCAAATGGAGACCTCCTTCTCCTTCTCACCACTGTAATAAGGAGAAAACAGACAGTGGAAGGTTTGTAGAACCTCATGATTGACTATAGAGGTTTTCAGTATTTTTCCTTTACCACTAAATGGGACACTGTACTAAAAAAAATTCTGTTGTTTCTATATTTGTTCATTTATTGATTGGATGTTCATTCATCCAACAAATGTTTATTGAACAGGTCCTATGTCGCCACTGTTCTAGGCACAGGGGATACCTTAATGAGGAAAATAAGATATCTCTGCCCTCTGGAGTTTTTAGTGTACATATAAACATGTAAAATATATAGGCTTTTGGATGATAGGCATCATATAGAGGAGGCAGGGAAGGGGACAAGATGTCCAGGGCCTGGGAAGATGGTTGTTAGTTCTGTGTGTGAGGGTGATCAGAAATAAGGAGCAGAAGCCTGTGTTGCAAATGTCTGGGCAGCAGCGCTCCAGAGAAGGAAGAGCTGGCACAGAGGTCCTGAGCTGAGAGTGTGTGGTTAGGGCGGAGGACACTGGAGACCCATGGCAGATGAGGTCAGGCCTTGAGGTGACTGTAAGGACTTGGAAGGGGGAACCAGTGGGATTTGCTGAGGGGTTGAGTATGGGGTGCAATAGAGAAAGAGGAGTCTAGGACGACCCCAGTGGTTTTGGCCTGAGCATTGGAAGGTTGGCTTTAGAAGCAGAAGCACTCCAGTGACACAGATTGTGGGGGACAATTAGGGGCTGTGTGGGTACAGAGTAAGTTTGAGGTGCCTGTCAGAGATTTACCAGGAGATGGCTGTTAGGCCATTAAAATCTAGAATATGAAAATCTGGAGTTCAGAAAAGAAGTATAGGCTTTTTTGAGAGTTGTTGACATAAAGATGGCATTTAAAGCTATGAGACGGGGACATTACCAGCAAATAAGTCAGAGAAGAGAAGGGGCCAAGGCCAGAGCCCCAGGGCACTCCAGCATTAGGAGGTGGGGGAGATGAGGGAACAGCAGCAGAAACCTGGAAAGACCTTCCGGGAAGGTAGTGGGGAAGCAGGAGATGGTGTCCAGAAGTGAACTGCAGAAAGTGTTACTGAGGAGGAGGCAGAGAGGGGCTGCAGTGACACGTGATGATGACTGGGTCAAGTCACATGAGGACCAAGACTTGACCTTGGGATTCAGTAACAGAGTGGTCATTGGAGACCTTGAAAAGAAATGTCAGTGGAGGGTTGGGTGTGAAAGTGTAAAACAATGAGCGGAGAAGAATTGGCCACAGGGAGCATGGGCCGCTCTTTGAGTTTTGCTGGAAGTGGGAGTGAAGACACAAGGTGGTAGTTGTTAAGTGTATTGGGGTCAAGGGAAAGTATTCAGTAAAGGGTGAAATAATGGCAGGATTGAATGCTGATAGGAATGACCTGGTAGAGAAGGAAACATGGCTCAAGACCAGAAGACTTGCCAGACAAGAGAGAAGTCCTGATTATCAGCTGCAGTTCATTGAGTATTACTTCTGTCATTGCTGGCAGATCACCCCGGTATTTAGGGAGCTTAAATAGCAACTGGGCACCTAGTTTACACTTCTGCAGCTGGCAGTTCAGGCTGGGCTGCTGGGTTCCTGGTCTTGCCTACGGTCCCTCAAGTGTCTGCCATCAGCTGCTGGGAGGGCTCATCCCTGTGCCTCCAGCAGGCTAGCCCCAGGGTCCCTCCCCTGGTGGGGTTGTTCACCTGGAGACCAGCAGGTTTCCCAGGGAGCAGGAGCCATGCAGGCCCCAGGTCAGAAGCAGCACAGTCACCTCCACTTCATTTCATTGGCTAAAGCAGGCCACAGGCCAGCCCATATTCAAGGGGAAGGGAGAGAGAGAGAGAGAGAGACCTGCCCCCTCCCACCTATGGCCCTCCTAACAGGAGAGAGCAAAGTCATCTTGCCAAGCCGTGGATATGAGGAGCAGGGAATCGTTTGGCCATTACTGTAAACAATCTGTCACAGCTGTCTGTGAGCTAAGCGTGTTGCTTTTGATTGTCACAAGAGTTCTTTGGAGTAGGTAGTATGATTTTGATTTCACAGATGAGAAAACCAGGTCAATGAGCATCCAGTAACTTGCTCAAGATCATGCAGCTAGTAAATGGCAGAATTGGGACCTAAACCTGGTCTCTGACGTCAAAGCCCCTTTCTTCCCTGTTCTCCCTTCCTGTGAGTGTCTGTTTACAAGGGCAGGCTAGAAGGCCCTTCCTCCCTTTGCTTGTTAAGCGTGGGAATAATGTTTTTGTGGATGATTATTATCTCATAATCAGGGTGGACTGAGGGAGGTGATCATCTTGTTATGGCTTGCATGTTTACTGTGTGGGGATTGGACAGCTGTATTTATTGGAATCCTATTGAGGTCACAGTGGTGTGTTTAATTAGGGCTTTATTGACACAGATTCATGTCTCTGGTCTTAGCTGATCCCTCGGTGCCCTTTGACAGTCTTTGCCCTTGTCCTTGGTCAGCTGACTCTCCTGTCTGGATAGTCACACACGTTCCCCTTCACGCTCCCCTTTGTTCCAGGCCTCTGACTTCCTGTCTTCCTTTACCCTGGCCCCTCTCTTTCTGTCTCTGATACAGGGACACTCAGCCTCTAGTCCAGGTTCCCTCTGCCCAGGTCCTCTTCCCTCCAGACCCTGTCATAATCAACTGTCTTTTCAACCAACTGGACTTCAAGCTTTCCAAGAGCAGAATCCAAAATGTGGAAACATTTGAATTAGCATCAGGGAACTTTGACTGTGCCACACTGGTTGTATAGCCTTGAGCAAGTCCTGTACCCTCAGGTTCACGAATCTGTGAAGAGTGGACACATTGAGACATCTCCAAGACCATTCAGGGAGAGCTGAGATCTCTTTATGTCCACCTAGGAAACCCTGGGCCAAGAGCTCAGTTCTGTGTGCAGTAGCTGCGGGGTGTCCTGGGTGTAGACCTGACAACCCTGCAGTTTGCTGCAAGAGCTGCAGCCTTCTCTCTGCCCTCTCCTCATTCAAGTGTCAAAACCTTGCTGCCCCCAGAGCTAGAGCAGCTGCCAGCCACTTACTCATTTAGGAAAGCAGGAGGCAGGTCCTGTGCTGAGTCCACAATCTCAGCAAAGACCTCAGTGAAGGTATGTTTTAAAACTCTTTGGATAGAGGGAGCAGATCAGTGAGTAATTAGGTTCAATCACCCATTTCAAGTCTCTTTGACCTTTCTTATATAGGGAGCCTGGAGCCATGCCCTTCTTGGAGTTCCTGGGTTGGGATCCCAGCAGGCTGAGTGGGAGGGAGAACGGGAGGGAGAAGGGATGGAGGAGAAACCTGGCCCAGCGGAGGGCTGCTGTCCCTGCTGCGCTTGCAGCAAGCTGATCTCAGGCGTGACATTCAGGATGCTGAGTTGCTCTTTATTTTTTTATGTAGTTTGCTAAGAGAAAATAGCCATGCTACTTATGTATCATGTAATCCTTGGGAGATTACTTAATTTCTGTCAGCCTAAATTTGCTCATCTGTAAAATGAAGGCAACTAATTCTACCAGCCTCGGCGTATGAGGTGTGAATGCAAGAATACTTGGCAATACTTGGCATAGAGTTAGCCCTCGTTAAATTTCAGCTATCATTGCTGTAAATTACAGCACATTCATATTTTGTTGTGTTTAAATTGTAAATTGTTGGTTAAAGTTTTTGTTTTGTTTTGTTTTGTTTTGAGACAGAGTCTTGCTCTGTTGCCCAGGCTGGAGTGAAGTGGTGCAATCTCCACTCACTGCAACCTCCACCTCTCAGGTTCAAGTGGTTCTTCTGCTTCAGCCTCCCAAGTAGCTGGGATTACAGGTGCATGCCCACTACGCCTGGCTAATTTTTGTATTTTTAGTAAAGACAGGGTTTCACCATATTGGCCAGGCTGGACTCGAACTCCTGACCTCAGATAATCCACTTGCCTCTGCCTCCCAAAGTGCTAGGATTACAGACATGAGCCACTGTGCCCAGCCAGTTAAAGATATTTTTATTGTCATGATAGCTCTGTACTTTTTTTTTTTGGCTTCTTCCAAATTCATGTTGAAATCCTAAGATACTTTTATTGTCATGATAGCTACATACTTTCAAGATGCGTCCTTGTAGTATTTTTTATTCATTTAGTCATTCACTGAGTTTGTGTTTATCAGTCATCTACTTATAGACAAGGAATTGTTGATTATCTTTTTGTTCAGGTTATGATGAGCTGTTCATTTCTTAGCATTTGCCACTATAATATTTAGAGCTACAGTTTGCTGAGCACCTGTCTCAGTAGCGTTGTTCATTTGGGAGATAGATTCTACAGTCAGAGCATAAAGGGAACATTCTACAGAGTCAGAATTAGCCTTGAAAGATCCTTATATTATCTGCAGGTACAGTGTACATCGGAGGTCATCAAACTTTTTCTATAAAGACCATATAATAAATATTTTTAGGCTTTGAGGCCACTCACATATGCTTCTTTATTTTCCTTTTTATAACGCTTTAAGATGTAAAAACCTTTTGTTGGCTCTGGGCCCTTCAAAAATAGGTCTCGGTCCACACAAACAGACTGTGGTATGTATGTCTTCTCAGGGATGGCCCAGGGGTCGCCACCTCCTGGTATTCACACACAGGTGTCATCCTCTCCCTCTCTGGATCAGGGCTGGTCCCATGACCAGTAGAATACAGCAGAAGTCATATAAGATGTTGGGGCTTCTGCCAGCCTATCTCTCTTAGATCCCCTGCTCTAGGGGAGACCAGCTGTCCTGTGGTGAAGCAAGGCCACAGGTGAGGATCTGTGGCTCCAGCCAACGGTCCACAAGGAAGGGAAGCAGCTCTTCCAGCCCCAGTCAGGTCTTGGGTGACTGCAGCTTCATGAGACATCCTCCTGAGCCAGAACTACCCAGCTTGTGTCCGTCACTCTGCCTTTCAGGTCATTATAAAATCTGCAGCAGGGAACAGGGGCACAGTGAAGAATTCCGAAGAATGCCTGCTTGCCTGCAGAGTTACATTTATTTTTTATTTTTTATTATTAGTAAGTGACTGTGCTAGTTATACTTGTCAACAAATCTGTTTATGGAGAGGGAGAGATGGGAACGCGTCATTCATGGGTGTTCTCATTATCATGCATTTCTTGGCGTTTCCATCATTCCAGCCAGAGAGAGAACATTTCCCATTCAGCAGATGGCTGCATGCGGACGTTTAAGTTTCCTGAGGGAGTGATGCACCTCTTCTGGGTGAGCCAGACATTGAGGTACACCACTCAGTCCCAGCAGTGGCCCTCACTAAGGTCAGGATGGGAGACTAAACGTCTAGCTTGATCCAACTCGCTCCTGCTTCCACTGATACCCAGTGTGGCCTCTGCTGTAACATAGCAGTGTGCTCGCGATCTGGGGACAGTTTTTGCTTCCACATATGAATAGCTCCTGATGGCTTTGCTCTTTTTCGGTTATGCCAAGAGGCCCTTCTGCACTAAATGGCTCATCCATGGGCAGCTGCCATTGACCTCTGTCACATGGCCTGCTTTGGGAAGATGAGCTGGGTCAACTGGTTCTGCCTCAGGAATTTGAACCAGGACTCAGAGAGGCGTTCTAATCATTGGCAGGCATTTGAGCTAAAGTCTTACAGAATTGGAGCCAGGCAGTCTCTGTGTGCTTCCAAATTATGAAAGAGTAGTAATTCAGAAGAAGCATGTTCATGCATTTAGCTAATAAACATTGATTAGGCACCTGCTGCATGACGGGCATTGTTCTAGCCGCTTGGGTTACAGATCTCCTGATGAAACCTATATTCCTAGTAGGGGAAAATAGACAAACAACATTATCCACTGATGAATTGCATATAAAGAATGTGTGAGGGTAATAAGTGCTGTAGGAAAGAGGATTGGGGGCATCAGGAGTTCCAGGATTAAGGAATCAGATTGCAGAGTTAAAATAGGGTGTCCAGCGTGGCCTCGTTGAAAGGTGAGATCTGTGTCAAGTCTTGAGAAGGCAAGGGAGTTGGCCAAGCAGTTACCTGGGGCACAAGCATGCCAGGCAAGGGGACCAGCTGGGTATTGAAGGAATAGCACAAGGCTGGAATGACTGGAGCAGACTGAGCAAGAGCGTGCTGGCCTTGGGGGTCATTGCAAGATTACATTTCTGTTTCAATTTAACTCAGCAAACCTTTGAGCACCTACTCTGTGTCAAGTAGTATTTGGCACAAAGCTTTTCAAACCTGTGTTCCCCATCTGAACCACAGAACACAGAACTCTGTGACTATTTGCTAAGCTCTTCCAGGATTGGGACACAGCTGGTGCCATTCTGGATGTGTGGGAGAGAAGTTCATATAGTACATCCAATGCATGACCTAGGGTATTAGGCCTCATTCTCTGCTGGAACCCTGATTGAAAAAGGCAGAATTCATCTACACACAACCCCTGCCCCATAATTACAGACTATGAAGATCAGAGCTGAGATCTGAAGGATAAATCAGAGTTAACTAGGTGAAATGTGAGGTGGGCCCTTGGGGATGGAGAGGATACTGTCTAGGTGAGAAAACAGTGGGTAGAGACCTGAGGCAGAGCTGGGAAAAGGGCTGAGATGCCTGAGTTTAAGAGCCTGCCAAAGCCTTGAGTTTAAGAGCACTTAAACTCAACCTCAGTAAGCTAAATAGCCATTAAGTGTTTTGTGTGTGTGTGTGTGTGTGTGTGTGTGTGTGTGAGAGAGAGAGAGAGAGAGAGATTGATTGAGAGGGTGTGAGATTTGTGCTTTGAAAAATTGATGAGATTGCCCTGGCTGCAGTGGGAGAACACCTTGGAAAGGCAAGAGTGGAATTCGTAGGCTGCCTTGTATTTGCAAGCAGATGATGGCAGCTTGGGTAAGGGTAATGGCAATGGGACAGAGTCCGTGGATATTTGGAAGGTAAAATAGAAAGACGACTTGGGAATGGATGGGATCTGGGGTTTGAAAAGGTATTGTCAAAAGACAACATTACAACAAATTTAAAGATCTGAATTGGCTTTTACCTGTGATTGTAGAATTGGGCAACACTGGAATAGAATGACTGTTCTGACGGGCCAGCAGAGGAGGTTGGTTTCATAGGAAGAAAAGGACTGGGGGAAGCAGAAACATAAAAGCAGATTGGTTGTTTCAGAGTTACTTCCCTTAGAAACGTTAAAGCAGAGGGGACTTTCTTATCATGTGAGCTACAACTGGCCTGTTTGGGGATTTGGCTATTCTCTCTTCTAATTTCTCGGAAGGTCAAATAAAAATCTTATTTTGGCTTAGTGCTATGGAACTTCAGCTTGAGGGACGCCATTTTGGTTTGGTCTATTAGGCTTATTGCAGGAGCTTAGTTCAAACCAATGACCTCCTCTAAAATGAATTTAACAATCTTTCCCTTTGGTCACACTCTCACCTAGGAGACAGCATGACCAAAACTTAGGGCATCAGGGCTACTCTGTCATCATTATTTTGGGGTTTGAGTCTTAACACATCATTCACAGGTGTCCTCATTATCATGCATTTCTTGGAGTTTCCATCATTCCAGCCAGAGAGAGAACATTTATCGTTCAGCAGATGGCTGCATGTACACATTTAAGACTTTTTTTTGAGAGATACAGTGCACCAGGGAGACAACTATTGTGGCTAATGACCGTGAGGATGATAATACCAAGAGTTTGGAGTATGCCTCTTAGCCAGGATCCCTGTGAACCAAACTGAAATCATTTAGATTAAATAATGAGCCAGATGGGGAATCTACCTGTTTTAGCCAAGCAGCCTGTTTGTTCTGTTTATCCGTGTGCAACAAGAAGCATTAGCAACTGTGCAGATTATTTCCTGTTCAGCTAGAAGGTAGCATTTCTGTTACCTACCGTCCCATGGCTAGGTTTGGCATGACAGATCCATTGTTTCATCAAGTCTCTGTAGAAGCTACTGATTGTGCACTTCAGCAATATAGCATTATTCTGCCGAGTGAAAAACATAGGCATAAGCAAGGAATAATTAAGAGGAGTAAGAGTCTCATTATGATAAAGAATCTTGTTCCGATGTCTTGGGAAAAGCTGTCCACAGCATGAAGTTGTCAGCTTCTTGTCCTGGTTTGCAGTTTAAGTGCCTCTGATTATAACGTTAAATATTTGGGTGAACTCTGTGTGGCCCACGTATCAGGTATGAGGCTTGTCCCTTGTAATGTACATGGAGTTGTCAGGCTCTAGCTTATAGGGCTTTGGGGCCAGAGCAGTTCTTGTTCATATTTGGAGAGTTGTAGCCAGATGTTTCCAGATAGGAAAGTGGAAGAATTCCAGATCCAGTCCAGTCTACAAATAGTAAAAACTCAAAAACAGCAAACAGGGCTATAGTCTAATAACAGGTATACTGTAGATTTTCTTCTGAAACATAATTTTTCTCTCTACAGTTACCCTCATTTCTACTAAAGATAATCAAAGCAAGCTGAAATAAGCTTAGTCTTGTCAAATTTGACCTAATTATTTACACAACTGCAGTAAGACTAGTGATTGGTCACAAAGTTTGCTTTGCTGGAACTTTGGATAAGAAATCTCATATTGGACTTTTAAACATACATATTTCCATTTTTGTTCATAAGTGTATAACTTTACCAATTCGCTGAAAGCTAATACAAGGAAAAAGGGTTTTTTCAGTCTGAGAAATAAAACACCAGCAATTTGTCCAATTAAAAAACATAAAAACCCACAATTATTATTTACCATTTTATTCAGTTTATGTAATTACTTTTTGTTCTGCTTGATCCTGGTCAGTAGTTTCACAAGCCTATCAATTTCTTTATTAGAGTTCTGGAAATTTTTACCCAGTCCAATGGTATGATCTTAAAGTTTTCAGAGACCTCTTCTTGTCAAAGTCCTTTCCATCCTTTCCATGAATTTCTGTGAAAACACAACATTTTGGGCCAGGTATGGTGGCTCATGCCTGTAATCCCAGCACTTTGGGAGGCTGAGGCAAGTGGATCACGAGGTCAGGTGTTCGAGACCAGCCTGACCAACATGGTGAAACCCCCATCTCTACTAAAAATACAAAAATTAGCCAGGCGTAGTGGCACATGCCTGTAATCCCAGCTGCTCAGGAGGCTGAGGCAGGAGAATTGCTTGAACCCAAGAGGGTGGAGGTTGCAGTGAGCCGAGATCGCACCACTGCACTCCAATCTGGGCAACAGAGTGAGACTTCATCTCAAAAAAAAAAAAAGAATGAATGAATGAAAAAAAGAGAAAACACAACATTTTAGGGTTATAGTCGCTTGCAAAGAGCATTGAGAAAAGCATCAGAATAAAGCAATTAACTGGATAACAAGACTTAAAGCAACCTTGATTAGAGATCTGATGAGGGTTCGTCAAAATAATGATTCAGTTGACAAGGAAATTTGGTTGTTTCTGTGGCATACAACAATTTAACATGATAACCAAAATTATGACTGACAACATCAGATGATCAGATAAGCCTCATTGGAGTAATGTCTGTCTTTTTCAAGGAGAGAGACTCATCCTTTGATGTTTCTTTGCTAGCCCAACTGAGAAACCTTAAAATGAATTTGAGGTCGGAGAGACTTAATCTAAAATTTGATTTTGGGATGTTGTAAAAAAAAAAATGTCAAAAAGTTTAAAACATTTAATAGTATCCACAGGTCATTGTGGAAATAACAATTATTCATTTAACCAGTAATAATTAAAAGACTTTAGAAACAAAGTAAGTTACATAGATGTCAAAGGCAAATAGTTACATAGCTGTCAGCCAGAATTTAGCTCTTTTAATATTGAGAAGACACACTTTTCTTATGTAATCAAAGGCCCAATAAAAGGAAACACAAAGCACAAGAAATTGTCCTGATAAAACACAAAATCTTTATTTTCTAAGCCAATTACCCAGAAGGAAAGAAAAAGCTTTCAATATTTCTTATTAAACATAAATCAATACTCCAAGAAAGCGTTGAGAAAAACATCAGAATAAAGGAATTAACCATAGATAACGAGACTTAAAACAACCGTGATAACCTCTTGTTAACGGAGAGAACCAAATTCTATTTTGCATTAGCATCTTTTTATTTTACTTATTTATTTTTTTGAGACAGGGTCTTGCTTTGTCACCCAGGCTAGGGTGCAGTGCACAGTCTTTGCTTACGGCAACCTCCACCTCCCAGGCTCCCACCTCTGCCTTCTGAGTAGCTGGGACTAAGGTGTGCACCACCATGCCTGACTAATTTTGTATACTTTTTTTGGTAGAGATGAGGTTCTGTCATGCTACCCAGGCGGGTCTCCAACTCCCAGGCTCAAGCGATCTGCCTTCCTTGGCCTCCCAAATGCTGGGATTACAGACGTTAGGCACCATGCCTGGCCCATAAGTGTACTTTTGATATTAGTGCTCAATTTTTAGGGAAAAAAAAGTTTTAGAAAAAATTGAACGTTATAAATGATTTTTTTAAATTATAGCTTAATCAAACATAAAATTCCTTTCACAAGATTAATCTTCCACAAACCTTTTATAATTTCCTGATCTATTCCATTTTTGTCCTTTAATGTTCGTTTTTCTCATTTTGGAACAACCATCACTCTACTTTAGAAAGAAAAAATTACTTTCTCTTTCCCTTAACAAAATCTCATACTTTATAACTTCCTATTTAAAACATATCTTGTTTCCCTCACATGCAGAGTTCTTTCCTTCTAGTTTTAATGGTCATCTATTAACTAGACTTTTAAACTCTTAGTAATCTTAATTTCTAGTGAAATCTAGGGAGTGAGCAAATTTAAACTGTTTTCTATCAGCACTTTGTACATGAGCACGATTTCTTAACTTTTAGGAACATGTGTCCTAATAATACATTTTTCATGTTTATTCACAGACCCACAAGACCTACATATACTTAATTTATACCATATAAAAACAAGATGCCAAAATACATATACTTTACATTTATATTCAGCAATTAATGTTTCAGTATTTTAACTTATTTAGAAAGACATTTAATAAGTATTACTTAATTTAACATGACTTCGAGATTTCAAGTTACTGAAAAGGATTTTCGAAACTGTGAATTAGCCCAGGCTCAGTGGCTCACGCCTGCAATCCCAGCACTATGGGAGCCCAAGGTGGGCGGATCATGAGGTCAAGAGATTGAGACCATCCTGGCCAACAAGGTGAAACCCCATATCTACTAAAAAATACAAAAAAATTAGCTGGGCATGGTGGTGCACGCCTGTAGTCCCAGCTACTCGGAAGGCTGAGGCAGGAGAATTGCTTGAACCCAGGAGGCAGAGATTGCAGTGAGCCGAGATTGTGCCGTTACACTATAGCCTGGGCGAAAGTGTGACACTCCATCTCAAAAAAAAAAGAAACAGTATTTAATTCATCTATAAACCTTTATCCCATTTACATTCACCTAATTTAGTTATTAATATTTATGCTGAAATGCTTCTTAAAATGAATCAGTGAAGGAGTTCAGGAAATGCCATTCTAAAATATGTTGCATTAATATATTAGTATATTGATCACTTCCAGCTGCATGTACTTGAAATATAACAAATGCAAAGAGAGGCATTCTTCAAACTCCTCATCCCTGCCCACAGACAGATTTTCCAGAAGAACTCAGCTGTCATTAGTCCCTCCTCTGCTCCATCATCTTACATTATTTTACTTTTGTCGACAAGCAAGACAGGTATAAAAAAAATCACAGAAGCAAAGAAACAGAAGTTAAACATTTTTTAAAAACTTATTTCAAACTATTAATCTTTTCATTTTCTGTTCCATCACCCTAAGCAGTTGTTTGCTAGGCAACCCTGAATCTGTCCTTCCAAAAAGATGACCCTTGGATGAAATGAGGTTAAAAATTGATGTCCCAGAGGCATAGAATTAAACACCATTACTTGTCAAGACAAAGAAAGGGTCACGAGGTAGGAAGCGCAGTTAAGACACAGTGGCCCAAGGTGAGGCTTATTATTTGTTTATTTTAATTTTTATTTTGAGACAGAGTTTTGCTCTGTGGCCCGGGCTGGAGTGCAGTGGTGTGATCTTGGCTCACTTCAACCTCCACCTTCCAGGTTCAAGTGATTCTCCTGCCTCAGCCTCCTGAGTAGCTGGGATTATACCACGCCCGGCTAATTTTTGTATTTTTGGTAGAGACAGAATTTTGCCATTGTTGCCCAGGCTGGTCTTGAACTCCTGGCCTCAAGTGATCAGCCCACCTCAGCCTCCCAAAGTGTTGGGATTACAGGCATGAGCCGCCACGCCCGGCCACAGGCTTGTTATTTAGATTTGAGTCTTGCCTTCTTCATTGTAATAGTTTCTAGTGATTCAGGGTGCAGAGAGGCAAAGCCCTTACAAAATGGAGATTTCCTTTATAGATGTATATTTCTTACAGAGTTTCAAAATAGCAAGCTGAATAACAAGAAATGTAGCCTTTTGTACATTTTATTTATAAAATGAGTCAAGGATGCCACCGGGTTTCTGGCTTATGTTAATGGGTAGTTAACATCCACTGAGATCAGAAATACAGACGGATACTTGTTGCTGTTTATTTGGTTTATGTGTAAATAGTGAACTGTGGTTCTTTTAGGGCTTTTTCCATTTTTATTAACCACAAGAGTTTAAACCATTGACTGGAGGTGTTCACAGACTCAGAATAATTGACTTCAGTTCTTCCCAAAGTTTTTAACTTGTGGGATTTGGGGTCTTTTAAAGGGAGTGGCTTGGAGAGACAATTCTGCACCTTGAGAGAGGTCTCCCTTTTGTCTGGCACAGCAGTAACTGTGCACAAACTAACCTTGGAAATTAGCTGTGGCTCATTTTTCTTTCTTTTCTTGGGTACTTGGCTCCTAATGAAAATGCTTCACATTCAGAGGCTCCAGGAAGCCTCCATCCGTGAGCGACTCCCATGATTTCCAGAAGAACTGCTGTGCTGTGTATCTTCACATGAGTAGCACACGTTCCACACAGCCTGCAGGGTTTTTTTATTAAGCTACCCACGTGATGGTAGAGTATCAAGATTGACAGATTAAGTTTCCATTTATATAGAAAATTACATGAAAATTGATTTTTTAAGTCATGGGGGTGGAGGATCCTGGGATGTGTGGCATGGAGGGAGAGAAGATTGAGCATTAAGTGTTTGTCAACTACATGTAAACTTGCCCTCCTTGGCACCAACCTAGGGGCTGCTCTGAGTTCTAAAGGAATCACAGGAGACTGGTTGTACAAGTGGTTGCAATGCCTCCATGCGTTTCCTTTGCTTCTTCCAATTAAAAGCCAAGGATCATCTCACTCTTGAGGCATTTTAAAAATTGAAATCTAAGGAAAACATACTCAGTTGAGAACAGACTTTTGGGGAGGAGTGAATGGAAATTCTATGCAAGGCTGAGTGTGGTGACTTGTGCCTGTAATCCCAACACCCCAGCACTTTAGAAGGCCAAGGTGTGTGGATCACTTGAGTCAGGAGTTCGAGACCAGCCTGGCCAACATGGTGAAACCCCATCTCTACTAAAAATACAAAAAATTAGCCAGACGTGGTGGTGTGTGTCTATAATCCCAGCTACTTGGGAGGCTCAGGCAGGAGAAATGCTTGAACCTGGAGGTGGAAGGTGAAGTGAGCTGAGATGTGCCTGCCACTGCACTCCAGCCTGGGCGACAGAGCAAGATTCTGTCAGAAAGAGAGAGAGAGAGAGAGAGAGAGAATGCAAATGAATATGATTAAATAAATTCTATGCAAGTCACTTGATTGGCCACTCAGAAACATTACTGATTGATTATGAATTGAGCCTGTTGTCCAGGCTTGCCTTCTCAAATTTTCCAGTATTGTCATAAGCCAGAGGCTGGTATTGATTTGGTTTAACATAATGGATCCTATAGGTATTTTATTATCTTTGCATGGTTTTTATTACTTTGCAAGCACCTCAACAGTTGTAATGTTCACCTTATTTTAGATCTTCCCCTTCATCAGAACTCCATCATAGTTCAACTAAATCATTATAGTATGAATATTTAGTTACATTTAAGTATTATGAATGTAAAGTACTTGGAGGCTGAGAAAACATGCACTGAAACCTGGTTTCCTACTTCATCAGCACGTTAATGAGGACTTTTAAGTCTCTGGCACTGTGCTAGGCATTGGGGATACAGCAGTGAACCAAATGGAGGCTTTGCTTGCCTTTTCCAGGAGGCATCCTTTCAGTGCCGGGTGGAAAACAAAGGCAGTAAATGTAACTGCAATACAGAGGGGTGAGTGCTGTGCAGAAAGCTCTGGCCTAATTACCCAGTTTAGGAGGTCAAGGAAGGTCTGTGGGAGAAGGTAATTATTCAAGCAGAGAGGGAACCCAGCATCTTGTGGACGGCCTGGATGGTGACTTTGTGTTGATTTCGGCAACTTCTTGTGTGGCTGCCCAGTTGTGTAGTGGAGCTGCATTCCGTACAGGTGGTGGTAGCGGGGTGGGTCTGCAGAGGCCACGCAGCAGCAATTACAGATAGTCAAAATCACGCAGAGAATCCTTGTCAGAGACCAGCAAAGCCACTTGTCTTTTCAGTGTTGAACAGAATGCTGTTTCTTAAAAGCAGGGCTAGCAAACTGGCCAAATCCAGCTGGCTGTCTGTTTTTGTAAATAAAGTTTTGTTGGAACACAGCCATGCCTCTTTAGTTACATATCATTGGTGCTGCTTTCTCACCAAAATGACAGAGTTGAATAGTTGCAACAGATTGTATGGCCCCGAAGTCCAGTGTTTTTTATTTAGCCCTCGAAGGAAAGTTTGCTGCCCTCTGCTTTGGAGCAAATGAAGGAATTGGTTTTATATTCAGGTACTGTGTTGTAAAAAGAAAATCGTTATCTTTAAACACCATAATCCAATCAGTGAGGTGAGATATTCACACCCCAGAATGCATGAAGGAACTGAGGAAGCAGTCATGTCACCTCTCCATCTGACTCTCACCTGGGATCATAAGCTCTCTGACTAAATCGGAGAGTGATTTCACTAAAATGTGTCTCCGTCCTCCTTTCCCTGCCCGCTGTCTCTGTCCAAATGCATGCAACTGAATTCGCCTGAATTTACTCCATACTCCACTGTATGCTCCTCCTCGTCCTTTAATTGCAGTGGGCAGGTTGATGAGGCTTTCCTCTCATCATGAAGCAGAGGTAGGCTTCATTATGTGGATGAGGCACTTCTGCCAACGGAAAGCTACAACGATGTCTAGTGATTCGGGAGAAAAAAGTGGTGAGGGAATGAGTTGTCACTGTGACAAACAGTTAAGCATATTGAACCCACATATCACTGTAACTCTCCATACTGGATTCACATTGGAACTGACTGTGCAGTCTCAAGAAGACATTGTCCTTATCGTCCATAAATTAGCATTGTTAATCAAAATTTAGGGATGAGAGTTTTAATTGTGTTTAGTTATAACTGTGGTTTGATTTTGTAGTTGTGAAGGGGCTGGATGCATATGGCAGACTTTAAGGTGACCCCTAAGATTCTTGCCTCCTGGAATTGACACTTTTGTCTCATTGTCTCCCCTGGAGTTGGATGTTGCCTGTGATTCAGCTTCTAACTCCTCCTGCCAGCTGACTCCCTCTAGGCCATTCTTCCTGGCCAGCTCTGAGGAGGAGGCCCTGGTGGCAGGGAGCTGAGGGTGGCCTCCTGCCTACATCCAGCAAGAAGCTGGGGGACCTTAGTCCAGCAGCTTTGAGGAAATCAGTTCTTCTGCCCACACCCCGAGTGGGCAGCTTGAATGAAGACCCTTCCCTGGGGGAGTCCCTGCTGTGCAGTACCCTCATTGCAGCCTTGCAGGGACCCACCTAAGCTATGCTTAGACTCCTGACCCACAGAAGCTAGGAGAGGATAAATGTGTGTTGGAAGCCATTCAGTTTGTGGACTTCGTTATGTGGCAATATGAAACATTTAAGGTCTTATACAAGTTGTTACCGGTACTTATTTCATGTTATTAAAATCCGAGCCAAATTAGATCAGCCTTGGTGAGCTTCTAATCCACTGTTCCCTTTTTCTTCCTAAAGCCAAAAGTGGCTCCTGGGGTCCTTTTTGTAGCACTGACAGGTTTCCTTGGTCATAGCGGAAGAGAGGGGTATCCCACATCATTTGGCCCAGTGTTCTTTTACAGAAGAACACATGGAGGACAGGGGCTGGCCCCTTGGGCTTGTCTTCCCTGAAGTCAGCTGCAGCATCCAAGGAGGTAGCATCTTGAGACATTGTATAATCCATCCTTTATTCAGCTGCTTATGGGCCCCCACCCCTTGTCAATGAGTTCCATTGGGAGCCTGATTTCCTCGTGTGAGTTTCCAGCACCCTGGGGCCATATTTGTCCTAGGATTCTCGTAGTCATGTCTTCCCCCCACCTCCAGTGACTGCTGCCTCTTAGCCTTTGCTTCTCTGGACTGAGGAATTCCTGTGTTTTTGATCTGTCCTGCTCCTGCAGGCCTATTTTCTCTAGCTACTGCCCTTCTAAACCATATCCAGTTTCACTCATAAAAAGCAGGGGGAAATGGTCAAACCAAACCCTCCAGCCTCCCCTGTGCAGCCCTGGCTCCCGTTTCATTGTTGGTGCTCTGAGGAAGGAGAGGGCTGCCTGTGCCCCCCCATCACAGAGGCTGGCCTCCTGGTATGTTATTTGATTGGGTATCCTTTTGCACCCCTGGAGTCCTGCTAGTACTTGCAGTGCTGATAGCCCCCATGGGCATGTGTGTGTGTCATGCCTTAGTCATCAGCACTTCAACCACTCTGAGGGGCAGTCGGCCTCAGAGCTCAGTGTTGATGTGACTGCCGTCTCACTTCTGCCAAAAATAGATGGGGAAGAATATATTTCTGTTAAGTTCTTGAAGGGTTATATCTATATTAAATTAGCGCTCCTGAAAACGACACACTGGGCTATATCAGTGGTTTAGATTCTCTAAGAAATACGTATTAATATAAAGTTATCAGACTGTTGATTATTTATAGAGCACAAATTATTTGAAGAACATCATAGATGTTGTAAAAGCAAAGTTGAAGACCAGATTCACAGTTACTTTAGATACTTCTTGAAATTCCTTCTGGAATGTTGTGCTAGGAAAAGTCCCTCTTCTGTCGAGTTTATTTACTTTCTTTTAATGGACAAAATTAACCCATCTTATTTAGCTTTTTACCTTTGCCGCTAGGAAACTTAGAGCCAAATGAATGCAACTCAGTTGTAGTAAATCTTGAGTTCTGAGCTTCTGACTCTGCTTTTAAAGTGTCTTATTCTGTGTGTTCAGTGTTGCCTAAATAAATACCTACTATTACGGGAGGGATTGCTTTGTGACTTTGCACGTTAGTAGCTCTGTGGTTTTCGTTGACCTCGATTCTAAGCAGAAACAGCTGTGTGTATTGGGTGAGTTGTTTTAACTAGTGCAGAGAAAAGCTTGTTGACCTGTGCTCTGGGTGAGAACTCTGATTTCTGCTTCTGCTCGAAAGGGTCAAATCCTATGATGTAGTTTTTGGGAGAATTTAGTTTTGGCTTGGAGTGAATCTTGGCGGGCTTGGTGCAGACTGAGACTCCTGTTAACGCGGAGCTCTGCAGCAGCTGGCTGCTTGTTTGTCTTCTGAGCCTGTTTCATTTGCCCTCACTGGCCTGCTTGGGCAGAGGAGAGAGGAAGAAAAGCTGTTGGCAGATGTTTTTAGCAAGACCTTTAAGGGTAAGGGAGGAAGCTAATTTTAGTCCTGTTTTTAATATTATGGTAGTTTGGTTGCCTCTTTCCTCTTAGGGTAGAGCGTTTTAGCTTTTGTTTTTGCTTTTGCATTTCCTGTGTGTATGCCCTGAAGCAAAATGGACTGCTAAAAATGTCACTTGGTGTTTGTTATTTTGTGCCTAGAATAACATTCAAGACCTGTGAGCACTGAGAGTCACTAAAATAGTTTTAGGAGAAAGGAATGTTATCTGTGTTACTCTTCTATATTTCCTTCTAGAAATTTTCCAGTTGACTTTCTGTGCTTTGTTAATTGGACATAGATAATCTCTTTCTTTATCAACAGCAATATAGTAACATTTTATTTACTAGCACATTGCATCTCTACTTTTATGCAGAGCTCTTTAATTTTAAAAGTACAGTAAGTTTTGGGAGAAGATCATGGCTAAAGAGGAAAGTTGCTGGAAAATACAGCTGTGCTGCTAACTCAGTCAACAACCAGCCAGCAAGCTGTGTGCACATTCATTGTGCTTAAACACAAAGCAGACATGAGTTTATTCCCCTGGTGTCCCCAGTTCCTAGCACATAGTAGAAACTTTGTAAATACCTGTTGGGTAAATGAAGTCAGCATTACAGGTAGGAGACGGTAAGGAAGGATGGTTTGTAAAACAATCAAGAGTGACATCAGCTAAGCCAGTGGTCTTCCAACTTAGTGTGTATTAGAATCACTGGGAAAGCTTGTTAAAACAGGTTGCTGGGCCTACCCCCAGAGTGTCTGCTTCTGTAGGCATGGCTTGGGGCCCAAGAATTTACATTTCTAAGAAGTCTCTGGGTGAGGCTGCCGCCAATGCTGGTTCAGGACCACACTTTGAGAACCACTGACTAGGCTAACGCCTGTGGAAGAGAAGAGAGGCTTGGAGAAATGGTGTTTTGCCTAAGTGACAAAACCAATTTGTGGCTGAACCCACTAATTGGCCAGGTCCTCTCACTTCCTAACTTGAGGACAGAGAAATGTATTCCGATGTCCCAACTGGCAGTCTGCTATCATAGTGATCACATGTCCCGGTTTCTTTCTTGGGATTTCTTCCCAGCCTGACAACCTTGGGACAGAACAAGAGGACAGGAGGTTTGTTCCAGGTATGTATTAATTAGCTTCATCAGCCACCCTTTGTGACTGGATGGCATCTGCTGCCCATCAAAGGAAATGGTTGGATTGGGAGCCAAGTTAAGTCTTCTCGTTGTTTGGCAGTTGTGTCCCCAGATTTTCTTGCCCATCTTGGAGATCTTAGCACAGCCAGGGTGCTTGGGGTTCTGCTGCCTTGAAGGGGAGTCAGTCCCTCACACAGGTGTTTTCCATGTCCCGTGGTGGGCACTGAGATTGGGGTAAGGGGAGCACACTGAAGGACCCTTCTTTTCCTCACTGCCCTTGCCCCTTTCCTGAGGGTGTGCTGGGAAGAACCCCCAGCGGGTGCCCATGCCTACCTCAGAATTTGCTCAGTTTGGGCAGAATAAGGTTCTTGTGGCTGCCTCCTGTCCACGTTTTTCTTTTCTATTCCTTCCATTG
This sequence comes from Callithrix jacchus, assembly GCF_049354715.1. Taxonomy (NCBI): domain Eukaryota; kingdom Metazoa; phylum Chordata; class Mammalia; order Primates; family Cebidae; genus Callithrix; species Callithrix jacchus. The sequence continues at coordinate 180,268,816 of NC_133502.1, read as the reverse complement.
CACTGTTGCTGTCCACCTCCCCATTCTAAAAGACATGGCCGCTGTCTCCACTTAAGAAAGGCACTTTAGGGTCATGATTAAGGCTGTGAGGCTAGCCTATAATTCCAGCATTTTGGGAGGCCGAGGTAGAAGGATCACTTGAGCCCAGGAGTTCAAGGCTGTAGTGAACTACGACCACACCACTACACTCCAGTCTGGGCCACAGAGCAAGATAAGAAAAGACTGAGTTTGCTGTCAAACTGAGCAGTCCAAGTTCAGGCTGTTTCCCAATCACACTGTGACTTTACACCTAGTTCTTTTCTGTGAGCTTTAGTGTCTTCATCTGCAAAATGGCAATTAAAATAATGTCCGCCTGTCAGGGCTGGTGTATAGTAAGAGCTCAGTAAATTACAGGCTATCTTTTGAGGAGCAAGAGGTAGACTGGCTCCTGACTAACCCTTGCCTTAAATTCCTCTTCTCTACCCTCACTTCCCAGGGGCTCTCCTGACACTGGGGCAGGATAATGGTGCATGCATACTTTGGGTTTTGCCTTGTGGCAATTTCCTATAAGACAAGGTTGGGGGAGTTCATTTTTATCTAAACGTCAGGACCACAGTACATTAGTTACTTGTCTCTTAGCGGAAGGTGGCTTGTGGGTGGTTGGCTTCTCAGCCTGTTGGGGACCATTTTTACATTTCTGAATTAATCCTTTCTCATGGCTGGTGAAAACACATTGTGAACCCTGTGGATGGCAGTTCCCAGCATCCTCAGGAAGCCTCCAGACTCTCTGCTCCTGCAGAGCCCTCCTCCACATCCTCGCCCAGCCCCTGGCTCTTACCCTCCCTAAGTGAAGTCTTCTGTTCAGCTGACCCTGTTGGGCTGGGGCCTTCCAGACATGCTCATCCCTCGGTCCACACCTCACCCCCACTAGAAATACAGTGCAAATCTAGCCGAGTGCAGCAAATCTTACCAGCTTCCATTTAAGCCAGTTTCCTCCCGGAGGTAGCACAGTTGCCACCACCCTCTGTGGAAAGGGCTGTGACGCTTGCCTTCTCTGTACTCCCTCCCTCCCAGCTGCTTCTCTACAACCCCCAGTGTCTCTGCACCTCCCAGGAGTCTGCTTGGGGGAACCCTACCAAGGTTTAAGCATTCGCCTTGGGGAGGTCACCCCACCCCTCTCTCCAGACTTGGTTAAGGGTCTTTGGCCTCACTTGTGTAGTGATGCTTCAGGTCTGCTTTCCCAGCACCTCCACAGAGTTTCTTGTTCTCTGAGGAGTTGAGGGGACAGGACAGAGGCTTTTCCTCAACAGGCAGCCAGCTCAGATTGGACTTTCCTTCTAGGGATCCCTCTTCAGGCTGGGATGGTGGGAAGGCAGGAAGGCCATCTGAACTGGAGCAGGTGAGCTGTGTTAGGGAGGCAGTCACCACACTGGACTCTACCCCCAGTTCCCACCCCCACGCGCCCACCAGGTCCAAGTAGCCAGAGCTACAGCCCTGGCCAGCGAAAATGATGCAGGGGAACAGTTTTTTCCTGAGCCAAGTGCAGAGACCTAGATCTCCTTGTATCTGAGGGATAGAGACCACAGTGGTGGCTTCTCACATCTTGGGAAGCTGGACCAGGGTCCGTTCATAACATAGAGGTCTGAGCTCCTTTTCATGTCAGGTTGACTGCTTTGGGTAAGAGGCCAGAATTTTAAAGCAAGACAGTGCTCTGCAAGCTGCCTATTGCCACATTTCGGACTGGTCTTTCCATAGTTGGTGTTGGTTCATTGCCATCAGAAATGAATGTTGAAAGTGGCAAGCCCATTTGAAGCAGCCCAGATTTTAACCAGGCTTCAGGACACATAGTTCTGTGCTAACATTTTTGTTTTGATGAAAAATTTAAAAACACTGCTCTCAACCCCCACCACAAAGAACACGAAAATATTATTATAAAGAAACTAGATCTTTCTCAATCCCTGCTCTGTGGTGGTGCTGCAATTTGTAAAGCAAGTTAGAACCAAAAATGCTTTAAAAGGTGACTTAAACAATATGCATAACTTTCTGCCGCCATAATTTTGCTTTTTACAGAGTTAGAGACTCTTTTATAGATTCCGTCCACGATTGTCATGCATTTGCAAACACATCTACTAGCTCTCTGAGTTCCATATTTTTATTATCAAGGGACCCTTAGATCTGAGCACATGAGGACTGGCAGACACCAGCTGCAGAACACAACTGTTTTTTAGGAAACAGGCCGTGATGAGTACATGATGGGCCCTTCTGCCTGGTGGAAAATGAAGCGGCATGTTTTTCTTCATGGTCACTTGGTGGCTCTTGGCAATTTCTGACTCAACACCACTGGGTTTTCTGCTGACACCTCCTTCCTTCTGTGAGGGAAGGGGCTTTTGCAGCCTTACAAAGATGGAGCTGATAGGAATGTCCTGCAGACTAACCATCTGGGGAGGACCTGTGCTTTGGGTCCCCGGGTCCTTAGTAAATTCCTTTCTCTTCCAATTGATTTACAATTGGTTTACCTGTTTAGAAAATTCAAGGTCCATCTTAAATGTAAAAGGTGGTTATCACCTTAGAATGTCCTCAAAGAACTTTAAAGATACTGCTTTCCACTGAGGACATGGTTCATCCACAGGGCAGGGTCAGCAGTGGAGTTGGGACCCCAACCTCTAGCTTTTGGGCCTGCTCTTAGCAGAGCCAGCCCCTTGGGCCAAGTGGCATGGTGCCTTTTCACCCAGTCCTGATTTGAGACACACTAATGTTTCGGCCCCTCTCTCTTAGAAATTCTGATTTGAAAATCACTGTATCTACTCTGTATTCCCATGAGAGAGACAAAAAGATTTTGTTCAGATTTGCTTTCTTCTGATTATAAATAGAAATGTGTGGGGTTTTTTGGGGGGGTTGTGCTGTCTCGGACCAGACACCAGGTCATTCTGACCCACCTCCCTCCTCTCCTGAGAATCACTGACTTAGAGCAGTTATTTGAGGGCAAAAAGCACTTTTTTTTTTTTTTGAGGTGGAGTGTCACTCTGTCACCCAGGCTGGAGTGCAGTGGCGAGATCTTGGCTCGCTGCAACCTCTTCTCCCGGGTTCGAGCAATTTTCCTGTCTCAACCTCCTGAGTAGCTGGGACTACAGGTGCACACCACCACGCCCAGCTAAGTTTTATAGTTTTTTTTTTTAATAGAGATGGATTTCCCCCTGTTGGCCAGGATGGTCTTGATTTCTTGACCTCGTGATCCACCTGCCTACGCCTCCCAAAGCACTGGGATTACAGGCGTGAGCCACCGTGCCCAGCCAAAAAGCACATTTTTTCCCAGTACAAAGTAGGTGCTACACAGTCTACAGCCAAATATAAACAAGCAAGCCCTGAAGCAGAAGGAAGAGCAGGGGTGGGTGGTGGCTTTGGCCCCCTGGTTCTTATGCCTGTCACTCCACCCATGCAATAGGGCTTCATGAGGTACTGGCTGACTGGTGCTCTGAGCCTTATACCAAAAGAGCCTGCTTCAGCTAAATTTCCTTGGTAGGGGTGACTGCTTCGTTGGAATTTGGTGGCTGGAACTGGTGATCACCCCGTTTCCCCCTACGTGGGTCGTTTCCGGGTTCAGCATTTACAGATTTGTTTCCCAACCAGGAGGGACTTATCCTGAGGAATGTTCTGATCTGAAATGAGATTCATTAGGTTTGGGCCCGGCTAAAGAGCTGGCATCTGGACCCCTCCCATGTGATGCCGATGCCGCCATCCAATGCCCAGCCCTCTCTTCTCAGCTGAACGAAGGATGAAGACACTATGTTGTCCTAAATTCGATTCAGTGAAATAGCAAACAGTGGAAAAGTAAAATAGAATTTAAATCTTTAGATTTTTGATATATTTTGTGTACTTGGTTGTAATATAAAATCTGTTTCTTACCAGGGTGGAACAGGTTATTAGGTTCTGCCTTAACTACCTCTTCTCTGAAATGGCCCACCTGTGCCTTTGCACCTGTGCATGGTCCTTAGCTCCAGGCTCAGGAGGGGAGGCTAACCAGTGTCTTGGCAACTTTTGGCTAAGGGCTAGGTTTGCAATCTTGACCACTATACATGACCCCTAATCTATAGCAGCACCTATTGACCCAGTGAGGGGGTTTCTCTACCCCATACTCCAGGGAGAAAGGTCTTCGGTGTTTCAAGTTGGTTGTGACTGCAGTAAGTTTCATGAAACAATATTAGGCTTAATGCATGGCCTCTGAGATTTTCTGTTTCATGTTTTCATCTATGTCATTGATTTGGGGAACTGCTGAATGGGTTGTGCATTGTGAATGTCAGCAATGGGAATAATTCACAAATCCACCCCCCAAGTGGCCAGAACCAGTTCCCACAACTCTCCAGGGTGCTGACCTCCCCCAGCTCACCTGCCCTACACTTTTCACAGCCAGACCCTATGCCATCTACCAGACTCGGTTCTAGGGCCTCCACTCATGAACTTTTCCTGCATCTCTCACAGAGTGACCCCCGTGTGTCCCCCGCATTCGACTCACCCCACAGTGTGCCAGAGCCCTGGGTTTGTGGCCTGACTTCCTTGTCAGCTGTAGACCACCTGAATATAGGGCCTGCATTCCTGTGCCCCCCAGAACTCCCATGGCAGCAAAGGCCCTGCATTGTCAGGCTGGTTGAAGGCACTCAGCCACGTTGCAACCCAGTTTTGCAGGCAGACCTAGAGCCTGGACTTGGTTTTTAATTTTGTTTCAAGGGGAAAGTGTGTTCTGACTTGGAAACAATTGACTTGGAAAAGACAGATCTCTGCTTTGCCTCTCCGCCATGTGGCCAGTGCCTCCTCCCCAGCGGGATGAGATGGAGGCCTTCAGACAGACGGCAGGAGGCTGCCTCCTGTGGGAGGATTTGGGCCTTTAAAATAGAACTTCCATTCCAGGAGACTTAAAGGATATAGCTGCTGAGGGAGAGCAATGGAAAGTGAGATTCACTCTTGAAAAACGAGCAAGGTTTCCTGCTCTGAAGATTCTAGAATGAAGCAACTGAGTTTTTAAAGTTAGGTTGCCCCTGGTTTTTCCTAAGGGTACTCCCCAGATAGTGTGGGGTTTAGAGAGTGTTAAATGAGAGAGGTAACTTGGAGGGAGTTAGAGGAATGCTATTTGGCTGAGTGCAAGATCCAGGGAAGGGGGTGGCTGCCTTTTAAAAGCACTTGGTTGAGGAGCCTCTTTAATCAATATGGGGAGGCTGTTTTGTAACTGATCACAGACTGTTAAGGCATAAAGGCGGTGAGAACGGGAGGCCTTTCTGACTTAGGAAGATGCCCTTCCCTGCTTTCTAGCCAAATGTCAGCAGTTCCAGGCATCACTGAAATATATGTTCTTCCCCAACCCATTATTTTTGGGGTTGTTTAAAAATAGTGTCTTGGTTCTACCCATAATCCCACCTCCCAAGTTGAGTGAGCCAGTGTGGCCTCTTACTTGAGGCCAGGAAACTATCCCGAGGTTTTGCACTGAGAGTATTTTTAGCCCAGGTGCTATTGCAGCCACAGCTGGTGGTCTTTGATGTGTGCCTGCTGTGAAGGAGCCATCTTGGTCCTGGGCTTTTCCAGAAGGGTGTGATTGACTTTTACAAGCAGTGCTGGCCAGAAAATCTTGTCTTCTGCTCTTGCAGTGACTTGTTCCCCTGGCGATCAAGATTGTGAACACACTTAATAAACAGCTTATTTGCTAGGCTTTGGCTTCAAAAGGGGGAAGAGGAGCCTACACCAAGATAGTGGCATCTGCGTGGCATCTGCGTCGGAAGCCAGGGTGGGGACAGAGTGGTGGTGATCCTTGCCAAGCCCAGCGTCCTGTGCTGAGTAGGTGCTGACTTAAGTAGAACACTGACCCGAGGAAATAAGAAAATTCCCTCAGGGACAAGAGCAGACATAAGCCCTCCTTCCTCTGAACTTGGCTTCTGCTTTGTTTGAACCATCCTTAGGGTACTTATTCACCCCTCCCTCTGCTAAATTAGACATGTAGCTGGTGTGTGAAGCAGAACTGATTCAAATCCAGGGTCTGACACTTACTCCTCAGCCCCACTCTTCCTGTCTGTGGCTTGAAGACAGTGGTACCTGTATTGGAGGGTCACTGGGAGGCTTCAGTGAGACAAGGCCTGTTCAGTGCCTGCCGTGGTGCTGGGTGCTTGCTGCACAAGAAGGGGTCCTAGTCATTGCTGTGCAGCCATTGTCATTGCTGCCAGCTCCACGTGAGCAGGGCCTCGTATTACTCAGCACCTGATACAACCCCCTGTAATATAGTGGGAGCCAATACATTTGACTGGACATGAAGTATATTGAATTTTAGACTAAACCATTGAAATTCTGGTTTTGCCTAAATGAGCAAGACCTTTGATTTTAGTCCCAGAACCTCAAGGTCCCTCAGGAGCCTCCCGTGGGGATTAGGCCAGTAACTCCACAGTAAGAGTTGGCAGGTATCAGTAGCAGTGCAGTAAGCTCTTCTATTCTGGCCCTCTGTACGCTTAGGTGTCACGTCAGAGCTGACTCAGGAGGAGGAGAAAGGGTTGAGGGAGGCAAGTTGACGCTTTCTCAGCCAGTTCAGAGGAAGGAGCCTAGACTGCCTTCGTTTTGGTGGTGGGGTTGCTGGGTGGTAAACTGGGCCTCCTTCTGATCCTGATACCTTGCAAGTACTCAGCGTGGAAATGTTTCTGGAGTGAAGGGGTGGATGAATGAGGATGCCGCACAGTGCCTGCCCTGTACTGTCTGGTGCAGCCTGCTTCCCTAAAGTGATAGGGAGGGAAGGGACTTTTCAGGTGACTCCTCTCTCTTCACTGTCTTCTTTCTCTGCCCATGAGCTCCTGCTGCAGTGTCCCAGGCTGCTGGGGATTATGGCTGCCTGCTCCTTTCCCTGTTGTCTGGGACATAAATACATGAATATGTGCTCACTGACAAGTGAAAATGCTGTTTTTCCTCTGGAGGCCCAGAGGATGGCCTGACGAATAGTGAGTTCTTAGAGTCTGAGCAGGGCTACTGCAGCAGAGGTGGGCTGGTGGCCATCTGCTGCTGCCTCCTGCCCGCCATCCTGCAGGGCTCCATCACCATGGCTCAGACCCAGCTAGATAGGTCTTCCCGCCCCTGGACTGGCTGCTTTGCTGGTGGCACCGCACCGGAGAGCAGGAGGCTGTGTCCCCAGCGGAGCACTGTTGGAGTGCTGAGATGGCGTGCCTCCTCCACCTGTCCCTCCCAGGCTGGCAGTCATCCTAACATGCAGATTCCTCTGAGCCAGGAGGCTGCCCCAAACAACTCCATCTAAAAGACCAAGGCCAGGGGCGGGTTCTGCCTCCAGGAGATGAGATGTGCCCTGGCCTCTGCTCTGTGGTTTACTCAGAGCAAACTGTGATTTTACCGTCACTCTTTTTTTTCGTTTTGTCTCTGGAAGTAAAGCTGAGAAATGACTAACTCACATCTCAGGAAGCCTGTGAATGCTGTGGTTTTCATCTCTAGGTCAGTGCCTAACAGTGATGGAAAAGAAATGCTTCCTTAGGAGTAGGCCACCACGGACACAGGCCGCCTTGAGTGGTGCTGGACACCTGCTGGGGCCGCAGTCATCTCATCTGTGAAAATGGGAGGGAAAGGAAGGTTTAAACTTAACCCTGTGAGTGTGGCCAAGGTCCATGACTCCCCAGTGACTCGGTCTCCTTATCTGTCGAGTGGTATGAGAATACCTCCCTCTGGTGTTAGCATGAGGACCGGGCATATGCCTAGAGCTCCCCACGTGTTAAAATCCCTACTCCTGGCTTAAATTGTAAGTTTTTTAAAGTCTAAATGTTTACACCTAATTTAAAAATTTCTGAAGGGAAGTTTAAAAACAGCCGCCGCGATTTAACCACTTGATTGGGCTCTAGGAAGGAAGCCACTCTGAGTCCTTTCCTGGCAGGTAGGGGAGAGGTACCCAGGATATCATCTTCAGGCTTTGTTCACACGGAAAAGTTTACCTGACAGGGGCTATGGCTTCTCTTTCAATCCTATGAGACGCTTAAGTTACTGGAATTTTTCTCTATTTTTAAAGCCAGTTGTGTTAAGAAATAACAGCTTTTGGCTGGGCGTGGTGGCTCACACCTGTAATCCAAGCACTTTGGAGGCCAAGGTGGGAGTATCACCTGAGGTCGGGAATTCAAGACCAGCCTGATCAACATGGTGAAACCCCGTCTTAAAAAAAAAAAAAGAAAGAACAGCTTTTTACTCAGAATAAACTGTTATCTTACCATCCACTAAAGATGGTGGCATTTATCCCAAAGAGGGGTATATCTCTGAAATATCTGGTGGCAGCAGACGACATTTATAAATGTTTTAACTGCGTGCCAGGACTGGGCTAAGTGACTGTATGTGCAGTACTGTATGATATTCTCCAAACGGTCCAGTGAGGTAAGGATCACGCTCCCATTTTATAGCAGAAAAACACAAGGCGCAGGGAGGCCAGCTGACTCAGCGTCACACAAGATGAGGGCCTTTCCCTTCCATCTGAGACATGAGTGGGGCAGGAATACGTGGGTAGACTATTCTAAGCCCGTGTAGAGATGATGCGCACCGCTCCTGTTTGCCACCATGTCATAGCCATAGGACATGGCAGTACCTCCTTGCATAATCATGGTCCCCACCTTCAGAGAAAATCAGTTTGCATCGTTGGGAAGCTATGATCGTAGAGATTTCTTCCCTTGAAACAACAGAAGGCTGCCTCTTCTTCCCTACATCCCATCTCCAGACCTTGCACAGTGGCATTTCTTGATGCCATTGCCCAGCAACCTCTGTCCCTGTACCAGGTACCATGGAGGAGGAAAAAGGGTAATACATCTGTGTAGGAAGAGGGTCCCCTCCATAGCCTGGGACTCCAGTGCTGCTCTGAGCCCTGCCCAAGGCGAGCAGGAAGCCACCTGTGACTCGGTCTCCTCGTCTGTTGAGTGGCAATAAGAATGCCTTGGCAGGGCGCAGTGGCTCTCACCTGTAATCCCAGTACTTTGGGGAGGCTGAGGCAGGTGGATCACTGGAGGTCAGGAATTTGAGACCAGCCTGGCTAACATGGTGAAACTCCATCTCTACTAAAAATACAAAAATTAGCCGGGCGAGGTGGTGAGTACCTGTAGTCCCAGCTACTAGGGAAGCCAAGGCAGGAGAATCACTTGAACCCCGGGAGGCAGAGGTCACAGTGAGCGTAGTTCGCACCACTACACTTTAGCCTGGGTGACAGAGCGAGACTCTGTCTCAAAAGGAAGGCGAGCAGGAAGCCACCTTCAAGACTTCAGCACACCACCCTGAAGCAGGTAGATCCAACCAGGCCAAGGCTCTTTTCTTCAAGTCCCAGCCCTCCCTATCACATGTGTGAGGGCCCAGGCCATGCGTCTAGTCCAGCAGCACTGGAAATGTGGCCAGTGCCATCTGAGATGTGCTGAAGTGTAAAATCCAAACCAGATTAATATGAAAGAAAAAGAAGGTAAATAGCTCATGAATTGATTTTATATTACATGTTGAAATAATACTTTAGATAATAGGGTTAATTAAAAAATATTTTTAAGGCTGGGTACAGTGGCTCACACCTATAATCCCAGCACTTTGGGAGGCTGAAGCGGGCAAATCACTTGAGGTCAGGAGTTTGAGACCAGTCTGGCCAACATGGTGAAATTCTGTCTCTACTAAAAATATAAAAATTAGGCAGGACATGGTGGTGCACACCTGTAATCCCAACTACTTGGGAGGCTGAAGCAGGAGAATCACTGGAACCCAAGAGGTGGAGGTTGCAGTGAGCTGAGATTGTGCCACTGCACTCCAGCCTGGTTAACAGAGTGAGACTCTGTCTCAAAAAAAAAAAAAAAAAAAAGGTGTTGTTTTTTTTTTTTGTTACATATGTAAAAAAATTACATATGTGGTTCATGGTGTTTCTGTCGGATAGTACTGGCCCAGAGAGTCCATCATGCTTTAGAACCTAGAGGAGGAAGGTGAGCGGTGTCATCTTTCTTGTCTGTTCCCTGGAGGTGGCTTGAACAACAAACATTCTAATAACCCAGGCTAAAGCATCCCACCAAAGAAAGTTACTGATCACGTTGTCTCTGACTCATGTGCTTGAACTGCTTAGAGAATTATATTTAAAAATCCATATAAACCATCCTATCTTCATCTCTAATCTGATATTACCCTCTGGTGTAGATTGAATGTCATAGCTATTCATTGTTACAAGTTTCATTCATTGATTCTTTTATCTGTATTCACTAACAAGCACTTATTTATTTATTTTCATGGTGTGCCAATTATTGGGCTAAGTGCAAGATTCCAAAATGAGTGATATTTGATCCTCTCACTGGGGTCTCAAAGGACTAGTAAGTAGAACCCTTTTCTCTCCCCTGAATTCTGAAAGTTGAAAAAGAAGACAGTAAGATAGATAGATGGGGATCCAAATAACACCTTGATTTCTAGAGCCTTGCTTGAAGGATGCAGCTTGTTCTAATAGCCTAGTGAGCTTTCCAGTATTGAATCCCAGGATTAGACCAACATTACCCAACCATTCATAGTGGCTTTGCATTTGTCAGACCGCCCACGTGGGGGACATCAGAAAACAGGCTTACCATGGAAGGCTTACTCTCAGAGGTGGGGGGGTTGGTTTGGGTGGCACATGGCTGGGTGCAAATCACACAGGGGCTCTCTGAGGGAGAAGAGATGCCATCAGAGGGTTTTAGGCAGAGGGATGACATAGTCTGACTTAGCTCTTATGAGGACTACCCTGATTGCAGAGTTGAGAATGGGGAGGGCTAGGAGCGGGGGACAGTTAGAAAGCCATCACAGTCATCCAGGTGAGGAATAAAGATGGCCCTGGCCAGGCTGACTGTGGTGCAGGTGGTGAGAAGTGGTGGATTTTGAGTGTACCATTAAGGTAGAACTCACAGGATTTGCCAAAGGATTGCAGGATGGACCCGAGCAAGAGAAGAATCAAGGATTTCGACTTGAGCTGCTGGAAGGGTGAAATGTCCTGTTCACCAAGATGTGGTCAAAGCAGGTTTGGGAGGAAGCTTCAGGGATACAGTTTTGGACTTGTGTTTGAGCCACCTGTCAGATGTCCAAGGGAATCACCAAAGAGCTTGTGTGTATAATGAGACCACTCAACAGACCACTCAACAACGAAGTAACCTGGCCCTCTTCTGTATCTACACATGTCCTTGAGGGTCTCCACTGGTCTTCTAGCTTCCTTTATTTTAATTTTTTTTCTTTTTTCTTTTTTTTACTTCACCTAGCACTGGTACTGCCATCTAGCTTCCTATATTGTGTATATGCCAACAGCTCCCAAATATATACCCCTAGCCTTCATCCAGCTCCTTCACTCCCCTCGAACTGCCTGATTCAGGCTCCTGTGGATGTCTAATATGGTATTTGTAAGAAGAGGAAATAAGAATGGATAAACTACTTAGTTCTGTATAAATATGGGATAAACCAGAAGTTAATTTAGTTTTTTGACTTTTGAACTGTATAAACATGTTACAAATTCAAAAAAAAAAAATCCTGAGACCAGGCGAGATGGCTCATTCCTATAATCCTAACACTTTGGGAAGCCAAGGTGGGTGGATCATCTGAGGTCAGGAGTTCAAGACGCGCCTTGCCAACATGGTAAAACCCCATCTCTACTAAAAATATAAAAATTAGCTGGGCTTGGTGGCAGGCACCTGTAATCCCAGCTGCAGGGGAGGAGGCTGAGGCAGGAGAATTGCTTAAACCTGGGAGGCAGAGGTTGCAGTGATCTGAGATCATGCCACTGCACTCCATCCTGGGTGACAAAGCAAGACTCCGTCTCAAAAAAAAAAAAAAAAAATCCTGAAATTGAATATCAGTAGAAACAAACCTAACTGTATATTTAATGATAATATAAGCCACAGAGAAAAAGGAATTTTTTTGAACACCGTACTCGCTGTACACCTGTCACAGGATATATTCTAAGGACTAAAGGAATTGCTAAGAGGTCTTGAACTTTTACCTTTAGTAGTTGTTGATAATGATATTGATGTAGCAATTTTGAAGAAATTTTGTGTTTATTGTAGGATAAAGCAAATGAGTAGATTGATGATATTGGAAACCAGGGTTCTTACTATGGTGGAAGGGAGCTGCAAATATGGAATCGAGGAAGAAGGAAGAACCCAGTGGTGTTGACTTGCAGTAGGAAATAACAGTATTAAGTTATGACTAAATATATATATACACACACAGGCACGCGCACACACACTCATATTTGTATATATTTACATTGTGTGTGTGTGTGTGTGTGTGTGTGTGTGTATTTCTCTCCTAGCTGTGTCCACTGAAAAGACATGGAACAGTGACATCCCAGTGGCAATGAGCACATCTAATGTCCAGGTCTTTGTTTCTAAATACCACTCCCCACCAAAAGGAGCTAGGGCTCATTAAAGAAATGGCAGATTCCAGGCTGATTCAGGTTGTTCTCTTATGGAAAGATTCTTCCGCAGAGTTAGAATTATGGGGACAGGATTTTATTCTGACACTTCCCCAAAGCCTTTTGGAAATCACACGTTCATGTGCAACACTGTTATGTAAGCTGCCACATCTAGTTCCTTTGCTTTGGGCAGGAATATGCTCAACACACCCTATGGACACTGGTTATCTGATGCTGGTCAGAGCCTGTGGCTGATACTCATGTGTCTAACAATGAGAAATGAGGGAGGGAAGGTACAAGGTGATTCTGGAGCTTCTTTTGCATCAAAAAGCAAAGAAGTGTTCAAAGATTGTGGAGACTTCTCAATAATACTGGAGACGGGTTGAAAGGGCTCCCTCTGGCCAGGTTTGGAAGTTTGAACATCAAAGGGCATGATTATAATAGATTATTACACACTGAATAATAAGTGAATGCCCACGTTCACAGTGAGACCAAAAAAAGTGAAGGGTGGGTACCTATTACTTATAAAGGAATGCCAGCCAATAAATAGACAGGAAAAATTTAAAATCACCAATGTGTAACCACCAGTAAAAAAAAGATTCACATAAGGATCATCAGTGGATGCCAAACTATTCAGTGAAAATTTGTTAGGGAACAAGATGCTTAAAATCTCAAATTACACTACAGATTACTTATTAGTTACAAAGGAGAAACTATATGCAGTGGAGACATTTAGCAGATACCACCTTCACCAAGTGATCAAACTTAGCATTATCAATAACTGATATGATACAGTACAAAGCACGTGCCACCCATGAACTAGTTTTACCAAACACATATTACCTGAATCTCATGACAGGGAACAGGCAGGTCCAACTTATGGGGGAGGGACCTCCTCCAAGACAACTGGCAGGCTTTTCAAAATATGTCAACATCCAAAAGCCAGCCCCTCCCTACTGCCACCAGACTAGACAAGGGAAATTGGAGGGACATGACAACCAAATGTAATGTGTGTTCCTTCATTGGATCTTGGATTTAAAAAATAAAAGCTATAGAGAACATAATGGGAGAAATTTGCTTATGGAGCAAATATTAATATTATGTCAGTATTAAATATCTTGAGTATGATAATGGTATTATGTTATTTATGCAGGAGAATGTCCTTGTTCCTAGGAGAGAGACTGCTGGTAGTATTCAGAGATGTAGTGTTATAACGTGTGCAACTTTCAGTTGCTTTGATAAAAGAAAAATCAATTTGCATGTGTGTATCTGTGATAGTGAGAGAATGAAAAGGGAGGGAAAGCGAACATGGCAGAATGTTAACAGTTGGTGAATCTAGGTGAAGGGTATGTGGACATTTGCTTCATAATATTCTTTTAGTACATCAGTAGTTTGATTTTCTTTTTTTTTCTCCCCAAAATACAATGTTGGAACCAGGCATGGAGGCTCACACCTGTAATTGCAACACTTTGGGAGGCTGAGGCAAGAGGATCACTTGAGTCCAGGAGTTCAAGACCAGCATAGGCAACGTAGTGAGATCCCCATCTCTACAAAATGAACAAAAATTAGCCAGGGTTGGGCGTGGTGGCTCACACCTATGATCCTAGCACTTTCGGAGGCCGAGACAGGAGGATCACTTGAGGTCAGCAGTTCAAGACCAGTTTGGCCAACATGGTGAAACCCTGTCTCTACTAAAAATACAAAAAACATTAGCCGGGCATGGTAGTACACACCTGTATTCCCAACTACTCAGGAGGCTGAGTCAGGAGAATTGCTTGAACCAGAAAGGCAGTGAGCTGAAATCATGCCACTGCACTGAGACTCCATCTCAAAAAAATTAAACAAAAAGTGGCACATGCCTGTAGTCCCAGCTACTCAGGAGGCTGAGGTAGGAGGATCACATGAGCCCCAGAGATCATAGCTACAGTGAGCTGGGATCATACCAGTGTACTCCAGCCTGAGTAACAGAGCAAGACCCTGTCTCAAAAAATAAAATGTTGGGGGAAAATAAAGAATAACAGGAAAGGAACTGTAGACAGTGTATAGCCAAGTCTTTCAAATGGTTTTGCTATTTAGAGAAACAAATGTGGGAGCAGCTGAAGGAGAAGGTGGGCTGAAAAGGATTTGGGTTTTTCAGATGGGGGACATCTACCGTGTGTATGTGCAGACATGAAGTGACACACAGAAGAAGGAAACCTGGTGGTGGGGAGAGGAGAGAATGGCTGGTGCAATGTGTTGAGTAGGCCGGATAGGTGGGGCCTCACTGCCCAGATGAGATGCCCAAAAATTCATTGACTGAGTATTGGTTTTAATTCTTAGGTTAACCTCATGAAATAGATACTATTATTAAAAACATATTGATTCAATCTTGGTTAAGCATAAAAAATTATAGGATTCCATTGTATTTATATTAAGTTCCTAGAATTTTTCATACAGTAAGGGAGAAGAGATGGAAAATGTTTATTTACTGGTGATTTAAGATCCTAAGAATGTATAAATTTATGTGGGTGTTATCTTTTATTATTTTTACAAAGATGAAACAAAAGTTTCCTGAGATATTCACAGGCTCTTCCTGAGGTAGTTAATACAGAATTCTTTGGGAAGATATTCTTTCTGGAATATTCATGGGTAAATACCTTTGTTTGTTTAAGGGAATGGAATTTCCTCAAGTTGTAAATGAACTTTACAACAGTTTTTAATCTGACCCATGTAAAAATCACATGGGTACTGTTTCAGAAGAATCTTAGACCTTTTTTTTTTTTTTTGAGACAGAGTCTTGCTCTGTCGCCAGGTGCCAGGCTGGAGTGCAGTGACACAATCTTAACTCACTGCAACCTCCATCTCCTGGGTTCAGGCAGTTCTCCTGCCTCAGCCTCCTGAGTAGCTGGAACTACAGGCACACACCACGACACCCAGCTAATTTTTGTATTTTAGTAGAGACGGGGTTTCACTATGTTGGCCAGGATGGTCTCAATCTCTTGACCTCGTGATCCGCCCACGTTGGCCTCCCAAAGTGTTGGGATTACAGGCGTGAGCCACTGCTCCTGGCCAAAAACCTTAGACCTTTGTATCCAGTTTATTTCACCTTTTTATTGGAATATGCTATACATCAGAAAGTGCATACAGATATCTTGGCCAGGCTCGGTGGCTCATGCCTGTAATCCCAGCACTTTGGAAGGCCGAGGCAGGCGGATCATCTGAGGTCAGGAGTTTGAGACCAGCCTGACAAACACAGAGAAACCCCATCTCTACTAAAAATACAAAATTAGCTGAGCGTGGTGGCACATGCCTGTAGTCTCAGCTGCTTAGGAGGCTGAGGCGGGAGAATTGCTTGAACCCGGGAGGTAGACGTTGCGGTGAGCCGAGCTCACGCTATTACACTGCAGCCTGGGCAACAAGAGTGAAATTCCGTCTCAGGAAAAAAAAAAGGAAAAGAAAATATACACACATATCTTAAGTATATAGCTTGCAGGATTTTCGTAAGTTGAACACACTGGTACAGCCAACTCCCAGATCAAGAAACAAGCCATAAACTGTCACCTCAGAAGCCCACTGCCTCATGTCCCTGCCACCCCACTACTCCCCATTTGAATCTGGCTTCTCTCTACGTTCATGAGAACCATCCCTGTCGTGTGTACATGACATGGTATTCCACTGTGCGAAGGTGCCATGGTTCACCCATCCTGCTGTTGACAGGTATTCGCGGATTGCTGCTGTGATACTGTGTCTGATGGTGAACTGGCGCAGGCATTCTTTGGAGTGGAGTTATTGGGCTAGAGAGGAACCATATGTTCAGCCATAGTGGGTGGCTGTCAGTCAGCAGCAGGGGAGAGAGTCCCCTTCTCTTCGTCCTCACTGATAATGTTCCCTGTTTTTCTTTTTTTTTTTTTTTTTAAGACAGGGTTTCACCATGTTAGGCTGGTCTTGAACTCCCGACCTCAGGTGATCCGTCCACCTTGGCCTCCAAAGTGCTTGGATTACAGGCGTGAGCCACCATGCCCAGCCTTTTTTTTTTTTTTTTTTTTTTTAATTTTATTTGTGTGTGTGTGTGTGTGTGTGTGTGTGTGTGTGTTTGTTTTTTTTTTTTTAGTGTTCCCTGTTTTTTTCCTTTCATCCATTCAGGCATGTTCATGGTGATAGCTCTGTGGTTTTAATGTACTGCTTCCTGATGAAAATGTCATTGAGCACTTTGTTGTATGTTACCTTTTGTGAGGTATCCAATTCTGAATCTCTTTGTAATGCTTACCAGTTATACAAGTAAAATGTAAAGGGTGACTCTGTCAGATCTGAACCCAAATCCAAAGCTTGGTTTCCTGCATAGGCAAGCAGGCCCCGGGACTCAGACTCCCTCCTGTGCCTCACCCCTTCTGCCACCATCCAGGGCCCCACTCTTTGGGGCAGGTACTGCTGGCAGCATTCAGCTCAGCACAGGGCAGTTTGACCATATCGCATCAAGCGCCCTGTGCTCATCCTCTGGACCTAACAACTCCATCCCTAGGAGTCTGTCTTATCTCATCATACAAGGTGGCAGACCGGCCAGCATCAGGGTGTTTATCAATGCAGCATTGTTTGAAGAGCAGAAGTTAGAATCTATTCAGCTGGGGGCCTGACTGCCTAAATACACTGTGGTCACTATCCAGCAGAGCATCATGCAACCATTAACTGCACTCACATGGGAAAATGCCCACAATGGCTTGTTGTTTAAAAAAACACAATGTGAAGGCTGGTCACAGTGGCTCACGCCTGTAATCCCAACACTTTGGGAGGCAAAGGCGGGTGGATCATGAGGTCAGGAGTTTGAGACCAGCCTGGCCAACATGGTGAGACCCCATCTCTACTAAAAATACAAAAATTAGCCAGGTGTGGTGGTGGGCACCTATAGTTCAGCTACTTAGGAGGCTGAGGCAGAAGAATCACTTGAAACCGGGAGATGCAGTTTGCAGTGAGCCAAGACCGTGCCATTAAACTCCAGCCTGGGTAACAGAATGAGACTCTATCTCAAAAAAAAAAAAAAAAAAAAAGTGAAAAGAAATAGTCTACTGTGTGTGGAGTTACAAGAAATTTTTACCTTCTACATTATGTATTTTTACAATACTTGGATTTTTATAATGAGATTGAAAAATTTTATTTTTTATTTTATTTTATTTTTTTGAGACGGAGTTTCGCTCTTGTTATCCAGGCTGGAGTGTAATGGTGCGATCTCAGCTCACCGCAACCTCCACCTCCTGGGTTCAGGCAATTCTCCTGCCTCAGCCTCCTGAGTAGCTGGGATTACAGGCACGTGCCACCATGCCCAGCTAATATTTTTGTATTTTTAGTAGAGACGGGGTTTCACCATGTTGACCAGGATGGTCTCGATCTCTTGACCTCGTGATCCACCCGCCTCGGCCTCCCAAAGTGCTGGGATTACAGGCTTGACACTGCGCCCGGCCTGAAAAAATTTTTAAAAGATAGGCTTAATATTTCCATTAGCAGTGTCATAAATATCCAGCAGACTTCCTCAACAATTGGGTAGTAGGAACGGATTTTCATGGCAAAAGACCCTTTGGAATTGTAAAACTTCAAATATTGTTTTCCCTCTGTTTTAACAGGAATAGTTCTGTATTAAGTAAGACAGAGGATCTTTTTAATGTGAAAGTTGGTAGAAAAATATAATTCCAGGTTGCTTTTGGCTTGACTAGACTGGGATAATTTTTAGCTTTTGCCTTTTTAAGTGTTGGCAGAGACCTGGTGAGGTTATCACATGACAGTAGTAGCTGCCATTTATTAAGTATTTGCTGTATAGTAGGTCCTTGGCTACACGCTTTACACACCGGTCATGTTTAATCCCCATTAACTTGGGGAAGGAGCTGGGTCTGTGGCTGTGCCTTTTCTCTAGGTGAGGAACTGAAGGCTCGGGTGAAAAGCTTGCCCAGGTTAGTGGCCAAGCTCAAGTTAAAACAAAGACACACAGGCCTGGCGGATGGCTCAAGCCTGTAGTCTCAGTACTTTGGGAGGCTAAGGCAAGAGGATCACTTGAGCCCAGGAGTTCAAGACCAACCTAGGCAACATGGCCAAACCCTGTCTCTACCAAAAATTTAAAAATTAGCCAGTCTCATAACCTGATCTCAAGATAAAATAAATAGATTTAAAACAAAACGAAAACACAAAAAGACACAGACTTCAACTGTGCTGCCTGCCATGCCCACAGCCGTCTGTCTCCATCTTTATATCGCAGTCCACAAAATCCTAGACAAGTAAACTTTTAAAAAATCTGAAATCCTCATCTTTAAGAAAGCCCTTCCTAATGTCCCCAATCACACCACCACTCTGTTTGTCCTTTTTATGCGTCTGGAAAATGGAGACTGTGGATTAAGTAAGTAATCTCTAAATCCTTCCCATTGCGCTACTTCTGAGCCCAGTATAATACAGGGAATGAGGAATTAACAGCCACAGCGTTTCTCAAGATTGGCTGCCTCAGAGTTGTCCCCCTTGCCCTTGACTTTGTGATCCAGTGTGTGGTTGATGTTTAGAGACCCACCCCCATCCCTGGGTGAGAGATTAAGCTGAGACAGAAACCACTGCTAAGTTGGGATCCCAGCTGCTGCTACAGGTGACACAGAAAGAAGGCCAGTTGATAGCCACATTTGTCAGCAACAAGCAGAGACCATCGTTAAGCCTGGCTGAGGAGCAA
Source organism: Callithrix jacchus (assembly GCF_049354715.1). Taxonomy (NCBI): domain Eukaryota; kingdom Metazoa; phylum Chordata; class Mammalia; order Primates; family Cebidae; genus Callithrix; species Callithrix jacchus. Next base: position 180,249,779 of record NC_133502.1, on the reverse strand, counting down.
GTTAAAAATCTAAGAATGAAATGTTGGCACTTGGCAGACCACTTTGGAAGAAATTGGGTTGGCTTTGGTGTATTTTTGTTCTGTTTGGTTTTCTGTTGAGACATGATTCTGTGAGCAGGCTACATCCTCTTCTCCAGCCCATCCTCTTTCTCTCAGTAGAGAAGGACATCCATCCGACAGCCAGATCTGCAGCCTGTGGTGGTTGCCCAAGAAAGTGGCCACTGTTGGTAACATCACAGTCATTTATACAGAAATTGTTTGTGAGCTCGTGTAAGCCACCCTTCCTCTGGAAGAAATGACTAGCAGATTAGTCATTGGGAGTCTCTGACGTTGGGGTAAATGCCACACAGAGCAAGAGTCTGAGGCCTCATGTTCCTAAGTTCAGGTGAACTGGAAGTTGCTCACACAGATTGAATGGATCACAATAAAATACACCAGCTTTTGGCATTTCCAGGTGAAGCAGGACTTTTGTGTCCTTCCTTAGACATAGCCGTGTGGGAAAGTGTATGTGTCTGGCAGCCCCAGGTGCTGGGAGGAATATGGAGTAATTTGGAGTGTCCTAACCTTGCTAGTGGGACTGGAAGGTGGGAGAGCCACTTGGGAGAATCATTTTGCAATATCTGTAAGAATAAATGTGGCATATGCCCTACAGTGCAGCAATTCTGCTCTTAGAGGACTCTTGGCATGTGTTCCAGGATATGAGGCACGTATGAGCAGCATTGTTTATGAAAGCAAAAATGCTGGAAGCAACCCACTGTCCACTGACAGGAGATCAGATAAAGCTGGGATTATGAAATCTACAGAATTTCTCAGCATTGAAAACAAAAGCACTGCCTGCTATTGAGTAAAAAATGCAAGAGCGTGAGAATCTTTACAATATGCCATCACTTATGTAAAGTTCACAAACTTAGGAATTACAGTGTATATGTCGATATAAACTATCCTGAAAAGTAAGGGATGATGAGTCCGAAAGTCAGAGTTGGGCTGCCCATAGGGAAGTGATGTGGCTGCAGAGGAGCACATGGTGGCACCAGTGGAATCCGGCTGCTTCTTGAGCGGCACTGTCCAGTATGCCAGTCATCAGCCCCAGGGACTGTTTAAATTACACAGTTAACTCACATTTTGGTGCCTCAGCCACAGCAGCCACAATCAGGCCTCAGTAGCCACCAGCATCTGTTGTGTTAGACAGTGCAGATACCAGCCACCTCCATCACTGCAAAAAGTTCTGTTTGATAGGCCAGATGGTGGATGCATGGATTTTATTCATTCTCTCTAACTTGTATATGTATTTGCATGAAATCTTTACATTTTTTGTTTTAATATCAGTTCTAGAAAATTACTAAAAAGGCACATATACAAAATCTGCACTGTAACTCCCTAAGTGTGAAAAGCAGGGGAATAGCAAGAGAGTGGTCGATGACACTGCCTGAGACGCTGGAGTCATGTGGGAGCACTCCCTTCGCATCCCCCTCCTCCCCAGGTGGTTGGTTGGGGCAGGAAGACTGGTCTATCTGTCTGTGTGTCTGGAGCCATTGTTAAGATTGCCCTAACAGCAGTGTTCATGTGAGGTCACCGGTTGTTTCCTCCCACCCTGCTATCACAAGGCGTTAAAGAATCTCCTTAACACTCAGAGGCATAGTGTGAATGACCCTGAAAATCACCTGAAGCCTGTGCTGCTAACCCAAGGTTTCAAGAAGAACGTGACAAACATACTATTCTAGTTAGTTCTGTCCTCTATTTCCATCGTTGAGAAGGTTGGTTGTCATTTGAAAGAATGTCTTCTCTCTGCCTGATTTATGGCTTGTTGTGCTAGACCTGGCTGTTCTGAGGCTGATACCCTGAGGTGGGAGATTTATTGGTAGGTGCTGATATGGTTTCCCAGCTGTGCCCAAGGCAGACTAGAATTGTGAGTGCAATAATAAACCGCCTGAGTTCCATCGACAGCCCGTAGGCAGAGGCGCCCTTAATTGGTCCCTGCCCTTGCATGAACTTGAAAGGGTTTTTTGGTGATCGACCTCCACACCTCAGTTGTCTACCCTAGTTCCACCCTGATCGTGATGGTGCAGTTGTGAATCTTGCCAGCTCCTCAGCCCCATGCCTGCCCAGACAGCATCTCATGTCAGCAGACAGTGGAGAAAGCAGAAGTTGGCTCACACAGCCTGAAGATATTTGACCACCAGAGAACCCGTGCATCCTGCCCAGACTTCCCCATTTGTGTCTGCTTTCCCTGCTTTTGGGCTTACTTAACAGGGTAGAAGTCGCATGGATTAGGAAATTGCTCTGACAGCCCATCTGACTTGGGAACCTGCCTGGTGAGGGAAGAGGACACTGTGGGGCTGCTATCAGAAGACATGGGGTAGAGACAGCGGTAGGATCCATATGCAAAGAGGCAAGTTAAACCAAAGAGGGAAATAGAGTAATAGGCTAAAGACCAGATTGAGACTTCTGGTTCAGTGCCAAAGGAAGAGAAGAGTGGGCATTTATAAGGTCCTCATTTACTCAAGATAGTGAGTTAAATGTTCAATGCTGCAGAATAACTGGATGAAGTTCTGGAAGCAGTTGGGAAATAAGAATTAGAAATTGATGAACTTTGCTTTGCCTCCAAGCTCCTTGTGTTGAGCAGGTGCCATGTGCCAGGCATTTTGTGAAATACCTTACTGCATTATCCACAATCAGCATCTTATTTAATCTGTATCACATCAACCATCTCAAGAAGGATAATGTTATCCCACCCATTTTCCAGACAAAGGAAGGATTTAGAGAGATGGTGTCTAAGTACTTTAATGCAAGCATTCTGACTCCAGTGCACACCCCTCTTTAAAAAACTTTTTTTGAGAGATAGGTTCTTGCTATGTTCCCCAGGCTAGTATCTCATGGCTGTTCACAGGCACGATGATAGCACAGTACAGTCCTGAAATCCTGGACTCAAGCAGTCCTCCTGCCTCAGCCTCCCAAGTAGCTGGGACTACAGGCATATACCACCAAGCCTGGCTACCAGTGCACACACTCTTAAACACCACATGAAGGATTAGACTGTTCACATAAGTGTTGAAGTATAAAGAAGGAAGTATAAACTGTAAATGGGACCCACCTTGCTTGGGTAGGGAGAGGAGAGCTGGAGAAGTCATGCTGTCCCAGTTTACCTGAATGCTGGGGATGACTACTAGCACAGGAGGGCTGCTGTTGAGAGCCTCCTGACCCTGTTGCGCTGTTCCAGGTGAGCTAGCTAGGTACAGCAGCTTCCTGTTGAATTGCGGCCTCATTTGGGGACTAAGACAGGCTTTTTGCAGCTCTGCCCAGCACACAGCTGTGAAGCTGTTTGGTTTGACCACATGTGAATGCGGGTCAGGCCCTGGCTTTCTCTCTGGTGCAGAATGCAGTGGGTGCCTAGGTAATTTGGAAAGGGTAGATAGTTTATTTGATCCTACCTGGCCACCTGGAAAGTCTTTAATTAAGGAATTGTACTTTGGCCTTGTTAAGTCATGTGCAACAATAGTAGACACAGTGAGAGCCCTGTAGTACGAGGTGCTATGCAATTTATTCTGAGGGTTGTTTTGCTTTGTTTTGTTTAATTTTGTTCTACTAAATTGCTGAAAAAAATTTGACAGAGGGAGTGCTTTTTATTTTTAAAACTCCAGGTATTTATTTTTCCATTGTGTAGGACAGTGTTTTAGTCCTTAATTTTCTGCCAATTTCAAGTATTTTCTGCTGTTACAGAAATAAGCCGTCTTCTTCATGGATGTTTTTGTTGTTGGTTGATTTGTTCATTTGTTGAATATGTGTTTACCGATTATCTTCTATGGGCCAGCTACCATGTCAGCACTGGGAAAACAGACGTGAACAAGAAAGGTACCATCCTCAGGGAACTTGCCCACCCCCGCCCCCCGCCTCCTTTTTTTTTTTGAGACCGGGTCTCACTCTGTTGCCCAGGCTGGAGTGCAGTGCTCACTGTAGCCTCTAACTCCTGGGCTCAAGCAGTCCTCCCGCCTTTTTGTCATTATTTGAGACAAATAAAAACAAAAAAGTTACTGTACAACAGCCTCGGGCAGGCCCTTTAGGAGGTGTTATGAAAGAAGGCATTGTTATTACGGGAGATGACAGCTTCTTGTATGTTACTGCCCTGAAGACTTTCCAGTGGGACAGATAGGGAGGTGGAAGACGGTGATACTGATGATCCTGCCCCTGTAGACCTAGGCTGATTAACGTCTTCTGTCTTCATCTTTAATGAAAAGCTTTAAAAGTAAAAAGATAATTTTTAAAATAGAAAAATGCTTAAAGAATAAGGACATAAAGAAAGAAAATATTTTTGCCAACCTGGACAATGTAGTGAAACCTTATTGCTACAAAAAGTCTAAAAATGAGCCAGGCATTGTGGCACTTGCATATAGTCCTAGCTACTCAGGCTGAGGCAGGAAGATGCCTGAGCCCAGGAATTCAAGGCTATAGTGAGCTGTGATCACACGACTGCACTCTAGTCTTAGCAATAGAGTGACACCCTCTCTCAAAAAAAGAAATGAAAAATATTTTATTTCTGTAGTATGTGTGTATATTTTAAACTGTAGTATGTGTGTATATTTTAAGCTATTACAAAAGAATAAAAATGTTTTTTAAAAATTAAAAGTTTATAAAGTAAAAAAGTTACAGTAAGCTAAGGTTAACTTAGTAATAAAGAAAAATTTAAAAATCCATTGAGTATAGGTGAAACGTGCCATAGTTATGGAGTTTACCTTGGTGTAGAGTGGTGTCCTAGACCTTCACTTTCACTCGCTGATTCGCTCAGAGCAGCTTCTAGACCTGCAGCCTCCATTCATGATAGTGCCCTTCACAGGTGGAATTTCTATCTTTTATACCATATTTTTACTGTACCTTTTCTACATTTTGATATGGTTGGATACACAAATACTTACCATTGTATCACAGTTGCCCGCAGTACTTAGTACAGTACCATACTGTACAGGTGTGTAGCCCACGAGTAGTGGGCTATGCCATATAGCCTAGTGTGTAGTAGGCTATCCCATCTAGGTTCATTTGAGTCTCTGTGATGTTTGTACAACCAACCTGCCTAATGATGCATTTCTTAGAACTTATTCTTGTCCTTGAGCAACGCATGGCTGTATTTTCTTGCATCCTGTGGATTTGTTCTCCTTTTTAGTAGTAGTATTTGCAGTTCAAAAGTTGTTAATTTGATGAAGTTCAACTTTCTATTTTTTATTTTGTCACTTGTGCTTTTGGTTTTGTATCTAAGAAAACATAGTCAAATTCAAGGTCACAAAACTCCTGTTTTTTTTTTGAGAGAGGTTTACAGTTTTAACTCTCTTACTAGGTCTGATCCAGTTCAATGTCAAATAGGAGTGGCGAGAACAGATGTCCTGGTCTTAATTCCTGATCTTTGGGGCAAGTCATTCAGTCTTTTGCCACAGCCCAGAGGGTTTTAAACACCTTACTTCTAGTTCAGTCACCACGGCCAACTCTGGAGCCTTACACATGTCACTTCTTGCAGTTTCCTAAATTAAAGAATGAAGAGGTTGATCCAAAAGGGCCTTCCTCGCAGGTTGCGGTAAGCCAAGAATGTGCCATTGCACTCCAGCCTGGGCAATAAGAGCAAAACTCCATCTCAAAAAAAAAGGGGAGGGTGTTTCCTTTCCAGTTCTCACATCCTGCACAACTATGATTTGACTGGGTGTTCTTTCTTCTTAGCCAGCTCCCTTGAATGTTGGTTAGACCATCATACAAACTCTGTAAGGATGCTTGGGAATATTTGCAAGTTTTCTTTCCATATTTATTTGGACTGCCTTTGATTTCCACTATTCTCAGCAACCTGACCTTGCTGAAAATTGCAAAACTTGAAGCATATAAGCAGAAATGTTTTGTAATGGATCCATATGTCCCTTCCTTTGAAACTCTGAACAGCCAAGAAAAAAAATGGGTTTGGGGACATTGCTCATTTCCACAAATGGTCAATGGGCCGTGCGCGGTGGCTCACACCTGTAATCCAGCACTTTTAGGAGGCTGAGGTGGGCAGATCACGAGATCAGGAGATCAAGACCATCCTGAACAACATGGTGAAACCCAGTCTCTACTAAAAGTACAAAAATTAGCTGGACGTGGTGGCGCGTGCCTGTAGTCCCAGCTACTCAGGAGGCTGAGGCAGGAAATCACTTGAACCCGAGAGGCAGAGGTTGCAGTGAGCTGAGATCACGCCACTGCACTCCAGCCTGGCAACAGAGTGAGACTTCATCTCAAAAAAAAAAAAAAAAAAAAAAAAGGTCCACGAACCGTAGCTTCTTCCCACTCCTATCTAACAGTCAGTACCCTTTTTGTTTTCAGACTCTCAGCGTTCTCATCTCTCTTCCTTCACCATGAAGCTGATGGACAAATTCCACTCACCCAAAATCAAGAGAACACCATCGAAGAAGGGAAAACCAGCTGAGGTGTCCGTTAAGATTCCAGAGAAGCCTGTGAACAAAGTAAGCTGACTCTCACTAGGTGTTCTCCTGGCCTCACCTGCTTCGAGCAGTGTGAGTTTGTGTGATTTGTATGTTCCCTCCCTGGGGATTCAGCTTTCAGTGCATCATACCTACTTTGTATCGTTCCATGGGCAGGACCTTTGGTGTCCTTGTAAAATAAGAACCATTAGGATGGTGAGTGCTTGCCATATTAGTCAGCCAAGCTCAGTTGGCTAGGACAGTTCTCCTTTTCCAGCTGTGTCATCCTCTGGGCATTTACAACAGCTCAGCACATCATGTTCACACCCTAGGCTGCTGCTTCCCTGCTCTGCAGTTCCCTATGTTGCCTTGGTGCACACTCAAGCACAGGGAACTTTGTGATGTCCAGAACATTCATCATTCAGCTTTAGGGCCTGTGTTCTGAAATGTGCAAACCCCTTGAGACCCAGCCAAAGATGTCCTCAAGAGTTAGTGGCCTCAGCAGGGCCAGTCGAGCCAGATATGTTGAAACAGCTATTGATTTTCATCAACCCCTCCCTTCAGCCTCCAACAGCCATTTCAAGCTCTGTAGGAATCCAGGTTTCCTCTCTTCCAGGAGGCAACAGACAGATTTCTACCAGAGGGCTACCCTCTCCCCTTGGATCTGGAGCAGCAGGCAGTAGAATTTATGTCCACCAGTGCTGTGGCTTCCAGGTCTCAAAGGCAGAAGGTCAGTGTAACATTAAGCACAATTGGGTTTGCCTTGCCTTCTACTGCAGAATCCTGGTCCATGGTTTTGGGGATGGAAAAAAAAATCTATTGCACTATTATTATGTTCAACTGGGTGGTGACTGTGGGCTACTGTTTAGGAAAAAATCCAAGGGACCTTGGATAAAAGCGAGAGTTTATGCAAGGTCCCATGATCTTTGGAGGGAGCTTTGTGGCAAAAGCTCAGGGATTCTTTCTGGGATTGGTTTGGGTGTGCTGCTTGGGTCCAACGGGTTCTGGGGGATGTGGGCAAGTCTTATCTCAGGACCAGCTGTTCCTTGAATTGCTAAGATGATCTGAATAGTTTAGAAGGGGAAAGGCTTCTGAAGCCTTAGAGTGCTTTCTTAGCCATCTCGCAAGGCTGGTGGAGTGCAGTGAGACTGCCACATAACCAAGTGCCCTCAGAGCCACGGACACCTGTGTCCCTAATATTTATTGAGCCTTTTCTTGGCCCAGTGCTGAGTGCTTTACACATGTCTTCTGACTTATCTTCATAGCAACCCTGACATGTGAAATCTTATTTTGCCAAAAAAGAAACTGGATTTATAGAAATATTAAGCATTTATCCAAAGTCACACAGCAAAAAGGTGGTGAAGTCAAGATTTGAATGCAGGCTATCCAGTGTCAGAGTCTGAATTCTCGAGATGCCACATTTCCTCCTTATGAAAGACAGAATTTTTAATATCTCACAAATTTAATTATTAATCCCAACTCATTACATAAAAATAAAACTAGGCCAAGGCGGGTGGATCACCTGAGGTCAGGAGCTCGAGACCAGCCTGGCCAACATGGCGAAACTCCATCTCTACTAAAAATACAAAAAAAAAAAAAAAAAAAAAAAATTACCCGGGCATGGTGGCAGGTGCCTGTAGTCCCAGCTACTCGGGAGGCTGAGGCAGGAGAATCACTTGAACTCGGGAGGTGGAGGTTTCAGTGAGCCAAGATTGCGCCACTGCCCTCCAGCCTGGATAACAGAGTGAGACTCTGTCTCCAAAAAATTAATAAATAAAGCAAAAATAAACTTAGCAATGTACTAAAACAAACCTTGTAGACAGATATTCTTAATTCTTTAGTGATATCTGAAGTATAATTTATATGTAGCAGAACTATCATCACAGCCATCGATTTGATGCAGCTGGTAAACACTAGTCTGTTATTTAAATACATAATTCTTGAATTTTGCAATTCAACAATTTTTGATTTTTATGTTGACCAGCATAATATCTTACAATTTTAGTTAAAAGTGGAGGAAAATAAAGGTTTAAATCCAAAAGTCTTTTTTTCAAAAATAGCTTTTCTTGCCCCCTCTTTTAACAAAAGGTGGCTGACAAGCAAGAGGGGAATAGTCAGTGTTTGCCAGATTGATCTAAATTTCAGATTGAAGAAGAGTAATACAGTAGATCTGGTCTGTGCCACAGTTATTTTTTATTACAATCTGTTTACTAACCTCTTATAGCTGAGTTGAGTATTAACTACAAGGAGAGTGTAATTGTCATCCAACACTAGTCCAGGCAGTTTAGAGTAAAATGATTTACTAACAACTTTGTTCTGCTAGTGAACTCTGATATGAAACTGTTCAGCCACTCAATTCTTGGGATCCCCCTGCCTTTTGTGGGGTTTTTTTTGTTTGTTTATTTTGAGACAGAGTCTCACTCTGTCGCCCAGACTAGAGAGCAGTGGTGCAATCTCAGCTCACTGCAACCTCTGCCTGCCAGGCTCAAGCAATTCTCCCGCCTCAGCCTCCTGAGTAGCTGGGACTACAGGCACCCACCACCACGCCCAGCTAATTTTTGCATTTTTAGTACAGACAGGGTTTTGCCATGTTGAACAGACTGGTCTCAAACTCCTGACCTCAAGTGATCTGCCTGTCTCATCCTCTCAAAGTGCTGGGGTTACAGGCATGAGCCACCGCACCCAGCCGGGATTTTCTCTTTATTTATTTTTCAAAGAGAGGTCATGGATAAAAATTCAGTGCTAAAGTACCCCTTATTTAGTGGGGTGCCTATAAACCCCAGGGGCCATTTGGCAATGTTTGGAGATATTTTTGGTTGTTGCCATAGGAAGGCAAAGCAGATGTCATTGGCTTCTAGTGGGTAGGGGTTGGGAGGCTGCTAAACATCCTACAATACACAGGACAGCTTCCCCACAACAAAGAATTCTCTGCCCCAAAATGTCAGTAGTGCCAAGGCTGAGAAACCTATTCTGTAGCAAGGAGCTGTAGGTGTGATCTTCACCCAAGGAGGAACGTTACCCCTTTTTAGTCATTGCCCATTGCCATTGACTCTGCTCTGTCCCAAGCCACCTGCATGGGACAAGTAAATGCAAACCTGTTGCTTCATGGAGGCCCATGGACAGAACCAGAAGCATTGAGAAACCTACCAGAACATGTGGACTTAGAGGATTATGTCCAAGAAACCTTGCCGTGGGTCTGTCATCTGCTGCCCTCGTTTATTATTCATTAGCTCGCTTACCACTTAGGGAATGACCACATCCATTCTTATTTTACTTCAGGTCATATGCCTGGCTTTCCCTGCTCAAATATGAGGGACATAGAAGTGCCAGGAGATGAAAGTACAGATTCAGATTCTCTACCACTTCCTGAGGGGTCCTCCTAGCCCCAGCCCTGTCCTGGGTGGTTTCACACATGCTGTCTTACTTACTCCTCACAATAACTGCGTGGGGAAGCTTTCATTATTCCCACTGTGCAGACAGTGTTGGCACTGGTGTACATTTTCTTAATCAAAATCTGTTTTTCTCACTATATTCTGTTCTATTACCAGACTGATTCCATATTAGCAGTCTCTTGCATCTTCTTAGTGAATTTAAAAATTCAAAGTACATTGCAATGAACTTTACTCTTTTGCAACCTTTTAACAAATCTAGCAGTGTGTTGCAGTATTAAAGTGGTGGAGAAAATTTAGCCACATACTGGGAGTCCAAAGGTATAATTACAATTAGTAGCGAGCAGGGGGTCCTGGGACGTGTCACTGCCCCATCTCTGAGGGCATTTGGACAGAGGTTGGATCCAAGGGCTCTTGAGTGGATTCCTGAAAGCCTTTCTCTTTCAGCTCTTCAGATCTTAGGATGAAAGAGAAGCAGGGAGATGCTGCCAGACAGCCTGGTGGCAGCTAGTGATTTGGAGTTCTCTTCTTACTAGGCCTCATTGTTCTGGTCTAATGGAGAGGAATAATGTTGCATTGCCATTTTTTTTTTAATACTGCAATTATAGTTTTTTATTTTACTGATTGTGAGTTGCCCTCCCACTCACTCCCCAGCTTAACCCAAATTTTCATGGTACACTGTCCTATAGTGTGAAAATGAGGCTTGCATTACTACGGAGAAGGGTGGCATCAGGGCTGCAGATGGGACAAGGAGTCACAGGGCAAGATGGGGTGCCCCAGACGCTGCTCGGCTGTGGGGCAAGAAGTATCCGGAGAGGAGAGCCACTTTTCATCATCCTCTACCCCATCTTCTGTGGCAGCACATGGCTGTGGAGTCACAGCCTGGGCATCAGAATGAGCAAGGCCCACGGGCAGAAAAGGCAATGGGGGTTTTCTGCCCACCTCTGCCATCTGGGTCTTATTTTACTCGTATGTTAAATGAGATCTTTAGACCAGGGGATCTCAAGTAAACTTTTTTATTTCAGCACATTTCTGATCTGGTCTTTCTTTCTTCTCCTCTCCGTCTCTCCAGGCTCTGGACTCAGATAAACCAAGTTCAAATTCCATTTCTGTCCCTACCGCTGTGTGGCCTTGGGCAAGTTGCTTAACCTCCCCCACATCCTGCCAAGCCTCAGTTTCCCCACCTGTGAAATAATAGTATCCACTTAACAGGATGGTTGTAACCTTTAAACAAAACAGCCTACATAAAATACCTAGCACAGTGGGTGTCTCGATGTCCCCAGTGAGTGACAGCTGTGATCTGGCTTTTCTCCCCTTTCAGATGTTTTCATCCTAGGTCCTCTTTCTTTGTTTTGTTATTGGCAGGTATGTGGTCTCCGGCGTTGTGCTAGTGCCTGTTAAATGTTGTGAACTACTCCCATATGCATTCTCATTCAGTCTCCCCCAGTTACCTCTTCAGTTACACAGGGAAGATGTTATTCTCCCCATTTTGTGGGTGACAAGCCCAAAGCCTAGCAGTTGGCCTTGTATCTAAGCCATCCCCAGACACAGACAGCCACATTTAGTAACCAGGCTTATGTGGACCAATGATGGCAACCCATCCCCCAGAGCAGGATGGGTGCACAGGTGATGAACACACCTGCCCTCAGGTTATGCAACGAGACAGTTTCAGCAAAGCCAAATATGGAGTCCCCACTCTGAACCAGTGCTGGGTGTGGGTGTGTAGCTGTGAACTCTGTCTGCTTGCTGCATTCACAAGGAGCCTAGTTTGACAGCTGAAGGGCTGGAGAATGCACAACACCCAGAGGCCATTAACTCTGGGAGTGGAATCTCAGTTAATGAAGGCAGGCTGGCTGTGCCTCCCATCTTCAGATTAGCCACTTTCTCCCCAGCAAACCTGATGACACATTTTCTTCAAATGTTTCCTCTTCCTCACCAAATTTTATCATTGCTGGCCTCCAACACTTTCTGCTGTGCTAAGGCAGCAGTGTTACTGCCGTAGCCGCTTCTTGCCTGGCTAACTGTGGCTTTAGGCACATCTGATCTACATCTGATCTGTTGGCACCACAAACTCCTTCATACTCAGGTTCCTCCCTGCCCCAGGCAGGGGACATGAAGCAGAGAGCTCTTGACCATGAAGTGGAGAAGCAAGTACCCAGCCTCTTGGAAACAGACATAAACAAATCTGTCAAGTAGTGACAAGAGAAAGAAAGCCAGGGTGCAGGACCCAGGGATAGGGGTGAGGAAGGGGCACTTCCCCCACCACCGGAGAATTGTATCTTCTGGTGTGTAGGACACCTTCTGGGAAAGACCCAGTGAAAAAAATGCCTGGGTCTTTTGCACACTGACTAAAGTAGCTACTTACTTGGTGATACCATCCATTTATATATTTTTCTTTTGATACTCCCATGAAATAAAAGCCTCTACTGTTGAACTTTTATTATATTTAAAATGATATTCTGCACTTTTAAAACTTTATTTTATTTTTTTTAGTTGAGACAGGGTCTCAGTATCTTGCCCAGGCTGGTCTTGACTCCTGGGCTCAAGTGATCCACCCACTTTGGCCTCCCAAAGTGCTGGAATTATAGGTGTGAGCCTCCGCACCTGGCCAACCTGCTATATTTTGGAAGAAAAGAGCTAGTGTTCAGAACCACAAGCACTTTTTATTAATTTCTACCATTTGTTTGTATATGCATATTGTTTAAATCACCTTTTTCTAGAAATGATCTTCTTGCCCTCAGTTGTTTCTATTTACATCCTTTGGACCTCTGAGAGCCTGCAGGTGGCTATTTGCCTCATACACACCCCTCCTAATTTGCCCTGGACATGTAATCGACTGCTTGAGTACATTGTCCATTTGGGGATTTATCCATTCCGTACACTACTCTTTTTTTTTTTTTTTTTTTTTAAAGGACAGCCTCCCAAACCAGAACAGTTCAGAGACTCCATTTCTGTGGATTACTCTGAGCCTCCTCCTCCTGCCAGCCAGCTGAGACCAGGATCACTGACATCAGGGCAAGTCAAGGGGAAACTGGAGAGAAGAACAAAAGGGGTGTATAGACCCGCCAACTGGGTCCACCGCCTCCCGTAGTCAGGGAGAAAAGCCGGGGGCTGTGGCTTCAACACTGGAAAGTGCAGGGCTCTGTATTTCCTTTCTCTCAGGAACAGAGGGCCCATGAGCGCTTTTAGCACCCACTGCATGAGTAGTGATTGAATCTTGAGAATCACTGTCATCTGCTCTGGCTTTTCCCCCTTGTCTCCCCAAGTTTCCTGCCCCTTCTAGCCCTGGGAGCTTCCAGGCCCTTTATGAGTAGCATATCATTTCCTTGAGTGGGGGCTTCAGGGGGGTAAACAATCTGGGAACCTAGTGAGGAGTCCCAAGGGAATGGGTTTTGGCCCCTCAGGCCCCGGACCGGTCTTACACAGTCCCTCAGATCTTCAAAACAAAAGCCTGGATGTGATTTACAGGATCCAGAGGGACCATGGGCCTTGACTGCTGCTTCTCCAAGTCATCAGCAAATTAGTCTTCATTCTACTTAACGGGGTTAGTGGTGGTATGTCTGTGTAGCTGATGAGGACAGACGGGAGAAGTGGTTTCTAAGACCTCCAGGTCCGGAAAGGGAATCGAGAAATTTCTGAATGACCTTTCTTGGTCCAAGCCCCCTTCTTCTTCCTTCAGCTCTAGCCTCTGTCTCCTGATTACAGTCCTTAGAAAAATGATTTGGCTTGGTTTCTATAGCAAGAGCCTTTCTATTCCCCTCTAGCTCAGTCTGGTTTAAAGAAAGTGTTCCTTTATTTTTTCAAAATGGCTCCCTTTCATCTCTCTCTTCCTCCTTATGCTTGACATCTCCTTTCAGAACCTGAGCTGGCTGGAGGAGAAAGAGAAGGAAGTTGTCAGTGCCCTGCGCTACTTTAAGACCATTGTGGACAAAATGGCAATTGATAAGAAGGTACTGGAGATGCTTCCAGGGTCAGCCAGCAAGGTGCTGGAGGCCATCTTACCCCTGGTGCAGAGCGACCCTCGAATTCAGCACAGGTGAGTGGCTCTGAAGTCCTTGGCTGTGTCAGCAATGGAAGCCTTAGAGGCATCTTGGTTTGGGGGCACTGAAAACTCAAGGTTTCTAGGAACAGTCAGTAAAAGGACTCCATTACCCCTCCTCCTTCCCTCGACCAGTCCCCCCACAGCTCTCCCTCGATGCCATCCCAAAATTGAAGTCACTGTTAATCCTGAAACCCAGGACACATCTCTGCCATCCCTAGGGATGTGGCCACAGTGTAAGTTTGTGGTCATTTCTTTGCTTTAGCTCATTGGCAGTAATCACATTGGTTTGGATACATTTCTCCTGATGCCCCTGGGTCACCTAACATGTCCACTGGATCCTATCAGTGTCCAGCTGCTTAGATGATTAGGTCAAGAGAGGTAGGTAGGGAAGTCTCTGTTAGAGCGTGGGCAGCGCAGCACTTAACTGTGTCAAGCCAGGACACCTCCCAAACACGGAGCCTGCATTCACTGGGTGTGGCAGGAGCCTGTTTGGAATGAAACTCTTTTGAGTTTCGTTATCTATAAACCGGAAGCTACTGTTTCCAGTCATCACCAGAGGCCTGGACTAAAGAGCAGCAGCAGGGCCTCCACCTGTATGAGCCTCTTCACAGGCTTCACTGTCAGGGGCCAGATTACAGGCTGAAAAATTAAAGAGTTTTTTTTAGTACCTTAGACCTCGGGGATTACACAGCAGCCTGGAGGCCACACACACAGGTGAGGAAGCACAAGCTGGGAGAGAGAGAAGGGACCCTATGGACCAGTGCCGTAACTGGTTTTATTGGGTCCAAGCTGGCCTTATCCAAACAAGCCTCCTGCAGGGTGCTTTAATTGGTGGGTTTAAAGCAATCAGGCACGAGTTCAAGAGGCTAGGCCTGTGACTAAGAGGTGGTTACTTGAAGTTCTCAGGCAATTGGTCGGTTTGAAAAAGCAGTAGGTAAGCCAGGAGCCAGCCTATTGGGGGGAGAAAGGCCTGTACGTTTCTGTCTCTGGCTACCAGCTAGAGCCAGTTGGGTGGGATGTAGTATTAGAAACCTTACTGAGGATTTGTGTGCCCTACTTCTGGTATGAGAAAGCTAAACATATTTTAAAACAGATGCTGAGGCAACATAAAATTACAAGCACTCCCTGCAGGGGACATGGAGCCAGCCTTTGCCCCAAGAAGCTTTTGTTGGGTAACGAACGCTTTTATTGGTGGAGTGCACTTTCCTCTTAAAGGTTAGCTAGCAGCTTGTCCTGTGTTTATTGTTAAATACAAAAAGAAAAGCAGTACCAAATGTAATCTTAAATGAAAGCCTAGCAGGAGCTTTTTCGGAAGAGGCTGGCGTATTTTTTGTTTTTCTTCCATGGTACCTGTTAAGGATAAATGCTTCTCTGTCGCAATTCCCCAAGATGACTTAGTGTTCATTTAGCTCCATGAGGCTAAGCTTTCATGAACTGCTTTCAGAACTTGGCAATGAAGTTCATAGTTTTCTTCTTCTGGGGGATAAAGCAAATAGTGTCTTTATTTACAAGAAACTCTCTGCCCTGGGGCTTCTACCCTGTAGCTTCAGCTGACCCATGGAGATTGTGGCCTTCTGGCCAGAAGCTCGCTGGTGCTGGTTGGTGAGGGAGATGGAGCAGGGCATGCCTTCTTCACTCTGTCTTTCCCAGAGTCAGTCCAGTGCCAGCTCATTGAAGGGTTCAGTGCTGGGCTCCTGGGAGCAAATGTGCCTGACATCCTGCCACGGTCAGATATGTAGGTGGCCTTGTAGAAAATGTTCTTGTGGACCTAGTTTCAGGTGGTGGTCTCTACCTTGGAAGAGTTAAAGCCTAGTTGAAACAAATCAGCTCCCTCTGTTCTATGATAAAGCACTTATTTTATGGTACAGAGAGGAAGCTCTGTTGGAATTTGAAGAAGGGAGAGTTAACGGGTGTTGGAGTTGGTCTGATGAAACCTCCTGGATGAGGAGTTACTGGAGCCCGACCTAAGGGAAAGGCAGTAATTGGATTGGCAGTGGAGGCAGGAGAACAAGAGCAAAGGAACTGAGGCCACTGGGCCTGGTGTGTCCCAGGGAGGGGAGGGCAGCCCTCAGGCAGTCATGGGCAGAGGGCAAACGTCCTAGAGCATGGATGAGACGGGGAACAGTGGGAAGAGGGGACTGATCACTTCACCCTGCACCCTCAGGCACTGAGCCTCTTTGGAAGAGTCCAGAATAGTGTCCCCTGGACCCTCACACCCAGAGTATGTTGCTGCTAGGAGTGTTGCTTCCCGGAGCCAGGGCTCTGCTTGAGGATCACCTGCAAACCCTGGGTGAGAATTGGTCAAGTCACATGATAATGGCAGGGTATTTTTTTGTCTGTTGAGGGGTGGCTCTTAAGTGACACTGAATGTCTATAACTGTTTCCTAGAGGAGAAAATGGGAAGTGCCTGGGTGTGGCTGTAAGGACCTGTGAAATATGGTTTGTTTTCTGGTAGTCCTTTAATCCCACTGAAGGGGTTTTCTTTCTGATATTCTTCCAGGCTAGCGGTGGTAGTGTTTTGATCTCCTGCACTGATTGGAAAGAACTCCTCAGATGCTCCTTTTAAATGTTTTGCATTCTCTCTTTCCTCCCTAAGTGCAGTTTGTGAGCTGGAAGGTCCCTTCCTGTTTCTTAGGCGGGGCGGGCCCTCGCAAGCAGGCCCTTTGCTGCCCTAACCTGGGTTCCTGGGACAGTGATAAGCTGACCTCAGACAAGCAGCTTATGTCTTAGCCCCTTAACACAGAAATATTCTGCTTCTAAGCTAATGACGGGAAGGCTGGTCATAATTCCAGCACCTTCAGGGAAACATTAGCATCCAGTACAGGTAGGAAGGAAGTAGTGAATGACAGTGTTTCCCTGCTTTCACCCCACTGTTGCCAGCCCTGTAACAGTGAGATGCTTTCTTCAGTGGACTCCTCCAACAGCACATCAGGGGAAGGCAGCAAGCTTCTTTCAAGAGGCCTCACCTGGCCTTGCAGGAAGCAGAGCGAGGTCCAGCTGTAGATGCACATTCCCCTGCAGGATGAGGTCAGCCCTGGTCCAACCCCAGGAGAGACTGCAGGCTTTGTTTTCCCCCTCCATCCTCTTTCCTAAGAGAAGAGTTCCAACAACAAATGCTTTTCACCTGTATTTCTCCTGAAACAGCCCTATCCTGGCTTTCTCAGGGCTCCTTTGGGAATGCTGTTTGTTTCTGATGGGACTTGAGAAGCTTGCTTTCATTCCTGCCGACGCTTTTCTCCTGTTGGAACATGCAGAGTGGAACGCCTGGCTAAATGGAAGCTTTAGACCCCCTGCAAAAATTCTTTCCTCCTTGCCTGATTCTGAAGAGCTTCTCATTAAAGCACTATTTGCTTCATGTTTTTGTTTTCAATGGCTTTGTTTTTAGAACCTGTTTTAATCGCACCATACAATAGTATATATTTTCCTCAAAGCTGTATCTTTGGCTCCTAAATGTCTGCATCATTTTGGGGTTTTGGGGGTTTTTTTGGAGTAGAGGAGAGTGCAGCACATAAATTTTCTATATTTTTGTTCTTCACCTATTATACTGCATAATGTTTGAAATGGAAAAATAATCCTTTCCATAATTCCTAGGGAAAATTATCTTTAGTTATTTAAAAACACGTGGAACTTTGGGAGGCCAAGGCGGGTGGATCACGAGAGATTGAGACCATCCTGGTCAACATGGTGAAACCCCGTCTCCACTAAAAATACAAAAAATTAGCTGGGCACGGTGGCACGTGCCTGTAATTTCAGCTACTCAGGAGGCTGAGGCAGGAGAATTGCCTGAACCCAGGAGGTGGAGGCGGAGGTTGCGGTGAGCCGAGATTACGCCATTGCACTCCAGCCTGGGTAACAAGAGCGAAACTCGGTCTCAAAAAAAAAAAAAAAAAACGTGGAAGATGTAGAAATTCTCCATTTAGCTGCTACTGTGCAATCATTGAGGCACTCGGGGCTTCTGTTTGTGGGTGCTGACATCACAGTGTAGCTGGTAGTGTGGTGCCACACACACACAAACACACCCACCTGCGTTCCCACCCTCATGTCCCCACCTCTATTACAGGTCCCCTTGCCCCTGATTTGCTATTCTCAAAATAGTCTTTATTCATGCGCTCCTGAGGTTTCATGGTTATAGTGCAGAGGATGATGAAGCTGGGCTTGTGACAGAGGAATTCTAATAAACTACAGACCTGTTTGAGCTCATGACTGTTAAAATTCCACAAACCTGTTGGCTCCTTGTGGCACATCTGAAATAGATTTTATTCTAATTCTTAACAATAAGTCTGTACTGCTTGGACCTAGTCTAGTGATTAGCAGCTAGAAGGAGGGGAAGATGGGGCACTCCTTGAGAGATGTGAACAGAATCCTGCAGTAGGATGTGAAGTTTGAAAAAGCATCTTAACTATCGTGGTAGAATTTTTGTAAGGTTGTATTTGGGAAATGAAACAAATTTTGTAATGCAGATTAGAATATAAAGCTCCACAAAATCTTTGTTGGATATAAGGAAAAAGGCTCATGGGAGAAATTTGCTTATTAAAAGGCGGTATGGATTTTGCAAAAAGAAAGACAGAGAAACACACCCTAGTCACCGAGAAGCTGGTTCTGTGCTAAGTGATGGTCATGCTTTAGATTTGTTTTCCATTCTTCTCTTCCCTGTAGCTCAGCCCTCTCTTCCTGCTATAGCCGAGTGTACCAAAGTCTCGCCAACCTCATTCGCTGGTCTGACCAAGTGATGCTGGAAGGTGTGAACTCAGAAGACAAGGAGATGGTGACGACTGTGAAGGGGGTCATCAAGGCTGTACTGGACGGAGTGAAGGTACCGCTGCAGGTTCCAGACAGTCCCAGTCAGGAACTTAGAGCAGCCTGCCTCATGGTGCTTGTCACATAAGAGCTTGCTCTTAACCTTAAAATGTCAGAATGTCTTTCGATGTCTCTGGTGTTGGTGTGCTCTATCCCATGACTACTTACTTCTCTCGGGACTGGTGCAAATGGCTTTTATAGAAAAGCTGCCCAGAGCAGTCAGCCCTTACTGAGCATTGTATTAAATCTTCAGTGAGTCTTCATAGCATCGCGCTGGTGGGCGTGCTTGCCAGCTAGACAAAAATGCAATGGAGATCGTTTTCACAATGACTTTAAGCAAAGCTCCCAGCATGTCAGCACTACCTTTTCATGTTCCGGAAACTTCTAGGATTCTTGGTAGAAAAGCAGGAGTGAGATGAGTAAGAAGTAGAACTTACTGTATTTACTTGATATCCATGATGTGATCTGTGTATTTGCTATCCAGAGAAGTCAGAAACAGCGTAAGAAATGATCAATCACAGTTAAGATGGGAAGCAAAGGCTGTAGAGGGTCTGGAATTGGGGTTGGGGGACAAATCCTAATAGAGAAAATAAGTCCTGGTGGATGAGGAGCAAGACAGAATGTTGGACATGAAACAGGTCAGGGTCTTTGCGTCAAGACCAGGGCTGTGGGCAGCAGGACAGTGGGCACCAGGACCCTGCTATTGTGTGGGGCCATATTATGTAATAGAAAGGGGACTGGCCTCAGCCCCTGGCTAGATTTGAATCCCAGGTTCACCACTTGCTAGTCTATGAACTTGAACAATTTACTCAACTGCTCTGCTCCTTAAGTAACTCATTCATAAAATAGGTATAATACTAGCATCGTGCATCACAGGGTTATAGGAAGGATTGAACTAGTCAATACACATAATGCTTCTAGAACAGCACCTGGCACATACGGAGCAGCCAGGCCTTAGCTGCTATTTATTATTAATTATGTGGTGCTAGATGCATCTTTGTAAGCAGATCTCTTGGCTTGAAAAACCTGTGTCCCCCTCTTTCTAGACCCCCTCAGTCCAAAATCATAGTGGAGGTATTTACCCCAGATCAAAAAAAATTCCTTCCCTACTCAACCAGGCTAACAAATTCCTGAAAGCTGCCTCCTTGGCCAAACATTCCCCAGCCACTCTGGAGAGTAGAGTAAGGACCCTCAAAGGGCTTAAATTACAGGGAGAAACTTAGAAAGCATTGCTCAGCTTTGCAAATTGCTCCAGAATGAAATATGTGTTTGCTAGGACGTCTGGGTGGCCCTCCACCCCCAGCAGCATTTAAGGGGAGGTTGACATGCCTGCTGGAGCCATGGAACTCATATAAAGCGGACTTGCCTAGATGACATCGGTATTTTCCTCTCAATGCCACCATATTCTCTTTTTTTTCCTTTGAGACAGAGTCTTGCTCTGTCACCCAAGGCTGGAGTGCAGTGACGCAATCTCAGCTCACTGCAACCTCTGCCTCCCGGGTTCAAGTGATTCTCCTGTCTCAGCCTCCCAAGATGCTGGGATTACAGGCACATACCACCACACCCGGCTAATTTTATATTTTTAATAGAGATGGGGTTTCACCATGTTGACCAGGCTGGTCTCAAACTCCTGACCTCAGTTGATCTGCCTGCCTCCGCCTCTCAAAGTGCTGGGATTACAGGCGTAAGCCACCTCGCCCAGCCTCTCTATGTTCCCCACATTCCAGAAAGTTACTAGTAACTCTTTAGGGCAGCAAGACTTAAGGGTGTAGCCCAGGGTGTCTGTGGTGATCAGACCTGATGGCCCTTTCCAGAATTTGGAGGACAAGCACATGTCATCCTGTCTGGTCTTCAGTAGCATGTTGGCATCAGCAGGGCCAAGCGGGATGTGGCCTGGGGCTTTATCAGCAGCTCTGAGTCACTCTGGCTCACTCACTACTGTTCCTGTCCACGCTTCTGAAAATGCCATTATTGAAAATTGTTATTTTTCAGGTAACATTGTTAAGGTTTCCTTCTATCAAATCGATTCTGATGAGATGTTCACAACAAGTTAGAGCAGCCAAAAAAAAGGAGAGTGAGTTTCCACTCATAAAGCTTTGTGACAGTCCCAAGTACATTTCCTCTATGGAGTCATTATAGCACCACTTTATTAGTTGAAAGCCATGTCTGAAAGAAAAATTTCCTTGATTTTTCAAAGTGACTGGGACAAAAAAGAGAGAGAGAAAGCTTTAGATTATGAACCTGTCAATGTCAGAGCAAGTAACTTTTCCACAATTGCTTTAAAAGTATTTTAGCTAGAACAGAGATTCTCTAGGTGAGAAGCTTTACAAATTCCGTTTTGCTTCATTTATTCAAGAAGCATTTAGTAAGAACCTTTTATGTGCCAGGCAGTGAGAGATAATCGGGAATATGTGCAAAGCTGGCACAGACCCTGCCCTATGGAGCTTACAGTCTAAGTGGGGAAGGACCATAAACACAGAGGCACATCATGTGGTACAGCACTACCAAGGGAGCTGGCACATGGTGTGATGAGAGTGTGCGATGAGAGTGTGCGATGACCTTCCTTTTTCAGGGTGATCAGAGACATTTCCCCAAGGAAGAGACAGGCCAGTATCTGGAGGATGGATAGGAGCTGCCTGTGGCTGGAAGCTTTTCATGCCGGAGTCATTACAAGCAACGAGAATGATTGAGACACTGTAATGTTGGTGTTTGTTGTTATTATCTGATAGTAATAACAGCTAACATTTATTGGGTGCTTTTTGTACGTTATCTGAACTTAATACTCATGACAACCCTCCATAGTAGGCATGAATGACTGCCCCTTGCCCCTTTCATAGGTGTGGAGACTCAGAGACGCAGGCTCAGGTAGACCAGTAGTCAGTGCCAAGGGTGTGTGATTCCCACCCCTGCCTGCTGCCCCACTCCCAGCTCCTCCCTGAGCTGCCTTCCACAGGAGGACAGGATTCTCTGTGCTCCCACCTCCAAGCCAGCTGGCTTCCAGCCTTTCTCGCCATCTCCATCAGGCCTGAGACACCTTATAAGCCCACGCCCTGGTGGCATGAGAGAGCCTCCCTCAGCTGGAAGGGACTGGAACTGTGCAGAAGGGAATGTACTCATGAAGATGTCGTCACCCCTCTTGGAGGAGGGACGTTGGATGTTCCTTTACACTGACTCACCATTGTTTAAGTAACTCATTCAGTTGTTCAAGGGAGTCTTTTCTTTTCCTCTTTTTTTTTTTTTTTTTTTTTTTTGGCCGAATGATTGAAAACGTGTTATGTTACAGGATGACTTTGGTTTTGTCCCTGAATGAGTAGTAGCATTTATCATTTAAACCCCCACATAAATGCTACTTCTTCCAGCTGTGTAACCTTGGATACGTTCCTTCCCTGAGTTTCAGTCGGTTTTATAATATTTACCCTGATGATCTGAGGAAAGATTCAGTAAGATAAAGTATGTAAAGTACCTGGTAAGAACTAGGTGACCAGGAGGGCGTGAGGAGACAGTGTTACCTAGAGAAGTGTTCATTGCTAACGGCTCACAGTGACCAGTTTTTGACAGTGATTATGGCTCTTTTCCAGGTAGTCTTATAATCTCAGGTAAAAGATAGACCCCTGTCGCCTCATCTGGCTCTGGGGCTGCTTTTCCACTGGGAGCCTGTAGTTCAGAGCTGATTGTGACTCTTGGAGGAAGGATGTCTGAGGAGTTTAAAGACTCTCACTTTTTTCTCTGAGAACCACACCCAGCCTAGCACCCATGCTGGGAGGCTGAGCCACTCGAGGTCAAAGAGATATCCCAGTATGACCTTTTGAAATCAGTTCCCCACCTCTTCCCAACTTCACCAGTTAATTTCCTCTCTTATGTGAGCACCAGAGCTGTATTTTAATTTGTCGATGGTCATTTAAGCCCTTCCTTCTCTATGTTCATTTTCCTTTTTTTTGAGACAGAGTCTCATTCTTGTTGTCCAGGCTGGAGTACAATAGCTGATCTTGGCTCACCCCAACCTCCACCTCCCAGGTTCAAGCGATTCTCCTGCCTCAGCTTCCCAGGTAGCTGGAATTACAGGCACATACCACCACACCTGGCTAATTTTCATATTTTTAGTGGAGACAAGGTTTCACCTTGTTGGCCAGGCTGGTCTCAAACTCCTGACCTGAAGCGATCTACCCTCCCAGGCCTCTCAAAGTGCTGGGATTACAGGTGTGAACCCCACCGCGCCTGGCCTGTGGTCATTTTCAATATGAGTAAAATGAACATGGAAATAAAATATTACATATTTGGAGAGATGCTTTTCTAAATACATTTTTGACTTTTGAAAACTGATTTTCAGTGAACCTGTCAGCGGTTTACAGTCATTGCTATAGACATATAGTCTAGAGTAGTCTCTTCCAGTTGTTTTTTTCTTTTCTTTTCTGAGACAGAGTCTCACTCTATCACCCAGGCTAGACTGCAGCAATGGCACAACCTCTGCTCACTGCAACCTCCACCTCCTGGATTCAAGTGATCTTCCCGCCTCAGCCTCCTGAGTAGCTGGGACCACAGGTGCATGCCACCACATCCCACTATTTTTTTTGTGTGTTTTTTTTTTTTTGTATTTTTTACAAAAAAATACAAAAGGCAGGGTTTTGCCATGTTGCCCAGGCTGGTCTCAAATTCCTGGGCTCAAGTGATTCATTCACCTCAGCCTCCCAAAGTGCTAGGATTATAGGCATGAGCAGCCATGTCTGGCCTTTTTCAGTCTTTTCTAACTTGTGCTTGAAGACAATTAAGAAGTCTGACATCCCTCTCAAAAAAATTCTGCCTTCAGTAAGAGGTGTTGGGCTCATGCCAAGTTATAAATGGTCAACTTTCAATGAGATTAGGGTGTAAGCACAGTAGCCAGATATGTGCACATTTTAAGATTTCTCCTCTGTGATAGTTAAGGCAAGTTGAGACTAAAGACCTTCTGTTTAGGCAGGAAAATGGGTGATAAATTTAAAAAGTAGCCTGCCCCTTTTATACGCTTTACAAGCCTAGGCCATGCGAGCTGGCGTTAGGGAGCATCACTGGGATCGTGACGTCCTCTTTGAATTCGGGTGCATGCCTGCTCATGTGTGCCTGTCATTCCAGGATTCTTTTGCCATTGTTCATTAGTTGAGTTCACAGCTGCCTCTCCAGAAAGATGACGATCTAATTATAATTGCTCATGAATCAACGAAGAATCAAGAATGTTTTCCTGTATCAACAGATGCAAACAATGCAGACCTCTCTCTGTTCCTTTTGCCCCGCTCATAAAGAAGAGTGAATCTGAAAGTGGGGCATCCAGGGCGTTGTGTTCCGGTGCCCTTTAACTCTCTCCGAGTCTGTGATGCTCTTCTTTGGGGCCTGGCGTTGTGCTTTCAAGAAGAAAGCACCTCCCACCTTCCTCCTTCCTGCAGGCGATAGGGTGCAAGGGAGCTGCCTCTGTTCTAACCGCTGTCTTCGCTGATTGGTCTCTCATCCTCCATCTTGTCCTGTTTGTGATCATCAGCTAGATGGCTGCTCCTTAAATAGTAACTTCTAAATTGTGCTAACATGCAAGTATTAAGGTTCTCCTTTCTTGCGAGTCCTTGGCTTATAGAGATTTTGCTTCTCCACATTTCAAGAATAGGCATTCAAATGGGGTAACAACTGTCGCAGAGTGGGGTAACACTGAACCTGCTTCTGTGGATATGCCTGGCTGGGTGTGGTTGCTCACATCTGTAATCCCAGCACTTTGGGAGGCCACAGTGGAAGGATCACTTGAGCCCAGGAGGTTGATATATGCATTTAGTTTTGAATAATTATTATTTCAGAAGTAATATATGTTCATTTTAGGAAATTTAGAAAATAGAAGAAAAACAAGATAAAGGTGTGTTTCATAGCTGTATTTTTTCTGTTGCATATGTTCTTGATTTGGCTTTGTTTATAAAACATGCAGTATGTACCAGCATATCACCTAGAACTATTTTTCTACTCAGTATATTATAGCATCTTTACATGATGTAGCATGTATTTTTGTTGTGACTTTGTTTTTAATGACAATGTGATGGTCGGCCCATTGTCTGGTTCTATCATGACTTGTATAATCAGTACCTATTATCAAATATTTAATTGTGGGATATTGAGCTATTCAAAACTACCACATGAATGATACATAATCTTATGTATATTCTGTGATGACCATCTTCTGTGGCTTAATTTTTGCATACATTCTTGACATTTTTCTTGGGCAAGATTCTTTTTTTAAGAGACAGAGTCTTAGTCTCTCGCCCAGGCTGGAGGATAAATTCCTGGGCTCAAGCCATCCTTCTGCCTCAGCCTTCCAAAGTGCTAGGATATTATAGGCATGAGCTACTGCACCCAGTGCAAAATTCTCTTAATGCAAATATTTAAGGCTCTTGATACATACTGATAAGTCATCCTCTAGAGAGGCTTTCTGAAGCAGTGCTCCCACTCACCATGTCTGGAAGTTTCTATTTTATTACCATCCCAGGGGGTGAATCTCTTATTGACCATTGGTATCTAAATTTCTTGTTTGATCTTTTTTTTTTTTTTTTGGCATGTTTATCTTTCTTCTAGTTTTTGTGTTTTCAGAAGAACTCCTGCACTAGGAAGGATAGTAACTGACTCTTTGCCTTATTTGCAACATATGCTGCTGTTTTTGTGTGTGGTGCTTTCTGATTCTGGAGAGGCTTGGCAGCCTCTGGTTAAGGGTCTCTGGTTGCTGTATTGCCCACTGGCATCTGCTGCCACCTCCTCTGTAACTTGGAAACAGCTTCCTGCTGAAAGCCTGGAAGCCCCTCATCACACACATACAGGCCCTGCCCAGATGTCCATTGTCTGGAAGATGGAGGGAGAAGTTGTGGCGCATCCACACGTGGAAACACTGCTGACAGCGAGCAGCAGGAGCTTCGTCCACGCAAAGCACAGCCGTTATGCTGAGCTCAGGGGATGGAACAGGCAAAGCTGTGTGGACCAGAAGTGGATTGGCAGCCGCCAGGGGCTGGGGGGAATACAGAGAGTTTCCTTTTGGAGTGATGAGAAGTCCTACAATTGATTATGTTGTCACACAACTCTGTGAACAGACTAAAAACCACTGAATCATACACTTTAAATGGGTGAATTTGATGGCATATGAATTATATATCCATAAAGCTGTTTTTAAAAAGAAGATGGACACAAAGGTGTACATATGATATGGTTCTATTTATATGCATTTCTAGGACAGGCAGAAGTAGTCTATGATAACAGAAGTTAAAAAGCCATTGGGGTGGGGCAGACTGGCTGGAAAAGGTGATGGAAGTGTTCTGTGTGTGTGTTTTTTTTTTTAGTGCGCTTACTTGGGTATATGCGGTTGTCAAAACTCATCAAACTGGGGGAAAATGTGCTCTAATTTTTAAAAAAGAAACACATGGGCCCTGATCTCTTCTTTTTTTTCTTTTGCTATGATTTGGAAAAGGCTGGGTTTTATTTCTGTTTTTCTCAGTTAATGGTTCTAAAATGATTTCTTTGCTGGGTTATCTCACCTTAACTCCTTCTCCATTGACAAGGATCCCAGCCAGCCCCCACCAGCTAGCAGCTCCACCATACCTGAGGCCAGCTTGCCTTGGGAAACCACCCAGGGCCATCATTGGCTTCAGAGAACTAAAAACAGAGTTCTTCCCCAGCAAACAGACTGGGAATCTGTTCTGCCAGGTATTTTAATTGGTGTGAAAACAATCATTTTGAGACTGTGGGGTTTGCCATTTCCCCTTCCAAGAGGAAGTGCCTTTACAATTTTGAAAATTCTTGACATGCCATGAAGGTACTTTTGGAGACCAGGGGACATTTGGAAAGTCATGCAGATAACCTCAGGCAAGTGATACTTGGTTTATGGTACATGGGGAATCTACAGACACAGAAATGAGACTCAGCAGTAGAGAACAGACAGCACCTGCCTGCTTTCTTGTGGAAACTCAGTGGTGACGGGAGCTTTGCTCATTGCCTTTCTCTTTTGGGGGTAGGAGCTGGTCAGGCTCACCATCGAGAAGCAGGGACGTCCATCTCCGACGAGCCCCGTGAAGCCCAGTTCCCCTGCCGGCAAGCCTGATGGGTAGGTGCTGACTAACCCTCCCGTTGTGGAGGTCACGCCCAGTGGCAAAGTCTACACTTGACAAGGATGGGGTCTAGGGGGTGGGCAGCACAAGGGTGGGCTGCTGGAGGCCCATATTCTTTTTTCTGGGGTGAGCAGTGTGTGTATATTTCACACAGGCTTAAAGTATTTACCCCATCTCAAGTTTCCTCTTCAGTGTGATTGTTTCCAAGGACCGTGTGTGAGCGTGTCCAGTGACACACACCAGTGCTTTTGCTGGGCAGCTTTATTTCATAATTACAAAGAACTTTAATGGCTTGGGCTTGGGGGCTTTGACTTGAGAGCACTCTGGCTTGATCAAGAGTAAACTGACGTGGATGCTTTTTAGGGTTTATATCCATTTCTACTCCAACCTCCTAGTAGAAATAGAAAACATAAATTTGGAGCCTCTTTTTTTTTGAGACAGAGTCTCTGTTGGCCAGGCTGGAGTGCAGTGGGGCAGTCTGGGCTCATTGTAATCTCCTCTCGGGTTCAGGAGATTCTCCTGCCTCAGCCTTTCAAGTAGTTGAGACTACAAGCATGTGCCACCATGCCCGGCTAATTTTTGTATTTTTAGTAGAGACATGGCTTCACCATATTGGCCACGCTGGTCTCAACCTCCTGACCTCAAGTGGTCTGCCCTCCTTGGCCTCCCAAAGTGCTGGGATTACAGGTGTGAGCCACCACTCCTGGCCTCGAGCATTTTAGAGAGTCCTTAGATCATCTTTAGATGAGGAAACTGAGTGCAAAATTGGGGGCACAGCCAAGCTCCAGTAGCTCATTAGCAACCAAACCAGAACCCCAGGGCTCTGTATTCAGAGAGCCTGCTCCTCAGCCCCACCTCACCCATTGTGTTCTCCCTGGTCACATCCTCACCCTCTAGGGGCCCGTGTATGCTCTGTCCCGTCTTTGACCTTTCATAACCCTGAGTTCTTCCCAATTCTCCAGCCCGGCAGAGCTCCCCCTGACAGACCGAGAGGTAGAGATCCTAAACAAGACAACCGGGATGTCGCAGTCAACCGAGCTCCTCCTAGACGCCGCGGATGAAGAGGTCGCGCCCCCCAAGCCCCCTCTGCCTGGCATTCGGGTGGTTGATAATAGGTAATTACCTTCCTGTTTGTCCAGCACCTCCATGGCATATTGAGCAAGAAAGGGAGGAAGGTAGGGCTCGGGCCATTGCTCCTTAGCGCTGGGGGCTTGGCCCTCCTTGGGAGGCTGACTCCAGAGATGTCTCCACCTCGCCTGGCCCTCTCTGGCCACACTGAGCTCTCCTGAAGCCTTCCTTTTGGCCTCAACCCAGAGACACCTGGTATGATTTATTGTGAAAGGAAAAGAAAGGGTTTTTCTTTTTGGTTCATTTGGTATTTACAGGTTTTATTTTGGTGGAGGGGAGTAGACAAGAGTTGAAGTGTGAATATTGGATGTGGAGAATCTAGTAATGAAAGAACCCCACATCCTGTACCCCACTATCTCTTTGGTGAGTGTGGTTTGGTCTGCCTGGACGTTTTGGTCTGTTTCAGTCCTCCACCAGCGTTGCCACCCAAGAAAAGACAGTCGGCGCCGTCCCCTACCCGAGTGGCTGTGGTGGCCCCCATGAGCCGAGCCACCAGTGGCTCCAGTTTGCCTGTTGGAATCAATAGGCAGGTAATGCAGCCCCTGTTCCCTGCATGGGAAAGCAGGGGAGGGGGTGGGGATGTTCAGAGATTTGGCTCCTGAAGCTGAAAGAAACCCATGGTCTTCAGGCTGGTGTTTGTCACATCGGGGGTGAGACCTTATACTCATCATTCTCTCTCCCGGACATGGTCAGAGTTCCCATATGGGTATGAGGGTCAGGGCAGGGAGGCCAGAGGCAAAGGCATCTCCTGGGGACAGCTGGGCCGCAGCTGACCCCAGCCCCAGACCCCCGACAAACTCCAGATGGCTGCTTCTCAACTGTATGTGTCCTTTGCTTGCTGACGTCAGAGGTGGTTTCTGAGCTGGCCTGGCAGTATTTCCTCCTCTAAGGAAATGCACCGGTTGCCTCACCCCTGATCTCTGCCACTGGTTCTCAAAAGTGACTTGGTTTTGCTTCTCTTTTTCCACTTGAGGATTTCGACGTTGACTGTTACGCACAGAGACGACTGTCAGGAGGCAGCCACTCATACGGTGGAGAGTCGCCCCGCCTGTCACCCTGCAGCAGCATAGGCAAGCTCAGCAAGTCAGATGAGCAGCTTTCCTCTCTGGACAGGGACAGTGGGCAGTGCTCCCGGAACACAAGCTGTGAAACACTAGGTGAGCTGCCAGTGTCCTGTTCCATCCTTCTCCGTGGCTTCTTTGGGGCTATGCAGCCCTGGGTGGGAGTCCCAGGTCATGCGATCATTGATTGTGTGACTTTGGCCAACTCATTTAAAATCTGAGCCTCAGCTTCCTCATCTGCAAAACGAGGGTAACAGTACCTGCCTCCCAAGGAGACACTATAAATGAAATTACAATGTAAAACCACAGCCTGGATATTCAAGCGGTAACTGTTGTTACAGTTCATCTGTTGGTGTGTAATTTGACTCTCTTTACCAAAATTAATAGCCATTTGTGTCAAGAGCTTTAAACAAAGGGGTGGGGGGCCTGACAACACTTGACAGAGGCTGAAGATGAGGAAGCTTCACGAGCCAGCCGTCTGGTTTCGGTGCTGAATGCCTGCTGGGCAGGGGGTTTAGAGAGCAGGAAGCTATTTGTATCCTGTGAACTAGATATTTTCACTTCTGAGAATGTATCCTAGGAGCATAATCAGAGATTAATAGCAAGATTTCACTGGTAGGAAATCACATGAATTGTGGTACACTCATTTGCTGGAATAATCTGTAGCTATTAAAAATCACTCATATTGTTAACTAGAATATGTACGAGACCATTTACATAGTATTCTCAATTGTTTCTCTTTTTTTTTTTTTTTTTTTTTTTGAGACAGAGTCTCACTGTATCACCGAGGCTGAAGTACAGTGAAGCAATCTAGGCTCACTGCAACCTCCACCTCCTGAGTTGATTCTCCTGCCTTACCCCCCGGCAAGTAGCTGGGATTACAAGCATGCGCTACCATATCTGGCTAATTTTTTTTTTTTTTTTTTTTTTTTTTTTTTAAGTAGAGGTGGGGGTTTTACCATGTTGGCCAGGCTGGTCTCAAACACCTGACCTCAGGTGATCTGCTTGCCTCAGCCTCCCAAAGTGCTGGGATTGTAGGCGTGAGCCACTGCACCCAACCAGTTTTTGTATTTTTAGTAGAGGCAGGGTTTCGCCACATTGGCCAGGCTGGTCTCAAACTCCTGGCCTCAAGTGATCAGCCTGCTTCCGCCTTGCAAAGTGCTGGAATAACAGGTGTGAACCACCACACCTGGCCCTCAGTTTGGCTTTTTTAAAAAGGAATCCCAGAGGCAAAAAGGGCATTTAAGGAAATACATCAAAATGTAATAGAGGCCCGGCATAGTGGCTCATGGCTGTAATCTCAGCTATTTGGGAGGCCTGAGGCAGGAGAATTGCTTGAACCCTGGAGGCAGAGGCTGTAGTAAGCCAAGGTTGCAGTGAGCCGAGATTGCAGCACTGCAGTCCAGCCTTGGCGACAGCGAGACTCTGTCTCAAAAAAAAAGTGGGGGGGAAATAGAAAGTACTGTTAAGAATACAGGATTGTGAGTGATTTTTATTTTCCTGATGTAATTTGCCACGGCTTCTGTAATGGTTGTGTATTTTTCTTTTTTTTTTAAGTAAAAAATACAGAAAAGTATAGCAGAACAGCCATATTCCCATCTGGTTTGCTTTTATAATCAGGGAGAAGAATGAAGAATATAACATGTAAATATTAAACCCTGGAGACAGGTCTTTGTCACACACCCATGAGCCAGACAGGGAGAGGTGGGTGCACCTGGCTGCTCCTGCAGGGCCTGTGGCTAACAGGTCTTTTTTTTCCTGTTGTGACTGCAGACCACTATGATCCCGACTATGAATTCCTCCAGCAAGACCTCTCTAACGCAGACCAGATACCTCAACAGACGGCCTGGAGCCTTAGCCCGTTGCCAGAGTCCTTGGGGGAGTCTGGGTCTCCATTTCTTGGCCATCCTTTCCAGCTGCCTCTTGGCAGCCATCCCCAGCCAGACGGAACACTGGCCCCAGGGCAGCAGACAGACACGCCGCCTGCTCTCCCCGAGAAGAAGCGCAGGAGCGCAGCCTCCCAGACAACGGACAGCTCTGGCTGCAGGGTGTCTTTCGAGCGGCATCCCTCGCAGTACGACAATATCTCTGGGGAGGACCTGCAGAGCACAGCCCCAGTCCAGCCCGTCACCTACGCGCCCTTCGCTGCTATTCTCCCCTTTCAGCATGGA
Organism: Callithrix jacchus; assembly: GCF_049354715.1. Taxonomy (NCBI): domain Eukaryota; kingdom Metazoa; phylum Chordata; class Mammalia; order Primates; family Cebidae; genus Callithrix; species Callithrix jacchus. The sequence continues at coordinate 180,218,673 of NC_133502.1, read as the reverse complement.
GGTTCCTCAGCCCCTGTAGAATTTGTGGGTGATTTTACTGCTCCTGAATCAACGGGTGATCCAGAAAAACCACCTCCTCTACCAGAGAAGAAAAACAAACACAGTAAGCTTTTGTTGCACCATTGTCGGGAAGTGTGTTTTATAGCCTGAAATGGCAGCATGTTTGATTTCAGCATTAGACCAAAATCAAACCAGTGGCCTCATTATTTCATAAAACATAGGCCAACCAGGTACGTAGACACTTCTGGGAGCCTGGTTTTGTCATTCCAGGTGATCCTTTTTAAAGCCTGATCAGCTGACCTCTCCTTTACACTTTCTATAAAATCTCAGGCCTGGTCTCCACGCAGCCCAAGGGCTTCTCCTCTTTAGATGGCAGCAGTTGACCTTCTGGCCTGATCTCAGTGACAGAGAGGAACAAGTTTCCTGGTCTGCAGGACAGCCTTGCAGCCATATCTGCATGGAGTGAGGTGGACATGTGAATTTCAGCAGAACTTTTACCTAGTGTCCAAGGAGTGATGTTTTAAGGATCCCTGTCTAGAGAGAGCACGCTGTCCTCTGTTCATGCTCTCAGAATGACTTGGGAGCTGAGATTGCCCTACAGAAGTAATTGAGGACACTTCTTGGACCAGACATTTTAATATGTGATATTATTGGAGCACAGGGGTGGAGCTGAAATTTTGAATATTTTCCAACTGTAAATCTGTCATAAAAGTACTAAGAAGAGTTCTAGAAATTCTGTTTTCTCCTAGCTCCCCCTAACTGCTCCACGTTTTCGGGAGTTGCCTGGCTCTCTGCCCCCGCCCTCTCCCCGCTTCACTAGCATAGTTCTGCTTCCATTTTCTTGGCAGTGCAGCTGTCACTGTTTCAATGTGTGTGGCCACATTAGCCACACAGCCCCAGGCTTCCCTGGCCTCAGTTGACACATCCAGCAGAGAACTTCTTTGAACTAGAAATGGAATCTCTACTCCAAATTCCCAAAATGAGAACATCTGAGCCAGCCTAGAGCTGGGCCCTATTCTCAAAGAAGGGGAGACCTGGCTTGGTTAAATCCAGCAAGGATCACCCTGAGGGCCAGCTGTGTGGTCCACAGGAGGTGGCGGCTACACTAGTGTCATGCATTTCCCAGCTCCTGGGTGGGTGTTGCCCAGCTTGTGCGATGGCCTCATCGGTGTGGCCCCCTAGCTAGAGGGGGAGCTGGCTCTGTGGGACTAATGATGTCATCCCCATCTGTCGTGTACATTTGCTCATCAGAAACCAGGGCTCCCGCAGAGGGGTGTGCAGTGGCAATGCTGGAAACATTTCCTTCTCTGCCCCTCCCTCTGCATGGACAAGTGTTTAAAGAGCTGTTGGCCTCCGCCTCCACCCCTGTTATCTTGGGCAGCATGCCATTTGGGCTCATCCCTTTCCTTCCCTAGGGGAGGGGTCCTCTGAGCTCAGACACTGGGTAGGATAGCATCCTTGCAAATGCAGCAGATGCCAGAGAGCCTTCCCCTTCCAGCCCCTAGAACAAGTGTGGGTGTTGATCCTCATGCAGGGTCTCTAGAGAGGAGAAGGAAAGGGAGGGGTAGCCATTGTTTCCTTTCAAGCAGTCTCAAGTGGCTGAAAATGCCTATTCATTTAGGCCACCATTTTGAGGCTTTAGCTCATTCATCAGTGTCTCCAGCACTAGAGTCTGCAAACCTCTAAGAAACTCCCGAGCTGCAGGTGTGGCATGCCCTGAGCTAAAGCTTCACATGCCCCATCGAAGGTGGTCCTGACAGCCACCTGCAAGGCAGGCCCTATTAGCTCTGGTTTCACAGGTAGAGAAACTGGAGCATAGGTAGAGGAACTGAGTATTGCCCAAAATCAACAGCAAGTGGGGCACAGATCTAGGACTAAGAGCGAAGCCTGAGTTGTACCAGCCTGTTACGCTTCTTCCCAAGCCAAGGAGGAAGGGATTTTGCCCTCCTTCCTTCAGGTCCCATCCAGTTTTCAGTGTTGACCCCTATGCAGGGGGTGGTCTTCTCTGTACCCTGTGAAAGAGCCCCAAACTCAAGGCACCCTGAGCCTCAGTCCTCTGACTGCTCTTCACTTCCCGAGGGGACCCTCAAGTGACATTGTGGAAAATATCTCACAAAATTGCTTTGAGGGAAAGAAGGAAAGAATCATCACCCTGGTGGACATGTGGCTAATGCTGGCTTGAGTTCATGCACATTCAGTCCCAACATCATGGCGTGTCCTCATCATTTGGGATGCAGTGACATCACGAGAGTCCCCAGCCCCTCTTGCCAGGGGCAGCCCCATGAGTCCCTTGTGCCAGACAAGCCTTCCTTGTGATCATTGTCTGCCACCTGAAATCCCCAGTCCCAGGCTCTGAGCACTGGTGGCTGAGCCTTCCCAGCAGTGCTGGCTGCCTGGTCTCTGGGCTTTTTGAAATGGACCAGGTCCTCCTCATTTCTAGAAGGCTGGGAACATCACTGCTATTCTATGCTTGGCTGGCAGGTCTCTACGAGGACTTCAACATCAAGAGTTCCAAAAGCCCTCCTGAATAGATCACAGTTTCACAGAAGTCAGGCAGAGGTGGTTGTGTGTAGTCTTTTTTTCTTCTCCATAGTTCACTGCAGCCTTGAACTCCTGGGTTCAAGGGATCCTCCCACCTCAGCCTCTTGAGTAGCTGAGACCATAGGCACATACCAACATTGCTGATTTTTTTCTTTTATTTTTTCTCTTTAGAGATGGAGATCTCACTATATTGCCCAGGCTGGTGCCAAACTCCTGGTCTCAAGTGACCCTACTGCCTCAGCCTCCCAAAGCAGTGGGATTATAGGCATGAGCCACTGTGCCTGGCCATGTTTAGTCTTTTTAGGGAGCAATTTGTGGGTGCTTGGGATCACCTTCCTAGGCTTGCCTCTTCCTCTGAAGCCTAGTGATGTTAGTTGTGCAGCATTAAAGAGGGAATGTGGGGCTGGGCACGGTGGCTCACGCCTATAATCCCAGCACTTTGGGAGGCTGAGCCAAGTGGATCACCTGAGGTCAGGAGTTCAAGACCAGCCTGACCAACATGGCGAAACCCTGTCTCTACTAAAAATACAAAAATTAGCTGGGCATGATGGCATGCGTCTGTAATCCCAGCTACTTGAGAGGCTGAGGCAGGTGAGTCGCTTTAACCCAAGAGGCGGAGGTTGCGGTGAGCTGAGATCACGCCATTGCACTCCAGCCTGGGCAACAAGAGTGAAACCCCATCTCAAAAAAAAAAAAAAAAAAGGAAGTGTGGGACAAGCTCAGGGGGCTGTTAGCTGCCCTTTCAGTAGCAGCAGCTGACCACAGAGGGAATCATCTCTTCCTGTGCATCTTTACAACCAAGTTCTGCTCGGTGCTTGTGGGAGCTAGTAAGAAATTCTTACATATTCTTTTAAATAAAAAGGTGACTTTGAACCCTTTTCTTCAGTGACACCACTCTCCCCTGGAGAACGAGCATCAGAAAGACACCCCTGGAGAGAGAGCATTTCCTGTATACCTGGACCCCCAGTGCAGCTCAGGGAAGAAATAAACTCGCTACCTCTGTGACTGTCTTCCTCAGCTCAGTGTCTGGCCTTCCTTGATTTGTTGACTAGTTTAGGTTTGCAGAGAAGCCTCTGGCTTTGTGCTTATTTGAAGATACAAAATTTAGCACTGCAGAGCTGCCACTTTTTCTGGGCGTCTGAATGTCAGCTCCACCTGGCACTTGTGACCTGCCCCGAAGGGAAAGTGCCTGCTCAGGAGGTGGCTGAGACCTGCTATCCCTGTGCCCACCACATGCTCTCACTCGAGTCCCAAGTTCGCATTAGGGTTCCCCATTGGTGTTGCGCATCTGCCAGTCTGGATGTGCCTCCTCTGTTAGCACATCAGACAGAGTTTGATTTTACTGCCTAAGAAGTCCTCTGCACTCAACCTATTCATCCCTCCCTGAGGTGCTTTCAGTGGAAAGCCCCCTAGCTGCTGTGGGAAGAATGTGGGGTCGGGGCTCCTGCCGTGACAGCCCCTAGCCCTACTGCAGCTTTGTCCCTCGGTTTCACAGTGCTGGCGTACATGCAGCTGCTGGAGGACTACTCAGAGCCGCAGCCCTCCATGTTCTACCAGACACCGCAGAACGAGCACATCTACCAGCAGAAGAACAAGCTCCTCATGGAGGTGTATGGCTTCAGCGACTCCTTCACTGGGGCAGACTCTGTGCAGGAGCTGGCCCCACCACCTGCCCTTCCCCCCAAGCAGCGGCAGCTGGTAAGTGGCAGTCTCCTTTGTGACCAGAACTTCTGAACCTAGCAAATCTCTAGGAGCCAGAATGACCCTCCTCAGGGGCAGGGTTAACCCTCCTCGCAGCCGTGGCAGGGCCCTGGGTTTGGGTATGGAAGGCACTGTCTCCACGCAGATGCTTTCTTTTCCTCCTGAGATGCTCACCAGCAGCCTGTCTCCCACTCTGCCACCTCCCTACACTGGGGTGCAGGGACCTTTCTTTTCCAGAGCGGCCCCACACAGCAGGGACAGGCTTGTACTCAGGGTGTTTGCTCTTTCTGCTGACAGTCTCTTGTATTTTTTATTTCTTCTTTGGCTTCAACATAGACCTCCCAGAAAGGAGGGACTCAATCAAAGCACAGGGCATGGTCTGTGCACGGCCATCTGTGGACTTGATTGGCATAATGGTCCTAACTGTGTAGAGTGACTTACATCCCAGCCCTGGCCAGGGAGAGCCCAAGGAAAACAAGCGCCATTGAAGCAGAGGATGGCTTTAAACAGAGCCACTCTGTTCCAGACACGTCACCTCTCTCTTCTAGAAAACACTCCTGCGCTGAGGACTCCCATGCACGTAATGAAGCACTAGTCAGCACAGAAGGCAGGCTGTTCCACCGTGGGCACCCTGTGAGGCTCCGGAACTGCCCAGGCACTGGGCGGGTGGGCAGATCAGGGATGCCTGTGGCTTCTCTCTTTGCTGCCAGTTAATGAATGTGGAGGGCCCTAATCAGGTTTGAGAATCTGAACCTCCTGTCCAGCCGTGCTCCCCAGGAAAAGTGTACCCCACAGGGAGCTCGAGGCTTGTTCAGAGCTCCCTGGGCTCCTGTGTTCTTGTGCTAGCCAGTCTGGTGGGTTCTACCAGGAAGGGACTGGTGTGCACTGGGCCATCTTTTATCCATTGTGAGAGGACATCAGGGACCATCTGATTTTTCTAGGAGGCAGCTGCAGACTGGAGGACAAATGTCCCTGGGTTACTCCATATATCTGAGCCTTCCTACACTCAGTAGGCTCTGGCTCACCAAGCAAGCTGTTTGGTTTCCACTCAGAAACCAACTCAGCCCCTTCAGAGGTGGCTATGTCCAGTAGAGGAAAGGCCAGGCTTGGAGTTGGGAGTCCTGGATTCCCGTTCTGCCATTCATTAGCTGTGTCAGGGTGACACAGGGTTTGTGCGTTCAGGGTCTCAGATCTTCAACTGCCCTGCCCACCCCACAGACAAAATTGAGAATATGAATCTCACTTGCTCTGAAGACGTCTCAAAAAGGGTCTCCACCATGGAAACATAAATGCTCATTTAGAGACCCCTTGCCTAAAATGTTTGGTTAAAACCATTGCCAAGCACCAGGACTGGTGGTGGCACATGCCTATATTCTCAGCTACTTGGGAGACTGAGGTAGGAGGATCACTTGATCCCAGGAGTTCAAGACCAGCCCCGACAACACAGTGAGACCCTATCTTAAAAAAAAAAAAAAACACCATTGCTGAGCCAGATGTATTGAAAGTATTTTCAGCCCATTGCCTATTGTTGGGCATCTTCTGCATGCTGTGGAGTCCACAGGCTTCTGAATATTTGGGGAGACACCTCTCGTGAGTGCCTGGAATCAGAACCTATTCTACCATGCCTGCAGGGCAGTAGTGAGCTCAGCCCCCGTAGGCCTGTTAGGAACACCTGTGTTGAACACTTCCCCAGGTAAGCACCAGGGCTCTCATCTGGCTCTACATGGTCTTTGCCACAGCTCCTGGCATCCCCATTATAAATAAATTGAGGCTGACAGAGCCAGAGAGCCTTAATCCAAGCCCGAAGCTAGAAACGAAAGACCTGGGAGCCATGCCCAGACTAAGGGCAGCCCAGGCATACCACCTAACAGGCCCTGCCAGCTATTGGTCACACCCTCTCTCAAATGCAGATGCAGGAAGCCTTATCCACGCTTCACAGACAAAAATGATGCTCATTATACACACCTGTTGGCCCACATACAGTATGGTAGGCAAGATTCCAGGTGCTTCACACATATCCCATGTCATCCTCCCAACAGCCGCATACAGGAGGCGCCAGGGTTACCCCTGTTTTACAGATGGAAAACCTGAGCACGGAGACCTTTAAGTAGTACCCAAGGCTAAACAGAAATGGCAGGGTCCAGACTCAAACCCAGGCAGCTGGAGCCCCATCTTGAGTTCTGAAGATGTGTGAATGACACATGGATCCGCTCCCCACAGAGGAGCAGCTCAGAGTCCAGAGTCAGCCCAGGTCTGTGTGGCCCTAGCCCCCTCACCTCCTCCTACCCAACCTGCTCCCAGTGGACACAATTTCAGGATATAGTGTAAGGAAGTGAAGGAGGGTGCCCTTTCATGCAGATCGCCTTCAGCAGCTGGTTTAGTCCCTAAACTGAGCCCAGAAGCTGTCCCTCTCCAGGACGTCCCTGCGCGGATGTGGACAGCAGCCTCCATGGCCTTTCCCTGCACGTATCTGACTGTTCTCTGCTTCTCTCCCTCCTTCCCTGCCTTCTCTCTCCTCCCCTCTGTCCAGCAGGCCTCCTGTGCTGCTGCTTCCTTCTCCTCTGTCTCCTACTGTGTCCAGCAAACTAAAGTGGCCTTCACCCCCGAGGACGGCAGTGCCGCTCAGGGCCTCAGTGTGTCCGTCTCTAACTCCTTTCTCAGCCGGCATGGCAGCTTGCCTGTGCCCTCGGTGAGTCGCTTCCTGCTGTTCTTTACTTGGAAACACATGAACAGGGCCATTCCTTGGTCGCGTGTGCCTCAGCCATGTGTTCTGCTGGTTTTCTGCGGGTCCCTGCATAGATGGGAAGGCTATAAATAGTTGGTCCTGTGGGGCCTTAAAGACCGTGAGACATGTCCGGGTGAGGCAAGGGTAGGCATGGAAAATGTGAGTGGCCACTGCGGGAGCATCACCAGTCTGGCATAAAGTGACAGAGACATTTTGGTCTCTTTATCCCAATCTCTCTTTGGGCCTTGGATTGGCCTGCTATGTTCCAGGATTAAAAAGGAATATAGCCAGGTGTGATGGCACTCACCTATGGTCCCCCCTCCTCAGGAGGCTGAGGCAGGAGGATTGCTTGAGCCCATGAGTTCAGGTCCAGCCTGGGCAACATAGTGAAGCCCTATCTCAAAATAAATAGATAGATTAGATGGGTATGAGTGGGTAGATAGTTTAGATGGATGGGTAGACGTAGTAAGCCGGGTGAGGACAGCAGGCTTCACCAGTGCGTGATGCTTTGACTTTGAGGGCTGCATTCGTTTTCTTTTGCTGCATAACAAACCACCCAAAACTTGGTGGTTTAATACAGTAGTGACCATTTGGTAGCAGGATGGTTGTACTGCTCTGGCCAATTTTGGCTGAACTCACTGACATCCTGGGACCTGAGCTGGGACAATTGGGCTGATTTGGCTATGATCCATGTGGTCTGTCACCTCCATCAGGCTGGCCTGGGCTTGTTTACATGGCAGTTGGCAGGATTCAAAAACAACAACAACAATAACAAAAAAAAACAAATGGAAGCGTGCAAGGTCCCTTAGAGTCTGAGCTCAGAAGTGGTATGGTGCCTGGTCCATTGCAGGTGCGCAGTTAAGTGACAAGGCCAGCCCGGATTCAGGGAGCAGGGAAGCTGGTTCTGCCTCTTGATGGTAGTTGCTGCTAAGTCATGTTGCACAGGGACGTGGATCTAGGAAGGGAAGGGGGTACAGCCATTTGTGTAAACAGTTTACTACTGAAGCCTGGGGCCACCGACCCTGAAGTAGGCATAGTCTTTCACTGGCATCTGCAAATGTCCGAGAACCTCAGTGGCCACCGTTCTTCCTTTGATCTGTTAGAATGAAACTAAGCACAGGGAAAGGAACTCTAGAATGATTTCGAGTCCCACTTGAAGGACGTTTGACCTTGGATGGTGCACTTCTCCCCCCATGGCCCCCGCCAAACCCGCTTCAGCATCTTCCCTTTGGGACTGGATTTTACCCGCCTCATATTTTGTAATTGTGAGAATTAAGTAAAATTATATGAAATGGCCAGATATGTAGTAATCTTAGAAAGCTTGTTACTGTTCATTACCTTAGTAATAAGACTCCTGGAGTCTAGTCTTGTTCTGCTTCTGACTTTACACATGAGAGTTGGGCAAGCGGCTTAACCTATTTGGCTTTTTCTCCCCCACTGTAAATGATGACTTTGGACCGGGTGTCTTGTAAAGACTTATCCAGACTCAGGTTCACAGTCTGGTTTTGTCTAGTTTCCATCTGTGCCCAGGGTGGACAGTCCACTGGGGTACTGAGGCCTCACACCTTAGAGCCCCCAGCAGCCCTACTCATGCTGGGGAGACGGCCTCCCCTCACCCTGCTCTGGCCACACAGAAGCCCCTGGTTTCCTCAGGGGCACCTCTAGCAGGCTCCTTTCACAAATCTTGAGAAACTTGGCCTTTGGACAATCCTAGCTCTTGAGTGAGCTAGGTTTTTGTTTTTGTTTTTTTTTTCCCCTTAGAGTTGCTACAGTGTCCCTTTTGAGCAGTTAGGGGTTAGAAGACTATGAATGAACTGGACTGTTTGCTACAAAATTAAACCAGGGCATTTTAATTAAGTTTGGTTATGAATACGTCATAGTTTTTATCCCTGGGACATACAAGAGTGTTAAGACATCTTGCATCTGAAATACTGCATTCTTAGCAACAAGTCCACCAAGGAGCCGGAGGGGAGGTCCTAATAAAGGTGCTTCATTAAAAGGAACATGCCTCAGGAACCATTAGTAATGGCCAGGTGTTTGGGACATTCGTCATCCAGTATGCTGAAACCTCAGAGAAGTGATTTAGTATAATGCCAACATGTTCTTCATCTGTCCTTTGGTTAAATTCTAAGATGAACCCCAGACATAGGGCTTTGGATTACTATCAGAGCAGAAATTATTCCTGAATTTCTTCGTTCCATTGCTCCTGGGCCTGTGTCATTTGTCCAGCATGGAACTCTGAAAGAGTACCCCTTGGAAACACAGCAGTTCAGTTGTCAAATCTGAAGACACTTCATCTGGTTCTTGGCACAGTGGACAGTTACTTCTACTAAGAGATTCTAACCATTGGAAACCTCTAGCCAAAGGAATTACTAGGGCATAAACCTGTGTTGAACAATTTAAATCGAAGTGGATACTAAGAAGTATTCTCATTCACTCTTCCCCTGATCCCTGGGTTGGGTTTAATTCAGCAAGCTCAGGACATCAACTTTTCCAGGTCAGGTTGCAAAAGGCCTGCATTTGAGGAAGATGGCCCCGGCCAAAGCAGGGCTGCAGGTCAGCAGGTGGAGGAAGACAGGCACACAGCCCGCTGCAGAACCAGAGAACATTTGCGCACATACATTTTAATTAATTTTGGGTCTGAGTACGTCATGGTTCTGTTGTTGTTGTTGTTGTTGTTTTGGGTTTTTGTTGTTTTTTTTTTTTGAGACGGAGTCTTGCTCTGTCGCCCAGACTGTAGTTCGGTGGCGCCATCTCGGCTCACTGCAACATCCGTCTCCTGGGTTTAAGTGATTCTCCTGCTTCGGTCTCCAGAATAGCGGGGATTACAGGTGTGCACCACCACACCCAGGTAGTTTTTTGTATTTTTAGTAGAGACGGGGTTTCACCATGTTGGCCAGGCTAGTCTTGAACTCCTGACCTCCGGTGATCCGCCCCCTCAGCCTCCCAAAGTGCTTGGATTACAGATGTGAGCCACTGTGCCCAGCCACATCATGGTTTTTATCCATGGAATATATGGGAGTCTTAAGACATCTTGTATGTAAAATACAAGTTCACACCACATTAAGGCACACATGAGAGCTGTAGTCATAGAAACCTTGTGGTTGGTGGAGCAAGGACACGGTCATGGGTACTAGGGGTGGAGCTTGAGCTGTAGCTTGAAGGACAGTTGGGATTTTTAGGAGATAAAGGGGAGAGAAAGCAAATCAAAGATGTTCCAAGCAGAGGTACCTGCCAGAGGCATTGAGGCCAGGATGTCCAGGGTCCATTCAGGGAGGTCATCTCAAATGTAAGCACTTAGAGTAAGGTCATGAGAGGGATGATGACAGCCAGCCCTCCCCTGTCTCCCTAGAACCTCCACTCCAGGGAAAGCAAGCCCTCCCCACCCACAGGCTCTGCCGGCTTTGAACTCTGCTGTTTCTTGGGCTTCTTTCTCATTAGCACCACACACGAGTTGGTCCCAGGGAGTCCCTCTTACCATCCTCTGCACAGGCTTCAGCTCAGTCTGCTTGGCCCTTCATTCATTGGAGGTATTAGCTCCTGGTCCCGAGACTCCCCTCTTGCCTGACTTAGGCCGAGACCCCAGGAGACTTTAACACAAACAAGACTCCAAACCTTGACAGATGGTCTCAGGGGCATTCAGACCACCTTGGTAAAAGAAGGCTGTCAAGAAGAATATATGCATGACTGTGAGGAGGGAAAGATGTGGAGAGGTGGGTGCAGCCTTCACGGTGCCCCCGGGCTGTCTCTGCCATCCTGATTGAGCCAGGCCCCATGCCTGCCTGCTGTGTGGGGGCATGGCTCTGTGTCAGTGACGGCCTCACTATCCCTCCTGGAAGTAGCAGCGCTGTCTGTGCTTTCTCCCTGGACTGCTCTCCGGGCTCTTGCTCCCTGGGCTGTCTGCTGTATTCTCACGGTGGCCCTGCCTGGTGGCTGCCCATCTCCCTTCTCTGCCCCACGCCTTCCCATCTTCCACAGCTGACTGCCACGGCCCTCTTCTCTGCATGTCCCTTCTCTGGCTTGCATTTTCTCTGCTTCTGCACATCTTGAAAGTTTTAGATTAGGTTCCTGTTCACGGTGCCCTCGAATACAAGATATGCAGAATCTCTCAGTAACGATTAGGGCCACCTGTGTCCTGCCAGTGCTACAGGGTTGGCATTGGAAGAAACACCTTCCTCCATTCCCCACACTACTTATGTGGTTTTTTTTGCTAACTGAAAGTTATGGGTACTTACTCTCACTAAGAGATCTATTTGGGTGCTAGAAATCTGTTGAAATATTTCTTTACCATCTTGGCTTCTGGATAATTAAAACTGCTAGCAGACCCAAGTTGTGAGTAGAAGTTATATTGAAATGCCTATAATAACTGTCATCTGTTTTTTTAAATTAAAGAAAAAAAACAAACTTCAGGCTAAAAGAGTCAAGTGTATATCATCTTGAGGACTTGAATTTTTTTTAAAGGGTCTGCAGAGCAGCTGGCAACCCATTCTAGGCAAAACAGTCATTTTCTGAGATGGGCCCAGGTTTCTGTGCATCAGCACATGTGCTCTCAACAGAAGGCCTGAGCTTCATGCAGACACTTGGTCCCCGTGCCACAGCATCCCCTCACCAGGAAATGCCAGGCCAAGCTCCTCAGGACCCATGGCAGCCTCCTTCACTCTGTCTGTGCATTTGCCTCTCACTCGCTCACTCTTGTCTCCCCACCACCGCCAGCCTCCTAGCCACAAACTGTCCCCGAGGATGAGCCATCACAGCGACCCTGGGCACACTGATGGGCCTAAGGCCAAACAGGAAAGGGGAGGAATGGAGAGAGGAGAGAGAAGGGAGGAGAGGAGGAGGAAAATGGAGTGGCCCATGGGAGGGAAGTGGAAGACAGTCCCGTGGGGCTCTCGGCACCTATTGGAAAAAATAAGTTTCTGCCATCTTGGCCTTTGTCCCTTAGTCCTCCCTGATGCCATTTTTGCACGGTCCGCATGGAGTGCTCCTCTTTGGGGGAAAGGACAGTGCCCTGTCCCCATCTTACAAAGCCTCCATGAGACCTCTTCCTCCCACTGGTGCATGTTCCTCCGTGACCTGGCATAGCTCAGTATTACGTGAGTGCTTCAGGCTGTTTCACACTGCTGACTCCTAGACTCTTTTCCATTCTTGGGGGTTTAGCAGCACAGTATAGTCTACCAGTCTGTGCCCTTAGGGGTGTGGTCTACAGTCTGTGCCCTTAGGGGTGTGGTCTACAGTCTGTGCCCTTAGGGGTATAGTCTACCAGTCCATGACCTTAGGGGTCTGTTCCATAGTCCATGCCCTTAGGGGTACAGTCTACCAATTCGTGCCCTTAGGGGAGAGTCTACAAGTTCATTCCCTTGGAGACAGAATCTGCAAGTCCAAGGCAGTCTCCACAGATCTCCAGCTGTTTGCATGCAGGCTTCTCTCCTCACCAGACCCTGGGCTCCCTGAGGTCAGAAATTAGTCCCCATGCCTGGCACATAGCAGACAAGCAGGCTGTGCTCATTCACTCTTGTCCTGCCCCTCTTCTCCCCATCCCAGCATGTCCTGCTGATACTGCATAGGGCATTAGCCTTGGGCAGGCTGTGGCCACCCACTTCCTCCCCACCCCCATATCTCACCTGGATGGCCACTGTTGCTCCTGACTGGCCTTCCTGCCTCTGCAGTCAGAGGCCCTCCCCACTTCTCAACCCTGCAGCCAAACTAAAAGTGTCACCACATCCCTGCAGCACCAGGGCCAGCTTCCCTGGCTCTTCTGAGGCCCTGGCACTGCTCCTCCCTACCCTGCCACAAGCCTGTCTCCCGTATACCTCCACTGCCATCCCTCATCCCCTCCCCACATACGAGTTTCTCCTTCTTGCACACCCTCTTCCCCACCCTGTTTTCTCCTTACTTGCTGTATGAACCAAAGCACACCACCCCGCCCCAATGCCTTGGGCTTCCCTTTCCTCATCTGCACAGTGGGAGCACAAGGTTGTCATAAGGACGAAAAACACACATAATGTGTGTGATGCACAACCAGCATCTCATGAAAAGGGAGGTCTTAGCATCAGATCTGTCACCACATGGGGGAGGCCGCTGCTTTCCTGTGTAATGCTGCGGTGTCTTCTCAGGATTACACTTCCTCTGAGGGCAGGGGCTGGGCTGTGAACTCGCAGCTGTGGTGCAGCCTAGCCTCTCGTTCCCATGTAACAGATGCATTAGTCCCAGGCTCTGACTGAGAATCCATTTTCTTCCTCATTTTCCTTCTCTACTGACCTGAGGCTCTGGCTGCTGTGTCTGGCCTGAGAGTTGCCTAGGTAGTTCTGTCTGCAGCGCCCTTGAAACAGTTTGGCTCCTGCAGTGCGTTCCCCCTGCGCTTTTCCACCCTTCCTGAAAGACCCAGTGCTGCTCTGAAGTGTAAAGGCTGGATTAGATCCCACTCAGTGTGACCCTGTCTTGTGGAAGGAGGTACATGCAGACCAGAGCCCTTTTCAGGTCCGTGCAACTCTCAGGGGATAATGTAGAGCCACCTATAGAGAAAGGCCCAGCTCTGGAGGAGATGGGGTTACCTCCTGAGCCCAGGAGCAAGCTTGCCTTGCCTTACTGTGGGCAGCAGGGAGTGTGCCCATTTCAAGAGCAGGAATGGTCACAGCCCTGACAGCAGGAAGACAGCCTAAAGTGCCTCGCATTGGAGGCTTTCAAACACAGTCACTCTGATGCAGCTGTTTCCACCCCCTGGTTCTAGACTTGGAGAATCTCTGTTTACAGCCTGGCATTTTGGCTGGTCACTGCCCCCGGACCAGCTTCAGGTACATTAGTGTCACTGTAGCACCTGGCCGTGGCTGTACTTCTGACTCCATCTGTGACTGTCAAACTGTCAGGTACCGAAAGTGCCCCCATTCCTTGTGACGCTGACAGGCACCCCAAGGCCCAGTTCCACGTGCAGTGCCTCTTGCCTTTACTTCCATGTTGGGCCACTGTCTCCCTGTCCAGGGCCTTCCTCTCTACTCTGTGATGGAATGGTTCTAGAGATGGAAAAGCCAGGAGAGAAAAGCTGAGACATTTGTTCCAAGTTAAGCTAGAGCCAGGGTGGAATCCAGATCCCCATCATGAAAAATATAGTGTTTAACATTTTTGAACTGCTTAATTACCAAATAAATTTCGAGACATCATAAGGCTCAGTCAAAAGAAGTGAGTAGGCTGGATGTCAAGAGGGGTATATTTGTCCTTCATGTTCTGACATGTTACAAAGTGTAGCTGCAGGCTCTAAAATAGAGTTCTAAGAATAAGTGTAAATTAGAGCCCCTGTCAAGTTGAAATGCAAACTGAATAAAAATAGTTGTCAGACTTCTAGAACTGAATTGGAATCATTTTTCAATCTGTACTGAATCTTTCTATAAAGGGTTGATGCTATTCAGATCAACACTTAGTGAATTACAGAGCATCCTAGAATGTATTGGAGGTTTTTGCAAGAGTGTAATTTGCCATGAGGCCATTGGCCAAAATGTAGTATTTTCAAGGGAGATAATTGTGATTCAGGTTGCAAAAATATGTCACATGAGAAGGAACTTAAGTAGGAGCTTTTACAATTCACTCATCTTCTCCCAAGCAACACATTTTTGCTCTTTTACATCCATGTTTTCTTAGGATAATCAAGTGGTTTTAAAAAGTAAACTCCACTAAGAAGTTTATTTGAAAAGGAAGAAGATATTTTTTGGACCCAACATAAGGCTAATGTGGCCCTTCTTTGATCAGAAGAATGCCATCTTATCATTCACACAGTGTGACCCACAGGACCGCCTCCTTACCAGGACCAAAGACAAAACAGTCTGTGACAGATCTCAGTTCAGGTGCTGTGGCATTGGCCTCAGAACCTACCACTTGGCTTTGGAGCTCATCTTTTGACACTATGTAAAGTGTAGTTATTGTTATAAATTAATACAAGGTCATCAAAGAAGGGGAGTTGCCCCTGGGCCTGAGGTAGACCCTACCAAAGCAAGGTAGACCCTGCTATCAACCAGTAGTTAATTGGGACCATAAGGAAAGAGAAGACACAACCAGAAGTCTCCCTAACAGTTTGCCAAATTGAGTCACAAGGAGTGTTACCCAGCACCTTTCCTGGTGCCCAAGGGTGTCCTGGGAGAATCACATCAGATGAGATTTTCTCCCCAGGAAATCATGTAGGTGTCATCAGCAGTGAAAAACTCAATTTCTTTCCAGAAGAGATAAATTAGGCCCCACACTGTGGGGCTCACAGTCCCTGGGTGAAGGACATGTGTGCTCTGAGCCCAGCACCAGTGCTGAGCTGTGGCTCCTGTTGATTCTCCACTGGGGAAGGAAGCCCAGACCACGGTAGAAAAGCAGCTTCCCCGAATGTGTTTTCTCACAAATGAGGGATAAAAATTTAAGCCTGCAAACCAGCTGTTCAATAGCTTATCTGTTTTGCTAAGTAGCATCCAAAAATTCTGAAGTCATAAGCCTTGCTTGAGCCAAGATTATGCAGTAATGACCAGTTTCTGGCAACTTGTTTTCTTCCCAAACACTTCACCATGTCAGTGAATCCATTCATTTACATGATCACATTTCCCTGTTAACTGGTGGAGCTGACAGTTCTCCAGGGCTTGGAGCTCAAGTCACTACAGAACAGCGATTCTGATCAAGGTCCTAACCTTGTGTCCCTAACCCTCAGCTGCTCCTCTGGCACACGGTCTTCCTGATCAGAGGAATGAAGTGGAGTGGCTGTTATATTGAGGACTCAGAGTTGTTCCTTTAAAGATCTACTTTCCTGCTGGGCACAGTGGCTCATGCTTGTAATCACAGCCCTTTGGGAGGCTGAGGTGGATCACTTGAGCCCAGGAGTTCGAGACCAGCCTGAGGGACACAGCGAGACCCCATCTCTACAAAATCAAAAACATTAGTTGGACCTGGTGACATGTGCCTATAGTCCCCCCATCTAAGAGGCTGAGGCAAGAGAATCAGTTGAGCCCAGGAGGTCGAGGCTACAGTGACGCATGACTACACCACTGCGCTCCAACCTAGGTGACAGAGCAAGACCCTGTCTCAACAAAAAAGGAAAAAAAAGATCTTTCCTGCTTTCTTGCCAAGGCAACACAGGGCCCATCCCCAGTCCTTTTTCCATGCCAGGACTATAAAAGAGAGAAGGTGTCACTGAAAACTGGTGCCTTTTCTAAGTATTTTACTTGTGAGAAAAAAAAAAAAAAACAATGCCTGACCAGCTTCAAGCAGGTTTGCCTTTTAGTGAATTGACCACACGCTCATATATGAGGTCATCAGCCTCCCACATCCTTTGGACTCTGGGGCCTGGTGGTATTCAGGGGTATGTTTCCAAAGGAGCTGGTTGCTGATTCCACCTTTCCCCTGCCTGTCCTCCAGCACTCTGACCCATGTGCCTCTCTCTACATCCTGGCCTGTGTTTCAAGTCTCAGCTCATTGGGCTTTGCATTCCTGGCATCACAAAGCACTCAGCTAAGGAACTCTGAGCAGAATTGGTGAGGCTTTACCCTGCAGAGCTGTGGGATTGCATGGCTAGGGCCTGTCTCATGTCCAGGATACACCTCAATATTTCAGAAAACATGAATCGGTTATGATATCAGCCATCCCCATGCCACCTCTTGCCAGCTGTGTTATTAGGCATGTGGTCTCCCCGCCTAGCCTCAGTATTTTCATCAGTAATAAGCCTCGTAAGGCACTGTGTGTAGGTGAGTTGATATGATTCATGCCCAGCAGGAAGGATACAGTAGGAGTAGTTGTTCTTGTCCTCATGAGTCAGTCCCTGCTGTGTTCTGATTCACTGTGTGACCAGGGCTGACATTGGGGGCCAGGCACTCCCTCTCCTAACTGGCACCCCTGGATCTTCTGCAGAAGTTTGCAGGTCTCAGACAGGCAGCCATTTCTGTTCTAAAATCCTCAGCCCAAACAGTCTTATTCTGGCTATAAATAAAAGTTCCTGCTGCAGAGAGAGCAGCAGCTCGTCAGAAGCAAAGCCGGGCACGAGCCAGATCCTAAAATAAACTCCAGGCTGTGGTGAGGCAGTGTTTCTGTGGAATGGCCCACCCTGCCTTTCTCCTTGCCCTGTGGGTAAGTTTGATCATAAAGTGCTGGAAGTATTCCTCTGGGGAATCGGTAGAGACCGGGCCTGTTGAAAATGGTGTGACATGAGCCCTGATGCAGCTCTTGGCATCTGCAGAGCCCAAGGGGCACAGCAAGGGGTTCATGGTGATCAGAAGGCTTTCCCTGTGTCTCCCTGCCCCATGAAGGTACCTTTCCAGTTTGGCTCTTGTCCCAGCATGACTGCATAGCTTGAATACCAGAGCATGAGCTCAGAGCTGCAGAGGGAGGGCCAGGACAGGCCAGGCCAGGCTCCTTTGTCCAAGAGAGGCTGACTCTCCTTCTTTCTCCTTGGTAGCTGCCCCCTCCTTGATAGTTCACACCCCTGGTCGTTTCCCTGAGCCTCCCTCCCCAGTGCCTAGACCTCAACCCATGCAGTGGGTGAAGTTTGTCTCTTACCTGTCCACACTCAAAACTGAGACACTGCTGTGAGTTGGGCAATATTCTAGGAACCTTAATTAATAATACGATGCCTAGAATATGTATTAGGCCCCTACTAAATGCTCCAGCTCTGTTATTTAGAGAGTTCCTGGATTGTTTGTAGGGCGGGAAAGGAGGACTGATGCTGCCCGTGAGGTCGCTCACACCAGCACCGTGTGGAGGATTTGCATGTAGTGCTCAGTGTCTCACAGAACATCCACAGAAACCTTATGGAGAGGGGCTGTTGTTTTCATCCCCGTTTTAAAGATTAAGAGCCTGAGCTGAGGCTCAAGAACTTCGGTGGCTTGTACTAGCATATACAGGCGGAGATGCCATGAGATGCACCTGGAGAGCATGCCCTCAGCAGCTACCCTGTGCTGAGGGTCTCCTCGAAGAGGTACCACGCTGTGGGAGTCTGTCTCTGACCTTGTTGAATTAAAACCTGCTAACCACCCATGTGATCAGTTGGGAAGACACTTCTCCAGCTTGGTACGCTTTGTGATGACACAGAAGCCATTTGTGTATGTGTAAATCAGATGCTTAGTTACTGCAGGGCATGTGGAAGCACAAAGTGCTTTACATGGGGGCACTGATGAGGATGTGTCAAGACTTCAGAAGGAGTTGGCGCTGAGCATGCCTCTTAAACTAGGCGGTAGCAAGGCAAGGTGAGAGGGCTCCGTTGAGCAAATCTGCCAGCAGCGTCTGGGCGTTGGGAACAAACATCTGGCAGATCTGAGAATTTGGGCTCCTGCAAAAGATTGAGCCACTCCCTGAAACAGTCATGCAAGGGTTCCCTGAAGGCAGCCTCCCGGCAGCAGGCCGTCCCAGCCCTCGGCCAGGGCATCCTGCTCGCTGTCTTCTGTGGACCTTCCCAGCCACCGAGGGAGCCTTGCTATGTGCAAGCATCCTCCAGAGATGCATTGGAGAACCCAGAAAGCCAAGCCCTTCACCCCAGTGCCATCCCAGGAAGGCACAGAGTGAGCTCCCAAGACTGCAGTGTCATCCTGGGTAATTGGTGTGAACCGTTGAAGTGTTGCATAGAGCCTGCTGTGAGGGCTTAGGTGAGGGCAGCAAGCCGGGGTGTACCAAGCAGAATGTCTGCCCCCCGAGCTTCTAAGAAGGATATGAAGGGAACTTCACTTGTGGCAGGTACCCGAGTGTTCAGTGCTGGTCACATGTATGATACTTCCACTGATTCGTTCAACCATGGTCGAGGGTTGGCCTTGAGTTCGTAGATTAGATGGGGTAAGCAGTTGTGTAAGTGGTAGTGAGTGCTTAGGGAGGATGTCATGGATCTGGTATGAGATCCAGCAGCCACTGGAGCTCATAGGAGAGGAGAGAGGAGCTTGAAACTCTGGTCAGTGCAGCCAGGAAGGGCCACAGCTGTACATACAGGTGGAAACTAGAGGGTTGCATATCCCTCGAGTTGTAGTAGCTCTTTGTACAGGTTAAAGGGTAGATTTGCCCAGCTGCTTAAGGGCCAGACATGGTGACTCATGCCTGTAATCCCAGCGCTTTGGGAGGCTGAGGCAGGCAGATCACTTGAGCTCAGGAATTTAAGACAAGCCTGGGCAACATAGCAAGACCCCGTTTCTACCAAAAAAAATTAACCAGGTGTGGTGGCATGCACCTGTGGTCCCATCTACTCAGGAGCCTGAGTAGATGGAAGGATTGCTTAAGCCCAGGAAGTCGAGGCTGCAGTGAACTGTGATCACACTACCATACTCGAGCCTATGTGACAGAGTGAGACCCTGTCTCAAAAGAGAAAACAAAAAGCTACTTAAGGATGAATGGCTTTGACCCCTTGTTAGTTTAAAACTCTATTTTTCTTTTTCCTCTTTTCCATGGGTTCTGAAAATCTGCCACAGCAAACACAGAGAATGTTTTGTGACTCATTCA
Source organism: Callithrix jacchus (assembly GCF_049354715.1). Classification (NCBI taxonomy): domain Eukaryota; kingdom Metazoa; phylum Chordata; class Mammalia; order Primates; family Cebidae; genus Callithrix; species Callithrix jacchus. The sequence goes on along the minus strand of NC_133502.1, from coordinate 180,199,277 downwards.
TTCACCCATAACTGCAAGGACTCTGGACATGGCCGCCTGCACTGTGTTCTCCTGGCTCCCCTTGATGGTAGCAGCATGGTGGCAGGCCTTTGTAGGGCACAATGACATCACCTCATTAGGTTCTCTCCATGTGGTGGTGGCTAACCAGCAGGCCTAGAGTTCCTCTGTCCCTCCTTCAGCAGCCGAGCCCCAGCCCTGGGGTGCTCACTGGACCTCAGAAGCCATGGGCATTTGCTGTCACTTCTCAGGACAGTGTCCGACTTTCCTCTCTGATGAGAATCTGGGGGAGTATAGCTTTGTGGCTACAAGGTGGCATCAAAGGTGTTGTAAGATCACATTTGTTTTTATTGTATTTTGTTTATTTGAGACAGGGCCTTGCTTTGTCACCCAGGCTGGAGTACAGTGACTCAAGCTCAAGCTATCCTCCCATCTCAGCCTCCTGAGCAGCTGGAACTACAGGCACTTGCCACCCCCAGCTAATTTCTGTATTTTTTGTAGAGATGGTTTTGTCATGTTGCCAGGCTGGTCTCAAACTCCTGAGCTCAAGCCATCTACCTGCCTTGGCCTCCCAAAGTGCTGTGACTACAGGTGTGAGCCACCATGCCCAGCCTACTTCATTTGTTTAAAAAAAAGAAAAAAGATTGGGTCGGAGAGAACGAGACTCAGACGTTGTTAGCATGTAGGTAGTGCAGTTTTCCAACCATGCCTAGGGTTCGTGCTCCTCCTTTCCAAAAGCATTCAAGGTGGATTTCAATGTTTAAAGGTTGTAGTGTTTGACTGTGAAGGAATAAAACCTGAAGATTCATCCAAAAGATTCAAAATGAGTAATTACAATGACGACATCGAATTTAGCCATGTGGCTCCTGAGCAGGCAATTCAGCGGCCGCGCAGGCTTTATTTTCTGTCCCAGCGGAGCATGTGGCCCCTCAAGCCGTTCTCTGCGTCGTGCTGTTTAGACAACCTTAAGGACAGCACTGTTCACTCTCCAGTCTCAGGGCCCTTCTCAAGGAAGGAGGTGCTGGGTGTGGGTACCACAGTGGCCCAAGGGCCAGGGATTGCTTGGTGTGATTGATGGCTCCTGTTAGAGTTACTGCAAATGGCCTGTCACTGCTCAGCTACTGCCAATCTAACTACTTTTTCTCTTTTCTGTTTTCTTCCTGTATTCTCGTTTTTGTTTGTTCTCCACCTGGATTCTGTAGTATAAGTCTGTGTTTAGGTCCTACTCCCAGGATTTCGTGCCTCACCACCAAGCTTCCGTTCCGCCTTTCCTTCCACCTACCTCCTCTTCCTCTCCACATTTCCCACCTGTCCACCAGTCCCAGAGCTCTGACTTAGCCGTGCCAACCATAGCCAGTCCACCTCCCAGCACCGTGGACGGGCCTCTCTCGGCTTCTCAGGAGAGCAGCTTTCATGGGAATACTGTCTGCCTTCCTTCCGAAACCTCTTTCACTGACTCGGTGAGAACTCGGCGCGCACACACACACCCCTGCACATGGAGCAACACAAGACACTGCCTCCCCTTCACTAGCAGTCAGGGGTGCTACCAGCGCATGCCTGCTGGCAGCATGGCTGGACTGACAGCTACTGAGGGTCACAAGGTGCAGTGGTAGCCCCTCTGTTTCCAGAACACAAGGAATCTTCTCTACAGTTTCATGAAACGAGGAATCTGATTTTCCACAAATGGATTAGTGGCCATTTAGAGAGGAAGTTCTCAGATGCATAAGATACAAAATGCTCCTAGCTTTCCCTTTAATTGTCTGTTTTTAGGGAAAGGTACAAACCCCTTTGTGAGTGTGGAGGTGACAGATTCGAGGCGAGTGTCTGTTGGGTTGCACGTGGTGCCGATGACAGAAGCCTGGTTTCCAGCCTGTTAAAGTGCCCGTACCGTTTCATCTAACTCGGAGAAATGCTGCCCTGCAGATCGGAGCGGACACACGGATGGGGCAAAGGAAGTACAGGCAGCGGGACCCCTGGATCTCCACTGCCACGGGGCCATCTCTCCAGGATGGTTTGGCCCCGGACACCATTGGAGAAGCAGCAGTAGGAGACTCAGGCCCCTTCTAGCGCAAAGGCGAGAGCTGGCCAAAGCAGCTTTGCTGTCTGTGCCTGGGGAGAGCAGAGTGCAGGCCGTGGCGTTCCCCTGGCCAGCTGTGAGGGCTGGCTGGAGGGCCTGGCCCATGTGTCTTTCCTCTCGTCCTGTCTCCCCCAGAGTGAAAACGCCAGTGAGGAAGCTGGTGAGGGTGAATACGTCAATCTGTATTCCTCTGGCCAGAGCAGCGAGGAGCTGGCTCCCCCTCGAGGAGTAAGTAACCTCGGGCGGCCTCCTGCATGTGGCCTGGCCTGGCAGGGCTTGGGCCCTGCCCTCCCGAGGCCGCTTCCCCCGCACCTGCTTCCATTGGGCTGAGCCCCCTCCTGGTTGCCAGCAGACTGAGCTCCCACAGGCTGGTGGGAGCCAGCTCAGCCCTTGGGAGAGGATGTGGCTTCCCGGTGGAGGTCTGCCCTTTACTCCTGCTTCAGTGCACCAGCTCAGCCCTTGGGAGAGGATGTGGCTTCCAGGTGGAGGTCTGCCCTTTGCTCCTGCTTCAGTGCGTGTGGCACTCATCAGAGCGTGGTCAGATGCGTCTTCTAGAAATCCTGGGAGCAGCATGGCGCGGGCCCCGGCTGTGATTCCAGTTGCTTTCTCCTGGGTTCCTTCCTCTCTCATCTTCTGGTGTTGGCTTCATTTTCCATCCCTCATATAGAGGGAGGGACTCTTCTCCCCATGGGGCCTTTCAGACCCTCATCTCCCTCCTCCCCAGCATGTCCCATTGCTCTAACGCTAACTGCTTCCAAGGAAGTGGAATGAGTCTGGCCCATAGCCCCTGCCGTGGCTATGCACACCCCCTCCTGAGGGAGCCTTAAGGTACCCAACATCAGCACCCTCATGACGCTACTGCCCCAGCTCCCAGCCGTCGAGGTACAGCAGTTCTATTGAGCAATCCACTTTCCAAGTTTGCTTCAGCCAAACATGAGCAAGTTCAAAACCTTCGGAAATTGCTCTCCTCACAAGCTCAAGTGGGACAAGTTCCTTGAAGGGAGGCCCATGAGGGCTGGAAGACTCCCAGTGACCCACCAAGGCCGGGCCCCACCCATGAAGAGCTTGGTCACACCCGTTAAGGTGGTTCTGTCAGCAGGGTCCCTGCAGGGGTTCAGAGGCCCACACAGAGCAAGCCCTGTTTCGGGCATTAGTAAATTGTAGAACATTGAAGAGTGTTCACTCCAGTGGGATTTGCCCTTGTTTGTGGGGGCTGTCCCCTCTGCTGACCTGTGGCTTTGCACAGCTCTCTTCCTCCACCCGTGATGCTGCCAGGGCTTACTGGCTCCTCACCTCAGAACACTCTTTCTGTGTTTGTGCTGCCCCTGTTCACCATCAGGCCTCGGCAGCAGACCAGAGATGCTGGAGGGCCATGTTGTCACTGAGCAGCGCCAGCCCAGGGACCCAGGAGGAAGCGAGTGCTGGGGGAAGAGGAGACTGGCATCCCTGGGCCTGAGCAGCTGGCCTTGGGGTACTGAACCCGGCTGAGCACTGCAGCCCTGAGGACTTCTTTAACTTTCAGTTGGCAGAGTTTGGTTCATGACAGCAGGGCCCAGTGGTTAAGGGCACAGGCTTTGCAGGTAGATAGCCCTGGGTTCCAATCCAAGCTCTGCTGTTGACGAGCTGTGTGGTCTTGGGCAGGGTCCTTGACTTCTGGCCTCTGTGTCTGTGCATGGAGCAGGGATGATGGTGTTAGCTCACTGACGAAGTCAAGGAGAAGCAGGCAGAGCCTTGAGCCCAGTGCCTGGCTGTGCTCATGTGGAGTGGCTATGGTGACAGTCCTCTTTGAGGAGGTGGTTGAGGTGGCTTTGCCTAGGTTGGCAGCTAACAGATGTTCCAAATAGTGGCACCTTTCACTCTCTGCAAAGGCCAGATGCTAGTCTCAAGGGCTTGTTTCCTGTGGTTAATGGCATTCATCGTTAATTCGTTCACATCTCAGATTGCTCCATAGGAACTTGCACTCCACAGCCACTTGCAGGCAGGAATGCTGGGAAGACAGAGCAGCCCTGCAGCGGGCCCCTGTCCAGAACTCAACACCCACTCCTCTTTCCAGGAACCACCGGCTGGGAAAGATGGACATCCCAGAGATCCCACAGCGGTCGGCAGCGTCCCTGGGAAGGATAGCAGAGACGGCAGTGAGAGGTAGGAAGTGGACCCAGAGGAGCAGCATGTCCTCTGGGTAGGAAGGGTTCCCCTAGAGTAGCACGTCCACTCAGTGAGGCCTGCCTGAGTGGCCCCTCCCAGCGGGCCCCTAGGCCTGAGGGTGTGTTTCAAGTTGAAACTCTTTCTTCCTTCTCTTGTTCCCTTTTTTTGTTTTTTAGAGACAGGGTATTGATCAATCACCCAGGCTGGAGTGCAGTGGCACAGTCACAGATCACTATAACCTTGAAACTCCTGGGCTCAAGCGATCCTCCCACCTCAGCCTCCCAGGGTACTGGGACTACAGGCATGCACTACCACGCCCAGCTGATTTATTTTAATTTTCTTTTTTTTTTTTTTTTTTTTTTTTTGAGACGGAGTCCCGCTCTTGTTGCCCAGGCTGGAGTGCAATGGCGCGACCTTGGCTCACTGCAACCTCGGCTCACTGCAACCTCCACCTCCCAGGTTCAAGTGATCCTCCTGCCTCAGCCTCCCGAATAGCTGGGATTACAGGTGCCCGCCACCACGCCTAGCTAATTTTTTGTATTTTTAGTAGAAACGGAGTTTCACTATGTTGCCTAGGCTAGTCACTAACTCCTGGTTTCAAGCAGTCCTCCCACATTAGCCTCCCAAAGTGCTGGGCTTACAGGCATAAGCCACTGTATCTGGCCCTCTTCCTTTTTTTCAGATTCTCAAATAATACATGCTCAGGGTAGAAACTGTTGAAAAGCATAGAAAACTGCAAGAAAGCAAGCAAAATCACTAATAATCCCACCCTTCAAAGGCCTTCACATCCAGTTTGCCATTACTTCTTGATTGTTTGCACCTATATCATCTTACAAACTACCCATGAGAGTCTTGTCTTTTTTATTTTTTCTTGGTCTTGACCTCTTTCAAGTTGGTAGGGAATGTAAAAGACACCCCCCTCCACCTACAAACTTATCGGGGACATTTCTGGACATATGTATGCATATTGTGTTGTAACAAAAATGTCTTGTATAAATTTTTTGCAGCCAAGATCAGGAGCTGTGCATTGCATTTAGTTGTTATAGCTCTTTAGTGTCTTATAACATGTTTTCAATATTAGCACAAAGCAAACCTGGCCAAGTGTAGAAATATGTTAGTAAATTTCCCCAATATGCACTTGTAAAATACGATGTGTGGGAGCTACAAATCGGCCCTCCCACCTGCAACTTTACATTGACTTCGCTGTGTGCCACATGTTCAAGCTTTTCTTCCCTCTTTAGGCCAAGCTTTAGCCACCTCTGGGGTTGTTGGTGACCTCAGAGCAAGGGTGTGCCCACTTGTCATTATCAGGGCTCAGCATGAATGCTTGAAGAGGCAGTTAATAAAGATAGCAAAACAAAGAAAAATAAATGAGAAAGCATTGATGGGGACCTGTTGAAGAGGGCCACCTGCCCAGCCTGCCTCCTGGCCACTCTGGTGCTCTCAGCTTTGTCTCTCTGACTTGTCTGCTCAGACTGAGGTTTCCCCAGGTGTGAAGCTAGGAATGGTGAGGTTTCTAGGTTAATACCTGGAGCAGAGTGTGCGGGCCAAGCAAATGCAGTATGTGGGTGTGCCACCAGCTTCATTGGACCCCAGAGTGTCATCTTCAGAGTTCCAGATGGTTCTTGTGAAAGAGAAGGATGAACACTTTGACTGCTGAGAAACAATTATGGGATGTTGTCCTTCCACCAGGGCCAAACCACAGGCTGGACATTGACAAGACGTGGAGCAAGGTTCCTCACAAGACTGGGCAAGGCCCACTCTGACCCATCCACGTTCTTTTACTGAAGGCACTTTTTTTTTTTTTTAATACAGAGTCTCGCTCTGTTGCCCAGGAGAGCACCACCACGCCCAGCTAGTTTTTGTATATTTAGTAGAGACAGGGTTTCACCATGTTGACCAGGCTGATTTCAAACTCCTTCACCTCAGGTGATCTGCCCACCTTGGCCTCCCAAAGTTCTGGGATTACAGGCGTGAGCCACCGTACCTAGCCTAAAGGCACATATTTTTATATCTCACATACCTGGGGTTAAAATGTGACCTATGTAAGACTGGCCAGAATAAAAGAGGAATGTGCAAGAAAATGCCAGGGGAAAACCAGGCATATCTGTAGGCACAGCTTCCACTCCCCATAACACCCTAAGCTGGGAGATACATCTTAGGCACTCCCGGCCATCCCACCTTCCCCTTTGTAGGGAATATCCTCTCCCAAACTTCAGCCGGCAGCTTATGCTCAGTGCTGCAAGCCTCAGCTCACCATCCCATTCCAGAAGCCTCCTGACCTTTAGACGAGGCCAGACCCCCTGCTTGTGCTCCTGGTACTCTTCTGAGCTTCCCTCTCTCCGTGCTGCCGTGATCACTTGTTTTAAATTCTGTCTCAAAAAAAAAAAGACAGGCACAGTGGCTATAATCCTAACACTTTGGGAGGCCAAGGTGGAAGGATCACATGAGTCAGGAGTCAAGACCAGCCTGAACAACATAGTGAGACCTTAGCTCTACAACATGGACAGAATTACCCAGGCATGGTGGCCTGAGCCTGTAGTCCTCACTACTTGGGAGACTAAGATAGGAGGATGGCCTGAGCCCAGGAGGTCACTCCAGCCTGGCCTACAGAGGGAGACCCTTCTCAAAAAAACATACATAAATTCTGTCCCTAGAACCCTCAGGGACAAGAGGCTATGTCCGCTTGGTTCACAGCTCTTTCTTAGTGCCAAGCAAAGGGTCCCGTGGTGAGTCGGTCTTTTGAGAAGACTTGGGGAGCAGACTCAAGAACAACGAAGCTTTCTCGCCCATTCTGCTTGCCCCTTTGCTCCTCTCCCTAAATGCTGACTGTGCGTTGGGCCTTGGCAGAGAGTGGCTGAGACCGTCACTTAGTTTAATGGAGACTTTTTGTTTTCCCAGCGAAATCACTTCCATGTACAGATGGGGCATCTGAGGCAGCAGGAAATGTCCTCTGTATGGCCACACAGCCAATCCGTAGCAGAGCTGAGGATCCAGTCCATAGTGATATAGGCAGGCTTGTTCAGGGAGCAGTTTTGAGCCCGTGCACAGACCAGCACTGCCTTGGCCTCCAGGCCTCAGGAGCCAGGGCCAGTTTGACACTTGTAACACAAACCACTTCTCCCTGCAGGGCCCCAAAGTCACCAGATGCTCTGGAGTCGGCTCAGTCAGAAGAGGAAGTGGACGAGCTGTCCCTCATCGACCACAGTGAAATTATGTCCAGGCTGACGCTCAAGCAGGAGGTGAGGACTTCCCAGGCTTGGGTTTGGCAGCCTGGCCCCACAGAGGAGAGCACATGGGGCTGAGGGGAATGTGATCTTGTCACAAACAGAACAACCCCAGGAGGCTTCGAGACCAAGTCTCTCAATGCCCCTGCTGGGCCTCTGGGCTGTGGGCTCTGGAGGGGTAGGTTCCAGGGTAAGCGTGACGTCCCCTGATGCTTCTAGAAAGTGATCTTACACAGGTCAGGTTCTGCAGCCTCTGTAGCCTCGGATGCCAGAACTCCTGACGGGGTGGGGATGGAACCCATGTGAATGCTCTGCAGACAGAGCCTGCCTATGGTCAGCCCTCACTAATGGGGAACTTTTTCTGTTGTTGAAAAAATAGCTCCACTGTAGCTTCAGACACCAGCTGGTGTCTCCCTGGGAGGCCAAGGCAGGGGAATGGCTTGAGTCCAGGAGTTCAAGACCAGCCTGGGCAACATAGCAAGACCCAGCTCTTTTAAAAAAAGAAAATTCAGGCCTGAATGCTGTGGATTCCCTGTTGCTATGCCTTGCCTGTAGAACCTTGTTGGTGAAAACAGGTTCTGTGACAGTGAAGAGGAAGCTGGACCAAGAGTACCCTGCCTCTCCCTCCTGCATGCAGTTCTAGAAGTGCAAAGAACAGCTTCATAAAGCAGCCTCAGCCTGAACCAGAAAGCAACTGTTTTGGGGCTTTGATTTGATGACACAGGGACAAAAGGGCAGATAGTACCCTCTGCGTACTCCCAGGCAAGGATACACTGGCTCTGGCCATGGCACGGAGCAGCCCTGGAAGGTGTCTGCACCTTGGGCCGTCACACGCAGGCAGGGGAGGTGGTGGTGCTCACACGGCTGGGCCCTCTGCAGAGAGAAGTATCATTTCATGATCCTTGCCATGAATTTCCTCCTTAAAATCAGGTCAGAGGCATTGCCCCAACTCCTAAGGGTAAACTCAAGACAATCTCGGACCTCTAGAGTCAGGAGATAAAATACCAAAACCTAAAAATAAAAATGTGGGTGAGTCTTGGAATGTGTGCCGCAGCCGAGAGGGCTGGTTCCATCCAGCATTACAGAGCAGGGAGCATTGAGGGGCTGGGGTGGAAACAGGCCTGGGGAGTTTGTCCTGGACCTCCTTTCCTGGCCCTGGTCACAGCTCTTTTTGGCTCTACACTGGGTGGCAGAAGCCTGTTTGCCCACATGGAAGCAAGTCTTGCTTCTTAATAGGCAGGTGGGGTTGGTGGAAGATGTGCAGTATCTCTGTCTCTGTGATGCTGTGCGCTCCTCTAATGAAGGGCCTCATGGAAGAACCTGTGCCATGCAAGTAACTTCTGTTTCCAACGGATTTAGATTTAGGGCAGCCTGCTGCAGTTTTGGGGGACATGGGCATGCTTAGAAATAGTCCTGCTGCTGCCTCGACAGGCATTCTGGGCAAGGCTGAGGACTGTCTTGCCTCCCTCCCCGCCCCCCCATGGAGTCCTACCTCACCTCTGACTTGTGGTTTGGTGAGCAGGGAAGGATGGATGGTGCTATGTCCCCTGGCCCAAGTTGTGTGCTCAAAACAGTGAGATGTCCTGGTGCTTTGGTGCCAGGGCAGCTTCTAGGCCATCCAGCTCCCCAACACAGTCCGATTTGTGCCTGTCACCAAGCACGAGGCAAAGTTGGAGGGCGCCCCTGGCATTGTAGCTCAACCACACTGCTCCTGGGGCAAGGAGCACAGAAGGAGAGGGGACTTGGGGTCCCTAAAGTGCATCATCTTTGCCATCTCATTCCTGCCTGTTTCTTCCTAAACTGACTCTCTGAAGGCCATACTCTGCCTCATACCTTCCTGGGTTGTTTTCATTACAGGGTGATGATGGGCCGGACGTCCGCGGGGGATCTGGGGACATCTTATTGGTCCATGCTACTGAGACTGACAGGAAAGGTAGGGCGCTGTCACCGCAGTGGCCTTTGTCTGTGTCAGTGAGCTCACTAGATGGCTCGTCCTGCCCCGGGTGCCACTCAGTCTCCCAGCACTATCCTGTCCACTCCTGGCAGCCAGCCCTGAGCAGGTCTGATCAGCAGTCCTGGTACGTACGCCTGAGTCAGAGCAGGGAAAGCCCACCTTGGGAGACAAGTAGATCATGTCCAACTCCGGGCATGCATGGTGTCCGTCCTCCACTGGACACTTGAATGATGGCATGTCACCCAGTACTACTAAACTTAAGATAACCTGCAGGTACCTTTTGATTCCTTTCCTGACTGCTGAGTCACTCTGTTATTCCAGACTATTAGACCGGACTTCAATCACATACTCCACTAGGAGATTATGGAAAGTTTGTTCTGTCCAGGAACCTTCGATTCCATAGCAGCAGCATCACTTTCACAACACACAGCTGCCCCACCCCACCGCACATTCAGTGTGGTAACTGAGAGGACTAGAAAAGCGAGGAACGTTCCCTAATCCCTAAAATGTCCTGCTGGGCGGACCCAGTGCTAGCAGAAGAGCTGCCATTCCCAGTCATGTTCTGGAAAGGAGGTGCCAGTGACCTGGTAGGGTGTGGCCACCACACCCTTCACTGCCTGCCCTCGAGGGGCCAGTGCCATCCAGCTGGCCAACCTCTCCACATACTGCTTCTCTTTTACATTAAAAAAAAATTATTTTGGACCAGGTGCGGTGGCTCACGCCATAATCCCAGCACTTTGTGAGGCCAAGGCGGGCAGATCATGAGGTCAGGAGTTTAAGACCAGCCTGGCCAACATGGTGAAAGCCTGTCTCTACTAAAAATACAAAAGTTAGCTGGGCATGGTGGCAGGTGCCTGTAATCCCAGCTACTCAGGAGGCTGAGGCAGGAGAATCGCTTGAACCCCGGAGGTGGAGGTTGCAGTGAGTCGAGATTGCGGCATTGCACTCCAGCCTGGGTGACAGAGACCCCATCTCAAAAAAAAAAAAATTATTTAAAAGATGATGTAAGAGCAATGGTGAGGTAAATTGTGGAGGGAATGAAAACACCCCCACCTTGAAACCCTAGCCCAGCCCGTTTCATTTCTATAAAGGACTTTGTCCCTGTGTTTCCACAACAGGTTTCCCAAAACTTGTGACCCAGAATGATTCAAGGAATTTCTGAATTATGAAACTAGTACTAAAAATATGTTTACATTGCAAAAAATTAGAGAAAAAGAAGAGATGGCTCCCATAAACTCACCGCAGCCACTGTCCCACCCTCCCTTCACTGTTCCCTCACCCTTTGTGTGTTCCAACCAGGGCAGGGCCCAGACCTGGCGACACTGCATCCCAGCCGCAGCTGTGCGGTTGCAGGCTTGGAGGGCCCTGGGCTTCTCGGCCTGAGCCGACTCCATTTGGTGAAGTGGGGAGCGGTGCCCCTTGTGCAGATTACGTGCAGGAGTGCGAAACCTGCCTGGCATGTCAGCAGTGCTGGGGGCGTGATCAGCACCATCCGGAGCACAGCCCTTGCTTGGCTTCTCTGCAGTGAATCCCCCTCCACGCCTGATACATGGGGCTCCATCCTCAACCGGGCACAGGAGCGACTTGCATTTCTTTTTTGTCCAATGTGAAGGGCCGAAATGGGAGCTGGCTCCAGACCTGGACTCCAAAGGGTGAACTCCACTGTCCCGTTGGGTGCAGCCACCTGTGCCCAAGGCCAGAGCGGGCCCTGAGACAGGACAGCCCAAGAGGCTTCTGGCTTTTTTTTGAGTCTCACTCTGTTACGAGGCTGGAATGCAGTGGCATAATCTCAGCTCACTGCATCCTCCACCTCCTGGATTCAAGCAATTCTCCTGCCTCAGTTTCCCGAGTATCTGGGACTACGGGCATGTGCCACCATGCCCAGCTAATTTTTTGTACTTTTAGTAGAGACAGCGTTTCACCATGTTGGTTAGGATGGTCTCGATCTCTTGACCCTGTGATCCTCCCGCCTTGGCCTCTCAAAGTGCTGGGATTACAGGTGTGAGCCACCGTGCCTGGCCGGCTTCTGGCCTTTACTGGCTGGACCTCCTGAGAGGAGGCTCTGTGACGGTTTGAGGTTTGTGTGATTTTATTAGCAGAAAGGTTGGAGGCTGCACAGAACCAAGGTTGTACCTGGGAAGCATTATTGAGGCAGAAGCCGTGGCTCCACTGGGAGGGGTGAACCACCTTGTGGCTGGTAACAAAGCTCCTTTGGTGGGTGCTTCCTACAAGCCAGAGACTGCACCAGCAGCACGAGTGTCTGGGAGCCCCCGTGGCTCAGGCCAGTGGAACCCAGCCTGCCGAGCAGGGTGCTTTGTGGTCGAACTGCTCTGCTCTCAGGTGTCAAGACCCGCATGGGAGAGGGTCAGGTCAGCCTTGACCTCAGGCCTCAGCTTAGATCCTGTCTCTGCCTTGGCAGCTGTGTGCCAGGCCGGTCACTTAGCCCCAGAGCTTCCGATTCCTTGGGAGGAAAATGAGGGACAATTTTGGGGCTGACTTTTAGGGCTGTCACAAGACCAGGTGAGCCAGGGAACACAAAGTACGCAGGGCTGTATCGAGAGCCGTGTAAACACTAGAGGGGTGGCACTGACTGCCCATCCCAGAAGCCAAGCTCTGACCCATCTGCCATAACCCTGGGCACAGCAGATGGGGGAGGGCTCTGGAATTGGGCACAGGTTGGCACAGACCCAGCCACACTGCATGCGGGCCGGGCCACACTTGGCCTCGTGCCTGGGCTCCTCCTCTCTTGGTGGGGTAACAGCCCTTTCTGTCTTCATGGGATTGCTCTGGGCATTGAAAGATGTGGCATGTGTTCAGGGCATGACCTAGTGCTCACCAGTGAGTCCCACGATGCACCCACAAAAGCCAGTCAACTTGGACCCTTTCTTTGAGAGGCAGGTGTGGGTCTGTGCTGGTCCCATCTCTGCTTCCTTGCCCAGACACTCTGAACAAAAATCCAAGCTTGACAGTTAACTGGGTGGGTTTAGAAGCCCAGGAATGAGCCCGAGCATGGTGCAGATGGGCTCTGCCGTGATTCCCAGCCCTGAGCCTCTTACCGGTCCGGGCTGTACCTCTTCAGCCTATCCTTAGGACTCAGAACGTGGAATTTCCCCAGATTTTAGTGATTGGACCCTACCATTTAAAAGTCTGGCCAGGTGCAGTGGCTCACACTGGTAGTCCCAGCACTTCAGGAGGCTGAGGTGGGTGAATCACTTGAGGCCAGGAGTTTGAGACCAGCTTGGCCAACATGGTGAAACCCCATCTCTACTAAAAATATAAAAATTAGCCAGGTGTGATGGTGTATGCCTGTAGTCCCAGCTACTCGGGAGGCTGAGGCAGGAGAATCGCTTGAACCCGGGAGGTGGAGGTTGCAGTGAACCAAGATCTCACCACTGCATTCCAGCCTGGGCAATAGAGTGAGACCCTATCTCAAAAAAAAATTTTTTTTAAGTACTGCCTAGGATTTTGTTTCAGGATCCTGCTGACAAGTTTGAACAGATGATTTTCTTTGTGCCCATAATGGGTAAGACCCTCCAAAGCATCAAACCTTAGGACAGACATTGCCTCTCAGAGTCTAATCCAGGGGTGGCTTCTACCTGGAACAGGCATGCTGCCAGGTTTTGATGTCTAAGGCAGGTGTCACTTATCAGCCTAAGTGCCCTTTTCCACTGGGATCAGAGTTGGCCTCAGCTCCCACAGCACATTTCCCCAGGTAGCACACGGGTAGAAAATGCCCATGAGATAAAACCCATTCCTGTTTCCCCTCTCTGATCTGCCATTCCGCTGTGAGAGATGGACGGAGAGAACATGTGACTTCTCTGGGACATGCAGGCAGAGGCACCAGAGTGAGTTCCCAGGACCTCGGCCCCCTCACCCGTTGCACTCCCTGGGCCGCCTCTTCTGCCTCTGTCAGAGCAAGGACTCAGATCCAGCCTGGCTCCCACCCCAGCACTCTGCACCCTGATGAGCAGCTTGCGTTGCTTTCCCCTCCAGATTTGGTGTTGTACTGCGAGGCCTTCCTGACCACCTACAGGACCTTCATCTCCCCAGAGGAGCTCATCAAGAAGCTGCAGTACAGATATCCTTTCCTGCCTGACCCACAGCCCCTGCGTCACGGGCCTTTAGGAGAGAGAGGGGCCCTCTTGCCCCTTGGCCCTCATGGGGGAAGCTGAGCAGCATGTTGGGTGGCAGCATGATTGAGGTGGGGACAGGAACCCCATGCACCAAGGTTCCCACCCCTACCCTCCTGCATTCCGGCTTTGAGCTCAGGCAAGTTCTTCATCTCTAAAAGGGCTGAGTAAAATGATGTGAAAAGGCTGGAACATAGTTGTGGTCATTGGATGATTCTAAAAAAGAATTAGGAAGAACAGACATGCCCCAGAATGAGAGGGAGCAAGTGTGCCAGTCCTGCAGAAACCTCCATGGTCCGTGCCTGCAGCTTCTCAGAGCTGAGCCCCAGGGCATTGGGCACAGTGGGTACCAAGACTCAAATAGCTCAGGGCTCAGCACAGCCCCTCCCCCGCAGCAGACCCTGCAGCTGCCACATCCGCAACTGGAATGGGTTCCTGTCCCCAGATCTACCCCATGGGCCCATCCTCAGTAAATGTCGCCCTCTGCAGTAGTGGCTGAGGGGGACCCCAGGGGCTTGGAAGGACCCACTTTTATGGCCCGTTGCCTCTTCAAGTCTGAACCTGCCCACCCTGCAAGGCTGACCTGCAGCTGCTACTCCTGGAGGACAGCCTGGGTCGGCCACTCCTCAGCCACCTCTTAGTACATGGCCCACGGTTGCCATCTACTGGGCAGCCGCCACCACCTGGAGCAGGAAGTCTGAGTCCTCCAGCGCCCCCACCCCTTCCTGTATGCCCGGAGCCTTCTCCACTTGGGGTCTCCTGCAGACCTACCTACTGGCCTCCTGGTCTCCCCTCATGGTGACTTTAGAACCCCTGATCTATCAAGATGGACATGGACATCTTCCATTGGTGGAACCTTGGGTCCCTGGCAGGGTCTGTCACTCGCGTATGTCAAGGATTTGCTGGTCAGGTACTTTCACCTAGCTCTATAACCATTTTGTAATACTTGTGTGTGTGTGTGTAAAATTACCGTATTATACATGGGGCTGCTGCCGTATAACTTCCTATTGTGTAATTGAGGAAACTAGGCTCAGACACGGGAAGGATCTGACCCAAGTGACTGCTTGATGGGAGAGCGGCCATACGCTACTTGCTCCTGCTGCCACTACTCAGGCTCTCAGCCTCTGCCCAGCCATCATGGAAATGTTGCAGCATCAAGGTCTGGGCCCGGCTGACTGGCAAATCCCCTGTGGTGTGAGCCAAGCCACTGTCCCTGGTACGTTGCTCTGTCCTGAACCCCATGACATGGAAGGTCGTGGATCGCTAGAGAGTGAGGAGGAGAGTGTCGGAGAGGTCTGGAGAGTCATTGGTGAGCTCAACAGCCCGGCAGGAAACCCTGACCACAAAACAGAGCCTGACCTCGGGGCATGAGCCAGAGATGGTTGGGTGCTTTACGAGCTGCCCTGGAGACAGGGAGCCGATGTGGAACATGCTGCAGCTTTGGGACGAGAAGCCCAGCCCAGTGTCAAAGGGGCAACAGCTCCCCTGCAGAGCCCAGGGAGGCAGCCTCAGGATGGAAGCTCACAGAAAGACTGGAGGGAGACACTTCTGGCCTGCACACCTGCCCCGGGGCCTGGGGTTTTCAGGGTATTTGCTTTGGGCCCACCGTTCTCTGCCTAAGGCTCAACAGGGCATTCTCCACAGGTCTGTAATCTCACAGGCACCTGGGGGTCCTGGACAGTGTAGCAGAGATTGCCTGGCAGAAGAGGGCAGCAGTCAGGGGCATCCCTGTGCTCAAATCTTGGCTTTGCAGTTCTTCCACTGCACCAGTCCCATGCCCGTGTTTCTAGATGCCAGTGCTTCCCATGCAGGGAGTCGGCCACATTGTAAGCACTCAGCAAGTGGTCGCCAGGAGTCAGTCCTCTACTCCCACCACCCCCAGCCAGCTACGTGGCTATTTCTTTAACCCGTGCTCCACATACGAGAAATTCTCTCCCTTCGCTGACACATTCAAGAAGCGTGTCAGCAAGAACACGTTCTTCGTGCTGGTACGGGTGGTGGATGAGCTCTGGTGAGTGCTTCACCCTTGGGGTCCTGGGGGGGGCCAGTGGGAAGGCAAAGGCTTCTTTCCACCTGCTTCTCCTGCCCACCAGCTCTGGGCAGAGCTGGCTCTTGCCTGCTTTATCTTAGTCCTTTGAGAGAATGGCCTGTCCCCAATACACCAGGGTGAGGTGGGTGAGGTATCTCTCTAGGCCAGGCCCTGGATTTCCTCATGAGGTCCCTCCTGGACCCTCAGGAGAGAACCCACCCCACCCACCTGCTCCCATGGGTGTCTCAGGACCAGTCTCCAGCAGGCCACGCTCTTGACTGCCAGCCACAGTGGAGGCTGTGTGGAGGCTGGAATGGGGGAGGTCGCCTCTCCCATGCTCCTCAGCGTTCCCATGGCTGGCCATCTGATGGGCACAGTACTTGCCGTAGCCATTCTGCTAACAAATCTCCATCAAGCGGGCTGCCCTCCTCTTGCTGGGGGAGATGACCATGGTCAGTGGCCGTGCAGCTGAGAAAGGGCCACATGTGGACAGTGCTTAGCAGGGCAGGTTGGGGAGCATCCCTCAGGCATCTAGTCTGAGAGGCCGGGAAGTCTTGGCATCTCATCACCCAATGGGAGCAGCAGCTCCCCAGGGCGGGATTCGTGTGGGACTTGTCTCTGCAGTCCAGGCCCCAGCAGAGTCCCTGGCGCTTATCCACTCTGAGGCTCAGATGCCTGTTGAGTGCATGGCAGGAGCTTATGACCTCCAAGAACGCAGGCAGCCATCCCAGGCTCTTGTTTCCTGCTCTCTTCCCATGAGAAGTTTCCCAGCTCTGTGCCGGTCACAATCACATACGCTTTGTATATCCTGAGGCAAAGCCAGACTCTGCCTGGGCCTTCCATTCCTGCCCCTCACCTTGTGTCCTTTGGCCCTTCAGCCTGGTGGAGTTGACAGAAGAGATCCTGAAGCTGCTGATGGAACTGGTCTTCCGCCTGGTATGCAACGGGGAGCTGAGCCTGGCCCGTGTGCTCCGGAAGAACATCCTGGACAAGGTGGACCAGAAGAAGCTGCTCAGGTGTGCCACCTCCGGCCAGCCCCTGGCGGCCCGGGGAGTAGCAGCCAGGTGAGGAGCCCTCCTTTCCAGCCCCGCCTCTGCCGTAGGTGGTACTGGGAGGGGTGTCTTCCCCAAGAGCTGTGCCTTTCTCTTTTTACCCTCCCTCCCCATCCCGTTTCTGCACAAGCCCTTTGATGATGCCTTAGGGACAGCCCCATGGGTTCCTGGGTGCTGGGCCTTTTCTCCAGGAGGCACATATTGGGTGGTGATCCCCTTGTTGCCAGGAAGTGGGCAGCAGGGCAGGGGGCTTCATAGGACAGGGCAGGGGTGCACACACCCAGGGCTGTGGTCACTTCTGGCTTGTCCCAGCACGAACATGGTCATGGTTGATGCTAGCCCAGCCACTCTGGCCATCCCTAAGAACCTGTGTAAAGGTTCCTGTCTGTGGCCCATCCCTGACAGTGTCATTTGCAGCTATAGATGTCTGTTGAATAGTGGGCTTCTCAGTGAGCTAAGTTTAGCCTTCGTTTCTTTGGCACCCTCTCTGTTCTTGCTGGAAACCCGGAAGCAGGGTCCAGCCATGAGCAAGCATTCCCTGGCACCTCAGCTCACGAGGGAAACTCAGGCTCCTGATTCCAGAAGCTGCTGGACACATCCGGCAGAAATGGGAGAGAAAGGCAGACAGTGCCATCCCAGAGAGAAGCATGAGGCCCATAGGGACCCAGGGAGCCCTTTGGGGCTTTCCCGCCCCATAGCCTCCACGCTCCTGCTGTCCTGAGAGGCTTTCCTGCTCTGACACCTGCAGCCCGAGCCTGCTCAGCTCTCCCCACTGCCCTCCCCACCCCTGATGGCTCTTCTCATGCCTCTGTCTTCCAGGCCAGGGACCTTGCATGACTTTCACAGCCATGAGATAGCAGAGCAGCTGACACTGCTGGATGCCGAGCTCTTCTATAAAATAGAGGTATTTTATAGTGGTCCCTGAATGAGAGAAACCCCCATCACGGGAAAGCTGGCGGCTCCACCTCCATCTGCCTTCTTTCCTTTTGCAGATTCCTGAGGTTTTGCTTTGGGCAAAAGAGCAGAATGAGGAGAAGAGCCCCAACTTGACCCAGTTCACGGAGCACTTCAACAACATGTCCTACTGGTAAGAGGCGCCCAGCGCCAAGCCTGTTGCTCTGGATGGCGGCACGACTGGATGGGCTTTGCATATTCCTCTGCGGGGAGCTGGAATGGTAGGGGAAGGAGCTTCCTTTCATTCCTCAGCTCCTGGAGGCCCCGTGAGCATTCACCATCAACGGTCGGCAGAGGACGGGGCAGGGACGGGACAGGGCTTGCTGGAAGCGGTTGAGGAGGCCCAGTGGGGAAGAGTGCGAGGGTCGAGGAGCAATATCTGCCGTAGGTGGTGCTGGGAGGGGTGTCAAGTTTGCCCTCCTGCCCTTGTCACTGCCAGGCCATGTCAGGTTGACGCTCACACTGGCTCTGCCTGACAGAGAACACTTAGCAAAGGAGTGGGTTCTGTTAATGTTTGTATTTAGTCTTTATTTCTTAAAGCAAAATGAATCCCAATAGTGTGTTTATAAACCAGAGCTCTTGTCTCTTCAAGAGGTGACAAAACCCCCACAGCAGCTCAGCGTCAGGCAGGACCCCTCAGAGCTCGGCAGCTGGCCACCCCCACCTGCCCACTCTTGCTGCCAGGAGAATGGCTGATGTATTTTAAAGGCCCCAAGGTCATTTAAAATACCCTTTCCCTACCTTCCCCCCACAGCACACCATCCTGGGGAGAACATGTTTAGCTGTGGCAACCAGACATCCAGTGTAGGGTTTTGCCCAACAGGATGTGGTTTCTGGGGCAGACGGAAGCTGTACACAGCCCCAAGCCTGACTGACACCAGCCTCTGGCCGGGTGCAGGAAGCTCAGGGGCACACTCCACAGGGCCTGGCTGCACACAGGTGCAAGCGTGGTGGCTCATGCCTATAATCCCAGGACTCTGGGAGGCCGAGGCAGGAGGATCACTTGAGCGTAGGAGTTCAAGACCAGCTGGGCAACATAGAGAGACCCCCTCTCTACAAAAAATTAAAATTAGCCAGGTACAGTGGTCCATGCCTATAGACTCAGCTACTCGGGAAGCTGGGGCAGGAGGATCAGTTCAGCCCAGGAGTTCAAGACTGCAGTGAGATATATTCACAGCCCCGGGCAATAAAACAAGACCTTGTCTCAAAAAAAGGAGGAAGCAGCTGTGCAAAGTGTGGCACCTCCTCCAGGTGACCCTGGTGGTGGCCCTGGGAAACCACAGGAAGTTGAGGCCAGCGTGACGTCCCTGCTGCACGCATGGCACAGATGGGACTGGCCTTTGGCTTCGGGCTCAGCTTTTGGTTGCTACTAAGGTTCTGAGAGCTTCCTTCCCTCGTAGCTGGCAAAGGTGACCTCTTACCTCATGTGCCAGCTGGTCTCCCCAAAGCCAGTCCTGCACCACACAAGGAACTTTCCCAGCCCTCTGGTACTTGGGGTCCATGCTCATCAGGAAAAGCTCTGCTTTGATCCTCCCATACTCCACCTGCAGATTCAAAGCCCCCTTCAGGCCTTCACCAGATTTCCTTATGGTCACCAGATTTGTTGTCACCAGATTTCCTTTTGGTGTCTTGTCTCTGTCCTGGGATGCCGTGAGCTCCTGGAGAGCAGAAACTAGGTCTATGCCTGGGGCAGGTACTCAGTAGGGGTGGGCTCGTGGCCAGTGGCATGGGGGTCATACAGGTCCTATCTCCACCAGGACCCCTGGGGCCTGCAGCGACCAGTCAGCTCAGCTGTTTTCATTTTCCCCTTGCTCAATGCAGGGTCCGGTCCATAATCATGTTACAGGAGAAGGCCCAGGACAGGGAACGGCTGCTCTTGAAGTTCATCAAGATCATGAAGGTAATGGTGGCCAGGTCCTCCCCAGACCGTCAGTCCCTGCACGGGGAGCTTGGGACTGGCCTGCCTTCCCTTCTGTCCTCCTGTCTGCCCTCTCCCCTGCTCTCCCGCCTGCCCTTCCCCCTGCCCTCCCTCCTGCACTCCTGCCTGCCCTCATAGCACCACCCCTCTCTCGGCAGCACTTGCGAAAGCTGAATAACTTCAACTCCTACTTGGCCATCCTCTCCGCCCTGGACTCGGCGCCCATCCGCAGGCTGGAATGGCAGAAGCAGACTTCAGAGGTGAGTGGCGTTGGGGCGTGGGTGGAGGGAAGCTGGTAAGGGAGCACCAGCTGTGGCAGAAGGTGCTCCAACTGGACTGAAGGCTGGGGCCTAGGCCCCTGCTCTGCTACCAACTGCTGTGTGGCCAGGACAGCTGCCCTCCTACCTCAGTTTACTGTCTCTGATCCCCAATCTTCAGGCCCCAGGGGGCTTCAAGGTTGGTTCTGGGGTGATCATGTTCTGGTGTTCTGCTGCCACCAGAACCAGGGAAGGCCCATCCCTGGGTTCCCGCTTCCCCTGCCCCGGCCTCCCTTCAGCCCGTCCTTCTGAAGGGTCTGCTTCAGGCCAGGCCCTGCTGGATAAGTGTGAAAAGAAGGGTGGGCAGGTAGGCCAGCATGGAGGAAGTGGCACTCATGCTACCACCCATATCGGAAGAGGAGTTTCCTGGGAAGGGAAGAGAATCAAAGGGGATAAAAGAGTGCACAGCCAGAAGTAGGTGGGGGCTCAGCACCCCCAGAGACAGGAGGAAGCCAGGGGGCCACATCCCCGGAGAACACCAGCTCTGGGTCACAAGAGCCTCAGGATGCCTGGTGAGGCGTTATCCTGTGGAGGGAAACAGTATTGCAAATGGGGACAAAACCCATAGCTTTAAGTGTCAGCCAGGCCATCCAGGGGTCGTGTCAGGGACCCAAGTTCAGGCAGGCCACCCAGGGATTGTGTCACGGACCCAAGTATGACCCAGGCCATTCAGAGGTTCTGTCAGGGACCCGAGGGTCAGCCAGGCCACCACCTGGGTGTTGTGTCAGGAACCCGAGTGTGACCCAGGCCACCCAGAGGTCATCTCAGGGACTCAGGCTACCCAGGGGTCATGTCAAGGTCCTGATTGTCAGCCAGGCCACCCAGGGGTTGTGCCAGAGACCCCAGTGTCAGCCAGGCCACCCAAGGTCTTCTCGTTCAAGCCCATGTTCAGGGATGGTTGTAAGCTAGTGTATGTGGAGAGGTGGGAAATTGACATGGCCTCTCTGCCTGGGGGTGTCCTGAGAAGGCAGCACTGCAGGGAGAGGCACCTAACAGGAGAAGAGGCTGGAGAGGGGCCTTCTGAGCAGGGGCAGGGCTGGCTGAGTCTCCTGGGTGGCAGCTCCCGCCCCTGCAGGAGGAGAGAAACTACCCAGCTATGCAGAGGGCAAGGTTGCATGCTGTCTCTGGTTGGTCCCCCAAGTGCAGGGCAGGGCAATTGCAGCTCTCAGCCAGGAGTGACGCTACTCAGTGTGTGCCTGAGAGGCTCCTCTGGCTGCACCACCTAGTGGGGCCAGGCAGGAACCCATCTTCCAGGACATCATACACACATGGACACTGGCTCCCCAAGCACGATGAGTACCATGGGGTGTTTCTTCACAAAAGGGCCTCAAGTCACCCTGTGACCAGGGGTTGAGCTGACACTCATTGAAAAGGACAGAATCCCTGCCAGCCAGGGCCTGAGCCCAGGCCTGCACCTGCCTGAGTGTTTGTGGGTGGTGGGACCTGTGGAGGTGGACAGAGGGTGGGTGACCCTCCAGTTATTGAGAAGGACCAGGACTCTGCCCCAGCATTGCACCAGCACTCGCTAACCCCCGTCTTGTCTTGTCCTGCCAGGGCCTGGCTGAGTACTGCACGCTGATTGACAGCTCGTCCTCCTTCCGAGCCTATCGGGCCGCCCTCTCAGAGGTGGAGCCTCCATGCATCCCATACCTGTGAGTAGCAGCCCCTCCAGGCCCCCAGCCCTGCCTGCATTTGCCCCCATTGCTCTGGGGATGATCTATTAAGCTCCCACAGAGAAATTCTAATTTAGGGGTTTCCAACAGAAACATTTATACTTCTGTTTTACTTTAAGCTTTAACAGTAAAATGTGCTTCTCATAATACAATTTAAACAGAAAAGAAGGGCTCAGGTGAAGTATACAAGTTCTCCTTCCCCAGCCACACACTCATTTCCTTCTGTTACCTGCCCATGAGCATGTGCCACCATGCTTGTGGCAGATGTGTGGCTCCTCTCCCTACACATGGCATCACACGGTATTCCAGTGGTCCCCACACTTGGCTGAGCATTAGAACAACCTGAGGATCCACAGCCACCCAGGAACCTTGAGACCCTTGGTGTAAAGAAGTTCAGAAAGTGCTTCCTGAGTGTGGACCATGGGATGGAAAAATATGTGTTTCACAGAAAAGGAACGTAGCTGAGTAACCAAAGCCAAACAGTGTCTGTTGCAGGACTTAGAAGAGCCTTTAGTATACTAGTAAACTCTGAGACTCTCCAAGAGACCAAAAACTCAGCAGCGTCCCAGGGCTGGGTGTTGAATGGCACATCCCTTATGGTTAGGGCTGCCCTCAAGGCCTCAACCCTCAGAGATACAGATCCCCAGGCTTTCTGCTCCGAGCGCTAACAGCCTTTCCCACTGTGGCCCCACATCTGCTCCCTCAAGCTGAGTTCTCCCTTCGTGGAGGAACTGTCCCCGTCTTTTCTCATCTGGCCTGAAGGCCTCTGCAGTCAGAAGCACCTATTAAGTTACTACACCTTGTTTGTTTGTGACCGAGTCTCACTCTGTCACCAGGATGGAGTGCAGTGGCATGATCTCGGTTCACTGCAACTTCTGCCTCCTGAGTTCAAGCTATTCTCCCACCTCAGCCTCCTGAGTAGTAGCTGGGATTACAGGCGTGTGCTACCATGCCTGGCTACGTTTTTTTTTTTTTTTTTTTTTTTTTTTTTTTTGTATTTTTTTAGTAGAGATAGGGTTTCACCATATTGGCCAGGCTGGTCTCAAACACCTGACCTCAGGTGATCCACCTGCCTTGGCCTTCCAAAGTGCTGGGGTAACAGACATTAGCCACCGTGCCCGACCTGTTTCTTTGTTTAATAAAGACAGGATCTTCTGTCACACAGGCTGGAGTGCAGTGGTGCAATCATAGCTCGATGCAGCCTTGAACTCCTGGGCTCAAGGAATCAGCCTCCTTAGTAGTGGGGATTACAGGCACACACCACCATGCCCAGCTAATTTTTGTATTTTCCATAGGGACGAGGTCTTGCTATATTGCCCAGGCTGGTTTCAAGCTCTTTTTTTTTTTTTTGAGACGGAGTTTTGCTCTTGTCATCCAGCCTGGAGTGCAGTGGTGCAATCTTGGTTCACTGCAACCTCTGCCTCCCAGGTTCAAGTGATTGTCCTGCTTCAGCCTCCCTAGTAGCTGGGATTACAGGCGTGCGACACCACGCCTGGCTAATTTTTTTTGTATTTTTAGTAGAGATGGAGTTTCGCCATGTTCGCGAGGCTGATCTTGAACTCTTGACCTCAGGTGATCCTTCAGCCTCTTGGCTTCCCAAAGTGCTGGGATTATAGGTGTGAACCACTGTGCCTGGCCTAGTTGGTCTCAAGCTCTTGGGCTCAATCCTCCTGCCTCAGCCTCCTATAGTACTAGGATTACAGGCATGAGCCATCGCCCCCAGGCCTACCACACCTGTTAATAAAAGGAGATCTCTGCCCCTGCCTCCTGGTTTGAGCTGTGTAATTTTTTAACTGCTCATTTGTTAATTTTGCTTTAGCAGCCCACAGCTCTGCCCATGTGGGTTGAGCCCTGGCAGCGATGTCTCCCTCAGGCTCCTCATCGTCTGCACTGGCTTCCAAGGGGCCCAGCAGCTGCTTGTAGAACCAGAGGCCAGAGGCCTTGAGGTGGGAGCTCATTCTGGGAAAGACAGACACCCCAGACTGGCTTTTTGGTTTGCTCTGGGGTGTGGAAGCAGCAAGGGCTGAAGTCATGTGTCGGGTGCTAGGACTCGCAGTGAGAGCTGTCAAACCAATCCCTCTCCGTAGCAGTAACGGGCTTCCTCACCCGTCCTCCCAGGGGGCTGATCCTGCAGGACCTGACCTTCGTCCACCTGGGAAACCCCGACTACATCGACGGGAAAGTGAACTTCTCCAAGCGGTGGCAGCAGTTCAACATCCTTGACAGCATGCGGCGCTTCCAGCAGGCGTGAGTGCCACCGGGGAGGGCTGGGCAGGGCTGAGCCCCAGGTCACATGCAAGGAGGGACAGCCTGGTACGCCAGGGGAGGGGGAGCCACAGAGGACCCAGGGCCCTCCCACCTGCTGAGTCCTGGCCCTTCCAGTTTCTGCCAGGATGACTTGAGAGCATGCCCACCAGGCTCTGTGCCAGGGCTGGTCCTGGGCCTGGGCCCCATGTCAGCACAGCTCATTCTCCCATTTTACACACCAGAAGCTGGTGCCCTCCTTGCTGTGAGAAGGGCCTGACAAACCCTGGCCTGCCTGACTCAGGCACCAGAGCTCCCCCAGAGTGGTCCCTGGCATGCATTGTTGAGAGCAATAGGGTCACCTGGGGCCCCTTCCCTGTGAGTAGCTCAGCCTCAGGGCCCTGTTTGTGCTCCCTGTGCTGGTGGTACCATTTCTGAGTGCTGGTGTCCCCCTCTGTCACACCGGGTAACGGCAGCCATTGCAGCATCCATTTGCTTCAAGGCTGTAGGGATGGTCCCCGAGGCACCATCCAGGAGGGCAGTGCCATCAGGCCATGCAGCCCACACAGCTGCTCACAGACTGCTCCCCATCCCCTGCACCAGGCACTATGACATCCGGAGGAATGATGACATCATCAGCTTCTTCAATGACTTCAGTGACCACCTGGCTGAGGAGGCCCTATGGGAACTCTCTCTGAAAATTAAACCCAGGAACATAACAAGGAGAAAAACAGACCGGGAAGAAAAGACCTAGGAGCAGGCACGGGGATCTAGGAGAACGCTCGAGGGGCACAGGGGCGGCTCCCAGACCGGACAGGACCTTGGACCTGTTAGGCGCACGGCAGGAGTCCCGGCCTCAGAGCCACGAGGCTGGCCGGGCCTCAGTGGTGCAGTGCCAGGCTGGAGCTGGAGCCTGCTGGCCGCTTCCTGCCTCCCTCCTCTGTGGGAGCAGACCCGTGGGCCTCAGTGCAGCCAGTAGGCAGGTCTTGTTGCCAATTTGCAAACCGGTGGTTTTCTGGTTTTGTTTTATTTTCTGCTTTCACTTCCATCTCTCCCCGCTTGCCCTCCTACCCACTCCCCTCCAGGGAGAGAGCAGCAGAGACCTCATCAGCAGACCAAGGAAGTGGCGAGTCCTCCCCCTCCCTGAGCTTCAGGGTCCCTGAATCTTTTAAAATGGCAAATGAGTGGAGGCCTTCCAGGGTAGGCTGTCCTCCAGGGGCCCTGGAATGGGGAAAGCAGCTGTGTGGGCAGAAAGCAGAATAGACTGCAGGAGATGCATGGAGGATGGTGTGAGCTTTTCAGCAGGCCCAGAAAGGTACGCAGGTGATGCCTTAGCAGCCCCGCAGCCAGTGCTCTACACCGAGGTACTGGCACCAGCAGGGCCTCCCTTGCCCACCTGTGAGCAGCAGTGTCTGTCATCTTGTGGCCCCTTACCTCCCACCCTGCCACTGAGCCTTTCCCACACCATCTAGGGAGCTGAGGAGGCTGGAGTAAGGGAGGACTTGATCATCGAAGAAATACTTTTTATTGCTGGGAGTCTTCTGAACCTCACCAAACTGGGGCCAGAGCTGAGTTCCTGGGGGAGTTAATCTAGAGGGGAGAAGCAGCCACTCCCTCCTCCATTGCTCGCTGTGTGCCTTAAACTCCATCTCTTGTCCCTCCCCATCCCATGGCCTTCACTCCCTCCCTCCTTGCCCCATCCTGGGCTGGCCCTCGGGGCTCCTCCTCTGGCTCTTTCAGCCAGTGCTGTTAGTGCCCCTGGGAGGGAAGGGCATCCCTGAGGCACTGGAATGGTGCAGGCACTCCTTGGGGTCCAGGGAGGCAGAGGCCTCCTCCGCGGAGGAGCCTCCTAAGGTGGCAGCTGTAGCAGGCGGCTCTTCCCGCATGCTAGACCATCTAACAGAGCAGATACTCTTTCCATCCTCCTTGTCAAAACCATTCTCGCTGCTGAGGTTGACAATCTGGGCAAGGCTTGTGGAGCACTTGGCAAACAGAACCTTCCCTGTGCCGCCGGCTCCGTGGCCTCCAGCCTGGACCTTCGGGCAGGGCACTGCAGGAACCCAGAGATGCTGCCCCAGCCCGTGCCTCCAGGTCTGCTTTGCATGAGGGTGTGTGCCTGTCCCTGGTTTGGGACGTGGTCAAGTGAAGAGCAGGGTCTAACTTTGCGTACTTAGCCTAGTTCAAACGGAACAAAGGAAAAATGCAGAAAGCAACATCTGTTGATTATTAAGGTTTTCTTTAAACAACCATGTCACTTTGAGTCCTTCATGGGTTTTTGAACAGCATTTATCAAGAAGAAAATGTGGGCTTCTTCCCCTCTCCCATGTTTTGTTTGTCCTGTAGATGGAAGGAGGAGAGCTGTGATG
Organism: Callithrix jacchus; assembly: GCF_049354715.1. Lineage (NCBI taxonomy): Eukaryota > Metazoa > Chordata > Mammalia > Primates > Cebidae > Callithrix > Callithrix jacchus. Next base: position 180,173,194 of record NC_133502.1, on the reverse strand, counting down.
CAGCAGGCGGGACCCCCTCTGGCAGCGGCCCTGCAGGGCCAGCCGGGACCTGTCACTTTATTATTTAAGGAGTGTGTGTGTAGAGTCGCTGGCTTATTAACAGTATTGTGTGTGGGTTGGGTTTTTTGTTTGTTCCTTCTTTTAAAAGTCCCTTCATTTCAATCCTTGCCTCTCTCTCCCCTCCCTTGCCCAGCTCTGTTGAATGCTGCTGTGCGTGTGTGAGGGCCGCTCTGCACACAGGGCCCTTGGGTTGTGCGAACTGAAATTCTCCCTGTATTTGTGAGTCTCATGCGAATCCCCCTCTGTAGCACAGGCAATGCCAGTGCCAAGCTGCAGCCTCCAAAACCAGGCCTCTCACCCCAGCAGCAGGCGGGTCTGAGTCTATGGTCAAGTGCTATCCACAGCTCTGTCTGCCTTTTCTCAGACTTGAGCCAGATGGAAGCGGGTTCACCTTCCCTGGATTCAGAACAGACCCTGTGCCCAGCCCTGGTGTGCCCACACAACTCCCCAGGCCCTTGTTGGGAGCCCTTGGTGGTCTGAGCGGCAGGGCCCAGGGGGCACGTGGGCAGTGCCCAGGGGCTCCCTGCATGAGGACCGCGAGTTCTAAGACTTATTGATGACAGGCGTCCCCCTGCGCCCCCTGCGCCTGGCCCTGGTTGTTGCTGAGCCCTGTGCTCAGTGCTGCGGCCTGGCCATGGCCTGGCCTTGGGGGGCTGGGTGTGTTGTGGGAATCAGTCTTCACAGACAGACATGAGCCAGGCAGAGGACTCGTTCCCTGCAGAGGTCAGTCCTCACCTGTAGGTGTCGGGGGTGAGGGGCCAAGGAGGGACAGGCACACACCATATCCGACCTGAACCTGATTCTGAGGAGTGTCTCCCGCCCCAGCCCCATGACCTCCACAGGGTTATATTGTAATATATGTGCCCCAGCTAACCTGTCTGATGGGTGGCATCTTCCTGCAGAAGTTTCAAACATGTAACTTTTATATGAAAAAATAAATGGATGAAAGCTGCCCGATGCCATGTCTGCGCCGCAGCTGTGTGTGTGCAATTACAGCGACAGCCCAGGCTGCTCCGGGCTGGCCTCGCTGCACAGGCAGGGCTCCTGGGAGGCTGAGGGTTATTCAGCACCATTCCCAGGCCCACTGGCTGCCATTAGGGTAGTTGTGGCTAAGCGAAATGAACGTCACCAGAACCTTCCCTCCTAGGCCTTGTGCCCTAGAAGCATTCAGCTGGGCAAAGAATTGCTCATGTCTGGAGGTAGATTCATGCCCAAGAGCCCCTCACCCCAGTGTCCTGGTGAAAACGCATTCCTTGGGTGGAATGCAGGGGCACAGGCCCTAGAGCTACTCCTCAGGGCCCAGAAGCACTATCTTTACAGCGTGCCTTTTGCGACGTGTCCTTCTCCATCCCGGACAGTCCTGGTGGGGAGCAGCAGAGCCTCTGCACCTACAAGGACTGAGTGAGGAGGCCCTGGGGATTCCAGTCCCTTCTCTCCCCTGAGGTATGCTGTGTCCCCTCCGTAAAGCACAGGGCCCAATGGCTCTGGGAGGCCATTCACCATCTCCCTGCCTTCCTCGTCCTCCCAGAGCCACCCCTACACCACAGCCCACCAGTGCCCCAGGGTTTCCAACCTAGCACCTGAGACTGAGCACCCGGGCATAGCCACCCAGGGATGGTGGGGGTTGGGCCCAGCCCTCATATTCACCCTGGTCCCCAGTCTCCAGCTTTCAGCTGCATGTCAGCACCTAGGGAAGCCCAGGAGCTCTGCATCTCTACCTCTGGGTGAGGAGGCAGGCATCTCCCCTCATGTACCCCAAAGGGCAGCAGCTTAAGCCTGTCCCTTTAAAGGGAGGGAGCCAAGTATTCCTGGGCTGATCACAAGATCTGATAGAAGGGACCCCAGCATCAGGTAAGCATCCACCACACCTCAGCTTTTGGCTGAGCACCTGTGTGCCAGGTAGCACCTGAAGCTTCCATGAACCTTGAGGGTGATGGAAGCCCAGGTTCTGGCCATTGTTCCTCACTTCCTCGGTGCTCAACTACTCATGCCTCAGGCTCCACATTATCACTGTTGTCCAATTTGACCAATGAGCACGCAGAGGCCTGAGAGCGACCAGTCCACTCCTGAGTCCTCCACCCCCATCGCCCTCCCCTGCCAGCAACGCCAGGAACCTGGTCTGGTCCCAACAACCCCAAAGAGCAGGAGGTGACGTGCCAGGTATGACCTCAGGCCTCAGCCTTCCCACCAGGGCTGCAGGGCAGCAGCTGCTATGACCCACCCTGGTCTTTGGTGACCGGCAGACCTCAGGATTCACCATGGTCACCGAGAGGAAACACCTTGACTTCCACCCCAACCCCAGAGCATCCCCACCCAGGGCCTGAGTACACATGCTTAGCCAGTAACCCAGGAGGCTCAGATGCCTGCTCCAACCAAGAACTGTGATCCCACCAAAAGTGGGCCCCAAGCCACCCACCTGCTCTGACCTTGCAGTCGGCAGTCTGAGTCCCGCCCCCAGTGGTGCAAGACTGGAGAATGGGGTATGATGGCTGCTCATTGTTACCCCAGAGGGGTGAGAGGCAGGCCCAGCATTCATTCAAACCATATTTTTCATTCATTCACTAAGGGTGCATTATTTAGGAAGCAGTCAAGGTGGGTCTTGGGCCACTGGAGTCCCTCAGTGACTGGCAGCAGCCTGGAGAATATGGCCTTGGCTGCAAAGGGCTGTGTCCTGACTCTACAACTGAGCAAAAGGACCCTGAGTAAGTGTTCTTCTCTGCTTCCCAGTTTCCCCAGCCGGAAGAGGTGTAATAGCCTCTACTTCCTAAGGTCTCACAAAGTGTCTGGTGAGCATTTCTGGGAACCAAGCCCTTTGAGACTGCTTTACCTCATTCAATTCTCTTAATTGAAAAATCACACAGGCCGGTGCTATGGCTCATGCCTTGTAATCCCAGAACTTTGGGAGGCCAAGGTGGGCAGATCACTTGAGGTCAGGAGTTCAAGGCCAGCCTGGCCAATATGATGAAACCCTGTCTCTACTAAAAACACAAAAATTAGCCAGGTGTGGTGGTGGGCGCTTGTAATCCCAGCTACTCAGGAGGCTGAGGCAGGAGAATTGCTTGAATGCGGGTGACAGTGAACTGAGATTGCACCACTGCACTCCAGGCTGGGTGACAAAAGGAGACTGTCTCAAAAAAAAAAAAAAAAAAGGAAAGAAATAGGGGAAACAACTTGTTTTTTTGTTTGTTTGTTTGTTTGTTTTGAGACGGAGTTTCGCCCTTCTTACTCAGGCTGGAGTGCAATGGCATGATCTTGGCTCACCGCAACCTCCGCCTTCTGGGTTCAGGCAATTCTCCTGCCTCAGCCTCCTGAGTAGCTGGGATTACAGGCACGTGCCACCATGCCCAGCTAATTTTTGTATTTTTAGTAGAGACGGGGTTTCACCATGTTGACCAGGATGGTCTCGATCTCTTGGCCTCATGATCCACCCGCCTCGGCCTCCCAAAGTGCTGGGATTACAGGCGTGAGCCACTGTGCCCAGACCAACAACTTGTTTTATGAACAGAATATAACCTTGACATTGAATCAAGACAAGAATGGTACAAGGTAATTACAAGTCAGTCCAATTTGTGAATACTGATACAAAACTTATAAAATCATCTTAGCAACCCCAAACCAGAAACGCATAACCGTTCTTCCTGACCAAGTTGAGCTTATCTCAAAAATGCAAGGATGTAATAATTTCAACCAGTTAATGAATGTCACTGATCCCATGCTAGACGCTGCTGCTCCACACCTGGTTTGCGTCTCCTTCTTGGGCACACAGGACTACACTTCCCAGCCCCCTGCCTGAGATCTGAGAGGCAGACACGTGTCACTGTGCCGTGGGCATTTAAGGACTGTTGTGCAGGTTCATACTTACTCTTTCCTGCCCCCAGTACCCCTGGAGTCTGGGTGTTGAGATGGCAGAGCCCCAAATGGGGAGAGCCTGGACAGGGACCACCCCACTCATCCTGGCTGTGTTTGCTTGATGTGAATGAAAAAATGAAGCCATGGAGACTTCAGGGTTTATTTTCACGGCATGGCCTCACTTCCCCCAAATGTACCACATTAACAAATTAAAGGAAGAAAGCCATAGAATCACTGCAGTAGTCACAGAACAGCCTTTGTTAAAATCCATCCATTATTTTTATTATGAATAATAAAAATTTCGGGTTTTACTTTTGTCCCCTACGCGGGAGTGCAGTGGCACAATCTTGGCTCACTGCAACCTCAACCTCCCAGGCTCAAGCGATCCACCTCAGCCTCCCGAGTAGCTGGGACTACAGACACCCACTGCCACACTCAGTTAATTTTCGTATTTTTTATAGAGACTGGGTTTTACCATGTTGGACAGGCTGGTCTTGAACTCTTGAGCTCAAGCGATCTACCCACCTTGCCCTCCCAAAGTGTAGAGATCACAGGTGCAAGACACCGAGGCTGGCCAAAAAAAAAACCTTTTTGTTAACTAGAAATAGAAAGCCTCTTTAATCTGATAAAGGTTACCTTCCAAAATCCTATATAGACATGCGTAATTGTGAAATATTCAAAGTGCTTCTTTTAAAATCAGAAAGAAAGATCCCACTAACACCTTGTCTATTCATTGTACTGGGGATCCTTGCCAACGTTGTAAGAAAAAAGAACTAAGAGATAAACCAGAAAATCTATCGAGGTCGCTAGCTATACAACCAGATAGAGTTAAACATATTCCTGGCCAGGTGCAGTGGCTCATGCCTGTAATCCCAGCACGTTGGGAGGCTGAGGCAGGCGAATCACCAGGTCAGGAGTTCGAGACCAGCCTACCCAATATGGTGAAACTCCGTTTCTATTAAAAATACAGAAAACTAGCTGGATGTAATGGTGGGGGCCTGTAATCCCAGCTACTTGGGAGGCTGAGGCAGGAGCATTGCTTGAACCTGGGAGGCAGAGGTTGCAGTAAGCTCGATCACGCCACTGCACTCCAGCCTGGGCCACAGAGTGAGACCCTGTCTCAAAAAAAAAAAAAAGACATTCCTATATACAATCAATGAGCAATCAGAAAACGTAATCCTTTTTTTCGTGAGGATTTTAGTTTGTTTTCTCTGTTGCCCAGGCTGGAGTGTGATCATGGCTCACTGCAGCCTCAAACTTTTGAGCTCAGGCAATCCTCCCACCTGAACCTCCCAAGTAACTCAGATTACAGGCACATGCCACCACACCCAGCTGCAAAAAATGTAATTCTTAAAGGCCCCTGTTTATACCAGCATCACAAATCTTAAGGTCCTAGACATAACACCAGCAAAAGATGTATGAAACCTTTATAGGAAAAATGGTAACATTGTATTAAAAAGCATTAAAAAAAAACCTTAATAAATTGAGAGATGTGAATGTTTGTGGATAGGAAATTTAACTTTCTGGGAGTTTTTTGGTGGTTTTGTTTGTTAGTTTTTTGAGACAGGGTCTCACTCCTGTCACTCAGGCTGCAGTACAGTGGTGCAATCTTGGCTCAACTGCAGCCTCACATTCCTGGGCTCAGTCGATCCTCCCACCTCGGCCTCCCCAGTAGCTGGGACTACAGGTGCACGGCACCATGTCCAGCTAATTTTTTTTTTTTTTTTGTATTTTTAGTAGAGACAGGTCTTGTCATGTTTCCCAGGCTGATTTCAGACTCCTGGGCTCAAGTAATCCACCTGCCTTGGCTTCCCAAAGTGCTGGGATTACAGGGCATGAGCCACCATGCCCAGCCAACTTCTGTAAAGATGTCACTTCTCCCCCAGATAATGTATAAATTCAAAACTATTCCAAAGGAAATCCCAGAAGGACTGTGTGGTCCTTGATGAAGTTAATTCTAAAATGTGTTCAGAAAGAATTTCTACTCTGGTAACGGCAGATGGGGCAATTCCACCCATCTGTCTTGCTAGGAAAGCTTGATCAGATTTTAAAACCCTGCCAGCACTTTGGAAGACTGAGGCAGGTGGATCACTTGAGGTAAGGAGTTCAAGATCAGGCTGACCAACATGGTGAAACCCCATCTCTACTGAAAAAATACAAAATTAGCCAGGCATGGTGGCACACACCTGTAATCCCAGCTACTTGGGAGGCTAAGGCAAGAGAATTGCTTGAACCTGGGAGGCGGAGGTTGCAGTGAGTTGAGATCTCACCACTACACTCCAGCCTGCACCACAGGAGTGAAACTTTGTCTCAAAAACTAAAATAAAACATTATAATATAATATAACCCTGCCTGAAGTCATCAGAGAGCTAGGAGAGAAGGAGGAATTACTGGGCCAGGATTCAGAAAGAGACACGGGAGGGAGGCCTGACATCGTGAGCCAGGTAATGTTAAGGACGTCAGACGTCTGACAATTCCAGACTAGGTGGCTGAGAAACTGAGCAGCACTTCAGACAAAAGTGTAGTGAAGGGGAAAAGAGGACAGTCCAGAACTCACCTGGCTTTGAATGCACCCACACCTCCGGTGACTTCTCAATCCCAGCCATGGATAAGTTCTTCCTCTTGGGTGCTCACCTGCAGCCCTAGAGTATTTGTTAGCATCCACAGTTTCTCTTCTCTTTGAATTATTCTTTATATTAACCTTTTCCTGTTAAAAATTACTCTCTGTCTCCTGATCAGTCCTTGACAGGAAAGCATCAAGCCTTGGATTCAAGAAGCCTATGAACCCCAAACAGGATAAAAAGAATATGTCAGCCCGGTGCAGTGGCTCACGCCTGTAATCCCCACACTTTGGGAGGCTGAGGCAGGTGGATCATGAAGTCAGGAGATCGAGACCATCCTGGCCAACATGGTGAAACCCCATCTCTACTAAAAATACAAAAAAATTAGCTGAGTGTGGTGGCACACACCTGTATTCCCAGCTACTCGGGAGGCTGAGGCAGGAGAATTACTTGAACCCAGGAGGTGGAGATTGCAGTGAGCTGAGATCACACCACTGCACTACAGTCTGGGCGACAGAGCAAGACTCCATCTCAGAAAAAAAAAAAAAAAAAAAAAAAAAAGAATACACCAAAGCATAGCATGGCTAAGCTTTTGAAAACCAAAGAGAAAAAGAAATCTTTAAGCAACCATAAGGGGAAAAAGGGCCGGTTACCTTCAAAGGAGTCACAATTAGACGCCTCAACAGAATTGACTGAGGCCAGAAGATAAGGGAATGGCATCTTCTTCAATGCCGAGAGAATAGGACCACCATCCAGAATTCTGCAGTCAGTGAAAATACCTTTCAAGAATGCAGGCAAAATCAAGATACTGTGAGACGAATAAAAACAGAAAACTCACCACCGCAGACCCACACTAAGCAAAGACTAAACTGCCTCAGGCAGAAGGAAAATGATCCCAAATGGAAGATCACACTTGCAGGAGAGAATGAAGGAGCAACAAAAAGAGTAAACAGGTGGGTAAATGAACAGTCACTATGTAAAACAGCAACCAACCTGTAATCCCAGCACTTTGGGAGGCCAAGGTGGGCGGATCACAAGCTCAAGAGATCAAGACTAGCCTGGCCAACATGGTGAAACCCCATCTCTACTAAAATACAAAAAGTAGCTGGGTGTGGTGGCGCAGACCTGTAGTCCCAGCTACTCCGGAGGCTGAGGCAGGAGAATTGCTTGAACCCAGGAGGCAGAGGTTGCAGTGAGCCGAGATTGCCCCACTGCACTCCAGCCTGGCACCTGGTGTCAGAGCAAGACTCTGTCTCAAAAAAAAAAAAAAAAAAATGATGAAAATGTCTGGCCACAGTGGCTCACACCTGTAACCTCAACACTGGGAGGCTGGGGCAGGTGCATCACTTGAGCCCAGGAGTTCAAGACCAGCCTGGGCAACATGGCAAAACCCTATCTCTACAAGAAATAGAAAAACTAGCCAGGTGTAGTGGTGAGTGCCTGTAGTCCCAGAGCTACTGGGTAGGCTGAGGTAGGAGGATCACCCAAACCTGGGAAGTCCAGGCTGCAGTGAGCCATGATCACCACCACTGCGCTCCAGCCCGGGCAACAGAGTGAGACCCTGTCTCTAAATAAATAAATATTAAGTTACAAGTACAGAAAAGTTGAAAGTAAAATTTTGGAAAAAAATATACTCTGCAAATAGGACCACCAAAAAACCCAAAGCATAGCTCTATTAATATCAGAAAAAGCAGACTCGAAGGCAAAAGGCATTGCTAGAGTCACAAAGGGGACACTTTGTAAAGATACGAATCATGCTCACCAGATTTAACAATTTCTAAATTTGTGAACACCTAGTTAATTACATGTCCTCAAAATAGGTCAAGCAAAAGCTGACAGTATTAGGAGAAATGGATAAACCTATGCTCCTAGTGGGAAGTGCTAACACACCTCTCTCCCAGACATTTGAGGAATAGAAAACGTCAAATCTTATACAACACTTCCAAAGACAAAAATAGAAACGATTTCAACCTTTGTGATGAAACCAACATAACTATGACACCGAAACCGTAACAGGAACGAAAATCACAGTCCAATTTCACTCGTGAACATAGTGCAAAAGTTCTAAACAAAATGTTAGCAAAGCCAGCGATGTATAGAAAGTACAATAATACATGCTCATTAAGATGAATTTATTCCAGGAATGAAAAGCTGTCTTAACATTTGAAAATCAACATGTTACCATATTAATGGAATAAATTTGATAATTTTCTCAGTATACATGAAAATAAAATTCAATATCCATGTATAATTTTTTAAAACTCTATAAACTAGGAATACAAGGGTACTTCCATAACCTGCAAAAAAAATCTTTTTTAATAAGGTGAAATGTTGAAAGCCTTCGTTATGAAACTGGGAAAACGACAAGGTTGTTTTCTGTCAGCACTCCTATTCAGCCTTACACTAGGGGTCCCAGCTAGTGCATTAAGGCAAGAAAAATACCCAAGGTGGGCAAGAATTGAAAAAGGACGACAAGGCCAGGTGCAGTTGCTCATGCCTATAATCCTGGCACTTTTGGAGGCCAAGGCGAGCAGGTCACAAGGTCAGGAGTTCAAGACCAGCCTGGCCAACATGGTGAAACCCGGTCTTTACTAAACACATACACACACACACCATTAGCCAGGCGTGGTGGCCCACACCTGTAATCCCAGCTACTCAGGAGGCTGAGGCGGAGAATCGCTTGAACCTGCGAGGCGGAGGTTACAGTGAACCTAGATGGCACCGTTGCACTCCATGCACTCCAGCCTGGGCAACAGAGCAAGACTCAATCTCAAAAAAAAAAAAAAAAAGGAAGACAAAAAACTCATTATAAAGAGACAACATTATGTATATAGAAAAACCCAACAGAATCTACAGATAAATGATCAGAATTAAGAAGTGAATTTGAGACTGGATGCAGTGGCTCACACCTGTAATCCCAGCACTTTGGGAGGCTGAGGTGGGCAGATCACCTGAGGTCAGGAGTTTGAGACCAGCTTGGCCAACATAGCAAAACCCTTTCTCTACTAAAAATACAAAAATTAGCTGGGCGTGGTGGAGCACACCTGTAGTCCCAGCTACTTGGGAGGCTGAGGTGGGAGGATCGTCTGAACCCAGGAGTTGGAGGTTGCAATGAGCCAAGATGGCACCACCCCACTCCAGTGTGGGCAACAGAGTAAGACTCCATCTCAAAAAAAAAAAAAAAAAAGTGGCCAGGCACGGTGGCTCACGCCTATAATCCCAGCACTTTGGGAGGCCGAGGCGGGTGGATCACAAAGTCAAGAGATCAAGACCATCCTGGTCAACAAGGTGAAACCCTTGTCTCTACTAAAAATACAAAAATTAGCTGGGCATGGTGGCGCGCGCCTGTAGCCCCAGCTACTCGGGAGGCTGAGGCAGGAGAATTGCTTGAACCCAGGAGGCAGAGGTTGCTGTGAGCCGAGATCATGCCATTGCACTCCAGTCTGGGTAACAGCAGCGAAACTCTGTCTCAAAAAAAAAAGTGATTTTGGGGCATGGGGCTCATGCTTGTAATCCCAACTGCTTGGGAGACTGAGACAGGAGGATCACCTAAGCCCAGGAGTTCGAGGTTTGAGGCTGCAGTGAGGGACAGTCACACCACAATACTCCAGCCTGGACAACAGAGTGACACCCTGTCTTAAAAAAAAAAAAAAAAAAAAACTTGCAACATAGGGAGACTCCATCTTTAAAAATAAAAAATTAGTCAAGTGTGGTGGCACACACCTGTGGTCCTAGCTCCTCGGGAGGCTGAGGTGAGAGGATTGCTTAAGCCCAGGAGGCTAAGGATGCAGTGAGCTGTGATCACACCACTGCACTCCCACCTTAGTAATAGAGAAAAACAATGTGTCAAGTATTTTTGTGCCACATAATGAAGTGTGATAGTGGCACAAGAATAGACAAACACGGCTGGGCATGGTGGCTCACACCTGTAACAAAGCATTTTGGGAGGCCAAGGTGGGTGGATCACGAGGTCAAGAGATCAAGACCATCCTGGCTAACGTGGTGAAAACCTGTCTTTACTAAAAATACAAAATTTGCCAAACATGGTGATGGGCACCTGTAATCCCAGCTACTCGGGAGGCTGAGGCAGGAGAATCGCTTAAGCCTGGGAGGCAGAGCTTGCAGTGAGCTGAGATTGTGCCATTGCACTGCAGCCTGGGCAACAAGAGCAAGACTCCGACTCAAAAAAAAAAAAAAACTGAGAACTTTTTACCAGATGACACCATTAAGAGTGAAAAGGGATAGAGGCTGAGGCGGGATAATTACTTGAACCCAGTAGACGGAGGTTGCAGTGAGCTGAGATCGTGCCATTGCACTCCAGGCTGGGGGATGACAAGAGCAAGGCTCCTTCTCAAAAAAAAAAAAAAAAAAAAAGTGAAAAGGGAAGTTACAAAGTGAGAAAGGGTGTTTGCAATACTGTATCTAGCATAGGACTCATCCCAATTACATACAGAACTGCTCTAAAACAGTCGACATAAAAATGGCACAAGACTTGAACAGGCACTGCATAAAAAGAGACATCCAAATAGCCGATAAACATGATAAAAGGCTAGGCCAGGTGGCTCACACCTGTAATCCTAGCGCTTTGGGAGACCAAGACAGGAGGATTGTTTGAGGCCAGGAGTTTAAGACCAGCCTGGGTGACTGAGAGAGACCCTGTCTCTATAAAAATAATTTAAAAATTAGCCAGATGTGGCAGTGCACACCTGTGGTCCCAGCTACTTGGGAGACCAAAGCAGGATTGCTTAAGCCCGGGAATTCCAGGTTACAGTGAGCTGTGAACACACCACTGCACTCCAGCCTGGGGCAACAGAGTGAGAACCTTGTCTGTATTTAAAAAAAAAAAAAAAAAAAAAAAGCATGATAAAAGACTAAACATTGTTAGTCATCAGAGAGATGCAAATTAAAACCACACTGAAATGCCCCTGCACACATCCCAGAAGAGTTAAAACGTAAAAGACTAAAGGCCGGGCGCGGTGGCTCAAGCCTGTAATCCCAGCACTTTGGGAGGCTGAGGTGGGTGGATCATGAGGTCAAGAGATCGAGACCATCCTGGTCAACATGGTGAAACCCCATCTCTACTAAAAATACAAAACATGGCTCGGCGCGGTGGCTCAAGCCTGTAATCCCAGCACTTTGGGAGGCCGAGGCGGGTGGATCACGAGGTCAAGAGATCGAGACCATCCTGGTCAACATGGTGAAACACCGTCTCTACTAAAAATACAAAAAAAATTAGCTGGGCATGATGGCACGTGCCTGTAATCCCAGCTACTCAGGAGGCAGAGGTTGCGGTGAGCCGAGATCACGCCATTGCACTCCAGACTGGGTAACAAGAGCGAAACTCCATCTCAAAAAAGAAAAGAAATCTAGAACCTCAGGCCCTGCATGCTGAACTGGAATCCACAGTCTCCAGGCTGCTCCTCACTTATTTCCTCATGCCTGCCTCTCCAGCTTTCTGGAGGAGGGGCTGGGCTGAGCTGGGCCATTCTCCTCTTTTAGCCCCTGGTGCCAGGTTGTAAGCAGCACACCATGGCTGCTCAGAAAGCAATTGATTTAGCTTGAGCTGTCAATCTTGTGTGGCTCAGCTGGGGGTCCCCTTCCTCCTCTCTCTCTCTGCAATCGTTTTTTCATTTGTTTTTGAGACAGTCTCACTCTCACCCAGGCTGGAGTATAGTGCCGTGATCTCAGCTCACTGCAAGCTCCGCCTACAGATGGGGAAGGGGTAGGGGAACAACCAGGCAGGAGCCACCATGCTCCACTCTCCCAAAGGGAAAGATATACTGACAGCCTAAGCTGGGCTGGAGGTTGCGGGGAGGCAGAGGTTGCAATGTCCTTCCAGGTGGCTCTGAAGACAGTGAAGGCTTTGGTTTCTACAGGGGCCTCCCGGGGCACAGATGAAGGCAAGTGTCTAAAGAAGGCCTTGAGAGGAGGCACCTCTGGTGGCCCCCTGTCCCACGACTGGGGCTGGGCTCTGGAGATATCTCAGATTAGGACAGGGACTGAGCTCCAGTGGGCCACCTGTGGAAGCTGAGGAGGCTTAGGCCCAGCCACAAGTCTGCTGAGGGTTGCCAAGCCTGCCCTCCTCTGGCCCCAGATCCCCTCTGCAGGCGAGAACTGGCTACCCGCAGGGATCCAAGTCCAGAGAAAGGGTCTGGCCCAGTCAGTTATCCCTGGGCATTCCAGCATCCGACATCTCAGTGGGAGCCACAGCCTCAGGGAAGGTAGAGTGCCACCACCACATAGATGACCCAGCTGGTGGACACAAAGACCCCAAAGAGCAGGCTGAAGAGCACCAGTGAGCGGGCCTTCCTCGAGGCTTCCTCAGCCTGGGCCAGGTCGCCCCTGCCCAGGGCTGCGCGGGTCTGCAACAAGACAGGGTGGGAGAGGGTGGTAGGACAACCAGGGAGCTCCCACTCCCTCCCAGTGTGACTGAGGCCCAGTTCCACAAACTAAAACACTGACATGCTGAGAGGTTCAGTGGCCTGCCAGGCCCACAGCTTGAAAGGTGGCAGGAGTGATGGCAATGGCGGCTGCCAGCTGTTGGGCGCTTGTCATGCCCAGCACTGATGCATGCCCTCAGCTTCAACCTCTGCCATCGTTGCAGCAGTCCTGAGGCTGACCCCACTTTGCAGATGTGGAAACAAAGACTCAGAGAGGTTAAGTGACCTACCCAGGGTCACACCACTAGTGGTGGAGCCAGAATTCACCAGCAGGTGAGTCCCACCTCTGAGCTGTCCTGAGAGCTGCCTTCTGCTTATGGCTGGGGGCTTGAGCAGCAGAGTGAAGCCAGACCCGAGACCAAGTCTGCCCTCAGCACAGGCCTCCAGAGGCTTGCTTGCTTTTTTTTTTTTTTCCTTGAGTTGGAGTCTTGCTCCGTCTCCCAGGCTGGAGTGCAGTGGCACAATCTCAGCTCACTGCAACCTCTGCCTCCCAGGTTCAAGTGATTCTCAGCTGGTGGTGGGCACCCTCATCTCTCTGCTCTCCATCCATCCATCCCTCCATCTCTTTATTAGGCCCTGGGGATTCAAAGATGCCAATGTGATGACGCTCTAATAGAGACAGAAGCAGGGCCACGCCTGGTGGCTCACACCTGTAATCTCAGCACTTTGGGAGGCCCAGGCTGGTGGATCACAAGGTCAAGAGATCAAGACCAGCCTGGCCAACATGGTGAAACCCCATCTCTACCAAAAATCCAAAAATTAGTTGGGCATGGTAGCACATGCCTGTAGTCCCAGCTGTTTGGGAAGCTGAAGCAGGAGAATTGCTTCAACCCAGGAGGCAGAGGTCGCACTGAGCCAAGATCATGCCACTCTGAACTCCAACCTGGGTGACAGAGTGAGACTCATCTGGAAAAAAAAAAAAAAAAAACCCACAAGCCCCCACTGGAATGGGCAGCATATTGGGCCTTATCCATCTTTCACACCTTTACTGTAAACTGTTTTGGCTAAACTTCCCACAGCACATTTTGAGTAGTTGTGGGCAGAGACAGGAGGGGCAAGGACCCCACAAACAACTGGGCTCTGACTTCCCAATTCCCACCCCTCTCCAGAGGGAGAAACACCAAAGACTGTGTGGCTGGAAGAGGGGCTCTGTGGACCCCTACCTGGGCACCAGTGGCTGTGTGCCAGGAGAGGCTGTGCCAGGGCTACCCCTATACCTACCTCGTGGGAGTACACGATGGCGATGAGGCCAGTAAGCAGACAGCAGAACAGGGTCACCAGCACTGACTCCATCATGTAGTCCTTGGGCAGGGGTCTGTGCTCGACTGTGGCAGGGCCTGGCACGCCAGCCATGGGGCCATTGTACTGTGGGGGCAGAGCCACAGTGGTGAGGGAGCCGACCCAGCCTCGGGACAACAGAGTGAGTGAGAAGGCCAGCCAGGCCGTGCAAGTTCAGTCACTCGGTCTTCCCGGTCCCCACCCAGTGAGGCTACAAATCACAGAAGGGTCTGGTCAGGGTGCCCCTCTGCCCTCTCCCTCCTGCATCCCTGGCCATTCAGCCCCTCCCCCCCGGAGTCTTCAGTCCTGCCCTCTACAATTGGCTCCATCCAGGGTCCAGCCTCCGTGGCACCTCCATCATCCTCACGGGGCTCACAACCCCATCCTGGGAGACTTCCAATCTTCCCACAGGCAGCCCAGGGTTTTTGTTTGGTTTCATTTTTATTTTTATTTTGGAGGCAGAGTCTTGCTCTGTCACTCAGACATGCAATGGTGTGATCTCAGCTCACTGCAGCATCGACCTCTCAGGCTCAAGTGATCCTCCTGCCTCAGCCTCATAAATAGCTGGGGCTACAGGCGCCTGCCACCATGCCCAGCTAATTTTCTTTTATTTTTAGTAAAGATGAGGGCTCACTGTGTTGCCTAGGCTGGTCTGGAACTCCTGAGCCCAAGCTATCTGCCCATCTTGGCCTCCCAAAGTGCTGGGATTACACGTACGAGCACACCCGGACTGTTTTGTTTGTTCGTTGTTTTTGAGAGGAGTCTCACTCTGTTGCCCAGGCTTGAGTGCAGTGGCGAGATCTCACTGTAACCTCCACCTCAAGCGATTCTCCTGCCTCAGCCTCCCAAGCAGCTAGGACTACAGGCAGGTGCCACCACGCCCGGGTAATATTTGTATTTTTAGTAGACACGGCGTTTCACCATGTTGGACAGGCTGGACTCGAACCCCTGACCTCGTGATCCACCCACCTCGGACTCCCAAAGTGCTGGGATTACAGGTGTGAGCCACTGTGCCCGGCTGTTTTGTTTTAAAGGAAAATCTAAATCACCTCCTGCCCGAAGTCCCTGGGGTCCCTCACCATGGGTCCCACCTTCCTCCCCTCCCCACCAAGCCAAACAGGCCTCACCATCTCCAGAACACCCAGTCTCGGCCCCTCCGCGCCAGTGCGGCGCCCTCTGCCCAGCGTGCCCTTCCTTCTCTTTCCTTAGCCCTCCTATTCATCCTCCAGAACCCCGCCCAAATGCCCCCAACTCCAAGGAGCCCCCGGATTCGCCCGCCCCCAGGACAGAAGTGACCTCTGTGCCTCCGCATGGGCGCCCGCGACCACCCGCAGACAGCACGGAGGGGAGCGAGCCCAGGGCGGCGGCGGCCACTCACCACGGGGAAGGGGAAGGCGGCCCCAGCGGGCTGCGGGAAGAGCGCGGGAGGCGTGGGCGCGGCCGGGTAGAGCGGGGCGGGCGGCGGGAAGAGCGCGGACGCCGTGGGCTGCAGGAGCACGGGCACCTGCGGGAAGGGCGGGTACAGCAGCGGCGCGGCCTTGGGGTCCGGCGGCGCGTAGGGCGGGGGCTCCTCCACGAAGCCGATGTGGTGGGCGCCTCCGGCCGCCGCCTTGGAACCCGGCCCAGCCTCTCCCGCCGCCTGGGCCGGGGCGTCCTCCGGGGCGCGCTCGCTGCCCCCCGCGGCCCCATCCTCGCTGGGCGCTCCTTCCTCGTCCAGGGGCCGTGGGCGGAGTGGAAGCTGCGGGAACGCGGGCTGCGCTGAAATCTGGGGGTCCTCGGGGGCGGCAGGCTGCGCGAGAATCCGGGGGTCCTCGGGGGCGACGGGCTGCGCGGGGCCCCGAGGGTTTTGGGGGGTGGTGGGGCTGCCGCCCCCTTTCGTGTCTGACCCTAGAAAAAAAATGAGTCTGCCGTGAGCAAGAGGCCACCGGGCCAGGTGGGACTCCTCCCTTACCCCAAACAGATCTTCTAAGGACGTCGCTGGTCCCAAAGCTCCCACGAACCAAGCGCCCAGGCCTCTGCAGCTGGGCCTCATAGGATATTGACCCAAAGGGACTGTAAAACAGGCTCAAAGGAGCCACCTGCCTTGCTGGGGTCACACACACTGAGCAGCCCATCTGGGTGGGAACCCAGGCTGCTGGCCCCGCCCCTCCCCGCGCTTCCCCGCCCCCTTTCTTGGCAGACGGCCTCTATTGGGAGGTAGTTTCGCCCACAACTAAGGCCCTTATGTCAAAGCTAATTGGACCAGAGAAGGAGAATCAGCCCAGGGAAGCCCCTGATTGGCTGTGCTGAGATACCCCTCCAACTGGGGATGGCTGACCTGAGGAGATGAGCTGAACCAACTAAATTCTTGGCTTGGAGTTGTAGGAGAGGGCTGAGGTGCCCAGGAGCTGCCAAACTATAGCTAGAGTAACATGGTGGAGACAGGAGGTCACACTGAGGCACCAAGAGAATGGACACCAGAATATACGAGGCCCAGTAGCTTGAAGCCAGGGCTCAGAGCCCGAAAGCTGCCCAGCTGCCTTGCTCCCAACGCAGGCCCTGGCCTACAGCACCCACAGATGAGCATCCTGACCAGCTGAGCACCTGAGGGCCTCGGGCAAGGGTGCAAGGAAGGCCCTGGAAGAGAATGGCAGGGTGGACTCTCCTGACCTGGGTGGGCATTCAGACCTCACCACAGGAGAGGGCAGCCCAGAGCCAGGGGTCTGGCTTTGGAGGTCCGTTTCCTAAGTGTCCTTGAGGGTTATAGAAGGCAGAGGGATGACTGAAACAGACATCACAAGGACATCTCAGTGGGGGTGAGAGGACCCTTGCTGAAGTCCCCCACGGGTAGAATCAGGGATCCTTGCCAGAGGTATCCTAGTGGCAGGGAATGCGGAGCCCCTGGGCACTTCCTGCCTCAACCCCCTCCCAGCAGCCAGGGGCTCACTCATGGCCCCCGCTCCCCATACACCTGTCATGCTGTTTATACCGCCACACCTTTACCTGTGACGTTCCGCTGTTCCTCCACCCCTTGGATCTGGGCTTGGCCATGTGACTTACTTTGGACAATGGGACATTGACAAACATTTTGTAAGCAGATGCTTTAAAAACCTTTCTCTCCAGGTTCACAGGGGCTGGGGCTGGGGAGTTAGTGTTTCATGGGTGTAGAGTTTCTGTTTGGGAAGATGAAAAAACGTTCTGGAGATGGATGGTGGTGATGATCGCACAACAGTGTGAGTGTACTTCATGCCTCTGATTCACACTTAGAGGTGGTTAAAATGGGGAATTGTACGTTATGCATATTCAGCACAATTTCTAAAAGTCTCTCTCTCCAGATCATGACAACTGAGAAGTCTAGACAAAATACAACAAACAACCGTCTAACCGGGAGCGGTGGTTCACACCTGTAATCCCAGCACTTTGGGAGGCTGAAGCAGGCAGATCCTGAGGTCAGGAGATCAAGAGCAGCCTGGCCAACATGGAGAAACCCTGTCTCTACTAAAAAAAAAAAAAAAAAGCTAAGTGGGCATGGTGGTGAGTGCCAGCTACTTGGGAGGCTGAGGCAGGAGAATCACTTGAACCCAGGAGACAGAGGTTGCAGTGAACCGAGATTGCATTGCTGCATTACAGCCTGGGCAACCAGAGCAAAACTCCATTAAAAAAAAAAAAGCAACTATCTGAGGTTACTGAAAAGCAAACAAAAGCAGGCCTGTTGTGGCATCAAAACTTGGAGAAATGGGCTAGGCATGGTGGCTCACGCCTGGGAGGCCAAGGCGGTCAGGAGTTTGAGACCAGCCTGGCCAATATGGTGAAACCCCATCTCTACTAAAAATAAAAAAATAAAAAAAATTAGCTGAGCATGGTGGTGAGTGCATGTAATCCCAGCTACTAGGGAGGCTGAGGCAGGAGAATGGCTTGAACCCAAGAGACAGATGTTACGGTGAGCCCAGATCACGCCACTGCACTGCAACAGAGTGAGACTCCATCTCAGAAACCAAAACAAAACCAAAAAAACTTAGAGAAATGGACGTCGAGGCGGGGAGTTTTCTGCTTTTCCCCTCTCATTGCCCTCGCAGCTCAGAGCACCAGCGCCAGCTGCACTGGAGCAGCAGAACAGGAAACTAAAAGTTCAATAGAAACCCCATCAGCTGGGCGCAGTGGCTCACACCTGTAATCCCAACACTTTGGGAGGCCGAGACAGGCAGATCACGAGGTCAGGAGTTCAAGACCAGCCTGGCCAAAACGGTGAAACCCTGTCTCAAAATACAAAAATTAGCCTGGCATGGTAGTGGGCACCTGTAGTCCCAGATACTCAGGAAGCTGAGACAGGAGAATCGCTTGAACTCGGCAGGTGAAGGTTGCAATGAGCTGAGATCCTGCCATTGCACTCCAGCTTAGAAAACAGGGAGAGACTTCATCTCAAGAAAAAAAAGAAGAAAGAAAAGAAACCCTGTCATTCCAACCAGATGGACCAGAAAAGGAAAGGGCTCCCCACTCTCTGCAGAGTGAGAAGAGGGAGGCAGTCCTAGAAGAGACAGAGACAGAGAAGGGGGTCCCCTGATTCTGGGTGTGACCTGGGGTGACCACCCTATCACCATCTGCCCAGGACTTTCTCGGACTTACTACTGAAAGTATCACATCCTGGGAAACTCCTTAGTCCCAAACTGGGATGGTTGGACTCCCTAGAATGAATTCACACAAGTCTTGGGCTCCCCACTGAATGGCATGTACAGGAGATAAACCCAGACCAGCCTAACAAAAACTCTGAAAACTGACCCAAGTTTGGAAATGCCACTCATAGGAGGTGAAACAGAACTTGTGGTCTGAAACTAACCAGCCTGATTGCCAGCTGAAACCAAACAAACCCACCTTCTCTGCGGAATTGTTAACAGGACCAAGAATCTACACAACATACTATTCACAATGTCCAGGATCCGAGATCGTTACCATAAAAATGTGGAAATGTGACCAATGCTCAAAGGAAAAGACAGTCAACAGATGCCAACCCTGAGATGACCCGATATTGGAATTTTCAGAAAAAGCAGCTGTTAGAACTATATTCCGTGAGGTCAAGATAAACACACGTGGCCAGACGTGGTGGCCTCCTCACCGGAGGGTGCAGTGAGCTGTGATCGAACCACTGCACTCCATCCTGGGCTGCAGAGTGAGACCCTGTCCTCCCCAAAAGGGAGGGGTGGCATGTGACAAACTTTCTGTGCCTCCATTTCCTTATCTGTAAAGTGAAGATAAATCACAGTCATAATCATTTTTAAAGAGGCAAACATGGCCGGGCACAGTAGCTCACACCTGTAATCCCAGCACTTTGGGAGGCCAAAGTGGGTGGATCACTTAAAGTCAGGAGTTCCAGGCCAGCCTGGCCAACACAGTGAAACCCCATCTCTGCTAAAAATACAAAAATAGGCCGGTGTGGTGGTGGGCGCCTGTAATCGCAGCTACTTGGTAGGCTGAGGGAGGAGAATCCCTTAAACCTGGGAGGAGGAGGTTGCAGTGAGCCGAGATGGCACCACTGCACTCTAGCCTGGGCAATAGAGCAAGACTCAGTCTTGGAAAAAAAAAAAAAAAAAAAGGCTGGGCATGGTGGTTCATGCCTGTAATCCCAGCATTTGGGAGGCCGAGACCGGCGGATCACGAAGTCAGGAGATTGAGACCATCCTGGCCAACATGGTGAAACTCCTCCTTTACTAAAAAATACAAAAAAAAAAAAAAAAATTAGCTGGGTGTGGTGGTGCATGCCTGTAGTCCCAGCTACTGGGGAGGCTGAGGCAGGAGAATTTCTTGAATACAGGAGACGGACATTGCAGTGAGCCGAGATCTCACCACTGGGGCCACAGTGCAAGACTCTATCTCACAAAACAAAACAAAAGGCAAACATGGGGCCAGGCTCTGTCCTGAGAGCTTTGCTTCCTTAACCCGGGTCATCCTCGGTGGCGCTTTTGCTTTTATGCTCCCCATTTTACAGAGGAGGGAACCCAGGCTCCCAGCAGAAAACCTGGGTCTCCGTGAGTCAGCTCTCCACTCGAGAGAGGTCTCTCGGGGATGCTGTCCCTGCCCCAGCTATCATAACAAAAACCGCAGTTTCCCTGGATCCCGCCAGGGCAAATACCTGGCCCGATGGCACGGAGATAGGGCCGCAGAGTAAATAGATCTGCTGGCGGCGCTGCCTGGGGGGGGCCTCGGGTGGGTTCTCAGGTTCTCGGGCTTTTGACACCTGAGCCTCCCCCAGGCATTCCAGCTGGGAAGTGGGGTCCGGGTTGCCCGCCGGGCAAGTGCTTGAGGGTCTGGGGGAAATCCTAAAGAAACTCTGAAGCGGGGCTGGGGGAGGGATCAGCTTCCCAACATCTTCCGGAGCTGTTTGCAGATGGGACAGGGTGCCCCCATTCCCAGGCTCTCGAGATCAGCTGGGCTGGGGAACGCGGGGGCGGGAGTGCGCGGGACTGTGCAGGGGTCCCACCGCCCCACCGCCCCCTGCCAGCCCGAGACTCCCAGGGCAGAGACTTCCCTGCCCCTCGCACCTTCCAGCGCCTGGCTCCTGGGGGTTGGTCAAAGCCTTGGCCTGGACCTCTCTCCAGCTCTGCCCCACCCAAATTCTCTCGGTCCCTGTCCCCAGCTCTCCCATTACAGGCTCAGTCTCCACCCTACCCTGGCCAGAGTCGCCCACTCCCCTGCTTCGAGGACTTCAGCCTGACCCATACGGACCCGGAGGGAGGGGGCAAAATGCTCAGAGAATGCAGGGCCAAGGCCCCCTCCCCGACTTGCTCGCAGGGGCGCCTCCAGAGCTCCCAAACTTTCCACAACAGCTTCGTGGCCCTGGCGGGGTGTCATGGGTGGGCCTGGCATTCTCCCCTATCTTGCTGCCGCTGGCCTCCCGGGAACCACATCCCAGGGCCTGGGCCCGCCACGCCTATCCCTGCCCCTCCAGCACCTACCCCACAGGTGTCTCCCCCTACCTTCCCTCCAGCACCTGCCCCTCCAGCATCTGCCCCTCCAGTACTCGCCTCACCTGCGCCTGCCCCGCCTGCACCTGGTCGCCCAGCACCTGCCCCACCTGCACCTGCCCCGCAGGCATCAGCCCCGCCATACCTGCCCCTCTGGCACCTGCGCCTCCAGCTCCTGCCTCCATGGCCGGAGCCCGCGGCAGCTGCAGAGGCTGCACGGTTCCCTGGCCCTGCGCCTCCCGTCGGGCCGGCTCGGCTTGCGCCGCGGGCTCGGGTTTCCTGGTGCCTGCCGCGCGGCCGGTTAATAATTGACCGCCTTGTTTGCCCACGGCTGGGTCAACAGTCGCTCCCTGGCGCCCTGCGCTCCGCGGGACCTGCCTCTCCTCCTGGCAGGGGGAGACTCCGCAGGGTTGTGCAGGGCTGGAGGGGTTGGGTAGGAGGGGGAGCCAGCCAGGCAGGACTAGAGAAGTCAGGGTGGTACACGAGAGGGTCCCAAAGGCCAGCCGGTCAGACAATGAATGGTGGGAACCTGGACACCTGGACAGCAGAGCTGGACGGATGTGACCTGCACGGAGGCGGAGTCACAGTGGCTGTAGCTTTCTTTTAATTTTCCAGCAAAAGAAGCCAGAAATGTCGGTTTCTGTGCGGAATCTCTTTTGTTGTTGTTTGTTTTGAGAGGAACCTTGCCCAGGCTGGAGTGCAGTGGTGAGACCTTAGCTCACTGCAACGTCCACCTCCTGGGTTCAAGTTGATTCCACTGCCTCAGCCTCCCTAGTAGCTGGGATTACAGGTGCTCGCCACCACGCCCAGTTAATTTTTTATATTTTTGCCAGAGACAGGGTTTCGCCATGTTGGCCAGGCTAGTCTTGAACTCCTGACCTCAAGCGACCCACCCCCCCAGCCTCCCAAAGTACTGGTATTACGGGGTTGAGCCGCTGCGCTCAGCCATGAAATCTCTTGAGTTTTTGTTGTTGTTTGTTTTTGAGGCGGAGTTTGACTCTTGTCGCCCAGGCTGGAGTGCAATGGTGCAATCTCAGCTCACTGCAGCCTTCACCTCCGAGGTTCAATCAATTCTCCTGCCTCAGCCTCCCGAATAGCTGGAATTACAGGCACCCACCACCACACCTGGCTAATTTTATATTTTTAGTAGAGACGGGATTTAGCCACTTTGGCCAGGCTGGTCTCGAACTTCTGACAAGTGATCCACCTGCCTTGGCCTCCCAAAGTGCTGGGGTTACAGGCATGAGCCACCTCACCTGGCCAAAAATCTCTTCAGTTTTAGAAACATTTGTGTGGGATTTCTATTCTCTCTGACTGGAGAATCTGAGGCAGGTCCCAACCCAACCACCTGGAAATGCTAGAGACACAGCACCAGCATGCCAGGCAGTCTCTTATGTTCGTAGCTGAGCTCCCAGGTAGCCAGGAGAATCTTCAAGGACTAGCAATGAAGAGGGAGGGACAGAGATGCCCAGGAAGTGTGTACCCCCAGGGGCTTTGCTCTCAGTGTCTAGGGCTTGAGTTTTCCATCCAGATATGGACAGGAGGTGAAGCCTTGGGTCTGTGAAAGGGAGTTAGGATGAAAGAGATGAACAGAAAACAAAATCTGCCCATGGCTCACAGAGGTGACAAGGAAGCTGGTGTGACCCAGCCTGGAATCTGATTGTGGAAATAAAATCTCCCTGGGAGTTGTAGCCCTGGGCCTGTTCCTCACATGAACATGAGGTTCAAATTCAGCCTATCTGGTAGTCTAGATGCCCCTACACTGAAAATTGTCATTTAATTGGATACGTCTATGTAGCAAAAAGAAAAAAAATTGTCATTAAAAAAAAAATTGGCTCTAGGAAAGAGCTCTGTTCCAAAGCAAATGTAAAACTACTCTGGTGGGACGTGACCCTCATTCAGGCTGACAAGATTCCCACCGGGGCCCAGCACGGTGGCTCATGCCTGTAATCCCAGCACTTTGGGAGGCCAAGGCAGGTGGATTGCTTGAGCCCAGGAGTTCAAGATTAGCCTGGCCAACATGACGAAACCCTGTGTCTACAAAAAATACAAAAATTGACCAGGTGTGGTGACGTACACTTGTAATTCTAGCTATTTGGTAGACTGAGGTATGAGAACTCCTTGAACCAAAGAGGTGGAGATTGCAGTGAGCTGAGACCATGCCACTGCATTCCAGCCTGGGTGACAGAGCAAGACTCTGTCTCAAAAAAAAAAAAAAGAAAAAAGAAAGAATCCAAGAAAATTTCCCAGAACTAAAGGATGCAAATCTTCAGAAAGAGGTCACTGAGGGCCCAGCATAATGGGGAAAACACCCTCTAAAGGAACATGATTGTGAAATTGCAAGATTTAGGAGCAAAGAAAGATTCTATAAATGTCCACAGGAAACAAAGTCAGTTTTGTCCACCAGATCAAGAATCAGAACAAAATGGAATTATCAATGGGAATATTGAGGCCAGGTGTGATGGCTCACCCCGGCAATCTCAGCACTTTGGGAGGCTGAGGCCAGAGAATTGCTCGAGCCCAGGAGCTCGAAACCAGCCTGGACCACATAGTGAGACCACATCTCCACAAAAAGTTAAAAAAAAAAAAATTAGCCAGATGTGATGATGTGCCTGTGGGTCCCAACTGGGCAGGAGGCTGAGGTGGGAGGATTACTTGAACTAGGGAAGTCAAGGCTGCAGTGACTGCAGTGGAGGTGGAGGTTGCAGTGGGCCAAGGCCATGCCACCACCACACACCAGACTGAGCAACAGAGTGAGACTCCACCTCAAAAGCAATAATAATAATAATATCATGGTGAACACATGTTATTATAAATTTTTCCAAACCCATAGAATGTATACCCAGAGTGACCTCTAATGTAGCTATGGATGTTGGTAATAATGGTGTGTCCATATAGGTTCACTCTGGTGTGGGATGTTGAAAATGGGGGAGACTGCATGTGGGGTGGCAGGGAGTATGTGGGAAAATAATTGCACCTTCCGCTCAACTTTTCTGTGAGCCTAAAACTGCTCTAAAAAAATAAATTGGCCTGACATGGTGGCTCATACCTGTAATCCCAGCACTTTGGGAGTCCAAGGTAGGTCAGGGGATGGCGACCATTTGGCCAACATGGTAAAACCCTGTCTCTACTAAAAATGCAAAAATTAGCTGGGCATAGTGGCACACACCTGTAGTCCCAGCTACTCAGGAGGATGAGGCAGGAGAATCACTTGAACCTGGGAGGCAAAGGTTGCAGTGAGCTGAGATCACGCCACAGTACTCCAGCCTGGCAACAGAGCCAGACTGTCTCAAAAAAGAAAAAAAGATAAACTCTATTACAATTCTTTTTTGAAAAGAAAAATAATTTCTCATCCAAAATAAACAAAAACAACAGAGAAAGTTCATTCAGGCAGAATAAATTTAAAAAACTAAAGCAAAGGCCAGGCACAGTGGCTCGCGCCTGTAATCCCAGCACTTTGGGAAGCCATGGTAGCCAGATCACTTGAGGTCAGGAGTTCGAAACCAGCCTGGCCAATATGGTGAAAACCCATCTTTTCTAAAAGTTAAAAAAAAAAGAAAATTAGCCAGGCATGGTGGCAGGTGCCTACAATCCCAGGAGGCTGAGGAAGGTAAATCGCTTGAACTCAGGAGGCGGAGGTTGCAGTGAGCTGAGATCATACCACTGCACTCCAGACTAGGTGGCAGAGCAGGACTCTGTCTCAAACAACAACAAAAACTAAAGCAAAAATAGGAATTTATAGCATACTAAAAAATAGATTAGGCCAGGCACAATGGCTCACGCCTGTAATCCCAGCACTTTGGGAGGCCGAGGCAGGTGGATTACTTGAACTCATGAGTTCAAGACCAGCCTGGGCAACATGGCAAAACTGTCTCTACAAAAAATACAAAAATTAGCTGGGCTTGGTGGTGTGTGCCTAAAGTCCCAGCTACTCAGGAGGCTGAACTGGGAGGATCACCTGAGCATGGGAGGCAAAGGCTGTGGTGAGGTGAGATCACACTGACCCACTGCACTGCAGCCTGGGAGACAGTCAGACCCTGTTCCAAAAATCAATTCACTCATTAATTATGTGAAGCAATAGAACAAGTGGGGGGAGGAATTGGCAATGCACTGCTCTAAAGCCCTTACCCTGTGTACTGGCAATAGAATGGTATTTGAAGATAAATTAATTAATTCAATACTTATGTTGTAAACCCTAGGGCAATCACTAGGTTTTTATTGAAAAGATATCAACAATAATGTAATAGAAGAGATAAATGGAACCATAAACAATTTTCCTTTTTTTTTTTTTTTTTGAGACAGAGTCTTGTTCAGTTGCCAGGCTGGAGCACAGTGACACAGTGTCGGCTCACTGCAACCTCCGCCTCCCGGGTTCAAGTGATTCTTCCACCTCAGCCTCCCAAGTAGTTGGGACTACAGGTGTGTGCCAAATGCCTGGCTAATTTTTGTATTTTTAGTAGAGATGGGGTTTCACCATGTTGGCCAGGATGTTCTCGATCTCTTGACCTCGTGATCCACCAGCCTCGGCCTCCCTAAGTGCTGGGATTACAGGCGTGAGCCACCGCACCTGGCTTTTTTTTTTTTTTTCTAAGACAGAGTCTCTGTCACCCAGGTTGGAGTGAGTCCATCCCAGCTCACTGCATCCTTGAACTCCTGGGCTTAACACCTAGGAGTTAAGTCCCACCTCAGCCTCCCTAGTAAGGGGACTATAGGTATGTGCCACCACCACCAACCTGCCTGTTGTTTTTTTGTTTGGTTTGGTTTGGTTGGTTTTTGTTTTGTAAAGACAAGGTCTCACTGGCCAGGCATGGTGGCTCACACCTGTAAATCCAGCACTTTGGGAGGCCGGCTGAGCTGGGCAGATCACCTGAGGTCAGGAGTTCGAGACCAGCCTGGCCAACATGGCAAACCTCATCTCTACAAATACAAAAATTAGCTGGGCCTTGTGGCACACACCTGTAATCCCAGCTACTTGGGAGGCTGAGGCAGGAGAAACACTTGAACCCAGGAGGCGGAGCTGCAGTGAGCTGAAATTGCGCCACTGCACTCCAGCCTGGGTGACAGAGTGAGACTCCATCTTAAAACAAACAAACAAACAAACAAAAACCCCGCAGTCTCACTGTGCTGCCCAGGCTAGTCTTGAACTCTTGGCCTCAAGCAATCCTCCCACCTTGGCCTCCCAAAGTACTGGGTTTACAGGTATGCATCACCGTACTTTTTCTGAACCATTTTTATGTCAGTTTGTTAGCTTGGAGTTTCTGGCCCCTGTGGGTGGCCCAGGTGTAGCACAGGCCCCAGGTTCCACTTTCTTAGAGATGACTCTGTTTACCCAGAGCTTGAGTGCTGCAATGCTTTCTCCAGCTGTCTGCAGAAGGCCTGTTCCAGAACCTCCTGCTGTGTGTGAGACTGCAGCTTTGATTCCCACCCCTAAGACACATACCTGGTCCTGGACCCTTTATGGGCAACTCAGCTTCAAACCGCTGGCTATGGGGCCTTCTTCATGCCAAGGGCCTAGCTCCCATGCTTCCCCATCTTGTCTTTGAACAGGGAGATGGTGCTGTTCTGTGTGTGTGTGTGGAGCGAGTACGTGTGGATATGTACACTGGCTTCCTACACTTGCTGGCTCAGCCAATCTGACTGCAAGCCTTGGGCTAGCCATATACTCTCTCTGTGCTTCAATTTACCCATCAGGAAAATGGGTTCACAATGGTACCCATATCACAGGGTGGTTGTGAGGCTTTAATGCTATTTAAAATACACAGCCAGCCTGGCGCAGTGGCTCACGCCTGTAATCCCAGCACTCTGGGAGGCCGAGGGGGGCAGATCACCTGAAGTCAGGAGTTCAAGAACAGTCTGGCCAACATGGTGAAACCCTGTCTCTATTAAAAATACAAAAATTAGCCAGGCATAATGGCAGCACCTGTAATCCCAGGTATTTGGGAGACTGAGGCAGGAGAATTGTTTGAACCCCGGAGGTGGAGGTTGCAGTGAGCCAAGATTGCGCCATTGCACTCCAGCCTGGGTGACAGAGATTACATCTAAAAAAAAAAGATACACAACCAACCTTGTTTAGCTTCTCATTCCTGTTATCTCTAACAGCCATATCAGACCAGAGAGCAGACCCCAGAACTCAAAACCATGCTTTTCCCTGGTTGAGGAATTATGGGTGGTTCCAGTTTTGGTTGTGTGTTTGTGTGTATACATTTTCGGCAATCAACAGGAATTACTTTTATGATTAGAGGGAAAGTGGCAATCAATACTCAAAACAGCAGGCACCTGCTGAATTCTTTAGGCCCTGACAGACAGCTAGTGTTCAATAAAAGCTTCAGGACATGCTTGGCATGAGCTGACATTTTTGCAGGGGTCAGGCTGGCTTGGAGGAGGAGGGAGGCAGCCATGGAGGGCAGCATTTTCTATGCCCGAGTGTGTTTGAGGGGGCAGGGGAAACAGTTTCAGGCTCACAGAAAAATTGAGCAGAAAGTGCAGAGATTTCCCATATACTCCCTGCTCCCCCACATGCACAGCCTCCCCCATTTTCAATATCCCACACAAGAGTGTAGGTAAGGCAGCAAATCCACAGGGTAGACAGCAGTCACTCTTAGGAGTCTACCTTGGCTGGCTCTGGCAGACTCTGAGGGCTCTAAGCCTCCACCCAACTCTCCCCCTTCCCCCACCTCCCGATTCGGCAACAGCACTTTTTTTTTTTTTTCTGAGACAGAGTCTTGCTCTGTCACCCAGGGTAGAGTGCAGTGGCACAATTTCCGCTTACTGCAACCTCTGCCCCTCATGCTCAAGCAATTCTCCCACCTCTCAGCCTCCCCAGTAGCTGGGACCACAGGCCTATGCCAGCAACCCCAGCTAGTTTTTTTTGTTTTTCGAGACAAAGTCTCGCTCTGTTGCCCAGGTTGGAGTGTAGTGGCGTGATCTTGGCTCACTGCAACCTCCACCTCCTGGGTTCAAGTGATTCTCCTGCCTCAGCCTCCTGAGCAGCTGGGATTACAGACATGTGCCACCACACTTGGCTTTTTTATTTTTAGTAGAGACGAGGGTTTCACCATGTAGGCCAGGCTGGTCTCGAACTCCTGACCTCAGGTGATCCGCCTGCTTCAGTCTCCCAAATTGCCGAAATTACTGGCATGAACCACCATGCCTAGCCTAATTTTTAAATTTTTTGTAGAGACAGTCTTGCTATATTACCCAGGCTGGTCTCAAACTCCTGAGCTCAAGTGACCCTTCCACCTCAGCCTCCCAAAGTGCTAGGATCACAGGTGTGAGCCACTGTGCCCACTTACCCATTTCTTAAGCATGGCAAAGACTTCGCTGTGTGGGCAGCCACAGCCCTGCCCACTTGGTGCTTCGAGGCTCAGGGCAGCCATCAAGCAGGCCACTGCAGAATCATCTGCTGTACTGCCTCCAGGTTATCGGCTTCGGTGACAAAGGGTTGGGATGGGAGGATCCCTGTGGACAGGCTTGGTGGGCCTGAGGAGGCGAGAGCAGGATGGGAGGCAGGACCAGCCCTGGGAGACTGTTGTCTCTATCTCCGTGACCCACAGTGTGTCTTGGGCAGGGCCAGGCCTCTGCACACGTCCATAAAGGTCCAACAAACACTTGAACGCACCAGGAATTCCTTCCATCCACTCATGCTTCTTTCTTTTTTTGAGATGGAGTCTCGCCCTGTCACCCAGGCTGGAGTGCAGTGGCGCATTCTTGGCTCACTGCAACCTCCACCTTCCAAGTTCAAGTGATTCTCCTGCCTCCACTTCCTGAGCAGCTGAGACTATGGGCATGCACTACCATGCCTGGCTAACTTTTTGTATTTCTAGTAGAGATAGGGTTTCACCATGTTAGCCAGGATTGTCTCCATCTCCTGACCACGTGATCTGCCCACCTCAGCCTCCCAAAGTGCTGGGATTACAGGCGTGAGCCACCGCACCAGGCCTCACCTACACTTCTTTAAGGTCACTCTTCAGCCAGGCACAGTGGCTCACGCCTGTAATCCCAGCACTTTGGGAAGCCGAGGCAGGTGGCTCACCTGAGGTCAGGAGTTCGAGACCAGCCTGGGCAACATGGCGAAAACCCGTCTCTACTAAAAATACAAAAAATTAGCCGGGTGTGGTGGCAGGCACCTGTAGTACCAGCTACTCGGGAGGTGGAGGCAGGAGAATTGCTTGAATTTGGGAGGCGGAGGTTGCAGTGAGCCGAGGTCGCAACACTGCACTCCAGCCTGGGTGACAGAGTGAGACTCCGTCTCAACAACAACAATGAAAAAAGTCACTCTTCTTTACAATATGGGGAGGTGGGGACCAGCTGGAGCCACTGTGGCCCAGAGGCCTGAGCTGTGTGGACCCGGGCCTTGCTTCCTGGACTGTGGGCTTCCTGGGTGCTGGGCCTGCCCTCAGGGACTGGCTCCTCCCTGAACTGTCCCTTTGCCTTGGGAGCAGAATCAGGCCATAGCCTGACTGGCCCTGACAGCTCGTGCCTTGTGTCTAGTCCCCAGAGAGGGCACAGGAGACAGGCCAGGAGTATCAGGGACAGCCCTTGGTCAGACTCTGCTAGTTTCCCTCCTGCCTTTCACTACGTGGCTGGACCACAGGGAAAGAAATGGCAAGAAACTGTGTCTAAGTCTCCCCTGATACAAATTCAAAGCTGGCTTGGGGCATAGCCACCTCTTGGGCACACACCTAGACAGATCTAAGCCAGCAGGTGGCTGTTTGCTAGACAATGGTCTGTGCCTGGGGTTTAATTTACAGATGTATGGTTGAGTGACGTCAAGGTGCGACCAAAGCCCTGGAAAGGTTGATTGCCTTTCCTGAGAGAAGGGGCACCTGTGGCGCGCAGGTCCTGTAGGGAGCTCCAGGTTTGGTCAGGAGGCAGAAGCAGGAGCAGGGGAGATCCCAGCCCCCTCCCAGGGGAGATTCAGCCCTCCCAGGGGAGAGTCAGCCCCAGGGGAGAGACTTTCTCCAGGTTTTCATGGGGAAGGCCTGGCAGGGCAGGGAAAGAGTTTAAAACTGGCTAGTTTGAGTAATCCTAGTGGGATCTGGGCTGCAGAGTGGTCTCCAGTGGCCTGATGCCTGGCCCTCAGTGATTTACGGCAGGGAGAATCTTGGCTACCAGGGCAAGAATTAGATCAGGAGGTGGTGGGGCTGTAGACTTGGGTTGGCTGTTTCCTATATGAAAAGCGTGCTCCGCCTTGGGTCTTTGCTATGTCTTAGAATTGGCTAACCCTGCTCCCAAATGGCAGAGCACCAAGGATACGAAAATAAGAAAATGTAGTTAATAGAACCAGCCCCGTCATGGATGCCAAATAGATAAATAGAGAATCTCAGAAAACACAGACCAGACACTGCCTCTGGGGCAGGCCCTGGCCAAGCCCTCTCTGTGTGTGCTATAGGGCAGGGAAATCTCACCATGCTATTTCCCCTACACTGGAAGTGGAAAAACATGAGTGATCATGTCACTGCCCAAGGTCACCTGGCTCCTAACCTGCCAAGATTTTTCCCCCGTATAGGGGACTGCCCCTTCAGGGAGCTTCCAGATGTCTATGTCCACAGGGCTCCGGGAGCCCAGTCCCCACCCACTGATCACCGGGAGCTGCCTGTAGCCCCTCCTGGGATGGACGAATACCCGCAAAGTGACAGAAACCAAGATTTCTCACGCCTGCTGGTTACTCTAGTCCCGCCGGGATCATATTTCAGCATCATCAAATATTTAGGGAGTGCCCGGCTGCTTTAGGAGCTGGACTTTTAAACAGTCTTTACGCCATGGGAACTCCACAATTTGAATGGATCAGAATTTGCCTGTCACGTTCTCTGTGCCAGGCACGGAGCGGGGAAGGGGTGGAACTCGGCACAAGGGCCTCTGCCTCCTTGGCGCGCACAGCCCGAGGGGCGCGAGCCTAAAGTCATCAGGTGACAGCCCCCGCCACGTTCCAGGGCGCCCGGACGGCTCCAGCAGAGAGTGGGGTAGGAGGCGTCCGGACTGTGTCCAGAGGCCAAGAGAAGCCTGGGGTGGAGGGAGCCGAAGTGTGGCTGCGGCTGGGGTAGGGCCAGAGGCAACGGGAGGCGAAGGCACGCACTGGGGCGGCGGCGCAACCACCACAGCCTCCGGGTGTGGACCAGGCACCTTCCCGGCCACCTGCGTCTGTGACCTGACAGCCGGCTTGAAGCCGCAGCGCAGCTGTCCCTGCCAGCCAACATTCGGCGAGAGGGGCCGCAGGCACCCCAGGTGTGCTCGCTCGGAGCCCGGCTCCCACACGCATGCGCGACCCCACTGCGTGGACTACAACTCCCGACGTGCCCCGCGCGTCTTCCGGAAGTACTCTTCCGGGTCGCCTCCGACCAGTGCGCAGGGAGGGCGCGCCCGGCCTGGGGAAGGGGCAGGCGCGGGAATCTGGTGTTGGGGAACGGAGGCCGAGATGGCTTCAGCAGGAGGCGAAGACTGTGAGGGCGCAGCGCCGGAGGTCGACCGTCCGCACCAACGGCCCTTTCTGATTGGGGTGACCGGCGGCACTGCCAGCGGGAAGGTAAGGGGCCGGGCAGGCCGGGGTCTTGCCTCTCGCTGGTGCCTCGGGGCGGCCCAGTCCGGCCGGGGTCCAGAGAGGAGACACCAGCCCCGTCCGAGGGGTCCTCTCCCAGCGGGGGCAGGGCGCGGGAGCGAAGGGGCGTAGGGGTGAACGGGCTGCGGGCCGCGATAGGCTGGGGCGGCCTGGAGCGGGCAAGGGGTTGGAGCTCCGGCCCTCGGGGGTTCCCCACAGCCTCTCCGCCGGCCGGGCCCCTCGGAGCCCCCAGTCCGTGCTGACCCTGTCGGGCCGCCGCGGTCCTCCCGCTGAGACCATAGATACCTGTTGGTGTCCTCCCTCTCGCGGGCATCCCCGCAGGGAACAGGTGGGTCAGTGTCTCCAGAAGCCAGCCCTGTGCAGAAGCCCTCAGGAGGGGCCCCGTGCCAGTCATAGGACCAGAGGTTCCAGGAGCGAATCCCACTTCTGTGTTCCTAGTCGACAGTGTGTGAGAAGATCATGGAGCTGCTGGGGCAGAATGAGGTGGAGCAGCGGCAGCGGAAGGTGGTTATCCTGAGCCAGGACAGGTTCTACAAGGTCCTGACGGCAGAGCAGAAGGCCAAGGCTTTGAAGGGACAGTACAATTTCGACCACCCAGGTACATGGAGAGCCCAGCGGTGGGGGGAGGGCAGACCCCAGGCTGGGTGTCCGCTGACCAGCTGCGCCTTGGCCCAGGGTTGGATGGATACAGACCGGCTTGAGCTGTTCCCCATGCAGTGGAGTTGGCTGCGCAGTGAAGTCAGGGGAACTTTGCTGAGTTCTCTGGGCCCTGGATGCCCCCATGGGAGTGTGGTTGGAGCCAGTCAGGAAGCCTGTTGCTCGGTGGGGACCCCTGCCCTGCCCGGCCCTGCCCTGCCAAAACTGTGACCCTGGAGAAATCCTCCCATCTTCCCTTCCCACATTGTGGCCTTTAGGGCCCTCTGCAGAAGCTCTGCCCACTGTGGCCCTTTATTTCCCTCTCCTGCCTTGAGGCAAAGTCCTCAGAGAGGCCAGTGTGGGAGGCAGTGGGTAAACCGGTGCTGGTGGCCTGAAGCTCTGGGCCAGGTAAAAGGGCAGATGCTGCAGGGAGACACCTGCCACTACTGGAAGATTTCACCCTGGCTGGCTGACATGATCAGCCTTTCCCAAGGACTTGTGGGAAGAAGTCCTGCAAAGCTGCAGTCTAACCAGTTAGTCCCAGAAAGAGAGAGAAGCAGAGACCTAGCCTACTCACCCCGCACAAGAGCTGATCAGAAAACCCCTGTGTTCTGACATCCCAGTGGCACAGAGCTTGGGCCGGAGAACAGCAAGGACAGGGTCATCCTGTAGTCTGCAGGGCTGCAGAGGGCGCTGTTGCTACCAAACACAAACTGTGGGCAGGCCTTAGTCTACCTGTGCTAGGGTCCCCAGTGGCCCCAGCACCCAGCTCTGCTGACCCCAGAGCAGAGAGGGTTCCCTGCCATCTGCTGCACGAGGGCAGCCGGCTTGTCTCGCCTCTGTCTCCATCCCTGCAGATGCCTTTGATAATGATTTGATGCACAGGACTCTAAAGAACATCGTGGAGGGCAAAACTGTGGAGGTGCCGACCTACGATTTTGTGACGCACTCAAGGTAAGCAGACAGTTCTTGGGAGGGCCGAGGAGAGGGGCCAGCTAGGATGTCCCCTCTGGGCCAGTTGGTGTCTGTGGGTCCTGCACCCCCTACCTCGGAGTCAGTGTCCCAGGAACGGAAGCTGTGTGTGGCCCCGGAGATGCTGTGTCTGCAGCAGGCCCTTTTCCTGTCCCCCTCTCAGGTTACTGGAGACCACAGTGGTGTACCCCGCGGACGTGGTGCTGTTTGAGGGCATCTTGGTGTTTTACAGCCAGGAGATCCGGGACATGTTCCACCTGCGCCTCTTCGTGGACACCGACTCTGACGTCAGGCTGTCTCGAAGAGGTAAGGTGGCCAAAGGCCTCCCTGGCTGCCTGGCCGAGGCTGGCGGCGGGCGCTGAGGTCTGATGCGTGCCTGGCTCTCACCGCTGCAGTTCTCCGGGACGTGCGCCGAGGGAGGGACCTGGAGCAGATTCTGACACAGTACACCACCTTTGTGAAGCCGGCCTTCGAGGAGTTCTGCCTGCCGGTACCTGCACTCGCTGCTAAGAGCCCGCTTTCCCCTTTCACAAGGACACGTGGGACCCAGCACTGTGAGAGGGCCGAGTGCTGGGTGACAGTGATCTTCTTGAAAAAAAGAAGAAGAATTTAGCTCAGTACAGCCACATACCCTGGGAGTTCTTAGCTCTAAAAATATTTCTCTGTCTGCTCCTCCCTCTGTCTGGAAAAGCCCACACTGGCCTCTTCCTCCCTGCCCCAGGCCCTCACCCAGCATCCCCATTCAACACTGAAAACCCTCTGCACCCGGTGCCAGCCTCTCTGCCTGCTTCCTCTTTCTGGGGTACTCATCATCGGACACATCCTACTTTCCTTATTCCCTGCAGAGTGGGGACCCCAGGAGCACCTGAGTCTGCTCACTGCCAAGACCGGGATCTGGCCCTTGGAGGATGCGTGATAGCTGCTCCTCCAGGGCCTGCGTCCTCAGGCTGCTTCCAGCCAGTGCTCTGAAATCTCAGAGCGAGCCCTGCGCCCAGACCCCAGCTGGATGGCAGAGAGACGGGACTCCCCACTGTGCCCCCACCTGTCTTTTTCCTCCATTTCTCCATCTTGTGTTTCTGACTTGATGGGGCTTGTGGCTCCGCTCAGATTGGGGTGTTTTAAAGACAGCATTGGCGGGTTAAGGTAAAAATAGAGCACAAAGGAACTGAAACCAGGATTCCTGCCTTTGATACATAGGACAAGTAAGTTCTATCTGCTGTTTTATTTTTTGTTTGAGATAGAGTCGCTTTCTGTCACCCAGGCTGGAGTGTAGTGGTGTGATCTCGGCTCATGGCAACCTCCACCTCCTGGGTTCAAGTGATTCTCCAGCCTCAGCCTCCTGAGTAGCTGGGACTGCAGGTGTGTGCCACCACACCCGGCTCATACTTGTATTTTTAGTAGAGATACAGTTTCGCCATGTTGTCCAGGAAGTCTTGAACTCCTGGCCTCAAGTGACCCGCCTGTCCAGCCTCCCAAAATCCTGGGATTCAGCCACTATGCCTGGGCTTTTTTTTCAAATGAGGCAGTCTCACTCTGTTGCCCAGGCTAGAGTACAGGGGTACAATCACAGCTCACTGCAGCCTTGACCTCCTAAGCTCAAGCAGTCTTCCACCTCAGCAACCCGAGTGGCTGGGACCACAGGCATGCACCACCATGCTTGGTTAATTTTTAAATTTTTGTAGAGATGGAATCTCCCTGTGTTGCCCAGGCTGGTCTCAATCTTCTGGAATCTAGTGGTCCTCCCACCTCAGCTTTCCAAACTGTTGAGATTACAGGTGTAAGCCACTATACCTGGCTGATCTGCTGCTATTTAAAAAAAAACTTTTGTTTTTTTTGCATTCATGTCTCTGAAATTTCTAAAATATAACATTTAAAGTAAAGTAACTTGTTATAGTCTCTCTCATTCACAGAAAGACATTTGGCAAAAACTAGGTGATTTGCAGTAAAACTCTGGATATCAAATCTGACCCAGCGACCTGAATAGAGGAAGTGCTGTCACCTGCCATATCCTGGGCCCAAGCCCCAGACGCTTTTTGTTTGTTTTTTGAGACAGGGTCTCACTCTGCCACACAGGCCTAAGTGCAATGGTGAGATCTTGGCTCACCCGTAGCCTCCACCTCCCACATTCAAGGGATCCTCCCACCTCAGGCTCCTGAGTATTTGGAGACTACAGGTGTGCATCACCACATCTGGCTAATTTTTCCTTTTTTTTTTTTTTTTGCAGAGATGGGGTTTCACCATGTTGGCCAGGCTGGTCTCAAACTTCTGGCCTTAAGCAATCCACCTACCTCGGCCTCCCAAAGCGGGGTTCGCTGGCGTGAGCTACCACGCCCGGCCCCCGGTCCCACCCAGAGCTGTTCTTGAGCCTCCTTTCCTTCCCCTTCGTGTTGAGTCGCTTGTGCTGTCCTCTCCCCAGACCTCGTAGGTATTTCCCAGCTGTATTCAAGCCCATCCCTGCTGTCAGCTCTCCCGGACTCCTCCCACCCGTCAGACAATCAGACCAAAATGGAAACCAGCCCTTGCCTGTGCGCTCATGCTTTCGTGAGATGAGGCTCCACCAGCTGCAGACACAGCTGTCCCCAGGACTCGTCCCTGTCTGCCTCTTGCAGCTCATCTCTGCTGCCGCCTCCTTGGCCCTAATCCACACACCAGCAGCACCAGCTGTTCCAAGTTCCATCCCTAGGCCCAGGCCCTGCCCTCCCTCTTCCCTCAGCTTCGTGGGATTCAGGCATGTTCTCTGGGCAGCTTCCCTCCCCCTGGAGCGCCCCACCGTCTCTGGCTGCAGTCTCTCCCCAGCAGCCCTGCATTTGCTGGTGTATCTCCATCCCTGTCCTTCTTAGCAGCAGAGCATCTGACAGGGAATGAGAGTCAGTCAGCACTGAACATATGAGCGGATGGATGAGGGATAAGGCACCCTCGCTGTCTCTGCCTGCAGTGGTTTTGCATGGTGGTGGCTGTCCCGTGGCTATGCCAGGGTATTCGCAGAAGCTTCATAATTCCAGAGGAGCAATGTTACACTTGTAGAAGTGGCGCACTTAGCTTGCCCCAGTGAATTAAGTCGTCAGTGTAGACAGCTGTCCCCTGTAATGGAACAGGAGCCCTGGAAGGGGCAGTTCTTTTGGCTGCTTCAGCTGCACTTTCTGCCTTCTTGGATCATGGCATTTCACACCTGGCTGCTGACTGAGTCCCTGTCCTCCATCTGCCGATAACACCAGTAACTGAGCACCTCAGGGCCACCAGTCCTGCGGTTGCATCAGTTTCTGAGCATCTTAAAACCACCTTTGAAGGAGAGGTCCTCACGAGAACTCCCCCACTTGTGCCTTACAGACAAAGAAGTACGCTGACGTGATCATCCCGCGAGGAGTGGACAATATGGGTAAGAAGCTGGCCTGCTGGGCTTCCCCCCGCCCCTCCCAGAGCCTGAGGCAGGGAGAGTTCCACCAGCGGGTAGTTACCAAGCACTCCCCTGCCCATGAGCGTTGATCTGCAGCACAGGGTTAAAATATGCTTGAAAATTTATGTAGCCAGGTGCAGTGGCTCACACCTGTAATCCCAGCTCTTTGGGAGGCTGAGGCAGGGGGATCACTTGAGCCCAGAAGTTCAAGATCAGCCTGGGAACATAGGCAGACCCTATCTCTACAGAAAATAAGAAAATTAGTTGGGCGTGGTGGCATGCACCTGTGGTCCCAGCTACTTGAGAGGCTGAGGTGGGAGGATTGCTTGAGCCTGGGAGGTCAAAGCTGCAGTGAGCTGTGATGAGGCCACTGCACTGTGGCCTAGGCACTAAAGTAAGGCCCTGTTTCTTAAAACATATATATATATATCCAAAACTGTCAGCAGAAAGTATTTTAAACAGACTCTTAACATAAATCTCTGGAACACCAAGCTTAGAGTCTTATTTTGCTGTGTCCTGATGCATGTTTCTGTCTGCTGAGATTTGACCCGACCAGTGCCCCAGCATGCAGACCTGTGCTTCAGGGTAGAGGTTGGGCTCTCAGCCCTGGAT
Source organism: Callithrix jacchus (assembly GCF_049354715.1). Taxonomy (NCBI): domain Eukaryota; kingdom Metazoa; phylum Chordata; class Mammalia; order Primates; family Cebidae; genus Callithrix; species Callithrix jacchus. The sequence goes on along the minus strand of NC_133502.1, from coordinate 180,135,902 downwards.
GCTGCAGGAGGGGCGGTCTTCAGAGAGGATGAATGCGGCTGACGTGCTGCTTGTGTGTCTCTTGGCGCAGTTGCCATCAACCTGATCGTGCAGCACATCCAGGACATTCTGAATGGTGACATCTGCAAATGGCACCGAGGGGGGTCCAACGGGCGGAGCTACAAGAGGACCTTTTCTGAGCCAGGGGACCAGCCTGGGATGCTGACCTCTGGCAAACGGTCGCACTTGGAGTCCAGCAGCAGACCCCACTGAGGGGCTGCCTTGCTGCACTGAGCCTTGGGGACAGGTCTCCCACCCCATATGTGTGTTGAGGGACCGAGCCAGGGGATGCCCACCCACACACACTGCTTCCACCCCAGGGTGGCGTTAGGAGCAAGGCCTTCGTCACTTAGGGATGGAAACTTGGATATGTCCCTCAGCCTCAACTTGCTGGGACACTGACGCGTTCCTGCGGTTCTCAGCCGCTTCCTCAGGCTTGCTGCGGTTTAAAGCTCTCTCTCTAGGCCACCGAGAAATTACACAGAATGTGCAGGAAGCTTGGGAGGTTTCTGGAGGAATGTGAGGCACGTATTATTGGGGAGATTGAGGAAACAGCTTGGATACTATGGATGGCCTGGTGTTTTTTTGACAGTGAACCCACACAGAGATTTTTTTTTCCAGTCTCATATGGTTCTTACTCATACAACTCAAAAGTTTTGTGAGCATATACGTTCCGTTTTTGTTACACATCCTCATGTTTGTTTTGTTCTGTTTTTGTAAGACAGGCTGGTGGTGGCCTACAAACTGAATTTCATGACCCACCAGTGGTTTGCAGTCCAGCGTGGCCTACATGGATGTGGGGAGCTTCGGACGGATGTATTCCCCCCTTGCCTGTGCCTTAAAGGCAGAGAAGTGAGGTGGGCATCCTGGGAGCACCCAGCAGCACCCACAGGCTCTCATGTGGGGTCAGTCTGCGAGCCCGTGCAGCAGGGTAGACAGCAGTGGAGGCCAGGTCTGTCCCTGCTGGCAGGACAGTGTCCATGCATAGTCCTGCCCAGGGTTGGGCCCTCACTGATCCTCACAGGAGCCCCCAAACCCAAGGTTCTGTCTAGACAGGCTGTCCCACCCCAGGGTGACTGGTGGCCAGGTCCAGGGAGTGGTGCCTCTGGCTGCGGCATACCCTGGATCACCGAGGTGCCAGCAGATGTGACTGCCTGAAGCCAACGAGCTTCCTTTGTGCCATGTGGAGCTTGTGGCCTCACATGAGCACCCATGTCTATCACCTGGTTTCCCCTCTTGCTCTTGTGGTGGCTGCTGCTGTCTCTGTGAAGTATAACCTACCGCTGCCACAGGCAGTCCCGGCCGCCTTCCGTCCAGGCTCAGCCACAGCAGTGACGCGGATGTGCCGTGGTGAACTGAGCTGGGCCCCACAGCTGTAACAGTTTTGTTGAGTGTAGGCCCCTTTGGAGGAGGAATCAATAAACACCACCAACTACAAATGCCAGTTTGTCCCTTTTTAAATTACAATAAAAAAGACAAAGTAGGGGCAAGGAGCTGTATGGATGACACAGACCTTGGCCATGGAGGGAGGAAGATGCTACTCAGCCACATCTCAGTGGCATCTCAGGTGGGAGGGTTTCTGCATGGCATAGTGCAGAGGGCCAGCCTCGATGCCGTCAGAAAATGACACACAAGCCCAGCCTGGTTCCCATGCAGGCAGCTCTTCTGACAAGGAGCCGTCCAGGGATGCCTGCCGGGCTCGCTAAGGGCCAGGGTGGGACTGCTCCCACTGGCGGGCATTCAGGGCATTCATGAAGGAGATGGGGCCACCAGATCAAACTCCACCCTGCAGTGGTTAGCAAGGACCGGGTGTTGGTCTGATGAGGCTGTCACTTGCTTCACTGCTAGCCCTAGGTCCTCAGCTGTCTTCCTCGATGACTCCTACGCTGGCCGCTGAAACACTCTCTGTGTCTTAGTTCAGGGCCTCTCAGGAGGACACGGAGGGAACATGTTCTTCATTGTCAAGAAAAAATTAACTGCACAAAAGGAGGTGCTCATAAGAGGGCTTTTCAGGAATGAGACCACCACGCGTTCCAGTGGAGTCCCTACTGAGCCCGGCCCACATCCTCCAAGCATGGGGGCACCCTGCTCATTAAGGTACACTGACCAAAACCCTTCAACCTCGTCTCGCCCCAGCAAGGGCATTCTCTGCCACACTCTTGTTCTAGTGTTTTCGGATCAAGATGTCCCAGCTGTCTTTCCAGCGAAGGGCTTTGAGTTCTTCTGGCGAGAGTGACTTGTCCCCATAAGTGAGTGGGCGCAGCGTGTTGGACACATGGCATGCAGAGGAGTACCAGGCCACCACGAGGGCGCTGAAGACACTCCTTTGGAGCTGGGACCTGCAAAGGTCAGAGCAGTGTGGGGGAGGATGGCGGCCACTGCGGCTTCCCTGCCCAGCCCCCTCTCGGCATCTGCTGTCCACATGGTTGCCTCCCAAGGCCTGGGGTTCTGCGTTCAGGTTTCTGTTTCTTGTCTCCCACCACCCGTGACCATCTCCTGCCTGGATGCACTGAGAGGGGCCCTGACTATTCCTCAGTGGCTAGGCCACCCCCATGCAGATGCCTCAGGACTGGTTCCGAGGCCAGGAAGCCCTCACCTGCACTCCAGCCTCCAAACACTCCAGTTTAGCTTTCTTGGGTTCTCTCTACCACACCGCACAACCCGCCTGTAAGCAGCTGCCCCTCCTGACCCCTGAGCCTCCCGGGCCTTGCTCCCTGCTCCTGCATCCTCCAGGCCACCCACACCTCTTCATCCCTCCCCCGCCTCCCCACCCACACCGCTTTCATCTCTGTCAGCCTCCACTTCTCCTTCTGGGTTCTGTGGGGCCTCATCTGGACCTCTTCTGAATCTCCTGCATTCCCCAGAGGGGCCAGGAGAATGTGAGTTAGGGTGAAATGGGTGAGGCTGGCTGCACCCCATGTGTCTGCTGCTCTGGGGCATTCTAGCGGAGGGCTGCTGCCCGACCCAGCCACTGATGACACAGCCCCCATACCTGCACAGATGGTCGCTGATGTGCTGCAAGACCACAGGGAGCAGAAGGATCTGGAAGGTGAGCGCGGGCAGGTAGTGGTAGAGGAAGAGTGTCTTCTCCATCAGGAAGAACGGGAGGTAGTTCACGGCCCAGCCACCAGCGCACAGCGCCCCCACCAGCACCCAGCGCAGCCAGGCATCTGCGGGAGAGGGTCTGAGCTACAGCAGCTCTGCTGCTCCCACAGGCCTTTATAGAGACAGGGGTCTTACTATGTTGCCCAGGTTGGTTTTGAACTCCTGGCCTTCCAAAGAGCTGGGATTACAAGTGTGAGCCACTGCGCCTGGCCTGGCTGCCCATTTTATCCAGCCATTTCCAGCGCATACGGGCAGCATGGGACCAAGGAGGCAATTCCTGCCCGCCATACTGCACTTCACTGGATATACCGCTGACGCAATGTGGGAACGTCACTGCAACATTTTGTCTCTTGGGAGACAAACATAATTTAAGTTCCCTTAATACAGCAACAAAGAGGCTGTCTTAAGGGTTCGTTTCTATAAATTTGGTTTGTCACCTGAAGCAGTGAGCTCTCAGCAGCAGAAGGAAGAGACATACAAATGAGCTGTGGGCCGGGCACACTGGCACACACCTGTCATCCCAGCACTATGGGAGGCCGAGGCAGGAGGATCCCTGGAGCCCAGTAGTTCAAGAGCAGCCTGGGCACATAACAAGATGCTATCTCTGTATTAAAAAGAAAAAAGCCATATGGGAGGTGTACCAACCCTGGGGGAGGTCGTGGACGTTTCTTCGCCGTCGGAGCAAGTACCACAAGAACAGCAGCATGTAGATGGCTAGGGCGAGGCTGCCCGAAACCCAGATCACTATGTTTCCAAGTAGGTGGATCTGAGCCTAAAGGCACATGGGAGACACCATTAGCCACCTGCCCTCTACTCAGGGAGGGAAGAGGACACATGAAAGGCACTGAGATGCACATGCTACTTCAGCAGAGTTAAAAATACGCCCTGGCACAGCCCCCATCCACTAGGCCTCACTACTGCTATGGACAGGACTGCTGCTACTCAGACCTTTCATTAAGAGCACTGATGCAGTCTGGGCGTGGTGGCTCACACCTATAATCCCAGCACTTTGGGAGGCTGAGGTGGGCAGATAACCTGAGGTTAGGAGTTTGGGACCAGCCTGGCCAACATGGTAAAACCCCGTCTCTACTAAAAATACAAAAATTAGCTGGGCATTGTGGTGAGCACCTGTAATCCCAGCTACTCTGGAGGCTGAGGCAGGAGATTTGTTTAAACCTGGGAGGCAGAGGTTGCAGTGAGCTGAGATTGGGCCACTGCACTCCAGCCTGGGCAATTAAGCCAGGCTCTGTCAAAAAAACAAAATAAAACAAAAACCAAAAAACTGATACTCTCAATTTTGTAATTAGAAACTGAAAACTGGGAGCAGATGACTCCACTCTGTTACGGCTGCTGTCCACAGAGAACGCCGAAAGGTGTGCTCGGGGCCGGTGGCAGGGCCAGGGGTGGACCTCTGGGCCTGTGCCTCTGCCTTCAGTGCGTGTGCTGAGCCAACCTACCCGCCTCTGAGGGAGGAGGAAAAAGGTGGACATTTCCAGCAGCTGCCCGTTCAGTGAATATTTATGGGGCACTGATGACGTGCCTGGCCTGCCAAGGCTTTCACCCTGCCAGGTGGAGAGAGACTGTACACACCTCAACACAGCACCAGCAAGCTCCACCAGCAAGTGCCACGCAGAAGATTGAAAGTGAGTATCTTCAAAGCACTTTCACCAGGAAAAGGGGAATGATGTGTCCCCACAAAAACAATCAAGCCGGGTTTCCTTCCGAAACAAGCACACACGCCACACCCCTACTCCTGGCCCCACGTTGCCAGAGTGTTTAGAGCAAAGCAAGTCACAGGCCTTTGTCAGGAAAAGCTCTGGAGAAACCCAGTACTTTCTAGGGCAACATGGCTGCTCTAATGCCAGAAGAATTCTCAAGAAACAGAACGCGTCTATGAGCGTCAGCTGTCAGCATTGCTCACTTACGCTGGTCCTAGGGTGCAGCCAGTAGGCGATATTGGTGTCCAGGGTGACCCACTCCAGTGGGCTGGAGCTGTACTTGTGTTCTGAGTCATCGCTTCTCAGCACCAGCATCCTCCACTGGAACAAAGCAGAGGCCTCTGAGATTGAGAGGACAGGGGACGCCTCCCGCTGCACGTCGATTTGGCCAAGGAGCACATTGCTGCCCTCACACATGGACTGTCCCACCTCAAGTTCATTTGGCTCTTGCATCAGAGGCAGCATGATCAGAACCTGGATCATAGCCCCAGCTGTGGCCTTGGGAGGGTCGCCCCACTCCATGTGCTCCAGTCACCTCCTCTGTAGACTAAGTGATTGGGCTGAATGCTCTCTAAGGTCACATTCAGATTTGTGACCCTCAGTTTCTGATTCTGACTTCCCTTGGGCTCTGTTGAGTGTGGCCCATGTCACTGCCCGTGTGCCTTAAGACACCTGGCGATGTTGCAGAACCTCCTGGGCCCCTATTCCTGACCACAGGGCCACAAGGTGTGGGCCAGGGGTGTCACACAGTCCCTTACACTGGAGAGAGGAGACACTCATCCTGTGGTGGGCCTGTGGCCCAGCATCAAGGCATCACTCTGGTTTGAGGCCTGTGCAGCCCCCAGGCCTCCCTAGTGAGGAATCAGTTCTCAGCAAGCAAGGCCAGCTTCCCCTGGCCACTCATCACCTGCAGCTCTGAGAATCTGGCCATGAAGCTCAGGTTCCTGCTGGCGTCCACCTGCACAGGTGAGTTCAGCTCCCATTCCCGCTCTCTTTGCTCCTGGCCTGGCAGAACATACATGGGCACAACAGACAGGAGCAGCACAAGGTCAGAAGCTTAGCACAGAAGCTGTCAGCGCAGCCAAAAGCTGGCTTCCTGCCTTTCCCACAACTCACAAAGACCCCTCCTCTAATGGTATCATTCAACATAGTCTTCCCCCCACACCCAGGACCACCCAGTCAAATGAGGGTGCCTCCACCCTGAGAAGGCCCCGCGTAAACTGGTTGTCTTCCAGCAACACCTTGGAGGAAGCGTCTTAAGATGCTACAGCCACAGCTGAGTGTGGGCTGCAAGGAGGCAGATGACCTACCACTGAGCATGGAGAATGTGCTTGGTTCCCTTCCCACCAAAATGAGAACTCTGTTTTGGGTGTTATCACAATCTTGAGCGTGTTCCCAGAGCGGCGAAGCCATGCCGCGGACTCACTCGTGCCGTAGCGGTGCTCCTCTACGTTCCACACTGTGCTTTCATGGTAGCCCCGGGACAGTTTCTCCCCGACGATCTCCAGCTGCCGAAATCCCCAGTCAGGGAGGTGAGCCCCACTCAGCTGGTGACATCGCAGGAGAGAAAAGCGCATGATGGGAAGGCTGAGGCTCCCATGTCCACTCAGGTTGGAAGGGGAACCCCGACCCAGGGCACGCTGTCAGCAGATGGCCCCGTGGGAGCTTCACATTAGGATTCCATCCCAATAAGGTACAAAAGCCTCCCTCCCGTGAAGGTATGATGACTTGAATTAAGCATTCCACCTGCAGAGAGGCAGTGTAGCCTGAGAGACTCAGGAAACAGACTGGAGCCCACAGCTCAGGACAGGCCAAGCCATGGACAGCATCCCTACCTTTAAGACAGAGGAAGTGTTCACATGCACAAAGCGGACCTCTGAGAGGATTGTCTTCCAGACCTCTGTGTCGGATCTTCTGTTCACAATTTCCTGCAAAGAGACCTCAAGGATTATTCATTCCTTCTCAAATTCCCTTCAATGTAAAAACAAAGATGTGTCACCAAACAATGATACTGACTGGAGCCTGGGATAAAAGGACAAGCCCCCAAGTGATAGGAGCTACAAGAGGCTGGTGCTGGGCTTCCTTCCCAATGCACACGGCACCTGGGCTGGATCAGAACCTGGATCCTAGCCCCCGTCTGTGGCCTTGGGAGGGTCGCCCCACTCCATGTGCTCCAGTCACCTCCTCTGTAGACTAAGTGATTGGGCTAAATGCTCTCTAAGGTCAGGTTCAGATTTGTGACCCTGAGTTTCTGATTCTGACTTCTCTTTGGCCGTGCTGAGTGTGACCCATGTCACTGCCTGGGGGCCTTAAGACAGCCTGGCGGTGTTGCAGAACCTCTGGGCCCCTGACTATCCCGAGGTTCTGTGGGGAAGCACACCCTCCTTCACGCCAAGGGTGCACAAGAGGCCTCCTCAGAGAATACAAAGCCTAATGTTCTTCATGCTTCTCCGCAAAGCCTATTCACTGAGAGGGCTCAGAGCAATGGCCAAAAAGTGAGCATGTCCTATGTGGCAGGACTTGAGGATGGCTCAAATGAAGGCCAGACACTGTGCCTGCAAGATACAGCTTAGAGATGTGCTCGTATCGAGTAATAAAAAAGATAACTAATGTCTGAAAGGCACGTTGCCTTGTCACAGCCTAATACACTGGAGCCTCACAATGACCCCATGATGTCACATGGCTGTCATTTCCCCATTTTATCATCAACAACCAGAGAACCCGAGAAGCTAGGCAGGAGCAGGCATGAGGAGGCCTGGCCGGAGTCCACACTGCGGGCCAGGCGCGCACTCTTCATGCATGCTCCTCCTTCCTTGTTCCATGAACTTCAGTCACTTGAAATGCCAAAGGGGCCATCAGAAAGGACAGAGAAGGGTGTCTGTGAGAAGGGGCAGGTGCATAGCACTCACATCAGGGAAGAATTATGGAGGAGGGGAGGGAGATGTGGAACACACACAGGTATGCAGAGCGCAGAGAAGGCAAGCGGGGCAGAGGGGTGCACTTTGCATGAAAACGGAACAGCCAACCAGGAGTGGCGGCTCACTTGTTATCCCAGCGACTCTGGGAGGCTGAGGTGGGAGGATGGCTTGAGCCCAGGAGTTCAAGACCAGCCTGGACAACACAGCAAAACCCCGTCTCTACAAAAAAAGTTTAAAAATCGGGCTGTCTTGGAATAGAATAAAAAATTAACTGGGGCCAGGTGCGGTGGCTTATGCCTATAATCCCAGCTCTTTGGGAGGCCGAGGCAGGCAATCACTTGAGGTCAGGAGTTTGAGACTAGCTTGGCCAACACAGTGAAACCCCATCTCTACTAAAAATAAAAAAATTGGCTGGGCATGGTGGTGGGCACCTGTAGTCCCAGCTACTTGGGAGGCTGAGGCAGGAGAATCACTTGAACCCAGGAGGCAGAGATTGCAGTGAGCTGAGATCACACCACTGCACTCCAGCCTGGGCAACAAAGCAAGACTCTCAAAAAAAAAAAAAAAAAAAAAGATTTAGCTGGGCATGGTGGTGCATGCCTGTAGTCTCAGCTACTCAGGAGGCAGAGGTGGGAGGATCACCTGAGCTTGGGAGGCCAACACTGTGGTAAGCCATGATCTCGCCATTGCACTCCACCCCAGGCGACAGACCCAGTCTCAAAGGGGAGGGGAGGGGAGTGGACGGTGAGGTGGGGAAGCTTTGCTGTGAGGGCTGCCATAAGGACATGGTGCTCACTCTATCGAGACCCAAAACAGGCTGGGGCTGTGTAAGCAGGAACTGCTGAAGCCAGCGGGAAGCTAGGAGTAGGGTGTGACTTCAAATAAGCCCAGCGCCATTACTGTGGTTTCGGGGCGGGAACTGCATTTAGCACTCACATCCTTGGATTCAGATGGCAACATGGTTCAGTAACGGAACACTTTTTATGGAACCTTTCCCAGGAGACCCAATTCTGTGAGGGGAGCAGATGGCCCTGGTCACTCAAAGGAAAGGTGAGCACAGACCCAGCACCTCGGGAACATCCCACACACTCATGGCTAAGCCTATCCCAGGGAAATCCTGAGAAATGGAATTTCTCCTGGACCATTGCGGCAGGGGCAGTGTCCAGAGCTCATGTCTCATGTTCAGGACCTGCCCCTGAGGCTGAACAGGTTGAGAGAACTTTCACCTAACAGAGCCACAAGAGCAGCTGGCGCCCAACTTGGAGCAAACACAAAGCGTTTAGAACCTGAGTGACACAGGAAACCACCAGGTTCCCCATTTCCACAGAGGAAGACACATCTGTTCCCTGTGAGAGCATCTGTGACTTTACGTATGAATCAAAGTTATGTAACTTGACATCTGAATCAGAATTATTCTAAATATCCAGCCTCAACTGAGGGAACTGAAAGCAAAGAAAAATAATTATTTTCAATGGCAGTTTCAAACATTTTATGTTAGGAAGCGCTCCATGTCAGAAAATGCTCTGTGTGAGGGAGTGCTCTGTGTCAGGAAGCAGTCTGTGTGAGGGAATGCTCCAGGAAGCCCTCTGTCAGGAAGTGCTCCATGTGAGGGAGTGCTCTGTGCCAGGAAGCAGTCTGTGTGAGGGAATGCTCGAGGGAGTTCTTCATGTTAGGGAGTGCTCCGAGTGTGGGAGCACTCTGTGTGAGGGAGCACTGTGTATGAGTGCTCCGGGTGAGGGAACACTCTGTGTGAGGGAGTGCTGTGTGAGGGAGCACTCCGTATGAGGGAGCCTCTGTGTGAGGGAGCGCTCTGAGTGAGGGAGCACTCTGTGTAAGGGAGTGCTCTGTGTGAGGGAGTGCTCTGAGGGGGGGAGCACTCTGTGTGAGGGAGTGCTCTGAGTGCGGGAGCACTCCATGTGAGGGAGCATTCCGTGTGAGGGAGTGCTCTGAGTGAGGGAGCACTCCGTGTGAGGCAGTGCTCTGTGTGAGGGAGTGCTCCGTGTGAGGAAGTGCTCCGAGTGGGGGAGCGCTCTGTCAGGAAGCACTCCATGTGAGGGAATGCTTGACAGAGTCCTCTGTGTCAGGGAGTGCTCCGTGTGAGGGATTGCTCTGTGTCAGGAAGCAGTCCGTGTGAGGGAGTTCTCCATGTTGGGAGTGCTCCGAGTGAGGGAGTGCTCTGTGTGAGGGAGCACTGCGTGTGAGGGAATGCTCTGAGTGAGGTAGCACTCTGTGCGAGGGAGCGCTCTGTGTCAGAGAGTGCTCTGTATCAGGGAGTGCTCTGAGGGAGCACTCTGTGTGAGGGAGCACCCCATGTGATGAAGCATTCTGTGTGACGGAGCACCCCATGTGACGGAGCACTCTGTGTGAGGGAGCACTCCGTGTGAGGGAGCGCTCCATGTGAGGGGGAGCTCTGTGAGGGAAGGCTCTGTGTGAGGAAATGTTCTGAGTGAGGGAGCACTCTGTGAGGGAGCCCTCCATGTGAGGGAGTGCTCTGTGTGAGGAAGGGCTCTGAAGGAGCACTCTGTGAGGGAGCCCTCTGTGTGAGGGGGCGCTCCATGTAAGGGAGCACTCCGTGAGGGGAGGCTCAGTGTGAGGGAGTGCTCCGTGTGAGGAAGTGCTCCAAGTGAGGGAGCCCTCTGTGAGGGAGTTCTCCGTGTGAGGGGGCGCTCCATGTGAGGGAGCACTCCATGAGGGGGCGCCCTGTGTGAGGGGGCTCTCCGAGTGAGGGAGTGCTGTGTGAGGGGGCGCTCCGTGTGAGGGAGTGTGCTGTTGAGGGAGTGCTCCGTATGAGGGGCACTCCGTGTGAGGAAGTGCTCCAAGTGAGGGGGCACTCCGTGTGAGGTAGTGCTCTGAGTGAGGGAGCACTCTGTGAGGGAACTCTCTGTGTGAGGGGTGCTCTGTGTGAGGGGTGCTCTGTGTGAGGGAGTGCTCTGTGTAAGGGAGTGCTCTGTGCGAGGAAGTGCTCCAAGTGAGGGAGCACTCTTATGAGGGAGCCCTCCCTGTGAGGGGCACTCCATGTGAGGAAGTGCTCTGTGTGAGGAAGTGCTCTGTGTGAGGGAGTGCTCCAAGTGAGGGAGCGCTCCGTGTGAGGTACTCCTCCGAGTGAGGGAGCACTCTGTGAGGGAGCTCTCCGTGTGACGGGTGATCCGTGTGGAGTGCTCCGTGTGAGGAAGTGCTTCGAGTGAGGGAGCACTCTGTGAGGGAGCCCTCCGTGTGAGGGGCACTCCATGTGAGGGCGTGCTCTGTGTGAGGGAGTGCTCCATGTGAGGAAGTGCTCCGAGTGAGGGAGCACTCTGTGAGGGAGCTCTCCCTGTGAGGGGTGCTCTGTGTGAGGGAGTGCTCCGTGTGAGGGAGTGCTCATTACTGATGGCCACTGCTCTAGCCACAGCCTTACTCACCAGTCTCCAGAGGTTCTGGGCGGGCATGGAGATGTTATAGTCGATATAGCAGGAGACCTCCTGTGAATGGGGACTCATGGGGGCTGCAACGTCATGCCTGGAAAACCCAGACACAGATTTCAGAAGGAATTCCTTGAACTCCTCTCAAAGGCAGTCACTAAATCTTTCGGGGGGGAAAAGTTGCTTTTCAGAAACAAGGCTGGCTCAACCAGAAGGCGTGGCCTGATCCCGTAGCTGCAGGTCCTGAGGCCCAATGATGAACGGATGCTGAACAGACAGGAGACCCTGCAGGAATATTTCCAGGGGAAAAGGACACTCTGCTGTGGAATCTTCCATCCGTTAGACGAGCAAACCAAGTTTCAGAGGCAGGAACTGCAAGCCCAGGCCTGACCTGGTACGGCTGTGATGCCGGCAGGCACTGCCAATGCCGGAGCACACAGGGCTGAGCTGCCCGGCCCTGCACGCAGCCACCTGCCCTCGGGATCCAGCAGTTATGCTGGAGAAAAGGCTGCCCTCATGCTATTAACCTCAATGTTCAGGTTCTTCTTTGTTTTTTTTTTGAGACAGAGTCTCATTCCTGTAGCCCAGGCTGAAGTGCAATGGCAAAATCTCCACTCACTGCACCCCCACCTCCCAGGTTCAAGTGATTCTCCCACCTCAGCCTCCCAAGTAGCTGGGATGACAAGCAGGTGCCACCACACCTAGCTGATTTATGTATTTTTTTGTAGGGACAGGGCTTCACCACGTTGGCCAGGCTGATCTTGAACTCCTGACCCCAAGTGATCTGCCCATTTTGGCCTCCCAAAGTGCTGGGAATACAGGTGTGAGCCACCGAGCCCGGCCAGGAACACCCACTTCCTCTTAATCCACACACTCAGTAGCCATGTTGTAACCGCACCAAGCACCTGGCACTGTCTAGGAATAGCCACCCAGCTGTGAACAAGACGAGGCCCTCACAGCCCTCTGGGAAATAGCCATCGTGCTGGTGGGCAGAGCGTGCAGCTGTAGGAGTGCCACTAGTAAAACAAATAGGGGACAGCACCCAGGAGACGCTTTTTGATACAGTGACATCCCAGCAGACCCCTACATAGAGTGGGCCATGGAGGGGCCAAGTCCAAGAACATTTCCACAGAGGGAGCAAGTGTGAAGGCCCAGGCGGGGGGCTGTGGGTGGTCATTTCAGGGCTGAGGGGGAGCCAGAGTGGCAGAGGTGAAGCATGCCAGGGTCTCCAGGGGCCTTGGTGGGAGAACCCAGCGTGACGGGAGTCACCGAGCACAGAGGAGCAACGCGAGCAGGCTGCACATGGTCCCCAGGCTGGCTAGGCTGCTGCGAGGCAGGGAGGTCAGGCCCTAGGAGGTGGGAGTGGAGGGAGAAGGAAGGACCACTGCCCAAGGCTGGTTCTGAAGGCTGAGAAACAGGATCTCACAACGGAATCCATATGCGACGGCAGAGGAGGGGAAAGAGCCAGGTGATGCCTTGGCAACTGGGCCTTTTCCAGGGAGGACCAGAAGAGCCAGAGCCCGTGACTGCCCCTGTGGAGCTGGGAGTCATGGAGCTTGAGGTGAGCCCTGGGCAGCCAGGTAGAGGTGCAGGACGGGCAGCCCTGGGACTGGGGCTGAGCAGAGGCGGCAAGGCCAGAGACTGAGAGTAGCGGAGGAAGAGGCGGCGGTGGAGAGGGCAGCCAGGGAGGGAGGATGAGGGTGTGAGCTACGGTGCCCAGCGCCGTGGTAAGGCAAGTTGGACAAAAACGAAGGAGCAACAGGGAAGGCTTCGAGGCTCCACTCATGCCCAAACTTCTAGGCCTCTTGAACTCACTCATACTTGAAACTTCACCACTTTATGGAGGAGTGCCCAAACCCCATTCTCTGCATAGAAAGCACGTCGACATTTGCAGCCCATCCTTGCCCACTCATCCACGGACCTCTAGCTCTCCCAGGATGGGTCGTGTCTCCCGGAGCCTCTGCTTCCTCTTAACCCCCTCCCTTCCGCGCCAGGTCTGGTTCCCCTTCTGGCATCAAAATGTAGGTCTAAGAGCTACTACACATGCAGGTGAGGGGGAGACAGGAGGCAGTGGCCCAAAGCAGGGCTCACATTTTGCTCTGAACAGAGAACCACATGGGAAACCCACAGATGCAGGCGAGCCAATAGTGGGCACACTCACGTGTTCAGGGAGCGGGCGGTCATGCCGTGGACTAGCTGCACCATGTCCCCATGCCGCACGGGTCTCAGGGGGCTGCTCACCACCAGCTGGTGCCTGAAGATGCAGTGCTGTCAGGACCACGCAGAGCTGGTACCCTCAAGGTAACGTCTGCCCCAGAGGGCATGAGCTCTGAATTCTCGTGGCTGAGGCCGCCTCCCAACCTGAGTGCCCCATGCAAGGGGAACACAGGAAACCAAAGCACAGACACTGATCGAGCCCTTTTCTAAAACCAAAGGTCACTTTCCAAATGTGACTCCACCTGCAGTCATCACCCCTGCATTGCTCTGAATTTCTCTACAAACACCACAGTAACAAATGTAGCAGGACCACCAAGGAATCCTGAAGGCCATTCCACCCATCAAAGTGTATGAGGGGGCCAGGCAGTGGCTCACACCTGCAATTCTAGCACTTTGGGAGGCTGAGGAGGGCAGATCACCTGAGGTCAGGAGTTTAAAACCAGCCTGGCCAACATGGTGAAACCCGTCTCTACTGAAAATACAAAAATTCCCCGGGCATGGTGGTGGTCCTGCAGTCCCAGCAACTCGGGAGGTTGAGGCAGGAGAATCGCTTGAACTGGGAGGCAGAGGTTGCATTGACCCAAGATCACTCCACTGCACTCCAGGCTGGGTGACAGAGCTAGACTTTGTCTCAAAAGAAAAAAAGAAGCCCACTTGGGCTGCAGGTGCTTGAGGTGGGCAGGCAGCAATGGGAGGATGCCATCGAGAGACGGTGACCAGGATGGCTGGAAACCTTGTTTGGGGGCAGAATTCACAGGATGGATGTGGGAGGGAGTGAAAGCAAGGGGCGCCTCTAGCTGGGGTCTGTGCAATGATGCCACTTTTGCAGGAGGGGAGTTCTTTTTTTTTGAGATGCAGTTTCGCTCTTGTTACCCAGGCTGGAATGCAATGGCACGATCTCAGCTCACTGCAACCTCCGCCTTCTGGGTTCAAGCAATTCTCCTGCCTCAGCCTCCCGAGTAGCTGCGACTACAGGCGTGCACCACCATGCCCAGCTAATTTTTTTGTATTTTTAGTAGAAACGGGGTTTCACTTTGTTGACCAGGATAGTCTCAATCTCTTGACCTCATGATCCACCCACCTCGGCCTCCCAGAGTGCTGGGATTATAGGCATGAGCCATTGCGCCCGGCCGAGTTCTTTTTTTTTTTTGAGGAAGGGAGGGGGAGGTGGGAAAGGGCAGTTCGGGGCATCGAGGCTCACCTGGAACCTCCTCAGAGCACCTACTGAACAGGCTGCTCACTCAGGGTCTAATGATCTACTCCCCTGACCCTAGACTTAGCACTGAGCTGGCATTCAAGGCCATGACGGTGACTGGAGTCAGTGAGGGAGGGAAGAAGGGGGTCCAGGACAGTGTCCCAGGGTCTCACTGGCCAGGCCAGCAGGTGAGCTCTGCTCTGGAGTCACAGCACCTGCACTCACCTCCTGGGATCCTTTACAATCCACCAGTTATTGACGTCTTTGAAGGGGTAACAGGTCACCTGCTGCTGGTGGGAGCTGCCTCGGCCGTTCTCATATCTGTGTGAGGTCAACAAAGAGCTGTGTCTGGCCCAGGCGGTGGCTCATGCCTGTAATCACGGCACTCTGGGAGGCTGGGTGGGAGAACTGTTTGAGCCCAGGAGTTTGAGACCAGCCCAGGCAACATAGTGAGACCCCATCTCTATTCGTGAAAAAAAGAAATGTATCTGGAAGTGGGTCATCAATCAGGCCCACAGGTCTTTCTCCTTAAGTTTCTGCAAAGGGAAGCAGATTTCAACAAACACTACGCAAGTGTTTCAGGGAAAATGAAGACACCACAAGGAGCCAAAATCAGATGATTTAGGCAGGCAGCACAGAGATCAGCCACAGCCACGGAGCTGGGGCCCACCCTGAGCCCTGCCACATGCCAAGTCCCCTCGTGGTTCCCAGCAACACCCGGGAACACGAAGCTCACTGGCAATGGGCACCTGGGCAGCTCAACTTCCTTCTGTCCTGTAAACAAACTTCCTCAAAGAAATGGAAAATTGCTAAGATAAGAAATCTATGGGCAAATAACGTCTTTAATCATCTTCAGAGTAAAACAATCACTTTTCTTACATCATGGGGTAGGTGTTCTGGTGGGAGTGAAGCCAGCATGGCACTGGTTTGCCAAAGACGCTCCTCAGAGTGACCTGGGACCCAAAGGCCACCTCCAGCGGCTGGCCCTGGGTGATCCGAGCTAGTCCTCCCTGAGACAGAAGCAAAAGGTTGGTGACTGAGACAGAAAACATAATGGCCCTAAGCCAGGCTTCCCGATGGCCACTCCTCCCTTGATGTTCAAGGCAGTGGCCATTCTTGTAATAGCGGTAATGATCTACCATTTAATCATGTCACGTTACATTACAGAACCATAATTAGCACTAAGACTGATCAAATGCTGCCTCTGGGTCAAGCGCTCAGTTCAGCCTTCCATGTGCACCCTATTCAGCTCTTATAAACATCCTGTGAGGTAGAGCAATGATGACGTCTGTCTAAGAGATGAGAAAACCAAGACTGGGGCGAGCTAAACCACTTGCTGAAACACGCATCACTAGAGCACTGGCTGTGCAGGCTGGGCCGACTTCAGGAATCAGAGTCCTGACGGCCTTCACTGACACCTTCGAGCACTGCTGCAAGGTTCACAGGAATGAAGTTGAGTGTGGCCCTTAAGGCAGGTCAAACTGCCCAGGGTTTGTAGGACTTGACTTTAAAATGCTCCTAGGTGCCAGGCGCAGTGGCTCACTTTGGGAGGCTAAGGCAGGTGGATCACTTAAGGTCAGGAGATGCAGACCAGTCTGGCCAACATGGTGAAACACCATCTCTACTAAAAATACAAAAAATTAGCTGGTTGTGGTTGCAGGCGCTTGTAATCCCAGCTACGTGGGAGACTGAGGCAGGAGGCTTGCTTGAATCTAGGAGGCGGAGTTTGGGTGACAGAGAAAGACTCTGCTGCCACCTGCCACCCCTGCCCTTGCAATAAAAAAAAAAAAAGAAACACTGACGTGGATTCCTCATTTCTTGATTCAAGTGCTAATATGCACTGGATGTGTTCATAAGAAAACTCTGGGCCCACTATCATCTTCCTTCTCAAGTGGCCACAATGCCCACTGCTCACCTCTAAGCTGGCCTGGAAGGCACTGGACATAATTTGGTCGTGGGGCCCAGAGCGGAAGAGCAGAATCAAGTGGACGTAGAAAAACAGTAAGTACAGGACGGCCGGGATGACCAGCAAAGCCACTGCTCGGGCGAGCAAGTGACAGAACACACGGACCTGCCAGAGATTCACGGAAAAGTCATGTTCTACTACATGGAAAGGTGCACCCTCCTCCAGACACTGTGAGCTTAGAAAAAGTGAAACTCCAGGCTCCCATACAGAGGCACCTGCAGAAGCCGACAGGTGAGGCTGCCCAGGCCTGCCTGCTTCTGAAGCATGGGGGAGTTGAGTCTTTTCACCAAGTACCCGCTGCACCATCCCCATCTGCCCCACACAAGCTGGCCTAACGCAGCACTCCACATCAGCACCTACATTGGACAAAGTCTGGTCTCCAATCAGGTGCCAGGCATGGACGGCTGCGACAACCAGCATGAGCATGTACGTGAACACACCCATGTACTTGATGCTGCAAAGACATGATTGAATTGGAGTTAACATGAGACAGGAAACACGAGGAGGAAGAACACACCACCCATGACCAGAGGCTCAAACTCACCCCACCGCACAGGAACAAGCGACTCCTGTCAGTGTCAGCCAGAACCACCAGCTCAGAGAAAAAGGGCTGGAATAAAAACAGAGCAGATGGAGATAGGAATCATTCAGACACCACTATTTCTTTCTTTCTTTCTTTTTTTTTTTTTTTTTTTTTTTTTGAGACAGAGTCTTGCTCTGTCACCCAGGCTGGAGTGCAATGGCGTGATCTCGGCTCACTGCAACCTCCACCTCCCAGGTTCAAGTGATTCTCCTGCCTCAGCTTCCTGACTAGCTGGGATTACAGGCATGTGCTACCACACCCGGCCAATGTTTTGGATTTTTAGTAGAGATGGGGTTTCACAGTGTTAACCAGGATGGTCTCAATTTCCTGACCTTGTGATCTGCCTGTCTCGGCCTCCCAAAGTGCTGGGATTACAGGTGTGAGCCACTGTGCTCAGCCCAGACACTATTACCAAAAGGCTACAGAAGCTCCACATTCCTCAGAGAAATCTTTCTGGGTCAGCTGGCTGTGCTGAGCCCCAAGAGCAATAAGAAAGAATTCCCATCTCCCAAAGTATCTGTCCCAGCAGGATTTTTCTTTTTGCTCAAAAAATTTTGTCCAGTTAGTTTAAATTATAGAAAAATGAGGATGCATTTTTGAAGTCACAAGCCAGGGCCCAACCCTCAAAAAACTAGGGGACCAAAAAATATTTAGTGCTGGGCGCGGAGGTTCACAGTTGTAATCCCAGCACTTTGGGAGGCTGAGGCGGGTGGATCACCTGTTGTCAGAGTCCGAGACCAGCCTGGCCGATATGGTGAAACCCAGTCTCTACTAAAACACAAAAATTAGCCAGGTACAGTGGCGCATGCCTATAATCCCAGCTACTCGGGAGGCTGAGGCTGGACAATCAATTGAACCTGGGATTTGAGGGTTGCAGTGAGCCGAGAGCCGAGATTATACCATCGCACTCCAGCCGGGGTGACAGAGACTCTGTCTCAAAAACAATTGAGCAAGCAACTCCTCAAATTGAAAAGGCACCAGACCACCTCAGGTCAACAAACCACCCAGATTCTCTGTTCTCATTGACTAGGAAGATAGATACCCGTTTTCCATACCTCTGCTTTTGGCAGTTGAAGAACTTCAGGTAGGACAACACGGCCAATAGATTAAAAAATATTAACACTGATTCCAAGAGCATTAGCCTTGACTGCGTGATGAGAGCATTCTCTGTTACAAAGAGGAAATACGTGTCAACCTTAAGGTAGCAAGGACAAATGTATAAAGATGAAAAATATTTACGAAAAAAGGTAGACTTCAGAAGTAATATGACCGTGTAGGGCTGCTGTGAATGTGAAAACAGAGCCTTTCACAGTCATCACCTAATACACAACATCTCTTTTTCTCCTGTGTGTGTGTGTGTTTGACTCAGGGT
This sequence comes from Callithrix jacchus, assembly GCF_049354715.1. Classification (NCBI taxonomy): domain Eukaryota; kingdom Metazoa; phylum Chordata; class Mammalia; order Primates; family Cebidae; genus Callithrix; species Callithrix jacchus. The sequence continues at coordinate 180,117,391 of NC_133502.1, read as the reverse complement.
CTTGCTTTGTTTCCCAGGCTGGAGTGCAGTGGCACGATCATGGCTCACTGCAGCCTTGACTACCTGGGCTCAAGGGATCCTCCTGCCTCAGGCTCCTGAGTAGCTGGGATTACAGGCTCATGCCACCACACCTGGCTAATTTTTAAAATTTTTATTGTTTTATTTTTTGAGACGGAGTATTGCTCTGTTGTCCAGGCTGGAGGGCAGTGGTGCAGTCTCAGCTCACTGTAACCTCTACCTCCCGGGTTCAAGTGACTCTCCTGCCTCAGCCTCCTAACTAGCTGGTATTATAGGCACCTGCCACCAGGCCCAGCTAATTTTCTGTATTTTTAGTAGAGCCAGGGTTTCACCATGTTGGCCAGGCTGGTCTTAAACTCCTGACCTCGTAATCTGCCCACCTGGGCCTCCCAAAGTGCTGGGATTATATGCATGAGCCACTGCACCCAGCCCTTTTATTTTTTGTAGAGACACAGTCTCACTATCTTGCCTAGGCTGGTCTGAAACTCCTGGGCTCAAGCAACCCACCTGCCTCAGTCCCCCAACATGCTGGGATCACAGGCGTGAGTCACCTCGCCCAGCCTAATCTAATTTTTCATCTGATTTAATTTCATCTGTTCATAAACATGAGCTGGAAGACCCTCTATGAAGAGAATCCACTGACTCATGAGTCCATCTCTACTGGCCAAAGCCTGGGAGGTGATGGAACAAGGAGAAGTTGCCATTTGGCCACAGGATTGGATGGAGACGGAGGTGCCCACCTATGCATGGACTTTGCCGCATCATGTGGACAGTTTTCTACTACCATAGTCCCGCTGCTGATAACAGTCTGATCCCACAGTTCAGCAATCCCACAGCCACAGGGTTAGCCTCGCAGCGTCAAATCTGGATGAACCAGACGTACTTTCCAGGGCAGCTCGCCCAATAAGCCCATGTGATCTTCTGGGCCAAAGGCTCGGTTCTTCCCTGCATGACAGCAAGAGCAGGTGGGGGCCCAGGTCTTACCAATAAGCATCAACAGAGCAGCTCCCACGGCGGCACAATGAGAAAAGTGGAGCTCCAACACTATCTGGTAGGCCATGGGGACTGACAAGGCCCCAGCGAGCGCCGGCAGCAGGCGCAGAGACCACACAGGCACGTTGCTACTGTATTCTGGAAAAGCAACCACACTGTAGAGCTGACTGCGCTGTGCGCACACCATCTCCATGTGCTGCAGGTGTGTTTGTTTTTTATTTTTTTGAGACAGAGTCTCACACTGCTGCCTGGGCTGGAGTGCAGTGGCATGATCTCAGCTGGCTGCAACCTCCGCCTCCCAGGTTCAAGCGATTCTCCCGCCTCAGCCTCCCAAGTAGCTAGGATTATAGGCACCCACTACCACACCTGGCTAATTTTTTGTATTTTTTTTTTTAGTAGAGATGGGGTTTTATTATTTTGGCCAGGCTGGTCTCAAACTCCTGACTTTGTGATCTGCCAGCCTCAGCCTCCCAAAGTGCAGGGATTATAAGCATGAGCCACCACGCAGGTATGTTTTCACAGAACACCCGGCCTGCAGGTATCTTTTCACATAATGCCATCATGTTCACAGACTCTAATACACACGTTTACAAAACTGGAAACCACATCAGCAGTGGAGTGGGTAAATTATGGGTGAAGGCTTTGAAATTAGCTTTGCACAGGCACGGACCTGATCTCAGGAGGTAAAGGAAGAGTGACTAAGGATTCGAAAATTACCATTTTGCTTGTACATTTACCCTACCTATTTTCAAAAACATTGTAGCAATGTACAAAGTTTACGTGTACAAAGATAATTGCAGTGAGATGCTACATAATACATGTACCAAAAACAAGGGATAAAATAAGGACTGTAAATAAACACTAAGGTTTTTACCAGACTTTTCAAGTCTTTCACTTGCATCCAACCCATTTATTATTTCCTGGACTCAGATTAATAAGGCAGTTTCTGCAGGACTAGGTATAAAAGCGAAAAGAAAAGCCACAGTTGTTAATCCCTGCGAAAGCCATGTCTCCATTCTAAGCTGTGCACATTCATAAGGGAAATGAAACTTTTACCTGCTCCAATTCTGTTCCACAAAAAATTGCCATCGAATCCTCCTAAATAACCTGAAACAGAAGATTAATCAGTAACCATTCTCTTCAGCAAACGTTTTCAGAGTACTGTGGCAGACAATAAACAAGATGCATCAATAATAAGACTGGTTTCTGCCCTTAAGAAATTCACTGATAAGTTTAAATGCATTTCAGGTCCTGACGGGCAGGGGCTACTCTCCTAACTGATGACGCCTACCTCCCAAGGCCAGCACCATGTGGCCAAATGGTGGTCCACTGTCGTCCAAGAAGAAGATTCGTTTCATGTAAAAAGAGATGTACTGCCCATAATATACTTCGTCAAAACTGGGAAAAAAAACCCACACATTGTATTCAATTAGAATCTTAACTGTAAACAAAATGTGAGGATAAATGTCTATGTGTTTCCAAATGACTCTGGGTGGGTGATCAGCAAAGGGTGGATCGTTTGCCCCAATTGTTTCCCAGCCCCAAACATTAAGACACATACAGCATCATCCACCTACAGAGACATGAGAATTCACCAAGCACAGCTGGCACTCAGCATGCCTGCCCCATACAGATTCCGTTTCTCCCACAAATTTGATTTAGGTGGATACTACAAACCAACCTGCTGAAATACCTCCCAGGACACGAGGCTAATCCCTCCTATCCACCCACCTCCGCCCGGGACAGAAGCACATCTGTGGCTAGGGATCAGACCTGATGACCCAATGAAACGGCTGCAAGTATGAAGGGAAAATGTGGGAATCAACTGCAATAACATGTCTTCAATCAGGGAAATGTGAAGATAACCGAGCAATTTATCAGGCATGACAATGGAACCGTGGTTATGTGATTTTTAAGAATTCTCCGCTGGGCGAGGTGGCTCACGCTTGTAATATCAGCACATTGGGAGGCTGAGGCGGGTGGATCACCAGAGGTTAGGAGTTTTGAGACCAGCCTGGCCAACATGGTGGTACCCTATCCCTACTAAAGATAGCAGAATTAGCCAGACGGGTGGCAGGCGCCTGTAATCCCAGTTACTCAGAAGGCTGAGGCAGGAGAATTGCTTGAAACCAGCAGGTGGAGGTTACAGTGAGCTGAGATCGCACCATTGCACTACTGCCTAGGTGGCAGAGCAAGACTCTGTCTCAAAAAAAGAAAAAAAAAAAAAAAAGAATCCTCATCTTTTGCAGATACACTGAATTATCTATGAATACAATATGTCTAGGATTTGCTTCAGAGTTCCACTGCAGGGAGGGGTTGGCTGTGAACCGATACAGGTGAAGCTGGGTAATGAATACATTGGTGTCTATGGAGGGGCATTCATTATACTCACCTCCCTGCTTTTGCATATGTTTGACATATTCCATAATAGAAAGTTAAACAAACAAGAACACGCATTAATCAGTTAACAAACAGCCCTTCGATACTAACAGCAGCCATTTCCTATTATGACAAAAACACATTCTGAGTGCTGTCAACAGTGAAGACTCACTTCCAAATCCATCAGTCCTCTGCCATCCAGACTTTAACACTGTTATCTAAGGCTGGCAACCAGATATTCCTCTACCACACCATCCAATGGGCCAGATTTCACCTGCCACAGACCCAGAAGGCAAGACCTAAATACTCTGCTGGGGCTGTCCTGGGGACAGACTGGTCTCTCCTCTCACTGCCAAAAACATCTATCACCAAGAAGCCAGGATTTCACTTTCCTATTTATGCTATTCAGTAAGGCCCCTCCTGTCACAAAGTACAATTTTCAATTCACACTGGGAATTTAGTCATTTTGCTTACACCACGGCCCGCGGGTAGGTGAGCTGCCACAGCCGGCTCAGTAACCCCATCCCAGTCAGGGCCACAAGGTGCAAATTGATGTCGGCAGTCACCACTACAGGGCGCTTCAAAAATCCCCACATCTTGTAGAAAAGCAGGCTCAGGTAGATGCCCTAGAAAAGAAGGGAGGCACCGTGGTCAATGAGGGCTCACAGGAAGCTACAGAAGGAATCCGAAGCCCCCGGCTCCCAGATGCACAGAGGGAACCACAGCACAGCCAGGCTGCTGAGAAAGGCAGTTGTTCATGGAGCCTCAGTTCAGGTAGACATATGGGGTGAGGGGCACTACCAGTGAACTCGGGTGGGACTTCAGGGATCTCAGGACTGGACATTCACTCCCTTCAACAACTCATTCCTGCTGAGAAAGGCAGGGATAAAACCTGCTGAGAACGTCCTGGGAGCAAGAACACTGCTAAGGAATGCCAGTCTTTCTCCCCTCCCTCCCCAACGACCAGGAGCTCACACGGTGCCGACGGCTCCCCGACCCTGAGCAGCTCCTGGGTGCCATCTCAGCTGCTTATGCCCAGGGACCTCAACCCGCCCGAGCCTCAGGGCCTTCTCATCTCTCCTTAAGGATGAATCTGCCCCCAGCGCCTCCCGGCCTTCTCTCCCAGGGGCACATCACCCCGAGGGTGTTCCCTTTCTTGCCTGGAGGGTGCATTTGCAGTCTGAGCCCCCCTTTCTCACCTGGAGGGTACATTTGCACTCTGAGCCCCCCTTTCTCACCTGGAGGGTGCATTTTCACTCTGAGCCCCCCTTTCTCACCTGGAGGATGCATTTGCACTCTGAGTCCCCCTTTCTCGCTTAGAGGGTGCATTTTCATCCTGAGCCCCCAAGTTCTCCTCCAGGCTTCATCTTCCCTTGAGCTCTGCTTCTTTTGAAGCTGCATCAGCCTTGGGGTCCCAGTCTCACAACACAGCTGCATCTGGCCGCTGGCACCCCGCTGACATCCCCAGGCCCCATCTACCCTGGACGAGCTCTGGCTCTTCCCTCCCTGAGCTGCATCTGCCCTGAGCACCTTCCTCCCAAGAGGACCAGCCGTCCTGGAAGTGCCTACTCCCCCCTTGCAGACCGCACCTCCCTGGCCGGCCCTTCTTCCCCACAGGCCATACCGGTCCCTGCCACCACTCCGGAGGCTGCACCCGGGGCACGCCCCTCCTCCCTAGTGCTGCACATGCCGCGGAGTTCTTACTACGGGGCTCGGTCGGCCCCTGACGCCTCACTTGCAAGGGTGAGGGCGCCGAACCCCGCCCACGGCTCCGGCAACACGGGGACGCCCCTGGCCCCAGCCTGTCCGCAGGCCGCTCACCCGCGTCACGCACTGATGGACTCCCCCGAGTGCGGGCTGGGCCCTCATCCCCGGTGTCCCTAAACGTACCCGCGTTTCTCCGAGTCCAGGCAGAGCCGCGAAAGACTCATGGCAAGGCCTCGGAATCGCCGGACTGGGCCGACGGCTGGGAGCAAGGCGCTTCGGCACTCCGCACCGCCCACCGCCCTCTCGACGTTCGATTCACCGCGCCTGCGGGACCCGACTGGCAACAGCGCGCGTGCGCACTGGGCAGTGGCGCGCGTGCGCAGCAGGTGAGGGCGCCAGGCCCCGGGGAGAAGCAAGTGTCAAACGCGGGGGGACTTCCCCTCCCTCAGGTGCTACTGCTTTGTGTACCGGGTTTTCTGTGTACTCTAAGCAAACGTGCAACTTTTTAAAAACGCAGTGGGCTCCCACCAATCTTCTCCTTGCTTTTTCACTTCATCCGGCGTGGAGATCTTAATTCTGCCTCTGCACAGCGGTGCGCCAGTTTGCTCCCAGATTTCTTTTTAATTAATTAATTAATTTGGTTTTGAGACGGAGTTTCGCTCTTGTTGCCCAGGCTGTAGGGTAATGGCACGATCTCGGCTTACCGCAACCTTCGCCTTGCGGGTTCAAGCTATTCTCCTGCTTCAGCCTCCCGAGTAGCTGGGACTGCAGGCGCCCGCCACCACCACGGCTAAGTTAGTGTTTTTAGTAGAGACCGGTTTCACCATGTTGGTCAGGCTAGTCTCGAACTCCTGACATCAAATGACCCGCCCGTCTCGGCCTCCCAAAGTGCTGTGATTACAGGCGTGAGCCATGGCGCCTGGCTTTAATTTTTTGGGACAGGGTCTTGCTCTTTCGTCCAGGCTGAAGTGGTGTCAGGACCACAGCTTGCTGCAGCCTCGACCTCCCTGCCCCACGCTATCCTCCCGCCTCGGACTCCCGAGTAGCTGGGACCACAGTTCCACGCCCCCACGCCCCTAGTTTTCTTGCCAAAAAAATCGCTGCCGCGAACCTGCTTGCACATACATCTAGCAGAGGAGGGGCTGAGGGTAAGTGCATTTAAAAGGGACCTAGGGCCGGGAGCGGTGGCTGACGCCTGTAACCCCAGCACTTTGGGTGGCCGAGGCAGGAGGATCAAGTGAGCCTGCTTGAGTTCCAGAAGAGCCTGGGCAACATAGCAAGAGCCGGTATGTATGAAAAAATACAAAAATTAGCCGGGCCTGTTGGTGTCTGCCTGCGGTCTCAGCTACAAGGGAGGCTGAGGTAGGAAGATTGCTTGGGGCAGGGAGGTCGAGGCTGCAGTCTGCTGTGGTCACACCTGTCTCAAAACAAAAAACCCAAAAACCCGGACATGGTGGGGGCTGCAAGACCACCAGAGGCTTCAGTGGGGGCAACTCTCTTAAACTCCCTGGCAGAAGACTGGAGGCTTCTTCCTCCCTTCCCAGGGCTCCTCTTCCTCATCCATCAGCCTCTCCAGCCCCCTCTGCTCAGCATCAAGAGCCTTCCCAAAGACCTGCTTTGGGGCTAACATGGTACTTTTGGTTGACTGCACCCCTTCCCATATTTTGCCTGGATGGGCACCGAGCATGTAACTGACAGCAGTGGAACCAGGCTAATGGATCACTCTTCTCGGCCTCACCCCTTCTTGATCTCCTGGTCTATTTGTATGTTAACCTATAGAGACCAAATGGGCACACTGTGGGTTTAATAACCTTAATTATTGTTCTTGGTTGTCTGCAAGATATTTTTTTCCATGTCAGTCAACATAGCATTAGGTGACACCAGTTGCGAACGTAGTGGTTACTTCTTTATGGCTTACCCATGAAGGGTTATGTGACTCACCCAAGATCCCACAGAGGGAAGGAGCTGGGGCTCACCTGGGTTTGTGGCTAGAGCCTGCAGGCAACTATGTTTACACTGGGCAGGGAGGGTTCCCTGGGCCCCAGGAGGGAGTGGGGCTGGGCCGCTGAGCTTTGGTGCATGCCATGCTAACAGTGGTGGTGCCTCATGAGTTAAAGCTCCATCTTGCAGGCCCCCAACCTCAGGACTAGTCTCCTTTGGGGCTGGCTGTAAGCCACCTGTCCCTAGGGAGCAGTGAATCAGGGCACTGAGTGTGATTGGTTGAAGCTGAGATGCCTGTGCCCAGGTCCCCAACTCTTATCCATAGTCAAAAGGCTTAGAAGGAAGTTGAGGTTGGAAACAGCATTTTATTTCTTGGGAGGTAATTAAGTTTTCTTAGCTGGTTCCAGGCACTAAGCCAAAAGCTACTAGTGACCTCTTTGAATCCACATGACCCCATTGATACCATTACCATCTACATTTTATGGTTAAGGAGACTTAACCATTAAAGACATAAAAGACCCAGGTGGTGAAATGTCCCCAAGACACACAGTGAGGCAATGGCAAAACCGAGAACCAATTCTGAACTATTACCCTTTGCTACCCCAGGCCTGGCCTGCTCCTTCCCCACCCCAGAGCACAGCATCATCCTCTACTTCCTGCAAAAACACTACTAGAAGTGGCAACATAACACGCCACATGAAATGCTTACCTCCTGTGACCAACCCATTTCTCACTGCAAGTGGTGGGGTTGCAGGCTGGCACTGTGCACAGCCAGATGCCATCTGTGGGAAGAGACTGGAGAGTGCTTGATGCTGCTACATTTTGAAGATGCTCCTTAACCATGGGTTCTGATCCCTTCTCTACCCATACAGCTTCTGTTAAGGTGTGTCGGCTGCACCACTCCTGATTTCTGTGTGAACTCTGTAAAATTAGAACTTTTGATCTGTAGGTCTCTCCAGTCAAATGACTGAGAAATGAGGGACATACAACCTGAGAAAGCATGTTCAGCTTTATTTTTTTTTTAACTTTTTTTTATTTAAATAAGGAGAATTCTTTCATATGGAAAGAGCTAGTACAATCACATATTTGAAAGGAGAAACAATAGGTACTGAACCGGAGGGAAAGGGCGAGGGTGAGTGTGCCAGCACCGGCCTGGTGAATCCACAATTCCATTTCCCATCCAAGCTAAGTTTCCCGAAATAATGTATAAACAAGCTGCACATTACACCTCTAGCCATCGTCTGCCCTTTCAAATATCTGGTCTACATGAAAAGACAAAGAGGAAAGGCCAAAACATAAACAAAAGGAAACAAAAACAAAATGCAACCCTCTCAAGAACAAAACGAAAACCCCCAAACCCTTTCTTACTACACAAGGCCTGAGGTCAAAAGCTTGAGTACAGCGTCCCCTTTAGACCATAGGAGAAAGGCGTCCACACAGAACCTTAGCAGGAATTTCCACTCCGAGGCTTCAGGACACACTGAAGATGGGGCTTTGGGGGTGCCACTACCATCCTGGAGGCCACCAACTGGGGTGAACTGGTGAACAGCAGATCTCATGTGCCTGAAGATCACCAGCCCAACGGGCACTGGTGGCCCTGGTGGAGCATGGCTGGGCCAATGTCCATCCCCAACAGTGAGCCACTCCTGTCCTGGATGACTTCCTGTGTAGGTCCGTCACATTTCAGAGGAGAGCTGGCTTTCTGGAAGCCTACATTCCCATTCACGACAGAGCACACATACCCTGGTATCCTTGGTCTTCAAAGGCCATTTCCAACAGACCCTCTAACACAGGCCTGCTCTGCAGGAAATGAAAAGGGACAAATAAAGATCTGAGGGGCAGCCAGCAGCTACTTGGCAGCGGAGAACCAACAGCAGGGAGGAGCTCCACCAGAGCTGCCACACTGCCGCAGCAGGCCAGGCCACAGCATGGCCCTGCACCTGTGTGCACCCAGCTTCCAGAAGGTGTCACTGTCCTGAAAGCAGATCCAGAAGACAGGAGGGCAACAGCACAGCTGATGTCAACGTTTAACAAGGTACCCCAGAGTCCCTAGAAGTGGCTGGAAGGACGACCACAGCTTTGGAACTGAACCGATTTTCTTGAATTTGAAATAATAAAGTTATCCTTTGTTTTTCCCCTTAAGGAACCGAGAGCCAGAGTGTTTATGAATTCCAAGTTTGAAAACAATACGAATGTTTAAAAAAAAAAGAAAGGCGGGGGGATAGCCAATAGTTAAGAAAACCAAACCAAATGATGCAGCTGGCAGAAAAGTCCCCAGTGGGTGGATGAGCAGCATTTCAGACACACCACCACACTCTGGACTTCATCCCACTCTAGTGGACGGTGGACAGGTATCACCCCAAGGCTACTGGTTGCTGAGCAATGGGCCACACCCCCGATGGCCAAGGCAGAGCTGCCAGCATAGGGAGGAGGGTGACTTTAGCAGGCAAAGGTGAGGGAGTTCTGACCCTCTACTCCCCACCTCTGCAGCAACAAAGGGAAGTGCTGGTCTCCACCTGTTCCCACCAAGGCCCCACAGAATCTTGACAGAAGCCTCTGCATATATCTGCGCTCTGAGGATGGACGGGGGTTTGAAAACGAAATGACCCTATGTCCTATTACCTTGAGCTTGGCTCTAAAACCACGTGAAAGGAAGAGATATATTGCACCTTAAAACGTCTCTGTCTGTACTAAGAACTGCATTTAATCAGACCAAGGAAGGGGGTGGGGCATTGGGAGGCCTGAGGCCTACCCTTGGCCGGCAGTCTCATTTAAAATCTGCATCTCAGTAAAGAGACTACAGCTCAGGTCACACAGAGGTGGTGACTGCACCGCACTTCACATGCAATTTCCTGGCCTTTCCTGCACAGAATTCAGACATGATATATAAATAGAGCAGTGAAACATTTACTTCTTTCACCTAGACCTACAACATCAATACATATAAATAAATTCTAGGGTTTTTTTTTGTTTTTTTTTTTTATTGGGGTAAGGGAGGGGAAAGGAAGGAAATACCGGGTAAGAGAAAAGGGCTGGAGAACAGGTGACCTTTTTGTTTTTATTTTTTCTCAAACAGCAATTACTGTGGGTCTGATGCCAGGTTCACCTGAAGGATACATCTTGAATTTTTAACAGCATCCAGGAGGCTTTTTCTTTCGACAAATCACACGCACCACCGCGTCAGGTGGAAGGGGTCTGGCCATGCGGCTCAAGTGTCCAGGTGGAGATGAAAGTGTGGCTCCTGCAGGCCTGGACTCACCCAGGAATGGCTTGGCAAGGGGGACTCGTGGGGACAGAGGGCTCACCCCAGGCCCACAAGCAGCCACTTGCAGCGGGAGAAGGAAAAGCAGACAAGAAGCTCAGGTAGGAAATGCCCAGAACTGCCAGGTGGGTTGCCCCTTGGGAAGGGACTCGAGTAAAGACTCAGGATGAAGAGGGAAAGGCAGTGTGAGGGCAGGAGGGGAGCTGCTGAAAGATACAGGCGAACAGTAAAGCGTCTTTCAGTGAAACTGCCCCTTCCCAGGCAGCTCCGGGGTTGGTGCTGTTCGTAGGAGGCCATTTTCCCACTTCCTTAGACTTGTGAGAGCAGTAAGAAGTAACTTCAACAGTTCCTAAGATGCTCCTTCCCATGTTCCACACTAGACACAGCTTAGAGCCCAAGCCCAAATGGCTGTCCTGTGCCCGTGAGACACTGGGGGCAGCCTCTGGGCGAGGCGAAGGTAGATGCTCAGTGATCCCTAAGAACAGCTGAGAAACTTGAACTGTCCCCCCCCTCCCTTTCCTTGGAATGACAGAATCTGGAGTGATTTCCTTGTTACATAAAAACAAGCCCAGAACACCACGGCTCACACAAGCCTCTGGATGGAGGCAGCCCTATAGCCTGGAGGTGCTGCCCTTTGGGAGGCTGTGCAGGCCCTTTGGACTGTGGTCAGCCCTGCACCTAGCCTTACCCTGGCCCCACCCAGCTGTCTGAAGACTTGAGACTGAGGCCTGCTGCTTAGCTCAGGCCCTCCTGTCCCGACAACCTGGGTCTGCTGCTGGGAGTGAAACAGAGGAGGAGAACCACTCCCAGTGGCCTCACTTGGGGACGACATGCATGTCCGCTCCCTCCATCACCAAGTGGTGTTCATGATGAGCTGTGTGGGAGGTGGAGACGGGTCCAGAGGAAGCAGCAGGCTCCGGAAAAGGAACGAAAATGACAGGTTACAGAAGGCTTCAAGGAAAGAAGTGAGTGAAAAACACAGCGCCCCTGAGGGGCAGGGTGTGGAGGTTCAGAAGCAGAGCCCATGGGGCCTGGGATGGACCCGTGGTGCATCAGCTTGCCCCATCTGGGTCAACCTGGGAGCCACCACCAGCCATTTCCATGATTTGTCCCTGGTGCCCAGCACATCCACTGGCTTTAGAAGAGCACAGGACAGGGATACTGTGTGATTCTCTTGCCAAAACTGTCATCAACTTCATGGGCTGCCTGTAAATGCCCTGGGCTCATCAGACCAGGAGCTGGAACCCGAATGCAACCCCCAACCTGCCTACTGCTCTGCGCACACCATCGCTTCCCAGGCAGGGAGCCAGGCACTAGAGTGCTCGCAATGGGTGCCCTCAAGAACCTTCATTTCTTTTTGCAAATAACTTCAAAGGTGAACCAGCTGGGGGGATCAGGAGGGGATGCATTCTTAAGAGTCATCTCTTAAGGTATCGAAGTGACGTATCAAATTAAACAGGACAAAGGTGAAAGGAAACCACTGGAGACGGAAGGGAGGGGAGGGGCTGGCGAGGAACGTAGGTAGAAAAGTTCAGCTATACAGACGGAGCTTGCGTTTTCTTTTTCTTTTCCTTTCCCCTTTGTAAAAACCTTGGCTACTTTTTAAAACAAAAAGCCTCAAAGTAAAATGACCCTGCTGCCAAACCACAGTGCCTAGGGATGGGCTGGTGGGCCGGAAGCACTGCTGAGAAGGTGCCCTGGCTGCGCGGCAGGACAGGGAGGAGCAGGGAGGGCGGATCTGCACTGCACGGGAGGCGAGTCACTCCACGGTCACGGTGGAAGGAGATGGGATGAAGGAGTCATTTGCTTTTTTGTTTCATAATCAAAGCAAGCGGGTCAATGCCATATATCCACAGGTGCAAGCTGGTTGATGACAGAGCTTTCGGGAGTGGAGAGAGGAGGGAGGTCTCTCAGTCCAGACCAGGCGTTTGGACGGTGGATCTGGTGAGGCTCCCGAGCGTCAGCTGTGTCAAGGTCGCGTGGCGGCACCGTCCCCAGTGGGGCGAGGCGAGGTGGCAGCCAGGCACCGTCAGGCCTTACTCTCCTCCACTTTGACAGCCCGAGGCTTGATCGCTCCGGTTCGCTTCATCTGGGAGGCAGCTGAGGGGGCCTCCTGCAGCTTCACGGCTCCCAGGCTGGGTTTCTCATCCACTCGTTGTTTTGCCTTTGGACAGATCAACGGGAAAAACAAAGTGACCCTGATGCTGAAACGTCCGTTTGGATACATAGCTCCCACCACTCCCTTCCTGCTCCTGAGTGCAGGGAAAGCTCCCCTAAGTCATCCATCCCTTGGTTGAAGGACCAGACTTACAAATCCCCCTCGTAGTAAGGCAAGTGGCGCAACTGCCGTCCCTGATCCCTCCCTATGAGCCCCGAGTGCAGTGATTCGGAGAGGCAGGAAGACACCGAGTCCTCCACAAGGAATTCCGCGATGGCACACCCAGGGCGGAAGCAGTTCTAGTCCCAAGGCCAACTGGAAGAACCTTTTCAAATCAGTGCACCTCCTGCCCCACAAGCAAAAAGCCCTTTCGAGTAGATCCAAGTGCCCCACTGTACACCTTGGGGGCCCTGTCTGCTATGGCCCTAGGCAAACTTGCCCCCCTGCCCCAGATCTTTGGCCTCAATTCAGCCACAACTCCCACTCTATAACCTTGCCCTGGGGCCCCATTCCCAGTCAAGGCTCCCCTGGTCTGTGGCTCTATATGGGGGTGGGATGGGAAAGTCACAGAGCAGCCAGCACATCTGCCCCCTCCAAGTCTGAACTCTGGAAGAAAGCTTTAGAAGCTTATTCCACACAATTCTCATGACCCCCAGGGGAACCAATGCGAGCAATCACTTCCCACTCTACCAGCCAGGCACAGTAACTGAAACACCCAGGTCTGAGGGGCCTAAGCTCTGAGCCCCAGCACATTTTAGAGATTAGTGAAGAGAATAGTGCCTGCAGGGAAAGACACTGAAATGTACTTTTCATTATCAAATGGGAAAACTTAATTTCACCTGTGATCCCACCCAGCCAAGACAAAGACAAGACACACCACTGACTTGCGCACCCCAGCTCCTAGAGCTGACCCCCAAACCTAGCCGAGTCTCCCAGGGCGCCTCACAGCCCCGACCTGCCAGGGCTGGTCCACCTTCCAGCGTCACCTCCTCAGAGGAATCGGCATCCTCCCTTCTCTGCAGGACAAGGAAGGATCCAGACGCCCGTCAAGAGGAGAAATGCCTTCGCCAGGAGGGACGCGGGTGGCCCAGCTCCTAGTTCCGTGCTCTAACTGCTAGGACATGGCTCTCTTTAGACAAGGAGCACTCAGATAGGTTGGACAGTCCCTTCTCTTTTGGTGCTTGGAGACGGGCCTAAATGTCCAGGGCTGAAGGGTCTGGAAAGCCATCTTCTACCTGTTGCACGTAGTGTCCCTGCACAGAGCCCATGTTAACTGCTGATCCAGAGGGCTTCCCACTGGGGCTAGCAGAGCTAGGCCTGAAAAAACCAAAGGCAGGGGTTGAGAATACACAACGTGTCACCACAGAAATGGAGTCAAAGACTAGCACATGGAGGAGGCGTGAGGAAGGAAGGGCCTGGGCCAGAGGTGCTCTCTCTGGACAGTCTATGGGCCTCTTGATGGGGAAAAAAACCACAGACCTAAGACAGCCAAGAATGCAGCAGGGCAAGGGAGTGGCTGTCACTGACCACCGCGGCACCTCCAGGACAGAGCTCAAGGAGACACACCACAAGAGAGGGAGGCTGAGTCCCTGTGCAGGTGGGCACGGCTGTCCTGCTAGGCAGAAAGGGACACTGGCCATCTCAGCCTCTGGACCAACACAGCGCAGTGCCCCAGACAAAAGGCCTAGAAGCCTGACACTGAGACGGAACCGTGCTATTGCTCTAGTCTTCGCTTTTCAGAAGAGGGCGTGGAGGAATAAAAATCTATGACATGCTTCTAAATGTGTTCCACTGACCACTAGTTAGTTCCCAGGGATGTTAATTAGGGGTTGTGTGGGAAAAAAATTCTGCCGTCAAAAAGCCTAAGTGCCATAGGCACAGAGTTCAACAGGACTGCCCACCCAGGCCTGCTCAGCCTCTGTGCTGGCGAGTGCCTCTCCCGGTAGGCCGCCCCAGAGACAGCACACCCCCGAGGACCTGACCAAGGAACTTTTTTTTGCAGGGCACATCTCAGCAGCTCTAGTTCCAGAAACCTTTGGGAAACATTACAATTATAGCAATTTCCCCAACCCTCCTAAACACCACTGAAACAAAGCTAACAGTTAAGGCTTCTACTTTCTAAGTATTCTCCAAGGAATAATCTGCTGCCTTTCCTATGTCTACATAGACACAGGCAACTCTTGTCCCATGAGCTTCTGTTCTCTGGGTTTTGCCTTTGAGGAAGGCTCTGTAGCCAGAGGCTGCTGGGATCTGCCTGTGGCAGCAGCAGGACAGCATGTGCTCAGACCTGCGGCCGCCTTCCTCCTCCCAGCTCTGCTCCGGGGTGGGTGCTGCTGTCCAGCTATCTTTTTCACACAGTCCTGATGTTTTGGTCTATGTGAAAGACATGGCAGGAAAACAAATACTAAATACAGAAATAAATGAAGCCAGGAGAGTGAAAATAAGAATAGAAAAGATGGAATGGGAGGAAAATCCACAAAAACCCCTTTCTCTGGAAATGGAGGAATAAGAGTGGAATGCCGTGATGGAGGCGGCGGCCTGACAGGCAAAGGGCAGCGGAGCAGAGGGGTGCAGCCAGAGCAACTCGCAAGCACAGAGGCCTGGCTTGCAGAGCACTCCTCAGGCCCGCAAGTACCTTTGTATTCATGGGGTCACCTCATGGCGCATGCAGTAAGGGTGTTAACCTCTCACAGGGTACCATGCGTCAGGCACGTCTGTTTCACTCATTTTGCAAACACAAAGCAGTCTCAGTAATCTCCCACATGTAACAAGGGTCGACTGACTATACAAACCCTTGGAGCACAGGGCCAGAGCGTGCTGCCTTCACACCTGCACAGGGGGAGCAGAGGGACCAGATGCTCTTGCCCGAATCTGACAGAGCCACCTCTGTATCCCGCTTAGGGGACCTGGGATGGTTACCGGGGGTGGAGACAGATACGAAGGAAGCAAAAAGCGGGTGCTGGTTTGTAGTGTGGAAGGAATGACCCCACAAGCCCAGTAATAAAAGTCCCCTGGCAGAGGTCAGAGGGCAAGTCTGGGGAAAGAGACACCGGGAAAGGCCATGCTCCTCCCCTTGCTGGGATGCAGCCCTGTGGCCAGTGGGTCCTGTTTTTAGGATCTGATGGGAAGTCACATCAGTCCTGATGCCTACTAAATGTCAGCAGTTCCTTTTCCTACCTTTCCAGAAAGCTCCCCAATCCAGAGCATCTTACTGTAATGATTAAAACCCAAACCACTCTCCTGATTGCTCATTCTCCCACTTAACTGCAACACCAGTGCATTCAGTGCCGAAACGCCACAGTGACGCGAGGCGCAAAGAGGGACCAGGGCGCTGACAGCTCTCCCTGGGCCCAGAGATTCTTCTGAGCCACTGGGCCACGGCTCTAGCAACAGCTCAGCTATGCGGAACGCAGTCCCCAGGGAGTGGCTTTACCTGTAGGTCTGTGGCGATGACATGGGGCCTCCTGAAGGGACATTCTGTTTACTGTCGGCAAAGTGGAAACCTTTCATCTCCATCTGAGAGGGCTAAAGAGACCAAACAGCAACACGCTGTCATCTGAGGCCCTGGAGACAGTGGACTACCCAGACTTACTGAACTACACCCAGGGCAGAGGTGGCAAGGGCCGTGGGACTAGAGCAGCAGTTTTTGACACTAGGGCCCAGTTTCATGGAAGACGATTTTTCCACAGACCAATACAGGTCTGCAGCCCAGGGGCTGGGACCCCAGTTCTGGAGGAATCTGCAAGCCCCTCCCCTTCAAGCCACACTCAAAAGAGGGCTTCTTAGGAGCAGGAACCATCGCAAATTTTATTCTTTTTAAAGTGAGGTGGGAGAGCCAATGAAGCATGGCCACCCACAGCTAGGCCTCCTGGGGAGCTGGGAAGGAATGCTGATTCCTGGCCCTCAGCCCTTGACACGTTCAGAGTCCCCGGGACCTGCCCCTTGATGGCCCCACACAGAGTCACATTCCTTTCTGCCCTGGCAGTCCTGCACATACCCAAGCCACTGGCTCTTTCTACCACACAGGGGTTCTTAGCTGGCTAGAAAAGGTTGGTGAGGCAAGGCCCCTTCCCCAGGGTCATGGGCAGATGGGGTTCCCTTACCTCTCTGCTGGTGTTCAGGACTGGTGGCTGGGACCCGGGTGGAGGAATCCTTCGGGGGGCCCCAACAGAGAGGCTCTGCCCAGGCGGCAGCTGAATGGACTGGGGCAGGATCAGCGGCTGCTGCCCGGAGCCGTACCGAGGCAGTGGCATGGTCAGCTGCTGGGCGACAAGGACAGTCAGGAGGAGGAGCCAATGCTACAGAGAAACCCCAAACAAGCACCAAAGAGCGACTGCACATGTACTTCAGATTCATACACTCCAGAAGAACTCGAAGTAAGAACTGCACACAGGAGGACACGTTCTGATTTCTACTGTGGGATGGGAGAGATTGCCCAGGATTTTACACCTTCGACACCAGGGGCATGTCTTCTTGCTGAAATGGAGTAGGTGGTAAGAAAATGGGCAAGACTAAGTTGGCTGCAGGCACAGGAGCCAACAGCATACATGTGTCTCATGCACATCTCTGCAAAGGGCTGGGTCTATCTTCAGACCTTTCTGCCTTTGTCCGGCAAAAGTGCTCACTGAAAGCATACAATGGGCTGGGGAGGCCCTGTTCAACATGGGCCTGGGCACTGCAAGGGCAGTCAGTGTGTGACACACTGGACACAGCTGTAGGACACGCTGGGTGCAGAGTGGCACAGAATCTGTGGGTACACAAAGGACGGGGGCAGGCGAGGAGTGAGGAAAGTCGAAGTAATGGCTAAGCCAAGTCCCAAAAGATGACAGCTGTACTGGACGTGTGTATCTCTGCATTCCTTTGTACAGCACAAACATTGAAGACCCTTACTGTTTTGCATCAAATGGTGGTAAAAACAAGACCCAGCTCGATTACGGGCTGTGGGAATCCTTTGAAGCATGCCACAACAGGAGAAGAGGGTGGCTGCAAGGCCTAACTGACTAGAACAAGATAGGCGAGGAGGATGTGGGCCTGGAGACCTAAGGACAGGGGTATAGGATGGGGGGGATGGGCCACTTTTGGTCTCTCAGTCACTGCCCTCTTCATCTCCCTGCTATTGAGTCCACAGTGGAGGGTCAGAAGGATCTATTGGAATTACATCATTGAGACTTGTGGTGGCCAGAGCTGCAAAGCACCACGCTCCTCCTTAGAGCACCAACATGGTGCAGGATGAAGATGAGGGGGATACGCTGCCATTTTTAGAGTGCTGACTTGGGGTATGATCTGACTTGCAGAGAGGCCAGGTAGGAGCCCCCGCAGGAGCTGGACAGTGTGGTGTGGTAGAGGGGATGAGAAAAAGCTGGATTTTGAATCCTTCCTTTTAAAGGCAGAGCTGACAGACCTGCTGAAGGATCAGGGGGCGAGGTGAGGGGGAGCAGGGAACAAAGGAGGACATGGACTGGACAAGCAGAAGGATTGTGAGATGCCACAAGACACCATAGCAGAGATGCTGGAAAGTTGACTGGATTTGAGATTCAATTCCAGCGACAGATCTGAGCTGAGGATGTCCATTTGGGAGTAAGGAGAAGACTGGAGGGATTTGGAGCCATGACTGTTGAGAGATACCCAAAGCAGGGCCCAGGGGCATGCCGATCATTATGGAAGGAGGGGATGGCAAAGGAGACTGAGGCGGCCTGAGTCAGCAGGAAAGCCAGGAGTGATGGCCTGGAAACTGGGTGAAGAACATGGTTCAAGGGGTGTAGGGAGTGGGGGTCGGGGTCGGGATCATGGGGTCAGGAGTGCAGCTCATTTGTGTAATGACAGTAAGGACTACCTGATGCACAAAAGAGAGGGAGACTTGCTGGGGCGGGTCCCCAGGGGCACAGGCAGCACCCAGGCAGGGATGTGGCCAAAGGGGCTCGGAGATTAATCACTGCTTCTGTTTCCTAGGTGACATAGGAAGGGAGGTCATGGGTGGGAGGCAGTGAGGGGCAAGATGCAAGTCTAAAAAACTGCTAAGAGGGTGGGGGTTGACAGGGAGCCATAGCTTGCATGAAATGCAAAGGCCACGTGGCTCGACGGATCTGCTGATGAGGAGGAAGAAGCCAGGCCAAGGGAAGGATGACAAAAACGTGGGTGGCAGAGACTGGGCTCGGTGGCTCAAGCCTGTAATCCCAGCACTTTGGGAGGCCGAGGTGGGTGGATCACTTGAGGTTAGGAGTTCAAGACCAGCCTGGCCGACATGGCAAAACCCTGTCTCTACTAAAAATACAAAAATTAGCTGGGCATGGTGGCACATGCCTATAATCCCCATTACTCAGGAGGCTGAGCCAGGAGCATTGCTTGAATGTGGGAGGCAGAGGTTGCAGTCAACCGAGATCATGCCACTGTACTCCAGCCTGGGCAACAGAGCGAGACTCTGTCTCGGGAAAAAAAAAGGCAACAGGGCTACTCAGAAGAGGCTGACTTCCTGCATGCCAAGGAATGGGCACGACAGCATGACAGGCCAGCACACACTGAGAGGCAGGTGAAAAGAAAAGGCAAAGTTGTGAAAGAAAGAAGCCTAGGGCTTTGGGTGGAGTGACTGAATTCCTGACCTGTGGGAGCTGGGAGTCCAACATCTGGGAGGCACCCAGGCCGGCAGCCTGGCTGAGCTGGCCCTCGTAGACCAGGGCTTGGTTCCCGCTCATGGGCTGGTAGGGGGAGCCAGATTGCGGCTTCACCATCTCCAAGGGCTGAATGCCTGGGAACGCCGAGTACGGAGGCTTCAAGGCTGTGCCCCCAGAAAGGATCATGGTGCTGGGCGGTGACAGGCTGGGGTGCATGTACACCTGAGATCTGCAAAAGCCAGAAAGAAGGTCAGGGTCGGGTGGGTGAGCACTGCCATGCATGTGGCCCCACACCTCAGAGATCCCCCGTAGAGCTTGCTAAAACACAGATCCCCGGCCCTACCCCAAGAGCGCGACTCTGAGGGATCAGGATAAGGCCCGAGAACAAGCTGCTAGATCGCCCTGATGCTGCTGGATTAAACAAGCGAACACATCCAGGCTGTACAAGGCACAGAACATCAGACACACTAGCAGCCACACTGAAGCAGCAGCCAGTGGTGGGGAGGACGCAGGGAGTCAAGGGGAGAGGAGGAGGAAGGAGCAAGGGAAGGAGGCAAGATGTCATGGAAAAGCAAAACCAGGCCACCGCGTATCAGCCCGGCCCAGGCCTCTCCTAGAGCACAGCTAATAACAGACCGAAGAGTGATCCAGAGCAACACGCCTGCCCCACCAGGTCTAAAGTAGAGAAGCACCAAACAGCTGCAGGATAGAGGCAGCACACAGGGCTGAGGCCCTGACTGTGAGCTGCCAGCTCCACACACTGGTACATGAGCTCACCTGAAGGGCTGTAAGGAGCTGAAGATCTCCTGGGACTGGGACACAGGAAGCCCACCCCTCAGTCCAAGCTGAGCTTGTGCCTGCAGAGATGTGTGAAGGGAGATCGGGATCTGCTGGGCAGCGGCGGCCTGCGAACGGGAAGCCAGGGTGGGGGGAGGTAACCGCAAGGCCCATCCAGGTGGTTCCTCACCTCCCATCTCCCACCTCCCCAACCCCTCTCTCCACATGGCTATTGGGATACTTCACAAAATTCCAATTCCAGCATGTCATTCCTGGGCTTCCCTTGCTATTGGGATAAAGCCTATAATGAAAAACTGGTGGCAACCCCAAACCACAGCATAGCCCTACCCTGAAATTCTATACGCCAACAAAAATGGATCCTAGCACACACGTCCAGAGACGAGTTCCAGAAACAGAACGTTGAATTTAACAATGTACAAAAAGAAAGATACATGGTCTGTCCCGGTTATGCAAGAACAAAAATCTTGAAAACCAAATGATATAGCAGTTAAGAACATGTTTTTAAAAAGAGGTCAGCAGAGGCCATGTCCTCCAACAGCAAGTCTCACTTGGAGTAGATTCTGCCTGGAAGTCCACTGTTGTGGCTGTGCAGGAATATGTGTCTGAAGGGGTGTCTGAACCATCCCAAAGGCCCAGCACCAGCGTTAGGAGGGAGACTTCCAAAAATCGCCCCTTGGCAGCACAGAAAGTATGCCAGTCCTGCATAAAAAGAAACGCCTGCTCATTTCTAAGACTACCTCTTTCTAACGCATCCATGCCTGGGAGTTTAGGCCTTTCGTCTCTTCATCAGAAGGATACCTGATCACCAAAGAAAATTCCATTTTAGCTAATTCCCCAGCTAGGACACAAGGAGGGAGAACTTTTGAGAAAGGAAAACTGAGCAGAGTGGGGAGCAATCAGCTCCACTCCTCTTCCCTATCTCTTGTTATTTACTTAACAAATATCTTCTGGCTGCCGTGATGGGCCAGGTGCTGGCCATCACATGTGAGGGGGATGGAAAATGAGACAGACGATGAACAAGCCAATTCCTCCTTGCACTGGCTCCCTCCCCCCGCCAGGCCACCTGGCTTGCTGCTGTCACCTGTTGGTAACTCTGCTGCTGAGGTATCGTTTGAGGAACCAGCCGGGGCTGGCTTGCAAACACATGGCCATCCAGGTACAGGGGTGGGAGGTGGCTGCCTGGAAACAGAGCAAGAGAAGGTAGGTAGAAGATGATCAAGCCTACTACTTCTAAATGTCCCTGAGGGAGACAGTCTACAGGTCTACCAGGGGATTCAGTAGGGATGATGCCATGTATACAGAGGCTGCTCAGTTCCCAGAGTGCCTGCAGCATATGCCTGCTCACAAGACACCTGGGACACACCTCAGGAAACTCAGGGAGGGTGCAGCGTCAGGCCTAGGAGGAAGGAGGTGGGCTCCGGCCTTACCACTCACCAACTACCCCAGACAGTCGGAGGGGCATTCAACTTTAACTAGGGCTGCCTTGGCCTCTCAGTCACTGTCCTCTTCATTGCCCTGCTATTGAGTCCACAGCGGAGGGTCAGAAGGATCTATTGGAATTACATCACTGAGACTGGCAGCTGGGCCCTCAAGACCCCTACACTTTCCCTTGGGTGCATGGACACATGACAAAGATGGCAGCAGTCAGGACAAAAACAGCTACCAGTGACTGAGGGCTCTGTTGATACAAAGCCCTTTCCAGGTAAGACCTGGCTTCACAGGTGTCGCCACCCCATGGAGCAAGGTCATCGCCCTGTTTCACTTAAGAGGGGAGGATGAGGCAGCTCGGGAGAGCTGCTTGCCAGCCGAGGCAGCACAGCTCCAGCACGTGACCCAGGTCTGACTCAAAGCCAAGCCTTGGCTTGCTCCTCTCACCAGGAGGCAGGAGTGCTTGGCTATTGTCCCCCAGTTCTGTTCCCCAGCATGGGGAAGCAGGATGTACACATTATCTGCAGCACATGGGGACCTGCGACCACTCAGCCTGAAAACAAGTTGCTACTTCTACGTGTACTCAAGCCAAGGCCAGGAGGTGGCGTTCAGGGCTGTTAATCCGTTTCTCTCAATAATAAATGGAGAAGGCCCTAAGGCCTGGCTCAGGGGATGAGATACCTGGCATAGAAGCAGAAGGTGCTACAGAGGCCACAGGCATGGGTGGCATGGACACTCCACCGAAGGAGCTGTAGTTGACCCCGCTGGAGGCACCCACAGAGGATGGAGGCTGGATGCCTGAGCCAGCGCCGCCTGGAGAGCTCTGCTCCGGCAAACTGGGGGAGTTTTCCCAAGCCTTGCGCGCAGACTCCATCTTCAGAAGCAAGGAGGGGAGGGATGAAAATTACTATCACGATGGCAGTGGGCAGCACCGATCTAAGCTTTGGGGGATGGGGGAATCCTCCCTTCTGCTTCTTCATAAACTAAGGTTGGGGCTCATCCAGTTTGGGGCTGGTGTTACCTTCAGAGTGAGGTCGGCGGTGGGGAAGGACATTGGGGAGAGACCGATGGCCCTCTGGATGTGATGATCCCGCCGCAGGATAGGGATACTCTGTGTTAACCCTGCCTGGAGAGAAGGATAAGAAAACCATGGAACGCAAACAGAAGCAGAGACAGCTCTGCCCAAACCCATCCACGGCTAGCCTGAGCACATCCAAGGCTCATCCAAATGCATCTATGACTTGTCCAAATGCATCCATGGCTTTGCCCAAAACCACCTACAGTCCCCAATAGCATCTATGATTTGTCCATGTGCATTCTTCAGTTTTGGCCATGTATACCCAAGACCACTAAGTAATGAAACTGATGGCAGCCAAGACCATGATTGATCTTGAGATGGTTGCCTTCATCTGTTTCCTCAACACAAGTCTGCAGAGAGCCACCCCCATATATCACACTCCATGGTGCCCTTCAGACAGGCAGAGCCATGTCCCAGCAGTATAGACACGAACTGGCTGCTAGCACGCAAGCACCTGGTTCAGAAGACACCTGCCACCTGGCCTGGAGATGTCTTGGGCCACACAGGGAAGGCTGTGCCCCTCAGCAAACTGTGAAAAAGAGGGCCCTAGTAACAGTGGCTGGACATGCAACAGCGCCCCACCATCTCCTGCAGATCCCCGGCATCCATCTGCACATCAGAGACTGCAGACTCTCAGAGTAAAGAACCTTGCAGAGCCTAGCACTTCCAGGACATTTTTTTTCATTTGACACCTATGAATATTGTATAGCACTCACATTCCTTGGAATCCTCTGGGAAATGCTGCCCAAATGATACTCATTCATTCAGCACATGCACTAGCACCCACCCCAGCAGGTGGTGAGTACAGAGCAGTGAACTAGATGCCGCAGCTCCCAGTGGCCATGATAAGATGCCACTGCCAGTTCCTGGGCCCATGGTGGGGCACCACGAGATTTTCTGGATTATAGCAGTTAGATCACAGGCGGCCAAGACCCTTGGATGGTGAGATGGGGCCTCCCAAGGAGGCTTCTCCTACTCAATCTGTGCCCCTTACCCCTGGCCACTGAAAAGGCAACTTGAGTCTGGGCTTGAACCTGGCACAGAGGAGACATGGAACCAAAGAGAGCCAAATAAAGCAGACCTTAGGAACTGTACAATCCCCACTGGAAGGTCGCAAAACCCGGGCAGGAACATTTAAGCACCTTTTAAGGACATGGAGCTGCTAGCGACTGAGTCACATGCCAGCCCAGGTCAGCCTGACTCCAATACATACGCTGTCTCCTTCACCCAGGACCTGCCAACCCCAGGCGGTAAGCAGAGCCAGAGGTAAAAGTGTGAACTTACATTACTGGCCAAGGCATCCTGAAGTTTGACAACTGGACTCCCGGCAGGACCAGAGGCAGAACCAGGTGCCAAGCTGAAATCAGAGTCCTGAAAAAAAGGCCACATAGCCCACTGAGGTGGGAATCTACATTCCCCAGAGCCGCATGTTAAAGTGATGCAGTTGCTGCGACTCAAAACCTCCCCTGAGCAGCATTCACTGGAGCCACGTATGAGCAAGATGGCCAGATGTTTCCCCACAGCACAGGAGACAGGACGCCAGCCTCACTCTCTCCCAGTCCCTTAGGTGGTCTGATGGAGACAGGGAAGATCACTGGCCTGTCTGTCCCAAGAGCCTGGCCACTGTCAGTGAGGCGATCTTTTTTGAGGTGGAGTTTCACTCTGTCGCCCAGGCTGGAGTGCAGTGGCATGGTGTAGGCTCACTGCAACCTCCACCTCCTGAGGTAGGAGGTTCAAGCGATTCTCCTGCCTCAGCCTCCCAAGTAGCTGGGATTACAGGCGCATGCCACCAAGCACGGCTAATTTTTGTATTTTTAGTAGAGATACAGTTTTACCATGTTGGTCAGGCTGGTCTCAAAGTCCTGACCAGGTGATCTGCCCACCTTGCCCACTCAAAATGCTAGGATTACAGGTGTGAGCCGCTGTGCCCGGCCCAGTGAGGCAATCTTTAAAGCAACTCAACAGAGCACCAGCCACGTGCAGGACTCCAAGCCAACACCCTAGTCACTGCATAGTGCTTGGCTCCCATCCTTCTATTCTTTCTAGGAGACAATCCTGTCTGAGACCCCAACTTCTCCAAGTACTAAAAATAAAAAGTAAAAAAAAGCAAGCAAGAAAACAAATCAAACCCTCACTTTTGGATTGACTCCAAATTCTATGGGTGGCACAGGCAGCACAGAGTCCACGTGAATCTCTACCCCATTCACAGGCGGAACAACAGCCCCTTGCAGCCGTTCGGCTCCCTCCGAGCCCTTTCTGTTTTTCAGAGAACGCTCGTTGCCGATGGGTCCTGGTCTGTGCTCCTTGCTCTGTCCAGAGCCTTGTTCTGAATCCTTGATAAAAAAGCAGAGAGGTGGAAATATAGACTGGAATGACCACACTCTCCAGCTTCGACTGTCCCAAGAACTGGGGAAGACAACAAGACAGTGGCCCCTTCTACCCAGGCCCTGGCCACTGTGGCTTGAACACCCAGGTTACCTTCTGCTCAGATGGCTTTGGAGCCTGCTCCTTGTGGCTGTCAGCCTTGGGTTCTGCCAGGCCAGGCCCGCTCATCTCCTCTGGCTTCAGAGTCCCATAGGGGGAGCTGCGCTGCGAGGAGGTCGCGGACGACTCCCGAGACTCCGCGCTCAAGTCAACGCCACTATCTCCCTGGCTGCTCTTAAAACCCTGCTGTGCAGAGCACAAAATGGGTTAGAGCCTCAAACTCCAACTTGATTTTCCAGACAGTAAAACTACAATGTGGCACTGAGACTCATCTACCCCAGCTGCCTGCCCCTTGCCAAGTGTGGTCCTGCTATGCCGAGGATGCCTCACAATTTACATGCGGCCAAATACACCAACCCCACAGGATCTTCCGCACGACCACAGGATCTTCCGCAGGCCCCAGACAGAGGCTGCCAAACCCATCTCACTCATGACCCAAACCAGACTACGTAACTGCTGACACCACTTCAGGGAAAGCCCTCAATCCCTCCTCCCACCCAGCATTGGGTCCTTCCTTGTTACCCCTTTTCTCTTTCTCCTACTCATGCAGGCCCCACGCACAGGCCAGACTCCCAGCAGGAGTCAAGAGGGAAAACCACTGATGAGCTTGGGCTCATGAAAACAATCAAATTCCCAGCTTGGCTGCTGTGGCAGGGGCTTGGATGGGCTGGGATGCAGGGATCCACAGCAAGTTGGCCGTGTGGATGGTGAGCACATACTCATCCCAGGAGCAACATGTGGGCAGTGGCCACACTCACCTCTGCAGAGCCAGGCTCAGTGCTGCTGAAGGCAGTGACAGCTTTCCTCCAGGAGTCACTGGCTGGGGCCTGCATGGGGAGAGCTGCCAGGGGAGGGAGACAGAGTCAGGGCATGAAACAGAAGCCTGTCTAGAAAAACACGAGTTTATGAGCTCTTAAAGAACAAGCACAGGCACAGCCTGCAGAAATCCAACTCCCCTGCCTCCCCTACACGCCCCCCGTCCCCACCCGCAGCCCCTATACATGACACCTGGTTAACAGCTCTGATGTGGAAGAGCTGCTCTGACAGCCTTACCTAACTTTCCACACCCTCACCCAACGTGTTTCTCAGCATCTCACTGATACGAGAGACGGTGAGCACGGCAGAAGCTGTTATTCCTGCCAATCTGGATTCTCTGTTGCTATTTCTGCTATGCCGATGCTTCCTTTCACTTAGGCTACTTCTAAAAGTTGGCATTTTTTTTTTTAATTAAAAATATAAATCTTTTCTTTTTTTGTTTTAAACAATAGAGACAGGGTCTCACTTTTGCCCAGGCTGGTCTTGAACTCCTGGCCTCAAGTGATCTTCACGCCTTGGCCTCCCGTGAGCTACTACCACTTCTGGCCAAAGCTGGCAGCTTCTACAGGTCTTTGAAAGATCCAAGTGGGTATTACTAAAATTTGTTCAGCTCACAGACCACTTCCTGAGGGGCCATAGATCCTGAGCCCAGAAAAATAAATATGCATGCAAAAATTTACATGCTAGAGTAGGGTGTGGGGCGCACATCTGTAATCCCAGCTACTCAGGAGGCTGAGGCAGGATTGCTTGAACCCAGGAGTTCAAGTCCAGCCTGGGCAACATAGTGAGATCCCATCTCTTTAAAACAAAAACGCTTTCACTTGCTATTTTAATATCCAAGGGCCCTCTGAAGCCATCCATGGATGCAATCTCTGGTCTGAGCAACCAATGAGACCCTGCAGAATTCTGGAGGAAAAGATCTGACAAAAGGGGATGACTCACACCTGGCAGCTCAACCAATCTGGCAGCTGGGCATTTTTGGACATCAATACCATGATACCTATCACCCAGCCACTACCAAATCTAGTGCTATTGATGTTTTCTCAAATGATCGTGCTTCCTTTCCATCAAAGTTGGGCATCAAGCACATGAGGACAGGCAATGTGGAGACAGTGGAAGATTCAAGGCCCAGAACTCAGTGTCTCAGGTGCTTGTTCTATGACCCTGGAGTCAAGTTCCTTCCCTCTAGAAGCCTCAGCTGCTTTGTAGAAAAATGAACTGGCACTAGGTGACCTCTCCAAGCTCCCCTTATGGGCCTGAGCTGTTAAATGTGCATGTCCTATGCACCCTCTGGGCTAACAGTGCAGGACCCTGCCCAGGAAGCTTCAAGAAGAACCTACCTATTCTAGGAAAATAGTTTTCTATTTTAAAAGGAAAAGTTACCAGAAAAATCACATTCCATATAGAATTTTTTTAAAAAAACTTTTTCAGGGAAACAAATTTTCTAAAAAGTAGTGTATACCCTCTTCTGGTCTCAGTTTGCCTTTCCAGAAGAGCATTCAGGGTGGAGCTTCCAGAGCCTTCCCCATGTTAAGAAAGGGTGCAGAGCACAGAAGAAAGTTGCTGAACTCCTGCAGCTGGTCTGTCAGTCACTTGATGCTTTTCCATAAGTTAGTGGGAGAACATGATGACAGACACGATCAAAGGCCAATCCCATTGCTGCTTTCTCAGCTCAAAGGGCCATCGATTTCCAGATCACTGGACCTAATGAACGCTCTGTTCTTCTACCCGATTTTAGGCAAGGAAAATTATGTATCTGTTTGGGGGCTGCAGCAGCAAATCATTCAGATGGCATTCAAAACTAGCTCAGCAGTGGAACCCTGCAAATGAGTACTGTTCCAACTATGTCTGTAGCTCAAAAGCAGGATCCTCCCTAAGACGAAAACCTAGTCTGTGATGTGACCTTGGGAGCCACAGCTGGGGTCACAACCCCCAACTCACCCTGGCTGCTGCTCTCCCAGATCTCAGTGCCCAGGCTGCTGCCAGGCACGGTCATGTCGCCTTGCTCCAGACATAAGTTGTTCTGCTTTTTTGCAAACCGAGGAGGAATACGGGAGGAAAGGCCTCGACCTTTGACAGGCACCTGAGGGGAAGAAAGGGTGCTGTAATCTAGCCTAAGGCACGATGACTGACAAATTCTCCCCAGGACAAGTATCCCAGGTACCAAAATGACAGCACCTCAAAATGTTCCAGAGATGCGTGGAATGCTGGTCTCTTAAGACCTCAAGTAGAGTGAACTGTGAGGCCAAGCCAAGTACCCGCCAGGAAAGACCCGAAAGGCCAATGGACGGTGATCTGTGTGCGGGTCTCCATTTGAGTACACGGTTCACTAACCACATAACTTCAGAGAGACAAATCTTATTCCGCTCAGGAATGAGGAGTGGGGAGGGAGGAGGAGCTAGGAGCTGACCAAGGTCTGCATCTGGGCTTGGACATGTTTCCGCTGTTATCACCTAGACAAATCACCCTCTTCAAGACTCAATTTCTTCCTCTGCAGAACAATGATGCCACCACCTAGTCCTACTTTGATGGATAACAGCAGGCACAGGGAGACAATGCATGCTTACTAAATACTCCTTTCTTCCTCCCTGCCACCTTAAGCTTGCCTGAGAACTCCCTTAACTGGCTCTAGGTTTCCTAGGCATCTGCCAGCCTGCCCTCCTGCCCCACATGCCGCAGCCCCTCACCTGCACGGCCTGCTCCTTCTTTCTTCTCTCTTCCTCCAGCAGGCGGCGCTGCTTCTTGGTCAGGACTTCGATGAAGCCTTCGCCTACCAGAGAACCCACCTCACTCTCCTCTCCGGGGCTGGACCCGCAATTTTCGATGACGGCACCTGAACAAAGATTTCATGAGAAGGAACAGTCTTTCCATTCACCAGAAGGCAAGAACAACACAATTCAACAGATGCCTGATATCTAGCGTCAGGCTGGACAGAAACCTGGACGGGACTTCTGTGTCTTTTTCAGGCTGTCTCTGATCTAACACAGTTACCACAAACCAAAGAGGCCCGAGGGCACAACTTAGAGACCACTCTAAGGGCATACTTAAACCCCAGCTCTGCTCCTAGCCAGCTGTGAGACCTTGGACATGCCACCCAACATCTCTGGGTCCCAGGCTTCCCCTCTTTAAAGTGCGGAAGCTGCAAGGTGTCACAGGGATCCAATGGCCTGTGAGCAATAGCTGGCAGGAATCCTGCCTACTCTGCTCACCTCTGCAGCCCCAGAACCCGGCCCAGTGACTGCCCAGCTATTCCGAAAGCTAAGGCACTCAGTGCAAGGGCAAACTCGGCAGCCCTGAGGACTGCACAGCCCCTCGTTCCACCTGAGCTCTTTGCCTTGAGGATGTGAGGGCGACTTACTTCCATAGTTCAGGTCAAACTGTTTCATGGCCTCTCCCTGTTCGCCTGGCCTCTGAGCAACCAACTTGGCCTCTTTCTCTGCCTTCTTGCTGGAGGCTTCGGGAAGGTCAGCACTGGCATGGGCTGCCCGCTCCAGGGCATAGGGGGAGTGGCTGCTCCCACTGCTGCAGCCACTAAGACCTCCAGGTAAGGCCTCATCTGGGGATCTGTAAGGGAAAGAGGATGGTGTTAACTAGAGACTGGGGAAGGAGGGAAACACAGTGCATGCACAGAGCCTGCACACAAGCCAGGCACCCTGCTCTAGACCTGCTTCTTCTTGCCGACCCCTTGGGTGGGGAGGAGCAGCTCATGGCAGCAGTGCATCTGTCTCTGTGTGCAAACACAGGGTGAAGGCTGCCCCCGCCAGCTCTGCCTCCTCCTAAGGAAAGTGGCGGTTTCCTGCTGCTCCGCAGGGCTTTCCCACATGCTACATTTAGAAAGAGTAGGGGGAGAGAGACAAGGGGGAATACGCTCGGAACAGAGCCACCAGCATTTCTGCTCCTCTCCAGGAGTCACTGACCAGAACGGCACCCAGGCCTTGCCCTGCCACAGGGCCCTCAGGGCAGAAAATGGAGGTGAAGCTGAGGGTCGGCCTCTGGAGCCTGGGAAGCGAGGTTAAACGCCACCTAAGAAAGTCAGAAATCTCTGTGGCTCCTTCTCTGGGAGTTGATGTGCCTTGAATTCTAAGGAGGGTGGAGGTGTGAAGCTGTCTGCCTCAGTGTGCTGAGGACAGGGAAGGCCTCAGCAGCCCCAGCACCTCCCTGTCCATGGCACGAGCCAAGTGCTGTCAACCAGACTGTGCAGGGGACCCTCTCCCAGGCCCTGAGCCCAGGTCATCACCCGAATGTCCCTGGCTATGGAAGAGGTGCTTGCCGGGCTATGCGTAGCCTGCTCCCCTCTGCTGGGCTCCTGCCATGCTGAGGTGGCAGCCCCACCGTGAGGCCACATTTCCTCACCATGGAGCAACAGAGCGACCTGGGAAGAGACACTTCTAAGCAGTCACAAGGCCAACAATGACCCCTAGGACGCCACCTGGCAGCAACTCTGGAGCAGAGGACTCTGGTGGGCGGACCGGGGTCTGGCGCTGTGCACAGGCAAAGCTCCTCACTGCGGCAGCCCTTGGCAGGGCTCCAGGGACACACGCAGGGACACACGCCTGGACTCCCAGGCCAGGTGCTGGACAGCGGCTGCAAGAGCACCGCTTTAGGGTGGGGGTTCTCTGGCCACAACAACAGCACCACAAGAGAAGCAGACAAGCAATGCGGGGCAGGCAATGAAGACGCGCGCACCCAGGGGCCTGGGGGCAGGTCCCCAGCCCCGACACACGGCGGCATGCATGCGTGAACTCAGTGCTGCTGAGAACAGAACACAACAACAAAAAGGGCCTGGGTGGTGTCTGGTTTTACCTTTTGGCTTTCAAAGGCGTCCCATTCTCTTGGCTCTCATAGCAGGGGGAGGTGTCACCACCACCTGGCCTAACGGGCTTCTCCCCAAACCCTCCCGGCTCCAGCTTTCGGCTCTGTCTGTCAACCAAAGGTCTCTGACTGGAGAAGCTCCTCTTGGCCAGCTCCTTCTTCTCACCCAAACTGGCCCCCGACAGGCTACTGTCCACCTGGGAGTCAGGCTCGGACCCGGGGCCTTCCCGCCTCTCCCGCCGTTCACTGAAGTCGCTGCTCTCAGAGGCCGTCTCCCACTCCTCGTTGGCGTGATCGGAGGAGTTCTGGTACGAGAGTTCTGGGGACCGGCGGCCCATAGTGCCACTCTTGTCCCCAGAACACAGTTTGGGCCTGCCTGGCCACTGACCTGCTAGCAGGTGGGGTTCCTCCTCGGGTCCCCACAGGCCCAGGGACTCCCGTTCTTGCCGGAGGCGCCGGAAGCGAGGGGGCTTATCTTGGCGTGGGGGGCGCCGCCTCCTGAAGGGCCGGTTCTCTGCATTTTCAGAATCCACCACGTGGTCATCTTGGAAAAAGGACCTCTTCTCCTCTGAGCGGTTATCCTCGAAGCCCCTGCCACCAAACGCGTCAGGGTGTCTGTAGGAATCTGGGACATAGTCTCTGTCTGCAGATCGCCGGGATCCACATGTGTCAGAAGGGCCATATTCCTGCCAAGAGCTGCCAGGACTTTTGCTCTGCCAGTGGGGTGACTCTTTGGAAGTGAAGGTTCTCCGTCCATACCCGCAATTGCTCAGCCGCGGAGGGAGGGCACGCCCAAAGGCCCGAGGGCCTCGGCTCTTGGCATCTAGACCGTTATGGTCCTCGGAGCACACCTTGTTGGACCGCCAAGAATCTCTGCAGTCGCCTTTCTTTAAGGCGCTCTCCTCCCTCTCCAGAAGTGAGCCTTCGTTCCCGTTCTCGGAGCCCCTCTGCCGGCGCCGCTTGGGAAGTTCTTCATACTCTGAGCCCTCGCTGTGGGTTTCACTGGCAACTCTCCGCCTGGGCTTGGCTCTGGGGCAGTCCTCTGGCCGAGCAAACTCTCGCAGGCCCCGGCCACGGCCACTGCGCTGGCTGCTGCAGTAGATGCTGCGGGCCCCCAGGACCCCCCCGCCGCAGAGGTTGCTCCCGTTGCCACCAGCAGGCCGACCACGAAAAGTGAACTCTCTGAAACCACGGCCCCGGCCCCGGGCCTGCCCTCTGACCCCAAAGGCTTGTTCCTCATCAATAAAGATCCAGTTATTTCTCTTTGTGGGGGGAACATCGCTGGACTCTCGTTGGGGTCTGGCTTCCCAGGCCTTGTCAGATTTCTCCTCCTCTTCAAATTTGGTGGCCTCGTGGCCAAAAGTGGTGTGGGCAGGGCCCTTGTCCTCCAAAGTGGCAGCAGAGGAGTTGGCCAGAGAGGCGTTGTTCTCTTCATCCTCATCCTTTTCTGCTGTAGGGCTCTGCTCCTTCTCCTTGGCCAGCCGGGCGCTCTCCTCCCCTAGCTCCTGCTTCATCTTCTCGAGCTCCTTCTCCTTGTCTTCCACCTTGAGGGCTTTTAGAACTGGTTTCTTGATGGGTCCCGACCTCCGGGTCCTGCCCATCTGCTCCGGGTGCTGGCTGCTGGAGCTCCGGGGCTCAGGAGTCCATTCAGGCTCTGAGGACAGCTGTTTCTTGGGGCTCCCCTTCTTGTCCCAGGAGGAGATGTTAAAGGCTGTCCCCTCCCGGGGTGCCTCCCGCTCGACACCATGGGCTGTGTCAGCGGTCTTTGCCTGGTGGCTAACGTCCCAACTGCCACACTCTGGCTTTTTCTCATCTGGGACTAAGTCAGGCCCCAATGGGGAACACCTGAGGTTTTGGGTGTGACCCCCAGGAGTACCCGCATCCTGAATATTTTCTTGGGGTGGAAACAAAAGCTCCTGGCCTATTCTTTGAGAAGAGATACAGCTGTCAAAGTCTGCTTGGGCCTTCTTGTCAAAAGCACTCAAGTACTCCTCCCCTCTCTCCTCAAAGAGATCGTGCTGGGCACTTACGCCCCCTGACCTTCCGAGTGAGGCAGAGAAAGAGCTTTCATTCCTGAAAAGGAACCAGAAAAATCAGTCAACATGATTGGAGCCTGGTTCCTGTTTTCCATGCTGAACACAGAGCTTAGTTTTAAAAAGAAAAAAAGAATTTTTAAAGATAGTTTTTTTTTAAAAAAAAAACATACGCAACAACATTTGCTCTATCTTTAAATATGTCTCAGAAATGCCAGGCCATGAATTGGTTGGTGGCCCCTGGAGTCCATGAGAGTGAAGAGTGTCGTGGCTGCCAGGTGGGCGTGGCCTGCCCCCTGGAGACAGAGGAGCCGGGCAATCCTCTGGGTCAAAGAGCAAGCTGGAGCCTGGGAGGCCGTGAAGAGTCTGGGGCCAGGGGGCTGCAGGGCTAACTCTGTTTACTTCCACAGAAAGGAGCCAAGACCCACACTCTGGACCCCAACTGCCTTATGAAGCCCCCACCCACCTGCCCTGTGCCTAGGGCTTGATGACCCCCAGGACTTCTCCTTCACCTTAAGTCTCACCATCAGCAAAGGGCCTCTTGCCCAAAGCATTCAAGCAACCCTCCTCACACTCTCCTTCCCCAGAGGGGCTCCTTCAGAGAAGCCAGTCTCCCATGGGCAGTGTCTCCTAGGGTGGTAGCTCAGGCCAGAGCCCTCTTGATTAGGACCTGAATCTTCCTTCAGTAGCAAGGCAGCAGGACCAGGCTTCATCTCACCTGACACGCATGTCCATAGCCAAGGTGTCGCTCGATTTTGGATGTGGGAGCGGGTAGCCCTTGCTCTGCAGTGCCATGTAGCCCTCTGGGCTCCACACAGGGGCTGGATCGATGGGGGTCACTTTTCTTTCTTGGAGTGAGGGCACACAGTTCTGATCCTCAGAGCGACAGCCTGTCCCATTGAGGGACTCTTGGGGCATCATGGGCTTCATCAGTCCTGAAGAAGGCAAAGACTGATCTACGTCATCTCATTTAGAAAGCCCCGCTCCAATCTGAGGGTAGACAACCTTCACGTGGATACAGAAACCCACCCACCTACACATCACAGGGCTCTTAATCTCTTTCCTGACCTGAGGACCTCTGAAGGCACACATGCATGCACCCTGATTGGTTCAAAGACCTGTGAAGCCCAAGGAAGGGGGGCAAGAAAAGCACATTTGTCAGTTATGGGCTTGATCATTAATACTCACAGGACAAGAGATGAAGCCTTTCTATACAGGGCAGGGAAACAACTGTGCCCTCCCAGGAATTCAGACACATATGCTTACTT
This sequence comes from Callithrix jacchus, assembly GCF_049354715.1. Classification (NCBI taxonomy): domain Eukaryota; kingdom Metazoa; phylum Chordata; class Mammalia; order Primates; family Cebidae; genus Callithrix; species Callithrix jacchus. Next base: position 180,083,608 of record NC_133502.1, on the reverse strand, counting down.
TCACAGGGGTTTAAGGGATGGGAGACCAGATTTCTACCTCCCCAAACAGTCCAGAAACCTCCTAAATTAATATAAAAGCTGGTTCTAGGCTGTCAGAAGGAAACAAAAACACTCTGAAGAAACACGGTCTTGACCTGAACAATCCTGGATCACCACAGTTAAAATGCTATTGAAACTGAGCTCGCGGTCCCAAATTATCAGAACATATGTGAAAGGTAACCCACCATGAGTTGATGATGAGCCCACAGGATTAGATGCCTCCCCAAGAACTTCAATTAACAGAACAATCTGTTAAATGCCAGAAAATTATCTTCTAAATCATTAAAAGCATAAAAGGAAGAATTAAAAACCTAAGAAAAAATGAGATTTGCTCAACAAACCCGAGTAATAAAAATATATAGTCACTGGGCCAGGAGCAGTGGCTCATGCCTGTAATCCCAGCACTTTGGGAGCCAAAGGCAGGAAGATCACTTGAGACCAGGAGTTCGAGACCAGCCTAGCCAACATGGTCAAACCCCGTTATCTACTTAAAAAATAAGAATTAGCTGGGTGTGGTGGTGCAGGCCTATACTCCCAGCTACTCAGGAGGCTGAGGCAGGAGAATCGTTTGAACTCAGAAGGCAGAAGTTGCACTGTGCCACTGCACTCTGGCCTGGGTGACAGAGCGAGATTGTGGTCTCCAAAAAAAGGGGTGGGTTGTGTGTGTGTGTGTGTGTGTGTGTGTGTGTGTGTGTGTGTATTTTTTATACAGTCACTAAAATTAAAAGCCCATTGGGAACATCAGAAAGCAGGTAAGACACAGCAGGGGAGAAAACTGGAAAATAGCCCTGAGGCAATTTCCCAAAAGGCCAACACAGAGAGAGCCTATCTTTCATATTTTCTAAGACACTTGGGAAACAGAATGAGAATGTATAAAATAAACCTAATGGAAGCCCTAGAAAGAATGAGGAAGTGGCAATATTTGAAGGGATAATTAGAAGACAAATTTCCAAAAGTGATTAAAGACTAAACATTTTTAGATTCAAGCACAATAAATATTAAGCAGAATAAAATATAGATGTATACCTAGACACCACACATTGAGACAGAACTACAGGACACCAAAGACAAAGAGAAGATTTTTAAAGTACCCAGAGAGAAAACTAAGTATCCAAAAATGATACTCTACTGTTTCCATTTCAGCAGCAAGAGAAGCCAAAAGAAATGGAATTAGCCAGGCATGGTGATATTCACCTATAATCTCAGCTACTCAGGAGGCTAAGGCAGGAGGATCACCTGAGCCTAGGAGGTAGAGGCTTCAGTGAGCTGAGATCGTGCACTACACTCCAGACTAGGTGAGAGAGTAAGACTCTGTCTCGAAAAAGAAAAAGAAAATTCACCTTCACAGCACTAAAAGAAAATAACTGTCAACTCAGAATTCTATACCCAGCTACACTAGCATTCAGGGTGATATAAAGACTTTTTAGACACAGACTTTTTGGCAATAGATAATCTACTGCCAAAACTTTTAAGAACTGAAAAACATGGCCAGGTACAGTGGCTCACACTAGTAAACCTAACACTTTGGGAGGCCGAGGTGGGTGGATCACAAGGTAAGGAGTTTGAGACCAGCCTGGCCAATATGGTGAAACCCTGTCTCTACTAAGAATGCAAAAATTAGCCAGGTGTGGTGGCGAGCGCCTGTAGTCCCAGCTACTCAGGAGGCTGAGGCAGGAAAATCGCTTGAACTTGGGAGGGCGGAGGGTGCAGTGAATTGAAATTGCGCCACTGCACTCTAGCCTGCTCAACAGAGCATGACTCAGTTTCAAATAAACAAACAAACAAACAAACAAACAAAAGAACTGAAGAGCATAAAGAATGTACTTCGTGAAGTAGTAAAATGAATCCCAGAGGGAAGAAAAAAGATAAAACAAGGAAAAAGCAGTAAGAAAATTGGTAAGTATATAGGCACATCTGAACAATCACAGACTGGATTAAAAAACAAAAATAGGCCAGGCATGGTGGCTCACACCTGTAATCCCAGCACGTTGGGAGGCCAAGGAGGCAGATCACCTGAGGTCAGGAGTTTGAGACCAGCCTGGACAACATGGGGAAACCCTGTCTCTTCTGAAAATACAAAAATTAGCTGGGCGTGGTGGCACACACCTGTAATCCCAGCTACTCAGGAGGTAGAGGCTGGTGAATTGCTTGAACCCTGGAGGCAGAAGTTGCAGTTAGCCAAGATCATGCCACTGCATTCTAGCCTAGGTGACAGGGGAAAACACAAACACACACACACACACACACACACACACACACCCCTATTTGATGGGCATAAAAACAAGAATGAACTGAAATACAAAGCCAAGACCACAAGACTGATGGAGGCGGTAATCAAATTTCAGGCAAAGGGTAAAGATACTGATTATGCTTTGCTTAGTTGAAGGTGCATGTCAGAATTTTCATGTAACCACTAACATATAGAAATAAAATGTAGAAGGAAAAGAAAAACAAGAATAGGACCAAGAAAAGGCAAGAATAAAAAGAAAAGGCATAGAAAGGAATAAAAGTGGAATACATAAAATATTATAGTTGGAAAATCTAAATATAATAATCCCAATAAGGCCAGGCAAGGTGGCTCATGCCTGTAATCCCAACACTTTGGGAGGCCAAAGCAGGCAGATCACTTGAGGTCAGGAGTTTGAGAACAGCCTGGCCAACATAGCAAAATCTGTCTCTACTAAAAATACAAAAAAAATCAGCCGGGCATAGTGGCGGGTTCCTGTAATCCCAGCTACTCCAGAGATAAAGGCAGAAGAATCACTTGAACCTGGGAGGCAGAGGTGGCAGTGAGCCGAGATCACACCACTGCACTCCTGCCTGGGTGACAGAGTGAGACGAGACCCTGTTTCAAAAACAAAAAAACACAAAAATTAGCTGGGCATGGTGGTGGGCACCTGTAATCCCAGCTACTTGGGAGTCTGAGACAGGAGAACTGCTTGAACCTGGGAGGCAGAGGATGCAATGAGCTGAAATAGCACCACTACACTCTAACCTGTGCGACAGAGTAAGACTCTGTCTCAAATGATAATAATCCCAATAAATGTAAAGGGACCAACTTTTACAATTAAAAGTCATAGGCCTTCAGAGTGGTAAAACCACACACATCTTGTAGATACAAAAATACACTCCCCAAAAATCAAGGCTCAAAGAGGCTAACAGTAAAAATCGGAACAAAAGACTTCAAATAAGTACTAATCAACAGAAAACTAGAATAATTAGATTACTATCAGACAAAGTAGACAATAAATATAGAAAGCACAATTAATGACAACGAGGGTGCTATGTAAGGATAGAAGGAACAGGTATGCCTCCAGATAGACAAAGCAAAAACTGAAAGACTCCCAAAGAAGATGTGACACATCCATAATCATAGTGGGACATTTTAAAACACTTTTTATAGTAGCTGGTCAGAGGGATAAAAACTTACAATGATGAAGATAGTTGCACAACACAATTAGCATGCTCAATTTAATGGACTATATCCAACCAGAGAATACAACCTTTTCAGGCAAATGTAGAATGTTAAAAAAGAATCTCCACGTAAGAGGAAACAGAGGAAATCCAACAAATGTCAACCAACCTAAGTCAGAAGTTGGTCAGCAATTACAGCCATTAAACAAAACTCAGCCTACTGCCGTTTTTACAAGCAATGTTTTACGGAGAAACAACAATGCTCATTCACTTACCATTGATTGACTGTGGCGGCTTTTGTCCTGCAACACCAAAACCGACTACCTGATCAAGGCCTAAAAGACTTACTATCTGGTCATTTGTAGAAGTCTGCTGACCCCTGGTCTATGTCACATTGACCGTATTATCTGACCAAAAAGCAGCCACATTAGAAATTAACACCACAAAGAGAGCCATAAAGCCAAAAATTAATAAACTAATCATATATTTTAAAGGCACTAATAAAAAAAAGCAGACATTATTAAAATAAAACCCAAATAAGAAAGAGGAATGAAGAAACCGAAAAACTGATTTTAAAAAGGCACTAGACAAACCTTGGGAAAGATTAATCAAGGAAAAAAGAAAAAGCACAAAGAATGTTAAGAATGAGGAGAGGGACAAAAAAACACAGCAGAAATCCAAAATTAATTAAAGTAATTTATGATACATGATGTTCATGACTTTCCCAACAATTCTTTATGAAAGAACTATCATTATACCTACACTTTGCAAGTGAGTACTTTGAAACTCAGACCAGTCGTGTACTTGACAAAGAACCAGACCAAAATCCAGGTGTGTTGAGACTGACACTCTTGACCACTGCGCTATCCTGGGTGCTATAGGTATGAACCATTAGACCACAGTGCTTACCTGAGGGATGCAGGGCGGAGGGGTAGAAGTCCACTGGGGTCCGAGTGGGTGTGATGCGCGGGTCCATGTAGGAAGGCATCATCATCCACCTGGGATCGAAGCCCAGCATCTGGGGGTGGTGTGGGTAAAAGGTACGCTGCGGGTGGGAGGGTGGGGGGTACACCGGCTGCCAATGCTGCATCTTGTACAGCTGCTCCTGCCCAGGCAGAAAGAGAGACTTAGTCAGGCAGGTGCGGCAGGGGGGGCAGAGATGCTACCTAACACATGCCCTTCCAGCTTTCCAGCAGGCAGCACAGAAAGCCCACCCAAAACAGAAGACCAAGGAGGGGAGGGATGGGCAGCTGCTCAAGGGGGAGCCTCCAGTGTGTTACAGCTTGCAAGCTGAGGTCCTTGTCCAAGGCTGGTGGACCGACATACCATTATCACAATGGAGGCCCATCTGCACCTGTGCTACATGAGACAGGCTAGGTTTTCACTTAGATCAGACACTCCTGGAACCCACCAGCAGCCTCCCACAGAACGTCTTGACGCTGGACGCTTCTTCCCTCCTGCAGCTACCACCTGAGGGGAGTCAGCATCCCTTCCCTGCTCCCTCCTGGCCCCTTCAATCCATCTCCAACCCCAACTAGGGTGATCTTTTCCCACACACACCCCACCCCCAATATGTCAACCCCTAGCTCATAAGGCCCTTCAGTGGTTCTCCACTGCTCTCTGACTAACGGCTCAAATCCTATGAGGCTATGCATGACCTGTGGGGTTAGGATGAGGGCTGGGTCCCGTGTGCCCTTGCCCAGTCTGCTTCTCTAGCTTTGCCTGGCACAACTGGCCCTCTCCTTTCTGCTCCATATATCCCTGCCACCCATTTCAGGCCATGGGAACACACTGGGGCCCCTAGGTAAGCACCTCTTTCCTCCATCCCTAAATGCAGGTTTCCAGCTTAAACGCATCCTCTAGGAAGCCTGTCATAACCCCCAGACTAGACCAGATCCCTGGTTCTGTTCCCACAGAACAGGTGCTCTTTTGTTGTACTCATAGCAGCTGATGGTTTTTACTGGTGGCAACCCTCACCAAACCCTAGGAGACTCCCTGTGCACTCTTGCCCCCAGCACCACACTTGGGATACAGAACATTTGCACAAATGGGTAAAGAGAAAGCATCAGTGAACTATTCAAAATCAAGGCCCCTGCCTGATTTCAGACCCTGCTTCTTATCCCATCAGTGACCTTGGGCACTAATTTCTAAAGGAACCCTGAATTGGCCTTGAGGCCAGGACTCACTGCTGCATCACACTCTGAGGACACCCAAGTGGCCTCCAGGACACACCATTCCTTTCCACAAACAGAAAGGTTGCCAACCCTCCTGGCAGTCTATAGCACATCCTCAGCTGATTCTCTGGACAGTTCTATTGGCGCTCCCATCACCTACTAAATGCACTCAATAAATATAGCTCATCAATCAAGAGACTTGAGTCACTCACTGTCCCAGTCCACAGAGAAGGCTGTGGGCCTCCATTTCCCACCTCCTCATCCTGTCTAGACCCTAGGTCCCCAGGGAATATGACCAGACAGGCTGCCTTGGTGCTTTCAGACCTTCTATTCTTAAGGAAGGACTTACCCATCACTTCCCTCCACACCTCAACTGCCCAGAGGAATTGTCACTGCTAGGTTTGGCATGGATAATTCCAGAGATCTCCCCAGTCAGTAATTCTACACCCCACGAACATGAGTAACTGTGCAGTGCTTGCCTACACTACCATGCTCTAAAAGCAATTAAAGGCAGTGCCTGGAATGCTCCCAGGGGCCTAGAGGAGAGAAGAGGCTGGGGAGAGAAGTTTAAAGGTAATTAAGAGAGATACTGGGAAAAGCCTTAAGACCTTGGTTTGTTTCTCCATGGCACACACATTTTGAAACATTTTCAGTTAGCTTTAGTAATAATTTACTGCACACCTTGCTGTTGGGTGTGCACTAAGTAACATCTATGTATCATCTCAGTTTCCCATCAAAATGTACTATTTCTCTGTAATGGCTACTGGGTTCCTTTACTTATTACTACTCTAGTAGGCATGATTGCTGATGAGTGCAAGACTATCAGGACTAGGAGAGATTGGTGGAATTACAACCACTATTCACACAATCTTTAGGACAAAAAGTAGGTCCCTTATAAAGTTCATGAAAAAAATAAGGTTTATAAAAAGCCAACAATGGTAACACCAATAAACCAGTTCATAGGCGTTATGGCATGAAACGCTCTGCCATGTTGAAAGGCAGGTATTCGTTCTTCCTGGTTTACACGTGAAAAAATATGGCCGAGAGGGGCATGACTGACCCATCCAAGGTCATGCGCAACTAGTTCAGCAGCACCATCAGGAAGGGAGCCCAAGCTGTGCAACTTGAAACTTTCAAACCTACATCCTTAACCCAAAGGTGGCATGCCTCTCTATGACAGCTCTTAACTCACTGGCCTCCCTTACATCTTGGGAGGACCCCAGGGCAGGACCCACTGTCCTCTAAGGAATGTCCAAGGTGTACTGCTCTGAAATAAGCAACCATCCTGCACACAAGAAAAATGGAGTTCACTACATACAACATGAAATAGGTTCCTTTCCAATATTAGAAAACAAGGTCAATTAACCACAACAAGGGACCTCCACCTGGAAACGTAAATAACGGCCAGGGGCTGATCTACCAACGTTCCAAGTTTTGAGGTGCAACTCTCAATGTCTCCACTGTTCTTGGGGGCACAGAAGGGGTGTTCTGGTCTAAGTTGGAGGTGGGCATGGGGATGGTGGGGGGACATCCACTCAGCACTCAGGCCCATTTATCACAGGTTTTTATCATCTCATCTGTTTACCTGCTGCTGCTGCTGCTGCTGCTGCTGGCGCTGGAATCGGGGAGGAAGGGACTTCTGATACTTGCTGAACTCCTGTGCAGGGGACCCTGCCTCTCTGGCCTCTTCCTCACTGCTGCTGCTCTGTGCCACTGCTGCAGACGCTATGGGTGCCTCTTCTGGGAACGTGGTGGGGGTCTCCTGAGCAGGAAATTCTGGGGAGCCTAGAGAATATACCAGTAGAGAAATACCACAGTAAGCTCACAGGAGCTCAGCCAACCAAATGTTTACAAGCAAGTACTTCTTCCTGTTGGCACAAACACTCTACAGCTAGAACAGTTACGTCCCTGAACCCTGGCCCTACGCCAAACGTACCACATGCACAAGCTCAGGGACTCCCCACAACACACGTGAGGAGGCTTCACTTGCTGTCACCTTACAGACTAGGACACTAAAGTCAAGAAGTTAGATGATGTCCAGGGTCACACAGTCACCAGCAGAGCTGAAATCTGATTTCAGGTGAAAGACGTTTTATTAAAAAGGACTAGTAAGGCCAGGCATGGTGGCTCAAACCTGTGATCCCAGCACTTTGGGAGGCCAAGGTGGCTGATCACTTGAGGTCAGGAGTCCAAGACCAGCCTGGCTAACATGGTGAAACCCCATCTCTACTGAAAACACAAAAATTAGCCAGGCATGGTGGGTCCACACCTGTAATCCCAGCTATATGGGAGGTTGAGGTGAGAGAATGGCATAAACCCAGGAGGCAGAGGTTGCAGTCAGATTGCACCATCACACTCCAGCCTGGATGACAGAGCAAGATTCCAACTCAAAAAAAAAAAGGACTGATAGAGAACAGCCAGGAACTCGGTGACAGCTCACATATCCAACATCTGAACAGCAGAAATTCAACATACGAAAAGGCTGTGTATGACTTCCTGCTGGCAAGGATAAAAAAAAAAAAACAAGAGAAAGGTTGTGCTACCTGAGCACATTTTCCAGGCTCTCCCTGGCCATTTTTTCATCTGCAAATAAGAATAACCACCATGCATACTCCCAGGGCTTCTGTGAGAATTAAATTAAGTACAGATATATACTGAAAACAGTGCCTGACAAGCAGAAAATGCTCAGTGCAACTTCGCCACAGGACTGGCACAGCCCTCACTCAACCTTTAATAAAAGGAGATCAGAAGGAAAACTAAAGATGAGTTCCCTGGCCAAAGGGGCACTAGGACTCTCAGGTGACCAATCACCCGAGAAGCTTTCAGAGCTTCAAACATCCCCTTGTCTTCTAACAAGAGCTGATCTGAGTTTATTTTTAAGAATTACACAGAAAACAGCTGATTATATTCTTTAAAACTGTGACACTCTGCTTAATATAGCGTGGTTTAATCACTCTTAAACAGGGCCATGTCGGCCAGACACGGTGGCTCATGCCTATAATCCCAGCACTACGGGAGGCCAAGACGGGTGGATCACTTGAGGTCTGGAGCTCCAAACCAGCCTGACCAACATGATGAAACGCTGTCTCTACTAAAAATACAAAAATTAGCTGGACGTGGTGGCACATGCCTGTAATCCCAGCTGCTCTGGAGGCTGAGGCAGGAGAATAACTTGAACCTGGCAGGGGGAAGTTGCAGCGAGCTGAGATCCCACCACTCCAGCCTGGGCAACAGAGTGAGACCCTATCAAAAAAAGGGGGGCAGTGCACGTGATCCATTTCTTTTAGAATCAACAACAGGAAAATTATTCTACCAAGCAAGGGGGCTTATTTTTTTATTCTAGGTTAAAGGATCTGTGGTTTTATTAAAGTCCTGGGGCACTTGTGACTTTGGTTGGGCAGGGACAATGATAATAACTGTGATGATGAGTATCATCAATGAGCAGATGCATGATTTCTATGTCCCAGAAACTGGAGCATGCTATACACCCCTCAGCATGATGGCAGGTACATACTCATCCCATTTCACAGACAAAGAAACAGGCTCCAGAGAGGTGAGGTGCTCACCAGCTAGTTTAAGACATTCAGAGGGAGAAGGAAAAAGGGCTGAAAAACTACCTACTGGGCACTATGCTCACTACCTGGGTGACAGGGTCACTTGCATCCCAAACTTCAGCATCACACAATGTACACCCTTAATAATCTAAAATAACAGTTGAAATTATAAAAAAGAATTTCAAATAGGATCAGGACTCAGGCATTTGACCCAGGCCTATGCTTTTACCAACTGATGCTTCCCAGTACGATCTCATCATAAGCCAGAGGTTCTGCTAGCTAAGGAGGAAGGCAGGTGCAAGTAACAAGCCAATGACAACAGGCCGGGGTTTCCACTTGGTGGGAAGAGGGCCCAGCCCTTACCTTTGCAGAGAGCAGGGCCGTTTTCCTGGGGCGATGCCTTCTCAGCACTTGGAGATCGGGGTACTTCCTTCTCTGCCTGCTTCCGGGCCTCACCTGCCTTCCGTGCCTGCTTGCACTTCTGGTCCAGCTGCTTGAGTTTGGCGGCACAGGCAGCCAGCCTCTCTTCCCGGGCTCGGCGCTCCTCTTCTTCCCGGCGCTTTCGGGCTCGCTCCACCGCCTCAGACATCTCTGACTGAATGAACTTCTGCCTCGGTGGGGGCTTGTCCTCCTTGTCCTCGATGGACTGTTGCCGGAACATGCTGCTCATCGAGGACTTCTGCAAAGAGAACGTCTCTGAGATAAGGCGGCAGGTCCCAGACCTGGGATACAGGGACCACTCCCATTTCAGGATCAGTTCTCCTCCCATAATCCTCAAGCACCTTCAAGAGGCAGTGCAGGCGTGTGATAGACAGAGCTGGATTAAAATCCTACTCTGGCCTCTGCTGTATGTGGAATGTGGTTTATGCCAAATGTCAACTCTCTACACCTTATTTCCTCACTTCCTTGTTTTTAAAATGGGGACAACAAAGCAAGCTCTTAGGATTGTGAAGGTGAAACCATGTTTGCAAAGCACTCTACACTGCAACCACACACGTGAAACACGCCTATCACTGCTGACGGGCACACAAGCTAAGGGCCTCCACGGCTAATGAACTGCAACAGGAAGCCACACACTGATCATTCCTGGGTCAGGAAACCGCTACTCCTGCCCGCACGAAAATACATAAACCTCTGGACCCCTGGATAGAAAGAACCATAGGAAAATAAAATTCATTGTCAGACATAAAGCTTCAAAGTGCTCTTTATATAGAAAGGCATGTCTAGCCAGGTGCAGTGGCTCATGCCTGTAATTCCTGCATTTTTGGGGGCCAACCCGGGAGACTGCATGAGCCTAGGAGCTTGAGATCAGCCTGGGCAATACGATGAGACCCTGTATTTACAAAAATAAAAATTACAAAAATTAGCTGGGCGTGGGTACATGCCTATATGGTCCCAGCTACTCAGGAGGCTGAGGCAGGAAGATCACTTGAGCCCAGCAGGCTGCAGTGAGCCAAGATCACACCACTGTACTCCAGCCAGGGAACAGAGCCAGACCCCATCAAAACAAAACAAAAAAGCGTGTCTAAAAAAATCTCTTTTGGGTATTTATCCATTTCTGAGTTTCTTGCTGGTTGCCAGTTACTGGATAACCACAGTGCCAAAATGCAGAGTGAAAAGCTCTTAACACTGGGACCCCTTCTTACTGGTCTACAGGAGCAAAGCTGCATGCAGACCTTGCAACAGCACAATTGATGGACAGGTGGCACCTGAGTTCTGGCCACTGAAATTCTAGTAAGATTTGACTATCAGAAAAAGGCAGGACTTCCTGTTTTGAATGCTAATGACACAGATGTATATAACTGTTAAAAATCAAACCAAAGAAACAGGATTTAGGCCTTTCTTGTAGGTTAATTGTACTTCAGTAAACGAAATATACAAAAACTTACTGTAGTCAAGGAGTTTCCTAACAATTAACTTCTCATAAGCTAGAGATAAGTATTGGAATCATAAGATTATAAACTTCCAATTTAGAAGCATGAAGGTACATTTACATAATATCATTGGAGCCGAAATGTGCACTTTCCTTTCTCTTTGCCGTTGAGCATGAGCATCTGTCTATATCTTTCTAATGGCTGTGTGTTGATCAGCTCATGGCTCATACCATAAACTGCCTAACTGCCTTTATCCCATGGGATTAAATACACTACTGCACATCAGCCTTCATGCCTAACCCTGATTACTTCCTTCAGATAATTTCCTAGAAAAGAAATAATAGACCCAGAGGGCACATGTACAGACAAGACCTTTGATGTGCCTTTCTACACTGCCCTGAAATTAGTGATCACTTTACAGACTAAATGTTCCGCAAAGTAATTTAAACTAAGACCATTTTTTAAGAAATTTGGTCAGAAGAGGCTGGGGGCAGTGGCTTAAACCTATAATCCCAGCACTTTAGGAGGCCAAGGCAGGTGGATCCCCTGAAGTCAGGAGTTCAAGACCAGCCTAGGCAACGTGGTGAAACCCCATCTCTACTAAATATATAAAAATTAGCTGGGTGTGGTGGCACACACCTGTAATCCCAGCTACTCGAGAGGCTGAGGCAGGAGGATTGCCTGAACCCAGGAGGAGGAGTTGTAGTGAGCTGAGATTGCACCACTGCACTCCAGCCTGGGTGACAGAGTGAGACTCTATTTCAAAAAAAAAAAAAGAAATTTGGTCAGAAGATTCCTTGGATACATAAGTATATAGATTTCATCACTACTGATGTTTTTAGTTAATTTATAGTGCTGTTATGAGTACCTTAAAGTGAAACCTTTGAATACTGATAAGCACTACTTCTTGGCTGATGAAAAGGAAAAAAATAGGGAATACTGAGCAATCTCAACCTGTAAATGAAAATGTGGATTAACTGCAGAATAATTTCCAAGAGCAGTGGCACTGTGCCTGTTTAGTTTCACTTTTGGGTCTCTCGTACCCAGCACTTATGTATGTGCCTATGCGTGTGTATAATAGGTATTCAATTAGCAGACTGCAGCTTAAGGGCATTTTCCTCTTATAAGAATGTGGAATAGGAGCCCTTTAAATAGCAAGAAACAGGATGGGCGCGGGGGCTCATGCCTGTAATCCCAGCACTTTGGGAGGCCAAGGCAGGCAGATCAGGAGTTTAATATTAGCCTGGCCAACATGGTGAAACCCCATCTCTACTAAAAATACAAAAATAGCCAGGCGTGGTGATGCATGCCTGTAATCCCAGCTATATGGGCGGCTGAGGCAGGAGAATCACGTGAAGCCGGGAGGCAAAAGTTGCAGTGAGCCAAGATTACGCCAATGCACTCCACCCTGGGTGACAGAGCGAGACTCTGTCTCCAAAAACGAATAATAAAAAATAAATAGCAAAGAGCATTGAAAACAACAGGCTTTACCCAGTCAGTGTATTCAAAGTCATGACTCTCCCTTCCCCAGCTCTCCCATTCCTGAACAGTCCAGTCCCAGTGTCATCAGGTGTGGCAAGGCAAGCCAGGCACCTGGTGTCAAGGAGTCCTGGTGGCTCACTGCACTCCAAATGGTCAAGAGTCCAGGCAAGGGGAGGAGGGCATGCACGTGAAGGTGTGGGGCTAGAGCCCAAGCTGGATGAGGGGGACATTCATAGGCAGAGTTGGCCTGGCAGGGACACTCAGGGCATCCAGGAGTGGGGACAATGACACCTGAGTGGGCAAGGAGGGCATATGTGCAAGGGAGAGAGCGTGGCAGCAGAAATGAGATTGGTCACACACAGGAAGACTGAGCAAGTGAGTATAAGTACAAGGGACAGCTTTGCACTGTTAGAGAAAGGAAGTGCAAACATGCACTGGGAGGAACAGGAATGGAGTCTGTGGAACTGGAGGTATTGATGAGAACACAGGGTTCTCAACCTGGACAGATACAGAAATAACACAGGTATAAATGTATTTGTACACACATGTATATGCCTAAATACATCCCCCGCAAATGTCCGCTGAGGAAGTCCAGGAGCAGTGACACCCCAACAGCAAGGAGCCTGCTGGGGCTCAGACACTGGTTTCTAAAAAACGCCCTGCGTATATAAAAAGAACTAGGACTTCATGGTGAAAGAGCTGATCCCAGACAAGACAGGTCAAGAACAAGATGAGTCCAGGAGAGATGAAGGAAGGGCTCCATAAAAGGATGAAGACAGTTAAAAAGGACACACACTGGCCTGACAGGGCTCCCGATGGCCAACCGGGTGACAGCAGCAGATTATCACCCACTGATGTAAATAAATAAATAAACTGAAAGCTTGATCAGAAACAGGATATTCAGTCTCAAAGTTTCCCCCAACAAAATTCTTATCAACTACAAATAAGGAAAAGAGTTACCTCTACAATATGAAACCTGGCAAGGACCCTGTTAATCAAGAGACTAAAGTGAACATAGCCAGAGGGAGATAGGGTGAAGGCACGGTTGCCTTGGTAGCATGCAATGAGAAAAGTCCAGTCATGTCTGAGAGATCCCTGCCAAGGATGGCAATCTTGGACCTCTTCACAATAAAGATGATAATAAACCCAATTTGAGGGGCATTCCACTGGTTTGTAACGTTTCAAAGCCTCAAAGTCATGAAAGTTAAGGAAAGGCTGAGGAACTGATCCAGACTGAAGAAAACTAAAGATAGGTGATTCTGAACTGGATTCTTTCAGGTAAGGACATTAATGGGACAACCAGTAAAAGATGAATGGCGTCTGCAGATTAAATGGCAATCAATGATCAAGACTAATTTCCTGGAAGTCATTGTGGTTACCCGGGTGGAATTTGGTAGGAAACAAGCACCACAGTGTAAAGAGACTCATCAGGTTGACTACGCATTTAATTAGTTCAGAAAAAGCATCGTTTGTACTGTACTTCCAACTTTTTTTCTATCACTTTGAAGCTGTTTTAATGATTTCTTTTCTTTTTTTTTTTTGGAGACAGGGTTTTGCTGTGTTGGCCAGGATGGTCTTGAACTCCTGGTCTCAAGTGATCCTCCTGCCTTAGCCTCACAAAGTGTATGAGCCACCATGCCCAGCTGTTTTAATTTTTTTTTTAATGAAAACAATAGGACAAACACAGTGGCTCATGCCTATAATCTCAGCACTTTGGGAGGCTGAGGCAGGAGGATCCGTTGAGCCCAGGAGTTCAAGACCAGCCTTGGCAACATAGTAAGACCTCGTCCCTACAAAAAATAAATGAAATGAGCCAGGAGTGGTGGCACACCAGTAGTCCCAAGCTACTCAGGTGGCTGAGATGGGAGGATGGCTTGAAGGTGAGAGGTGGAGGATAGAGCAAGACTTTATCTCAAAAAAAATAAAAATAAGTCATGCATGGTGGCTCATACCTGTAAATCCTAACACATTGCATCGCTTGAGCTGGAGTTTGAGACCAGCCTGGGCAACACAGTGAGACCTTGCCTCTATGAAGAGATTATTTAAAAAAAAAAAAAAAAAAAAGAAGAAGAAGAAATCTAAAAATGAAAAGGAAATGCCCACCCAGGACTTTTTCAGAAACCCAGCCACTGAACTCAGAGAAGTTCAAATACATAGACCAGCCAAGGGCCCTTGGTACCTGGTAGTCAGGGCCTGCTGCCCAGCCATGAAGCTTCCTGGATGGTGGCTGAGGGTCTGGTGGCTTTCGGACAACACGGGATGCACCCACTGCTTCAGCCCAGTCCTTCCCTTCCTCTTGAGTCCGCTTGGCGTCCACACTGTCCGCAGAGCTCATTGACAACTGCCGCTGCCTCCTAGGGTCCCAGCTGTTCCTAGGACAATGCACATTTGATGTTAAGTTTTTGTAGGTCTGATCTCAATGGTCAGAGGCCTTGGGAATTCCAAAGTTAGCTGTCCATATCATTTCCTTCATCAGAATGGACTACCACTCCCACCATGTCTGTGTGAATTCCACAATTCAGAACCACCATTTATCAAGTCACTCTCATGAACAGGACATGTCACACTCATTATTTCACTGAGGCAAAATAAGTCCTCATGACCCTCACTTTAAAACAAACTTGTCCAACCCACAGCCTAAGGGCCACATGTGGCCCAGGAGGGCCTTGGGCTTTGGATGCAGCTCAACACAAATTTATCAACTTTCTTAAAACATTATGAGAGGGTGGGTGTAGTGGCTCACACCTGTAACTCTAGCACTTTGGGAGGCTAAGCCAGGCCGATCACTTCAGGTCAGGAGTTCCAGACCAGCCAGGCCAACCTGGTGAAACCAAGTCTCTACTAAAAGTACAAAAATTAGCCAGGTGTGGTAGCGGACACCTGTAATCCTAACTACTCAAGAAGCTGAGTAGTTAGAAGAATTGGCAGGAGAATTGCTTTAACCTGAGAGGTCAAGGCTGCAGTGAGCCGAGATTACGCCAGTACACTCCAGCCTGGGCAACAGAATGAGACTCTGTTTCGGGGGAAAAACAAAACAAAACAAAACAAAACCACATTATGAGATATTTTTCCTGACTTTTTCACTTACCAGCTATCATTAGTATATTTTATGTGTTGCCCAAGACAACTCTTCCGATGTGGCCCAGGGAAGCCAAATGATTGAACACTCTTGCTTTGAAAAGACAGTAGCTGGGCTTGGTGCGGTGGCTCATGTCTGTAATCTTAGCACTTTGGGAGGTAAAGGTGGGCGGATCACAAGTTCAAGAGTTCAGAACCAGTCTGACCGACATGGGAAAACCATCTCTACTAAAAATACAAAAATTAGCCTAGTGTGGTGGTGTGCACCTATAATCCCAGCTACTCAAGAGGCCAAGGCAGGAGAATTTCATGAACCTGGGAGGCGGAGGTTGCAGTGAGCCAAGATCATGCCACTGCATTCCAGCCTGGGTGACAGGGTAAGACTTCGTCTCCAAAAAAAAAAAAAGTCAATAGCTGAGTCTCATCAAAGTTAAGGGGACACACCCCACAGATTTGAACCAGTACTCCCAGGTGTGTGTCTGATTCCTTTTGGTAGCACTCCCTCCCTATGCT
The DNA here is from genome assembly GCF_049354715.1 of Callithrix jacchus. Lineage (NCBI taxonomy): Eukaryota > Metazoa > Chordata > Mammalia > Primates > Cebidae > Callithrix > Callithrix jacchus. Next base: position 180,067,480 of record NC_133502.1, on the reverse strand, counting down.
CTGCACAAGCCGGTTGCTCAATAAATGCCCCTCAAAAGAACCAAAGATGACTACTGAACAGTGCCACAATAAAAAGAGCAAGAAGAGACAAGCAGAGCCTACACAGCACGGAAAAGGAGGTTCCAAAACACAGCTGCAGGGGCGGCTGGACAAGAAGGGAGATGGGTGCCATTCTTGTCTGGACACGTCACAGTAGAAGCAACAGCACTGGGACGAAGCATTTACAAGGGCCCAGGAATACAGCAGATCAGAGAAAAGTGGGAATCGGGGATGGCAGGTGTGTGGGCCTGCGTTTCTACCCACACATATGTACATCGGGAGGGAGGGAAGACAAGGCAGGTAACACAACTCAGGAGATTACAGAACGGGCAACAACTACTAGTGATTCCAACTTGACTCTGTAAGAAATGGAGACCACAGGAAAGCTGCTGACCTGTGAAAAAGATCTGTGTTTTTAGAAGATGACTATGGCAGGGTGTGAAGGATGGGCCACAGAGGACAGGATGAAAGGATGGAGATAAACTGGTAGATGCATGGATGGTTCGGAAAAGGAGGAGGTCCCAACAGCCTCAGAGAAAATGAAAACAGGAGAGAGTCAGGGCAAGTTTTGGGAGCCAATCATGTATGAGAAAATAAAGATGTCAAATAAGACGTGGATGCTCTACCAGGTCACCAACCAGCTTAGAGAACATGAAAAGAGCAGGTTTCAGGAGGAGGTAGTTCAGGCACTGTGATTTTGAAGTGCCCTTGGTCAAAGCCAGGGGCAAAATTGCCTCCAAAACCAATGTCCAGGTCCTTCAGCGGAATATTCAGTTCTCATCGCCTCAAACAGACAAGGAACAGAGTGTCCTACTGCTCCAATCAGTCTCTAAGAGCTTATGTCTTTGCCTTTGATTTAAATTCTTAATCACAGCTCCTTCTGAGCTTAGTGTTCCAGGAACTGACCCACAGGTATGCCCCGACTGCATCCAAAACTTCAGCCGAAATCAAACAGCATAAAAAAAAATTACAGAATTTCATTTTCTGTGTGCCATCAGAGAAGGAGTAGCAGATTATTATTACCAACTCCTTCCAGAAGATGGGCACTTACTTTAGGTGCTTTTAAGTAAAAGATGAAATAAAGAAAAAGATGACTCACGGATTTGACTGAACAATATTCAGTTATTAACAAGAAAACAGAAAGAGAAAAATATTTCTAAGACAACAGCAAAGCATTAATATCTAAATGATATAAAACAATAACATTTTAAAGGAAAGCAGTGATAAATGTGAAGCAAACAGGCATTCTACACTGCAGCTTCGACCTTCTGGACTCAAGCAGTCCTCCCACCTCAGCCGCCTGAGTAGCTGAGACTATAGGTGCACACCATGCCCAGCTAATTTTGGGGGATTATTTTAAAAGTATTAGTAAATGCTACTACTATTATGATAAAAACTGGAGGGATGAGAGTACAATGCAGTACTTTCTAAAAAAAAATAAAGTAAAACTAAACTAGTCCAAGGAAATGACCCAAAAGAGAGAGAGAGAGAGAGAGAGAGAGAGAGAGAGAAGATTCACATGGTCAAATAAATTCAGGAAAGCTGGCATCCATTCTGCTTCTCCACCTCCCCAGTATACTTAATTTTTTTATTTTATTTTATTTTTTGAGACAGAGTTTTGCTCTGCTGCCCAGGCTGGAGTGCAATGGAGTGATCTCCATTCACCGCACCCTCTGCCTCCTGGGTTCAAGCAATTCTCCTACCTCAGCCTCCCGAGCAGCTGGGATTATAGGCCTATGCCACCACACCTGGCTAATTTTTGTATTTTTAGTAGAGACGGGGTTTCACCATCTCAGGCAGGCTAGTCTCAGACTCCTGGCCTCAAGTGATCTGCCTGCCCTGGCCTCTGAAGTGTTGGGATTACAGGCATGAGCCACTGCACCTCAGTGTATGTTCAAGCCTCTGAGGGGTCCTGGAGTAGAGAAAGAAGTTGGTCAAGTGTAGTGGCTCACGCCTATAATCCCAGCACTTTGGGAGGCTGAAGCGGGTGGATCACGAGGTCAACAGATCGAGACCAACCTGGTCAACATGGTGAAACCCCGTCTCTACTAAATATACAAAAAATTAGCCGAGCATGGTGGCGTGGGCCTGTAGTCCCAGCTACTCGGGAGGCTGAGGCAGGAGAATTGCTTGAACCCAGGAGGTGGAGGTTGTGATGAGCTGAGATGGCATCATTGTACTCCAGCCTGGGTAACAAGAGCGAAACTCCATCTAAGAAAGAAAAGAAAGGAAAGGAAAGAAAGAAAAAGACAGGAAGGAAGGAAGGAAAGACAGAGAGAGAAAAGAAAAGAAGAGAAAGACAGAAAGGAGAGAGAAAGAGAGGGAGCAAGAGAAAGAGAGAGAGAGAAATTAATTAATTAATTGAAGCTGGGTGTGATGGCTCATGCCTGTTATCCCAGCACTTTGGGAGGCTGTAGCATGGTGGACCACTTAAGCCCAGCAGCTAGAGACCAAATCTGGGTAATGTGGCAAAACACCATCTCTAGTAGAAATATTAGCTGGGCATGGTGGCACTCATCTGTGGTCCCAGCTACTTGGGAGGCCGAGGTGAGAGAATCACTGAGCCCAGAAGACAGGTTGTAGTGAGTCAAGATCATGCCACCGCACTCTAGCCTGGGTGACAAGAGTGACAGCCTGTCTCCAAAAAAAAAGAATTTGAACCCAGGGAAGTTTCCCAAATTTGCTCAGACACAGAAGCCTTTTTGAGCTTAACAGCCATGAGCAATCCATGAAGACATGGTCTGCATAACACACTCGGGCACACACTGACACAGTGGTGAAGAGGTTGACTATGCACAGGACGCATACCATACCTGCAGGCAAACCCTGGCTCTACTCCTTCACAGCCATGATCAGCAGCTGTCACCCCAAATTGGAAACAGTATCTGCCCTTCCAGGTTGCTATGGAAACTGAGAAATGCTCTCACGTTGATGGGGCAGGGGTCCTTACCACTTTGGCCTGCCGTCCTTCACAACTTCTTCCTCCTCTTCATCATCGCTGAACTTGAGTTTCTCAGAATAGTCCACTTCTTCATGGAGGCCTACAGCAACAGGAGGGCCCAGAAGAATGAGAAAGAATGAAAAGGTCAGTGGTGCCCAGGTACCATGGGAAAGCTTCCTTTGCTCAGGAATCTCACTATTCCAGCAGAGGAGCTGAGTCAACCACCTGGCTGCCTCCCCCCATGACTTTAGGACAGCTTGGTTAGACTAACTGTCCCATAGGTAACAATTCTTAAATCTGAACAATGTATCTTTAAAATGTATTTTAAGGCCCAAGAGGGTGAACAAACCAGGCAGAAATGAGGTAGCTGTCTACCCTTGCAATACAGAAACATGACTTGTGAGATGTGTGAGTTACCACTTGCCCCAGGCATTGCTCAGCCCAAGTGGCTCAGATGGCAAAAAGTGTCCATCACCTACGATCCTGTGAACAGTGTGGTAGGTCCACACAATGGATTATTATTTGGCCGTAAAAAAGAATGAATACAAACACATTGTTATAACATAATTAACTGTGAAAACATTATGTTAAGTGAAAGAACCCAGGTAAGAAAGGCCACATATTGTATGATTCCAGTGACAGGCAATGTCCAGAATATGCAAATCCAGAGATGGAAAGCAAATTTGTGGTTGGAAAGTAGGAGGTGGGAGGGAATGCCTACCAACAGGTATGGGGTTTCTTTTTTGAGTGATGGAAGCATTCTGGAATAGTGGTGGTAGTTGCACAACTTTGTGAATATACTAAAAAACACTAAACCAGACTTCAAAAGGGTAAATTTTATGTTATAGGAAAATTATGTTAATCATATAATTATATAAAAATTATGTGACTCATATAGTCATATGATTCACAGCTCACACCTGTAATCCCAGCACTTTGGGAGGCTGAAGCAGGAGGATCACTTGAGGCCCAGAATTTGAGACCAGTCAGGGCAACATGGTGAAACCACGTCTCTACTAAAAATACAAAAAATTAGCCAGCCATAGGGGTGCACGCCAGTAGTCCCCCCTACTCTGGAGGCTAAGGTGAGAGAATCACCTAAGCCCAGGAAAGTGAGACTGCCATGAGCTGTGACTGTGCCAGTGCACTCTAGCTTGGGTAACAGAGCAAGACCCTGCCTCAGAAACAAGGGTAACTGAGCACCATGATGTATGCCCGCAATTCTGGCCACACAGGAGACTAAGGCAGGAGGATTGCTTGAGCCCAGGAGTTCGAGACCAGCTTGGGCAACAAAGCAAGACCTCATTTCTAGAAAAAAAAATATATATATTAAATTAAATTAAAATAAAAAAATTTTAAGAGGTAACAACAAAAACTCAATACAATTAAAAGGCCGAGTTAGAAACTTAAAAAGTAAGTTGCAATTATGTGCTATTTGCTAAATAATAACTTTAAATACAAACACAAAGGAGTTTAAAGGAAAAGAATGGAAACAGATATTCCGTGGAAACAGTAAGTAGGGTCAGAGCAATTGGTATAAACACAGGACAAAACAGACTGCAAGATAACAGACTACTAGAGATAAAGAGGGACATGTGGAAATACACCAGAAAGGCACAGAAACTAGAAACGTGTGTATGCCTAAGAGCAGCTTCAAAATAAATAAAGCAGAAACCATGAGTATTAATTGGAGAAATAGATAAATCCATGATTAGAGCTGAACACCTTCTTTCCTTAACTGATAGAAGCAGACAAAATTATCAGTAAGTATACAATAAGATCTGAATACCTCCATTGGCCGTGCTCAGTGGCTCATGTCTGTAATCCCAGCACTTTGGGAGGCCAAGGTGGGAAGATCACAAGGTTAAGAGATTGAGACCATCCTGGCCAACATGGCAAAACCCCGTCTCTACTAAAAATACAAGTATGAGCTTGGTGGGCATGGTGGTGCATGCCTGTAATCCCAGCTACTTGAGGGAGGCTAAGGCAGGAGAATCACCTGAACCCAGGAGGGGGAGGATGCAGTGAGCCAAGATCAAGACACTGTACTCCAGCCTGCTGACAGAGAGAGACTCCAAAACAAAACAAAAACAGGCCAAAAAAAAGATCTGAATGCCACCAAAAACCATCCTAATGGGAAACATACAAAACATGACACCCAGCAACAACTGTAGAATATATATACTTTCAAAGTGCACTTGAAATATTCTCCAAGACCAATCATATTCTAGTCATGAAACAAGACTTACTAACTTGAAAACAAGTGATATCATACAGAATGTGCTCTCTGGCTATAAGACAACTAAATTAGCAATTTAGAAATGGCCAATAATAAAAACCTGCTCCAATTATTTAAAAAATCATTTAAAATATATACAGAAAACAAGTCAAAAAATGGAGAAAGTGAACAATGCCAAAAGCTGCTGCTTCATAAAGATTAATACAACAATTCAATTCCTTGGCAGAAATGAAGAAAAAGAAATACACAAATTACCAAATTATCAGGAATTAAAGGATATCACTAGAGATCCTACAGACATCAAACAGATAATGTAATATATTTTCAACATTATGTTAATAATTTCAACAACTCAAAAGAAATGAACAAATTCCTCAAAAAACACAACTTACCAAAAAACTCACACAAAATGACACAGGGAATCTGCAGTCTCAAAACTAATTAAAGAAATTAAATTACTGCAAGTATTTCCACAATGAAAACTCCAGAGGCAAAATTGTTTCACTGGTAAGGTAATACTGTCCAGGCACAGTGGCTCGCACCTGTAAACCCAACAACTCAGAAGGTGAGGCAGAGGATCACTTGAGCCCAAAATTTTAAGGCTGTGTTGAGCCATTATTGTGCAGCAGTGTACCCAGCCTGGGTGACAAAGTGAGAGACCCTATCTCAAAAAAAAAAAAAGAAAAAGAAGTAATACAGCAATCTTATTCTTTAGGAAAGTAGAGAAGGAACACTCCACAACTCATTTTATAAGCCCAGCACAACTTGATACCAAAACCTGACAGAGACATTAAAAGCATAAAAAATTACAGACCAATATCCCTCATGACATAACTTTAATACATATTAACAAATTTAGTCTAGGCATACAAGAAGAGAGGGTTTATTCTAAGAATGTAAGGTTGGTTTAGCACTAAAAAAAACATCAATGCAGTCTACTATCAAAATAAAGGAGAAAAACAGTATGATCACAGATGCAGGAAAGCACTGAACACAATGCAACACCCATAATTTATAAACAAAAAACCCAGCCAGTTGCCGTGGCTCACGTCTGTAATCCCAGTACTTTGGAAGGCAGAGGTGGGCTGATCACGAGGTGAGGAGTTTGAGACCAGCCTGGCCAACATAGTGAAACCCCGTCTCTACTAAAAACACAAAAAAATTAGCCGGGTATGGTGGTAGGTGCCTGTAATCCTGGCTAGGTGGGAGGCTGAGGCAAGGAGAATCCTTGAACCTGGGAGGTGGATGTTGCAGTGAACCGAGATCACACCACTGCACTCCAGCCTGGGCAACAGAGCAAGACTCCACCTCAAAAACAAAAACAAGAACAAAAAAACAAAGGCTCAGCAAACTAGACATAGAAGGCAACACATCCTCAACCTGATAAACAGTATCTCAAAAAAAACCACAGCTGACATTTCATGCTGACACACAAAACATTTTCTTCCTAAGATCAGAAAGAACTTGAGGTTAATATTATACCCGAAGTATACCACAGGCAAAAAACACTAAGTAGAAAGGAAGTAATCTGAAAAAGAAGATGTTAAACTGTCCTTATTTACAAACTACGTAATGGTTTATGTAGAAAACTCTAAGAAATCAACAAAAACTAGTAAAACTAATTAATGTATTCAACAAAGTGGCTGGTACCAGTGAATACAGAAAAAACAACTGTATTTTCTATATAATGACAACAAACCCTTGAAAAATAAAATTGTCCTTAAAAATCAATGATATTTATAATAGCATCAAAAAACCATAAAAATGTCTGAGAATAAATTTAACAAAAGACATTCAGGATCTCTACGTGAAAATGCCAAGACACTGCTGAGAGAAATCAAAGTCCTAATAAAGTGATACACCAGCTTCCTAAAAATTCCCAATTAAGGGCCAGTCACGGTAGATCACGAGGTGAGGGAGCCAGCCTGGCCAACATGGTGAAACCCCCATCTCTACTAAAAATACAAAAATTAGCTGGGCATGGTGGCCCACACCTGTAATCCCAGCTACTTGGGAGGCTGAGGCAGGAGAATCGCTTGAACCCGGTAGGCAGAGGTTGCAGTGAACTGAGATCATGCCACTGCACTCCAGCCTCGGTGGCAGGAGTGCAAAAAAAAAAAAAAAAAAAACAAGTTTCAAAATTAAGATGTCAGGTGGGGTGCAGTGGCTCACAACTGTAATCCCAGCACTTTGGGAGGTCAAGGTGGGCGGATCATGGGGTCAGGAGTTCAAGACCAGCCTGGCCAACATGGTGAAACCCCGCCTCTACTAAAAACAGAAAAATTAGCTGGGTGTGGTGGTGTACACCTGTAGTCCCAGCCACTTGAGAGGCTGAGGCAGAAGAATCGCTTGAACTGGGAGGTGGAGGGTGCAGTGAGGCGAGATCATGTCACTGCACTCTAGCCTTGATGACGAAGCAAGGCTCTGTCTTCGGAAAAAAAAATTAAGATGTCACTTATCTTGATAGAGATTCAACATAATCTGAACCAAAATGCCTGTAGGCTCTCTGTAAATACTGACAAGTTGATTCTAAATTTATGTGGAAACAAACAATCTTGGAAAAGAACGAAGTTGGAAAACTTACACTTCCGAAATGTAAGATTTCCTATAAACCCACAGTGTGGTATTGGCATAAGGAGAAACAAACAGGTCAATGGAACAGTGTCCAGAAATAGACCAATGATTTTATAGTCAATTGATTTTTGGCAAAAGTTCCAAAGCAATTCAACAGGGAAAGTAAAATCTTATCAAGAAATGTTGTAGAAAACTGGCCATGTGGGAAAAAACAAACCTGTCATAAACAAAAATTAACCCAATGTGTATCAAACACCTAAAATTAAGTTAAAACTATAAAATATCTAGTAATATTTTTACCACCAAGGGGAAGCAAAGATTTTAGGACACAAAAATAATAACCAGAAAAAAACTCAAATTTATACATTAAACTTCAAAATTCAAACTTCTCCTCATTGTGTTTAAAAAAATTAATAGACAATGCAATAAGGAAATATATTTGCAAAATAAAAGTTTTAAAGAATTTGTATCCAGGGCTGGTATCCTACCACTCAATTTTTTACAATTGAGACAACAAACAGGATGATATATCAGTCATCAAATAACACATAAAAGTGTGTTTATCATTAGTCATCAGCAAAATGCAAATTAAAAGCACAATGAGATACCACTAAACACCCACTAGAATGGCTAAAATTAAAAAGACAAACATGTTCAACGCTCCAGTGAGCTTTGATCATGCCACTGCATTCCAACCTAGAAAACAAACTGAGACCACGTCTCTTAAAAAAAAAAAACAAAAAAAAATGAACACCAAAATGTAAGATGCAGACCTACCAGCTTCACACACTGCTGTTGGGAATGTAAAATGGCATAACACCACCAGGGGAAAAGTTTGGACAGATCTTAAACACTTAATCTTACGCCTACCCTTTGACCCAAAAATTCTACATATTTACCCAAGAGAAATGGAAGTATAATGTAAAGTGGGCCTCTTGAATGAATAAATAAACTACAGTATATTAATACACTGGAACATATCTCAGCAACTAAAAGCAACTGGCATATAAACAACATTGGTGAATATGAAAACCGTATGAGAGTAAAAACTGTGACTTCACTCATGTGACATTTGGTAACAGGCCAGTCGCAGGGAGGAGCACTGAGGAAACCCGGGGAGGTAAGGGGCATGTTATCTCTTTGGATATGGGTGTGCGTGATATACACGTATCCATTTGTAAAACCGTACAGTTAAAATGTGAGATGGATGCCTGTCACTGTCATTAAAATCTACCTGAAAATAAATAATTATAAAAGAAAATAATCAGGTTGGGTTATGGGGAGTGGGCGGAGATAAAGAAATTAAGAATGGCAGCCAGGCGCAGTGGCTCAAGCCTGTAATCCCAGCACTTTGGGAGGCCTAGGCGGGTGGATCACGAGGTCAAGAGATCGAGACCATCCTGGTCAACACAGTGAAACCCCGTCTCTACTACAAATACAAAAAATTAGCTGGGCATGGTGGCACGTGCCTGTAGTCCCAGCTACTCAGGAGGCTGAGGCAGGAGAATTGCCTGAACCCAGGAGGCAGAGGTTGCGGTAAGCCTAGATCGCACCATTGCACTCCAGCCTGGGTAACAAGAGCGAAACTCTGTCTCAAAAAAAAAAAAGAAAAGAGAAATAAGAATGGCAGAATAAACAGTTTGCCGCACCCGCCTGTAGTTCTAGCAGCTACTCTGGAGACTGAAGCAGGACGATGCTTGAGGCCAGGAGTTTGAGGCTACAGCTCACCATGATGGACCCTGTAAACAGCCACTACACTTCAGAATGGCAACATGGCCAGACCCTACCTCTTTCCTTTTTATCTTTTTTTTTTTTTTTTTTTTACTGCTCCTTGCAGAGCAGGGCTAACCCACAGGCAGTATGCCCAGAGTAGCTGAGACCCTGTCTCTCAGAACAAAATTAAATTAAAACAAACAAAAACCAACTGGCAGAACATTGGTACTAATTGAACCTGAGTGATGAGTGGCTGGAAGCTATTATTTTTTTGTTTAGGTTTTGCATCATCAATAATTTTTAAAAAGTTAACCACAAAACTCTAAGCTCAAAAATAAAGACCAAAAGAAGCTAATGGCTCGGCCAGGAAGGAGGTACCAGACGGGCTGCAAATGAGGATGCAGGGAATTGGGGCTGCCTCGTTGTCCTGCTGTTAGTCCCTATCTTACCAAGGGAAAACACACAGTGGTGCCAGGGGGTTTCCATCCCTGGTCAGTACAGGTGGACTTCGGTCCTGCCCGTCTAAACCACCAGGGCTTCTCTGCCCACCTGCCCAGCCATCATCGGCATCAGTGTCCAGATCGTCAAGGCCCTTCAGGTTTTCTGCGTTGATAATGGTGGGCCGTGGCACCCGCTCCACCAGCTGCCTTAGTGGGTGGAGTGGGCGAGACATTCCCAGCCTGTTTTCTTTTCTGATAAAAGAGAGAAAAGTAAAGATGATGGAATCATGTCCAGTATGCAGATAGAGGCAAAATCAAACACCTTTCCAAAAATAAATTCCATACTGCAAAGGTTCATGTTTAGTATTTCTATCAGATCCTCTCAAAGAAATATATAATGAGCAAACAAGTACATCCCAGAAAGAAGTTCTGCCTTGTCCTGCGGTTTTACATGTGGTTGCTAAGGCCTAGGGCAGCAGCAACATGCATGTGCCAGAACTTCAACTCTACCAGGAACTTGAAATAATGACTCAATCTCTGATCCAGCTCCAAATCCCAACCACCATCCCATACACCCTGCCATGCTGAGCTGGTTAAGTTCTCTGTTCTCCTGGAGACACAGCACTTTTCTCATCAGCCCCTCATCCTGACCAGAATCACCACCGGAGTAATTTCTACACACATGACTGTAACGCAATGGACTCACCCATCTTGGTCATTTATCTGGAACTGTCTAAAAGGAACTCGGGGTTCAAGGCGGAGCTGAGGAAGGGGAAAAGAGCCTCGTTCCACTGTACCCTGGTTCTCTGATGACTTTGGCGAACACATCTGAAACATAACATCGATGAACAGGATTTGCTAGTAAAATTAGAATTTGTTTTGGAAAGTGGAAAATGGGAAAAAGAAACAGGAAAGTCTTAGGGTTTCCTAATCAATCCTACCACCATCTCCCCCATTTCATTCCTGCTGTCAGTAAGTAGACTGGGGAACCTATATCAGAGAAAACCTGCCTCTCCTGTTTCTAAAGAACCACAGCTAAAATCATATGCACATCACCAGGGAAAGAAGCCAGAGGCCCTTAAGATTTAAAAAGCAGGGAGAGAAAATCCAAAATGAGTGTAAACCTCGGAAGTAGGGTGACAGGGCCAAGAGGAGACCCCAAAGGGTGACATTCAACCACTTGACCTAGGTTATGCTGGACACAAATCCAACATCATGAGGGAAAAAAAAAACGTACACTCTGAAGACTTACAAAAGCAGGAAGCATGTCATGGTATGTAGGTGGGTGGTATACATTTCCCATGAACTGTGAAGCCCCTTTTCGGACAGGCTGAGCCGGGCGGAGAGAGGGGTCCTTAGAATCGCTGGTACATGCCGAGGAGGGGGCTCCATCTCCCGTACTTGAGTTCCTGCTGCCCAGCTCAGTTGGGGAGGTGCTGAGAGACGTGGCAGAAATTATGTGTCGCCCACCGCCCTCCCTCCAGCTTGTCACATCTGGAAATTGAAAGGGGGCAAAGAGGAGAGGGAAGAGGAGGGGGAAGGAGGGATCGTATGAGGTTCTGAAGGTCAAGGGATCCCCTCCTTCACCAAAAAAATAAAATAAAAAACAACAACAACAAAAAAATGAAGAAATGTTAAATTTGTGAGGGAAGGTTGGGACAGACCCTTGGCCAGTGAGAATGAACTTGCTGAGGGAAGTCTGACTGTGAAATATAAAATGGGATCTACTCAGAGAGAAGGCTTCATCAGTGAGTAACAATCACCCCCACTCCTTCCCCAATCCTACAACCCAGAGAGATTAAAACAACCCTTATGAAAACAGCCTTGGGTCATTCCTTCAACGAATGCTGACCACCCCACTTAGGGTTAGCACTGGGCTACACATTAAAACAGGGACGAGGCCAGGCGCAGTGGCTCATGCCTGTAATCCCAACACTCTGGGAGGTCGAGGCGGGCAGACCACAAGGTCAAGAGACTGAGACCATCCTGGCCAACAAGGTGAAACCCCGTCTCTACTAAAAAATACAAAAATTAGCTGGGCATGGTGGTACACGCCTGTAGTCCCAGCTACTTGGGAGGCTGAGGCAGGTGAATCGCTTGAACCCAGGGGACAGAGGCTGCGGTGAACAGAAATTGGGCCACTGCACTCTAGCCTAGCGACAGAGCAAGATTCTGACTCAAAAAAAACCAAAAACCAAAAAACACAAAATAGGAGAGAGTTCCAGACACAGCGCTTTTGGGCTTTGTTTAGCAGTGGCACCTTTTAGTCAAGATCCACCAGCCCACAAGACAGACAAGACCCAGCTGCTGTCCTTCCAGCAGAGGTGTGGGGCACTTGTGTAGCTCACAAGCAGAAACATGCTGACCTCTCTGTCTTTTTAAAACGATGCTTCCTATTGCCAAATGTAGTGAGATTGGGTGGAAATTACTAGAGGCCAAAAAGAAATCAGATGAAACAGACCCCTGTTTTTGGTCACCTTCTGGTTAGAATTTGAAGTACCAAGGTATCTGAGTTACACGACCCTTAAGGGAGAGACCCAGAACATGTTTGGCCTCAGCCCTTCAATCCCTTTGCTGTGTGACTTGGGGCAAGCTGAGGTCACTCCTCTTGGCCATGCTTCCTCATCTTCTCCAACAAGGAGATGAAACTGATGCTTAGAAAGAAGTTTCTTCTACATCTAAATTTTTATAGGCCTACAAAACAGCTCATCTTAATTAATCCCAGAAAGATGTAACTCTTGTCCTTTAAAATGAAACAAACAAAATAGTCTTGTGTGGGGCACTGGAAGGGCAGTGAGTGCTGTTTTAAGTGAGACACATGCACGGTGATAACTGAATTACAGGATATCACTTCTGACTTGAATGGGAGAGGCCTTGGAGATACATCAAGACAAGCAAACAAAAGGCCCTCGCATTTCAAGACCTGATCAAGTCCCCTGAAATACATGAGCCACTTCAAAATCCCTGAGTAGAACACGTGGAAAATTGCAATCACCACCTAAACATCTAGCCACCCTCGGCTTCCAAAGAGAAATTTCCAACAAGAAGTGCTACACAGGCCGGGCACAGTGGCTCACGCCTGTAATCCCAGCACTTTGGGAGGCCAAGGTGGGCAGATCATGAGGTCAGGAGATCAAGACCATCTGGGCCAACATAGTGAAACCCCACCTCTACTAAAAATATAAAAAAAAATTGGCTGGGCATGGTGCTGCATGCCTGTAGTCCCAGCTACTCAGGAGGCTGAGCCAGGAGAACTACTTGAACCCAGGAGGCAGATTGCAGTGAGCCGAGATCACACCACTGCATTACAGCCTGGGCAACAGTGTGAGACTCCATCTCAAAAAAAAAAAAGAAGTGCTACACAATCCTACCACTTCCCTGGGCAGACCCGAGATGAGGGGCCAGTAGAGACCAGTGCTAGGCTGGTTTATGCAACAATCCCCAGAGGAATGAGTTAAAAATACAGATCCTAATTGGGCTGGGGAAGGGAAGGCCTGGAAATCAAACTCATTCACCAACTCCCCAGTGATTCTGACTAGACACAGCTAGGATTGAGAGCTTTAGAAAATAAGCTCCTAACCCGGGGACCTAAGTTAATTGGCCCATTGTCCGTCCTTGTCACAGCCACCAGGCACAGCAAAACTAACAACTGGACAACAGAGGGAGAGGGGACTGGCCTGGCTTACCCCAAAAGACAAAAAAAAGCACAAGGCCTAATGGCCTAGGTAGCAAGTCCAATGGATGCATGGATCAGGTGGCAAGCCAAAGAACCATATTTCCAGCTCGAGCCAGAGACCCCAGTGGTATCAGCACCCTTCTAGGAGTGCAGAGACAAGGGAGGAAGTTCTGTGACTCCACTGAGTGCCCAGAGGCTGCAGTCACTTACTCTGAGGGCGGAGGCTTGGTCCTGGCCCATACGACAGATCTAAGACGCCCTTTTCTTTGCCAGCCTTGTCCTGCCCGCCAGCTGCTTTCAGCGTCGGAAATTCCTCGGGAGAGAAGGATAACAGTCGGCTTGAGCCCCTTAAACCTGTGAAGACAGGACAGACATGGAGGAAGTGAGATGGAGTCAGCAGTCGTCTGCTGGCGGGGTGCAGTGGCTCACACCTGTAATCTCAGCACTTTGGGAGGCTGAGATGGGTGGATCACTTGAGGTCAGGAATTTGAGACCAACCTGACCAACAAGGTGAAATCCCGTCTCTACTAAAAATACAGAAATTAGCCAGATGTGATGGTGTGCACCTGTAGTTTCAGCTACCTGGGAGGCTGAGGCAGGAGAACTGCTTGAACCCGGGAGGTAGAGGTTGCAGTGAGCCGAGATCATGCCACTGCACTCTCTAGCCTGGGAGACAGAGTGAGACTTTAAAACAAAACACTAAAGAAAACAGTCATCCACTTCCCAGCTCCACACCTTAAAAGCCATGTTGCCTCGAAGTAGGCTTTCTAAGGGAGCCAATGTCACCAGGGCGCTGAGGGTAGCAAGGGAGGCTGCTGCTGACAGCACCATGGCCTCCCCAGCTGACCTGCAGGGGCCAGTACCTGCTTACAAACGGAATGGGGTAAGATATCACAGCAGCACCAGGCCACAGCCTGTCCCGACAGGGAAGGTCCTTCTGACCGCCTGGGGCCACAGACACGCACCGCCTCCTATAAAATCAGCCAAGGGAAAGCCAAGAAGCCAACTGCTTTCCTGTGGAGGCAACACCAGGCCACCCTAAAAGGATTAAAATGCTGCTTTTGCCTGGCACAGTGACTCACACCTGTAATCCCAGCACTTTGGGAGGCCAAACTGGGTGGATCGCTTGAGCTCAGGAGTTCAAGACCAGCCTGGGCAACATGGCAAAACCGTCTCTACCAAAAACAGAAAAAATTAGCAGGTTGGCAGGCGCCTGTAGTCCCAGGCACTTAGGCTGAGATTGGAGGATCACTTGAGCCCGGGAGGCAGAGGTTGCCGTGAGCCAAGATCGTGCCACTGCCCTCCAGCCTGGGTGACAAAGCGAGACTCCTTCTCAAAAACTAAAAAAAAAAATGCTGCTTTCTACCATCGAATGTGGTAAGACAGGTGGAAATTAGATTTACATGAGTACCTCCTCATTCACCTGTCCTTCTGCATTTTCTACTAAGTTCCTTGAGCCCTACAAGGCCAAACATAGAATCCTGGGAAGAGTTTCTTATAATCCTAGAAACTGTTTCTTTCTTCATTCTTTCATTCATTCCTCAGCCTTATAATCTACTTTAGAGAAGAAGCCTTTCCTAATGTTCCCTTATACAAAGAACTTAGCACAGAGGCTCTGCTACCATTTTTGGATGAAAATATTAAAAATGGTGCAGGTAAAAGGTTCAGGTGGCCCCTATCCCTTCATCTGGAATATGCAGCATGCCCCAGACTGTAGAAATCTAGGAACAGCAGCAACACCACACAATGAATGGCCCCCTGTGGCATGCCTTATTCCTTATACAGCCAAACCCAAATCTTCCCCTAGGCAGTTATTATTCTTAACACCACTGATCCACGGACCTGTTCACTAAAGCCAACTGTGTTGGAAAGGTGTGGCTGCATCACCACACAGGCATGTGGCAGCAATTCGCTTGCCACTCCCTTAGTTAAAAAGGTCCAGGGTCAAATAAACCTGACCAGGCTGAGACTGGACACCATTTACCAAGGACCAGCCAGAGAGGGCCTCTAGGCATCATGAAGGAGCTCCACTGATCTGTGAACGTGGCTCTGACTCAGAGTCGCTTCATTATGGTAAAAGGTAATTAGCAAGAATAAAATTAAAACTCTCGTTTTTAAAATATGGTTATGACCAGCCTGGACAACATTATGAAACCCCATCTCTACCAAAATCACACAAATTAGCTGGGCATGGTGGTATGCGCCTGTAGTCCCAGCTACTCGGGAAGCTGAGGTGGGAGGACTGCTTGAGCCCAGGAGATTGAGGCTGCTGTGAGCCAAAATTGTGCTACTATACTCCAGCCTGGGCAACAGAAGAAGACCCTGTAGCAAAAATAATAATAATAATACAAAATATGGTAGATTTGGAATTAGGAAAAAAACCAGCAATGAGAAACTGCAGCAGGAAAGTCAGGGCATCTTCCAAGGTCACAGGCTGAGCCACTGGTTGGGTAGCAGCTGATATCTGAGCCTCTGACCTCTGCCCAAACACATAATCAGGTCTCCTGAGTCTGTTTCAGTTTAACCAACCAATAGAGTGTATCAATTAAGGAGAAGTCCTTTTGAATTCCACAGAGTCATGCAAAACCCTGTGGGCAATACCCTCAAATACCCACACTCCTGTCAGTGTCACAGATGTGTAAATCTAGCATAGGAGGGGAAACTGAGGATGATTGTTACACTCAGCCCCCACCCTGCCCAGTGTGTCTATTCTGTGGGCTGGTAGATTTCTGCCTGCAATTATTTCTTCTTTCTTTTTAAAATTTTGTGT
Source organism: Callithrix jacchus (assembly GCF_049354715.1). NCBI lineage: Eukaryota > Metazoa > Chordata > Mammalia > Primates > Cebidae > Callithrix > Callithrix jacchus. The sequence continues at coordinate 180,051,088 of NC_133502.1, read as the reverse complement.
ATAGACAAGGTCTTGCTATGTTTTTCAGGCTGGATTCAAACTCTGGGGATCAAGCAATCTTCTCACTTTGGCCAACAATGCATATACACTAGTGTGCAGATGGGTGGATTTTTAAAAACGCATATACAGGCTGGGTATGGTGGTTCACGCCTGTAATCCTAGCACTTTGAGAGGTCGAGGTGGGTGGATCACGAGGTCAAGAGATGGGAGACCATCCTGGCCAACATGGTAAAACCCCGTCTCTACTAAAAGTAGAAAAATTAGCTGGGCATGGTGGCCTGTAGTCCCAGCTACTAGGGAGGCTGAAGCAGGAGAACTGCTTGAACCCGGGAGGCAGAGGTTGCAGTGATCTGAGATCGCACCACTGCACTCGAGCCTGGTGACAGAGTGAGACTCCATCTCAAAAAAAAAAACCAAAAAACAAAAAAACCCCGCATATACAACATTTTTTAGAAGTGTATTTTTTCTTCACTCCCATTTTTTTTGTTTTGTTTTTTGAGAATAGGGTCCTGCTCTGTCACCCAGGTTGGTGTACAGTGGTGTGATCACAGCTCACTCCAGCTTCCACCTCTGGTGCTCAGGTGATTCTCTTGCCTTGGCCTTCCAAGTAGCTGGGACTACAGGTGTGTACGCCACCACACTCAGCTTATTTTTATTTTTATTTTTATTTTTTTTTTTGAGATGGAGTCTCACTCTGTCACCCAGGCTGGAGGGGGCAGTGGCACAATTTCAGCTCACTGCAACCTCCACCTCCTGGGTTCAAGTGACTCTCTCACGTCAGCCTCCCAAGTAGCTGGGACTACAGGCATGCACCACCATGCCCAGCTAATTTTTTACATTTTTAGTAGAGACAGAGTTTCACCGTGTTAGCCAGAATGGATCTGCCCACCTTGGCCTCCCAAAGTGCTGGGATTATAGGCGTGAGCTGCTGCACCCAGCCTGAATTTTTGTAGAGACAGGGTTTTGTCATGTTGCCCAGGCTGGTCTCAAACTCCTGGACTCAAGCAATCCTTCTGCCACGGCCTCCCAAAGTGCTGGGATTACTAAAATACTATATATACTGGCTGGGCGTGGTGGCTCACTCCTATAATCCCAGCACTTTGGTAGGCCGAGGCGGGTGGATCACAAGGTCAAGAGATCGAGACCATCCTGGTCAACAAGGTGAAGCCCCGTCTCTACTAAAAATACAAAAATTAGCTGGGCATGGTGGCACGCGCCTGTAGTCCCAGCTACTTGGGAGGCTGAGGCAGGAGAATTGCTTGAACCCAGGAGACGGAGGTTGTGGTGAGCCGAGATTGTGTCATTGTACTCCAGCCTGGGCAACAACAGTGAAACTCCATCTCAAAAAAAAAAAAAAAAAGATACTACATATACTGTTCTGTACTTTTTTTCACTTAAGAATAGGCCCTGGAGAGCTTGCCAAATCGATAAGAAACTTCTGCTTTTTTTCTTTATAGCTAAAGTACTAGAATTTTACAGGCATTTCAAGGGATCATTTGCAATCTTCTGCTATTACAATGTTGCAGTGAATAATCCTATGCACAGATTATTTCACAAATGGGCAAGTATAATTTGTAGAGCAATTTCCTTAGGGTGCAGTTGCTAGGTCAAAGGGTACTATGTGTTGTTATTATGCCAGGCAGTGCCAAACTGGCTTCTATAGGAGTTGGGCCAATTTATACAGGATTTTTTTAATCTTTGTTGTTCTTTTTAAATAAAAATTAATATGTTCTATCTATTTCTAAAAATTCTAACTTTTGTAGAGATTGCAGTGAGCTATCACACCTCTGCAATCTAGCCTGGGTAACAGAGCAAGACTCTCTCTCAAAAAAAACCAAAAAACAAAAATGTAACCTTATGGAAATATAAGATATGGAAAGCCAAAGAACCAGTTACAAGTCTTCATAAAGCATCTTCAAAGACCCTTTTGGGGTCAGGCACTGTGGCTTACGCCTATAATCCTAGCACTCTGGGAGGCCAAGGTAGGAGGATCACTTGAGCACAGGAGCTGGAGACCAGTCTGAGCAACATAGTAAGATCTTGTCTCAGTCAGTCAGTCAATCAACCAATCAATAAGCCAGTGTGGTGGTCCCAGCCCCTAGTTACTGGGAGGCTAAAGCGGGAGGATGCTTGAGACTAGGAGTTCAAGACAAGCCTGGGCAACATAGTGAGATCTTGTGGAAAAAAAAATATCAGCCAGATGTGGTGGTACACACCTGTGGTCCCAGCTACTCACAGGCAAGTGCACCTGGTAACACGATGTAACTTCAATCTGTACCCCAAGCCCCTTGGGAGAAGCTGGGGTGTTGAAATTAACTCATCAGTCATTTCCCATTGGAGACTGAGGGAAGAGCCTTTGAGCACAAGGATGTCAACCCATAAGCGGCAGGACCTTCTAGGCATGGCAGTCTGGGGGTGAGGTTCAAGGAACGAACGACGTGCAGTTGGTTTTCTAATACAGGCTACTAAAGACCAAGTCTGGTGAAGCCTTGGCTGGCAGGGGTAGCGCAGAAGGTGACACCAGGATGGGGGCAAAAGATAAAAAAAGGACAGTCAATGTGCTTTACAGGAGAAAGCGAATTGTGGGCTTTCCCTGGTGTCCACGCCACGACCACCCTCTTTCTCACTCAGAGCTGCTGCCTAGTTTGGTCTGCAGCACAGTATGCTAGAAACATTCAAGCTATCATCAAAAATTAGAAGAGCTCATGTAGAAAACCTGGATCTTTTGGTTCTCTCAAGAACATCTGCTGACCCATATTCTCCAAGGACTGAGGGGGCTAGAGGGCAGCCTGGCTGAATAGGACTCACCAGAACTGCTTTAGCCCACTGTTCTAGGCCTGCCTTGGAAGCAGTGTGAATGTATAATTCCCATGAATTTTATTTTAAAATTCTGAACACTGTTTCCTTTGGTCCATCATCCTCTTCTTTCTCCTGAGCTACTCCATGGAAGAAGCACAGTGGGCTCTGCATAGTGGGAGCTTCCTGTGTGGTGGGCACAGTGCTCCTGGTAACACCATGTAACCCTCAGAGTGCTCAGGTAGAATATCCTCCAGGCGGGCCGCTACGACTCCAAGGCTGGCTCCTTCATCAACCCAAGCCACACAACACCTCCCTCCTTTGGTCCCAGGAAAGAGGAAGCAGATGGTGTTGGCAACCCCGCAGAGTAGGCAGGAGTCCACCAGCAACATGGCCCAGTCAGCGCTCCTCTGTCTCAGCAAGAGCATTCATTCCAAGAAACCAAAGAGCTGGCACCTCTGCAGAACCAGTGCCCCACTGTGCACAGGCAAGGGCTCCACAGAACAGTACCCCTTTGTGGAAGAGAGTCCTCAAAGCTTCTGGGTGCCTAGACCCAATCAGACAGTCTGGAAAAGGCATTTACCTCCCCCTCCCCACTACCCCCAAATACACACACAGGTGCACACTTACCACCTTCGTGTCCTACTGGCTTTCCATTCAGCTGTGCCCATGACTTTGGTCCACCTGGCACTGAATTTGTATTCTGAAAGAAAGAAGAGAATCAGAAGAGGGCCAGCTCCCTAAGTCAGTTGCACAGTAACAGCCCGTTACAACAAGGTGCCAAGAGGCCAGCACCTTAGATTCAAACCCTATACAGATCCATCACCATTTTCTGAGCAGCATTGAAGCCCTGAACCTCTCCTGGAACGCACACTCCACGCAGCAGTCCCAGGGACTAGAAAATGCCACGCTTACTCTACAGACAAGGAGCAGGACTTGGGGAGTGATGGCTTCAAGTCACACAGACGGTGACACAGCAAAGCCAGGACCCAAACCTGTCTCCCTCCATGCTATGCTCTGGAACCTCCTGTGCCCACACAGAGATACTTAATTTTGCTCCAGAGACAGACTGAGGCCCAATTCCAGCATGTCTTTAAAGCTGTGCCACTGCTAATGAAGAATGCAAAGACGCTAACTGGGTGGGCCGGTTGCAGCGCATTCTGCAGTGGCTGTGACTCTACAAGGCACAGTTCCCCTCCTGAGAACCCCGCCAGCTCACCTCTGCTGAAAACTCACCAGGGTCAGCATTATGTATGACATGCCCAGTGTGACCGAATGCTCACCACACCCTGGGAAGGTTCTACTCACATCCCCCACTGAGGCTCAGAGGAGAGTCAGATGCAGAACAGTAGGACCAGGACCAGCCTCCACCCCGCCTATGTCCAGTGCCCTTTCTCGTACCTAACCATTAAGCTCACCGGTCTTTCCAGTCAACATTAAACTCACAGCCTTTCTAACTGAAGGTAAAAATACACAAAACAAAGCTGCTGCAGCATAAAGTTTCCCCACTTACTAGATGTAATGCCAGATTAAATCATTACCCTTTCCCTCCCACCCCCCACCCACCTCAACCAGCACCATCCACTCACAAGGCAGGTAACTGTCTCTCTTGCCTGTGATACACAGCTGATCAGCCACAGCAATCCATTTACTTATCAAAGAGCTTCCCTGAATGCTTTATACGGGCAACCTGGGGTGCCTAACAGTTTCCCTGCTGCAGACTACAGAAGGGCAGGGTCAGTGGCACAATTTGGGCAGTGCAGCTGGGGCCAGACACGTCCCACAGGTGGGCTGGAGGCCTTCAGATCAAGCACTAAGCAGGGGGCAGAGGGGCTCCCCACCACACAAGCCCTCCACTGAGGGCCTGTAATATGCTAATACAACCCCATCTCTCCACTCCTCTCACCTCTGCAGTTACAGGGATGACTCCCCTGGCAATAATCTAGAAAGAACACCCGCAGGACCAAGAAGGCTGCTGAGACTTCAGCAGAACAGAGCAGAGCTGCTGTGATCCCTCTGTGGAGATGTTCTAAAACTCAAAAAACACTGGGCGCCTCTTCCTACCCACCCCTCACATATAAGAGAAAACCAGGTAGCAGCAAAGAAATGCTGAGTACTGGATAAGGTGGGCCCTGTGCCAGCTCCAGGATGGGTTGCCCTTCCTTGGTGTAGTGCTGCCCCTTCAGCAATTCATTCAAACAGATGCCCAGGACCTCACCCACAGTCCCCAGTGGTGGGGCTGGGCACATACGTAACAGGCTTCACATCTCAGCTCTATCAGCTCACTCCGTTTCTTTCAAATTCTGGGAAACAGCAAGAAGCACACTTCAGTGTTAGGTGGGGAGAGGGTGTCCTGGCAAAGCCACAGACTTCCCTGAGTATGGTTAAAGCAGAGAGGGGATGACATTTGAGACCTTACATTGCCCAGGTAGCAAAACAAAACCAAAATATGTTCATTCCAGTTATCAAGAGAGCTGGTTAATACAAGATATCTATGTCTACGTTTCTTTTTGTCTTGTAAAAAAATTCATAAACTTCTCATCTAGATTTCTAGCTCCGGCTAAGTATATCCTCCTGCTGATTTCTGGAAACCTGTATCCAGACTCTGATGGACTGAGTGTATTATGAGCTCTTGCTTGGTTACATCATTACTTTTTGCTTTGAAAAACATTTAAAACGTATCAACAAATAAAGGATTGTAGCTTCCTATTTCCCGAAGCAATGTTCTGAGAGACATTAGTCCCTAGAGACATTCAATGAAGAAATGTTTCTGAGGACAAATAAATTTGGGGAATGCTGCCCATTATATTGTATCTTCTTTTCCGAGACTCACGGTAGACATTAGCATATGAAAGTCACTGAGAAGTACCGCAGAAAAGGAGTTTGCTTCATTCTGTTTTTCAAACTCACCTGGCCAGTAACCTTTCCGTGGCCTACCACTTTTTGTCTTCTTGTGGCCCAAGCTTCCAGGGAGCTCACTTTGGGAAACCCTGAAGTAGTCTGCAGCCCAGCCTAAGCGACCCTGTCTCAAGCAAATCAACAGGAACCAAAGTAGGACCCTGTATCCTAGTCTGTATCTGAGGTCTTTTTTCTAAAAGTTGGCAGATTAAATTTCTTCACCAGTGACCATGACAGTTTCCCATGCTAGTTTTCTAAAGTCAGTCATAGAGTATGCCTCTGGAATAGACAGGTCAAGCACAACCACACTTGTCAGTAGCAACTCCTCCCAGCTCCCAGCGACAAGGACACTTAGAGGCTACCATGCCCAGGCAACAGTCGGGATGGGGTCCCAACACCTACCTCCTGACTGATTGACTGTGTCGGTTTCTGCAAATTGGAGACAGATTTCTGCAAACCCGGCTGCGGCAGCGACTCCGGCGGCTGAGAGGCCGTTGCACTGGAACTAGACAAAGAAAGGCAGGGCAGTGGGGTCAGGCACGGCACAGAGTTCCCTGGCCAGGTCTCTACGTTCCCAGGAGCCACAGCTGTTCAGCTGCTCACAGGAAGCAGACCTTATGTGGACAATAAAAATGACTTTCCCCAGTAGATTCTTATGCTAGCAAAAACTAATGAGAGAACAAACCATGTTTAAGGTCTAGTCACTGACATTTTAAATTAGCACAAGACAGACTTCTGCTGTTGCTTTTTCTTTTCTTTTTTTTTTTTTTTTTTTGAGACAGGGGTGTCTCACTCTATTGCCCAGACTGGAGTGTAGCGGGGTACACTTGGCTCACTGCAACCTCTGCTTCCTGGCCTCAAGCAATCCTCTTACCTTGGCCTTCCAGGTAGCTGGGACTAGAGGCGTGAGCCACCTCATCTGGCCTCTTTCTTTTTTTAAAAATAAAACTTTTCTGCCTTCTTGTAGAGCCTTCTGTCTGCAAAAACTGAAAGCTCACTGTAAACAATGCAAGTGATGAAGGATTTGCCAACAGGGAAAATAAGTCACTGAAATTAAGGGCTTGTGGCCCTTCCTCCGGACCCAGAGACCACACCTACTCAGGGGGCTGATTTCTTTACCTCCTCTCAGCTTACAAAATAAATACATGCTTATAGTAAAAATAAACTTATAAATAAAAGTAGGTAACAGAGAACATCACAATCTCATCATCCAGAGATAAACTCCAAGCAGACTTTTCTAGACCTGTTAACACAGGTTTTGTTTGTTTTTAACTGGCAGAGAGTTTTACACTGCAGGAATATAGTATTTTTCTAACAGAAGTGGAGTAACCCCATACATATAGCTCCATGACTTTTTTTTACTTCATGCATCTGAAGGTCTTTTCACCACCATAGACATGAATCTTCCTTTTGCTTTTAATGACCACACAACACAACCAGACAGGCCGTAATTTAACCAATCTCTCATAAGGGTTTTTTTCCTTCCCATTACAGATATAACTACAATAAGAATGTTTTAACAACAACAACAACAACAAAAACATTTAAAAAAAAAAAAAAGAATTTTTTTCATTTTTTTGAGATGGAGTCTCACTCTGTTGCCCAGGGTGGAGTGCAGTGCCATGATCTCCACTCACTGCAACCCCAGCCTCCCAGGTACAAGTGATTCTTCTGCCTCAGCCTCCCAAGTATCTGGGATTACAGGCATGCACCACCACACCTGGCTAATTTTTGTATTTTTAGTAGAGATGGTGTTTCGCCATGTTGTCCAGGCTGGTCTTGAACTCCTGACCCTCAGGTGATCCACTAGCCATGGCCTCCCAAAGTGCTGGGATTACAGGCGTGAGCCACCGTACCCAGCCAAGAATTTTTTTGGTTACATATCTTTGCACCCTTTTTCTGTAAGTAATCCCATGGCATATGACCTTAGAAATAGAAATGCTGGATCAAAAGATGTTTTGAAGTTTAAAAGCTATTTCCAGGCTGCTCCCCAAAAAAGGCTGTGTATTTACACTCCACAGGTGAAGTGATAAAGGTGACAAGAAATGGCCAAATGAAGGTTTCTGCTCTAACTCAGCACTCAACTCACTGAATCCAACTTTCTACTGGATAAGATTCAAGGAGGGCAGCCACCCCCATGGCTTATCTGTAAATGAAAGCCAAACTCTACACAGACACGCTCTTCCAAGATTCACCTAACTCAGGTAACTCACCGTTCGTGATTATTACAAAGGGAATGCTAATGATTGGTTCTCACATCTCCTTCTACCTAAAAGAGAAGCTTTCAGGTAGTGGCACTTCTGTGTTCTCCAAATCTAAGAACCGAGTCCCCACATTGTGGGCCCACTTGCTACCTGATACCTTGGTGGGAGGATGTGGCCCCAGGGCAGCAGAGAACCACACCGGGGTCTGTGCCTTAAACAAAGCTCCGCCCTCACCTTGTCCCTGGCAGACAGCTCCAGCACAACTGGCCCTCACTGGAGCCACCGAGGCGGAGTAAAGGCTGGATATCAGGAGGGAGTAACACTTTGTCCTCTCTAGAACTTTTGGTGGTAGAGAGGTACTTCAGTCCTTCCATTAAAATGTGCAATATCCATGTCATTACAGAGCTCGTGATGTGAATGGAATGATGACAGCAGCCAGTATCTGCCCCTCCTCTGTGCGAGGTTTGGGCTAAGCACTTGACCTATGCTGGCCCATCAATGCCTCATGGATACCTCAGAACCACCAGCAGAGGCAGGTATCATTCCTACTTCAAGGGAGGACACTGAGGCGCAGAAGTCAAACAATTCTCCAGGTTCCATCAAGCTAATAAGTGGTATAGCTGCAAACCACACAAGGTTGTCAGATTTCAAAAGTCATGCTATACTGCCCATCAATATGATCCCTAAGCAAACTGTTAGAAACATTTTAAAAATAACCTCTAAGGCCCTATTTTGATTATTACCTTATAATCATCTAGCTGAATAAGTAGCTCTGTCTCTACATTCTGTCTGAAGTAACTACAGGGGAACAATTTTACAAAAGCTGCCATGGTCATTTCCAGCAGACTTGAAAGAAGAGGATGCTGGGATGGGCAGGCTAAGATCTGGGTCCTTTTTACCATCTGGTTTCCTATGTCGGTAGGGAGACCAGGAGGTCAGTATGCAGGCCAGGAGGGCGCTGCCGACAGACAGCTTTGTTCACATTCCTCAACACAAACCCCAGCAGCAGGTTTCTGCCTGCCAGCCTCAGCAAGGCCCTGTCCCTCCCTGAATACATCCCCTTCCCTGAATAGTGTTAGCAGTGGCTGAACACTCAGAGAGGACTGGCAGTAGGAGGCAAGGGTGCAGCCATGCAAGTGGGCCCCAGGCAGCCAGGCCCCATGTTTTCAGCCCACCATACAGGGGCTGGCTGTTTCTCTAATGACAACACCATGCCAACCTCAGCCTCCCACAGGGCTTCTGTAAGTACTGTGCTGGCAGGAGGTGAGCCTCCAGGGAGGCTGCAGTACAATGATATTGGAGGATTCTGTGCTGCTCTTACTCATGACTGGGTCCGTTTAGAGGAACGGCAGAAGTCTCCTGTCTGGGAAGCTGCCAGGCCTATGATTAGGGAGGCTGCATGCTCCTCTGCCAAGCTCAACTCACAGGGAATGAAGTTTTCAAGCCCCAGATCTGTCCACAGTGTTTCTTACAGGAACTGACTCTGGGTCATTGCATAAGCTCCTCTGGGGTGATGAGGCCTTTCCTGATAAGGCACAGGGGAAAACTGGTCACTGGGGACAAGGCTGTCCACAGATGTGCTGCTCCACTGCCTCTAAAAGCCAGGAAAAATGAAGGCAGGTAACAAGAAACACACGAAGCACCAGGGCAGGAGAAGAGGCAGCTTCATTTGCATCTCCCAGTTTCCCAGTTCTGCTGCTGCAAGACTAGCAGTGCCACCTGCCAAAGGGAAGGATGCCGGGGGCCACCCCTGGAGAGCCAGCTCCCACTCACCACCCGACTCCTCTGTTTACCTCTTTGGGTCTTGCTGATCCTGCTTGTTTGCCCATCCTGTCCCGTCCTTGGGTACTATCACGATGTTGGGGTCGTTTCCTTTGTTTTCAGACTTCAAGCTTGGCAGGTTTGCAGGCGGTGGCATACGCCGGGCTGCGGCAACTTTCCCAAGACTCTGTAAGCCATGTCTAGGAATAACTGTAGGGAGAGGGGCATGGAACAGACACCATGCAGAAAAGTCACAGAAGAGGCCTGACGCATTCAGCTATTCTTTCAAACTCTGAGTGATCGTGACAAAGCTAACTAAACAAAAAGCAAGGGGCAGACCAGCAGTGGAACAAATGTTTGGCATCACTTTAGTCACTTTACAAGCTCTCCACTGACGACTACAAGGACAAAAGAGCTGCTGAAACCTGTACAAAGGTTTCCATTTCACTAGCGGGCAGGACAAGGCTCGGGGACTTTACGACATGGGTTAGGAGCCAGGTGCAGGAACCTCCAGCTGACAGAGGAAACACCTCTGTTGAGGTGAAGTTGAGACAGCTCTGCCTAGACCCAAACCAAGACTGAACAGGGGCCCTTCGACATTCATGAAGTCTTCATGGGGTGTGGAGAGGATCAATATGAACCTTTCCAACAAGTTCCAGAGTATCAAGAACCATGAAAGCTAAAAAGGCTAATAACACACCAGGTATGGTGGCACACAGGTGTAATCCCAGCACTTTGGGAGGCTGAAGCGGGCACATCACAAGGCCAAGAGATCGAGACCATCCTGGCCAATATGGTGAAACTTTCTCTCTACTAAAAATACAAAAATTAGCCAGTCTCATAACCTGGTCTCAAAATAAATAAACAAATAAATATTTAAAAACAAAATTTTTTCTTTTCTTTTTTGAGACAGAATCTTGCTTTCTGTAACCTTCGCCTCCCGGGTTCAAGCAATTCTCTGCCTCAGCTTCCTGAGTAACTGGGATTACAGGTGCCTGCCACCATGCCCAGTTAGTTTTTTTTTTTGTATTTTTAGTAGAGACGGGGTTTCATAATCTTGGCCAGGCTGGTCTTGAACTCCTTACCTCATGATCCACCTGCCTCAGCCTCCCAAAGTGCTGGGATTACAGGTGTGAGCCACCTCGCCCAGCCAAAAACAAATTGTTTTAAGGTTAACACTAATGCATATTAAGTCCCATTCTACCCATCAGGATAAAAATATCCACAGGTTCAGTAAGGTAATCAGTGGAGAAATAATTCCACTACAGGAAGAATCAGGATGCTCAAGGCTCTGAAATCACACCTCAAGTAGAAAGTAGAGGGTGATTCTACATGCATGCCCAGAAGTCTGATGTGCCAGAACCATACTGTCTAACCAGGTGGGGGACTCTGGGTTTCTGGAGTTTGTCACTAGGACAAAGTCTGAGGAACTGGCCTTGAACCCCGGGTCTTACCTGAGGATCTAATTGCGTCTACTGATTTTCCTTTATATTTGTCAAACAGGCTGAGAGTCGAATACTTGCTTTTCCCATCCTTGCCCTTGGTAATTTGCCCCAAACGATCGGACATTGCGATGAAATGTCATCTAGTAAAGAAATTTTTCTTGGCACCGCTCCCGATCTGCCTTTGAAATAGAGAAGAAAAAAAAGTGTCACTCCAGCAGAACCTCTGATCCGGCGGAGTGAATCCTTCAGGATTAATGGGCCTCCTTGAAGACCTGAAGACAGCTTTGGAGTGTCCTTAGAAAAATGCTCTCACTGCCCCCAAGGCTGTTCATTCACATTTACAGGGCATTTTGAAGACACCCCAAGGCAATCTGGGGAGTACCCCAAATCCCCACCTGCCAGTCATTCCTCTCACTCTGAGTTTGGTGGAGTCTACTGCACACCAACCACGCTGACATGTAAACTTCAACAGAGCCATCTCCAAGTCAAGGACAGTTCAAGATGCAAAAATAAATGCTCAGTACCTGTAGGACATCCATGTATAACACTGAAAATAAGGCTAGCAGAATAGGGGAGGTACACTTACACCACGCTGTTCATCTTAAAGACAAGCAAAACCAAATCAAAGGAGGGCAACCAAAGAATTAGCCTTCAGAAATAATTGGGTATATATACTTTTCAAAATAAACAACTAGTACCCAGAGAGAAAACATCTGCTCAGGCAACAAATGGGCTCTCTAAGGTACATGCATGGAAAACAGAAAGCAAGAACTCCCTAGGGCTAGCGAGGGAGAGACTGCATAAGGGTTATGCCATCTACACCTGCCCCCCTCAACCTTTTTTTTTTTTGAGACAAGAGTCTTGCTCTGCTACCAGGCTGGAGTGTAGTGGCTCAATCAGCTCACTGAAACCTCCACCTCCTGAGTTCAAGCAATTCTCCTGCCTCAGCCTCCCAAGTGGTGGGATTACAGGAATGTGCCACCACGCCCATCTATTTTTTTATATTTAGTAGAGATGAAGTTACACATGTTGGCCAGATGGTCTCAACCTCTTTGACCTTGTCATCTGCCCACCGTTGCTCTCCCAAAGCACTGGGATTACAGGCATGAGCTACTGCACCCGACCTGTACTTGCCCCTTTTAAGGGAAAACCTTGATAAGATCTCCGAGAAAGAAGCTTCCTTCCTCTGCCACTTTCTAATGTTCTACAGGTGTCCATGAGTCTATTAGCAGTCTCCTCACCGGTTCATTCATTCAAATACTAAGTGACTGGTTGGGCATGGTGACTCACGCCTGTAATCCCAGCACTTTGGGAGGCTGAGGTAGGCAGATCACTTAAGGTCAGGAGTTCGAGACCAGCCTGGCCAACATGGTGAAATCCCCTCTTTACTAAAAATACAAAAATTAGCCAGGTGTGCTGCCTTTTATTCCATACCCAACCTTGGCAATAGGTTCTAAACTTCCTTAGCAAAAAACAGAAACACTTGATGGGCTCAGTGGCTCATGCCTGTAATCCAGCTACTCAGGAAGGCTGTGGTGGGAGGACTACTGGAGGCCAGAAGTTTGAGACCAGCCTAGTAAACACAGCAAGACACTGTCTCTAAAAAAATTAAAATAGGCCAGGTGTGGTGGCTCACCTGAGGTCAGGAGTTCAAGACCAGCCTGGACAACATGGCAAAACCCCATCTTTACTGAAATTACAAAAATTAGCCAGGCGTGGTGGTGCATGCTTATGACCCCAGCTACTGGGGAGGCTGAGACATAAGAATCGCTTGAAGCCAGGAGGCGGAAGTTGCAGTGAGCCAAGACTTTGCCACTGCACTCCCGACTGGGTGACAGAAGAAGATTCCATCTCTAAGTAAATAAAGAGCAGAGCATGTTGGTATGCACCTACAGTCCCAGCTACTTAGGTGGCTGAGGCAGGAGGATCACCTGAGCCTAGGAGCTTGAGGCTGCAATGAGCTATAATCAGGCCACCGCACTCCAGCCTGAGCAACAGAGGCAGATCCCATCACTTAAAAAACAAAACTTGTGTGACCATCACTTCTCCCTGGAAAACAAAGCTAAAGCAATAATTAAGGCATATGGATAACATGCCTTCAACAACATAATGGCAACAATTATGACCCCCCCATTCTGCCACTGACTGGTAAAAGGCCCTTGGTGGTAGCTGCGGAAGCAAGGCTTGCCATTTCACCATCTTGTTCTGACACCATGCAGGCCAGGAGGAACATACCCATGTTGTAAGGAGGCAATATGTATCCCGAAGGATGATTTTAAAGATAAAATTCTATATTGTGATCCAAATAAAACACAGGGAGCTGAAACCGATTACAAACAGGGGCCAAAACAAGTGAGATGAAAGATGCTGACTGAGCCAGTCCCATGTCAAACACGCAACTGTGCAAACCATCCTTTCATTCATTTAACAGGTACTGACTGATACCTAAGATCTGCCAGTCACTGAGGGACAGATTCACATGCAGTTCCTATCAGGAAATGCTCACAAAGAGCGCAGGAAGATGGATGCTGAGAGATGAGCAGTCATAAGTCGGATCTGTATGAGCGGGGACACAACCAAGTGGCCAACACTGCACCCTTCTTCGAGGAACTTCTCCTCTCCTGCCCACATGGCTTCAGCCATCCTGGTTGGTTACTTAACTCCTTTCCTGCACCCAAATCTCCCATCTATTCAGCTGTGGCCATGAGCCAAGGAATACCAGGGTGTTTGAAAATGTGTAGGAGCATTTTTGATGTCACAATGATGGGAGTGCCGCCCACATTCAGTGGCCAAGCCCAAGGATGCTGACTGTACTAGGGTGTGTAGGAGAGTCTGGCACAATGAAGAAACATACCAGCAAAAGCGCTTCCAAGCGGTCACTGCCTCCAAGTTTCCTGCCAGCAGCCACTTGACCCCAGTAGCCCTCCCCAGACCCCACCTCCTGCACCAGAGCAAAGGGCAGCAATGCTCAGGATGGGAGTTGGTCCCACATGCCCGATTCTGATCATGGTGCCCAGGACCTGTCTGCTTCCTTGCCCTGGGGTCCATGGACCATTTTAAATCTCCCTCCCTGAGGCTAGGTCTAGTGAGTTTCTGTCCCACTCCCCAAAAGTCATAACTAATAAAAGCATCCTTCCCTGAGCTAGATTGTAAGCCTCTTGAGGACAGAGTGAGATCCTATCTCAAAAACAACAATTAAAAAAAATTAAAGGCAAGAGAAGGAAAGATTGACCAGCCATTCTGATTTAAGAAATCAGGCATGTGAAGATTTCACATTGTATGATTTCTTTTCTCTCTTTTTTTGTGAGACAGAGTTTCTCCCTGCCGCCCAGGCTGGAGTGCAGTGGCACCATCTCAGCTCACTGTAACCTCCACCTCCTGCCTCAGCCTCCTGAATAGCTGGGATTACAGGTGTGCACCACCACGTTGTAGGCAGAGGTTGCAGTGAGCCAAGATTGTGCCACTGCACTCAGCCTGGGCTAATCTTCTATATTTTTAGTAGAGACAAGATTTTGCCATGTTGCCCAGGCTGGTCTCAAACTCCTGGCCTCAAGTGATCTGTCCACCTCAGCTTCCCAAAATGCTGGGATGAAAAGCGTGAGCCACTGTGCCTGCCAACATCAAATTATTTCTTAAATCAAATATCATGTTTTTTCCTTTTTGTTGAGACACAGTCTCACTCTGTCACCCAGGCTGGAGTGCAGTGGCATATCGGCTCATTGCAACCTCCACCACCCAGGTTCAAGCAATTCTTCTGCCTCAGCCTCCCAAGTAGCTGGGATTACAGGTATGCACCACCATGCCCACTAAAATGTCATTTAATTCTGAAAATTGATCAAAAATAGTTTGTTTGTATAAATGTTGCTAAAAAGTCCTCTTAAAAGTTGTTAGCCCTGGCCTCTACTATTTTACCAGTAACAAATAAATCTTTCTCTGACTCTTTGCTGACGAGGCCTGTGGGCGGAGGGTAGAATGAACATACACAGCTCTCAGTGTAACCACCTGGTGCACACCACACTTCTCTGAGAAGGTTCTATTCCTACTTCCCCACACCCCGGGGGGAAACAAAAGGAAATAAACCTTGTTCAGGCCAGGCGAGGCGGCTCACACCTGTAATCCCAGCATTTTGAGAGGTCAAAGTAGGAGGATCACCTGAGGCAAGAAATCTGAGACCAGCCTGGCCAACATGGCGAAACCCCAACTCTACTAAAAATACAAAAAAAATTAGCTGGTCATGGTGGTGCATGCCTGTAATCCCAGCTACTGTGGAGACTGCGGCAGGAGAATTATTGAATTGAACCTGGGGGGTGAAGGTTGCAGTGAGCCAAGATTGGGTGACAGAGGGAAAAATCTCAAGCCTGGGCGACAGAGGGAAAAATCTATCTCAAAAAACAACACACACACACACACCACAGAAAGGAGATGGCAGCCAGGCATGGTGACTCACACCTATAATCCCAGCACTTTGGGAGGCCGAGGAGGTCGGGAGTTCGAGACCAGCCTGATCAAAATGGAGGATCCGCCTCTACTAAACATACAAAAAATTAGCCAGGCGTGGTGGCACATGCCACCTACTCGGGAGGCTGAAGTAAAAATCACTTGAACCCGGGACGTTACAGTGAGCCAAGATCACGCCACTGCACTTTAGCCTGGACAATAAGAGCAAAAACTCCATCTCAAAAAAAAAAAAAAAAAAAAAAAGAGAAAGAAAAAAAAATGTCTTACTATGGAATCCACCACTTCTTACAAGCCTGGGAATGGATCCTGTTTTCCTATATAAACTTAGGATACCAACAAGCAACCAGGTGAGTCACTGCTGCAGTGAATGAAAGCAGCTCCTACGAGGACAATCACACTCTCCAGTGAAGACTGCACTGGTGGAGATTCTTTCAGCCTTGCTGTTCCTCAGAGCAGGGGCTGGCAAACTACAGTCAGCCTGAAGAAAAATAAGCAAGAGGTCATCTGTGGCCCACAAAACCTCTAACAGTTACTGCCTGTCCCTTCACAAAGTGTGTTTATGCACACCTGCTTTAGAGCAGATGAGAGACCTTTCACTGGACACAACTCCAAAATAAAACCAGAATCATTAGGATTTCCTCTCACTGTAGGATCTCCACTGACCTGGCGGGTATGAGGCCAGGCCCCACCTACAACCATCTGGCTGCACTGTCTGCCAGCTGAATTTCACAAACATGAGGCCAGTTAGCAGGGCTTTGCTGGGCTTCAAATACCTGCCGAGTTTCCATCCATCAACACACATGCATACCCCAAGCTAACCTAGCCCATCTGAAGGCAGGAAGAAGGCACCGGTGAGCATCCAAGTGTGAAGTAGGAAGCCAGCTAAGGCAAGAGAACAGCTCTCTGGTGTGTCTGAGGCTTTTCCACCGACTCTGACTCACCCCTGCAACACCCCCTGGGTCTGTGGGACTAGACACCAGGTCCTCACAGGCGAGCATGACTCGAACCTGGCTCACGGCCACGGCTTTACCTCACCTTCTCTTCCTTTTTAGGCCAACAGAATTCTTTTTCTCCGCAAACAGAATCTGATTTGGAAGCTCAGTATGGCATATGAAGTAGACGCAAGCCCACGAGGCACCCAAGTCCAGCCTGCATGCCCCCTTGCTGCAAGCCCTCCTTTCCCACAGCAGCCACCTAGAGATACTGCCATGGAGAGCTAGAGCATTCCAAAATTTGCCAGCCTAAAAGAAAATATTGCCATTAGGCAGATGAAAAAAGGGGCCTAAAACCCATATGAAGATAGATTTGGGAACAAATGAATGGAGAAAAGAAGACCAAAAAAAGAATCCAGGTTGCTTATTTTGGCACATAATCTAAAGAAGCGCGCCCAGGCTTTGCTGGAACAAAAACAACCAGAAAGATTCGCCAACAACGGCAACTTCATATCCAAGCCCCGCCTCTTCAGACAGTGCCTGCCTGGCCAACAGGTTCCTGCTATCTGTCCACCAGAGGGAACATCTCTGCTCTGTATCAAAAGCCACTTCCGGTAACAGGATTAATTTCACTCCACTTGAGTGCCAGCCAGTGTCAGATGGCTGACCAGGACACTGGGATGACCTGTCTCTCACCAGGAACCACTATGGCTCCATGGCTCCACATTTGGGGTGATAAGTGGCTGCCAGCATTTTGAGGGCCAGGTACCCTGCTAAGTGCTCATGTGCTCCACTCCCCTTCACAACAGCACTTTCTGGAAGTTTGACAGAGAGTAACATTAAGTTTCAGTCAATCAGGACAGAAAAGTAATGCACCCAAGGTCACAAGGCTACCGAGTGTAAGGCCAGGCTTGGAGCCCAGGCTGCAATGGATGCCAGGCTGCAGACTGAATGCCCTGCAACCTGGAGTCCACTTTCCCAGTGGGAGCGCGGGTGCAGACATGAAAGGCAGCACGATGGGTTGTGATGTGTGAGTCAACCCAGGCTCAACAGCTGCTTTCTGGCCAACTGCACAGATGATGGTCCGGACAGCTTCAAAAACAAGCAGTTTATTTACACCATGCCACCAATAGCCAGATTCACACCCAATGCAAACCCAATCCTGACTCTTATCACAGGAGGGCACCTGGAGATTTCATGCTCTTTCCTCCACTCACAATAGTGACAAAGGCCCAAGGCCTGACCTCAGGGGGACGTAGTGAGTGCTGCAAAGTGCCCTTGCCTTGAGGCTGGAGGCAGAGAGAGGAAGGTGGAATGTCTCTTCATAGAAGGAACAGAAATATCCCACTGCTAGACAAAACATACCAAAAATCATGATTCGACAGAAATGGAAATTGATAGCAGGCCAGATAAACACTTCAGGAAATAACTATGTGGGCCAGGAAGGACGTGGTCATGGGACAGTTTACTTGTTAAGTCTCAGTCAAGGACCATCACCATGAAGTCCAGGTACAAGATTAAAGAAGTATATCCTCCTCCAACACACCAATCAATGTCCGGCAAAAAGAACTTGGACATAAGAAAGGCAACCTCACCTACTTCAAATACTCAGATGTTTACTGACCAATGCTGTGCCAAACCCCGGGTCACTTGGTGCTGGGGACATGGACACGAGACTCCACCCTACACTCCCGCAGCAGGAGAGATCTGCAAACTTTATAAAGGACCAGATAGTAAATGTACTCGGCTTTGCTGGCCACACAGAGCCAGTCTCTGCTGCAATTGCTCGACTCTGCCTGACACTGTTGTCGTAGCATGGAAGTAACCCCAGATAATACATAAACAAAGGGGCATAGCAGTAGCTACAAAACCAGGAGGTGGGCTGCAATCAGGGCTACAGTTTGCTGCCTTCTGGTTCAGTGAAGCAAGCATGGACATGAACACACTGCAATGTGATGATGAACTTGTATGCACACCAGAGTATGGGAATCCCAGCTGGATTTGAGGGGACACTTCTGCTGCCTCACTCAGTAACAGCATGACCCAACCACCACACCTCCAGCGTGCAGAAGCTCCTTACGTGGCACAGTCAGAAAAAGCAGGGGAAGGCTGGGCGTGGTGGCTCACCTGTAATGCTAGCACTTTGGGAGGCTGGGGTGGCGGATCACCTGAGGTCAGGAGTTGGAGACCAGCCTGGCCGACATGGCGAAGCCCTGTCTCTACTAAAAATACAAAAATTAGCTGGGCATGGTGGTGCATGCCTGCGATTCCAGCTACTCGGGAGGCTGAGACAGGACCTGCTTAAACGTAGGAGCTGGAGGTTGCAGTGAGACGTGATCAAGCCACTGCCCTCCAGCCTGGGTGACAGAGCAAGATTCCATCTCAAAAAAAAAAGGAGGAGAAGAAAAGAAAAACAGGGGTGGCTTTCAAAGAGCCCTAAAGCACGCACATTTATCTGTTCCCTAGGAGCCAGGCGTTGGCCCATCTGGAAAGCTGAAGCCTGGGCTCGGCCGTAGCACAATCCAGGCATTCCACCTGCAGAAGCCCAAATGAGTGAGGTCCCTGCAGAATACTGCACAAACTCTCCAAGAATAAACGGCCTGAAAATAAGGTTTGAGGAAACAAAAGAGCGGGGGAAGTGGGGTTCCTGGTAACCAGGGGTTCCTGGTAACCCTTATGGGAGACATGAGCCACCCCCAGAAGACCACACACCCCAAGGAGACAGCACATATAGGAAGCAACAAATTTAAAATAGGAGAAAAACAAAAACAAAGAAGCACTGAAGTGTGTGGTGGCAACACAGAAACACTC
This sequence comes from Callithrix jacchus, assembly GCF_049354715.1. NCBI lineage: Eukaryota > Metazoa > Chordata > Mammalia > Primates > Cebidae > Callithrix > Callithrix jacchus. The sequence goes on along the minus strand of NC_133502.1, from coordinate 180,031,783 downwards.
CCCACCCCCAGTCGGGGGTTCTCTGGCACTTAGCAAGACCCTTGCTGAAACCACATGGTCAGCTGGGTCCCCCTCCACCAGTCCATGGCTCATACAGCAACACAGACTATGGGGAGCACCTGCTCACACACCTTCCACATCACAATCAAGTCCAGACACCCCGTTCAATACACCTCAACCCAGACTCTTCCCTACCCCACCCCACCCCACCCCATGCAGCCTCATCTCTGAAACCCTGGGTTTGCATCTCACTTCCACTCCACACTGACTATGACGTGAGGTCTATTTCCTTGTGGATTAAGATGAACATACTGTGTTCACCTCCCATCTCCCAGGTCTGCTGTAAGGAATAAATGAGAGAACAAAGACCCCACACTTGACCCAGCGTTTGTCCTCAGTAGGCACTCGACGACAGCAGCTGTCACCTCACCATGGCTCTGCTCTTGTTCTGCCGCCCACACCAATGTCAGTTTTCAACAGCACTCATCTCTCCAGACTCCCGTGCAGCCAGGGAAGCCTCCGTTCCCCAATTGGGCTGCTCGGGTGCTTCTGGGCAGACCAGGCACCTGTGTTTCTACCTCCTTCTGTGCACCAGGGACCCCACGTTGGTGTCTCACAGCTTAAGGGCACTGGTACAGACAGCAGACCTTCAAACACCACTAGGACAAACTCCCAGATGTTTACGATCTGCTGACAGACCCCTTTAATTAATTCTCAGGAAGACAGAGATGCAGGGTGATTCTCAGAAAACCCTCTGGAGAGAAACACTCCACTGTGACTAATTTAAACCACACTAAACTGCCCCAGTTTCAAGGCTTCCAACTTGAGGGCAATAAACACAGCTATTCATTGCAGTCACCCTCTGATGTTTCAATAGATGGCCTTATGGAAGTGGATTATCCCAGTCCTGCTCCCTTCTTTCTCCATCACATTTTTTAGTAACAAAAGGAATATATGTTTAATACAGAAAAACTGTAAAGCTTAAAAAAAATTACAGAAAAGTATCGCCCCTAAACCAGCTCCCGGATTAGATCCCTGGATCTCTCTTCACCAGCACACATAGGAAGCAATTTCACTGAATTCCGGGTGCTGTCACTCTACGAGACTCATCATCTGCCTCCTACCAGTGTTCTATTGTGTTTTCACTTCCTATTTCAAAAGAGTTCAACAGTAAGGGTCATAAAACACTGTGTATTAATTCTAAACACATTTGCTATTTGTTTTTTAGAACTACAAAAATCATTTTACAGAAAACCTAGCATGGCAGAAAGCCTGAGCTGAGTGCAAGCACACCGAGGAGGAAGGCCACGTCCTAGCCAGCTGCAGCTGTCCCTGGCTTACCCGGCAGCGCCACTGTTTACACCCAAAGCCTTTCCCCTGTAGGAATAACGTCACCCGGAGCAAGCTGGAACCTGGGCACAAGGGAAGAGGACAAATCAGGCTGGCCTGTCTCTGGCAGCAAGTGACTTCCTTTAGCCCAGGAGAAAGCATTCTTCCCCATGTTCCTAAACCCTATGTCCTCACAGAAGACTCACAGAAAAAAACATAGGACAGTAAAGAAACCAAGATTGGTTCCATCGTTCTCCGAATAATAACCACCACTGACTCTAAACTCCCGCCTAACCTCCAGGTAACTAATGGCCTCTCTACAGCAAACACTCCCTATAGAAGATGAACCCCCTTTGCAGGCAGTAGCTTTCTCTACACACAAACTTCCAGAAGGAAGGGGGCTGAGGGCCAAATGTCACCTCCTGCACTTACTGTTCTCTCAACAACAAAGTGGGGACAGGCCACTGCTTTAGAAGGAAGAGATGATGATCCCCAGGTATGACACCAGCACCCTCATGCAATGCTCCTTGGCATGGAGGAGTGCAGCAGGTAGTGGTGGTTATGCCATCACCCCCTGCAGCTAGCTGAACTCTCTGCCTCCAGTGCTTTGGGCTGCCCTTCTTAAGAGGTCTGGAGGGAGGGACAGAGAGGTTCACCCTCTGTATGTTTAAGAAGGTTGTGCCAATGACCAGACATCAAAACCAGCCTTACCTCTGGGCCTCACCATGCTCTGCACCACCACAGCAAATGGCAGTTCTCCAAGTTCCGACACAAAAAGCCATGCTCAATCATGGGGAAAAGGCGGCAGAGTGGTGCTCTGTCAAAAGTATCCCCACACCCATGTACATAAAGAGGGCTGTGCATGCATCTCCACGTACACAATCAATTCCATCTGACTCACAGGCACACTATTTAGAATACAGGGGGCTTCTGGTTAAACATGGCAGAAGGACTGAGGGCTTCTACAGCTCATCCTTCCAAAAACCCCTAAAATGAAAACAAACATCAAAGAACCCAAACAACAGGGACAGTTTTGGCACAAGTATGAACAGATTTAACTGAGTGAAAGGCACCACGAGGACTGCAGAGGAGAAAACTTCCCTTCACCCACAGTATCAGAAGGCTCAGGAGGGCCTAGGAGGTGGCAGGCACCTTGCACAAAAGGGGACGGCAGGAACGCAGATGTGGGGGAAATGGCTGCAGGCTGCATGTGCAACAGCTAGACCCACGGCCCCTTCCCTCTCCCACTGGATAATTAAACAAGAGAAGTCTGGACTTAAGAACACAGGGTCAAAGGGGGAAGAGGTGGGGAAAGGAGACCCCCAAAAAAGCAAAGAGAAAACCTGACTGGCAAACCTCAGAAACCTCAGGCCCCCCCACTTCTGTCACTCCTCATAGGAGGGCAGCAGAAAAATACCATACCACCCTCCACTCCCCAGGCAAAGGTGAGGGAGTCTTCTCTTGAAAAACCAGCCCCAGAGAAAGAAAAACTATACGTACCAACATGGGACTCAAGAAATGAAAAGGCCAGCCTCCCACCCAGGCACCCACAATGAAGAGTCCACCCAGCCTCCAATCAGAGTGTGTACCAGAGACCACCCAGCTTCCAATCAGCTGTGTGTGCCAGAGACCACAGGTATCTGAGAGATGACCAACTAAAAGACAGATATCAAATAAATAGACAAAATAACAGAGGAAACAGACCTATGTATTATAAAAATAACATCCTCAGATAATTAAGAGAAGATACCGAATCCATGAAATAAACATGTTTTTTTTTCCCTTAAAGGAAAACTAGAAAACAAGAATCACCCTTGTTAGAATTAAGCAAGTGATAGCCCAAACCCCATAACCTCAGGATAATCATGAAGAAGGCATCTGACAAATCCCAATGGAGAAACACTCTACCAAATAACTGATCAGTACACCTCAAAACTGTCAAGGTCATCAAAAACTTAGCTGTCACAGTCTAGTGGAAACTATGCGGACATGACTAAATTTAATGTAGAACCCTGAAACAGAAAAAAAGACACTGGGTATAAGCTAAGAACATCTGAATAAAACATAAACTTTAGTCAATAATAATGCATCAATACTGGTTGTTTTAAGTAAAATTTCGATGCCACAAAAGAAATAGCATTCAAAGATATGTCCTCTCAGCAAGGCAGTTTACTTCTAGAGAAGGGCGAAGGGCACATGGACAGAGCAATGATGGCTGCCGCATGCCTGGACAAGGAGGTAGGGGTACTTATGCTTAGACAAGGGGGTTGTCCCTGCTGCTGTGTTGTCCCCTATTGGCTAGGGTTAGACGGAACAAGCTAGATTAATCCTGACTGGCTATTTTAAAAAGAGCAGGGTTCCAAGCTAGAGTGGCAGGGTGGGTGTTTTGGCAGTAAGGATGGTTATGGATGTGTCAGAGCAGGTAGCCACGGATGATCAGGTGACCAGGATGGGTCAGGATAGAGCTGGGGGACAGGGAGCATATGTGAACTACCGAAGAACCGGTGGAGAATGCTATTTACTGGAATTACGAGGAAGTTAAACATTAAAACAGAGATTTAAAGAAGAGAACTGAACATGCATACTGATTCTTTGACGAGAAACTCAGGGTTCACTGTAACATGGTTCATTAGTTGTGACAAATATACCATACTAATGTAAAATGTTTATAATGGGGGCAAACTGGGAGTAGGCTATATGGGAACTCCAACTTTTCTGTACAACTTAACTATTACAAAGCAAAAAAAATCCAATTAGAAGAGCTGGAAGAGCAAGCCAAGCAAATTTCAGAAAATCAACAATGTATAAATGCCAGTTACACCCTACCCCTTAAATCAAAGGATTAGTCCAGGAGTCCAGATTTAACTAGGAGTTCCAGAAACACGGGGGTGCGGTGGGGGGAAGGAAGGGAATAAATTATCAACTAAAAAATGCCAAAAATAATTCCCAGAGTGCAAGTAGCCAAGTAGCCAAGACTTCAAAAAGGCCCACCAAGTGCTCAGAACAATGGATGTAAAAACAACACAAGGTACGACGTGAAATTTCAGAATGTTAAAGACAAAGTTCCAGAACCTAAAAGCTTCTAAAAGACATCCTTCCTCCAAAAGAGGTCCCAGGGAGAACAATCAGAATGACAAAAAGTTCTCAGAAGTAACAGTGATGGAGACTTCTTACCCGCATCACTACCCTGGTCTGGGAAATGACTTTCAATCTAGAATCTAATACTCAGCTGACCAAGTCAAGTGTAGGGAGAGAAAAAGACTTTTTCAGACTTACATAAAACTCAAAGCACTGTTTTTTTTTTCTCTCTCTCTCTCTTTTTTTTTTTTTTTTGAGATAGAGTTTTGCTCTATCACCTAGGCTGGAGTCCAATGGTGTGATCTCAGCTCACTGCAACCTCCACCTCCTGGGTTCAAGTGATTCTCCTGCTTCAACCTCCTGAGTAGTTGAGATTACAGGCATGCACCACCATGCCCAGCTAATTTTTGTATTTTTAGTAGAGATGGGGTTTCACCACGTTTGCCAGGCTGGTCTCACACTCCTGACCTCAGATGATCCACCCTCCTTGGCCTCCCAGTGCTGGGATTACAGGCATGAACCACTGTGCCCAACAAAACAGGATTTTTGTAAGAGAGCAGAGGGACAGGCAATGTCACTGGGCCCATCCCTGTCTGCCTACCCAGCAGTTAATTCTCCCTTCCTCCTTCCTGATGGAGCCTGAGGGAAGCTGAAGCAGCCCCAGGGAAGGGGGATCCTGGCCTAAGAGAAGACCAGCCACCATTCAAATGACTGGTTCAGAATGGGTGCACCCAAATAATCTGAAACCTGTCTACTTCTGTACTTGCAATTACTTGAGTCAATGAGCATCCTTATTGTTTAAGATAGTTGCCAGTGGCTGGGCGTGGTGGCTCACACCTGTAATCCCAGTACTTTGGGAGGCCAAGACGAGCAGATCATGAGGTCAGGAGTTCAAGACCAGCCTGACCAACATGGTGAAACCCCATCTCTATTAAAAATATAAAAATTAGCTGGGCACGGTGGTTCACGCTTGTAATCTCAGCTACTTCAGAGGCTGGAGCAGAAAAATTGCTTGAACTCTGGAGGCGGAGGTTGCAGTGACCTGAGATTGTGCCACTGCACTCCAGCTTGGGTGACAGAAACTCCGTCTCAAAAAAAAAAAAAGTAAAAGATACAAATTTTAATGCAGTTCAATGCATCAAATTTTTCTACTTTAGTGTTTTCTGTGCTCAAGGAATTTTGTCTTCTCCAAAATCATGAAGATATTCTATGTTTTATTCTAGAAGCTTTGGTTTATCCTTCATATTTACCTCTATGACCTGCCTAATACTGATTTCTGGATATGATTTGTAATAAAAGGTTCATCTTTTTTTTCCCTCATGGAGAGTTCAGTTCTCCCAGTACCTTTTTTGAAAAGGCCATCTTTTCTTTGTCATGTGTCATAAATTAAGTGACTGTCGATGTACAGTCTGTTTCAAGACTGTTCCATCCAATCATCCTATTTGTCAATCTTTTTGGCAACACTCCACTGTCTTAATCACTGTAGCTTTTATAAAGTCTGGATATCTGGTAGGATACATCCTTCAGCTTTGTTTTTCTTCAAGAATGCTTTTGATTAGTCAGGTGACGTGGCTCACACCTGTAACCCAGCACTTTGGGAGGCCAAGCCAGGAGGAGCTCTTAAAGCCAGGAGTTTGAGATCAGCCTGGGTAACACAGTGAGAGCCCATCTCTACTAAAAATTAGCTGGATGTGTTCGTACACGCCGATAGTCCCAGCTACTCAGGAGGGTGAGGCTGGAGGATCTCCTTAGCCCAGGAGTTTAAGGCTACAGTGACCTATAACCATCCCACTGCACTCCAGCCTGAGCAACAGCAAAACTTCATCTCGAAAAAGAGAAAAAAAAAGAGAGAGAGAATGCTTTGATTATTCTGGGTGCTTTTGCATTTTCATACAAATTTCAGAATGAGTTTGTCCATTTCCAAAAGAAACAGCAAAAACAAAAGAAAAGCTGCTGGGATTTTCACTAGAATTACAAGGAATCTAGAGGTTAATTTGCAAAGAAGCAACATCTTTACAACCAGAGCAGAACAAGGATGGCCCTCACACACCTGGTGCAATCACTGAGAGCTGGCAGCCACCCATACAGTCACCATATGCCCACCCGTGGCCCAGCAACTGTATTCCTAGGTACATGCCCAGCAGCGCGTGCAACGCACGCACACATTGAAGGCCACACCAGTGACACTCTGGAAGAACTACGGAAATGAGCTCGGTCTGTCACAAGAATATAAATATTATAACCACATATCCAAAAACCATTCTAGAATAAGAACCAATAAACATATACAATTACACAGATGAAACTCACATACAAAAAAACGTTGAATCAAAGGAGACAGACACAAAAGAGCAAGCAGCAGAGTAGCGTCGTTTTAAAAGGGCCAAGGGGACCACCCACAATGAAAGTACAAACATTAGGAAAAACAGAAATCTGTCCACCTTGGTAGATCAGCCCATCAAGATCGAGAGGGTCAAGGCAGATGAGCAAACGTTCTAAAAGTGACTATATTAGACTTTAAGAAAAATCCAGGCCAGGTACAGTGGCTTACACCCATAATCCCCACACTGAGAGTCTCAAGGAAGTGGGAGGATCACTTGAGGTGAGGAGTTTGAGACCGGTCTAGGCAACATAGCAAGACACCAACTCTACAAATATATATATATATATATATATATATATTTTTTTTTTTTTTAATTACATGGGCATGGTGACACGTGCCTGGGTTCCAGCTACTTGGGAGACTCCCTTGAGTCAGGAGTTTGGGGCTACAATAAGCTATGACTGTGCCACTACACTCCAGCCTGAGTGACAGAACAAGACCCTGTCTGAAAAGAAATAAAAAATGAAAAAGAAAAATCCCTAATTCTGAAAAGCAAAAATCTCTGACAACAGTGCAATAAAACAAGACATGATAAAAGTAGAAATAAGAATTACCCTAACAGCTGGAAAACGTAACACTCTCTACTGAAAAACTTAGTGGAATTCAAAACCACAACTGCAGAATATCTAGAAAATAGTACAAATAAAAAATAAAACACTACATAATAAAACTTTATCTCCCTGCCCATGGAGTCTCACTCTGTCACCCAGTCTGGAATGCAGTGGCACGATTTCGGCTCACTGCAACCTCTGCCTCCTAGGTAGGCTCAATGATTATCCCACCTCAGTCTCCGAAGTAGCTGGCATTACAGGCACATGCCACCACACTGGCTAATTTTTGGATTTTTAGTAGAGACAGGGTTTCACCATGTTGGTCTCGAACTCTTGATCTCAGGTGATCCTCCCACTTTGGCCTCCCAAAGTGCTGGGATTACATGCCATAACAAAACTTTCAAAGCAAAAATAAATTTTTGCTTTGAAAAATTCCTAACAAAAAAGAATGAAATACAAATTAAGCATCTGATTTAAGAAATCAGAAAAAAACCAATGCAGTCGAATGTGAGGAAAAGCAGAAACAATGAAGAAAAAGCCTAAAGAGAATTAGGGAATGTAACAAAATATTTGCATAAAATAACAGGAATAGGAGCTCCTCCAGTCAGGTGAGGTCCACAGGAAAAAAAGAAAAGAAAAAAACAAATTAAAATAGTTCCTTGAAGCAAGAAACAAAATAAACTACTCAGAGAAGGGTATTACTTCCATGTTACAGACATCAAGGCTCAGCAGCATTAAATAACTGGCCCAGGGTCACTGAACCTGAACCCAGCGTGATATGACATCCAGACGTACTTGGGCAGTGTCAGGCACTGAGGTAACAACGCCTGCTGCCATGACTGGGAGGCCCATGCTGTGGGCCCCAGAGAATGGCCCCGCCTACCCACAGTACTCCCTGGCCCTGCCAGTGCTCCAGGGGACCTGTGATGAATGTGAAGTGCAGGCCTGGCCTGCGGTGGGGTGTGAGCTGGCGCTGGCACTCACATCTTTACTCTAATACAGCATCCCATGCCCCCAGAGTCTACACCAGCTCTGGGCTCCTCACCCACAGGGTCTGTCTGGAGCCCCTCCTCATCTAGCTCACAGGCAGGCAGGCTTGGGCTGAAGCCCGAAGAGGATTCTGGCTGGAAAGCTCATCTGCAGTCTCCGAGTTCCTGACTACCTCCCCTTTGGAAGATGTGGTTAACTTAGCAAGGGGCAGGGGAGTGGGAAAGATGATGATTTCAATATACGGTGATGAACAGCTGGATAGATGTGCTATAAAGGCCTCCCTCTCTGGCATTTAACAAGGACCTGGCAAGTAAAAGAAATACATGGCCTTCTTTCAGTTTCTCCTTCCTTTTCCACCTCCAAATAATGGTGAATTAACGAATGAGAAGTACTCTGCAATTGCAACCAAAATCTATGTTCTTTGTTGTAAAATCTGACTTAGTAGAGAAGAGAAATCGGAGACAGCATTTGGATTGGATTGTTCCTTCTAACCAGAACAACAAAGCAGTTTCTGAGGGCCACTGACACATCAACAGAGACAGACAATAGAACCGGTTAAATTCCCGGGAACCGCTGGGGCCCAACACCAGGAGCTAGGGCACAGTGGATGGGTCTGCGTGCAATACGAAGCCTGGAGCAGCTCTTGCCTCACCGTAGGTTTGAGCTGGCACCAGGAAAAAGCCACCAACACAGCAGCTGTCCCAGCCCAGCCTGGCCTGGCCCCAGAGGTTCCACTGTACTGAAGGGCATGCAAGTTACCTTTGTTATTATCTTTGTAACCTATACCTGTTACTAATACACATTCAGTAATACAAATTCAAAAGATACTAATGTGGCTGTGTGCAGTGGCTCATGCCTATAATCCCAGCACTTTGGGAGCTGGAGATGGGCAGATTACCTGGGATCAGGAGATCGAGACCAGCCTGGCCAACATGGTAAAACCCCGTCTCTACTAAAAATACAAAAGTAGCTGTCATGGTGGCAGGCATAGCTACTAAGGAGGCTGAGGCAGGAGAATCGCTTGAGCCCGGGAGGTGGAGGTTGCAGTGAGCCAAGATTGTGCCACTATCCTCCAGCCTGGGCAACAAGAACAAAACTACATCTCAAAAATTTATATATATATCTATATTAATGTGTGCACAAGAAAACAATCCAACTCAAAAGGTGATCAGTGTTCACAAACTGGCAGACAGCCTCCAGGCTTATTATACACGTTCACATAAGCAGTCATGGTCTTCTCTACAAATGCAGGAAGCTACTGTATTATGCAACCTGGATTCTTTTCTTACTGTACAATGATCATCTTTCTAAAAACATACATAGTTCTGTTTAGTGCAGACTTAGTTTAAAAATTAAAAGATAAAGATATCCATGGTGATCTACCTCATTCTTTTTAATGCCTACACAGCATTCTACCATAGAGGCATCATATTTTACTTGCCCATTGCCCTACCAATAGCAATGTCCAACTGGACATGTCCTATCACAAATAACGTCACAACCAACATTCCAGTACCTATATCTTTACATGCTTGGGCCAATTATTTCTGTACAACCTGGCATCTCTGCGAAGCACATTTTTCATTTGTGTCCAAAGAAAGAAAGAAAAGGAGTTGAGAGCTGTAACCCTGCACAGAGAAACCAGCAAGGCCCGAGACCTCTCATTAGATAACTTGGGAGTCAGATGCCCTTCAGCAGCAAATGCCCAGTCAGGCACAGAACACAGCCTACTTACAACAACCCATCCTCCTCTTCCCATCCCCTCTTGCTGTGGCACTCCCACAGTTCAGCTGGAGGAGGTGGATTAGAGCCAACAATGACTATCACCAGAGGCACCAAAGGACTCCTTAGCAACCATTCCAACCTGGATGCAATGCCTCCTGTTACCCCGGTGAGGAAATACTCCCACAGGCCGCTTGAATAAACATGACAGCCACAGAGAGCATCACCTAACCACAGCTGCCCTTACTAGCACCCCATATTTGCAGATAAGGCAACAGAGGCTCAGAGGTGAAGTGAGGGCAAGGGTCACACAGTGCCCTCCTCACTCTACCACAGCCTCAGAGCTGTCACAAGCCCTCGGGTGTTTGCTGCTATAGAGACGGTTCATCGCAACTCAGCCCCGACAAAGGCACTTTCTCTTCGACAAAAATAAATAAATCCAAAAATACTGAAGTGGGAGCTAAAAGGGCTGGGTTGGTATAAATAATTTCTAGCAAAAGCCAAAAGACTGGACCCCGGAAGCCACACACGATTTCTCTTCCAAGCCTCAGAAACTAGAGGAAACCAAGGACAATTGCTGGTGAGACCAGGTCTAAAGTAACAAAGAAAGAGCAGACCCAAAATAAGGGCTGGGGATTACCACTCCAGGGACATTCCCAGGTACACAAGCTGTGACTTCAGAATGGCAGGAAAGGGGAGCATGTGCCCTCACTGCAAATATACCACACACGTTATAAATACCTTACCCACAGAACCCTCACCCCACCACGTTATACTCACAACTTTCCTACCCCACCCACCATCCCCCCAAGCTCCTAAAAACTCAGACTGTACTTCCCCCTCACCCTGAAGGGCATGCCCACCTTCCCCCTCCCTCCAACCCCCAACCATGTCAACAGCAAATCGTAAAACACTTGTCAACTAAAGCAGCACTTGTCAACTAAACCCACTCTATGCCATTGCTGAACTTTACCAATACAACATTATGATTCATCCAGGATGTGCATAGAATTACAATGGCCTTTTCTCCCCTTAATACAAGAAAAAGCTGAAGTGACCACACTAAGGAGCCATACATGAGATGTCTTTGCTTATATTAAGGTCTACCTATAAACAGTCACACCTCCCACCTTCCAGTGGTCACTTCTGGTTTAGAATTCACATGCACAGTTAAAAACACTCCCCTTAGTTAAAAACAATTATTTAAGACAGCAGTCCTCCCTCATTATTAAAAAGAAACAGCAGGGAGGAAGGAAGGAATTTTACTTTCTACTCTGCACTTCTGGAGCTTGATGTCTGTAACAAGTCTGTATTGTAACTGTTACATTATTTTTAAGATCTCAGTAAACTGAGCAACATACCATCAACACCATATACTGTTCAGAGTTGACTAGGTTTCCTAGACTGGACTAACTGCATCCCAGAAATTAGGCCAATCTTCACAGCAATGGTATGAGACAGGTTCCAGACCCACTTGACAGATAAGAAAACAATCTTAAAGGAGCAAAAGAGATGATTTGTTCAAGACTTCACAGCAGGTAGACCTAAGAAGCTGAGAGGAAGACTCCTGTTGGCCCGGAGCCAAGTCAGGGCCATCACTGGCCAGAGCAGCAGAATCTCCCTTGCAACTGGATCCCACAAACCACCTTAACATGCCTACCTTCATTCCAAGACATTTACCTGAAACTCTCCAAGAACAGAACAGACTAGACATAGAACAGCTGCCAGCGATCAAACACCCTTGTCTGCGGGAACAGACGTCTGCAGAGGTGTTCAATATGGAGAGATAGATGGAATAAAGAGCCCCAATGCACCTGCCCACTGAAGGCCTTTGCTAGTTAAGGTGACTGAGCTCCAGGATGTGAGGGCAATGCGCTGTGGGTCCAAATCTTTAGCATGTAGCGCAGTGCTGAGCACACAATTAGAAACCTCAACACCTAGGTAACAAACAGGCCCCAAATGTACAAGCCTGCCTGTTCTAAACCCCCAGGCCCCCATGGAAGGCTGAATCCAGGAACCATTAATAGCTGCAGTCTATGGAGAACCTGCTGCCTTGTGCCAGGTGCCCTATCAACTCTGCAGCACATGAGCCTCTGAATCCTTTCCCCGATCCTATGAAGGTATTACTATCACATTTTGCAGAGGAGAGAACGGAGATTAAAAGATATAAAAACTGGCCCCAGGTCACCCAGCTTTTAAGTGGTAGAACCTGGACTTGAAGGCAGCTGACCCCAAAGCAGGGCTTCCAATGTGGGGTGCTGCACTGTGCCTGCCAGGGAGAGCTATTCTCCACCAGGAAGAGGGGGCATGGCATTCCCAACTCTCCCAGGGAGCTCTATCTGAATGAGTTCCAGCTAACAATAACCACCCAGGGGCCAGAGCAGTGTAATTCCAAACTGCACCGCCTCTTGCCAGAGTACCAATCCCCCGAGCCTAGCCTGATGAAACACCACCACCCAGGCATGCCAGGGCTTCATTTCTGCAGTCACTTCAACCACTGGTGTGATCTCCTGGAAAAACTAAACCAAAGTGGGGGGCAGGAGGCGTGGCACGTCAACAGCAATGAATAGTAACAGCGACAAAACCACCAAGGGCTATGAAACGCAGGGCTATAGGAAAACTTAAAATGGAGGCCATCTCTGAATTTTATGCACCAGGCTCTAGAGTGTAACGGTTGGAAGAAAACAGGCACCAAGGACCATCATTTTAGCTGATACAGAAAATCAACCTTAGACCTGGCTGCCTGTGTCTATCGCCTCCTTCTAGTTCCCACCAATGGCCTTCACCTAACAAGACACCTAGAATGACTCCTCCAGTGGCTGCTTCTGCACTGTGAACAGAGCTGCTGTGTCTGATGGCTGCCTGCCCGAGCTCACCAAAACATCGGACCCTACGCTGACCAGAGAAAGCCGGAAACAGTAGCTTTTGATTGGAAAATGTGCACACCCAAAACAATCCAAAAAGGCTGTTCATTTAGAAAAGCCCATAGTCCAGAAACATATGCTCACATACGATTACATAAACTGATAAAAAGTTTTCTGAAGAGGAATTTAGCAGAATTCTTACCAAAATGCTATTCAGTTGAAGAGTTCACAATGCACAACCACTCTCTCACATTTATACGCCTACATACAAATTGCATGTTTTTGAAGACAAATGTGGTACAGTTTTACCAAAACTGTGTAACATTCCAAAACTACAAATAGCCCAAATGTCCACAAGTAGGGCAGGTTAAATCAAGTATACTCACAAAATACTCTCTGCAGTTGCTAAAATCGATGACATAATCCGTCTGCATGGCTGTCAGGGAGCACGCTGAGACACTATCACGTGAAAGGGCAGCAGCACACTTGAAGAATACAAACGTGCATGCAGATAATGTGGGGTTTTTTCTGGAAGGAATCCCAAGAACTTTCTCACAGTGGTTTCCTTTCAAAGGGAATGGGGAAGAGCCCTTATACCTCCCTTAAGAGCTTGGATTTTCTTTTTAAAAAGTCAACTGGGGCCGGGCGCGCTGGCTCAAGCCTGTAATCCCAGCACTTTGGGAGGCCGAGGCGGGTGGATCACAAGGTTAAGAGAATGAGACCATCCTGGTCAATATGGTGAAACCCCGTCTCTACTAAAGATACAAAAAATTAGCTGGGCATGGTGGCGCATGCCTGTAATCCCAGCTACTCAGAAGGCTGAGGCAGGAGAATAGCCTGAACCCAGGAGGCGGAGGTTGCGGTGAGCCGAGATTGCGCCATTGCACTCCAGCCTGGGGAACAAGAGCGAAACTCTGTCTCAAAAAGAAAAAAAGAAAAGTCAGCTGGGGGCCGGCTGCAGTGGCTCGTGCCTGTAATTTCAGCACTTTGGGAGGCTGAGTTGGGTGGATTGCCTGCGGTCAAAAGTTCGAGACCAGCCTAGCTAACATAGTGAAACCCCGTTTCTACTAAAAACACAGAAAGGCCGGGTGGGTGGCTCACACCTGTAATCCCAGCACTTTGGGAGTCTGAGGCGGATCACAAAGTCAGGAGTTCAAAACCAGCCTGGCCAACATGGTAAATTGCCATGCCTACTAAAAATACAAAACTTAGCTGGGGATGATGGCAGGCACCTGTAATTCCAGCTACTCAGGAAGCTGAGGCAGGAGAATCACTTGAGACTGGGAGGTGGAGGTTGTAGTGAGCTGAGATGGTGCCACCGCACTCCAGCCTGGGCAATAGAGCAAAACTCCGTCTCCAAAAAAAAAAGTCAACTGGGAATATCTAAACCACAGGATTAAAAACTATTTTTTCTTCTTTATACACCTGTATATTTTGTTAAAACCTAACACTGGGGGAAACGATCCAAGATGGCTGATCGCTAACATCCCGGGATTGCAGCTCTCAGGGAAGGCGCGGAGAACTAGAGGACGCCACACATTAAGACAAAGTCTTGTCGCTCACGGAGCAGAAGATCCCCCAGTGGTGGAAACACACGAGTCGCCAGCGCGACTCTCGTGGTCGGCGCAGCGGTTCCGCCGGCACCTCCGCGCGGCAGCGCTCGGCGCAGAGTAAACGGGACCGGTTTCCCTTCTGACCGAGGTTTGGAGCCCCGGGAAGGCAGAGTCGCCTACTACGGAAACAAGAAGGAAGCCCGACAGGAGAATCCTGGGCAGAAAAGCACCATCAGTTTTAACGCCGCTGCTCTGGCCCTGGGAACTAACAACCTGGACGTCCACTCAAGAGACCTAATCTGAAAGTTGGTAATTTCAAAGACGACAGGAGGATAAATTTACAATGACGGGAAGAAACCAGCGTAAAAAAGCTGAGAATACTCAAAGTCAGAACGCCTCTCCCTCTAAAGATGATCACAGCTCCACATCAACAATGGAACAAGGCTTGATGGAGAACGAGCGCCTCCTGATGACAGAATCACTCTTCAAGGAATGGATAATAACAAACTTCGGTGAGTTAAAAGAACATGTTGTAGCCCAACGTAAAGAAACTAGGAACTTTGAAAAAAGGTTTGATGAAATCCTATTGAGAATAGACAACTTAGAGAGGAGCATGAGTGAATTAATGGAACTGAAGAATACAATACAGGAACTCCGAGAAGTATGCACAGGTTTAAACACTCGAATTCTTCAAGCAGAAGAAAGGATATCAGAGGTCAAAGTCCAACTTAATGAAATAAAACGTGAAGAAAAGATTAGAGAAAAAAGGATAAAAAGGAATGAGCAAAGTCTCCAAGAAATGTGGGACTATGTGAAAAGACCAAATTTACGTTTGATGGGTGTACCTGAATGTGACGGAGAGAATGAATCCAAGCTGGAAAATACCCTTCAGGATATTATTCAGGAAAATTTTCCTAAACTAGCAAGGCAGGTCAACATTCAACCCCAGGTAATACAGAGAACACCACAAAGATATTCCTCAAGAAGAGCAACCCCAAGGCACATAATCGTTAGATTCACCAGGGTTGAAACGAAGGAGAGGATACTAAGGGCAGCCAGAGAGAAAGGTCAGATTACCCACAAAGGCAAGCCTATCAGACTTACAGCAGATCTCTCGGCAGAAACTCTACAGGCCAGAAGAGAGTGGGGGCCAATATTCAACATCCTCAAAGAACAGAACCTTCAGCCCAGAATTTCATATCCAGCCAAACTAAGCTTCACAACTGAAGGAAAAATAAAATCTTTTATGAACAAGCAAGAACTCAGAGATTTTATTACCACCAGGCCTGCTTTACAAGAGCTTCTGAAAGAAGCATTACACACAGAAAGAAACAACCAGTATTAGCCTTTCTAAAAATACACCAAAAAGTAAAGAGCACCAACATAAAGAAGAATTTACACCAACAAATGGATAAAACAGCCAGTCAACATCAAATGGCAGTAACCCTAAATTTAAATTGACTGAATTCCCAATCAAAAGACACAGCCAAAACCCAATGGCATGTTACATCCAGACCTGTTTCACATGCAAGGATACACAAAGACTCAAAACAAAGGGATGGAGAAAGATTTACCAACCAAATGGAGAGCAAAAATAAAAAATAAATAAAAAGCAGGAGTTGCAATTCTTGTATTGGATAAAATAGATTTTAAAGCAACAAAGATATAGTGGTAAAAGGATCAATGCAACAACAAGAGCTAACGATCCTATCACCCAGATAGGAGACTTAGATTCAATGAGACAGAAAATTAATAAGGATATCAAGGACTCGAACTCAGATCCAGAACAAGTAAACTTAATAAATATTTATAGAGCTCTCCACTTCAAATACACAAAATATACATTCTTGTCAATACCACATCACACCTACCCATTAGTTTAAATGAAACATTGATTGGCCATTATTAATACCCAATTTTTTTCAAAATAAAGCAATATTTCCATTTACTATCCCTCTTTCTCTTCCTCTTTCTTCCTCTCCTTTACTTATTTTTTTTCTTTCCTTCTCTCAAAAAAAAAGAAATCAACTTGTAAACCTCTAGATCCAGGTCGGCAATGTCTCTTTCATTGCTTGATTTCCTTTCTTCCCTTCCCTCCCTCCCTCCCTCCCTCCCCGCTTCCTCCCTTCCTTCCTTCCTTCATCCCTTCCTTCCTCCCTACCGTCCTTACTCCCTTCCTTTCTGCCTTCCTCCCCCCCCCAAAAAAAAAAAAAAAAAAAAAACCTAACACTGGATTTTAAAACACTGAGTGTGGTGGTCTGTTCATATTAATATGGAAAACTGGGTGTGGTGACTTACACCTATAATTCTAGCACTTTTGGAGGCCAAGATGGGAAAATAGCTGGGGGCCAAGAGTTCAAGACCAGCCTGCTCCAAAAAAAAAAAAAAAGTATTACTGAAACTAAATGTTAAAATAAGTTATGCTTAAAAATATATATGAAAAAAATGCTTGCAATATTTTGAAAATACAAGTTGCAATACAATAAAGCATAGTATATCCCATTTTTGTTTAAAAAAACCTACATAAGGCCATATTTATATTGAGTCTAGAAGGATAAACAAACCAAATTTATCAATGGTGATTACTACTTGGGGAGAAGCTTTCATTTCTCTTCATACACTTGGCTTTAAATTTCTTTTTTTTTTAAAAGTATAATTTTGTGATTAATGTTTTATCAAATTAAAAAAACCGGAAAATTCCACGATGATTCAGAACACTATCCTCTGTTCAAGGATTTCTGAACACTTTGCCCATTCAATCCACTGACAGGTTGGTAGCGCAGGCAGGCAGGCAGGAGTGATGACACCCCTCCCGGACAGGCCTGTGCTTGCTGCCCTGGCCTGGAACAGAGCTGTTCTTTAGGCTCTGAACCATATGTAAACAACACCTGCCGAAAAGTTCTGCAAGACACAAAGGACCCATGGAAAGAGTGCTGGAGATGACCTCCTTTTTCCAGTAGGTCCTGCAGGGATCCATCCAGTGGTTCCATACAAAGAGATAATCCTGAAGCAAGTCGATGAGGGCTTCCCAGAGCCACAGTAATTCTCTGCCCTCCTCCCCTCTGGCCACTGGCCGGACGAGAACGCTTGCATAATGTTCGCCATTCAAAGGGTTTTGGCACTCTGGAAAGCAGGCTGACCCACAAGGTCTCTTCTGGGACCCATACATTTCTGATTTCCACATAGGAACACATTTTTAATATTCCAGGCCTTGGCACACTGTTTCCAAGTGGTGCTTATTTCAAGTCAGCTACATTTTCCAGAGCACCTTCCCTGACCGCGCCATACCCAGACTAAGGTGAGCTTGGTTTCTGGGAGGGCTCCTATGAGACCCCCTTCCCAGATACCTGGCACACATCAATGAATGGGAAGCAACAGAATTCTGCTTCCGGATGCATTCACTCACTCCACTGGGAAGAAGGACCATTCAATACAAGAAAACAAAACTATCTACAGGCTGCTGTCCATTGCTGGATGAATAAACAAAACTGTGGTAGATACATACAGATAAAAAAATTTTTTTTTTTTGAGACAAAGTTTCGCTCTTGTTACCCAAGCTGGAGTGCAATGGCGTGATCTCGGCTCACCCCAACCTCCACCTCCTGGGTTCAGGCAATTCTCCTGCCTCAGCCTCCTGAGTAGCTGGATTACAGGCACACGCCACCATGCCCAGCTAATGTTTTGTATTTTTTTTAGGAGAGATGGGGTTTTACCATGTTGACCAGGATGGTCTCAATCTCTTGACCTCGTGATCCACCCGCCTTGGCCTCCCAAAGAGCTCTGCCTTAAGAAGGAAGTTCTGCCGGGCGCGGTGGCTCAAGCCTGTAATCCCAGCACTTTGGGAGGCCGAGGCGGGTGGATCACGAGGTCAAGAGATCGAGACCATCCTGGTCAACATGGTGAAACCCCGTTTCTACCAAAAATACAAAAAATTAGCTGGGCATGGTGGCGTGTGCCTGTAATCCCAGCTACTCAGGATGCTGAGGCAGGAGAATTGCCTGAACCCAGGAGGCAGAGGTGCGGTGAGCCGAGATCGCACTATTACACTCCAGCCTGGGTAACGAGAACGAAAAACTCCATCTCAAAAAAAAAAAAAAAAAAAAGGAAGTTCTGTTCTGACACATGCTACAACATTGATGAACCTTGGAAACATTATGTTAAGTGAAATAAGCCAGATACAAAATGACAAATATAGATGATCTCACTTACATGAGATACTTAAGTGTAGTCAAATTCAAAACAACAGTAACAAGAGTAGTCAAGTTCACAGAAACTAAAATGGTGGGCGAGGCAAGGTGGCTCACCATTGCCACCAAGGAATTATACCTGCCTATAATTCCAGCATTTTGGGAAGCCAAGGCAGGCAAATCACTTAAGCTCAGGAGTTCGAGACCACCCTGGCCAACATAGCAAAACTCTGTCTTTACTAAAAATACAAAAATTATCCAGGCCTGTAATCCCAGCTATTCAGGAGCCTGAGGCAAGAGAATCTCTTGAACCCAGGAGACGGAGGTTGCAGACAGCAGAGATCATGACACTGTACTCCAGGCTGGGCAACAGAACAAGACTCTTGTCTTAAAAAAAAAAAAAAGACCAACCATGGTAGCTCGCACCTGTAAACCCAGAACTTTGGGAGGCCAAATCACGTGAGGCCACGAGTTCAAGACCAGCCTGGACAACATGGTGAAGACCCATCTCTATAAAAAAAAATACAGGTCAAATGCAGTGGCTCACACCTGTAATCCCAGCACTTTGGGAGGCTGAGGCACATCACTTGAGGTTAGAGGTTAGTAGCTCCAGATTAGCTTGACCAACATGCAAAACCCCATCTCTACTACAAACACAAAAACTAGCTGGGCATGGTGCGCATACTTGTAATGCCAGCTACTCGAGAGTTGAGGCAGGAGAATCTCTTGAATCCAGGAAGCGGAGGCTGCAGTGAGTAAAGATCACACCATTGCACTCCAGCCTGGGTGACATCAAGACTCCGTCTCAAAAAAATAGTAAAATAAAATGAAATACAAAATAGAAAAATTAGGACAGGCATGGTGGCTCACGTCTGTAATCCCAGCACTTTGGGAGGCTGAGGCAGGTGGATCACGAGGTCAAGAGATCGAGACCATCCTGGTCAACACGGTCAAACCCCATCTCTACAAAAAATACAAAAATTAGCTGGGTGTGGTGGTGTGTGCCTGTAATCCCAGCTACTCAAGAGGCTGAGGTTGCAGTGAGCCGAGATCACAGCACTGCGCTCCAGCCTGGTCGAGTGAGACCCTGTCTCAAAAAAAAAAAGAGAGAGAGAGAGAGAAAGAATGGAGAGAATGGCTGCCGCCAATGGATCGGGGGAGGGGAGTTGGTATCTAATGGGAATAGTTTCAGTTTGGGAAGATGAGAACGTTCTGGAGGTGGCTGGTGGTGATGGTTGCACAACACTGTGAATGTGCTTAATGCCACTCAACTGCTCACTTAAACATGGTCAATTTTATGTTATGTATACTTCACAACTTTTGAAATTCAAAAAAAACCCTATTTACAAGTTGTGAAAAGTGCTATGAAGAGAAACTTTAGGGGGCTCCGAAAGAATCATAGGAGGATGAGGCCAAAATTAGGTGAGGGGCTCTCCAGGGCCTCCCTAAGGAGGCATCCACCTTCTCACCACCAGACCAGGATCTCCCAAGGAGCCAATGGGGCATCCATATCTCCTTGTCTCTAGAACAAAAAGTATTTAAGATAAAAAGCTTGTCCAGGCTCACACCAGTAAATGGTGTAAGACCTCAAGCTCACTCCTGAAACTGCTTAACCAGAGAACCCAGTGGCTCATTTAAGAGGCTTCCTTGCTGGGTCCCACGGCTCATGCCTGTTATCCCAGCATTTTGAGAGGCTGAGGCAGAGAGATCGCTTGAGTCTAAGGTTTGAAACAGCCTGGGTGGCCAGACACGGTGGCTCACACCTGTAATCCCAGCACTTTGGGAAGCCAAGGCGGTGGATCACCTGAGGTCCAGGAGTTCAAAACCAGCCTGGCCAACATAATGAAACTCCATCTCTACTAAAAATACAAAAAGTAGCCAGGCGTGATGGCACATGCCTGTAATCCCAGCTACTCAGGAGGCTGAGGCAGGAGAAGTGCTTGAACCCAGGAAGTGGAGGTTGCAGTGAACCAAGATAACACCACTGCACTCCACCCTGGGCAACAGAGCAGGATGCCTACTCAAAAAAAAACAACAACAAACAAACCAGCCTGGGCAAAATGGTGAAACCCTGTCTCTACAAAAAAAAAAAAAAAAAAAAAAAAACAAAATTAGTCAGGCATGGTGGCGCATGCCAATAGGGTCCCAGCTATTTGGGAGGCCGAGGCAGGAGGATCATTTGAGCCCAGGATGCAGAGGTTACAGTGAGCTGAGATTGCGCCACTGAACTCCAGCCTGGGCGACAAAGCAAGACCCTGCCTTAAAAAAGAAAAAAAGAAAGAGGCTGCTTTTGGCTCAAGGATGGAGAGGGAGGCAACAAGGACTGAAGGAGAAAACTGATCCTGTCCAGAAAAGAATAAGCCTGAAACCCTCTGACTCCAGAAATTCCACTCATGGGAGATGATCAGCCATGTGGACTAAGACTTACATGCCAAGATGCTCCCTATAGTTTTGCTTATAAGAGGGAAAAGAGGGCAACAAGAATCTAAATGTCTAATAATACAGGATTCAGTAAGCTATGGCACATCTGTATGACAGCAATTGTGTAATTATAAAAGTAACTTAGAGGAATACAGTACAACATTAAAAAGGAAAAAGCAACCTATCAAGTGTACACTCAACGCATATACTATTGCTCTAATTTTAAAAACACAAGCATCATCAGAGGAAAGACACACACCAGCATGTTTAATGTAGTTAGCTCTGGATGGTGAGGTCACAAGTGATTCATATATTTATCTTGGTATTTATTATTTTCAGTATTTCCCCCACCCTTTTTTTTTGAGACAGAATCTCACACTCTGTCACCCAGGCTGGAGTGCAGTGGCGCCATCTCAGCTCGCTGCAACCTCCACCTCCCAGGTTCAAGCGATTCTCCAGCTTCACCCTCCTGAGTAGCTGGAACTACAGGTGTGCACCACCACATCCAGCTAATTTTTTGTATTTTTAATAGAGATGAGATTTCACCATGTTGATCAGGCTGGTCTTGAACTCCCAACCTCAGTTGATTCACCCGCCTTGGCCTCCCAAAGTGCTGGGATTACAGGCGTGAGCCACCACACCTGCCCTTTTTTTATTTTCCAAACAGGTTCTCACTCCGTTGCCGAGGCTGGAGTGTGGTGGCATGATCAAGGCTTACTGGAAGCTCAACCTCCCAAACTCAGGTGATACTCCTGCTTCAGCCTCCCAAATAGCTAGGACTACAGGCATGCACCACTATATCCTACTATTAAAAGACATTTTTTTTTCATCGCATTGCCCAGGCTAGTCCTAACCTGGCCTCAAGCAATCCATCCACCTCGGCCTCCCAAAGTACTGGGATTACAGGTATGAGCCACCTTGCCCCGCCACCAGAAAAATGTATTTAAAGGGCATTGTACAATGGCTGGCAATTTATAGGTGCTCAAAGAGTATCTACTGCCTGACAAGTGAATTAAAAATGCAATAAATACTGCTTCTGTAGCCCCACAGAGAAAAAGGCTGATGGTTATCTTGGAAAAGAGGAAGAGAGTCCAGACAGGAACCAAACAACTGACTGCAGAGGTAAGAACGGAAGGAAGTCCTGTAGGAGATGTGAAAAACCGCCAGCAACTTGAGATAGGCTTTGTTCTGCCAGCTACTCCTGCTGCATGCAACGCTTCACAAACCAGCACTGCCACCAGCACCTCGGGGATGCACTTCATATCAGACGAAAGCTGTTTCTTAGGTCACACGGAAAACCAACAAGTACAGCTGAGAACAAAGCTCAACCACGACTTCTGGCTCAAGTCACTAAGGCAAACCTCCCTCACGGCGCAAAGAGATTGCCCACATACCACCCACAGGTATAAACAGTGATGTCGCCAACGCCAAGGCCCAGGTCTGCTGGTCCCCAGGTGAGGAGGCCCAATCTGAATAGCATCTTTTAAACCAAAAAGCTGATGACAAACAATTCTATTACACCAGAAACAAAGCTCACCATAACCCATTTTGCTCCCATCTCCAGCACCACAGCCAGTGCCTGTATATTTTTGTCCCAATGACAGACCCAAGTCTCCTGAGGCTGTACAAGTCCTAGAAATAATCCTAAAAAGAGACTGAGTTATGATCTGAAAAGAAGACAGTCTATGTAGCTCTGCCTCCTTACATGAAATTTATTTAAAACCAAAAATACAAGATTTAGGCCAGGCACTGTGGCTCACACCTGTAATCCCAGCAGCTGGGAGGCCAAGGTAAATTATGAGGTCAGGAGTTCAAAACCCAGCCTGGGCAACATGATGAAAACCTGTCTCTAATAAAAA
The DNA here is from genome assembly GCF_049354715.1 of Callithrix jacchus. NCBI lineage: Eukaryota > Metazoa > Chordata > Mammalia > Primates > Cebidae > Callithrix > Callithrix jacchus. Next base: position 180,008,846 of record NC_133502.1, on the reverse strand, counting down.
TACAAAAATTAGATGGAAACAGTGGCGCACATCTAGAGTCCTAGCTACTCAGGAGACTGAGGAAGAAGAACCACTTGAACCTGGGAGACAGAGCCTGCAGTGAGCCAACATCACATGACTGCACTCGGGCCATCTCAAAAAAAAGATTTAGATCACAAAGCCCAATGTCTCCTGCTGGAAATTTTGTTTTTCAGGGAGAAATGCATTGTTTTAAAATCTAGTAAAAATAGGCCCTATTTAGTACGTGTCCACCCAGGACAAGAGATGTACATTTCACAGTAGAGAAGCCTCATTATTGAATCTAGAAATACATGAATTGACCCACCTCGCCTATTCCAGTTTGAAACAGAAACCAACACAGAAATGATCAATCTTAAATGGTAGGATAGTGAGACATGTAACAAGCATAGAGCCACAGCCATCAGTAACATGAGTCAGTACTTTGTGCAAGGCAAAAAAAAAAAAGACCTTAAAAGTACAATAAAATAACCCTTCAGGATTAAAAAAAAAAAAAAAAAAAAGAGAACTGAAACTCAAAAAAGGGTAGGAGTTGTGAACAGGCCAAAAAAATACTAACAAAAATCCCTCAGCAAAGCCCAAGGCAACCGGACCCATGCTGGACCAGCTCTGACTTGCCATTCCTGAAATTCCACTCTCCCAAGGTTTCCTGGCTCTTCCTTTTTACCCATGTGGGCTCAGTGGAGGCTGGAGACGGCCAAAGGCACTGTACGAGAAGGGATGCCCACATAGTGGGCTTAGGGACTAATGCAAGGGCATGCAATCAGCATTAGGGGGCCACGAACAACCGAAATTCACAAGTAAGCAGAGCCTCGTGGGAGAGGCAGCCACTGTCTCCTGGCCTAAGCTAACCAACAGTCCAGAGCCAGACTGGGCCTGAGTGAAGCCACATGGAAAGGACAGGCCTAGAGGCAGGAAGTGAGGAAAAATCAAAGGATGACAGGACTCTGCTAAAACATCTCAGTCTCACAGCCAGGAGGTCTGGGGGAGGGGGATGCCACATTTTACGAAAAAAAAAACCATGGTTGTGGGAATGCCAAAATGAACCAAAACAAATTCCCCAACAAAATGTAGAACCACTGCAGGGCCATTTACCAAAAAACTAACACGTTTAGACAAGAAGCGACCTGGGTCTCCGTCCTTACTTGTGGCCAGCGCTGGGTTCAGCCTCCTGCTTCTTAGCGTTATTGGTCTCAAGCAGCAGACACAGAGATCTGGCTGAGCTCCCTACCTGTACTAAGCCATTCTGGTGCTTCCAGGCAGCTACGTGATAGTCACCATAACCAAACATTAGCTGGTCACAGAATTTGGGATGGGGAGGTCACAGCTCCATCAACCAAGAGAAGGGGGGGGGGAAGCATTAAGACAAAGGAGGCCCAGCGAGGCAACTCAGACCTGTAATATCAGCACTTTGGGAGGCCAAGGCAGGCATATCACCTAAGGTCGGGAGTTCGAAATCAGCCTGGCCAACATGGTGAAACCCTGTCTCTACTAAAAATACAAAAATTGGCTGGGTGTGGTGGCACATGCCTGTAATCCCAGCTACTCCAGCGGCTGAGGCACTAGAATTGCCTGAACCCAAGAGGCAGAGGTTGCAGTGAGCTGAGATCACCCCACTGCACTCCATCCTGGGTGACAAAGCAAGACTGTCTCAAGAGAGAGACAGAAACAAAAGGAAAAGGAAGGAAGGAAAGGAAACCAGAAAAACAACAAAAACATACATTTCATCACTTTCCTATGGAGACACACTTCAACGAGAATCTTACGTGAGCCTCCCAAGACCCCTAATAGATACCCAAGGCAGATATAATTATTGCCATTTTACAGATGCAGGAGCTGAGGCTCAGACACTTGCCTAAGGGTAACCCGATGAGGACCAGAACCCAGCCAGTCAGGCTCCAAGACACATACTTGCCCGAACAAGTTATTATTTGCCAATCCCCAAGGAAAGCAGTTATCCTCAGAAGGCAGGACTTCTTGACCGTCTGTTTGTCCTGAGTATCTCGTACAGTTCTAACCCTGCCTTAAACTGACCAACTACCACACCCCCACATCGCCCCCGCCCCGGGTCTATTCATCTCTGGAGGGCTCCAAATGCTACTCTTTCCCATCCTTGCCTGCCCAGATGCTCAGCACCATATAAGCAAGCTCACTGATGCTTGGGCCTTGAATTCCTTCTGTATTGTCCCTGCCTTAGGCCAGCACCTGTGGCATCCATGGGCACAGTCTGGCTCTATGGGTGGCACCACAAGGGGCTCATGTCTGTCGTAGGACTGGGGACAGCAGTCATACCAACAGCCGCAGGAGGAACTACTGTCGCGAACCAACTGTGCCAAGTCCTTCAACATCGCCCAAACCTGCCAGGTGGAGGGTGCACGCCCCTATTTATGCAGATGAAGCCTTGACCCCAGAGTCACTAGGTTTAGAGAGGAAAGCAGCAGGATCTGCACCCCAACGCCTGGGCCTCCCCAGTCCCACCTTACACCAGAACGCGGTGCACAGACAAGGCTTAATGGCTGCAGCGAGATTCGGAGAAACCATGCTAAGACCGCATACGGATGGTTACAAAAACCAAACTAGATGATACTGTACAAAAAGCCACATCAAATGCACACTAAAACCTTAAGGAAAAAAAAAAAAAAAACCTTAGGGAAAGTTTAACAGTCCCATAAACCAAAGGGTTTAAAATTCTCTCCCAGGCAGCCATTTAGCAAATGACACACTCCCCAGCCCCCCTTCTCCCACTTCCTTCAAGCTCACATCCTATTCTTGCCTAAAGGTGGGCTTCGTTTTCCCATGATATTTACAAGGAGTAAAGAAAAGGGAAAAAAAATCCACTCCTCAATTTTAAGTAGGCAAATCCACTCTTCAGAGGCCCCCAGTTTCAACAGGGCTGAAATTTCTCTCTTTGGGGTTAGGGAAGGCAAAAGAGGCGGGGGGAAAAACCCATCTGGCAGGCCCCGAGTGGCGACATCCTGTTTATTATTAAACATTTTTAGCCAGGGAGCACTCAGTTTCGAAAATAACCCTCTGGTCCCCGCACTCACACCGAGACTGTCTGGGCGGCCGCTCACCTCCCTCCCCCGGCCGCCAACTTTGGCGCCGCTGGGGCCCGGCCCACCCCGCGCCAGGAACAGCCGGGCGAACCCGCTCAGCGTCTTGGGCCCAAGGCCCGACCCCGCAGGACCCCGCCTCGGGCGCGTTTCTCCGTCAGCCGGGCGGGGCGGGGAGCGCGGACGCCGGCCCCGGAACCCCGAGACACGGCTGCTGCCCCGGGACCCCCGCCCCTCCAGCCTCTGCAGCCCGGACCGGCCTCGCCGATACGGGGGTGGCCAGCGAGCCCTGCGGGAGGCGCGCAGCCCCCGGACCCCGCCCGAGCCCGAGGCCGCGCAGCGCCGCCACAACAATGGCGAGCACGCCCGGGCCCGCCGCCCTCAGGCCCCGCGGCCTCCCAGCCCCACAGCCCTGCGCCTGGCGGGAAGGAGGCGGCGGCGGCGGCGGCGGGGGCCGGGCCGAGCCGCGCTCCCGGACAAAGGTCGGGCCCGGGCGCAGGGCCCTCGGCGGCGGCCACGGGAGACAAAGCCCGGCCGGGCCGCGCCGCGCCGCCTCCATCTTAGCGCCGCCGCCCCCAAGCCCCGGCCCCGGCCCACCTGGTCTGGTTCCGCGGGCGCGGCCGGGCCGGGCGATGGCGGTCGGGCGGCGGTCGAGCGCGGGGGCGGCGGGATGGCGGCGGATTGCGAGGCGGCGGCGCGGGCTGATCGCTCGCTCCCTCCCTCCTCCCGGGCTCGCTCGTAGCTGCGCGCTGGAGCCTCAGCGCCTGTCTCGCCGCTCGCTCCCTCTAGCGCTCGGCTCCCCGCCCCCCGCCTGCCGCCGCCCCCGCCTCCTCGGCCTCCTCCTCCCGCCGCCGCCCGCAGCCTGAGCCCGCGCAGCGCCCCCTGCCGCGCCTCCCGGGAGCGGCGGCCTTGGGATCCGCCCGGGGGCCGAGCGAAGGCGGGGGCCGGGGGGAGGGGCGGGGAGCGGCGGGAGGGAGCTGGGAAGGGGGAGGGGCCGGGGGACGGCGGGAGGGGCGGGAGGGGAGCTGGGCTGACCTGGGCGGAGCCGGGCTCGGGAAGGAGACCCGGAGGAGTAGCCAGCACTAGAGGCCTGGGAAGAGCCTGGGCCCGGGAAGAGGGCGCCCAGAAAGAGGGGGTAGAGATGGAGGGGGGCAGTGACGGGGAGCAAGCCCGGATCTCCACCCCCTTCCCCTTCAAAACTGCAACGGCTCCCGACAGACTAAGCCCAGATTTTGTTAAAATATATATAAGGTATATGTACGAAAGGAAGCAGAAATAATAATTTGTTCATTTCAAACGCAAGGTTGTTGCACAATATGGATACTTTGTCCCATTTTTACAAAATGAAAAGTAATAAGCCCCTCCTCTTGAGTGTTGTGTGTTTGTGTGACGGCAAAACAAAAGGTCTGGGAGACTTCACTCCCGTCTAGGTTACCTCCGTAGTCTGCTAATGAGAGAGTGGAGGAGGGTTCTTACTTTTTTAGACGAGTAACCAATTAGAAAAGCAATTTCAAAAAGCAAATACAAAAATAATAATAATGCTGGGTCCTTGCACCCAAATCATCCCACCCTCTTCCACGTGCTGTTGCTGACACAGCACCAGCTGTGGACCATGCTCTGGGCTAAAGCACATGGTTTGTCTCTCTTAATCCCAAGCCAGGGGCAGATACTGTAACTCACAGGTGAGACAAAGGAGGATCTGAGAGGTTAGATAATGTGCCCAAGGTCGCACAGCGGGACCCTGAAGGAAAATTAACACACTTCAGCCTAACTCCAGAACTGAGGCTGCTGAGTGAAGCTTAGTACTTGGGTAGTACGATTCTAAGTAATTGTACAGACTTCTTTATAATTCTCTGAATTTTCCTACATTTTATCCACGGTCATTTGCAGTGTTACCTTTTTTTTTTTTGAGACGGAGTCTTCCTCTGTCACCCAGGCTGTTGTGCAGTGGTGCAATCTCTGCTCACTGCAACCTCCAACTCCTAGGTTCTAGCAGTTCTCCTGCCTCAGCCTCCCAAGTAGCTAGGATTATAGACACCTGCCACCACACCCGCTAATTTTTGTATTTTTAGTAGAGATGGGGTTTCACCATGTTGGCCAGGTTGGTCTGGAACTCCTGGCCTAAAGTGATCTGCCCTCCCTTGGTGGGATTAAAGGCCACCAAGCCGGCCACTCTCTTTTACATCATCAAATTTGCATTATTTCCCTGCCAATGTCTTCAATATTTTGCTATCTCTACAAAACAGGGAAGATGTAACCCAAATTTTTATTTTCCATTCCGTTCCTTGACCATCTTTAGGAAGGCCATTGAATTGGCCCAGTGCTCAAAACCTAGCAACTAACAAAATGATAGAAGGCAAATAAACAAAAAATAAATAAATAGACTGTTTGAGCCTCAGATTCTTCATCTAGAAGGCCAGGCACAGTGGCTCACACCTGTTATCTCAGCACTTTGGGAGGCTGAGGCAGCCAGATCACAAGGTCAGGAGTTAGAGACATGGTGAAACCCCATCTCTACTAAAAATATAAAAATTAGTCAGGTGTGGTGGCGGGCACCTGTAATCCCAGCTACTCAGGAGGCTGAGGCACAAGAATCACTTGAACCCGAGAGGCAGAGGTTGTGGTGAGCCGAGAGCACACCACTTCACTCCAGCCTGGGCAACAGAATGACTCCATCTCAAAAGAAAATAAAACAAAATGATAGGAGGAGGCTGAACAGTAACAGGGTGGTTCATTCAGCACTTACTCTGTGCCAGCCACTGTGCTGAATACTCCCTATAGAGTCACGACATACCCACAAAATAGACATTACTAGTGTAATAGAGAAGAAGAGTAGACTTTGTGGAGGCAGAACAATGCCCCTGCCAAAGATATCCAAGTCCTGATCCCTGAAACCTGTGAATATGGTACCTTCCATGGCAAAAGGAACTCAGCAGATGGGATGAAGTTAAGGATCTAGAGATATGGAGATGAATCCTGGATTACTGGGTTGGGCCAGTGGAATCACAAGGGTCCTCACAAAAGGAAGGAAGGAAGGTCAGGGTCGGAGAAGAGGTGGTTGATGAAGCAGAAGTCATCATTTTGACTGAGAAAGGAATGACGCAGGACCTTGTGCCCGGAAATGCAGGCTGCCTCTAGAAGCTGCAAAGGACAAGGAATGGATTCTCCCCTAAAGCCTCCACAAGAAAATGAGCCCTGCCAACCCACTGTGACCTCCAGAACTTTAAGGTAACAAAGTTACATAAGCCACTAAATGTGTGGTAATGTATTAATAGAAAACTAGTACAACCTTGGAGACTCGCTGAAACCAACACAGCCAGGTAAGGGTTAAAGTGCAAGCTAGAGGCTCTGTGGCTCATGCCTGTAATCCCAGCGCTTTGGGAGGCTGAGGCAGGCGGATCACAAGATGAGTAGTTCGAGATCAGCTTGATCAACATGGTGAAACCCCATCTCTACTAAAAATACAAAAATTAGCCAGGCATGGTGGCGTGCACCTGTAATCCCAGCTATTCAGGAGGCTGAGGCAGGAGAACTGCTTGAACCAGGGAGGTAACACAGCAAGACTCTGTCTCAAAAAAAAAAACAACTTAGCCAGGCTTGGTGGTACATGCCTATAGTCCCAGCTACTCAGGGGCTGAGGTGGAAAGATCATCTGAGCCCAGGAGGCAGAGGTTGCAAGGAGCCATGACTATGCCACTGCACTCTAACCTGGGCGACAGAGCAAGACCTGTAGCAAAGAAGAAACCAAAACCAAAACTAACAAACAAAAACCCTACAACAATAAAGACTGATTTTGTGAGCTCTCACTACCTGCCAGACACAGCCTAAGCTGGGCCTGAATGTCTCGGGACCTGGCTCTCATGTGGTCTAGTGCTTCCTCGTTCCTGAGAAAGGGTAGGAGGATAACGGGGATTTGGCCACAGCTAACTTGCAATATGATCCGATCCAGGAATTCGAGGCCTCCAGCTGGTGCAGTCATGAGCTGTTCCAGGATTCCTGGACTGGCTGCTTTCAAATGCTCTGCACCTGTTTTCCACAGTGCAGTTGTACTAACGAGACTCAGCATGAGTTCCCACGTTCAGTTCAGAAAATGCAGTCATCTAAACTCAAGGGGAAAAATGGACAATATTCCAGGGGGAAATGGATTCCAGCTGGAGAGCCAGAGGGGGCCTTCTTGGTACAGGTGCCTTTGAGGCCAGGCCTTGAAAGAAGAGCAGAGTTTAATCAGAGGAGATTGTGGAGGAACATTCCAGCTGTAGGGACCAGCCTGAACAAGGTCTGGGGATGGGAGGCTCTGGACACTGGGAGGAGACCACAAGCTATCTAGTGGCCACTAGAAATGTGGCCCCACCTAAGGGAAGGTACACTTCTATAGGAATGGGAGGCCTGACGGGCTCATGACTGTCATTCCAGCACTTTGGGAGGCCGAGACGGGCAGATCACTTGAGGTCAGGAGTTCAAGAAGAGCCTGGCCAATATAGTGAAACCCCATCTTTACTAAAAGTGCAAAAATTAGCAGGCTGTGGTGGTGCACGTCTATAATCCCAGCTACTTGGGACGCTGAGGCAGGAGACTTGCTTGAGCTGGGGAGGCGAAGGTTGCTGTGAGCCGACTGCGCCACAGCACTCCAGCCTGGGGTGGGCGGGAGGGTGGGGGCGGGGTGGAAAGGAATGGTTGCCTGGAGCTAAAAATGCGACACTGCAACACTGGGTCTGAACCAGCAGGGGGCCCCTGCATAGGCCCAGGAGCTCACAGCAGGGAGGGACATCTGAGCCTCGCCACCAGACACACAAACAGGTTAAAAGCAAGTCTCCTCTGAGGGGCTCAATGACACAGGGGCTCTGTGGGAGCCCTAGCATCTTCTCTTCAAACCACACCCAATCCTTATAATTTTGCCCTCCATTTCCCACTAGACATTGAAGGAAGAGGAGAGGAGGAGGCAAAGACAAGACACTGGGGAATAAAAGAAGAAATGAGAGCAAGATTTAAAACTTGGAAATTGGCCAGGCGTGGTGGCTCATGCCTATAATCCCAGCACTTTGGGAGGCTGAGGTGGGTGGATCACAAGGTCAAGAGATCGAGACCATCCTGGTCAACATGGTGAAACCCCGTCTCTACTAAAAATACAAAAATTAGCTGGGCATGGTGGCGCACGCCTGTAGTCCCAGCTACTCGGGAGGCTGAGGCAGGAGAATTGCTTGAACCCAGAGGTTGCGGTGAGCCAAGATCACGCCATTGCACTCCAGCCTGGGTAACAAGAGTGAAACTCCGTCTCAAAAAAAAAACTTGGAAACTGGTCAGGCTCGGTGGCTCACACCTGTAATCAATCCCAGAACTTTGGGAGGCCAAGGTGGGTGGATCACCTGAAGTCAGGAGTTCGAGACCAGCCTGACCAACATGGTGAAACCCCATCTCTACTACAAATACAAAAATTAAGCCGGGCGCGGTAGCTCAAGCCTGTAATCCCAGCACTTTGGGAGGCCGAGGCGGGTGGATCACGAGGTCAAGAGATCAAGACCATCCTGGTCAACATGGTGAAACCCCGTCTCTACCAAAAATACAAAAAGTTAGCTGGGCATGGTGGCGCATGCCTGTAATCCCAGCTACGCAGGAGGCTGAGGCAGGAGAATTGCCTGAACCCAGGAGGCAGAGGTTGCAGCAAGCCGAGATCCCGCCATTGCCCTCTAGCCTGGGTAACAAGAGCGAAACTCCATCTCAAAAAAAAAAAAAAAAAAATACAAAATTATCCAAATGTGGTGGCAGACACCTGTAATCCCAGTTTACTTGGGCAGCTGAGGCAAGAGAATCACTTGAACCCAGGAGGCAGAGGTTGCAGTGAGCTGAGATTACACCATTGCACTCCAGCCTGGGTGACAGAGCGAGAGTTTGTCTCCAAAAAATAAATAAAACTTGGAAACTCCAGGAGGCCAAGGCAGGCAGATCACTTGAGGTCAGGAGTTCAAGACCAGCCTGGCCCACATGGTGAAACCTAAAAATACAAAATTAGCCGGGTGTGGTGGCACATGCCTGTAATCCCAACTACTCGGGAGGCTGAGGCAGGAGAATTGCTGAAACCCGGGAGACAGAGGTTGCAGTAAGCCAAGATTGCACTCAAGCCTGGGCAACAGGAGCGAGAAAAAAAAAAAAGAAGAAAAGAAAAAAGAGGGAGGTCTTGAAGAAGCCTCCCAAATAAAGAAAAGGAATGGCCAAGTGCCAGGAAGCCATCCCACCTGCTCGCTTTCTGTGCCCATGGTGGCATTCCCAAACCACAGTTCTCTTTCTGCTCCATCACTTCAGCATCTCCCTCAACATGGAGCCCCAGGAAGACACAGCAACTAGTGGCATGACATGTGAGGTGAAGGTGGCCAGATAACAGTAGGATGAAGAAGGGTCATTGGCAGCAGAATGTAGTAACCAAGTCTTGCCTTCCATAGTGTAGGCCGGTATCTCAGAAGCATAGGCCCTGGAGAAATGGATCTCAAAATCTAACTTGATGTCAAAAAAGTGAGACAATGACCCAGAGAATGGGAGAAAATATTTGTACACCATATGTCTGAGAAGGCTCTAGTACCGAGAATATAGAAAGAACACTTTTTTTTTGAGATGGAGTTTTGCTCTGCTGTCTAGGCTGGAGTGCAATGGCACAATCTTGGCTCACTGCAACCTCCACCTCCCAGGTTCACGCGATTCTCCTGCCTCACCCTCCTGAATAGCTGAAATTACAGGCATGCATCACCATGCGCAGCTAATTTTTTGTGTTTTTAGTAGAGACAGGGTTTCACCATGTTGCCCAGGCTGGTCTCAAAATCCTGACCTCAGGTGATCCACCCAAACTAAGAATTCTTTTTTTTTTTTTTTTTTGAGATGGAGTGTTACTCTGTCACCAGGCTGGAGTGCAGTGGCGCAATCTCGGCTCACTGCAACCTCTGCCTGGGTTCAAGCGATTATTCCGCATCAGCCTCCCGAGTAGCTGGGACCAAAGGCATGTGCCACCATGCCCGGCTAATTTTTGTATTTTTAGTAGAGAAGGGGTTTCACCCTGGCCAGGATGGTCTCCATCTCTTGACCTCGTGATCCGCCCGCCTCGGCCTCCCAAAGTGCTGGGATTACAGGCGTGAGCCACCGCGCCCAGCCAAGAATTCTTTTATTAAGACTTTTATTTATGTTTTAGAGAAAATCTCACTCTGTACATGATCATAGCTCACAACAGCCTCCAAGTCCTGGGCTCAAGCAATCCTTCCACCTCAGCCTCCCTAGTAGCTGAGACTACTTGGAGCACCACCTACCTCTTCTAAGCACCAGAGTACCTGGCTTAGAATACCTAAGTAATTCCTACAACTCAACAACAAAAAGGCAAACAACCCAATTGGGGAAACAATGGGTAAAGGACTTGAATAGATAGATATTTCCTTTTTTTTTTTTTTTTTTTTAAGATGGAGTTTCGCTCTTATTGTCCAGGCTGGAGTTCAAACCGCTATCTCGGTTCACGGCAACCTCCGCCTCCTAAGTTCAAGCAATTCTCCTACCTCAGCTTCCCTAGCGCCATCACGCCCAGCTAATTTTTTTGTAGAGAAGGGGTTTCTCCATGTTGGTCAGGCAGGTCTCAAACTCCCGACCTCAGGTGATCCACCCGCCTCAGCCTCCCAAAATGCTGGGATTATAGGCATAAGCCACTGCGTCCAGCCAGATATGTCTTCAGAGAAGATATACAAATGGCCAATGAGCACATGAAAAGATGCTCAACCTCACCAGCCATCAGGGAAATGCAAATCAAAAGCACAATGAGATATAACTTCATACCCACTAGAATGGCCATAATCCCCCCGAAAAGGAAAATAATAAGTGTTGACAAAGATACGGAGACCCGGAACATTTACACATTGTTGGTAGAAATATAAAACAGTGCAGCTGCTGCAGAAAAGAGTTTAGTGGTTTCTCAAAGTTAAACACAAAATTCTCAAATGACCCAGAAATTCTACTCCTGGATACATACCCCAAAACACTGAAAACAGATGTTCAAACAAAAACATATACACAAATGTTCCTATCAGCATTATCATAATAGCCAAAGGCAGAAACAACCCTAAATTCCACCAGCTGATGAATGGATAGATGCAAGGAATGAACTACTGATACATGTTAAACATAGATGACCCTCAAAGATGTTATGCTAAGGGAAAGAAGCCCAACACAAGTGGCCACTTATTGTATGATTCCCTTTATATGAACATCTATCCTGTGTTAGGTTGCAAAAAGAAATTTTTAAAAAGGCCAGGCACAATGGCTCATGCCTGTAATCCCAGCACGTTGGAAGGCCGAGGCGGGCAGATCCCTTGAGGTCAGGAGTTCAAGACAAGCTGGGCCAACATGGCAAAACCTTGTCTCTACTAACAATAGAAAAATTAGCTGGGCATCGTGGCATATGCCTGTATCCTAGCTACTCAGGACGCTGAGGCAGGAGAATCACTTAAACCCGGGAGGCAGAGGTTACAGTGGGCCTAGATCATGCCACTACACTTCAGCCTGGGCAACAGAGTGATACTCTGTCTAAATTAAAAAAACAAAAACACCCAAAATGTCCAGAATAGGCAAATGCACAGAGACAAAAAGCAGATCACTGGGCCAGGTGAGGTGGCTCACGCCTGTAATCCCAGCACTTTAGGAGGCCAAGACGGGTGGATCACCTGAGGTCAGGAGTTTAAGACCAGCCTGGCCAACATGGTAAAACCTCATTTCTACTAAAAATACAAAAATTAGCCAGGCATAGTGGCGTGCACCTGCAATCCCAGCTACTCGGGAGGCAGAGGCAAAGAATCGCTTGAACCCGGGCAGTGGAAGTTGCAGTGAGCCGAGATCGCACCATTGCCCTCCAGCCTGGATGACAAGAGTGAAACTCTGTCTCAAAAAAAAAAAAAAAAAAAACTGGCAGGCCCGTGCTCACAAAGGCAGGGTGCTGCTATGACACAGGTCTCCAGCCTCCCAGACAAGGGCCAGGCACAGACAATAGCTGGAGGGGGAATGGCACGCCATTGGGACCCAGGTGTGGAAGCTAAAATACACCAAGAATAATGAGATAATTGGGCTTCCTTGGACTGTGTCCCCACAGTTCAGGTCCCCACTTGCAAAAGTTCCCCAAGAGCTGTGAGTAGCAGCTTTTCCCAGGTGCTCAGCCTCCATCCTAGCCCTGGGAGGATGAGCTCAACACTCCTGTGGTCACTCCCATCTTTTTCAGAGGAGAAATTAACTAGTGAAAAAGCAGCTACCAGTTCTGCCAGGTCTTCATTAATGCCTCTGGCAGAGCTCCTTGGCGCTCTGGAATACAGTCTGGCCTCTACTTGCCTCTCCAGACTTCATCTCTCGCTTCCTCCCTTTCTAGACACTGGGCTTTCTCCCAGCTCCAGCCCTTGAAACACTCTTCTGCCTGGAAGAAACTCTTCCCATTCCCACACAGCCTCCTTGGCACAGGTAAATCCTACTCAACCCTCAGGACTCATCTTGGACATCCTCCTTTAAGAATCCTTCCCTGTGGGTGTCTACCTCCAGACTGCCATGGTACCACAAGCCTTTTTTTTTTTTCTTTCAGACAGAGTCTTACTCTGTTGCCCAAGCTGGGGTACAGTGGTGCGATTTAAGCTCACTGCAACCTCTGCCTCCCGGGTTCAGGTGATTCTCCTGCCTCAGCCTCCCGAGTAGCTGGGGTCACGGGAATCCCCACCACCATGCCCACCTAATTTTTGTATTTTTAGTAGAGATGGAGTTTCACCATATTGGCCAGGCTGGTCAAGAACTCCTGACCTCAGGCGATCTGTAACCCCTCAGCTTCCCAAAGTGATGGGATTACAGACATGATCCACCACATCCAGCCTAATTTCATCCTTAACATCAGTTCTCATTTACAGAGGAGGAAACTGAGTCTCAGAAAATTTAGGTAAATTTTATAAGGTAAAAGGTGCATGCTTGGAGAACCAATGTGGAACAAGATCCTTCGGACCCCAAAGCATATAGCAAACAGCGAAATAAGGAAAGAACACGGGGAGCTCCTACCTGCTCTGAGACTACATTCCCTCAACAGCATCATTTATAAAGTGCAGATTATGGATTAGGCATTCTTCTAAGCACCTTCATAATAACTCATTCAATTCTCACAAAAACCCTGCCAGACAGCTACTGTTAATCCCCTTATTTTAAAGATGAGGAGGACAGGTGTGGTGGCTCATGCCTGTAATCCCAGCACTTTGGGAGGCTGAGGTGGGTAGATTACGAGGTAAGGAGTTCAAGACCAGCCTGCCCAAGATGGTGAAACCCTGTCTCTACTAAAGATACAACAAATTAGTTGGGCATGGTGGCCCACACCTGTAATCCCAGCTACTAGGGAGCCTGGGGTAGGAGAATCACTTGAACCTGTACGGCAGAGGATGCCGTGAGTCGAGATCACACCTGGCAACAGAGTGAGACAAGGGAAAGGGAGGGAAAAAAGAAGAAAGAGGAAGGGAAGGGGAAGGGGAAGGGGAAGGGGAAGGGGGGAAGGGGGGAAGGGGGGAAGGGGGGAAGGGGGGAAGGGGGGAAGGGGGGAAGGGGGGAAGGGGGGAAGGGGGGAAGGGGGGAAGGGGAAGGGAAGGAAAGGAAAAAGGATGAGGAAATTGCAGAGAAGTTATGTGACTTGAACTCATTCAGCATGCGTGTAGAAGGGAGAGGACTCAAACCCAGGTAGTCTGTCTCCGGAGCCTACCTACACATTCATTGCCCAGCTCCTGCCTCTCTACAAACAATAAAACAAAGTGTTGTGGGGCAGAGTTTCCTAAGTGAGGTGGTGGTACGCTGGGGATGCAAGGTGGTCCACTGGGATATGAACAAGAATACTCGTAAATAGACTATTTATGAGTATCTGTAATCTAAAAATGAAAATAAAAATCGGCCAGGCATGGTGGCTCACACCTGTAATCCCAGCACTTTGGGAGGCCAAGGTGGGCAGATCACCAGAGTTCAGGAGTTTGAGATCAGCCTGGACAACATGGAGAAATCCCATCTCTACTAAAAACACAAAAATTATCTGGATGTGGTGCCACATGCCTGTAATCCCAAGCTACTGAGGAGGCTGAGGCAGGAGAATTCACTTGAACCCGGGACGCCTAGGTTGCAGCGAGCTGAGATCGCCACTGCACTCCAGCCTGAGGGACAGACTGAGACTCTGTCTCAAAACAAAACCAAACCAAAAAATCAGAGTGAAGTTAAACTTTACAATATGCATTACACAGAATGACACCACGTGGGGTTCAATCTGTGTAACACACGTTAGTAAAATACAACATCGTTATGACTTTTTTCTTTTTTTAGAATACAGATAAACAGAAGGCATCACTCGCAACTCTTGGATAAGCAAATCAGTGCAGTGTGTTTAGTTTTAACCACACTAACTCACAGTGTGGACCCGTATTTTTTTATTTTGTATTTTAAAAATTGATATTGTTCTTATTTGGGAGGTACATGTGTTATTTTGAGACATGCATACTATGCGTAATGAACGAATCAGGGTGACTGAAATATCCATTACCTCAAACATTTACCTTTTCTTGTAGACGACCGATCTTAAAAGATCCACGCAAAGGAACGACTGCTCACCTGGCGTGGGTGCCGCCTCCGCCTTCAGCACCCACCCTACCTCACTCACGCCTTGAACCGCCGCGACCCAGAGCAGACGGCAGGGCCTGTGGCCACACCGTGGCCTATTCCCACCTTTCGTGCGTCTTCCGGGAGCGACTTTGGCTGCATCGTTTTGCGATTGGGCGAGCTGCGGGCCGTCGGAAGGACATGATTGGATGAGGTAGCTGCCTCTCGTCCATTGGCCAGCTCCGATTGGCCGAGATACCGTGGGTTTTGACCAACTACACGTCAGCCGTGCTGCGACGCTAGCAGTTGACTAGCGCAGGGTCCAGCCGTACGCGTTATGGCGCCACGTGTCAGGCAGTGCGAGGCGATCCCGGACAGCTACAGTCCGGCTCCAGGGCGGAGGGCCATTCGAGGCGGGGTGGTGGCTGCTGCCCCGGGAAAGACTGTCCAAGATGCTGGCGGGAGCCTTAGTGGGAGAGACTGAGAGGAAGCCAGATGCCATGGTCTGTGCACAGGACTTCCAGTAAGGTCCCTAGTTTGCAGCTGAGTTTGGAACCTAGACTTGGAGACTTCTCTGAAAGCAAATGGACACAAGGCAGTACACACAATTGAGTCTGTCGCCGCAGGTGGCGCTTCTGCGGCAGAACAGAGATCCATTTGTAGATGTTTTTGAGTAAAGGAACCGGAAGAAACAAATCAAAAAGCGGATTGCTAAAGGCTGGGCGCGGTGGCTAACGCCTGTAATCCCAGCACTTTGGGTGGCCGAGGCGGGCGGATCACGAGGTCAAGAGTTCGAGACCAACCTGGCCAACATGGTGAAACCCCTCTCTCTACTAAAAAAAAAAAAAATTAGCCGGGCGTGGTGGCACACGCCAGTAGACCCAGCTCTTTAGGAGGCTGAGGCAGAGCGTTGCTTGAACCCGGGAAGTGGAAGCTGCAGTGAGCCGATCCTGGGCTACAGAGTGAGACTCCATCTTGAAGAAGAAAAAAAAGTAACGCTAACTGCTGACAGTGAGGTCTCTTGGCTTACAAACCCATCTTCAGAGCCAAGTGGGGGTCAAAGGAGAAGGATCCAGGAGAACTGTGACCAGCAGAAATCGGTGCATGGCTTCTCATTTCTGTAGCTTTATGATCTGTCGGGGTGGCAGGGGGACAAAAACACCCTGTCCTGGACATAATTCTCTGTAGAAGAAGAAGGAGCATCTGTGAGAATGAGCTTATCCTCAGAGATCATCGTGAAGTTGTTGAAAAAGTTAAATGGAAGACTCGAAAGAAATTCATCATGACAAAAAGCTAAACGTTTTTCTGGATCAAGCTTTGTTATCTGTGAGGTGTATGAGGCCCAGGAGAGATCCAGTTCACTTTCTGAGAGAAGGTTTTTGGCAGGTTTATTCGAATTCTCTGTTATGCTCTACTTGCCAGTGTGATAAAGCTAGGCAGTGGCAAGAATGGCAGGAGCCTGAAAATTGGGCAAAATTTCCATGTTTTCAGAGAAACGAAAGGATAATGGTAGATCTTACTTCTCATGCCACTTGCTTATATTTAATAAGCTGAAGCTGACGATGCTGTCTAGTGAAAATCCCTGCAAGCAGTGTCCCTTGGGCTTGTTGAACAAGGGTAACATCCCACCGGATGTATATAATGAGACCAAAAGGTGAAGTCCATCAGCCAGTCACCTTCATGATAGTATCTCCAAGTGACACATGGAAACAGTGAGGCTTATGCATATAAAGAGTCACCATATGAGGCAGAAATAAGGTGACTTGAACAGCATTCTGCTTTAGAGTTGTTTTGAAAATACTCCCAAATCAGATACTTTTATTTTTATTATTGTTACTATTATTTGAGACAGAGCCTTACTCTCCCAGGCTGGAGTGCAGTGGTACAATCAACAGTTTACTTCAGTGTCAACCTCCCAGGCTCAAGTGATCCTCCCATCTCAGCCTCCTGAGTAGCAAGGACTACAGACACACACTGCAATACCAGACTAATGTAAAAACATTTTTTTGTAGGCTAGACACGGTGGCTCAGGCCTGTAATCCTAGCACTTTGGGAGGCCACGGCGGGCGGATCCCAAGGTCAGGAGTTTGAGACCAGACTGGACAACAAAGTGAAATCCTGTCTCTACTAAAAATACAAAAATTAGCCAGCCATGGTGGCATGAGCCTGTAGTCCCAGCTCATTTCTACTAAAAATACAAAAGGAGGCTGAGGCAGGAGAATCGCTTGAACCCGGGAGGTGGAAGTTGTGGTGAGCCGAGATTGTACTACTGCATTCCAGCCTGGGCAATAGAGCGAGCTCCATCTCAAAAAAATAAATAAAATAAAATAAATTGTAGAGATTAGGATCTCACTATGTTGCCTAGACTGGTCTTGTACTCGTAAGCTCAAGCAGTCCTCCCACCTCAGTCTCCCAAAGTACTGGGATTACAGGCATGAATGCCCAGCTTCAAATTAGGTCATTAAGAGCATTCCATATCATTAAAATATCTAGGGAGATTAAAAACACCCAGGGTTGTTCATCAGCATAGGACCACCTGAAAGTAACCTTGAATTGTTTACTTATATGTTGGTGATCAAAGATCACTGTGTTCTTTAGAACCAGAAAGGGACATACATGCTGAAACATGAATAGTAACTCACTACACAGCCAGTGTGCTCTGAGTTTACAACCCAGTCCTGTGCAAGTGAGTTACATGCATCAGTTCATTAAGTCCTTACAACAACCCTCTGAAGCAGATACAATTATTACCCCACTTTATTTATTTTTATTTATTTATTTTTGAGACAGAGTCTCACTGTTGCCCAGGCTGGAGTACAGTGATGCAATCTCAGCTCATTGCAACCTCTGCCTTCTGGCTTCAAGTGATTCTCTTGCCTCAGCCTCCCAAGTAGCTGGGATTACAGGCACCCACCACCAGGCCCTGCTAATTTTTGCATTTTGAGTAGAGGCAAGGTTTCACCATATTGGTCGGGCTGGACTTAAGGCCAGGCGCAGTGGTTCATGCCTGTAATCCTAGCAGTTTGGGAGGCTGAGGTGGATGGATCACTTGAGGTTAGTAGTTACTTCACTTTAGAAATGAGGAAACTGAGGACTAGAGAAGTAATTTTCCCAGCAAGTAACTGACTGAGCCACGTTGTGAACCCCCACACAGCTGATCACAGACCCACTGTCCATTGTGCTGCACCACCTTGCCAAGGTGACACATAGGAATTTGGTCTGGGATAGAATGATGGCAGATTTACACCCTGCTCTGTGTGTGTGTGTGTGTGTGTGTGTGTGTGTGTGTGTTTTGAGATGGAGTCTCGCTCTGTCGCCCAGGCTGGAGTGCAGTGGTACGATCTCGGCTCACTGCAAGCTCCGCCTCACGGGTTCAAGTGATTTTCCTGCCTCAGCCTCACTAGTAGCTGGGATTAGATTACAGGAGCCCACCACTACGCCCAGCTAATTTTTTGTATTTTTAGTAGAGATGGGGTTTCACCATGTTAGCCAGGATGGTCTCAATCTCCTGACCTCATAATCCACCCACCTTGACCTCCCAAAGTGCTGGGATTATTGGTGTGAGCCACCATGCCCTGCCCTGGTGTGTTTTTGTATAATTTATTAAGAGATGTTAGAATACCGATATCTGTCTTTTCAAAATTGATCCATTGGCCGGGTGTGGTGGCTTATGCCTGCAATCCCAGCACTTTGGGAAGCTGAGGTGGATGGATCACAAGATCAGGTGTTCAAGACCAGCCTGACCAAAATAGTGAAACCCCATCTCTACTAAAAATACAAAAATTGGCCAGGCGCGGTGACTCTAGCCTGTAATCCCAGCACTTTGGGAGGCCGAGGCGGGTGGATCACGAGGTCAAGAGATCGAGACCATCCTGGTCAACATGGTGAAACCCCGTCTCTACTAAAAGATACAAAAAATTAGCTGGGCACAGTGGCGCGTGCCTGTAATCCCAGCTACTCAGGAGGCTGAGACAGGAGAATTGCCTGAACCCAGGAGGCGGAGGTTGCGGTGAGCCGAGATCGCGCCATTGCACTCCAGCCTGGGTAACAAGAGTGAAACTCTGTCTCAAAAAAAAAAAAAAAATACAAAAATTAGCTGGGTGTGGTGTCGTGCATCTGTAATCTCAGCTACTCAGGAAGCTGAGGCAGGAGAATCGTTTGAATCCAGGAGGCGGAGGTTGCAGTGAGCTGAGATCTTGCCACTGCACTCTAGGCTGGGCAACAGAGCGAGACTCCATCGAAAAAACAAAACAAAAAAGTATAAAAAATGTCTGGGTGTGGTGGCAGGTGCCTATAATCCCAGCTACTTGAGAGGCCGAGGCTGGAGAATCGCTTGAACCCAGGAGGTGGAGGTTGTAGTGAACCGAGATTGCACCATTTGCACTCCAGCCCAGGCAACAAGCAGAACTCAGGACTCCATCTCAAGAAAAAAAAAAAAAAAAGCAAGAGGCGGGCTCGGTGACTCACACCTATAATCCCTGTACTTTGGGAGGCCGAGGCGGGCAGATCACCTGAGGTTGGGGGGAGTTCGAAACCAGTCTGACTAACGTGGAGAAACCCCCTCTCTACTAAAAATACAAAATTAACCAGGCATGGTGGTGCATGCCTGTAATCCCAGCTACTTGGGAGGCTGGGGCAGGAGAATCACTTGAACCGGGGGCAGAGGTTGCAGTGGGTGAGCTAAGATCGTGCCCCTGCACTCCAGCCTGGGCAACAAGAGCGAAACTCAGTCTCAAAAAAACCAAAAAAAACCCAAAACTATCTTTACCCTATGAAACAGAGGATCTTGCACATAGTTAACCTTTTCTTGATAGCTTATCACTATTGTTAGTATTTATAACCTGTCTTAGCATGTCTGGGCTGCTATAAAATGCCATAAAATGAGCGGCTTACAAACAACAGACATTTCTCAGTATGGAGGCTGGAAATGCAACAGCAAGGTGCCGGCAGATTCATTGTCTGTTAAGGGCCTGTTTCCTGGTTCAAAGATAGTCGTCCTTTGTGTCCTTACATGGTATTCCCCTCTGGTGACTTAATCTTCCCCCAAAAGCCCCATCTCTCTCTTTTTTTGTCACAGGGTCTCTCTCTGTTGCCCAGGCTGGAGTGCAGTGGTGCAATCACAGCTCACTACAGTCTTGACCTCCCAGGCTCAAGTGATTCTCCCACCTCAGCCTCCTGAGTCTCTGGGACTACAGGCACATGCTACCATGCCTGGCTGATTTTTTTTTTTTAATTCTCACTAGAGACAGGGTCTCAGTATGTTGCCCAGGCTGGTCTTGAACTCCTGAGCTCAAGTTACCCTCCTGCCTAAGCCTCCCAAAGTGCTGGGATCGCAGACCCAAATCACCTCGCCCAGCCCAGCCCCATCTCTTTATACCATCAGCTTGGGGCTAGGATTTTAACATGTGAATTTGGGGCAGCGGGGGTGGAAACAGTCAGTCTATGTAACATTGTCATCCTGTGCTTTAGGAAAATTCTGTCTTATTCTTTGGATTGTTGTTACCTTAATATCGGGCTCCCAGCCAGAACTCCCTGTGGCCATGTTATGCCTCAAACACTACTTTTCTCCAACCAGCTCTCTTCAGCCCACCCCCAAAATGTGGCTGATAAATGCTTTGGGCTAAACACAAATATGATTTTTTTGGTATTGTAATTTAGCATAAAGTCTTTGTGACAATAATTTCTTGCCCCAGAGATCTTTTTTCCCCTTTATTTCCAGTTTAAGAATATGATTTGAAAGTCTGTATTGCTGGAAGAGTAGCAGGCAGATAAGCACGTTACAGGTGTACGTACCTAACTACCTGGTAAGTATTCTCCACAGCACAAGTTGGTGATTCCTTTAAAAACAATTTTTTTGGCCGGGTACGGTGCCTTACGCCTGTAATCCCAGCACTTTGGGAGGCTGAGGCAGGTGGATCACCTGAGGTTGGGAGTTTGAGACCAGCCTGGTCAGCATGGTGAAACTCCATCTCTACTAAAAATACAAAAATTAGCTGGGCGTGGTGGCACATGCCTGTAATCCCAGCTAGTCGGGAGGCTGAGGCTGGAGAATCGCTTGAACCCAGGAGGCAGAAGTGGCAGCGAGCTGAGATCCACTGCACTCCAGTCTGGATGACAGAGCAAGACTGTCTCAAAAAAAAAAAAAATCTGACATAGTTCACTCTATCTCGCTTCTAACCTCCAAGCTTTCCTTGGTCATTCCTGGACTTAGACCAAACTAACTTTGGGGAGAATCTAGCTTGTAATTTAACCTTAAAGTAAGGATGATAGAACTCCTTCTCTAAACTAAACTGCCTTTGTAAAACTAATGCCCACTGGCCCTGTGGCCCCACTCACAGGAAGACTCAGCGCTCGGACCATTTTCCACACCCCCATGACTGCATTCCCAACCAATGAGCAGCACTCATTTCCTAGCCCCCTGCCTGCCAAACTATCCTTGAAAAGCCCCAGCCTCAGAATTCTGGGGAAGACTGACTTGAGTAGTAACTCTGTCTCTGGACAAACAATACCTTTCTCCAACCGTCTCAAAAATAAAATACAAAAAATTTGAGCAAGGGTGGTATTGCCCATCTATAGTCCCAGCTACTCATGAGGCTGAAGCAGGAGAATTGCTTGAGCCCAGGAGGCGGAGGTTGCGGTGAACCAAGATCGAACTACTGCACTCCAGCCTGGGCAACAAGAGGGAAACAGAAAACTCTGTCTCAAAAAAAAAGAGGGCGGGGCCGGGCGCGGTGGCCCACACCTGTAATCCCAGCACTTTGGGAGGCCGAGATGGGTGGATCACGAGGTCAGGAGATCAAAACCATCCTGGCCAACATGGTGAAACCCCATCTCTACTAAAAATACAAAAAATTAGCTGGGCATGGTGGTGCGCGCCTGTAGTCCCAGCTACTTGGGAGACTGAGGCAGGAGAATTGCTTGAACCCTGGAGGCGGAGGTTGCAGTGAGCCAAGTTTGTGCCACTGCACTCCAGCCTGGGCGACAGAGTGAGACTCTACCTCGGAAAAAAAATGATGGACCACATGTATGACTGTGGTCCCATACAATTATAACCGAGCTAAAAAATTCCTATCGCCCAGTCTATCAGAGCTGTCACAGTGTCTAGGACAACATGTTACTCATGTGTTTGTGGTGATCCTGGTGTAAAAGAATAGCAGGCACATAAGATTATGTACAGAACCAAGTACTTTTTTTTTTCTGAGATAGAGTCTCGCTCTATCGCCCAGGCTAGAGTGCAGTGGCGCTATCTCGACTCACTGCAACCTCTGCCTCCCGGGTTCAAGCAATTCTCCTGCCTCAGCCTCCCAAGTAGCTGGAACTACAGGCACGCACCACCATGCCCAGCTAATTTTTTCTATTTATAGTAGAAACGGGGCTTCACCACGTTAGTCAAGCTAGTTTCAAACTCCTGACCACAGGTCATCCTCCTGCCTCAGCCTCCAAAGTGCTGGGATTACAGGCTTGAGCCGCTGTGCCCAGCCATCTCGGTTTTTAATAAGAAAGTTTTAAAAGTAAAAAAATTTAAACATAGTCCAGGTGCAGTGGCTCACACCTGTAATCCCAGCACTTTGGGAGGCCGAGGTGGGCAGATCATGAGGTCAGGAGATCGAGACCATCCTGGCCAGGATGAAACCCCGTCTGTACTAAAATACAAAAAAATTAACCAGGCGTGGTGGGACGCACCTATAGTCCCAGCTACTCAGGAGGCTGAGGCAGGGGAATAGCTTTAATCCAGGAGACGGAGGTTGCAGTGAGCCAAGATCGTGCCACTGCACTCCAGCCTGGGCAGTAGAGCAAGATTTCGTCTCAAATAAATAAATAAAAATAGAAAAAAGCTTATAGAATAAGGACATAAGGAAAATATTTTTGTACAGCTATGCAATGTATTTGTCTTATCAGCTCAGTGTTATGATGAGAGTGAATAAGTTGAATAAGTTTATAAAGTACGAATTCTAAAAGTTACATTCAGGGTTAATTTATTATTGAATAAAGAATTTTTTTTCAAGTTTTTAAATGTTTTCACATACAAACAGGGTCTTGCTATGTTTGCCCAGGCTAGTCTCAAAGCAGTCCTCCCATCTTGGCCTCCCAAAGTCCTGGGATTACAGGACTGAGCCACCACGCCCGGCCAGCCGTTGGTCACGATCAGTGGCAGCACACAGCTCTTCTCTCCCAGGGCTGGGGCATCTAAGAACAGGCTTCCCTCATAGCCAAGCTCAGGGCCATCCCAGTGTGGGAAGAAAGTTGCCCAGGTGCCATGGCAAGAGACGAAAGGCACATCTGTCCCAGTATAATAAATAACTGATTACTTAGTTATAGCAATAATATATTTACTGATTACTTATAGAAATGACACCAAATAGATGTTAGATTCAATCACATAATCAATTATATAATCAATCATTACATCTTTATTCTCTATTAATCTTTAGTATTACAGTGTAAGAACACTTTAGCCCTTTTTTTTTTGAGACGGAGTTTCGCTGTTGTTACCCAGGCTGGAGTGCAATGGTGCGATCTCGGTTCACTGCAACCTCTGCCTCCTGGGTTCAAGCAATTCTCCTGCCTCAGCCTCCTGAGTAGCTGGGACTACAGGCACACACCACCCTGCCCAGCTAATTTTTTGTATTTTTAGTAGAGACGGGGTTTCACCTTGTTGACCAGGAGGGTCTTGATCTCTTGACCTTGTGATCCACCTGCCTCGGCCTCCCAAAGTGCTGGGATTATAGGTGTGAGCCACTTTAGTCTTATAGTATAGATGTAATCAGGTGGAAT
Organism: Callithrix jacchus; assembly: GCF_049354715.1. Classification (NCBI taxonomy): domain Eukaryota; kingdom Metazoa; phylum Chordata; class Mammalia; order Primates; family Cebidae; genus Callithrix; species Callithrix jacchus. The sequence continues at coordinate 179,985,393 of NC_133502.1, read as the reverse complement.
GTAATTAGGAACTGAAGGGACCTTGTGAGAAGTGATCAGGAGGCGAGAGTGAATGCCTTGCAGTAACACCAGCGCCTGGGGAGGCATCTGTTGCTTAGAAGGCCATGAAGGGGAGTTTCCCTTTCACTGGGGGAGTTCAGAGAAAATTCTGCTCTGCCGGGCTCTTGGGAAAGGACTGACACTAGCCAGGCCAGCCCACAGACATCCAGGGGCTTAAACACCTCTCCATGGTGCTGTGCTCCAACTGTCACCAGCCTTGTCCACTTTCATGCTCCACTTTCCCATCCAATGCTCCCGTATAAATTCTTAGAAACTGTGAGAAGTAAGAATAGAGGAATTCTAAAAGCCTTTGATCTCTCTGATAAGTTCATAGAAAGATACTGACGTATGTGTCTCCCCTCCTTGCAGCGGCTACCTGAGAGGGAGGGGCCCCTGGTATTGTCAGTACATGATTTGCTTGACCCCTACCAATCATGTCAGATGGTTCTCTCCTGGCCCTGCCCCCTGCCTTGTATATAATGAACATCAGTGCATTCGGCTGTCCAGGCGTTTGGGGCCACTGCTGGACTCTGCGCCTTGGTAGCAGTGGTCCCCTGAGCCCAGCTGAATTCTTTTATCCCTGTGTCTTGTGTCTTTCTTTTCTACAATCTGTCGTCTCAGCATACAAAAGAACACCCACTAGACACTGCGGGGCTGGATCCTGCACCCCAGCACCAGATGAGCACATTCTGCAGGGGAGAAATCAGGCCGTCCCCAGCCACAGTGGTGCTGGCCTCTGCCCATGCTCTTTCAGACTGGGGCTGAAGCAGTTGATGAGGGCCAGCCCCGTCCCTGGCCCGAGTCATAGGGTGCTTCCCAGGTCTTTCCATGAGAGGCTCCACCATGACCCAAGCTTTGTCCATGCTCTGGGCTCAGGGATGGGGTGAGCTGTCTCAATCGGGCCTCTGAGGCTGCTTCTGGGGTGGCTCCAGGCCTCGTGGCTGCATGGAGGGGAAGAGGGTTGAGCTGCAGAGATTAGGAGCTGGGAAATGGAGCCCACAGGGAAAGACTGAGCCCACGGGCTGGGGAGTGCAGGGGAGAATCAGAACATCTGCCCCAGCAGGGAAGGAGAACAGGAAAACCCAAACGGAGCAGCCGTGGCCAGGCCATGTCCTCAGCCTTCCTGCAGCTCCTGCAAGCGCCCGGCCTTCCTGCCTCTCAGCCTTGTACTCACAGCTCCCCCTGCTGGCCATGCTCTTCCTCCCTCCTTTCCGGCCAAGTCCCGCTCAGGTCTGGGGGCTCTGCTTCACTGTCACTTCCTCGGGGAAGCCCTCCTTGAAGGCTTCTCCTTCCGAGCCCCGCTGAATTGGCAAAGTGGCCATTTATGTGTTTCAACGTGGTTCTCCTCAGCTAGACCCTGAGCCTGTAGGGCAGGGAAGAGGTCTGTCCTGTCATGGCAGATTTCCAGCTGGGTGCTGAGTGTGCAGTTCCTGTTCATTGAGTGCAGGGAGGACCTCAGCCCCATCCCCAGGGACCCGGGCACCCATGAGCTGTGGTCCTGGTTTGGGGCCATTGCCACTTGTCCTCTCTCCATCCCGACCCTCCAAGGGCTGCCCACTACAGCCATCAGGGGCTTTCACATCTTTTCCTGGGACGGGGAAGGCACCACCCCAAGCAGCCTGGCACCCCCAAGCTGGTAGAGCAGGAAGCCTCCGACTCCAGGAGGAGCAGGTGGTGCCAGAAAGGCCACACTGCCTCAGGGATGTAGACCGTGACCCAGCCCTCGAGCCTGGGCTTTGGCCCAGGACTCAGGCTTCCTATGTGAACACAGCACACCCTGCCCATGGGCTTGTCCCTCTGAGAAAGTCAACCTGAGCTACCCTGTCCTGTCCAGCAGCTGCTAGCTATTAATTCTAATTCATAACTAAAATTGAGGACTCACTTCCTCTGTCACACTAGCCACTTTTTTTGTGTGTATGTGAGACAGGGACTTGCTCTGTGGCCCAGGCTGGAGTCCAGTGGTGTGATTTTGGCTCACTGTAGCCTCAAACTCCCAGGCTCAGGTGATCCTCCCACCTCAGCCTCCTGAGTAGCTGGGGCTACAGGTGTGCAACACCATGCCCAGCTTATTTTTAAATTTTTTTGTAGAGATGGGGGGCGGTCTACCTCTGTGGCCCAGGCTGGTCTCCCTCTTCTGGGCCCAGCACTCCTCCCTCCTCAGCCTCCCAAAGTGCCGGGATTACCGGCATGAACCAGTGTGCCCAACCATCCCACTTTTCAAACTGGGATTCTTTGCCCAGGCTCCCTGGAGCTTGCTGTGCTGCTCAGGAGCAGGTGAAGAGGCCAAGGGGGTTGGGGAACGAGGGAGGCAGAGAGGCGGGTGCAAGGGGTTGGGGAGGGTTGAGAGAGGGCAAGGAAGAGTGAGGGCTGCCAGGGAGAGGACACTCAGTCTGGCCATGTGTCCAGCAGTGCCCCTGCCTCACCCCTCTGTAAGTCTTCCACAAATTCATCCTTCCTTTCCACAGCCCTGGGAGTTGATGCGTCTCGAAGGCTCCATCTGAGATTGGCCAGAAGGTGGCAGCCACAGGGTCTGGCTTTGTTCCACTTTCAGAAATCTGGGGCCTTCACAGCACCCCAAAGTCCAGGAGGGTTAGCTGCCTGGGTTTCCTTGATGTTCCCAGCCCTGAGCACAGGCAGAGCCGGCACAGATGGGAGCTCAGCAAATACTTGTTGAGTGAATCCTCCTGGGCCCGGTGTTGGGGCTCCAGACAGCCTGGGAAGGCCGGGGGCAGATAGTATGGGAGGGAGGGGAATGGCAGGGGCTGGGCATTCTGGAGCCTGGACTCCACTCTTCCCTTTGTCTCTGGAACAGACATGTCTGGGTGTCTTATCCTCTTCTCTGAGATGACCAGCAAAACCCATCTTTCCACATCGCCAAAGATTCCCTGCTGCTCCCCTCATGATTTGAATTGGGTCTTTAGCACATGGCTGTTGTGTCCTTCTTTTGCCTTGGCGCCCAGGAAGCTCTGCCTCTGGTCTGCCACGCCTCCAAGCCTCCCTGCTACGCCTGCTCTCAAGGGGCATAGTGGGAGTGTTTTTTTTTTGTTTTTTTTTTGAGACAGAGTCTCGCTGTCAACCAGGCTGGAGTGCAGTGGTGCAATCTCAGTTCACTGCAACCTCTGCCTCCCAGGTTCAAGGGATTCTTCTGCCTCAGCCTCCTGAGTAGTTGGGACTATAGGCACATGCCACTGTGCCTGGCTAATTTTTTGTATTTTTAGTAGAGACGGGGTTTCACCTTGTTAGCCAGGCTGGTCACGAACTCCTGACCTCATGATCCGACCACCTCGGCCTCCCAAAGTGCTGGGATTACAGGCAGGAGCCACCATGCCCGGCCTGGGGTTTTGCTTCTTTCAAGTTAATTTTGAGGTCGTGCACAGTGACTGACACCTGTAAACCCAGCACTTTGGGAGGCCAACAAAGGAAAATTGCTTGAGTCCAGGAGTTCAAGACCAGCTCTGGCAACATAGCTAGATCCCATCTCTACGAAAATTAAAATATTAGCTGGCCAGGGTGGTGTGAACTTGTGGTCCCAGGTACTTGGGAGGCTGAGGCAGGAGGATCACCTGAGCCCAGGAGGTTGAGGCTGCAGTGAGCCAAGATCGTACCACTGCACTCCAGCCTGGGTGGCAGAATGAGACCCCGTCTCTAAAAAAACCCAAAATTAATCTTGAAACAATTTAATGTTTATTGTAGGACAATGGAAATAAATAAATATGTAGCAGAAAAGGGAAGCAAATACAAAAGAAAAAACTGTGAGTTTTGAATTTGAATTAGAAATAGCAACATGAGGTGCACCATCACGCCCAGCTAAGTTTTGTATTTTTAGTACAAGGTTTCACTATGTTGGCCAGGCTGGTCTCAACCTCCTTGGCTCTGGTGCTCCACTTGCCTCAGCCTCCCAAAGTGCTGGGATTACAGTGTGAGCCCCTGCGGTGGCCTTCTCTCTGTGTCTTCACGTAGCTTTCCCTCTTTCCCTCTGCATGTCTTCTCCGTGTATCCATTTCCCTTTTCTATTTTTTTAATTTATTTATTTATTTATTTATTTATTTATTTATTTATTTATTTATTTTTGAGAGGGAGTCTTGCTCTGTTGCCCAAGCTGGAGTGCATGGTGTGATCTCGGCTCACTACAACTTCTGCCTCCCACGTTCAAGCAATTCTCCTGCCTCATCCTCCCTAGAAGCTGGGATTATAGGCACGCGCCACCACACCTGGCTAATTTTTGTATTTTTAGTAGAGACAGGGTTTCACCATCTTGGCCAGGTTGATCTTGAACTCCTGACCTCATGATCCACCCGCCTTGGCCTCCTGAAGTGCTGGGATTAAAGGCGTGAGCCACCGCGCCTGGCTACATTTCCCCTTTTGATTCCCGTCACGTTGGATTAGGGTCCCATCCCCGGTGGCCTCATCTTAACCTGGTGATCTTGGTAAAGACCGCATGAGGTCACATTCTGAGGGACTGGAGGTTAGAATGCCAACATGTTTTTTTTTTAAGGGACACAATTCACCCTTTAACAACCTGTAAGCAAAGGCAACTTTGTAGCAGTGAGCACACCAAGCTCTCAGATGCTGGGGCCTTTGCTGCAGGCCTTCCTCAGGGCAAAAGACCTGCTGCTACCCATACTCCACTCACACACCCAGCTGAGGCCCAGGGGATACCAAAGGCTGGACTGGAGGGTATGAGGGCCCTTCATGAATGCCCCCCTACCCTAGGTGAGCTGGGAGTCCCTGTGCATTACACAGTCAGGCTGGTGTCAGATTAAAGAGGGGCGGCAGCTAGGCCAGCTCCCTCATGTTGCAGAGAAGGAAACTGAGCCCAGGGACATGGACTGATCTTGGACTACAGAGGGCATTAGCATCAGGGCCGTGCTGGCCTCAGGTCTTCTGAGCTCTCCCACCCTCTGTCATGCTGCAGCCTGGACACCCCCTTGCTCTGGGAGGCCTTCCTGGCCACCTGGGCCAGGACCCCTCATTAAGCATCCTACTGCACTGATGGTGACACCCAGCCCCTCTCCCCTCATCTCCTCCTGCCCCCGTCTCTCCACGCTGGCCCCACTGACCTCTCGCTCTTCCTTGAACTGGCACGGGCCTCTGCTTCCCTCCCAGATCTCTGCGGACATCTCTCCCTGACTGCCTCGGATACTTCCTCAAAGGTGGGCTCCCTGGCCACCAAATATAAAACACAAGCCTCCTGCTGGCTCTTCTTAACTCCTCTCCGTAGCTCTTACCACCAGAAGATTTTGTGATCCTGTTTACAGAGGAAGACTCTGGAGCCCAGGGAGGGTGTGGCTTGTGCAGGCCAGAGGGAGCAGGACCAGGACCCGGACTCAATGTCACATTGATGCCCAAACCAGACAGTGCTGTTCTTTGAGCTTCCAAGGGAAGGGAATGGGTCTCCTTCCTCTTCGTCCTCCTTCGCTGTACCATGCTGCTGCATACATAATAAGGGTTACGAATTTAAGTTGATCAGAAAGGGCACATTTTGGACTCCAATTTGGGTTAGGAAAGCCCCTGGCTACCCCGGGAGGATGCCCCTGCAATGACCACCTTTTCCCACTAGAGAGCGCTGTGGGACAGAAACTAAACCGAGAGGCGCTGATAGCCCGGTCCGCTGATACCAGCCTGGTGTCAGTGAGGACAGGACAGTGAGGGCTCCTTCCCAAGGCTCGCCCCTCGGGACAGCTGCCTCATTGGCTCCTCCCAGCAAAACTATAAATGAAGTGCTGTTACCACCCCACTTTACACATTAAGAAACCAAGGACCGGCCTGGCCAACATGGTGAAATCCCAACTCTACTAAAAATAGAAGAAACCCCATCTCTATTTGGGAGGCTGAGGGGTAAGAATCGCTTGAACCCAGGAGGTGGAGGTTGCAGTGAGCCAAGATCGAGCCACTGCACTACAGCCTGGGTGACAGAGCGAGACACCATCTCAACAACAACAATAAAAAGGCTGAGCGCAGTGACTCACGCCTATAATCCCAGCACTTTGGGAGGCCAAGGCGGGTGGATCAATCACCTGAGGTCAGGAGTTCGAGACTAGCCTTGGCAAACATGGTGAATGCTTGTCTCTATTAAAAATGAAAAAAAAATTGGCCAGGCGTGGTGGTGGGTGCCTGTAATCCCAGCTACTCGGGAGGCTGAGGCAGAGAATTGCTTGAACCTGGGAGGCGGAGGTTGCAGTGAGCCAAGATCACGCCACTGCACTCCAGCCTGGGTGACAGCAAGACTCCATCTCAAAACAAACAAACAAACAAACAAACAAACAAACAAACCAACCAACCAAGACTCATGAGTGGTGTGCGACTCATGCCTGCAGTCCTGGCACTTTGGGAGGCCAAGGCCAGAGGAGTTCAGAGCAGGAGTTGAGGCCAACCTTGGCAACAGATCAGACCCCCCTGTCTACAAAAACAACTACAAATTTTGGCTGGGTGTGGTGGCACAGGCTTATAGTCCCAGCTACTCAGGAGGCTGAGATGGGAGGATTTCTTGAGCCTGGTAGATCAAGGCTGCAGTGAGCTGTGATTGTGCCACTGTATTCCAGCCTGGGGTGACAGAGTGAGACCTTGTCTCAAAAAGAAAGAAAGAAAAAGAGCCAGGTGCGGTGGCTCATGCCTGTAATCCCAGCACTTTGGGAGGCCGAGGCAGGCAGATCACTGAGGTTGCAGTGAGCTGAGATTGTGCCACTGCACTCCAGCCTGGGCGACAGAGCAAGATTGTCTTGGAAGAAAGAAAGAAAGAAGGAAAGAGAGAGAGAGAGAAAGGAAGGAAGACACAGAGAAAGGAAGAAAAGAAGGAGGAGAGAAGGAAGGAAGGAAAGGTGGAAGGGAGGGAGGGAAGGAAGAAGGGAGAGAAGGAGGGAGGGAGGGAGGGAGGGAGGGAGGGAGGGAGGGAGGGAGTGAGGGAGGGAGGGAGGGAGGGAGGGAGGAAGAAAGGAAGAAAGGAAGATACAACCAAGACAGAGCTGTTGAGTGATTTGTCCCAAGTGAGCACCTTAGACATGGGAGCGCCAGGGCTGCAACTCAGCTCCGACCCCAAAGCCCACACTGTTGGCTGCTTGAACTCCTCCCATCTCCCAGGCTGCTTGGCTCTGTCTTTCCTCCTGGGTCCCTTCTGGTGGGGTGGGGGGTTCCTTCATCTCCCGGAGATTTGCCCATATGCTCAGCAGTGAGTTGGGGGCTCCCCCATTAATTTCTTCTGGGAGACTCTGGGCTGTGGGGCTGCTGGGGGGCACCTGGGGAAGGAGTAGGGGTGGGGCTGTGTTGCCATGGGGAGGGGGATCTGGGCCGCAGGGCTGGGAGTCCTTCTGTTCCAGCCCCTGGCAGAAGCCGGTCCCCTGAGAGCCAGCCAGGCTTATTAATATCCTGCTGAGTCAGGGGGCTCTTGAGTTTCGGCATCACAAGACCCAGAGGTGGAGCACTGCAGGGATATTCTTAACTCCCCTGGCACCTTCTCCCCCCACCTGCACTGCCCACCCCTGGCTGGGGCCTCGCAGGCCTGAGTTGCCACATGGCCTGGGGCAAGGCACTTCCCCAGACTGACTATGAAATGGGGACAAGAACTGTCCTGCCCCGGCTGTAATTAGAGTGTTCCTAATGGTTTGATGTGTGGGAAGGGCTAAGAAGCAAGAGCTGTCCTTCTAGAAAATGCTTTTTTTTTTTGAGACCTAGTCTTGCTCTGTTCGCCCAGGCTGGAGTACAGTGGCAGGATCTCGGCTCACTGCAACCTCTGCCTCCCAAGTTCAAGCAATTCTCCTGCCTCAGTTGGGACTACAGGCACCCACCACCAAACCAGGCTAATTTTTGTATTGTTACAAAATTTACTGTGTTGGCCAGGCTGTTCTCAGACTCCTGACCTCAGGTGATCCTCTCACCTCAGCCTCTGACGTGCTGGATTACAGGCGGGAGCCACTGTGGCCTAGAAAATGCTTTTTTGAGGACCTGCTACACATGGGTCCCTGCCTGGAGGCTGGGGTCCTACAGCAGGGGGTGGCCCAGCCCCTCTCTTACAGAGCTCACTGCCTGTGCCCAGAGGCCCCCACTAGCAGCCTCAACTGATTGAGCTCGGCCAGAGTTGGACGTAAGCAGGGCCGGGGATTGAGCTCTCCTGGCCATTTGGAATCCGGTCTGGGAAACTCTGATCACATGGATGGGCCCTGGCTAACTGGAAGAGAAACTGGACTTGGGGTGAGGGATCCATGGGGGCCAGCCATGACAGCCAAGGGGGTTGGTCTGCAGAGGTCGGAACTAGGCACATGCACAAAAGCCCAGCACCCCAGGAGAGAGGGTTTCTGCTCCTGGCTCTGCCCCTCGTAACCTTTCCCAGCCCAGGCTCCAGGAAGCTGCCCTGTGGCCCTGGGCACTACACTCATGGCTGCTCTCAACCCACACGAAGTCCTGCAGAGGCAGGTGGAGCGGGGAGTACTTCTTCATCTCCTAGACCTTGGGATTCCAGCAGTCACGGTTTTTGTGGGTTTGTTTGTTTTGTTTTGTTTTTTGAGACAGGGTCTTGCTCTGTCACCCAGGCTGGAGTGTAGTGGTGCCGTCAAGGCTCACTGCAGCCTTGATCTCACAGGTTCAAGCCATCCTCCTGCCTCAGCCTCCTGAGTAGCTGGGACTACAGGCACATGCCACCATGCCTGGCCAATTTTTTGAAGAGACTGGGTCTTGCTATGTTGCCCAGGAGTCTCAAACTCCTGGGCTCAAGGGATCCTCCCTCCCTCCTTGGCCTCCCAAAGCACTGGGAGCCACCATGCCTGCCCAGCAGTCATGGTTTAAAAACCATTTACAGGCTGGTGCGGTGGCTTGTACCTGTAATCCCAGCACTTTGGAAGGCCAAGGTTGGTAGATCACCTAAGGTCAGGAGTTCGACACCAGCCTGGCCATGGTGAAACGCCGTCTCTACTAAAAATACAAAAATTAGCCAGGCGTGGTGGCAGGCACCATTAATCCCAGCTACTTGGGAGGCTGAGGCAGGAGAATCGCTTGAACTCAGGAGGAGAAGTTGCAGTGAGCCGGGATCGTGCCATTGCACTCCAGCCTGGGTGACAGAGCGCTCCATCTAAAACAAAACAAAAAGAAAATGTTTACTGAGTGCTTCCCAGGTGCCAAGCCGGTTTGAGTGCAATGTATATGCCATCTCCCCAAGCCCTAATGAGGTGCCTTTCGGGTGGGTACTTGGTTCTCTTCTCTCTTTTTTTTTTTAATGGAGTCTCACTTTGTCGCCCAGGCTGGAGTGCAATGGTGCGGTCTCAGTTCACTGCAACCTCCACCTCCCAGGTTCAAGCAATTCTCCTGCGTCAGCCTCCCGAGTAGCTGGGATTACAGGCCTATGCCACCACGCCTGGTTAATTTTTGTGTTTTTATCAGAGACAGAGTTTTACCATGTTGGCCAGGCTGGTCTCGAACTCCTAACCTCAAGTGATCTACCTGCCTCTGCCTCCCAAAGTGCTAGGATTACAGGCGTGAGTCACCGCACCCTGCTGGTTCTCCTCATTTTACAGATGAGGAAATAGAGTCTCACGTGGCAACTCACCTGTCACTAAGTGATGGAGCCAGGCCTCGAATCTGGGCCTGGCCTGTATCCGAGCCCTGATTCTTAACATTCATTCTAGACTCGTTCATTCAGTATGGCACCCATAGGATTTGTCCAAACAATTACTGGGTGAAGAAAATAACTTCAGGCTGTGGTAGGAAGATTCCTTGAGGCCAGGAGCTTGAGACCAGCCTGGGTAAGTGAGACTCCCCCATCCCTACAAAAAATTAATAAGTGAATCAGGCATGGTGTTGCAAGCCTGCAGTTCCAGCTATTCTGTAGGCTGAGGCAGGAGAAACGCTTGGGCCCAGGAGATAGAGGTTGCAGTGAGCCGGAATTGTGTCATGCACTTTAGTCTGGGTGACAGAGTGAGATCCTGTCTCAAAAAAAAAAAAAGACCAACTTTGTACCTAGCAAATTCCTCTTTTGAGGTCTGTGACCCAGTGGCCCTTACACTGTAAGCCCCTACAGACAGTGACTGGGTCTCCTTCCCCTCACTCCCACCCCCATGCACACACAGGGTCCACCCAAGGCTGTCCTCCCAGCACAATTTTTTTTTTTTAGACAGAGTCTCACTCTGTCGGCCAGGCTACAGTGCGATGGCACAATCTCAGCTCACTGTGACCTGTGCCTACTGGGTTCAAGCAATTCTCTGCCTCAGCCTCCTGAGTAGCTGGGATTACAGGCACCTGTTACCATGCCTGGCTAATTTTTTGTATTTTTAGTATAGACAGGGTTTCACCATCTTGGCCACGCTGGTCTTGAACTTCTGACCTCGTGATCCACCTGCCTCAGCCTCCCAAAGTGGTGGGACTACAGGCGTGAGCCACCACACCAGGCCCCCCTTTTTTTTTTTTTTGAGACGGAGTTTTGCTCCTGTTGTCCAGGCTGGAGTGCAATGGTGCAATCTCGGCTCACTGCAACCTCCACCTCCTGGGTTCAAGCAATTCTCCTGTCTCAGTCTACCAAATAGCTGTGGTTATAGGCACATGCCACCATGCCTGGCTAATTTTTGTATTTTCAGTAGAGACAGGGTTTCATCATATTGGTCAGGCTGGTCTCGAACTGCTGACCTCAGGTGATCCTCCCGCCTTGACCTCCCAGTGTTGGGATTACAGGTGTGAACCACTGCACCTGGCCAATTTTTGAGACAGAGCCTTGTTCTGCCACCCAGTCTGGAGTGCAGTGGTATGATCTTGGCTTATTGCAACCTCTGCCTCCTGGGTTCAAGCAATTTTCCTGCCTCTGCCTCCTGAGTAGCTGGGACTACAGGCGTGCACCAACACACCTAGCTAATTTTTGTATTTTTAGTAGAGATGGGGTTCACCATGTTGGCCAGGCTGGTCTTGAACTCGTGACCTCAGGTGATCCACCCACCTCAGCTTCCCAAAGTGCTGGGATTACAGGTGTGAGCTACTGCACCGACCCCGCTGCCTGCATGTTTGATGGATTCTAGGGGACTCTGTGAACACCAACTCTTCCCCAAGTCCTGCCCACAGCATGTCAAGAGGGGCCTCAGCGGAGAAGGCCGGCAGGGCCCTTATCAGTCAGCCCCATATGTGTCTGAGAGCCCACGACCGGCAGCCCACTCTACGCCAAGGCCCTCACGAGTCCGTTATCAAGGGACGCATTCCAGCCTGGGCCTCCCTTGTAAGGAGGGGAAGGAAAAGCCTGCCATTTTCTGGCAGAGTTGGGAGGGGGCACGGTGGCAGGAAGAGGGTTATCGCAGCAGGAAGGCCAGACGCCGGGCTTGTTTCTTCAGGCAGCTTGAGAAAACAGCCGTTGGGCTGGCCCAGCCGCCCTCAGGGCTAGACCATGACCTTTCTCAGGAGAAGACCCTTCTGCTGGGGGTAAGGGTGGGTGGGGACAGGGACAGCTAATGTTTGCTCGCAGGAGCCAGGATGTGGCTGGCGAAGGGGGCTGGGGGTTTAGCCAGAGGCTGGAGGATTTCTCTGCAGAGGGTCTCACAGCACCTTCCCCATGTGGCCTGGTCTCCCCAGGCTCAGCCGGCACCTGCCATGGGGGAGGGCTGCATCTGCTGAAGGAACAAAGGAGCTGGAGTGCAGGCCTGAGGGCTTGGGTTTTCTTATTTTGCAGAAAATCCATCTCCTCCCTGCAATACTTGAGTCAGGCTTGGTAGTGGGTGGCTGAGGGTTTGGAGACACAGATCAGGTAGTTGGGTTGGACGCTGGAAGCATCAGTAAGCCTGGCTGAGTCTCAGGTTTCCCATCCTTAATGATAGATAATGGAAGCTCTTCCTTCATGTGGCAGTGTGTGTAAGGGCTTAGTATAGAGCCTGGCCCCTGCTAGGTACTGCTGAAACTCTCTCTGTGGGACACATACACGTGCGCGCGCGCGCGCACACACACACACACACACACACACACACACACACACACAGAGTTAGCACTAATTAAACAGCAGGTGGCTGGGCACAATGCCTCATGCCTGAAATCCCAGCACTTTGGGAGGATGAGGTGGGTGGATTGCTTGAGTTCAGGAGTTCGAGACCTGCCTGGGCAACATGGTAAAACCCCATCTCTACCAAAAATGCAAAAAATTAGCAGGCATGGTGGTGCATGTCTGTGGTCCCAGCTACTTGTGAGGCTGAGGTTGGAGGATCACCTGAGCTCAGGAGGCGGTGGTTGCAGTGAGCCGACATTGCATCACTGCACACCAGCCTGGGTGGACAGCAGGCGGAGCCAGTCTCTTTATACAGACAAGCACATTTCAATCCTCATCGGCACTCTGGGCACAAGATGCCGTTGTTATTCCCATGGTACAGATGAGGAAACCGAAGCTTAGATGAATGAGGTCACTTGTCTGGGGCCACATTGCCCTAAGCAGAAGAACAGGGTTCGATCCCAGGCTGTATGACCTCAACACGCATGTTCTTAGGCACCACAGTTTGACGCCTTCACGTGGATTCATGAACCACCCACAGCCAAGGAGAGATGCAACGCGTAGCCTGTGCTAAGCAACGTCAAAGCCAGTGGCTCAAGGTCCACGCTCTCCAAGGTCCACTTGATCACAGGGGAGCCTGCAGGCCCTGCACAACTCTGCTTCTCTCTGCACAAACCCTTGAGTCTGGGGCCCTGCCTATCCAGCCCTTGGTAAACCAGAAGCAGCAGATGGGGAAGGTAGGGCTGGCTGGGCCCAGCAAGGCACACAGAGGCCGTAACACCACATGCCCCTGAGGGTGTGGCAGCAAGGCTGGAACAGGGAAGCTTTTGAGGGGGACCAGGAGGACTCTAGAAACAAAGCCAGCCAGGCCATTGGTTGCAGGGGAACCTAACACATCAGCCCCTGAGGGATCACGGCAGTGTCACCCAACAGTGAGGAGCCTGGGAAACAGCAGAGGGGCCCAGGCTTCCAGTTGCACACAAGTGTCTCAAATTGCAGTGCTTGAGGGGCCTCAGCTTTTGTTTTATTTTATTTATTTATTTATTTTCGAGTTGGAGTTTCACTCTTGTTGCCTAGGCTGGAGTGCAATGGCACGATCTCGGCTCACTGAAACCTCCGCCTCCTGGGTTCAAGCGATTCTCCTGCCTCAGCCTCCTGAGTAGCTGAGAGTACAGGTGCATGCCACCATGCCCGGCTAATTTTTGTATTTTTAGTAGAGATGGGGTTTCACCATGTTGACCAGGTTGGTCTCGATCTCTTGACCTCATGATCCACCCGCCTCGGCCTCCCAAAGTGCTGGGATTACAGGCGTAAGCCATCGCACCCGGCCTGTTTTATTTTATTTAGTGGCACGATCTTGGCTCACTACAACTTCTGCCTCCTGGGTTCAAGCTGTTCTCCTGCCTCAGCCTTCTGAGTAGCTGGGATTACAGGTGAGTACCACTACACCCAGCTAATTTTTAGTAGAGATGGGGTTTCACCATGTTGGTCAGGCTGGTCTTGAACTCCTGACCTCGTGATCCACCTGCCTCGGCCTCCCAAAGTGCTGGGATTACAGGTGTGAGCCACAGTGCCTGGCCTGGGCTTCTGTATTTACTAAAAATGAGTAAAGCCTTTGCTGTATTATACAGATCCTGAGAGAGGACACATGCTTCCAGGGACCTTCTGTGCAGCATCAGGGTCTAGCTGTCTACATGGCAGCTGCTGAGCTCCATGGGTGTGGGGCTCTGTTCCCTCAGATCCCTGATAAGGGAAGGGCGGACTGTGGGGCCGGGCCATGCACAGGGAACGAATCGGACGGTGAGTAAGCCGAGAGAAGTGTTTCGTTTCCCAGGGCTGCCATAATACAATCCCACAGACTGCGTGGCTTCACAGCAGACATTTTATTTTCTCACAGCTCTGGAGGTTGGAAGTCCAAGATCAAAGGGTCAGCCGGTTGGTTTCTCCTGAGGCCTCGCTCCGTGGCTTGCAGACAGCCGCCTTCTCACCGTGTCCTCACAAGCCCTTTCCTGAGTGCTTCTGTATCCCTGGCGTCTGTCTGCGCGTCCAAGTTTCTTCTTAGAAGAACACCAGTCAGATTGGATTGGGGCCACCCTGACAGCCTCGTTTTAATGGCCTCTATTCTTCAAAGGCCCTGACTCCGGCTGGGTGCGGTGGCTCACACCTGTAACCCCAGCACTTTGGGAGGCCAAGGCAGGTGGATCATGAGGTCAGGAGTTGGAGACCAGCCTGGCCAATATGGTGAAACCCCATCTCTACCAAAAATATAAAAACTAGCTGGACTTGGTGGTGCGCCTCTGTAATCCCAGCTACTCGGGAGGCTGAGGCAGGAGAATAGCTTGAACCTGAGAGGTGGAGGTTGCAGTGAGCCAAAATCATGCTACTACACTCTAGCCTGGGTAGCAAAGCAGGACTCCATCCCCGCACCCCTCCCTCCAAAAAAGACCCTGTCTCCAAATACAGTCACATTTTAAGGTACTGGGGATTAGAGCTTCACAGATGAATTTTAGGAGATATAATCTAGCTCATAACAGGCTTCTTAGCGTATTAGTTATAAATGGCAAAAATAAAACAACGGAATGTGTTTACTATCACATTGACGACACACAGATTTTAAAATACTCTTGCTTTTTAATTTTATTATTTATTTATTTAGTTTATTTTGAGATGGAGCCTGTTGCCCAGGCTGGAGTGCAGTGGTGCAATCTTGGCTCACTACAACCTCTGCCTCCTGGGTTCAAGTGATTCTCTTGTTTCAGCTCCCAAGTAGCTGAGATTACAGGCGCCCACTACCACATCTGGCTAATTTTTGTATTTTTAGTAGAGACAGGGTTTCTCACCATGTTGGCCCATCTGGTCTTGAACTCCTGACTTCAAGTGACCCACCCGCCTCGGCCTCCCAAAGACTGGGATTACAGGCCTGCGCCACCGCGCCAGACTGCCTCTTGCTTTCCTAATGATCACTCTCTTATCTGGCTAGAGAAAGAATACATTTGTGCAACTTCTCTGGCGAGCCATTAATAATACTCACCAAAAAAACTTACCAAAAAAATACATATGCTCACTCGCATACACGCCCTCCTGGGTCTAACAATTCCATTGCCAGGAATTTAACACAACAAAATAAGGCAACTTCACAAAGAGATGCAGCCTAGGAGCATTAGAATGGCATTACTTGTGTTTACAGAAATCTTGGGACTCCACTGCACACCCACTAGGATAACTATGATGGAAAAACAAGTTCATAATGCCTGCAATCTGGCACTTTGGGAGGGCGAGGCAGGTGGATCACTTGAGGTCAAGAGTTCAAGACCAGCGTGGCCAACACAGTGAAACCCCGCCTCTACTAAAAATACAAAAATTAGCCAGGTGTAGTGGTGCCTGTAATCCCAGCTACTCGGGAGGCTGAGGAAGGAGAATCGCTTGAACCTGGGAGGCGGAAGTTGCAGTGAGCTGAGATTGCACCACTGCACTCCAGCCTGGGCAACAGAGCAAGACTCTGTCTCAAAAAAAAATTAATAACGGGTGTTGGCAAGGATGAGGAGGGAATGAAACCACTGTACTTTGCTGATGGAAATGGTGTAGATGCTGTGGAAAACAGTTTGAGGGCTCCTCAGAATGTGACACATGGAGTTCCCATAGGAACCAGCAATTCCACTCCCCGGTATGCACCAAAAGAATCCAAAACAGGCCGGGTGTGGTGCTGGGATTGCTCATACCTGCAACCCCAGCACTTTAGGAGGCTGAGGTGGGCGAATCGCAAGGTTGGGAGTTCAAGACCAGCCTGACCAACATGGGGAAGCCCTGTCTCTACTAAAAATAAAAGATTTGCTGGGCGTGGTAGTGTGTACCTGTAATCCCAGCCACTTGGGAGGCTGAGGCAGGAGAATCACTTGAACTCGGGAGGCAGAGGTTTCAGTGAGCCGAGATGGCACCATTGCACTCCATCCTGGGCCACAGAGTGAGACTGTCTCAAAAAAAGAAATAATAAAAATCAATGAGGGAGGCCGAGGCAGGTGGATCATGAGGTTGGGAGATCGAGACCACCCTGGCCAGCGTGGTGAAAGCACATCTCTACGAAAAATACAAAGATTAGCTGGGTGTGGTGGCATGTGCCGGTGGTTCCAGTCCTCGGGAGGCTGGGGCAGGAAACCCACTTGAACCAGGAAGTTAGAGGTTGCGCCACTGCACTCCATCCTGGCGACAGTGCAAGACTCATTCTCAAAAAGAAAAAATACACAGTCAATCCTACTATATATTGTATCATTAATTGTATTGGCAGCTTTTCCATTAAAAGCTTAAATTTAAAGATAAAATAAATGAATAAATAAATAAATAAAAATTTTAAATAGTTCATTATATCATGTTGGTGCAAAAGTATTTGCTGTTTTCGCCATGGAAAGTAATGGCAAAAACTGCAATTACTTTTGCAACAACCTAATTTTTTTTTGAGATAGAGTTTTGCTCTTCTTGCCCAGCCTGGAGTGCAGTGGCATGATCTCAGCTCACTGCACCCTCTGCCTCAAGGGCTCAAATGATTCTCCTGCCTCAGCCTCCCAAGTAGTGGGATTACAGGCACCTGACACCAAACTAGACTAGTATTTTGTATTTTCAGTAGAGATGGGGTTTCACCATGTTGGTCAGGCTGGTCTCAAACTCCTGACTTCAGGTGATCCACCCACCTCAGCCTCCCAAAATACTGGGATTACAGGTATGAGCCACCTCGCCCGGCCACACACACCTAATATTTTTATGTGTGTTTTGCCTCAATTTAAACAAAAAAAACCAGGAGCAACGTTTAAAAAAAATGGCTCTTCCATACAAGGGGCCACCATAAGGCTGCTACAAGTCAAGATATAGGTGGTTTTTTTTTTTTGAGGCAGGATCTCACTTTGTCACCTAGGCTGGAGTGCAGTCAGTGGTGTGATCTTGGCTCAGTGCAACCTCTGCCTCCCAGGTTCAAGTGCTCCTCCCGCCGCAGCCTCCTGAATAGCTAGGATTACAGGTGGACATTACCACACCCAGCTGATTTTTCTACTTTTAGTAGAGACAGGGTCTTGCCAGGTTGGTCAGGCTGGTCTTGAACTACTGGGCTCAAACTATCCACCTGCCTTGACCTCCCAAAGTTCTGGGATTACAGATGTGAGCCACTGTGCCTGGCTGGTGTTTAGTTTTTTTTATTTATTTATTTTTCATCTTGCAAATTTTTTTAAATTTTACATTTTTACAAATGTGTGAAAAAACATCTGAAAGGAATAACTAAAATATTTTTGGTTTTGGTTTCCTTGTATGTTCTATTTTTTTTTTTTTTTTGAGATGGAGTTTTGCTTTTGTTGCCCAGGCTGGAGTGCAATGCTGTGATCTTGGCTCACTACAACTTCTGCCTACCGGGTTTAAGCAATTCTCTTGCCTCAGCCTCCCAAGTAGCTGGGATTACAGGCATGTGCCTCTATGCCTGGCTAATTCTATATTAGTATTATTATTTTAGTAGAGACTGGGTTTCTCCACGTTGTTCAGGCTGGTCTTGAACTCCCAGCCTCAGGTGATCTGCCCACCTTGGCCTCTCGAAGTGCTGGGATTACAGGCATGAGCTACCATGTTAGGCCCATATGTTCTAATTTATTAAATAACAAAAAAGCCTTCTTGTGTAACCAAAACACATATTAATTAAGGAAATAGATCATTGCCTAAAGAAATTCACTGTGTTCCCTGTGAGGCAGGGAAGAGACTCATCACACATCTGCTGGTCCAGGGCTCAGCATCAGGGTTCTTCTTTCCTAAACAGGGGCACGAGCGCACATGGGAGGGGAGGGCCCAGGTCTCATGAACGGGGCGGGGCTGTGTCCTGCCTTCTGCGACTCCCTCCCTCCAAGCTAAGGTCCCCTGAGGACCTTGTTCCTTACGGTTCCCGCTGAAGGAGTTGAATGGAGGAAGCAGCGTTCATGCATCCTTGTCCTGTCCTAACCTATCTCCCACCAGCAGAAGCAACTCCGGATGGAGAAGAGGCCAAGCTGGTCCCTGGGGGCTGATATTGCATTTCTCACCCGAGCTGGACACCCCTCCTGGAGGCCAGGCCCCAGGCCTCAGCTTACGGGTGAGGCCCCAGCATTCCCAGAGCTCCAGCTGCTGCCAGACCTCACAGCTGGGCTGCTGGCTAGAGAAACTTTCTTTCTTTCTCTCTCTCTCTTTCTTCCTTTCTTCCTTCCTTCCTTCCTTTCTCTCTTTGTCTTCCTTCCTTCCTTCCTTTCTCTCTCTCTCTCTCTCTCTCTCTCTCTTTCTTTCTTTCTTTCTTTCTTTCTTTCTCCTCCCTCCCTCCCTCTCTCTGTCTCTCTCTCTCTCCCTCTCTCTCTCTCTCTCTCTCTCTCTCTCTCTCTCTCTTTCTTCCTGAGATGGAGTTTTGCTCTTGTTACCCAGGCTGGAGTGTGATGATGAGATCTCAGCTCACTGCCACCACCACGTCCCGGGTTCAAGCAATTCTCCTGCCTCAGCCTCCGGAGTAGCCAGGATTACAGGCATGTGCCACCACACCTGGCTAATTTTTGTATTTTCAGTAGAGGCAGGGGGTCTCACCATGTTGGTTAGGCTGGTCTCGAACTCCTGACCTCAGGTGATCTGCCTGTCTTGGCCTTCCAAAGTGCTGGGATTATAGGCATAAGCCACCATGCCTGGCCAAGAGAAACTTTCTTTGGATCCCAGCGAACACAAGTTTCTCCTGTTGGAAGCTTGCCCCACCCCTCCAGGGGCCAGGTTATTAAATTCGGCAAATGGGGACCCGGAGCTGCACTGCGGCCAGGAGAGCATATGTTGGCTTAATTATCAGGCAAAGAGAAGGGCTTGGACATTCTTCTGGCAAAACGGCATGTCCTGGGCTGGGGCCTGGGGGACCCTGCTGGCTGCGTGAGTTTTTGTGTGTGAGTATGCATGCATCTGTATTAGGTTGTTGGATAAAATACAGGACACTCTGTGAAACTGAATTTCAGATAAATGAAATCATGTTTTAGTATACATATGTCCCAAATAATGCATTCTGCATATTGATTTGCTCAATCTGGCAGAATACATGTAAACATGTGCATTCAAGAGAACATGCAGGCATATGAGCATGTACAGCAATGCAAGAACACTCGTATGTATAAGCATCTGTGCATGGCTGGGCATGGTGGTTCACACCTCTAATCCCAGCACTTTGGGAGGCCGAGGAGGGCAGATCGCTTGAGGCTGGGTGTTTGAGATCAGCCTGGCAACATGGTGAAACCCCATCTCTACTAAAAATACAAAAATTAGCTGGGTGTGGTGGTGCATGTCTGTAATCCCAGCTACGCAGGAGGCTGAGGCAGGAGAATCGCTTGAACCTGGGAAGGCAGAGGTTGTAGTGAGCTGAGATTGCACAACTGCACTCCCGCCTGGGGATGACAGAGTGAGACCCTGTGTGGAAAAAAAAAAAAGTATTCGTGTGAATGTAGGTAAAGCTAAGTGTGTACATATACATATGGATGGGTGTACAGCAGAACACAGCCTGTGGACAGATTTTGCTGTGTGTGCACCAGGAGGGTCATGAAGGGGATAGGAGGAGTTAGAAAAGCCCAGGAACTCCTAGATCCACACCATCTGGCTCCAGGAAGAAATGGGACATCTGGCCCTGGCTTTTGGCCCATGGCAAAAGGTGCATTTTATGTCTAGGTGCATGTATAAGTGTAACTGTGTGAAAATATGGACATGTGTGTTTTCATGTTTGTACTGCATGCATGCATGAAGTTTAGATACGGGAATACCTATGTATATGGAGGGACTGTGGAAGCTGCAGGGACGCTTGGAGATCTCATGTATATAATTTTACGTGTGAGGAGACTGAGGCCAGCTGCTGAGACTGCGTGTGTGCATGTGGGCTAGGGCTCCCCGGGGGGGCAGTAGGGCTTTCTGAACATCATCTCATCCCCCCAACTGCCCTGTAATTATCACGCTTATTTCACACGTGAGGAAAAGTCAGGTGGGGCGAAGCCAGGGCACTAGCCTGCGAGGGGCTGCCTGGGCCATGTGTGGTCACATGTGGCTTACATAAACACCATGGGCCAAAGCTGGTGCCAGATGCTCTGTTTCTTCCTGGAGCCAGATGGTGGTGGATGTGGGAGTCGGTGGATTTTTCTAGCTCCTGCCACCCCCTTCCCTGACCCTCCTGGGTTTCGCCTAGGCAGGGAAGGGCTGAGGACTCGGGGGCTTGTCCTGGTGAGAATTGCCTTGGTCTGGGAAGCTGCTTCCTTTGGGCAGGGCCTTGGGAAGTCATGATGGGGTCTGTGCTGACACATCTCCTATCTCCTCCAGGGGGGTCTCCTTGCACAGTTCTCTTCCTACACTGCCCAGAAGCAGAGCGGCCGGTCCAGTGGCACAGTGTAGCTCACACCCGGGGGCAGTGCTCTGCTCTGTGGATCTGTCCCCACATTTGGCTGGTGTGCATTCAGTCTTGCCCCCGACCCCCCAGCCTTTCCCTTCCTATGGGGACAGGTGACAGCCAGCCCACTTGTGTTTCCAGGGCTTCCATAACGAAAGACCACAGATGGGGGGCCTTAAACAAGACATTTGCCTGCTGGAAGTTCTGAGGCTCAAAGTTTGAGGTCGCGGTATTGATGTGGCGGCTTTCCCTTGAGGCCTCTGTCCTTGGTTTGTGCACGGCTGCCTTCTACTCACATCTTCCCATTGCCTTTCTTCTGTGTCTGTCCTGTCCTTAATCTCCTTTCTCTTTTTATCTCTCTCTCTTTTTTTTTTGAGACAGATTGTTTTTTTCTGTCACCCAGGCTGTAATGCATGGCACAATCTCAGCGAACTGCAACCTCTACCTCTGGGGTTCAAGAGATTCTCTTGCCTCAGCCTCCCGAGTAGCTGGGATTACAGGCACACACCATCATGCGCTGCTATTTTTTGTATTTTTTAGTAGAGATGAGGTTTCGCCACGTTGGCCAGGCTGATCTCGAACTCCCGAGCTCAGGCAGTCCACTCGCCTCCGCCTCCTAAAGTGCTAGGATTACAGGTGTGAGCCACTGCTCCCGGCCTGGGAATGTATCCTAAGGAAATAATCACAGATATGCACAAAGATGGATCACATTTCTACTGCCGTGTGGTTTATAGCTGTGAGAAACTGTTTTTGCAGCCTGGACCTCTTGGTCTCAAGGGATCCTCCCACCTCAGCTTCCTGAGTAACCAGGACTACAGGCTCACCCGCCATGTCCAGCAAAGTTTTTTTTTTCTTTTTTTTGAGATGAAGTTTCTCTCTTGTCCTGGCTGGAGTGCAGTGGCATAATCTCAGCCAACCGAAACCTCTGCCTCTCAGGTTCAAGTGATTCTCCTGCCTCGGCCTCCCGAGTGGCTGAGACTACAGGTGCACACCACCACACCTGGCTAATCTTTGTATGTTTAGTAGAGATGGGGTTTAAATATGTTGGCCAGGCTGGTGTTGAACTCCTGACCTAGTGATCCACCCGCCTTGGCCTCCCAAAGTGCTGGGAGTACAGGCGTGATCCACCGCGCCCAGCTCGGCTAGCTTTTTCTTTCTTTCTTTTTTAATAGAGATGAGGTCTTGCTATGTCCTCAAACTCCTGGGCTCAAGTGATCCTCCCACCTTGGCCTCCTAAAGTGCTAGGGTTATAGGTGTGAGCCACTGTGTCTGGCCTCATGAAAAGCTTTGAGAAGCTTAACAGAAAAGCAAGGGAGAGCCCTGGGCACACAGCCCCCCCGCCCCGAGGAGGCAGGCAGAGCCCCACCTCCCGGTGTGGGTCACAGAACTTCACTGCCTGCATTTCCAGCCACGTGGGTTGGGGGCCATCCATTCGTTGGAGGCTGGTTAAAAAGGTGATCGGGGCTCAGTGCAGGGAAATACTATAGGTGAGGATGAAAACTACAGGGAGAGAGGTCCGTGACGTCTTAGTCCATGGAAGAGCAGATTAGCAAACAGCATGGAGAAGTTCACTATTCAGGTCGGGTGTGCGTACATGCGGAAGAATTTTGACTGGGGGACCAGGTGCGGTGGCTCATGCCTGTAATCTCAACAATGTGGGAGGCCAAGGCACAAGGACCACTTGAGGTCAGGAGTTTGAGACCAGCCTGATCAACACGGTAAAACCCCGTCTCTACTAAAAATATGAAACAGCCGAGCATGGTGGCGCATGCCTGTAGTCACAGCTACTCAGGAGGCTGAGGCAGGAGAATCGCTTGAACCCAAGAGGCAGAGGTTTCGGTGAGCTGAGATCGTGCCACTGTGCTCCAGCCTGGTGACAGAGTGAGAGTCTGTCTCAAAAAAAAAAAAAAAGAGCCATGAGGGCAGCTTGAGCTTGAACATAACATTGACCACAGAGGCGGCCTTTACCTCTCCCAAGAGCCTGTGAGGCAAGCGGGTCCCAGGGGACTGAGCCATGACCCAGGGCGTGTACGAGTGTGTAAGATTGTGGGATCACTAGACTGTGTCCCTAAGGCCACCTCTCCGGGGCGGGGGCGGCTGTAGCCCTTGGGCTGCTTATTGGAGCAGGTCCTCACAGTGACAGTGACAAGGCCCAGGGCCTGCCCTTTCCCGAGAGTCCACCCTGCCCCAGGTGTCTCTCACCTGTGAACTTGGATTTCAGGGTGCTGCCCCGCCCCCATAGCTCCCTGTTTTAGTCCTAGGAGGCTGCGATAACAAAATACCAAAGACCAGGTGGCTTATAAACAACAGAAACTGACTTCTCACAGTTCTGGAGGCTGGGAAGTCCAAGATCAGGTGCCTTTAAACGTTTCTCCTGCCTCAGCCTTCCAAGTAGCTGAGATTTTACAAGCATGCCCCACCACGTCCAGTTAATTTTGTATTTTCAGTAGAGACAGGGTTTAGCCATGTTGGCCAGGCTGGTCTTGAACTCGACCTCAAGTGATCCACCCACCTCAGCTTCCCAAAGAGGCCACCTCTCCACACGCCAGTGCAGAGCATCAACGCATCTTACAGATGAGGAGACCGCCTGGAGCCAACCACGACTGAAGCCCCTGCCCCGCTGCCTCCCTGAGCCTTTGTGGATGGGGCAGGTGGGAGCCGGGCAGGATGAATGTGCACTGAGCCCTGGCCCTCCCACCCAGAGCTGCATCTCTGTCCCTCCGTCCCCCTGCCCCGAATCCTCCCGACCGGAGTGGCAGAGAACAGAGCTGTTTACAGCCTGCCTGTCCCCACCCTGCCCTCACCCTCCCCTCTTTGACCTTGAGATGAGTTCCTGGAGCCAACATCCCTTTCCTGGGGCTGGATGCTGACAAACCCAGGGCCCCTCCCTCTCTTAGGAGTTGAACCACAGTGACTAGGAGCCCAGGAGCCCCGAAGCCTTGTGGTTGCTATGGAGATGGGAGTGGGTTTTTGGAGGGAGCTGTGATTAGGTGGCATTTGCATCTGTAGAAGGAGGCAGCGAAGCTTGCCACCCTTGAGGGGTGCTTACCCCTTGGATGCTCTTTTGAGAGCTTCCCAGAAAAGTCAGGCTCACGGGGGCAGGAATGGAGATTCCTCCCCATACCTCCACCCTGTCCCTGCCACCTGCACACCCAGGTACCCAGGCAAACTGTGGCCAGGGGAACAGGTGCCATCAAGACATGGGTGAGCTGCCTGCCTCGAGGCTCTCCAGGTCCCTCCTGCCACCCACCTGTCCAAGCCCCAGAGCATCCCTAAATGCCCAGGGAACACTCAGGGTCCTTTCCAGGGGCAGTGGCCGGAGCAGTTCATTCTCCAGCAACCCTCCGTGCCAGGCTGGGTGCTCCCATTGCCCTGTCTCTGACCCTCGAAATGGTGCAAGCCAAGTATTAGCCCCATTTCACAGAGGGAGAAGCTGAGCCTCAGAAGGGTCAGCAGCCTGTCAGGGCTGGAATCTGAACCCAGGTCTGCCTGACTCCTATGTGTGCTCTTTCCTGTACACTACCCAGCCCTGTCCGGCCCCAGCCTGGCCTCCTCAGCCCACCCTGGACCTCCAGCCAGTGACCTTCCCAAAGCACAGAGCGGAGGCTCAAGGAGACAAAAGAAATGACCCCCAAAGCCATGTGGCTGGACAGGCAGAGAGTAAAGCTCTGTAGCCCACAGCTGGAGGTGGGAGGAGGCTGTGTGCTCAGGGCCGTGCTCAAGGTTCTCCCTTGCTTCTCCCACTACTCCATGAGCCAGCCTTTCTGCTTGAAAAGACACCCCTGGCCAGGAGTTGGGCTCATTCCTGTAATCCCAGCACTTTGGGAGGCCAAGGCGGGTGGATCACCTGAGGTCAGGAGTTCGAGACTAGCCTGCCCAACATGGCAAAATCCCATCTCTACTAAAAATACAAAAAATTAGCTGGGTGTGGTGGCCCATGCAGGTAGGTAGTCCCAACCACTCGGGAGGCTGTGGCAGAACAATACCTTGAACCTGGGAAGCGGAGGTTGTAGTGAGCCAAGATTGCACCATTGCACTCTAGCCTGGGTGATAGAGTGAGACTCTATCTCAAAAAAAAAAAAAAAAAAAAAAAGAGTGGGGCCAGGAGCGGTGGTTCATGCCTGTAATCTCAGCACTTTGGGAGGCTGAGGTGGACGGATCACATGAGGAGTTCAAGACCAGCCTGGTGAAACCCCGTCTCTACTAAAAATACAACAAATTAGCCAGTTGTGGTGGCACTGTCTGTATTCTCAGCTACTCGGGAAGCTGAGATAGGAGAATGGCTTGAATCTGGGAGGTGGAGATTCCAGTGAGTCGAGATTGTGCCATTGTTCTCCAGGCTGGGTGAAAGAGTGAGATTCAGTCTCAAAAAAAAAAAAAAAAGAGTAAAGCAACCCCTGCATGTTGAAGTAGACCCTCCCCAACGCGTTGTGCTGCTCGTGCCCACCCTCCAGACCCAGACTCCTTGGCAGAATCAGAATTGAGAAGAAGCCACGCATTTCCCGTGGTTTCCACGCTCCTCAGACCCTCTCGGCTCCTGGGCAGGGGGCGAAACAGCACATTTCGAAGCACCCTTTCCGTGTTCCATAGTCATGATTCCGGCAGGCTGTCTCTGGCCTCCCGTTCTTCTGTATTCTGGGACGTGGTTACGTTGGGATGACAGCTGAGGCTTGAGGTGGTGATGCTGGGTGGGTGGGAAGAGAAGGAAGAAACCGGGGTGGCAGGAGGGCATAGGACAAAATCAGGGTTAGTGCCAGGCCCTGGGGATCCCAGCTGGTGCAGAGAATGCTGAAATCCATAGGGCAGGGTCTGATGGCAGGAGAGGGTGTGGGTGGGAACAAGCAGGGGTGGAGGGGTGTCAACTTTGCCGAGACCTCTTGGGGTCACATAAGGACGAAGCAGGCCCCGTTCCTGCCACACCCAATGTGCAGCCCAGGGTGAGGCCCACGGAGTCTGGCAAAGGCCACTGGAGACAGCACGGGCAGCCACCTGGCGCAGTGGGGGGTTGGTCCTCTATTTAAAAAATAGAAAAACAAGTCACCTCTACCCCACTTCCCTGCGCCTGTCCTTCCCCAGTTCAGCCTCATTCCGAGGTTGGCGGGTGCCCTGTGTGTCTCTCTTCTTGAGGGCTTCTCTGCGCTGGGGCCACTCAGGCCTGGTTTCTGATCCTGGCTCTGCCACTTCCTAGCTGGGCCATCTTAGGGAAATGAGTTTCCCTCTCTGAGCCTCAGTTTCCTCATCTGTAAAATAGGGATAAAGTCATCACAATGACGCATATGGAAGATGTAGCGCAAGCCAGGCCCGTGGGAGGCGTGAGCCCCACTCTTCACTCCCCTCCTCAAATCATGGCCGAGAAACTGTCAGCTCTAAGAAGAGGGTGCTCTCCAAGAGGCTGGGAATGAGAGACAGAGCAGAGAGCTGGGGTCTGAGGGCTGGAGAAGGAAATGAAACCAATTCCGCACAGACTCTTTCAGAGTGTAGAAGAGGCCAGCATGGCCCCGTAACCAAATCAAGAAGCAGACACCAGCATGCCTCATGGACACCGATGCCAGAATCTGGAACACAATCTGTCCCGTCCAACCCAGCCATGTTTAGAAGGTTAATGCACCAGGGCCAGGCAGGGTGTGTCTCAGGTATGCAGAAGCGGCTGCCATTCAAAAACCATTTATAATTCAGCATAAAAAAATAGAACGGGCATGTCAATCACCAGGCGTGGTGGCTCATGTCTGCAGTCCTGGCACTTTGGGAGGCCAAAGCAGGAGGATTACTTGAGGCCAGGAGACCAGCTTGGGCAACATAATGAGACCCCATCTCTACAAAAATAAAAATAGGCTGGGTGTGGTGGCTCATGCCTGTAATTCCAGCAGTTTGGGAGGCTGAGGTTGGTGGATCACCTAAGGTCAGGAGTTCAAGACCAGTCTGGCCAACATGGCAAAACCCCATTTCTACTAAAAATAAAAAAATAAAAAATAACAATAGCCAGGGGTGGTGGCGCATGCTTGTAGTCCCATCTGCTTGGGAAGCTGAGGCAGGAGAATCGCTTGAACCCGGGTGGTGGTGGTTGGAGTGAGCCGATCACACCACTGCACTCCAGCCTGGGCAACAGAGTGAGGCTCAATCTCAATAAATATAAAATAAAATAAAAATATTAGCCTCTGTGGTGGTGCGTGCCTGTAGTCCCAGCTACTTGGGAGGTGGGAGGTTCTTTTGAGCTCAGGAGTTTGAGGGTGCAGTGAGGTGTGATCCTGCCTCTGCACGGCAGCCTGGGTGGCAGCAAAACCCCAACTCTTTTTTTTTTTTTGAGGTGGAGTCTCACTCTGTCACCCAGGCTGGAGTGCTGTGGCTTGATCTCAGCTCACTGCAAGTTCAAGTGATTCTCCTGCCTCAGCCTCCAGAGTAGCTGGGACTACAAGTGCGTGCCACCATGCCCAGCTAATTTTTATATTTTGAGTAGAGATGGGGTTTCACTGTGGTGGCCAGACTGGTCTCAAACTCCCGACCTTTGGTGATCCACCTGCCTCAGCCTTCCAAAGTGCTGGGATTATACGAATGAGCCACTGTGTCCGGCCAAGAGACCCCAGATATTTTTCTTTTGAGACAGAATCTTGCTCTGTCACCAGGCTGGAATGCAGTGGCGCAATCTTGGCTCATTGCAACCTCCGACTCCTAGGTTCAAGTGATTCTTTTGCTTCAGCCTCTCGAATAACTGGGATTACAGGCATGTGCCGCTGTGCTCAGCTAATTTTTGTGATTTTAGTAGACACGGGGTTTCACCATGTTGTCCAGGATGATCTTGATCTCCTGACCTCGTGATCCGCCCGCCTTGGGCTTCCAAAGTGCTGGGATTTCAGGCATGAGCCATCTCACCCGGCCTGATCCCAACTCTTAAATAAAAAAGGGAGCAGTTATTGGCTTTACTCAGCAGAGCGCTTTACCCATGCCTGTGTAGTACACACCATCTATCTTGTTCCATAATGGGCACTGGAAGCTGTCAACCAACACACAGCCGAGTTGACCTCCCCACCCAGGCTCTGTCCAGCAACAGGGCAGGATGGCAGTCCTCAAGGAGTCACAGCCTTCTCCCTGTTCTCTCTGGCTCTGCTCTCACAGGTGTCCTCAGAGGGGTCATCCGGGATCTGAGGGTGGCAGCTCCTCCCATGGCCCTTGGATCTTCATGGAAAGGGGCTGGCAGAGCCAGCAGTGGCTGCTGCTGCCATCACACAGGATGTGGCTCCCAGAACTTTGGGAGGCCAAGGTGGGTGGATCACCTAAGGTCAGGAGTTTGAGACCAGCCTGGTCAACATGGTGAAACCCTGTCTCTATTAAAAACATAAAAATTAGCCAGCCATGGTGGAGCACGCCTGTAGTTCCAGCTACTTGGGAGGCTGAGGCAGAGTGATGATTCTGGAGACACGCTGGCGTCTGAGAGTCATCAAGTCCAGTCAAGGCCTCGGAGGAGTCAGAGCCCTTGTCTGGGCTGTGCTCACAGCCATGTCGGCACCTCCTATCCCAGTTTCTTCCTTGCCAGGGGCAACAATGCCAGGAGCCCTTCAACCCACACTGAGCATCACCCGTGCTGTGTCAGGTTCTCAGGTGGAGGGCACCACAAGTCACACATCAACCCCAAGGGGCCCCTGTCATCTCTGTTTGACAAGAACACCAAACAGGATGTCAGCTCCACCAGGAAGTGCTGGCAGTGCTGGCTGCCGCTGCCATCACCCAGAACGTGGCTCCCAGGCAGTGCGCTGACTGCATTCCAGGAGCCTCTCCTGTTCACGGTGTGCCAGGTGCTCTTGGGGCTCCACTGTCCCTTCCAAGCTTTAGAGGATTTTCCCAGAGCCCTCCATCCTTCAGAAGCCCTCCTCATCCTAAAGACTCCAGAGACCTCCCAGCCACCTCCTGCAGAACCAGAAACCTTGGGGATCTGTGTCCCTGCTGGGGATACGGGCTCTGGATGGCAGAAGCTGTCCCCAGCCCACACCTGGAGCTGCATCTGCCATGGATGATGGATTCTGGAGGGCAGGGCTGAAGGGAGAAGGAAGACACCCTTACCCTTCTGCTCCTTGGAAAGGCACCGCCATCAGCACTGTGGGAATGGGCAGAAGCTACTTTAAGCCACCACGGTTCAAGATTGGATGCTGGGGTTTTTTTGTTATTGTTTGTTTCTTTGTTTTCCCTGAGACAGAGTCTTACTCTGTCACCCAAGTGATTCTCCTGCCTCAGCCTCCCACGTAGCTGGGACTACAGGCATGTGCCATCGCACCTGGCTAATTTTTTGTATTCTTAGTAGAGACGGGCTTTACCATGTTGGCCTGGCTGCTCTTGAACGCCTGACCTGAAGTAATCTGCCCGCCGTGACCTCCCAAAGTGCTGGGATTACAGGGCATGGGCCACCAAGCCTGGCCAAGATTAGACGCTGGGGGTTTTCACTGAGGTAGCCCAGCTGGACCCAGTGCTCCTGAGTTCCCTCAGGGCAACGAGCAGTTACAGATCCCCTGAATCCACAGCAAGGCTGGATGTGAAGGAGGCTTCAGACAGAAGCAGGGGGCCTTGGGAGGGTGGGCAGGGTCTTAGATCCTGTCTGAAGGGGCATTCTGGCTGGACTACCACCATCGAGGATGTGAATTCTCTGCAGCAGGGGTAGGGCCTGTAGACCTGTAGGCTGGGCCTGGGAGACCCACCCACCTGTTGTCATGGCCGGCAGGTCCCTCTGTGGCAGCCTGCCTCTCCGACCGACGGCAGTGCAGCTGTATCCCTGCCCTGTCCCGGTGAGGTCAGCTAGGACGGGAAGACATTGTTTTCCCCAACAGTGTCCTAGGGGTTATGGACTGAATTGGGTCCTCCCAACAACATATGCTGAAGCTTTAATTCCCAGTGGCTGTGGATGGGACCTTCTTGGAAATAGGGTCTTTGTCGATGTGATTAAGATGTGGGGGCTGGGCGTGGTGGCTCACGCCTGTAATCCCAGCACTGTGGGAGGCTGAGGCAGGTGAATCACCTGAGGTCAGGAGTTCGAGACCGGCCTGGACAACATGGTGAAACCCCATCTCTACTAAAAAATACAAAAAAATTAGCCAGGTATGATGGTGCATGCCTGTAATCCCAGCTACTTAGGAGACTGAGGCAGGAGAATTGCCTGAACACAGGAGGCGGAGGTTGCGGTGAGCCGAGATTGCTCCATTGCACTCCAGCCTGGGCAACAAGAGCAAAACTCCATCTCAAAAAGAGAAAAAAAGAAGTCAGTTAAGATGAAGTTCTGCTGGAGTAGGATGGACCCTAAGCCAGTATGACTGTTATTCTTATAGGAAGGGAACCGCAGGCAGTGGCAGGAAGTCAGACATGGACACAGGGAGAAGGCCATGTGGGAACAGAAGCAGAGAGCCAAGGAATGCTGAGGGCAGCTGGCCACCGCCAGACAGACTGGCTCCCCCCCACCCTGTGCTGCCTTCTGGTTGGGCAAGTCTCAGGGCCTCGATTTTCCATATATAGAATGGGCATGTCGATCACCCCACATCAGAAGGCTGTTGAGAGCCGCTGACCAGCGCTCACACTCCAAGTGTGGCTCGGGGGGCTGGGGGTGTCCCCTGAACCTCCTGCCGATCTGTGATAGGACCCGGGGGCTCTTGCCCTCTCCCCTTTCCTCCAAAGAACATTCCTTCCCTCCTTCCTGGCTCCCTCTACCCCTCAGACTTCCCTTTCTGGGACCCCTGCCCTGACCCCCCAGGCTGGGCTCCAGGCCTTTGCTCTGAGCCCTCACTGTCCTGCACCTCCCTTCTGGCAGCTCTTGTAGCTTGGCTGTGTTTGTCTGGTCACTTGCCCACTTCCTGGGGGATGGGGATCAGGTTAGCCAGGAGTCGGGACGGCAGGGCTTTGGGAAGGCCTGAGGTTGAAGTGAAAGAAGGTCTCTGGTCCATCAGCATCACAGCGAGGGCTTCTCAAATGGTCCCTGCCTAGGTCCCAGGGAACAGCCAGCATAGGACCTGGGGGCTGGGGAAGCACCAGGTGGCCACTCCAGGGCGAAGGGACCAGCCAGCCTGATAAAGTCCAGGAGCAGGCCAGCCGTGCTCAGAGACCCCTACCCCTGGCACCACGATGAAGAATTACCCCACCCCTCCACCCAGTCCCATGTTAGCAAGGCCAGTGCGTCCGGAGCAATTGAATTGCACAAGGAAAAATCCACACGAGAGAGGGCCATTTGCATGTCATCTGTATTGTCACATGAAATGCACATCCATAACGGGTGACTTGGAAACGACCTATTAGGTCACACGGAGTCCGGCCCCTGGGGGCCAAAGCCTCATTGATGCCCACGGGCGGTGGCCAGTGCTTTCCCCGGGCTGTGGCATGTGCACCGGGTCTCCCTGGCTAAGAGTCAGCTTACACCCCAGGCCCTGCAGCTGTCTGGCAGCAGCTCCCAAATGCGCTGGAGGAACCAGTGGTTCCTCGGGGGTTAATAGCTGTTCCCCAAGAAGAGAGTTCTTGTGGTCAAATAAATTTAGGAAACATGGGTTCAACAAGGTTTAGCAAGAAGCACTTCCCAAAGTCATTGAACCACAAAATCCCTTTTCCCCAAAAGCATCTCTCAGGCTGGTGTCCCACGGGGCACCCTTTGGAAAGTGCTGCCCTAAGCCGTCGATGACCGTTAATGGCTATGGCGCCTGCATCAGGCTGTAGGTGGGGGCATTTTGACAGGCGTCAAGCTGTGGCATGATGGGCACAGCCAAGAACTCAACAGTCATGACGATGAAAGGACAAGACAAGACTTGGCCCCCTCCCACCATCCTGGTTTTCGCTGTCCCCAGAGCAGAAGCTAAATAGGGCTGTCCCCACGGGTGGGTCCCAGCTGCCTAGAAAGACCCAGAGTCCAAGTAGAGGGGCAAGAGGCCCAGCACTGCCGAACACGCTCATCACCAGGAGGGGCGGCCTGGGGTCACCGGCCTCCAACCAGGAGGGGAGGACGACATGGGGGTGGCTGCTCTGTTCCGCCTGTGCCCGCTGCCTCGCCACCCACTGCCCCTTCTTTAGGGCCAGCCCTGCCCCCAGAGCCTTGTGTGGGCCGGTGGGCGCTTCACCAGGCAGAGATGAGCATCTGGCAGGTGCTGGAGGGCATCCAGACCAGCTCCACCAGGCGGAACTGGAGGTAGCCAATGACAAAGCCGGAGAGGACGTCCGTGACGTGGTGGCGGCCGATCATCACGCGGGACAGGCCCACGCAGAAGGCCCAGAGCACCAGCAGCACGCGCAGGGGCACTGCCAGCACCAGGTGGCTAAGGAAGAACTTGGACACCATGGCGGCGCGGCTGGCGTGCCCGGCCGGGAAGGCGTAGACGTCCATGGTGAGGTAGTCCAGGAGGCTGGGGCTGGTCTCGTACGGGCCTCGCCGCTTGATGAGCTTCTGCACGCCGGCCACCGTCATGATGTCCAGGAGCAGGGCTGTGGGCAGGAGACAGAGGGCCAGGGGCCATCAGGGCCACCAGCCAGGCCCAGGCCCCCCCCATGCCCCCCCAACCTCGTCTCCCCTTCCTACCCCTCAATCAGGCCATTCAGCCACACTGACCGCCCCCACCCCAGGCATGGTCCCACCTCAGGCCTTTGCCCTTGCTGTCCCCTACTGCCTGGCACACCCTGCGCTTTCCTAAGCCTCTTTCTTTGGCAGAGAAGACTTCCCTGACCACACTGTTTGTAAAAGCCCCGACCACGCTCTCTTCCCTCAACTTGCTTAATTTTTTCATACAGCTTTTCTCACGCCTTGATATAATATGCATTTTCTTTTACTCGCTCTCTCTCTTTTTCTCTCTCTCCCTCCCTCCCTCCCTCCCTCCCTCCCTCTTTCCTTTCTTTCTGTTTTGTGGGATTTGCCTCCTCTAGAAACTTATAAATGGAATCAGACAATATGTGACCTTTTGTGTCTGCCTTCCTGTCCTTAGCATAATATTAACAAGGTTTGCCCACGTGGCAGCACGTGGCAGTACTTCATTCCTTTTCATGGCTGAATAATATTCCATTGTATGGACAGACAACTATCTCATCTTTCCTTTTTTTTTGAGACAGAATCACCCAGGCTAGAGTGCAGTGGTGTGAGCCCAGCTCACTGCAAACTCCACCTCCTGGTTCAAGCAATTCTCATGCCTCAGCCTCCTGAGTAGCTGGGATTACAGGGGCCTGTCAAATTTTTGTATTTTTAGTAGAAACAGAGTTTCACCATGTTGGCCAAGCTAGTCTTGAACTCCTGACCTAAGGTGATCCTCCTGCCTCGGCCTCCCAGAGTGCTGGAATTATAGGCATGAGCCACTGTGTCCAACCTCCTTTTTTTTTTTTTTTAAATGAGATGGATGTGTCTGGCTCATACTTGTAATCTCAGCACTTTGGGAGGCTGAGGTGAGCATATTGCTTGAGCCCAGTAGTCCAAGACTAGCCTGGGCAACATGGCAAAACCCTGTCTATACAATTACAAAAATCAGCCATGTGTGATAGCACATGCCCGTAGTTCCAGCTACTCAGGAGGCTAAGGTTGGAGGATTGCTTAAGTCCAAGAGTTTGAGACCAGCCTGGGCAACACGGCGAAACCCCATCTCTACAAAAAAATACGCCAAATTAGCTGAGTGTGGTGGTGCAGCTATTCAGGAGGCTGAGGTGACAGAGTGAGACCCTGTCTTAAAAAAAAAAAAAAAAAAAAAGAGAGACAGAAATGGTGTTTCTTTCTGTTGCCCAAACTGGAGTGTAGTGGTGTAATCATAACTCACTGTAACCTTGAATTCCTGGGCTCAAGAGATCCTCCTGCTTCAGCTTCCTGAGTCACTGAGACTACAGGTGTGTCACCCTGCCCAGCTAATTAAAAAATATTTTTTGTGTGTACAGATGGGGGTCCCACTTTGCTGCCCAAGATGGTCTCAAACTCCTGACTTCAGGCTATCCTCCCACCTCAGCCTCCCACAGTGCTGGGATTCCAGGCGTGAGCCACTGTGCCAGACACTCTTTTGTTTATCCATTCATCTGTTGATGGCTATCGAGCTGTTTGCACCTTGCAGCTGCTGTGACTCACGCTGCTATGCACACGTCTGCCAGTGTTTGCTGAGTGCCTGTTTCAGTTCTTTTGATAACTCCTTAGGATTGGGGTCGCTGGTTGGTAATGACAGTAACTGTGTGTGACTCTTTGGGGAACCCCACTGTTTTCCCAGCAACCGAACTGTGGCGTCCCCACTTCACAGAGGACAAGATGAACCCTTTAAGCTCGAAGCATCATACCTGCTGCTCCTGCTTTCTGGAATGTTCCACTCTTTCCCAACCCACCACCCCAGGGACCTGCCCTGACCTTCCAGACAGCTCAGGCCCTGAAAGGTGACGTCGCAACACCTGGCCTCTCTGCTTCAGGCTCGTCCCCCACAGTCACTGAGGAATCTGTTGGGAGGGGAAGGCTTGCTGTCTGCGGTGTAAGCCATCACTTCACGGAGGCAAGGGCCTCGCCTGTTTGTTCATAGGTTTTCCCCCTGGGGCTAGAAACAGAGCTGCAGTCTTCAAACTTAGCTGAGTTACTGACCAGAGGCTCATAATCAGAGAGGTGGGCGCTTTCCTTTTTATTTATTTATTTATTTTTTGAGACGGAATTTCACTCTTGTTGCCTAGGCTGGAGTGCAGTGGCGAGATCTTGGCTCACTGCAACTTCCACCTCCCGGGTTCAAGTAATTCTCCTGCCTCAGCCTCCCAAGTAGCTGGGACTACAGGCACACGCCACCACGCCTGGCTAATTTTTTTTTTTTTTTTGCATTTTTAATAGAGACAGGGGTTTCACTGTGTTGGTCAGGCTGGTCTCGAACTCCTGACCTCATGATCCGCCCCGCTCAGTCTCCCAAAGTGCTGGAATTACAGGCATGAGCCACTGTGCCCGGCATTTTTTTTTTTTTGAGACAGAGTTTTGCTCTGTTGCCCAGGCTGGAGTGCTGAGGCACAACCTCGGCTCACTGCAAACTCCACCTTCTGGGTCCAAATGATTCTCCTGCTTAGCCTCCTGAGCAGCTCGGAAAACAGGCACCTGCCATCATGGCTAATTTTTGTATTTTCAGTAGAGACGGGGTTTCACTATGTTGGCCAGGCCGGTCTCAAACTCCTGACCTCAAGGGATCTGCCCGCCTCTGCCTCCCAAAAAGTGCCGTGGCACCCAGACAGCCAATGTGGGGTTTCTGGGTCAACCGTCCCCACCCTTAGGAAGGCCCTTGGAGCTCACACCCTCTGACCTGGGGTGGGGGTGGCATCAGCAGGCCACCCCCAGGGCAGGTGCAGAGTCAGCAGGGAGCCTGTGCCCTGCCCACTGCGCCTCCCCACCTCAGGTGACCTTGCTGACCCCAGTGAGGTCACAGCCCCTATAAGCCCTGCTTCAGGGACAGTGAAGACAACAGCCGCAGTGTAGTAGAGTGGCAAAGCTCAAAGGCGTCAGAGCCAGAGACCCGGGTGTCAGTTCCTGCCCAGGAGCCTCCCAGCTGTGTGACCTTGGGCAAGCCACCTAACTTTCCTCACCTGTGAGACTGTGGGAAGTAGAAAAATTCCTTTTTAAAATTTCCTTTCTTGTTAAATAATAAATCATAAGTGTGGTAATAACTTTGTTAAGCCCTATCCTATGTAGCCGTTAGACATGCCATGCTTACAGACACAAAGTACATTCTATGTCCTTGTGCTTTAACCAAGGTATCTGTGCTGGACGTGCTCACAGGCATGTCCCAGCTCTCCACTGCTTTTACCTGTTTAGAAAAGTTTTAAGTTGTCAGCCAATCGGGGTTTAATTTAAAATGTGAGGTCTGGTTTCGGTCAACAGAGATGAGACACGGCAGTAAGAACAACCCCAAATGTAGTGAGGAATACACATGTCTGCTCTCGTTTGTTCATTGTACTCTCGTGGCATGGTGGCTAGTGAGGGTATCCTTCCTGCAGTTCAGGAAGTAAAAGTTGTGTTGCTAAAAGATTCTTTGTCTCAGTGCTACTTTTTCTTTTCGAGCATCTATTTCCAACAGAGACCAAGCTCATGGACACCCACCTCCCAGAGGGAGCCTGGCACAGTGCCTGCAGGGTGACAAGGTTTCCCTGAGACAGAGGGGATTCCTTGGACACAAGGCATTCAGTGCTAAAGCAGGGAAGTCCCAGCAAACGACTGAGTTGGTCCCCCGCAAACGCCTGGCCCACCAGGAGGGCTGGATAAGGGTCGGGGGTTATGCTCAATGACAGTCCACTGCAGCCTGATGCTGGGAGCTTTCCTAGAAAACTTTGCAGTGTTTATCAACATGGTCGGCTCCTGGCAGAAATGGAAATAAAAATCTAGGAAAAAAAAAAAGACACAGTAGATGCTGTTCACTGCAGAACATTTACAAAGCAGAAAACAAAAGTTAGAGTTTAAATCACCTGGAACCCTGCCCCTCAGAGGTAGCCACTGTTCCAGACCCTTCCATCCATCTCTAGAGCATAGCTGTAATGAAGGTTGTAACATGGTTTACATATGACGTCCCATCACCTGTGTTTGAGTCTTGCCCCATCATGTACCCCGACCCCCATGCTGCAGGGGTGAGGCACTGTGGCACACCTAACTTTCCATGCCAGGCAGTCAGCCTCTTCCATGCCACACAGTCTTCCCTGGAACGAACAGAACTTTGAGGCCCAGGTGCGGTGGCTCATGCCTGTAAACCTAGCACTTTGGGAGGCTGAGGTGGGTGGATCACCTAAGGTCAGGATTTTCAAGACCAGCCTGACCAACATGGAGAAACCCCATCCCTACTAAAAATACAAAATTAGCTGGGAATGGTGCTGCATTCCTGTAATCCCAGCTACTTGGGTGGCTGAGGCAGGAGAATTGCTTGAACCTGGGAGGTGGAGTTTGCGGTGAGCCAAGATCATGCCATTGCACTCTAGCCTGGGCGACAGAAGTTTGGCTGGCCAGGCGCGGTGGCTCATGCCTGTAATCCCGGCGCTTTGGGAGGCTGAGGTGGGTGGATCACAAGGTCAAGAGGTCAAGACCATCCTGGCCAAAATAGTGAAATCCTGTCTCTACTAAAAATACAAAAATTAGCCAGGTGTGGTGGCACACGCCTATAGTCCCAGCTACTCGGGAGGCTGAGGCAGGAGAATCACTTGAACCTGGGATGCTGAGGTTGTAGTAAGCAGAGATTGTGTCACCATATTCCAGCCTGGTGACAGAGTGAGACTCTGTCTCAAAAAACAAAAAAAAGAAAGAAGAAAGAACAGAACTTCAGGCCCCTGACCTTTTCCTGCCTACTTCAGGGTTGCTGCTTGCAGTCTGGTCTCTCTGTCTGGGGTTTGAACTGTGGCCTCTCCTGGCCCCTCTCATTAGCCACAGGGCTGGCTGAGAGCCTCGCACCCTGGAAATGCCTGGCCAGCACAGGAGGGGGCTGAGCAGGTGCACAGAGGAGCTGCCTGGCCCAAGGGGGACAGGGCCTGAAGGGCTGGAGAAAACCTTGCTCTACCCTTGCCTGCCAATTTCATGTCAGCTGTTCTCCTGGGCTGGGTTCTCCCAGGAGGTGGCTGGGGAGGTCTGTGGCTGGCCAGCTCGTGTGCTGACCATGCCGGGGTTTGGAGCCATCTGAAGCCTGTGGGAGGTCACAGTTCCAGCAAGAGAGAGGAACTGGGGATTGCCAGGTCCCCAGGGCAGGTGGGAGCTGGAGAGAGGTGGCTGTGCTGACCTTGGCATGCCTCAGCCCCGTACCGCAGCTGAGGAAGCCAGGGGAGAGGGGCCAGCCGGTCTCCTCTAGCCCAGAGAGCCCCTCTCATCTGCAAAGCTCCCCACAACCCAGCCTGGCAACAGGCTCTTTCCCCTTGGGGAGTGAAGGCAGTTCATGGGGAAGAGTTAAAGCTGAAGGCTCTGGAGTCACAGGTGAGGTTCAAGTCTTTATGGCTGGGGCTGTGAGGAGGGGTCCTGGTGCTTCTGGCCTGGGGGGTCCACCCTGCTAATTAAGAACAAGTTCTGGCTGGGGGTGATGGCTCATGCCTGTAATCCCAGCATTTTGGGAGGCCGAGGTGGATGGAGCACCTGAGGTCAGGAGTTCGAGACCAGCCTGCCCAACATGGTGAAACTCCATCTCTACTAAAAATACAAAAAAATTTAGCCAGGCATGGTGGCGGGTGCTTGTAGTCCCAGCTACTCGGGAGGCTGAGGGAAGAGAATCCCTTGAATTCGGGAGGCAGAGGTTGCAGTGAGCCAAGATCGCGCCACCGCACTCTAGCCTGGGTGACATGGCAAGATTCTGTCTCAAAAAAAAAAAAAAGAACAAGTTCCTTCCCCTCTCAGAGCCTTGGTCTACTCATCTGTAGCAAGGGTGGTCCCAGGATGAAATGAGACAATACATGGCAGGGAGCGTTTAGCAGGAGTAGTTCCAGGATGAAACAAGATGATGAATGGGGGGAGCATGGTGGTTGACAGCATGCTGCTGCTGTTACGCCGCCCACAAGTCCTGGACCACCTGGCCTGGGGAAGCCGTGGGAGGCTCTGGTCCTGCAGGCTGGGGCACTGAGTACGAGCATCAGTGAAGGCTTTGCTTTCTAAGGTCCTACCAGGGTCTGGCCCAGGTTCCAAAACCCCACCTCAAGGCAAATGAGAAAGTCCAAGACCTCCACCACCTCAATGGCAAATGAGGCCAGGGCCTCCCTGGTGTCGGTGGCTTGTGGCCGGTGGCCAGCCAGGTTCTGGGTGCCGGGAGAGCTGCCAAAATCTTGGGTACGGGGTGGTTAATGCAGACCAGGATTGGGCTCCATGGTGGCTGAAATAGGACACCGGCCACTGGAAGGCATGGGCCATCGGTCCTTCTGGCGACCAGGTCTTTAGGTCAAAAACCAGGGCTCAGCAGCTGATGGGTTTAAAATCTGCCTTTTGAGGCCAGTGTGGTGGCTCACGCCTGTAATACCAGCACTTTGGGAAGCCTAGGCGGGTGGATCACCTGAGGTCAGGAGTTCGAGACCAGCCTGGCCAACATGGTGAAAACCTGTCTCTACCAAAAATACAAAATTTGCCGGGTGTGGTGGCACATGCCTGTAGTCCCAGCGACCTGGGAGGCTAAGGCAGGAGAATCACTTGAATCTGGGAGGTGGAGCTTACAGTGAGCTGAGATCGTACCACTGCACTCCAGCCTGGGTGACAGAGTGAGACTCTATCTCAAAATAAATAAATAAATAAAATCTGCCTTTTGAGCACGGGGGCCCCATGGACAGCTGCTCTGTTCAACGAAAAAGAGGGGAAGGGGTGACTTTACTAAGTCACCCAGGGTGTACACTACACTGGGCCCAGCACCTGACTCTGATGGAGTGACCAAAGGCAAGGAGAGCTGGGTGCCTCGACCTCCCCACGTGGCTGTCAGGATCCATAGATCCACAGGCCAAGAACTAAGCTAGAACCAAACCTTCCTTTTTTTTTTTTTTGAGACAGCCTCTCTCTCTCTCTCTCTCTCTTTCTCTCTCTCTCTCTCTCTCTCTCTCTCTCTCTCTCTGTTGCCCAGGCTGGAATGCAGTGGTGCAAACATGGTTCACTGCAGCCTTGAACTCCTGGGTTCAAATAATCCTCCTGTCTCAGCCTCCCATGTGGCTGGGACCATAGGTACAGGTGACAGCTAGCTAATTTTTTGATTTATTGTAGAGACAGCGTCTCACTTTGTTGCCCAAGCTGGTCTTGAACTCCTGGGCTCGTCATCCTCCCGCCTTAGCCTCCTAAAGTGCTGAGATTACAGGCGTGAGCCACTGTGCCTGGCTCTTTTCAAATTTCTAGCAGCAAAACGTTTTTCCCAATGAAAGCATACAGATTCAGTGTATGAAACAGATGTGGCTGAAGCTGGTGTGTTGGTCGAAGGGGGTCATCTGGAGCTCCCCTGGCTGCCAGGGAGACCTCTGAGGGTGCCCACATCTCATGACCTGGAAACCCCATCTATGGTTTGAATGAGTCCCCCTGAAGTTCATGTGCTGGAAACTTAATCCCTAGTGCAACAGTGCTGAGAGGTGGGACCTCTAAGAGGTGATCAGGCTGGGCATGGTGGCTCATGCCTATAATCTTAGTCCTTTGGGAGGCCAAGGCAGGTGGATCACTTGAAGTCAGGAGTTCGAGACCAGCCTGGCCAACATGGTGAAACCCCATACCCCATTTCTACTAAAAATTTTTTGAAATTAGCTGGGCATGGCGGCGGGTGCCTGTAGTCACAGTTACTTAGGAGGCTGAGGCAGGAGAATCACTTGAACTGGGAGGTGGAGATTGCAGTGAGCCAAGATCATGGCACTGTACTCCAGCCTGGCAACAGAGCCAGATTCTGTCTCAAAAAAAAGGTGATAGGCCATGGGGGCTCTCCACTCATGAATGGATGAAAGTGGTGTAGGGGGTGGTTTCTGATGAAAGGGTGAGTATGGCCACCCTCCTGCCCTTGCCCCCCAGGCATGTGCTCCCTGGCACGTGATGGGGAAGGCATCAGGGAGCGAGGAGGCCCTCACCAGACAAGGCCCCTCAACCTGGACATCCCAGCATCCAAACCATGAGCCAAATACACTTCTTTATAAATCAGTCTGTGGTATTCGGTTACAGCAGCACAGAAGGGACTAAAGCACCCCACAGCTGGGCCTTTGGGAAGCTGTGGATATTTCGGGCTGCTTCCACCTCTTCAGGCCATAATGAGGGGAGGCTCTGCCCCTTCTCTGGCTGTCCAGCTGGCCTCGACCAGACTGTGCCTGGTTCATTCACTTTTCCACCAGTTCTTGAGCATTGCCAGTTCTTGGGTATTTCAGGTGTGTGTCAGGCCTGGCACTGTGAACCAGGCTGGCAGGGTCCCCTATGGGCAAGCAGGGCAGAAACAGATGTGGCTGAAGCTGGTGTGTTGGTCGAAGGGGGTCATCTGGAGCTCCCCTGGCTGCCAGGGAGGCCTCTGAGGGTGCCCACATCTCATGACCTGGAAACCCCATCTATGGTTTGAATGAGTTCCCCTGAAGTTCATGTGCTGGAAACTTAATCCCTAGTGATTCAAATTTCTAGCAGCAAAACGTTTTTCCCAATGAAAGCATTGTAAGCACACAGTGACACAGAGAGTGACTCTATCATAGATCACAGGTATGATGGGGTCCGTGGCCTTTTGCCCTTACCAAGCTGCAGTCATCTGGCCCGGAGGGTTGTGAATGAAGAGGCAGTGGGCCTGCCATCCTCAGACCCCAGGGTGGCTCCCCAGTAGAGCTGTGGCCTCCCCTGGACCTCCCGCCCCACTCTGCCCTCTCCTGCTGCCCCTGCGCGGGCACTCTCCCTCCTCCAGTGCAGCCAGCCCTTGGTGTGACTGTGATTGTGACACTGTCAGCGCATCATCTGGTGCTCAGAAATAGAAGCAAGTGGCCCCATCACTCAAGGCTGATTCTGCCCCCTGGCCTATCCGGTCGGCCGACCTACCTTCCCTTCCCGAGTCAAGGAGGGCAAGGAGACCCCTGTTGGGGGAAAGGTCCACCCAGCAGGAGGTTGAGGGGAAAGAGCCGGGGAGCTGGTGGGAGCTGCGCTGGCCCGGGCTGGCTGTGCGAATGTTTCAGGGAGGCCACTCAGCCTCCACTGGCCTCCACTCACTGGGGTCACCCAGGGCGGTGGCCGCGCACTCAGGCTCCAGAACGAGACCAGCTTCAGCCACCTGTGGACAGCATCACCTTGGCGTGTCTATCCCTCAGAGTTCGCCACCATGGACACACTGGGATGACAAGGGCCTGCTTTGATGCTTGTTTGCACCAGGTACTCAGTAGATGACCCCCCGGGACCATGTCAGAGGACACCGGGGCTTGGCCCCACTGTCCCTCATGTTTATAAGACTGAAAAACTCTCCTATCCCAACCAGCTCCATCCTCAGCCCTTTTCACTGTGGCCCGAATGTCTGAATCCTCCATGTAGGAAGCACAGCTGTCTCCAGGGCCCTGATGTCCTAGAGGCCCCCAGGCCCTCCAAGGGGGGCAGGAACCCACCTCGAGGCCCACCCTTCCCCTCTAGCCCAGATCCCTTGGGGCCGGTGGTGGCCAGGGAACCTGAGTGCTGGAGGCTCCCCAAAGCCAGGCAGGAGCCAAGGGGTTTTGGGAAAAGAGAATACTATTTTTAAAATTATCTGGGCATGGTGGCAGGTACCTATAATCCAGCTACTTGGGAGACTGAGGCAGGAGAATCACTTGAACTGGGAGGCGGTTCAAGTGATTCTCTTGCTGCCATCCTGGAAGATTTGGAATCATCTCCTCCGGAGGCCTCTGAAAATCAGAACACCATTTGTCTGCTGGCGGCTATATGCATGGGGGAAGAGGGGCATCTGGGTGACCTAGTGTGGCCTTTGTGGCTTTGGGCTGCTTTCCCCTGAGGATGCATTTTGTGGGACCAGCTCAGAGCAGGGCAGGGTCTTTGGGGAGATGGGGCTGGTGCGTGGGGGTGGGCGGTGAAGGCTGTGGGTTCAGCTGTTCTAAAGCAAGGAGCAAGGACAGGGCTTCAGGGACTCCCTGCAGGCTGTGAGCAGCTAGGTTTGTGAGTGGATGTCTCTCCCAGGCTGAGCTGGGACGAGGGGTCCCGGTGCTCCTGGGCTGGGAAGTCAATCCTGCTTCTCATCCCCCATTCTGGTTTCTAGAAGGTTGGGAGCCAGCCATATACTGCCTAGGGGGTGTGTAAATCGGTCTGAACTTCCTGAAGGGCATTTGGCTTCAGAAACAGAAGTCTCTAGAATGCGGCTCACTTGGACTCAG
The DNA here is from genome assembly GCF_049354715.1 of Callithrix jacchus. NCBI lineage: Eukaryota > Metazoa > Chordata > Mammalia > Primates > Cebidae > Callithrix > Callithrix jacchus. The sequence goes on along the minus strand of NC_133502.1, from coordinate 179,943,325 downwards.
CTCTTCCCTTTGTGGGAATATCTCCTTGGGAAACGGTTAGGGATGTGTACCATGATTCAAGGCCTGAGATGTTCACTGCGGCATTGTTTATAAGACTGAAAAACGTGAAACAACCTGGCGCCCTTCAGGAGACAGACGGGACAAACCCTGGCCTAGTCCAGACACCGAGCGTGCTGTGGCCACAGCAGATGCTGAGGCCTCTGTATATTTATTGCCTCACTATATAGGAGGGCCGTGGGGTATGTTAAGTGGAAAAGGCTGCTTATAAAAGAGGATTTACGGTAGGATGCCATCTTCCTAAAATAAGATATGTATGTAAACAAATGTGCTTATCTGCGGAGAAAAATGTCTAGAAGGTACTGCTCTAAATGCTAACAATGCTTCTTGCTGGGCAGGAGGATTAAGGGTGATTTTTACTGTCTTTTTGTAATTCTGCACTTTAAAATTTTTATTGCCATGAGCATGCATTATTTGTGCACATTTTAAAACAGTTATCTTTACAGGCTGGACACAGTGGCTCATGCCTGTAATCCCAGCACTTTGGGAGGCGGAGGTGGGCTGATCGCTTGAGCTCAGAAGTTCGAGACCAGCCTGGCCAACACAGTGAAACCCGGTCTCTACTAAAACTACAAAAATTAGCCAGGCATGGTGGCAGGTGCCTGTAATCCCAGCTACTCAGGAGGCTGAGGTGGGAGAATCACTTGAACCTGGGAGGCAGAGGTTGCAGTGAGCTGAGATCACATCACTACACTCCAGCCTGGGTGACAGAGCGAGACTCTCTCAAGAAAGGGAAAAAGAGAAAAAACAATTCCACCTGCCAAAGCCAGCTTTCCCTATCTTTGAAGACCAATGGTATGCAAAGCACTCAGGACCATCAATAGAAAGACTGATGGCAGGCCAGGCATAGTGGCTCAAGCCTGTAATCCCAGCACTTTGGGAGGCCGAGGTGGGCAGAGGGCAGATCATGAGGTCAAGAGATGGAGACCATCTTGGCCAACATGGTGAAACCCTGTCTCTACTAAAAATACAAAAATTAGCTGGGTGTGGTGGTACACACCTATAGTCTCAGCTACTTGGGAGGCAGAGGCAGGAGAATTGCTTGAACCTGGGAGGCAGAGGTTGCAGTGAGCCAAGATTGCACCACTGTACTCCAGCCTGGCCACAGAGCAAGACTCCATCTCAAAAAGAAAAAAAAAAAAGACCGATGGCACTGATTATTCAGCCTGCTGAGTGCCAGGCCCTGCTGGGAGCGGGTCCCAGGGACATGAAGTCACTAGCTGTGCTGGTGGGCAATGCTGACCCAGACCCTGCCTACTGGCACCACAAGCTATTATATTTCTCTTGCATCTGATGTGTGGATGGCTGCCAGGGCAGTGTATTAAGGGGCCCTGAACTGGCCTGGGGGTGGCCAAAGGCCCCCCTGAGGGACTGACTTTTACACTGAGCCCCACTGAGATGCTGAGAGAGGAGGCTGGGGAGGGAGGCCCCTGTACTTCCCAGGGGGCAGCGTGTGCAGTCTCCCACAGGAGGGTGTCTGAGTGAAGATTTGGGATCAGCCTAAATATCCCTCAGTTAGGAAGAGGCTAGACAAGCCTCCTGGAGAGGCTGTCACCTAAATTGTCCCTGAGAGCAAGAGCCAGAGGGTGGGGATGGGAGAGCTGTTAGAACAGATTATCTGGAGTGCCTGAAGCCTTCATGCTTGGGGTGAGGGACATGGGGTGTCCAGACCAGGATTTCAGGTGGAAGGGCCACAGCTGTGACAGTGAGGCCAGGCCTCGCAAAACACAACCTGAGAAACACACCACAGGTTAGCATTCACATGGGGACAAATCCAGGGGCACGTGACCCAAGCTGTGGCAGAGGCTCCCTGGGAGGGGGTTTAAGGGAGGGACTCACTTTCTTCTGGAGCCTTGGAATGATCACGTTTTTTTCTTACACGAGATTGTACAGGCTGGGAACCATGGCTCACGCCTGTAATCCCAGCACTTTGGGAGGCCAAGGTAGGCGGATCATCTGATGTCAGGAGGTCAAGACCAGCCTGGCCAACATGATGAAACCTCATCTCTACTAAAAATATGAAAAATTAGCTGGGCATGCACCTGTAAAGCCAGCTATGCAGGAGACTGAGGCAGGAGAATTGCTTGAACTCAGGAGGCGGAGGTTGCAGTGAGCTGAGATGGTGCCACTGTATTCCAGCCTGGGTGACAGAGTGAGACTCCGTCTCAAAAAAATTTAAAAAATATATAATGAAAAGAGACTCGGGCCTGGTGCGGTGGCTCAAGCCTGTAATCCCAGCATTTTGGGAGGCTAAGGCAGGCAGATCACAGGTCAGGAGTTCAAGGCCAGCCTGGGCAATATGGTGAAACCCTGTCTCTACTAAAAGTACAAAAATTAGTTGGGCATGGTGGCAGGCCCCTGTAGTTCCAGCTACTCAGGAGGCTGAGGCAGGAGAATTGCTTGAATCCAGGAGGCAGAAGTTGCAGTGAGACCAGATCGCGCCACTGCACTCTAGCCTGGGCTATAAAGACATCAAAAAAGAAAGAAAGAGGGAGAAAGAAGGAAAGAAAATGCTTTCAACATCAATGATGGTTAGAGAAAGGCAAAGCAAAATCACAATGAGGGCCAGGTGCAGTGGCTTACATCTGTAATCTCAGGACTTTGGGAGGCCAAGGCAAGAGGATCACTTGAGGTAAAGAGTTTGAGACGAGCCTGACCAACATGGTGAAACTTCATCTCTACGAAAAATTAGCTGGGTGTGGTGGGCGGCACCTGTAGTCCCAGCTACAGCTACTTGGGAGTCTCAGTCCTCAGCTACTTGGGAGGCTAAGGCAGGAGAATGGCTTGAACCTGGGAGGTGGAGGTTGCAGTGAGCCGAGATTGCACCCCTGCACTCCAGCCTGGGCCATATAGCAAGACTCTGTCTCAAATAAACAAACAAACAAAAACCCTAAAAACAAAATGAAATAAAAACAAATAAAAAAATACCCAAACCACGAGCAGATACCACGTCACACCCATTAGGATGGCTAAGATTGAAAAACCAGATAATGAGTGCTGGTGAAGACTTCTCGGAGCTCTTGTGCCTTGCTGCGGGAATGTAAATAATGCAGCCGCTGTGGGAAACAGTGGGACAGTTCCTCAATCAAGTAAACACAAAATTACCCTGTGATCCAGCAACCCACTTCTGAGTATACAACCAGAAGAACGGAAAGCAAGGGCTCAAGAAGATACGTATACAGCTGTGCCCACGGCAGCGTTACTCAGCACAGCCAAAAGATGGAAGAGACTGAAGTGTCCATGGGTGGATGAATGGACACTCGAAGCGTGGTCCGTCCCGTAAGGGAGCATTATTCAGCCTCAGAGAGGAAGGAAATGCTGACGCCTGCCACAGCGTGGATGGACCTCGAGGATATTACGCTAAATTATATCAGCCAGTCACAAAAGACAAATACAGTACGATTCATGTGAGGACCTTAGAACAGTCAAAGCCACAGAGACAGAACATAGAATGGAAGCTGCCAGGGCCTGGGGGAGTGGGGAGTGAGTGCTCAATGGGGACAGAGCTTCTGTTTTATTTTTTTATTTTTTATTTTTTGAGACGGAGTCTCTGTCACCAGGCTGGAGTAAGTGGCGCAGTCTTGGCTCACTGCAGCCTCCACCTCCCAGACTCAAGAAATTCTCCTGCCTCAGCCTCCCGAGCAGCTGGGACTACAGGCATGCACCACCACATCTGGCTAGTTTTTGTATTTTAGCAGAGACGGAGTTTCACCATGTTGGCCAGGATGATCTCCATCTCTTGACCTTGTTGTGATCCGCCTGCCTTGGCCTCCCAAAGTGCTGAGATTATAGGCGTGAGCCACTGCGTCTGGCCAGAATTTCTGTTTTTAAGATGAAAAATGAAAAGAGTTCTGGATATGGACGGTAGTGATAGCTGCACAACAGTGTAAATGGACTCAGTGCCACCGAACTGTACACTTCAAATAATTAAAATGATCAATTTGATGTTATGTATAGCTTATCACAATAAAAAATGACATAAAAATGTAGTTTTTGTAGCTGAGCACGGTGGCTCACGCCTGTAATCCCAGCATTTTGGAAGGCTGAGGCGGGTGAGTCATGAGGTCAGGAGTTTGAGATCAGCCTGGCCAACATGGTGAAACCCCATCTCTACTAAAAATACAAAAATTAGCTGGGCTTGGTGGTGCACACCCATAATCTCAGCCATTCAGGAAGCTGAGGCAGGAGAATCGCTTGAACCTTGGAGGCGGAGGTTGCTGTGAGCTGAGATCACCCTACTGCACTCCAGCCTGGGCGACAGAGCAAGACTCTGTGGCAAAAAAAGAAAAAAAATGTGGTTTTCACATTCAAGAAAATCTCAATAAATACCTTTATAGGCCAGGCACAGCGGCACACATCTGTAATCCAGCATGTCGGTAATCCAGCCGAGGTGGGTGGATCACCTGAGGTTAGGAGTTCCAGACCAGCCTGGCCAACATGGCGAAACCCCATCTTTACTAAAAATACAAAACTAGCTGGGTGTGGTGCTGCGTGCCTGTAGTCCCAGCTACTCAGAAGGCTGAGGCAGGAGAATCACTCGAACCCAGGAAGCAGAGGTTGCAGTGAGCCAAGATCTTGCCACTGCATTCCAGCCTGAGCAACAGAGCGAGACCTTGTCTCAAAAATAAACAAACAGAAAGATCCTTTTATAAAGGACATAGACCAAGGCAACAAGATCAGAGACATTTCCCACCCCAGGACAGGCCCATGAGAGACAAGGATGGGCCTGGTCACCTGTCACCTGTCACTGGCTCCCTTCAGATCTTCAAGCTGGGTGCTGTGGTGAGGGAGAAGGAAGGGGACAGGGTAGTCTAAAGGCATCTAGAGCTCAGAAGGTACCTGGCAGGAGGCTGGTCCTGGACTTCTGACAGTGATGATGATGATGATGATGATGGCAATAATCACTGCTTCTTAAGCGTTAACCAACATTGGTAATCGCCAAGCACTTTATGTGTGATTGATCAGGGAGGTGTCCCAACAGCCCCTTTGACGGATGAATAAACTGAGGCTCAGTGCGGCAAAGTCACTTGCCTGAGTTCCCACAGCAGGGCTGGAATTTGCACTCCGGTCTGGCTGCCTCTGGAGTCCAAGCTTTTGCCTGCTGCTACGACCCCTTCTGGCTCTGAGCTTTCTGAAGTCTTTTTTTTGAGATGGAGTTTCATTCTGTTGACAGGCTGGAGTGCAATGGCCCAATCTTGGCTCACTGCAACCTCCACCTCCTGTGTTCAAGCAATTCTCCTGCCTCAGCCTCCAGAGTAGCTGGGATTACAGGTGCCACCTCTATGCCCGGCTAATTTTTTGTATTTTTAGTAGAGACAGAGTTTCACCGTGTTCCCCAGGCTGGTCTTGAACTCCTGAGCTCAGGCGATACACTCACCTTGGCCTCCCAAAATGCCGAGATTACAGGCGTGAGCCACCACCCCTGGCCCTGAAGTCTTGACAGTGTGCGATAGGGGAGGGGCAGGCAGGGAGGGCATGGGACTGCCTGTCAAGCAGGGATCATGCAGAGAACCTCCCCGGGCCCAGCAGGACTCTTCCTAGGCTGCAGCTCCCATTTCCCAAGCTCCCAAGTCAGCCTCTTCAGGGCCAAGTGGAACCCAATCCCAATTGTAAGCTTGGAAGCCTTGCTTCCAGCCCAGAGACTGCCCCTGGGGGTTGGCTCAGTGCCTTGGGGCCAGAGCAGGTGGGCCGGGTTAGGCAGGGCTCCCTCACTCTGGGCACTTCGGTGATGGCAGCCATCTGCAGGGCATGTGCTCCATGACACCCACCATGCCAAAAGCTTTACCAGCAACCTTCAGAGCCCTGCCACAGACCTATAGGCTCCTTAAACAGATAGGGAAACAGGCTCAGAGTCAGGAACTGACTTGAACAGGTATGTACAGCAAGTAAGGCTCAGAGCAGGGACCTGGACAAAGGCCAGTCTGACCCCAGAGCCTGTTCCCCAGACCCCTGAAAGACGAAAAGACAGATGGAAACCTACAGCTTGTGCTCAGCAGGTGATCTGCTTTCCCGGGGCAGAGGACCGTCCCTCCTGGCAGGTCAGGCCAGAGCCACGGGATTAGAGCCTGCCTTTGCCATTTGCTGCAGTTTTCTCCCACCAAGCCGAGGGCTGGGCTGGCATCCCCACAGAATGACCTCGGGGTCCCCAGACCCACCTGGCCTGCTCTGTGGCCAGTGCTGAGTGGCTGCCTGGTACCAGACCCTATGCCCCATGGTCTCAGTACCTGGATATGAAAACAGCCAACCTCCTCCCAAATCATTCCCCTCCTCAAAGCACGCATGCTCCAGGAGTGAAGTGAACTTGGGTAATATGCGGGACCCACGGGCCCATGGTGGGCAGCAGAGTGGGGTGGTTTTGTAGTCATAGGGCCTTGGATTTACTTCCTAAACCTACCACTTATAGCCGTGTGGTGGGCAAGTTGCTGGAGCTTTCTGGGCCTCAGTTTACTCATCTGTAAAACGGTCATATTAACGTCTACCTTGAAAGGTCATCAAGACCTTTTTTACATCATAAAATACCGAGTGTTCATACCATTGTCTTTGGTACATAATGAAGCCAATAAACGATGTTTTTAAAGATTGTTAAAAATGTCTATCATTTCTATTTGAGGAGGAAGGCATCTCAAATCTTCATCTTTATCCTGTGGGGCAAACGCCTTTGTACCCATGGCAGCTGACTGCTGGAATGAGCCCGAAGCCTTATCTTAACAAGTGGGCTGCACAGTTTTCAATATTTGGGGCAGGGGAAATGTTCTTAAAAGCAAACATTCCTTTGGGAGGCCGAGGCGGGTGGATCACCTGAGGTCAGGAGTTCAAGACCAGCCTGACCAAGATGGAAAAACCCCATCTCTACTAAAAATACAAAATTACCCAGGCACAGTGGCACATGCTCGTACTCACAGCTACTCAGGAGGCCGAGGCCAGAGAATCGCTTGAAGCCAGGAGGCGGAGGTTGCAGTGAGCTGAGATAGCGCCATTGCACTGCAGCCTGGGCAAAAAGAGCAAAACTTCGTCTCAAAAAAAAAAAAAGCAAACTTTCCTATAAAAAAAAGATCAAAGCAGAGCTATTTTACTTGGTGACGAGGGGCAGCTTGCTTGCATCCTTCTACCATGGGGAGTTCACCCCCTTACTGGAGCATCCACTGACTGTGGCGAAGTTGAGATGCACCCACTTTCTTCTCTGATCCTCGCCCCCCTGAAGCTTCACACAACCTGAGCTGGTTCCCTTCCTCTCCTCTGAAAACGAAAAGCAAGACTAGAGTTGTTCCCACGTCTACTCCTGGCTCCATCACTGACTAGCTGCATGACCTTGGGATCGTTGTCACCCTGTGCCTCAGTTTTTCCCTCTTTAAATGGGGATTAATAATAGCACCAAGCTCCATGGGTTATGGTGGAGATCAGAAGTAATGATATGGTTTAGGCAAAGCCCTGGCACATAGCAGGCACTCAACCAGTGACTTCATCACCTTCCTCCTCACATGGGGAAGGAAGGAGGGAAGGAGGAGATGGGGTTGAGGGAGCAGGATTGAGAGAGAGACTCGGGGCTCCACCTTCCCACCCCATCCTCTGACAGCAGGCAACCTAACTCCCAACACACTCTTCCTGAGCCCTGGCCCTGTGTGAAACCATGGAAAATGAGAGCAGGTTCTGCCCCTGGAAGCGTCTGGCCTAGTGCCTCGGCCACTTTGTTCTGTCCCTCGCTCCCATTCCCGTGGCACCTGGAAGAGCAGAGTGTGTCAGTTGGAGCCAGTGCAAATCTCAAGCCCTGAGGCTCGGCCAGGTTAGAAACTTCAGTTTCCTAATCTGTAAAATGGGCATGATGATGGCACCAACCTTGTGAGACTGTTTATTCACGAGTAAATCATACGTAATTGTAATGTATACAATTTAGTAACAAGAACAAGAAAACCAGTCAGGCACGGTGGCTCATACCTGTAATCCTAGCACTTTGGGAGGCCAAGGGAGGTGGATCACCTGCGGTCAGGAGTTCGAGAGCAGCATGGCCAACATGGTGAAACCCATCTCTACTAAAAATACAAAAATTAGCTGGGAGTGGTGGTGGGCACCTGTAATCCCAGCTACTCGGGAGGCTGAGGTAGGAGAATCACTTGAACCTAGGAGGTGGAGGTTGTAGTGAGCTGAGATCATGCCACAGCACTCCAGCCTGGGCAACAGAGCGAGACTCTGTCTCAAAACAAGCACACACAAAACTAGAACAAGAAAACTTCAAAGGTGGCAGACCCAACCATCTCCTCCATGAAGTATCCGATGGTTTCTGCTTCCCCGAGGCTCACCCACAGAGTGTGGAGCCTCCAGACTGAGTCTACAGTGGAGAGATGTGCGTTTTTATTGCAACTTCCTCTGGAGCACGAGTTCTCCGTGGTCCAACCCAATGCCTTTGGAACTGAGACCCCTTGTTCATGTTTGCCTTGCCTGAGACCCCCACCTCACATGTCCCCCAAATGATGGCCACACTGGGAAAGACAAGGAAATCGACTCGGGCCTGGCATGGAGGTGGAAGCAGAGGTTCTTGGGCCACCTTGGGGACCTGGTGGTGCCTGGAGGGTGGGCCGAACAGGGGCTGGGCGTCACCTCTGGGTGGAGGGAATGGCTTGCCTCCACATGGGTCCCACGTGGCACCTGGCACAGGGCGGTGCTAATCTGCAAGACGTTTGTGGCAAAGACCTTGGAAACAAACAAACCAACAACTGGGCCCCCGACCCCTTCTCCAGTGACTGTCCCTGGGAAGGAGCAGGGAAGGACTCCAGGAGGCTGTGAGTGGGAGGCAGTCCCAGGTGGACTCCTTGGGTCCCCAGACCCTGCCGGAGAAACCTGGGCAGCTTGCCGGGTTCCTGAACGAAGAGGGGAGGTGCTCATGGTGCAGCTCACGGCCACTGCCTGGGAGTAGTCAAGGAATGGGGACCCCAGCTGCAGGGCAGGAGTCAGACAGCGACGCTGCATTCCAGGATGCCCACCAGGGCCCTGACCGTCTCCTGTGAGGGTGCTGCCTCTGGCCCAGCCTCTCTTCAAGCCGCCTCTGGGCAGCGGTGCACTTTACTGAGCAGACCCTCCTCATGGGGCCGCACTGGCCTCTGCCTTCTTTCAGCCCCTCACGTGGCAGGGGGGCCTCGCCTGTGCATCCCTGACACTCGCTCCCCCACACGGGAGCCTGCCTGTTTCTGGGGCACCCTTCCTGCTTAACCTTCTGTGGCACCCTTCCTGCTTAACCTCATTAGACCGTCCCAGCCGGCTTCTGAGGGCCGTGCTGGTCCTGGCCAGGGCGGGGCTGGGCAGGCCGGGCTCCCTCTCGAGGGCCCTGACAGTGGGTAGCAGGCGGCGGGCACACTCACCCAGGAGCAGGTTCATGAGCACCTCCTGGCCGGCCAGTGTGCTGCTCTTCACCAGGCAGAGGATGGTGCCCCCGATCCAGGGGATGCCGTGGCCGGTGATGCCGATGAGCTTGACCATGGAGCGGGCACTGGCCCAGGACGCCGCCCGGCCGGCGCACACCCCGAGCCGCTTGGACATGCAGATGTCGATGGCCAGCAGGGAGTTGAAGGCGATGCCCTTGAAGGAGGGGTTCAGCTGCATGCAGTCTTCCTCGGGCAGCTGCTGGGACTGACGCCGCTCTCGGGCCCCTTCGCCAGCAGGTGGGGGCTGTGCCGAGGGGCCTGAGGCCTTCCTGGCTGAGCTGCGGGGCTCCGGGGCCCCCTTGGGGGGCTGGTTCAGGGACAGGAACTCAGCCCGGTTGAGGACGTTGTTGCGGTCTCGGGCGCGGGCCCGGCTCTGGGAAGCTGGCATGGTGACCTCGCTCACCCTGAGAGGCCCGATGCCAGCCCGGCTCCAAGGGCCTTCTCCCCGAAGACAAGAGCTGCCCCCACAGCCGCCACCGTGTATGCCTCCCTGCCTTCTCCGCAGCAGCTGTTAAATATAGGGTGGAGGGCTGCACATGGCTGTTTATCTCCGCTGCCACCCGGCTCCAAGGGGACGTCAGTGCCAGCCGGGCAGCCAATCCAGCCCTCCAATGCGGGGCCTGCACCAGCAGAGCCGCTGGGAGGTGAGGAGTCCACAGCTGCGGCCTGGCTGCCTTGGGCCTGGGCTATTTAAATCGCCCAATGGCTCATCCCTGGGCTTGGGGAACTCTGGGAAATGTAGTCCTCCTGCTGCTCTGGACTCGGCGGTGTCGTTGGCCTCTGACAGAGCAGAGGTGGGACCTGGACTTACCCTGCTTTTACCGGCTTCCCTCTGAGCCGTCCAGACCCCTGCAAGCCAGCTCTGCCTGCCTCAGCGGTCTAGCAGATTGAATCTGGTCCTGTAAACGGGATGTAGCTCAGGCAGAGGCCTGTAGGGGCATCAGATGGAGTGAACCACGTCAGCGACAGCATCATCTTGGGTCCCTGGGGCCAGGCCCAGCTCCTCCCTCTGTGAGAGCATTCATTAAGCTGGCAGGTCTTGTCTTTTTTTTTTTTTTTTTTTAATCAGTCTTGAATTCAGCTTCAGCGCATCACAGTCCAATCGAATGACAATCCATGAGCTTTGATTTCCATCGGGGGAGGGGTAAGGAGTCGGTTGGTAATGGATTGCCTCTTGGAGGTGCCTCCACTCCCTGGAATTTTGAGAAGGATAGGAGTGTGACAGCAGCTTCGGGCAAACTGTAGGTAGTTCCCGAGCACCTGACACACTGCAGGAAGCTCTCAGTTCAGTGGGATGGAAGGAATGGCACATGTAAGTGATCACAAGTGTGCAAATGTGTGGCAGGCTCCCAGTAGCGGGGCTCCAGGTCTGGTCTGGGAGTCGTGGACAGGCCCCCCAGGAAGGAAGAACAGAGGGGGAGCCCCAGCAGGGCAGAGCTTGCCTTGCAGGAGGCCTGGAAGGGTCGTGGGGCTGCATGGGGTCCAAGGGGTGAGAGGCTGCAAATCCAGAACGCAGACAAAGAGGACCCGGCCAAGCATTTGGGATGTGAGCAGGCATTCACCTGGGCCACTTGTGGGAGCCCAAAGTCTCCACAGCCCTTTTAGGGCTGACTGGGTCTGGGCTCGATGGGGAAAGCTGCCCATTTAAGCTGACCAGAAGAGTCATAAGCCAGCTCCTCTGTCTCCTGATTCTGGGTGACCAAGGCCTGTCTGCTCAGCCCAGTTGAAGGCAGGAGGCTGCAACTTCTCTTCCAACCATGGAGGCTGCCCATGGTGCCCCAGGTCCTCCTAGAGCCTCCCAAGAACAAGAAGCTGCCCCCAGGAGGGAGTGGGTGTTCCCTGGCCACGGGGGATGGGCATGCAGTCTCTGGAGTCAGAAAGATGGGGCTCTGTCCCACCACCAACCAGCTGGGAGAACTTGAGCAAGTCACTTGGCCTCCCCGGGCCTTGGTGTTTCTACCTGTCATATGGAAATGATAGTGTCCACCTCTTAGGGCTCTCGTGAGTCTCAGTGAGACGGTGTCTGTGAAACACTGAGCTGTGTCCCTGCGGCAGAGTGAGTTAGGAATTGATTTCAAGTTAGGAATGCCTTTTGAGTGCCCTCTTCAGCAGGGCCCAACCCTGTGGTCTGGCCTCCATCCCATTCCTGGCAGGGATGAGGCCAAACTCCAGGAGCCCTGAGTCTGGGGTTCCCTGCAGATGGCCTGGCTGGGCCCTGCTGGGCTGGAGCTGGCTAGGCCTGCCTCATTCCTCCTCTTCCCCTCCAGCGTGCTCCACTCAGACAGCAAGGCGAGGGGGATGTCACGGCTGCATGATGTCCTGCCCTCTTGGGTGCAGCAATGATGACATGGGCAGCCTCATCCCGGACTGTAGACGCCTGGAAACAGATGCGCGTGGAAGTGTGCACGCCCGGCATGGACACTGAACGTGTACAACCTCTCTGTGTGCTCAGCTTAACAACACCTAAGGGCAGTCCTGTAACGCAGCTGTGATATCGTCCCCATTTACAGACGTGGAAGCTGAGGCTGAGCGGGTGAAGGCCTCCAGCCAGGCAGCTGAAAAGAGAGGGGGTCTGGCTCCTAAGTGGTCCCTATGGGAGGTGGCACAAGGGTGCCTCGACCACAGAGACATGATCTGCTCATCTCTCCACCAAGCACTCACCCCACTCTCCCTGAGTGGCCTCGTGGGGGGCACAGGAGACTGGTCCAGACAGGGACTGTTAATACCCAGAGGCTGTGTCAGCATTTCATCAGGCTAGAGCAGCTGGCAGGTTCTGAGAGCCACACTGGGCCTCACCCTGGCGGGGCTCCATGGGGTCCAATGTGGCTCCTGCCCAGCAGTAGTTAAGACATAAAGTCTGCGATAGGACAGCCCCAGGTTCAAACTCTAGCTCAGCCACCTCCAGTTGAGTTACTCCAGGCAAGTTCTTCAGCCCTTCCAAGCCCATTTTCGCCTTTGAGGGTTGGCAAGAAGATTGCGTGAAGGGCTTTCTGTCCGTGATGGTTTTGGTGGCTTCCCCCAGGACTCTGAGACCTGCTCCTCTCCTTCCTATGGGTGAGGAGGGGCGACTCTGTTCACATTCTCAGGTAGCTGAGAAGCAAGCAACCTGAACCCAGATACAGAAAGGAACGATGGGACCACAGACAGTCCTGGTTGCCTCAACCTGCAAGCCTTTATTTTAATTTTATTTTTTTAGATATGAGGTCTTATTATATTGCCCAGGCTGTTCTCAAACCCCTGGGCTCAAGTGCTCCTCCTGCCTCCTCTTCCCAAAGTGTTAGGATTACAAGGATGAGCCGCTGTGCCTGGCTTCCACAAACCTTTATAAGCACCCACCATGGCCCACACAGTCTCACTGCCCAAGAGACTGAGAATTCATTTATCCACCCATCCATCCATCCATCCATCCATCCATCCATCTACCCATTCATTCATTCATTCATTCGATGTTGTTATGGATCTTGTCCTCTCATTGATCTCACAGTCTAGTTGGGGATACAGGACACATATTCACCAAATAATTAGCCAATTTATTAAACAGTATAATTTTTTACCAGTAGCCTTATTTTTTCTTGCTATCAAAGAGTTACATACTGTAATACATTCAACATGCGTAATTGATACAGGTTTCATTCTACCGTGTTAACATGAGGGTGATCAGGATATTAAGGGGTTCTCACTTGTCTCATTTCCAATTACTAAAATATTTTGCATCAACCAGGCATTACTTTAATAATTAGAAAATAATATATACTAAATTATATCTCTGTCATATGCAATATACACAAAAATATGCATTTTATTATTATCATTATTATTTTATGAGATAGGGTCTCACTCTCTCACCCAGGCTGGAGTGTAGTGACATGATCTTGGCTCACTGCCATCTCTGCCTCCTGGGTTCAAGTGATTCTTATGCCTTAGCCTCCCATATAGCTGGGACTACAGGTGAGCACCACCACCCCCAGCTAATTTTTGTATTTTTTGGTAGAGATGGGGTTTCAATCCACGTTGGCCAGGCTGGTCTCGAACTCCTGACTTCAAGTGGTCTGCCTGCCTCATGCTGGGATTACAGATGTAAGCCACTGTGCCTTGCCCCAAAATATGCATTTAAAACATATGATGACATTGTACATTCTTCTGAAAAACAACCTCCCCTTTTCACTTCACAATATAAATCTGGCCATGTCTTCATGACGCCCTATTATTTTTCAAAGGCTGCCTGGCATTTTGTCACATGGATGGGCCAGAATTTATGCAACCAGCCCCCTATTAGTGGATATTTTGTTGTTTCTATTGTGTAACGATTCAAAAACTACTCTAGGCTGGCCATCCTTCTGCATATATCCCTGTGCACTAAAGCAAGATAGAAACAAGTAGTCAAGGCTGGGCACAGTGGCTCCGCCTGTAATCCCGGCGCTTTGGGAGGCTGTGGTGGGAAGATCACCTGAGGTCAGAAGTTTGAGACCAGCCTGGCCAACGTGGTGAAACCCTGTCTCTACTAAAAATATAAAAATTAGCTGGGTGTGGTGGCACATGCCTGTAATCCCAGCTACTCGGGAGGCTGAGGCATGAGAATCGCTTTAACCCGGGAGACAGAGGTTGCAGTGAGCCAAGATCATGCTATTGCACTCCAACCTGGGTGACAAGAGTGAAACTCTGTGTCAACCCCTGCTCCCCCCCAAAAAAAAGAAAAAAAGAAACAAGTAGTCAAGGTAGGGTGGCTGGGACCATGCTGGGAGGGATCCCCATGGGATCTGGTGGGCTCACACAAACCACCTACTGTAGTGCCCAGACATGGGAAAGCAGATGGGGCCACAGACACTCCTGGTTGACAAGGCAAGTGCAACCACCCTCTTCCCATATTAGAGCTGCAAGCGCAGGCCCAGATTGGTGATGTCACTAGTGAGGTCACACCTGGCTAAGGCCAAAGCTGGGACTGGGGCAGGCCAGTCCCTCTGACTCTGAGCCTTCAAGCTGTCCTACTGGCCACATGTCCCATGGCTTCTCTGTTCCCTGCCTGCTTGGCCTTATCTGTCACTCATTCACTTACTCTTTCAATTTCACTCATTCACTCACCAACACTTTTTCTTTCTCTTTCTTTTTCTTTCTCTCTCTCTCCTTCCTTCCTTTTTCTTTCCTTTCTTTTCTTTCCTTTTCTTTCTTTCTTTTCTTTTCTTTCCTTTTCTTTCTTTCTTTTCTTTCTCTGTTGCCCGGGTGGAGTGCAGTGGCATAATCTTGGCTCACTGCAACCTCCACCTCCCAGGCTTAAGGGATCCTCTCACCTCAGCCTCCCAAGTAGCTGGGACTATAGACATGTGCCACCACCCTGGCTAATTTTTCTATTTTTCATGGAAATGAAATTTCACCATGTTGCACAGGCTGGCCTTGCATTCGTGAGATCAAGCAATCCACCCACCTTGGCCTCCCAAAGTGCTGGGATTACTGGCGTTGGCCACCATGCCCAGCCTTTACCAACACCTCTTGATGCTGAAATGTGCCAAGCTCAATGGAAAGACCAATGAGAAAAGCAAAGATGACCTTGGTGGCCTGGTCCCCACAGCTCACTAGGCCTCTCCCGAGCATTGCTTCACCCAGGGCCTTATTCCAAAGATTGATTACTGAGAGGAGGGCTGGGAGTGAAGCAGTTTGCCAGGGCCCATGGCTGGTACAAGGACTCAGATCCAAAGCTCAGCCTAAGTCCTTAACCATCTGACACTACTACCTCTCTCTTACTACATAGCAGGAGTTTTCTGGCAGCTTTTGGTGCCTAGAGCAGTTTGGACATTGCAGACACTTGTTTTCTGTCTTTAAGCATTTAAGATCGAGTTACCACAAATATGAACAGGTATATTTATCACTGGCTTATACCTAACTCTTGCTATGCTTGTGCCAAGCTTGGAGCAAAGTGCATACCCCACGTCGCTCAGTGTAACCAGCACAGAAACTTCACAGACAGGTGTTCCACGCCCTTCACACAAAGGAGAAAACTGAAGCTCAGAGTTGAGGAGATCTAGCCAGGCCACTGCATGAGCCAGCAGGAAGCCCCGAGTCAAACCTCACCCCCGTCCCTCGCCCTTTTCCCTCTTCTGCTCTCTGCCACTTTTTTGTTTCTGTTTTTGTTTGAAAGGAGTCTTGCTCTGTCACCCAGGCTGGAATGCAGTGGCACTATCTCAGCTCACTGCAACCTCCACCTCCTGCTTCAAGTGATTCTCCTGCCTCAGTCTCCCAAGTAGCTGGGACTACAGGTGCACATCACCACACCCAGCTAGTTTTTTGTATTTTTAGTAGAGACGGGGGTCTTGCCAGGTTGCACGGGCTGGTCTTGAACTCCTGAGCACAGGCAACCCAGCTTTGGCCTCCCAAAGTGCTGGGATCACCAGTGTGAGCCACTGCGGCAGCCTTCTTCTCTTTTTTTTCAAAGCCCATATCCCTTTCTGACACAGGACAGTCTCACCTCTTTATTCTGTGAGAGTGTTTGGGGTCTGTATCCTGCTAGCAAAAGGCTAGTCCCTGGGGCAGGGACTGTTTGTTCACTGGTGGGACCCAGGTGCTCAGGCAGTGCCTGGCTCATGGTAGAATGACTGAGCTGGGCTCGAACCTGCTAAACACCTGGTCATCAAAGACGATGGCCAGTCGGACACTACTGGGGGACTGAGGGCAGAAAGGAAGGGGAGGGAGTGGGTGAGAAGTTCACTCTGGGTGTGGCCGGTGGGCTGGCAGCTGCAGGGGAGAGAAGAGTGGGTCCGCCGCGGGGTCCCCTGCCAGGAGGGTGGGGGAGACCGGCAGAAAGCGTTTCTCACCCCTGCCTCCCGCCCGGATCTATTTCTCAGTTCGCATTTCTAAGGCTGCTCCTGGGTTATTTTGGTCGGGAAACCTGATCCTTCGCTGGGTTTATTTTAGCACCTTGGAGAACTCCCAGTGCCGCACCCGATCCCAGGCCGCCCCCTCCGTCCTTCCCGGGCGGCGGGGGGCGGGGACCGCGGGGCTTGTTGGGGGCGGTGCACTCCGGGCCGGGCGGAGCAGTCCGCGTCCCCCTACTCGCATCTCCTGCACGTGGGCTTCTGACCCCTACTACCGCAGCTGCTGGGTGGGACTGGTGGTGAGGAGGTGCAGACGGGCCGCGTCGGGGTGGGCAGGGCCGTGCCGAGAGCGCTCCAGCTCCGCGGTGCGGCCTTGGGGTGCCGGAGCCCCGGGCCTGGGCTGGAGACAGTGCCTTCAGATCCGCGCCCCGGGAGGGAAGACGTTAGGTGCTCAGGGCGGTAGCCCTGGCTCCCAGAAACCTCCAGGAGAATAGGGAAGCCGGACCAGAGCGGGAGTGGAGCGTGGTGAGGGGTTGCAGGGAGAGGGTGGTGTGCGAGGCCGGGAGCCCTACCTGGGACCCTCGGTGGGCAGCGAGGAACGACAGCCCGTACCGTCCCCTTCCGAACCTCGATTCAGCCTCAGAGCCTCGGACTCAGCCCCACACTCACACCCAACACATCCGCATGTGCAGACACCCTTGCACGCTCACACCCATGCACACATACAGACGTGCTCACCCACACTCACACCAGTCCACACACACACCTCTGCACACCCACACAGACACAAGGCCTCACCCACAGACACACATGAACATATACACACATCCAGAACACACACAAACACATCCTTACACCCCCCCGGCTTTCATCCCCTCACACAATACACAGCCGGTGATACACAACTTGCACATACTTGTTCATCGACACCCACACCACATATGCTCATTCAAACCATTACACACCCCATACACACACGGACACACACATCTCACATGGCATGCAGGCGCATACACTGACATGGACACACGCACACACACCCACGCAGTCACACACAACTGTCAAATATAGCCTCATACACAACTGCACACTCACCATCACACACACATGCACATCCCCCCACACACCCTGACCCACTGCAGTACGCCCCTCACAGCCCACAGCCCTTCCCCCAGCTCAGCACCGACACACACATTGAAGCAGCTTACACACCTCTTGATTTATAGCCACCCATGCTCACTCACAACCCTTTTGATATCAGTGTGTACCTGTTTATTATTTATGATAAGTAATACTGCATTTATGGCTCCTAGCGTTATCCCAGCCTCTCTGGCACAGGGATGTGAGTGCTGTTGTCTGGGCTTGGTTATGACCCCTCTGCTGTGTCTTCCCTGTGCCTGGCCCAGCCGTCCACTGGGGAAGGAATGAACTTGAGCAGAGAAGCCCCAAGGCTAACTTGTCCTAGAAGCCATGTGGTTCTGATCTTCAGCTGGAAAGGCCCCAGTCTCCAGATATGCAGCCACCACAGGCAGCGTTTTCAAGTCCCTGCCCCATGCCCTGCCATCCCCATGTGGCACCATGGCCCTCAGTGGAGAGTGACACCCTCACTGAGTGGGGGGCCAGAAGATCCGGGTTCTAGTGAAGAAGGCCTCCCCGGAGGGCTTCACTGGGCCTCTGTTCCCCACCTGTAGGGGAGGCTGCTGGACCAGCGCTCTCTGAGATCTGGTCCCTACTCCCCTGGCCAAGGTCCACTTTGCCCCCTGTCCCAGCAAGGCAGGTCAGGGATGCCGGACATGCCCTGTGCCTCCATCCTCCACCTAGTCTCTCAGTGTCCCCCAACTCCAGCCATCTGCCTGGCTCTCTGGCCCCACCCACCTCCCTGTGGACATTCCAAGCTTCATCACTGACTTTTTGTCTGGTCCTCAACAGTTGGGGAGAGAACACTGTCTCCTAGGGCAACAGAATTCCAGCATTGAACATTTCCAGCTGCAGAACAAGAACTTTCCCCTCCCCTCCCCTCCCCTGGGTCTTAGAGCCAGGATGCCTTTCTGGCCTCATAATGACCCCACCCTTGGAGGTGGTGAGCCCTTGGAGGACTCGCGGCAACTCTGAATGCAGAGTGGTCCGTGAGAGAGAAAGAGCCTCTGGACTGTCACTGGTGGCCACTGAAAATGAGGTGCCTATACTGCAGGGAACGCTGTTGAGCGCACCCGCTGCCTCCGAGTCACCCAGCCTCTGGGTCTTAGAGCCAGGCTGCCTGGTTCCATCCCCCCTCCCTCTTCACCAGGCATCAGTGTCCTCATCTGTAGAATGGGATGTTGACACAGTGTCTCCTGGAATCATTGTGGAAAGTCGTGAAGATGCTGTGCAAAGCCCCAGCTCACGGTGATACCTGCAAGGAGACACTGCAGTGGGCTCTTTCTGCAGACCTCCCAGGGCCCTGGGCTGGTTTGGGCCTGCGTTAAAATACAATTGGGCGGGGTCCGTGTTGTTTCTACTTCTGACTTGCTGTGTGGCTTTGGGTTTTCATGACTTCTCTGTGCCAATGTGCCAGGAATTGAGGAACACCGTGGGACCTTGTCCTCCCACGGACAACACTGAGCTCTCAAGTTGCCATCCTGCTGTTCACCATCCTGGGTGTCGGCTGGGGCTGTGTCTCCCCACCCCTCCTCTTGGGGATCCTGAGGACTGAGGGAGGAGAAAGGGGCCTGGGAGCAATGGGAGTGCCCATGCTATTGGACAATGACTCAAACGCATGTCCCCTTCCTGTGCTCTGCAGACGCTGGTACTTCACAAGAGTGTGGACGCGTCATGAGCCTTCCATATATGCTGAGGCTGCCGTGGGTCTGTGCCCAACACCCACGGAACTCTGGAAAATGCCGAGCGGGAGGAAGGGCTGTGTGGGGAAGCGGCAGGGCCGAAGGGGCCGAGAGCTGGGGAAGCTGCCAGAACCCTGGTGGGTGCTTCAGGAGCCACCACACCCTCGGCCTGGCAGAGCTGCCCTGGGGAAGCTGCCCCCCAGCTCAAAGCCCATGGACTAACTGGCCCATGGACTAACTCTGCCTGGTCCCTTCTCCAGCAGACTGAGATGAGGTTCTCTGCAGGGATGATGTCAAGGGGTGCTCCCTTGACATCAGATTAAGGGAGAGGGGTCTTCTACTTTGCAAGTCCTCACCGTGTGGACACCCATGCACCTCTGCCCATAGGACTTCCTAGTGCTCCCATCATAGCTCCAAGGGGCTGGCTCCGGCTAGCAAGTGGGGTGTGCTTGGTGAAGGAGTTGAATGTGGGCTTTGGAACTGGTCAGATCTGGGCTGGCATCCCGCCTCTGAGAAGCCACGATCCCCTGATCTCTGGGTTTCTCTGTCTGTGGAGCCTACTGCCCAGGGCCAAGGTCAAGGATAGAAGAGACAGTGCCTGCTCAATATACTACCTGACACATAGTGGGTGCTTCACAAACCCAGGCAGAGCCCAGGGCTGAGGCTGGGGGGCACTTGAGAGAAGCCCACCTCTGGGAAAGCATCCTCCAGCAGCTTCACTGCTCAGGAGGCAGTTCAGTGCTCTTTTCAGTTCAGAAAAGGCTCCTGCCCTTTCCACAAGAGGAATGTGCAGCTCTCTCCCTGTTCATGGAGCACTTGAACTTGTCACCTCATTTCCAGGACAGCATTCCTAACCTCACAGAGCACCCTGGCCAGGCTGTCAGGGTGACAAGAGTTGGCAAATGAGACAGACACCTCAAAAGTGAGTATCTCCCCTACACATAAACTGAGTGGCGGCGCAGTCATTATCTGACCTCACAAGAGGTGTGGAAGTCCCTGTGGGTGCCAGAGAGGACTGTTTTGTGGGGCTCTTGGTTCATGGAGGGGAGAGGTCACTTCACATGGTAGGCCAGGAAAGCGACCTCTTCCTGGAGATGGACATTTATGTGGGGCCCTTATGGAATCCGTGTGCTGTCTGGGGTTCTACTGTGTCCAGCAGGCCAAAGGGGCTGCCTCTGTGGCACTGGCTTGGCTCCCCTGCCTTGGCTGGAGTCAGTGGGACTAGGTATAAGCCACCTACTAGCTGACCTGGAAAGGGACCACCTCCTCACTAGCTGGGGATAAGATCTGCTAGCAGTGCTGGGGTGAGGGTGTGGCTGGGTGAGAGGCGGAGGCCACCCTAGTCAGCCACTTCCTGCTCCGTGGCTGAGCCGGTGCTGCTGTGAGATGGCCTAGCTGTTCACTCATCAAAGGAGAGACCCCAGAGTGGCCAGCCCCTCAGCCCCTCCAGCCCACCCTCACGAATTTGGTGTGCTCTGACATTCACTGCCCTGAACCAGTGTGGGCACCTGTGGAAGTCAGAGTCATGGCGATGGGATGGGGACGAAGAGTGTGTGGAGTGTGGCTTTAATGTGGCTGCCAGATGTCCTTACATCACAAATTGCTTGGGCTTCCCCTAGGTGTAGTTGCATGGTAGGGGTGGGGTTCATAGCTTTCCCAGGGCTGTCCGGCCTCACGCTCCTTGTGAGCCCTTGCACTGGGACCACTGGATTCCCAGTCTCAGCCGGAACACCTGCGGGAGGGTTGGGGACGTTGGGCAAGTCCCCCAGCTGCTCAGCTCTGGATGCCTGCTCTGTGGAGTGCACATCGTTACAATGTCCCTCCGCAGGGAGGCCGATGGTGGCTGAAACGATACTCATGCTCCGGTACAGTGCTCATCACACAGCTGGCGTCCAACAGGCTGCCAGCAGACCTGCAGGAGGGGACTCACCTCTCGCCAAACTTCTCTCCCCTTCCCCGCCACCTTCCCAGCCTTGCAGCCTACAAAGCCCCCGCGCTGTCTCCACCAAGCCACTGTCTCCCTGCGGCCGGGAAATCCATGGCAGGGTAGCCCTTCGGGCGCTCGGAGCCCCGGAAAGCCGCTAGCCCGGAGAGTTTAAAGGGCACAGGGAGCAGCCCACCTGGCCCCGTTACAGCAGCGGAACTACACTACCCAGAATTCCCGGGGCTGGCCAAAAAGGAAATGTCGTTTTTGCAAAGAGAGGCTTAGCTCCCCCGGCAGCTGCAGCGAGAGGGAGCGAGGGGGAGCGAGGGATTACCAGGGGGAGGGCGGGCTGTGTGCGGGGCGCGAGGGTGGAGAGCCGGGCGGGCGGGGAGGAGGAGGCGGCGCCCGCCCGCCGCCGCCGCCGCCGCCGCCGCCTGCGGACCTGCACCCCGCGGGGCTGGCGAGCGGGCGGCGGTCCCTGCGTGCGCCGGCTGCACTCGGCCGGCGGCGGCGAGCGGACGCGGGGTCCGGGCCGGCGCAGGGGCCGAGTTTCTGCAAAGTTTGACCCGGTTGCCTTTCCGATGCTGCAGCAGAGCGAGGCAGAGCTGGGCGCGCCAGGCGGCTGCGGCGCGGCGGCGGGGCTGAGCGGCGACAGCGCGCTCACCATGATCATAAAATAAAGGAGGCGCGCGGGGTGGGGGCGAGAGAGCCCAGAGCCTCAGCCCTCCGCCCCCGGCCGCTCCCCGAAGCCCCGGCCGGCAGAGGGTGGAGGCCGGGGGCGCCCACGCCGGCCCCAGACCCCAGTAGAGCCGAGGGACAGTGCCCGGGGAAGGGGGTAGGGGGGTGGGGGCTCCCCGAGAGCCTGCCCGCACCGGGGTCAGGGGCGTCCGGAGGGCGGCGGCCCGGGCCAGCGGAGTGGCCCCGGGGCAGGTGAGTCGGCGGCGCCGCCCGGGTGGGGGCGTGCGCGCCAAAGTTCCCCGGCAGCGACGAGCGCGCCCGACGCGCGGGGACCTGGGGCTGCTCGCGGCTGGAGGGGGTCCGCGGAGGCGCCCGACGCGGCGGGGCAGGGGCACTACGCCCTCTGAGGACCGAGAGACCCTGGCCGGGAACGGAGCGCCCGCCGGGTCAGACGGCCCTGGTGGGTGGCCCTGCGCCCAGGGGCCAGAGGGACCCGGGTGGGAAGGGGCGCCTGGCGCTGGCGGCGCGGTGGGGGCAGCGTAGGGCAAGTGCTCACCGCCCTCTGCAGCGGCAGTTGCTCGCCCCCCACCTCGCTCCCGGCCGGGAGGGTGTCAGCGGAGATGTCACGGGTGGCGATTATTCGCTGGCGCGTGCGGTCGTGCGGCTGCCACTGACGGGGCGGGCGGGGTGGGGGGAGGGCCACCGCCTCCGAGGAGACCGCCCAGAGCTGCGCCGTCAGCTCCGCAGCCCGCGCCCAGCTCACACGCGTCGCCTCCCCCGCGCGCCCCCCGCAGCAAAGTTCGGCTCAACTTTGAGGCGGGCCTTGACGCGCTGTCCCTTCCACCTCCCACCAGGTCCTCCGCGGCTGCAGCGAAGCAGGCAGCTGCAGCCGGAGGCGACAGCGGCGAGGGGACGCGGAGCGCCCGCGTGGGGTCGTCGGGCCCCCACCCTCGAGTGGGCGCAGACGGAGACCCGCGTCGCACTCCACCGGCGAGCGGCCCGAGCCTGGAGCTCGCCTCCTGGAAGCCGCGGGTCGGCGCTCGCCCCGAGCGCGCCCCGACCTCGGCAGGGTGAACGGAAACTGCTCTGCAATTGACTCGGCCGCGCCGGGCGGGTACGGGTGCGGGGCCCGGAGGCAGCGCGTGCGGAAGGCCGGAGGGCAGGAAGTCGCGCTTCTGCAGCTAGGGTGGCGCGACCGCGTGGGGACGGAGCCTTCCTTATTTATGATCTGCCGGCGCTTGCCTGCTTCCTCCGAAGACTTCAGGGAAAGTCTGTGAGCTGCCGTCCCCGCGTGTGAGGCTGGATGTCAGAGTGACATGACTATTCATTAAACTCCAAACTTCTTTTTTTAACCAAAAGAATATCGGTGATTTTTGTCCACTGCGAGGAGAAGAAGAGCGAGCCCAGGACTCTTGAAATGCAGCAGAATCCTTATTTATAAACAGGCCGCGGTAGTGATATATGCAACTCCCCTCTACTCAGTGAGTTTTCTATCCTATGGATAACGGTCTTGAGAGTTGAGATTGGAGAGCAGCGCCGTCTGCGCTGGGTCCTGCAGCCTACGTCCTTTCAATGCCTGGTTTTCTCTGTGACTGCTGGCTTCCCTGGAGATCGGAGTGCTCCTGTGTGCCATGGGCTGTATTCAGAGCATCGGAGGCAAAGCCAGGGTCTTCCGGGAAGGGATCACGGTGATTGATGTGAAAGCCTCCATTGACCCCGTCCCCACCAGCATCGATGAGTCCTCCAACGTGGTGCTCCGCTACCGGACACCCCACTTCCGGGCCTCGGCCCAGGTGATCATGCCGCCCATCCCCAAGAAGGAGACCTGGATCGTTGGCTGGATCCAGGCGTGCAGCCACATGGAGTTCTACAACCAGTATGGCGAGCAGGGCATGTGAGTAAGGCCGGGAGTCAGCTCTGGGGATGGGGGACTGCTAGGGGTGGCCGAGCTTGGAGGCCTGGTGGGTGCCCATAGGTGTGGGGGAAGGTGGAGATACCATGGAGATGGGGAAGCTTTAGGCAGGTATGGAGGTGGCCTCCTTGGCCCGGTGGCTCCTTGAAGGGTTTGCCTGTGGATCCAGATTGGGGTCATGGCCCTACACCCTACCCCACCACTGTTTCCCCGGGTTTCTTGTGTCCTTCCCTGCAAGATGCCGAGAAAGCAGAGGAACATTACTTCCAGTGTTTTCTGGCAAAGCAAGTGTGCTGTCCGCCTGGGGAGTGATGGTGCCATCAGGAGTCAGCAGAGAGGCTACAGGGCTGCTATCCAGGCCCTGGCTCTCTGGGGGCTCAGGGCAGACCCTCAGGCCCTCTGCAACTCCCAGACCTGTGTGTTCCGGGCTTTGCAATTGGGCCTCAGTGATCTTTCTGGCAGCTTCAAGTGTATTCGAGGACCTGGGGGAGTGCTTCGCTGTTCCGAATGGCTCTGTGTTTGAGGGCACAGTTAGTTTTAAAAGCCGGATTTGTTTCACAGGGTAGCACTTTCTGTCTCCAAGGCAGAAGGCCCCTTTATGCAGATGACTCCAATGTCCCTCCGGTGAGGCCCTAACAGGAACAGCTAAGAGGAGCCTCTCCTCTGCGGCCCCAGCTGTCTCCAGAGTGTGCCTACGGTGTTGGAGGTCCGGTGGAGACACTGGGACCCTCGATCTCCTTTCCTGGCCTGCTTCCTGACCCCAGAGAAAGCCGTCCCCAGGGTGGAAAGGGCTCCGTTTAGACAGAGTTGGGAAAGTGAATTAACCTGAAGGGTCACCCTAAGACAGAGGTGGTGAAAATAGCTGTTTCTGAGCATGAAGACCCTTTGGAGAGAGCCAGGGAGGCCCCGGGGGCAGCCAAGCCATACAGCCCTGTGACTGGCTGTGGACACTCCCAGAACCTCTCTCAGTGTCCACTCTCTGCAGCATCACTTCCCGGTTTTGCAAGTGGGGAAAAGAGAGGAGAATTTCGCAGGAATTGGAATTTATCACTTGATTTGAGAACCTCGTGGGCCACCTGTAAATGATAGGGGTGGAGGATGGTGGGACACCAGGCCTCGTGGCTTCTCCACTTAATGATTCCGAAGTTCTAAAGGAAACATGAGGATCACAGTAACCCTTAAACCCAGGTTGTGACTGTGACCATCCCAAAGAGGTGCCTGGGGGGCACATCTGAAGGCTCTCACCGGCCTTCTCCACCAGCCTGATTTCTGTGCCAAGCCCTTTTCGTCTCAAGAGCAGCTAGTAATCCAGTTCAGGCAGGGGGCTGCCTTTCTATTCTAAGCAGGGAAACATGATTCTTAGTTATGCAGTGAGGGCCTTTTCTAAGAACCCTTAAGCCCAGAAACCTCCTCAGGCTTTGAAGGCATCCAGGACAGTTGTAGAAACAAAAGTTTTCCTAGGGGTTTTGGGCTAAGCCTAGTTTCTTCCCTAGAAGGGGTAGGGAAGCCAGTGGGTTCTTCTGAACTTGAAAAAATGTGAGCATTAGTGGGAACTGGATTCTAATGAGATCGGTGCTACTCGCAGTGGGAAGGCAACAGGCCTGGCCTGAGGTACAGACTCCAAGCCTCAGTTTCCCCATCTCTGCACAGGGGCTTCCGATGTCTTGCCCAAGACTTGGTCTCCATCTGGTGACTCTTGATTAGGTTCAGGTGATGTGGCTGGAGCCAGGCCTGACACTTGGACCTGAGACGACCTTGCCCTCCTTGGGCCATGACTTCTTAGGCAGATCTGGGTGGCAGGCCAGGCTCTGCCACTTTCCAGGGTGTGACCTTAGGCAAGTCCCTTTACCACTCTGAGCCTCACTTTACACATCTGCAAACTGGGGCTAGGAATAGCCCCTCCCCATGGCTTATTGTGAGAGTCGCTCAAGCCAACCAAGTTTGCCAAGCAGTCAGTCCTGTGCCAAGCTCGTGGTGAGTACTTACTGCAGGCGCTGATGGGATGGGGATCGTCCTTAGCAGTGTTGTCATTGTGACTGTTATTCTGTCAGACAAGTGGCTAAAACTATAGAATTAGGACAGATGTCAACCACACAATGTAGCGAATTTTCTCCCCAGCCCGTCTTTCTCTGTCACTTAGGGCCCACTTCCTCAGTTTAAAACTTTTTAAAGCCACATAAGGCATGAAGCGCTTGCATTTTAAAGTGGCTCCAGGCCATTTTCCTTGCTCTGCCTCTGCCCCTGATGTTTCTCTTTGCTCCCACTCTTTCTCGGGACTCCTCTTTCCCTGCAGGGAGCCTCTGTGTCCCACTCAGTTCATTCTCCCTGGGTGCACTGGCTGTGTAATCCCAGTTGGGATAGGGCCAGCCCCAGGGACAGGATGGAGTCGGAGGCTCCCTGGGAGGGGCGGCTTGAAGCAGATGGGCAGAAGGGTCCTGGCCCCTGGCTTCAGCCAGACAGCCCCAGGGGTTCCATTTGGTGTCTGTCGGTGAAGGTGAGAACTTCCCATGGGCATCTGTGAGGATTCGGGTGAGCATCCCGTGGCTGAGACGTAGAGGAGGCAGCTGCCGAATACTTATTAGTAGTCAACAGAATCGTCCTAAGGGGCTGAGCTGGCTAAGAACAGAGCCCCGGATTCAACCTGCACCCTCAAAGGGCTCATGGAGAAGGCCAGCATGTGGCCTTGCTTCAGCTCCTTGGTGAATGGAAATAGAAGCATTTAGATAGGATTTATTTATTTATTTATCTATAATTTTTTAATTTTTTTTTTTTTTGAGACAGAGTCTCACTCTTGTCGCCCAGGCTGGAGTGCAGTGGTGCCAATCTTGGCTCACTACAACCTTCGCCTCCCAGGTTCAAATGATTCTCCTGCCCCAGCCTCCGGAGTAGCTGGGATTACAGGTGTACACCATCATGCCTGGCTAATTTTTGTATTTTAAGTAGAGACAGGGTTTCACCACATTGGCCAGGCTGGTCTCAAACTCCTGACCTCAGGTGATTGGCCCACTTCAGCCTCCCAGAGGGTTGGGATTACAGGCGTGAGCCAACATACCCAGCCTTAGGTGGGATTTAAAACCTCCTTCCTGTCTCCCTTGCCCCAGGCCTCCTGCGATGACTTCCATTTTCCAAGTTTTTAAGCCTCGTGGCATGAAGGAAAGGGAACAGTGGTTGGGATGACAGGAACCCCAACCAGCCCAGAGCTGTCCCTCTGCTCCGCCTGGCCCAGGGTCCTGTCATTCTTTGTGTGGGTGGGGGGGTGTCCTGTGCATGGCAGGGGGCTGGGCAGCATCCCTGGCCTCTACCTACTCCATTGCCAGGAGCACATCCCTGCAAGCTGTGACAATCAGTCATGTCCCCAGGCATGGGGTGGGGGTGTGTGAAATCACACTTAGTGGAGAACCACTGGACTCAGACCCAGACAATTCAAATCCTTAAAATGAAAGCCAGGCCCTGTGCTTTGAGACCCGGGAGGGGCCAGGTAGCAGGAGCTAGGTTAGGGCTTCCATTCTTCACAAATGGGCTTGTATCCAAAATGTTAATTCCAAATACTTAACTGAAATCCATAATACCCCCAAACGTTATCCCTGCTTAAAATTAATCCCTAAGCCAGGAGGATAACTTTTTAGAATGACATTCTGGCTTTGAAATATTTGAAATGGAACAATTAAAAAAAAACCCATCTCAATAATATCCTGACTTTTACAGACAGAGCTGACAAAGGGTGAGTTTCTCTGTGCCAGCATGAGAGGTTTCTATATGGCTTTGGGTCCAACCCACATCACTTTAGAAGCTAACCCCCCCTTTCCAAATTGTTGGAGACACCTGCCTCCACAGCCCGGCCCCCGCAATTCCTCAACTGCCACCTGTCAGCTGGCACAGAGTCTCCTAAGTGACAAGTCACAATTTCTCGCCTGTGTGGGAGAAGTTCCACATTGTCCCTGGTTTGCCCTTCTCTGGAGCCCCCTGGGAACCTGGCCCACAGCCATGGCCAAGGCCAAATCCAGGGGCAATGTATGGCTCAGGATTCTGCCACAGGGAAGACTGGACAGGGAGGCAGAGGAGCAGCTCAGATAGAACCTTTGGGTTGACAGGGACACTGCCCCATGCCCATGTGTAGAAGGGTAGGAACCCCAGCTCCCAAACCTTGGGCCAGCCTCTTAACCTTTCCAAGCCTCACTGTTCCCATCTATGAAATGGGAATATGAGTCCTGTCTCATAGGGTTGTGATGATAAGAGCTTAGCTCAGCACCTCAGGTATACCAAGCACTCAATATATGGCAGCTGTCAATGCCATGGCTGTCAATCATAATTACTGATAATGTCTTACTCATTAGGTGCCTGTCAGAGTCAGCAGAAAGGAGGTACTCTTGTTGCTGTTGGTATATTATCCCTTCTCTGGGTTTCAGTTACCTTTCTCTGGCATGAGTGCCTTGGACCATGAAACCTCTGAGGGTCTTTCTGATCAAAACGTGTGCCGCCACTGTGTTACGGAAGGCCAGTGACCAGCCTGGACAACACAGTGAAACCCTGTCCCTACAAAAAACACAAAATGATCAGCCAGGCATGGTGGTATGTGCTTGTAGTCCTAGTTACTTGGGAGGCTGAGGTGGGAGGATCACCTGAGCCCAGGGAGGTTGAGGCTGCAAGTGAGCTGTGATTGTACCACTGCACTCCAGCCGGGACAACAGAGTGAGACCCCATCTCAAAAAACAAAAAGGCTGGTGGGAAAGGACAGGGCAGGGTTGGAGGGACCACTGAGTACCACCCAGCCCTGCTGGGATGACGCTGAGAATGGCTGCGTTGGGCCCCTTCCCACCTGCTGTCTCTCAGCATCCTTCCCAGGAGCTCAGGAGGGCCTCATTTTATGATGTGGTCGCA
This sequence comes from Callithrix jacchus, assembly GCF_049354715.1. Classification (NCBI taxonomy): domain Eukaryota; kingdom Metazoa; phylum Chordata; class Mammalia; order Primates; family Cebidae; genus Callithrix; species Callithrix jacchus. The sequence goes on along the minus strand of NC_133502.1, from coordinate 179,914,841 downwards.
GCATCTAAGACCTGAAGCTGCTTGCCTGAGCAGTGTTGCTCAGCGCCAGCAGATCTGGGGACAGGCCATGGAGGAATGTCCCTGTTGACCACGTGGCCTCTTCCTGAAGCCGGGCCCTGAGCTTCAGTTGTGCAAAGAACAATTGAGGAGGAGGCTTCCTCTCTGTAACCGGAAGGTGGCCTCCCCCATCTGCTGGGCCCTGGCGGAGGCAAGGGTGGGGTGGGTGGGAGAGGGAAGTCCTTGTTTCAAGGCTTTGGGGTGGGAGGAAGTAGGGGGGATGGCCCAGCCTAACAAGAACTCCCCCAGGACCAGCCTGGCCAAGCAATCACTGCAGCCCTCATCCACTTTCCAAGCACTGGAAACAAACATTGGCTGCTCCCAGAGACATGTGAGGCAGCACTCCACAGCTGTAGCAATCAGGGAAGTTACATACTGACATCCTTTGTTTTGCTGATAGGAGTTGGGTGAAATGAAAAAAGATCAGTTGTGCCCAGTGTTCAGGGGAGGGGAGCATCCTCACCTGTTTGTGGGAGGACAGTTGAGGTAGGTAAGGATGCTGAGAGGTGAGCTTGGCTGTGCCTGTTACCGTTCACATGTGCGTGCCTTTCAGGTCAGTGGTTGTACTTTGTTTTTTGATACGGAGTCTCGCTCTGTTTGCCTAGGCTAGAGTGCAGTGGTGCAGTCTAGGCTCACCGCAACCCCTGCCTCCTGCCTCAGCCTCCTGAGTAGCTGAGATTACAGGCACCCACCACCATGCCTGGCTAATTTTTGTTATTTTTAGTAGAGACAGGGTTTCACCGTTTTGGTCAGGCTGGTCTTGAACACCTAACCTAGTGATCTGCCTGCCTCAGCCTCCCAAAGTGTTGGGATTACAGGTGTGAGCCACCGTGCCCAGCCATACTTTTTTTTTTTGAGATGGAGTTTCACTCTTGTCGCCCAAGTTGGAGTGCAGTGGCACGATCTCGGCTCACTGCAACCTCTGCCTCCTGAGTTCAAGCGATTGTCCTGGCTCTGCCTCCAGAGTAGTTGGGAATTACAGGCGCCTACCACCACACCTGGCTTTTTTTTTTTTTTTTGTATTTTTAGTAGAGACGGGGTTTCACCAGGATGACGAGGGTCTCAAAATCCTGACCTCAAGGGAGCCTCCCGCCTCGGCCTCCCAAAGTGCTGGGATTACAGGTCTGAGTCACCACCTCCAGCCTGTACTTTTAGAGCCTTTTGCAGAAACCTTGTGCCCCTTGCTCAGGGCCTGCGTGTTACCAGAGGCGTCCAAAAAAATAATCTACTGAACAAGTGAATTAACGATCATGTGAACGGGAGAAGCAGCACATAAAGATGCACATGGGCTGGGCACAGTGGTTCACACCTGCACTTTGGGAGACCGAGGTGGGCAGATCACCTGAGGTCAGGAGCTCGAGTCCAGCCTGGCCAACATGAAGAAACCCCGTCTCTACTAAAAACACAAAAAATTAGCTGGGCATGGTGGTGCACGTCTGTAATCCTAGATACTCAGAGAACTGAATCACTTGAGGTGCAAGAATCACTCAAACCTGGGAGATGGAAGTTACAGTGAGCGGAGATTCCATCACTGCACTCCAGCCTAGGGTAACAGAGCGAGACTGACTCAAAGAAAGCAAAAAAAAAAAAAAAGAAAAACATGCACACGTGAGGATGTTAACTCCTGCACGGCTCCTAATAGCAAAAAGCCAGGAGCAACTCAAGGGTCCTTCAACAGGGAGTGAAATTACAGTCTGCCTGCAGTGCAGACTGAGGCAGGGCCACAGGCGCTGAGGACAGGTATAGCTGTAGATACTCCCATGTGGGAAAATGATATGATACATTGTTATTACATTGTTGTTTAAAGTCATCAAACAATCTGTAGGGTAGTAACCCATTTTTGTTACACTGAAGGTTGGGAACATATCCTGTGTGTATGCAGAGAGCAAGGTCTCAAAGGATGTTTACCAGAGTGCATGGGGCACACGGGAGGGGCTCATGGGGAGGTAGGTGCTTTCAGTTTTCACTTGATACACTTCTTTTTTTGAAACGGAGCCTCTCCCTGTCGCCCAGGCTGGAGTGCAGTGGCATGATCTTGGCTCACTGCAACCTCTGCCTCCTGGGTTCAAGAGAGTCTTCTGGGATTTTAGGCACGTGCCACTGTGCCTGGCTAATTTTTGTATTTTTAGTAGAGAGGGGTTTCACCATATTGTCCAGGCTCATCTTGAAATCCTGACCTTGGGTAATCCGCCCGCCTTGGCCTCCCAAAGTGCTGGAATTAAAGGGGTGATCCACCACACCCGGCATTTTTTTTCTTTTAGTGGCAGTCTCACTCTGTTGTCCAGGCTGGAGTGCTGTGGTGCAATCCTAGCTCACTGCAGCCTTGAACTCCTGGTCTCAAGCAGTCCTTCCACCTTAGCTTCTCGAGGAGCTGGGAGTACAGGGATGCGCCACCATGCCTGGATAATTTTCAAGTTTTTCATACAGGTGAGGATCTCTTGCTCTGTTGCCCTGGCAGGCCTTGACCTCCTGGGTTCAAGTGATGCCCCCTCACCTCCAGCCTTAGACTTTCATAGTTGAGGTTTTAAAAAGGAGATTAGGCCAGGCGTGGTGGCTCATCTCAGCATCTTGGGAGGCCGAGGTGAGAGGGTCGCTTAGATTGCATTAGAGCCTGGTGGGGGAGAACTGGGTCAGTTTGGGGGCCTTGGCCCAGTTACTTCCCAGTTGTGTGAACTTGGACCTGGCCTTTAACTGCCCTAAGTCTCCTCTATAAAATGCACCCCACGGCCCCAGCTCTAGGGAGGTGTGGTGCCCAGTGCAGCCCCTGTGCTCACTGTGCCAGCTGTCACCGTCTGCTAAGGTGACCATCCAGTGAGCGGCTCTTGCAGCTGCAGCCCTGCAGGATAAGCAGAAGCTCAGAGCAATTTTGGGGGCCCTGGGCTCTTCACAGAGGTGCCCTGTGGGCTTTAGGGGAGACCCAGCATGCCACTGACAGTCACTGATTCCTTCCACAGACGTCGATGGTGCCTGAAGCTGGGCCAGGTGCTGTGATACATCCCAGATACATGGTGATGGCTGAGGCAGGCCTGGCCCTGCCCTCACAGCCTTGTGGTCTGTCTGGGGAACAGACTGGCAGCAAATGAGTGTGTCAGTATTTAATCATCCTCATGCATGGGCCTCGGGGCAGTGGGACGAGATCCAGTGGCATTGAATACCGGGGGCACCTGGCCCTTGCAGAGGGTCTGGGCGGGCTTCTTTGGGGTGGTGGCTGCAGAGCTGAGTAATGAGCAGCTATGAACGAGGCGAGGAGGAGGAAGAGGGGAGAGGAGGAGGAGGAAAAGGGGGGGCGGAGGAGGATGAGGATGACGCTGCTCCCAGTAGAAGGCCCCAAGAGGGTGGAGCATGGCCACTGCAGCAGCTGAGAATGGCTGGGGGCCCTGGAGTCCAGGGAGGACGTGTGTGTACACGTGCACATGTGCACACACACAGGGCTCCGGGCTTCAGTTTGGATCAGTTTTAAGAGCATAGGGGAGCCGTGGTCGGTTTAACAGTGTTGGAGCCATGCAATCGGATTTGTGTTTTTAGAAGATCCCTCAGGCTGCTTCTGGCGGGGAAACAGATTGCAGGAAGCTGGGAGACCAGGGAGGGGCAAGGCCAGGCTGGAGGCAGAGGAGGAGAAGGGGCACAGCATGGAGGGGCAAGGGGGAGTCCAGGATGGTGCTGTGTCCCGGTGACATAGGCCTCCCCATTACTCGCCAGAACAGTAGCTCTGTCCACCCATCTGGGCTTCATGGCATGTTGAAGGCAGGTGCCCTGCAGATGTTTGTTGGGTGAGTGACAATGGGAGTCAGGACAGGGACGCTGCAAGAGGCTGAGGAGGCCACTTCAGCTCCGGAAGCATTCCGATGCCTGGGTTCCAGCCTGGACTTGCCTGCTGTCCTGTGGGTACCACATCTAGGAGGTTGGGAGTGTGACAGGCGGCCTTAGCTGCCTCTGCCCACAGCTGTGGAGGCGAACGGCCTGCTGGCCTCCTAGACTGGGCAGCTGCCTGGGGCCTGCACTCAGAAGGGCCCTGAGCATGGTTCAAGGGTCTGATGTCACCACATTGAAAATCTCAGGGTTTTTAGGGCCGGGCACAGTGGCTCACACCTATAATCCCAGCACTTTGGGAGGCCAAGGTGGGAGATCACCTCAAGTGTCAGGGGTTCAAGACCAGCCTGGCCCACATGGTGAAACCCAGTCTCTACTAAAAACAAAAAAAAAAATGCAAAAATTAGGCCGGACATGGTGGCTCACACCTGTAATCCCAGCACTGTGGGAGGCCGAGGTGGATGGATCACCTGAGGTCAGGAGTTTGAGACCAGACTGACTAACATGGTGAAACCCTGTCTCTAGATAATTAGCTGGGCATGGGGCCAGGCACAGTGGCTCAAGCCTGTAATCCCAGCATTTTGGGAGGCCGAGGCGGGTGGATCACAAGGTCAAGGGATTGAGACCATCCTGGCCAACATGGTGAAACCCCGTCTCTACTAAAAATACAAAAAATTAGCTGGGCATGGTGGCGCGTGCCTGTAATCCCAGCTACTCAGGAGGCTGAGGCAGGAGAATTGCCTGAACCCAGGAGGCGGAGGTTGCGGTGAGCCGAGATCACGCCATTGCACTCCAGCCTGGGTAACAAGAGCGAAACTCAGTCTCAAAAAAAAATTAGCTGGGCGTGGTGGCGCGTGCCTGTAATTCCAGCTACTTGGGAAGTTGACGCAGGAGAATCACTTGAACGTGGAAGGTGGAGGTTGCAGTGAGCCGAGATCATGCCATTGCACTCCATCCTGGGCAACAAGAATGAAATTCTGTCTCAAAAATAAAAAATAAAAAAATTAGCCAGGCGTGATGGCAGGTGCCTATAGTCCCAGCTATTCAGGAGGCTGAGGCAGGAGAATTGCTTGAATCTGGGAGGCAGAAGTTGCAGTGAGCCAAGATTGCGCCACTGCACTCCAGCCTGCGTGAAAGAGCAAGATTCCATCTCAAAAAAAAAAAGGAGAAAGGTGGTTAAGATATTGCTTAATTTTAGACTTTTAAATTAAAAATAATTGGGAAATTTCAAGGACAACTATTAACAACATAATTAGAATGTTTAAGTCCGGGCCAGGCGCCGTGGCTCACACCTGTAATCCCAGCACTTTGAGAGGCTGAGGTGGGCAGATCACCAGGTCAGGAGATTGAGACCATCCTGGCCAACATGGGGAAACCCATCTCTACTAAAATACAAAAAATTAGCCAGGCATGATGGCGCATGCCTGTAGTCCCAGCTGCTCAGGAGGCTGAGGCAGGAGAATTGCTTCAACCTGGGAGGCAGAGATTGCAATGAGCTGAGATTGCGCCACTGCACTCCAGCCTCGTGACAGAGTGAGACTCCATCTCAAAAAAAAAAAAAAAGAATGTTTAAATCCCCAATAAGTACAAAGAAGAAACAGAAGAAGAAAAAAACCAACAAAATGTGTAATCAAAAAAAAGGCAGGCAAAAAGCATTTAAAAACTGAGCAGAAATAGAAGAGAAGCAGGTTCATATAAAAATAATTCATCCGGGGCGGTGGCTCACGCCTGGAATCCCAGCATTTGGCAGGTTGAGGCAGGCGGATCACCTGAGGTCAGGGGTTTGAGACCAGCCTGACCAACATGGTAAAGCCCTGTCTCTAATAAAATGCAAAATTAGTGGGGTGTGGTGGTACCTGCCTGTGGTCCTAGCTACTCAGGAAGGTGAAGCAGAAGAATCATTTGAACCTGGCAGGTGGAGGCTGCAGTGAGTAGAGATCACACCACTGCACTCCAGCCTGGGTGACAGAGTGAGACTCTATCTAAAAAAAAAAAAAAAAAAAAAAAGGCTTCAGGTCAAATCAGGGCTACCTGGTCTGGGAGAGGCACACCTCTAACTGCTGATGCCACCATAACCCTCAAAGGGTCTCCAGAAGCTTCCACCGACTGCTGTTGGCTGCACCAGCAGTGAGTATCAATGCATTTAATCATCACAAAACCTGGCGGGCAGACGGTGGTGGATTGTCTGAGGGCTGCTGATCAGATGGTGAAGGCCCAGCATGTCTGTGACTGGACCACAGAGTGAGTAGCCGGGGCAGACGGTGGACCCTGGGCTGCTGCAGGTGCCCCTGAGCTGTGCCCTTGACTGCACTCTGCAGGTGGAGGGATCCACGTAGCCTGGCCCTGAGCCATGCATGCCCTGCGTGACGCAGTGCTGTCTGCCAGCCCGGGAGGCTTCTCACCTGTTTGTGTCTGAGCCAGGGCCTGGGAGTTTCAGGGCTGGGGAAAGGAAAGGAAACTCAAGGCTGGGGTCAGGAAGAGGGGGGCCGTTCTGCTGCTCAGCCCCACTCCCCCAAACCTGGCCTTCAGCTCTTTGCACATGAAAGGGGACAAGGCCAAAGCAGGGTTCCTTATGCCAGTTTGCTTCTGCCTTAAAAAAACCAAACAACCAGAAGTCTTTTCCAAGCAAGTGTAAGCACTATGTGAGGACAGAGTGGGCGTTTCCTTCTGAAACAGAAGGCTAGGCCCCCGTGGACAAAGAGACCCTGAACCCCGTCTCCATCCATGCTGGGGGACTGAATGAGCAGGCTCACCCCATTGTCATCCTGCCTGCCACTGTGGGGCCCCCAGATATTAGGAATGGCTGGGTATCCCAGACAGTGCGGTTGTGTGAGCTGCCTCCAGGTTCCCTGAGTCTGGGGTCGGTGCTCAGGGGCTGTGCAGGAGATGCCCACTAGGAAGTTGCTACTCTAATGAGTGAGCTTTTCAATGAAATGAACAGGAAAATTAGCAAAATCATGTTCCTAATCATTCCTCCTCTACGGCCCCAATTTTGCCGACTGCTACCATTATATGATGTATAAGTAGGGGAATGCATTTTAAAAATTATGGTAAAACCTATGTAGCATATTGTAAAATTGACCGTTGTATTTATTTATTGTCATTATTTTTGAGATGGAGTCTTGCTCTGTCAACCAGGCTGGAGTGCAGTGGCACGATCTTGGCTCACTGCAACCTCTGCCTCCCGGGTTCAAGCAATTCCCCTGCCTCAGCGTCCCAAGTAGTTGGGACTATAGGCGCCCGCCACCACGCCTGGCTAATTTTTGTATTTTTAGTTACAGACAGGGTTTCACCATATTCGTCTGGCTCGTCTTGAACTCCTGACCTCGTGATTTGCCTCCTCAGCCTCCCAAAGTGCTGTGATTATAGGCACGAGCCACCACGCCCAGCCTATTTTTTAAATTACTTTTTTAAGACAGGGTCTGGCTCTGTCATGCAGTCTGGAGTTCAGTGGCGTGATCTGGGCTCACTGCCACCTCCGCTTCTCAGGTTCATGTGATTCTCCTGCCTCAGCCTCCCGAGTAGCTGGTATTATAGGCGCATACCACCACGCCCAGCTAATTTCTGTATTTTTAGTAGAGATGAGGTTTCACCATGTTGGCCAGGCTGGTTTCGAACTCTTGACCTCAAGTGATCCACTGCACCCGGCCAAAATAGACCATTTATAAGTACATAACTCAGTGGCATTAGGTCCATTCAAGGTGGTGTGCAGCCCTGACCAGCACCCATCTTCAGAACTCTTTTCATCTTGCAAAACTGAAACTTCGTGCACAAGAAACATCAGCTTTCTGTTCCTCTTTCTCCCAGCCGCTGGCGACTTCCATTCTTCTGTCTCTGAATTTGACAACACTAGAGACTTAACATGAGGAGAATCGCACAGGATGTGTCTTTTTGTGGCCGGCTTATTTCACTCAAGGCTGATCTGTGTTGTAGCATGTGTGGAATGTCCTTCCTCGTTAAGGCTGAGGAACATTCCATTGTACGTATATAGCACGTTTTGTTTATCCATTTATCTGTCGCTGGACACTTGGATTGCTCCCACCTTACAGCTATTGTGATTAGTTCTAGGAGCAGGAATGCATTTTTTTAGAGGTAGGGTCTTGCTGTGTTGGCCAGGCTCATCTCAAACTCCTGGAGTCAAGTGATCCGCCTGCCTTGGCCTCCTAAAGCGCTGGGATTACAGGTGTGAGCCACTGCGTCCGGTTGGGAGTGGTTTTTTTTTTGTTATTGTTGTTGTTTTTTTTTGAGACAGAGTCTTGCTCTGTCACCCAGGCTGGAGTGCAGTGGCACAATCTCAGCTCACCACAACTTCTGCCTCCTGGGTTTAAGCAGTTCTCCTGCCTCAACCTCCCAAGTAGCTGGACTACAGGCACCTGCCATTACTTTTTAGTATTTTTTAGTAGAGAGAAGCATTTTACTGTGTTGACCAGGCTGGTCTCAAAGTCCTGACCTTGTGATATACCCTCCTCGGCCTCCCAAAGTGCTGGGAGTACAGGTGGAAGCCACCGTGCCCAGCCAGGAGTGGGTCTTTAGCAGTAGCTTGTTCCTGGGAGTACCGGCTGTGTGCGTAAGTGAGCGGAAGGCGCAGTGGCTGCAGGGTCCGGAGCTTCCCTGTTACAGGTGCCTTGGTGGAAACAGGTGCCCGGGTCCCAGGCCCCATCGCTTGGCCAAATGTCCTTAGGAAAATGTGGCCTCACTCTCCACCCCCAGCCCATCGCTTTGCTTTCTGTATCTGCAGGGAGGGGTTTCATGAAAAGGTTGTCTGTGAACCTGTGAGGGGCCCTATAGCCTGGAGTGGGTCCCAGATGCCACTGTACCCACGGCCACGTGGGAGGGTGGGATCTGTATGTCCCCAGAGCAATTTGGGCTAGGCGGGCTACCCTCTTCTGTCTGAGGGTTATGATTGTAACAGCAGCAGTGATGACAGTGACGCTGCGAGCTATGGTCTGACCCCCCTGCCTCCAGAATATCAAAGGGGACTGGGTGGTCTTCTGGGTCTGTTCCATCCTCAGGGCCCAGGACAGCCCCTGGCCTGCAAGGGGGACACAGAAATCCCTGCTTGAGTGACCAAGTGAGTGAACCGGCCTTCCTTGTCCGCAGGTCCAGCTGGGAGCTCCCTGACCTCCAGGAGGGCAAGATCCAAGCCATCAGTGACTCGGACGGGGTGAACTACCCCTGGTATGGCAACACCACGGAGACCTGCACCATCGTGGGCCCCACCAACAGGGACTCCAAGTTCATTATCAGCATGAACGACAACTTTTACCCCAGCGTCACGTGGGCTGTGCCCGTCAGTGAAAGCAACGTGGCCAAGCTCACCAACATCCACCGGGACCAGAGCTTCACCACCTGGCTGGTGGCCACCAACATGTCCACCAATGACATGATCATCCTGCAGACGCTGCACTGGCGCATGCAGCTCAGCATCGAGGTCAACCCCAACCGGCCCCTGGGCCAGCGAGCCCGGCTGCGGGAGCCCATCGTCCAGGACCAGCCCAAAATCCTGAGCAAGAACGAGCCCATCCCACCCAGCGCCCTGGTCAAGCCCAATGCCAACGACGCTCAGGTCCTCATGTGGCGGCCCAAGTACGGGCAGCCGCTGGTGGTGATCCCACCCAAGCACCGGTGACAGCCAGGGCGACCTGCCAGGTTAGACTCGCGAATAATAATACCGCTGAAATCAAAACGCAGATGTACTCTTCATCATTCAGCAAGATACAACCATTCTACCTTCTCCAGCGGGCGGGTCTCACCGTGCTGATGCCCCCCGGGAAGGCCTCCTGCTTCCTTTCAGGGAGAGGGGAGACCTAAGCGGGACAGACAGACCCCACGTGTGCCCTCAGGGTCGCCTCTGGTCTCCTTTTCTCTCCTTTTTCTCACAGTTTCAGTCGCTTACTTGTCACAGATTCCCTGAAACACTGCTTTTTTCTGTTTTTTTTAAACCTCCTGTTTTGGGGGTTCAGGGGCAGGAGGAGGAGGTGCTGATGAGGAGGGAAGCCCCAGCCCCTATCAAAGAGACAGACCCGCACTGCTGCCGATGTCCCCCAGGCCCCCGTCCCCCATCACGCGGCCTTATGTAGACTTGCTTTGCCAAACTTCTGCCTTAAGCTGAATTTCAAGGAAGCGAATGAATTGGAGACAGAAGCAGGATTGCTTTTCTACCAGACTTTTCCTCTTCTGCCAGAGGTGGGGGGAGGGGTGGGGTCGCCTGTGATGTTCTCTTGAGGCCTTCATCCCGTTGTCTTGGGAGAAGGGTAAGGATGGGCATTTAGAGCTGAAACCAGCTGCTCACTCTTTTTGGCAGAAACAAAACCACAGGCAGACTCTGCCTGAACAGCCCCTTCTCTCCCTGACCCCTAGGTCTGCGGAGGGGCTGTGATCTCTGGTGAGGCGGCCCCGCCAGCGGCCTGGTCTTTTCTCCCCTCTCCTTTCCCAGCAGCCTTAACTTCCCGTGGGTGGCTCCAGGAGGAGAAAGGGAGGCTCCTGTGAGCCCAGGGAATTTTCACCCTCTCAGTCCTCAGGACCCACCCCCAGTTGGGTCCCTGGTCCATCCCTCCAGGTATGTGGCTTTATCTTTCTCCATCCACACTGGTCCCCGGTGCCTGGGGGCTGGCCACTAGTACTACCAAGACACAGCCTCCCTGTTAGTCTCAAAGGTGAGGAAGGCATTCACATCCCCTCTTGCAGGGACTTTAAGACTTGAATGGGGCAGGCCCCGGCCCCGATGGCTGGCTGGGCTCTAGTGTACTGTAAAGGGGCCAAGACAGGGCTTGTTCTCAGGGGGCGCCCCTCCCAGGCCCTCGGGGCTGGGGGAGGGCGCAGTCAGGCTCTGGGTGCCACAGTGAATGAGGTGGAAGGTACCCGAGCTATAGGGCAGTCTTCAGAGGCCATCAGCTGAGCCTCTGCTTCCTGTCCTCAAAGAAGTGAATCCAGGTCAAGAGCTGGGAGGGCTGAGTTGGCCCATGGTTGAAAGGGGTCAGAGCCACTCTGGAGGCTGGGATGGCACAGCGGACAGCGTCAGGTGAGGACAGACATCGGGAAGCCCATCCCTGGGACCTGCTCTCCCTCGGTCCCAGGCCTTGGGAGCCTCAGGCCACGCTTAGTCCTGACCCATTGTGCCAGGGTTCTGAGTAGTGTCAGCCTGTAGCTGCTGGCAGGGGCTAACGGGACATTCTGCTGAAGCCATGTTCCTTCCAGCTTGCCAAACCCACAGCTACCCCCCACCCCCGTCCCGGGGCCTGCACTCAGCCTAATAACTATCAAGCACAGAAAACCGTCCATTTAGAAAAATAATCCATTTTTGCTGCAGATGAGCCACTTGTAGGAGTCTCTGTGACAGCGTGGGACAGTGTGGGCACAGAGGTTCCTGCCCCGCTCCTTTGTCCACAGGCTGTTTCGTTTATTCAAGGAGTGCTTAATGCCCGTTCAGTCTCTGCTGTCAGTCTCCAGGTCCAGCTCGTGCCAGGAGGCTGTCCTGGCACACACTGGGCTGGAGCTGCCGGCTGGCACAGTGCTCAGGGGGCCCTTGGTGGGGGCTGGACCTCCCCGCAGAAACTGGTGGTTCTCTTTTGTGAGTATGGGGGCCGTGCCACCTGGAGAGGCAGTAGCCTTTGGGGGAACAGTGGGTCCCAGCTGCAGGTCTGGGGATGGTGGGAATGGGCCTGGGACTCGGCTTTCATTCACTGGAGACGATTCTCCACTCAGGTCTTTATTGCACTATGCGGGACGGGGCCCTGGGGATTTAGGAAGCAGGTCTCTAGCTGCTGGGTTCTTCCTGGAGGGGGCTGGAGAGCAGAATGGAAAGGGGCTTCCTGAGCTACTGGGGGCAAGGGGTCCCGAACCCACATTTTTTGAGTGTGAGCAAACACTCGAAGCGGGAGCCAGCACCCCTCCCTCTGCATGCCCGGGCCCCAGTCCACCTTGCCCCCTGAGCCACCTTCACCCACGCCCTTTCTTTCCGCCCTTCCTTCCTCACTGAAAAAGGGCTGGGAAGACCCCAGCCAGGCTGCAGGTCCGGCTGCGGACACTCAGCTCAGCTCCGGTCTGGTCCCCAGCCTCCTTCCTCCTGTCGGAGCACAGGCCTCAGGCGTCCTGCCCAGGCCCTGATCCTCTTCTGTCCCCCAGCCCTGCCCTGGCGTGGACAGCCACCCACTCCTTCCAGCAATAAGCACCATCGTGGAGAGTACTGTGAAACAAACCAATGCACTTCCCAGGAGGCACAAGACTCTTGAAGAAGATGTAAAATGAACCTTTTTTTTTTTTAAACAAAAAGCAAATATTCATAAAGAGAAATAAAATGTAATTTTAAAGTAGGCTCGCATAGGTCCTGGGTGTTTCCAAAGCGGCGCTTCACTCTAGAGTTGGTGGCTCAGTGCTGGCGGCGAGGGTGAACGTATTTGGGGGGCAGGAAAATAGGCTGAGGCTGGGGTCCCTGTGCTCAAGGCTGGGAGATGGGAGGAGGGAGCCAGCCTTTGAGGCCTGCGCCTTCCAGCTGCTTCTGTTCACAGCCCCAGCTCCAGTGAACAGCCCTGCGGCCTCAGCCTTGTGCCGGAAAGTGTCCCTGCCAGCCCTGCCTGGAGGGTGGTGGGCTTGGAGGTGGAGCTAGGAATTGGGGGCAGCTTGGTTTTTTGACAAACAGTAAAACCCCTCCATCAAGGGCGATTAATGTTTAGGTTGACCCTTAACTTGGACCTGCAAAGCTCTCTTCCTGTGGTCTAGCTGGACAGTGTCAGTCTAAACGGGCTCCATGCCCTGCCCTCGGCCAGCAGCTGATGACGGGTCCCATGGGGCCCCAGCCTTGAATGGATACCATCTTATAACTGGAGCTTTTTTGTGTAAGCATGGTTGGGCACCCTGGAGGTCCTGGAGTGGCTGTGGACTCTGAAGGCAGACCACAAGTTCAAGGCCATTTTTGTGGACTTGAGCATGACACTCAGCCCCTCTGAGCCTTATTTACCTTGTATGGAAAATGGAGATTTGGCCAGGTGTGGTAACCCACACCTGTAGTCTCAGCACTTTCAGAGGCCAACACGGCGGATCACTTGAAGTCAGGAGTTCGATACCAGCCTGGCCAACATGGCAAAACCCTGTCTCTACTAAAAATACAAAAAATTAGCCGGGCATGGTGGTGGGCACCTGTAGTCCCAGCTACTCAGGAGGCTGAGTCAGGAGAATCGCTGGAACCCAGGAGATGGAGCCTGCAATGAGCCAAGATTGCACTGATGCACTCCAGCCTGGGTGACAGAGTGAGACCCTGTCTCAAAAAAAAAGAAAGAAAGAGAAAATGGAGATTTCCAGCTGCCTCCTGGCGGATTCCATGGAAATTCCCCGTTCCACTCTTTCCTGGTGCAAACTCATTGGATCCTCATGACAACCCCACAAGGGAGGTGTTATTGCCACCCCCATTTCACAGAGGAAGGAACGGGGAAAGTGGACGCCAGGAGCTGCCTGAGACCACGCAGCTAGCACAAGCCAGAGCCAGGATTCGAACTCTGGCCAAAGAGCCACCTCTCACCGTGGTGCACTCTCAGCCTTGAGCCTGAGACTGTGGGGTCATGTGCAGTGTCCAGTAACATTGGTGACTGTTACTGAGAAGGTCCCATGCCTCTGCTCCCTGATCCTGGGAGCCCGAGACAGGAAGTGCACCCCCCTCCCTGCCCCGGAAGTCTTGGGGCCATCAGTTCTTTCTGGTCCACAATGAGCCCATCTCATTCCCTTTGAGGAGGGGCCAAACGGTCAGCTGCACCCACTGCACCCAGGCTCATCTTCCAGGGTGGGTAGTGGCTTCTCTGCACCACCACAGGCACAGGGAGGCCCCACGCACCTGGGCATCAGAATTCGGTTCTTCTGTGCTTCTCCACGTTGCAGCAAACCAACGGCACTCGCCTCCTGCTTCCTGGGGCTGAGACACCAAAGCAGGAAACTGCGTAACAGGCACTGCTGGCTGCGCTCCACGCAGATGGCTTCTGGGTGCTGCAGTTCACTGTCGTGGTTTGGCTTCTCTGTGTGAAGTCAGCTCCTGAGCTCTGCCCATGGGAGACTGTGGGTGTGTGTGGGGGGGGGAGGGGGTGTATGTGTAGAGAAAGGGGTACAGGCCTGACCTGACAGCCTGGCTTCAGCTCAGGAGCTTAGAAGAGCAAGCATTCACGTAGAGGCTCAGGGAGACGGGAGGCACAGCCCAAGTCCGTAGTTAACGGTTTTGAGAGGGAAATGCACAAGGAGGGAGGCTGTGAGTGAAGTGGAATCCAAGTGGCATTTAGTCACATTGTGGAAGCCCTCCAGCCTCTCCAGCTGACAGCAGGTAAAATTTAGAAGTCCACACTGGGAGGAGAGGCAAAGGCAGTAGACGCTGCCCAGCTGTCATGGGTTCCTCTCCAGGATCTCGGCCTGGAGAGCTGGCTGTCTGGGCTGGGCCCGCCTGCCCGAGACATGGAGGGTCTGGGAGAAGCAGCTGCACAACAGCCCTACACACCTCCACCTCCCACCTTTGAAGTCACTTCTCAGGAGAGCCCCTTCTGCTCTGGGCTGTTTTTCTTTTTAAGATGGAGTTTTGCTCTTGTTGCCCAGGCTGCGGTGCAGTGACACAATCTCGGTTCACCACAAGCTCTGCCTCTCAGGTTCAAGTGATTCTCTGGCCTCAGCCTCCTGAGCAGCTGGGATTACAAGCATGCAGCACCATGCCCAGCTAATTTTGTATTTTTGGTAGAGATGGGGTTTCTCCACTTTGGTCAGGCAGGTCTCGAACCCCAGACCTCAGGTGATCCACCCACCACGGCCTCCCAAAGTGCTGGGATTACAGGTATGAGCCACCACGCCCGGCCTGGGGCTGTTTTAAATGGGACAGCTATAGGCTGGGCCATGAGGCCAAACAGGTGGGAAGCTGTTTCTATCGGGGCACCCAAGCAGGATAGAGGATGACCAAGAGAGCCACCAAGCCAGAGGCGACAGAAGATCACCTGAGCTGTTAGAAACCTCCGAGGTCCTTCAAGAGCCACAGGCTATCACCTTTTTTGCAGTTTCCAATGAAACTTGTCTTTTTTGGGGGGCCCAAGAGGGGCTTTTGGTACCCCGGTTCTACCAGACTGCCCTCAGCTGTCCTAAGGTCCCCAGCATGATGCTGAGTTCGAGTCCTTAGCAGCCCTGTTGACCCTGGATGATGGAAACTTTTATTTTTGAGACCAAGTTTTGCTCTTGTTACCCAGGCTGGAGTGCAGTGGCAAGATTTTGGCTCACTGCAACCTCTGCCTCCCAGGTTCAAGCAATTCTCCTGCCTCAGCCTCCCAAGTAGCTGGGATTCCAGGCTTGAGCCACGGCGCCCAGCCGATGGAAACTGTTAAATGCAAATGAACACATCTGAGCAAATGAACTCCATCTCTGTGCCTGTGTCCAGGGAAGCGAACCTGAAATTGACATGGGAATTGGTGAAGGCCAGCTCAGCTCCCGTTGGATGGACCTAGACGGCACGACTTGGAATGCAGAGGCAGGATTAGTTCCTGCATCAGCCGGAGCCCTGGTTCTTATTTCATGTTTCCTTTTTAATCAGACAGAAGAAGGGAGGTGCGGCTGGGCGTTTACGGTGGACCAGATGCAGCTGCGAGCCCTGCACTATTCCTGGCTGCTGCTGTTGCTGAGTGAGATTGGGCTTGTTGCTCGACACCACATGCCTGAGTTTCTTAATGGTCAGGCCAGAGACACGCACACCTACCCTATCCTCCCCCGTCTGGGGCCCAGCAAAGGTGTAGCAGTTGTGCTCCGTGTTAAACAGGCAAATGGCGCCCCCAGAATAATCAGACCGGATACCAGGGCTTAGATCTGAGACCAGGGACTCTTCTCTCTAAATATGGCTCAGCCCGGCTTAATGATGTGGGATTCTTAGCATCCTTGACAAATGCAGACCGAGTGCTGGTCAGACAGTGAGACAAATGTATTAAAATGTGTCATCCCAGCTTTATTGGGATACAATTCACATACCATACAACTCACCCATTTTGGTTCTGGTTGGGTGCAGTGGCTCCTGCCTATAATCTCAGCACTTTGGGAGGCTGAGGCAGGTGGATCACCTGAGGTCAGGAGTTCAAGACCAGCCTGGCCAACGTGGTGAAACCCCGTCTCTACTGAAAAACATACAAAAATTAGCGGGGCATGATGGCACATGCCTGTAATCCCAGCTACTTGGGAGGCTGGGGCAGGCGAATTGCATGAACTTGGGAGGTGGAGATTGCAGAGAGCCGAAATCATGCCATTACACTCTAGCTTGGGCAACAGAGCCAAGACTCTATCTCAAAAAAAAAAAAAAAAAAATTTAACTGGGCACATGCTTGTAGTCCCAGCTACTCAGGAGGCTGAAGTAGGAGGTTGAGGCTGCAGTGAGCCGTCATGTGGTTTTGGCTGCAGAGCTGGCTGTCGGCAATGGAAAATGGGCTCCCTTAGGGACTGCCCTCTGAGTAGCAGGAAGCCCTGAGTGCGTGCCTCAGAGGATGAGCCTGGCAGCTTCTTGGGCTTAGCGTCAGGCAGCGGCGTCCCACTGCAGTACGGTGGACGGGTGAGCAACTCTTAGGAGGCTGGTAGTGCAGGGCTGAGGGGTTTCCTGTCAGCAGCCAGCCACTTCCTGTGGAGGTGATGGGGGGATCGTAGGCTCCTGCAGCTGCCTTCTTGACAGATGGCACCTCAACGATGCTGCCTGTCAACACATTCCATCTCCCGGGACAGTGAGGGAGACGGGTGGCCAACTGCCCCTCATGTGAAGCTGATGACCCTATTGGAATGTGGCTGTGAGAAATGATGCTGGGGGTTGGCAGAATTGATGGCTTGGTGGTCAGGGAACCCTGAAACGCCTAAATTCTGCTCACCATCACTCTTCCTTCTCTGGGAGGGCTGAGTTAAATGGATGCCCAAAGAGATATCACCACCATTCCCCCTTAGCAGGACGGGTCCCGGAATCCGGGATGGGGACCCAGGAAGCTGGGTCCTGCTGAGAATCTCTCTGAGTACCTGTTTCACTTACTTCGCTGCTCCAAGACCAAGCTCCAACCACAGGGCGCGTCACTGGCTGCTCGGAAGAAAGGTCCAAGAATCGCTCTGGTCCACTCACTCACCTGGGATCACGCAGTGACTCCACGTCTGGCACACCTGACCCTTCTGCCTGCAATCTGATAATGCAATTTGAATTTCTCTCTTTTTTTTTTTTTTGAGATGAAGTTTCACTTTTGTTGCCCAAGGCTGGAGTACAGTGTTGCAATCTCAGCTCACTGCAACCTCTGCCTCCCGCGTTCAAGTGATTCTCCTGCCTCAGCCTCCCGAGTAGCTGGGATTACAGGAGCACACTACCACACCTGGCTAATTTTTTGTATTTTCAGTAGAGATGGGGTTTCAGCATGTTGGCCAGGCTAGTCTCAAACTCTTGACCTCAGCTGACCCACCTACCTTGGGCTCCCAAAGTGCTAGGATTACAGGCATCACCCACCACATCCGGCCTTGAATTTCTTTTCTTAAGACAAGAGTTGTGGCTCAAACTCTTTCTTTAAAAAAAATAGCTTTGTTTAGGTATAACTGACATATGATATGTAAAGTGAACAATTTTTTTTTAAGTTTTTTTTTTTTTTTTTTTTGAGAAAGAGTCTCTGTCGCCAGGCTGGAGTGCTGTGTCACAATCTTGGTTCACTGCAACCTCCGCCTCCCAGGTTCAAGCAATTTTCCTGCCTCAGCCTCCGAGTAGCTGGGACTACAAGGCGCGCACCACCACGCCCGGCTAATGTGTGTATTTTTAGTAGACACGGGGGTTTCACCATGTTGGCCAGGATGGTCTCAATCTTGACCTTGTGATCAACCTGCCTCAGCCTCCCAAAGTGCTAGAATTACAGGTGTGAGCCACTGCATCAGCCAAAAGGGAACGATTTGGTAGGTTTTGGTGTAGGTACCCACCTATGTCCATCATCCCAGCCAAGATACTGAGCATCTGTATCCCACCAAAGATTCCTCTCTTGCCTTCATCAGCCCACCTGCCACTCCTCCCTGCCGCCACCTGCCCCCAGGCACCTGCTGATCTGTTTTCCACCACTACGATTAGTTCGCACTTCCTAGATTTTTATGTAAATGGAGTCATACAGTATATATTCCTTTAAAATTATTGTTATTATTATTATTATTATTATTATGTGCAACAGGATCTGCCTCTGTTGCTCAGGCTGGAGTGCACTGATGCAGTCATGACTCACTGCAGCCTCGACCTCCCAGGCATAAGCAATCTTCTTGCCTCAGCCTCGCAAGTAGCCCTGTTAATTTTCTGTCACCTAGGCTGGAATGCAATGGCACCATCTCAGCTCACTGCAACCTCTGCCTCCCAAGTTCAAGCGATGCTCATGCCTCATCCTCCCGAGTAGCTGGCATTATTGGTGTCTGCCACCACGTCCAGCTAACTTTTGTATTTTTAGTAAAGATGAGGTTTCACCATGTTGGCCAGGCTGGTCTCGAACTCCTGAGCGCAGGCAGTCCTCCCACCTCGGCCTCCCAAAGTGCTGGGATTACAGGCGTGAGCCATTGCGCCCAGCTAATGCTTTCTTTTATGGATTATGCTTTTGGGCTAAGAAAGATTGCAAAGGTTTTCTCCTATGTTTTCTTCAAGGGTTGTAGATTTTACATTGATGTCTGTGATCCATTTTGAGTCAGTTTTATGTGTGCAGGACAGGAGTCAAAGTTCTGTTTTTGGCACATAGAGAACCCATCATCCTAGTGGCTTTTGTTGGAAAGCCTGTCCCTTCTCACTGTGTCACCTCCCACTTTGTCGAAAATCAAGTGACCAGATACGTGTGGAGCTATTTCTGGATGTTCTATTCTGTACAATTAACCAATGTTTTTTTAAATCTTGACACCAAGACCACATGGTCTTGAATAACGTAGCTTTATAATGTGTCTTTAAAAATAATAGTTGTATATATTTTGGAAGTATATGTCCTATTTTAATAAATTGTGTAATTTTGTTTCTTTGAGATGGAGTCTTGATCTGTCACTGAGGCTGGAGTGCAATGGCAAGAACTTGGCTCACTGCAACGTCTGCTTTTCAGGTTCAAGAGATTCTCCTGTTTTAGCCTCCTGAGTAGCTGGGACTACAGGCATGCACCATCACGCCCAGCTAATTTTTTTATTTTTAGTAAAGACGGGGTTTCACCATTGTTGGCCAAGCTGGTCTGGAACTCCTGACCTCAGGTGATCCACCCCCATCAGCCTCCCAAAGTGTTGGGATTACAAGGTGTGAGCCACAACGCCTGGCCAAATTTTATAATGTCTTTTTTTTTTTCTTTTTAAAGATGGGGTTTCACCATGATGGCCAGGCTGGTTTTGAATGCCTGACCTCAGGTGATCCACCCACCTTAGCCTCCCAAAGTGCTAGGATTACAGGCATGAGCCACCGTGCCCAGCTTTTTAATGTCTTAAAGAAAAGAAGTGCAACTCCTCAAACTCTTCTTCTTTTCCAAAATTTTATTAAATATTTAGAGGTTCTTTGCATCTCCATATGAATTTTAGAGTCAGCTACCAAATAAAAAAGTCTGTCAGGAGTTTGATTTTGATTGGGACTACATTGAATCTATAGGTCAATTTGGAAAGAAGTGACAGTTTAACAATGTTGCACTTTCTGGCTGGGTGCAGTGGTTCACACCTGTAATCCCAACACTTTGGGAGGTCGAGGTGGGCAGATCACCTGAGGTCGGGAGTTTGAGACCAGCCTGACCAACATGGAGAAACCCCTGTCTCTACTAATAATACAAAAATTAGCCGGCGTGGTGGCGCGCGCCTGTAATCCCAGCTACTTAGGAGGCTGAGACACAAGAATGGCTTGAACCCAGGAGGTGGAGGTTGTGGTGAGCCAAGATCGTGCCATTGCACTCCAGCCAGGGCAACAAGAGGGAAACTCTGTCTCAAAAACAAACAAATAGGCCGGGCACAGTGGCTCACGCCTATAATCCCAGCACTTTGGGAGGCCGAGGCGGGTGGATCACGAGGTCAAGAGATCGAGACCATCCTGGTCAACATGGTGAAACCCCGTTTCTACTAAAAATACAAAAATTAGCTGGGCATGGTGGTGCGCACCTGTAGTCCCAGCTACTTGGGAGGCTGAGGCAGGAGAATTGCTTGAACTCAGGAGGTGGAGGTTGCGGTGAGCCGAGATCGCACCATTGCACTCCAGCCTGGGTAACAAGAGCGAAACTCCGTCTCAAAAAAAACCACAAAAAACCAGCAACAAACAAACCCCAAACAAATAAAAAACAATATTGGATTTTCTGATTCATGACTATGTGTTCCACCATGCTCAGCCTGTTTATTTGTTTTTTGAGACAAGGTTTCTCTCTGGTGTCCAGGCTAGAGTGCAGTGGCACCATCACAGCTCACTGCAGCCTTGACCTCCTGGGCTCCAGCAATCCTCCTACCTCAGTCTCCTGAGTAGCTGGGACTACAAGCACACATCACCATGCCTGGCTAATTTCTTGATTTTTTCTGTAGAGACAGGGGCTCCCTATGTTGCCCAGGCTGGTCTTGAACTCCTGGGATCAAGTGATCCTCCCGCGCAGCCTCCCAAAGTGTGAGGATCACAGGGGTGAGCTATTACACTCTGCCCAGCAGGACGTTTTTTGTGTTTTTGTTTTTTAGACGGAGTCTCGTTCTGTGGCTCAGGCTGGAGTGCAGTGGCACGATCTTGGCTCACTGCAACCTCCATCTCCTGGGTTCAAGAAATTCTCCTGCTTCAGTCTCCCTAGTAGCTGAGACTACAGGTGCTTGCCACCACACCCAGCTAATTTTTGTATTTTTAGTAGAGACAGGGTTTCACCATGTTGGTGAGGCTGGTCTTGAACTCCTAACCTCAAGTGATTTGCCTGCCTAGGTGTCCCAAATTGCTGGGATTAAAGGCATAAGCCACCATGCTTTGAATGTGTTTTTTTTTTTTGAGACAGAGTTTCACTCTTGTTACCCAGGCTGGAGTGCAATGGCGCGATCTTGGCTCACTGAAACCTCCACCTCCTGGGTTCAGGCAATTCTCCTGCCTCAGCTTCCTGAGTAGCTGGGATTACAGGCACGCACCACCGTGCCCAGCTAATATTTTGTACTTTTAGTAGAGACAGGGTTTCACCTTGTTGACCAGGATGGTCTTGATCTCTTGACCTCATGATCCACCCGCCTCAGCTGGGATTACCGGCTTGAGCCACGGCGCCCGGCCTGTTTTTTTTTTTTTTTTTTTTTTTTAAACGGAGTCTCGCTCTGTCATCCAAGCTATAGTGTGCTGGTGTGATCTCTGCCTCCCAGCTTCAACCGATTCTCCCACCTCAGCCTCCCAAGTAGCTGGAATTTCAGGCATGCACCGCCGTGCCTGGCTAATTTTTTGTATTCCTAATAGAGACATGGTTTAATCATGTTGGCCAGGCTGGTCTTGAACTCCTGACCTCAGGTGATTTACCTGCCTCAGCCTCCCCGAGTGCTGAGATTACAGGTGTGAACCACCCCACTTGGCCTATTATTTGTTCTTGACAGAACTTTAGCAGTAAGACAAAATAAACATCTTTGATTAAGAATCTAATTGGAAATTAAATTGACTTTCAGATTAGAATGACTACTCAGGCAAGTTGCTCTCATGCCCTGATCAGCATTAAATGACCCATTGAGGAAAGTGCATCCTTTCTCCTTCTGATTCCCAGATCCAGTCTCCTGGGTACAAAATACTCATTGTAAGCCTGATAAGAAAAATGAGACATGGAGAAGCCCTAGGCTCTTGTGATTCGTATCCAAGAGGCAGCAAATGGAAGCCACCGTGTCAAGGCTTGACTCTACAAAAAAAGACCAGCCCAGTAGCTTCTTTTTTACTATTTTATTTTATTTTTTTGAGATGGAGTCTTGCTCTCTTGCTCAGGCTGGTGTGCAATGGGGCAATCTCGGTTCACTACAACCTCCACCTCCTAGGTTCAAGCAATTCTCCTGCCTCAGTCTCCTGAGTAGCTAGGATTACAGATGTGCACCACCACACCCAGCTGATTTTTGTATTTTTAGTAGAGACAGTGTTTCACCACGTTGGCCAGGCTGGTCTTGAACTCCTGACCTCATGATCCGCCCTCCTTGGCCTCCAAAGTGCTGGGATTGTAGGAGTGAGCCAACTGCACCCAGCCTAGAAGCTTCTTAAGAGGCCGAGTTTTCGTTTCTTTTCATTGGCAGTTCCAGTTTTAGGCCTTGTGTATTTTGAGACACCTGTCACATGGATTGCTGGAAAACGAAGAATGGCCTTTCATTGTTAGGTCTGTAGACTATAGATCTATTAATCTGTACTGTACAGGACGTTGCCCAGGGGTTTAAGTGATTCTGACACCGGTGGCTGAGATGCAGATAAAAAGGGTTCTGCTATAAGGATGAGCACCTAGGTGTTGTTTTCTCTAGCCCCTCACCTTCACTGGTGCCATCCCACTCTCGGGAAATTGTGCAGTGTAGGCCTCGGGGACACCAGAATTCAGTGAGGAACAGTGAGGCAGTGAGGGCTGCCTGGTTTGCACCTTCGAGCTACAGGCACAGTCTTCCTGTGGCCACGCAAAAGCCTGAAGTGGCCCATGTATCCTACGATCCCTCAGTCCTTCAGAGACTATAGGGACCTGTGCGTTAGTGATAACGTGACTTCCAGGAACTGATTTTTTCTGGCATGGCTGAATACATGACAAAATATTTGCAAGTTTCACCATGGATATTTTCTCATTCAGTGGATATTTGTTGCATAAGCTGACCCATTAAGCATCTTTGAAGAGAAAGATCTTTCTGCTCTTAGAAAGATTGTACCTTTGGGCAGCCACCCCACTTGTTTGGAGCATAAATACCTAACAGGGCAAGAGGCTCAGATATCTTTGCAGCTGGCTCAGTTTAGCCCTTCCTTGATAGCCACAGTAAGTCCAGGAGTCAGTACGCACAGTGAAAGTGGGATGGGAGGCTGGGTGCGGTTAGTGCATACTTGTAATCCCATCTCTTTGGGAGGCGGAGGTGGGTGGATTACCTGAGGTCAGAGTTTGAGACTAGCCTGACCAACATGGAGAAACCCTGTCTCTGCTAAAAATACAAAATTAGCCAGGTGTGGAGGCACATGCCTGTAATCCTAGCTACTCAGTAGGCTGAGTCAGGAGAATCACTTGAATCCAGGAGGTGGAGGTTGTGGTGAGCAGAGATCACACCATTGCACTCCAATCTCGGCAACAAGAGTGAAACTCCTGTCTCAAAAAAAGAAAGAAGAAAGGAAGGAAGGGAGGGAGGGAGGGAAGGAAAGAAAGAAAAAAAGAGAAAGAAAGAAAAGAAAGAGGGATTGGAATGGGGAGCTTGGCCTTCTGCATGCCCTGCCTATAAATGATGACGGTAACGACGATAATAATACCAGCTTTATATACAGTTGTTTTTTTTTTTTTTGAGACGGAGTTTCGCTCTTGTTACCCTGGCTAGAGTGCAATGGTGCAATCTCGGCTCACCGCAACCTCCGCCTCCTGGGTTCAGGCAATTCTCCTGCCTCAGCCTCCTGAGTAGCTGCGATTACAGGCACGTGCCACCATGCCCAGCTAAGTTTCGTATTTTTAGTAGAGACGGGGTTTCACCATGTTGACCAGGATGATCTCGATCTCTTGACCTCGTGATCCACCCGCCTCGGCCTCCCAAAGTGCTGGGATTACAGGCTTGAGCCACCACGCCCGGCTATATACAGTATTTCATTTACTGTTTGACAAATCTAAATAAAGGTATTAATGTCCCCCTTTTTTTAACAGATGATAAAACGGAGGCTCAGGGGGGTTAAGTGACTGGCTGGAAGCCGCACAACAGGGAGGTGATTTGAAAGCAGGCATACCCATGATCTGAACTGATAAACTACTCTCGGAATTGAGTCACTTTCTGTCTCTCTTTGGGGTCGTGCAGTTTCCTTTTTCTATTTAAGGAGGAAATTGAACAGGATGATTTCTAGTGCTAACATACTGGGCTGCTTTGATTTGCTTGTGGGCCAGCTTTGCTCAATGCCATGGCCAAATAAGGGACACCTCCTCCCTAAACACACATTTCACAGCCAGCAGCACACTGAGTGAGGAAAGGGCCTGGGTGCTAAGTGTGTGTCTGGAGTAGCCCAGAGCATCCGCCTCAACTGTCGTGCCTGCCGTGCCCTTGGGGGCTCGCAAGGGAGCTGCACCCAGGAAGCATGGTGTGTCAATGACTGCCCTTGAATGCCGACCACCAGGCCCTCCATCTGTGCCGCTGGCAACCACATGGTAGCGTCTGACTCCGCCCGGCTTGAATGGATGTGTTTATTCCCATTTCCAGAGGGGTTCAAAATAAAAAAAGAGGCAGGGCATGGTGGCTCACACTTGTAATCCCAGCACTTTGAGAGGCTGAGGCGGGTGGATCGCCTGAGGTCAGGAGTTCAAGACCAGCCTGGCCAGCATGGTGAAACCCCGTGTACTAAAAAATACAAAAATTAGCTGGGCGTCGTGGCGGGCACTGTAATTCCAGCTACTGGGGAGGCTGAGGCAGGAGAATCGCTTGAACCCAGGAGGTGGAGGTTGCAGTGAGCTGAGATTGCATCACTGCAGTCTAGCTTGGACAACAGAGTGAGACTCCATCTTAAAAATAATAAAGAAATAAATGAAAAGGAGAACTCTTAAGACAACAGCCAGTGGTCAGTGAGGTCAGGAGGACCAAAGCCCCAGTCCGAGGCACCCTGGGGAAGAGGATGTGGGCGCTACGACAGCTCAAAGGGGCCACCGCTGCTACCCAGTAAACGGTAAATGGAGGGACTTGGCTCCCTCAAGGCCCAGCCAGGGGCCCGGGGCATGAGAGACAGCGGGAGGGATTCAGTCTGCTCCATCAAATCACCTGTCTGTAGAACCTTGTAACGATGATGGCACTTTCATTTCCCGACGCTGGGCTGAATCTGGGTTCTCTAAAACCGGGAATGACAGTGATTTAAAAGCAAACATCCAAGATTTGAGAGTCTGACTGCTCCTGAAATGCTGGCTGGTGGCGGTCAAGCTGCTCCATCCACTCAGCCTCTTCTGTCAGCTGTAGGCAGTGACTTGGAACTGCCTGCCAGCCTTTCTGCACCTCCCCTCCTTCCCAGCAGCCAGAGTGCTCTGGGAAAGTGGTGGGGCCAGGGCTTTGGTGGAGGATAAGAGCATGCACCCACTGTCTCCCCTGCAGCTGGGACAGAAAGCTGCAGACTGGACAGTGGGACGTGCATGGTCCTTCCTGGGGGCTGGCCCTTTGTGGGTCCCTGCACCCCATTCCTGAAGTGAGTGTTGCCGGTCAGCCGTGGGATCAAGAAGACTTCGTGGGGCACTGGGGTCTGTCTGCTGGGGCCTGGGTTTCTCCCTGTGAAGGCAGGGAAACCTTCGTGAGCCCAGTGACTGTGCCAGGTGCTGCCCTGAACCCTGTGAGAGCCCTGCCCTGTGAGGCACATGGCATCTGCCCAATTTTCACTGGGGGCAGATGGGGCAACTTACTCTGCTGGTGAGTCTCAGAAGATGGCCTCCTCCCCAGGGCCTCCTGCACACAGCCTGCACTATTCATCACTCACCTAGCTCTCCTGCCCTAGTACATTCCTGGGATGAGAACCAGAGGACCCTGGGAAGGGTGGGGGAGCCCTGGCCTTGCTTCGCAGCTCTGGTGCCACTAGCTGGCCCTGTGCCCTTGAGCTATCTAAATACCCCCTACCCCTTGTCATATCCTAGGGTCTGGCTTTTGAACAAGTCTTGGCTTCCTTCTAGGAAGTCGTGCTGGGAGTCATTTATCAACAGTTCCTGACTTGCTCTGCCCTGGCACTGTCCCCACAGAGCTGCCCGTCGCTGGGACTGACTATAGATGAATGAATGAAACCACCAACTACATGAGCAATCACAATTGGGATGGAGACCTCAAAATAGCAGCGCAGCAGGACAGGGGCACACAAAGGGAGCCAGTGCCTGAGAGCCGGTCAGGCCGCCAGGAAGGCTCTGCGGGAGGGAGATGGCACTTCAACGGAGACCTGCAGGATGAGCAGGGAGGGATGGAGGATGGAGTGGTTCTCTGGGAAGGAGGAGAATGGGCCATTTGAGGAGCAGAGAAATTGCAGTGGGGCCTGGAGAGCCTCAGGGAGAGTGAGACACCAAGAAGGGCAGGAGGCAGAGGAGGGCCAGATGGCAGGGCCTGCAGGCACTGTGGGGGCTGCGGGGCAGCCCAGTCCCCTTCTAGTCTTCCGGATGGAAAGGCACCTAGGAGAGGCCGAGAAAGCCATCAATGTGCCACAAAGCAAAGCTGCTTCTGCACCCTCGTGGGCCAAGATGCCAGCAAGGTGAGGTCACCTCCAGCCAGGGCCGGACTCAGCTTTGGCTGTGTGCTGGGGCTCCCGCTTTCCATCCATGGCCCATCTGTTCCCCCTACCCCCTACCTGTGGCCTTTGCAGCTGGCAATCTAGGCCCGAAAACAATGTAGAGAATCTCCGGCCTGCCGGGGCTGCGGTATGGACAGGCTTCTATTTATAACAATGCAGCAACTGCCACCTCAGTGGGCCTGTGGCCTGACCTCCGGTGGGACTCTGGCAAGCCTCAAAGCCAGACCCCAGAGGAGACGGCAGAGGAAGGGCAGATGACACAGCTGAAGGGCGCAGAGCCAGCTGCTCCCACCCTGACGTCCTCGTCAGGCCCAGCAAACTCCTGTCCGTGTGTGGCTCACGCCAACGTTAAGCTAGACAGGCCCAGCCTCTGCCCAGGTCCCCTGGCTGCCATCGTGGAGAGACTGTGACCACAGAGAGCAATAGGTGAGAGGCAGCAGAGGGGACAGGAGGCATGGCGTCAGGGCCGGCTTGTTTTCACAAGGTGGTTGGCCGGTGGGTAAAGGGCTTGGCAGTGTTGCTGGCACGAGCAGGCTGGATTTCTTTGGAAATGAACAGGTATCTTGGAGAGGAATCAGGAGAGCCCATGGTAGCCAGCCCAGGCCTGGCAGGAGCCAGAGGGAGGCACTGCTAGTGAAGTGCTTAGCGTAGTCAGTGCCTGGCTTGTAGTAAACATCCAGTGAATTGTTACTATTATAAAGCAACTTAAAAAAAGGAATGTGTGTTAGCAACACAACCAGCAGGAAGTGAGCTGTGCTTCTGACCAGCCACACCCACGATGCAGTGGTTCCCAGCCTGAGTGCCAATGACCCCGACTCCAAGGAGAAAGGTTCCGTGGCAGACGTATTAGGGAAATGGCAGACTGTTTCCTGTTACTGATTTACAAGGCATATTTGCATATTAAGGGCTCAAAAATGTATTTTTTAATAATAAAAATATGTTGTTTGTTCCATCCATACTTCCTAAACTTACGTGGCCATAGAGCATGCCTCCCCAGCCCTTATTTTTTGTACAATACTAACTTCCCATAGGAGACATTTTGAAAATGGCAGAAGTTTGGGGGTTGATACACTCTCCGTCCAGTCACTCCTCCTCCTTTCCCCAGGAGGAAAGTAGAGTGATGTTGAGACAGAGCAATGGGGGTGCACACGCAGGAGTGTGACCAGCTGGCAGCCTAACCCTCATCCCTGCCTTCCAGCCAGGGTGCTCCACAACCTTCCTCGGAGGAAGTTCGGGCAAGAAGCCCCATTTCTGGCATGAAACTGGGCCAGTTTTGTTAGCTAAAAATCAAATGCCAAGAAGTACCAGACAGGTCTTCTAATAGAAATTACAGGCCGGGTACGGTGGCTCATGCCTGTAACCCCAGCACTTTGGGAGGCCAAGGTGGGAGGATAATGAGGTCAAGAGATCGAGACCATATCGGCTAACATGGTGAAACCCCGTCTCTACTAAAAATACAGAAAAAATTAGCCCGGCATGGTGGTGGGTGCCCGTAGTCCCAGTTACTCGGGAGGCTGAGGCAGGAGAATAGCTTGAGCCCGGGAGGTGGAGGTTTTAGTGAGCTGAGATTATGCCACTGCCACTGCACTCCAACCTGGATGACAGAGCAAGAAAAAAAAAAAGAAAGAAAGAAATTACAAAGGGGGCCAGGTGCTCTGGCTCATGTCTGTAATGCCAGCACTTTGGGAGGCCAAGGAGGCTGGATGGCTTGAGCCCAGAAGTTTGGGACCAGCCTGGGCAACATAGCAAGACCTCCTCTCTACTAAAAACATAAAAAAATTAGCTGGGTGTGGTATGGTACATCTGTAGTCCCAGCTACCTGAAAGGCTGAGGTGGGAGGATTGCTTGAGCCTGGGAGGCAGAGGTTGCAGTGATCTGAGATTGTGCCACTGCACTCCAGCCTAGTGACAGCAAGACCCTGTCTCCAAAAAAAAAAAAAAATTACAAATGAGAATCTATAGAGGTTAAAAGATGGAAATCAAGACCGTCTTGGCTAACCAGGTGAAACCCTGTCTCTACTAAAAAAAAAAAAAAAAAAAAAAAATTAGCTTGGTGTGGTGGTGGGTGCCTGTAATCCCAGGGTGAGGCAAGAGAAGCGCTTGAACCTGGGAGGTGGACACTGCAGTGAGCCGAGATCACACCACTGCACTCCAGCCTGGGCAACAGAGCCAGACTCCATCTAAAAAATCCCAACTAAGTGGCAGTCCAGAAACCAAGCAGCTGTTAAGGGGACCCACAGGTGGGATTGTATTAGGAGTGGTTGTGGGAAAGGATCTTTTGGACACTGAATATAGGAGGAAGGAATTTATTTTAGCTGGGAGCAAGGTGGCATAGGTGTTTAACAGCTAAGCTTGTCTAATAAAGGGAGGTTCAGCTTTTATATAGGCTTATACTTTAGATGTTACACGTGGAAGAATCGTAGGTTCATAGTTTTAGGACTCACATGTGAAAAGGTTTTAGTTTACAGTTTTAGGAATTACATATGAAAGGATTCTGGTTTACAGTTTTAGACTCACATGTGAAAAGGTTTCTGGGTTGATCTTGTTTTAAGTAAAAATAGTGCTTTCTGGAGAGTTTCTCTCAAGCTTAGCTTGTTGTTCTCAGGAAAGAAATTTAAGAGGCACTAGCTGGCCTACTCTCTCTTCTGTTGAGATGGCACAGTGAATGACAGAAAAAGCAAGCATCCTAAATGCCTAGGTCTCCCTCCTCAGGATGAGGGCAAGGAGGGTCTTTCCTCCTGTTAGGGAACTCACAGAGGGTTCCAGGTGTTTGGCTGGCAGGAGGTTACTTGGCCCACTTGTACTTTCAGTTTTTCTTGAGCAGGTGCCAAAAAGCAGCTTAAATCTACACTTATGTCTCTTATCAACAATTTCAGATAAAATCCCTTAGCCTGGATTAACTGCAAAATAAACATGTCCATGGAGTTAGGTTCTGTTCTTCAGATGCCCTCTGGGTATTTATGGCTACTGTCCTTAAGGCCGAAGGCCCATGGGGGTTCATGGATCATCTGTACAAGAATCACCTGCTCTAAAAAACAGATTGAAGGGCCTGGCCCAGCCGTGGTGAAGAATCTCCAGTGAATGCCTGAGCACGGCGTTACAGCTGCACCACTCCCCAACAGTGCGGTCCTGTTTGGTAAGGGGCCTGAAAGCCAGGTGGGAGATGCTCCTATCCCCCAAACCAGATGAAGTCAGTGGGAACCGACTTGCAGCCAAGTAACCTGGATGTCAGGCAAGATGCAGGTGAGGGTAACAGCATCGCCAAGACCGGGAAGCAGCTTTGTGCCAGGGGCACCTCGTTCAGTCCGAACCACCACCCTGCCAGACAGGTATTCCAATTCTACTTTACAACTGAGGGAAAAAATCCTCACTCTGGTTACAGAGCTGGTGAGGGTTAGGGTTAGGCAGCCTGCATGGTGCACTCCCTTTTTGTAACGCCAGACACTCGACCTAGAAGCCTCTCTGGAGGCTGCCAGAGAGAATGCAAAGCTGAAAGCAGGCAAAGGACACTCACAGGCAGGCAGGGCTGTGCGGAGGGGACCACTGGCTCGGCTGCCTCACCATGCCACGGGACTCGTATTTTTGCCCAAATGAGAGGCCAGGACTCGGTCAGCGTCCCGTCTCCTATTCCTAATGACTGATTTAAGCCATTGGACATGTGAGTGTCGTGTAACGGGTTCTACCTGTCCCCGAGGAGCCCAATTTGGCCTCTGTCCCTGTGTTGCCATCTGAAGCACCAATTACCAGTGTGATATTTGTGTCTGGAAAAGCCAAGCAAAACTTGACCTAGCTCATTCAGTCTGCCTTCCCCAGTTCCTTCCTGAGTTATGCAGAGCAGAAACATAAATGAAACTGCCTGTGCTGGCCACTGCACACATGCCCCAGAAAGGCTGTGTGGGCATCCTTGGGG
The DNA here is from genome assembly GCF_049354715.1 of Callithrix jacchus. NCBI lineage: Eukaryota > Metazoa > Chordata > Mammalia > Primates > Cebidae > Callithrix > Callithrix jacchus. The sequence continues at coordinate 179,884,711 of NC_133502.1, read as the reverse complement.
CCCTTCTTGTCACTGGGACACAGGCCCCACACACGCATCCAGGCTCTTTGCCTGCCCTGATTTGGAGGCGGCTGAAGCCCCATCTCCTCCCTGGACAGGCGGGAATGACTGTGCATTCCAGCCGGACATCCTGGCAGCTCGGGCGTCTGGGGATATAGGCTGAGCTGACCCCTGCCATCTACCACTGTAATGGACCCCAAAAAAGGAACTTGGAGGGGCCCACATGCCAGTAGTACATTCCTCCAGGGCTGCTGCCTGACAGGGAGTGGGGATGTTATCTGCCTGAGCACAGCTGATAGTGCCTTATGGAGAGATGTCACATGTCACCTCAATGGAGGATCAACACAGAGAATTTGAGGTCAAGGGTTTAGGCTGAACCATTTCTATTTATGTAAAGGAGGGTCCGGGGAGAAGCAGAAGGGTAGAAAAAGATGGCTTAGCCTGGGTGCTGGCTGGCAGGATGACAGCCAAGGGCAGAATGGAGCCTACAGCGCCTCCAGATACATCGCTCCCCTTTAAAGCTGAGCCCTCCACTGCCAGCCTCTCCTGTCAGAGCTCAAGTCCCTTTGTCTCTAGATGGCCTCTGTATACGAACTAGCACGAGCCCACGTGGGAGAAACATGCCCTGACTGGCTGTCAATGTCATGGGGACTGTCCCCCCACTTCATGGCTGAGAGCCTCCAGTGAACACAGGGTACAGAAGGTGAGAGGCTCTTCAATTCTGCAAGGACCAAAAAGAGCACACATTCAATTTTTGGAGACCTCAGCTCTTCGTGAGAGGCAGAGCCCTAGATAATGGACCACACAGACAGCCCCTCCCTCTCCTAACTGCACAGAGTGCAGGGTGACAGTCATCCAGAGACACCATGGATCTAATTCCAGCTCTTGGCTCTGCTGACATCTGGTTGAGGGAGGGATTTCTGAAACCCAGTAGTGCTAAACAAGATTCCTCTCCTCGGGAGCTTAAGAAATCACCAAACACAAAGCCAGGTGGGCGTCCAGCCTCGATCTCAGTCCTCCAGAGCCAGGATCCCCGGGACGAAGGCTGGGAATGTGCACGTGACAAAGAATTCTGCAGATGATGCTGAAGCATAGGCGAGATGGGGACCGTCAGACCAGGTGGTGACACAGTGGAGACCTCACCATGGTCCACTCTCCCCACATAAGCCATCAGAACCAATGTCATACAGTCTGTAACATGATAAATTAATGTCATGTCAAACTTTTATTAAAACATTAAAAAAATACAACCTGCTGATATGTAAAACTCTAAAAAAAAAAAAACCCTTTCCAACTCTCTGCTGCTCATGACCCAAGCCAATTCACTGTCAGATTCTGGGCCCAAAAGATAAATTCTTATATCTGTTTTCAACGGGAGATGGTCTTGTTTGACAGCAACTACCTAGGATGTTACAGGCCCAAGATATATAAATTATGCCCAGGCCTCAAAGATACTGCATTAAAGATAAATAAGCACTTTAATACAACTGCAATGATGAGCTCTAGGCAACACCAGCAAACACTGTTATCAAATCCAGCACTGTCCTACTGGTGGTATCTGGCAACAGCCCGTCTTCACGCTTCCCGGGTCTACCAAGGGCTATCTGCACTGTGGTTAGTAGACACTGGGTAGCTGTGGCTACCAGTATCATTGCTGCATATAGAATGGCTGTCTTCCCAAGCAACTGCCCCCTCCTCTCTGGAGTAGGAGACACAGCACCCAAGGGCCACATGGAGATGAGCGGACAAGGCTGGCTAAGGGGCAGCACTGTCATCAGCAATCAGCCACGTTGTCCTGGTCTGTTTGCCAGACCTGCCTCATACTGGCTACAAGTGTACTGAAAAGCGCTACAGCTGCTTCTAAAACTGCTGCTGGCATGAGTGGGTCCTCTGCCTCCACTCAATCTGAGTGCATCCTTGGAGGGTCCTGATATACAATGACAAAAAGAACTCGGAGAGGAGATAACCAAGTTACCGCTTCCAAAAGATGGCCCACAGGATTCACCCTCTTCCCTATGTGGAGGGCACTAGGTCCGAGTGAGACCACAGCAGATTCTATGCTGTTTATCAAGACCCGATGCTGGAGACCTCTCATGCCATCCTTGAAGACCCAGTGCTGGCTGATGGAGGCTCTGCTGACTTCTCAGAGCTACAGAAAGGGGGCAATCTCCTTGGCTATGATCTGAAAAAAGCCCACACACATTCTGTACGGAAACAGACCAACAGTTTAATAGTGGGGTGGGGAATCCAACATGAAATATAAAACGAGTAACTGTGCATCTCTTGAGTTTTGGTTTCTGTTGTTTCTTTCTGGGTGTGTATGTTTTGATGGCAATATCCATCCGAACAGCTTGCTCCAGCATTTCTCGGTGAAGAAGCTGAGGATGCAGTTGGTCCCAGGGATTGAAAGGCCTGCTGATACCCCCTCAGCTTCGCCAGCCACCAAATCCCTGGACAGACCTGTAAGGAAGCACAGGGGAATGGCAGAGTCAGGTGCTCTGTCACAAAGCAGAGTCATAGGTTCTGCTGCTCTGCCTTTGTGCAAAGGTCAGAACTTGGATTTTATTTTTTTGTATAGAGTCTCGCTCTGTCACCTAGGCTGGAGTGCAGTGGTGTGATCTCAGCTCACTGCAACCTCCGCCTCTCGGGCTGGCGTGTGTGCGTGCGTGCGTATTTTTAGTAGAGATGGAGTTTCACCGTGGTGGCCAGGCTGGTCTGCCCACTTTGGCTTCCCAAAGCAGGAGGGCCTGGGATTATAGGTGTGAGCCACTGCGCCTGGCTGTTTTTGCTTTTTTTTCTTCTTTTGAGATAGGGTCTCACTGTCACCCAGGTGGAGTGCAGTGGTGCCATCTTGGCTCACTGCAGCCTTAACCTCCCAGGCTGAACTGATCTTCCCAGCTCAGTTTCTGCAGTAGCTGGGACCACAGGCATGAGCCGGCATGCCTGGCTAGTTTTTTTTTAATGTTTAGTAGAGATGGGGTCTCTTGCTATGTTAGCCAGGCTGGTCTTGACTCCTGGGCTCAAGCAATCCTCCCACCTCAGCCTCCCAAAGTGCTGGGATATAGGCGTGAGCCACCGCACCTGGCTAAGAGTCTGAATTTTAACGCCATGAAATTCTACACAGAAGCATAGAGGGAGGATCAACATATGAGACCTGGGGATGGCCCAGAGCCCAGGGATTAGCAGGCAGCTTTCAAGACACCTCCAGGGAAGTCAGGAGCAGCATCTCCTCAGTGCTGCCTTCAGGCCTGGCTCACTGCAGGTGTGCTCGTTTCTCTTTGAGCCATGCCTCTTAAGAAGGCGAGGCCTGGCACCTCCTGCCATATTCCTACAGAGATGAACAAGTCCGCAAAACTCAAACCCTGCTGCTGAACCCCACACTTGCAGGACAAACTCCAAAAACAGGAAAAATGAAAAGAAAATGCACAAATCCAGCAGGAATGATTTGTGGCTCACACATACTTCCAACTTTATTTAATGCTTTTAATTAAGGTCAGATTCAAAAAGGGGGATACTTACGAGTTACTGGATCCAAAGCTGAATCCTGAAAAACAGAAGAGTGAAGTTAAACACATCCACTCGAAACACAAAGGTGGTCTCATGTCAAGTGCCTGCCCTCCCATGTTTCTCGTGGAAAGCCCTCTGTGCCCCCACCACCTACAGGAAGGCGGGGGAGGTACATGCAGAAGCCCCTTTATTCTGAGTTTATCCTCTGGAGCTGTTCAGGTACCCCAGAAGTCAGAAGAAACCCTCGACTGTTTACAAGTTATCTTGGTAGTTTTGGGTTCTTCTTTCTGCCCCAGCCCTGGCTGTATTGTATGGAGGGTCTCTGAGTTGGCCTTTCTCTCTTAGCTGCACTGGACTACACGGATCCATTTCATTAGGATTTTTTTTTTCTTTTGCTCTTGTTTTTCTATCTGCTTGCTTTCTCTTCTTTTTGAGGGCCAGACAAGCAAGATGGCTGGATTCTAGGCCTGGTTCTGCTGCTAACTGACTCTAAGCAAATCACTTAGTTCCTTGGAGTTTCTGTTTCTTCATTGGTACGACTGTAATGATAATTAAATTCTGTGCCTTGTCAGTTTATTGCAAGAACAAAATGGAAAACACATACTCTGCCATCTGAAAAACCAGTGTTAAACAAGTGCAAGACATTTTGTGAAGTTTCTACATCTTTTTTGAGTCTGCTGGCTTAAATTTTTAAACCAAGGCCCTGTAAGACCATTATTATTTTGGGCCTCTCAAATCCTGAGGGGAAATCAAGACAGTACTTTCTTTGGTAAGAAATGACGCAATGTACTAAGTCCAACTAAAACTTAAAAAAGAAATTTATTTTTCAATCACTTTCAGTATGTATGTATTTTGAGACAGGGTCTTATTCTGTCACCCAGAATCTCATTCCGTCACTGGAAGTGCAGTGATACAATCACAGCTCACTTTAGTCTCAGCCTCTCAGGCTCAAGCGATCCTCTTGCCTCAGCCTCCTGAGTAGCTGGGATGACGTGTGTGTGCCACCATGTCTGGCGAACTTTAAAATTTTTTGTAGAGAATGGGTCTACAGGCTAGTCTCAAACTCCTGGGCTCAAGTGATCCTCCCGCCTTAGTCTCCCAAAGTGTTGGGATTACAGGCGTTAGCCACGTGCCTAGTCAGCTTTTAAAATACTAAACAGACTGGTCAGGTAAAACATACTCCTTTCTTTGGGGGAGAAGGCAAGAGGGAGCCACTGTGCTTGTGAGGGAGAACCTGTGGCAGCTTACCTCCTGTGCCTGATCCAAAACCAGAGAATCCGCCACTCTGGGTCCCAAAACCAGAAGTCTGCTGGGACAGTGATCCGAAAGTGGGGGCATTCTGACTCGCGAGCGTGCCGAAGGATGTAGTGTTGCTGCTGCTCCCAAACCTGTGCTCCAGTGAGAAATAGACCGAGGTCAGTGGGGCTTCTCACCATGTGGCCGTCTGTAAGCCTCAGCCCCTGCTTTAAGTCTCAATATGCAGGACACACATGAGCATGTTAGTTAGGCCCGGTGATAGGCGGGGCCTAACTAGCAGCCTTGCAGGGAGAACAAGCTATCGCCCAGGGTCAACTTTTATTTCTGCTCTGGGAAGAAAAATGGCAGGACTAGAGTATGAAATCCAGTCTGGCCAGTGTTTTAGTTTCCATCCCCCATCGAAACACCAGGGCATCTGGGAACTATGCAGTACACATTTCCTGCACTATCCCCAGCAATCCTGCAGCTTTATTCCATCATTTTAGCATTTCTCACTTACCGACCGTTCCCCCCACCCCTGCCCCCATTTATTTATCTTTAGCTCCTCTTGGGATCTTGATTCTATTTACTTTTCCCAAGTCATTTCATTCAGAATTGTATTTGCTTCCTGAATCAATAATTACTAAACAAAACAATGTAGAAGTGGCCACCATTTTCTCTCCCCTGCTCAGCCCACCTGGGGACAATCCCCTGTGCACCCTTGCCTACTTCTCCCTCCAGATGTGGTCCAGCACAAAAGGTGGCACTGTGTGACCTATCAGAGCCCCCTGAATCATTTTCAGAGGAATTCAGCTGGGTAGGGGAGAGCTTCTGGGGTCTGGAGGTGATTAGGTGAGGGAAATGGATCAATGTTTCTGGGAGAAGGGATAGCACCTGGGGCAAGAATCAACCCCAGAGAGAAAAACTATCTAAAATTCCCCCTCCCCACCACTCCATTCACGTTTAATGATGAGGTCAAGGCTCTTTCCATACAAAGGTGGCCAAGGAATCTGCTCTGGCTGGACTCTCTCCCAGCACTGGCCTGCTCCCTTCCTCCTCCTGCCTTGGGCCTCAGCAGCAACAGCCTGCCCTTCTCAGAGGCCTGCCCTTCAGGGTCAGAGACAGGCTCATGGCCAGGTACTTGGAAGGTAACGGCTCTTATGAAGATTTAATAAGTGACGTGGTACCAACCTTTTTTAGGACTGACTAACCAGCCAGTCAGGATTTATGTGAGAGCTGCCCCAAGGCAGAATATGATACTTTTCTACTAGTAAAAAAATAGCTGATTTCAAGTAAATAAATCATCAAGATACCCAGTCAACCCAAACCTTCCATCAACTCTGCAGTACTCTGTGCTAGGTCATTACTGCAGTGAACAGTGTCCATTAAGACCACTGAGAATACCAGACTAAGTGGGTCTCTAACTGTCCTTTCAAAGTTTTCCCTAACTTTAATTCTTGGGGTTTCCCGAGAGTAAACCTAACACATTAGTCTCCATGTGGAATATGAGAAGCAGCATACCAACCCGCTCACTCTCGCTGCTGTGCTCCAGCATCTTTCATGGAGGGGAAGGGCGTAAGAACATACTGTAGTTTATTTTCAAGATAAAGATGTTGTCATCTTGCCAAGACTCAGATTGCAAGTATCTCTACAATTCTCCCAGACAAAATCATCTCCCCTACCCCGAGTCTTCAGCTCATCTGGAGCCCAGTACTGTGGTGAGAGGCATTTTAAGGTTCCTTTTAGGCATTAACACCTCCTTGGAAGGAGAGACTTGGTGGTCATCACTGTGTACATTTTTTTTTTTAATTGGGATTTTGTGGGGTGGTGGAGGTTATTTTTCCCTTGGGGTTTTGGCAACCAGACTGAAATTCTGTCCTTAAAAGCAACTCCCTAATATGGCCTTTTCCCGTGTAGACACACATGAGGCGACTGGAGCAGCTTCTAAATTCCTGATCATCCAGGCTCTTCCCATGGTGGGGGTGGGGGCTATGGAACTGAATACTCACTCTGCGGGGAGCAAGAGACACAGGGAGTTGTTTGTTCAAGGACAGCAAGTCTAACACAGAACGATCCCAAGAGGAAAGAAATCTGGTGAAAACATTCATTGAGGACGTCCTAACAGAAGCTCCACATGGGGGTACTCTTGGCTACAGAGCAGTAGCTAAGGCAGGACTATTTGCCTTCCTTTAGCCCCAGCAGGAGAACAGGGGTTCTGATGGCTAGCATTTCTCACATCAGAGAACTCCAACACAACTGAGGTCCACCCATGAATTCAACAAAGCCTGGCCTGAAAGAAACTAGTCTTATCCCACAGAGGAACAGGAATCCTTGAGGAACTTGTTGACCGATTCCAAGGGAGGGGCCTTCAGCTCATGGTCAAATTTCTTTTTTTTTTTTTTTTTGAGGAGTCTTGCTCTGTCACTAGGCTGGAGTGCAGTGGCATAATCTGGGCTAACTACAACCTCCGCCTCCTGGGTTCAAGCAATTTTCCTGCCTCAGCCTCCTGAGTAGCTGGGATTACGGTACCTGCCACCCCAGCTAATTTTTGTATTTTTAGTAGAGATGGGGTTTCACCATGTTGGCCAGGATGGACTCAATCTCTTGACCTCATGATCCACCCGCCTCGGCCTCCCAAAGTGGTGGGATTACAGGCGTGAGCCATCGCGCCTAGCCTCGAATTTCTTTTCAGAGCAAGAGTACAGGCCTAGTGCTTTATGGCTGGCATGTGGGTTCCGTAGGGCCCTCCCCAGGGGGCTTACCCGAATCCTCCTGTGCTGGCAGCTGCAGTGCCCTCTCCGAATACTTTGCCTCCCGTCGAGCCCAGAGGGCTTGTAAAGGCTGGGGCTGAACCGAATGCTGGCACCCCTCCAAACCCAGGGGATCCCCCAAAAGTAGGAGGGCTGCCAAACACTGGAGCAGCACCGAAGCCACCTGAGCAAAACAGAGGCAAACAAACAGAAAAAGGGAGAAAGAAGGGAGGAGATAGGAAGAGAAGACATTGAGCAATGAGAAATCAAATCAAAATAGGAAGAAAAAAAGGAAAAGAAGATGTTAGCAATTCAGATGTAAGAACTGGGGTAAAGAGTAATACCCTCCCTTCCCTTCTATCAAGAAAATAGCAATGAAAACAAAAACAAAGCAAAAGCCCTCAAACCAAAGCACCCCTTCCATTTCTAGCAGAGAGCTCTGGGGTTCACTCAGGAGAGCTCCTGCAGACCCTGTGTGTGTCTGAGAGGCCAGCTGGGTTCGTCAGTGTGAAGCCGTGTAAGCAGACCTCTGAGAGTCCACTCGGTGCACCCCCGACCTCTCTCAGGTCCTCTGAACTGTTTTGAGTGAAAAACCATTCTCAAAAACTCCAGTCCCTACCCAGCTGTCAAAAGATGACATATTGTATTACTTATCAGCATACAGGCAAGACATCTAGCTTCATAGAAATCCAAGTATAAAATCAGAGGCTCAAAACCCTGAATTGGGTCATAGCAGAGACGGAGACGTGCACACTGGCGTCCAGCCAGGTGCTTTTTATTTATTTACAGCCTGATGGCTCCTATGTCTCTCACCAGTCTCTCCCTTTCTCTCTCTCAGTGGAGAAGATTTCTTTTTTTTAACGCTTTTTTTCTGCAGTTTGGAATTACTTTGCAATGAAAAAACACACCAAATTTCCTCTTTGGAAGCAGGCTGCTGTATAAATCCAATAAAATGGTAAGTCAACAGTGAGGACAGCCCTAGAGTTCACATGCCTTTTGCAAGTTGCCAACACTGCTGCCCAGTGGGCTCAGGCACCATGCAGGTGGCCACACAGACAAGGGTCAGACTGTGCACTAGGCAGCCTCCTCTGATTGCTGGTGATGACTGTCAGGCAGGAAGACAAAACATCCTCCCCTGAGCTATTCCTGCTGCTCCTGATGCGGGTTCCCAAACTTCCAAGATGCTGCTGAAATCATTCTAAAGTATTAGAGTAAAAAATTCACTAAGTGACTTCTTGAATGAATAGAATAGAATGGCATAAGAAATGTGCTCTAAATGGGAGCACCCTCTAAAGGGAGTACTTCTTAAAGTGTTCGCCTATGAAGTGCGTGCTAACGGGAGTAATGGTGGCCCAGCAACAAGCCAGGAAATGGTCAGCAGAGACAGTATTTTCTCCCCTTTCAGAAAGTGAATCTGTTGTTAGAGGGATGAAATCTAGACCTCTTATCATATATGTAATCACAACACAAGCTTCTGCTGTCTGAATCAGGAAAGACCAAATACTGGGTATGAAAAGCTGTCAGCTGAATTCCTCCATTAACTGTTATCTTGTGATTCACTTATGTGCCTATTTGCCATTAATAGTGGTAGGCTGCACAACTGAGAAAAAACTTTTTTGCTAAGGCTCATGTTTGGGTTAACATGCTGCATTTTAAAAGCTTGAGTGAAATTCCAAGCTATGATAATGAAGACTGTTGGGTTATAAATATAACAGACTGGAAAAAAAGTGCTAAAAAACCCTAACAGCTGAATTATTTAAGACTGATCACAGATCTGGTTACACTTTCTTCCTAGACACGCAGGGCTTTATCTAAGGCCTTGTATTCAATATTGTTTAGACTTCTTGGTGGAAGGTGAGTGAAAAATGGTACGGAAAATAAACTGGACAGGGGAGGGGTGGAGGTTAAACATATGCAGAGAGAAAAAGCCCCCAAACAACAACAAACCTGGGTCACAGCCAAATGAACTAGAAAGAAAACAGTCCTCTGGCTTAAACAGGCAACTCTCTCCTGATGGCAGGAGGTGTTTGATTTTATCAGTTGCTATATTTTCATAAATTTATTCTCCAAAAGAAACATACATTTTCTAATTATCAGTGATGATAAACTTTAATTTATTGAGGGCCCACTATGTGCCAGGTGTCTCTTAGCAGTTCTTGTAAATCCTCCCAATAAGCCTGGGATCCTTATATTATGGGGGAGATAACTGAGGCGCAGAGAATATGCCACTTGTCTAAACTTTAGCCAGCTGGTGGGTGCTAGAGCTGGGGCTGGAACAAAGCCTGTGCAACTCAAACGCCCACCTCTCATCTTCCCATCATTCATCCCCTGCCTCCCTCCATGTAACCAAATCTAACACTTTTAGTGAGAGAGCACAGTGTAGATCACTGACCATGGTGGGCAGCAAGGCCATCTTCAGTCCATCCTACCTTCTCCTCCCGTCCTCTTCCTGGATGACCTCCAGCACGATTATTTTCTAATGCAATTTTATTGAAGGGAGGATAGACACTTTCGGAATTTTTCAAAGACCCATCCAAATCATCATCTCAAAATCACTCTTAAAGCAAGAAGTGATTGCCCTGATGCATGGCCAGGAAAGCAGTTCCTCTATTCACAGCAGCCTTTCCTTCTGGGCTCAAGTGATTTTCCCACCTTAGCCTCCCAAACTGCTGGGATCACAGGTGCAATCCACCGCACCTAGCTGGGTGGGATTTTCAAAGGTCAGATTTTCAAATCAATGCGGACATAATCCCAGGATAAAGAACCATATATAGGAAAACTATAAGAGTCAAAGAAAATATTATCAGGCTCCTAAAAACATAAAACGTCTTGATGATCGATGAACTCTAGTTGAAATGTTCACGACGTGCCTTTCTAACTGGGATAAAAGTCTTGTGGTCCTTTAATTTTTAAATAATGCACTCTGTATGTGGCCAAAAGAAAGCTGAGATGCCCATTTCTATACTGTTTTAATTTCTAGGAAGAGTATTAACGACTAACAACCAAGGACTAAGCTACCTGAGTCACAGTCTGAGGTGCACAGTGGATTTGCAAACCACAGCACTTGAGGCTCTAAACACAAGACTCCATGTACTAATTTGGGCCAGACTTACTCCCAAGTCAGAGCCACTGATGCATCTATTCCTGAGGTCAGATCCTTCCTCTGGAATTAGCATATTTCAGAGCATCACATACATACGAGGGCCAAATGTCCTACCCACTTACCGACGGAGAGTTTGCTTTAAAAAGCTGCTTGCTCAAACAGCCTACTCTGGACCCTCGTCTTAAAAAAAAAACCTCTTTTCACACAACTTGCCATCAACAAAGACAGGAGTACAGACTCTCTGCAGATCTCAGAGACAGAAACAGGGTGGAGAGGCAGATGACAAAAATAAAGTACATGTTTTCAGATCCAAACATACATTGTTCTTTAAAAATTTTTAGTTATAAATACATCTTACATGATTATAATAAGCATATAGTTTATATAAATGTATACTTTAATAGTAATGCTGGGATTAAAAAGTAGTGCTAGTAATCTTTCTTTTCCTTGGTTACATGGGTGTATTCCAACTGTGAAAATTAAGCTGTATGCTTTTGATATGTGGACTATGTGTATATATATACATTTCTTTTCTTTTTTGTTTTTTTGAGACAGAGTTTCACTCTTGCTACCCAGGCTGGAGTGCAATGGTGCGATCTTGGCTCACTGCAATCTCCGCCTCCTGGGTTCAGGCAATTCTCCTGCCTCAGCCTCCTGAGTAGCTGGGATTACAGGCACATGCCACCACGCCCAGCTAATTTTTTGTATTTTTAGTAGAAACAGGGTTTCACCATGTTGACCAGCATGGTCTTGATCTCTTGACCTGGTGATTCACCCACCTCGGCCTCCCAAAGTGCTGGGATTACAGGCTTGAGCCACCGCGCCAGGCCTATATATATATATTTCAATTAAAAATAAAGTGATTTCAGAAAGAGGGGAAAGTAACATAACACATGAGAAATTAAACAGATGATCTGCCTTGACCCTCATAAGTAATGGGCACCCAAAGAAATCCGTGACCCAGGATGTTTTCTTGTTGATATTTCAGTTCTCATTTCCTTCTGTGTTCCCTTACTTTGGTTGTTCTGCAACTGTAGAATATTTACAATGTTTTCTCCCCAAGAAGACTCTGTGTTCTCTTAAGAGGTGCATTACATGTGTCCTGTGCTTTTGAACATGTTTCGGAAGACCTGGAATCATGTTAGGAGTGTAGCAGATGCTCAGTCAATATAAAAATAAAGTTGAGAAAACAGCTAACTTTACTCCAATCCTATTCAAGATAACCACCCTAGAGATGTCTCCTTCCAGATCTCTAGACATAAACAAATACACATACAAAGTTAACCATAACAAATATGTACAGGAGTACCTGTTTTGTTTGGAGAGGAAAACCCAAAGCCTTGGGATGCCACACTTCCTCCTCCAGAGCTGAAAGTACCAGTGGGTTTCTGCTCTCCGAATGATGAGCTGGCAAATCCACCAAATGTCTTGGCCCCACTGTTTCCAAATAGATTAGAGGTATCTGAAGAGATGAAGATGTGAGGGAGGTCAGTGGGAGAAAAATGTCCTTACCTGCTTCTCAGAACAGAGAAGAAATCTCAGTTGAGTGTTTGGGAAGATGGGAGTGACAAGCTGCCTAGAACCCAAGGGAACTGAGTGACACAGCAACAGGCTTTCTCTGATTTTCATGTACCTTGCTGGGAAATTTTTAATCATTCTGGTACCCAGGCTCAGGATTTCCTGGCATGATTCTACAGGCACAAAATGAAGGGGCAGTGAGAGGCCCCACTGAGGAAGCTTCTTTGTAGGAGCTCACTGGGTGCTCCCACAGGTGTTAGGACTGCCCAGCAATGGAGGCCACAGGATCAGTCCCACACGAGCTGCTTTATTCTGAAGAACAGAGCTTGGTTTGATTGGTCTCTTCACACTAGGACCAACTTCAAATTTTGTCAAACTAAGGAAATTAAAGTTAGAATAAATCCAAACCAGGCATAATGGCTTCTAGCACTTATTTTCTGTTTTTACAGTCAAGTTCAGCATATGTGTGGCTGGCTGCCTGAGCAGCTCAGAGAATGGCAGTGAAATGAGAAAATTCATCGTGCTCCTATCTTTGATCTGAGGGGATCTAGGGATGCTCTGAAGAATGTGAAAGAGGCCAGCAAGACTTCCAGTCAGATTTCCTCCAAGAGGCTTAATGAAGCCCTTGACCTTTTAAATGTCTATCTAGGGGGTCATTCCTTTCCTCAACTATGCACTAAATTCACTCCAAGAATTAAAGGAAAAAGGGAGACTACTAAAAAACCAAAGATGGCTGAGAAATTCTCACCTGTTACAAGAAATGCAAACCTGACAGACAATAGATAAATAGCCAAAGTCCACATACAAAGAAGCCACCACTCAGATAATACAGCAAAGAATATGCCAGGGTTTTACAATTTTTTTTTGTCGGGGGGCAGAGGTGGTGGGAAGGGAAGGAATAACTCATGTATGTTGCCTACCATGTCTGGATGGGTGTTTTATTAAATACGTACCCACAAGGCAGACAGAAGCCATCCTGAAGTGGAGTGGATATCCAAGGCATAAATGGAAGGCACACCGTATGCTCTGGGTAATCACTGCATGGGTAATGGAAGACTAGTTTCCCCCTAAGCCAGTCAGGTGTTCAAAGGGAAGGTGAAAGGAGAGGACTGGAGGAGGGGAGCACTTAACATCACTTTCAAAGTCGAGCTGTTGGAAAGGGTGGCCCCCTCATTAACCTGTCAACTCCCTAGGTCTCTCAACTCAGTGCAGCTACCAAACCACCCCAACAGGAGAGCCACCATTGTTAATACTTCCAGATGCAATGCTCTTAACGCATAATTCAGGAAGTGAGAGAGCCAGTCACTTCAAATTTTCAGGCACCAGTAATACAATATGACTTGGCCCACCACATCATGGTCACTGCCCTATAAAACCACTGCTGACAATTTGAGAGCCTGGCTAAGGACCCACATGGTGAGTGTGTCAGGCACTGGCAGCTGGGTGGTTATGAAATCCCTCTGTATTACCCTCACACTCGGTACCACAGGATAATTTATCCTTTGACTAAGTCCCACAAAATGCCCTCTTGAGCAGTTTGAACTTCCCCTTATTGAGCTAGCCCAAGGTTACATTTGATTCCTTCAATGGCAGTACATTTGACACTGGAGATGAAAAACAGGCTTCTCAGCCATTCCTTTTACTCAGTATTTCAAGAACAGAGGGCTGCAATTTTAGCACTTTGTTAGTGCTAGCAACGCAAAATTCAAATAGCAAACAAATTCAAGGGCAAGACTGGGGTTGGATCTCGATCTCCTGGGGAAATTTGGTGCTCTCATATGAAATGAGAGGTGAAATGATTTTACTGGGATAGTGGTGGGAAGTTAGAGATCATTTAGAAGTCTATCGGCTTCTTTATCTTTCTCTCTTTAAGAACTCTTTGTTAAAATCTTTATGGCATATTCTAGTGGAACAAGCAATGAAGTCTGCAGTCAGACCCAGGTGAGATTACCTAATAGCTGTGTGACTCTGAGCAAGGACTTAACTATCCTAAGTCCCAGTTTCCCCACACATAGAACAGGACAGCAATTCTGACTCTGCAGGGATGCTGGGAAGATAATGTGAAGCACATAGAGAGCACTAGTGTGATATGTTGTGGACGCTCAGAAAAGGCTGTTGCCCTTCTCTGTTCCTTCAACCTCCTTCATCATCTCAATCATGCTCTAGCCAGTAAGACACAGAGCAGGTCGGCAGAAGAAAATGAAATCCTTTTCATTTTGAAAAGATCCCAAGAATTATACCATTAAAGATGTAATCACTCTCATTTACAGTCTCACAAGGAGCTCTGCATGTTGAGACATTTTACTGTTGATTCAAATTGCTCTGAAACAAAGTAGCGTAAAACAACGACTGCCTCTCTGTTTCTTTTTTTTCCCTCCAAGGTTTCTGATACTGGATTTAATTAATAAGAAGTTAAGCACCACAATAAAATACATTTAGAAAACAGAATGGACTGTCATCAGTATACAAGTCAGGAACAAAAGAAAGCACTTACACTTTACTGCCTATCCTTCCCCTACAAAAAATTTAAGCACTCGAATCCTATCAATCTGAAATTTTACAAAGACTTTTTTGTGTGGTTATCTGTGTGTGATATTACATGAAAGATACAAACCAAAATTCTATTTAAGATCTAAAGTTCTAGAATTATGATTTGATTCAAGAAGAATGTCATATTATTTGTGCATGTTACAAATTTATTTTCAGATTATATGCTATATTTTTATGCTTTCTCCCCTCAAAGTCTACAGTTGAAGGATAGATAGCACTTATTCATTCTGAAGTGCATGAGAGAATTTATGACAAATTATCTTATGGAAAAAAATCTCTGAAGAGTTCGAAGTAATTATGTATAAATAAAACCTCAAAATAAAACTGCTGTAAATCCTCTGCATCTATTTAGCAACACAGATAACTTCAACAGCCAAAGTGTCATTTTAAGTTTCTCTCCTCCATGATATATTTAATTACACTGTTACAAGTAAGAGTAATTTCTACTATGTGTAACAGACCACATGCTAAAAAAAGTTTAAGGGTTCAGAAAACTAAAATTTATAATTCTTACATGGTTATACTTAAGTCAGATATACAAGACTAGAAATAAATAACTTCAACCTAAAATATGCTTTAAATACCACAAAAGAAAAAAAGAAAACAAAGGGAGAAACGATTTCTCTTCATGTAGTTTGAGTAGATGATGCAGCAAAAAACCAAAATATTAAACATTGAGTTTTCACTTCAAAAGAAATTATTCATAAATAAAATTCACTAAATAAGATATAATGAGATTAGGCGTATGAGTATGGGGTATTCAGACCCATTTCATTCAGATGAGAAGATGACATCTTTCAAGGAAAAAAAAACCCTTCCCAAATAATACAATTTGTATCTCATTAACCTTTCAAATTTCACCATTTATACCATAAACCTTGACAGTTCCTGTTTTCTTTTTTTTAAAAAAGCTTTAGCCTCTTAATTTCCAAGCGTCATATTAAATCCCTTGGTTCAATCTAATTCCACAATTCCCATTTCAAAGACTCTAAGATAACCATTTTCTTCCCCTCAAAAGTCAGAAACCATGCAATTATTCAAAACTGGGAAACCAAAGGTTAAAAAAAAATCAACTAAAAATAGTACGCTCGTTAGTATACATGGTTTTATGTAGCAGGGAGACCACATAATTACTTTCTGATTAACCTCTGGCTCATAAAACAGTAGAGTCAGAAAATTAAAATAAGCAACACATACTTAAAATCTGTACCTATATCCATTTATTTTTTCCTTTGAGATGGAGTCTCGCACTGTCACCCTGACTGGAGTGCAATGACGCGCTCTTGGCTCACTGCAACTTCCACCTCCTGGGTTCACGTGATTCTCCTGCCTCAGTCTCCTGAGTAGCTGGGATTATAGGTGTACATCACCACGCCTGCTATTTTGTTTTTTGTATTTTTGGTAAAGATGTGGTTTCATTTTGTTGGCCAGGCTGGTCTCAAACTGCTGACTTAGTGATCCGCCCACCTGGGCCTCCCAAAGTGCTGGGATTACAGGCATAAGCCACCACGCCCAGCTCGTATATCCATTTTCAATAGATGTAAGAGTTAAGAAAATGATAAAATTGTATGATTATAAACATTTACTGTGTAATAGTACTAAACTGTTGGTGCCAAAAAAGAGGGTAAAAAAATCTTTAACTGATATTAAACATTTTAAGTAATCTGGAAAATCCCAAGGTTGAAATGTAACTCCACTGTTATCCTGCACTTGGTGTAACTCTTATCCTGCACTTGGTGGCCCTCAGGTTAAAAAAAAAATTGCTGTCCCTTTCACTATTGATTCATACACTTAGTACCACAAGAACGACTGAAATAAAATAATACACTTAGTTTTTAAAAATAATACAATGTGAAGTGTTTCCTCTACTCCTTCAAATTCACTTAAACTTCCCTTAGGCACACATGTAAATTGTTGGTTTACAATTAACAGTCAACATTTAAAAGATGAAGACTAACAGGTTACCTGGTATCAAGAATAGCTGTGCTTATTTTAAACCAGAATTAAAAGAATTAGCCAGTAATGTTTAACAACAGGCTGGGGAATCCTGGTTTGTGGTATTTTCTGATTTCCATGGTATAAATACTCCACCATGGCTAATTTCAGGCTACCCCACATGATGTCACTGCATGAGCAATTGGGGAGGTGTGCACGGCTGGCTTTTGGGCAAACCAGTTGCAGCCAGCCACTGACAGAAGGCAATTCCTTGACAGTTGAGAGTCATGGCGTTAGAGATGAATCAGCCAGGAGCAAAGGGATGTTTGTAGGGATATGACACATCTGACTTTAAACAAAACTGGTCAGTAACACAACCTCACAGATAATACCTTAGCTCTAGGGTAAACCCAAATTTCTAACTGCAGTGGAGCATGTTATTAAGTGTCTCTTCTGTGCCAGATTCTGTGTTTGGCATGTGATATCCGGTCTAGCTGAATTCTACATCTGTGACTTTCTGGCTTTGTGACCTCAGCATTCTGGGCTAGCTTCCTCAATGGAAAATGAAAATCCATAAAAGGACGATGTATTCAGTATGTGCTATGGAGCCTCACAGTCCTGTGGTGCCAGCCAGCTGTGTGTCTTGGGGTTCCTGACCCCTGCTTCAGCATGAACCTACTTTTATTTGTTCTCCTTGTCAGGATGCTACTTAAGAGTTCGTTGGCAAGAACAATTTTGGAAAACTACTAGACTTGATTTCTAAGATCCCTTCATTCTAGGATTCTAAATCCCTCCTGGCAGACTAAAACCTAAAGAACAAAAATTTCTGATTATATAACTTCACAAGTTAAGAGGAATGTGTCTCTTGACAAGTAATCTTTTCTTTCTTTTTTTTTTTTTTTGAGACGGAGTTTCGCTCCTTACCCAGGCTGGAGTGCAATGGCGCGATCTCGGCTCACCACAACCTCCGCCTCCTGGGTTCAGGCAATTCTCCTGCCTCAGCCTCCTGAGTAGCTTGGATTACAGGCATGCGCCACCATGCCCAGCTAATTTTTGTATTTTTAGTAGAGACGGGGTTTCATCTTGTTGACCAGGATGGTCTCAATCTCTTGACCTCGTGACCCACCCGCCTCGGCCTCCCAAAGTGCTGGGATTACAGGCGTGAGCCACCGCACCCAGCGTAATCTTTCCTTATATATTAGTGGTGTGGACAGCGACATCAAAATAACTAGGTTTTTGTTTGTTTGGTTTTTGAGATGGGGTCTTACTGTGTTGCCCAGGCTGGACTCAAAAAATGGCTAGTTTTTAGTTTGAAGGGCAAATCAGGATAGAAAGTTTTGCTAACTGCATAGGCCTTAATAGTAAGGAAACATCTGTCATGACTGCAGAACACTAGCTCATGATTCATGAAGATCTTGCACAGCACAACCAATGAGAGAAACTTCATGTAGAGCACATTAAATGAGAGAAGCTGAGACAAACAGGACAGGCTCCCAACTTCCAATCTCAGCCTCCTTCTGAGCAGCAGGATAGTTAAGATCTAAACCAACAGAGATTCCTTTCATTTCCAACCATGAATACACAGCTCAACAAAGAATTTTTAATGCCGGGCATGATGGCTCATGCCTGTAATCTCAGCACTTTGGGAGGCCAAGGCAGGCAGATCACCTGAGGTCAGGAGTTAGAGACCAGGATGGTCAACATGGCAAAACCCCATCTCTCCTTAAAATTCAAAAATTAGCTGGGCGTGGTGGTGTGTGTCTGTAATCCCAGCTACTCAGGAGGCTGAGGCAGGAGCATCGTTTGAACCTGGGAGGTAGAGGTGAGCCGAGATTGTTCCATTGCACTCCCGTCTATGTAACAAGAGTAAAACTATCTCAAAAAAAAAAAAAAAAAAAAAAATTAGCTAAAGGAAGCACTAGCAGATACAGCTTCAGATGAAAATAAAACAAAAATGTAAGAGATGAGAAATACTAAAGGCTTCAAGTTTTAGGTGACATCTCCCTACAGGAGCTGAATTTTATGGAAAATTCAGAGAGTACTACCCAAATGAAAGTCTACATGCTCTCCTCCCAGCATCCTCAGCTTGCTCTGCTGCTGCTCATTTATGCTTGTCTGCTTGCATTCACTTCAAGTCACTCCAATACTAAGAAACAGAGTGATTTGGGCCTTGGGAGAGAAGAGGGGAGCAGCTCAATACAGAGATCCTCTCCTTGCAGCTCTGATGTCTTTTCATGATTATATATGACATCTCACTAAAAAACCAAAAATAAAAAAGCAAAACAGAACACACTGATTTGGGGAAGATATCTTAAATGGGCCTTCTAGATTTTTTTTCCTTTTTATATTTGTCACAGAAGCTTTGTTAACACCCTGAGAATGACAATGGCATTAAGCGACCAAGGGACTGGGAAAAGTCTTCTCAACTTACTTGCAGTAGCTGTGGATCCAAAGCCCCCACTGGCTGAGCTGAATGGGTTTTTGTTGGCTGCATCCTGACTGGGTTTCCCTCCAAGGCCACTGAAGAAGCCTCCTCCTCTTCCAGTGTTTCCAGACCCAAACACGCTACCACTGGAAGAGGATGACTGCTAAAAAACAAAAGGGGCAGGAAGCAAGATAGGATGAAAGGTCATCATAAAATGGCAGACTACATCCATGGGTAGGAGGTGCTCACAGCTGGTACAAATGGAAAAAGCAAGAGAACTCTTATTAGTTCTGGTACAAATGCTCTAATAACCACAAACACAGCTAGACTCTTGACAGGGACTTACCACCTATGAGAAGTTCTCAAGCTATTCCATGTTTGCAGTTCTCTGAAAACATGATTTATGGTAGGTGGAACTTTTTGTGTTTATCTGCCAGGCTGCCTGCAGTGTTTGTTTGACACAATGCCAGTGTCAGGAAAACCAGCCTCACAAGAGACCCACAAAATAAAAAGTCTGAAAACATTTATAAGCTATTACGAACACCACTTATTCTGATTCCCCTAGTGTTTGGCTGAACTCATCAGCAATGAATGATAAGTGATTTACACTGCCTTTCTCTCAATTTGTGCACTTTTACTTCATAATGACTTTCCCAGTGCTGCAGAAGTAAGCTTAAATTAGCTCCATTGTTGAAATGATGACCAAAGCTGAATTCTGTCCAAGTTCGCAAATCTCATGTTCAGAGGATGTTGCTAGTGCAGGGGCAAATGCTGACTTGAGGCTGTGTCAGGCCCCAGACACTTAACTTCTTTGGAAGCTGGTTCTTAAAGAACAACTGGGCTACATTTGAGGGGCTATTCACATTAGTTAAGTGTCATCTCTCTGTGGCTGAGAATGCAGAATAAGATGGGCTTTAGAAAGGGGCCACTGTGCACAGAAACTTGCAAGAGCAGAGAAATGTTATCGATTCTCTCCTGTAAAATGGGGTAACTATCCACCTCAACACAGTGGTGAGTGAATTACATGAGCCAAGAAATTAACACATTTTAGAATGGAACCTGAAAAAGACTTATATGCTCAAAAAGTGGTTGCTGTTCAGTATTTTAACAACAATGAACTAAAAATCAAGCACTCTGTATGTGCTAGGCACATTTCTAAGTATTTTCTAAGTAATCATTTAATCTCTACTAGTCAAACCTCCAGTGGGCCACTTCTGAAATACCTGCCACCTCCCAGGTCTCCCTTGCTTTCTACTCTGGTCTGAGCCACTTAACCCCAACCTTTTGCCCTGACTATGCAACAACTTAGCTGGTCTTTTGCTCCCACTGTAGTCTATGTTCACGTAGCATCTGAAGCACTACTTGGAATGGCAGTTACATCATTTCGCTCCTGTCTACCAATTCTAGAAGGCTCTACATGATCTGTCCCCTGTCTACCTCTCCGACATCATCTTTTATCACCTTACCCCTCAGGCAGGACAGTCACACATACCTTCTGTGCTTTGAATACAACAAGCTAATTTTTGTCTTGGGGCACCTTAACTTAATGTACATCTTAGTTTCTTTTTTTCCCCTTTAAATTTCTTTTATCTCTCTTTTTTTTTTTTTGAGATGGAGTTTCGCTCTTTGGACATGGCTGGAGTGCAGTGGTACAATCTTGGCTCACTACAACCTCCACCTTCCGTTTTCAAGCAATTCTCCTGCCTCAGCCTCCCTGGTAGCTGGGATTATAGGGGCCCACCATTAACGCCCAACTGTTTTTTGTATTCGTAGTAGAGACAGGGTTTCACCATATTGGCCAGGCTGGTCTCGAACTCCTGACCTTGTGATCCTCCCAAAGTGCTGGGGCAGGCATGAGGCACTGCGCCCAGCTATCCCCTTTAAATTTCTTAACAACAACAAAACAGTAACAATTTGCTACAATCATTTAATGATGAGTCACAGCTGTTAAAAACTAGCTATCCAATCTAGTCCTAACAGCATTGGTTCTGATAACTAGTAAACTGCCATGGAAAGATAGAAAACTTTAACAGTGAATGTTCAAAAAAAAAAAAAAAAAAGAAAACTTTAGCAGTGAATGCATGA
This sequence comes from Callithrix jacchus, assembly GCF_049354715.1. Taxonomy (NCBI): domain Eukaryota; kingdom Metazoa; phylum Chordata; class Mammalia; order Primates; family Cebidae; genus Callithrix; species Callithrix jacchus. The sequence goes on along the minus strand of NC_133502.1, from coordinate 179,863,602 downwards.
TTTTCTGTGGAAGGTATCAGACTGCTTAGCTGACATCCACACATCAGGCTGAAACAGAAAATTGCCAGTATATGAGCATTTTGCCTGACAAAGCTCAGAAACCTCAAATGCTTCAGCTTAGTTTTTAAAATATGATTTGAAAATTAATGGCTTCCCATAAAAATGAAGTCAATCGCTAACATACTTCACTGTAGTCAACATGAATTGATAGTTATTGCATCCTCATAAATGGGTGTGAAAGAATTCATTTTAACTGAGGTAAATAACAATAGGTTTTAAAACTTATAATTATGGAAAATCTAAAAATATACAAAAAGCAGACAGAAGAGTGTAATGAACCCTCCATACACCCATCAGCCAGATTCAACAATGATCAATCAACTCATGTTCTATCAGATTTTGTCTTTACCCCCAAGTACTTCTCATCCTTTATTACAGTGGAGCAAGTCTCAGACATAGCATTTCATCCACTGATTTTCCTATGTAAATCCGTAAAACATACACCATCACTACAAGACCATTGTATCAGAAAATTTTTAACAATGCCTTAATATCACTGAGTAAGTGTTTAAGATCCACACTTACAATATTGCAAAAAAAAAAAAAAAAAAAAATCAAACTTGACTCTCCTCAAGCCTCTAGACCTGACCATCACTGCAAAGGAAGTAACAGAGGGCCGAGGATCGAGTTCACTTTGAAGCCGCACCACAGGATGCAGTCAGCAACCAGATCATGAGAAACCCCACAGGACAAATGATCAGCTTTGTTCACAACTGAATTACCAGGATTCCAAAGGGAGGGACATGAAAGGGGAACCTATAGATAAAGAGACTACAGAGACAATAGCAAGCAATCCCAATGTGTGTCCTAATTTGGTCCTAAATAAAAAACAAAACAAAACAAAATGTAAAAAGAGACATTTATGAAACTTTTTCAGAGAGGCATTTCCTGACCATCCAACCTAAACCATCTTTCCCAATTACTATCACATCATGCTTTGTTTCTTCACAGTACTTAACACTATCTGAAATTATACTGAATGTATTAAAGATTCATTCTCTCCACCTAATGGAAGCTCCATGAACACAGCCACTTTTGCCTGTCCTACTCACCACTACTTCTTACATGAATGATTAATTTGAACAGGCCTTGGTTTCAGTCCTGGTTCTACAATTTACTAAGTATTCCATCTTAAAATGCTGAGTCTTCTGATTCATGAATATGGGATGAGTTTTAATTTATTTAGGTTGTCTTTAATTTCTTTCAACAATGTTTTATAGTAGTCATTGTATAAGTGTGTACTTCTTTGGTAAATTTATCCTACCCTTCCAGGACTCTGATTATACATGTCGGACTGCTGATATTGTTGCACAGATCACAGAAATGCTCTGTCCATGTTTTTTCTATCTCTCTGACCTTCATTTTAGATAACTTCTATTGATACGTCTTGGAGTTCACTGTTCTTTTCTAGTATTCACTCTACTGTTAAGGCTTTCTAATTTTTAAAAATTTCACATACTAGATTTAAACTTCAAATACAGATACAGAGTTCTATTTATTTTTTTAAGCTTCCATTTCTCTGCTGAGATCCCTTATTAAACCACTGTTCAATAACTTTTCTATAAGCCCTTGAACACAACAGTTAAAGTCTTTGTCTCTAAGATCCAATATCTGAATCATCGATAGGTTGATTTTTGCTGACTTAAAAAAATTTAATTGTGGGTTTCACTATCTTTTCTGGTTGCTCTGTATGTTTCCTGTTTTTTTGTATACTAGACTTTGTATTATGGAAGAACAGTGGTGACTGAAGAACATTAATGCTTTTCCTAGACAGTGAGAACTCCCTTTCATCTGTAGATTAAAGTGAGGAGATAATTCAGATTTCACTAAGGGTTGATTTGGAACTGAGCCACAGATTTAAGAAGACTGAGCTCAACTCTGGTTAGCCCAACACTGTTTCTGCTTAGGGTTTAGGTTATTTGTCTTATAAATATCTGAGGTGGGAGCCAGGAGGCAACTCGACTCCAGTATAACCTTTCAAACAAGAGTTCCAGAAAACCGGAGAATGTAAGACCCCATGAGTTCTTTCTGCTTTTTAGTGCTGTCTTTAGTTCCTTTTTCTTTGTAAACAAAGTCGGGGAGGGCTGGCAAGGGAGAGCTGGAGGATACGTATGCCAAATACATTATTGTTGCACTTGCAAGTCTTTCAGATCCCAATCTGACTTTTTGATTTTTAAATCTGATTGGCTGAGGCTGGGCACGGTGGCGGCTCATGCCTGCAATCCCAGCACTTTGGGAGGCTGAGGTAGGCAGATCATCTGAGGTTAGGAGTTCGAGACCAGCCTAATCAACATGGTGAAATCCCATCTCTACTAAAAATACAAAAATTAGTTGGGTGTGGTGGCGGGTGTGTAATCCCAGCTACTCCTCGGGAAGCTGAGGTGGGAGAATTGATTGAACCTGGGAGGCGGAGGTTGCAGTGAGCCGAGATTGCGCCACTACACTCCAGCCTGCAAGACAGAGCAAGACTCTCTCAAAAAATAAATAAATAAACAGATTTGACTGACTGACTGAGACAGGGTCTCACTTTGCCATCCAGGCTGGAGTACAGTGGTGCGAACATGGCTCACTCCAGCAGCCTTAACCTCCTGGGCTCAAGTGATCCTCCCCGCTCTGCCTCCTTAGTAGCTGGGACTACAGACATGTGCTGCCATGCCCGACTGAACTGTGTTTTTTTTTTTTTTTTTGGTAGACATGGGGTTTTGCCATGTTGGCCCAGGCTAGTCTCAAACTCCTGAGCTCAAGCAATCTGCCCACCCCAGCCTCCCAAAGTGCTGGGATCGCATGTGTGTGACACTGCACCCAGACTTAGCATATTGTTTTCAAAGTTAATCTGTATGTAGCAAAATGAGAACTTCATTCCTTTTTATGGCTGAAAAATATTCCACTGAATGTATATACCACATTTTGTTTATTCACCTGCTGTTTGACACATGGGTTGTTTCTACCTTTCGGCTACTGTGAATAATGCTGCAACGAACATTGACGTACAAGTATGTGTTCAAGTCTTTTTTCAATTCCTTTGGGTATTCTACCCAAGAGAAGAATTGCTGGGTCACATGGTAGAAGTACTATATTTAACTTTTTGAGAAACCACCAAACTATAATGGCTGCACAATTTTGCATTCCCACCAGCAATGTATGAGGGTTCTAATTTCTCCGTATCCTGCTCACACTGGTTATTTTTATTTTTTACTTTTTAAATGATAGCCATCCTTGTGGGTATGAAGTGGTGTCCTACCTAATTGTGGTTTTGATTTTCATCTCCCTCATTAGTTTAATGCTACTTGATTACCTTTTCATTTAATTACTGTTCATTTATTTTGCTTTCCCCCATCAATGCCAACAACTTCTCCAGCCAGTACATTTTCTCAGTCTTTGGCAAGGACTCTCTACTACCTGCTCAAACCCAGACTTGGCATCTGTCCCTAGCAGCTGCTGTGCCACAGTGCTCACACCTATGATGGGCTCCACTCTCTGGAAATCAGTTCAACAAGGCTTTCTACCACTCTTCAATAGTCCCATTGTGACAGATATTTTCCAAAGATGATCACAGCAATACTTCTCATCCCATATGATCTTCTAGAGCAAGAGGTGGTCTCTCTCTCTCCTCTTGAACCTGGATGGGACTCTGTGAGTGCCTTGATGAAGAGGATGCAGCCTAAGGGATGTTCTATGACTTCTGAGGATAGGTCATAAAAGTTTATACAGCTTCAATGTGGCTCTTCCTCTTTCTTGGAATGTTCCTCCTTGGAACCTAGCTACCATGCTGTGAGGAAGCCCAGGCTACATAGCCAAATGTAGGTGTTCAGCTAACAGCTCCAGTTAGGGTCTGAGCCAACAGTCAAGCCAACCACTGACATCAGAGCGAGCCTCAGATGACTCACCTCCAGTCTTCCCTTCTTCCAGCTGAGACCACAGATTCTGTGAAGACAAGCTACCCCTACTAAGTTCATCTGAAGTTATGACCTACAGAATCCAAGGCTGTAGTAAGTAGCTGTTGCAGGCTACTAGGTTTTGAGGTAATCTGTTATACAGCAGTAAATAATTCCAGTACTCCCAGAGTAAGTGTGATGTCTACATTATCTGGATTTGTCTTGGTGTTATTATGGCAGTGAAGGTTTTCTATATCCTTTAACATCCTAGCCAGAATCTACCTAGCATCTTTGGAGTTTTCTGAGGATACTTCTGTTACCTGAAAATTCATTCATTTCCACACTATCTATCATGTGCTAGACACAGTCCTAAGCACTGGAGATATAGCAATTAATAAAAAAGATAAGGCTCCTGCCATCAAAGAAAAAAACCTTGATTTTAATCTTTGGCCCCTCCAATTATAAACATAATTTCTTTGGAGGAAGAATATGGAGTGGAAGGGGAATAACAATATGGAGTTTATCACAGTGATGTTTTAGATTTCTTTGGCTCAACATTGTGCTTGTCAGCTATACATGCAGCCGAAATTTGCTCATTTTCATAGCTGGATAATATTCTACTATGGGGTCAGGTATGGTGACTCATGCCTGTAATCTCATCAGCACTTTGGGAGGTCCAGGTGGGAGGATCACTTGGGCAAGGAGTTCCAGAGCAGCCTAGGCAACATGGCAAGACCCCACCTCTATTAAAAAATTTTTAAAAATTAGCTGGGCGTGGTGGTATACCTATGGATCTAGTTATTCTGGAGGCTGAGGTGGGAGGATTGCTTGAGCCCGGGAGATCAAAGCTGAAGTTACCTGTGACTGTACCAGTGCACTCCAGCCTGGGTGACAGAGTGAGATCCTGTCTCAAAAGAAAAAAAGAAAGAAAGAAAGAGGGCTGGGCATGGTGGCTCATGTCTGCAATCCCAGCACTTTGGGAGGCCGAGGCAGGCAGACTGCTTGAGCCCAGGAGTTGGTATGAGACCAACCTGGGCAACATGTGAAACCCCGTCTCTACAAAAAAACCATAAAAAATTAGCCAGGAACAGTGGTGTGCACCTGTAGTCCCAGCTACTTGGGTAGCTAAGGCAGGAGAATCACTTGAGCCTTGGAGGCGAAGGCTGCAGTGAGCAGAGATCACATCACTGCACTCCAGCCTTGGTGACAGGAGTGAAACCCTATCTCAAAAGTCTACTGTGGAATAACATAAATTATGAATTCACCTACCCATATGAATGTTGATAAATATGTGGGCTGTTTCTAGTTTTAAGTTATTATAACAATGTTGCTATGAATACGCTTGGATCCTGACACATATGTACATGAGTTTCTTCAAAGAACAAATCTAGGGCTGGGAATGGTGGCTCACGCCTGTAATCCCTGCACTTTGGGAGGCTGAGGTGGGAGGATCTCCTGAGGTTGAGACCAGCCTGGCCAACATGACAAAACCCCATCTCTACTAAAAATACAAAAATTAGCTAGGCATGCACATGTTATCCCAGCTACTCAGGAAACTGAGATGGGAGAATCGCTTGAATCTAACAGTCGAGGTTATGGTGAGCCAAGACCATGCTACTACACTCTAGCCTGGGCAACAGAGTTGAGACTCCGTCTCAAAAACAAAAAACAAAAAAAGAACAAATCTAGGCCAGTTATAGGAGCAGTACATTTTATTTCTCTGTAGTATTCGGCTGTATAAATATACCACAATTTATTCATCCAGTCTTCAGCTTATAAGCATTTGGGCTCTTTCCTGTGTTTAGCTATTAAGAAAATTCTGCTGTGAACATTCTTAACCATATCTTTTGGTGAACAAAGGCACTCATTTCTGTTGGTTACATATTCAGGGTAGATTTGCTGGGCCAAGAGGGATTCTGTATATTAGTTTTGATACTGCCAAATTGTTTTCCAAAGTGGTTAATATAAATTTACACTCTCAGTAGCAATATTTGAGTCCATAGTTGCTGTTCTTACTCACCAATACTTGGTACTATCAGCCTTAGAATTTAATTTGGGTATAGTTGTCTTTCTTTCTTTCTGAATTACAGGAATTCTTTACATATTCTGAATACAATTATTCTGTTGGTTAGATAGGCGACAATTTTCCTATTTAATAGCTTGTTTCACCCTAAAATTAAGAAAGCCGTAATTTCAGCAAGGTCAAATTTTCCTTCTTTCCAAACAGTATCTCTTAGAATTTCTTTCAGGTCTGCTAGACATAAAGTCTCTCAGTATTTGCTTATCTGAAAAAAGTCTTGATTTCTCTTCACTCTTTAAAGATATTTTTTGCTGGATTTAGAAATGCTAGGTGGCCAGTCTTCTGGCTTTCATGGTCATTGCTGAGAAGTCTGCTGTCAGTCTGCCTATGGCTCCCTAAAAGATAATCTCTCTTTTATCTCTCGTTGCCTTTAATACTTCACCTTTGGCGTTTTGCAGTCTCACTAGGACAGGTCTCAGAATCAGTTTCCTTTTATGCGTTCTCACTTGGTACTTCTTGGGCTTCTAACTATTATTGGTTAGTTTTGGCAGTTTCTTTCTCTAATGCTGCCACACATTCTCTCTCTTCTCCTTCCAGGACTCTGATTAAATGTATGTTGGACTTTCTCCCACAGGATTTTTTCTCTCTTATATCTTACATTTTTGCTCTCTGTGATGCATTCCAGGTAACTCAACTTCACCTACGTTCTAGTTCAAGGGTCAGCAAACTATAGCTCAGGGGCCAAATCCAGCTCATTCCCGGTTTTTATAAACAAAGCTTTACTGAACCAATCATGCCCATTTCTTGAAATATTGTCTACGGCTGCTTTTGCACTACAATGGCAGCGTTGAGTGCTTATGACAGAGGCTATCGATAGCCCTGAAAGCTGGAAATGTCGACTACCACATTCTGTTCTAGTGTGTCACTGCTCCTTTCAGCAGGTCTAATCTGCTCCAAATAAAGCCACTGAGTTTAAAACTGAGTTTAATCATTACATTTTTCTAGAAATTCTATTTGGTTGTTCTTCAAATCTGCTATAACAGGTCTTATGATTTCCTATTCCTTACTAGCATTTTCAAGTTTATCTTTGATTTCTTCTAAACTCTGTAAGCCCCAGCTGATTTATCGTCCAGGTTGTCTGTTCAAAGGTGATTTCTGATGCTCATTCTGGCTCTTGCTCATAGATACTGGTTTCTTTCTGTGTCTAATTTAGGTACAGAAATCCATATCCTTAAAAATTATTTGTAAGAGTAATTTGTAGCCTAGGTATAGTTCTTTTCCTTCAGAGTGGGCCTGCGCTGCCCCTGCCAGACATCTGGAGGCAGCATCACCCTGGAACCGTGTCAGTCTACTCACCAGCTGAGATCTGTCAATGTGGAGTCCCAGCTGATTGTGGAAGGTTCTCTTTTAGAACTCCCCGCTTTGTGCATAACTTAGTTGGTGATTTCTGTCCCTTTACCTTTGAGTTATTAAATAGAAAATTAAGATTTTCTTAGATTAGTAAATGCTGTCAGGGCAACAGGCTTCTGGGTCCACCTTATTTCTCTAGGTTCCCATTTTCCTCTTGTCTTGGTAAAATACCTTGTTGGTTTATTGGTGCTTTTAAAAATAGGGTTTTTATGTTTTATCTAGCATTTCTTAGCAGTCTTCAGTAGAGAACTTGGTTTGAATGATCTAATCTTCTACTACCAGAAACTGAAAATCATAAGTTTCACTTCTCTTTTAAGAAAGATCATTGACAGGGCAGAGCCCATCTTCAAAGGAAAACAGAGATGATAAAGAAAATTTCATACTGAAGATGTATAAGAAACATATATTATGCCTACCACCTTATTAACTGCTGGACTAATACAAATTCTACCTTCAGAAAGTGAAAATCACAATCCTTTCTGATAAATCAGCGTATCCTTCTTCATAAGGGCTCCTTAGGAGGTTACTAGGATCTAAATGCAGCTAGTGTCTGATGTACCAGTCAAGTTAACCTCTCTGGGCCCTCAGTGTCCTCATCTTTTAAATGGCTATAATAATAGCACCTATCTTATGGAGGTGCTGTGATGCTTACATGAGTTAATTTGTATAAAGCACTTAAAATTATGCCTGGCAACATAGATAACTGTTAGCTACATAAAATGAAACAGTTTGGTTCACCAAAAGGAGTCCCCAGGCTACATAAAGCTTAGCAGAGGAGACACATATGTTGCCAAATCTTCCTCCTTTTTCTTTTTAAACAACTACTTAAAAATATAAAATTGGCCTGGCACCGTGGCTCATACCTGTAATCCCAGAACTTTGGAAGGCCAAGGTGGGCAGATCACCCTGAGCTCAGGAGTTAAAAACCAGCCTGGCAACATGGCAAAAACCTGTCTCTATTAAAAAAAAAAAAAGCTGGGTGTGGTGGCATAAGCCTATAGTCCCACCCACTTGGGTGACTGAGGTGGGAGGATGACCTGAGCATGGAAGGCAGAGGTTGCATGTGACACACACACACACACACACACACACACACACACACACACCCCATTCATAGATTAAGAAGTTAAAAAATGACAACAACAAGGCTCAAAAAAGCTAAAGCGTGTATTTAGCCCACAAACTATAGTTTGTCAACCTTTGGCCTAATAGGCAGGGGGACTGATAGAAATCAGGCAATGTGGCCAGGCGTGGTAGCTCATGCCTGTAATCCCAGTACTGGAGGATTGCTTGAGGTCAGGAGTTTGAGACCAGCCTGGCCAACACAGCTAGACCCTGTCTCTAGAAAAATAAGAAATGAGCTGGGTGTTATGGCGTGTGCCTATAATCCTAGCTACTGGGGAGGCTGAGGTAGAAGAATTGCTTGAGCCCAGGAGTTTAAGGCTGCAGCGAGCTGTGATTGCGCTACTGTACTCCAGCCTGGGGCAATGGAGTGAGACCCTGTATCTAAAGAAAAAAGAAACCAGGCAATGTGCTTTCAAAGTACTTTCCCAGGGGACTATGGAAGGAGGATCAAAATTCTAGTGATCCTCTCTAATCAGAGGCTGAGACTGCTGCATCTTTAAGGCAGCTGAAGGGAGTACAGCTTAAGAACCACACATGGCTATCTGATGAATGTCGACATACAACATAAACTGATTATATTACAGTGCAGAAAACTGGATGGGTTTGATAAATGTTGACATGAATGAAGACAAATGCATATTTACCTGGCCGAAGACTGTTCCACCAGTACTGGCTGCTTGACCAAACACAGAACCCGTATTACTAGATCCAAAACCTATAAAATACAAAGAAAACAAAAATTCGATTTGGATAAGTCTTTTACATTAAAGTTTGTTTCTTTTTAAATGGCATTCAGGTGTGCTAAGATAGCTCACAATAAATCAACTTATGAATAAAATGTTTCCCCATCTAGGAAGTGGAGAAGATTCTGAGAAAATACTTTAAAGACCCCTTTCCATTGCTAACATTTTAAAATAGTTTAAGTTCTAAAGTTCTGAGGACTGAATCCATCTCTCCTACCAAACCCCGAAGTGGATGGGGGCTAAGAATAGCTTACTTTCAGTGATCAGAAATTCTAAGGGCTGACTTAATACTACAAATATTTCTACTCCTTGGTTTCTTTTGAATCTCAAACAACACATTCTTTCAGGGTAGTTTATCTTTCTTCCAGATGGCATAACATGGTTGAAGTGCTGAGTTGAACAAATGAGCTCCAGACAAGGAGTGAGAAGGCAGGAGTTCTATTCTCATTTCTTTTTCTTTTTTCTTTTGAGACAGAGTCCCACTCTATCACCCAGGCTGGAGTGCAGTATCGTGATCTCAGCTCACTGCAACTTCTGCCTCCCAGGTTCAAGCGATTCTCCTGCGTCAGCCTCCCAAGTAGCTGGGATTACAGGTGCTGCCACCACACCTGGCTAATTTTTGAATTTTGAGATGGGGTTTTACCATGTTGGCCAGGCTGGTCTCAAACTCCTGACCTCAAGTGATTGGCCCACCTAGGCCTCCCAAAGTGCTGGGATTAGAGGCGTAAGCCATCACACCCGGCTTCAGTTCTCATCTCTGTCACTGATTGGGTAGGTGAGCTTGGACAAGACTCAATTCCTCAACCAGGGCTGAAGTAGACAGCTCAGATACCTTTCCACACAGTTACTAAATGAAAGAAGAAGATTCCTTCATGGGTTCTGAATCTGTTGAAATAGCATGACCATGCCTGTGCATGAGGTCTTCTCAAGTTCTGACTGCAGAACAAATGGCGCAGTAGAGATAGGGACTGTGTTAAATGTCCTCCTCTCTTTTAAGAGACTCTCAGGGCCTTCTTGTTCCCCATTCTCTGGACCAAATTGGCACATTTCCCATCATTCAGTGGTCCATGGCCTCTTCACAGGGCATTGGGTGGGTCTCAAAGTCGTGTCTGTCTTTTCGACACTGTGTCTTTATAGCTGAATTTAGTAATAAATATAACAACCATTTGTTGAAGGAAGAAAGGAAAACATTTCCTTTCTAATAAATTATGAACCATTTTCAAGTTTCACTGAATAATGAATTAGCAGTTACTAGTAATCTTGCCCACCATGAAATCATTGATCCTTACTTTTCTCCCAGAGTCTATTGCTGAAGAATTGCCTTTCATAAGGTAACTATCAGAAAGCAAATCTCAGGACAGATTTTAAAATTGCCTTGCCTATTGATAACTTTTGGAAGTAAAAGCAGCTGCTAAAATGGAAAATGCAATAGTGAAGAAATTCACTGCCAAAAACAGTAAACTGTAGTTTTTACAAAAAGTCACAACATTGAAAAAAGGAAAAAACCCCAAATTAAATGTTAGTATCTGCCATTACAGTAAGAAAGATGGTGTTAGAGGGGACAGAAAACCCTGGCAGAGAGGTGGACTATGATGTCCCTTGGACTCTCCCGCTGGTTCTACTAGCGCTACCTGACATGAGCGCAGTCTCCTTGACACTTGATGGTTTTGGGCATAATGACCTCTAAAGTGCCTTCCAAATTTGAAAATTCCTATCTATCAGTCATTAAATTACTTGCCAGGACCTTAAACTAAAGATGCTTGTTTTTTCCCCACGAAACTGTCATTCTGGTAGCTAGCAGGCGACAACTTGTTAAGAAGCAAGACTGGAGCTGCGTTAAACTGTAACAGATCCAGTCAATTAGGCAAACAAGTTCCTGACACCGCATGTGCTCCACGCTGCCTTCCTTAACCTACAAATTATTTTTGGGTTCTGAGTCTCCCCTTTCTTTTAATTACAAAAGTAATATGGGTCTGTTGCTAATGTTTCGAATAGCAGAGAGGGAAACAAAGTAAAAATCTTCCACAAATTCTTACCTGAAGCTTGACAAAAGCTGAACCCAGAGGATGCTGCTGTTGTGGTGGCAGCTGAGGTACCACCAAATACAGAGCCTCCTTGTCCAAAGCCAGGACTCTGCCCAAAAGCAGGAGGGTTGCTTTGGCCAAACAGCCCCCCTCCTGTATTGGTAGATGACTGTCCAAATGAAAAGGAACTGGAGCTACTGGTACTTGAGGAGGCACCAAAGACACTTCCACTGGTGGATGTGGGGGTAGAGGAAGCAGGCTGACCAAAGGCAGGCACAGAACTGAACCCAGGTTGACTGAAGGAAAAGCCACTTGCAGCGCTGCTCGCTGACTGCCCAAAGGCTGGGGCCTGCCCGAAAGTTGTCTGTCCAAAGACCCCTGGGGCTGATGTGCCAAAAGCTGGACTGCTAAACCCTGAGCTGCTGACCTGTGGTGTGGCAGCCGCTGTGCTGACTACACTTCCCGTCTGCTGCCCAAACAGGCTGGGTGCAGTGCTGGCTGCCACCTGACCAAACACGGGCGTGGCAGAGGGGGCAGTGGCTGTGTTGTTGGTGAGCTGGCTGAAAGCTGAGCTAGAACTGGCAGCAGGGGGCTGAGCAAAGACTGATGAGCCAGAAGTGACAGTACCAAACGCCGCTGCCTCTGCAGCTGGACCCGGAGCAACAATGGGTGTGGTGCTGGAGGCTATGGGGGCACTTGATGTTTCTACAGCCACAGGGCCTGCACTTGAGATAGCAGCTGCTGTGACAGTAGTCTGCCCAGGCACGGAAAAGGTGGAGGCAGGTGGTACTGACTCCGTCCTGACATCAGGGCCCCCAGTGGTGGCTGGAGTAGCCTCTGCAGGGGCTACAAGACCGGTACTAGATGCTGCAGTGCCAGAGTTGCTGACTGCAGGCTGGGCAAGAACAGGTTCTTTTTTAATAGAGTCGGAAGTTTGCAGAGGAGCCTGGGGAAGCTGGGCTGACTGCTGCTCCTCTAGAAGTGAGGCTGTTGATGCTGACACCTCACTGTCACTTGGCTTCTCAGGCAAAGCTGATAAAGTGGCCTCTTCTGTGCTTCTGCCAGAGGACATAGGCAGGGAGGGAGTAGTTGCTGAACTCAGGAGGCTACTGAATGACAATGTGGGAAATGATGTTGGAAGGGGAGTGGCAGCTGTAGTTGACAGTGGGGCAGATGGGGGCACTGTGCTATTGGTCTGCTGGCTTCCAAATGAAAAACTAGTCTTGCCACCACTTAGAGATGTCCCACCAAAACTGATTACCCCAGAGGATCCTGCACTGGTGACTGGCAGACTGCCAAAAATGCCAGTTGAGGAAGTGCTCGTGCTGGTAGCTGCTGGTGGTGCTACTGTGGTGGTGGTTGCAGAGGAGGTCACAGGGGGCTCTGAGAGCTTCCCTAACACTGAGGGGCCAGTAAAATTAAACCCTGAAGGCATGCCTGACGTCTTGTTTGGCTGGGTACTAGTTAGGCTTGTGGATGAAGCCTTATTGGTTGGCTTTGTAGAATCATCTGCTTGACCAACCCGCAGTCCTGAAAAACTTCCCAGAGTCTCTCCAGCCAAAGAACTTGGAAACAGAAGCTCTCCCAACTTGGACGGTGGGGTTTCCAGTTTACTAGAGGTGGTGGAAAGAGCAATTCCAGAAGGTGCCACAGATCTACTACTAGATGGGGCAGGTTCTCCTGGGATGGTGTTTGATGCTGATGTGATTCCTGAGGAAGGTGAGCTTTCAGGAATGGCTTCATAAGGTTTGCTTCCCCCACCAAATGAGAATGTGTCCAGCTGGCTTGACTCTTTAGTGGAGGGTGTTGCCCCTAGCAAGAAAAAGAAATTAGAAAATGGGGTGGATTTAGCACAAAATATGACCCATTATATTTCCATTTATTGTGTTTCTAAGCCAAAGTTCTTTCTTCCCTCTCCAGAGTCAGGGTGCCTTGCTCTCACAGCAGTTTTCTCTAAGGAGGTGGAAAGGAACGAATATTCTTTTTTGTTAAATCACAACAAATACAGAATATCTAGAATATGTGAAATTAACATATTATCCCAAAGAGAAATAAAAGGCCTCTTCCCTTAATTTACCCTAACTGTATGCTTTCCTTAATAACAGCCTCAGCACAGCACTAGCCTGTGGACCTCCTGATAGACAAAGAATTTGATTCAAAATGGAAGTTCTTCCTTCATTTTTTGAGCAAATAAACTGTCGGTCCATAAAAAATCATTTAACGTACAACTAATGGCTACTTACTAGTGTTCTACTACATTGGCTATTTGACAGAGGCAGTATGGTCTGCTGGTCAAGGACGTGGGCTCTGGAGCTGTGCAGTCTGCTACTTGCTGGCTGTGTGAATCTGGAAAGGCTGCTTTGCCTCTCTGGGCCTCAATTCCTCCATTTGGAAAATCTAGATAATTACAGTACTACCCTCACAGAGCTGTTACAAAGATTGTATGAAATATGGGTAAAGCACTCACAAGGCCTGGTCAAACAACAGTGGTTAATAAATAAAAGAGTAACAAAATTTATAAACCAAAATTAGCCTACTACAAGTGTCTCCTGAGATTTCTAACTGCATATTGCTTTATTTATTTATTTAGAGACAGGGTCTTGCTCTGCCACCCAGGCTGGAGTGCAGTGGCGTGATGAGTTCACTATAGCCTGATCTCACAGGTTTGAGTGATACTCCCATCTTAGTCTCCCAATTAGCTAGAAGATAGATAGGTGCACACCACCAAACCTACCTAATTTTATAGATTTTGTTGAGACTGGGTGTCCCTATACAGCCCAGGCTGGTCTTGAACTCCTGGGCTCAAGTGATCCTACTGCCTTGTTCTTCCAAAGTGCTGAGCCGCTACACCTGGCCAATATTGTTTTAAGACGTCTGCCTATCACAAACTATTGGGAATTCTGCAACACCCCTACTACCTATAATTTCCTGAAAGATCCCTTTGTATCATCTGTATTTGTACTTAGTTGTTTACAGTTTTTGGATTGTGGTTTATTCTCTTTTTAATGACAATGTTTATGTAAAATTATGATTTTATTCCTATTATGAATTTTGACAATTATTTTGTTCCTCTCCAATCTTTTTATAACACTTGGTTCTTTTTCCTCTAGAAAGTGAGAATGGAAAGGAGGCGGGCCTTGAAGGTTCTTCTACTACATCGAAGTAGGCAAAAGTTAAAAAGAAGTTTTAAGAATGACTGTTCGAGAGAGAAAGGAATGAAATTACCAACCCATTAAGTGCCAAACTCAGACCAGGTTTAGGAGTGCTCTTATGCTTTCAGCTCCCTGGCCCACTTTGAGAGGTTAGGAGCTCCCCTTTCCACTAAGAAAACTGCCACTTGGGTAGACATATATAAAACACTCAAAGAATATTTGTTGAGTGACTAAATGAAAGATGGTCACTATTTTATTTATAATAGGGAAAATTTGAAAATAACCTAAATGTCCAATATTTTAATTATGGCGTATCTACAAATTAGAATTATGAAGCCATTTAAATGATAATTATTCAAGGTTTTAAATAATACTGGAAAATTTATAAGAGACTGTATTAAATGGAAAAAAAAAAGTAAAAGACAAAACCCCCAGAAGGAAATACAGAAGAATGGCAATAATTATTACCAAGGGGTGTGATGTGATTCTAAACTCCTGTATTCTTTTAAATATTTCCGTATCTTCCTCAATGAAAACACATTTTTATAATAAATGCTTTCTTTTTAAAATAAAAGACTTGGGCCAGGCATGGTGGCTCATGCCTGTAATCCCAGCACTTTGGGAGGTCAAGGTGGGTAGATCACAAGGTCAGGAGTTCAAGACCAGCTTGGCCAACATGGTGAAACCCTGTCTCTAGTAAAAATACGAAAAACAAAAAACAAAACAACACCTGGGTGGTGGCACGAGCCTGTTCTGTAATCCCGGCAACTCAGAAGGTGAGTCAGGAGAACTGCTTGAACCTGGGAGTCAGAGGTTGCAGTGAACCAAAACTGTGCCACTGCACTCCAGTCTGGGCAACAGATCAAGACTCCGTCTTGGAAAAACAAAATAAAAGACCTGGGATGGGTGCAGTGGCTCACGCCTATAATCCCAACAATTTGGGAGGCCAAGGCAGGCGAATCACTTGAGGTCAGGAGTTCGAGACCAACCCCTGTTGAACATGGTGAAACCCCATGTCTACTAAAAACACAAAATTAGCTGGGCATGGTGGTGGGCACCTGTAATCCCAGCTACTTGGGAGGCTGAGGCAGGGGAATTGCTGGAACCCAGGAGGTGGAGGTTGCAGTGAGCCGAGATCGTACCATTATATTCCAGCCTGGGTGACAAGAGTGAGACTCCATCTCTAAGTGAATAAAATAAGATAAAATAAAATACTTAATTGTAAATGGATAACTGGAAGACACTTAACAAATAGATCTGGTTTCTTTATAGGTCTTTAAATTCTTTTAAATATTAAAAACATGCTATTGATGGATTTTTAACAACATACATGGGATGAGTGTGTTTGCTGGCAGGTCATCAAGGAAAAAGAGTGTGGTCTTTCATTTCTACAGCCTGTTACTATGTCTATCTTGCCCTACAGAATCACCCTAAAAATTGATGAAATTTTAAATTACAGACATAAAATATGGAGAAATTTTATTTCATATGTTAACATTTAAATGTTAAAGCACAGTCCTGATTTTCCAGAAGCAAATCCTTTCCTTGTCCTTAATTATGAAAATAGAAATCCTTCACATCAGTTTCTTAAATTCAGCATATTTCTCTCTCTTTTTTTTTCCAATGGATGAACTATGTTGCCCAGACTGGCCTTGAAAGAGTAGCCTCGCCTCCTTAAGCGCCAGGACAAGTCAGTGCCTGAGCCACCGTGGCTCCCACATTCAGAATATTTCTGATGTACATTATCAACACTGAGGTTACTGCAGATACTGTAAGTAAGACTCAGGAGCAAGTCAAATGATAACATCTGGACAAAAATAACCTGTAGCTGTTGAGGGAAAACACGTAAGTAATGCTACTCAACACAGAGTCTGTACCTTGCGCAGCAGTGAAACTAGAAGACGGTGTTGGTGTGATTATCCCAAAATTAAAGCCAGTCCTAACAAGTGGAAAAAGAGAAATTAAAAAGGAACAAATCAAGGCACAATACTGTCCTCTTAATATTCCAGTTTATAATTCATTCATACAAACCACCCTCAGGAATTTAAAATCTAGAAGATAAACAGAGTCAAAGCACCTGTCTCAGAAGTAGTAAAGCTATTCTACAACCTCTAAGCAGAAAGAAGCAGTTTGTGGAGGATACACGACGGGGATAGAGGTTGAGGGCCTGTTGGGGGACGGCTGGGCTTCCTGTAGGAGAAGTTTGAGTGGGGACTTCTTGCAAATGAGCAAAGCTACAGCAGTAGAGACACAGGAGGAATGTGCAGGTGGGAATGCGGGCTGGAGCAGATGGTCTGTCAAGTGAGGGGACAGAAGGAAGGTCTGGATTAGGGAGAGCCTCTCAGGACGCACACCAAGACTGATGAGCATGTTGGAGAGCCCCATCCTGCTAGGGAAAACATTGAATAGAATGATATAGAAGGCTTATCTCTGTCATTTTGACAGAACTGAGTTTTAGGGCTGGGAAAACTTAGTTCAAAAACTTTCTAACTCCTTTCACCCTCTTCTCTCTCCCTCTGTACATTTTCTTTATGCTGTAAGTGAAGACACCGTAGCCAAGGAAGAAAATTCCACACAAGTGTAAATCAGAACAGATTATTCACTGTGATAAAAACTCAGGCCAGGCATGGTGGCTCACATCTGTAATCCCAGCATTTGGAGAGGCTGAGGCAGGTGAATTCCTTGAGCCCAGGAGTTTGAGATCAGCCTGGACAACATGGTGAAACACTGTTTCTACAAAAACCAAAACCCAAAAAATAAGCAACAACAACAACAACAACCCAAAACCAAAACCCAAAAATTAAAAAACAAAAATCAGCCAGGTGTGGTGGTGTACACCTGTAGTTCCAGTTATTCGAGAGGCTTAGACAAGAGGATCACTCAGTTCTGGAGGTGGAGGTTATAGTATGCCATTATTGCACCACTGCGATTTTTTTTTTTTGAGCCAGAGTCTTGCTCTGTCTCTCTCTCTCTCTCTCACACACACACACACACACACACACACACACCACACACACACTCTCTCTCTCTCTCTCTCTTCAAATCAGATTTTAAACTAGTTTTAAAATATAAGGAACCAAGCACATCAAAAATAGTAAATAATGGAATAACTTAGACACTTTTGACCATCACATTAAAAATAAAAACATAACATTTCTTGGTGAAGACATTTTATCTAATAAGACTCAAGCCATTGATTCAATGATCCCAACTTTTCCAAGTTATTGTATAAATGGGAAGAGGGCCAGGCACGGTGGCTCATGCCTACAATCCCAGCAGTTTGGGAGGCTGAGGCAGGTAGATCACTTGAAGCCAGGAATTCAAGATGAGCCCGGCCAACATGACAAAAACCCCATCTCTACTAAAATACAAAGATTAGTCGGGTGTGGTGGTATACACCTGTAATCCCAGCTACTTGAGAGGCTGGGGCATGAGAATTGCTTGAACCCGGGAGGCGAAGATTGCAGTGAGCTGAGATCTCACTACTGCACTCCGACCTGGGTTACAGAATGAAACTGCCGCAAAGAAAAAAAAGGGTGTGGTGGGGGGAAGAAGAGTATCATTTCACAGAAGTAAAGATTATTAGCCATCTTTAAGGATGCAATAATTCTTGGCACTGACCTACTCTTTAAAATTTGCTCCAAATTACCTTTGGGAAGTATAAAACATAATGATTTATAATAAAGAAAAAATACATATTATTACTTTCCCCCTCAAATAATATTCTAATACCCTCTTTTCTCTTAACATGTTAGGCTGAAGGACATTCAAAAAATACATTAAAATCAGGAAAAAGAGACTGTGGTTAGTATGATTTCAGTTACAAAAGTATAAACTGAAGAACTTAAGAGGCTTTTCTAATGGGACTGAATGCACAATGCTTCAACAGCAAAAAAATCTTTTGACATGTTTTGATCTCAGTTCCACAGAGTCTAACCCCATCACTGCAGGGAAGAGAATGCTTCAGCAGCTCACACAGGTTTCAACATGAGTGCTCATAGCACAGAGAACAGGCACCTTAACAAAGGCTCATCTTGAGATGAGGTTTAAAAGATTCTTTCATTTTTAAGAACAACTCAGCTTTACAAGTACAGTCATCACTTTTTTTTTAAAAAAAGAAACGAAAACAGATTCTTCTACATCTATATAAAACCTCAAATTTAAAATGGCTATTATCTTTCATTACATTCTCTAAGAAGTTTAGTATATTGCACTCTCAATGCAGTAAGCCTATTTTATTTTATTTTTTATTTTTGGAGATGGGGTTTTATTCTGTTGCCCAGGCTGGAGTGCGATGGCGTGATCATAGCTCACAGTAACCTCAAACTGCTGGGTTCAAGGATCCTATGACCTCAGCCTCCCAAGTGTCTGGGACTACAGAAGTAAACCCCTGCACCTGGTTAATTTTTAAATTTTTTGTAGAGACAAGGTCTCGCTATGTTGCCCAGGCCAGTCTCCAACTCCTTGGCCTCAATCAATCCCCTGACCTTGGTGTCCCCAAGCTCTAGGAGTATAGGCATGAGCCAAACATGTTCCATGTTTGTCCAGCAAAGCCAATTTGAATGTCACATCTGGCCCCCAAAATGGTGTCAGAATGGAAACATCTCAGTGTGACAAACTAGATGAACAATACAATTTAACAGACTCACAACCCAAAGAAAATGAGGCTTAGGCAAAAAAAACAAAACAGATACACAAATATGTAATAAACATGTATTGACTTGAAATGCAAAGGGAAAATCAATTTATATAAAAACATTAAACTACTGCCATTACCATCAGATGTATTACTGACGTGGTAAGAACTCTGGGTTCATACACATTTAATAAGTATATAAATACATCTACAAATTTTTTTTTCTTTTTTTGAGACAGAGTCTTACTCTGTTGCCAGGCTGGAATATAGTGGCATGATCTTGGCTCACTGTAATCTCTGCCTCCTGGGTTGAAGTGATTCTCCTGCCTCAGCCTCCTGAGTAGCTGGGACTAGACGTTCACACCACCAGGCCCAGCAAATTCTTGTATTTTTTAGTAGAGATGAGGGTTTACCATGTTGGCCAGGATGGTCTCAATCTCTTGACCTTGTGATCCGCCCACCTTGGCCTCCCAAAGTGCTGGGATTACAGGTGTGAGCCACCGTGACTGGCTAAATATATCTACAATTGTAAGGGGAATTTGGGGAAGCTAGATGCTAGTAATATGCCACAAAACTTAAGTTCATTACTGACCCTGATGGAGAAAATGAGAAAGGCTTGTTGAACTGCCCAGAAGCAGATGGGGTCGAAGTCACGGTTGTTTCTATCTTGGCTGTCCCTGGCCCTGAAATTATGAAAAAAAAAAAAAAAAAAGAATATTACAAAAACACAGAAACATCATTCCAGTGTAGAATTCCCTGTAGCTCAGCCCATGCGGTGCTGCTCAACACTGCATGCGCCTTCTGTGACACACCAGGGGCCATGGGGGCTGAGTACATTGCCTCACTTGTACTTGAGGTATCTAAAATTGCTCTGTGGCTCTGTCAATGTTAATTCCACTCTAAGGTGTGCCATACTCTCTTTTCCAGAAAAGATACCAAAATAGTTCTGGTACAGTTTAAATGTAGTTTTTAAAGTACATTCTTGGCCGGGTGCGGTGGCTCACACCTATAATCCCAGCACTTTGGGAGGCCGAGGAGGGTGGATCACGAGGTCAAGAAATCGAGACCATCCTGGTCAACAAGGTGAAACCCCATCTCTAATTTTGTAAAAATACAAAAATTAGCTGGGCATGGTGGTGTGCGCCTGTAGTCCCAGCTACTTGGGAGGCTGAGGCAGGAGAATTGCTTGAACCCAGAAGGCGGAGGTGGCGCTGAGCCGAGATCGTGTCATTGCACTTCAGCCTGGGTAACAAGAGCAAAACTCCGTCTCAAAAAAAAAAAAAAAAAAAGTACATTCTTATAGATTTCAACGGTATGAGAAAATGCTTATAATGTGAGGCTAAGGCTCCTCCCCAGAAAAGTAAATAAAACTATATATAATGTAACTTTATAATTATTTGAAATTAATCTACAGTGAAGCACAAAAATCCAAAAGAGAAATAGGTTCATAAACTAAATATATCTGAGTAGTGACTTTAAGGCTATTTACTTCTACATATATTTCTGCATTTTCCATATATTTTGTTGGCATTTAACAAATAATAATGCTCTTTTTAAAAAATTATAGATGTAAAACATGATTGCTATAATATAGAGACATGCAAGAAGGTTAAAAGTGCTATCTATCATTCTCCCCATGTTCAATTTCACTCTAACTACTTACTTATAGTTTGGGTACAATCTTCAATCTTTTCCCTACTGCTCTACTTTTTTAATTTATTTAGAGACAGTCTCACTCTGTTGCCCAGGCTGGAGTGCAGTGGCTCAATCTTGGCTCATTGCAACTCTGCCTCCTGAGTTCAAGCGATTCTCCTGCGTCAGCCTCCCAAGTAGCTGGAACTACAAGCATGGGCCACCACGCCCAGCTACTTTTTATATTTTTTATTCTTTAGTAGAGATGGGGTTTCACCATGTTGGCCACGCTGGTCTCAAATTCCTGACCTCAGGTGATCCACCCACCTCAGCCTCCCAAAGTGCTGGGATTACAGACGAGAGCCACTGTGCCTGGCCTTGCTCTACTCTGAAGTGGGGGACAGAGAAGAGGAAAACTGCATTAGAAAGCCCAAATCAAACAAAATGAAACCAAAGAACAACAAGAAAAAAAGAACATTCTAAAGTAAATAAACACAGGGTAGACAGTAGTACAAATATTTTTAAAACTACTGGTACATAGTGTACAGTATGAAAAATCACAGTCTAAATCATCAGCTGAGTACTAGTTAAATTTAACAGGGTGTAACTATACAATGAGGTTGTAGACAGCTCTAAAAATGAGTAAGGACCAGGTGAGGTGGCTCACACCTGTAATCCCAGCACTTTGGGAGGCAGAGGTGGGTGGATCATGAGGTCAGGAGTTTGAGACCAGCCTGGCCAAGATGGTGAAACCCAGTCCCTACTAAAAATACCAAAATTAGCCGGGGGCGGTGGTGGGCGCCTGCAACCCCAGCTACTCAGGAGGCTGAGGCAGGAGAATCGCATTAACATAGGAGGCAGAGGTTGCAGTGAGCCAAGATGGCACCACTGCACTCTAGCCTGGGTGACAGAGCAAGCCTCTGTCTCAAAAAGAAGAAAAAAATACAAAATCAAGAGTAAGGTGGATCTGTATCAGACCTGGAAAGACCAAGACATTTACTGTAAGTGGGGGCAGAGAAGGGGACATAAGTTACAAAATGAGTATATATAGAATATGCAGTATATAGGATATTTTTCTTTAAAAAACAATGAAGTCAGCTACTCAGGAGGCTGAGGCAGGAGAATTGCCTGAACCCAGGAGGTGGAGGTTGCGGTGAGCCGAGATCACGCCATTGCACTCCAGCCTGGGTAACAAGAGTGAAACTCCGTCTCAAAAAACAAAAAAACAATGAAGTAACCTCAAGAGATATACATAAAATCATGATCTCTGGAATACAGAATCTGTAAGGCAGCTTTCACATTCTACATTATATAGCTCTACACCACAGACCTTTTCTGGACATGCAATAGTTTTACAATCAGAAAAACAATGAAGGGATTTCCATTATTAATTAATAAAAGAACTATTCTCTAGAGGTTTTAGAAATGCTCTTTTTCAAAAAAGAAACTTTTTGCAAACTCTTAAATAGCACCTTTCAGGGAAGTTTCCTACCAAAAATAAAAAGTGCTTTTCTAAACCTTGATTACCCAGCAAGTGAAAACAGAAGACCTCCTAATGAAAGAGAGGACTTCATGATCAGCAGTGAATGGTAAATCTTGGAAATTTCTTTGCAAGTCACACTACTTGCCCAGACATGCATAAAGCAAAGTTCCTTAGGTTTCTTTGATTCTAACTTCAAGAATGACAAAAAATTCTCCAATGAAGTCCTTAAAAAAAGTGAGGGTATATGATCTTTCAAAAACTTTTTCTAAAATATTAGCCAGAAATAAAAATAAATTTTTTTTTTTTTTTAAAGAAAGAAAGAGAAAGAGAAAAGGGAGAGAGAGAACAGGAGTCTTGCTCTATTGCCCAGGCTGGAATGCAATCTAGAAATAGGTATTAAAAACCTCTTCTATGCTGATGATTGTGCTTAACAGTGGAGACAGGAAGGAATAAGGAAAGAAAATAACAAACAAACAGCCAACCAATATTTCGTTTAAATCTGTGAAATGCTGTGCAAGTGCTGAAGAGTGATTTGCTTCCATTTAATGTGGTCACTTTCAAAATAGGTGTAATGTGATACTAAAAAAAATGTATGTTCTGCAGACCTGGGGTGAAGAATTCTATAAATATTCACTGAGTTTACTTGTTCCAGGTCTGAGTTCAAAGCATAAATGTCTGTTAATTTTCTATCTCGTAGATCCGTCGAATATTAACGATGTGGTGACAAAGTCTCCCACTATTAGTGTGGGAGTCCAAGTCTCTTTATACGTCATTGAAAACTTGTCTTATATATCTGGGTGCCCTTGTATTGGGTGCATATGTATTTATGATCATTGACTCCTATCGTTGCATTGATCTTTTTATCATTATGTAATGTCCTTCTTTGTTTCTTTTAGTCTTGGTTACTATCGTAGTCTATTTTGTCAGAGATGAAAGTTACAACTCCTTTTTTTTTGTTTGTTTGTTTTGTTTTTCTTTCCTCTCCATTTGATTGGTGAGTCTTCCTCCAACCTTTTGTTTTGAGTCTTTGTGTGTCCTTGCTTATGAGATGGATCTGGATACAGAGTGCCGATGTGTTTTGACTTTTTTATTCAGTTTGCATGTCTGTATCTTTGATTGGGGAGTTTAATCCATTTAAATTCAGGATTAATATTGATATTTGTGAGTTTAATATTGTCATTTAATGCTGGCTGGCTATTTTGCCCATTAGTTGATATAAATACTTCATTATGGAGATACCCTTTATCTTTTGGTAAGTTTTTGGGATGACTGATACTGGCTGTTCCTTTCTGTGTGTAGTGCTTCTTTCAGAAGCTCTTGTAAAGCAGGCCTGGTGGTGATGAAATCTGAGTGCTTGCTTGTCTGTGAAAAATTTTATTTTTCCTTCATTTATAAAGCTTAGTTTGGCTGGATATGAGATTCTGGGTTGAAAATTCTTTTCTTTGAGGATATTGAATATTAACCCCCACTCTTCTAGCTTATAGGGTTCTGCTGAGAGATCTGCTGTAAGTCTGATAGGCTTCCCTTTACAGGTAACCTGACCTTTCTCTCTAGCTGCCCATACAATTTTCTCCTTTATTTCAACCCTGGTGAATCTAACAATCTAACAGTGTGTCTTGGAGTTGCTCTACTTGAGGAATATCTTTGTGGTGTTCTCTGTATTACCTGGAGATAAGTATTGTCCCACCTTACTAGGTTAGGAAAGTTTTCCTGGATAATATCCTGAAGAATATTTTCCAGCTTGGATTCATTCTCTTCATGACATTCAGGTACACCTATCAAACGTAAATTAGGTCTTTTCACATAGTCCCATATTTCTTGGAGACTTTGTTCATTCCTTTTTACCTTTTCTTCTCTAATCTTGTCTTCTCGTTTCATTTCATTAAGTTGGTCTTTGACCTCTGATATCCTTTCTTCTGCTTGATCAATTCGAGTGTTAGAACCTGTGCATACTTTTAGGAGTTCTCTTATAGTATTCTTCAGTTCCATTAATTCACTTATATTCCTCTCTAAATTGTCTATTCTCGTTAGGATTTCGTCAAATCTTTTTTCAAAGTTCTTAGTTTCTTTACGTTGGGCTAGAACGTGTTCTTTTAACTCACAGAATTTTATTATACACCTTCTGAAACCTGATTCTGTTAATGAAATGTACTTGTTCTCCATCAGGCCTCGTTCCCCTGTTGATGAGGAACTGTGATCCTCTGTAGAGGGAGAGGCATTCTGATTTTGAGTATTCTCAGACTTTTTAGGCTGGTTTCTTCCCATTGTTGTAAATTTATCTACCTGTCATCTTTGTAATTACCAACTTTCAAATTAGGTCTCTTAGTGGACGTCCAACTTGTTTATTCCCAGCGCCAAAATCTGAGCAACCCACTGCGCCGGCTAAAACAACAGCATTCAGATTCTTGGTGCTTTTCTGTCCGGGAGTCTCCCATCTGGCTTCCCTCCTGAATCCCTTCTTCAATCAGCTCCAAATGTTGGCCAAAAGGGGAACCAGTCTTGTTTACTCTGCACCAAGAACCGCTGCGCCGGGGCACCGGCAAAACCGCAGCGCCGGCTGCAAGAGTCGCGCTGGCGACCCGTGGGGATCCTCCGCTGGGAATCTCCTGGTCCTCGAGCAACAAAAATTTGTCTGAAAGTGTGGCGTCCTCTCGTTCTCTGTGCTTTCACTGGGAGCTACAAGCCTGAGCTGCCAGTGGTCGGCCATCGTGGATCTCTCTCCCAAAAATAAATTTCTTAACTTGAATCCCGAATAATTGAAAATTTTGACAATTCCACTATAAAATTTTCCTTTTAACATAAAGCTTTAGGTCCCAGTTGAAAAGTGCTGGATACCTCCTTCTCATGTGAGGCGTACATGATACCACCTATGGTTTCATATCATTCTGAATTCTAGAATACAACTCTGGCTTATGCAATAATGGCTTTCTTCTGCAAGGAACAGTTACTAAAGATAAACCCAGTATCCAATCAGAAAGTTTGGGATTACAGAGAAAGTCAGAAAGATTGTATAACTGAGATTATGAGAAGCTGGCTGCTAATGTATGAAGTTCAATTCCTAACAGAATTTGCTTGAAGACTCACTTAAGAGCATGACTGAAACAAAAGCCAGAATCCAGAGCGTTGTAAAAATGCAGTACTGCAGACAACACAGGTAATTCCTTGCAAAAGGAAGTAATACAGGCCAAATTAAGTAGGCTATGATAAAGGAGCCAACAAAAGGGGACACTGAGGAAGACCCACATGAAAATTAGATTGTAAATAAGTAAAAGCATTCTGCATCAAATTGGTTTGGGTAATGACACTTGGACAAAGTGTCTGGTCAAACACTCACGGTTACTGTGAAAACCAAATTAATAAGAATCATGCCTGAGTTAGTGTAGGAGAAGTTACGTGGAGCCATAAAAATCTAATTAATATTGACTCCTTATATACTCTGAAATCTTACATCTGTTTTACTTTCTCTACATTATAGGCTTTTTGTCACTGTGAACCAACAGAATTTTTAATTCCTTTCAGTGGAAGTAATAGCGTTTAGCATTCGGATCCACTCCTCTCTCAACTGTGATCATCCAACAAGGAAGAAAAAGATAATACTATTGCTTCATTTTAAGAAAATAATTTAGAGGGAGGTTTTTCTCCTATTGCTCTATCATTTTTCGAACTAACCTCAAAATTCCAGAAGTCTACATAGCCATTGAAGGGCATACTAATTTCCTAGAATTCTTCATTACCTGAAGTCTTTCAAATATGAGCTCCTGTCTATGGCCATACTACCTACCCTGAACGCTCCTGATCTTGTCAAATGTGACTCCTGTTTCCTACGGCAACTGCCTCAGTGATCTAGAACAATAACCCCTATTGTGGAGTTCTTCTTTCACCTTTATTTTCAAGAAAATAAAAATGCAAATTGACCTGAAGCTTTGTCACCAGATGATAACTGACTGGATGCTGGTGTAGTCCCAGATGGCTTTAGGGAATTCATTAGAGACCCCTATAACAGAAAACAAGCAAAATGTTTATGTTAAACCACTAACCGGTCTTTATAACAAAGAAACATGTAAAATGTAAACGTAAAAATATAATTTAAAATAAGTACAAACACTTTTAAATTACCAAAAAGAAAAACAAACAAAAAAAGGTCTCAATTTAAGCAACCACGTGTAAGATCATATTAAAGGATGAAAACAGAAATACTCTGCGAGCTCCAAGAAGGCAGTCACACTGGCCTAGTTCACGGCTATCTTCCCAGTGCCTAGCACAGTGCTTGACACATCAAAAGCACTTGCATATTAGGTAGATTAATTAATGAATGAGTAAATGAATAAAATGGTTCTAGCTCTCAAAGCATTTACAATGTTATGCTAAAAGCAAAAGCAAAACTGTTGGACTTATCCATCTCAAGTTCCTTCACTCACTTGTCATGATTTACACTTTATCATGTGTTTTTCATGGTGAACACAAATACCTCCAGAAGAAAGATCAAATGCTAAATGCTTAAATGCCATTTTAAGTTATGGTAAACTAAGGAACAGAGACATATTTGAGAACTTAGAGTAGGCAAGTCCTGATATCCCATCTCAAATTCTGATCTCAAACACAAACTACTCATCTCAGAGACAGACGTAAGAGTGGCAGATAAACCAGGATTTCTTAGGAAGAGTTTCAGCACTCTTCTGACCGACCTTCCAACCATCTGAGCAATGGACAGGAGGAAGTCAGAAGCCTGGGGTCCCAGCTCTGGTTCCACCATTTACTCATTGTGAGAGTTTACGTTAGTCACTCAAGCCTAGGCTGCTTCACCAGTGAGACATATCTAAACACCTATCCTCCTACTGTACATGGTTGTTGTATAGCTTAACTGAGATAATGTTAAAGTAAACTACAAAGCAAAATACCTCATATATAAATGTATGGCATTAGAATCATGACCCAAAATTACTAGGTACAGAACGTTAAATGGCCCATGAAGACAATATCATGTCCCAACTGACCTACTCTGATTAACAGCCATGTCAAGAGTGGCATAAATTGTGGGGAAAGGATCATGGGCATTTATAAGACTTATGGTTCATTTAAACAAAATCAGGACTTAAAAACAGTATGGTCTTCACTTACACAGACAGACACAGCATGAATGTTAATGTAAAAATCAGGCCGGGTATGGTGGCTCACACCTGTAATGTCAGCACTTTCGGAGGCTGAGGCGGGTGGATCATCTGAGGTCAGAAGTTCAAGACTAGCCTGGCCAATGTGATGAAACCCCATCTCTACTAAAAATACAAAAATTACAGTGGGTGCCTGTAATCCCAGCTACTTGGGAGGCTGAGATGGGAGGATCACTTGAGCTCGGGAAGCAGAATGCAGTGAGCCAAGATCATGCCACTGCACTCCAGACTAGGCAATGAAGCAAGACTCCCACTCAAAAAAAAAACAAAAAAAACCCAAAACAAAACGTATAAAAATCAGTAAGTTACCTGTTTGGCTTGGTTAGCAGCCACTGGGGTCAACACTGGGTGAGGTGTTTTGGCTGTGGAGTAGGGCACTGAAGAACTGAAAAACACACAAAGCATATACTCATAGAAAGGCATAACTGGGTAAAAATCACATTCATTCTCAAGCCAACCTTCTGTCCAATATAGAATACCAGTTTTGGGTAGGATACAGATACATGGGACCCCTCTCCAACTCATTTGACATTTTTTTGAAAAATAAATTTTAAAAAATGAACTTTGGGTTTTAGCATGAGAGTCAAAGCAGTAGCCTTAAACTTATTTTATTTCTCCAATCCTAAGAAAAAAATTAGTAACCATTCAAGAACTAGATCTTTTTGTTATCCAGAGTATAAGCCCTCCTCCTCCCTGACCCTTCCCCTTATTGTAGACCACATGGGGAATTCCTGATTCTCTTACCCAAGTCTAAAAGGACGATCAGCAGGCTCTGTGGGAAGCATCTAGTTCTCTGCCACCTATGCATCCAATTCACTGCTGCCACAACGGTGCTACCCAAAGAAGAGATCTTAGCTTCTCAGAGCAGCTATCCCGAAGAGCCCAGGGCTCACCAGGTCTGCATCCGAGGTATTCAAATGTACCACTGGTTCCATTCCCAACCTGCATCTTTGCTACAGCATGAAAATTATACCCCTATTCACAGAAAGAGCACTCATCATCTTTTGTTAACTATGAAGTAGGTGAATACTATATGCAAGGAACTGTTATTTCAATAACTAGTGTTCACATATGGGAAAACTACCTGTTAGTGCAATCACACAAAAGTTCTTGGCTCCTAGGGGCAATTTTTTCAACCAATTTATCTGTTGTCAGCCCAGAGCTACTCTGACTGGTATATATAACAGCAGTAGTTGTAGAATTTGGTTATTTTTCAGAGTCCCCCTAGATTTAGGGAGGATTTGTATTTTCTATCAAAAAATTAACTTAGAAGATAAGAGACAGGCTTGTGACTCACAGAAGAAAATTATCAAACAACTTAACAAACCTCACGAGCACACTGAGATTCTCTGCTGGAATAACACAGGAATCTTCCTAAACAGACTTTATTAGACTAAGAAAGAAGAAAACCCAAACTTATGTTCAATGAAACAAACCCCATTTCATGCTTCTGCTGAAGCCAGAAGCAGCTATACATGTGCATCTCTCTGGAGAAACACATCCCTGTTCCCCTGAGATAGCTTACCAAGCAGGTAATACAAGTACAGTGCTCCCCCCTCACCTCTGCTGAATCTGTACCAGAGGAAAAGAAGGTGTGAGACTGCTGGGCCCTGAGCACTACCTGGGTGGACACAGCTGACTTGCTTAGAGAAAGGGTTTGAGCTCAAAAGGATCACAAGGGAAAGGAAACTCTTTCATGCTTTCCCAAAGACAAACAGAAATCAGAAATAAAAATAAAAGCAGCAATTTAGCCAAATTTTAGAAAAATTTTTATAGCCAAAATTCAGTTGTGACATGACAGTAAATTATACATGAATAAAACCAAATGTAATTATTATTCTATTTACCTGTGATAATGCTATGCATCTCCTGGGTATCCTAAATCCCTAAACACACAAAATTAGGATTCACAGTACCTACACCCCAGGCCACGTGACACCCCTGCAGAGAAATGCTCTTCAGTGCAATCAGCCAAGAAACGAACTAACAGATCAGATTCAAGAAATCTCTACCAAGATCCAAGGCAGCGAACAGAAAAGAACAGTATACTCTCAAACAAGTATGTTCAAAGGTTTGTGCATGATCATGAACCAAAACAATGCAAATCAATAGCTACAAATGTTCAAGATATAGAAAAGCCAAATTCAGAAGTACCTGTATTTTAGATGACTTTATTCTACTTTTTAGCAATATGGAGCTGAAAAATATCAGAAATTCATCAGATATTCTTTGTTCTATACATGAAAAACAAAATCAAAGGACTGTAAAGAGAAAGTGGTGTTGTAATAGAGCCCCAAAGAGACATCTCTTTATTGAATGAGTCTACAAATGACATGGACATTACTGGCAACAATACAATTCCTGGTTCAGAAATGAGCAACAAAGGCACATATCACTAAGAGTTTGGAAACTTGGGTTCTTGGGGAACATTAAAACACAGAAGAGTTATTTTTTTTTTTCTGTTTTTGGTCACACATTACCAGCACTACATGCCAACTCAGGCAGACAAATGCACGCATGTTCTATGGATGTGTACTCTACACACAATTATAAAATTGGGTTGTGAAGCATTAAAATGTCACCTGGGCTCTTTGCTGTTGGTACCTTTAACTTTAGTGAACTTTAACAAGGTAAATACTCATCCCATTGTTGTAAAAGGCTTCAACCTCTTGCTCTTTAACTTATTTCAGGATTTTAAAAAGCACAAAAAACAAGAGACCTGGTTATGTTTTATTTTGGTAAATTTTAATCACTCTCACATGCATCTTTATCTTATCAAGAGTAACCGAAGAAACAAATCAACAGGGAAAAAGAATCAAAATGATGGAATATACCGAAAACAAACACTCTATATTCAATTCTTGGGAGTGCTTGACGTCTGTCAACAGAAATATAACTGCCACCTACTTTCTCCATTGGTAAATTTAATGTCTTCAAGACACATTCTCCAAAATAGTATCCAAAAGTTTGTTAAAGCAAATTGTATTTCCTGTATGAATGTTTAGATGCTAAGTAACTTAAATAATGTAAGTTGGAACTGCATTAGAGCTTTGAAAAAAGCCACATTAAATATGAAAAAGGAGGCCAGGCACAGTGGCTCACGCCTGTAATCCCAGCACTTTGGGAGGCTGAGGCACGCAGATCACCTGAAGTCAGGAGTTTGATACCAGCCTGGCCAACATGGCAAAACCCCATCTCTACTAAAAATATAAAAGTTAGCTGGGTGTGATAGCGGGCGCCTGTAATCCCTGCTACTTGGGAGGCTGAGGCAAGAAAATCACTTGAACTTGGGAGGCAGAGGTTGCAGTGAGCCAAGATAGCACCACTGCACTCCTGCTCTGGTGACAGAACAAGACTCTGTCTTGGGGAGGCTGGGGAGGGGGAGATAGTCAACTGTTTATAACAATGTGTCATGAGGTTTACAGTACAAGTGGAAGTAAATGTACAACAACAGCATAAAGATGGTGAAGGGAGAAAACAGAATACTGTTGTCAGATTCTCACACTATTCTTTAGTAATATAATATCACTTGAAGATAGTCTGTGATAAGTTGAAGATGTTTATTATAAACCCTAATGTAGGCACTTAAATAACACCAAGTTATAGCCAATAAGTCAACAAAAAAGATAGAATCATAAAGATATTCAATCCGAAAGGCAGAAAAACTGAACAACAAACAGATGGGATAAACAGAAACAAATAGCTATGTAATAGAGTTAAACCCAAACATGTCAATAACTGCACTTAAGGTAAGTGATCAAATCATTCCAATTAAAAGTCCTAGATGGTCAAGAAAAAAAAAAGCAAGCTAAAGCCCACTACATACTGTCTACAACCGTGGTCTCCAACCTTTTTGGCACCAGGGACTGGTTTTGTGGAAGACAATTTTTTCCACAGATGGACAGCAGAGGATGGATGGTGTCGGCATGAAACTGTTCCATCTTAGATCATGAGGCTATAATTTTATATTTTATTCAGTTGGATTATCATAAGAAACACGCAATCTAGATCTTTTGCATGTGCAATTCACAACAGGGTTCATGCTCCTATGAGAATCCAGTGCTGCCTCTGATGTGACAGTGGGTGGAGCTCAGGTGGTGATGCTCGCTTGCCTGCCGCTCACCTCCTACTGTGTGGCCTGGTTCCTGAGAGGCCACAGACACTTACTGGTCTGCAGCCCAGGGTTGGGGACCCCTAGTCTACAAGAAATCCATTTTATTAAAAAAAAAAAAAAAAAAAAAAAAAAAAGTTTTTTGTGGTAAATACATGTAACAAAATCTGCCATCATGAAAGTAATGATTTCTAAGTGTACATGTAGTTCGGTAGTATTAAGTACATTCACATTGTTGTGCTACAAGAATTCCATCTTAAATAAAAAGACAAAATAAGTTGAAAGGAAGGATGGAAAAAATATGCTGTGGTGCTGGGACAACTGGAAATCCACATTAAAAACAATGAAGTTGGATCTCTACCTCACACCATTTACAAAAATTAACTCCAAATGGATCAGAGACCTGATATAAATAGGAGCTAAAACCACAAACTTTTCAAAGAAAACATAGGTGTAAATCTTTATGACCCTGGATTAGGCAATGGTTTCTTACATGTAACACCTAAAGCACAAGCAACAAGAGAAAAAAACAGATAAACTGGACTAGATTTTTACCTAATTTTAAAGAAGGGCAAAGGAACTAAATAGGTATTTCTCTAAAGAAGATACAACTGTCCAATAAGCACAGAAAAAGATGCTCAACATCACTAGCCATTAGGAAAATGGAAATCAAAATCACTGTTAGTTTGAGATACCATTTTATACCACTAGGATGGCTATGATCAAAAAGATAGTCAAGGCCAGGCACAGTGGCTCACGCCTGTAATCCCAGCACTTTGGGAGGCCGAGGTGGGTGAATCACCAGGTCAAGAGATTGAGACCATCCTGGTCAACATGGTGAAACTCCGTCTCTACTAAAAATACAAAAAATTAGCTGGGCACGGTGGCATGTGCCTGTAATCCCAGCTACTCAGGAGGCTGAGGCAGGAGAATTGCCTGAACCCAGGAGGCGGAGGTTGCGGTGAGCCGAGATTGCGCCATTGCACTCCAGCCTGAGTAACAAGAGCGAAACTCCATCTCAAAAAAAGGTAGTCAATAACGAGTGTTGGTGAGGATGTGGCGAAACTGAACCCCATACGTTGCTGTTGGGAATGAAAAATGGTGCAGGACCTCTATAAACCAGTTTGAGCTATGTGATCCAGTGATTCTACTCCTACATACATACCCCAAAGAACTCAAATAGACACTGTCCACCAACATCTTCCCTGACCTCATCCCCCAGCGTTCTTCCTCCTGACTCGCTCTTGAACTTGTAGACATGCTCCTGCTACAGACCCTGTGCTTGGAACTTTCTTCCCTGAGATATTCATGAGACCTGCTGTCTGGCCTTTCTCTTCATTCAAAGGTCACCTTTCCAGGGCCACCCTATTTAAAATTATAAAACCATGTTCAGACAATACTCACTAATCCTTTCCCCTGCTTTAACTTTCTCCATCACACCATATCACCATCTAGTATATTATATATTTCACTTATTTGTTTTGATTATTGTTTGTCTCTCCAAATAATCACCAGTCTGTTAGTTTTTTCAGTCTACTTTGTTACAACAAAACGGGTAGTTTACCTCCAGCACCTAAGAACAGTATGTGGCACCCAGAAAATGCTCATTAAGTATTTGTTGAAAGAATGAATAAATGAATGAATGCACACCAAAAGTTCTCAAAGGAATGCTGTATCTGGTGTACTTTGGTACAACTAAACAAAAAAATAAATAAAATAAAAATCCCACCTCTTCTAATGTCATTTGCCCCACTTTCTTCATTTTCCACTTCCTTCCTGCCAGGACTCTAGTCATTCCAGCCACCTTTCCACTGCTCCTCAAACATGTTCTGCCCCTTCCCAGGTTTTGGCTTTCACACTTCCTGCACTCCCTTTTCCAGAACACTCTTCTCACCACTCTGCCTAGCAACTTCTGGTCATCATATAAATTTCAGCTAGAAGATCATTTCCTCATCAAACACTTTCTCAACCTGACTTCATCAGACTGCCTTGTTTTGGCTTTCCTAGCACCCTGTACTCCTCCTTCACTGACTTTACTACATTACAACTAAATAAGCGTTTGTGTAATTGGCAGTTTCCCGGCTGTCTTCTTGCTTGGTATGTCTTATTCACTACCACATCTCTAGTACCCATGGTAGCATCATGCTCACAGCAGATGCTGTGTAAGAATCTGCTGATCAAGCGATGGAGCACTGCAAAGGAGTTTGAATAGCTGGGGGTTGGCGCCAGATAAACACTCTTCCAGTGAACTGAATGGATGAGGCCAATGAATATAAAATACACCAATGGCAGAAATACGTAAGCTCACCCTATAATAAACCTTCTGTAAAATACCACTGAGAAAAGCTAGCTGCAAAGTTAAATACTTAAAATACACTTAGGAAACTACTGTTTAAAAGAGTCTGAAGTTATTTTACAATGAGCATATTCTCTCAATCTTTCCTGGGGAGTGACAGTAAATATCAATTTTCATTTTTCAATTTATGTTTGGAGTTTACCTTTTCTTCAATAAATGATTATTGAAAAGCAGTGCTTCTATGTTTCAGGCACCATGCTGGGCATACACATGAAACAAGTAGACCACAGTCCAAGTCTGTGGAGAACAGAACATCTTAAAGTTTCTTCAAGATTTCTTAAGTCTGAGTTTTTTTTCTTGTCAGAAAGAGTAAACTCATTATTAGTCCTTTAACAAAGTGTTCATCAAAGATCAGCTCAGATGAACCATTTAGGGAAATGAAGCTTGAGAAATGGAAAAGCAGAATCTCCAAAAGGTGCTTCTCATATATAGTTAGCATGCTAGCACTGAATGTATCTCAGAAATACCAGATAATACTTCCTGTACGATATGCTGAATTTTCCCCACTTACGTAACATTCTGCCTTCGGTGGCTTTTCCCTGCCTTCCCTATGTTGGGAATCTGGCTACAGTACCTATACGGTAATGCATAGTTCTTTCCCTTGAAAAGTTTGCAGCAACCACAAATACCATCTTGGTCTAAACAGCATACCAAGGCTCCAAGGTCACTATAAAATAGTAATAGAGAAGGCCTGTTTTTTGGCTGCTAGTATGGCCCTGAGATAACTAAAAATTCCTCAGACAAGCAGTGTTGATAAACAGAACAACATGGAAAAAAAGAGGCCAGTGGACTAGTGAGGCAAGGTCACTTGAGAGAGGGAAAACAGAGCCATGGCAGATCTGCTCTATGGGACTGCAGAGGGTGAACACCCTGTGGAGAACCACAGAGTCTGTGGCTGCCCTTCTTGCCGCTAGACTAATCATGGTACCAGATACTAACTCCCTGAAATCTGATACTAGTTTTCTAAGTGAGGAAATGTCCCTCAACTCTTTCCTATGCCACAGGGGATGGTGGCTGGTTTAAAGGGATCGTGATCGCAAAATATGCAGGGCAAAGCAGGGCACAGGCATGTTCTGTGAACCTGCCCAGGGCAGTGGGAGGGAGTCAGCACCTTGAATTCTGAACACAGATGAGGACTAAAGACAAGTGAGCTAGGCATAGTGGTTCTTGCCTGTAATCACAGCACTTTGCGAGGATGAGGCAAGAGGATTACTTGAGCCCAGAAGTTTAAGACCGGCCTGGGGTGACATGGTAAGAACCTCATCTCTACAAAAAATGAAAAAAATTAGCTGGGTGTGGTGGCATTGCCTGTAGTCCCAACAGCTTCTTGGGAGGCTGAGATGAGAGCATGGCTTGGGCCAAGAGGTTGAGGCTACAGTGAGCCATGATCATACTGCATTCCAGCCTGGGTGACAGAGTGAGACCCTGTCTCAAAAAAACAAACAACCACCACCACCACCACCAACAACAAAAATAAGTGAGCTCCACCAGCAATGACTTAGCCCTTAAACACAGCATGGCAGAGAAGCTAGAGTCTCCAAACAGAGCTGCTGTCTTTTAAAGGATTTTTTTTTTTTGAGATGGAGTCTTGCTCTGTCGCCCAGGCTGGAGTGCAGTGGTGCAATCTTGGCTCACTGCAACCTCCACCTCCTGGGTTCAAGCGATTCTCCTGCCTTAGCCTCCTGAGTAGCTGGGACTACAGGCACATGCCACCACACCTGGCTAATTTTTGTATTATTAGTAGAGATGGGGTCTCACCATATTGGCCAGGCTAGTCTTGAACTCCTGACCTTGTGATCCCCCCACCTCAGCTTTACAAAGTGGTGGGATTGCAGGCATGAGCCACTGCACCCGGCCTTAAAAGACTTTTTTTTTTTTTTAATACAAAAGCAAAAGAAATGGGAAGAACAGAAATACCTGGAGAAGGGAAATGAGGGAGGAAAGTGTCACCCTTGAG
This sequence comes from Callithrix jacchus, assembly GCF_049354715.1. Lineage (NCBI taxonomy): Eukaryota > Metazoa > Chordata > Mammalia > Primates > Cebidae > Callithrix > Callithrix jacchus. The sequence continues at coordinate 179,827,850 of NC_133502.1, read as the reverse complement.
ATTAAAGTTTCCAGAATCAAGTCTGCATCAGACCCAAAGCATCAACTCTGGAACCCCCAGGACAATTAAAAAGGCCAGGCGCAGTGGCTCAAGCCTCTAATCCCAGCACTTTGGGAGGCCAAGGGAGGTGGATCATGAGGTCAAGAGATCGAGACCATCCTGGTCAACATGGTGAAACCCTGTCTCTACTAAATATACAAAAAATTAGCTGGGCATGGTGGTGCGTGCCTGTAATCCCAGCTACTCAGGAGGCTGAGACAAAAGAATTGCCTGAACCCAGGAGGCGGAAGTTGTGGTGAGCTGAGATCGAGCCATTGCACTCCAGCCTGGGTAACAAGAGCGAAACTCCGTCTCAAAAAAAAAAAAGAAAAGAAAAATCAAACTGCACACCTAATGTGAACCACACAGACTTATACACGGCAAACAGAAACTGAGCATACAGCATCAAGATAAACTTTAAAGGTTTGTGAGGCAACTGTCACTGGCCAGTTAAATAGGACAATCTCCTGAAAACGTATCGTGTAGGCAGGCTTAGCCGCCCACATGCCCTTATAACCTAAGGCAGGGCAGGAAAACCAGACTGTGACAGTGGCGCTGCTGCCCTCTGCAGGCAGTCCACCGCGACTACAGAAGTAGCTAGGGGCTGAAACACTGTAAAGTCAGAACATACCCCATCGCTGCGGAAGGAGTTGCAGGGTTATTCTTCAATTCCTGCACATTTACCACTTGAGGGACATTCTTCAATGTTGATTCAGTCAAAGTGCTTACAGCTATTTAAACAGAGAAAAGAGAACACCATATTAATTCCAGTAAAGGATAAAAAGTTCTAGTAATATATAAATGAAAAACCAAGACATGAGCCCAAGCAGAGTAGAGTTTTATCATATGAAGGAAATCTACTCTAGGTAGTTCTGCAGGACTGTGTTCAAAGGAACATCTGGCCTACTCCATTAACACAGGTGATGGAATGAGGCTTCCTGCAACTTAATCAAATGTGATACAGTAGGGGAAAATAATTCTCTAGCCAGGTTTTCTACACATTGTTGGCTTGTCCTGGAAAAGAACAGCTAGAGCTAGAGGATTAACAGCATCTGGACTCAGGATTTCTGCCACTCATTCACTTTGTCTCTCTTTACCACGTGCTTATTATGTGCCAGGCTCTGTGTCATGGGCTGGGAATACAAAAGGTATCTACAGTTTCTTCTCTAAAGGAGCTCATGGCCTGGTGAGACAGACAGGCATAATGAATAAAATGTGGAAAATGGAGCTTGGACAAGAATGGCGGAAAAGGCCAAGAGGCATATATTTGACACCTACTTATCTATCTTTACCAGCTTTTACTTTGTGTCTTACAATTTTAAATTGTATTCCAAAAGACTTAATGACATTCTATAATTAGTGATTAAGGAAGCCTGAGCAAAGTTTGTGGATCACTTCTAACTGTATCACTGGCCAAGGTAAAAGCAGTATCATAAGCAGAAGGATAAATCTGTGGTTAATTCTCTTTCATTCCCTCTTTCAGGGAAGTGACCAGAACATCTTGCCTACGACTGCACATCTTTCATCTCTCATATTCAAAGGTGCCTACACCTTAGAAATTTTTGCATCCAACATGATAATGCAGATCACACCACCTCCTGCTAAGAGTGGAACAATCCTAAATCCTGGTAGATTTTGTTTTTACAAATCATCAACTTGATCAGCTTGATTTCAAGCCTATTCAGCACAATGGCAAGAGTCTGCTTGGTCCAAGTAATATTTAAAGAGAACATCAAAGAATTCTATTTTTAGAAAGCTCAAAGGTACCTTAAAAGTTATCTCAGTTTTGTTCTTCAATATATATTTTAGATGTCTTAATAAAGGTTTTAATATTTAAATTTTTCTTTAGAATCTTTCATCACTGTTCAATGTTAATTCTTTTTGCCTAAGTTTAACCATTATGTCTTAACCAGTCTTTTAAAAAGAACTCTATATTGGTAACTGTTCTAAGCAGTGATAAATCTAAAAAATAATTCTACTCAGCTAAAACAAAAATATTTGGCTTATATCTGTTTCTTGACCCTGGCACTACTGACATTTTGGGACTAGATAACCCTTTGCTGTGGGGGTGTCCCATGCATTTTAAAGATTTTTTTGCAGCATTCTTGGCCTCTACCCAATAAATGCCAGCAACACTGCCAACTGTTTCAGAGGGAAGTGGTGGCAGCCTCTAGTCGAGAAACTTGTGGTTTTTATAAGCCTCTACTAGCTTATAAAACTTGTGATAACTGAAGTCCTTGAGACCAACTAGGCAGACTGTAAAATCCTAATGCAGAAAGTTTGGGATGATGACAAACCACTGACGAAAAGTTAAGTGCTAACTGGCTTATTAGAGCTTCCATCTGTAAAAGTTAAATTTTATGTTACAAAAAAGTTTTCATCAGGCACAGTGGCTCATGCCTGTAATCCCAGCACTTTGGGAGGTAGAGATGGATGGATCACTTGAGCCCAGGAGTTTAAGACCAGCCTGGGCAACATGGAGAAATCCCATCTCTACAAAAAAATCTTTGAATATTTGCCTGGTGTGGTGGTGCAAGCCTGTAGTCCTAGCTATCCAGGAGGCTGAGGTGGGAAGATCACCTGGGTCCAGGAGACCACAGAGGCTGCAGTGAGCCATGATCATGCCACTGCACTCCAGCCTAGGCAACAGAGTGAGACCCTGTCTCAAAAGAAAAAAGAAAAGGCTTCATGCAAGATATAGTTAGACGAGAAGAAAAAAAGCCGTAGTGAAACAGAGCAGAGGGTTAGAGTTTGGGTTTTGCTACTCATTGGTGGGGTAACCTTCACCTCTCTGAACCTTAGGTTACTCAAATACAAAATGGTCATTCTTATTGTTTATTCATGTTTGTTTTGTTTTAGAGATAAGGTCTCACTATGTTGCCAAAGGTGGTCTCAAAACTCCTGGCCTCAAGTGACCCTCCCACCTCAGCCTCCCAAAGTGCTGGGATTACAGGCATGAGTCACCATGCCCAGCCTAAACAGCCATTCTAATACCTACCTCTCAGGGTAGTTGGAATCTGTAAGATACTAAAAGATGATTCTAATGTTATTAGATGATCTAATTTCAAAGGCTATAATTTTAGGTCTCTAAGCAGACATTATTCAAAAGTAGGATTAGCAACTGTGTTTTTAAAAAACAAAAAACAACAACTGATTTCCTGCTTAACTAAATATGGCAGTTCTAATACCTCCCCTTAAAAACAAAGAATTTCAGGCCTATTTTCTGCCTTCTTAGAACTCCCTCCACAAAGGGGAGAGGGTTGTCACATCAATCTCCTCTTCTGAAGGGCACCAAAGAGAGCCCACTGCTTCTTGCCACCTGCTGTCCTTGCCTGTGACTCAGACAGCTCATAATCAGCCTCTGTACATGTATGGGGCTACAGCATTTACCTGGTGTCTGATTGGCCATCTGTCGTCTGAGTGCTGCCGCAGCAGCTGCCTGGGGAGCCGAGATGGGGTGGGAAGGACTAGGTGCACCATGTTTCACGGTTTTCGTGGCAAGCATTGTGCTATCAGCCCCTTGAGGAATAATTTTGCTAGTAGATGTAGTCACTAAAAGAAAAAGTGTGAGTGGTGAGAGAACAGGAACATACAAAGGTTACACTGATAAAATTCTCTATGTTCGACTGTAGGGAAAATGCTATAATTAGCATTAACACAGAAAACTACCAGTAAACTAACAGGCTGGCATCTATATCTTTTGGTTACTGCATGCAATTTGCCTACCCACCTCTACTAAGATACTTTACATGGTGGTTTCCTGATACTAATTGAGATGTAACTTTTATACCAACAGAGACCAAGTCCCTGATTCCCTCTCACAAATTCTCTTTATTCTAGTACCTAATGCTGGTATTTTTCTCTGATAGAAGTCACTTGGATGCAAAGCCCTGACACTGCACTGAAAATGTGGGAGCACAACAGTGGTCAGCACAGTGAGCCAATACTGACCATGAGCATCGGAGCCAGGGAGTTCTGAGGCAGAATATGCCACAACTCAGGCTGAAATGAGCCAGGATTTGAGACATGAGTGTGAATGTTGCTTTATAACTGAAGCAAACAGCCCCCTCCTTTTACTTCTAAAAAAGACCTGTTTTAAAAAACAAGCTGGCTCAGCAGGAAAGCTGTTACAGTACACAATGTTGGAGGGCATCTACTTCCTTACAATTGGCCTAGCAACTGCTTTCAAGGGGAACACACATCTTTTGAATTAGTCTTCTAATTTCTAGAATACTAGCAGAAGTGGACTGAGCGGCTGGGTATGATGGCTTATGCCTGTAATCCTAGCATTTTGGGAGGCCAAGGCAGGTGGATCACCTGAGGTCAGGAGTTGGTGAGCCTGGCCAACATGGTGAAACCCTGTCTCCACTAAAAATACAAAAACTAGCCAAATGTGGTGGCACATGCCTGTAATCTCAGCTACTTGGGAGGGTGAGGCAGGAGAACTCCTTGAACCAAGGAGGTGGAGGTTGCAGTGAGCTGAGATCGCACCACTACACTCCAGCCTGGGTGACAGAGAGAGACTCCATCTCAAAGAAAAAAAGTAGTAGTAGCAGTGGGCTGGAGCCAACCATCATATTGGTATGATAATATAAAACCCAGTTACAATTCCTTCATTAGAAACATCATAGGGAAAAAACAATTTTCTTTCCCACTGTTTACTTACTTGAAGTTCCCATCACACTAGGTGAAGAACCATGAACCAGGTGAGATTTACCAAAAGGTGCTGCCTGGGGCAAGAGACTGGGCTGGATGGAAGGAGTGCGAACCACAGGGGCATGCCGAGGGGCCTGGACCACTGCCTCCTCTTCTTTACAGGATGTCCGTGCATCTTCACTTTCCAGAGACTGGGAGACAGATGACGTTGAGCTGTCTTCATCCAAGTCTTCATAATATCTCTGAGACAGAAAGGCTGATCGAGACAGGCTGGCTACAAAAGCCCAAATAAAACACAATTTAGACAACTCAAAGCAAAAGCAAGCCCAAAAGCTATGCAATTTTCACTGTTGATTAAAAAAAAAAAATTCAACTTATAAAATGATATAATTATTACTTATTTTAAGCAGGGACAGGTATTGTCAAATGTGAACAAAATGGTTTTGGATCTTTGCTCAAATGGGGATTTGAAAAACTGAGCTGTATGAATGAGAACATCTTGGGACTGTTAAAGAATGTGAAAAAGTAAGAGACAGAATTAATGCTGGTGTCAAAGTCGAAGACCTGGAGCCCTCACCAGTAGAATAATAATATACCAGAAAAGTAACAGGCAAGTTTCCATGGTGGGGTGAACAATCACACCATTACCATCACCATCCAATGATAGGCTTCTAAGAACAGGTCCAACATAACATGAAAAAGAATGTCCTCAGTCCTGAGTGTCTCAAACATTTCCAGATAAATCTAATGATTCTTCTGAATCAGACAATTAGGTTTAAAAAAATTACAAGAGACTGGGTGCAGTGGCTGATGCCTATAATCCCAGCTCTCTGGCAGACTGAGGTGGGAGGACTGCTTGAAGCCAGGAGTTCAAGACCAGCTTAGGCAACATAGTGAAACCCTGTCTCTAAAAAAAAAAAATAGGGCAACAGAGTGAAACCCTGTCCCCCCCCAAAAAAAAGGGAGGCCGAGGCGGGCAGATCACAAGGTCAGGAGTTCAAGATCACCTGGTCAATATGGTGAAACCCTTTCTCTACTAAAAATTACAAAAATTAGCTGGGTGTGGTGGCATGGACCTATTGTCTCAGCTACTCCGGAGGCTAAGGCAGGAGAATCACTTGAACCCAGGAGGCGAAGACTGCAGTGAGCTGAGATCGCACCACTGTAGTCCAGCTTGAGCAACAGAGGCAAAAAAAAAAAAAAAAACAACCAAAAGAGAAAATAGAATTCAGTAAGGCCTTATGTCATGTTTCTTTCTATCATAAATTTCAGAATGCAAGTGAATACTTCCTATATATTGGGAAAAACAAAAACCAAAGAACCTAGTCATTTTTCTTCCCTCCCCCAAGTTATTTAAAAGGGCTTTGCAAATATTTATTGACTTTTGTGTCCTATGTGCACATGGCTCTGCAAGATTTTACTGTCACAATGTAAATATAACATAAACAAATGCCACTGAAAACCAATGCTATGTGCTACGGCTGTCCTATCCAATTTGGTAGCCACTAGCCATATGTGGTTAAATTTAAAGCAATTAAAAACAAATTAATGAAAAATCAATTCCTCAATTGCACTAGCCACGTTTCATGTACTCTACAGTCACATATGGCTAGCGGCTACCCTGCTGGACAGCAAAGATAAGAACATTTCCATCATCACAGAAAATTTTCCTGTGAGATAACAACTAGGTACTGTTTTAAGCCACCAAGTTTGTGATAATTTGTTATGACATCCATAGGAAACTAGTACAAACCCACATTCTCTTGGGACCAAACTGCTCTCCACAATTTCTCTAAAATCCTACTGTAGTTCCTGACAGTAACAACAAAAGATGACACAAATAACCACATCACCTTCAAGAACTAGATAGAAAGAAACACTGGAATATCTATGTAACCTCCAAGGTCCCATATAACATAGGGGTCCCTTAGCTCCTTCCTTCATCTTTCTGATGCAATTCACTTGCCTTTGGTGGAGGCAGACCCATGAATTGAAAGATGCAATGGCCATGCTCACTCACAGAAGCTTGCAGCATGGACTGCTCACTATGCCAACGGTGCTGCCTCCACCAATAATGGGTGCTGCTCTCTGCTGTGATCAAGGATGCAGTTAACTGCCTGGCATTAGCCAGAGGGTCCCACTGAAATTTAAAGAATCTTATTTTGTTTACATTCCACTCTAGTTCAGATTAGGAAAGGTAGAAACCCACATGACTGAGGGCAGGGAAACAAAAGGATAGAAGTCATATGATCATCTCAGTAGATGCCGCAAACCTCACATTTTAGGATTAACTGCAGGAAGTATTCCTTTTGAAATTAAGGATAAATGCATGACACTTTTATGCTGTACTGGAGGTTCCAGCCAGTGAAGTCAGGTTAAAAATAATAATAATAATAAAAGGACTGGAAAGGCAGACACATCACCATTAGTATGCATGGAGGATATCATTGTTTCCATAGCTACAAGGCCAAGAAACAGCTACAGATGTGTTAAAATAAATGAATTCTGCCAGGTTGCTGGCTATAAGTAAATATACATAAATCAACTGTATTTCTCTATACTATATCCAACATAAAACATAAAATTTAAGGGAAAAAAGTCTACCATCATAAAAGCATCAAAAATACTAAATTTTTAGCAATAACTCTAACAAAAGATGCATGTTTCACATGCATAAAACACTAAGAGAAATTAAAGAACACCCAAATATACAAATATGTACCCAGGTTGAGAACTAAGAGTTCACTGATGCACAAATGTCAATTCTCAAGTTGATATAGAAACTCAATACAATTCCAAAGAAATCTCAACTTTCTTTTGAAGGCTGAGGAAGACAAAATCCACCCTTGCCTCTCTTTTTTTTGAGACAGTTTTTGCTCTTGTTGCCTAAGCTGGAGTGCAATGGTGCGATCTCGACTCACTGCAACCTCTACCTCCAGGATTCAAGCGATTCTCCTGCCTCCCTCCTCTTTTTTATATTGTGGTAAAATACACATAACAAAATGCACCATCTTAACCATTTTTAAGTGTATAGTTCCATGGTATAAATATATTCATAATGCTGTATAACTGTGACTACCATCTATCTTCAAAATGTTTTCATCTGAAGCTTTGTCCCCTTGAAACACTAACTCCCCATTCTCCCTCCTCCAGCTTCTGGCAGCTACCATTCTAGTTCTGTCTCTATGGTTTTGACTACTCTAGGTACAGGGAGGTGGAATTTAACAAGACAATTTAAATGTTAATATGAAGATGTAAAACACCAAGAGAGCCAAAACATTCTAGAGCAGGGGTCGGAAAACTACAACCATAGGTCAGCTGTCTCTTTTTAGAAATATAAAGTTTTGCTGAAATACAGACGCGCCCGCCCCCCTTTTCTTTGAGATGGAGATTCGCTCTTGATACCCAGGCTGGAGTGCAATGGCGCGATCTTGGCTCACCGCAACTTCCGCCTCCTGGGTTCAGGCAATTCTCCTGCCTCAGCCTCCTGAGTAGCTGGGATTACAGGCATGCGCCACCATGCCCAGCTAATTTTTTTTTTGTTTTTTTGAGACGGAGTTTCACTGTTGTTACCCACACTGGAGTGCAATGGCACAATCTCGGCTCGCCGCAAACTCCGCCTCCTGGGTTCAAGCAATTCTCCTGCCTCAGCCTCCCAAGTAGCTGGGTCTATAGGCGCGCACCACCATGCCCAGCTAATTTTTGTATTTTTAGTAGAGACGGGGTTTCACCATGTTGACCAGGATGGTCTCGATCTCTTGACCTCGTGATCCACCCACCTCGGCCTCCCAAAGTGCTGGGATTATAGGCGTGAGCCACCACGCCCGGCCTTTTTTGTATTTTTAGTAGAGATGGGGTTTCACCATGTTGTTATGGTCTCGATCTCTTGACCTCGTGATCCACCCACCTTTCATCACATGGTCTGTGGCTGCTCTCCCATTACAACAGCAGAATTAGGTAAGTGCAATGGAAACCACAGTGCATGCAAGCCTCAACTATTCTCTAGCTGGCCCTTATGGAAAAATCTGCTAACCCCTACTCTGGATTGTAGAACTTTCTGCAATGATGAAATGTTCTTTATATGTGTTTCCCATTACAGTAGCCACTATTCACGTGTGCCTCCTGAGCTCTTGAAATGTGGCTAGTGGGATTGCAAAACTAAAGTTTAAATTTTATTTTTCTTTTTAAAATGTATGTATTTATTTGAGACAGTGTCTAACTACTCCTTGCCCAGGCTGGTCTCAGAACTCCTAGGCTCAAGTGATCCTCCTGCCTCAGCCTCCTCAAGCAGCTGGGATTATAGGCATGCTGCACCACCTTGCCTTGCAATTTTATTTAATTTAAATGTAAAGCAGAGTACCACATTGGACAGAACACCTCTAGAATCTAGCAAGAGAACAGTATTGAGACGTATTCAAGCATGAATTAAAACAGTGTGGCAGTAGTGCTTTCTAATCATTGTATGAGATCAACAAACATACATGTATATGCATAAATAATTTATAACAGAAGTGGCCCTGCTAAGCAGGGAGGAGAGTCTTTTCAATAAACAGTGTTAGGACAAGCAGATATCCAAATGCAAAAAAATGACACGAGCCATACCTTGTATCACACACAAAAATCAATTCTTGATAGCATAAAATATGGTGTATCTATACAGAGGAATACTGTTCAACAATAAAAAGGAATGAACTGATACATGCCATACATCATGAGTGAACAACAAAACCATGCTAAGTGAAATAACCCAAACCTAAACATTATCAGACTCCATAATATATGCAATTTTTTTTTTTTTCCTTTTTGTGTCTTGAGAAAATATGCAATTTCTTTAAAAAGGCAGATCCGGCCGGGCACAGTGGCTCACGCCTATAATCCCAGCACTTTGGGAGGCCGAGGTGGGTGGATCACGAGGTCAAGAGATCGAGACCATCCTGGTCAACAAGGTGAAACCCCGTCTCTACTAAAAATACAAAAATTAGCTGAGCATGGTGGTGCGCGCCTGTAGTCCCAGCTACTCGGAGAGGCAGGAGAATTGCTTGAACCCAGAAGGCGGAGGTTGCGGTGAGCCGAGATCGTGCCATTGCACTCCAGTCTGGGTAACAACGGCGAAACTCCATCTCAAAAGAAAGGTAGATCCACAGAGAAAGAAAGCAGATCAGTGATTGCTTGGGTGGAACAAAAATTGACTGCAAACAATCATGGGGAAACTTTTTAAGTGATGGAAATGTTCTAGGACTGGAATGCGGTTATGGCTATACAATACTGTAAATTTAGTAAAAATCATCCAGCTGTACACTTACAACAGGTGAGTTTTATATGTAAATTATACCTCAATAAAGTTGTTTTTTAAAAAAAATCAATTCCAGGTAGACAGCTGATTCAATTGTGAAAAGCAAACATTCCTGTTTCTGGAAGATAGTAAAGGTACATACCTACTTTCACTACCTGGAGATAGAGGATTTCTTAAACACAACACAAAAAGTACTAACTATAAAAGAAAAGGCTGATAAACCTCACTATTTTACAATTAAGAACTTCTGCTCATTGGGCTGGGCACAGTTGTTCACACCTGTAATCCCAGCACTTTGGAAAGCCGAGGCAGGAAGATAGCATAAGGTAGGAGTTCAAGATCAGCCTGAAAAATATAGTGAGACTATGTCTCTACAAAAAATAAAAAAATAAGCTGGGCATGGTGGCCTGTGCTTGTAGTCCCAACTACTCAGGAGGCTGAGGCAGGAAGATCGCTTCAGGCAGGGAGGTTGGGGCTGCAGTGAGCTACAACTGCACCACTGCACTCCAGCCTGGCCAACAGAACAAGACTCTGTTTCTAAAAACAAAAGCAAAAGCAAAAACAAAAAAGAACTCCTGTTCACCAAGACATAATTAAGAGGGCAAAAAGGCAAAGTGACTATCTACAACTCACATAACCAACAAAGGTGGTCTCCAGAATTTATAAAAACATTTACAAATCAGTAAGACAGATTATTCAATAATAAATGAATGAGCAAAAGATTTAATCCAGTACTCCACGAAAGAAGATATCCAAATAGTTAAAACATTTTACAAAAGAATTCTACCAGAATAGTTAAAAGAAAAAAGACTGACAATATCAACCTTGGCAAAGATGTGGAACAATAACACTCATATGCTGATGATAAAGTACAACCAGTTAGTAAAACTGCTTGGCGGAATCTATGAAAGATGAGCATATGGACAGACTGTAAGACAACAATGCCACTCCTAGCTATGTAACCAAATGGAAGAGTCCACACATGCTCTGAGAGACACGTACAGGAATACTCAGAACACCCTTTTCTGGAATAGCTATAAACTAAAAGGAGCACATGTCCAACAGGAGAATAAACAAACAGGTGCAGCATATTCATACAATAGAATACTATATAGCAACGAAAATAATAGCTAGAGGCAACAACATGGATGCATCTTATAAGCCTGATGTGGAACAAGAGAAGCCCGTTCAGAGAATAAGTGGATGGATTTATGCAGTAGGCAAAGACCAAAACACAGGCAAAACCAAAGTACAGTGTTTAGGAAGGTATGCTTACAAAACAAAAGAAGACTAAAGAGAATGACAACTTATGCAATGCAGAATCCTGGATTGGATCCGAGATACAATCAACCTGTAGGGGTAAGTGGGACATCTGGCAAAATCTGAGTATCAACTGTCTATGAGATAATTATATACATTAAATTTCCCAAACCTGTGAACTGTATTATGGTGTGTAAGAGAACACCTTTGTTCTTGGAGAACACATGCTGAAATATTTAGGAGTAAGGGGCGTTGTCTTCAACTTATTCTCAGATAGTTCAGCAACAATTGTGGAAAACATTAGTAAACATATGGATGAGGGTTAAGTGGATGCTTACTGCGCTCTTGCAATTGGAAGTTTCAGTTTTTTCAAAATACTAAATTAAAAATAACAAAAAAATGTCAAATTGGAAAAAAAAAGGCAAAGGCAAAACTCTCAAATAAGCCCATATAATGGTGCCTTAGGGGAGGAAGGAAAACTGGGGTATAAAGAGGGATTCTAAAAAACGCCAACATTCTGTTTCGTGACCTGGGTAAGGCTACAGGAATAGATGTTTTTGTTTGGTGCACTTTATGTGTGTTGTATTTCACAATTTTAAAAATTAAAAGTGTTTCCATGCTGAGTTATTCTTCCCAGCATGCACACTAATATTAAATGAGTATCATGTGCAGTTATCTGCCTCATGTCTGAATTCGTCCTCTTAATGAGAGCTTCTCATGGGCAGAGGCCATGTTTCTCTTACTTAACATTGCCTGGAACAAACTAGGCAATCATATTGGTTGAATGAATGAATAAATAAATTACATAAATCTCACTTCTAAGGACTCTATCTAAATATATAATCTGATGTGGGTTAAAGATTTGTGAACAAGGATGTTCTGAGTAAAATTCTGGCAACGAGATTAGCAACAGGCATTATGGCCTTCTAATACAAGGAAATATTGTGTTGTCATTATAAGGCATGTATTCAAAGAATATTTAAACACAGAAGGCAGAGGAAAAGCTTATGATTTTAACTTTAAAATTTTTTTACAATTTTTAAAATTTGGTAAAATACAACATAAAATTTACCACCTTAAGTGTTTTAAAGTGTATGCTCCATTGGTATTAGGTATATTCACATTGTGGAATCATCACCACTATACACCTCCAGAACTATTTTCAATGTGCAAAACAGAAACGCTATACCCATTAAACAACAACTCCCTGTGATCCCCACCTCAGTACCACAGGCAACGCCTATTCTCCTTTCCATCTCTATGAATTAGATGTCTCTAGATACTTCATAGAAGTGGAATGATACAGTATTTGTCTATTTGTGGTTTATTACAGTTAGCACAATGTCCTCAAGGTTCACTTAAATTGTAACGTGTCAAAAATTCCTGTTATCAGGCTGAATAATAATTCCATTGTATAGACAGACATTTTGTTTATCCATTCATTCATCAACAGACACTTACATTGCTTCTGTCTCTTGGCTATTATCAATAATGCTGTCACGAGCACGGATACAAGTGTCTCTTTGAAGCCTTGTTTTCAATTATTTGGGGTATATACGTAGAAGTGAAATTGCTGGATCATATGGTAATTACATTTTTAATTTTTTTAGGAACCACCAAACTGTTTTCTACAGTGGCTTTACCATTTCACTTTCCCACCAACAGTGCACAAAGGTTCCAATTTGTCCATATCTTCACCAGCACTTATTTTCCATTTTTTTGTTTTTTGTTTTTTTAATAGTAAGGGCTCATCAATTTTTTTTTTTTTTTTTGAGACGGAGTTTCACTCTTGTTACTCAGGCTGGAGTGCAATGGCGCGATCTTGGCTCACCGCAACCTCCGCCTCCTGGGTTCAGGCAATTCTCCTGCCTCAGCCTCCTGAGTAGCTGGGATTACAGGCACGCGCCACCATGCCCAGCTAATTTTTTTTATTTTTTAGTAGAGGCGGGGTTTCACCATGTTGACCAGGATGGTCTCGATCTGTTGACCCCGTGATCCACCCTCCTCGGCCTCCCAAAGTGCTGGGATTACAGGCATGAGCCACCGCACCCGGCCCATCGATTTTAAATTAGAAAAAAAATCAAGACACAAAACTAAAGGTTATAATCTCAATTTCATTTTTAAATAAATCAGACGTATATGCAAAGAAAAAAGTCTGGAACTAAGTCTAAATAACTAAAGGAGGCCATATCTGGGTTGAGAAAGAGAGTAACTTTTAATTTTTCTTTTTAGAAATTCTGTTGCTAACACAGGAGCACCCAGATACATAAGGGACATGGATGAATCTGGAAAACATCATCCTCAGCAAACTGACACAAGAACAGAAAATGAAACACCGCATATTCTCACTCATAGGTGGGTGATGAAAAATGAGAACACATGGACACAGGGAGGGGAGTACTAAACACTGGGGTCTATTGGGGGGAAAAGGGGAGGGCCAGTGGGAGGGGGTGGTGGGGAGGGATAGCCTGGGGAGAAATGCCAAATGTGGGTGAAGGGGAGAAGAAAAGCAAAGCACACTGCCATGTGTGTACCTACACAACTGTCTTGCATGCTCTGCTCATGTACCCCAAAACCTATAATCCAATAAAAAATTAAAAAAAAAAAAAAAAAAAAGAAATTCTGTTGCTTAGGCTGGAGTGCAGTGGCATGGCCATAGCTCACTGCAGCCTTGAACTCCTGGGCTCAAGCAATCCTCTTGCCTCAGTCTCCCAAAGAGCTAAGATTACAGGTGTATGCTACCACACTCAGCTAATACTTTTTATTCTCCTTTATACTTTTCCATATTTTTCCTAATTATCTACTAAAAGAAGGTATATTTAGGGAAGAAAAACGTATTTAAAACTTCACTTGTCTGTGACTATTATTTATCTAATTTAGCCCTATGTGATTACAGAAAAATAAATCAATAAGATTACGTTTCTTTTAGTTATTCTGATTACCAAAAGCATTTGTTATTGGTATTAAAAAGTTTTAACCGAAAACAGAATCTCAAAGAAAAATTTGGATATGGACCGTAAAACAAGGCAGTTACACCTAAAGCTGTTTGTAACAATTTTTTTTTAATTGAAGTTATTCTTTAGATAATGGGGAAAAAATTTATTTCACCAATTATATGGCTTCTTTTCAGCCAATGTTTTTAACCAACATTGCTTAACCATATTTTCTTATTATTATATTCATAAAAGCCTTTTGTGGCAAGGCACAGTGGCTCACACCTGTAATCCCAGCACTCTGGGAGGCTGAGGCAAGAAGATAACTTGAACCCAGGTGTTTGAGAACAGCCTGGGCAACATAGAAAGACTCCATCTTTTATCTTTTTCTATCTGTTATTTGTTTTTAAAAAAGCCTTTTTCCCAAATGCAAACTTACTCTAAACCCAACATAAATCATAAAAGTAAACCTTCTCTGGCTAAAGCAGAGGCTGGGATCCAGCTATCTCAAACCCTTGTGAATCAGTACCATATAACCTGAGGACTGCAGAAAACTGGAAAAACCAAAATGACTACCTTGCTGCTCTATCACCTATTAAAAACCAACACACACACACACACACACACACACACACACACACACACACACTCTGTACCCTATCACTATGTACAGGCCCAGTTACCAGTTCTCTTTACCTGGAGCAGTGGATCTTACTGGTGGGGTCTTCCTCTTGGCCAAGAAGTTTCTCAGTTGTGCCTGTTTCATGGGGGACAGTTTAGCTGCAAGAAATCCATAAACCCATAAATGCTTAAGATTCAGTTTTTAAGATATCAGTAGCTGGAAGAGAACAAAGGGAGCTAGAAGACTGGGAAGGATGCAATTACCTGGTACTTTGGGCAAGGATTTGGCATGAGATTCTACGGTGGTTTTCAACAAAGCATTGCGCAGGCTTTCAAGGTCACTGTCAAAACTGAAACAGGACAGTGTTACACACAGACCAACTAGGAGCTAAAAGATCTGAAGCTCTCGGGGGTACACTATTCTCCTAAATATAAATGCAAGACATGAGCATATCCCCAGTATTCACAACATAACACGATGGTGCCTCAAAAGAAAGAATAATTAAAATCTACACATTTGGCCTATAAACACAAAACCATTTTGGAAAACTCAAGGCAGACTGTCAATCTGCCAGGGTCTGAAAGTCCCCACATTCAAGCAGAATGGCAAATCTTGGTTTTAGAGACAAGTCAGACAACTTAATCCTATCAGTTGATTTTCAATCAAACCATGACACTATTACTATGGTATCTCACTTGCTATCATCTATTCAGCAGCCATTTCATCAGTGTAATACTTTATAGACTTAATTTAACTCTCCAACAATCCCATGAAGCAGGTATTGTCATCCCCATTTTTTAGGCAAAGAAATAAAAGATCGGAGAGGGTGAGACCCTGACCAGGATCACAAGGTGAGATTCAGCAGAGTCACTTGCAAACCTACATCTGAATGACTCTAAGACTACTCCCCTAAATATCTGTTCATGCATTCATTCACCCATATTTATCGAGTGCAAGTTCTCTCCACACCTATGAATGCTGCTCTGGGAAGGCACAGCCGAGGGCAAGCTCCATGGGGAAGTCTGGTTGTAAAGGCGGAGCTGCTGAAGACTGTCCACAAGGTGATTCAGCCTCTTCCTCTGTTGATTGATGATTTCCCGGTTGTTGGCTAGGGTGTTAAACAGTGTCTCTCGCTCTGGCACAAGTAGGTGCCTGTTGACAACCATGGAAAAGAATTAAACACGAATGTTCAAGTAAAGCAATCTCCCGCTAAAACAAACAAACAAACAAAAGACTACAATGGTAACAGTGAAAATGAAAATGGAGAACCAAGAGTAGACATGAACCATCAAGAAATTACTAGAAAATAAAAAAGAGATAAAAGCCTAATGAAGATAAAAAGGAATGTGGAGAAAACAGCTGGAAACAGGCAGGCCAGGCTTATAGCAAAGGACAGTATAAATTAGGTGAAATCTGAAAGAGACTCTAGGAAGAAAAGGGAAGGAATGAGGTGTGAGTCAGCAACAGGGGAAAGGCCAGTCAGCTTTCTACTTAGAATTTGTCTGTTTTTCTGACTGTCAATTATATTCAATTAAAAAGAAAAAAACAGGTTCACTGAAAGTCTACAGGAGTTAGTTAATTCTTCAGACTATTGTCAAGAAATAGTGGGACAGCACAAGATTTAGTATCAGGGAGGTAACCTGCCCCTAAGAACTAAAACAAGACAGGGACAACAGGAGCTGCCTCTGTGAAGTAGATCTGACTATAGAGGGGAACAGGTCTATTTGCTTCCGCTTTTCACTAGAAATAAAGTTGCTCTGAAATTTTCTTCTACTACATTAATTTGCAGAGGGAATAGGAAAAATTATACAAATAAAAACAAAAGGAATAATCCCACACCAATTACAAACCAAATTTGCTTTGCTAGGGTATGTCAATACAGTCATGTGCCACATAATGACATTTTGGTCAGTGATGGACTACATATACAACAATGATCCTGTAAGATTACAGTAGAGCTGAATTCCTATTGCCTAGTAATTTGTGCTACAATTGTCTGTAGTATTCAGTATAAAACCATGCTATATAGCAGGGGTGTCTAATCTCATGGCTTCCCTGGGCCACACTGGAAGAAGAATGGTCTTGGGCTATATAAAATCTACTAATGCTGATGAAGAGTTTAAAAAAATTGCAAAAAATCTCATAATGTTTTAAGAAAGTTTATTAATTTGTGTTGGGCTGCATTCAAAGCTGTACTATGGGCCATGGGTTGGACAAGCTTGCTGTACAGGATTGTAGCCTAGGAGCAACAGGCTATACACCATATAACTTAGGTGTAATAGGCTATGCCATCTAGGTTTGCGTAAGTACATTCTATGATGTTCATAGGATGACAAAATCGCCTAACAATGAACTTCTCAGAACACACCTTAAGCAACAAGTGATTCTATGTATATTCTGCCTCTTCACACAAATCATGGAATGAAAAATGCTTGCTAAAGAGAAACCTCTGGATTTATTTCATCTTTTCCCATTATCTCTTTGAGTTCAGGGTTGACTGAGTGACTGCCTCCAGTAACAATGTAGTTCAACATACAATTTTTAAAAGGCATTTCAGGCCAGGCGCAGTGGCTCATGCCTGTAATCCCAGCACTTTGGGAGGCTGAGGCAGGCAGATCATGAGGTCAGGAGTTCAAGACCAGCCTGCCCAACATGGTGAAACCCATCTCTACTAAAAATACAAAAACTAGCTTGGCATGGTGGCACATGCCTGTAATCCCAGCTACTCAGGAGGCTGAGGCAGGAGTATCACTTGAACCCAGGAGGCAGAGGTTGCAGCGAGCTGAGATCGTGCCACTGAACTCCAGCCTGGGCGAGAGAGTGAGACCCCATCCCAAAAAAAAAAAAGGCATTTCAATAGGTACTTCTTAGAAAACAGAGAAGTGCTATCAAAATAGAAAATTGTACAGATTTAAGAACTTGAACTATACGGAAAGGGAACTCAGAAAAGCCTAAATAGTAAATCCACAGAATTGTTATAAAGGGGGGGAAAAAAAAAAAGACTGGCTTCTCTTTTAGCATCATGCACTTTCTTACAAGGTTAATTTGTTAATTACCAAAGAGAAATATAACCATCGAGCAGAGCAGAATGTTCCCACTGTCAGGTTAGGCCATTATTTCCCTTGTAGGAAAGCAAACCATATGGTTGAACATGAATCAGAACTAAGTGTGTGAGCTGGTTCTCTAATGGGGCCCCACTGCCCATGGAGACAAGTGCTCCAGTCCACAGAATCCTCCCCTTAGATAGTGGGGGAGAAGAGCTTCTCACTTCTATCTCCTCACACCTATCTATGCTCCAAGCTGAGGGTCCTCCAGTTGGGATTTCTAGCCTTTCTCCACAAAATGTAACTTACTGAATTCAGCTTACTAAATTATAAGCGTATTCTAGTCCTGTCCCTGATGTCACACCCAGGTTGTCCCACTGAAAGTACATCAAATATACCATTTCTTGGTTTGTTTTCACACTGGGCTAACTAATCTATTAATTAAGTGTAGGTGTTTCAAAAATCTAACATTTCAGGGCTGATCTGTTTTTCACATTTCTAATGGGCACTTCATGTTCTCTCGGTACACTGCATTCTATTCCTTGTGGAAAATACGTGGCATAAAACCAAATATCTAGGGATAAAAACTATGCTAAAAGGTTTATGCATTCCTTTGCCATCATTCCTCTCATCCTTTTAACTATCCACACTAATTACAAATATTTTCTCAAAAACAAAATTTGGAATATACAGAAGCATATGAAGGAAAATTTTCCTTAATCCCATTTTGCAGATATGACTATAAATATTTTGATACATCTATTTACTTTTGTACCTCCACATTGTTATTAGCCAATATGCTTTTGCCTTTTTACTTATTTTTATATTACATCTAATAATTACAGTGAAATAATTATATATTCTATACATTTTATAGAAGATAAGAAATATATTTAATATATTAAATAATTTCTTGGAGAACATGCTAGTCAATGGTTACAGGGTATTCTGTAATTAAGAAAAAGAAAGTGACCATATTTAGCCACTCCTGTACCTTAAGATAATTAGGTTGAATGCAAATTTTCACTATCATAAATTATACTTTATATAGTTTATATTTATATGCTGCAATATATAAATTCTTTTATGTAATTATTGTGAGCATCATTTGTTGTTTCCGTAGAAAAATATTTCTAGAAGTAGAATGACTAGGTCAAAAAGAATGAACGTTTGCAGGGATTTTCACATGTTCCTAAATCACCTTTGTAAAATGGCCATAGCAATATCTACTCCAACCCACTGCAGATGAGAGATCTCACTCGCCTTTGTTTTTTCTTTTGTTCCAGATGCCGATCCCACTCCAAGTCTAGAACATCACTCACATCTTGGACAGCAAATTTTACATACTGATGAAGGCGCCGAATTTCCTATGAGAAAAAAATTAAAAGGCAAATGACTTGCTTTTCTGATAGTTTGGGGAAGATGTATCAAAACAAAATAATTCTAAAATTCTTCTATATTAAGAACCATAATAAACAAGGAAAACAGAATAGGTTTTAATATGATCATTAAAACTGTATAATTAAAATGAGGCCGGGTGCAGTGGTTTATACCTATAATCCCGACACTCTGGGAGGCCAAGGCAGGTGGACTGCTTGAAGCTAGGAGTTCAAGATCAGCCTGGGCAACAAAGCGAGACTCTGTCTCTAATAATGCAAAAAAAAAAAAAAAAAAGTTACATAAAAATACTTTAAAATAAAAAACAAAATTGGCTGGGTGCAGTGGCTCATACCTGTAATCCCAGCACTTTGGGAGGCCAAGGCAGGCAGATCATTTGAGGTCAGGAGTTTGAGACCAGCCTGGCTAACATGGTGAAATACTGTCTCTACTAAAAATACAAAAATAAGATGGACGGGGTGGTAGGAGCATGTAATCCCAGCTACTTGCGAAGCTGGAGCATGAGAATCGCTTGAACCTGGGAGGCAGAGGTGGCAGAGAAGTGGTACGATGCAAAGGGAAACAGAATGGGTGTGTCTGCCTAGGCCCCCAGGGAACAAATGTTCTTGATTAATTCTCATTTTTTTCTCAGCTCCTATGAAGTATCTCAACATGGTCAGGGAATTTTCCATTCCATTCTGGTACTCAGACAGTGCATCCATTTAGTTTTTGCTCTCCCATCCATAAAATTAACTGTAAAAGACAAAACAGTGCTGAAAGTAATTCTAAACTTTTCTATTCACAGCAGAGAACATGTAAGTCATCTTCCCAAGTTGAGAAATACTCATTTGTTCGCAAAAGCAAAAAACAGTATCAGCACTAACAACTGAATCTAGCATTATTTAACATGTTAGCTATTTAACTTATTATAGGCCTGGAATAATTTTATTTATATTTTGGGTGACTGCTAACCTTCATGGTTAACTTGATTCTCAAAAATTAAAAACAGGCCAGGTTGCTGGGCATGGTGGCTCAGGCCTATAATCTCAGCACTTTGGGAACCTGAGGTGGGTGGATCACGTGAGGTCAGGCGTTCGAGATTAGCCTGGCCAACATGGTGAAACCCCATCTTGACTAAAAATACAAAAATCAGCTGGGTGTGGTGACATATGCCTGTAATCCCAGGTACTTGGGAGGCTGAGGCATGAGAACCACCTGGACACAGGAGGCAGAGGTTGCAGTGGGCTGAGATTGCACTATAGCCTAGGCAACAGAGCAAGACTCTGTCTCAAAACAAAAAAACAGGCGGGACATGGTGGCTATAATCCCAGCACTTTGGGTAGCCAGGATGGGTGGATCACTGAGGCCAGGAGTTCGAGACCAGTCTAGCCAACACGGTGAAAGGCCATCTCTACTAAAAATAAAAAAATTAACTGGATGTGGTGGCCCACACCTGTAATCCCCAGCTACTCCAGAGGCTGAGGCGCAAGAATCACTTGAATGTGGGAGGTGGAGGTTGCAGTGAGCCGAGATGGCGCCACCGCACTCTAGCCTGGGCAACATAGTGAGACCCTGTCTCCAAAAAAATAAAATAAAATAAAGTGGGTGGCAGTGGGGGAGGGCAGAAGAAGAAAACTAAATAAATAAAATTTTAAAAAGAAAAGAAAAAAACTAGTTGGGCATAGTGGTGGTGCATGCCTGTAATCCCAGCTACTTGGGAGTCTAAGGCAGGAAGAACTGCATGAACCCAGGAGGCAGAGGCTGCAGTGAGCCAAGATCATGCCACTGCACTCCAGCATGGGCAACAGAAGACCCTGTCTCAAAAAAAAAAAAAAAAAAAAAGTATTAAAAAAATTACATAATTACATGAAGTATATCGTTTTCTTAGCCACAGTTAAGGAGGTTTACGGGAAGTGTGGTAAATTATAAGCAGAAAATTAACAATTTCATAAAGAGCCATCATCCAAATCTATACACAGAAAAGATAGCTATTGTTACATGAGTTTGTTTTTAAATCTTTTAAATAGATTTACATAGATCTCCTACCTGAAGCTGAGCTTCGCTCTTGGGATCCAGTGGTCTTTTATAAAGCAAATGGAGATATCCAGAGTCACGATTTCTTTCATTTTGTTCTCTGGCTTCCTCAACACCAGCAAAGCCCTCAAGTAAAGTTGTTTTCAGGCTACTTATATCTCCATGAAGCGACTAGAAAAAGTACAATAGTGTGTTGATACAAAAAGTTGTAAGTTCAAAACTCTCTGTTTAGATCAAGGAAGGTGGTGTTTCTCAAACACTGAACACAATGAACCTCTGAATATATTTAAGTCATGTAAAAAAAGAATTTAACTGCTTAGAAAGACACTTTTTTTAAACATTTATTTTTCATCCCCATTAAAAAAAACTACATGCTAAATACTGAAAATGTGGAAAACACAAAACCATGGACAGTAGCTACAATACTATTATGTGAAGATAATTACTGCTAATACTCTAAAGAACTTTCCTCTTTCCAAACATGCTATTTAACACTGGAACTCTGGAACCAGACTGTCTGAAACAGAATGCTGGCACTACCACTTGCAAAGTGGGTGACTTTTGACAAATTTACCTAAGCCTCAGTTTTCTGACTTGCAAAACAGAGAGGTTAACAGTATATATGACACAGGAAAGTTGTGAGGATTCAGTGAGATAATGCAAGTGATGTGTTTGTCACAGTGCCTGGCATACAGTAAGAAATAACAACAGTAACAATAATTAACACTATTAACACCAAACATTTAATATTTTCATACTGTGTATGTTCTAAAATACCCTGCTTTTTAAAAATCTAACACTATGAAAGATAGATAGTAAAATTTCAAATACACCAAATTAACAACTATAATAAACTTTATGGAGTACATAGTATGTGGTATGTTTCAAAGAGGTAGAAACTTACTCCATCTTATAGATGAGAAAACTGAGAAACAGAGTTAACTAGATTAACTTGTCCAAAGTCACATAATTTATTAAGTGCTGAAGGTAGGATCTGAACTCAGGGATTCTAGGAAAACTACTCAGCCATGCGAAAAAAACAACACTGGTTGTGGACTGGGAGTCCTTGAAGAAACAAAGTATATACACCCATGGAGTTGTAGGAGAAAACATTTTTTAAATGCAATTCAACTCAGGAAAAGTATCCATAAACACAAACCTCTGTGGTCTCTTTAATCTCCAAAAGAAAGGTGTACAAGTCATCTGATTCTGTTCGCAGCATCTTCATCTCCTCAGAAGTGCCCACTTGGAAACAGGCTTTGGAAGTTCGGGCTTTTAACTCTTCCAACTCCTTCTGAAAGTGTGCAATCTGTAGAAGCCACAAATGAGGAACTACTCAGTCTGAATGACAAACAGTAATGTCATTGCTACTGTGCTTATTAACTGCTCAAACTGCTGGGATAGGCCAGGCTTCAACATTAGAATGAACTAGACATTTAGGAGTTGGCACTCTGACTCATCCAAGTCTGTCAGCTACTTCCAGAAAAAAGCCCTCAAGAAACAAATTTACCTCCTCCCCAATTCCAGCCATCACAGGATCTGCATCTTTCCACTGATGTCCCTGCTTTTCTGCAACAGCAGGCTGAAGTGACTTTGGCTGAAATGGAAGGCAAAAGGTTTAAAAATTGATCCCATACTACAAGCCATGGCTTCTATAAGCAATCACATCAGTGCCTATCACAGGGAGTGGCGCTCCTGTAACACAGTCATTGTTTCTTTACTCATTCCTCCAAACCCTTATTTATAGGGTCTCTACTTTGTGTAAGGCATATTCTAGAAAATGCAAGTAGAGGTGAACAAGCAGATGAGGGCCCAAATCTCATTGAACTTACCTCCTACTGGGACATGCTGAATAATACAATGTAAACATATCTGATAATTTCAGTTGGAGAACAAACAGGAAAACACAGAGAATAAAAGAGGGCACTACTTCAGAAGAGATGGCCAAGAAAGCCCTCACTGTGGGCTGCCATCTGAACTGAGGCTGCAAGCAGAAAGAAGCTATGGGATCTGCAGGAGGCACCTGCCAGGCAGCAAGAAAGTCAAGCACAGAGATATCTCGAGGCAGGAGAAACCTTGGTACACCTTGGCAAAGAAAAAAGTAAACATGGGCTCTGTGAAGTCAGGGGAGGCACTGGAGAGGGCAGGGGTAGAGTCAGGAAGGCAGGCAGGGGTAGGTGAGTCAGGTCACACCGAGGAGTTCAGATTCTATTCTAAAGGTGTTAGAAAGCTACTACTGGTGTTTTAGGAGAGTTTAAATCTCCTTTATGATTTCAAAGATCCCGCTTACTGCTATCTAGAGCAGGCATAGCAGTGAGATTAGTCGAGAGGTTAAAAAGGTGAGAGGTGGCAATAGCTTGACACAGGATGCTAGCAAGGGGACAGGGCTGTGGGCTTATGACATGTGACACAGCAGAGGGTGGAGGTGACAAGACTCCTGCCAGCCTGGACTGGGGACACATACTGTGAAAAGAGGGATCTAGGATGCTTCTGGGCGTGGAGCTTGTGCAAACATCTGGTTTGTTAGTGCTATTTACTCACTGGAAAAGGACTAGCCTCTGGGGAGACAGAAATCAAGAGTTCTGCTTTAAAGATGCTATAATTTGAGATGCCTTTAGACTATTTGCTACTTACAACGATTAACATTAGAGAGGTCTTAGACCACATCAGCATTCATTAATAGCAAACATTTATTTGGCAAACACTGTGTGTCATGCATCATGCCACAGTGTGAACTGTGACCTGGGCACTTACTAT
Organism: Callithrix jacchus; assembly: GCF_049354715.1. Taxonomy (NCBI): domain Eukaryota; kingdom Metazoa; phylum Chordata; class Mammalia; order Primates; family Cebidae; genus Callithrix; species Callithrix jacchus. The sequence goes on along the minus strand of NC_133502.1, from coordinate 179,803,835 downwards.
GTATCCAGTACAGGTATGTGTCAGGGTAGGAGAAGGGTTGGTTAGGGGAACACGGAAGAAAAAGACATAACTCTTGTTCCCAGGGCACTCAAGTAAGCATGTGGGGAACACAATTCTCTTTATATTACACCATAAAAATAAACTGAGATGACGGACTACAAATCTAAATATGAAAGATAAAATAAAGCTTTAAGGAAAAACATCTTTTTGACCTTGAAATAGAAAATGATTTCTAAAACAAAACATGAAAAGCATTCAGCATAAAAGAAAAAAACTGATCTACTCAACTACATTAGAATGAAGAACAAGTATTCATCGAAGAAACCAAAAAGACAACGAACAGGCAATTCACAGTGAGAATGTATTTGCACTGTATGTGCGTGTATGTGTGTGTGTATTCAAGGAACTAACTTAAAAATCAGAAGGAAAAAGACAATCCAATAGAAGAATAGAATAAAGACATGAACAGATACAACATAAAATATGCAAATGGCCAATAATACTATGGTAAAAAGCTCAATTTTGCTAATCATTAGAGAAATACAAATTAAAACCACAAAACAATACAACAACAAAAGATGAAAAATACCAAGAGAGGCAAAGATGTGGAGCAGCCAGAAGTCTCATACGCTCTTGGTGGGAATCTACTAACGAGGAATACATGCAGAGTCTATGACCCAGCAATCTCACTCATAGGGATACACCCAAGAGAAACCTGTACATGTGTTCATTGAAGACATCAATCGGAATGGTCACAGCAGTACTACATACAATGGCTTAAACCTGGAAATTACTCAAATGCCTGTCAGAGTAGAACAAATACTTGTAATATAATCACACAGTAAATTCCATACAATGACATGGATAAATCTCATAATGTTGAACAAAGCAGCCAGATACAAGAATGCATCAGCCAGATACAAGAATGCATTCTGTACAATTCCACTTGATAGAAGGTACAGGCAAGCTAACCTCATCTATGCTGTTGGAAATCAAAAAAGCAGCTACTCTTTGTCAAGAGTAGTAACGAAAAGAGTACAGGCGAAAAAGAACTCAGGTTCTGACCTCTGCCAACCGAGTTCAAGTGATTCTCCTCCTCAATCTCCTGAGGGGCTGGGACTACAGGTGTATGCCACCATACCTGGCAATTTTTTGCATTTTTAGTAGAGATGGGGTTTCACCATGTTGACCAGGCTGGTCTGAAACTCCTGGCCTCAGGTGATCCACCTGCCTCGGCCTCCCAAAGTGCTGGGATTACAGGCGTGAGCCACTGCACCCAGTCAGGTTCTCAAAAATTTCTGTTTCTTGATCTGGATGCTAGTTACCGAGGTATGTTCAGATGGTGACAATTCACTGAGCTGTACACATACCATGTGTATTTTTTTCTATGTGTATTACACATCAATAAAAAATTAAAATAGATAAATGGCTTTTATGAGTATACAAGTATTCAAATCTCACACTTTGGTATTTACTACTACATAGTCCCAGTTACTACCTCCAAGGTCTGAATTCTAAAACATAAAAACTCATTAAATTTATATGTATGCTTGGGGCAGTAAATTAATAAACACAAATAAGGCCAGGCGCGGTGGCTCACGCCTGTAATCCCAGCACTTTGGGAGGCTGAGGCGAGTGGATCACGGGGTCAGGAGTTGAAGACAAACCAGCCTGGCCAAGATGGTGAAACCCCATCTCTACTAAAATACAAAAATTAATCAGGTGTGGTGGCAGGCACCTGTAATCCCAGCTACTTGGGAGGCTAAGGCAGAAAATCACTTGAACCCGGGAGGCAGAGTTTGCAGTGAGCTGAGATTGCGTCACTGCATTCCAGCCTAGGTGAAGAAGCGAGACTCCTTCTCAAAAAATAATAAATAAATAAATAAATACAAACCTTGCAAGCTGAATTTAAACATACCTGGGGAGAGCCTGACTTTGCCACTGGAGGGGCCATCCTGGGCGATTTCTGTACCATTGAGGACACTGGGCTTGGAATGCCCTGAGCAGATCGTCCTGCTTGAAAAAGAAGTCAGTTAAAACAGACAGCATTTATTACTTTTTTCCCATAACAAATGTCCCTTCTCTAAATCAAAGGAATTAAGTTACACATTGCCCCTGGCCCCACTTTTATGATTTATTTTAAAAAGTGATGTCCACCAGCTGTGCTAGTCTCTGTTCTAAGATAATGAAAAAAAACAAAATATGAACATTTTAGGAGCCAGGTATGGTGGCTCACACCTGTAATCCTAGCCCTTTGGGAGGCTGAGACAGGAGGATTGCTTGAGCCTAGGAGTTTGAGACCAGCCTCAGCAATATGGCAAGACCTTGTCTCTATAAAAAAATTTAAAAATTAGCCAGCGGTGGTGGTACATGCCTGTAGTCCCAGCTACTCAGGAGGCTGAGGTGGGAGGACTGCTTGAGCCCAGGAGGTAGAGGCTGTGGTGAGTCTGGAGCATTCCACTGCACTACAGCCTGGGTGACAGACAATCTGTCTCAAAACAAAACAAAACAAAAGCCAAAACACTTCCTGCTTATAGTATGACTAACTGAAAATACGAATACAGTTGCTGCAGGCACTCTCTCTTCTGTGAGTCTTTTTTTTTTTGAGATGGAGTCCTGCTCTGTAGCCCACACTGGAATGCAGGGGTGCGATCTTGGCTCACTGGAATCTCCACCTCCTGGGTTCAAGCAATTCTCCTGCCTCAGCCTCCTGAGTAGCTGGGATTACAGGCACCCACCACCACACCTGGCTGATTTTTGTATTTTGAGTAGAGATGGGGTTTCACCATGTTGGCCAGGCTGATCTTGAACTCCAACCTCTGGGAAACCACCCGCCTCAGCCTCCCAAAGTGCTGGGATTACAGGCATGTGCTGTTGTACCTGGCCAAATAATTCTTGTGCCTGTGCTTCTTAAACAACTGTTCTGTAACTGTGCTTCACAAAGTGCAGGCTCCACATGAAGATAAATGCTCAACAGTAAGACATTTTCTTTGAATCATTAAGTACACTTAGCTCCATAAGAAGTGTCAGAGAGAAGTGTGGCAGCATTAAAGCCATAGCAAGTCTCCCAATTCAGAGTACGAAAAGCACAGCACATTTATCACTTATGTAAGATACAGGAAGCAAGAAAAAAAAACCCTGTCCAACTGTTAGTTAGGACTCTTAACACTTAAAACCATTAATCTGAGAAGGCAGGGCTAAGGTCTGAAGTTGTTTGCTTAAAATCAGACCTGATGTTGAAGGCAAGACTGAGGACTTCAATGACACGGAACTGGATGATGCTGAGAGAGGCGTGGGGTGGTTGAGTGGTCCAGAAGCAGTTGGCTTGGAGGCAGAAGAGAATGGCGGCATCGAGGGTGTGCTCTGGGAGCTACTAACAGGAGCAGAGGAAGGTGTGGCAGTAAACCTGAAAAACGGCAGCCAGAAGGCCTCAGAAGAGCTTGCTAGAAGATTCTTCCAAACTAGCATGAGCAATGTCATCAGAAGATAACTTATTTTCTTTTATGTTAACTTACAAAGATTATAAACTTTTGTGCCTTCAGAAAACATAAATGTTTAGCTATTTCTTACAAAAGGTGAAAGCTGCAAGGAAGCATTTATCTTATCGTCTGCTTATTTAGGATGTGTTATTTAGGGGAAATATCAAATACTTAAAGACAAAACTAAGTTTATCACAATATAAAATACCAAGTTTATCAGGATATGAAATATTATTGTGTCCAGCTGAGTTTTAAACAGGAGGTGGGACCCAATTACGCTTAGGGGAGTCAGTACTTTTTCTTTTCTTTCTTTTTTTTTTTTTGAGACGGAGTTTTGCTCTTGTTACCCAGGATGGAGTGCAATGGCGCGATCTCGGCTCACCGCAACCTCGGCCTCCTGGGTTCAGGCAATTCTCCTGCCTCAGCCTCCTGGAGTTAGTACTTTTTCTTACCAAGGAAATTACTAAGAACTCGTTTTGAGAGTGACCACCTTTTCTGGAAGTGAAAAAGGAAGAGAAACGCAAGTCACTGTCTTTGGGATACTCATGGCCTAAAGGGAATGTAAAGCCAGTTCCACCTAAAGAGCAAAAGTCTGTAGACAATCTAAACATCCAGCATTAGATGACTGGTCAGATAAACTGTGGTGCAGCCAACAAAACAGAACACTATGCAACCCTTAGCATGAAGCGGCTGCCTGCCGGATAAATATTAACAGTAGCTGACAGTGGCAGCACCACCACAGCAACAACAGAGAGTACAGGCAAGCAGGGAAAGGCTGGTAGTATCTATAACCAGTGGTTATCTTGGGAGGGGTTACAAAATATAAGGGATTGCTTCCTTTGAAAAGCTTACATTCTAGTGGGGAGAAAAGAACAAGCAGATAAAGAAGTAAATAAATAAGAAATGAGTGAGCTGTAGGACTTAGATCTGGAGGAAATTGGATACCAACCTAATAATTAGCAGTGAGCAGCCATGGGGCTTCACAGGGACTGTCAAGCAGAAGAATCACCTAACAATTTACGATGTCGCAAGATCACTTTGTGGCTATGTAGACATTTGAGAATTAAGGGTGGACACGGGTTGGGGGGGAAGTCTACAAGGGATTAATTTCCTTCTAGGATATATATTCTTGATTGTTTCTTTTTTTAAAATAAGGAATATTTCCTACCTTTGTAATGTAAAAAAAACCACAAATATTTGAATATAAATCCCTAATAGTCAAAAAAACAAAATGCTAGCTAAGAGACCCTTCTGGACTCTATCCACTGATGAAATGCCAGCTTTTTATGTTGGCTGAATTTCTACCACTTGAAAGTATTACTCTGGGTAAAAAATTCTACTCAGTAACTCCTCTCACAGTGACTCTACGTCTAGCAAATAACATGCAATATTTCTACCCATCCCACAGAAGAATCAAACTTTAGAAATGACTTACTTTTCACTAAGGTTGACTTTGACTGCTGAGGGTGAGAAGGAGGGCTTCACTGCTACATTTGGAGCAGACACACTTGGCATTGGTGTGCTTTCCAGGGTAGGCTTAAAACCAGATGATCCAAAGGAGAATGAAGCAGCTGATGGAGCCATGGGAGACGCTGCAGGGGTGAGGGCTAGGGAGGCTTTAGAAGGGGGAACAAAAGAAAAAGTTGATGGGCCAGGGCCCAGGGCTGCTTTAGAGCTGTCTGAGCCACTGGAATATGAAGGGGGCTCCCCAGTGACTGTAGCAGCTGACTTCAAAGATGAAGAACCAAAGGAGAACACAGTGGGAGCCCCACCAGCAGGAAGCAAAGAAAAAGTGGCAAGGGGAGCAGCAGGTGATGATGGTGGCAGAGAGGCAGGGGCTGTAGCTGCAGAAGCATCCAGTTTCTGTGGGGCTTGAGGGGAGGTCGGGGTAGTGGGCGTACTTCCTGCAGTGACAAAAAAAAAAAAAAGGAAAAGGTTAACACTGTAAGAGTGGAGGTTCACATAAGGGAAAGCAAGTGAAAAAGAATGTGTGGTAGAATGAAGCCAGAATGATACTAGTTTAAGAAGCAAAAAGAATAGATGGGAACACAGTTAATATTGAAGTTTTCATGTAGCATGAGATAAATGAAACTGAAGGAAAACTAAGGAAAGACATTAGAATAATTGGACTTCATGGACTTCTCAGTGCTACTATGGCACACAAAACAGTCAGTCACTGCCACATTTCATTAACAACCAGGAAAAAGTTTCAATTCAGACCTCCAACTTATTTCATTAAAAGTAATTCCAGATAAATACACACAGAAAGGCACATATATATATCTCAAAAAAAAAGGAGGTATATGGATAGGTGTTAGGTCTCAGAGTCTAACACCTTGATAAATTTAGAAGTGACCAAAAAGGAAAAAAAAAAAAATCACGAGAACGTTAAGATTTGTGTAAAAAAATAATTACTCAGGTATAATAACTAAATTGTAATGAACTAAAAAGACCCATAGCGGGCCAGGCGTGGTTGCTCAAGCCTGTAATCCCAGCACTTTGGGAGGCCGAGGCGGGTGGATCACGAGGTCAACAGATCGAGACCATCCTGGTCAACATGGTGAAACCCTGTCTCTACTAAAAATACAAAAAATTAGCTGGGCATGGTGACGCGTGCCTGTAGTCCAAGCTACTCAGGAGGCTGAGGCAGGAGAATTGCCTGAACCCAGGAGGCAAAGGTTGTGGTGAGCCGAGATCGTGCCATTGCACTCTAGCCTGGGTAACAAGAGTGAAACTCCATCTCAAAAAAAAAAAAAAAAAAAAGACCCATAGCAAATGACAAATAAGACGTTTTCTATTTTTTAAAAAGCTCATACAAATAGAGATTTTAAAATTTCAGGACTGATAAACAGCGAACCTAATTCACATAATGATAATACATTTGCCGGCTGGGCATGGTGGCTCACGCCTGTAGTCTCGGCACATTGGGAGGCTGAGGCAGATGGATTACCAGGTCAGGAGATCGAGACCAGCCTGACCAATATGGTGAAACCCCGTCTCTACTAAAAATACAAAAGTTGGCCAGGCATGTTGGTGTACACCTGTAATTCCAGCTACTCAGGAGGCTGAGGCAGGAGAATTGCTTGAATCCGGGAGGCAGAGGTTGCAGTGAGCAGAGATCACACCACTGCACTCCAGCCTGGGCGACAGAGGAAGACTCTGTCTCAAAAAAAAAAAAGGAAAGAAAAAATGAAAAAAGAAAAAGTAAATACATTCAATCTCTAATCAAAGAAATATAAACAAGGTACATTTTTAATGGTCCTCTAAATTATAAGAATTTAAACATGTATAACCCCTTATGTTTGAATGGATAAAACAAACCTGAAACTTTTTATCACTAGTAGGTAACTAGTATTTTTCTTTTTTTTTTTTTTTTCTGAGATGGAGTTTTGCTCTTGTTGTCTAGGATGGAATGCAATGGCACGATCTTGGCTCATTGGAACCCCTGCCTCCCGGGTTCAAGTGATTCTCCTACCTCAGGCTCCCAAGTAGCTGGGATTACAGGCGCCTGCCACCACGCCCAGCCAATTTTTTGTATTTTTAGTAAAGATGGGGTTTCACCATGTTGGTCAGGCTGGTCTTGAACTCCCGACCTCAGGTGATCCACCTGCCCTGGCTTCCCAAAGTGCTGAGATTACAGATGTGAGCCACCATGCTGGCCCTGTAACTAGTATTTTTTTTTTAAGAAAACATTTTGGCATTGTATCAAAAACCATAAAAAACAGACCCAGTAACTCCTCTTCTAAAAACAAAGCTTACGAAAATAAACCAAAAAATGAAAAAGATATTTAATGGAATCCAAATGGTTAAAAAAAAAAATTCAGTGAAAGACTAGGCGCAGTGGCTCATGCCTCTAATCCTAGAGCTTTGGGAGGCCAAAGCAGGAGGACCCTTTGAGTCCAGGAGTTTGAGACCAGCCTGGGGAACAAAGTGAGACCCTGTTGCTACAAAAAATACACAAAATCAGCCAGGTATCATGGCCGGTGCCTAGAGTCCCAGCTACTTGGGAGGCTGAGGTGGGAGGATCACTTAGATTTAGGAGGCAGAGGCTGCAGTGAGCCAAGATCCTGGCAATATACTCCAGCCTGGGCAACAGAGTGAGACCCCTATCTCAAAAATGAGTAAATTTTTCTATTTTCCAAACTTTCCACAAGGTAAAAATATTAATCTTTAAATTAAATAATCAACTAAATAAGAAAGGAATACTTTGTGTCAATATTTTCTGTTTACATTAATAGGTCTTGGTTGTTCCAAATTAGCTAAGATGGCAGTTTATCTTCATGGAAGACACCATATCTAAAGCAATGTAATACTTAGGATGCAAGTATGAAAATACCACTTTCTGAAAACCAAAATCCAAATAAACTGTCAGTTTGATTAAAGTGTAATGCAAGCAAACCTATTGTTAATACTTCTTTATACAATAGATATGGAACCAGCAACAACTACTTCTGTAAAGACACATATAGATGTTAAACTTTCATGCCTATAAGGTAAACTGACATGAAAAATATATACAAGACCCTAAAGAAATCATAAGCATTTTTTCCACTGAAAACAGAACTGATTATTGGAAAACCATCATGCTACTACTACTTCTGATCAATACAGCATCCTTGGATCTGCAGTGTAGAGATGGATGGAACCATTCATGTCTTCTGAACTCATGAAGTAGGCTTTAGCTAGATGTAAAGGCTTTAGTAGACTTAGCTGACGGGACAGACTTTCTCCCCTCAGGGCTCTCTTCTACTCACCTGAACACAACTATTACCTCTGGACCAACTATGAAGGAAGAGGAGAGTTTCTCTAGGAAAGGCTAACAATAAAACTGGCTTCTGGTTGTGCTCCAGTGTTGAATGGGCTAGTAGCAAAGACTCAGAAACAGACTTCGTCCCACAGGCTCCCAATCTCATAGGCTGCTCTGCTTATAGACAGAACAGACACCTGGGTATAGGTAGGTCATGCTTATAGACAGAACAGACACCTGGGTATAGGTAGGTCATGGCTGAATGAGGAGGTAAGAAAAAACCAACACAAAGAGTATACACACTATGAATAATGGACTACCCTGATACAACACTCTGCAAGCCATCTGGTATATTACTTGGGGTACTGCTGCCAGTTGCTAGGGCCCAAGTACCTGAGTGGCTCTATTTGTGAAAAACAACTCACTTTGCACAGGGAAGCAGTGCTTCCTGTGCACCCCTAAGTATTGTTAACCTTATCCAAACCAACTGGTCATACATTTTTGCTTAGGTAAGAAACTGGTCATAATAGAAAAATAAATTTATTAGTTATATACTCATAAGTTTAAAAAGAGAAATATTAGTCAAATTCCAATATATGAAACAATGCCCTTTTTAAAAGTTTTATATCTTCTGGTCATGCGCAGTGTATCATGCCTATAATCCCAGCACTTTGGGAAGCCTAGGCAGGAGGATCATTTGAGCCCAGGTATTTGTGACCAGCCTGTGCAACACAGTAAAACCCCATCTCTACAAAACATTTCAAAAGCAGCATGCCTGTAGTCCCAGCTGCTTGGGAGGCTTAGGTGGTATTGCCTGAGCCTGGGAGATTAAGGCTACAGACAGCTGTGGTCATGCCACTGCACCTCGACCTAGGCAACAGAGTAAGACCCTGTCTAAAAAAAAAAAAAAAAGTTTCTTTGCACAAGTGATACAAATGTCACTGAAAAAATTTTTAAAATACAGACTAGTATTTATATGTGTGCATTCATTTTCATGGAGGATAGGTACCAAAACGTTGACTGTGACCACTGCTTGATGACTGATGGGCTTTAAGTGATTACGGTTTTGTATGTTTTCATTTTCCTCCAACAAACATCTATTACTTAAGCAATGTTTTCAAAAAGGAGGAAAAAAACTCAAGAAAATAAAATATAAACAACAAAAATCCCCGTGTTCCCACCACACAGAAATAAACACCATTTAGATTTTAAATCCATCTCTAAGTTTTTTACCATGTATATTTTTTTCTCATATAAAAAAGGATCACACAGAATATGGTGTTTTTTGTGATGTACTCCACTCACTCCTTCCCTGTCAATAAATCTAACATATATAGTTGTTACATGGCATTTCACTGTAAGACTATACAGTCATTTCTGTAACCAATCCCAGGATTAAGCACAATGTCTTCTGGATGCACACTACACAACACAGGGTCTTAGAATACTGTTGGTAAACAACTGGATGCAAACCATCTAGCTGACCTTCCTTTATCTGCAGTAATGGCTGCAGAATAAAGGTTGAAATCTGTGCATAGATGTTCAAAAAAAAGATGAGTGCATGCCTTCCTAAGACAGACCAGCCTGGTAAAGATAACCACTATGTGTCTTTACACCATGTTCATTCTTGGAAATACTCTTGCACAAACCCATGGTACTCCCTTGCTGATAAAACAGGCAGAGGCACATACCTGGTGACTTAGGTTGTCGCTCTCCTTCTAGTGAGAGTCGCTCTGGTGTTTTGATGAGAGACTTAACCCCAGGATTTTGATTAATCATATAAAATGGACAGAGTACACCATCTGTTGAAAGTAACATGAGAACTGGAGCAGGAGGAAGAGTCTTTTCATCACCTGTTAAAAAAGAAAACAAAAGCAGTAAAAGAACTAAGTCAATTTAAGAGCCTGAGCCCAAAAGGCAAATACTGCCCTCAATCAGAAGAGGGCTTAAGGAACTCATCTGAACTGCAGCTCAAGTGAGTCTGTTCTGATTTAAATCTGAACAGCCTTTCATGCACCAGCTATTTAAAGAGAGCTCCTGCTGCTATCAGATTGCCACCATTCTGCTGGGCCCTGCCTAGAAGCTCCATTGGTTCTGCAGTAGCTCCAACTTTCCCAAAAGCCCCTCGGTTTTTATGAGCATCTCAGTGTCCAGCATGTAGGCTCGGCATTCCCCTCATCAAGACAAGAGTATCTAGGAAGTACTTGGGTTAGTAGAAAAATGACATACTAAACTCTTTGGAATGGAAACCTGGACACAGAAAGATGAGTCAAACTACTTTATTCTCATTCACAGCTGAATAAAAAGTATATATCTTGTCAATTAAGACTTCAAGAGAATCAGAGGAAATGAGCTAACCAGAACAAATACTCCTGCCTAACCAGGGAAAGAACAAGCAACTTAATAGTACCTGACAGAGACACCTCTCTAAACTTAAGTACCAGACAGCAAAGACTGTTTCTTTTGTTGCACTTTTACATTTCAATGACTACATTGCCAAGCTACTGCAGGGAAGATCTCCTCAAAATACATATCCAGGACTTATTTGAAAACCATGGGCCTGAGGTCTCTCTTTTCTAATCCTTGCCTTCAAACTAAGTACTGGTGTGCAGTGCCAGATTCAGGTATTGCTTCTTTGGGAGGTTGCCAGGGAAATGAACTGGACAAAGAAACCAAGCCATAAAATCGTGATGTTCAATATTTCAGCCAGATCCTAAAGTACACCCAGACACGCGCAAACATGCACTCACACATACACACAGTGTCTGGCCTTGCTCTCATCAATGAATATCCATTCAAATCAGTTCAATGTTCTCACAATGCAGCCTATATCACTCTTCAGGTAGAAATGTGCTGCCAGAAGCTATAAGTGCCCAGCAGAGTAGACTGTGTCATTAACATATACATTAATATTAACATGTGTTTCAATATTAACCCTAACTGGAAAGAAGACTATTTCTGCACTAAGTGCCAGGCTGCACTTACTGATTGTGACTTCCACTTGGTTCGTATAGTCTATGGCAACACCCATGGGCAAGGAGTCATCACTCTTATCTGTCACAGGCAATTCGGCTCGACTAGAATCCTCCAGCAGCCAAGATTCCCAATTAATCTAAAAAAAAAAAAAAGGAAGAAAATGCCACATGGGTTAGAGCATTGCATTGGTTCCTCCCAGCACTGTTCAAATGGGGAGAACAGAGATGTCTCGCTTGGTTTAGATTTATGTGTTGAGTAGGAGGCTCTGAAATCTGGGAAGATGGTCTAAAAGCCAGAAGTACCCCAGCAAATGAGAAGTTAATTTTCCAAATCAACCCCCCTCTATTGGTTCCTGGTGTACCAAGCCTCTGCCTTGTGAATAATCACTATCACAAACACTTTCTGAGGTACCTTCCATGACAACTAGGTAGACTGCTGACCATGAGGGGCAAATCCAACAGCTGCGCTAAGCCAGTCAATATCTGCTCCTAGACATTTTGGATTGGGATCAGGAATTCCAGCTGATCTCTGGAGTTTTTCACAGAGAAGCATGTAAGGCTGGCCTGTGCTCAGATGTCCTGTGCTCACTCGTCTATAGAGACAGCTTAGTTCTTCTCTTCTCAGTTCTTGGTACCAGTTCCTCAGACTGGTCAGCTTTCCTGTCCCTAACTTCCTTTTGAAACTACTAAGTCTTTCTAATAAACTCCCTTTTTGCATAAGTTTGCTTGGATAGGCCCTGTTCCTTCCAACAAATGACTCTTGGTTTTTAAAAATCATTAATATTTTGCCTTTCAGTGTTGACTAGACTGGACAGCATGAATCACAGGGGAATAGTGCTTAATGAGTAACAAAAAAGAAAAACAGGCCAGATGCAGTGGCTCATGCTTATGATCCTAGCACTTTGGGAGGCTGAGGCCGGGGGGGTCACCTGAGGTCAGGAGTTCAAAACCAGCCTGGCCAACACAGGGAAACCCTGTCTCTACTAAAAATACAAAATTAGTCAGGCGTGGTGGTGCACACCTGTGGTGCCAACTACTTGGGAAGCTGAGGCAGGAAAATCACTTGAACCCAAGGAAGTGGAGTTTGCAGTGAGCCGAGATCATCCCACTGCACTCCAGCAAAGAAAGAAGGAAGGAAGGAAAGGAAGGAAGAAAGAAAATAGAGAGGGAAGGAGGGATGGAAGGGAGGAAGGAGAGAGAGAGGGAAGGAAGAAAGGAAAAAAGAAAAAAGTTGTTCAGGAAAGGGAATGAAATCACACTATGTGACTTAGCTATGGAGCAGGTAACAGACACATTCATACTAAACAAAACAATCTCAGCTTTTAAAAACAATCTATAGGCTGGGCGCGGTGGCTCACACCTATAATTCCAGCACTTTGGGAGGCCGAGGAGGGTGGATCACGAGGTCAGACATTCAAGACCAGCCTGGCCAACATGGTGAAACCCCGTCTCTACTAAAAACACAAAAAAATTATCTGGGAGTGGTGGTTTACGCCTGTAATTCCAGCTACTCAGGAGGCTGAGGGGAGAGGATTGAACCTGGGAGGTGGAGATTGCAGTGAGCCAAGATCACACCATTGCATTCCAACTGGTGATAGAGCGAGACTCCGTCTCAAAAAAAAAAAAAAAAAAAAAAAAATCTACAGCCTGGATGACTTAATAATCATTGTAGGACAGAATACAATTTTACAAAAGAGAAGACACAGATAACAGCAAGAAGGTGCTAAGGGAAAGGGTAGGAGTGCTAAGACGTTCCTCTTACAAAGTGGAAGATCAAGAGATACCACCAGGCTGGACACCGTGGCTCACACCTGTAATGCCAGCACTTTGGGAGGCCAAGGCAGGTAGATTACTTGAAGTCAGGAGTTCAAGACCAGCCTGGCCAACATGGCAAAACCCCAACTCTACTAAGAAGTACAAAAATTAGCCAGGTGTGGTAGTACACACCTGTAGTCCCAGCTATACTCAGGAAGCTGAGGCATGAGAATCACTTGAACCAGGGAGGCGGAGGTTGCAGTGAGCCAAGATGGCGCCACTGCACTTCAGTCTGGGTGACAGATCAAGACTCTAGCTCAAAAAAGATACCACCAGAAATGAGGGTAAAAAACACTACTCAAAGTTACAAAGGTTCACTAAGAGAAGAAATTAAAACAATGTTATAACTCTGAGAGGAAAGAGGGAACTGGGGGGCATATGTGAACTAGAACATCATTTGCCAGTCAGTAAGGTCTAAAACTAATAACCAATTATTAGTTGTAACTAATAGCAGATTTTTCTTTAGGGATAAGGTGAGAGCATCATAAGAAAATGTCTACAAATTAAAAACAGTCCCCTCTAGAAAGCAAACAGGTAGGACGGGGTGATTCTTTTCATTTATAAGCCCTTTTCTATTTACTTTTTAAAAACATGAACATAAATTATTTTGATAAAAAGTAAAAATGAAACTATATTTTTAATGTGTGAACATATGAAATACTTGTGCTAATAAGAAATTATTACTGAAGTCAATGTAAGATAATTTTAGAGCAGCAAATCAGATGGCTGAACTCTGGCCTCATCCAAAAGTGGCTACCCCTAGACAGTGGGAGCTATGCCTCTCCTAATGGGCCACCTGGCCACCCAGAGAGTAGCAGATAAATACTAATGGCTAAAGTATCTATGTATGGGTGGAGCACAAAGTATCTGGGTGGGGAGGAGAAGCACTTGTTTCTTATTTACAACAAGGGTGCACTAAAGATTTTTAAGCTCAAGGCAGTTTTAAAATAAGTTTCCCCTTCTTTTGTTGTGCCCTCTCTGTAGTCGGTCATTCTGCATAGTGAACAGCACACTGCCACTACCTGGGCCCACCATGTCCGTACAAGAAACACAACATGAAGGAAGGTACTTATATGCAAAGATGTTTTTCTCTTTCTGACAGTTTTTCAAAGTCAAACACAACGTATTCCTGGTGAATCACAATTTAGTGTCATCTGCATGTTTTTCTTTCATAATTGAGGATGGATTATTCTTAAATTGTATAGAAGGAGTAGGTTCAAGCAACAGGAAGAAAACAAAGATGACAAAAGAAGACAAGGCAGAAAAAGCCTCCCACACATCAGGCATACTCCAGCTGGAGGTTAACTCCACAGCATGTTTCCACAGACTGGGGATGGATCCTAAAAGAATAGAAGTGAAGGAACTGCTAAGGCTGACACCTGTGTTTCTCCATGCAATAGCCAAGGCATTTGGCCAAGGCATCCTGTCACTGAAGCTTTGCTCTCATATAGAAACTTGTCAAACAGATGTGAGATCATGTATACCTTAACCACATAGTTAATCCCCTCCAAATCATTTTTGGAAAAGTACCATCAGGAGTTTGTGACCAGCCTGGCCAACATGGCAAAACCCAGCCACTACTTAAAATATAAAACTTAGCCAGGCGTGGTGGTATGCGCCTGTAGTCCCAGCTACTTAGGAGGCTGAAGCAAGAGAATCGCTTGAACCCAGAAGGCATAGATTATAAGTGGAAATTGCAGCACTCCACTCCAGCCTGGACAACGAGCAAGACTCTCTCTCAAAACAATAATTAAAAGAAAAAAAAATGACAAAAAAGAGATTTACCTGATCATTTTGTCGAGCAAGGATACTAACTTCTGTTGAAGCTGCAGATGCTGCCAGCACTAAATCCCTTAAAGAATAAAACCAGAGACTATTACATTCAAATATAGCAACAGTTCTAAGCTGACGGGTCTGCAGGTAACACCTGTGAGGGCTGCCTCCACATGTCAAGGAGAAGGTAAAGGTTTTCTATCTGGTTGAACAGAGGTGGGAAGATTTTAGATGTAAAGCAGAACTTTTTAGTTTCTGTGAGAAAGCCCTGCAGAATCAGCTCGCTGCCTACCAACATGAAAACAAAGGAAAGACACAACAGAATCAAGTCAGAGTGCACAATCAATACACCACCCAAAGGCAGAATAACATAGCTAGAGAGATGGAAGCTTTGCTTTGGGTAATCTCCATTCTAAAGGGCAACTCTGCTCTCAGAAGGAAACTTTTTTTTTTTTTGAGACAGAGTCTCTTTCTGTCCCCAGGCTGGAGTGCAGTGGCACGATCTCAGCTCGCTGCAACCTCTGCCTCCCAGGTTCAAGTGATTCTCCTGCCTTGTGCTCCCGAGTAGCTGGGACTAGAGGCACACGCCACCACACCTGGCTAATTTTTTGTGTTTTTAGTAGAGATGGGGTTTTATCATGTTAGCCAGGATGGTCTCGATCTCCTGACCTAGTGATCCACCTGCCTCCGCCTCCCCAAGTGCTGGGATTACAGGCGTGAGCCACCACACCCAGCTTGAAGGAAACCTTTAATATATTCCTTGAGTCTTGAGTATCAATATTTTCATAAGTCATCATTAGGGGTTATTAAGAAAATTAGATTTTTGAGATAAGTATGTATTTAATATAAATAACTAAAGATTGGGGAAATAGAAATAGTAGTCAGAAAGACATTATCAAAAATCAGTTGAAAATATGCTCAAGGCATCTCAGCTTCTATTTTCCTCTCTAATAGAAAACATTTCAGGCTGGGTATGGTAGCTCACATCTGTAATCTCATCACTTTGGGAGCCCAGCCTGAGCAATACAGCAAGATCCCATCTCTTAAAAAAACAAAAAACAAAAAGCCTGGGTAACGGAGTGAGACCCTGCCAATCAATCAATCAATAAGAAAATATTTCAACATGGGACAAGGTGACTCAGGGGTGATCTTCCAGTGAGAGCAGGAATGCCCCATCCAGACTCTCCTCACCATTCCTCAACGTAACTGAGGTAGTAATGATGCTGTCTCTCCGTGCAGCTGCCATAGCAGGGCTCCATAAAGTTCACAAATATCTCTGGGTGCTTTTCTTCTTTTTTCTACAATAAATAAACCAAGAAAAAAATTCTCATGTGCAATTTTTCTCAGATCCTATAGTACAAGAATATCAAATGATAAATCATTTAAAGTTTTATAAGAATATTCACTCAAAGTCTAAGTATAGATATGAGGACATGGTATAAAGGCAGCATTTAGAACAAGGAATACAAACATTGGCCTCAACCGAACTGCATTTAAACTCTGTTCCTCCACTTTCTGCCCATGAGACAAGCAGATTTTTTAACCTTCCTGATACTTACTGTTCTCATGTGTATACTAGACCTACTAAGCCTACTTCAGAGGCTATTTTTAAGTGTGAAATGAAATGATATATATAAAACTTCAAGCCCAGTACATAAAACATAAATAGCAGTTAATAAATACTAGTGTTAATATTATCGCCCAGAATAAAAAAAACCTCTAATTATAACTTAAAATAAGGCATCTAGGTAAACGTATTTTAAAAATTCAACCTTAAAACCCAAAAGAGTTAAAAACAAGACATCCTTTTCAAATATCAAATTGTCCTCCCCTGACCACCCAATCTTAAGCACACACTAGTCATCATCTATCCTAACACGGCTTTATTGTCTCCATCACTCTGATCAGTCCTTGATCTCACACTTAATTATTAACTATCACATTAGAATGTAAGACCAGCCAGGTGTGGTGGCTCAGGCCTGTAATCCCAGCACTTTGAGAGGTTGAGACAGGAGAACTGCTTGAAGCCAGGAGTTCAAGACCAGGCTCGGCAATAAAGCAAGACGCCATCTCCACCAAAAATTTAAAAATAGCTGGATGTGGTGGTGCATGCCTGTGGTCCCAGCTACTCAGGAGGCTGAGGCAGGAAGATGGCTTAAGCCCAAGAATTTGAGGCTATAATGAGCTCTGATCATACCACTACACTCCAGCCTGGGCAACAGAGTGAGACAAAAATAAATAAAAATTAAAAACAACAACAAAGAAATGTAGACCATAAAAGCAAGGCCATAACCTTGATCACTGCTATACAGTCAACTTTAAAGCAGCCCCTAGCACACTGTTGGCATTAAATATTTGAGGGCAAATGAAATAATTTTAAAAATCAAGATACTGTCTTGCTTTCTAAAATTTCTTTATCAAGCTAACCAAGACTCAGAGTTTATAGCTTAAGCAAAATCATTTACCTTTTTAACCTTATAACAAAACAGTAGAACACTTTAAGTGAACACTCCAATTTTGGACTGCAGGCCCACGGTACAGCATGGAAACCTTATACCTGAAGTTGCATAATCACTGCCAGTAAGTAAAAGAACCTGAAATCAGGTTAGGTGTGGTGATGCACACCTGTAATCCCAGTACTTTGGGAGGCCTAGGTGGGTGGATCACTTCAGCTCAGGAGTTCAAGACCAGCCTGGGCAACATGGAAAAACCCCATCTCTACAAAAAAAAAAATTACAAAAATTAGCTGGGCATAGTGGTGTGTACCTGTAGCACCGGCTACTCAGAAAGTTGAGAGGTGGGATGATCACTTGAGTCTAGGAGGTTCAGGCTTTAGTGAGGCAAGACTGCGTCACTGTACTCCAGCCTGGGCAACAGAGTGAGATCCTGTCTCAACACACACACACACACACACACACACACACACACACACACACCCAATCTTGAAATCAAAGCCTCCAGCTTTATTGGAAGACTTCTCTAATTCTTAAACAATGATGTTTCTTTCACATGCATACCGGTAGTAGAGCCATAACCACATCTGGAGATGTTTCCAGGGTCCCATCTGCAGCAGCATACACTATTGTGAAGACATATGTACCAATCCACAGCACATCCAGAACTGAAAGACACACCCTAATCAGCAGGTCATAAAAATCACAGCAACCAGATACAGCCAAAAGCATCTCACGTTTGGAATAGCTACTGCAAACTATAACATATATGACGAATAAAAAAATCAAAATACTATAGCTTTAACAAAGGCCCAGATTTCATTGATTAATATAATTCACAGGTACAAAGACCCAAGAAGCCCAAACTCATCCTCAAATGGTAATTTTTCTGCTTGATTATAATCAGGGCAAATTATGAAGAACTGTAACAAAAAGTCAGGATCCATTTCATGTCATTTACCATGAAACACAGATGTCACCAGAGGGCCATAATTTACACTGACTTAATTAGCTGTTTGAAATAGTGACATTATTCAGGAAGCAAGCAGCAACACCTCACTGGGCAGGTACATCACATGATTATGAATTTCTGCAATACACGTAACACATCGTTAGAGGTCAGCCCAATAAGAAAAGCAGTTGTTACCTCTGACAGGATGATCTGCCTCATAAAATGGAGGACAAGGAATGACTTTTTTTTCCTGCAAAGTCTGAAAGAGATTTGGAGGGGATAATAAAGTATCAAATGAAACAATCCCTAAACCAATGAAACTGTCAAATCCATCTGTTCCCTAGATGCCACCTGTTCCAACTCCTTGGCTAGGAGAGACTGAATAAACAGAACAGTGTTGTCTACTTCTAGGACTTCATCCTACAGAAATGCATGAACATGGCTGGGTGTGGCAGCTCATGCCTGTAATTCCAGCTCTTTGGGAGGCTGAGCTGGGTAGATCACCTGAGGTCAGAAATTTGAGACTGGTCTAGCCAACATGGCAAAACCTCGTCTCTACAAAAAACACAAAAATTAGCTGGGCATGGAGGCAAGTGCCTGTAATCCCAGAGACTTGGGAGACTGAGGCAGGAGAATTGCTTGAATCTAGGAGGTGGAGGTTGCAGTGAGTCGAGATTGCACCATTGCACTCCAGCCTGGGAGACAAGAACAAAACTCCGTCTCAAAAAAAAAAAAAGAAAAAAACATAGGAATATGTTCAGACATAGGTAATTAAAGTAGCCAATGCAACACCATTCCCAACAGCAACATCACTAGCACTGATGCAGACAATGATCAATACTGGAATAAGGCTGGGCGAGGTGGCTCACATCTGTATCCCAGGTCAAGGTAGGCACACTGCTTGAGCCCAGGAATCTGAGTCCAGCCTGGGCAATATGGCAAAACGCTGTCTCTACAAAAAACACAAAAATTAGCTGGGCATGGTGGCAAGTGCCTGTAATCCCAGCTACCCAGGAGGCTGAGGTGGAAGGATCACTTGAGCCCTGGAAGGCTGAGGCTGCAGTGAGTCATTATGTTATCACACCAATGCACCCCAGCCTGGGCAACAGAACAAGATCATCTCTTAAAAAAAAAAAAAAGCAAGCAAGAAGAAGAAAAAAATTTTAAGGTAAACAACAAAGCAAGAACATTAAATAAACTGCATTATCTTTTTACAGGTTAATGCTCTATAATTTCATATAACTTTTGGTAATAACAAATACCAAATTTCATATAACTTTTGGTAATAACAAATAAGAAACATAACCTTAACCTCAGACCTATACGACCTACGTTCACTACTCTGCGCCCCTCCCCTGCAGAGAACAGTCTCGGGGAAGAAGGCACAACAAAGGCCTTGGCGCCACCTGTGACTCCCTCCTTCATGTCCAGGCTCAATAGACATATGTGGGTTCCTTGCAACTCAATTGATATCGAAAGATATTTGCAAATATTATCTCAAGAACATCACAGGGAGGATGATAGAGGGCACATGCAACAACACGAGTATCCATTTTCTTTGATGCCCACAGTTAGAGAAACGAATTCTTTAAGATGGATTCAATTAAAAGACAAATACTGTGCTTTAACCCAGAGTGATTCTGCACGGTTGTCATAGCTTTTTCACTAACTCTTTGCCTTTAAGCTATGTTTTTATGGAATGGACTGAAAATATTAAGTTGGGAACAGTACAGAGTATGATCATGTTTTACATAAAAAACAAAACAAAAAATGCAGCTACACACAGATTGTTTGTATAACATCCAGAAAAGCCTGGAAGGCCACCTAGTCTATACAACATAGTGGGTGCCTCTGGAGGGAGGACTATGGGAGAGAAGGGAAGAGGTTCCACTCTTCATTCACTGATGGATTTGTTACAATGAGCATTACTTTTTAATAGGAAAAACAAGAACAATACTCCGAAACCACCCCCAAAAAAGTGGGTGACTTAAGAAAAATTCTAAAGTTCAAGATATGAACTTACAGGAAGATACTGGACCACAGTTCCATTCTGTTTTCCCACTGCCAGCTGCTTTCCTTTGGGGCTCCAGCACACTGAGCAAAGACAATGTTACCAAATAAAAACAAGAAAATGGAGCAAACCAATGAGATCTATCACACACAGCTAATTATCACTTCTCATTCCTCTGTCAGTCCATGGAAGATTGTAGGATCATCCCCACCCGACAAAATGGAAAAAAGTAAAATTATTTTAAGGATATAAGCCAACTGATTTATCACTGGGCTATTGAATTGAAAGCTAAAAATGCTTTTTCAATAAATTACTGCCCAGAAAGCTGCAAAATACAGAAAACTCTGTAGTCTTTAGATAAGACAAGGAGAACACAGAAGGTTTCCAAACATCAAGAAATCATTGGCTGGGCGTGGTTGATCACGCCTGTAATCCCAACACTTTGGGAAGTCAAGGCAGATGATCACCTGAGGTCAGAAGTTCAAGACCAGCCTGGCCAACATGGAGAAACCATGTCTTTACTAAAAAAATACAAAAATTAGCTGGGCAAGGTGGTATGCACCTGTAATCCCAGTTAAACTGGAGGCTGAGGCAGGAGAATCACGAGAATCACTTGGATCTGCGAGGTGGAGGCTGCAGTGAGCCAAGATCATGCCACTGCACTCCAGCCTGGGTGACAGAGTCAGACTCTGTCTAAAAAAAAAGAAAGAAAGAAATCATTCTCCTGCTCCTATTTGATATTCCAAATGCCTCTCCCCATGAAGGTACAAGTGACTTTTGGAGTATCACCATTATAGATCCAGAAGCAATTATTCTCAAAAACAGTTTCAAACCAGCTATACCAAAAGATTTCTCCAAAACCCAAGTATATTCAGGTTAAATTATGTATGCTGTTTGGCTTCAAGGACAGTAAGTATGGGAATAAAGAATACTCTTAGCCAGGTGCAGCAACTCACACCTGTAATGGGAGGCGGAGGAGGGCAAATCATTTGAGGTCAGGAGTTTGAGACCAGCCTGGCCAACATGGTGAAACCCTGTTTCTACAAAAAAATACAAAAAATTAGCTGGGTATGGTGGCACAGGCCTATAATCCCAGCTTTTTGGTAGCCAAGACACAAGAATTGCTTGGACCCAGGAGGTAAAGGCTGCAGTGAGCCAAGATCATGCCACTGCACTCCAGCCTGGGTGACAGAGTGAGACTGTCTCCAAAACCAAAAAAACCTCCACTCTTTTTTTTTGTTTTCTTTTTTTTAATGGTTATTTTTTCAAAGTTCCACAAAAAACCCTCCACTCTTAACCTCCTGTCATGTTTAAAAAAACAAAAAACAAAACCACACACACACACACACACACACACACACACACACACAAGACGAAAAGCTATCCACTTTTACTTCTAGAAATCAATTCTTAAGTAGACTGCCATTATTGTATGTTACAGTGTGAGAGCCTTTGTTACTCACCAGAGGTTACTGCTACTGTAGAAGGAAGTGTTGCACACACTTTCACTGTTTCTGTGACTTGCAGGACAGCAATACTACCATCAGCCAGACAAACTGCCACCATGGAGGGGACAGTGGGATTCCACTTCATATCAATCACCATGCCTCCTGCATCTTTCAAAAGCTTATGATAGGCAAATGGGCGTTTCTGCTGTTTAGCCTTTTAAAACAAATATGCAAAAGTGGAATAAGTTAACAAATTAGTAAATGCAGAGACATTTAATATTCTATGGAAATTACCGAATATACAAGTTATCTCAAATTAGTTTTTCTCCATAACCATAAAAAAAGACTTAGCTTTATATATCTATTTGCTATAGACAGTTTTAACACAACTTAGAAAATGGCAATCAATTATTCATTTTTTTGAGACAGGATCTCCATCTGTCACCCAGGCTGGAGTGCAGTGGCGCAATCCTGGCTCACTGCAACCTCTACCACCCGAGTTCAAGTGGTTCTCCTGCCTCAGCCCCTCAAAGTGCTGGGATTACAGGCGTCAGCCACCACACTCAGCCAGCAATCAGTTATCCTAACATGTTCAGGGAGACTCTCAGCAGGGGAATGCACAAATGCAAAATAACCAATAAATAGCAGACATGAGATTAAAATCTTGGCTCTGCTTAACAGTGTTAGGACCTTGGACAGTTACTTAAACTCTGAGCCTCTTTCTCTACCTATAAAATGAAGATAATAGTACCTACTACATAAGGCAGTGGTAGGCATGAACAAGGGACAAGACATATAAAGCACTTAGTACAGAGTCTGACACACTATTACTATTATCATTCTTAAACTGCTTGGAATGGAAGAACATTGCATTATGAGGCTAAAGACCCAAAGTGTAGGAATTTTTGACATTATCTATTACAAATTTGGGCAAGTCATGTAAGTCTCCTGGTAACACCTTGGGGCAGATAGTGTTATGAAAGAATTTCTTAAAGTCCCTTCTGTCTCAAAAATCTATGATTCTATAATTAAGGTGTTTTTTTTTTAAATCCCATATTTTAATCTAGAGAAAGACTTCAAGGGTTATACTATGAAGCTTCCAAGTTATAATTCAACACAGGGAAATCTGCTTAGGGTTCTCACGTTGATATCACAGTATAAAAGTAGCTTACCTCATTGGAGAATGTGCGAACATCAAAAAAAGCAATAATGGAACCATATTCACCGGACATCATGCACACAGAGAGTGTGAGGTTATCACAGCTCAAGGCCAGGTGATGGATTGGGAATTTCATAGGAACTAGCAAGCCTTGGACTTTATCAACTATGAAAACAAAAAAATACAAAGCAAAAAAACAGTATGTTCTAAGCATAAAGCCACAACCTCTAACCAGGTCAATGTGAAAAAATATATTTGCATCTGCATAAACACACATACACTCCCGACACCTAGTTATACAGATAAAATCTTAACTTTCTTAAAGATATATAACAATTCATTAAGTATCCCAGGAATTCTTCCTCATACAATCTGCGGAAACTAATTGTGGCTATTGCCCTTGTTGAAAATAGTTTTGCAACAATGCTCTAAATAGAACACATTCCCAATAGCTTGGATCGTCCTGTTGTGCCAACTGAAAACCCATTCCAACAAAACCCTTCACCCAGAGAGCCAGAGCCCAAGTTCAACTGGGTAAAAATAAAAGCATGGCATAATGGTAAATTCTTCCCCCTTGAGCTGAGAGGAACAACTCATGGAAAGAGAAATACAAAGGACCAAAGGGAAAACTGAGAAAGGTTTCCGTTAATCTTCTTGGGCGTCAACTTGAAAACTGACAGTATTCATTTTAACATTAGAGTGACTTCTTGGGAAGGAAACCCATTATCATGACACCATACTCCTCTCTCTACTTTGCAACATAAACCAGGGAACTTACCTATTTTATTGGGATCATCTCCCGGTTTATTTTGAATAAGAAGATTTTTAGTAGGAAAAATCTGCAAGCCACTGGCTCCACCAGCAAAGACCAGACCATATTTGTTAGACACAGCAAGCAAACTCGAGCGTTCCTTAGGCAATTCCTCAGGGGAGTCAAAGATTCTCACCTTCTTGAGCGCTCTAAACTGAAAATCCTATTGTAAAGAATCAAAACAAAATCAATTCAATGAATAAATTAAAACATATTATATTCAGCAGACTCAATTTCAGAACAACAAAAGTGTGTGTTACTAAGACCAAGGACTGCCTCAATTGTCTTTCTTTTTTTGAAACAGAGTCTCACTCTGTTGCCCAGGCTGCAGGACAGTGGCAATCTCGGCTCACTGAAACCTCCGCCTTCCAGGTTGAAGCAATTCTCCCGCCTCAGCCTTACAAGTACCTGGGACTACAGGCATGAGCCACCACGCCTGGCTATCTTTTGTATTTTTAGTAGAGACAGGGTTTCACTGTATTAGCCAGGATGGTCTTGATCTCCTGACCTCCTGATCTGCCCCCCTCGGCCTTCCAAAGTGGCGTGAGCCACCGCCTGTGGTCGCCTTTTTTTTTTCTTTTTTGAGATGGGGTCTTGTCCTGCTGCCCGGGCTGGAGTATAGTGGGCACTCACGCCTGGCCCTGATTTTTTTCTGATATGGAACACTTCACGAATTTGTGTGTCATCCTCATACAGGAGCCGTGCTTGTCTTCTCTGCATTATCCCAATTTTATATGTACTGCCAAAGGGAGTATGAGATTACCATCTTCTAGGTCTGTGGTTCTATTAATAAACCCTTTTTTAATTCTACCCCAGCATATCTGAGAAATATGACACAATCCCATTAGGTAGCTCACCACAGGTGGTGATTCTCAAAAAAGAATTACTATTCTAGGCAGGGCATGGTGGCTAACTCCTCTAATGCCAGCACTTTGGGAGGCTGAGGCAGGCGAATCATTTGAGGTCAGCAGTTCGAGACCAGCCTGGCCAACATGGTGAAACCCAGTCTCTACCAAAAATATAAAAAATTAGCTGGGCATGGTGGCAGGTACCTGTAATCCCAGCTACTCGGGAGGCTGAGGCAGGGGAATCGCTTGAGCTTGGGAGGTGGAGGTTGCAGTGAGCTGAGATCCATGCCACTGCACTCCAGCCTGGGCGACAGAGGGAGACTCTGTCAAAAAAAAAAAAAAAATCACTTTTCTAAACATGGTATGGGTTACTATCTCCTAAATGCATTTTAGTGATTTACTGTTGACACAGGCAACTAAAATATTCCTGCAACTTGGCCGGGCGCGGTGGCTCACGCCTATAATCCCAGCACTTTGGGAGGCCGAGGCGGGTGGATCACGAGGTCAAGAAATCGAGACCATCCTGGTCAACAAGGTGAAACTCCGTCTCTACTAAAAACACAAAAATTAGCTGAGCATGGTGGTGTGAGCCTGTAGTCCCAGCTACTCGGGAGGCTGAGGCAGGAGAATTGCTTGAACCCAAAAGGCGGAGGTTGCGGTGAGCCGAGATCGTGCCATTGCACTCCAGTCTGGGTAACAACAGCGAAAATCCGTCTCAAAAAAAAAAAAAAAAATATATATATATATATATATATATTCCTGCAACTTACTTCCTTTCACTGCTTAAAACAGATGTAGCTCATTTGCTGTCCCCTCACTCTGTCAGAAAGTATATGAGAACTCTTAACCACACCATCCTGGAGTTATCCCTGGGGACTCCCACGTCGCCATTATTGGGACCACTTGGCCCTCGATTTAGGTTCCTGACTTTGGGCTGATACCCTATGTCAAAAATAGTCTTCCTCGTCCAATCAACTAAAGGTTCTGCAGGACGGATGACCTTCCGTGGCTCTACGTTAGGCAAGCCCGTACCACCTTACAGAAGTAATGGGAGAGCAAAAGTCTTAAATGATGCTGGCTTTCAGCCCCCTGTCAAATGTGACTTTAGGTCAATCACTTTCCGAGCCTCGACTCTACGTTAACGACTACTTCGTAGGGCTGCTGGGATGACTACCACCGTGCCTGGCACACAGCAAACGCTCAATAAACAGTAGTTATTGCCACTATGGTGACCGCCACATGAAGTAGCTAGAGTAACTCAAGAGGCGTGTACGAGACCAGGAAGGGACTGGGAAACTGCATCGGGTGGCGCTATCGCGGCAAACGCGCTGCCAAGAGCTGTGAACGCGGTAAATTGTTCAAGGAGAAGGCGGGACAGCGGGCAATCGCGCTTCGCCTTTCAGAGGGGCTCCAAGGCCCTGGCTAGTCTCTGACCTTCATCTCCCGCTCGGGAATCATGGCATCCATCTCGTCTCCCATCGTGTCGCCCTCGGTGTGTCGAAGCAGCCGACGCTGCCTCCCACGGCCTAGTCCGCAGAACCCAGTTCGCTCCACAGCAAACTTACTTCCCTCAGCGCCAGTGGCGCGCAGCAGACCCTACATTTCCGGCGCGCTTTGGTGACGTTAAGCTTGGTCAGCGGAGGTCGCGGAATCGGTAGAAGACGCGCGCTGTCACGGCAGCCGGTCCTCATTGGGGGAGGTCGTAGGGCCGTCGCGCCTGCGCCCTGGATCGTCCTGGTGCTCCCGCCCTCGCGGCCAGCGCGGGTCCGTGTAGTGTCAGTGTTGCCTCTTGAGCGGCCCACGCCTAAGAGACATATGCCCCTTGTTCCTCTGAAACCTTACAGTTCCCCTTAGATGTAGGTTGGCTATTAGTAGCTTCCGATTCAGAGAAGTTAGGAACTTGACAGATGTTTTCAGGGGCTGCTTTTGAGGGAGGCTTTGGGCTATGCAAGGGGAGGGAGGGAGATTAAGAAAAACTGGGTCGAGGGGTCGCCAGAGGCGACTTTTAAAATGTGGAAGGTGAAGGCTGGGAGGGGAGGTTAACGGGCACCAAAGAGCAACTTTGTCTGCTCCTATCAAGGTAGTCATCTCCAGAGCAAGAGCCATACCCACTCCCAGACGCACGAGTTTGTGCCAAGTCCTTTGCAAAAACCTTCAGATCTGGGATCTCACGTAATCTTAGAGACGTCCTAGGGGTTGTTATTTATTTAATTGATGAGGTAGGCCAGGCACCGCCGGCTCATGCCCATAATCCCAGCACTTGGCAGACAGGATTGCTTGAGCCTAGGAGTTTGAGACCAGCCGGGCAACATGGCAAGACCCCATCTCTCAAAAAAAAAAAAATTAGGCCAGGCACGGTGGCTCAAGCCTGTAATCCCAGCACTTTGGGAGGCCGAGGCGGGTGGATCATGAGGTCAAGAGATCGAGACCATCCTGGTCAACATGGTGAAACCCCGTCTCTACTAAAAATACAAAAAAAAATTAGCTGGGCATGGGATCGCGCCATTGCACTCCAGCCTGGGTAACAAGAGCGAAACTCCGTCTCAAAAAAAAAAAAAAAAAAAAAATTAGCCAGAGGAATGGCATGGACATATAGTCTTAGCTACTCAGGAAGCTGAAGTGGGAGGATGCTTGAGCCCAGGAGGTCGAGGCTGCAGTGAGCTGTGATTGCGCCACTGCACTCCAGCCTGGGTGACAGAGCCAGACTCTGTCTCAAAAAATAAAATAGGCTGGGCGCGGTGGCTCACCCCTGTGATCGCAGCACTTTAGGAGGCCAAGGCAGGTGTATCACCTGAGGTCAGGAGCTTGAGACCAACCTGGCTAACATGGTGAAACCCTGTCTCTGCTAAAAATACAAAAACTAGCTGGGTGTGGTGGCGGACGCCTGTGGACCACACAGGAGGCTGAGGAAGGAGAATCGCTTGAACTCGAGAGGTGGAGCTTGTAGTGAGCCGAGATTGCGCCACTGCACTCCAGCCCGGGCGACAGTGAGACTCTGTCTCAGAAAAAAGTATATATATGCGTAATAATAATAGTTGATGAGGTAAGAAAAGTTGAGAAAATTCTCCAGTGGCCCTCAGTCAGAAAGTGGTGGTGGTAGCATTAGTATTGAGATTGTCTGGCTAAGGCTGACTGATGATCTTACAGTCCTTTGTAGAATAAACTTCTGTAGTGAATTATAAGTGCTCTAGGACAGAGGTTCTTAACTTGGACCCCATGGATTGGCTCCAGGGCGGGGATTGGGGGAGGCAGATTGTGCCATTTACTGTTTCTTTCAGCACATTGCTTATCCAAGCCTGCTTTTCAGCTGTGAAACAAGGATGATGTAATAAAACCTGTCTCTTGGGGGAGGTGGTGAGGAGTAAATAAACTTCAGCTGTCTCAGACCAAATGCACAGGACACGCTCATTTCATCTCTTACTATATTAGCTAGCTCACAATATGCTGAGCCCAGAACCATCCCAAAATACATCAGTCAAGACGTTGGTAAGTTTGTCCGGTTTATTTCCAGTCTGTAGAGATGATATCCCAATTCACACACACTCCCATGCACACACACACACATATTTCAACCACCTGAATTTGCCCGACAAACTCTCCTCTGAGTCATAGGGACAAAGCCATACCTGGCAGTCCTCACGTTACTGGTTACATTAAATTTGGTCTTTCAGAAAGAAGACAGCTGAAGTCGAAAGAAGCTGAGCCCTTGGCCAGAGGAGTCCCAGAGCCAACAGCCACAACCTGAAATAATGCAGACTGCCCCTACCCTCCTTCCAGGGACGACTCTTGAGACCCTCTCCTCCTAGGAGTTGAGTTCCAAGAAATGAAGTGACTCATGGGGTTTCCCAGAACACACCATTCAATGAGAAAACCCGCTTTTCTGCCATTTCCGGAAGCTGGGCCACACCCGCTTGCTCTCCTCCCTAAGGAGGCTTCCTGCAGTCTTGTAGAACTGCAGAACTTACTGAAATAAGCCTGATTGGTTCTGCCTTCCTCTCCAAGTGAAGAACAGGGACACTGAATATGATGGGTAGTCAAGGAAGGCTTTATCTTCCTCAAAGGTCCCTGCCTGTCCCAGAGAGGAGAGGCAGTGAGGAGGGGTGAGGACAGCCAGTTGCTAATCTAATGATCTCAGGAGAAAAAATACAAAAACAAAAAAACAGGGCAAGGGAGGGGGTAGGAGCAGGATTTTCCATTTACAGGGAGGAATGTTTTACTGGGGTTTAAACTTCAACTAGGCCTGTGTGCATCTGAAGCAGATCCTTGAGCTCAAAACCAGCCAGTCATGGCCAAATAACTTCATTCCTGAACTGGTTGAAACCAGTGGGTTAACCCAACCTGGCCATTTCCCCATGCCTTACCTGCTTCCCTCCCTCAGTCTGCTATCAGAGATGACTCAGTAGCCGCAGGGAACCCACATTGGCTCTGACCGCCAAGATCTCCCAGTCCTGTCCACTGAAGGTGTTGCAAAGGCTCTGCCAAGGCTCTCACTCAGTCTTGGGCCCAGCTAGGACCCCAGGATTGTAGGGAAGTCACCCCAGACTTCCCCTTTCTAATATTTATCTCATTGTCACTGTCTGGGTCTCACTTTCCTATTGGACTCCACGAATCAGTCCATTTCATGATTGGATTCTTATCTGCTGGCCAACAGCAAGTGCTTAATAAATATGTTCAGTGAATAAGTGTGTGTAAGTCCTGAGCAGGTAGGGTAAGAGACTTCAGAACACAGGTGGGGTTAAGCCAAGATGGGGCTGACTTTGACATCTTCCTGCATGAATTACAAGAGGCAGCTTCAGAGGCCTGGTCTTTCCCTGAAGCCTTGATGCTGACTTGGAGGCACTGGGGAGGGCGGATCCTGGCCCAGGAGCTTCAGAGCAAGTGAAACCCTCTCCCAGTGCTGACCTAGGAGGTTACCCCTTTCCAGCCCTTCCCTGTTCTCATCACAAACTAAGGCAGCCCAGACTGGAGATGAGGTGTAGGCAGGGTCCCTGAACATCTGGCCCCAGTCCAGGCACATCCCTCTGGAGATAAGCCTGACCTTGGCTAAGGCACTTAATCCCTGTGGGCCACGAGTCTCCTCACCTGGGAAGTGAGAGGACTGGCCCAGCTACCCTCCAGGGTGCATCAGGGCTCTGAAATCCTGTGAATCCATAAGAAAGAACACAGGTGACCCCAGTGCCATTCCCAAGCTCAAGGTTTTCCGAGATTTGGGGAGAGGTGAGTTAGACAGTGGATACTGCACGTGTCAGGACAACATGGGAGGGCGTAAAGCTTATAATATGAGGTCAATAAATATCTGCTCAATGAGTGAGTCAATGAATGAATGATGTGAGTAGGGCGGGAAGGCAAATGAAGGAAGTAGAGTCAGGTTTCAAGCACGTTGGGATCGGAAAAGCAACCTTGTATTTCTTAGTCTTGGCTTACCAGTGCTGCTGACTTTGCCGTAAGCATTTTACTCCTCATTCTCTCATCCTGGTCCCCTCAGTATCCTCCCTGAAAGGTGGAACTGCACTGAGCTGACCTGTCTCCCCAAGACCCCTGGCCTCACTTCTACCTCCAAAGCCCTTTGCTGCCCCAGTAAGCGATGGTAGGGCTGCACGCTGCCTCTCAGCTGCCTGCAAAAGTGTGGCCAGGGAGCAAGACCTGAGGATTCCTTCTGGTACCTTCTTGAAGGGCTCACGTTGCCAAGCTCCTTTCCTTCCCACCTTCTGTCACATCGTTGAGTACGAGAAGAGGTGTGGACTGAGGGATGAATCAGCTGGGGCAGCGGGGCACTGAGTGGCTGTGTCCTGGATGACCCCAGAGCACTGGAACCATGGCACTGTCCAAGGAAACGCTTAAGAGGCCCTGCAGCTTTGTCCCTACTCCAGGGTCTTCCCAAAGTGGCCTGGGGTCCTCGCCAGAGCCAGGCCAGTGAGCCTGAATTTGGCTCGGAGACTTTCTGGAAGGATGGAGAATGCCAGTTCCAAGCACGGGGAACACAGGCTGGAAGCCTCCCTGCCCTGGCCCTGCCCCCTCTTGTTTTTGGTTTGATATCAGTCCTTCTGCACAGGGAGTGGGGAAGGAGGGACGAATAGAGGGAGGGGACCCTAGGCTCAGGATTCACAGACCCAGAGCCCCTTTAAGGCAGATAATTTGTGCTTTACAAAGACATGGATGAAAACACAAACCAACCCTCAATGAACAAACAAATGAGAGAGAGATCACAATGTGTCAAGAAGGGCAGCAAGATCGGGAGGGAGGAGCAGGGCGGGAAGGCCAGGGGGTCCAGGCGGGGTCCTCAGGGCAGGCTAGCAATGTCTCTCTCTGGAGGAGGGCCAGCTGGCTTGGGGCTGCTCTCGTTGGCTTTTCCTTCAAACATCATGACTCTGGTTTGGAGTTGGAGAAAAGAAATGAAAAGCAAAGCAAGATTAAGATCCCTCATCCAGGGAAAGATCACCCAGCCTTGATGTCGGCAGGGTCCTGACAGAATGTCCTTAAATCTGTTCTCCGGTGGGATCCTTGCAGAAGCCCAAGACAGAAGCTCCGAGGAAGGGGCTGCTGGTCCCATTTTACAGAGGGGGAAATCGAGGTGCAAAGTGCTGATGTGACTCCTCAGAACCACACAGGCGGTCCAGGGCAGAGGCAGGATGCGACTCCAGGCTCTGACTTGTAGGCCATGCCCTTCCCTGAACCACACTGCCTGGAGGAGGCTGAGCCAGGCTGGGCCATGTCTCTGCACAAAGATCTTCAAAAACCTGCCCACTGCTCTAAGAGTGGAGTCTGGGGAGCAGACTGTAGGGGCTCAGAGTACAGCCTCCAGGGCAACAGTCTGGATTCAAATGCCAGCCCTACTACTTCCCAGCTGAGTGGCTCAAGCAAGACACTTGACCTCTCTGATCCTTGGTGTTTCTCTCTGGAAGTGGGGTGCTAGAAGATCTGGCCAGATTGGACCATGGGCTCATGGGCCAGGTACTTAGTCTCCTCGGGCCTCCCCAAGCTCCTTTGTAAAATGAGATAGGTATATTTTACATTGGTACTTTTTTTTTTGAGATGGAGTCTTGCTCTCTCACCCAGGCTGGAGTGCAGTGGCGCAATCTCAGTTCACTGCAACCTCCGTCTGCCGGGTTCAAGCGATTCTCCTGCCTCAGCCTCCCAAGTAGCTGGGATTACAGGTGCCCGCCACCACGTCCAGCTAATTTTTGTATTTTTAGTAGAGACTGGGTTTCACCATGTTGGCCAGGATGGTCTCAATCTCTTGACACTATGATCTGCCTGCCTCAACCTCCCAAAGTGCTGCGATTACAGGCGTGTGCCACTGCACCCAGCCAATGTTCATACTTTTAAAAAAGTGAATCTTATTTCATAAAAACCAAGTGAATGCTATTTTCTTCTCTTTTTTGTGAGATGGAGTTTTGCTGTTATCGTCCAGGCTGGAGTGCAATGGCACAATCTCAGCACACTGCAACCTCTGCTTCCTAGGTTCAAGAGATTCTCCTGCCTCAGCCTCCTGAGTAGATGAGATTACAGGTGTGAGCCACCACACCCAGTTAATTTTTGTATTTTTAGTACAGATGGCATTTCACCATGTTGACCAGGGTGGTCTCAAACTCCTGACCTCTGATGCACCTGCCTCGGCCTCCCAAAGTGCTGGGATTACACATGTGAGCCACTGTGCCTGGTGGAGTGTTATTTTTAGCTGTGACAAATGACAATGAGACTGTCTAGGGCATTGCTTTAACGCTCTTTGGTGGGGCAGCACCCACAATGTGCTACTATGTATTAAGTGTTTGCCATCAGCCAGACACTAGGCTGGAATCTTTGTGTCATCTCACTAGCCTTCAGGACATCACAGAAGACATGATTATCACCCCATTTTACAGATAAAGAAACAGAGACTCGCAGATCTAAGGTAACTTGCCCAGGGTCATTTTGGTAGCAAGTAATAGCATCAAGATGCAAACCTTACCTCCCTTTGGGGCCAATTTTGCCTCTAGTTTATGCTTACAACAGCCCTGTGGGGGTAGTGGAGTTGCTTTACAAATGGGGAAACTACCAGGTGAGGTGGCTCACGCCTGTAATCCCAGCACTTTGGGAGGCCATGGTGGGGCTGATCAGTTGAGGTCACGAGTTTGAGACCAGCCTGGCCAACATGGTGAAACCCCATTTCTACTAAAAATACAAAAAATAGTTGGGCGTGGTGATGCACACTTGTAATCCCAGCTAATGGGGAGGCTGAGGCAGGAGGATAATTGCTTGAGCCCGGAGGCAGAGGTTGTAGTGAGCTGAGATTGCACCACTGCATTCTAGCCAGGGTGACAGATCAAGATCTCAAAAAAAAAAAAAAAAAGGGGGAAACTCTGACTCAGAAAGATTCGACAGAGGCTCAGAACGTTTCCACAGTAGATTTATCACTATTATCACCATCACCACCACCATCATCATTGTCATCACAGTTGCCACTTACTGAGTACTGATTCTGCCCGACTCTGCTACAGTCGAATTTCCTCTGCAAGGTACATATTATCATGACCATTTGGGCCAGGCACAGTGGCTCACGTCTGTAATTCCAGCAGTTTGGCAGGCCAAGGGGGCCAGATCTCCTGAGGTCCCCAACATGGCAAAACCCTGTCTCTACTAAAAATACAGAAATTAGTTGGGCATGGTGGTACGTGCCTGTAATCTCAGCTACTTGGGAGGCTGAGGCAGGAGAATTGCTTAAATCTGGGAGGTGGAAGTTGTAGTGAACCAAGATTGCACCACTGCACTCCAGGTTCAAGTGATTCTCCTGCCTCAGCCTCCTGAGTTCTATAACCTTTGAACCCAGGAGGCAGAGGTTACACTGAGCCAAGATCACCCCACTGCCCTCCAGCCTAGGTGACAGAGCGAGTCTCCATCTCAAAAAAAAAAAAAAAACATTTGACAGATAAAGAAATAAGGTTCAGGAAAAGTAAGTACCATGTCCAGCAGGTCACACAAGTTACCTACTATCTGGGGAATGGCTGGGGTGCCCAGAGCCGTGAGCCTCTCTGCATAGAATGATTTTGCCTTCAGGGGCCCCGGGGAGGGAGGAGGTACTCACAGCTTGAGGACAGCGGACCGTTTCCCCAGCATCATGTTCACAAAGTCTCGGTAGGAGATGGTGTCACTGACCCCCCCTGTCACCTCCGAGATCATCTTCTTCATCTCCAGGTGGGTCTTGGGGACACCAAGCTTCTCCATCATCCTTTTTAAAGACATCAGGTCTGTCGGAGGAAAAGCAGGTCTGCTAAGTGAAGACTGGCCACTGGGGTTTAGGGGGGAAGCTGGGAAAGCTCCACTCAGGCACCCCACCCTCAGAAGCTTGGTGTCTGCACTCCTCTAGGGAGGAGGAGCCCATCACACCCTCCCTGCTCTCTTCGGAGGCAGTATAGACTAGTGGTTTGTGACCTGGGCTGGGCTTGCACTGGAATCGAGCTCTGCTATTCCTGGCTCTGGGGTCTGGAACACACTACTTAACCTCTCAGAACCCCTGCTCCCATCAATGGTAGAACAGGTGGAGGGGATCATTCAGAGATCGCCATGTGGGAGGCACCGGCCCAAAGCACATTCTTCACACCATGACTGTGGGCTCTGCTATTTCCTGCATTTAGAGTGGGCCAGGCGCCTACTCTCCTGTGCCCAGGGAGTTATGCCCAGTGTGGCCAAGTCAGGGAGTCAGGCACTGAAAGGCACTGTACTGGGTGCCAAGGGGCAGATGGCTTGTCCCCACGTGCCACTCCAGTCCTGCTGTCCTAGGGCTCTGCTTTGGCTGGAAGGGAGAGGACACCAAAAATATCCCACAGAGCAGGAAAACCAACAAAAGGACAAAATTCAAGAAAAACAAGGGAGGCCCCAGAATGTCACTACAGCCCGAGGTGGCCCTGCCTCTGACCACCCAGCTCCTACTAGGAGCTGAGGCAATTTCCTTCAGATTGTTCTTCAGTGAACAATGGGTCAGAAAAGGATGGTGGGAGGGGGTAGAGTGGAGGCCGAGGGCCGTGGTGCCGCCCGTGCTCCTCCTGGCAGGGCGGGTGGGACTGGGGCCAGGCCCAAAGGTGCCAGGATGTCCAGGCATTCAGAGAGAGCTGGGCAGCCTTCTCCAGGAAAGGGGGAAAGGGCTGCACATGTACTGCCAGGATCTGAAGTTGGCAGGACCTTTCTCGGGCTGTTGGGCAAGATGCTTCAAAAGCCTTTGACCCATGGTGTCCACTTCCTGAGATTTCCTCTACAGAAATAACCAGGGCGTGAACAACACTCGTGTACAAAGAGGTTCTTTACAGGATTATCAATAACAGTTAAAACTGGAAGGCATCCAAATGGTCCATACAAAGGCATCGGCTAAACAAATTAGAATCCACTCCTACAATGCAGTCATTAACTATATTTCAAAAGAAAAATCAGCCAGTGCAGTGGCTCACGCCTGTAAATCCCAGCGCTTTGGGAGGCCGAGGTGGGCAGATCACTTGAGGCCAGGAGTTGGAGACCAGCCTGGCCAACATGGTGAAAACCCATCTCTACTAAAAATACAAAAATTAGCCAGGCGTGGTGGCACGTGCCTGTAATCCCAGCTACTTGGGAGGCTGAAGCAGGAGAACTGCTTGATTTGGGAGGCGGAGGTTGCAGTGAGCTGAGATTGCATCACTGCACTCCAGCCTGGGCAACAGAATGAGACTCTGCCTCAAAAAAAAGAAAAAATCAATAATAACTCAAAATACTCACCATTGTTTTATTTTATTTATTTTTTTCTGGCCAGGCTGACCAATAGAAAGTTATTTTTTTCAAGGAGGCTCAAAAATGGTATAAAACAGCCTTTGTGGTTAGAATGAACCAAAAAACCGAAGGATAGAAGCTGAAATGTCCGTAGCAGTTACCTCCGGGGGGTGGGGTTTCCGGTGATGCATTTTTGTCTTTGTGCTTTGCTGTGTTGCCCCAATTTTTTTAATGATGAAAATATGTTTATTTGACAAGCCAAAAAATTTTCTTTCTAAAGAAAAAAATGATCAAATATTCAAAAGGGAGAAGAAAAGAGAGAGGACAGAGGAGGAGGAGAAGGAAAGTGCTGGTGGGAGCATCACTCTGAGGTGCAGAGTGAAATGAAAAAGGGGAAAAGGGCTCAGAAACCAAAGGCAGGGCCCTGGTTCACGACCAGTGTCCCATGCAAGTCATTTCATTTTTTTTTTTTTTTTTTTTTTGAGACAGAGTCTCACTCTGTCACCCGGGCTGGAGTGTAGTGGTGTGATCTCAGCTCACTGCAACCTCCGCCTCCCAGAGTCAAGCAATTCTCCTGCCTCAGCCTTCCCAGTAGCTGGGATTATAGGCGCCTGCCACCACACCTAGCTAATTTTTATATTTTTTGTAGAGATGGGGTTTCACCATGTTGGCCAGGCTGGTCTTGAACTCCTGATCTCAGGTGATCCACCTGCCTTGGCCTCCCAAAGTGCTGGGATTACAGACGTGAGCCACTGCACCCAGCCCATTTCACCTTTCTGAGTCTTGCTTTCCTCATCTGTAAAATGGGGCTAATTAAACCAGCCTTAACCATATCTTTGCTGGTAAGGTCCAGGTATGGTCTCCTACCAGAATGGAAGTGCCAGTACCTGCACAGCAGGATGTAATAAGGAGAGAATCAACATATGTAAAAGCACCTTGTCAACTGCCAAAACGCATACGATGGAAGGACAGACTTCAGGGCAATGGAAATGCCAGCCAGGAGCCCAGGGCCTGTCCACCCTGAGTGTCCCCAGCCCTGGGCAGGTGTGGCACCCTCTGTCCCAAATCCCTGTAGCACCTGGGGTGGGAGGCTGAGGTGTGGGTGGGGAGGGAAGCCGTAGGGGAGGAAAGCATTTGGAGGAGTCCGAGGGCAGTGATGCCAGGGCAGAAGGCAAGGGGCTGACTCACCTGCAGCATATTCACCAGACTTCTGGATTGCCCCATGCTCCTCACTCACACAAAGGGTCCCTCAAGCCCTCTACCCACCTAATGCCCTCCTCCCTCAACACAGTCAAGGCCTCACTCACCAATCTCGCCTTCATTGTTCAGGTCAAACTCCATGTACTTCTCTGGAAATCACAAAGCAAAAACTGGCATTAGCTTAGAAGCAGCATCTCCCTGCCGGGACTAGTGGGCAACTGACCGCCTCGGGAGTCCGAACCGCCTCCCACACCCTACCAAGGGTCTTGACCTGAGTGCCCCGTCAGCTGAGCCATGGTCTCTGGGGAAAGCTCATCCTGCCTGGACCACTCTCCTAGAGGTGCTACAAGGGAAAGATGGCTGGGATCACTCTGAACCTCTTACCAGGAGGGCAGCTGCCTCCTGCTGGGTCCCCGGCAGTGTGGACCAGCTGCATCTGAGTTAGTAGCAAAGTGACTAGATCCAATTCCCTGCTGGGGGATTCTGGCTGGTGGGTGTGGAAGGACAGGGTGGGAGCAGGCATGCGAGCGCTTTCAGCATCCCAGGCGGTTCTGATGGGCAACCAGGTGCAGAAAGCACTGACTCAGGGGACCTGTGATTCCGAAACCAGGAGAAAGGCCTGCCCTAGCCCACAAAGTGCACATACAGTTTCCTGGGGTGCATAGACCATCACTCAAACCTCACATACAGACTGAGTTAAACTTCCCTGATCAGGAAAACTTCCGGCATTGAGGGAGGACGCTCGGGGACACTCAGAGCAGTGGGCTCCGCACGTTCCGACAGGGGCTATGTGTCACACAGACCATGGGGCCTCCGCAGGTCACCCCTGCCCTGGCAGAGCAGGGCCCTCACCATCTATCCTGCCCCACAGCAGTTAGCAGAGACAGCCGAGGCCCTCCTGCAGCCTGCGCTGCCCCCGCCCACTCCCTGCCTGCTCCAGTTCACTGCCCCTCTGCCTGGAATGTTCTCCCAAGTATTCTCACAGCCCTTCCTCATGGCCTCGGGGCTCCCCATCCTTTCTTTTTCTTTTTTTTCTTTGAGACAGAGTCTTGCTCTATCTCACTGTCACTCACAGATCTCACTCACAGCTCACCTAGGGCAGAGTTGGGACTTGAACCCATGTTAGTCTGGCTCCAAAGCCCATGCTCTTAACCATTATGCTTTTTTTTTTTTTTTTTTTTTGAGATGGAGTCTCACTCTGTCACCAAGGGTGGAGTGCAGTGGCTTGATCTCAGCTCACTGCAACCTCTGCCTCCCAGGTTCAAGCAATCCTGTCTCAGCCTCCTGAGTAGCTGGGATTACAGAAGTCTGCCACCACACACAGCTTTTTGTTTTTGTTTATTTGTTTGTTTTTTGAGATGGAGTCTTGCTCTTGTTGTGTGATCTGATCTCGGCTCACTGCAACCTCTGCCTCCCAGGTTCAAGCGAGTCTCCTGCCTCAGCCTCCTGAGTAGCTGGAATTACAGGCATGCACCACTGCACCCAGCCTACCCGTAGGCCTTTTCTAAACTGTACCCCCTCCCCACCGCTGAGCACCCCTGTCCTCCCTCCCTCATTTCTCACCAAAGTTTCTACCACAATCTGCCCACCTTGTATTTCTCTGCTCTCTGTTTAGGTTCCCACCACCTCTCACGCGCCCCCCCACCCCACCCCCGGTAGAACACAGGCTGCCCGGGACAGGGGCTCTCTTGTAGGTTCACCATGGTGCCCTTGGCCTGGAATGGGCCTGGTGCCATGCAGGTGTGCATTTGGAGAGCAAATGAGTGAATGATTTGGAGCCCTCTCCAGGCTCTGCCTTTCTAACATAACTTCCTGTCTGTCCCAACATCCCACTGAAGACAAGCAGAAAGGATGCCAGAGCCCTGAGACGCCTCCCTCCTCCCAGAGCCACCGGTGAGGGTGGCCTCGCTGCTATGCAGAGAGAAGGGAATGGGCTGGCCTCTCTCTTTTTCTTTTTTGAGATGTAGTTTCACTCTTGTTGCCCAGACTGGAGTGCAATGGCGCAATCTCAGCTCACTGCAACCTCCACCTTCTGGGGTCAAGCAATTCTCCTGTCTCAGCCTCCAGAATAGCTGGGATTACAGGCACGCGCCACCACGCCAGGCTAATTTTATAATTTTAGAGACAAGGTTTCTCCATGTTGGTCAGGCTGGTCTCGAACTCCTGATCCACTTGCCGCGGCCTCCCAATGGACTGCTCTTTTTTGCACAGCTCTCCTACATGTGGCTGGGATGGGATGGGGTCAGGACTGTCTTTTACTATTTCCCTTCTCTCTTCTTAATGTAAAAAGCATCTTAGCATAATGGTTAAGAGCAGGGGCTTGGGAGCCAGACTAACATGAGTTCAAGTCTCAACTCTGCCCTAAGTGAGCTTATGTGTCCCCATGCCAATGACCCTTCCCTCTAAGCCTGAGTTTCTCCATCTGTACATTAACAAGCGATGGGGGTGATGTGCAGAGCTCACCACGTTGCATGAGAAGTGCTTCACACAGGCCAACTTCCAACAAAAGCCAGCTGTTATTAATATCATCAGCCATAGATGCACAGCCTAAGGACAACTGTAAGCGATTTGAGGAGCGCTTGCCAAGTTCTTTGCCCCGGGGCCACAAGGATACTCACAGTGCAAACACTTTGGAGGGGAATGCAACCTCCAGGATACTTTCCACAAGAGCCCAGGGCCCCTGTGCCTGAGTGCCTCCCCTGGCAGGGAAGGTGGGTCTGCGCCACCCCCATGTGCCCGGTTCCTCTCCTTTCGAGGTGCTGGCTGGGAACCAAGCGCCAGGGCCCCAAACAGAGAGACCTTTATGCAGCCCCTCTCCCCGAGCTGGCTCCCAGGCCCTGTTTTCTTTTCATCCCGTGCTGCCGGGTTTCAATGGGCAGAAACTCTGCCCCCCTGCCCACTGCGGCGACACAAACGTCCATTCTCCGCAGGGGCTCCTGAGACACTCTGCTGGGGAGGGGGAGAGGCAAGGCCTGCTCACAAAGAGCTGATTGTGTGCGGGGCCCGGGAGTGATGGGGCCTGGGCAGCGGGCGGACAGGCGCCAGCCTGAGCCCTGCGGGCAGTGAGGGGAGAGAGAGGGGCAGGGCCTGGCCAGCACTGCAGGCGAGGGGTGACGGGGCTCACCGGGGCAGGGAGGCAGGTGGAGGGGCCTGTTCCCACCTCTCAGGGGGTCCCTATCTCCAAGCCTGCCAGTAAGAAGGGCATTCTGGATGAAACAGGGCCACAGCCTAGCCCTGTGAGACTAGGGGGTCCTGTGTGCAAGGGTGAGGGGCCAGCCCACCTCTCCAGGAATAAAT
Source organism: Callithrix jacchus (assembly GCF_049354715.1). Lineage (NCBI taxonomy): Eukaryota > Metazoa > Chordata > Mammalia > Primates > Cebidae > Callithrix > Callithrix jacchus. The sequence goes on along the minus strand of NC_133502.1, from coordinate 179,764,157 downwards.
GCAGGGCAGGCAGCCCCAGCTTACCTTTGAAGGCTGTGAGCTTTTCTGGAAGGTTCTCTTCATCACTGTACTTCTGGTCACAGAGAAACTCCTACGGAGGTGAGAGGACAGTGCTGAGCAAGGGGTTGGGGACAGAAGTCACCCACACGTGGGCCCCAGTTCCAGGTGCCTTTCCTCCTGTCGGGTAGCCAGGTGCCACCAGGCCCATTTGTCTCATGTTCACTTCCTGTTGCCCTTGGAGGCAGAGGTGCACTGTCCGCACCGTGGGTAGGAAGCTTATCCAGCGGCTTGGGGAAGCCCCAGAGGGTTTGTTCTGGGTGAATAAGCCCTCCAGCCAGCAGCCACATTTCCAGTGCTGGGACCCATGCCCCTCCTCCAAGGACACGCCAGCTTCAGATCCATGAAGTCGTGAGCTCCAAAGACATGCCAGCTTCAGATCCGTGAAGTTGTGAGCTCCAAAGCCCCTGGTTCCATCATTAGCTTGTTAGGAATGTGATCCTGAGCTCATTCATTCCTCCCTGCACTTCGGTTGCCTTATCTACCAAATGAGAATCATTTGCTTTTTGAGTTTGCATAGAAATGCAGTGAGGTCAGGCGCAGTGGTTCATGCCTGTAACCCCAGCGTTTTGGGAGGCTGAGGTGGGTGGATCACCTGAGGTCAGGAGTTCGAGACTGGCTTGGCTAACATGGTGAAACCTCATCTCTACAAAAATACAAAAATTAGCTGGTCTTGGTGGTGGTGGTGGGGGTGCGCCTGTAATCCCAGCTACTCCGGAGGCTGAGGCAGGAGAATAGCTTAAACCCAGGAGGTGGAGGTTGCAGTGAGCTGAGATTGTGCCACTATACTCCAGCCTGGGTGACAGAAGGACACTACATCTCAAAAAAAAAAAAAAAAAGAAAGAAAGAAAAAGAAAAAAAAAAACCAGTGAGAGTGTGGATTTGTTGTCTCTGCTCTAGCTGGAAAATGACTATACACTTACCCTCTCACCTGTTTTCTTACCTATAAAATGGGGGTTTTACTCCCTGGCCTGCCTTTTCTTCAGATGCTTGGAGAGACTCAAATGAGTCCTTTCAGAACCAGATGGACAGGGTAGGGAGGACTGGACATGAACAGCGGCCTCCAGGGTGAAGCCCTTACCTACATAATCTCTTCACATCTCCTAGGAGTCCCAAGAGGGAGCCATTATTATTATTTTGAAACAGGGTCTTGTTCTGTCACCCAGGCGAGAGTACAGTGATGCCATCTCAGCTGACTGCAGCCTCTACCTCCCCAGCAAGTGATCCTTCCACCTCAACCTCCTGAGTAGCTGGGACTACAGATGCACGCCAGCACGCCTGGCTTATTTATTTATTTATTTATTTTGTAGAGACAAAGTTTTACTATGTGGCCCAGGCTGGTCTCAAACTCCCAGATTCAGGTGATCTGCTCACCTCCCAAAGTGCTGGGATTACAGATGTGAGCCACTGCACCTGGCCGGTAGCTACTATTATTATACCTACTATGCAGGTGATGAAGCTGAGGCTCATAAGTCTCAGCTTGGCTCCATCTCATTTAGAGCCTGCATCCTTAGCCCCTACATTTAAAGGTGGGCAGCTGCAGGTGTTCATCTGGCCTGGCCTCTGACCTTAAAGCCAAAAGCAACAGGTGAGAGAGCACCTGCCAGGCACAGTGCCAGGTACCTTATGTACCTTGTGGCTAACCATCCAGTGGCCCTGAAACCTGTATTCAGATGAGGAAGCAGAGGGCACGTTCCCCTCCTACCACCTGAACTCTGCAAATAACCCCCCTTCATGGAGTCTCTCGCTCTTGTGGCCCAGGCTGGAGTGCAGAGGCATGATCTCAGCTCACTGCAACCTCTGCCTCCCAGGTTCAAAGGTTGTGCCTCAGCCTCCTGAGTAGCTGGGATTACAGGTGTGCACCACCATGCCTGGCTAATTTTTGTATTTTTATCTTTTTTTTTTTTTTAGACAGTTTTGCTCTTGTCCCTGCTGAAGTGCAGTGGTGTGATCTCCGCTCACTGCAACTTCCACCTCCCAGTTTCAAGCAATTCTCTTGCCTCAGCCTCCCAAGTAGCTAAGATTACAGGTGCCCACCACCATGCCTGGCTAATTTTTGTATTTTTAGTAGAGATGGGGTTTCACTATATTGGGCAGGCTGGTCTCGAACTCCTGACCTCAGGTGACCTGCCTGCCTCCCAAAGTGCTGGGATTACAGGCGTAAGCCACCACACCCTGTCTAATTTTTGTATTTTTTTTATAGAGATGGGGTTTCACCATGTTGGCCAGGCTGGTCTCAAACTCCTGGCCTCATGTGATCTGCCCGCCTCGACCTCCCAAAGTGCTGAGATTACAGGTGTGAGCCACCGCACCTGGCCAGTGGACCTTCCATTCTTTATCGCTGAGCTGACAGGACCTGGACATTGCTCCTCCATTCATTCAGTCTTTCAACATTTCTGGGGGACATAGTGCACACCGCACTGTGTTAGGCCTCGAGGGAGCAGGGGAGACCATGGTGAATATGGTAAGGTCCTTATCCTGAAATTATAGAAAGCTGGTGTTTAAAATGATGTGCAGTGTCACCCACGTTGATCACACCTGCTACATGATGACCAACCCTGTTCTTACATATCTCTTAGGACAGAGAACTCACTACCTTCCTAGTCTATTGTTGTAAACCCCTAAGAGGCTTCAAATAGAATAGAGGATGACAAAAACTAAGTGACCATAAAGCAGTCTGGGTTTGGATCTGTCTCCCTTCTTACTAATTGTGAAATAAGCCCAATAGTACCCACTCCTTGGGCACTGGGCTCATGGGTCAGCTCTCAATGAGCAACAGATAAGATTATGAGTATGAGGCTCATAATACGGTCTCTTCTGTGGCTCAAATTTCTCCATGTTAACTCAGCAACCCTTGACCATAGGAGAAACCTATCTGGCAACGGGGCTTCCCTCACTGGATTGGGAGAGGGCCTGGCTGTCCTCTAGCTTTTGGTAAAACATTGGCTGTGGCAGACACTGTGCTATCTCACTAAATCCTCACAGCCACTATTATTCCTGTTTCATAAGTTAAAACATGAGAACTAGAGAGGTTAAATACCACATCTAAAGTTCATAGACAGGCCGGGCGCGGTGGCTCATGCCAGTAATCCCAGCACTTTGGGGGGCCAAAGTGGGCGGATCACTTGAGGCCAGGAGTTTAAGACCAGCCTGGCCAGCATGGTGAAACTCCGTCTCTACTAAAAACAAAAATTAGCCAAGTGTGGTGGTGCTCACACAGCTATCTGGGAGGCTGAGGCAGGAGAATAACTTGAACCTGGGCAGTGGAGGTTGCAGCGAGCCAAGATTGCGCCACTGCACTCCAGCCTGGGCCACAGACTCCATCTCAAAAAAAAAAAAAAAAAGAATGTTCACAGACAGCTGAGGAAGGTTGATTTCAAACCTGGGTCTATCTGACTCCAGGACCTGTGGCCTCCTGCACCTGGGCAGAGGGCAGTCCCAGGGCCTATGGGGTCTCACTGACTTGGCCACAGCCTCACTCCAGGCCTCATTGCCATGCACCAGGCACGGCCCTGCCTCCACTTAGCTGATGCGGGATCCTTTCTTGGCAGCCTGGGAGGCCACCCTCCTCTTAGCTGGCTCTGTCAAGGACTTCCTTTCCTCTTGGCTCCCTCTCACAGCTCTTCGGCACTGCTCCCTGACCCCATCCTCTGCCCAAAAGGAGGACAACTAACATTTGTCTGTGCCTGAGCAAACCAGGCACCTCCCAGGGTCCCAGATCCCAGATCTGCCCAGTGGAGGGACATATTAGATCAGTGATTCCCAGATTTGGGGGGTCATGCAGACAAGAAACATTTTTAAAGGGGGGTGGTAGGGGCACACTAATATTGGAGTGCCAAGTTTTTATTTTGCCAAGTAAAGATTTTTTAAACAATGACCATTGACTGTTGCCATGAGTTCAGAAAAGAATGTTTCATAAAAGTAGGAAGTTCATAATGTCTGAATGTTTAAATGGAATCCATTTAGCCTAGGTCCAATTCACCACACTGACCCTACATTCCCTTCACTTTACCAAGAACTAGAGAAACTTCCTGGGAAGGCACAAGACCACCAACATCTGGGAACCTCTGGGAAGAGATGTGGAGGGCCTGTCCCAGCTCCTGGGCTCTGGTTGACCAGAAATCCTGCCTTAGTCTGGACCCACCATCCATAGAGATCTAGTTTTACTTGGGCCACTCTGTAGGTGGATGGGTTCAAGTGGAAGGACATGGTCCCTGGCCTTGGAGACAAATCGTACACAGACAGACACAGACCAAGCCAGCAGGGATTAACAGCAAGGCCAAGAGCACAGCACACACTGCAGAAGCGGTCGGTAAGAATGCCCTGGGCCGCACCCTGCGCTCGCTGTGCCCCCTCCCTGGAGTCCACAGATCTGTGTGCTTCTCTCCCTCACCTCCTTCAAGCCTTTGCTCAATGTCACCTTCTTCTTTCTTTCTTTTTTTTTTTTTTTGAGACGGAGTCTCTCTGTCGCCAGGCTGGAGTGCAGTGATGCAATCTTGGCTTACTACAACTTCTGCCTCTGGGTTCAAGTGATTCTCCTGTCTCAGCCTCCCAAGTAGCTGGGACGGCAGGTGCCCGACAACATGCCCAGCTAATTTTTTAGTAGAGATGTGGTTTCCCGTATTGGGTAGGCTGGTCTCAAATTCCTGACCTCGGGTGATCCGCCTGCCTCGGCCTCCCAAAGTGAGCCATCACACCCAGCCTCAATGTCACCTTCTCATTGCAGCCAACCCTATCTATTCTTTGTTGGCATGATCACGGTTCACTGCAGCCTCAACCTGCCTGGGCTCAAATGATCCTCCCACCCCAGCCCTCCAGAGTACCTGGGACTACAGGAGTGTGGCACCACAGCCGGCTAATTTTTGTATTTTTTGTAGAGATGGGGTCTCCCTCTGTTGCCCAGGCTGGTCATAAACTCCTGGTCTCAAGCGATCTGCCTGCCTTGACCTCCCAAAGTGCTGGGATTATAAGAGTGAGCCACCGTGCCCAGCTCTGTCCCCCCTGTTTTATACTGTTCCCTGCCCACTGTAGCCGCCCCAACTTCCAATCCGCCTTATCCAGCTCCATGGGATGGGTCACTTCCAAACATGATTTGCACGCCACTGCTTACTGAGGTTACTACACACTCACTGCCTCCCCTGCTAGAATGTAGGTTCCACATAGCAGATGCTCAATAAACATGTGCAGGATGAGTGAAGGAGTTAAGACTCAGGTTAACTAACTTGTCCAAAACAGCAGAGCCACCAAGTGGCTGTGTGGGGATTGAACTCCACTGTCACTGGGGCTCCCTTCCTGCACAGTACTGGGGAGGACGTGGGTGTCAGGGGGCAGCTGGGAGGAGGCAGGGCCCCAGCCACAGGTTTAGTGTCGAAGTGCCCAGCAGATGGTAGAAGACACTCAATAAACATCTGTTGAGGAGTCCAAGGAAGGAGGATCACTTGAGGACAGAAGTTTGAGGTCAGCCTTGGCAACATAGGGAGACTCCATCTCTACAAAAAATAAAAAAATTAGGCCAGGCGAGGTGGCTCATGCCTGTAATCCCAGCACTTTGGGAGGCTAAGATGGGTGGATCAAAAGGTTAGGAGTTTGAGACCATCCTGACCAACATGGTGAAACCCCATCTCTACAAAAAATAAAAAAATTAGGCCAGGCATGGTGGCGAGTGCCTGTAATCCCAGCTACTTGGGAAGCTGAGGTGGGAGAATTGCTTGATTCTGGGAGGCAGAGGTTGCAGTGAGCCGAGATTGTGCCTCTGCACTTCAGCCTGGTTAACAGACTGAGACCCTGTCTCAAAACATAAATGAATAAATAAAAATTAGTGAACAGGTGCAGTGGCTCAAACCTGTAATCAATCCCAGCACTTTGGGAGGCCGAGGCGGGTAGATCATGAGGTCAAGAGATCGAGACCATCCTGGTCAACATGGTGAAACCCCGTCTCTACTAAATATACAAAAAATTAGCTGAGCACGGTGGTGCGTGCCTGTAGTCCCAGCTACTCAGGAGGCTGAGACAGGAGAATTGCCTGAACCCAGGAGGCAGAGGTTGCGGTGAGCCGAAATTGCGCCATTGCACTCCAGCCTGGGTAACAAGAGCGAAACTCAGTCTCAAAAAAAAAAAAAGAAAAAAAAATTAGCTGTGCATGCCTGTGGTCCCAGCTACTTGGGAGGCTGAGGCTGGAGGACCACTTGAGCCCAGGAGGTCAAGGCTGCAATAAGCTTTGACAATTGCACCACTGCACTCCAGCCAGACCCTGTCTTAAAAAAAAAAAAAAAGAAAATCGAAAAACATCTGTTGAATGAATGGAGAGGCCTGCCATTCGGTCCAGAGTTACTTTCTCCATACTCACCCCTGCAACGATCATGCAGCTTTGCAAAAGTGTGTGACTGTATGACAGAGACTGGAGGGGCTCAGGGTTTGGACTCTCAGTTTTCCTTAGAGCCAAAAATGATAAATGCAGCCAGGTGTGGTGGCTCACGCCTGTAATCCTAGCACTTTGGGAGGCTGAGATGTGTGGATCACTTGAGATCAGGAGTTCAAGACCAGGCTGGCCAACATGGTGAAATCCTGTCTCTACTAAAAATACAAAAATTAGCCGGGCACAGTGGCATGTGCCTGTAATTCCAGCTACTCGGGAGGCTGAGGCAGGAGAATTACTTGAACCTGGGGGGCAGAGGTTGAGGTGAGCCGAGATCACGTCATTGCACTCCAGCCTGGGCAACAAGAGAAAAACTCTGTCTCAAAAAAACAAAAAACAAAATGCATTCTGGAGCCAGAATGCCTGAGTTTGAATCCACTTTGTGGCTGTGTGAAATTTTTTTTGAGACAGGGTCTCGCTCTGTTGCCCAGGCTGGAGTGCAGTGGTGCAATCACAGCTCACTACAACCTTGACCTCCTGGGCTCAAGCAGTCCACCCCTGTCAGCCTCCCAAAGTGCTGGGATTACAGGCATGAGCCACTGCACCCAGCCAGCAAATACTAAATAAATGTTAGCGACTTGGTATTTTTTTCTAACACTTATACCCATACGATTAGCTTAGAACCCCCATAGACCCTCACAGACTATTTAACAGATTGGGAAGGAGGCTCCCTCCCCGTGGCGTAGGCCACTTATGATTTCTCTCTCCCCTTTCTAGGTATCCCCATTTGACAGACAGGACAACTGAGGCCCAGAGAGGTTGCTCAGCTTTCTCAAGATTGCAAAGTTTTAGCAATTCAGGGTCTATGCCTGCCCCAATCAAGAAGGTAGCCTGGCTACAGGTTTCTGGCAAAGAAAGTCAATACTGGGAGTTACCTTTCCTCTTCGGCAGCTGCAGAGGTTATTCCGGAGGCCAGGGAACCACTCTATAGCCCTCCGGGGAGATGGGGGGATAGGCGGTTTATTCTATCCCCATTCTCCACACACAATCTAACCCACTGTCCCCAAAGGCAAAGTTTCTCAGCTGCAGAAAGTGCTGGGGTGGGAGAGCGGCTGTGAGAGGTGCAGGGAGCCTCCAGGCTCTGAAAGTAGCTACTGACATGCAGAGGGGCAGGTCTGGAGGCCACAGTGGCCTGATCAGTCCTAGCAAAGGGTCAGGAAATGCAAGCGGGCAGGAGCTGCGGGTGACAAACAGGCAGCTGAGCCCACTTCTCAGTCCCCGGGGACCAGAGCGTCCAAGGGTGGGGCCTGGGAGGTGGCAGAGCTGTTAAAATATCCACCCAACCACAGAACCAGAAGGGACTCCTCACAGCGTTTAGCTTGTCCTCCTTGTTCAATGGCTGGGGAGACTGAGGTGCCGGAAGGGACGGGCATTGCCTGAAGTCACAATGGTTGAAAGCATCACATCAGCTCTCTGAGCACAGGGTGTGCAGGACACAGGGACGGCTTCCCAGGGTTGCAATTCCAGCTCCAGCACTTACTAGCTCTGTAGCTCTGGACAGGGCGTCAGTCTCCTCTTCTATAAAGTGGGCTCATCTATAAAGTGGGATCATAGGCCAGGCATGATGGCTCAAGCCTGTAATCCCAGCACTTTGGAAGGCCCAGGCGGGCGGATCATGAGGTCAGGAGATCGACACCATCCTGGCCAACATGGTGAAACCCCGTCTCTACTAAAAATAAATTAGCCAGTCATGGTGGCGCATGCCTGTAGTCCCAGCTACTCAGGAGGCTGAGGCAGGAGAATCGCTTGAACATGGGAGGTGGAGGTTGCAGTGAGCCAAGATGGCACCTCTGCGCTCCAGCCTGGGTGATACAGCGAGACTCTGTCTCAATAAATAAATAAATAAATAAAAATGGGATCATAATGATATGTAGAACCTCCTCACTGAGTTGCTGTAAGAATTTTCTTTTTTTAAGTCAGGTTTTGCTCCGTTCCCAAGCCTACAGCGCAGCAGCACGCTCTGCAGGGTTCACTGCTGCCTCGACCTCACAGACTCAAGCTATCCTCCCGCCTTAGCGCCTGGCCTGCGGTAAGGATGAGATGAGTGAATTCCACAGAAAGAGACTGGCTCCCAGGACACTTGCTAAGTGTTCAAAATTATCATTAAGTCTTGGGATCATCCAAACTCAAGCCACATCGAGAGGCAGGTGTGCACGGGGGAAAGGTGATGCCCTGAAGTCCTCCCGGTGAGCTTTGGCCCACTGGCCATCCCTCCAAGGGCAAGTTTTGCTTTGTCCTCAGCCCCTGGCTGACCTGGCAGTGATGGGCCATCCAACCTGTCGGAGTGCTCCCATCTCAGTCCCCGACAGCACCTGTTCACTGCCGCCTTTCCTGGTCACCTACAGCCTCCGATGTTTGCCAGAGTCCCCTGAGCCCATCCCTGTCCCCAGCGAAGTCCCCAAGTGCTATGCCCAGCAGGGGCTGTTTCCAAACCCATCAGAAGCTGGCAGCCCCTGCTGTGCTGCCTGCCCACTCCTCGCTGACTTAACACTCTTTCCAGGCTGGTACCTCTAGCACCTTCTGGCGAACCCTTGCTCCTGGCCCTCCAGGCTTGTCTTTCTGTATCAGCTGCAGCACAATTCTGGGGTGGGCGGATATCACCATCTTGGAGGCCATCCAAGAGGCTGGTGGCTCAGGCCTTGGACAACAACTCCAAGGGCAGGAAGCACCATGCCAGGGCGTGGGGCCTCTGACGCAGTTCACAGGCTCTTAAAGGGCCAGGGCCAGGACATAGTGGTGCTGACACCTGGTGAGTAGCAGGAGCCTGTAACGTGCACCCACAAGGACAGCAGGCTCACATTCCCCACAGCAGCCTGGGGCCTCATTCAGATGCCGCATCCTCGCCAACAGATGGGGCAGCTAAAGAAAAACACCCAACCAGCTACTCAATAAAGCACACCCTGCAGAAATTCCATCTCCAGCTTCCTGTGACATAGCCACACCAAGGTCATAACTGCTTGGACCTGCAGGGGACACTGAATCCTCAGAGGCTCATGTGGCCACTTATCACTCTCCCCTTTATAATATATTAAGGAAGAGCAAGAGAGACGGGTGCCCAGCAATGCCAGCTGGGCACATTTACCTGGGCAGGGACAGAGTGGCACTGCCGGGTATACAGGAAAAAAGACACGCCTGCATAGTTGCCTGGGTCAGGTCTCAGAGGTCCCCCATTACTGGGGGAGGGGCAGGGGATATATACAACTCCTGGCAAAGATACCCAGCCTGCCCTCCCAGTGCACTGTCTTCCCAGTGCAAATGACAGATGGCTTCTGAAAAAACCATCACGGGCCAGGCGCACTGGCTCATGCCTGCATCCCAGCACTTTGGGAGGCCAAGGTGGGTGGATCACTTGAGGTCAGCAGTTCAAGACCAGCTTGGCCAAGCTGGTGAAACCCCATCTCTACTAAAAATACAAAAATTAGCCGGACATGGTGGTGGCTGCCTGTCATGGCAGCTACTCAGGAGGCTGAGGCTGGAGAATCACTTGAACCCAGGTAGCAGAGGTTGCAGTGAGCCGAGATCATGCAACCGCACTCCAGCCTGGGCGACAGAGTGACACTCTATCTCGAAACAAAAAAACAAAAACAAAAACAAAAAATTAGGTACTTCAGTGTGACAGGGAATGCCGAGTGCCCTTCATTCGACCCAGGAAGGCTGGACTGTTGGGATGGCAGCCAGGGATCCTTATCTGCATAAGCGAGAGAGGCCTGTGTCACAGCTAGCCTGCAGCCACTTGGTGGACAGGGCCAGGGTGACTGAGTCTGAATCCCAGCTCTGCCACTTCCTGGCTGGGTGACCCTACAGTTGACTTCATCCTGCTGAGCCTCTGTTTCCTGATCTACAAAATGGGAGTCATGGTTGGGCATAGTGATGCATGCCTGTAATCCCAGCACTCTGGGAAGCCGATGTGGGCAGATTGCTTAAGCTCAGGAGTCTGAGACCAGCTTGGGCAACACGATGAAATTTGTCTCCACAAAAAAAAAAAAAAAATTAGCTTGGCATGGTGATGCACACCTGTAGTCCCAGCTACTCAGGAGGCTGAGGTGCAAAGACCACCTAAGGCCAGGAGGTCAAGACTGCAGTGAGCTGAGATCATATCACTGCACTTCAGCCTGGACAACCCAGTGAGACCCTGTCTCAAAAAAATAAAAAAATAAATAAAAAATAGGAGTCATGATAACCCTTGTCCCATGGGGCTGTCTGCAGATTCTCACTGTGCATCTATCTACTGGGGTGCCCTGTTTCGGGGTCAGCGAGATGATGATGTTCATCCATGGGCACGGAGCACAGCCACAGCTGGTCATGGTGTTAATGATCTCACCTGCTGGCCAGCTCATGTGGCAGCCCTTGCTGTCCCCTGGGCTCCTTCTGCTAAGCCCCAGGGCACAGGCACCCCGAGGGGCAGCACCCCCCCTCCAGCCCCGCTGGCTTCTCTCTGTCCCTGTGGGAAGCTGGAGAAAATCTCTCCCACTGCCATATAAGGCCATGCCTGGCTGGCCTGGGGTCACTTACCATGCCATCGGGGCATGGGGAATGCCAGCTATGTGGGGGGAGTAGGAGGTACTGGCCAGTTCTGCCCACTCCAGTGGTGCTGCTATATACACACGTGCGTGCACACACAAACACACAGTGCATGGAGCTGGGGCAGGCATCCAGCAGGAGGCCCAGCCAAGCTGAGCGATTGAGAAAACAGGCCAGGTTCAAATCCAGGCTGTTTAAACCCAGCAATTTACCCAGCTTCTTTGAGTCTCCTTTTCTCAAAAATTGGAACAATACCTACCTCCCTGGGTTAGAGCGTTCACAAGATAATGCCCACAGGCGCCTGGCACAGGATGGGCAACACCAATCGTTCAAAAAACAGCAAAAACTAAAGTGAAACCAAAAAGGGGAGCATTTTCATACGGCTCCCCAACCTCCCTTCCTCTACCAGGATCTCTAGGCCCATTCGAGTCTTCTACTTTTACTCTTGAATCCCTTATAATAACAATAGCTATGGGGTCGGGCACGGTGGCTCAAGCCTGTAATCCCAGCACTTTGGGAGGCCAAGGCGGGTGGATCACGAGGTCAAGAGATCGAGACCATCCTGGTCAACAAGGTGAAACCCCGTCTCTACTAAAAATACAAAAATTAGCTGGGCATGGTGGTCCACGCCTGTAGTCCCAGCTACTCGGGGAGCTGAGGCAGGAGAATTGCTTGAACCCAGAAGACGGAGGTTGTGGTGAGCTGAGATTGTGCCATTGCACTCCAGTCTGAGTAACAACGGCGACTGTCTCAAAAAAAAAAAATAAATAAATAATAACACTAGCTACGGCTGGGTGTGGGGGCGCATGCCTGTAGTCACAGCTACTCGGGAGGATGAGATGGGAGATCAGCTTGAGCTGGGGAGGTGGAGCTGGGGAGCTTCAATGAGCCTAGATCGAGCCACTGCACCCCAGCCTGGGCAACAGAGTAAGACCCTGTCTCTCTGTTTTCTTTTTTTTGAGACAGAGTCTCGCTCTGTCACCCAGGCTAGAGTGCAGTGGTGCGATCTCGGCTCACTGCAACCTCCGCCCCCATCGAACCCGGGTTCAAGTGATACTTCTGCCTCAGCCTCCTGAGTAGCTGGGATTACAGGCATGCACCACTATGCCCAGCTAATTTATATATATATATATATATTTTTTTTTTTTTCTTTTTTTTTTCTTGTGTCAGTTTGCTGAGAATTTTTATATTTTTACTAGAGATGGGGTTTCACCATCTTGGCCAGGCTGGTCTTGAAATCTTGACCTCATGATCTACCCACCTCAGCCTCCCAAAGTGCTGGGATTACAGGCGTGAACCACTGCGACTGGCCGACCCTGTCTCTCTTAACGACAACAACAAAAAGCTAAAGCTGGGCCAGGTCCAGGCTCAAACCTGTAATCCTAGCACTTTAGGAGGCTAAGGTGGACACATCACCTGAGTTCAGGAGTTCAAGACCAACCTGGCCAACATGGTGAAACCCGTTTCTACTAAAAATACAAAAAATTAGCCGGGTGTGGTGGTACATGCCTGTAGTCCCACCTACTTGGGAGGCTGAGGCAGGAGAATCACTTGAATCCAGGAGGCAGAGGTTGCAGTGAGCCAAGATGGTGCCATTGCACTCCAGCCTGGGCGACAGCGTCAGACTCTGTCTCAAAAAAAAAGGTAAGGCTGAGCTACCCTGCTCCTCTGGAAGCTGCCCACACTGAGGGAGGAGAAAGGCCCCAAAGGGAACTAGGTGTTGGCCCAGAGAAGCCCCTGGATCTGCAGGCCAAGCTGGGCTGTGCCCCAGGCAGCAGGCATGGCAGTGCCCAAGCTGCCTGGCACAGAAGCAGGGACTCTTTGGCAGTGAGTTGAGAAGCCCAATCCTGGGCTTAGCCCAGGCGCCCAGAATCCACACTCCAGCGGGACGGTGAAGCTGCACCCCAGAGGAAGGCAGTCCGGGCTGCCAGCACAGTTCTGCCTAAAATCCACCCACCTCAAGGTCTCTCCACTGCAGCCATGGCTGTGGGTGAACCAGATTCAGACTCCCACACAGAGCGACTCCCCCACCATCTGCAAAGAGCTTCCATCCACTTCCATTGGCTAATTGCTGCAGGGACTCCAGAGGGAGCAGAGATCCCTGCTCCCATTTCAGGCTGGGGAAGACGAGGCTCTGCTGGGCTGAGCAACCAGCATGAGTCACGGCAGCATCTTCTACTCCCTGTACCTTGAGGCCACCAATAAAGAAACTGTCCACCAACAAAGAAAGATAACTATGAGGACCACAGCCAGCTCTCCTGGGTGCTTTACATAGATTGCCTTACTGAAAAATCACAACCACCATTATATTTTTGGAGAAGGAGGCTCAGAGAGGTGAAGTGGCTTGCCTAAGATCACCGATCAGTGCTTGCTGGCACCTCATGGCTGAACTGGTGGGGCCACCCTGCTCCACTGTGGTGGAGAAGCACTCGAGCTTCCCGTGTGATCTTGGCGCCGCCTTCCCGCAGGGCCCCGGATCCTCGGCCTCAGCAGCCCTGTAGCAGCTGGGCTCATGTGCTGGGTCTCAGAACAGCATCTTAGCAGGGGAAGGACGCTGGGCTGCAAGCTCTGTCACTGGCTTCTGTGTGGCCTTGGGTCAGCTGCTTGCCCTCTCTGGGCACTATCCTGACATGGTTAGATCACAGCCCCTTCCTGCTCACTTCCCCTAGTCCCAGTGCTGCCCAGATAAGCCCCCGATAGCTGTAGTCCCTTCCCTTTCTAAGCCAAGCCAGTCCACTTCCCAAAGCAACCCTGGAGCTGCCCCCACCCTCCATCCGCCTCCCCAAGGGCGAGGTTGGCACGGAAAGTCCCCTGCACTCTCAGCTCTTTTGGCTTGTCCAACTATGGTCACCTCACCCCCATCTCCAGCTGTCTCTGACTGTGGGTGGATCCAGCTGGCTCAGAACCTGCCTGGACGAGTGACCCAGGGGGGTATATGAGGTCAGGGTCCCAGCCTTCTGTCCAGAAAGCTAGAGCAGCCAAGCCCCAGGCTGGGTTGGCACACAGTGAACTGGGAAGGAACCCAGCAGGGACCTTAGACCCCTGAGCACCCCAGCCAGATGTCCAGGGAAGCTTCCAGCTGACTTCAAGGTGCCCCCAGAAGGAAGGGTGAGGGTGGCGGTGAGGAAGCCAGAGCTTACCTGGAGCGAGGAACCCTGAGGTCCCCAGAGCCCTGTAGCTGGGGACTGAATGGGAGTCCTGTAGCCAGAGGACGGAAAAAAGACAGGGTGCCTACATACAAGCAGTCCAAGGAAACCAAGGGGGAATCAAGGCCGCATACTGCTGGCAAGAAGCAATATCACGGCCGGGCCCCAGGGTCTGGACTCGCCTCCCACAACCTTCAAGGGCTCTGCTGACCTCACCAGTGGCCCACTTCCAGACTCTCCGCTGGGCTTAGACCATTGGTGTCCAGGGGCCCAGGGGAGCCCGCAGGAGGAATGCCAAGCCTTGTTTCAGCAGGTATGACTCTGCATCCGGTTAAGAAGAAAACTGGGAGATGTCCACCTCAGGAAATAATGCTAGTTCTCTGAGCGCGTCTCGAATGCTGGGTGCTGGACCACGCAGGCCACATGCCTTCCCTCTCTGAGCCCACACAATTCCCTGCTTGGAGGTGAGAGGCCCTTTGCTGAGGACCACAGAGCTGGCACACGACGGAGGCCAGATCTGAGCTCTGGTCTAGCAGAACTTTAAAGCCACTGGCTGTGCTGCCCTTGAGCATTGGCCAACCCAGACAGGTCCTGACATCATTCCTTATCTTCTAGAATCTAAGCAAATTTATGGAGCTTTCACTAGGTGCCTGGCAAAGGCAGGCAGGATTTCTTCCGAGAAATCCACCAGGACCGGCAAGAAAAGTATGAAGTCCATTAGACGGGATGGGAGCAACCTCTCCTGAAAGCTGGAGTGAAGAGGAGTGATATGTTTGAAGTGGCAGGGAAGCAGGAGACCACGGGGACCTGCCAGGTTCTCTAGGACCATCAGAGTCTTCTATTTGTACTCTTGAATGCCTTATAATAACAAAGGCTAAGGCCAGCCTTGGCGGCACGTGCCTGTAGTCCCAGCTACTCAGGAGGATGAGGCGGGAGCATCGCTTGAACCCCAGAGGTGGAGGCTGCAATGAGCCGAGATTGGGCCACTGCACTCCAGCCTGGGCGACAGACCAGCTAATGACCCCGAGCCTGTGTTCTGAGCTGGAGCGATCACTGGCCTGGGGCTCTTCCCGCGCCAAATCCTAGGGCTGCTCCCAAGCGGGCTTGTGGGGAGCCCGGAGCCGGCTGGCATCCGAGCTCCTGACCTGGCCCCACCTCCCCAGTCCTCAGTTGCAAGTTTAACAACTTGCAACCCGAGACTCCGGGACCGGAGGCGGGAGGCGGAGGCGGACCTACCTGGAGTCGGAGGCGACGATGGGGGCGGAGGGAGGCACCTGGGGGAAGCCCGGGGGAAAGAGAGGAAGAGGGCATATCTGGAGGCAGGCGCGGCCTCGCGGACGAAGGTGGCACCCGCGCAGCGCGCGGCTCGGGACTCGCGCGCTGCCCGGGGCGCGGCGCTTACCCGGTTGATCTCCGCCAGCCTCCTCTCCTGCTGGGCTTTGAGCAAGCCGAACGCCTTCCCTCCTGGAGGAGACAAAGAGGCGGCCCGGGAAGCGGGGTCCTCTCTGGGCCACGCGCCCCCGTCCCCGCCCGGTTCCCGCGCGCGGTGGACCCCGTGGTCCGCCAGGCGCGCACAGGTGGCGGCTCCGGGACGGCGGCACCTACCTTGGAACCTGTTGCTGAGCGCGACCGACATGGCAAGCGCAGGGCTCCCGCCCGCTCCAGTCTTCGCGGACTCGGCGAGGGACGGGGAGGAGGCACGGGCACCTGGTCCGAGCTCCGGCTGGCTGCGTGTGGCCGCGGGACCGAGGGGCGGAGGGACGGCGCGGGCGGCCGACACACCCCTTCCTCCGCTGCCGGCCCCTCCCTCCCTCCGGCCCCGTCCCTTCCCTCCCCTCCCGCCTCCCTGTCCGCCGGCATCAAAGCCGCTATTATGCGGGACCCGGAGCCCGCCGGCCGCCCCTCTGCTGGAGGACAGGGAAAGTGCACAGCGCGGGCCGGCCGGCCGGCAGCACCCCTCCTCTCTGCCCCTCCCCGGACCTCAGCGAGTCCCTGCCACAGAAAGGAAACGCGAGGATCTTAGCATGAACTTCACGGGGTGGTTGAGAGGACCTAGTGCAGTCGGGGAGTCAGCAGCGCTCAAACACTGTTGCGACAACAGTGGCCCGTCAAAGCAATTGGTATGAATTCGTGTCTTGTTAATAAAACCATTTATTGGGCACTCACTATGGAACCTATCTCTTGGACACTCACCGGCACTTTGCACTGTGCACAAGTTATTTCATTCTCTAAACTCCATGAAATAGGACTCCGAATTCCCATTTCCAGAAGAGAAAAGTCAGGAAGCTGGACCTGGGGCGCAAGGCCACCAGGATGACAAACCAGCCCAGGAATAGCGAAGCTCAGGGCACAGGTCTGGGTACCTGTGGCCAGGGTGACCGTCAAATCTAGTGTCCAAATCAGGACAGCCAGAGTGAAGGGGGCACTCCTCATCATGATGCTGGGCCACAGGCTTAGACGGGCAGGCACTGTCCTGGGCAGACAGCACTGGGAATGGCCCCACCCACTGTGCACACCGAGTGGGCCGCCTTAGGATTACACCCAGGAAGTCTCCTTCCCAATGGACATCTCCATCAGACTCCTAGGTTTGGGACCCTGAAATCATCTTTTTTTTTTTTTTTTTGACAGAGTCTCACTCTGTTGCCTGGAGCTGGAATACAGCGGCTCCATCTCCGCTCACTGCAACCTCTGCCTCCAGGGTTCAAATGATTCTCCTGCCTCAGCCTCCCAAGTAGCTGGGACTACAGTTACACACCACTACATCTGGCTAATGTTTGTGTTTTTAGTAGAGATGGAGTTTCGCCATGTTAGCCAGCCTGGTCTTGAACTCCTGATCTAAGATAATCTGCCTGCCTCGGCCTCCCAAAGTTCTGGGATTACAGGTGTGAGCCACCACACCCAGGCGAGATCATCTTTTTTTCTGTGGCTGTACCTGGGGAGGGAAGTGGCCAGTGAGGAGCTGGGCAGAATGGGATGGGGCTGAGGTCAGGGCAGCATTCCAGGGGGCAGGTCCCCCCTTCCCAGCCTGACCAGATCCTGCCTCTCCTAGATGATGGTCCTCTGTCCATTTACCCAAGGGTTTGGATTTGGCCAAGCTGCATGACCTTGGGCGAGGCACTTGGCCTGCTGAGCTTCAGGCCCCGATCTTCAGAATGAAGTAACCCAGAACTCACTAAGCAGGGGCTTTTGTAACTTCGATGCCTTGCTGGATGGTTTAAGCAGAGAGTAGAACTTACTGTTACCACCCTTGGTTGATGGGAGTTGACTTAGGACAGAGCCCTCATAATGCACTTCCCCCTCAAGGCTCCAGCAGCCTATTGCCCTGGCCAGTTGGGCTGGTTGGCCCCAGTCAGCCATCCCGCAGGGCAAGGGCCACCCCACCTTCTCCTGCTCAACTTCTGGACTGCATTGCTAGCCAGATGTTCAACAACTGCCGCATTCCACCCGGCAGCGGCCCCACCTCTGAGGCCGGAGAGTAGATCAGCACATGCACCAGGCATGATCAGACTGCGTGAGTCACAAGATGTTAGGCCCGAGTGCTCCACCCGTTGGGGATGCTGGGACTGCACTTAGCGGGACTCACAGCTTGCATGGATAAAAGGCTGAATGCCAAGAGCAGGCAGCAGGGCGACTGTGTGCCGTCAGCCGAGAAAGCAGAGGGAGGAGTGAGGGGGACATCAGACCCTATCCCAGAGATCTTGGAAGAACCCCATTTCTCAACATCATTTACACCAGATGCCAATCACCAGACTCACTGTGCAGCAGCAGCTCCCCGGCCTTCTACCTCTGCCCATGCGTCTACCAAGTCACTCCCTAGCTCGGTTTAATCATGCCAATTTCCCACCATAGCCTTGATTTTATTGTTTTCTGTGGCGGAGCACGCCTCTGCTCTGAACACCATCTCCCATTAGGTTGGGGGGAGCAGCACCCATCATCATTATGTGGTCTTGGATCCAGAGATCCTCATTATCCTGAACAAGAGTTGGGGGGACTTCACCTAAGCTGAGAAGCTGGAATCAGGACAGAGTCACCAGCTTGTCTCTTGCAAGCACTGGATCTGATGACATGTACACCTGGGGCCATCAAGGGGGATGGCGGTTGGGGTGGGTGTCCACTCCCATTGGGCACAAGCAAAGCAAAGAAAGCCACTCTGCAAAGAGAAAAGAATGGGCCAGGTGTGGTGGCTCACACCTGTAATCCCAGCACTTTGGGAGGCCGAAGTGGGTGGATCACCTGAGTTCAGGAGTTCAAGACCAGCCTGACCAACATGGTGAAACCCTGTCTCTACTAAATATACAAAAATCAGTGGGGTGTGGTGGTGTGCACCGGTAGTCCCAGCTACTCGGGAGGCTGAGGCAGGACAATCACTTGAACCCAGGAGGCAGAGGTTGCAGTGAGCTGAGATCGTGCCACTGCACTCCAGCCTGGGTGACACAGTGAGACTCCATCTCAAAAAATAATAATAAATGAAGAGAAAAGAAGGAAGCAGACACGGGAGAGGAGAGCAGAGACAGAGACCAAGAAGAGAGGCGGGAGGGAGGAAGAGGGAAGCCAATCTATCTCGGGCACTCCTCCCTAGGCTATCTCCAACGCCTGGCTGCCTTTTCTACCCCAGGGTTCCAAGCAACCCTCCCAACACCCCTTTTCTGCTGAAACCACCTCCGGAGGGGTTTGAGGCTTGGGGCCAAGAACCCTAAGTGAGCAGCTCGAACATCCCACCCCATTCCACCTGGCTTCCTGGAGTGAGAGAGCTGGCCAAGTCCCCACCCTGCGGGCCCCAGACTGTTATCCACCCTCTTGCCTGGACTGCTTCCTCTTCTACCTCCCCACCTTTCAAGGCCCGACCCACACCCTTCCCATCCCTGATGGCGCCCCTCCCTGCTCCTCGCTGTCCTCACACTTGGCTGTGAGTTAATCTCCAGCCTGAACAGAGGTCAGCTGAGGGCCTCTCTGCACCTCATCCCTCCCACTCCCCAGTTCCTAGGCTTTGCGTGGTAAGTGCCTAATAGGAGAAGGTAGGTACCTGTGGCCACAGGACCCCAGCAAAGCCTTCTAACGGGACTTACTGGCCCAGCCACGAGCTCAGCTTTTGCTATCTTCCTACCGATGTCTGGTCCACACACTGGCCACCTGCCAGGTGTGTGATGTGCATACCCACAGCCAGGGCCCTGGCTGGCTGCCCACCAGCAGGGAGGATGAGGGGCACTGCCCTGCCCAGTAAAAGGGTCCTTTATTTCCACGTTAAACAGAATCAGTCTGTGCTGCTGCCCTACCCCTGCCCCTGTCAGGGAAGCCGTGGGTAGGGGCTGGGCCTGCAGAGGCATCTGTCTTCCCAATGCCAAGGCCTTGAGGTCTGCTGGAAGAGGGGAGGGGTGCCAAGAGGAAATGCCGAGGAGTCCTGGGCTCGAGGGCCTGGCCATAGGGCAATTCCCAGGCAGGACAGACTGGAAAGGCAGCCAGGCTTCCACACCCTTGTGACCTCCTGCATGACAAGTGGTGCTGCAGGGCTGGTTTGGGAAGCATCAATTAAAGGTCAGCTGGGTTGCTGGGGGCACAAAGTGGTGCTCCTGAGGGCCTGAGCCCCCTGACCTAGGTGCTCTTGGGCTGGCTCTTGGGATCGATCACAGGCTAAAGTGGGTACAGGCCACCTGTACCCTCAAGTGTGGGCCATTCCCTCAGGGCATCTGGTGCAGTCCCGGGACCCTGAGAGGGAAGCATCCGGTGAATCCAGTGACACCCCCACCAGAGTAGGCCTTGCTCTAGCCAGACTAGCAGGCTTGGCCATGGCCTCAGGGCTCTCTGGGCCTCAGGTTCCACTGCTGAGAACCCTCCCAGAATCTTGCATTTCTTGGCCTGTTGGTCTCCTGGCTGTGTCGAGCTGTGGGGTGTACATGCAGGGATGGATGTCAGGCAGCTGTCATGAAACAGCGCAGCCAGCTCTGGAACTAGGGGCTTCGGCTCTTGCTGACCCCTTGATCTCTGCAGAT
The DNA here is from genome assembly GCF_049354715.1 of Callithrix jacchus. NCBI lineage: Eukaryota > Metazoa > Chordata > Mammalia > Primates > Cebidae > Callithrix > Callithrix jacchus. The sequence goes on along the minus strand of NC_133502.1, from coordinate 179,744,031 downwards.
CTGCTGAGATCTCCCTGTGTGGAGAGAATGGATGTTTGCACCCCAGGGTATCTCCTGTAACAACCTGCCCAGAATCCAGAGGGTGCCTAGCGCACAGGTAGCTCTCCCAGCAGCTGCAGACTGTCATGTGTGTGTGGACAGTAAGCTGTGGACTGGATGGACTGGACTTGAAAACGTGTGGGTCATACACAGACATGCACCCTCGCGTGTGTATGTGTTATTGACGTCGGGGCGTGCCTATTTATGCATGTGCAGGGGTGGGAGTGATGCCCAGGTGAATTGACTGCGTACACTCAGTCCTCTGGCAGGGAAGAAGCCACAGACAGACTCAGCAAGGAGTGTGACTATTCGCTTGGGAGCGAGTCCACAGCAGCCAGCTCCAGGGTGTGCCGGTGTGGGCACACCTGTGGGGTAGCGTCCAAGCCCCGGGTCATGTAAACAGCCGGTGGGGGTGTGTGCTGGGGGTCTGGGCAGCCCTCACTGCCAGCTGGCACAGTTCTCAGGCAGGCTGTGCAGAATGGCCTCCAGGTTCTGTTTGTCGGCACGGATCTCAGCGAGGCCGCTCTCAAAGTCCTGGATCTGCAGCTCCTGCTGCTCAGATTCCTGCTCCAACAGCCTCAGTTTTCTCTGCAGGCCCCCCTGGGAGCCCAGCTGCAGCCTCAGGCGTTCCAGTGCCAACTGAGTCTCATTCAGGGCCTGGGCTGGGGCTTGATGGGCATCCAGCGACCCTGCCGTGGGGCACAAACAGCCTTACTGTGAGCTGGCAGCCCTGCAGGCCCCAGGGCACCCCCCATCCCCGAGCCTCTCCTCAGCTCAGGCCTCCCAGGATTCCAACGGCCTGCCACCCACCAGGGAAAGACAGGGACCCGGAGGCTGTGAGGTGGCTGAGGGCCCATGCCTCCCAATGGGCCCATGGAAAGTCTGGAACATCCCCCTAGGTAGTACATTTTTGTTGATAGTTTTACTACTATTGTTTAAAAAAAAAAATGAAGGCCTTAGGTGAGTCCTCTCTGAGTCTCAGTTTTCTCATCTACGAAACAGCACGTGAGAGAGGCCCCTGAGATTTTCGCCAGCTGGAATGTGCTGGCTCAATTCACTGACAGCACACATTTACAGACGCTGCCTGTGTGCCTGGATGTGGGCAGCCCCTGCGGTAAATCACAGGGTCTCTGGCTTTAGAGCAAGAGGCTGGGAGGCAGCTGAAGCAAGGACTGCAGGCCTGGAAGGCAGGCAGCGGGGTCTTAGCTCTGGCCCTGCATGTCTTCGCTCTGCTCCCTGGGCTTAAGGACTTCTCGGTATCTCCCCAAGCATCAACCCTAATCCTAACCCTAACCCTGGGGCCAGGTGATGACAGCCTGCAATCCAGCACTTTGGGAGGCCGAGGTGGGTGGGTCAACTGAGGTTGGGAGTTTGAGACCAGCCTGACCAACTGGAGAAACCCCGTCTCTACTAAAAAATACAAAATTAGCCAGGTGTGGTGGCACATGCCTGTAATTCCAGCTACTTGGGAGACTGAGGCAGGAGAATCGCTTGAACCTGGGAAGTGGAGGTTGTGGTGAGCCGAGATTGTGCCACTGCACACGAGCCTGGGCAACAAGAGCAAAACTCTGTCTCAAAAAAAAAAAGAACCATAGCAATGGTTATGGAGTTGAATCTGCAGGCTTACTCTCTCATCTAGTCCTTGTTACCTTGTCACTAAGTGTAACATTTAACTGAAAGACACAGTTCAGCCAGGTGGGAGAGTGATGGGAATGAGGTAAGTCCCAAGTGGCTTCTTCCTCCTTTTTTTTTTTTTTGAGACAGAGTCTCACTCTGTTACCCAGGCTGGAGTGCTGTGGCACAATGTCAGCGCACTGCAACCTCCGCCTCCTGGGTTCAAGTGACTCTCCTGCCTCAACCTCTGAGTAGCTGGGATTATAGGCCTGCACCACTACGCCTGGCTAATTTTTGTATTTATTTGTTTATTGAGACAGAGTCTCACTCTATTGCCCAGGCTGGATGGAGTGCAGTGGTGTGATCTCAGCTTAATGTAGCCTCCGCCTCTTGGGTTCAAGCAATTCTCCTGCTTCAGCCTCCCGAGTATCTAGGATTACAGGCACCCAATTAATATTTTGTATTTTTAGTAGAAACAGGTTTCACCATGTTGGCCAGACTGGTCTCGAACTCCTGACCTCAGGTGATCTGCCTGCCTTGGTCTCCCGAAGTGCTGGGATTACAGGAGTGAGCCACTGCATCCAGTCACAAGTGGCTGCTTCTAACCCCACAGAATTCCACTGGGCCCCATGGCTCCCTGAAGCCCTGGATTTCCTGTGCAAGCAGCTGTAAGCCCCAAGCAAGGGTGCAAGAGAAGGCAGAGGGGAGCCCAGGCCCTGCTGATCTGGGCAGACCTCAGAAGGCCCCACTGCCCACAGCCAAGTCCAAACAGCTTGGCCTTCAAAGAGATTCAGAAATGAGTTACAGGCCCCACTCTACCTGCCCAGGCCGCCTAGGGCTCCTGGAGCAGGGGCCAGGTATGTGCTGTTTATTCTGCATCCCCATGTGAAGCACAGGGCTGACACAGAGTGACAAGTGAATGAATGACAGTGACAATGCAGCAATGGTTGAAGAGAGTGTCTGCTCCATGAAAGGGCATTGGGTGTCAACTAATGGCTACCTGCATGCACTCTGAGTCACTCGGACTCACAGATGAGCCACGGCTTCCCCACCGATTGGCTGTGGGACCCTGGGCACATTATCTAACCTCTCTGTGCTAGGCTGGGTGTAGTGGCTCTCTCTCATAATCCTAGCACTTTGGGAACCTGAGGTGGGAGTATCCCTTGAGGCCAGGAGTTCAACACCAGCTTGGTTAACATAAGGAGACACTGTCTCTACAAAAAACAAACAAAAATAAAAAATAAAAATAAACTCTCCACACCTCAGTTTCCTCATCTGCAAAATGGCAAAAGAGTAACTGTCCCTGCATTAAAAAATTAGTATGAAAATTCTGTAAGATGACATGTGTGAATAGCTTGGTGTGGGCCTGGTGTCCAAAGTACCAAGCATAGCAATTCTCTCTTATTATGAATGATAATTGAAAATGCATGCTGCCACAGGTGAATCTTGATGACTTTCTGCTAAGTGAAATAAGTCAGTCAAAAGAGAAAAATAAGGCTGGGCATGGTGGCTCGTGCTTGTGATCCCAGCACTTTGGGAGGCCAAGGCAGGAGGATCACTTGAGTCCAGGAGTTCAAGACCAGCCTGGGCAACATAGGGAACATATGTTTTTGTCTTAACAACAAAAATTAGCAGGGTATGGTGGTATGTGCCTGTGGTCCCAGCTATTTTGAAGACTGAAGTGAAGGATCGCTTGAGCCCAGGAGTCTGAGGCTGCAGTGAGCCACGACTGCGCCACTGCACTCCAGCCTGGGCAACAGAGTAAGATCCTGTCTCTAAAAAAATTTTTTTAAAGTACAAATACTGCGCCGGGCGCGGTGGCTCAAGCCTGTAATCCCAGCACTTTGGGAGGCCGAGGCGGGTGGATCACGAGGTCAAGAGATCGAGGCCATCCTGGTCAAAGTGGTGAAACCCCGTCTCTACTAAAGATACAAAAAAAAAAAAAAATTAGCTGGGCATGGTGGCGCGTGCCTGTAATCCCAGCTACTCAGGAGGCTGAGGCAGGAGAATTGCCTGAACCCAGGAGGCGGAGGTTGCGGTGAGCCGAGATCGAGCCATTGCACTCCAGCCTGGGTAACAAAAGCGAAACTCCGTCTCAAAAAAAAAAAAAAGTACAAATACTGTATGATTCCAGTTATATGAGATCCCCAAAGTAGTCAAATTCTTTTTTTGAGACAGAGTCTCATTCAGTTGCCCAGGCTGGAGTGCAGTAGCGCGATCTTGGATCACTGCAACCTCCACCTCCCAGGTTAAAGAGATTCTCCTGCCTCAGCATTCTGCGTAGCTGAGATTACAAGTGTGTGCCACCATGCCTGGCTTTTTTTTTTTTTTTTTTTTTGTATTTTTAGAAGAGACAGGCTTTTACCATATTCATTAGGCTGGTCTCAAACTCTTGATCTCAAATGATCCACCTGCCTTGGCCTCTCAAAGTGCTGGGATTACAGGCATGAGCCACCACACCTGGCCCAGAGTAGTCAAATTCACAGAGACAAAAGTAGAATGGTGGCTGCCGGGGCTGGGGGAGGGAAATGGGGAGTTAGTGTTTCTGGAGGACAGAGCTTCAGCTAGAGATGCTGAAAGACCTCTAAAGATGGGTAGTGGTGATGACAGAACAGCAGTGAATGTACTTAATGCTGCTGAACTGTGCACTTCAAAATGGTTAAGACAGAAAATACTGGCCAGGCGCAGTGCCTCACGCCTGTAATCCCAGCACTTTGGGAAGCTGAGGCAGGTAGATCATGAGGTCAGGAGATTGAGACCCTGACCTCAACCTCCTGGTGAAACCCTCTCTCTACTAAAAATACAAAAAATTAGCTGGGCATGGTGGCGTGTGCCTGTAATCCCAGCTGCTCGGGAGGCTGAGGCAGGAGAATTGCTTTAACATGGGAGGCGGAGGTTGCGGTGAGCCGAGATCACACCACTGCACTCCAGCCTAGGTGACAGATCAAGACTCTGTCTGGAAGAAGAAAATATTATGTGTCTTTTAAAATTTGAAAAACCACATGCTGTTCTTTTCAGCTCAACTGCCCCGTCTGCTGTCTCTGCAACACCGGGCTTCTGGGACCTTCATGCCTTGGGAGGTGCTGTTCCCTTCATTCAAATCCCTCCGTGCTAAGGCCCATCTTGAATCTGACCTTCTTCCTACAAGCTGCTATTTCCTCACTCTTAACATACACCATGCACTGTGGTAAGCGCTTTCTTTTTTTTTTTTTTGACACGGAGTTTCGCTCTTGTTACCCAGGCTGGAGTGCAATGGCGTGATCTTGGCTCACCGCAACCTCCGCCTCCTGGGTTCAGGCAATTCTCATGCCTCAGCCTCCTGAGTAGCTGGGATTACAGGCACGCACCACCGTGCCCAGATAATTTTTTGTATTTTTAGTAGAGACGGGGTTTGACCAGGATGGTCTCGATCTCTTGACCTCGTGATCTACCCACCTCGGCCTGCCAAAGTGCTGGGATTACAGGCTGTGGTAAGCGCTTTCTAAATCACCCCATGGGGACTCCCATTTTCCAGATGGGGGATCTGAGGCTCATAGAGGTGAAGTGACTCACCCAAGGTCTAATGGCCAAAGAAGGGACAGAGCCAGACCTGAATCTTGGACTGATTCCAAACCAGCGCCTGACGCCACACTTGCTGCCGTGACAGTCCTTCTTCTGAGCCCTCAGCCCCCGAGGGCTGACCTGCTCACCCTGTGCCTGTAGGTGTTCTTGCCAATGGTGAGTTTTCTGTGTGCCCCCCTGCTCTGCCTCCAAGAATACAGGTCTCTGGAGGCACAAAGATTTACTTAAAGTGAACTCACTTTTAGCCACCAATCTCGTCTCACATGGCATAGAGGCCTGGACGTGGTTACAAACGCTTGTGACTGAACATAAAGATGGGGCCATGGGAAGCATGGAGGTAAGGACAGGGAGGAAATCTTCCCCAGGACTGGAGCTCACAGGAAGATCCTAGAGGTGCCCCAGGGACCCAGGGGTTCAGGGCCTAGCCCTGAGGTCTCCTTACCCAGCCTGGCAAGCAGCTCTGACAGGGCCTCGATGTCCTTCTCCAGGGAGATGCGTGATTCCTGGATCTGCTGTTCCATCTCACTCAGCCCAGCACCCACCTTCCAGAGGGAGGAGGGAGAAACAGCTTGAGTGGCGCCCCCACCCTTGCTGCCGGGGGCAGGAGGTGATGGGGTGGGGGCCCTGGCACACATACCCGTTCAGCTTCCTCCAGCTCCTGTCTGCGTGCTTCGGATGCCAGCACCTGCCGGGATGCCTGTTGGAGCATGGCTTGGGTCTGACTGGTAAGCCGGCCGGCACGGCGGTGCCCCTGTTTCCCCTCCCTCAGCAAGGCCTTGGTGAGCTATGGGGTGGGCGGCAGTGGAGGGAGAAGAGGTCAGTGCAGTTAGTCCTTTTGCAGGTAAATAGCTCTTAGGGCAAGAATGCCAAGCAGTCGCCTGTACCAGGCAGATCCTTCATGCATGCATGCAACAAACGTACTGAATGCAGGCTGGGTACTGGGCACAGCGCAGACTGCTGGATACCACCTGTTTCCCTCAGGAGGAGAAATTCCAACTATTTTACAGATGAGGAAACAGAGGCACAGGGGGTTGGAGGGGCTGGCCAAAGCCCAAGTGGCATGAGAAGAAGTCAAGCCTGGGGACCCCGAATGCAAACCCGGCACATTCTCCAGGCACCATAAAGACGGGACCCCGACTGCAAATCCGTCATAAAGACATAAAGACAGTTTGCTTGGTGTGTGAGCAACAGAGCCAGCAACAGAGCTGGGGAGTCACACACTCATTAGAATTTGTCACCAATTTTAGGCTGGGTGCAGTGGCATACACCTGTAATCCCAGCACTTTGGGAGAGCAAGGGGATGGATCACCTGAGGTCAGGAGATCGAGACCATCCTGGCCAACATGGTGAAACCCCGTCTCTACTAAAAATACAAAATTAGCTGGGTGTGGTGCTGCATGCCTGTACTCCCAGCTACCTGGGAGGCTGAGGCAGGAGAATCGCTGGAACCCAGGAGGTGGAGTTTGCAGTGAGCCGAGATCATGCCATTGTACTCCAGTCTGGGCGACGGATCAAGACTCCATCTCAAAAAAAAAAGAGATTAAGCCAGGTGCAGTGGCTCATGCCTGTAATCCCAGTACTTTGGGGGGCCAAGGCAGGTGGATTACCTTAGGTCAGGAGTTCAAGACCACCTGGTCAACATGGTGAAACCCTGCTCTACTAAAAATACAAAACTTAGCCGGGTATGGTGGAGCACACCTATAATCCCAGCCACTCTGGAAGCTGAGGTAAGAGAATCACTTGAATCCAGGAGGCAGAGGTTGCAGTGAACTGAGATCGCGCCACTGTGCTCTAGTCTGGGCCACAGAATAAGACTGTCTTAAAAAATTATAGAAACAGGCCGGGTGCGGTGGCTCACGCCTGTAATCTCAGCACTTTGGGAGGCCGAGGCAGGTGGATCACAAGGTCAAGAGATTGAAACCATCCTGGCCAACATGGTGAAACCCCCTCTCTACTAAAAAATACAAAAATTAGCTGGGCATGGTGATGTGCGCCTGTAGTCCCAGCTACTCGGGAGGCTGAGGCAGGAGAATTGCTTGAACCTGGAAGGCAGAGGTTGCAGTGAGCTGAGATCATGTCACTGTACTCTAACATGGTGCCTGGTGACAGAGCAAGACTGTCTCAAAAAAAAAATTACAGAAACAAAAAAATTAAAAACAGAAAGGCAGGTAAAATAAATAAATGCAAACTTAAAGATAACAAAAGAGAAAAGAAAAACCTAGAAGTTTGGGTGTGAGTCCTGGTTAAGTCCATGAGCCTGGCTGTGCCTCAGTGTCCTCACCTGTGCAATGGGACAGCAATGACACCTATTTCATGAGGAACCCACAGGCGCACTCCCCTGGAGTCCCTGAGCTAAGTGCTTGGGCCCACTGAGCAGTGAGTGAGTGCGGAGGAGTCAGCATGGATATCGGGAAGGGGTCCACGGAAAGGTGGTCCCTCCGGAAGGCAAGAGGCCACTGTTGTCACAGCCACTGCCCTGACCTTGGCATTGTCCTTGGCCAACACCTCTGCTTCTCTGCCCTTCTTCTTGGCACTGGAGGAAAGAGGGGCCGCGTTTCCCAGCATCCTCTCCGCCTGCTTGGTCTTCTTTCTTGTGTCTGCAAGCAGCCTGTCCCTGACAGAGTCTGCCTTCCTCTGCAGAGCCATCTGGTCCTTGGGCCGAGGAAACTGCAGCTTCATTCCTGCAAACCCGGCTGAGGCTGGGTCAGGAGAACTGGGCTCATGCCTCCGGCTCCTCCCAGGCAGCCGCTGGCAGAGCTGTCTGGCTGGCCACAGACCCTTGGACAATGAGTGGAGGTTTGAGGTGCATGAAAGCTGCGTATCACCTTCTCATACTTCTCCAGGAGAAAACAAAAGCAAGTGAGACACAGACATACTGCTTGGGGAATTTCCAGATGCATATTCTATGAGGATGTCTATTACATGGTCGATGCTGGGGCCAGTGGTGGGGGCTAGCACAGTCCATGGCTCAGTCCACTCAGCTCAGCATTTTCATGTATCGCCTATGTCTAAACAAGGCTTTGAGGCAGTGTATAGTGACCGGTAAATCAACAAATGGATCCTTACCATGGAAAACCAAGAGTCCGATGTAACTGGAGGGATGAGGAAGGACGGAGGAGGAGGGAAAAGTGTCTGAAACTCTCGATAATGACGTTGCAGGAACCAAATGTTCTATTGACCTCTGAGCTCTCAAGCAACCAACACAAAAAGGGAAATACTACAATTCTCTCTCTCTCTTTTTTAAATACAAAGTCCCATTCTGTCGCCCAGTGGAGAGATCTCGGCTCACTGCAACCTCTGCCTCCCAGGTTCAAGCGATTCTCCTGCCTCCGTCTCCTGAGTAGCTGGGATTATAAGCGCAACCACCATGCCTGGCTAATATATATATTTTCTGTATTTTTAGTAGAGATGGGGTTTTACCACATTGGCCAGGCTGATCTCAAACTCCTGGCTTCAAGTGATCCACCCACCTTGGTTTCCCAAAGTGCTGGGATTATGGGTGTGAGCTACCACACCTGGCCAAAATGTTACAATTTCCATAGATTTTATTATCCAATAAGAAGCAGTTTTCTTCTTTGTAAACAAAGAGGCTATTTCCTCTGCTTTCAGATACAATTCTAAGGAAAATTTAGTTAGGTGCCATGGCTCACACCTGTAATCCCAGCTACTCTGGAGGCTGAAGCAGGAGGATCAGGCCAGGAGTTTGAAACCAGCCTAGGAAGCAGTGAGACCTCATCTCTACAGAAAGAAAAAAGTTTAGCTGGGCACGGTGGCACACACCTATAGACAGCGACTCAGGAGACTGAGGTGGAAGGACCACTTGAGGTCAGGAGTTGAGGCTAGAGTGAGCGATGATTGCACCACCGAACTCCAGCCTGGGTGACAGAGTGAGACCCCAACTCAAAAAATCATTCTAAAGGAAGTTTATCATCAAAAGAACTGATTACAGGCTGGGCACAGTGGCTCACGCCTGTAATTCCAGCACTTTGGGAGGCTGAGGTGGGCAGATCACTGGAGGTCAGGAGTTCAAAACCAGTCTAGCCAACTTGGTGAAACCCCATCTCTACTAAAAATACAAAAAAAAAAAAAAAAAAAAAAAAGCCAGGTGTGGTGGTGGGGTGCCTGTAATCGCAGCTACTCAGGAGGTTGAGACAGGAGAATTGCCTGAACCTGGGAGGAAGAGGTTGCGGTGAGCTGAGATCACGCCACTGCACTCCAGCCTTAGCAACAGAGCAAGACGCCATCTCAAAAAAAAAAAAAAAACAGTACTGCTTACAGTAGACAAAGTCAATTTTTAAAAAGAACGAGGTCTTCTAATCTTTGGGGCATCGTATTACGGAACTGTCCTATCCAGAAATTAGATCTGCTTTGCTCCTTATACGCAAAATCGGTGTTTCTCAGCATGTCTTCTACGGAGCCCTAATTCTCCACGATGTTAATAAACATTAGAGGGAAATATCAATTAAGTTTAAAGTGAAGCAGGTTTCTGTATTACAGGCCTTCTCAGAGCCTTCAATATTCTCAAGTGTTCTCTGTAAGACCTCAAGAGGATGCGGCAGTGAGAGACAGTTCCTAAACGTATTTGATCACAAACCCTCTCCTGGCAGAGTGTATCATAGGCCAGGAGACCCCGGGCCACACCCTGGGGAAGACTGCTCCACAGTTCACTTCAGGAATTTTCCTTTTATCCTAAGCAGCAACTGAGCACAGGCCAACTGGTGGTAAGAGGGGGTGTCTCTAAAATGGGATGGGAATGGGGAAAAGAGCGTGGGGTTAGAGGTTTGAGGTTAGCCCTCCTGTGGAATATGGGAGCTGTGGAAGGAAATTTCCATCTGCTACACACAAAAGCTTTCTCGTTCTCAGACCCCAACAATGAGAAGGTGACACTTTGTAAAGCAGCAAGCCCCCATGGTTGGAGCTAAGCAAGTTGAGAGTGATGGGTCCACTGCCAGGTGTGAGATTTGCAGCAGATGACTTTAAGACCTCTTATCATTCTAAAGTTCAAAGATGCTAACATTCTGTCATTATGAATCGTTGAATGTACCTTTTTCTAAATATGATTCTAGCTGCTTAAACACACGTGGCCACACCTTCCCCATAGGAGGCTCCCGAAAGGTGGGTGACTAGGGCTTCAAGCCACCAGGAAGATGGGTATCAGGAGGCACGGACCAGCCCACTCGCTGCCCCGGAGGGGCTGGGTCCACACCTAGAGCTCCATCTCTTCTGGGCTGTGGGCAGGGTTGGGAGGGAGGCCACAGAACTGAGACAATAGCAGAAGGCTGGCTTCTGGCCTCAGACCCTAAGAGACATCTGGGGGTTCAGAGTGCGCTCCTGCCTTATCCAGCCCGCTGGATAAGGAGCCACAAATAAGGGTGAGGGGGCTTCTGTCAGGAGCAAATTGGATATCACAGAAGCCCATCACACAGGCTGACACTTGCAGAATCGTAATATTTGCTGGCTTCTATTCCCAGCTCAGCTCTGACCCAGGGATGAATAGCAATTCCTTTCCACAGTCTACCCGTCTGCAAAATGGGGGCACTTGGGCCTATTTTCCTAGAGCTCAGGAAAGGCCTGGACTGGTATGAACCCATAGCCCCTTCTAAAGAGAAACTCCACCCTTCCCATAGCCCCAGCTCAGCACTGGACCAGGACAGCCATATTTGTACCAGGTAACTAACTGGACCCTGGGCCAGAGCGGACTTGACCTGGGTGGGCAGCCAACAACGTCAGAGTCTCCTCCTTCTGGGTCTTGAGGACTCTGCATGTGGTCTGATGACCCAGGGGTGTACGGGAGAGCCACATGGGCAAGTCCTAGGTGAGTGGTCTATGAGAGGGGGCGGGATCCTGAGAGGTGGAGGGAACAGTCCACTTGGCTTAATGAAGCCCACAAGACCAGACTCCTGTCCCCTGAGAGGCTGCCCTGGCCGAGGCAACAGCTGACTGGCTGTCAGGGGCATTTGTGTATCACAGAGCCTAGTGGTCAGCCGGACACACGTACCTTCCAGGTCAGCCAGCAGAGTCCTGGCTCCCATGACGGTCACTGTGGCGGCCTGGACTGACGAGGAAGCCTGGGTCAGGGCGGCTCTGGCCTCCTGGTGCAGCTGGAGAAAGATGAGAAGAGGCTGGGCGCTGGCTCCATAGGAGCAGTGCCTGGGGGCAGCTCAGCGGGCACCAAACCACATATACGGGTGCCCAAAACATCACTAAATCCTCGACTCTGGGTCACACTGTCCACCAGGAGCACTTGATCTGTGTTATTACACAAAAGTTGAAGGCTGACCATCTCCCAAGCAGACACCTGTTCCACTAAAACTGGAACACCTGTTCCTGAGGAAAACTGGAACGCTAGAATTAAAGGAACGAGAGCACCTGTTCTATTAGCCAGGCACAGGGGCTCATGCCTGTAATCCCAGCACTTTGGGAGACTGAGGCGGGCAGATCACTTGAGGTCAGGAGTTCGAGACCAGCCTGGCCAACATGGGGAAACCCTGTTTCTACTAAAAATACCAAAAAATAAATAAATAAAAATTAGCTAGGCATGGTGGTGCATGCCTGTAATCCCAGCTACTTGGGAGGCTGAGGCAGGAGGATGGCTTGAATCTGGGAGGCGGAGGTTGTAGTGAGCCAAGATCGAGCCACTGTACTCCAGCCTGGGTGGCATCAAGAATCCATCTCAAAAAAAAGAACACTGCTTTATCTCAGCAAGTGGATTCGAAAATCACAACCAATCTGTTTATGATACCACCTTCATTTATGGAAACTCAGTTTGTTCCTCACTGCCACTCAACAGGACTAGATACACTTAAAGAATTTGGGTTTGGGCCGGGTGCGGTGGCTCAAGCCTGTAATCCCAGCACTTTGGGAGGCCGAGGCAGGTGGATCACAAGGTCAAGAGATTGAGACCATCCCGGTCAACATGGTGAAACCCCATCTCTACTAAAAATACAAAAAATTAGCTAGGCATGGTGGCACGTGCCTATAATCCCAGCTACTCAGGAGGCTGAGGCAGAAGAATTGCCTGAACCCAGGAGGCGGAGGTTGCGGTGAGCCGAGATCGCGCCATTGCACTCCAGCCTGGGTAACAAGAGTGAAACTCCATCTCAAAAAAAAAAAAAAAAAAAAAGAATTTGGGTTTGATGAATGAAATGAATGAATGAGTAAACATGTGCTTCACCCACACAGGGGAATATGACTGAGCCTTAAAAAGGGAGGAAGTCTAGATCCAGGCTGCAGTGCAGGTGAACCCTGAGAAGATTATGCTAGCAGGAGGAAGCCTGACACAATCAATACATATCACATGATTCCGTTTCTGCGAAAAAGAGCTGGACGGAGGAAATCTACAGAGACAGAAAGCAGACTCAGGCCTCAGGAGGGGAAGTGAGGAGTGACTGCTGAGTGGGCATGGGTTTCTGTTACGGGTGGTGAAATGTTCCGAAACTAGACACGTGGAAGTGGCACAACATTGCCAGTGTACTAAAAGCCACTGAATCCAAAATGGGTAACTGTGTGCCCTGTGAATGCCACTGTCATAAGAATGAATAAGTACCAGAGTTTGAGGAGCCACCTAGCACTGCCTCAGCCCTATTGTGATTGCTGTGGGGCTGGGCATCAGTACACACTGGGGCCTGGCTATGACTCCTGGGGAAGTCACTGCTCCTCCTGGCATCCTCACCCTGGATGAGGGAGTGGAGCACATCCGCAGGTGCTGCCCCGGGGCCCCAGCACAGCCAAGCTCCCTAGGTAATTGCCGGGCACCAGGCTCAGCCCTTCAGATACATTCTCCCACATCACAGACGGCCCCCTTATCCTGTCTTTAAAAGGAGTGGAAGCCAGACTTCCATTCTTGCTTCTGTAATCCTACCACTTTGGGAGGCTGAGGAGGGTGGATCACCTGAGATCAGGAGTTCAGCCTAACCAGCATGGTGAAACCGCATCTCTACTAAAAATACAAAAAATAGCTGAGTGGTGGTGTGAACCTGTAATCCCAGCTACTCAGGAGGCTGAAGCAGGAGAATTGCTCCCTGAACCTGGGAGGCGGAGGTTGCAGGAGCTAGGACCCTGCCATGCACTCTAGCCGGGTCGACAAAGTAAGACTACATCTCAAAAAAAAAAAAAAAATGGGGCTGAGTGTGGTGGCTCACGCTTATAACCCCAGCACTTTGGGAGACTGAGGCAGGTGGATCGCTTGAGGTCAGGAGTTCAAGACCAGCCTGGCCAACATGGTAAAACCCTGTCTCTACTAAAAATACAAAAAAGAAAAATAGCTAGGTATGGTGATGCACGCTTGTAGTCCCAGTTACCCTGGAGGCTGACACAGGGGAATCATTTGAACTGGGAGACAAAGGTTGCAGTGAGCCGAGATCGCGCCATTGCACCACTGCACTCCAGCCTGGGCAATAGAGCGAGACTCTGTTTCAAAACCAGAACCAAAACCAAACAAAAATATCTAGAGAATGAACTAATGAATCGAGGCGTGAGGAGAACTACCCCAGGATGGCGGGTGGCCCAGGTGCTGCTGCTGCTGTCCTCTGTCTGTCTGTCCATCGCCTCTTCTCTAGGTATTAGGGTCCCCTCTCCTGCCTCAGGCTGTGTGTTTTGCAGGAGGTACCAGAGGGATGGAAAGAGCTACTTCTGTCTCTGCCCTTCTCCCTCCTGCAACCCTGACCCCAGATCACCTTTAGGGTAGCCCCAACCTCTCCCAGGCTCCCTGCTTCAGAGCACAAGAGCTGACCTGTGTGAGGGGCTCTGTTTTCTGCAGCACCACCTGGGCAGCAGCCTGGGTGGTTCGGGCAGCCTCGGTGGCCAGGTGCTGTCTTGATGCAACTGTCTTCTCCAGGGCTCTTGCCTTCAGGCCCAGGTCTTCAACCCTCGACTTCTGAGGCTGCAGGGAGACAATGGGCTCAGCAGGAAGGGTAAACGCTACTTGCGGGGGAGGTGCCCTGCTGGGCTGAGGCCGCAAGTCTGCTCCTGGCTGCCAGGACTGAATCCAAGCCCCCTGAAAACCTGGTGAGCCTACCTGATGCCCCAGGTAGCTCAGAAGCCCCAGGGGCAGGAATGGCAGGGGTGAGGCTTTGCGTGGACCCCAGGAGGCAGAGGGGTGAGGGCAAGAGGAGCCAGGCTGGGGACCCCTCCCTTGAGGCTCAGATAACAGCTCTACCAACTTCTAGCTGCATGGCCTCCAGTGACTGAGCTAGCCTCCCTGACCCACACTGCCTCCCTACAGAGCGAGAATGCCTCCCCAGCTCCACAGTCCTGAACTAAGATCTGGGGGCTGGGTGGTGTCAGAATGCAGAATCTTCCAGACTTTAGGGAAGAACTATGCAGGTCCTACATAGGATCTAATACCCTCAGGGGTGTCGGAAGCAGAACCTGGGCTCAAATGCACTAACAGCTGTGTATTACTCGTCACATGGAATGGGAGAAGCAAAGACCTCAAATAGGTGGCTTCGGGCATCAATCCGCGTCAGCATTTGTCCCAAAGGCATTTGTATACGCTGAGTTCTTTTTTTTTTTGAGACAAAGTCTGGCTCTGTTGCCAGGCTGGAGTGTAGTGGCGCCATCTCAGCTAAATGCAACCTCCACTTCCTGGGTTCGACCAATTCTCCTGCCTCAGCCTCCCGAGTAGCTGGAACTGCAGGTGCATGCCACCATGCCCGGATAATTTTTTGTATTTTTAGTAGAGACAGGGTTTCACTGTGTTGGCCAGGATGGTCTCGATCTCCTGACCTTGTGATCCACCTGCCTCAGCCTCCCAAAGTGCTGGGATTACAGGTGTGAGCCACTGCACCCGGCCATAAGCTGATTTCTTTAACTTTCAGTTTCTGAGTTTTTTAGGATTTCAGGGTTATTGAATTGATATGATGGACCCGATTCATGCAGAGGTGATGAGTATAAGGTGACAGGCACAGAGGGGCCGGCCAGCTACCTCGTGCATAGCTCCTGAATCTGTCCAGCTCCCACGGAAGGAGCTCTGAAATAACCTAGTGGGGACTTCCATGTGACAGACTGAGGCTCAGGGAGGGAAAGTCCTCGGCCGAGGTCACAGAGCAGGAGTGGCAGAGCTGGGATCGCATCCCAGGTCTGTCTGATGTCATTGCTAATGTCACTGTAACGGGAAGAGGCCTCTACCTTGATATTATCAACAACAGAGAATGGTAGAGCTCCACCCCGTAGTAGTTTATATCGTTTGACTTGGCTGCAATATAGTTAGAAAGGAGCCACAGCCCTGCCTCTGCCTGGGCCCCAACAGTTTCTCCAGCTGCTATAATTTTATTTTATTTTTTGAGATGGAGTCTTGCTCTGTCACCCATGCTGGCATGCAATGGTCCAATCTTGGCTCACAGCAGCCTCTGCCTCCCAGGTTCAAGAGATTCTTCTGCCTCAGCCTCTCCAGTAGCTGGGATTACAGGTATACACCACCACACTTGGCTAATTTTTGTATTTTTGGTAGAGATGGGGTTTCACTATGTTGGCTAGGCTGATCTCAAACTCCTGACCTCAGGTGATCCATCCGCCCCGGTCTCCCAAAGTGCTGGGATTACAGATGTAAGCCACCGTACCCAGCTCCCAGCTTCTATAATAGATCCCCCCCAAACAGATCTCTGAGGACAACTGAGCTGACCAACGCTCCCAGGGCAGCCAGTGAGGCCAGGTGCAGGGCTGTATCTGCGCCAACTTGCTGTATGGTGGCCAGCACGCTTTCCGCTTCAGGCAGCACCTCTGCCACAGCCATGCCCAGGGCTTTCTGGGACGCCTGGACCTCCTGGTACCTGGGAGGAAACAGAGGCCGTGGAGCCGGAGGCACGACTGGCCCTCCCCGCCCCTGTCTGGGCCCCAGCCCGGAGCCCTTGGTTTGCAAAGGCCTCTGCCAACTTCCCAAGCAGAGCAGCCCTCTGCAGGGCTTGCACAGCTGCCTTGGAAAGTAGCCGCTCTCTGCAGCTTTCAAATGAGCCAGACGGGCTGTGAAAGGGCCACATTCTTGTTCCTGCATCACTCAGTTCAGGCACACTTTGCTGAAAGGGCTCTGCTTGGTTTCCACTCAAGAATCACATGTTTTCAAATGTTTAGCTCTTCTGGGTGAATGGCGAAGAGGAAAATGCCTGGTGAAGTGGGGAGCGCAGCGGCCCCAGCCCTGGTCCTGCCTCAGCCATGCCCTCCCCAGGGACGTTGGGCATGTCCTCACCACTGATGAATGGAGGGCCCTGGGCTGCAGAACGTGTGTGTCCTTTTGCCCTGACCGCCTGTGTCTATAACCAACCAGCTAGGATGGGTTTTCCATCCTGACCAGCTGTCCACACGCTGCCCCACCCATTCCTCCCTGACAAGGGCACTGCTGGGGTGGAGCCCCCTGGCTTCCCTTCCATCCCCTCCCACTTTTTAGAGAGCCAGTGCCCTGCCCCTGGGTGGCTCATGTGACTGGCTCAGGGCTGGACACCCGATCTAAGCAGAGTCAATCCCATTCTCATTTAGAAACGCTCAGCAAGATGCTGGGGAGTGTCCACAGACCTTTAAACTGAGAGGGACAGAGGGGGTCACCAAAGCAGAGAAGCAAAGATGCCTGGTCTGCAGAGGTAGAGAAAGAAGCTGGTGCCATGGAGGAGCTCAGAGGAGCTGCCCTGGGCTGGGGTGCAGGGCTGGGGGGCTCAGGGGATGCTGCAGAGGGAGAGCGAGGGGTCTGCCGCTCTGGGTTCTGGTTCTTGCCCCTTCTCTTGAGAGGCTGAGTTGCACCCGCTAGGCACAAGTGGTTACTGTGACTCACCATTGAGTGTGCCCAAGACCCCATGGCCCCACTCTGAGTGGGATGCAGACCTAAGACACCCCAGACACCAATGACAAAGAACACTGGGACTCAAGGGAGCCGGTTCTGGAAGGAGCCGCTGTCGGTTCTGGCCAAGCCCTGTCGGCTCCAGGAGGCCAACGCCAAGCTTCTAGCCACACCTGGGGGGCCTCACCTGTCCTCCAGGTCCCGCTGGGTCTCCAGGGCCACCCTTCCCTCCAGCAGACTCTGGAGAAGCATGTAGCTGGTGTTGGAGGCAAGCAGGGCTCTCCGAGCAGTGGCTGTGATCTTGGCAGCGGCGTCTCTGTGGCTGTGTGAGGACACCCACTTCACCGTCAGCAAGGGCTCACACAGAAGGGGCCCAGGACCAGAACTACACCCCCTATGACCCAGGCCTCCTGCTTCCCCAAACAGAGGACAGCCACAAAGATGGGGGCTCCTTTTCTACCCTTCTGTGTCACACACTTTAAAGACTGATAGGAAGGGTACTCCAAGCCTGTTCCTGTTACATGGAGTTTGTGACTGTTGTGTTGACATAAGGATTAATAGGACCTTTCTTTTTTTTTTTGAGATGGAGTCTCTGTTGCCCAGGCTGGAGTGCAGTGGTGTGATCTCAGCTCACTGCAACCTCCCGCTCCCAGGTTCAAGTGATTCTCCTGCCTCAGCCTCCCAAGTAGCTGAAATTACAGGCTTGTGCCACCATGCCCAGCTAATTTATGTACTTTAAGTGGAGACGGGGTTTCACCATTTTGGGCAGGCTGGTATTGAACTCCTGACCTCAAGTGATCCACCCGCCTCAGCCTCCCAAAGTGCTGAGATTACAGGTGTGAGCCATTGTGCCCAGCCTTAAGCTGCTTCTTAAAGGCAGTAGATGAAACAACCCAAGTGTCTGTTAACAGATGAACGAATAAACAAAATGTGGCATTTCCATACGATGGAATATTATTCGGCCATAAAAAGGAGTGAAGCGCTGGTCCACGCCATGGCATGGATGAGCCTTGAAAACACTGTGCTTAGTAAAAGAAGCCAGTTGTAAAAGGTGATACATTGTCTGATTCCACTTCTATGAAGTGCCCAGAATAGGCAAATTTAGAGAGACAGAAAGTAGAGTTGTGGTTCCAGGGGCTGGGGAGGTAAGGAGAAACAGAGGGTGGTGGCAAATGGGTCCGGGGATTTGTTTTGGGGATGATGAAAATCCTGAACAGGCGCGGTGGCTCACGCCTGTAATCCCAGCACTTTGGGAGACTGAGGCGGGCAGATTACGAGGTCAAGAGATCGAGATCATCTTGGCCAACATGGTGAAAACCCATCTCTACTAGAAACACTAGAAATACAAAAATTAGCTGGGTGTGGTGGCACATGCCTGTAGTCCCAGCTACTTGGGGGGCTGAGGAAGGAGAATTGCTTGAACCCAGGAGGCGGAGGTCGCAGTGAGCCGAGATCAGGCCACTGCAATCCAGCCTAGGCGACAGAGCAAGACTCCATCTCAAAAAAAACAAAAAGAAAATTCTAAAATTGGTTGTGATGATGGCTTTGTAACCCTGAGAATATAGGGAAAGCACTGAATTACATAGTGTGTGAACTCTACCCCAATATAATAACTTGTATATTATACAACTGTCACAAGGAGAAAGCCAGCAGATGCTCTCCGATGCCTTCAGTCAACAAAGCTTTGCCCCCAACATCTCTGGACTTGTACCCACCTTTCCTGCCCTTTCCCATACTGGTGGCACTGCCCCCACCAGGCAGCTCCTGTAATGTCTGATTCCGACTCCTGGGTGGGGGCACCTGTGGGCTGACTGTGACCCTGGAATCCCCAGGAGAAGGGCCAGGGACAACCTCACCATGTCTTGGGACTCACCTCCTGGCGAGGGCACGGGCCTCTGTGGCTGGGTGGCTCCAGTTGCTGGGCTGGCCAGGCCCTTCCTGAGGAATCTCCTGTAGAAAGAAGAGGAAGAGAGGAAACTGACAGCCTGTCCTGAAAGGGCAAGGGCCATATCTGGCTCAAGGGTGGGGCAGAACTGGATGGCACCAGCAGTTTTGTAAGTGCACAAAGCTGGCCACAATGTCAGCATCCAGTGAGTGGAGTCCCAGGATGCAGAAACAGCAATAAGGACACTGCCCACCGCATTCAGTCTACTCGGGACACATCTCGCCCTTTGCAAACGTCCCCTCGCTGAATCCGTGGAGGAGGCACTGTGTGATCCCCATTTTGCAGATGAAACTGAGCCTCCCAAAGTGGGGAGTCATACCCAAGGTCACCAGGTCACTGGCAGGGCTGGAGCAGGGAACAACACCCAAGCTTGGTGTGTTTGGGTTGGTGGGGTGGGGGCCCTGGGATACCAGAGACGTAAGAACGGCAGCTGCGTCCAGAATCTCCTCTTCTGAGGACTCCAGCACTGCCTCCAGGTCTGCTAGCTGGGTGCAGGTCTTCTGGGCTCCAGCCTGCGTACAGCGGGCACCCTTGCTCAGCCTCTGCAGCTGCTCCCGGGCAGCCTTCACAGCACCCTCGAGGCCTATCATCTGCTCCAGGAAGGCTTCCCGAGCCCCTAAAGAAAGCCCACAGCCCAGCGGTCACAGAGTGGTGGAGATGTCACCCAAAAGCCCCCACCCCGTTCTTTGCCCTCCATTCCCCAGGCATCAGCAACCCAAACATCAACAGGTAGTCCCAAAGGAAGAGCCCCTATTTTACAGATGCAGGCTGAGGCCCAGGGAAGGCCAACATGACCCAAGGTCCCACCCAAAGCAAGTCAGCCACACACAGGGACTGGGAGGGACCCAGGCCTTCTGCGGCCACACCAGCAGTCCTGGACCCTCTGCTCCAATAAGCTCCAATTCACACGGTGGCTCACACGTGGGCAACTGACAACATGGTATCTGACAGCCCCCATGTCCACAGTGAGTCCGGCTGACGGGTTCTCAGCTCACCTCTGTCTGGCTGCTAAAGGAACGTGGCACTTACACATGTAAAACTTCACAAAGTAATCCAGTCCATTTCAGCGCCATTTCCAGGTCCCAGGCCAAATTCCTCCTAGCTTTAGTGAGTTTCCTTCTCTTTTTTTGAGACAGAGTCTCGTTCCATTACCAGGTAGGTGCCAGGCTGGAATGCAGTGACGAGACCTCGGCTCACTGCAACCTCCACCTCCTGGGTTCAAGCAATTATGCCTCAGCCTCCCGAGTAGCTGGGATTACAGGCACGCGCCACCATGCCCAGCTAATTTTTATATTTTTAGTAGAGATAGGGTTTCGCCATGTTGGCCAGGATGGTCTCGATCTCTTGACCTCGTGATCCACCGGCCTCGGCCTCCCAAAGTGCTGGGATTACAGGTGTGAGCCACTGCACCCAGCCAGTTCCCTCCTTTTTTTCCTTCCTTCTTCCTTCCTTCTCTCTCTCCTCTTCTTTCTTTCTTTCTCTCTTTCTTATTGCTACATTGCCCAGACTGATCTTGAACCCCTGGGCTCAGGCAATCCTCCTGTATTGGCCTCCCAAAGTGTGGGATTACAGGCATGAGCCACCACACCCAGCCCGCCTTTTTTCTTATTTACTCAGGTATTAGTATTTCCTATGCACTGAGCACTGTGCTAGGCTACAGCAGTGAGAGACATGGCCAAGAATCAAAGCGACGGGGCACTCCAAGTCCAGCCGCTGGAGCAGTGCCTTGTGACCCCCTTGTGGAGGGAGTGACTAAATAAGCCCAGCCTGTCTCACTGAGCTTAGGGTCTGGGTAAGGCAGGGTCATGGGGACAAGGATTGATATTAATAAAGTTACAGGTGGGCTAGGGACATTGAAATAGAGGCCCATGGTGACCAGGTTGTGTTGTGAGAGCCCCCAAAGCATCTGACAAGACC
Source organism: Callithrix jacchus (assembly GCF_049354715.1). NCBI lineage: Eukaryota > Metazoa > Chordata > Mammalia > Primates > Cebidae > Callithrix > Callithrix jacchus. The sequence goes on along the minus strand of NC_133502.1, from coordinate 179,723,191 downwards.
AGACTGCAGGCGCTGGGGACCTCCCCTTGCCTCCCACCCTCCCACTCTGCCCCCGCAGTACCTGGCAGCAGGTGGGGGCTCTGGTAGACATCCCCCCGTGGGGCCTCTCCCTGTAGAATGTCTAGTGGTCCCCAGGGACTGCCGCAGTTCGACCCTTGCAGCCACCCCTCCATCAAAGTCAGTCTGACCTTCAGCTTGGCTGCCTGGAGGGGACCAGGAAGAAAAGGCAAATGAGGCTGGTGGCATGGAGGTCTAGCCCAGGCTTCCCCCTGGCTTCTACCTGCCACTCTCCCTGTGGGTTCCCTTCTCCAAATCCTCCCCTAGGCCTCAACACTCAGGGTATGCCACAGCTCTGAGAGCCAATCCTGCCCAGCCCATGGTTGCTGCCCCTTCCCTTCCCACCCCCATGCCACCTGCTGATACCACTGACCACTCTGCTGTCCTACCTCGGAAGGGAGGGAGGAAGGGATGGGAAGGGACATTCCACAGGGATTTCTGTCTGTCCTATTCACTGTGTCCCCAGGATGCTGCATCAGAAGGCATGCTATGGACACTGGCTGAGTGGGCTATAAACGTCCCCTAGCCCCGTGTTTTCATCAGATGAACAATCACTGCATTTACAGAGCATGTCCTAGGAGCCAGGCTCCGCACCAATACCTGCCACACGCCTGCCCTATTCCTCCCGTCACCACTTTAAGTGGCAGGCACAAGTCCCAGGCCCTGTCCTCCATTCCCAAGTCCAGAATGTTCTGGAAAACCACAAGGCATTACATTCCTCACTCGAGAGCAAAACCTGACCTGAAGTAAACTGCTCTGAAAAAGGCCACTGTGGTCTCCATTTACCCACTTGGTGGGAATAGTCATCTGTCTTCCTGCATAAATATCATTGGGCTTGACCATGGAGGCTGGCCTGTTCACAGTGGGAAATTATGTAATATTCAGCGCAGGCCATCTTTTTTTTTCTTTCTTTTTTTGAGACAGTCTTGCTCTGTCACCCAGGTTGGAGTGGTGTGGCGGCATGATCTCAGTTCACTGCAACCTCTGCCTCTTGGGTTCAAGCAATTCTCCTGCCTCAGCCTCCCGAGTAGCTGGGATCACAGGTATGTGCCACCTCCACTGGCAAATTTTTATATTTTTAGTTGAGACAGGGTTTCACCATGTTGTCCAGGATGGCCTCGAACTCCTGACCTCAGGTGATCCATCCGCCTCAGCCTCCCAAAGTGCTGGGATTAGAGGCATGAGCCACCGTGCCCGGCCTCAGTGCATGCCATCTTATCTTTCTACAATGCCACAAATTCTGAAAGCTGGTCCCATTGGTTTCCAGAAAAGGGTTGCAGGTCTGAACTTGGCCCCACTGGTTTCTAGAAAAGGGCTGCAGGTCTGAACTATTTCCATTCTGGAGTAGGAGAGAGCCCGAGGCTTACCAAGGCTGTTGCCTACCCAGGCACATGACAATGAATGGAGCTGACAGAGGGGAAGCCCGATGGGTTAACTCTAGAACTTTAACTCCTGACTCCTGCACCACCCACCCCTCCACTCAGAAGCACCTCCTGTTGACCCTCCTTACTAAGGGGTTATCTGTGGTCTCATCCCCACTGAACCTGAGAAAAGTGAGACTTCAGCCCAGTGTGGTCAGGAAGAGCAGGTGACAAGAGTCCCATCCACCCAGAGCAGGGGAAGGGCTGGGGTGAGGGTGGAGCAGGGCTGGAACAGACCCGGAGCTGGGTGGTCACAGGGAGAAGGTGGGTGGTGGGCTTGCAAGGCCCGAGCGCCTGGGTGAACAGGCAGTTTCCCATGCCTGGCACAGAGCTGGCACTCGCTGGGGACACAATGAACGGGAAGGTGAGCGGTTCTGGGCGGACCCACCTCCTCCTTCACCAGGGCGTAGCAGGACGGGCACTCCTGGCAGTGTGTGCCGTCGGCCGTAAGGAAGAAGTTGTCGTGGCAGCGGTCGCACTTGTAGCCCTCAAAGCCAGGCCTGCACACGCACGTGCCGTTCTCCCGGCACTGGGCCGAGGTGGCGCCCAGTGGGGAGCACCTGCAGGCTGGAGGGGCCAGGGGCAGTGCATGCTGGGTTCTGGGTGTTTCCAGAACCCTCTGGGCGGCATCAAATACAGACTCCTGGGCCCTGCCCTGGAGAATCTGATTCAGAAGGTTGAAGGCGGCACAGAGCCTGGTTTATTCCAGTGTTCCCTAGGGGATCTGAGGACACCCAGGTTTAGGAACAGCCAGTGCAGCCCAACTCTATAGGTGAGGAAACTGAGGCCCAGAGAGTAACATGATGGCCCCAAGCACACGGGCACTTAACAGTGGCATCTGGGACTATATTCCTGGCTGGCATGAGGATGCTGGCAGGGTGCAGAGGGCCAAAGACTTGGGTGAGGGTCAAAAGCACAGCCCTGCCCCCACTGCTCTGGGTCACATGACCCCGCTCTCCTGGTCAATGCCAGGGCAGCATCTCACTCCTGAGCGTCCTCCCCAACTCACTCACTCCACGCTTCCAGCTGCTCTCCTCTCTGGCCATCCTCTCCCGCCGCACCCATTTTCGCTATCAGTCATCTTTGCCCAGAGACCTCAGGCCCCACCCTCCTGGCAGCCTGGGAAGAACCCGGCCTCCTTACCCCGGCAGCCCTTGATGGAGAAGCTGAAGAAACCCAGCTGGCATCTGTCACAGGCCTGGCCTGTGACGCCTGGGCGGCAGGTGCACTGGCCAGTCTTGGGATGGCACTGATCCTCCTGGGAGCCCAGTGGGTGACACTTGCAGCTGTGATAAGGGAAGGAACTGGGACTGAGGCAAGCTCAGGGCCACCCCTGGACCAGCCTCTGCCGGCTGCAGCTGGTGGGGCCTCAGCTCACTGCCCCGGCTGACCAGACCCTGTGTCCATGGAGAGGAAGCAGGGTCTGGTCAGCATGGGCTGTGAGACAGGTACATGGCGCAGCTTCCCCAGCTGTGCTCTGGAAAGCACAATTTTCCCAGGATGCTTGGGGAGAAACGAAGATGAAATAAGGCTATGGGACAAACATGTCTCGGGGAGCCTATACCCCTCTGTTGGAAAGTCACGATACAATTAGCATATTAAGGGCTCTGAGAAGTCCTGCAAGGAAGAAACCTGTTTGCTCCACTTGGTGCTTCCCGGGAGTCCTCTGCTGTTCCCTAAGGACGCTTGTCCAAGGTGCTACTGTGGCCAAAAGGCCACCCAGTGACGGTGTCACTGAGAAGGGAATCAGAGACCAAACTGGCCGCCTGCCCACCTGGACATCTCTTAGGGCTGCTCTTGGCTCAAATCCTGGGCTGGCAGAGCCATGGGTCCGATGTCAAGAGACCGTCCCTTTGCCCCCCTTTGGTGTAGGGCACAATGTACGTGGCAGTGGGCCTGGGACAACACCTTCCAAACCAGTCCCCTCCCTGGGGGCTGCCTGGCGCCTTCCTCCCTCCTGGCGAAGTCCCCAGGGCACCGACAGTCTCACCCTACCTACCTCCGGCAGCCCCTCCCAGCCTGGAGATCAAAGAAGCCAGGGTGGCAGCGGCTGCAGTCTCGTCCAGTCACGTGAGGCAGGCAGGAGCACTGGCCTGTCACAGGGTCGCAGGGCGTCTGCTCACTGACTGAGCCCTGTGGGTGGCAGCTGCAGGCTGGGGGCGGGAGCAGGAAAAAGTGTTGGGAATGTGCAGATTGTCTGCTCCATCTTTCGGGGTCCAACAGAGGCAGAGAGGATGGGGCAGCCTCCAGTGATGATACTGCACATTCAGCCCAGATTCTGATGCCCCTCCTGGAAAAAGGCTCCAGGGCTGAGCTCAAGCCTCGGCCCATTGACCGTATCCTTAGAGGGACAGCCCAGGACAGTCATGGTGGCAGACAGCCCTTCTGAGCCTGCCCTGAGCCCTGGCAGGCTGCAGAGGGCCAGAGACATGGGTGAGGGTCACAGGTACAACCCTGCACCCACTGCTCTAAGTCCCGTGCTCTAAGGTCACTGCTCTAAGTCCCATGACCCTGCTCTCCCAGCCACCGCCAGGGCAGCATCTTGCTGTGGGCCAGAGTGGCATTTCCTATGGGGGTTCCACAAAGTGAGAGTGAGTGGGACCTGCAGCTGTAGCGTGGGAAAGGGCTCCAAGCACATCGGTGTGGGGCGAAGGCTGAGCTTCCCTCCTGCAGGGCTCTGGGAGGCTCCCAGGGGCTGCGTGTTAATGGAGGCGATGTTGGGGGCATGGCCTGGGACCCTTAGTGCAGGACGATCACTGTGTCAGCCGTATGTGCCAACTGCAGAGTGGGAGATAAGCACTAGACTATCTGGGCTTCAGGATCGGAGCTTCTAGGATCTCACAGCTGAAAGAGACCCCGGAGAGGGGCAAACCCTTGTGCTTTCTGGACACGCAGACAGGGGAGGGGAGTAATCAGCTGAGGCTGCACAGCCTTGCAGAGGGGCCAGCTGGTTCCGGCAGGTTCCTCAGCCACCCCTTCTGTGTCCTGAGCCAGAGGAGAGGAGAAGGGGCCCACCATGCGCCACCCCTGGGTCTGGAGGCAGGTACTCACGTGTACATTTGTCTGTGGGCCGTGGGGCCAGGGCGTTCCCGTAGAAGCCTTCCTGACAGTGCTCACAGTGGTAACCCGTGGTGTTATGCAGGCAGCGCAGACAGTGGCCAGACACGGGGTCACAGTTGCCCACGGCATTGGGGTCCACATTCCCGCTGCACTGGCACCGGTGGCAGGGCTGGGGGGGCCCAGAGAGCCCCAGTGGGTCCCCAAAAAAGCCATCATCACAGACCTCACAGCGCCGCCCTGTGTGTAAGGGAGCACGTGTGGGGAATGCAGCCAGCTGGGCCCACCAGGGTGGATGAGAAGCAGAGTGAGCATCCCTTCAGCCTCCCCGGAGCAGAGCACGGGCTCAGGCAGAAGGGCCTGGGCCAGCCCCCAGTGGCTGCCCACAGCTGTGTGGTCCTGGGCAAGGTACTGCGCCTCTAGGAACTCAGGTTTTTCATCTTTAAAGTGGGGACAACAATGGCAGCTCCCCATGGTCCGGTGACATAATTTGTGAAAAGCACTTAACATCCGGCCTGGCATGTAGTAAGCACTCAGCAGCAGTGATTGTCATCACACATCTGTCCTCAAACCCTCGTCATCATCGCCATCATCACTTTCCCCACCAAAACCTCACATCATCACCTGCTTCATCATCCTTTTTAATTTATTATTATTGTTGAGAAGGAGTCTTGCTCTGTCACCCAGGCTGGAGCACAGTGGTGCAATCTCGGCTCACTGCAGCCTCTGCCTCCAGGGTTCCAGCAATTCTCCTGCCTTAGCCTCCTGAGTAGCTGTGATTATAGGCGCATGCTACCATGCCTGGCCAAGTTTTGTATTTTTAGTAGAGGTGGGGTTTCACCATGTTGGCCCAGCTGGTCTCAACCTCCTGGCCTTAAGTGATCCGCCTGTCTCAGGCTCCCAAAGTTCTGGGATTACAGGCACGAGCTACCACGCCCGGCTATTTTTATTATTATTATTTTTTGAGACAGAGTCTTGTTCTGTCACCCAGGCTGGAGTGCAGTGGCACAATCTTGGATCACTGCAACCTCCACCTCCTGGGTTCAAGTGATTCTCCTGTCTCAGCCTCCCAAGGAGCTGGGATTACAGGCCTGCACCACCACATCCAGCTAATTTTTGTATTTTTAGTAGAGACGGGGTTTGGCGATGTTGGCCGGGCTGGTCTCGAACTCCTGACCTCAGGTGATCTGCCTCCTGCGGCCTCCCAATGTGCTGGGATCACAGGTGTGAGCCTCCGCACCCGGCTGCTCATGTTTGTTTCATGTTCCTCTTGACATTTCTGCACTGCTCCAACATTATGAGTATGTATATTTATCTTTGTTTCATTTTTTCTGAAGTTACTAAGTCAGTAAAGAGTATGTACTAATTTTATAATTGAAAACTACCTGCTGTCATTGTGAAGAATAGTTGTGAGCTCCTGTGTCCTCAAAAGCCATCAGTCAATTGAAATGAAGTTAACCATATAGGCCAGGCATGGTGGCTCACGCCTGTAATCCTGGCACTTTGGGAGGCTGAGGCGAGGAGGGGATCACTTGAGGCCAGGAGTTTGAGACCAGCCTGGTCAACATGCCAAAACCCTATCTCTACTAAAAATACAATCATTAGCCAGGTGTGGTGGCAAGCACCTGTAATCCCAGTTACTTGGGAGGCTGAGGCAGGAGAATCACTTGAACCGGAGGCAGGGGTTGCAGTGAGCCGAAATTGTGCCACTGCACTTCAGCCTGGGTGATAGAGCAAGATTCCATCTAAAAAAAAAAAAAAGTTAATAGTGCTAAGGACAACCCTATAAAGGGAAAGGGGAAACAGAAAGGAGAGGGGAGGGGAGGGGAGGGGAAAAAGGGAAGGGGAAGAGAGGAGAAAGAGGGGAGGGGAGGGGAGGGGGATTGAAAATGGTGATGAAGAATGTGAGCCCCATGGTTAAGTGACCATTCACCTGGAACCAGGTGAGGACACCTCACAGGGCAGGAGGCAGCTCTGGAGGTCCTGGGAAGGGTTTAAGGGGCCAGGATGGCAGGCAGGAGTCTTCCTGGAACAAGTGAGAATCAGAGCTTGACCTCAGTCGATCCTGACTCAGAGGTCCAGGTGAGCTCTCTGTGTGCTAGGCCCTCGCAGGGCCAAGAGGATACTGGTATGGATGAGAAGGGTGCTGGGGCTGGGTGTGGTGGCTCATACCTGTAATCCCAGCACTTCAGGAGGCCGAGGCTGGCAGATCACCTGAGGTGGGGAGTTTGAAACCAGCCTGACCAATATAGAGAAACCCTGTCTCTACTAAAAATACAAAATTAGCTGGGCATGTTGGTGCATGCCTGTAATCCCAGCTACTCAGGAGACTGAGGTGGGAGAATCTCTTGGACCCAGAAGGCAGGGGTTGCAGTGAGCTGAGATTGTGCCATGCACTCCAGCTGGGGCATCAAGAGCAAAACTCCATCTCAAAAAAAAAAAAAAAAAAAAAAGGCACTAGCAGAGGTTCCAGATGGGAGAACCAACCCAAGCGTGGTTCTCTCTGCTCACAGCACTGCCTGCTCCCCTGACATCCTCCTTCAAGTTAGTCTCAGCCTGAGCTTCTCTAACTGTGTTCTCACTGGGTGGGCTCACGCATGTCTGCAGGCCAGGGGAGCCATGGTCAGGAGCTGGAAAATGTAAGGAGATAATGGGAATAGAGGGCTAGCATGGTGGCCAGTGGGGAGCAGGATCCTGTGGTACAATCTCCATCCCTTGGTTCTCGAGCTCCCGGCTCTGGGGCCACCTGTCCTGCCCTGCCCTGTTGGCTGCCAGAGAGCTGCTTTCAGAACAGTCCCAGTGAAAGCACAGGGCATTTGACAAATCAATTGAATGCAGCCACAGGTACCAAAAGCAATATCAGTTGTCTAGGCATCTTAAAAACATTACACTACGTGAGATAAGCCAGACCCAAAAGAACAAATACTGTATGGTTCTATTTACATGGAATACCCAGATGAGTCAAATTCACAGAGACAGAGAGCAGAACAGTTGTTATCAGGGGCTAGGGGAGGAGGAGCTACACAACAGTATATTTTTAGTTTTTTTAAATTTTTTTGAGACGGAGTCTTACTGTATTGCCCAGGCTGGAGTGCAATGGCACAATCTCAGCTCACTATAACCTCCACCTCCTGGGTTCGAGAGATCCTCCTGCTCAGCCTCCTGAGTAGCTGGGATTACAGGTGCCCGCCATCATGCACAGCTAAGTTTTGTATTTTTAGTAGAGACAGGGTTTTGCCATGTTGGCCACACTAGTCTTGAACTCCTGACCTCAGGTGATCCACCTGCCTCGGCCTCCCAAAATGCTGGGATTACAGGCGTGAGCCACCGTGCCTAGCCTTAGCAATACATTTGATGGGTACAGTTTCTGTCTGGGACGACGAAAAAGTTCTAGAGCTAGATGGAGATGGTTGGTGGTGACAGCCGCACAGCCCTGCGAATGTGCTTCCTGATGCTGAGTGATTCACTTAGAAATGGTTAAAACGGCAAACTTTATGTCATATATATTTTACCCTAATAAAAATATTGTAATATAACAAAAGTCATTGAATTGTACTTTATTTTTTAAAACTGTTTTTGAGACAGGGCCCAGCTCTGTTGTCCAAGCTGGAGTGCAATGGTGAAATCTCGGCTCACTGCAGCCTCTACCTCCTAGGCTCAAACTGTCCTCCCACCTCGGCCTCCAGAGTAGCTTCGATCACAGGTGCATGCGACCACACCCCGCTATTTTTTGTAGAGATGGGGGTCTCACTATGTTGCTTAGGCTGGTCTTGAACTCCTGGGCTGAAGCAACCTGCCCACCTTGGTTTCCCAAAGTGCTGGGATTACAGGCATGAGCGACCACACCCAGCCAAACTTTAAATGGCTGAACCGTCAGGTATATGAATAGTATCTCAACAAAGTTGCTTTAAAAAAAAAAGTCAGAGTCGAGGATGTCTCTGAGTCCCAGAGCAGGAAAGAATGCAGGAAGCCTGGGAATAGGGGTGGGCGAGCGGGGACCTGCCTCGCACGTTACCTGATGACAGTTTTTTTCAAGGCTGGAAGTTTCATTGAGGTTTTAACAGAATCACCCAGGGAACTTCTTCACCTATCACTAACTCAGGCTCTAAGGGGCCAGGGACCAGATATGGCATTTTCAGATGGCCCAAAATCTCAATGGCCCAAATTCTGCTGGCAATGAGCAGCAGCCTGGGGCTGTGTCTATGGAGCTAAGGGACTCCATGTCCCCAGAGGCCATGTCTGCTGCCCATAAGCTGGGCTCTCCCTCACCTGCCACACCCTAAACCTGAGGCCTTAACCCCGGAGCCCAGGGCAGAGTCACAGCATTGTGGCTTGGCCCTCCGTGGGGCATGGCTCAGGGCGGGAGTCACTCACCTCTCTGGCCCGGGGGGCAGTGGGTACACACCACCTCCCCGCTCTCTGGGATGGTTGTGCAGGCTGACCTGCCAGGGCAGGGACAGGGCTGGCAGTCATCGGCTTGGCCTGCAAAGGGGTTGCCATAGAAACCTGGCAAGCAGCGCTCACAGGACGGGCCCTCGGTGTGGTGGCCGCATACGCAGATCCCTGAGGGCAAGACAAGCACCTGGTTATAACTCTCTGAACCCAGAATGCCCAGAGATGGTGAGCATTCTGGTGGGAGAGGTCATGGGGCACACCCTGGGTAGGTGGCGTGGGAACTTGTCCAGGCGGGGGCAGCAGGGCCTGGGGACTGAAAGTCCAGGCCTGGAGCTGGACCACACAGTTCATGTCTCCCACTTACTGCCTGTGCAAAGCTGGGCAAGTTGTGTAATGGCCCCACACTTAAATGTCCTCATTTGCAAAATGGGAGCAACCACAGCACTGACTTCGAAGGGTTCCTGTCGGGGTCCAACCAGACCATGCATTCAAAGTACCCCGCACAGCCTGCACACACCATCATCAGTGCTTAGTATTGTTATTTGAGATGCAGTCTGGCTCTGTCACTCAGACTGGAGAGCAGTGGCACAATCTCGGCTCACTGCAACCTCCACTTTCCAGGTTCAAGCGATTCTCCTGCCTCAGCCTCCCAAGTAGCTGCATTACAGGTGTGCACCACTTGGCTAATTTTAGTATTTTTAGTAGTGATGGAGTTTGATGGTCAGGCTGGTCTCAAACTCCTGATCTCAAGCAATCTGCCTGCCTCAGTCTTCCAAAGTGCTGGATTATAGGCATGAGCTGCCGTGCCCGGCCAGCACTGTCATTATTTTGTATTCTAAAACCTCTCTCTGAACCAACAGGTGACACAGCTACCATTGGCTACACTGTTGTCCTCTTAACTGCAAGGGGCCAAAAGGAAAAGCAGCTTTTCCTAAGGGATACACAGACCCAGAATTCTGGCCTTAACATGACTTTGCGAAGAGGCTCCCCTTTCTGGGGTTTGGGATGCAGAGGGGATACCTAGTCTCAGAGGAGGGAACCCCTGTCCCTGCCCTCTGACTCCCGATGGTGGTGGTTTCTGCAAATTCTTCTTCCCCAGGCTGACCATAGCTGGCATCTGCTCAGAGCCTGGGGTGCTTGGGAAGGGAGGCCCACTGGCAGGGATTGAGTGAGAAGCCTGGCTGAGAAGGGGTTAACTAAGACCACCACTTCCAGGTCCCAGGGAGGGCAAGCACAGCCACATGCCACAGGCCACATGCCATACACAGGGCACTCTCTTTTTGTGTCCATGGCAGGCATTGATAATCGAGCCCAGACGAGGCCACATAATCCCTCCCCCGTGCAATGCAGACAAGGCACAGGTGACCTGGGAGAAAGAGTGAGTACCGGCCACGTATGCACAGCAGGGCTGGCATCCAAGGGGAATTGTCCCAGCCTCAGCCCAGCACCCATAGCCTCACTCCTCCTCCCAGCCTCGGCAGCGGGGCTATGCTGCCCATTTCACAGATGAGGACTTGCCCAAGCTGAGTGGGAAGTGTGGCAGGGCCAGAGGCTCTGTGGAGATGACAAATTGGTCCCAGACATGGGAGGACTCTGCTGCCTCCAGAGGGGCTATGGGAAGCATTGCAGTGGGGAGGGATTATGTGGCCTTGCCCAGGCTTGATTATTGATGCCTGCCATGGACACAAGAAGAGACGGTGCCCTGTGTGTGGCGTGTGGCTGTGCTTGCCCTCCCTGGCTAGGTTGGCTAACATTTTTTTTTTTTTTGAGATGGCATCTCGCTCTATTGCCCAGGCTGGAGAGCAGGGGTACAATCCCGGCTCACTACAACCTCTGCTGTTCAAGTGATTCTCCTGCCTCAGCCTCCTGAGTAGCTGGGATTACAGGTGTGTGCCACCATGTCTGGCTAATTTTGTATTTTTAGTAGAGACGGGGTTTCACCATTTTGGTCAGGCTAGTCTCGATCTCCTGACCTTAGGTGATCCGTCCACCTCGGCCTCCTGAAGTACTGGGTGCGCCCAGCTACTGTCTTTTCAGGAAGAAAAACGCCCCCCTCCCCGCCCCACAAAAAATAAAATAGAATATAAAACACAGAATAAAATAAAAAGAAGTGAGAATGAGTAGCCAGTAGTGACCAGGCCCTGGGAGTCCAGGCTGGAGGGAGGCGCAGCTCTGCCACCTGCTGACCATGCAGGCACCCTGCAGCGTGGGGCCCTCACCTGTAAGATGGGACAGGAAGGGTCCCGGCCCCTGCAGGGATGTGTGCAGGCGTCAATGATGTAGTGTAGAGAAGGGTGACTAGCACAGGCAGAAAAGGTGATGCTCTTTTATTATTTCCCAAGTGTCCTGAAAAGTAGAGCCCTTCATTGTCTGCATTTCCCTAAGCCCTCCCAGTTAGCTACAGCTGAGCTCCAGGGCAACCCAGGTCTGTTTTCAGAGCCTGCGTGTCTCCTGACCTCCATGTGGCTTTGTGTAGAAACAGAGGCAGTGTGCACACTGTCATCATCCCCACCTTAAGAAGAGGAAGCAGGGAGGGAAGTGACTTTCCCAAGGCCACTAAAGGGTGAGAGTGTCAGGTCTATGACTCTGGATTGGTGCTTATGAGCTGCTGTCGCCTGTGTGACCCTCATGAGAACCCTTCGGCTGTCACCTGCCATGCTGATGCCTCTGCTCTTTCTCAAAGCTCCCTCTGCATATAAGGACCCCCCAACGTGTTTCCCTGATCCTTCCTGGGAGAAGGGCCAGCCTGGGGAGAAGGCAGTGCGTGGACAGATGGCCTGCAGAGCAGCTGGCTTACGGCTCTCACCAAATGGATGCAAGGTCCTTGGCACAGAGCCTGAGGCTTTGATAAATTCCAGGCAATAACTGCACGGGCGAGCTCAGAGCCCGCACTTCCCCACAGCTGGGCCAAACCTTCGATGCCTGTGCCAGGCTGGCCCTGTTCAGGTAAGTATTCACCTGACTTTTCTGGGTATAGCCCAGGTGCCTTCGGATGGGGTGCCCAGAGACTCACCTGTGCTGGGGTCACAGGTGCCATGCTGGTTACAGGTGCAGGGGACACAGCTGGCATAGGGACCCCCTCGTGGTGTCTCCCTCTTGTATCCTGGAGCACAAGATTCACAGAACTGGCCCGTGTAGCCGTTGGGACATGAACAAGTCTCCACCCAGGAGGCTGGCGGGGAAAGTCCCCGCTGGGCGGACGTGAGCCGGACCTCAGTCAAGAACACTTGGCCTGCAGAGCAAGAAGGGAGAGAGGAAGAGAGAGAGGTAGAAGCTCCTGCACGTGCTTCTCCCAAAAACCTTCCTGTCACATATGGACCAGGCCCACGTACATACAGGCAGCCTGGGAATCAATGATGATTTTTAAAATTTATTTATTTTTTGAGACAGATCCTCATTCTGTCATTCAGGCTGGAGGGCAGTGGTGCAATCCTAGCTCACTGCAGCCTCGACTTCCCAGGCTCCAGTGATCCTACCACATTGCCCTCCCAAAGTAGACTGGCAGGCAAGCCACCAAGCCCAGCTAATTAAAAAAATTTTTTTGTAGAGATGGGGTTTCTCCATGTTGCCCAGGCTGGTCTCGAACTCCTGGCCTCAATTAATCCTCCTGCTTCAGCGTCCCAAAGTGCTAGGATTGCATGTGTGAGCACCGTGCCAGTTGACTTTTTTAAAAAAATAGTCAATTCAAGGGTAAGGAAGTTGAATCGGTAGTTTTCAAGAAGAAATAGACATGGCTGAGAATTTTATGGAAAAATGTCCACTCCACAGGTTATCAAAGATATTTAAACAACGATGATACCATTCCCACCTCTCAGACTGCTAACATTTTATAGATTGATTTTAGTTGGGGAGAGGGCATAGCAATCTCATCTGGCCTGCTCATAACTGAATGCTACATTTAGGCAAAGTTTAAGGTGTATTTCTAAAGTTTTAAGATTTGTTGTTGTTGTTGTTATTGTTTGTTTTTAAGAGAGGCAGGGTCTTGCTCTGTCACGCAGGCTGGAGTGCAGTGGTACAACCGTAGCTTTGAACTCCTGGCCTCAAATGATCCTTCTGCCTCAGCCTCCCAAATAGCTGGACCAAAGGTATGTACCACCACACGCAGCTCAATTTTAAATTTTTTGTAGAAAAAAGGTTTTGCTGTGTTGCCCAGGCTGGTTTTGAACTCCTGGCCTCAAAGAAAACGAACATTTTGTATTTAGGTAAACTATGATGTATACATTTTAAAAAAGAAATCTGATATTTGAAAAAAAAAATGAGTGTGGATGTACGAATACAAATCGGGAGGCTTTGCCTCCAGGAACAGAGGAGTGGGGGGTCCTAGCAGATCAACCTTCCCACAGAAAACACCTAGAAACCCCAAAATATGAAAATGGCCATCTGTAGACACAGAAAACAGGCAGATTGGAGGCGGCTGACGCACCTCACCGGAGCAGCCTTCTGAAGGCAAATTCGGCAGCGTGGATCAAAACGGCAAACACTTCGCTTGGACCTAACACCTCCATTTCCAATGCTCTGTCCTAAAGCAACACTTGTACTAGGATACCAAGGCCTTTCTATGAGGCTGTTCCCTACTCCCTGTGACACGGTTGTAACGGGGAAAACTTCAGGCCACTTAAGTGCCTGTCAATAGCGGGGATGGTAAAACCTCACAGAGTGCCCGTATCACAGAATCTTACACAGCGGACACACAGAACCAGGCTTTCTACATGGAATGACAAGGAACGGCCTCCACAACACACTGTTAGCTGACAAAAAGCAAGCTGCAGAATATTGTGCTGCATGATTACATTTCTTTCTTTCTTTGTTTCTTTTTTTGAGACAGGATCTGGCTCTGCTACCCGGGCTGGAGTGCAATGGTGTGATCTTGGCTAACTGCAACCTCCGCCTCCTGGGTTCAAGCGATTCTCCCTCCCTAGTAGCTGGGATTATAGGGGCACGCCACCATACCTGCCTAATTTTTATATTTTTAGTAGACATGGGGTCTCGCCATGTTGCCTAGGCTGCTCAAGCAATCTGCCTGCCTTGGCCTCCCAAAGTGCTGGGATTACAGACATGAGCCACTGTGCCCAGCTGTGTGATCACATTTCTATGCTAAAAAAAAAAAAACAAAAAAAAAACAAGCTGGACACGGTGGCTTATGCTTGTAATGCCAGCACTTTGGGAGGCCGAGGCAGATGGATCATGAGGTTGGGAGTTCGAGAGCAGCCTAACCAACATGGTGAAACCCCATCTCTACTAAAAATACAAAAATTAGCTGGGCGTGGTGGCATGCGCCTGTAATCCCAGCTACTCAGGAGGCTGAGGCAGGGGAATCGCTTGAACCCAGAAAGTGGAGGCTGCAGTGAGCCGAGATCGTGGCCACTGCACTCCAGCTTGAGTGAAAGAGTAAGACACTGTCTCAAAAAAACATAAAAATAAAAACTGAAACAAATAGAAACAGATGTTAAGTACATACACACAGAAGGGTTTAGCGAGAGGCCTCCTAAAACATTACTCATGGAAAGAGGAAGCTTGGGGATTGCGGGTGAGAGTGAGGGTCACTATGTCCCCTGCTTCTCCAGTGTACCCCAGCACCCTTGGACTTAAAAGAGGCCCAGGGGAAAACAGACCATCTGAGCCAGAGGTTCTCAAAAAGAGCAAAATCTCCCTCCCCAGAAGCAAATCCGAGGACACGTTGGTTGTCATGTGGATGAAGAGGCCGAAAGTTCCCAGAAACTGATATTCCCAGAAACCCCATGTGACTTTCAAATGTCCTGCTTGGTGCTGGAAGGGTAGAAAAACCCCTTTGTAAACATCTGAGCCTAGACCTCACCTTCATTTTACAAATAGACATGTGGGGTTTTTTTTTAGAGACAAGGTCTCACTCTGTCACCCAGGCTGAGGTGTAGTGGTACAATCACTGCAGTCTTGACCTCCTGGGCTCAAGTGGTCCTCTAGCCTTAGCCTCCTGACTAGCTTGGACTACAGGTACAGGCCACCACACCAGGCTGTTTTTTGTTGTTGTTGTTTTGAGATGGAGTCTGACTCTGTCGCCCAGTCTGGAGTACAGCAATACAATCTCGGCTCACTGCAACCTCCACCTCCTGGGTTTAAGCGATTCCCGTCTCAGCCTCTCAGGTAGCCGGGATTACAGGCGCCTGCCACCACGCCCAGCTAATTTTTGTATTTTTAGTAGAGATGGGGTTTCACCACGTAGGCCAGGCTGGTCTCGAACTCCTGACCTCAGATGATCCATCCGTGTCAGCCTCCCAAAGTGCCCAAAGGGATTATAGGTGTGAGCCACCTCGTCCAACCTGACTTAGTTTCAAAACATTTTTTTTGTAGAGACATGAGGACATGTTGGTTGTCATATGGATGACATGTCATGTCTAAGTTTGTTGCCAAAGGCTGATCTGGAACTCCAGGCCTCAAATGATCCTTCCTGCCTCAACCTCCCAAGGTGCTGCGATTGTAGGCGTGAGCTACTGCACCTGGCCTCCACGGTATTTTTGAACATTCTAAGTGCACAGGGCATTGTTCAGGGATGCAGATGCCATATTGATGGAGGGAACGCCACGCTTTGCTTCATTCAGAATTTTCCCTACAGTCACTCACCCACAATGGCAACCTGGCCCTGGGGTTTCCGTCACCGTTGTCATCACACCCCCTCGCATTGGCAGCCTCCTCTGTAGCTTCCCCACCCATGGTGATCCAGCAAATCTTCCCACTTAGTTATGATTCCAGAATGGCAAACACAAAGGACTTAAAGAGTAAGGGGCATCATATTCAGCTGAATGTCTGAAACTCGATTTCATAGCTTCACTCACAGATCAACACTTACTCTGCCAAGTGTTTTCCCCTAATGGAGCAATAAATCCAAACCACCAAGGCTTAAATAAGCCTTTTAAAAGAAGCTCGCTACAGGCCGGGCGCAGTGGCTCACGCCTGCTATCCCAGCACTTTGGGAGGCTGAGGCAGACGGATCACCTGAAGTCAAGAGTTTGAGACCAGCCTGACCAACATGGTGAAACCCCATCTCTACCAGAAATACAAAAATCAGCCGGGCGCGGTGGCACATGCCTGTAATCCCAGCTACTCTGGAGGCTGAGGCAGGAGAATCCCTTTAACCCAGGAGGTGGAGGTTATAGCGAGCTGAGATCGTACCACTGCACTCCAACCTGGGCGACAACATTGAAACTCTGTCTCAAAAAATAATAAATAAATAAATAAAATAAAAGAAGTGGCTGGGCGTGGTAGCTCATGCCTGTAATCCTAGCACTTCGGGAGGTTGAGGCAGGCAGATCATAAGGTTGGGTGTTTGAGACCAGCTTGCCCAACGTGGTGAAACCCTGTCTCTACTAAAAATACAAAAAAATTAGCTGGGCGTGGTGGCATACACCTGTAATCCCAGCTACTCAGGAGGCTGAGGAAGGAGAATCATTTGAACCTGGAAGGCGGAGATCGCACCACTGCACTCCAGCCTGGGCGACAGAGCAAGACTCCATCTAAAAATAAATAGAATGGAATGGAACAGAATGGAAGCAGCACACTACGAGGTGGGGGAGCTGCACCACTCACACTCCCTGTGCTCTAGCCTGTGACTGGGAGAGCCAGCCTAGCTCCATTCCCGGCCACTGCCCTCGCTGAGGGACCCTGCTGACATGGCCCACATGAGCCTGCCTGTTCCCGCTGCTCTCAACCCTGGTTTGTGTTCCTGCATTAGCCATCCACGGCGCTGTCTGCACTGCCTGCCCTCTGTGTAAACAGCTTCTGAGCATCTTACTTCTTCTAAAACCAAATTTATTCCTGTCAGCAGGTCTCGCCACTTCCTCATGTCTTCTAGAGCGGTGGCGTCTGAGCACTGACAATTTGGAATTCAGAGGACTGTATGTGATATCATCCCTTTTCCTTTTATGTATTCTGTACATTACAGTTAGGATATCATGGGGTGGGGCATGGTAGCTCACACCTGTAATCCCAGTACTGTGGGAAGACAGTGGGATTGCTTGAGCCCCGGAGTTTGAGAGCTGCCTGGGCACACATAGTGAGACCTTGTCTATAAAAAAAAAAAAAAAAAAAAAAAAAAGAGGGCTGGGTGCGGTGGCTCACGCCTGTAATCCCAGCACTTTGGGAGGCCGAGGCGGGTGGATCATGAGGTCAAGAGGTCGAGACCATCCTGGTCAACATGATGAAACGCTGTCTCTACTAAAAATACAAAAAATTAGCTGTGCATGGTGGCGCACACCTGTAATCCCAGCTAATCAGGAGGCTGAGGCAGGAGAATTGCCTGAATCCAGGAGGCAGAGGTTGCGGTGAGCCGAGATAGCGCCACTGCACTCCAGCCTGGGTAACGAGAGCGAAACTCCATCTCAAAAAAAAAAAAAGAATTATTTGTATAAACCAGCTAGGGCATGGTGGTGTGCGCTTGTGGTCCCACCTACGTGGGGAGCTGAGGTGGGAAGGCTGCTTGAGCTAAAGGGGTCAAGGCTGCCACGAGCCACGATGCTTCCACTGCACTCCAGCCTGGGCGATGGGGCAAGCCCCTGTCCCTCATCCCCCTCTCCCCCAAAAAAGTACATTATATTGATTTTTAAAATAGTGTGCAGGTAGGTTATAAGGAGGAACAGATTAGAGGCTAAGGCCATCAATCACTGTGGCCAGGGTGTGGGGTGGTGACAGAGCCCATCAATGACCTGGTGGTGGCCCGGTGACCAGCAGGGGAGTTGCTCTCCCATGGGACTCTGGGCTGCTGGCATATGCTTCGTCCAGCAGGGACAGAGGACTTGGTGGATTCAGTGAAGATGGAGTGACCACACTCAATGGGTCTAGGTGGCTTGCTGGCCGCACACCTGCCTCTGAGACCCATCCCTCAGGCCTCTTGCCCATCCAGTCCCTGCCTCTGACCTCAGCCACCATCCCCACTGCCTCCACGGGTTATAGGACCTCCAGCAACTGTCCTGATCTGTGACTCAGATTCCTTCTTGGCAAAACGGGACAACCACCATCCAGCCGTGAGGCCCTGACAAGGCTGTGCCCGCAGGAGCCCAGTTCTGAGACCTGCAGGGCTTGGGTCTTGGGCACGTCTTTGTCTTTACTGACCGGCAGGGCTGGGGCTGGGACTGATGTGGAGGCGAAGGCTGGTGAGGTTGGCGAGGAGCCGCTGGAAGTGGAAGGGGGGCAGCGGAGGGGTCACATCCTCGGAGGTCTCCTGCAGGCTGGCGGGAAAAGCGGTCAAAGCAAGATCCCGACATAGGGTGGCGGTACCATGACTGGGGAGGGGGTGCAGCCCCCCAGGCCACAGGGGCATCTGAAATGTTCCTGGACCTCAGAGACCACCCCTCCACCTCCCCATCTCTCAAGACAGAAGTGGATACTTACTGAAACCTGAGCTCTACCTCCCTGGGGTGCCCGGCATCCTGGGGGCCAGAGGGGCTAGAGTGCCTCAGGGACAGGGCCAAGCCCGCCCCTTCCAGTCTCAGCTGCACAGGGAGTGGGGAGCCCCCAGGGGGCACCCAGAAGGTCAGGCTGAGGGTCTGCCCATAGCTGAACCGTTGGTCTCCCAGGAACTTCTCTGAAGACAAGAGAAGAAGGCTTTGACAATCTTCATACAGTTAGATTTTAAATGTCTATATTGATTTTATCGGCAGCTAAACATTCAAACAAGATAAAACTGCAGTGGGTAAAAAATCAAAAGCTCCCTGCACGGCAGACCCTGCAGGGGGCCTGCCCGCACCTCCCCAGCCCATCCCCGGCTTCACAGGCATGTGACCTGTGCAGCCACACATGTCCCTATGCTTGGCTTCATGCTCTGCTGTAACCATCTTCACATTCTTAATAATTTTATCTTTTTTTTTTTTTTTTTTGAGATAGTCTCGCTCTGTCACCCAGGCTGGAGTGCAGTGGCATGATCTCGGGTCACTGCAGCCTCTGCCTCCCAGGTTCAAACAATTCCCCTGCCTCAGCCTCCCAAGTAGATGGGACTACAGGCGGGTGCCACCATGCCCAACTAATTTTTGTATTTTTAGTAGAGATGGGGTTTCACCATGTCGGCCAGGATAATCTTGATCTCCTGACCTCATGATCCACCAAAGTTAGCCTCCCAAAGTGCTGGGATTACAGTCGTGACCCACCACGCTTGGCCCCAATTTATCTTTAACTAGGGTTTTAGAAGCGATGTCTGGTGGAACACGGAGTCAGAGCATGAACAAAGGGGACACACACGTATGTGTGACCACAGAGGCTGCTGCCTGCTTGTGTGTAGCATTCACGATACCCTTGAGTACGGAATTCCCGGGGAACACCCAGCAGCAGGAGTTTAGCAGGACTCCAGGTAAGTGAGTTGGCTGGCCCAGGCCACACCTTCCCTTCCAATCAGACCTCGCTTGGTACTCGGAAAGTAGGCACCAGAGCGCCGTGAAACACGGACTACCCGGGAGCCCTGGGCAATCGCTTCTGACTCTCGTCATTTCACCGTATCAGCCAAAAATTTCTTTGGAAGATCGTGACCCAGGAGGACAGGAGCACAGGCCACCCTCTATCCTCCTTCCCTGATGGTCTTTCCCTTGCCCACAAGAAAGCCTCGGGCGTGTGCTGTGCTGGTCGAACATGCGTAACACGTGTGTGTCAAGGAGCAAAATAGAAGCGGTTGGGCCTGTGGTGTGCGGTATTTCCACTGTCCTTGTAAGAACAAGGCACGCATCCATGTGTGAGCCATGGAGAACTGGTTATGTCATTTCGGTCATTCTGCATACAAGTTCAATGCGCTGATGTTTGCATGAGCACTGTATGATGTAAAAATGTGGTAAAACTCGGCCAGGCGCGGTGGCTCACACCTGTGATCCTAGCACTTTGGGAGGCCGAGGCGGGTGGATTGCCTGAGCTCAGGAGTTCAAGACCAGCCTGAGCAACACAGTGAAACCTCATCTATACTAAAATACAAAAAAATCAGCTGGGCATGGGAGTGTGTGTCTGTGGTCACAGCTACTCAGAAGGCTGAGGCAGAAGAACGACTTGAACCTGGGCGGTGAAGGTGGCAGTGAACCAAGATTGCGTTACACTCCAGCCTGGGCGACAGAGCAAGACTCCATCTCAAAAAAAAAAAAAAAGTTAAATTCATGCTAATAACTTAAATCTTTCCTTTACCAAGAATGGCATCAAATAGCAAACCAGAAACACTATGACAAATAAAGAGCAAAACTGCAGAAAAAAAGTATTTGTAAATGGCACTGTCCCCCTGTTTGGGGGGTGAGGAATTTTAATTCTGCGATGTGTCCCTCAAATTCTGTAGTGCGCCCATCCCAGCTTTGGTGGGCAGCTCCTGAAACACTGAAAGTCCCTGCATCCCTCTGCCCCAGAGCATCTCCTGGCTGGAGGAGCTGGTCACCTGTGCAGAAGCAGCCTGAAGCAGGGAGCCCCAGAGGCTGGTGGCTGCACACCCTGGCTGCACTGCAATTCAGCCTCCAGAATCAATCTCCAGTGCAAGCGCGAAGCTCACTCTCCCATCCCTTGCCATGTGCGTTCTACACGTGAGAGGTTTCAGCACTGCTGTGCAACCCACGGTCTTCGTGAAAGCTGCATCACAGTCCACCAACCGGCGGCCCAGCCTCTCCTGGGACTGCCCCAAGCTTGCACAATTAAATCATTAGATACTCATCTTTTTTTTTTTTTTTTTTTTTGAGTTGGAGTCTCACTCTGTCACCCAGGCTGGAGTGCAGTGGTGTGATCTTGGCTCACTGCAACCTCTGCCTCCCGGGTTCAAGCAATTCTCCCATCTCAGCCTCCTGAGTAGCTAGGATTACAGGCATGCACCATCACGCCCAGCTAACTTTTTTGTATTTTTAGTAGAGATGGGGTTTCACCATATTGTCAGGCTGGTCTTAAACTCCTGATCTCAGGTGATCCACCCGCCTCAGCCTCCCAAAGTGCTGGGATTACAAGCGTGAGCCACTGCACCTGGCCTGAATACTCATCTTCACTCAGCACCTGGCCTTTGCCCCCCTGAATATGGGGGTCCATAGGCAGAATACAGAAAGTGGATGTGCTGGCCAGAGGCTTTGTGTGTTCATTCCCTCTGATGCTGTTTCCAGCCAGCCCAGAGGCTTGTTTCTGTGTCCCCTCCGAGAGCTGAGTGCTGGGACTGAGACCGTCGCCAGGAGACCACAGTTCCCCTCACTGGGCAGGTGGACAGGTCAGAATTATCAAGAACTTCCTTCCTTTTGCAAGAATCTACGGCCCTGGGCTTGGGGTGCGGTGGCCTGGCAGGTGAGGGGCTGATGGGAAATACAGAGATTCTTTGGGTGTGACATTGGCTATGGCTCTATGGCACCGAAGAAGCCCTAGGTGACAAAGCTATGACCAGAAAATTTGGTCTATCATCAGATACTGTGGTCTAATGGCAGAACAACTGCCTCCCAAAGGCATCTACATCCTAATCCCTGGAATCTGTAAATACTGTGTGTTTTGTGGCCGGAGGACATTAAGGCTGTTAGTCAACTGACCTGGGGGAGGAAGAGCATCCTGGGTTATCCACCTGGGCGTCATCAATCATTAGAGATCAATGGTAAATACGCAAGAGGGAGGCAGGGAAGCTGTACCAGCAATGGGGCAGGAGACAAACTTAGCTGCTTTGAAGATGGAGGAAGGGGCCTTGAGCCCAGGGATGCAGGCAGCTTCTAGAAGCCGGGATAGACGGGCTGAGAACGGTGCTCACACTTGTAATCACAGCACTTTGGGAGGCTGAGGCGGGTGGATCACAAGGTCAGGAGATCAAGACCACCCTGCCCAATATGGCGAAACCCCATCTCTACTAAAAATACAAAAATTAGCCAGGCATGGTGGCGGGTACCTGTAATCCCAGATAATCGGGAGGCTGAGGCAGGAGAATTGCTTGAATCTGGGAGGTGGAGGTTGCAGTGAGCCGAGATCGCGCCACTGCACTCCAGCCTGAGCAACAAGAGCAAAACTCCATCTCAGAAGCTGGAAAGGAACTTTCCCCTGGGCCTCCAGAAGGAACTCAGCCCTGCTGACACCTTGGTGTTAGCTCCTTGAGACCCATTTCTGACTTCTCCAGAATGCTAAGAAAATAACCCGGCATTGCTTTCAGCCTCTAATGTGTGGCAGGTTGTTTAGCAGCAGGAGGAACCGACACAGTGCAGTCAGCCCCCGCCTGGCGCTGGAGGTACCTGGCGCTGTGAGCTCCTCTTTGTCTTCTGGGCTCAGGAGGACCCCGCTCGGGCTCCATTGCAGGGGTTGCTCAGAGCCCCCCACACTTCTGGCCCGCCAGCCTTCGGCTCCTAGACAGCAAACACAGATACCCCCCCGATCAGTGTGGGGCCCCAGAGGGTGGTCTCCAGGTGCTAGCCCCAGCAGGGGCCTTGGGGTGGGAGGGAGCCCCAGGAGAAGCTAGAAACCTCAGGGACCCGGCTGTGCTTGGGGCATGGTCTGACCTGGAAGTGGGCCCTGCCCTTTCAGTGGTATTTTGAGCTCCACATGAAGACAGCTTGGGGACCCCACATGGGGGCCCTGGGACATCAGGGCCATCTCTAATAGTATGACTTGACTTCACCTTCAGGTTCTCAGAGATCTTTCTCACTTGTAACCTCATGACTCTGTCCTTCAGTGACCCATGTCATTAACACCACCACAGGCAGGGAGGCCACCTGGCTAGGAAGGGGCCCAGCCAGGATGGGAGCCTGGGCCTTCTGGTCCCCAGTGCCAGTTCAGTGCCTCCTCCCTCTGGCCACAGCAGTTAACATGGAACACAGCACAGCACACAGCGAGTGACCTCATGGGAATACCTCTCCAGGGGGCAGCTGGGCAATGGGGCAGAGGCAAACACCAGGGGCAGCTGAGGGGTAGAAAGGAAGGGACGCAGCAGGGAAAGAGGCCAGAGAAAGGAAGATGGCAACATGAAAAGAAGCTTGCAGACAGACACGTAGAAGGAATTGGAAGACCAGGCGCAGTGGCTCACGCCTGGAATTCCAGCACTCTGAGAGGCCAAGGCAGGTGGATCACCTGAGGTCAGAAGTTCAAGACCCGCCTGGCCAACATAGTGAAACCCCATCTCTGCTAAAAATACAAACATTAGCCCAGCATGGTGGCTGGTACCTGTCATCCCAGGAGTCGGAGGTTGCAGTGAGCTGAGATTGAGCCACTGCACTTCAGCCTGGGTAAGAAAGCAAGACTCCAACTCAAAGACGCACCCCCCCCCCAAAAAAAAAACACAAACAAAGAAACAAAGAACACTCCATTTTCATTTTTTTTTGAGACAGAGTCCCACTCTGTCACCCAGGCTGGAGTGTAGTGGTGTGCAACCTCTGCCTCCCAGGTTCAGGCAATTCTCCTGCCTCAGCCTCCCAAGTAGCTGGGATTACAGGAGCCAGCCATCACGCCTGGCTAAGTTTTGTATTTTTAGTAGACAGGGTTTTGCCATGTTGGCCAGGCTGGTCTCGAACTCCTCACCTCATGTGATCCACTCACCTTGGCCTCCCAGCATGCTGGGATTATAGGCATGAGCCACCGTACCTGGCCACAGTTTTCATTTCTAATGCAGCAAATATCCATATAAACCACCCACATAAACAAAAGTACTTGGAATCCTCAATAATTTTCAAGAGCATAAAGGGATCCAGTGGCTGGGTGCAGTGGCTCATGCCTGTAATCCCGACACTCTGGGAGGCTGAGGAGGGTGGATCCCTTGAGGTCAGGAGTTCAAGACCAGCCTGGCCAACATGGTGAAATCCCTTATCTGTACTAAAATAAAAAGAAAACTGGGCACAGTGGTGAGCACCTGCAGTCCCAGCTACTTGGGAGGCTGAGGCAGGAAAACCGCTTGAACCTGGAAGGCGGAGGTTGCAGTGAGCTGAGATCACACCATTGCACTCCAGCCTGGGCAACAGAGCGAGACACCGTCTCAAAAAAAGAGGAAAAGGAATCCAGAGACCAAAAAGTTTGAGAACGAAAGCGCAACTGTAAGACAAAATGAGATGACACCTCCGAAGGGCTGGCCACACCCAGTGCCTGGCCCAAGATGAGAACAGATCATGACACTGTTCTTAGGGTCTAGAAAATGAGTCCTGCCCAGGCCCGGTGCGGTGGCTCATGCCTGTAATCCCAGTACTTTGGGAGGCTGAGGCGGGTGTATCACAAGGTCAGGAGTTCGAAACCAGCCTGGGCAACATGGTGAAACCCCATCTCTACTAAAATACAAAACATTAACTGGATGTGGTGGCAGACACCTGTAGTCTCAGCTACTCGGGAGGTTGCGTTAGGAGAATTGCTTGAACTCAGGAGGCTGATGTTGCAGGGAGCGGAGATTGTGCCACTGCACTCCAGCCTGGGTGAAAGAGTGAGACTCTGTCTCAAAAAAAAAAAAAAGGAAAAAAAAGATTCCTGCCTAATTAACATCCTAGACCCCTGGACCTTCTTGGTCCTGCTTTCTGCACAGCTTCCAGCAGAGGGCGCGCGGCCCTCATGTCTGGAGCACCCCAGCGCTGGCCCTCAGGTTCTGTCCTCGTTGACACCTCGCTCCTTCCTCGGGAGAGGCTGAAGGTGGGAGGCACTCCGTGGGACATGGCTGGAACCCATGCAGCCTCTGGGTTAATGTAGAGCTCTGAGCTCTGTTGCTTTCCCCTCTAAAGATGTGGCTGTGCCACCTGGAGTCGGGGACCACGGTGGAGGCCGCCACAGTAGCTAAAAGCAAAACACAGCTGGGCGCAGAAGCCCATAATCCCAGCACTTCGGGAAGCAGAGGTGGGTGGATCACTTGAGTTCAGGAGTTCTAGACCAGCCTGGGCAACACGGTAAGACCCTGTCTCTACAAAAAAGAAAAAATACAAAAATTAGCTGGGCATGGTGGTGCACGCCTGTAGTCCCAGCACTTTGGGAGGCAGAGGTGGGCAGATCACTTGAGCCCAGGAGATTGAGACCAGCCTGGGACACATGGCAAAACCCTGTTTGTACAAAAATATATAAAAATTAGCCAGCATGGTGGTACACACCTGTGGTCCCAGCTACTCAGGAGGCTGAGGTGGGAGGGTCATGTGAACCCAGGGAGGTGGTGGCTGCAGTGAGCTGTGTGTGATTGCACCACTGTACTCCAGCCTGAGTGACAGAGCGAGACCCCGTCTCCAAAAAAAAAAAAAAAGCAAAACTTGGGAGCTGACAAACGCAGTGCTCATAACCAAGTTGTGTGACCTCAGGCAAGTGGCCTACCTTTTCTGGGTCTCAGTTACTTCATCTGTAAAAGCGGAATGAGAATCCTTGCATGTAAGGAGCTCAGCACAGTGCCTGGCATACAGCAGGTGCTCAATAATTAGAGACCAGGAGACTCTAATTAGAGGCCAGGAGAATCCCCAGTGTTTAGATATACCCAGGGGGGCCAGTCTCAACAGGGCGAGTGGAAATTCCCCTACAGGATCCAAGGAGGGTCACATACCCAGCCCCCAACCCCACCATGAGTATAAACAGAAGAGTCAGGGGCTAGGAAGGGAGCTGAGGCCGCAGGTGGGCCCTGGGGAGCAGGCTCCTCACACTCAACCCCACCTGGGCTGTGCAAGCCCATGGCTCCTCTCCACAATGGGGGATCCACCGAGGCAAGATCTGCCCAGAGTGGGATTGCCTGTCACTAGGCTGGGAGCAGCCCCTGCGGAGGTGTGTGCAGGGGGCACCTCTTACCCTGGCGGAAATCAGTGAGGATGTGATGTACCCGGAACCGGGCTGTGGTTGCGCAAACCTTGGAGTGGCCGTAGCAGAAGCAGCTGCTACAGCCGGCCGGGTTGTGGGGCTGCAGGTTAAAGGTCCCGGGGCGACATCTGAAATGAGGCAGGACATGCCCAAGAGGGCCACATGAATCGGCCGGGAAGGGGCGGGGCAGGGGTAGCCCAGCTGGATCCATGAGAGTCTAGAATCACTGCAGACACTTAAAAACACATTCTTCTCAGAATTCTAGAAGAGTAGTGAGCACCTTACAGATTGTTCCCACGCCTGCTTCGGCAGCTTCCCACGACACTGACGTCTGCCATGGCCACGGTGCATTTGTCAAAACTGAGTTAACTAAGCTCCAGCCTCATCAGGGTTTCTCACTCTCTCCTCTAACGTCCGGCTTCTGCTGCAGGATCCCATCAGGGACACGACGTCACATGCAGTGGTGTCCTCGTTCTCCCCCAACCTGACACCGCTTCTCAGGCTTTCCCTGTCTGCCACTATCTTGACACCCTTTGAAAAGCACTGATGAGGTATTTTCCTGCAATGTGTGTGCGCTGCCTGGCTTTCCCATCGTTAGACCAGGGTTGTAGGTTTGGGAAAGAAACACACAGAGGTAACAAGCCCTTCTTGTCATATCACATGGGGGCACAGGAAACCCACATGACATCTGGGCGAGGACGGCCTCCATCGCCTGCTGGAGGTGCTGTCTGCCAGTCTTCTCCACTGGGCAATTGCCACATTCTGGTCATTAGAAGCAAGTCACTAAATAGGCTGGGCATGGTGGCTCATGCACTTTGGGAGGCTGAGGCGGGTGGATCACCTGAGGTCAGGAGTTTGAGACCAGCCTGGCCAACATAGAGAAACCCCGTCTCTACTAAAAATTCAAAAATTAGCCAGGCCTGGTGGCAGGTACCTATAATCCCAGCTACTTAGGAGGCTGAGGCAGAAGAATCACTTCAACTCAGGAGGCAGAGGTCGCAGTGGGTCGAGATTGCACAACTTCACTCCAGCTTGGGCGAAAGAGCGAAACTCCATCTCAAATAAAAAAAGAAAAAAATGGCTGGGTACAGTGGCTCATGCCTGTAATCCCAGCACATTGGGAAGCTGAGGTGGATGGCTCACGAGGTCAGGAGTTTGAGACCAGCCTGACCATTATGGTGAAACCCCATCTCGACTAAAAATACAAAAATTAGCCAGGCGTGGTGACGCATGCCTGTAACCGCAGCTACTCAGGAGGCTGAGGCAAGAGAATCACTTGAACCTGGGAGGCAGAGGTTGCAGTGAGCTGAGATCGCACTACTTCACTCCAGCCTGGGTGAAAGAAAGAAACTCCATCTTTTGCCGGGCTTGGTGGCTCAAGCCTGTAATCCCAGCACTTTGGGAGGCTGAGGCGGGCGGATCACGAGGTCAAGATATCGAGACCATCCTGGCCAACATGGTGAAACCCAGTCTCTAGTAAAAAAAGTACAAAAATTAGCTGGGCGTGGTGGCGTGAGCCTGTAGTCCCAGCTACTCAGAAGGCTGAGGCAGAAGAATTGCTTGAACCCGGGAGGCGGAGGTTGCAATGAGCCGAGATTGTGCCACAGCACTCCAGCCTGGTGCCTGGCGATAGAGTGAGACTCTGTCTCAAAAAAAAAAAAAACAAACAAAAAACTCCATCTCAAAAAACAAAAAAGCAAACAAACAAACAAAACAACAATTATAACAACTAAAAAGCAAGTCACTAAATGCAGCCCAGTCTCAAAAATGCGGATTAAGCTCAACCTCCTGGAGGGAGGAGTATCAAAGAACCCCTGGACAGATGTTAGAGCCTCCACAGTAATTAACTGATATTTTGAGGCTATGCAAATACCCTCTCTCGCCTTAAACTTCTGCCCACCAATGTCAGCATTCGTCAGCAGCTCTCGCCTGTGGCAATCACTACTGTGAGGTCTGAACAGTGGTTTTCTAGTGCCCTCACTTCTGCATTCATTGCTCCGAATTCTTCCGCAGAGAAGTTTCATCCCTTCATCCCCATCTATTTATGTATTCAATCATCTATTTAAATCAGTACGGATTTGTGGATTTTACTTTATTCTCTGGGTGATAATCCAATACTGTCGTTCTTTACTTTGTTGCTCAAATTGTTTCCGCCCTGGGAGCTCTTTCAGGTTGGCTCCTGTGTCCTTCGTCCTTTTGATGGGGGCCCCCATTCTGGTTTGGGTTTTTTGTTTGTGTCTTTCAGCCTGTCCTTGCTTTCTGGTGATATAAGACACTTGAGGCTTATCTTGCCTTTTTCCGGCCCCAGCCCCAGAATCAGCCACTTCTCCAAGCAGCCCTGGGGAATGTCAGGCACAAAGGCAGGAAGAAGAGGCAGTGTGCACCGAAGGAACAAAACCCATGTTTGTCTGCTGGCCACACTGCTGGAGCTGGGGGGGCCTCTTGAACACTTGAAAGAGGAAGTTTATGGGCCAGACGTGGTGACTCATGCCTGTAATCCCAGCACTTTGGGAGGCCAGGGCCGGCAGATCATGAGTTCAGGAGTTTGAGACCAGCCTGGCCAATGTGGTGAAACCCTGTCTCTATTAAAAATACAAAAATTAGCTGGGCATGGTGGCACATGCTGTAGTCCCAGTTACTTGGGAGGCTAAGGCAGAAAAATCGCTTGAACCCAGGAGGCGGAGGTTACAGGGTTACAGTGAGCTGAGATCGTGCCACTGCACTCCAGCCTGGGAGACAGAGCAAGACTCCAACTCAAAAAAAAAAAAAAAAGAAAAAGAAAAAGAAAGAGGAAGTTTATGGACTTCGTGGCCTTCGGAGAGCCCCTTTAGTTTGTAAAGCTTCAGATGCCCCATTTGTACCATGATCAGACTGCAAAGATGGCAAACAGGCTCAAATTCCAGCTCAATGGGTAGGGCCTTCCTGAAGCAGGGTGTTGAAAATGATCCTGAGGTTATAGCAGGGCTCATGGCTAAGACTGCTGTGCTCCATTAGTGATGTCTGTTATAGGTGTGAAAAGGGAAGGTTGTGATAGTGCTCCCTTAGTGATGTTTGCCATGGGTATTCCATTAGTGCTGTCTTCCATGGTGTGAAAGGGGAGGGTTGATAGTGCTCCATTAGTGATGTCTGCTGTGGGTATGAAAGGGGATGATTGTGATAGTGTTCCCTTAGTGATGTTTGCCATGGGTATACCATTAGTGATGTCTGCTGTGGCTGTGAAAGGGAAGGGTTGACAGTGCTGCATGAGTGATATCTGCTGTGAGTGTGAAAAGGGAGGACTGGGATAGTGCTCCATTAGTGATGTCTGAGTGTGAAAGAATTGTGATAGTGCTCCATTAGTGATATGGGTGTGAAAGAGGAGGTTTGATAATACTCCATGAGTGATGTCTGCTGTGGGTATGAAAAGGGAGAGTTGTGAGAGTGCTCCATTAGGTATGTCTGCTGTATGTGTGAAAGGGGAGGACTGTGATAGTGTTCCATTAGTGATGTCTGCCATAGCAGGTGGTAGTACAAGTGCCACGCCCACCACGTATTTTCTATCCCTGGATTAGATGGTCTCTTTCCAGCTCTTTCTTTTCAGGATTCTAAGCCAAGACATGTTTTCTTTCTAAGACATATTTTCTCAGCTTATGAATGATCAGTTGTGTTGGGTCAAAGCATAAACAGTGCCATAAAACCTTTGAGTAACTTCCTGTATGGCAGATTCATGGTGCTCCAGGAAGGGCACAGGGTGACAAGGTCACCCAAGTCCATGAAGACTGTGCCCCTTGCTCCTCCCCACTCTCCACAGCTTTGGTGCCTCATCACTGAGCCCCCAGGTCACTTGCAGCAAGCTCACACACCTGTCACATAGGTTGCCTTCCACATTCTCTTTGCAGGGGCAGCGGCCACTGCGGGGGTCACAGGTGTCGAGGCTGCCAGCGGGATTGCAGGTGCAGGGTCTGCCAAAGAGATAGGACAAGTGGAAAATGCAACGAGCAACTTCAGATGGGAACAGCCCATCCCAGGAAGAAATCTCCCTCCCATTCCCTGCTTGCAACATCAGGAGTGAGGCTGACACAGGAGCCTGCCCCGGCTTTACTGTTCCTATCTTGCCAAGAAAGTGACCCATCCATCAGAGGTACTGAGCGTGGTGGCGCACGCTTGTAATCCCAGCTACTTGAAAGGCTGAGGCAGAGAATTGCTTGAACCTGGGAGGCGGAGGTTGCAGTGAGCCGAGATCGCGCTACTGCACTCCAGCCTGGATGACAGAGTGAGGCTCTGTCTCAAAAAAAAGAAAAAGTGCTTCTGAATTCATAATGGGTTTTATTTTTGTCATCCTATACTTTCTCAGTCAAGTGGTGGCAAACATGTTGGGGTAGGGTCCACACCCCAGGAGCTCCTGCCCGCCTCTCCCCTTGACTGTTTCATGGGGTACCAGGCTCAGCACACCCAGATGACACTCAGCCTCTCCCACCCCTGCTCCCCACACTGCACACCCTGCTACCCAGAGGCCCAGGGAACCCTGAGGATCAGCTTCCACCCCTCCTTCCTCTCTGGCTCCCTGGTCACCATTGTCCTGCCAGCTCCGCCTTGCACTGAGCTCTGGACTCTACCCTGCTCTCCCTCTCCAGAGCCAACCCCCCATGCAGGCTGCTGGGGTGTTCCTGCTGTAGCCTCCTCTTGGCTTCCCTCACTCCCTCCTGCTTTCCACCAGTCCACAGCTCCTCCAGAGGCCCCCCAGATGCTTTCCTTTGCAGATCCTCCTGCCCTGCTCACCCCCTGAGCTCCACCTAGAGTGTGTCTCTGAGCCTCTGCTGTGCCTCCCCACCCGACCCCCACCTCAAACACCTGTCCTTCCCCTCTCCCTGCACTTAAGCAGCACCTCCTACAGGAAGCCTGCCCTCCACCCCCAAGATCCGCTGAGCTTCCACAAGCCTCAGCCTGGTCTCATCATGGTCTGTTTCTGTCTCTTGGCCTCCCCAGGGGCTGGGTGTCTCTAGCCCTCACCAGGATTAGGGCAAGGTAGCTGCAGACAGGAAGGGTTGGGGAAAGATGGGGAGGGAGGGAGGGAGGGACTGCCGTCAGCCTGTTCTTCCTGCTCCTTGTCACTCAGTGCAATGTGTCTGTACTGGACCACCCCTTGCCCTCACCTGCAGCCACCCTCGCTGATCGAGTGGAACCCGGGCAGACAGCGATCACACTTCCAGCCAGTCACAGAAGGCTTGCAGGCGCAGGTGCCTGTGTCATCACACTGGAGGTGTAGGGAGCCTGGGAGAGGAAGGACACAGGGCAGCAGAGGCTGGGAAGGGTGAGGGTCAGGGGCTGGGGTGGTGGGGCCCACTCACCTGCCAAGTGGCAGTCGCAGGGCTGGCATGGCATCTGAGGATCCCAGTGATAGAAATTCTCCTGGCAGCGTTCACAGTGTGGCCCAGCCGTGTGGTCACGGCAGTGGTGACAGCGCCCGCCATGGCCCGTGCTGCGGAAAAGCTCCCGATCAAATGTGCATTCCTCGGAGCGGCCACTGCAGTTGCAGGCTGTGGGTAGGAGCAGGGGAAGGTGTGTGGGTCCCCTGTGATGTGGTAGGAGGGGACGTCTGTGCCAGTCAGCCTCCCTATGCTGAATGAGCTGGCAGTGCAAGGAGAAGGGCAAGAACATGGTCCAGAATGGAGTTCAGGCCCAGCTTGATCAAGGCTACAGAGACTGATCAATTGATTTTCCAAAACAGGACGCTCTTAAGAGCGAAGGGGACACCATCAGTAAATACACCAAAACAACAGGCAGAAAGAGGACCCTCTCAGGAAAAACCAGGATATATATCCAGATAGATGGGCACTGATCAGAGGCTGGGTGCCTTCTGGAGTGGGGAGCATGGCTCACTCCAAAAGCTTCTGGAGGTCCTCCAAGCCATAATCATAGTGTGAATCTCACAATTGTGTGAGATCACTCACATGTACGGAAAGCACAAGGCTTTTATTTCCCCAGTAAATAATTTTTAAAAGTCTGTGTGCAGGACTGGCTCTGCCTTGGTTCCTAGAGCCCAGGGGTGGATCCATGAAAGGTGTAACCCATTTACACCTGCTGTCCTCATGCTGCCCGCAGGCCAGACGGCAGGCAAGCAAGCACACCCCCTGCAGGTGCAAGGCTGGGACAGGAGAGGCAGGGGGCTTTGGGAGGCTAAGGAAGGGGCCCCTGTGGCTGTGCTGGGGTGGTGGGACAAGGCTTCCCAGAGGAAGTCACGGCCGCGCTGAATCTGAAGGCTGAGCAGTGAGGAACAGGCCAGGCAAAGGCGGAGGGAGTGGGAAGGGCATTGCAGACAGGAGGTGGAAGCCCAGGGGCTACACCACTTCCAGAGACAGAAGCGTGGCCTGGTGCGGGCGTGCCAGGAGGCTGACTCCAGGCGGCATGTCATGTGAAGGCAGGGACGGGGGACCTCATGCAGGGGCAGTTATGGAGTCAGAGGCTCTAAGAGCTCCAGGGAGGCTGGGCTGCCGTGGTCAGTGGATGTTAGCTGGGAGCACAGTGGGAGCTGTGGGAGGGTTAAGCAGGTGATGAATGTTATTACATTTGTCCTTTAGGAAGCCTGGGCCCCGTGCCATGGCTCAAGCCTGTAATCCCAGCACTTTGGGAGGTAAGGTAGGTGGACTACTCGAGCCCAGGAGTGAAAGACCAGCCTGGGCAACAGTGAGAGGCGATCTCTACCAAAATCTGCTTGGCACGGTGACGTGTGCTTGTCATCTCAGCTACTCAGGAGGCTGAAGTGAGAGGAACGCTTGCACCCAGGAGTTCCAGGCTGCAGGGAGCTATGATTGTGCCACTGCACTCCAGCCTAGGTGACAGTGACACCTTGTTTCAAGAAAAGAGCCTCAGCTGGAGGTAGGGGAGGGCTGGGGACAGGGACAGCAGGTAAGAGGAAGCTTCAGGTGTGCGGAGAGGGAAGGCAGGGCCAGGCCCAAGGCACTGGCTGCACCAGACTCAAGTTAGATGGACCGCAGTGACGGGCACGAGGCGGAATTCGGTGCTTTGGGTTGTCTCGGCTTCAGGTGAGGGTGGGGACAAAGGGTCAGGTATGAAACCCTCCTCCCAGGCTGCTGACTGAGGGACACGGATGTGACCACAGGGCTGAGGACATGGTAGAATCAGTCTGGCCTCTGTGTCCCCACCATGGAGACAGCAGCAGGCTGGGATGGTGAAAGCCAGCCAGTAAGCTCCCTTGGCCTCAGGAAGACTCCCTGGTGGAGGCAGGCCAGCAAGGGCAGCTCCTGCAGACAGCCTCCCACTCTCAGAACAACTGTCCCCTCCCAGCCCCAGTTCTGGTTGCCTGTGGCCCAGGCCCAAGAGGACAGCAGGGCATAGAGGCCAAGCTGCCCGCCTGGTGAGCCTGTGAGTGAAGGTGTGGCTCCTGCCAGCAGCGCCAGCATGGATCCGGCACTCAGCGACAGTGGCTCTGCACGGAGTGCTGGAGGAAACCAGGCTGTCTGGGGACAGGGTGGGGCTTGCAGCCAGCGCCCCAGCCAGAAAGGAAGGCAGTGGGTCCCCACTCTTGGCCTGTGTCCCTGGAGAAGGCATGATGGCATCATCCTCTCTCCAGCGCTTCTCTGAGGTTAGGCGGTCAAAGCCACATCACAAGGGGGCTGGGACACAAAGGGCTGCCTGGGGGCCCGTGGGAGAGGCTGGGTGGGCCGTCAGACACCCTTGCTTGTGGGCCAGCCTGGTTCTGATTAGCAGCTGGGTGGGAGCAGTTAACAAAAAGAAGTAAGTCGGGGACCTTCTCAGTCTCCCACCACGGGTGCCTCTGTGGGGGTGGAGGTGGTCCAGGGAAGTGACTTGGTGGAGGAGGGACTGAGGCTTAAATGCAACCCCCCCCAGGTTGCCCTTCATCTGGTCCTCATCTCTGCAGCAGCACAGAGACCCCAAGCTGCCTGCCAGGCACATCAGGAGCAGCCCCCACTGTGAGGTTTTGGTGGAGTTCGTTCCCCAGCCTGAAACACCAGCCTCGGGTCCCCAGTGCTCCGTGACACTCACGCAGACACTCGTGGGCAGCCTCGGCAGTGCCCCGGGCCCATGGGCGGTCCTGGAAGAAGGGCAGGCAGCGCTCGCAGTCCGTGCCAGTGGTGTTGTGCTGGCACTGGCAGGCCAGCTGTCCTGCTGCGTTGGGGCTACACTCACTGGCGTGCCCGTTGCACTTGCACCTGGGAAAAGACGTGGGAGGAAAGGGGATCCACAGGTGCCAGCAGGGCAGAGGAGGGGTCAGTCACCAGGCAGCCCCTGTTTGTAGGTGTAGCCCGACTCCACCCTCAATCTTGGCCTCACTGAACACCCACTCTGTGTCCTGGGGGCAGCAGTAACAGAACTGACTGTGCTGGTGAGCTCTGTAACAAACCCACCCTGTCTTCACCAGCCTGTGACACCCCCATTTAATGGATGGGCAAACTGAGGCACAGAGAAGCTGCCCAAAGCCATCAGCTAGCAAGTGCCTGCCACAGAAAGCTTCTGCCTGGGAGGAGCCCCACTTGGGGCCTGAGAGGGACCCAAGAAGTCCCCTTAGTCTCCCCAGTGGAGAGGGCACCGGCAGTCACAGTGGCAACAGGTGTGGGGGCCAAGGGCCCGCCTCCAGCAGCTATCCCTCAACTGTGTCCCAAAGGGCAGTAAAGAGGGTACCCCAAACAGGGACAGCTCCTGACTCACTCCAAATCCCCTGTGAGTCTGCAAGTGATATGGTTTGGATCAGTGTTGCCACCAAACCTCATGTGCACTGTAACCCCCAGTGTGGGAGGTGGGGCCCGGTGAGAGGCCATCGGATCATGAGGCTGGAATTCTCCTGAATGGCTTAGCACCCCCCAACTCGGTACCATACAGTGAGTTCTCCTGGGGTCCGGTTGTTTAGAAGTGTGTGGCACCCACCCCTCTGCCCTGGCTCTCTCTCTTGCTCCTGCTCCCCCTTCACCTTCTGCCATGACTGTACATTTCCTGAAGCCTCCCCAGAAGCCAAGCAGATGCCAGCACCATGATTCCTGTACAGCCCATGGACCTGTGAGCCGATTAAACCTCTTTTCTTAATAAATCGCCATCTCAGGTGTATACAGCAATGCAAGAATGGGCGAATATGGGGTCTTTGAGAGCAGCCTGGCCTGTGTCCCCATTCCACACACAGGGTCAGGAGACAGGTAGAATCAGGCAGGAACAAGGGTGCCCTGGGAACCCGTGGCCTGCTTGGTGGAGCCTGACCCAGTAAGTGATTGTCCCTGTCCCAAGTGGTCGGGCTGAGCTGCTCAGAAGACAGCCACAGCTTCCAGTCCTGGCCCAGGCAATAGCTTCTGGCTAGAGCCTCACCAGAGGTGGAAGGGACATTCGCATCCCTATTTCACACATGAGGAATCAGGCTCAGGCCTTGGAACTGGCAGATCTAAGCAGCTAAGCTGGAACTGAAGCCCATCCTCGCCGACTCAGTGGACCCCAAGCTTCTAGACACTCCTCTGGGGCCACTCGGTGGCTCCCTTAAGCCCCGTTCCGCGCTCTGCCCTCAGCGGGTCTTGACAAACTGCCGACCGCTGCCTGGGCTCCAGGTGCTTTAGCTGATATGGGGACAGAGTGTGTGGGAAGGCACGTGGTACGCCTTCCTCACAGAGCCCAGGGAAGGCAGGCAGCACCCAGGGCTTCTTGGGGTGAAGCAGGTGCCAGGTAATCCTGGGGACAGTGGTCACCAGGGAAGCGACAAGGGCCTGCCCCTGTCTTGAAGGAGGTGCTGCAAGCACCTATCCTATGAAACCCTCTGACCCAGGGAAGGAGAGTGAGACCCATGGGCTCCACTTGAACACAGGCTGTGGGGACCACCTGTCCCCCACCGTGAGCAGCCTCCCCAGCCAGCTGCGGCCTGAGGGTGGTCTGGCTCTGGCAGCTGGAATCCAGCTGTTCTCTGGCCAGAAGCCCCCTGACAGCTGGCTCTGGAGCTCATGGCCACAGCTGCCATCCCCGGGGAGCTGCCCCCTGCTGACTCTCATCATGGGCAGGTGGGAGCAGAGCGACCCTCGCGGCTGCACGGGCTCTCAGGTGCCAGCCCTGGCCTTCCCTGGAGCTCACACACCCAAAGCAGGCACTTGGGCGTCTCGCTGGTGCCCCTGCCATCTTTCTGATGCCACCCAAGTGCCTCTGAACTGTGGACGCCCAGAGATCGGGTCATCCCTGCTTTCGCTCCCATGGCTCATTGTTCACACACAGAGCTGTGTTTCCGTCCTCAATTGTGTTCAGACCCCTGCTCCCCCACCTCTAGCCCCCCGGGTCCAAGCAGCCATCTCCTGCCAGATTCCTGACATTCCACTTCCTCTCTCTTATCCTCCCCACTTGGCTTTCAGGGGTTTGGGGTGTTTTAAAAATCAGACTCTGTTACTACCCTGGCCAAATCCTTCCACAGCTTCCTCTTGACTTCGGGGTGAGGCCAAACCAGCGCAGGCCCTGACACTCTGCCAACCTCTCCACACCCGCCCACCCACCCTCCAACTGGCCCCAGCCTTCCCACTTCCAGGTCCCACCTGCAGTGCCAGCTCCCATCCTCCCCGACCCTAGGCATATGCTCTCCCTTTCCTCCCCTTCCTTGTCATCCTGGTGTGGGCTGATGCGTTTATGGGGAGCAATCTGATCAGTGTCTGTCGTCCCCATGTGACTGGGACAGGAACACGCCTGTTTTCCTCTCTCCATTCAAAGAAACCTGAGAAACATTTACGTGGAAAACATTCGTGCCTCCTCGTCCCACAACCCTCCCTGGGCACCCCGTCCCAGGTGGCCAGGTGCGAGACGGGCCATGGGACTTGAGGTGGGAGACGGGCCTCTACCCCCTGGGCAGCCCTTGCTTCCTGGAGGGGACAGAGGTGGAGGAGAGACAAATTGCCCAGGGCACTGACGGGTGCTGAAGGCACATAGGACCAGGACCAGGGGCCACACAGGAGCGCCTTTCTGTAGGCCAGTAACATTCCTATACTAGAAAGGGGAAGGAGGCCTGGCACGGTGGCTCACACCTGCAATCTCAGCACTTTGGGAGGCCAAGGCAGGCAGATCACCTGAGGTCGGGAGTTTGAGACCAGCCTGACCAACATGAAGAAACTCCATCACTACTAAAAAAAATACAAAATTAGCCAGGCGTGGGGTGCATGCCTGTAATCCCAGCTACTCAGGAGGCTGGGAGAATTGCTTGAACCCAGGAGACGGAGGTTGCGGTGAGCCTCGATTGCATCATTGCACTCCAGCCTGAACAACAAGAGCAAAATTCTGCCTCAAAAAAAAAAAAAAAAAAAAAAAAAAGGAAAGAAAGGGGAAGGGGCCTCCAGGCTGAGGGGACAATGGACACTAAGACCCAGTGTGTTGGCACATGGCGAAGCCACCGATGCGGGGGACCTGGCAGGAGGTGGGCGG
Organism: Callithrix jacchus; assembly: GCF_049354715.1. Lineage (NCBI taxonomy): Eukaryota > Metazoa > Chordata > Mammalia > Primates > Cebidae > Callithrix > Callithrix jacchus. The sequence goes on along the minus strand of NC_133502.1, from coordinate 179,686,211 downwards.
GGAGGGGCCCCAGGGCCTGGAATGGCAGGTGTTCCCTCCCTCTCCCCTGGGGCACACCTGGCTTCTGCGCTCCCCCCACCTTCCTGCAGCAGCCACCTTCCACTCCTGGGTCTGGGTCCCTCAACCCTGCCTCCCTCCTCTGCCTACCTGCCGCCCACAGAGAAGTCGGACACAGCATAGTAGTAGGACTGGAGCACCCTGGGGTCCTTGAAGATGTCGTCCCCAAATGTGTTGAGCCGGTTGAGAGAGATGAGGAGCTCAGTGCTGGTGACCCACTCCTGGGGCAGAGGGGAGAGGGCGCCATCAGGTTCCCGAGCACTTAGTGCTTACCCCTCACTCTGCTGGCAGATCCAGCTGGCTGCCCCGGGGGCTCCTAGGACACAGGGACGGGCCAAGCTCGAGCCAATTCTGAGAATGCTGCAGAAATAAGGAGGCTGTGCTTTGGGGTCACCCCAACCTGGGTACTAGGCCATCGATTAGTGCAAGTCTGTTCAATGTCTTTGAGCCTCCATTTTCCCATCTGAAATGGAACAAAAATAGTCCCATCCCTACAGAGGTGTCTGGAGGAGGGTGGCCAGTGTCAGCGCTGGTTGTGGGGTCAGGTACATGGTCAGGAAGCAGCTGAGGTTTGGGGGAACAGGGGTCAAAGCAGCCCACTGAAGACCCCATCATGCAGGTCACCTGGCTTTTCCCAGCAGCTCCTATGCCCCATTCCAGGGATACAGCTGGGGGATGGTGTGCCCAGCAACCTTCTCCCCTGCTCAGCGGGGCCTGGTGTGCAGCAGACCCTGGGTTTCTTGGTTTCTCACATGCTGAGGATCAGGCTCCTGTGGACAGGTCATTTGCCCCAGGTGACATCACTTCTATGAGAGTAGGGACTTGGGGTCTGTTGTTCTCGCTGTTTCCCCGGCGCTGGGCTCTGCCTGGCCCTCACAGGGAATCGATAAATACCTGCTGATCCCTGAATGAGCAGCTTCCCCATGGAAGAGCATGGTGGGAAAGTCGGGGAAAACCCACGTGCAGACTGACATTTTCATCTGCCTGCTGTTATCATCAGTGGCAGCTCCAGCTGAATATTAATCAGCGTTTCGATTCTGCCCAGGAGCCCCTGCTTTAGCAATCAGGCCCATCAATACAGAAAATGAGCTCCTGGCAGGCCGTCTTCTCACCTCAGCATGACTCAGGCCGGCGGGCCCCTCCTGCTCCCCCAGAGCTCGCCAACTAGAGGGACTGCCGGGGACCCAGGGCCCCTGCTGGAGGATGCCTTGGCCTGGGAGAGGGATCTAGCACCTGAAAGCTACAGGGGAGCCTCTACACCAGGCTAAGCTTGTGCTTAAGTCCACAGGCCCGGATGACCCCAGGATGCATTTCCCAAAGACCAGAGTACATGCAGGGACCTGGTGAAAATGCAGCTTCTGATTCAGAGGTCAGCGGTGGGGCTGGGAGTTTGCATTGCTAACAAGTGCCCGGGTACTGATGCTGCTGGACCTGCTGCGGGAGCAAGGCGCTAAGGCCTGGGGCGGAGGAAGCACCGTAGTCCAGAGCTGAAGGCACTGCAACGCTTCCTTCTCCAGAAAAAAGCGTCACCTGGAGAACTCAAACCAACTGGTCATCAGAGCTGGGCGGGGGGGTGCAGCGGCAGCTGACTCGTATTGTGTGGTTAGGGCTCAGGCCTCACAGTCTTGCAGCAGACATTGTTATTACCCTCATTGACAGATGAGGAGACTGAGGCTCAGCATTCTGTTCCAAGTTGCACAGCCAGTGCATGGCAGAGCCGGGATTCTGGTCCATCTGATCCTAGGGTCCCAGCTTTAACCACTAGGCTGCTCTGCCTTCCTGTGTCTACTCACACATCCCCGTAAGACCCTGAGATGGCAATGACCTGCTCAAGGTCTCCCGCCTCTGCTTTCTGGCCTGGGATCCGAGCCATCAGTCCGCAAGGACAATGGTCGTAAAGGAACAGGGTCAAAATCTCTGAGACACAGGATGGATGCTGGGAGAGAGAAGCCTTAGGCTAAATTGCAGGGGGCGCAACTTGATGCCTTAAAGGTCATTTTAGGGCTGGGTGCGGTGGCTCACGCTTGTAATCTCAGCACTTTGGGAGGCCGAGGCAGGAGGACCACTTGAGACCAGCCTGGGCAACATGGCGAAACCCTGTCTCTACTGAAAATACAACAGTTGGCTGGTGTGGTGATGCTCACCTGCAATCCCAGCTACGTGGGAGGCTGAGGGACGGGAATCGCTTGAACCTGGGCGGCAGAGGTTGCAGTGAGCTGAGATCACGCCACTGCACTCCAGTCTGGGTGACAGAGTGAAACTGTCTGAAAAAGTCATTTTAGGGCTGCACCCAGGCACTGGAATTTTGCAACCTGTAATGTCTCCAGCTTAAGCTATGACTGTGTGCTGGAGTTGATTTTGGATGGATCCGAGGACCCAGGCCGTAGCATTAAGGAGAAGCAGGAGGTGGAAAGCTTGGGCCCTATGTCCAGGGGGTGCTCAGGCGGCCATTCAACTCTGGTGATCTGACTCCGCCACAGCCGGGTCGGCCTTCCCCTCCAAAGTCCTAGGCCCCTCCATCGGGGTCAGAGGGACCCAAGACCCAGCAGCCACATCCTTCCTTCCATGCTCCATGTCCTTTGAGAAAGCACCTGCCCCCTAAATGTGACCAGAGGGAGCATGAGGAGAAAAGGTAGACTCGCCTCTTTGTCATTCTCTGCTGGCTTCTGTCCAGAAGCAGCAGGGAAGACATTTCTCAAAAGGTCATCTCTCCATCAGGGACAGTGTACGGAACACATGAGGCAACAGACAGAAAGCCTCCAACGGCCGAGGGTCTCCCCAGAGTGGCGGCCACACAGAGAGGTGGGAGCGGGCCGGCCCTCAGCTGATGCTCCCTCCCTCCCTCTATCTCTCTCTTCCTCTCTTTCTCTCTTTCTTTTGAGAGGGAGTTTCGCTCTTGCTGCCCAGGCTGGAGTGCAATGATGTGATCTCAGCTCACTGCAACCTCCACCTCCTGGGTTCAAGCAATTCTCCTGCCTCAGCCTCCCGAGTAGCTGGGATTATAGGTGCACACCACCATGCCAGGCTAATTTTGTATTTTTAGTAGAGACGGGGGTTTCTCCATGTCGGTTAGGCTGGTCTTGAACTCCCGACCTCGGCCTCGCTGGGATTACAGGCATGAGCCACCACCCCTGGCTTCGGCTGACATGTTCTAATCTACAGAGCTTTGGAGCCTGGTGGAGAAGAAACTAATTTTAAACAATCATGACGACATGTGTACATTTTTAGTGTGATGAGGAGGGTCTGGACGTCTGGAGATGTGGTTCTGTGTGATAAAGGATTCAGCTCGCCCGAAGAGGGGCCTGGCCCTTTGCCCTGGATCCTGAGGATATAAAAGTATCCCGGTAGCCTTTCATTGCAAAACATCGCAGCTCAGCCTCACAGCTCTTCTGAGTTCCATGGGTTCTTATAGTGAATCACTAAACCCAAGGGTGGTCCTGGGAACCGAGATGGCAGCTCCACGTGTTTTTGTGCCACCTATCGCCAGCGGGACACAACTTCTTTTTGGGTCTCAGTGTCCCCTCTGGAAACAGGATTCTAATCCCGGTTCCCTTGTTATCCCAGATGGGCAAAGGAGATGCTCTGGAAGTCTGGAGGGGAGGAGAGGGCAGGTTCCCTGGGCTCAGACAGCTCTCGGGTCTGAACCCAGGGAAATGAGCAGCGGTCTCCAACCCTTTCAGCACCAGGGACGGGTTTCGTGGAAGACAATTTTCCCACGAATGGGGTAAGTGGTAGTTTTGGAATGAAACTGATCCACCTCAGACCATTAGGTGTTATAGATTCTCATGTGGAACGTGCACCTGTTTGCTTTTAGGAGAATCTAACATGGCTGTGGCTGATCTGACAGGAGGCGGAGCTCAGGCAGGAATGCTCACCTGCCTGCCCGAGGCTCACCACCTACCGCGTGGCTTGGTTCCTGACAGGCCATGGACAAGGACCCATCTGCAGCCAGGGGTTGGGGACTTGTGGACTAGAGAGTCACTCAACACACCTGTGTGTAGACGAACAGCTGTGGACACAGATGGTGTGGATACCAGCAGGTCCCCACACCTGGGTGGACCCACATGGGTGGAACTAGAAGGCCCTGAACAGACCAACATGGCCTCAGGCCTGCTGCCCTCTCTACTGTGAGGACAAGGATGGGAGCTGTCGTACATGTGTATCTCCACAATATGGGTGGGCACGCTGTCTGTGCCAAGCACCGCACTGGTCAGGGTGTGTGTTTTCCCGCTACCCCACAGCAGCCTCTCCAAAGGGGCCCCCACTGGACACATGTGGCTATCTAAAAAATTAAATATAAAATCCAGTTCCTCAGCTGTGCTGGCCACATTTCATGGTGGCTGCTGGCACCCTGCGGGACAGTGCAGCTAGAGGCACTGTCCATCATCACAGAAAATGCTGCTGGCTGGTGCGGCCTTACAGCAGGGAACCCAGGGCTCCGTGCCCCCAAAGCCCATGTTCCTGTCACGTTTTTCCATTTTCATAGGAGCCATTGGAGACACATGGGCAGGCCCTGTTATTAACTCACAGGAGGAGGAAGCAAGGCCCGGTGGCAGAAAGTTCCAGAAAGAACACCAGTCGGAAGCCTGGACACTCAGTGCTGGCCTGGGCCCCTCCACTGCCTCATCTGTGCCTCTGGAAAATGCCATCCCCCTCCAGGCCTCAGCTTCCATGCCCATATAAGGAAGGGGCTGGTGGGTTGGCGGTTCTCACAGCCTCCCGGGAGCCACAGGGCTCTGCCCCAGGAGGCCAGAGAAGGGACAGCTGTGGTCCACTGAGCGGCCCTTCTCCCACCTGGTTCATTAGTGGCATCCACAAGACTCAGGTGTGGCAAAGGCTTCTGAGGAAGAAAGCTTGAAAACTAAGCTCTGTGGCCAAAACTCGGCTTTGTGGCCGAGTGCAGAGTGGCTCACGCCTGTAATCCTAGCACTGGGAGGCCGAGGCAGGTGGATCACTGAAAGGAGTTTAAGGCCAGCCTGGCCAACATGGTGAAACCCCCGTGTCTACTAAAAATACAAAAAACAATTAGCCAGGCATGGTGGCGGGCACCTGTAATCCCAGTTACGTGGGAGGCTGAGGCAGAATCGCTTGAACCCAGGAGGCAGAGGTTTCAGTGAACCGAAACGGCACCACTGCACTCCAGCCTGGACAACACAGCAAGACTCAGTCTCAAAAAAAAGGGAAAACCATGGGGTCTGCAGGCCCCTCACCCCATGTCGTGGCACACCAGACCCTCCTACTGCACACCAGTCCCGACCCCGTCCCGACCCCGCAACCCCTCCTCTCTGACCTGCAGCCCAGGGCTCTCTTCGAAGTTGTAGGCGCTGGGCCGGCCCTCCAGGGTGGAGAAGGCCACGTTGCCCCCACTCAGCGGGGATATGTCACTGAACTCGGAGGTGCAGAAGGCCACACGCTCATCCTCACCGGGGTGCAGGTACTGGCCCTCGGGCCGGCTATAGGTCTTCTGGCACGAGGCGCTGTAGAACTGGTAGGGCTCCCATGGGCCGTCGGCTCGGCTGCGCTTGTAGATGGCGAAGCTCTCGGGGCGACTGGTGTGGAACTTCAGCCTCACGTAGGTGATCTCGTAAGCCTTCCCTGTAGCCAGGAAGATGTGGGCTCATTTTCATGGAAGGGGAGGGAGAAATGGAATCCCGGTCCGGGGCAGCAGATGGCTGCATTGCATGCACTAGTTGGAAGCTGTCTGGAGCTCTGGACAGAGCATGCCACCATCCATTCCTGATGCCTGTTGGGGCACTGGAGAGGACAATGCCACATGCTTCCCAAGTATTTACTGTCCCTTTTCTGGGTCACCTCGCCGTGGTGCACAGAAATCTCCATTGTAACACCCTGACAGGCAGCCAGCGCTTTTTGCTCAAATATCTCCTGCAAAGGGATGTTGCCACATTCTGAGAAAGCCTGCTCTAGCGTTAGAAAGTTACTTCTTTTACTATACCTCAACAAAGCCGATCCTTCCACTGTGTCTTCAGCCTCATTCCCTGGCAATGACTACAGACCTCGTAATCCTAATGAAATCCTCCCTGGACCCCTTATTCCTCCAAGTTTCTATCTTCCTCCTGTTCCAAACTTCCCACGAGAAGTCTAAATCACTGCCCCACAGCCTCATCTCCCAACTCAGCCTTCAACCTCCTGCAACTCAGCTTCTCTGGGCCACTCCACAGAAGACAGTGCACTTGCAAAGTTACCTCACCCACAGCCCCCTGTGGCCACGGCAAGGGGCCCCTGCCTCACCTCATCTCCTGGGCCTCTGATCATGCCCACCACCTCGGAAGCCGCCTGTCCCAGGGCCTGCACTAGCCCCCTCCTGAGCCCTCTGCTTCCTCCCTGAACTCTCAGTGTCCTCTCCCTTCCCTGGGCTTTAGCCTCACTCCCCGACCTGCCCCTGACATCCAGAAGGGGGATCTACAGGCTTTAGGCATCTGCCTGCCCTCCGCTCCACCCTAGAAGCGCCCACAACAGTCAGCCTGGCTTCATCCCCATGACTCAGCTACCCTCCAAGCCTGGGTAGGAAGGACGGCTGTGGTAGAGGGAAGGGGGTTCCTAATTCCTCCTCTTCCCTCATGGGATGTCGACAGGCAAAGCCTAAGAAGAGGAAAACCCCGGCAGCAGTGAGCACAGGGCTGGGAGATAAAACACCCGATAAAAAGCATCGGGGAAAGAAGCAGCTCAGACAGCGCAGGGTGGAGAGGGGGGCTGGGGTACGGGCGCGGGAGAACTGCTGCCTTCCACAGTTGGAGCTGGGAAGTATTTGGTGTCTATGCTGAGTGTGGGTATGCTTTCAATAATAAGAAGGAAGTACAGCCTGAATTTGAAAAGGCAATTGCCCACTGCTTGAAATGCCACCATCTCCCCCATCCCCCAAGTTTAAGACTCCATCCACATACCCCCTCCTCTCAGAAGCCCAACTCAACCTTAAGCCCTAATCCCACAGCCCTGACATCCCCCGAAGCCAGAGGAGGGGGTCTCCTGCAACGTGACCCCATAGCTAGCCTCCTGCAGAGTTACTTGCTAAGCGCTGGGCTCCCAACGCTGGACGGAGTTCCTCACTGCCAGCACCGGTGTCTCTCCCATAATCTCTGCCACCCCAGTGCCTAGCTATGTGCCTGACTCCTGGCAGGCATTCACTGAGTGTTGGTGCAGGAACGAATGAAGGAAGGGAAGAATGGCCCATTCAGGGAGCCCCTCCTGCATGTCTGCCGCTGGCAGTAGCCTCTCACCCTCTGGAGCAGCACAGAACATGCCCAGTTCCCTCCCATGGGCGGCTTTCTCTTCTCTAATCCTTCCATAACCTGGTCCCAGAGGCCCCCAGGAGGCTGCCTGCTGCTGCCACCATCTTCCTTAGGTGACGAGGACAAGCCACTCTTGTCCTCTGGTGAAAGATCTTGGCTCTAGGTAAGAGCTAAAAACCTGGGCACGGTGGCCATGCCTGTAATTCCAGCACTTTGGGAGGCCAAGGCGGGTGGATTACCTGAGGTTGGGAGTTTGAGACCAGCCTGACCAATATGGTGAAACCGTCTCTACTACAAATACAAAAATTAGCCAGGCATGGTGGTGGGTGCCTGTAATCCCAGCTACTTGGGAGGCTGAAGGCAGGAGAATAGCTTGAACCTGGGAGGTGGAAGTTTCAGTGAGCTGAGACCACACAACTGCACTCCAGAAAACAGGAGTAAATCGTTGGGACTTTGCATTAGAAGAGGCTTCTTAGAAATGACACCAAAAGCACATGTGACAAAAGAAAAAACAGATAAGTTGGACTTAATCAGAGCTTCTGTCCTTCAAAGAACGCCACTAAGGAAATGAAAAGGCAACTCACAGAGTGGGACGAAATAGTTGCAAATCATATATCTGATAAGGGACTTATCCAGAATATATAAAGCATTCTTACAACTCAATAATAAAAAGACAAACAACCCAATTAAAAACAGGCACAAGGGGAGAAGGTTGCCTGAGCCCAGGAGTTCGCCACCAGCCTAGGCAACGTGGTAAAAGCCCATCTCTACAAAAAACTTTAAAAATGAGCCAAGCATGGTCGCCTGTCCTCCAAGCTACTTGGGAGGCTGAGGTGGGAGGATTGATTGAGGCCAGGAGGTTGAGGCTGCAGTGAACCATGATCACACCACTGCACTCCAGCCTGGGCAACAGAGCGACACTCTGTCTCAAAAAAGAAAAAACAAAAATGGCAAAGGTTTTGAATAGATATTTCTCCTAAGTGGATATGTGAATGGCCAAGAAAAAAACACAAGAAAAAATACTCCATATCATTGGCCAGCAGGGAAATGCAAGTCAAACCATAATGAGATCCTCTTCACACCCACTCAGCTGGCTGGAGTCAACATAGATAATAACAAGTGTTGGTGAGGAGGTGGGGGGATTGGAACCCTCATACCTGCCGATGGGAATGTAAAATGGGGTGGCCACTTTGGAAAACAGCCTAGCAGTTCCTCAGAATGTTAGACACACGGTTATCACAATTCCACTCCTCAGCACATATCAAGAGAAATGAAAACATTTAACATACATCCGCACAAAACGTAGACATGGACGTTCACAGCAGCATGCTTTGTAACCGCCAAAGTGTGGAAGCAAATCCAGTGCCCACCAACTGGTGAGTGAATCAATAAAATGTGGCCAATCATATGATGGAATAGGATTGGGCTACAAGAAGCAGTGAAGCGTTGACACACGCAACCATGAGAATGAACCACGAGAACGTCCTGCTAAGTGACAGAAGCTAATCACCAAAGACCACATATGATGGGATTCCATGTCAATGTCCAGAACAGGCAAATCCACAGAGACAGGAAGGAGACAGGTGGTTGTCACAGGATAGGGGTTCAGGATGGGGACTGGGGAGGAACAGAAAGTGACTGCCAATATGTACAGGGTAATAAAGGTGTTTCAAGCCAGGGCCAGTGGCTCACAGCTGTCATCCCAGCACTTTGGGAGGCTGAGGCTGGAAGATCGCTTGAGCCCAGGAGTTTGAGACCAACCTGGGTAACATATTGAGATCCCGTCTCTAAAAAAAAAAAAATGAGAAAAAATTAAAAACTTAGCTGGGTGTGGTGGCTTGCATATGTAATCCCAGCTACTTGAGAGGCTGAGGTGGGAGGATGGCTTGAGCCCAGGAGGTAGGGGCCACAATGAGCTGTGATCGTGCCACTGCACTCCAGACTGGGCAATAGAGTAAGACTCTGTCTCTGCACCCCCCAAAGAAAGATATTCTAAGTTGATTGCAGTGATGAGTGCACAACTCTGTGTGTATACTAAAAACCACTGGATTGTATACTTGAAATGGGTAAGTTGAGGCCGGGCGCAGTGGCTCAAGCCTGTAATTCCAGCACTTTGGGAGGCCAAGGTGGGTGGATCACGAGGTCAAGAGATCGAGACCATCCTGGTCAACATGGTGAAACCCCGTCTCTACTAAAAATACAAAAAATTAGCTGGGCATGGTGGCGCGTGCCTGTAATCCCAGCTACTCAGGAGGCTGAGGCAGAAGAATTGCCTGAACCCAGGAGGCGGAGGTTGCGGTGAGCCGAGACCATGCCATTGCACTCCAGCCTGAGTAACAAGAGCGAAACTCCGTCTCAAAAAAAAAAAAAAAGAAAGAAATGGGTAAGTTGTACGGTATGTGAATTACAGCTCCTAAAGCTGTTATATATACTATGTATGTTATTGTGGTGTTATGATAGATACCAGTTTTCAGGCCAGGCGTGGTGGCTCACACCTGTTATCCTAGCACTTTGGGAGGCCAAGGTGGGGGGATCACTTGAGCCCAGGGGTTCGAGACCAGCCTGGGCAACATAGCAAGACCACATCTCTATAAAAAAAAAAATACATATATATATATGTGTGTTTTCTTCCACAGCTTCTGGCTCATGACCCCCATAGCCTTCTTACGGTATTTGTTAGAATTTTGGGGGTGTTGGGCCTCAAGGGCAGGCCTCTGCCCTCTCCTGTCCTCCTTTCGCTCTGAAGTTCCCCTACATTTCTGCCTGTGGATCTTAAGACCCTCAAAGACAGGATCCCACCCTACACCCAGGGGAAGCAATGCTGCTGCATGAAGCTTCCATAAAAACCCAAGGACAGGGTTCGGGAGCTTCTGGATGGCTGAACACGGGGTGGTTCCTGAAGGTTTCATCCAGGGAGGGCCTGGAAGCTACGGCCCCTTCGCCCTTCCTCACCTGCTCCTCTCTTCAGGTGTCCTTTGCAATGGTCTTTACAATTAACCGGTCGATGTGTTACCCTGAGTCTGTGAGCTGCTCCAGCAAACTGACTGAACCCAAGGAGGGTGTCATGGGAAGTTGAAGCTAGTCAGTCCGAAGTTTCTGAGGCCCGGACTTGCGACTGGGGTGTGTGGGACTGAGTCCTCAACCTGGGGGATGGGATGCTACCTCTGAGTAGATTGTGTTGGAACCGAATTAGAGGACACCCAGCTGGTACCGCTGCTTGTTATATGGGGGGGAAAGCCACGCATTTGGTCCTAGAAGTCTTCTGTGTTGATGATGGTTGTGGTCTGAGAGCAGAGGAAAAACACCGTTTGAGAGATTTTCCTTACACAGTCATCTATGTGTATAATCAGACCTCACATCCATTAGGATGGCTACTATCAAAAAACAGAGAAGAGCAAGTGTTGGGAAGGACGTGGAGAGACGAATCCTCGTGCTCTATTGGTGGGAATGTGAAATGGTGCAGCCATTATGGAAACTGGCGGTTCCTGTGAAAACTAAAAACAATGCATCGGTTTGACAGCCCTGGAGCAGCTCCCGCCTGCTAAGGTTTCCACTACCGTGCAAACACCGCCCGTGCTTTCTCTCTGACTGCTTTCTGTGGCAGCCGAGATAGAATAGAGGGATACAGGAAAAAGCATGGAGAGAGAATTTTTGCAACTCAAGAATAACCTTGTAGGCAGGGAAGAGCCTGTCTTACTCCGAGCAAGAACCTACAATTTGAGTTTACACCGAAAGTGTTGGGAAATAGGCCCTGCCCTCCTCACCTGGTTGATTACACTTACAAAAGCTCAAAGGTTAAAATTAATTGAAAGCAAGCCGGGGTCACTTTGGTCCATTTGGGGGAAAAAAAAACCCAATAAAACTAAAAATAGAAATGCCATATGATCCAGCATTTCCACTTCTGGGTATCCAAAATTTTTGTGTTACACGTATGTGGGGAAAAAAATAATCCCAGCACTTTGAGAGGCCAAGGCAGACAGATCACAATGTCAGGAGTTCAAGAGCAGCATGGCCAACATGGTGAAACCCCATCCCTAATAAAAATACAAAAATTAGCTGGGCATGGTGGCAGGCGCCTGTAATACCAGCTACTCAGGAGGCTGAGGCAGGAGAATCACTTGAAACTGGAAGGCAGAGGTTGCAGTGAGCCAAGATTGTGCCACTGCACTCCAGCCTGGGTGACAGAATAAAGTTCCATCTCAAAATAAAAATAAAAATAAATAAATAAAGGCATCCTCCTTCCTCCCCTGGTCTCTCCATGCACCAAAACAAGAAGCTGGTGAATCACCTCCATCCTCAGCCAGTGACCTCAGCATTCACCAGATCACCAGCTCATACTCTGGAATATTCCTTGTGTTTGCCCTGCTCCCTGTCATTCTCTCAGCCCCTCATCTGTCCCTTGATTTATTGCAATGGTCTGGAATGCCCTGCCACCTCTCTTTGCAAATGTGTAGTCATGTCTCAGCTCAGACCGTACCTCAGAGTCCTTCTTAACACAAAGTCCTAGGCAATAACCAACCCAAGGAAAAATGTTTGTTCTCCCCAGGTTGGAGAATAACTTGGCAATCTTTTTGGCTCTTTTAGGCTTGGCAATCTTAATTCCTATTTGGGGCTTAGACTTAGTGCCAAGGTGGGAGGGCTGTGAGGAGCCCAGTCCTGGTTTAGCCAGGGTCTTGTGGCGTCTGGCATCATGGCCATGGGGAGTCCCCAGCTCCTCATAGGGAGTCACCATACCCAGAAATGCCAAGAGCTGGGATGGGAGAGGAAGAAGTGGGTGGCCACATAGAGCTCAGGGACCCTGCTGTGTGTGACTCCCCGGAAGCTGGAAGCAGCTTCCCCGCCTGGTTCTAATGCCCGAAGTGGGCAGGGCAGCCTCACCCATACATTCCCAGCTCAGCTTTCCACCCTGGCCCCTCCCGCCCCACCTCCACAGGCCACTGCTCCCCAGATGGCTCCAATTAAAGGGCTTTGTTTTGTTTCCATTTTCCCAAAGCAAGCCTCTTCGTTCTGAGCTCATTCTGCCTGGTCAGTGCCGGATGTGGGCCGGCTTGATTTTATGACTGTCCCAGTGTCATTCTTGATGGGCGTTATGTTCCAGCTGGTTGGAGAGGACACAGCTTGGCGCTCCTGCTATTTGGCTTGGGTGGTGGGGAGATGGGGGGCGGCTCTGCTGTGCCCAGCTGCTGGCTCGGCCAGGTGAAGACTGAGAGGGGCGGGTGGGACCTCCAAGGGCACCAGCACCCTGTTCACCCCCTTCCTAGGCAGCCCCTTCTCTCTGGGGCCCCACGGACCCCTGAGTAGGAGGGTACTCTGGTTTTGAGCAGTGGCTTTGGGGGGCCTGTGGTCAGAGAGAAACAGCATGACAACAGGCAAGTCCTTCTCCCTGAGCCTGACTCCTCGCTAGTAAACGACGTGTTTGGGGGTCTCAGCCACACAGTGCAGGCGAAGCACTAGGCAAGGTGCTCTCTAAATGCTGGCTATTGTTAAACAGAGACTCACCCAGGGATCATGCCTGGCAGACACACTTGGGGCCATGTGATCCATCTTGCCAGGCCTGCCTACTGTCGCCACCGGATTATAAACTCCTTGAAGGTACAAATCCTGCCTCGAGTCTGCTCGTTCACCTGGCGAGTGCTTACTGAGCACCTCCTGTGTGCCAGGTGCCACGCTCAGCTATAAGGATTCATGGCACCTGCTCCAAGGGGAGGTTACAGGCAGGGAGAGAGAGGAAGGTCTCCGTTTTTTAATTTTTTGTTTTGAGACAGAGACAGAGTCTAGCTCTGCCGCCCAGGCTGGAGTGCAGTGGAGCAACATCAGCTCACTACAACCTCTGCCTCCCAGGTTCAAGCCATTCTCCTGCCTCAGCCTCCTGAGTAGCTGGGATTACAGGTATGCGCCACCAAGCCTGGCTAATTTTTGTATTTTTTGTAGAGATGGGATTTCACCATGTTGGCCAGGCTGGTCTCGAACTCCTGACCTCAAGTGATCCGCTGGCCTCAGCCTCCCAAACTGCTGGGATTAGAGGAGTGAGCCACCACGCCCAGCCAAGACAGGCAGGTCTTTACAGAACAGGACAGAGCAGCCCAGGGAGGCTGTGGGAGCATCAACAAGACACCCAAACCTATGGTCCCAAGGATGAGCAGCCATTTGCCAGGGAAGGTGAAGAGAACGTGCATTTCACACCAGGCAGAATGTCGGCAGAGAGGGGCCACCTCGAGGTGGAGCCTGTAGTTCAGGCTGGCAGGAGCATGGAGAGGGAAGAGGGGCAGCGGTGAGAGGTAAGCTTGGAGCATGTGATCCAATAAGTTGGTGGGATGAGCAGCGGTGCATGGGAGCCAGACAGGTGAGCAGAGCAGAAGGAACAGCATTCTAGACAGAGGGAACAGCATATTGAGCGGCCTGCAGGTAAGGGAAGCCAAGTACTCCCAAGCAGTGTCACCACCAGCTACCAGTTGAGGATGACATCTTGGCTGTACTTTCCTGATAGGATCACAGCTGTCTCAATCACCCAGAAGCCTCATTAGTCCTGCAGCTTATGAGGGTCTGGGCTAGAGCAGCAGATTTGAATTCTTGTCGCTGTTTAAAAGATCTTGGGGCCATTCCTTTCCCAGCCTTTTGGTTGCCTTCGGAAAAAATCTTTTCATCAGAAAGCAGGGATTAAGCTGCTTTCTTGGCCCCTCTAATTAAACCTTTTTATTTTTTTGAGATGGAATCTCTCTCTGCCGCCCAGGCTGGAGTGCAGTGGCCCAGTCTCGGCTCACTGCAGCTTCTGCCTCTCGGGTTCAAGCAATTCTCCTGCCTCAGCCTCCAAGTGGATGGGATCACAGATGCCCACCACAATGCTCGGTTAATTTTTGTTTCGTTTTGTTTTGTTTTTCAGTAAAGACGGGCTTTCACCATGTTGGCCAGGCTGGTCTCCAACTCCTGCCCTCAAGTGATCTGCTGGCCTCGGCCTCTCAAAATCCTGGGATTACAGGCGTGAGCCACCGTGCCTGGCCTCTAATTAACTCTCGTAACAGCAAGTCCCTGCCATGTCTCTGTGATACTGCTCCGTCTTCTCTCACCTCCTGGTTTGGCAAGGACAGAAAAGCCGGGATGTTTCCTATCGCGTGAGGCTGCTCGTTTGCACGAAGTCCCAGTGACTGCCTTTTTCCGATCATGCTTCTAGCTGCCAGCTACCTTTTAAGTGGCTCCAAGCTCCCCTCCCGAGAGGTGTCTGGCTGTTAGATGTTTACCAAGGAGTCTGTGACGGCGACCCGCAGCAGCCTGAGCACAGCATCCTTTAGTGAAGGCACATCTGGGCCGCCCCCCCACCTGGTTCCAAGGCCCGGAGCCTCTGCTCCAAACACCACAGACACCAGGCCACCCCCAGATCCGGACTCTGCTCCACACGCTTTCTTTTAAGGGGTTAGGAGTTACGGTGCCAAGCTGTGCTGCAGCAGAACTTTGAAAAACATCTTGGAACATAGCAAGGCGGGTGCTTTAAAAAAAAATTGTAGAAATGTGTTTTCTCCAGTTTTTAAATTAGAACAAGCTTCATGAGAGAATATTGGGAAAATGTAGAAAAACGGAAAATGGAAGAAAAGTTGCTATAAGTCCTGAGGACAAACAGCTTCCCAGTTTGACGTCTGTCTTTTTTGCCTACTCTTTAGGGATTTTAAAATATAAATCTGATGATTCCACATATACCAACTCGTGTCTTTTTCTTCATTCAACATTTTGACTTCGGCTCTCCCTGCGTATTACAAACTCTTTGTCAGCTGCTGCACTGAAAGGCTCCAATCACCATGTGAATTTATGTCCTGCAATTTACTTAACTATCCCCGTATGGGTCCAATTTCTTCCGACTACAAAGAATGCCTTGATGAACGTTTTCATGCATTAGGACCCTTCCCTTATTTGAATTCCCAGAAGTAGGATTCCTTTGCCAAAGGCCAGGAATCTTCTTGTGGGTCTTCATCCACGCCGCCAAACTGCCTTCCCAAAGGGCCGACATGCACTTTTGTCCAGACCTTCTTTTACTGTGGTAAAATACACATAACATGGCATTAACCATCTTAACCATTTGTGCCGCTCATGTGTTTGTGCAACCTTCGCCACCATCCATCCCTAGAACGGAACTCTGTCCCCACGATACATCTCCTCTCCAGTGCCCCTCCCCCAGCCCCTGGCAACCTCCGTTCTACCTTCTATCTCTGTGGACTAGACTATCCCTGGCTGCCTCATGTAAGTGGAACGCCAGAGTATTTGTTCTTTTCCAACTGGCTTCTTTCCCATAGCATAATGACCTCAGGGTTCATCTATACTGGGCTATGTGAGAATCTCCTTCCTTTTCAGGGCTGAGTAATATTCTACTGCATGGATGGACCACATTTGCCCCTCCATGGACACTAAGGCTGACTCACCTTTGGCTATTGTGAAAATGCTGTTATGGGCCAGGTGCCGTGGCTCACACCTGTAATCCCAGCACTTTGGGGGGCCAAGGAGGGCAGATCACTTGAGGTCAGGAGTTCGAGACCAGTCTGGCCAACACGGTGAAACCCTGTCTCTACTAAAAATATAAAAAATTAGATAGGTGTGGTGGTGGGAACCTATAATCCCAGCTACTTGGGAGACTGAGGCAGGAGAATCACTTAAACCTGGGAGGTGGAGGTGGCAGTGAGCCGAGATTACACCATTGCACTCCAGCCTGGGTGACAAAGCGAGACTCCATCTCAAAAAAAAAAAAAAAAAAATCAAGCAATGCTGCTGTGCATGAGGGGCCCTTGCAGCCTTTGCACATGGGGGTCCTAGCATGACATCCAGAGTGGTCGGTGTTGAGGAGGCTGCTCCAGTTACCAGCCAAGGGCTCAGGTGGACTGAGCCAGGGCAGGAGTTATAGGTGGAGTCCTGGATGTCCACCACGATTCAAATAGGCAAAGCCAGGGCATGAGCTGTGCAAGGTCATGGCTGCAGGCAGGGCCTGTCCAGGGACAGGGGGCTGCAGGGAGGGGAGACAGGCCAAGCTGCTAGAGCCTGGGCAAGCAGAGCTGGGGAGGGCAGGGCTGCGCCGGGAGGAAGGCAGCGCTGCTGTGAACGTGGTTGCTCAGGAGTACGGGAGCACCTGGAAGGCTGGGAGCCCTTCGTCCCGTCCCTGAATTCCTCAGTCCCTCGCTCTCTGCGAGGAAACACAGCGAAGTCTTGCAACTCTGGGGCTCACAGCCCAGGCCTGCCACTTCCTGGCTCTGTGGACTTGGGCAAAATACCTGAACTCCCTCAGGTTCACTAGGCAAGTAACTGCAATGCAGTGCCTCAGTTTTCCCATTTGCTAAGTGGGCATAACAATAACAGGGCTAAATCAGCAAAGGCCTTGGAAGCACTCGGAACAGTCCCAGGCCTACATCATGTGTTCAACTACATTTACCTCTCTTTTTGTTTTTTTGAGACAGGGTCTTGCTCTGCTGCCAAGGTTGGAGCACAGTGTTGTGATCATGGCTCACTGCAGCCTCTAACCCCCAGGCTCCAGCGATCCTCCCATCTCAGCCTCCCAAGTAGCTGGGACTATAGGCACTTGCCCCACACCCAGCTAAATTGTTCATTTCTCCTTTCATTTTTGTAAAGACAGAGTCTCACTTTGTTGCCCAGGCTGGCCCTAAACTTCTGGTTCCAGTGACCCTCCTGTCTCTGTCTCCTAAAGTGCTGGGATGACAGGTGTGAGCCTCACCCAGCCTCAATGACATTTTAGCTGTTCTTCCATTCATTTGCCTGACCAACCTTTACCCAGTACCCTGCGCAGTGGGCAAATGCAGGCTGGGCGCTGCGGTACAGCTATGAAAACAGGCATTCCTTCTGGCAGCTCAGAGATAGGGTTGGACATAAACAAACCAAACCCTCCTGTAGTGTCACCCAGACTCTGGTGGAAGGAGGAGTCCGGGCTGCAAGGATGCAGGGGCGGGCCCTCTGCCTGACCTTGGAGGGGGAGGGGACTTTCCAGAGGAGGTGCCGCTAAGCTGCGTGGGGCAGACGGGCATCCCCAGGCAGGCAGGTTTTGTTGATGAAAGAGACGTGAGTTAGGCTGCAGGTGGGAGGGGAAGTGTGCCAGGCCGAAGCCACAGCACATGCAAGATGCCAGAGGAGACGGAGTGCCACGCCCAGCCAAGGTCCTGCTGAAGGGCAGTGTGGGAGGTGGACAGGAGGCCATGGGAGGCTGCCTACCCCCCTCCTGGGCTTTGGGACTTCCTACCCCTGCAACTCCTGGATTCCTCCTGGTAGGGCCAGAGAGAGCGAGGTGGCCAAGGCCAGTTGGGCCCAGGGGCCTGGGGTGCAGGCAGTTCTGTGGGTGGGTGGATGGAGGCCAACCAGCCGCTGCCTTGACCCCCTGCCCTGCTTGGAACTTAGCATTCCAGCCAGAACCCCCAGGGAGCAGGAGGGAGGACTTGGCCCCCACCACTGGCCCAGGCCAAGTCAAACGCAGCCGCCCACTTGGCAGGAAGACACGATGGAGCCAAGGCTCTGGAGACCCAGCTGGCTCTGGGGCCCCTCAGGGGCCACAGGGTCCCCTAACATCCAGCCCCCCAGGGCCCGGCTCCTCCCCAAGGCTGACCAGACCCCAGCGTCTTCTCAGCATCTGCACTCAGGCCATCCAGGCCTGAGGGTCTAAAACCCATGGAGCTACCTCTGCCTCCTGGTGCTGTCCCCTCGGCCTGGAGCACCCTTCCCTCTTTGGTTAGCTCCTACCATCCTTCAGGTCTCAGCAAGGCCCTTCCTGACCCTGGAGACGAGGCTCATGCACCCCAGTGCACGTTCTCAGAGCATACATCCTCATTCGCAGCACTGCTCAGTACAGGCTGCCTTCTGGTGGGCCCTGAGCCCCCCAGGACAGGGGCCACATGTGGCCCTGTTCACAGCTGCTTCCTCTGGCCAGTGAGACGAGGCTGGGTGACCACCAAGCAAACGGCTAAAGACAAGCAAGAAGAAATCAACTCTGCGCAGGTGCATCGCGGACCTGTGGGGGAGGGAGGGGAGAACTCGTCCACTTGGGGACTTGGGTCTTCCTGTGTTTCCAGGAGATTCTCAGTGATCCACGAAGAGTGCGAGCGGGGAGGAGACTCCCCCAGCCCACTGAAAGCCACAGCCCACACTGTTCCTCCCAGGACTAGGCTTGAAGCACAGGGACCAGCCTAGCCCAGACTCTTCATTCCCAAGTGCAAGAGTCAGGGGAGGGTCCCAGGGGCCACCATTTATTGACTGGTGTGACTCTAAGCAACTGACCTCACCCTCAGAGCCTCAGTTTCACTGTCTGTTCATGAATAAAGCATGCCGGTTTGGGATGCTGCCTGGGCACGAGGTGAGAGCCCTGGAATGGTCTGTCCACTCCCCCCACACCCCCACCGACTCCCAGGCCTCAGCCCAGCGGTCTCCCTGAGCCTTGGTGGTGGGCTGGGGCTGCCAGACCCCGCTGCCGCCTTTCATCCCAGACAGGAAGGCTCAGAGATGACGGGAGGATCTGAACAGATGTCTGAGAGCCACGGGGGGCTGGGAACGAGGCGGCCTCCGTCTCCTCCCTTGCCCCTCACCCCATTTCCTCCAGGGGACCCTGGGCCAGAGCTGGCCGCCTACTCTCCCCTCCCATGAGCCTTCAAGGAGAGGGAGCAGTGGGGGACGGAGCCAGCAGAGGTAGCCCCTCACCCCATTTCCTCCAGGGGACCCTGGGCCAGAGCTGGCCGCCCACTCTCCCCTCCCATGAGCCTTCAAGGAGAGGGAGCAGTGGGGGACGGAGCCAGCAGAGGTAGCCTAAGGACCAGGAGGAGAGGCTGTCAGACAGCCTCCACCGGGGACACCAGCCACCCCAGACTTCTCCTTCCCCCACTATTGTGCAAGGCATGGCTTAGCCTGGTGCAAACCTAAGTCACAGGAAACCAGAAAGAGGCCAGATCTGGGGCTGCTGGGCCCCCGGCGCCCCTTGTGCATAAACAGAGCCAAGGATCAGGATGTCTTTGAGGAGGCAGGGTGGCCGGGACCAGCATTTCCCAATCCCTGCAGGAGGGCCCACCCGCAGGGGAGCCTCGGCCCTGAGGCGTCTCAGCAGCCATGCTGGTCACACATGAGGACTGCCATGGCTCCAACCTGGACTCATGAACCCAGACAGCTGCTCAGGAAGTGGCAACTCTCATCGCCCAGTACAGGAGAGGAAACCGAAGCGGAGAGAGGGGATGCCGCTGGCCCAGTGAGTGGCTCTGCTGGGACTAAGTCCAAAGCCCCTTTTCGTGATTTCCACTCTATTCTGCCTCCCAGAGCAGGCAAAAGAGGACACTGAGTTGGGCCCAGAGCACAGGACAGAGGAGGTGACCCTGTCACTCACTCATTCATTTGTTCATTCTTTGCTCACTGGACAAACACTTCTGGACTCTCTCTTGTATTCCTGATTTTCGGTGACAAAACAGAAAGAATGCTCATGGGGGGGGTAAGACACAGCAGGGAGTGTGTGTGTGTGTCTGCGCATGCGTGTGTGCGTGTGTGCATGCATGTGTGTATGTGTGTGCATGTGTGTGTGAGCTCTCGTGCACCTTTGCTCTGCATTGACCATGTGGAGGCTCTCAGGTTCCTTGCTTTTAGAAGGATCAGAGCCACTCTGCCTCTAAAGATCAAGGCAGAGTTCGACGAGGTCCCACAGCTCAGCACCGGGCCTGGCACACAGTAGATGCTCAGTAAACAGGAACTGCCCCCAATCCAAAAACTTGGCTGTTTCCCCCACCTTCCTCCCACCTTGTTTGTGCCTGGGCTGAGCCCTTTCTTTGGCCCCTGGGTTCCCAGGACACACGTGACACCCTTTGTCATGGAGCACTGTGTCTCCCCGCCACTCCCCACCCTGTCCCAGATTCCTTCCCTGTTGCCTTGGGGTCCTGCCAGCTCCATCCAGACAACTCCTCTAGCCTCCCCCCTCCCCCCGGTTTCCTGTCCCCTCCCCCTTTGTCCCATCCAGAAACCCCACCTAGTGATCCAGATAGGCCAAGAGAAGGTGACGTGGCTCCAGAAGAAGGGAGCTTCTGGGGTGGCAGCCAGTACCGGTGTGCTCCGCAGAGGGGGCTCACAGTTCTCCCCCACCCCACTCCAATGCCACTTTCCAGCCCTCCCCAGGACACTGTCGCCAGGCTGCGGTGGAGCCAACAAAGTTGATAGGTGGTGAAACTCACATCAAAGACTTTATGCTCTGACCTCTGATGTCCATGAATGTCCATGCTCAGATGGTCACTTAGCAGCTGTGTGCCTTTGGGCAAAACAACCTCTCTGAGCCTCAATTTTCTCATCTGAAACATAGGATACAGTCCCAACATCTCTAATCTAAACTCCCAGGCTCCAGATGTGTTTGGTAATTGAGAACTTTTCTTTTTGAGACAGTTTTGCTCTTATTGCCCAGGCTAGAGTGCGATGGCATGATCTTGGCTCACCGCAACCTCCGCCTCCTGGGTTCAAGCAATTCTCCTGCCTCAGCCTCCCAAGTAGGTGGGATTACAGGTGTGCGCCACCACACCTGGCTAATTTTGTATTTTTAGTAGAGACGGGATTTCTCCATGTTGGTCAGGCTGATCTCAAACTCCCAACCTCACGTGATCCGACCACCTTGGCCTCCCAAAGTGCTGGGATTACAGGCGTGAGCCACCCTGCCTGGCCTGAGAACTTTTCAGAGTTTAGAAAGTTGATACAGGCCTTATGCCATATATTGTGCTAATAGCCCCAGTGGGGTCTGGGGCTGCAGGCTGTACTCAAATGAGATTTCAGCAGCAAAACCAATGAATATTCATTCTCACTAGGATAAACATAGCTTATAAATAGCCTCAGGTCAGGTTTAGCAGCTAAAATGAGTTATAAAAATAATTTGAGTTTTCAAAGCTTCAGGAGACTGACCTCAAAGATAAGGGAGTATAACTAGTGATACCAGCCCCTCCTGAAAGGGCAGTGGGGACTGCAGCAGAAAGACATTTAGCGCGTACCCAGCCACAAAGGACATGGGAATCTGGTTGAACTTGGAGGGAGGAGAGAGCATTCCAGCTCCCTGCAGTGGGGGCAGGGGCTGAGAACCATGGCCGGCTCCAGACTCCGGATTCTGACTCCTGGAGATCTAAGGGCTCCCGCACCTCCGCAAGTCATGAACAGGGCAGAGAGGCCATGCCACCCACAGCAGCTACCCAGCAGCAGGAAGACACTTGATCCTCCTGCCCCGAGGGCTAAACTTTGCCTGTGCAGTGATGACTGTCACAGCTTCCATCTTCCAGAACCCACCCAAGGACTGCAGGCAGCCTCAGGGGTCCACTGAGTAGCTGAAGTTGACCAGAAGACCCAAGATCAGGAGCCCCTGCCCTAGAGGGTGACCAACCCACCCCCTGGTGTGTCATCTCCTAGACAGTTCAGGTCTAGGATGGAAAAGCATTAAGGGGACTGTAAATGCAACCTAGAACCCCAGCTCTGAAAGGGACTCCAGCCCCTTCCGCCCCACGGGGCACCCCCTCAGTCTATCCTTCTGGCTAACAAGGGGTACAGGTCCTGTTTTTCTTTCTTTTTTTTCCTTTCTTCATTCTTTCTTTTTATTAAGAGAGAGGGTCTCATTCTGTAGCCCACGCTGGAGTACAGTGGCACTATCAGAGCTCACTGCAGCCTCAACCTCCCAGTCTCAAGTGATCCTCCTGCCTCAGCCTCCTGAGTAGCTGGGACCATAGGTGTGCACCACCACACCCAGCTATTTTTCTTTTCTTTTTCTCTTCTTTCTTTTTCTTTTTCTTCTTCTTTTTTTTTAGACGGAATCTAGCTCTGTTGTGCAGGCTGGAGTGCAGTGGTACCATCTCAGCTCACCGCAACCTCCGCCTCCCAAGTTCAAGCGATTCTCTTGCCCCATCCTCCCGAGTAGCTGGGACTACAGATAGGTACCACCATACCTGGCTAATTTTTCTATTTTTAGTAGAAATGGGTTCCACCATGTTGACCAGGCTGGTCTGGAACTCCTGCCATCAGGTGATTCTCCCACCTCTGTTTCCCAAAGTGCTGGGATTATAGACGTAAGCCACTGCTCCCGGCCTATTTTTATTTATTTTTTGTAAAGCTGGGATTTCGCTACTTTGCCCAAGCTGATCTTGAACTCCTGGGCTCAAGCGACCCTCCCGGCTAGGCCTCCCAAAGTGCTGGGAATTCAGGAGTGAGCCATGGGGCCCAGCCTAGTTCCTATTTCTGAGTGCCCCCACTCCCCACCCCATATCTGGGTCCTGCAGCCCTACGCGGCAACCCTGGGCCGCACAGCAGCTCAGGCCCTAGCCTAGGGCCCCCAGTGGGGTAGGGACAGGGCGTGCGCCCCCAGCCCGCGCTTACCCAGGTTGAGGGTGATGTTGACCGAGTTGGGGTATTGCACGCCGAAGGCCATGGACGGGCTCTGCCACCAGGTGCTTTCGTCCTCGCTGTGGAAGTCAGTGAGGTAGGAGGCGTTGTGGTGGCGCTGGGGGTCGGCGGCGTCGCAGCGCTGGCACTGTGCCCCCGCGCCCGCGGCGCCCACGTGTGGGCAGAAGTCCTCGGGCGGATTGCCGCACGTGTGCGAGGCCTGGGCGCGCCGGCCGAACGCCGCGTTCTCAAACACCGGCAGGCAGCGCTGCGGGCGCCCGGCGCCGTCGTAGCACGCGCCCATGCCCGCGCCGGCCGCCCGCGGTGTCAGCAGCGCCAGCGCCAGCCCCAGCAGGAGCGCCGCCGCTGCCATGGTGAAGGGCACCGACGCCGCGCGCTCTGCCTGCCCTACCCGGCTCGGCTCTGGTGGGCGCGGACCGCGCGGGGCTCCCCAGGATCCGCCTTCCAGGGCGGGCGGGACAGCGGCGGGGCGGGGAGGCTGGAGGGAGGGGCGGCCGGCGGCGGCCCCACCCGACCAAAAATACAAGGAACCGCGGCGTCCCCGGGCGCCCACCCCACCTGCTGGACGTGCCCGGCAGTGCGCGCTCAGGAGTCCGCCGGGGAGGCGGCCCGGGCCTCTTGGAGCCTCAGTTTCCTTGTCTGTGGAGTGGGGTCGGTAAAGATGCAGCCTCATTACCGCCATTCAGAGACTTCAAGGCTGCTCATTAAATAGAAACTGCTCACCGGTGCCTCGGAAGTCCCGAGATAAAAGGGGACACGAGGATCTCTACCTGATCGCTACGTTTTGTGTCTCCTATCAATAAAGCACGCCCTGGACAGGGTTGTGAGATGGCTCCGCACGGCTCCTGTCGCCCTTCACCCTGAGAAGCACTCCTGCGGCCGGCTGCTCTCTGCTTTCACAGCAAAGAGATTCTAACCTGATGTTTGTGACAAGGGTACCTGGTCTTGTCACAAATGTCACCGCGGAGAGGCCTTCCTTGTCTTCTGCCCCAGCCCCCATAAATGCCCACTTTACTCCACATTAATTCACATTAGCAAATCGAAGGAGAAAAGTCATTCGATAAAATGCAGCAGCCAGGCTGTGTGCCATGGCTCACGCCTGTGATCCTAGCACTTTTGGAGGTGGAGGCAGGAGGATAACTTGAGGCCAGGAGTTCGAGACCAACCTGAGCAAAATAGTGAGACCCTATCGCTGCAGAAAATAAAAAACTTAGCTCGACGTCCTGGCACAAGCCTGTAGCCCCAGCTACCTGGGAGGCTGAGGTGGAAGGATCCCTTGAGCTGGGGAGGTCAGGTTGCAGTGAGCTGTGATTGTGCCACTGCACTCCAGCCTGGCCAACAGAGTCACACCCTGTCACAGAAAGAAAGAAAGAACAAAAGCAGCCATTACCAGAAAAACTCTAAGGAAAATAGAAATAAATTTCCTGGCTGGGCCAGGTGGCTCATGCCTGTAATCCCAGCACTGTGGGAGGTCGAGGCAGGTGGATCACCTGAGGTCAAGAGTTGGAGACCAGCGTAGCCAACATGGTGAAACCCGTCTCTACTAAAAATACAAAAAATTAGCTGGGTGTGGTGGCGCATACCTGTAATCCCAGCTACTCAGGAGGCTGAGGTGAGAGAATCACTTGAACCCAGGAGGTTGAGGTTGCAGTGAGCCGAGATTGTGCCATTGCTCCAGCCTGAGCAATAAGAGCAAAACTCCATCTCAAAAAAAGAAAGAGAAAGAAAGAAAGAAAGAAAGAAAGAAAGAAAGAAAGAAAGAACAGAAAGTGTAAGGCAACAAGATGAACTGTAGTGGGGTGGTTCAGTACCAGTTCTTTACACATGATTAAAACAATACAGTTCTGGAAAGGACTACAGAATAAACCCATGGACTAAGTTACTTTTCAGAACTATATCTAAGTACAGTTACTATATGATGTTACCACTGGTGCTTAAGGTTCTTTTGGAAATTCAAGCTAACGCTATAAGACAACAAATGTAAAAGATACAAATGCTTATATTTTCTATTTACCTGAAGATACATCTAGAAAATCTAAAAGATTCTACTGACAACTAATTAAAATTAAGAGCTCAATAAGATGGCTGACTACAGGATAGAGTGCAAAAACGAATGCCAGCAACAGGCATTTTCTGGCTGGGAGCAGTGGCTCAGGCCTGTAATCCCAGCACTTTGGGAGGCTGAGGCAGTCGGATCACCTGAGGGTCAGGTGTTCGAGACCAGCCTGGGCAACATGACGAAACCCCATGTCTACTAAAAGTACACAAAATAGCCAGGCATGCATGGTGGTACACGTGTAATCCCAGCTACCTGGAAGGCTGAGGCACAAGAAGTGATTGAATCCAGAAGGCAGAGGTTGCAGTTAGCCAAGGTCGTGCCACTATACTCCAGCCTGTGCAACAGAGCAAGACCCTGTTTCAAAAAAAAAATGGATACCAGCAGTAATGTAGAAAATGGTAGAGCACTTAACAATAAATCTAGTATGACACCACAAGATATAAATGAAGCAAATTATATAACACTACTGAGAGACAGAAACCTGAAGAAACCGGCATCTGTATTCACGGATTTCCAACTGTTCAAATATACAAATTCTGCCCAAGTTAAAATATTAATTTAATGTAATCCCAAATTATTTTGTGATGGTGTTATGGAGGCTTCTTCATTAAAGTTTTCTTTTATGGTCAAGAACATGATTGCAGCGGACCCTCGGTGGCCCACCCCGCTACCCGGAGCTGGACTGTGCACCCATTCAAAGCCAACTCATCTGTCAGGCACAGGAGACATGGCAGCCTGCAGGAATTTTAGAAACCCACAAACATTGTTCTAATTTCTTTAAAGTCAGAAGAAACAAATGAAAAAAAAGCTCTTTTAGGCTAAAGAACATGTTTTAACATATGATATTAATATACCTGTCTTTAGATCAAAGCAGTTGTCAAATAGAATTTTTAAAAATGTTAGTGCCTGGGAGGAAGGTGTTCCTTATGACCAGCTAGTCGACGACGAGAAAATCGCAGCCTGACTCCCAGGTGAGCCAGCTCAGTGTGCAGTTATTGGACCAGAATGGACTGCCACTGCCCTTCCAGCTGACTCTGGGGTGGCCCTGAGGATAGCGGTCCCAATGCGCAGTGTTTGTGCACCTGGGAAAGATTCACAGGAACTCATGGACAGTGGCAAGTGACTTAACAACTTGTAGCAAGATTGGTGGCAGGAGCATGCAGACGGACCTGTGGGATGGACGGGCTTTGTACTGGACCCTCCAGAGCTCAGGACTGTGATGCTGGGGGAGGTGAGAGGACAAGGAGGACAGCGTCCTTCCTCCCAGCCTCCACAGCAAAGCAGACCCTGCCCCCACCACCCTAATTCTCAGTCAGTGACTGCTTGGATGAATTCACTGGTCATCTTCTCAATGCAATCTGTGTGACACAGAAGCCATTGGCCGCATGGTGTTAAGTGACAGACTGGGCTCAGATTCTATCTCCACCACCTGTGTGGCTGTGGAGAGTAATGAAACCTTGGCTCCCCCTCCTTCTTGGATGCCTCCCTGATACGCGCAGATTGCCACCCTGGGAGTTACTCTTCCTGGCTGCTTTGCCACTAGAGTCCTGCATGCAGAGGTCCCACCAGCCAGGTGTCTTCGATTGAGATGTAGAAGGTGGGAGTGAGCAAAGGGCATCTTCTGTCCTTCTGGTGGATTTTTCTGGTGGTGAGGTCACAGAGAAGGGAGGACCTTTTCAGCCCGACCTACTTCCCATTCTCCAGCCCTGAGTGTGCTGAGAGGCCTCTGTGTGGTGGCAGTAGTAGGAGCAGTGGCTTAGTGACGCTTATGTCCAGTCCCTGGATTGCAGGCACAGCTGTGAGTTGTCAGAGCCAACAGCAGTGGCAGCCTCAGAGGTGGTGGCGGCTTCCCTGGTGGGTCAGTTCTGTAGTGTCCCAGGCGTCAGCCCCTCTAGTCCTCCCAACCATCCCCTGAGCACTCAGTGCCTTGCGTTCAATCCTTCCTGTTGGAAATACACAAGCACTTGGCAAGCACTTGGTCCAGAGCTCAGCGTGGAGTGAGTGCTCCATAAATTGTTATTGCTATGATTCCCCCAAGATCCTGCCCTTATGAGCCTATAGTCTGGTCAGAGAGGAAAAGAGCTCATTAAAAAATAGCCTGATTGGCCAGGCATGGTTGCTCATGCCTGTAATCTCAACACTTTGGGAAACCGAGGCTGGTGGATCATTTGAGGCCAGGAGTTCAAGACCAGCCTGGGTAACATGGCAAAACCCTGTCTCTACAAAAAATACAAAAATTAGCCAGGCATGGTGTTACACAGCTGTAGTCCTAGCTACTCAGGAGGCTGAGGTGGGAGGATCACTTGTGCCTGGAAGGTGGAGGCTGCAGTGAGCTGTGATGGCACCACTGCAATCCAGCCTGGGCAGCAGAGTAAGATCCTGTCTCAAAAAAAAAAAAGGAAAAGAAAACGAAAAAAAAGAAAGAAAGAAGAGAAAGAGAAAGAAAAAGAAAGAGAGAAAGAAAGGATGGAAGGAAGGAAGGAAGGGTCTTTTTTTTTTTTAGTTAAAGAGAAAAAGGAAACAGCCAGAGGACACTCCAAGGCTTGTTCGAACCTGTTTTATAAGAGTGAGTTGTTGTCATTTGTCCCTCAGCAAATGCACTGTTGCCCACTGTCAACCCCCCACTTCCTGCCCCCCTGGGCTCGCAGTCAGTGAGGCAGAGGCGTGATGTGCATAGATCTGGGAGCGCAGGCTGACACATGCAACAAAAGACAGTGCCTGGAACTGGAACAGGGGCCAGGTGGGGGGGGGGGTGGCTTGTTCTGCCTGGAGTTGGAGGACGCTTCCCAGAAGAGGCAGCACTTAGGCTGAGCTGTGAAGGATGAGTAGAGGAAAGGGCGTCCCAGGCAGGAGCACGCACAAAGGCCCAGAGGCGTGCACAAGTAGGGGAGGTCGGTGTGTGTTTGCAGCGGTGGGTAGGGAGCTGGTCCTGGGGATTGAGGCCGGAGCAGGACACAGAGGCCAGAGGGCGTGGGCCTCTTGGCAGTGGCAGTTTGTCCTGTGAGGGTCTGCAGGGGCTGGAGGTTGTGAGCCTCTGCGGGGGGTGGGGGAGGGTGGGGGTGGGCAAGGACCACGTGTGCCCCGGCCTGGTGTCCCCATTGCCTGCCCTGAATGGTGTTCAGAAGTCTTTCTGGAATGTATGAGAACCGCCAGGTGGGGCAAAGACTAATTCTATAGGAGCTGGGCTGGCTCTCACCGACCTCACCCAGCCCTAGCAGCAGCCCTTGAGGGAACCATCCTGCCAGCGCTGACGACCTCATTTCTCATTTGCAGAGGTCTCCCGGCCCCCTCCCTCACCGCTCCTACCCTCTTCCCGCCTTCCCGGCTCTTCTCCCAGCGCTCACCGTCCCGCTGCTCAAGTTCACCCGGGACCAACCACCAGGTGGCGATGTTGGCCACAATACAGGGACAGGCCCCTCTCAGGCCCCGGGTGGCCCAGGACACCCCGGGCCGTGGCTGCACAGGGCAGGGGAGCTGACCAGCGCCGCGAGGGGCGCGGGGCTCCATCGGACAAAGCCCCTTACTTTCTGGGTGCGTGGCACGAGCACGTCTCGGCCCCGAGAGCAAGAGACTGCCGTCTGCCCCCCTCAAGCCTTTCCCCAGCCGCTCGGGCCGGCCCCGGCTGAGCTTGGAGCAGCAAGGTTGATAGGGAGCCCAGACGGAAAAGGAGGGGCTCAGCGGGGGCGACTCCCAGGAACACAGCGGGAGTGGACAGACCCAGGCCTCCCTCCATCCCACTTCTGAGGACAAACTCCCTGGGCCCCCATCCCGAGACCCCTCAGCCTCCATGGGAAGGCCAGCGGGCATTGGCCTCTCAGACTGACCGCTATGTTCAGACAGCGTGAACAGAAGGGATGGCACTGTGAGTGGGGTGGCTAAACGTCCCCGGCTTCCCTGTGCCCTGGGATCCAAGAAAATGGGTGTATAAAGGTTGTTGGATCCAGGGCACAGGCTGTACAAATGGGGAAACTGAGGCCCAGAGAAGAGAAGCAGTTCGTTGGGGACACATTCAAGGCAGGATGTGACCAGGTCTCCTATCCCTGTGGTCGGTACCTCCTAGGATAGGGTTCAGGGAGGGGCTGGGTGTCCATGGAATTCAGGAAGCAAAGTGCACCCCTCAGGCATAGGGCTGTGAACCCACAAAAAAGTCTCAGAATAACCCCCCACATCTGGGCAGCAAGGGGACAATAAACACCTGTATTTCCAGAAGGGGCTGGGAAGGAGCCAGGAAAACCTAGCAAGCCAGCCTTTGGGATGCGCTGGGGGGGAGGGGGGTGAAGGCTGCCAGCTCTCCATTGGGGGGAAGGCTCGGAGCAGCACCTTCCAATGGGGCCCCCTGGGGACAGAAATGAAGCTGGCAGGGCTTGGTGAGGGTCTGCCCATTGTCCTAGCCATAGCAGGGAGCCAGGGAAGGCTCTGGAGCAGCAGATCGCCCAGGCCTGTTTCCTTTTGGAAGATGGGAGTGGAGTCCAGGGGACCAGCCTGGAGGTGGTGTGGTAGGAGGAGCCGATGTGTGTGCATGTGTGTGTGTGTTCCATGTGTCTGATATGTGTGTGTGTCCAATGTGTGTGTGTGTCCAATGTGTGTATGTGTGTCTCCGATGTGTGTGTGTGTGTCCGATCTGTCTGATATGTGAGTGTGTCTGGTGTGTGTCCAGTGTGTGGATGGGTGTGTGTGTTCCATGTGTGTGTCTCTGATGTGTGTGTATATCTCTGTGTGTCCAGTGTGTGTGTGTTTGATGTGTGTATGTCCCAGGTGTCTGATATGTGAGTGTGTGTCCGGTGTGTGTGTGTCCAGTGTATGGATGGGTATGTGCATCCAATGTGTGTGTGTGTCACTCTGATGTGTGTCCAGTGTGTGTGTTCGATGTGTGTGTGTTCGATGTGTGTGTGTCTCTGATGTGTGTCTCCGATGTGTGTGTCTGTGTTCGATGTGTGTGTGTCCATATATCTGTGTGTCCAACGTGTGTGTGTCCAATATGTGTGTGTCTCTGATGTGTGTGTGTCCGATCCATGTGTGTCCGATGTGTGTGTGTCCCATGTGTCTGATATGTGAGTGTGTGTCCAATGTTTGTGTGTGTGTTCAGTGTGTGTGTGTCCGATGAGGAATGTGCCTGCGCTGAGCACCAAGGGGGCTCCTGCAGAGGTCTGGCCTTCCGCTTGGGCTACCAGCAAAGGTAGCAGTCTCCCCTCCCTGAAGCCCACCTACCAAGGGTTAAAACCTTCCGGGAGAAGAAAGAAGGGAGAAAAACCCTGTTGTTCTGATTTGCTTAATGAACGTTAATTAAGAAGACAGAAGAGAGCTGATTCCTTCAGGACAGAGATGAAAGGCCTGTTAATTAAATCTGGGGAGATCGGCCAGGGCCCTGCTGATCTCTCCTGACAGCTCTGCAGCCTCGTCCAAGTGGGGGAAGGCAGCTCCCCTCCGCCCCCGCCCCACCCGGCAGCTTTGGAGCCCAGACTCACTGTGGTATCTTGGGTGGGGCCCTGCCCCTTTAGGGGGCCTCAGTTCCCTGAGTGAACACCAAGAGCATTGGTCTAGGTGGTTTCCCAGGATGCCCTGTCTGGCTCCAAGGCTGTGCTAAGTCTGTGCTCTATCCGCATGCCTGGGTCTCAGTCTTCCCTTCTGTTCAGTGAGGAGACGTCACTGGCTCTGTAGGCTTCAAGGGCAGGAGGTAAGAACTGGGGGTCTGCCAAGGGCTTATGGACAACTATGGAAGAGAGAAGTTAGCAGCCAGTGACATTGGCCCCCAGGACCCCACTGCCAGGCCATGCCCATCTGTCTGCATTGCAATATCCCCCCGGGCGCTGCCCTGCCCCTCTGAGCAAGGACAAGATCACCCCCTGAGCGGCCTCCTGGGGGCCAGACCTGGGCTGAGTGCACCACCTGCACAAGTAGGCACTGTTATTCTCCCCACATTGTAGACAAGGAAACGGAGGCCCAGCCAGAGACAGCTCCTTGTCCAGGACCACTCTGCTTGTCAGCAACAGAGAGCTGGGTTCAAACCCCAGTGTGCCTGGCCCAGAGCCTATGAGCCTTTCCACTTTACTCCCCATTCATTCATTCATTCATCCATCCATCCATCCATCCCTCCATTCCTTCCTTCCTTCCTTTAGGGAACATTTGTTCCGTGCCCTCCCTGAGCTAGTTGCTGACATACAGGGGATAGAATGTCTGGGACTTCATGGGGTCCCCCACAGAATCGGGAAGACAGACAGTGACCCAGGAAGCAACCTGATGAATTAGGTAGTGACTGACCATGGTAAGCACCACAAAAGAAATAGACACTGTGCTGGGATGAACTCCATGAGGTGTGAGTAATCAGGGAGACTTCTCGGAGGAGGTGACAGCTCAGTGGAGACCTGCAAGATGAGATGGGAGGCGGGATGGAGAGGGAGTTGATGGGAGCTGACAAGGGGCCCCTCAGCTGTCACCCTCACAGAGCATCTCCTCCCAGAGAGTTAACAGGTTTAGACAGGACAAGGGACATGGCTGGCCTCAGGGCTTGTCACTACTCAGTTTAGCAACTGTCTCAACCTCCCTGCTGTGCTCAGCCGGAGGTGGGCCTGGGCCTGAGTGAGTCAGCCCTGGGCAGCCCTTCAAGTTCAGGGGGTTCAGAAGAATATAGGATGTCCCTGTCTGGGTGGTGCAGGGGCCACAGGCTGGGCTACAAAGGAGGTAAATATGGCTGTCCATTCATTCATTCATGTATCCAATGGACAGATGTTTACTGAGTCCTGGGCTGGGCACAAGGGACAGACTGATGAATAATGATGAGTAATGATGACTGGGGTCAGTGGCTTACACCTGTTATCCTAGCACTTTGGGAGGCTGAGGTGGGCAGATCACCTGAGGTTGGGAGTTCGAGATCAGCCTGACCAACATGAAACAATCCCATCTCTACTGAAAATACAAAATTAACTGGGCATGGTGATGCATGCCTGCAATCCCAGCTACTTGGGAGGGTGAGGTAGAAGAATTGCTTGAACCGGGACCAGGGAAGTGGAGGTTGCAGTGAGCCAAGATCATGCCACTGCACTCCAGCCTGAGCTACAGAGCAAGACTCCATCTCAAAAAAAAAAAAAAAAAAATTAGCAGGTCGTGGTGGTGGGAGCGTGTAATCCCAGCTACTCAGGAGGCTGAGGCAGGAAAATCGCTTGAATCCAGGAGGTTGCAGTGAGCTGAGATCATGCCATTGCACTCCAGCCTGGGCAACAAGAGCGAAACTCCATCAAAAAGAAAGAAGGAAGGAAATAAAATAAAGAAAGAAAGAAAGAAGGAGGAAAGAAAAGAAAAGAAAGAAAGAAAGAGAGAGTGGGGGGAGGGAGGGAAGGGAAGGAAAGAGAGAAAGAAAGACCCAGGGTCCCCAGCAGCTCCCATTGGGCTTGGTACTTCCTGATAAAATGCTGGCAGCCAGGTCCACACTGACACAGCACCCCCTGGCCAGTGCCCAGCTGCGTCCCCCACAGCTCGGGGTGCTACGTGTCACCCACAGATGGGCCCAGCCAGGGATCCAGGAACCCACCCCATGGGCGAATTAAACACCTCACCCCCCTACAGTGGGCTTTCTTGTCTCTCTGACCAAACCACAGATGAGGAGCCCTTTGAGGGCAGGAAGGGAGAGGGTGTGACTCCTCCCCTGGGCGGGTGGCAGAGTGGACACTCACACACAGAGATTGTGAGCAAAGACCGGTGAATGAATGGGAAGTGGATGAAGGAATGGGCAGAAAAGGAATGAGTGAAAGTGAATGAATGATGATAAATCAATGAAATGGGAGTCCATGATGAATGAGTGCTCCTTGAAATGAGAGCCTTTCCTTCCTGGGTTCTCCAGTGGCCTCTGCCCCAGCTGTGCAGTCCTTGCTGTCCCCACATGAGGCACTACTTGATCGCCCCCCTACCCAGTTCCAGTTTCTCCGGCCACACCTGCCACACTGTCCTCACACCCACTGGGCTAGCTGCAGCCACTCGGGCCTCCTTCCGGATCACACAGAGCCCATTCCTGCCCCAGGCCCTTTGCTCTTGCTGCGCCTCGGGCCTGGAGTGCCCTTCCCGTGCTTTCTTCTGCATCCCAATCTGTCCCCACATCCCTTTATGGCGAAGCCGCAGCAGGTCCTCCTGCGGACCTTCCCCAGCGCTCCCCTGCCCCGCCCCTCGGGTTTTCCACCCCGCCTCCCCGCACCTGCCAGGCATGCTTCTGCTTGTCTGTCTGTGGCCTGTCTCCCGTCTCAGCTGTGAACTGGGCCTCGCTGGCCGCTGTGTGGCTGCAGTTACAAGACACTGGTCTCCGCCAGCAGTTCTTACGCAAGGAGGCTGTCCTTAAACAATAATTTCGTTTCTGAGCTCTTTCTGCTGAGGACAAGGAAAGAGCAATTATAAGTCACCAGCAGAACCCAGCCAGGGATGGGAAGCACATGCACAGCTCTGGCTGCCCTAGGGCCTGCCTATCTGAGTGCCACGTCTACTGAGCAGGACCCCAGTCCACACCAGAGGCCTGGCATGACCCTGCAGGACCCCCACTGCTTTTGGGCAAAGGGGATCTCTTGAGCCAAATCTCCTAAGACTTCAGAACTCATGGGCCTTGTCCAGACCCTCAGGCATCCCTCGCCCCCATCCCAGGATCTTTGTATCCTCGGGTCCTGAAATGCCCTTCTGCCTCTTCTTGTCGTGGTGGGTGGGGGCTGACTCCTGCACCTCCTCTAGGCTTGGGGGATGTCACTTCCTCAGGGAAGCACTCCCTGATGCCCCAACCCTGTGACACCTCCCCTGACGCCCACTTTGTGGCGCCTCTCACGCTTGTCATTATTTCATGTCCCTCTTTCCCATGTGACTGTCAGCTCCTGGGGGACAAGAATCCTGGGGCTTCCTGCTTTGTCATTGACTTACACTCAGGAAGGGTGTCCACTAGGTGCTCAATAAATAGCGCAGAATGAAAGAACAAGTGAATGGGTGAGCGTGTGAAAGGAGGATGGGAAGGCAGAAAGCAGGCAGGAAGCTGGGGGGAAGAAACTGGCCAGTGAAGCTTGGCGGGCTGTCCTCCCGGGACTGATGGCTTTTAAGTGGGGGAGTGAAGGCCAAGGGCAGGTAAGGAGCCAGCAGCCTGGTGACGGGGAAGTGATCTATGGGTGCCTCGCCCTTCACGTGGCTTTATTTTGAAAACGTGAACTTTACAAATGTCAGGGAAAGGCAGGATTCTCCGCCTGGGACCGCCAGGAGCCGATTAGCATTCCCGGCGATGCGCAAATGGGGCCCTGCATAGGCTGAGGGAAATTTATGCCGCCTGCTGGGGCCGATTCGAAGGCCAGGCCAGGGGGCTCAGCAAATAAAACTGTAAGGCTGCCAAGTCCGTGCCTGCCCAGGAGGCACAGCCTGAAGGATGCCCCTGGAGGACGGGGAGGTGGGTTCAGAGGAACCCCTGACCCTCTGTGGGACAGGGTGAAAACGGGGGCCACTCAGAGCAGTTGGGGTTAAGGGGTACCCTTGCTGTGCCAGAGTCAGAGAGGTGACCCCTCCTGCTCACTCCTGTGGGGCCAGGCTCCACCCCTACCACCTGCCACACAAACCACCCAATTCACCTTCAAGATGACCTTATTTGCCAAGCTTGGTGGCTCACGCCTGTAATCTCAGCACCTTGAGAGGCCGAGGTGGGCTGATCACCTGAGGTCAAGAGTTCAAGACCAGCCTGACCAACATGGAGAAACCCCGTCTCTACTAAAAATATATAAGTCGCTGGGTGTGGTGGTGCATGCCTGTAGTCCCAGCTACTCCGGAAGGAGGCTGAGGAAGGAGAAACGCTTGAACCTGGGAGGCAGAGTTTGCATTGAGCGGAGACCGTGCCATTGCACTGCAGCCTGGCAACAAGAGAGAAACTCCATCTCAGAAAAAACAAATGATCTTATTAGGGAGTGACATTAGCCCCAGGCTGCAGATGAGAACCCCGAAACTCAGGGAAGAAGAGGGACTTGCCGAGGCCACTGATACGAGAGGGTCAGGCAGGTTGGAAGCCCAGTTCTCCGACTCCCTTCGCAGGCAGCCTCCTGGCCCTGCCCTCTCCCCGCCTCTCCCAGTTTCCAAGACAAACCCCAGTTAAGACAGTCCACAGCCTCAGTGTCTGGCTAGAAATCCTTCTGCTTAGGGAGCTCTGTGCGGGCTGCCCGGCTTTCACGTGCACATGGCTCCCTCTGCTCAGAACACCCTCCTGTTGCACCCCCTCGTCTTCCCCTGCAGGTCTCCTCGGAGATCAGACTTCTCCATAGTTTGCTGTCAGCCCCCACCCCGGTCTCTGCAATGGGGATATTCTTTGCAAATTGATTTTCATGCACATATGGGTCTCAAGGATGTGCTGAGAGGCATTGGGTTTCCATCGGGGCCTGTGAGGGGAGGAGAG
Organism: Callithrix jacchus; assembly: GCF_049354715.1. Classification (NCBI taxonomy): domain Eukaryota; kingdom Metazoa; phylum Chordata; class Mammalia; order Primates; family Cebidae; genus Callithrix; species Callithrix jacchus. Next base: position 179,651,098 of record NC_133502.1, on the reverse strand, counting down.
TATCTGCGTGTTGGTGTGTTTGTGTGTGTGTACATGTGTGCATGGAGGTGGTGTGTGTGTGCATGTGGTGTGGGGTGCGAATGCGCGTGTGCACATGGTGTGTATCTGTGGGATGTATATGTGGGATGTATCTGACCCAACCAGACCCAAGGGCCCTGAGGCAGACGAGCCTGGCTCAGGACCCCTCAGCGCAGGCAGAGGAGGAAGGCGGCTGGGGTGGGTGGTGGAGCGAGGCCCGTGGCAGTCCCTGGAGCGGAGCTGTGAGCTCATCGTAGATCGGGGGACGCAGGATGGGAGCACCTGGAAGATAGTGGATGGGGGGCTGCAGATAGTGGATGGCTCAAGAGCTCAGGGAGGGACCCGGCAGTTCACCTGAATCTTGGAGCCCAGGGGTCCACCTGAGATGGGGACGGAGGAGAGGCTGTGCGTTCTCCAGCTGAGTCCTCCCACAGGCTGGGGTCCAGCCTGTGGGGGGAGGATCAGTGATGACCCCAGGCTCAGCCACTGAGCCTCTCTATGACCCCAAGGGCAGGGCCCCACTAAGGACTGGGAAAATGGCTGCGGGTTCGCGCATCCCTGGCACCTGGTCCCCAACCAACTTTGTGCAATGGGTACCTGGCTGTGCCCATGCAGGCAAGCAGGGCCTCCTGCCATCCTCCAGGCAGCCCTGGGACAGAAGCTGCTGTCCTGTGCTCAGATGAAGAAGCGAGGCCCAGGGAGGGTTTCAGGGCTTAGAGATGCTGGTGCTTGGTTTTTGAAGATGTGGTTTGACTCCAAAACAGAACTTCTGGTGTGGCTGGTGGGCATGGAAGCAGGAAGGCACCAGAGTGGCATAGCCAGGCAGCCTCATCCTGTGGGGCATCGGGTTCCCTTGGGAGAGCCAGCCAGAGGCCAGTCCTTAGTGCTCTCAGCCCAAAGAAAAGTTGGGACATGCCCTCCTGAGCTCTGGGCAGAATCCTCTGGGATTCCTGCAAGCGAGTGGCCAAGCAGCACAGGCTTGGGTTCTCATTAGGGACACCATGGCCCAGTGGCACGCAGAGGGCAGGCAGGGCAGCCCGCCAACAGGGGCCCCTAAATAACGGGGAGTGACCGGCACGTCGGCTGCTCATCCCAGCCAGGGGACAGGCTCTGGCTTCATAACTCGTGATCGATGGGCCTAATATGGGCCTGGAGACGGCGGGCTGGCAGCCCCGGCCTGGCCTGCCGGCTGCCATTTGCCCACATATTTATTTATTTATGCATTCTCCTCCATGGCAAAAGCCCAAAAACAATAAAAGAAATTGAATTGCATATCAGATGGGACATCAGAGGGAGATACGGCCATAAATCGCACTGTATTTATTCCATAAATATCAGCACCTCCCGAATCACCAGTGCCCAGTGTGAAGTTATAATCAGGAGTCTGGTCCTGCGATGCTGGCTGCCAGCCCCTCCCCCGTTAGACAAACAAGCTGGGTCCCTAAAGTCAGTAACCACTTCCTCAGGCCACCTGTCCCCTTCAAGGGGCATCTGCTCACCCCTGCTGCCCCACCCAAAGTGAGGGACCACAGGAAGAGCTGGCATTCCAGCTGGCCTAGGCCTGGATGTGGCAAGCCCAAGGAGGGAGCATAGCTTCTCCATGCCCTCTGTCCCCCTGCTGCCCATCTACAACTATACTACAACCTGGTGGGAGCCACCATCCTCTCCACTGCCACTTTGTGTGTGTGTGTGTTGTGGGGAGGGGCATGCATAATTCACATTTAGTGAAATACATGCATTACAATTATGTAGCTCAGTGAATCTTGACACGTGTATTCACATGTGCAACCACAGATTCAAGGCAAAAAACATCTGCCACTCCTAGAGGTTCCCTTATCCTTCTGCCACGGCCATCAAGATCACCTCTGTCTTCCATCACCAGGGCACAGTCAGCAGCTTCTGGAACTTCAGACAAATGGCATCCTATAACAGGGACTCTTTTGTGTCTATTTTCTTATTTGTTCATCATTAAAGTAGGAGAGGTCCATCCGCATCAGTATGAGTGTCAGGGGTTGGTTCTTTTTCACTGCTGTTTAGTATTCCATTCTGTGACTGGACCATAGTTTGTGCATCCATTCTCCTGTGGGTACACATTTGGGTTGCTTCTAATTTGGGGCTAGTATGAACAAAGCTGCTATGAATGTTTTGGCATGAGTCTTTTTGTGAATATAAGCACTGACCTCCCTCAGGTACATGCCCAGGAGTGGGATTGTTGGGTGATAGGGGAGTTGTATGTTTAACATCATGAGAAACTGCCATGATCTTCTTCAATGTGGCCAGTGCGTTTTATGTCCCACAGCAACATGGGAGCATTCCAGTTGCTCTGTGTGGACATCAACACTTGGTGTTGTCTGTCGTTAATTTTAGCCACTTTGGCAGCTGTGTATTGAGGTCTCTGTGATTTTAATTTGTGTTTCCACCTCCATAACTACACTGACTGCCCACTGGAGTGACTGTGATAGCCTCTGCCCCTGGAATCTATCCTTCCCCAGCAACCAGAGAGACCCTGCTGCCCTCCCTGCTGCTGGAGACCCTCCAAAGCTCTTCCCCTCCTTCTCTGCTCTCCTATACTGGCCTCCACGCTATCCCTCCCCTTCCCATCTCTGCTCCCTCCCCCAGGCTCTGCTCTGTGTTGCCTTCTCACTGCCCACCTCCTTCCCTGCTTTTTTCTGCCCAGCATTTCAGACCCCATTTTTCATTGTCTGTCTCCTCCCGACCATGTCATCTCTCCAATGGCAGAGATCTTTGCTGGGTTCACCGTTACATCCTTCCTGGGGGCCTAGACCCGGGCCTGGCACAGAACGCAGGCTCGATCAACATGGATCAACACTGGATGAACAGTGGAAGTAAGCCGTTGGTAGGTAACACAGCATTTTGACAAGAGCTGCTTTTTAAAAACAGAAATGAAATGCACATAACATAAAATCACCCATTTGAAAGTGAACAATTCGGTGGCATTTGGTTCCTTCGCACGGTTGTGCAGCTGCCACCGGATCCTTCCAAGTGACGGAACCATTTGGCCACGGCCTCATCAGCCTCCGAAGTGACCTTATTACTCTCCCTCGCCTATTTGTTTAAACAGCTAAATGTCTCTGAGCTTCTTTCTAACTCCCTCCCCACCCGGAGTCTTGCTGTATCCAGGAGCTTCTCTCCTGCGGTGTTTTAAGGGCAATCAATCAAAATGTCCCACCTTGAGGCTGGTTATGGGGCAGGGCTGGCTGATGGGGGGCTCCCACCAAGGCTGGGAGCTCAAACCCCTCCTCCTGGGTCTGACAGGGAGATTGAGGGCAGTGTCTGGGTGAACTCTTCTCCCCTGTTGAGGACTCTGCCTAGGTCCATGGGTCCCCTGGAGGTGGGACCCTCCTGGGTGACTCTGGGCGCTGCCATCCAACCGCACATGCCCTGTCTGGCTGCTTCCCCCACGCACGCCCAGTCTCCCGCTTCCACGCACAAGAATCTTTCCTTTCCTTTGGCTACAAACTGGGGGAGGGGAGGACGACCCAATTTATTTGGCAACAAATAAAGAGCTGCCATGATTAAGATGGGGGGGAAAGTTTAAAGGAGGAAAAATACCTTGGGTAATGCCATCGCCTGCGTCTTTATATTCTGAAACGGATCGTTCTGGACGCGGGCAGAAGGCCTGATTTAATATCCTCATGGAAAATACTGCACCTGATCCAATTACCACGGGAATTTTGATACAGTCAGCAGTCAAGATGAAAGATTCAGAGGCGCTCACCGCGGGAGTAAACACAGAGACCGAATTACCCGGGCTCCTCTGGGAGGAGTTAAGCGGTTCAGGTCGCTGCGAGGGCACCTCGGGCCAGGCCGGGGGGTTTCCACAGAGGCCACTATGCCACTGCCCCCGTGGCGACACTTCTCTGGACAATAACACAGTCCACAGTGCATCATCCTGGGCTGGGGAGAGGTCCTGGGGTCTGGGCCCTGGTATGGCAGGCCAGGAGTCTATGCAGAGAGATACTCACACACCAGGCCCACGGCCCAGCATGGCCCTGGGGGCCTCCTCCTTTCCCAGTCCCTCCCACCCCACCCCACCTCGGCCAACCCCATGTGCCCACCTTGCTCGTCTCTGTGCCACCAGGTCAGTCCTGGCTCCAGATGCTCATCTGGACACCCGTGACAGCCCACTCCTTTGCTTCTTCCTGCTGCCCTCCTGGGACAGATGGCTTACAAGCGTGTGGCTCCCCGTATTCCTTTCATGCTCAAAAGCCTTCCATCACCTCCAGCTGTTCTTGGGAGAATGTCCAAAGTCAGGATGGGGCCGGGCGTGGTGGTATCATGCCTGTAATCCTAGCACTTTGGAAGGCTGAGGCAGGAGCCCAGGAGTTTGAGACCAGCCTGGGAAACCCAGTGAGACCCTGTCTCTACTATATATATGTGTATATATACGTATATATATATATATATATATATATATATATATATATATATAGAGAGAGAGAGAGAGAGAGAGAGAGAGAGAGAGAGAGAGAGAGAGACTGAGTTTCGCTCTTGTTACCCAGGCTGGAGTGCAATGGCGTGATCTTGACTCATTGCAACCTCCGCCTCCTGGGTTCAAGCGATTCTCCTGCCTCAGCCTCCTAAGTAGATAAGATTACAGGCATGCACCACCATACCCAGCTAATTTTGTATTTTTAGTAGAGATGGGTTTCTCTATGTTGCTCAGGCTGGTCTTGAACTCCCAACCTCAGGTGATCTGCCTGCCTCCCAAAGTGCTGGGATTACAGGTGTGAGCCACCACACCTGGCCTAAAATACTTTTTAAAATAGCTGAGCATGGTGGCATGCACCTGTAAGTCCCAGCTACTCAGCTGAGGCGAGAGGATCACATCACTGCACTCCAGCCTAGGTGACAGAGCAAGATTCTGTCTCAAAAAGAAACAACAACAAAACAGGATACATCTTCAACGTGTCCCATGCGCCCCTCCAGTGCCCTCTTGCCTTGGCTTTCAGAGGCTGTTTCTTGATAAGCAGGCGCTGCCCCGGCCTCTCCTCACCAGGTGCACTCACACCGGGCCTCAGCTGAGCTCTGTCAAGTCTCAGCGTCAACACCAACTTCCTGGGCGCACCCCTCCTGTCCCTGGACCAGGCAGCTCTTCTCATTGCACACTCTGAGCTCCTGCCCTTTCCCTGCAAAACACTGACATGACTATAATTAAAAACCATTCAGTTCAGGCGCGATGGCTCACACCTGTAATCCCAGCACTTTGGGAGGCCGAGGTGGGTAGATCACCTGAGGTCGAGAGTTTCAACCAGCCTGATCAACATGGAGAAACCCCGTCTCTGCTAAAAATACAAAAATTAGCCAGGCGTGGTGACGCATGCCTGTAATCCCAACTACTCAGGAGGCTGAGGCAGAAGAATTGCTTAAAACCCAGAGGTGGAGGTTGCAGTGAGCCAAGATTGCAGCATTGCACTTCAGCCTGGGCAACAAGAGCAAAACTCCATCTCAAAAAACACAAACAAACATCAGTGCTATCTGTTGAAAGGCCATGGTCCAGTCAGGTGAGGTGTCTCATGCTTATAATCCCAACAATTTGGGAGGCCAAGACTGGTGGATTGCTTGAGGTCAGGAATTCAAGACCAGCCTGGGCAACATGGCAAAACCCTGTCTCTACAAAAAATATACACACAAAAATTAGCCGGGCACAGTGGTACATGCCTATAGTTGTAGCTACTCAAGGGACTGAGGCAGGAGGATCCATTGAGCCCAGGAGGTCAAGGTTGCAGTGAGCCGTGATCACATCACTGCACTCCAGCCTGGGCCACAGAATGAGACCCTGTCTCACCAATAGCAAAGTCCATCCCCCACTGGATTTGAGCTGCACCAATGTTGGAAGGGCCAGAGGCTGCTGGATCTCTGTCCTAAGAGACTGTGTGGCCTTGGGTGAGGTTCCAGACTCCCTGAGCCTCAGTTAACGGATCTGCAGAATGGGACAACAATGTCTCATTCGCAGAGGTGGTGGGATGATGGAGCAAGATCCTGAAGGTCGGGAACCTGAGGAAGACTTAGGCTAAGTAATGAGGCTCCCTGGGGCTGAGTCTTTGGGGCTGCCATTCATCAGCCTGCATCTCAATCTTCTCCTCGGTGAAATGGACTGTGACAGCAATTGTACAAGTTAGTATCTAGAAGATTCGAAAGGAAGCCTTCCTTCCGAAGTTAGTACCTAGAAGATTCGAAAGGAAGCCTTCCTTCCGAAGTTAGTACCTAGAAGATTCGAAAGGAAGCCTTCCTTCCGAAGTTAGTACCTAGAAGATTCGAAAGGAAGCCTTCCTTCCGAAGTTAGTATCTAGAAGCTTCATCACTCGTCCTGGTATACGATGAACACGATAGCACTGTTAGCTCCTGGTACTTCTTTGTTGCCTTAAATACTCCCTCCTGGCTATGGTCAGGGCTCAAAGAATCCTTCCTCCCTTGAATGCGAGGGTGAACTAAAGGGGTCTGAGCAGCCCCTTTATCAGAGACCCAAGTGTGTCCTGTTGAAACCAGACATTAGCCCATTAACCGTAAACCTGTGAGTGTGACAGCAGCAGAGCCTGTCACCTTGAAAGCTCACCTCCTGGGAAGGGGTAGGCAGGTGCGGAGCACAGGAGGAACGGCTTTGGAATGGGGACGGGGATGTATCTTTGTCAGTGGTTTGCTGTTCTCTGGGGTGGCTCTTATGCATAAAAAAGATTACTCAGAAAATGACTTTGATTTGAAACATTAACATTTGTTTCATGAATGTTACCCATTCAAAAATGTTCTTCTTTCTTAAGCTTTTAAGTTCACTTTACACATTTTACTATTCTAGTTAAAATCCAGCACATTAGAACAATCCCTTCTAAGGACCATTTCGTTACTGATTTGGTCCCATTTACAAAGCCAGTTAATTGAGCTCCTTTAAACATTTTGAACTGCACACATACACTTAATATACTCAGTTTCCTTTCTAAGTACTTCCATGGCCTGACTGAGAAACCAGCCTCTCTACAGATAGAAGCGCACCTTTTGTGCAATTAACACACGGAATTTACAGATGCGGTGAATTCCAGCACTGTTTGCAAACTTTCTCAGTGTGCAACTTCAAGTCCCAAGTCTGAGCCACATGCTCAGTTTCACATTTTAAGTCAGAATCGCAGCGCTGGCCTCATCTTTTAATCAGCAAAAGTCTTCCTAACTTTACAAACGCTGAAACCACGCAGTGTGAATGGTGGGTGGTTTCAGTATTTGTAAAGTTAGGAAGACTTTTTTTCTTTCTTTCTTTCTTTTTTTTTGAGACAGGGTCTCACTCTGTCACCTAAGCTGGAGTGTAGTGGCAAGATCTCAGCTCTCTGCAACCCCTGCCTCCTGGATTGAAGTGATTCTCCTGCCTCAGTCTCCCCAGTATCTGGGAATAGAGGCACACACCACCACATCTGGCTAATTTTCATATTTTTAATAGAGACTGGGGTTCACCATGTTTTCCAGGCTGATCTCAAACTCCTGGTCTCAAGTGATCTGCCTGCCTCAGCCTCCCAAAAAGCTGGGATTACAGGCGTGAGCCACTGTGCTTGGCCTGTAAAGTTAGGAAAACTTTTGAGACAAAAATGCTATTATATTGTTTTGATTATCATAAACACGTCAATACTTAATTCTAAACCTTTTGGGGCTGAAAGACACTGGCTTATTGTAGACAGGATTTTGCCACACCTGGTGATTTGGGGGCCGCTTTCTCATCTGGCAGAATGCCACAACCCGGTGTGGCCTGACTGGGTTGCCCACATTCCTACCTGCTGCCTCATGGGACATGGAACACCATGGCCATCCTGGCCAGCCGGATGCATCCTCGGCGCCTCATTCTCTGTCTGCTCACGCCAGTCTGAAGCCCCCTACCCCAAGCCTTCCTCCTGAATCTGATTGGATTCAGCTAATCAGTTTACTGCCTCATTCTGCTGCGCTCTCTTTTCATATTCCTCCTCTCCACGAGGGCAGACGCTGTGGAGGACACCTAATGACAGCTGATTGGATTCTCTATATTTCCCAGGGCTTTTGTGACAGTTCTGAGGTCACCCCAAGGACGAGGGGTAGGAAAACATAGCCACTGTCCAGGAAGAGGCCCAGGGCATAGGGTGGCCCTGGGAAGCAGGGGCCGGTCTGAAGGCCAAGGGGGCCACAGAGATGCCCCAGCCTTCCTGCTTTTGCCAACCGTAGGCTCTCCATCCAGCTGCCACCGAAACCAAGCAAAGTCCCCAGGAAGTCCAGCCCTGCGGAAGGGCCTGGGCGAGGAGGTGACCGCCTGGCCTTACCTACCCAGCGATGTTAGCAAGTTGCTCCTCCCTCTAGCGTCACCCATGAAACAAACCACATGGACAGGGCCTTCATGTGCCCTTCTGGGCAGTGCAGGTGTGAGCACTGAGCGGGGCCTGGTGCCTAGGGAGCTCTACATAAATGTCAGTCCTCTTCTCTGCAGTGGCGTCCTCCTGAGCTCCACCCAAAGGAGGCTGGGGCCAGGGCAGGAAGTTTATTTACTGAGTGTTTTTTAGGTACCAGCCTCCAGGCTGTCCACACACTCTTTTTTTTTAGTGGGGGGAAGCAGCAAGGAGGACAGAGTCACATTCTTGTTGCCCAGCCTGGAGTGCAATGGCATGATCTCGGCTCACTGCAACCTCCACCACCCAGGTTCAAGCGATTCTCCTGCCTTAGCCTCCCAGGTAGCTGGGATTACAGGCACCTACCACCATGCCTGGCTAATTGTTGTATTTTTAGTAGAGACAGGGTTTCATCATTGTTAGCCAGGCTGGTCTTGAACTCCTGACCTCAAGTGATCCACCCACCTCAGCCTCCCAAGTGCTGGGATTACAGGGGTGAACCACAGTGCCTGGCGCCACACATTCTCTTACTTGACCATTGCAACAACCCCATGAAGACAGTAATCAGCATCCATTCAGTATCAGGGTTCAGAGAGATCCAGTAACCTGCCCAAAGTCACACAGCTTAAGAATAGTGGAGCTGGGCCGGTCTCACTCCTCAGCCTCCTGGTCTTGGCCCCTGTTCTGTCCTTCCCCAGGGCCCTGGCCCCCTACGATGGGCTCGGCCAGACCAGGCGGCAGGAGGAGGCAGCACGACAGAGCTTTTTCCACAGTGGAGAGGATTCCGTTCCTTCTCCTCATCACTCCCTCCTCAATTATCTCACCACCAGGAACCTGACAGAATACAATCCGCTTCGAAGGCAGCAGCGTCTCACAGATGAAAGTCACTGCCTGCAACCCAGACTGACAGCCCCATGGCGAGGGCACCTGCCTGGGCCTCGCTGGCCCTGAGCGGAGGGCGGGGGCCACAGGGAGGTGGGGGAGCCGCGTGAAGGGTGGGCAGAGGCTGTTGTCTTGGTAACTTGAGCTGAGCTGACACTGGTCCTCCTGGGATTTTTCCCTGTGATGAAAGGTGCAGCAAGGAGAGGGCGGGAGAGGAGCAGGGAACTCACCCAGCACCCTCCTTCCGTGGGGGTGGGGGTGGGGGCTGCTGACTTAATAAGGACCAAAGGCAGCTTTGAGGATTTTTTTCTGCAGGAAGCCTCAATCCCGAGTTTGAGATGTGGCTGAGCAGGGTGCGGGGCAGGGGGGCCGTGCTGGGGAAGCCAGGCCCCTGGGGTGCAGCAGGGGAAGGGGGCTCCCCACACCTATATCCCATGGGGAAAGTCCTCAGGTTACAAACCCCATCCCAGGCCAGGGATAGCTCTTGCAAGGACCCAGTGGATCTGTGGCCCTGAGGGGAGGGGGAGAGACTCCTGCAAGGTGGGCCTGACAGCTCAGTAGTTAGAGCTCAGCCAGGGTAGGCGGTGAGTCTCCTCTGCTTCCCGGCGGTCACTTCCTTTTCCTCATCAGTAACAGGAAGATCATTGAAACCTCCTGGGTTGGTTAATGAGGTGTTGCTGCAAAGCCCTTCGGTCTCGCTGACGGCCCCATCGAAATGGATGGTGTTGCCACGATCGGGCTTGGGGTGGGGAGGCCTGGCCCAGCTTAACCAAGACGTTCATTCACCCGAAGAACTGTGGGCAGCGTCCGGGAGGGCAGAGCAGCTTCCTCTTTTTTCTTTTTCCTTTTCTTTTTTCAGCGGCTGGCAGAATTGCAAAATCATCTCCCTTGGACTCGAAAGGATACAGAAGAGAAGCTCGCCCCGCCGCTCGCAGGCAGGAGCACCTCCGCCATTGATCCATTATTCATTCAAGTTGCTTCTCTTTTAAGGACGTGGTCCGAGAGGTGGGTGGCCCCGGGTGAGCGGGAGGGTCCAGGTTGCCTTTGCTCAACATTCTCTGTTCTGACAGCCCATCAGCTCTGCCTTCTCTGTGAAGAGCCCCCCTATCTGCACGCCCACCCCCCATAACAGGCATGACTTTGCACCCTGTCAAGCATCTGCCTGCTCTAACACAGGCCCCCGCATACCTAGGCTGAGTCTTGAGGAGGTGATGACGTGAGAGGCCAAACCTGGTCTCGTAACTGACTGTCCCCCAAAGCACCAACCCAGCCTGACCGTCGAGGGGGCTGTGCCGCACGCCGAGAGCTAAGGGATGAGAGCGTCTCTGATGAGCAGGTGGATGGGCCCGGGAAGGGTTACACAGGTTTTCTAAAGTGGCTTCCTCCTTACCACTCTGCAGGGCTCCCAGGACACCCCCACTGCCCAGGGGCAATGCTTCCCTCCTCAGCAGTATGGTGACAAGGTTTCCATGGGTTGCATATTAATCAGAAGAGGTTCATTTCCTAGGCCCTTGTCACGTTCGAGGCCCTATGCTAAGACCCTTTGCGCCAACTACATGCTGAAGGGTATGCCATGTCCATTTCACAGATGAGATAAGTGAGGCACAAGGAGGTGAAGTCCCTTACTATTTAGAGGGGTGTTTCCAGGAGGAGACCTTAGTCTAGGATTTCAGGGCAAGTGATTTCTTTTTTTTTTGAGATGGAGTCTCACTCTGTCACCCAGGCTGGAGTGCAATGGCCAGATCTCGGCTCACTGCAACTTTGCCTCCCAGGTTCAAGCGATTCTCCTGCCTCAGCCTCCCGAGTAGCCAGGCACCCACCACCACGCCCGGCTAATTTTTTGTATTTTTTTAGTAGAGACAGGGTTTGTGAACCACTCGCCTCAGCCTCCCAAATTGCTGGGATTACAGGCTCGAGCCACTGTGCCTGGTCAGGCAAGTGATTTTATGAAGGAAGAGCTTGAAGGAGAAGCTGGTAAGGGTGGCAGAGGCAGGACAGGGAAGAAGGAGAAGGCAACAGGGTGGGATTGGTGGGGGCTGGGCTCGGCTTGCTCACACGAGGTGCAGTGGGCATGGATTGTCCCCTCAGCTTTGCCCCATCCCAAGACCAGGAGCTAGGCTTCTGCACCCAGCACCAGCCAGTGCTGCAAAGCAGAGGCTTGGGATGCTGGCAGAACAGAGGCAGTGCTCACAGAGGGGACTCACCGGACACCTGGCAGGGACACCAAAGGTCCTCCCCATACTTGACTTGAAGTCACGCACCTTGCAAGTGGCAAAGCCAGGGTTCAAACCCAGCTCTGCCCACGTGGGACGTTTCCCACATGGGCAGATGGTGGCCCCATGCTGCCCTGCCAGAGCCAGCACTCTCTCCTCACTCAGAGCCTGCTCTTCCTCTCTGATCCCTGCTCTCTGCTTAGAAGCAAAGAGCCGTGTTCTGGGCGCTGAAATGACACCAGCATAGATCGTCTGCTTTTATTATATCATGTATCGTATCATGCTCTAATACACGGCCTCGCCATGGAAAATATAGACGACACGTCTCATGTATTATTTATGCAGAGGGACTCTGGGCTGGAGTAACATGGGGGCAGCCTTAGATATATACACACTTGGCTCTGCAAACTCAGAGAAGCCCTCAAGCACAGAGGAACAATTAGACACTCTTGAATTGGGTCCCCTCTCTTTGGGTGACACAACGAACAAACAAACAAACAAACAAACAAACAAACAAACAAACAAAAAGCGAGTTGATTTAGAGAAAACCATTCTGACCGGGCTTGGAGGCTCACGCCTGCAATCCCAACACTTCGGGAGGCCGAGGAGGACAGATCACTTGAGGTCAGGAGTTCAAGACCAGCCTGGCCAACATGGTGAAACCCTGTCTCTACTCAAAATACAAAAATGAGCCAAGCGTGGTGGTGCACGCGTGAAATCCCAGCTCCTCAGGAGGCTGAGGCATGAGGATCGATTGAACCTGGGAGGCGGAGGTTGCAGTGAGCCAAGATCATGCCACTGCACTCCAGCCTGGGCGACAGAGTGAGACTTTGTTTCAAAAAGAAATAAAATAGGCCGGGCGCAGTGGCTCACACCTGTAATCCCAGCACTTTGGGAGGCCGAGGAGGACAGATCACTTGAGGTCAGGAGTTCAAGACCAGTCTGGCCAACATAGTGAAATCCTGTGTCTACTAAACATACAGAAAATTAGCCAGGTCAACACCTGTAATCCCAGCTACTTGGGAGGCTGAGGCAGGAGAATCGAGTGAACCCAGAAGGTGGAGGTTGCAGTGAGCCGAGATTGCGCCACTGCACTCCAGCCTGGGTGACAGTGCGAGATTCTATCTCAAATAAATAAATTTAAAAAAGAAAATAAAACAAAAAACCATCTGTGACTGTTGTTGGCCCATGGGTCTGGGAGGTGACGCAGGTTGGGGGAACACAGACTGGATCACACTCCCCTTTGGAGAGCTGCCGAGGAAGCGGAAGCGGGTCCAGCGAAGGGCTCTTGGGATCATCCTTCCCGCCCTGTCCCGAGCATCAACTCCGCACAGTCAGCCCTTCCCGCAGCACCTCGCTGACCGCACTCCTCACAGCACCCTCTGGAGTGGACGTCACTGAACCCATGTCCAGTGGCTCTCACTGCCTGGCTCTCTTGGAGGGAGGTGGGGCCCTATGGCTCCCTCCAGCCAAGGAATCCAAACAGTAGGGGATGTGGACTGCGCTCAAGTGTGGGAACCTCTGGCTCTCCCTCCACGTGGTCAGGCTCCGGTCAGCCTGGTTTCCGGGTGGGGGATGGGTGTCCCGTGTGAGCAAAAACAAACTGTTGCGCTTTCCAGGCCCTGAGGTTCTGGGGTTGTTACCCGGTGTCTTGTGCCAATTGGGCATTAACAGATAAGCACACAGTCAGGGCCAGGCTCACACAGCAACCTTTCTAAAGCCATGCTGCTGGGAATGGTGCAGCCGGGACGCAGAGCTGGTCTCTTAACTTCACGCTGCTCAGGCTACCAGTTGGGTCCAGTCCCCACACCGCCTCCTCGAAGCAGCTTTCTTCCATCCCTGGGGCGGCTGACTTCTTCAGAAGGCCAATCTGTCAGCACGTCCCCTCCAGCAACACGTAGGCCTCTCCCAGAGCCCTCCACTCACCCCCAGGCGCTCAGCCTCACACCTCCGGGCCTTGGGGTGGCTGCCCTGGTCTTTCCGAGGACTCCTTCTCCCTCCCCTGCTCTCTCAAATCCATTGTCCATCCAGGAGCAGGGCCATCTTTCCAAAATGTTCCCTGTCCAAGGCCTGTTGCTGGCTCCCCAGTGCCCTGGGGAAAGAGCCCCAGCGTGGCTCGCAGGACCCACCTGCTCTGGCTGCTGCGGGCCTCTCCACGTCACTCACATCACTCTTCATTTTGGGCCAGATGCTCCGGCCACACCGGCTCTTTCAGTCCCTCAGACACACCACACTCATTCTGTTGCAGGCCTCGCACAGGCTGTTCCTGCTGCCTGGAACACTCTTCCCTGCAATTTTAGCCTGGTTCATTCACACCCCAGCTTCAGGACTCATATCAGCCACCTAAGAGGCTAATGCAGCGGGGGTCTAGTCACAAACACTGTGCGTGTGTGTGCGTGCACATGCATGCCTGTGTGTGTGCATGTGTGTGCGCGTGCATGTGCATGTGTATGTGTGCCTATGTGCTCATGTGTGCACATGTGTGCCCGTGTGTGCACGTGCACATGCATGCCTGTGTGCTTGTGTGCACACGTGTGCATGTGTGTGTGCGTGTGTGTGCATACATGCCTGTGTGTGTGCATGTGAACCCCACCTTCCCTCACACCCACCCCAGATGCTGCAGCCCCTGACCAGCCCAGTCCTCCTGTGTTAAGCTTTCTGTATTTCCTTGTTCAAGGCCCATCTCCCCTACCAGGACAGCAGCTCCATGCAGGAGGATTTGCTTTATTACTTTGTATCCCAGGGGTCTTGCCCAGCACCTGGCCCGAAGGAGGTCTTTAGTGAATGCAATCAGCCCTCCACATCCACAGGCTCCACATCTGTGGATTCAACCAACCTTGGATTGAAAATATTTAAAAAAATAAAAGAACGGTTGTACCTGCACTGAATATGTACAGACTTTTTTCCTTGTCATTATTCCCTAAACAATACAATGTAACGACTATTTACACAGCACTTACATGGCATTAGGTATTATAAATAATGCAGAGATTAAAGTACATAGGAGATTGTGTGTAGGTTATATGCAAATGCTATGTCATTTTGTAGAAGAGGCTACAGTATCCGTGGAGTTTGTCTCTGCAGGGGTCCTGGAACCAATCCCACATCAATATCCAGGGATGTATTCACAGAATGAATGAATGAATGAATGAATAAATGAATGAGTGAGTAAATGAAGGCTTTGCATTGCTTGACACCATGAGTGGCCATGAGTTAAGGAAAAGGTATTTGAATTTCTCTGTCTGTCCAAGACACAGACCCAGCTGCCCCTCTGGTGACTACACCCAGGCCTCTCATGGATAAGCCCCAGCCCTTCAGAGGGGGGCACCGTGTGTGAAGTCACTGTCCCTCCCACTCACGGGTCTGGCTGCACCTGAGACCCCTGTGCTTAGGGCCTGTGCTCCCCGAGGTTCATCTACAGAGTCACTCATTCCTTCCCAAGAGCCAGGCCTCAAGCCCTGGAGTGTGGGCCCCACACTGGTACAGTGTCACCCATCAGACAGACATTGAGCTTCGGAGCCAGAGAGACCATGTTCCAGTCCCTCCTGCTAGCTGTGCGACCTTAGAGAGTCACTGAATATCTTGGTAGAAGCCTCTGTTTTCTCCTCTGTAGAATGGGTATAAAATGATGCTCGACTCCAAGAGCTGCCAGGAGGATTCACAGCCCATGTCTGGAGTTTTCAGCTGTTATGGTTATGACCTTGGCCTCCCAGCCCTGCCCTCTGGACCTGCACGCTCCAGGCAGGGACTGCTGACCCAGAGATTCAAGGTGTTAAAGATAAATTCAAGGTGTTAAAAATGGATTCATGTTCTCAGGATCTCCTGAGGGCTGTGTCATGGGCCGTGGGTCACCATAAAATTAAATTAGACCAGACACAGTGGCTCATGCCTATAATCCCAACACTTAGGGAGGCCAAGGAGGGCAGATCACCTGAGGTCAGGAGTTTGAGACCAGTCTGGCCAACACGGCGAAACCCTGTCTCTATTAAAAATACAAAAATTAGCCGGGCATGGTGGCGTATGCCTGTAACCCCAGCTACTCAGGAGGCTGAGGCAGGAGAATCCCTTGAACCCAGGAGGTGGAGGTTGCAGTGAGCTGAGATCACACCACTGCACTCCAGCCTAGGCGACAGAGTGAGACTTTGTCTAAAAATTAATTAATTAAAAATGAGTTAACCTTTTTTAAACTTTTATTTTAGGTTCAAGGGTACATGTGCAAGTTTATTATATATAAACTGCATGTCACAGGGGGTTGGTGTACAGATAATTTCATCACCCCAGTAATAA
The DNA here is from genome assembly GCF_049354715.1 of Callithrix jacchus. Classification (NCBI taxonomy): domain Eukaryota; kingdom Metazoa; phylum Chordata; class Mammalia; order Primates; family Cebidae; genus Callithrix; species Callithrix jacchus. The sequence goes on along the minus strand of NC_133502.1, from coordinate 179,635,347 downwards.
GCATAGTACCCAATAGGTATTCTTTAATCCTTTCCCTCCTCCCGGTCTCCACCCTCAAGTAGGCCCCAGTGTGTGTTGTTCCCCTCCTTATGTCCGTGTATTCTTGTTGTTTAGCTCCCACTTACAAGTGAGGATATGCTGTGTTTGGTTTTCTGTCACTGCACTTAGTTTGCTTAAGATAGTGGCTGCCAGCTCCATTCATGTTGCTGCAAAGGAACTGATCTCGTTCTTTTTCATGGCTGCATAGCATTCCCTGGTGTATATGTACATTTTCTTTATCCAGTCCACTACTGATGGGCATTGTGGTTAATTCTGTATCTTTGCTATTGTGAATAGGGCTGTGATGCTTGTATCTTTACGTAGAATATTTATATTCCTTTTCATATATACCCAATAATGGGATTGCGGGGTCCAACTGTAATGGTGTTAAGTTCTTTGAGGACTTGCTACACTGCTTTCTATAACAGCTGAACTAATATACGCACCCTCCAGCAGTGAGTAAGCAATTCTGAAACACGGGTTAGTTCTCAGAGGAGACTTCTCTCGCACAGTCGGAAGGACCAGAGGAGCACTGACGGTGGAGACTTTCACATCTGGAAAAGCCACTCACCTGTGTGCACTCTCGGGCAGAGCTGCCTGTTGCAGGTGTGAGGTCATTCAAGGTTGTCTCCTCCGCAGATGGTGGCCTCGCCTCGGGAGAAGCCGCAGGCATCCCACGAAGCTCTCTGGAGCCGGGCAGGGGCGCTGAACAAGGGCGTCTGGGGGAGATACATTGAGGGGCTATTCGGTGATCATTCTGTCTTCTCCCTGAGCTCAGGAGGGGCTTGGTATTTCCAGACCCCTAGTGCTTGTTTTTCTTTCTTCCTTCCTTCCTTCCTTCCTTCCTTCCTTCCTTCCATCCTCCCTCCCTCCCTCCCTCCCTCCCTCCCTCCCTTTCTTCCTTTCTCTCTCTCTCTCTCTCTGTCTTACTTTTTTGAGCAGAGCTCACCTGAGGGTGGACAGTCTTGCTCTGTTGCCCAGGCTGGAGTGCAGTAGCTCGGCTCACTGCAACCTCCGCATCCTGGGTTCAAGTGATTCTCCTGCCTGAGCTCCTGAGTAGCTGGGATTACAGCTGCTCACAACCAAGCTCAGCTGATTTTTGTATTTTTAGTAGCGAAAGGGTTTCACCATGCTGGTCAGGCTTGTCTCAAACTCCTGACCTCAAGTGATCCGCCCACCTAGGCCTCCCAAAATGCTGGGATTACAGGTGTGAACCACCGCACCCAGCCTGGTGCTCACTTTTCTACTGAACCATATTTCCAAGCCTGTGGTCCTCTTGCCGCCATTAGCTATGGACGAGCAGAAGCCCCTGAGGTTAGAGAGGAATGCCAGTGATTGGGAAAATGGGGGGAGCAGCCGGAATTGCAGGGTCCATGGCCTGGATGGGTATCGCGTCGGCCTCATTCCCACGGCCCCTGGGGAGTTCTGTGTGCCTCCCACCTGGCTGGGAGAGGCTCCTAGAGACACCGGGAGTCAGGTGTGTCCTCTGTGGCCCCCACTTACTGCCTCCTTCGGGGACAGAGCTGGGCAGGAATGGCCATGTGATAACTGTGAGGCCGCAGATGACTGAAGGTCTCAAAGAAAGCTGCAGCTTCCTTGGCTCCCCGTGCGATGAGCTTTGGGGGCATTTTCCCCCTTCATCAGCAGGTCCCATTCAGGAACAGCAGCTGGAGTCAGGGAGGGGAACGTGACCAGGCAGCATGAGACACAACTCCAGCCACCACTGCCCATGTGACAGTTTTGTGCCATGAGCTGTGACAGGAGGTACAGGCTGTGCAGTGAGAGGCACCTGTGACAGCTGGGGCAGGTGACCAGTGGTCAGGGAAAACTGGACCTGATGATGAGTGGGGGTGAACTGCGACACAGGGCAGAGGGGGGCAATCAGCAAAGGGAGTGGCTTATGCAAAGGCTGGGAGGAAAGACAGACGCGGGGTGCCTGTGTTTCGTGAGCTGAAGAAGACCAGGCTGGCTGGTACCCAGGGAGACAGGGACTGTGGCACCGGCTGGAGGGGTGGGCACTGGCAGTCCTCAGGATGGCATCTGGCTTTGTCTTGCAGGTAGAGGTGGGCGTGGGTCAGTGGAGGGAAGCAATCTGCTCCGGCCCTCCTGTCCCACCCCGGAGGGGGCAGAGTCTACACGCAGCCCTGGTCAGCCACCACCTGTCCTCCGCTCTAGAAGGTAGAGCCAGACACTTTGAGTTGCTCAGGAGCCACCCAAACAGACAATGATGGCGACAGTTACACCCCAGCCTCCCAGGTCTGCTGGAGGGCCATTAAACGGCCTGGGGGTATCTAGGAGTCTGGGGCCAGGCTGCGGGAGGCAGGCAGAGCTCACCTGAGGGTGGACAGCTGCACCTGCAGAGAAAGGCTGCCCCTGTCACCCTGGGTTTGCCTCCATGCACCTGGTGTTCAACTGCTTATACCTCTGGGTGCCCAGAGAACCAGGGTAACCCCTTCCACACAGCACAACCACAAGGAAGTGCAGTCTGGGCAGACAGCATACAGTGCCCTGGCTGCGGGGGGTGGGCTCAGCAACCCTCCGGACCGTCCCTCATACCACCTGCTCCTACTGAATAGGCAGGACCCACCCGCTGGTGGTCACTGTCCCAAAGGCTGGCAGAGACCTCAGAGAAGGCAGGACTGGTGTCTCACAAACAGGAAGTGGACATCACTGGGCAGCCCCCTCTGGTTGGGCCCCCAAGGGGCTGTGTGGCCGGGTAGCCTGAGGTGCCAGCCAAGGCCCCAGCCCATCTGCTGAGATTTCAAAGGCAAATGTTCTGAGAAAGAGTGGGGCTTCCCAAGCCAGATCCATTCCACTGAAGGGAGGGAGAGGGGAAAAGGCAGAGAGACCTGGAGCAATACAGAGACAACAGCAGAGACACGGCACAGAGACAGAGGGGGCAGAGAGACACAGTAGACACACAAAGAAAGAGGGAAGGAGAGAAACAGAGGTGAACACAGAGACAGAGAAATACAGCACTACACAACAGAGACACACGGAGAGACACAGACCAGAGACAGAGACACATGGAGAGACAGACCAGAGACAGAGACACATGGAGAGACACAGACCAGAGACAGAGACACACGGAGAGACAGACCAGAAACAGAGACACACGGAGAGACACGGACCAGAGAGAGACACACGGAGAGACACAGACCAGAGACAGAGACACACGGAGAGACACAGACCAGAGACAAGACATACAGAGAGACACAGACCAGAGACAGAGAGACACGGAGAGACACAGACTAGAGACAGAGACACACGGAGAGACACAGACCAGAAACAAGACATACGGAGAGACACAGACCAGAGACAGAGACACATGGAGAGACAGACCAGAGACAGAGACACACGGAGAGACACAGACCAGAGACAGAGACACACGGAGAGACACAGACCAGAGACAGAGACACACAGAGAGACACAGACCAGAGACAGAGACACACGGAGAGACAGACCAGAGACAGAGACACATGGAGAGACACAGACCAGAGACAGAGACACACGGAGAGACACAGACCAGAGACAGAGACACATAGAGAGACACAGACCAGAGACAGAGACACACGGAGAACCAGAGACAGAGACACACGGAGAGACACAGACCAGAGACAGAGACACACGGAGAGACAGACCAGAGACAGAGACACATGGAGAGACACAGACCAGAGACAGAGACACATGGAGAGACACAGACCAGAGACAGAGACACACGGAGAACCAGAGACAGAGACACACAGAGAGACACAGATCAGAGACAGAGACACATGGAGAGACAGACCAGAGACAGAGACACACAAGCAGACACACCCGACAGGAGAAAGAGAGCCCAGGCCGGCCTCCCCACTAGAGAAGGAGAGACATGTGGAGACACACACCAAGACACCGAGAGGTGGAGATACAGGTGCTCTCAGACAGTGAGGAAGTCAGTGAACCAGGGGAGGAAGGGAGTCTCTGGTTGTGAACTGGTGGGGCAGGGGCTGAGGCTCTGAGCCTCCTTGGGAAGCAGGAGAAGCTGCTGTGGTGCCAGCCCCTCCCACAGCCCATTGGGGTCTGGGCTTGGTCCTCTGGCCCCGCAGGAGCGTGAGGGGCACACAGGCTGCAGCTGCCCTTTCCAGAAGCCTCTGTGGACCAGGTCCATCCTGAAACCCAATGACCATCAGTGAGTTCAGCTCAGAGAATTCCCACCTCCAGATGAGGAAACAGGCTAGGGTCACATAATGGCCCCTCACAGAGGTGGGATTGGGGTGCAGGGATGAGAGAACAGGCTGGGGTCACATAACGGCCCCTCACAGAGGTGGGATTGGGGTGCAGGCCTTTTCAGTGTTTTCAGCTTTGAACACGAATTTCAATCACCCAAGTCTATGCCTCTTAAAGTCAAAAGCAGGAGGGTTCTTTGTTAAGGATGGAAAATGGCCACCACCAGCGGCAGAAAGGCATTCCCTCCCTCCCTCCTCCCTTCTTCCTTTCTTCATTCATTCCTTCCTTCCTCCTCCCTCCCTTCCTCCCTCCCTCCTTCCCTCCTTCCTGCCCTTCCTCTCTCTCCGTCCCTCTTTCCTGCCCTTCCTCTCTCTCCGTCCCTCTTTCCTGCCCTTCCCCCCCTCCTTCCTCCCTCCCTCCTTGCCCTTCCTTTTGGAACATGTGAGACATACTACAGTGTCTGGCTATAGTCGATTATTAATAAACAAAATTTTAGCTGGGTGCAGTGGTTCATGACGGTAATCCCAGCATGATGGGATTGGGAGGCCAAGGCGGGTGGATCACTTCAGGACAGGAGTTCAAGACAAGTCTGGGCAACATGGCGAAACTCCATCTCTACAAAAAATACAAAAATTAGCCGAGCGTCGTAGGGCATGCCTGTAGTCCCAGCTACTCAGGAGGCTGAGGTCAGAGAATTGTCTGAGCCTGGGAGGCTGAGGCTACAGTGAGCCACTGCCCTCTAGCCTGGGTGGTAGAGTAAGACCCTGTATCAAAAAAATAAAAAAGAAAAAGAAACAAAATAAACCCAATTTTAAAACGTAGGTGTCTCGATCCCTCCACAGATGTTTGTAGGCCTGTCCTGAGTTCTCCCACACACAGATTGCTGGGCCTCAGAGCTCCTTCTCCAGGGTCACAGCCTCTGCAATGCACTAGCTCCCTGGGCCAAGGCACCCCCACTCCAGTGGCCAGGGCTGGGCCCAGAGGCTTGGTGTGCTCCCCCGACCCCACGCTGCCAGGCCCAGGCAGATTAGATCTGCCTGGATGGTAACCCAGCAGGTCGCTCTTCCTGCCACCACCAGGCGGCAGTTACTGGGTGCTCACTGCGGCCAGGCACTTGCACGATCCTTTCCTATCCTCACCCCTCCAGGAGGAAGAGCCTTTCTTTTGAGACAGAGTCTAGCTCTGTCACCCAGGATGAAGTGCAGTGATATGATCTCAGCTCACTGCCACCTCCACCACCTCCTGGATTCAAGGGATTCTCCTGCCTCAGCCTCCTGAGTAGCTGGGATTATAGGCGCGCGCCCCCATGCCTGGCTAATTTTTGTATTTTTAGTAGGTTTCACCATCCTGGCCAGGCTGGTCTGGATCTCCTGATCTCAAGTGATCCACCCACCTCAGCCTCCCAAAGTGCTGGGATTACAGGCGTGAGCCACTGCGCCCGTCTGGAAGAGCCTTTTGGATAGAAGAAAAGGTTTTAGATAAAGCGCCCCCTTCTCGTCCCAGCTCAGCCCCCATGAGCTCCCTCTTTAGAACTGACCCTTCCTCAGCCAGGCTCCCTCCCGGGGCTGCCACTCAGCCTGGCTGTGTCCCCTGCTGGCTGCACAGGAGAAGCAGCAGGGAAGATGTCAGAACCCGGGGTCCTCGGAGTCTCACAACATTTATTATTTTATTTTCTAAATTAATATTTTTTTCTAGAGAAGGAAAGAAAAAAAAGGAGTGAAGGAGAGGAAGAAAGAGGAAGAAAAAGAGGGAGAGAGAACGGAAATGTTGCATTATTCTAAAAACGGGTATTAATAATGGCCGATCAATATTTCATTTAAACCTATGAGTAGGTGTGATGTGGTATTGACAAGAATGTATATTTTGTGTATTTAAAGTGGAGAGCTCTATAAATATTTATTAAGTTTACTTGTTCCGGATCTGAGTTCGAGTCCTGGATATCCTTATTAATTTTCTGTCTCGTTGAGTCTAAATCTCTTTATAGGTCTTATGTATCTGGGTGTTAGGATCGTTAGCTCTTATTGTTGCATTGATCCTTTTACCACTATATCTTTGTTGCTTTAAAATCTATTTTATCGGATGTGAGAATTGCAACTCCTGCTTTTTATTTATTTATTTATTTATTTATTTATTTTTGCTCTCCATTTAGTTGGTTAATCTTTCTCCATCCCTTTGTTTTGAGTCTTTGTGTATCTCTGCATGTGAAATGGGTCTGGATGTAGCGTACCTTAATTAATATTTTATATGTTGTGTTTTATATCTAAAGTATTTCACTATTATTATTATTATTTTTTGAGACGGAATTTCGCTCTTGTTACCCAGGCTGGAGTGCAATGGCGCGATCTCGGCTCACTGCAACCTCCGCCTCCTGGGTTCAGGCAATTCTTCTGCCTCGGCCTCCTGAGTAGCTGGGATTACAGGCATGCGCCACCATGCCCAGCTAATTTTTTGTATTTTTAGTAGAGACGGGGTTTTACCATGTTGACCAGAATGGTCTCGATCTCTTGACCTCGTGATCCACCCGCCTCGGCCTCCCAAAGTGCTGGGATTATAGGCGTGAGCCACTGTGCCCGGCCCCATATTTTACTAATATTATGATAAAATATACACAATGTAATAGTTACCATTTTAATCAGTTTCTTTTCTTTTCTTTTTATTTTCATCTTTTGGAGATGGAGTTTCACTCTTGTTGCCCAGGCTGGAGTGCAATGTCACAATCTTGGCTCACTGCAACCTCCACCTTCTGGGTTCAAGCGATTCTCCTGCCTCGGCCTCCTGAGTAGCTGGGATTACAAGCGTGTGCCACCATGCCCAGCTCATTTTTTGGGGGGCTATTATTAGCAGAGACAGGGTTTCACCATGTTGACCAGGCTGGTCTCAAACACCTGACCTCTGATGATCCACCTACCTTGGCCTCCCGAAGTGCTGGGATTACAGCTATGAGCTGCTGTACCTGGCCTATTTTATTTTTTGAGATGGAGTCTCACTCTGTCACCCAGGCTGGAGTGCAGTGGCACAATCTCAGCTCACTGCAACCTTCACCTCCCAGGTTCAAACTATTCTCATACCTCAGCCTCCCAAGTAGCTGGGACTACAGGCGTGTGCTACCACTCCTGGATAATTTTTTTGCATTTTTAGTAGAGTCTGGGTTTTGCCATGTGGCCAGGCTGATCTCGAACTTCTGGCCTCAAGTGGTCCTCCTGCCTCGGCCTCCCAAAGTGCTGGGATTACAGGCCTGAGCCACCGTGCCTGGCCCATTTAAATCATATTAAAGTACACAGTTCATGTGCCATGTGAACTTTTACATCACCCTAAACAGAGACCAATTAAACAATCATTTTTCATCCCTCCTTTCCCTCCAGCCCCTGGAAACTGTTAATCTGTTTTTCATCGATGGATTTGCCTATTCCCAACATTTTATGGAAATGGAACCATATAATATGTGGCCTTTTGTGTCTGGCTTCTTCCACTGAACATAGTTTGAGGTTCCGCCATGTTGTAGTATGTGTCAATACTTCATTCCTTTATATTGCTGAATAATATTCCACTGCACGGATGTACCCACCTGTTCTTTACCCACTCATGTGCTGAGAAACATCTGGACTATTCCCGTGTTTTGGTGATTGAGAACAACGCAGCTATGATCATTCATATACAGGCATAGCTTGGATATATGACAGGTTTCATTCTAGACCATTTAATGAAGCAAATGTCACAATAAAGGGAGTTACAGTTTTTTTGGTTTCTCAGTGCATATAAAAGTTAAGCTTGGCCGAGCGCAGTGGCTCACACCTGTAATCCCAGCACTTTGGGAGGCTGAAATGTGTGTATCATTAAGTCAGGAGCTTGAGACCAGCCTGGCCAACATGGTGAAATCCCATCTCTACTAAAAATACAAAAATTAGCTGGGCATGGTGGCACGCGCCTGTAATCCCAGCTACTCAGGAGACTGAGGCAGGAGAATGCTTGAACCCGGGAGGCAGAGGTTCCAGTGAGTCGAGAATGCCCCACTGCACTTCAGCCTGGTTGACAGAGCAAGACTCCATCTCAAAAAAAAAAAAAAGTTGGCTGGGTGCGGTGGCTCATGCCTGTAATCCCAGCACTTTGGGAGGCAAAGGCCGGTGGATCACGAGGTCGAGATCAAGATCATCCTGGCCAACATGGTGAAACCCCGTCTCTACTAAAAATACAAAAATTAGCTGGGTGTGGTGGCATGCGCCCATAGTCCGGGCTACTCAGGAGGCTGGGGCACAAGAATTGCTTGAACCTGGGAGGCAGAGATTGCAGTGAGCCGAGATCCCGCCATTGCACTCCAGCCTGGCACTTGGTGACAGAATGAGACTCTGTCTCAAAAAAAAAAGTTAAGCTTACATGATACTGTACTGTACTAAGTATGCAATAGCATTATGTCTAAAAAAAAGGTACATACCCTAATTAAAACTATTTTATTTCTAAAAATGCCAATGATCATCTAAACTTTTACCAAGTCGTCATCCGTTTGCTGGGGGAAGGTCTGGCCTTGATGTCGTGGCTGCTGATTGATCAGGGTGGTGGTTACTGAAGGTTGGGGTAGCTGTGGCAATATCTTAAAATCAGACAGCGTGAAGTTTGCCACATCCACTAAGTCTTCTTTTCACAAAAGATTCTGTAGCATGTGATGCTGTTTGATAGCACTTTATCCACAGTACAACGTCTTTCGAAATTGGAGTCAATCCTTCTAAACCCTGCTGCTGCTTTGTCAACTAAGTTAATGAAATATTCTAAATCCTTGGTTGTTATTTCAACAATGTTCACGGCATCTTCACCAGGACTAGATTCCATCTCAAAAACAACTGTCTGCTTATCCATAAAAAGCAACTCCTCACGTTCAAGTTTGATCATGAGATTGAAGCAATTGAGTCCTATCTTCAAGCTCCACATCTAATTCTAGTTCTCTTGCTATTTCTGCTACATGTGCAGTGACTTCCTCCACTGAAGTCTTTGGGGTTTTTTGTTTGTTTTGGGGTTTTCTTTTTTTTAGTCTCACTCTGTTGCTCAGGCTGGAGTGCAGGGGCGCCATCCTGGCTCACTGCAATCTCTGTCTCCGAAGGTTCAAGCAATTCTCACGCCTCAGCCTCCCAACTAGCTGGGATTATAGGAGTGTGCCACCACCCCTGGCTAATTTTTTGAGACAGGGTTTCACTATGTTGGCCAGGCTGGTCTTGAACTCCTGACCTCAAGTGAGCTCCTCACTTCAGCCTCCCAAAGTGCTGGGATTACAGGTGTGAGCCACTGCAACCGGCTGCTCCACCGAAGTTTTGAACTTCTCAAAGTCATCCATGAGAGTGGGAATCAACTTCTTACAAAATCCCGTGAATGTTGATATTTTGGCCTCCTCCCATGAATCACGAATGTTCTTAATGGTGTCTACAGTGGTGAATCTTTCCAGGTTTTCAATTTACTCTGCCAGATCCATCAGAGGAATCACTGTCTATGGCAGCTGCAGCCTTATGAAATATATTCTTGCATAAGATGACTTGAAAGTAGAAATTCCCCTTTGATCCATGGGCTGCAGAACAGATGTGTTAGCAGGCATGAAAACAGCAACAGCCTCCTTGCACATCTCCATCAGAGGTTTTGGGTGACCAGGTACATGGTCAATGAGAAGTAAAATTTTAAAAAAGAATCTTTTTTTCTGAGTGTTGGGTCTCAACAGTGGGCTTAAAATGTTCAGTAAACCAGGCCAGGCTCAGTGGCTCACGCTTGTAATCCCAGCACTTTGGGAGGCCAAGATAAGTGCATCATGAGGTCAGGTGTTCGAGACCAGCCTGGGCAACATGGTGAAACCATGTCTCTACTAAAAATACAAAAATTAGCCGGGTGTGGTAGCATATACCTGTAATCCCAGCTATTCAGGAGGCTGAGGCAGGAGAATCGCTTGAACCTGGGAAGTAGAGGTTGCAGTGAGCCGAGATCACACCATTGCACTCCGGCCTAGGCGACAGAGCGAGACTAAAAAAAAAAAAAATTGCTATCATTCAGGCTTTGTTCTCCATTTATAGAGCACAGTCAGCATAGATTTGGCACAAGCCCTTATTTATTTATTTATTTTGAGACAGAATTTCACTCTTGTTGCCCAGCCTGGAATGCAATGGCATGATCGTGGCTCACTGCAACCTCTACTTCCCGGGTTCAAGCAATTCTCCTGCCTCAGCCTCCTGAGTAGCTGGGATTACAGGCACCTGCCACCATACCTGGCTAATTTTGTATTGGAGATGGGGTTCACTATGTTGGTCAGGCTGGTCTCGAACTCCTGAATTCAGGTGATCTGCCTGCCTCAGCCTCCCAAAGTGCTGGGATTACAGGCTCAAGCCACCATGCCAGGCCCACTTTGGCATAATTCTTAAGGGCCCCAGGATTTTTGCAATGGTCAATAAGCATTGACTTCAATTTAAGAGTCACCTGTGACATTGTCCCATAACAAGAGTCAGCCTGTTCTTTGAAGCTTTGCCAGGCGTTGACTTCCCTCTAGCTATGAAAGTCCTAGATGACATCTTCCAATAGGGGGCTGTTTCACTTACTTTGAAAACCTGGTGTTCAGTGCAGCCACCCTCATCAATGTCTCCCAGACAACTTGCCGCAGCTTCTCCTTGCACTTTTGTGTCATGGAGAGGGTTTCTTTCCTTGAACCTCATCAACCAGCCTCTACTAGCTTCCAACTCTTCTGCAGCTTCCTCACCGCTCGGCCTTCACAGAATTGAAGAGAGTTAGGGTCTTGCTTTAGATCAGGTATTGGCTTAAAATGTTATGGCCAATTTGATCTGCTCTCCAAACCACTAAAACTTCCTCCGTTATCAGCCGTAAGGCGGTTTCACTTTTCTTTTCGTTTGTGTGTTCCCTGGAGTCGCACTTTTAATTTCCTTCAAGAGTTTTTCCTTTGCATTCACAACTTGGCTGTTTGGCACAGGAGGCCTAGCTTTGGGCCCGTCTTGGCTTTTGACATGCCTTCCTCATTAAGCTTAATCAAGCCTAGCTTTTGATTTAAAGGGAGAGGCCTGGGACCCTTCCTTTCACTTGAACTCTTAGAGGCCATTATAGGGTTATTAATTAGCCTAATTTCAATATTATTGTATCTTAGGGAATAGGGAGGCCAGAGGAGAGGGAGAAAGATCAGGAAGTCTGGTCGGTGAAGAAGGCTGAACACAAACAGCATTTATTATTTACACTTGCTGACGTATGTGGATGCACTTGGCGCTGCTAAACAATTGCTTACTGCAATTGTTACACTGATGTTATGGTTATAACATCAAAGATCGCTGATCACAGGTCACCACAGCAGATAAAATAAGACTGAAAACAGGCCAGGCGCGGTGGTTTCACGCCTGTAATCCCAGCACTTTGGGAGGCTAAGGCGGGTGGATCACAAGGTGAGGAGTCCGTGACCATCCTGGCCAATGTGGTGAAACCATGTCTCTACTAAAAATAGAAAAATTAGCTGGGCATAGTGGTGGGCACCTGTAATCCCAGCGACTCTGGAGGCTGAGGCAGGAGAATGGCTTAAATCCGGGAGGTGGAGGTTGTGGTGAGCCGAGATGGAGCCATTGTACTCCAGCCTGGACAACAAGAGCAAAACTCTGTCTCAAAGAAAAAAAAGAAGAGAACGAAAATGTTTCTCGATGGGCCAGGTGACACCTGTAATCCCAGCACTTTGGAAAGCTGAGGCAGGAAGATTACTTGAGGCCAGGAGTTCAAGACCAGCCTGGGAAACATAGTAAGCCCCCATCTCTATGAAAATAAAGATCAAAAAAATTAACAGGTCATGGTAGTGCATGCCTATCTTCCTAGCTGCTCAAAAGTTTGAGGAGGGAGGATCCCTTGATCCCAGGAACTTGAGGCTACAGTGAGCTATGACTGTGTGACTGCACTCCAGCATTGGTGACAGAACGAGATGGTCTCTAAAAATAAAATAAAATAAATACAAATTTTAAAACGTTTAAAATATTGCGAGAATTACCAAACGTGACACAAAGGCATGAAGTGAGCACACACTGTTGGAAAAACGGCACCAAGAGACATGCTCGACACAGAGTTGCCACAAACCTTCAACCAGTAAAAATCGCACAATAAAATGAGATGTGGGCGTACAGGACCGTGTGTGTGTGTGTGTGTGTGTGTGTGTGTGTGTGTGATGTCAGGTCTCATTTCTCTTGGGCATATACCTGGGAGAGGAACTGCTGGATCAAATGGTAACTCCGGAAGAGTTATGGAGTCTCACTTTGTTGTTCAGGTTGGAGTGCAGTGATGCGATCTCGGCTTACTGCAAACTCTACCTCCTGGGCTCAAGAGATTCTCCTGCCTTAGCTTCCTGAGTAGCTGGGATTACAGGTACTCGCCACCATGTCCAGCTAATTGTTGTATTTTTAGTAGAGACGGGGTTTCACTATGTTGGCCAAGCTGATCTTGAACTCCTGACCTCAGGTGATCTGCCTGCCTGGGCCTCCCAAAGTGCTGCGATTACAAGCGTGAACCACCGTGCCCAGCTTAGGGCCATCTGTGCACTTCCTTGTAAAATCCAGTTTTAGCAAAGAGCCCTGCTAAGTCAGTGTAGTCGGAGCCCCTAACCCAGATATCCCGTCAGGTTCCTCAACCTCCACCTTCCCCCAGGTGATCTGATCCCTGCCCCCCGCAGGAGTCAGGGATTTTTCTCTCACTGACCCCTTACCCTGCAGCTCAGCTATTAATACCCACTTGTCCAGGTGTGTTCCCAGTTGAGGCCAGTCCCCCAAGCCTCAGACTCTCTTGCTGTGGTCCTTGATGAGTCTGAATAAAGTTTTCCTGGCTGTGTCTTCACAAGTGCCACTGAATCATTTTTTTTTTCTTTAATAGAGTGAGCTGAGAATGGTGTTTGCATTTTTAAAGGGTTGTAAAAAGAAATCAAAGACGCATATGCAGAGTCTAAAATATTTACTGTCTGGCTCTTGACAGTTTTCTGACCCTCACAGTGAAGCCCTGCAGCCTGGGGGTCGGGAGTGGTGACGTTTGGGGCACAATACACTGCGCACTGCAGGGGCACAATCTCCCACGGGCCTTGCTCCAGGCCTGGGTGCTGGCCGGGGGACGCACTGCCAGGCTGCTCACAGCCTAGCCCTGCCTGGGTCCCCAAGTGCCAGGCGTCAGCTCTCCGTGGCTCCCATCCCAGGAGGAGGTGAAAAATGTGACACCTAAAAGTGGGACATGAAAGTTTAATGGGGGCTGATGCATATTTAACGGGGCTTAACAAAGCATCCTTAAAGACATCCCAGAGAGCAACCCTGGGCGGGCGGGCCAGGCTGCTGTGAAAGCCAAAAGCCGCCCTGCCCACTGCAGCCCACACTCCGTCATCTGTCTGTGGTGGCGTCCCTAGGAAAACTTGGCATTCCAAGCTCCTGCCAGAGCTAAGTGAGGCCTGTGGTCTCCGAGGGAGCTGCCCTTTCATTATTAATATTATGAGGATGTCTGACGGGCCACATGAGTCGCAGGGATGCGACTCCGGCTGCTGGCCCCATTCGAGGAAGCCTCCATGGAACAGAGTGGGAGGCCTATCCCTCCTCCCTCAGTCCCCCTGCTCCTCACCCTATGTCAGGAACCACAGCTGGAGTGGAAGGTCAGCTGGGGACATCCTGGGTGTGGGGGTGTACAGAGATGGGATAAGAGGGGTCCCTGTCATTGACTCTGAAATACCTAAGTCTTGGAGAGCCTGCATTCTTTGAATCAGAGCATCTTGGAAGGGCGGCAGTGGATGCACCTGAGTCCTAAGGGCCAGGCCTGCTGGCTGCGAACTCCGACACAGTCACTGGAACCACAGGGCCATCGTTTCGCTGCTCCCCACCCCCATGGACATGACCTTCAGGCTGCAGCCTACTCTCAACATCACCCCTGATATTTCTGGGGTCTCCAAGGGTTTCTCACAAGGAGCCCACCAGCCCTTATCGACGTCTTCACAGGCCTCAAAGCAGAAAAAGCTTTTCCTCTTATGCCTCATCTCTACCTGGCAAAGGATGGCGGTGACCTGGAATTCTCAAGTGGCAGGTCCCCAAGACTCAGCCCCATGCCCTGTCCTGGTCTCAGCACTGGCCCATCATCCTCAGTTACCTGTGATGTAGAGACATGCACGGTGTATCCCTGTAGGCTGCCTGTGCAGCACAGCCCGTGCCTGTAGCCTGTACCTGCCGCACAACTTGTAGCTATAGTGTGTACCTGCGGCACATGCCTGTAACCTGAGCCAGCAGCACCACCTGTCCCTGCAGCACCACCTGCCCCGTTAGTGTGTCCTGCAGCACAGCCTGTGCCTGTAGCCCAGATGAACTGTATTTCACTTCTGGGTCTCTCGCTTCCTTCTCAATTTCCCCCACGGGTTTGTTTCAGGGGCTCTCCTTCAGCCTTACGGAGTGCGTCCAATACGGAGTTCCAGATCTACCCCAGATGCCTGGTCTGCACCCAAACCTCCCTGCCAAGGTGAACAGTGTCCCATTGTCAAAAGGCCCAGACCAGACACTTGCTGAGGGGCGATCCTCGAAGCCTGCCTCTCCTAAACCTGTTTCTGGCACTGAGACCCTAAGGCCCTGCTGACTTTGTCATCCTCCTCCGACCCTGGTCCAAGGCACACCACCTCTCCTGGCCTCTGTGCAGCCCCAGCCAGCCCTCCATCCATTCCCTTCAGGATCATAGTGAATTTCCAAGTGCCGTCTGGTCACATGGGGCTCCCATTTAAAACCTGTCAGTGGGTTCCTTGTTGTCTCTGAAAGGAGCCCAAATTCCTCCCACTCACCCCTGTGCCAACCCAGACGTAAGCCCCACTGACACTCCCAGTGCCCAGAGATGCCGGCACCCTCTGCCTCAGGACTCCCTGCACCACCCAGGGACCCATGAGATTGGCCACATCCACTTGGTGCCCTTTGTCCAACTGTCCTTGATGGAGAGCCTGCTTTGGGTCAGGCCCTGGTTCCTGGACCCCAAAGCAGCACTATGGAGCCCCAAATGTCCCATGGTCCACCCGCAGAAGAGCCACTTCCTTCCAGAGACACACCCCCTTACTCTAGTTGCATCCCCTGATGCCCCTTGACGTCTGGAGAGCCTGGCTCAGCTGTCCTGGGCCCAGTTGGCATGGCCTGGTTGGAATGGGGTGACGTCACTCCACGGCGTGAGAATGGGTCCCTCTCCCATGAGCAGGGGATTGGGAAGTTGCATCCACAGAGCATCCATCGGGCCAGGGCTTTGAAGACGGGCTCTGCAGTCTCAGGTTCTGTGAAGCGACTGTGTGGGGGCTGGAGGCAGAAGGGGCTGGAGGCAGAAGGGGCTGGAGGAGGAATTGGGAGGCCAGCAGGGTGCCCTGGGCCCTTCAGTAACCACCTCCCAACCCTCGGTGGTTCGGTATGAAATTACATTTGCACAGAGTATTGCAACCACAGTCAAATCCAGACACCTCATTTGACAGCTGGGGAAAGTGTAGCTGGGCTGGGGGTGGGGAATAAGGGGTGTTCCTCTTGGTCACTGCCAAGCCCCAGGCTCGTGGGGACCTAGCATCGGGGATGGAAGTTAGCATGAGAAGGCGGAGGGGGGTGGTGACATCTGGAGTAGCTACTCACGTCTCTGGGTTCTTGCTCGAGAAGAAGCAGGTGTCCTGGCAGCCTTGCGATGTCTCTCCAACCCCCTTCAAGTTTCCACCCCCCGCCAGACACCCCACACCCACCCTCCAAGGCAGCACAAAGGAATCAGCCGTCCTCACATTTGGGAAGCATTTTCTAATTCCTTTGACATTTGTTATCTCTCTCTCTCTCTTTTTTGACAAAAACATTCTCCCAAACATCCTGGGAGGCTTGTGATTTCATGATTCGAGATTCTCTGGTGCTGAACCTCAGTGGTTTAATGATCCTAGGGGTAGGAGATTTCCATTCAGTCAGTGTCTGGGGGGATGGGCAAGTGACAGGTCTGAGGGTACCCAGCCATGTGGGTGACAGAGCCCATCCTGGCCTCAGCCACCTGCTCCTCGGCTCTGGCATGAGTCCTTCCCAGCAGTCTTGTGAGCTGAAAGACAGTTCCAGGGCAAGGTTGCAGTGGCTGGCTTCTGCAGGGAGGAGTTGAAAGACCCTGACCTCCACTCTCCTCATCAGGGACAGGGAGAAGGTTGTTCAGCGGTGTGAACCGATCCTGGGTCCTGGAGGGGGCTGCCTCAATGGACGGCGGTCACTGTGCATGGACCTGCCAGAACAGATGACCACAGCTCTTCCTCCCTTCCTTCTCCAGGTTTGGGAGCCCCACCTCCTTCCATGAAAGCCTGGGTGGGCTGTCCAGATACTGGCCCCAAGCAGGAGGGGAAAACCAACCCTACCTGGCCCTAGTTCTCCCGGGGCCTCTGGTGAGAACTGACCTCACCTCCCTGGTGGGCATCTAGGGGGCTGGACGAGCTCCCTCAGAGACCACCTTGGTCTGGGCAGTTTAGACCTGAGTTGTTCCAGGCTGGATGAAACTCTACATGGAAACTTCCAGAATTGGACAAAGTCAAATTCGACTTCACTTTCCCTTCACTGTCATCATCCCCAGAACCGGTCTCCCTCTGGGACCTCAAAGGATAGGGGGTCAAGGCTCTAGGGCAGGATTCCTGGGCTCCTGGCCAAACTGTATCCAATGATGCCCAGTCTCACTCCCTTTCCCTTGGGTCCCCCCAGGTGGCCCCTGTCTGCCTGAGACCCCATGGGCACCTTTGGGGCTGGAGTTGACCAGTTTGTTCCGTCCAGCTCCTTGTGACATTGATAATTTATGGTGGACAGAGTGGCAGGTAGGGGGTGCCAGAGGCAAATCTGGACCTAAAATAGGCATGTGCTTTATGAGCAGGCCGCAAAGGGTGGGCCGGAGCTAGATGGCTTTGGAACCTGGTAATCAAAAAACTGACGCTGGGCCCTGGGGGCAAATGGGGAGTTTTAACTCCTTAACATGGCTCAAAGCCCCACTCACTCTCAGCTCAGGCCCCAGGGAGAAGCTGAGTGTCTAGGGGAGAATAGAGCCACGTGCAAGAAGTGAAAAAAGGGCCTTTGGGTAAAAGTACTGGGGAGGTGTGCTAGTGAAGGAGATTGGTCATGCTGGTGGCACGGGGGTGGGAGTCAAAGTACTGATGTGAGAGTGGTGGAGATAGTGATGGTGATAGTGATGGTATAATGATGATGGTGAGGGTGATAGTGATGGTATAATAATGATGGTGATGACGACGGTGATAGTGATGGTATAATGGTGATGGTGATGAGGGTATAATAATGATGGTGATGATGATGGTGATAGTGATGGTATAATGGTGATAGTGATGGTATAATGCTGATGGTGATGGTAATAGTAATGGTATAATGCTGATAGTGATGGTAATGGTGATGGTATAATGATGATGGTGATGGTGATAGTGATGGTATAATGATGGTGGTGATGGTGATAGTGATGGCATAATGGTGATAGTGATGGTATAATGCTGATGGTGATGGTAATAGTGATGGTATAATGATGATGGTGATGGTGATAGTGATGGTATAATGATGATGGTGATGGTAATAGTAATGTATAGTGATGGTATAATAATCATGATAATGGTGATAGTGATAGTGATGGTATAATGATGATGGTGAGGGTGATAGTGATAGTATAATAGTGATGGTGATGGTGATAGTGATGGTATAATGGTGATAGTGATGGTATAATGGTGATGGTGATGGTGATAGTGATGGTATAAGAGTGATTGTGATGATATAATGATGACGATGATGGTGATAATGATGTTATAATAGCGATAGTGATAGTGATAGTGATGGTATAATGGTGATAGTGATGGTATAATAATCATGATGATGGTGATAGTGATAGTGATGGTATAATGATGATGGTGATGGTGATAGTGATGGTATAATGGTTATGGTGATGGAAATAGTAATGGTATAACGGTAATAGTGATGGTATAATGATGATGATGAGGGTGATAGTGATGGTATAATGGTTATGGTGATGGGGATAGTGATGGTATAAGGGTCATAGTGATGGTATAAGGTGATAGCGATGGTATAATGATGATGCTGATGGTGATAGTGATGGCATAATGGTGATTGTGATGATATAATGATGATGCTGATGGTGATAGTGATGGTATAATAGCGATAGTGATGGTGATGTTGATAGTGATGGGATAATGGTAATAGTGATGGTATAATGATGATAGTGATGGCGATAGTGATGGTATTATGGTGATGGTGATAGTGATGGTATAATGATGATGGTGATGGGGATAGCGATGTTATAATGATGATGCTGATGGTGATAGTGATGGTATAATGATGATGGTGATGTTAATGATGATGTTATAATGATGACAGTAATGCTGATAGTGATAGTATAATGATGATGGTGATGGTGATAGTGATGGTATAATGATGATGGTGATGGTAATAGTGATGGTATAATGATGATGGTGATGGTAATAGTGATGGTATAATGATGATGGTGATGGTGATAGTGAGGGCATAATAATGATAGTGATGGTATAAGGTGAGAGTGATGGCATAATGATGATGATGATGGAGACAGTAATGTTATAATGATGATGGTGATGGTAATGGTGATGGTTTAATGGTGATAATGATGGTATAATGATGACGATGATGGTGATAGTGATGGCATAATGGTGATAGTGATGGTATAATGCTGATGGTGATAATAGTGATGGTATAATGATGATGGTGATGGTGATAGTGATGGTATAGTGATGGTATAATAATCATGATGATGGTGATAGTGATAGTGATTGCATAATGATGATGGTGAGGATGATAGTGATGGTATAATAGTGATGGTGATGGTGATAGTGATGGTAAAATGGTGATAGTGATGGTATAAGGTGATAGTGATGGCATAATGATGATGATGATGGAGATAGCGATGTTATAATGATGATGGTGATAGTGATGGTATAATGGTGATGGTGATGGCATAATGGTGATAGTGATTTTATAATGCTGATGGTGTTGGTAATAGTGATGGTATAATGCTGATGGCGATGGTAATAGTGATGGTATAATGATGATGGTGATGGTGATAGTGATGGTATAATGATGATGGTGATGGTGATAGTGATGGTATAATGATGATGGTGATGGTAATAGTGATGGTATAAGGTG
Source organism: Callithrix jacchus (assembly GCF_049354715.1). Taxonomy (NCBI): domain Eukaryota; kingdom Metazoa; phylum Chordata; class Mammalia; order Primates; family Cebidae; genus Callithrix; species Callithrix jacchus. Next base: position 179,615,938 of record NC_133502.1, on the reverse strand, counting down.
ATAGTAATGGCATAATGATGTTGATGATGGAGATAACGATGTTATAATGATGATGGTGATGATGATAGTGATGGTATAATGATGATGATGATGGTGATAGTGATGGCATAATGATAATAGTGATGGTATAATGCTGATGGTGATGGTGATTGTGATGGTAAAATGGTGATAGTGATTGTATAAGGTGATAGTGATGGTATAATGATAATGGTGATGGTGATAGTGATGGTTTAATGATTATGGTGATGGTAATAGTGATGGTACAATGCTGACAGTGATGGTATAATAATGATGGTGATGGTAATAGTGATGCTATGGTGATGGTATAATAATCATGATGATGGTGATAGTGATAGTGATGGTATAATGATGATGGTGAGGGTGATAGCGATGGTATAATGGTGATGGTGATGGTGATAGTGATGGCACAATGGTGATAGTGATGGTGTAATGGTGATGGTGATGGTGATAGTAATTGTAAAATGATGATGGTGATGGTGATAGTGATGGTATAATGATGATGGTGATGGTAATAGTGATGGTATAATAATCGATGGTGATAGTGATAATGATGGTATAAGGATGATGATGATGGTGATAGTGATGGTATAATGATCATTGTAATGGTGATAATGATGGCATAATGGTGATAGTGATGGTATAATGATGATGGTGATGTTGATAGTGATGTTATAATGATGACGGTGATGCTGATAGTGATAGTATAATGATGATGGTGATGTTGATAGTGATGCTATAATGATCATGGTGATGGAGATAACGATGTTATAATGATGATGGTGATGGTGATAGTGATGATATAATGGTGATAGTGATGGTATATGGTGATAGTGATGGCATAATGATGATGATGATGGTGATAGTGATGGCATAATGGTGATAGTGATGGTATAATGCTGATGGTGATGGTAATAGTGATGGTATAATGATGATGGTAATGTTGATATTGATGTTATAATGATGACGGTGATGCTGATAGTGATAGTATAATGATGATGGTGATGTTGATAGTGATGCTATAATGATGATGGTGATGGAGATAGTGATGTTATAATGATGATGGTGATGGTGATAGTGATGGCACAATGGTGATAGTGATGGTGTAATGGTGATGGTGATGGTGATAGTAATTGTAAAATGATGATGGTGATGGTGATAGTGATAGTATAATGATGATGGTGATGGTAATAGTGATGGTATAATAATCGATGGTGATAGTGATAATGATGGTATAAGGATGATGATGATGGTGATAATGATGGCATAATGGTGATAGTGATGGTATAATGATGATGGTGATGGTGATTGTGATGGTATAATGATGATTGTGATGGTGATAGTGATAGTATAATGCTGCTGGTGATGGTGATAGTGATGATATAATGATGATGGTGATGCTGATAGTGATGGTATAATGATGATATTGATGGTGATAGTGGTGGTATAATGGTGACGGTGATGGTGATAGTGATGGTATAATGATGATGGTGATGGTGATAGTGATGGTATAGTGATGGTATAATAATCATGATGATAGTTATAGTGATAGTGATGGTATAATGATGATGGTGATCGTGATGGTGATGGTGATAGTGATGGTATCATGATGATGTTGATGGTGATGGCGATGGTATCATGATGACGGTGATGGTTATAGTGATGGTATAATAATCATGATGATGGTTATAGTGATAGTGATGGTATAATGATGATGGTGATGGTGATGGTGATGGTATAATGATGATGGTGATGGTTATAGTGATGGTATAGTGATGGTATAATAATCATGATGATAGTTATAGTGATAGTGATGGTATAATGATGATGGTGATCGTGATGGTGATGGTGATAGTGATGGTATCATGATGATGTTGATGGTGATGGCGATGGTATCATGATGATGGTGATGGTTATAGTGATGGTATAATAATCATGATGATGGTTATAGTGATAGTGATGGTATAATGATGATGGTGATGGTGATGGTGATGGTATAATGATGTTGGTGATGGTGATACTGATGGTATAATTGTGATAGTGATCGCATAATGGTGATGGTGGTAGTGATGGTATAATGATGATGGTGACGGTGGTAGTGATGGTATGAAGGTGATGGTGATGGTGATAGTGATAGTGATGGTATGAAGGTGATGGTGATAGTAATAGTGATGGTATAAATGGTGATGGTGATGGTGACAGTGATGTTATAATGATGATGGTGATGGTGATATTGATGGTATAATAATGATGGTGACGGTGATAGTGATGGTATAATGGTGTTAGTGATGGTATAATGGTGATAGTGATGGTATAATGATGATGGTGATGGTATAATTGTGATGGTGATGGTGACAGTATAATGATGATAGTGATGGTGATGTTGATAGCAATGGTATAATGGTGATAGTGATGACATAATGGTGATGGTGATAGTGATAGTGATGGTATCATGGTGATAGTGATGGTATAAGGTGATAGTGATGGTATAATGCTGATAGTGATGGTGATATTGATAGTATAATGATGATGGTGATGGTGATAGTGATGGTATAATGATGATGGTGATGCTGATAGTGATAGTATAATGATGATGGTGATGGTGATAGTGATTTAATAAGGATGATGGTGATGGTGATAGTGATGGTGATAGTGATGCTATAATGATGATGGTGATGGTGAGAGTGATGGTATCATGATTATGGTGATGGTGATAGCGATGGTATAATGATGATGGTGATAGTGATGGTAGAGTGATGGTATAATGATCATGATGATGGTTATAGTGATAGTGATGGTATAATGATGATGGTGATGGTGATGGCATAATGGTGATAGTGATGGTATAATGGTGATGGTGACGGTATAATGATGATGGTGATGGTGATAGTGATGACATAATGGTGACTGTGATAGTGATAGTGATGGTATCATGGTGATAGTGATGGTATAAGGTGGTGGTGATGGTATAATGATGATGGTGATTGTATAATCGTGATGGTGATGGTGATAGTGATTGTATAATGGTGATAGTGATGGTATAATGATGATGGTGATGGTGATGGTGATAGTGATGTTGTAATGATGATGTTGATGGTGATAGTGATGGTGATAGTGATGCTATAATGATGATGGTGATGGTGAGAGTGATGGTATCATGATGATGGTGATGGTGATAGTGATGTTACAATGATGATTTTGATGGTGATAGTGATGGTAAAATGGTTGATAGTGATGGTATAAAGTGATAGTGATGGTATAATGATGATGGTGATGGTTATAGTGATGGTATAATGGTGTTGGTGATGGTGATATTGATAGTGATGGTGATGCTGATAGTGATGGCATAGTGATGGTATAATAATCATGATGATGATGATGATAGTGATCATGATGGTATAATGATGATGGTGATGGTAATGGTGATGGTGATAGTGATGGTATAATGCTGATAGTGATCTTATGATGATGGTGATGATGATAATGATGGTATAATGCTGATTGTGATCTTATGATGATGGTGATGGTGATAGTGATGGTATAATGGTGATGGTGATGGTGATAGTGATGGTAAAATGGTCATGATGGTGATAGTGATGGTATAATGATGATGGTCTAATGGTGATAGTGATGGTATAATGGTGATGGTCATGGTGATAGTAATGGTGATGGTGATAGTGATGGTATAATTGTGATGGTGACAGTGATAGTGATGGTATAATGATGATGGTCATGGTGATAGTAATGGTGATGGTGATAGTGATGATATAATGGTGATGGTGATGGTCATGATGGTATAATGATGATGGTGAAGGTGATAGTGATGGTATAATGGTGATGGTGATGGTAATAGTGGTGGTATAATGATGATGGTGATGGTGATGGTATAATGATGATGGTGATGGTGATAGTATAATGATGGTGATAATGGTGGTATAATGATGACGGTGATGGTGATGGTGATAGTGATGGTATGATGGCATAATGATGATGGTGATGGTGATAGTGATGGTATAATAGTGATGATGGTTATGGTGATAGTGATGGTACAATGATATGGTGATAGTGGTGATCCTGGCTGAGGTAGTATGATGGTGATGATGGTAATGGTGGTGATGGTGGAGGTGGTGGTGATGGTGGAGATTGTTGGTGGAGGTGGTGGTAATTGCAGTGATGGTGTTGGTGGTGACAGTGGTGGTGGTGATGGTGGTGATGATGGCAGTGGTGATGGCTGGTGGTAGTGGTTGGTGATTATGATGGTATTGATGGCGGTAGTGGTGATGGTGGTGGTGGTGGTGATGGTAGTGGCGAGGTGGTAATGGCAGTGGTGGTGGTGATGATAGTTGTGATGGTGGTGGTCATGGTGGTGGTAGTGGTGGTGGTTCTCGTAGTAGTGATGGTGGTGGTGATGGTGGTGGTGGTGTGATGGAGGTGGTGATATTGATGGTGGTGGTGATGGTGGTTGTGTTGATGGTGGTGGAGGTGGTGATAGTGATGGTGGTGGTGATGGTGGTTGTGGTGATGGTGGTGGAGTTGGTGATAGTAATGGTGGTGGGGGTGGGGGTGGTGGTAATGGTGGTGGTCGTGATAGTAATGGTAGTGGAGGTGGTGATAGTGGTGGTGGTGGTGCAGTTGGTGACAGTGGTGGTGGAGGTAGTGATGGTGATTATGGTGGAGATGGTAATGGTAGTGGTAGTGATGGAGGTGGTAAAGGTAGTGGAGGAGGTGGTGATGGTTGTGATGGTGGTGGTGGTGGTGATACTGGTGGTGGTGGTGGTGGTGGTGATGGTGGTGGAGATGGTGATGGTAGTGGAGGTGGTGATGGTTGTAATGGTGGTGGTGGTGATGGTGATGCTGGTGGAGATGGTGATAGTGGTGGAGGTGGTGATGGTAGTAGAGGTGGTAGTGGTGGAGATGGTGGTGATGGTGGTGGAGATGGTGGTGATGGTGCTGGAGGTGGTGATGGTGATAGTGGAGGTGGTGATGGTTGTGATGGTGGTGGAGGTGGTGATGGTGATAGTGGAGGTGGTGATGGTTGTGATGGTGGTGGTGGTGATGGTGATGCTGGTGGAGATGGTGATAGTGGTGGAGGTGGTGATGGTAGTAGAGGTGGTAGTGGTGGAGATGGTTGTGATGGTGGTGGAGGTGGTGATGGTGATAGTGGAGGTGGTGATGGTTGTGATGGTGGTGGTGGTGATGGTGATGCTGGTGGAGATGGTGATAGTGGTGGAGGTGGTGATGGTAGTAGAGGTGGTAGTGGTGGAGATGGTGGTGATGGTGCTGGAGGTGGTGATGGTGATAGTGGAGGTGGTGATGGTTGTGATGGTGGTGGAGGTGGTGATGGTGATAGTGGAGGTGGTGATGGTTGTGATGGTGGTGGTGGTGATGGTGATGCTGGTGGAGATGGTGATAGTGGTGGAGGTGGTGATGGTAGTAGAGGTGGTAGTGGTGGAGATGGTGGTGATGGTGCTGGAGGTGGTGATGGTGATAGTGGAGGTGGTGATGGTTGTGATGGTGGTGGAGGTGGTGATGGTGATAGTGGAGGTGGTGATGGTGGTGGTGGAGGTGGAGGTGGTGGTGGTGATAATTATAACAACACTTACTGAGCCACTGCAGGTGCCACACCCTGTATTGTGGAGTTGATGTGTCTAATCTCATTGCACCCTTGTGGTCACCCAAGGAGATCTGCCTTGTTGCATTATTATTATCATCCCATTTACAGATTAAGAAACTGAGACTTAGACAGTTCGAGTCACTTACCCAAGGTCAGTGAGTAAGTGGCAAGACTGGGACCAGCACTCTCGTCTGCCTGCCTCTACTACACTGTGCTAACCTCTCAAATATGGCCTCCCTAAGCCCTTTGCAAAATGACTTCACAACGTTGTCTTCTTTGACCTCTACACAGGCTCTGAGGGGTAGGCCTTATTAGGAGACAGGGAAAGTAAAGCTAGAGAGGGAATGTGACTTGATGAAGGTCACGGAGTGTGGTTGAGGCGGTGACTGGCTAAGAACCCAGGACACCTGACGCTCAGCCTGTGGGCTGCCCACTCACCTCCCTGGGGCCATCAGAGTGGCAGACTAGACCCAGCGAACACCATAAGGCACTGATAAGGACATCTCCAGGCTGTGCAACCTTAGATGAACATCTCAACCTCTCTGAACCTTGATCAGGGCTCACTGCAGGGCCTGGCACATGAGAAAATTTGGGTCCATGGGAGTGCAGGAGAGGCTCATGCTGGACACAGTGATAGCCCAGAGCCTTTGCATCCATGGAGGAGGCTACCCCTGCCCAGGATAAAACGCCGCTCACCCTGGATGGAGAGGCTCCAGCTGGAGATCCTGTTGGATCTGGTGAGGGTTCAGTTGGAGATGACACCAAACCCCCCTCCTACCAGTCTAAGGTGAGGGTCCGCAGAGGGGATGCAGCCTTTCTGAGCTCACGCCGGCGAGGGGCTGAGCCCTGGCTGTTCCACCAGGACCTGGCCACACAGTGCTTTGCCTGGCCGCTCAGAAGAAGTGACCCCACTCCCACCCTGCTGTCACTATGGTGGCAAGGCCTCTGGGGAAGGGGGTGAAATCTGGGCCTGGCTTCAGCCCCCTCCACAGCACCCAAACGTCTGATAACATGAGAAATTTCAAAGAACAAAATCAGCTGCTTATTTGAACATTTCTGGCACTCAAAAGGCTAGGAGTTCCATCCCCAGAGCAGCTGCTCCGCATCTGCTGCCTCCTGTCTGCTGCCCTAGGCGTCCCCACCCTCCGGGTCCAGCCCCAGGCAACAGAGGCCCTGCTTCCCCGGGTCTCAACTGCAGTCTATGCCACAGCCCCTCACCCCACCCTCCACCCAGGCTCCAGAGGGCCGGAAGCCACACTCCTGTCCATGCGATCCCACGGCCCCACTCGCCTGTCCCTCCTCTCCTGAGAGGCCAGGGCCTTTGCCAGCCCTCCAGGGGCCACTGCAGCTCTGGAGAAAGGTGACTCATGGCAGGGGCTCAGCAGAGCAGCAGGGAGGGGGATGGGCTCTGGGGGGGCCTCAGAAACCTGGCACTTTGACTTGAAGAAAAGTTGTGCCACCTGCCCACTAGCGCAGGAACACAGGCCGTTTTCCAGGCCTCAAAGGCCCCCATAGGGTTCCCCCAACCTCTGGACCTTTCCTTTACATCCACCCCAGGGTCTCATTGGGGGAAGGAATCTGAGAAGGGGGCTCTGCTGGGCATCTCGAGGGCCCCTGGGGGCCTCAGTTTCCCATCTGGACATCCAGAGGGTTGAGCTGGATGGTTTGTAACAGCTCTTCCAGTTCTAATATTGCAGGATTCTAGAACAGCCCATCCCCCCCAACCCCATCTCCATCACTAAGGGAAATAAAAGGAAAAAAAAAACACCCACCCCATCTAATCCTTTCCCGGCTTATACCACGCAGCTCAGCTCTCTCTTGGCTCCTCTGGGGGATGATGGAAATGTGAATTTAAATAGAGTTATGTTGAAAGAACATTACCCAGCACGGTCCCAACAGGGAGAAGTCCTGCTGAGGCGCAGAAGCAGGGCCCGTGGTGGCACGTTTCCGAGAGAAGCCAGCACCTTCGGACAATTACAATCAGGACAGCTTGATTAGCCTTCCTCCTCGCCTCACCCCTGCCCATGAATCTCCTTAATAGCTAGCTGCCTTCTTTTGGGGCGCTGGGGTCGGCTGCTGGGGACTAGCTGTGTGTGGATAATCTCCCGGTGGCACCATGATGCCATGCACAGCTAATGGGCACTCCAAACCAGCTTTCTGGGCAGCTTGCTCCCCCTCCCAGTGGGGGCGGCCACCAGTCCGGGACAGGATTAGCATGGTTGTCTGCTCTGAGCCGAGGGCTCTGACACGGGTCTCCGGGCAGAATGGAGCTCATGTCACGAGCTGGGGGTATTTAGGGGGGCCCTGGCTTCCTCTGCACAGCCCTGAGACAACTCTTTTGCCTCCACAGTCTTCACACTTCCCTGTCGCCTGGGCACCTTTGATGGGAGGAGTGACAGTCAGCTGCACTCACTGAGGGGCACAGAACGGTGCTGGGGAAGGGGAGCTTATAACACTATGAGGAATTATAAGCTCCGTATGGGGAGGCTGAGGAGGGTGGGCTTCTCTTAGCGATGCACTCCATGGGGGCTTCTGACACCCCAAAGCTCAGGTCAAAGGGCCATGGCAAGCCCCTGGGGGAGAGCCAGGAGCTGGGACCTCATGGTGTTATGCTCCAGGTAGACAGGACAGTTGGCACTGGACCCTGGGGTGGCTACACAAGGAGGCAAGAGTTGTAGCGTCAGGGCAAGGGGGTCCTCTGATGCCATGTGGGGGGAAATCAGCACAGGTAAGGCAGTTCTCATGGTGAAGGCCAGGACCTCCCATGACCCTTCCTGACTGCAGGGTCTCATGGAATTGAGTGACACCTGCTTTGGGGTATGGTTTCAGGAGCTGCTTTTGAAAAATGGTGCCACTGATGGTGATGGTAATGATGATGATGGTGGTGACGATAACAGTGGTGATGCTGGTGATGAGGGTGGTGGGGATTATCATGGTGACAATGATCATGGTGATGGTGACGATGATGATGGTGATTATGGTGATGAGGATGGTGGGGATAATGATGATGACAATGATGATAGTGATGGTAGTGATGATGGTGATGAGGATGGTAGTGATGCTGGTGATGAGGGTGGTGGGGATTATCATGGTGACAATGATCATGGTGATGGTGACAATGATGATGGTGATGATGGTGGGATTATAGTGATGAGGATGGTGGGGATAATGATGATGACAATGATGATAGTGATGGTAGTGATGATGGTGATGAGGATGGTAGTGATGCTGGTGATGAGGGTGGTGGGGATTATCATGGTGACAATGATCATGGTGATGGTGACAATGATGATGGTGATGATGGTGGGATTATAGTGATGAGGATGGTGGGGATAATGATGATGACAATGATGATAGTGATGGTAGTGATGATGGTGATGAGGATGGTAGTGATGCAGGTGATGAGGGTGGTGGGGATTATCATGGTGACAATGATCATGGTGATGGTGACAATGATGATGGTGATGATGGTGGTGATTATAGTGATGAGGATGGTGGGGATAATGATGATGACAATGATGATAGTGATGGCAGTGATGATGGTGATGAGGATGGTAGTGATGCTGGTGATGAGGGCGGTGGGGATTATCATGGTGACAATGATCATGGTGATGGTGACGATGATGATGGTGATGATGGTGGTGATTATGGTGATGAGGATGGTGGGGATAATGATGGTGACAATGATGATAGTGAGGGCAGTGATGATGGTGATGAGGATGGTAGTGATGCTGGTGATGAGGATGGTGGGGATTATCATGGTGACAATGATGATGGTGATGATGGTAGTGATGCTGGTGATGAGGATGGCAGGGATAATGATGGTGATTATAGTGGTGCTGCTGATGATGGTGATGATGGTGATGTTGAAGTCCTCCACAGTGGAGCTCCCAGAGGTACCAGCAATGAGCCCAGTCTTTGAGGGACATACTGTTGGCTTCTTGAGGAGAGGCTGGGTTTCTTTCTCATTCATCCCATGTTCAACTACAGGTCTCTCAGAGAAGGGACAAGAGGAGATGCAGTATTGGGCAGGAGACAAGATGACAGAGGTGAACCAGTGAGTGACAGAAGAGGCCAGAATTTGATGGCTGTGTACAGGGCTGTAGCACTGCAGGAATCTGGAGCTGAAGGAAAATACTGAGTCACAGGAGCTGAGGGGCTTCAAGGGAAGGCAGAGGCTCAAGATGGGGCAGGATTCTTGGTGGGTGGTAGCCTGGCTAAGGTGTGGTGGTGGGAAGGAAGTGGCTGGCACGGGGGGCACGTCAGCAGAGAAAGGAGGGATTGGTTTGGATGGGGGTGTTGACTGCCAAGCAAAAGGGTCTGGGATTTTTCCCTATTGAAAATGGGGGCCCCCTGGCTCCCTGAGAGTAAGGGTTGAAATGAGAGTGGTGAAATTCAGGAAGATGATGCTGACGGTGCCATTTGTAGTAGACTGGGTGCCAGGTGCCAGATAATCACAAGGAAACAACAGTGTCCACCACCTGCAGATGACCAGCACTGGGCTCTGCACTTCTCAAGCCCATTCCCATGAGTCCTCTCTGCACCCCTGGCAGGCAACTGCGGTGGTTTTAAAAACTACCCACTCTGGCTGGGCATAATGACTCACACCTGTAATCTCTGCACAGCCTTGAGACACTTTGGGAGGTCAAGGCAGGCAGATCACTTGAGGTCAGGAGTTTGAGGCTAGCCTGGCCAACGTGGCGAAACCCTGTCTCTACTAAGAATACAAAGATTAGCTGGTCGTAGTGGTGCATGCCTGTAATCCCAGCTACCCAGGAGGCCGAGGCAGGAGAAGGCCTTCAATCTGGGAGGCAGAGATGGTGCCACTGCACTCCAACCTGGGTGAGAGTCAGTCTCAAACAAACAAAAAAACAAAAACTACCCACTCCTCTCTTAGGACAAGCTTAGTTCCCTTGCTCTTGACTGTGGATGGCATGTAGGGACTCACTTCTAATCAATAGAATGTGCTGGAAATGATGGAGTGTGACTTTCAAGAGTAGGTCATAAGAGATTGTGGCTCCCATCTTGCTCTCTCTCTTGGATTGCCTGCTCTGGTCGGCAATCTGTGAAGTTGAGTGTCCTCAAAACCAAGTTGCCATGCTGTGAGGGACACACTGTTGGCTTCTTGAGGACTGTTGTGAGGACACTCAAGCTACCCTATGGTGAAGTCAGGAAATTGAGGCCACCAGGCAAACAGCCATGTCAGGGTGCCATCTTGGAAGTAGATCCTCCAGCCCCAGTCAAGCCATCAGATAATGCAGCCCCAGCCGGTAATGACTGCAACTTACTGAAGGGCCCTGCATGGGACCCACCCAACTAAGCTGCTCCTGAATTCCTGAGCCTTGCATGTTTTGAGCTGCTCCGTTTTGGGGTAATCTGTTATGCAGCAATGGATATCCAACACAGCATTTGTGTTCTCCTTGTTCAGACTAGAAAGCAAACTGGGAGGCTTCCAGACGGGGGGGTTGGCTCAAGCAAAGGCATCCTGGCTGGAGCACTTGTTTCAGCAAGAGAAGCATTCATCAGGATGAAATGGACTTTGGGTACAGACTGAGTGGTTGGGGACTTCCCCACTTCTGATGCTGCAGTGGGGAGCCACCCTCCCAGCTTCAGGGCTGTCCTTTAGGCTCCAGAGTGAGGAGGCTGCTTCACAGGTGGTTGCTTTGCAATGGAAAGTGGAGCCAAGTAAGCCAGGGATCTCATTCATTCGTTGATTCATTCCTTCAATCACGACCAAGCCCCTACTGTATGCCGGGGTACCTGCAACCCCCGCATGAAGACTCCCTGCTGGGACACAGAAAGGGACCCAGAGTGCTGGAATGGAGGTTACCCCCACATCCTCAGGTGCAGAGACAGGCAGGTGTGGGCAGGGCAGAGGGAGGCCAAGGCTGTATGCTTCCTATTGACTTAAGACAGTGTGGGAAAGAAGATGGGAGATTGGAAAGCAAGGCCAGGGCTGGGCAGTGGGGATGGAGAGTCTTAAAGACAGTCCTGCTCTTTGACCCTGTAATTCTCTTCCTGGGAATTCACCCTAAGGAAGTAATTAGCAAGGCAGACTGCAGTTGAGGCCAAGGCTGATCCCTATGCACCGTTTACAACAACCAGAAAACAGAAATAAATGCCCAGAAATAAGGGAGGTTTACAGATGCCATGTGCTTAGACGACCTGGGTGTAGATCTCTTGTCTTCAGCCATGTGGCCTGCCCGTGCCTCCGCTTCCTCCCCTGTGCATGGGGATAATGAACCACTATTAGGATTAGATGAGTTGGCATGTTACATACCCATCTCAGCCACTGGCACAAAGAACATCCTCTCTGCATATTAGCTAATATCACTGTCAAATAAGCCTATGTTTTAAAGTAAGTATGGGGGTTTTATTTATTTATGTCTGATTTTTTAATTTAAAAAATTTTTATTTTTTGAGACAGGGTTGCACTCTGTCATCCAGGCTGGAGTGCAGTGGCGTGATCATGGCTTACTGCAGCCTCCACCTTCTGGGTTCAAGTGATCCTCCCACTTCAGCCTCCTGAGTAGCTGGGGCCACAGGCACGTGCAACCACACCTAGCTAATTTTTTTTTTTTTTTTTTTTTTTTTGTAGAGACAGTGTCTCGTTATGTTGCCCAGGTTCCTCTCAAGCTCCTGGGCTCAAGTGACACTCCTACCTTGGCTTCCCAAAGTGCTGAGATTACAGGTGTGAGCCACCTTGCCCAGCCTGAGCTTTTGAATTTGTTTTGTTTTGTTTTTGAATACAGTGGTACAACCATACCTTACTACCCCCCTCAAATTCCTCCTACTTCAGCCTCCTGAGTAGCTGAGACTACAGGCATGCACCAGCATGCCTGGCTTATTTTTTAACTCTTTGTAGAGATGGGATTTCATTATGCTGCCCAGGCTGGTCTTGAACTCTTGGGCTCAAGCAGTCTTCCTGCCTCAGCCTCCCAAAGTGTTGGGATTACAGGTACATAAGCCACCACGCCTGGCTTGAGTTTTTGGATTTTGAAGAATGTGAGGGAAATCCTCACAGTCACATGGGAACTACCATATAACCTCAGTCTGGGCAAGACCGGGTCAGTGGGGCACAGACACTCCCCTTCCTCGGTCAGTGTCACATGGTAGCAGCTCGCACTGCAAGAGCAGGGGTTAAAGGAGGATTTGCTGAATGGTTTTGAGAAGAAACAGGAGTGACACGTCAAGCCCAAACACACAGCACCTGCTTGTCTTGTGATGGCTTTTGCCAAAGCAGAGATGTAAATACCAGTTGCTTCTTTGGAGGTGACCCAGGAAGTGCTGGAAGGGGAGTGGAGAGGGAGACAGGGAGAGGAAGGCAGCTGTAACTGTGTGTGCCGTGTGTTAGATGCAGCACTGGGCACTGGGGCTGGAGACCCCAGGGGAACTCTGGGAACCATGTAGAACATGCCCTCCCTGAAGGGCGAGGGAGCCGGAGTATTTATCCTCTGACTCTTCCATCCTCCGTCGCCATTGGCTGAGGGCTGCCCTTGCGGGGAGAAGGTGCAATTGCAGGTCTTGGCACATTCTGAAAGGTTGAGCACTGAGTTGCTAAGTGGATGGAGATCCGTCAGTGCGAGCTGCACTGGTACATGTGAATGTTGAATAAATGCTGCTGTGGTTTTCCATCCCAGCCCCAAGCGCCTGCCACAGAAATGCCACAAAGACTCTTCTTCCCGTCCATGTGGCACATCAGCACAGACAAATTGATTCCCAAGAAGTTGCTGGTCCTGCTGGCCCAGTATTTATGAGTCTCTGGCAATTACTCAGAAAACAGAAGCTGGACGAAGTGGCTCACAGCCTGTAATCCCAGCACTTTGGGAGGCCGAGGTGCAAGGATATCGTGAGCCCAGGAGTTGCTCAGACCAGCCTGGCCAACATAGCAAAACCCTGTCTCTACAAAAAAAAAAAAAAAAAAAAGAAATAAATTAGCTGTGGTCCTAGCTACTTAGGAGACTGAGGCAGGAGGATCGGAGGATCACCTGAGTCCAGGAAGTAGAGGCTGCAGTGAGCCATGATCATGCCACTGCGCTACAGCCTGGGCAATGGAGTGAGACCCTGCCTCAAAAAAAAATAAAAAAAAAAACAGACTAGAAGGAAGCACCCCAAAATAATAATCAGGCTTATCTATGAGTACAGTGACAACAGGCGATTTTTATAATTGGAATTAAAATGTGAAAATGAAAAGAAACACAGCTGGCGTGTGTCAGGGGCTACCATGAGGAAAACACTTAGGGAGCGTCTCTGCTTCAGGCCCACAGGGAACTGCAGGTTAGTGATACGAGTGAATGTGTGCTGAACACTTGCTGTGTGCTGGCTCCCATGCCAAATCCTGGGGTGCAGGATCTCATTTCCTTCTGTCACTGCCCTGGGAGGGAAGACAGGACCTTGCCTCTGCTTGTGTATCAGTCAGCTGTGTCTGCACTATGCTGTGTAACAACCACTCCCAACATTCAGTAGCTTACAGCAACAGCATTTGTTTTCCTGGCTCACAGCTCTGCCAGGTTCAGGCCTGTGCCATGTGTCTGTCAGCCTTCTGGGACCAGTGACTTCCCAGGAAATGTCTCATGGCCATGAGGGAAGTACAGAGATGCCTCTTAAGGCCAAGGTAAGTCACAGGCAAGTCCAAGGTCGATGGGGTAGGACACACAGTAGAGTCACCAGGCAAAAGGTGTGGATGTGTAATTCTCTAATAGTGAGGGAGAAATTAGGAGCAAGGGTTCCATCTCCTAAGAGCCCTTGCCCACCTGCAGCCTCTTCTAGAGGCAATGACTCCCCAGAGCCATCACCCACCTGCAGCCCCTCAGAGTCGATGACTCCAGCCTGGATCTCTCTGGACTCGACTTGTGTATTTGATGCCCACTCCATGCCCTTCCTGGATATCTAATAGGCAGCTCAGACTTTAACAGGGCCAGAACAAAACTCGTGATCACAGCCTGTTCCTCCCCAGGTCTCCCCATCTCACTAAGTGGCACCACCACCCACTAGCATCGTGGGCCCGGCTCTCGGCTCTGTCCCACTACCTCACTCATTACTCCATCAGTCAGACCTCCCAGTGCCATCTCCAAAACTGGTCCCACATCTATCCATGTCTCACTGAACAACGCCCCAGTCTGAACTGCCTTTATCTCCTCCCAGGAAAGCTAGCCTCACCTCCTCACTGGTCCCCACCAGCCCAGAGCCCCTCAGAGCCCATCCTCAACACAGCAGCTAGAGTGAGCTTGCAAAAACGTCTGTCAGCTCATGGCTTCGGCTTCTTCCCACCTACATCCTTCCAATGGGTTTTTTTCTCTTCTTTTTTTTTTTTTTTTTTTTTTGAGATGGAGTCTCACTCTGTTGCCCAGGCCGGAGTGCAGTGGTGCCATCTCAGCTCACTGTAACCTCTGCCTCCCTGGTTCAAGCAATTCTCCTGTCTCAGCCTCCCAAATAGCTGGGATTACAGGCGCCCACCACTATGCCTGGCTAATTTTTGTATTTTTAGTAGAAACGGGGTTTCATCATATTCGTCAGGCTGGTCTGGAATTCCTGACCTCAGGTGATCCACCCCCCTCGGCCTCCCACAGTGCTGGGATTACAGGCACGGCCACCGCGCCCAGCCCTTCCAATGGTTTTCTATTGCAACCATGTGATACCCAAATTCATCACTTGCGTGCACCTTCCGTCTCTCCTCTCTTCAATCTCATTGCTCCTCCCACTGCTCCAAATGCAAGGCCTCTTTTCATATCTTAACACACACCAGCCACAGCCTTGTTCCTGCTCAGGGCCTTTGCACCTGCCACTCCCTCAGCACCTCCCATGTGGTCCTTCAAATGCCACCTCCTCACAGCCTCCTTCCCAGCCATTCTGTATGACAGCACTGCTTTCATTTTCTTATCACCACTGAAGGTGTCTTATTTGTTCGTTAGAATTACACTGCATGGGAGTGCTCAATACATATTTGTTGAAAGACCTTGCTGGTGGATCAGATGTGGGAGCGGGGATGAGGCGCAAGAACCAGAGTCTCCCTGGGTGCATGGGTGGCTGGGGGAGCTTTCGGGTAGGCCTACAGAGGAAACCTGGGTTCCACTGGGGTCACCGCTCGGGAGCACTGGGCCCTATGAATCCCCCCAAGGCTCAGACAGGCATCTCCCCATCAAGAAGCAAAACAGGTGGGGCACTAACTGAGGTTCTCTCTATACAGTTCACCTCCTTCTCCAGGCAGGGGAGTCAAAGTGGGACCCAGAATATGAGATGTGGGGCACCCAGAACCCCAATCCCAAAGCCCTGGGCTCTAGGAAGCCAACAAAAAGCCAGGGCCATGCCCTCAGGGAATGGGCAGACGGGGAGAAATTCTACCTGGAGGAAAGGAAGATGACAGAAAAAGATTTCCCCTGCAAATTAATAACCACCGGCCAGTTCCCATGAAGATCTGGGGGCTGAATTTATTCTTCCAGTGGGAGTGTCAAGCAGTGCAACCACGTCGGAAAGCAACGTGGCCGTTTTTCACAAGGGCTCGGCCATGTGGTGGCTGATGTTAGAGAATGCCGGGCACTTGCAGCTGGGCAGGTGGGGAGGGGTGACTGGGAAGCAGATCTGTGATTGGCAGCAGTCCCATGCCGCTGGCAGGTTTCTGAGGTCTGACTCCGACACCAACATCCTCGGAGGCACAGAGAACAGCTGAGCTGCCCTTTCCCCTGCCGCCACAGCTTTAAGACGCACCCTCTGGCAGGAGTGGAGGCAAAAGGGGATACCTACCAGGGCAGAGCTGTGCGCAGTGACAGGCGGTGCCCCCATCCCAAGAGCCCAAATGGAATTAGGGCAAGACAGAGTGGGTGGGGCTGCAGGGGAGGTGCTGCGTGGATGTTTGTGGAATGACTGAATGAGTGAAGTGAGGGAGTGAGCGACAAGGGCACCCAGCAGACACGCCACAGCCACCATCTCTCACTGTGACACTCCAAGGGACGCTGGAAGAAAACCAGGCACCTGGAACCCCAGTACTGCTAGTGGAGGATGTCAAATAGGACAGCCACGTTGTAAAGCAATGTTGTCGTTTCTGATAAAGTTAAACACAGTCCCAGCCCATGACCGAGCAATTCCACTCCTAGGTCTACGACCAAGAATGTGTACGTATGTGCACCTGGGACCTGCGTACAAATGTCCGCAGCAACGCTGTTCTCAAGAGCTCCAACTGGAAGCAGGCCAAATGCCCATCAACAGAAAACGGTTCAACAGATTGTGGCAGAACCATACGATGAAATAGACGGGCAATATGAAGGAGACAGCTGGCGACACACAACATGGATGCCCCCGCTGCTCACCAGGGGAGCGAAGGAGCGAAGGAAGCCGGACCCCAAAACGTACACCCCGCAGGCCTCCATTTACATAAAGTAAGAGAAGGCAAAAATAAGCTGATAGAAATCAGAACAGCAGTTGCAGGGGAAGCTACTGGGTAGGGGCACGAGAACTTTCTAGGACGAGAGGAATGTTCTGTGTCTTTTTTTTTTTAAGCAGGATCTTGCTCTGTCATCCAGGCTGGAGGGCAGTGGCATGATCATGGCTTGCTGCAGCCTCGAATTCCTGGGCTCAAGGGACCAGTCTTCCGAGTAGCTGGGACCACAGGCACACACCACCACTCCCAGCTAATTTTTTGTAGAGATGGATTCTCACCTTGTTTCAGACTCCTCAGCTTCCCAGAGTTCTGGGATTCCAGGGGTGAGTCACCACGGCGCCTGGCCATGTTTTGTGTCTTGATTAGCATGGTGGTCAAAACTGCCCAATGCTACCCTTCAAGCGTGTCCATTTTAATATATGTAAATTTGACTTTAAAGTTTAAGAAACAAAAGAAAAATAGGCGTTTGAGAAGAAGAGACTTTTGCTTCCAGCAATATGGCAGACCAGACACCCAAACAAAAACTTAGATACGATAACTTGGAGCCTTTACAAGGCACGTCCAAATATGAAATAAAGAGCAGCAGGAAACCCAGGGAGGCTGGGCTGAAGCCATGGGGGCCCACGGCATCACCAGGTAGGGGCACCATGCCCTTTGGGTGTCACGGCCCAGGACACAGGCCCTGGGCTCCAAGGAGGCAGGGAGCCAAACCCAACATGAAGCCAGGACCGCAACCTCAGTGCACTGGCAGACTTGGAAAATTCTCCGCAGGGGGAAAAGGAAGATGACAAGGAAAAAATTTCCCCCATAAATTAATAACCACGGACCTGTTCTCATGAATATTTTGGATCTGCATTTATTCTACATGCAAGATGGGAACTAAACTTCAGGCAGTCCTGGGTTTGGAGTGTCTTTTGGTGCCTCGTGAAAGTACAAGCTCTTCCCCCAGGGAGGGACAGACTGGAGCCTGGACACATGGATTCCCACAGATAAAGCTCTGACAGAGATGGAACTCGCAATGCAAAATTGCAAAACACGTGACACAACAAGCCATCATACATGAGAGCTGAAGAATTAACAGCTAACAGGATTTGCACCCCAGGGACTTCAGATGGTGGAATTCTGGTAGACAGAATCTAAAAGAAGGATGAGGAGACGCAGCATTTTTGAAAGTTTGGCCACTGTTGGTTGGTAAGGATGTGGCCGCTGGTTGCACTCAGACTTCCACGCAAGAATCTCATTTACTACACCCCGTTCCTCTCATTCAACAAGAAATATTTGCACCCCAAGTGTTAGCTGCCCAGGGGTCCCCAAATACTGCATCTGTCCCCAGATTCTGCACCTGTGGAGCTAAGGATGTGTCTAAAATGCTGATTAAAGTGAGGCAAGCTCAGGCACTCCCTTCTCAACCCTGGTTGGATTCCCTGCTCGGTTTGAATTCTGGGTCTCACTAGGACCTCTCTCCATCCCTCCCCACCTGTAGTTGGACAGCTCCTTCTTCCCTTCCTGGACTTTGGTGTGGGGCAAGGCCCACTCTTTTCATATCCCCAAACCATCACCACACAAGACTATTGAGCAGGGCGGACTTTATACCAAATATTGGAGGATAACAGATGGGATTCTGCAGCATGACACTGAAAATCACTTTCCATGCAAGAGCAAACATCCGCTGGTGTGGACTGCGTCAGGGCTGTGGTTCCCAGGGCCCAGCCTCCTGCCTGGGACCTCACCTGCCTGGGGGCTCTGCCCCCCACCTCATGCTCTCTCCCCTCCACCTGGGCGTTTCTTGCTGGGTTTCCTGCAGCTTCTCCCAGGTCAGCCTCAAGACTATGCTTTTCACACCTAAATCATCCAACAGGACGTTCTGCTGAAAAAAGAAAAAAAAAAGCCAGTTTTTTCCCTAAGAGGCTCTGCATCCAGCTATTAAAATCACGTTTCCCCTTCCTGCTCTGCATTTATTGAGCACTGACTGTGTTAGAAGACCTACAGGAAGGGCTAGAGACAGAAAGACAGAACTGGCAGGTGCTGTCCGCAGCCAGAGTGACCACATTGCCCTGCTCCCGGGTTCTAGCCTCAGCCTTGACAGCCCAGCCTCAGACACAACACAAGATGCCACACACAGCATTGCAGCAGGCTCGGGGCACAGACCCACCACCCATGCACCTGTGAATTGACACAAAGGCTACACACAAGCTCACACACACACACACACACACGCACACACACTGTCTCCGTGCTAATTCTCGCCTTTGATCACGGCCTCTCGTCTGTCAACACCACTCAGTGTTGACAAAGCAAAAGAAAAAGAAAAAGCAATCCACCCTGTCACTTGGACTCCCCCCCCACCCCCACCAGGCTTGGCAGCCCCACCCCCACCCTCGCCTTTGTATTATGGGTTTATGTCAAGGTATGTTGGATTCTAAATTAAATGTCAGCCCACCATACATTTCTGGCTCCAGCCGCAGAAAATGAGGAGCTGGCTTTGGAGACCATCCAGTCGTTCAGTTCCCCGTGCCTAACCATGAGGGGTGACAAGCCCATTGAATCACTGCACAGTAGCTTTCCACGCCACGGGAAGCCAAGATACATTTATTTTTAATGATAAATGTGACTGTCAGAGTTAAGTTGAAAGAGCTTTATGGTAAGAGCTGAGTGCCTCTGGCAGTGCGGGCTAGAGGCTGAGTGGATGGGGACCAGAGTTCCTGACCTTCTGGCCAGCCAGTCCCCCAGGCCGTCCCCTGAGAGACTGGCACATTGGCTATTCAGCCCACGTCCACTAAGCCCTGCTGCAATGCTGGCTCAGTGCCGCTTGCTGGGTGGCTCAGGCCCAGCTCTGGCAGACCAAGAGGCATCGAGGTATTGAAGAAAGAGAAGGTCTCTGGAAGTGCAGAGATCAGGGTTCAAATTCTGCTCCACCAATGGCTGTGTGGTCTTGATCAAGTTACTTAACCTCTCTGAACTTCTGTTGCTTCATCTAGAAAATGAGGCTAATAATAACACTTACAGGTCTTGGGTGAGAATTACTTAAAATAAGATGGTATTGCTAATGGTATTGCTGTATCTAGCACATGGAAAATGTTTGGTAAATGGTAATTCCATATTGGTAGTTTTTTTGAGACAGAGTCTCGCTCTGTCGCCCAGATCTCAGCTCACTGCAACTTCCACCTCTCAGGTTCTAAGTGATTCTCCTGCCTCAGCCTCCAGAGTAGCTGAGATTACAGGTGGGTGCCACCACACCCAGCTAATTTTGTAATTTAGTAGAGATGGGATATCACCATGTTGGTCAAGCTGGACTCGAACTCTTGACCTCAGGTGATCTGCCCGCCTTGGCCTCCCAAGGTGCTGGAATTACAGGTGTGAGCCACTGTGCCTGGCCCCATATTGATTATATCACCTTATTAATTACACAATTACCCAGGTATATAACTTACCTTTCTAAATCAGTGTCCTTATCCACAAAACAGGGACAATAGTACCCACTTATTAGGGTGGCTGGGAGGATGTGAGGTGCCCACCACAAAGCTGAGCATAAAGGTGCTGCCAACAGGTGGCTGCTAGTCAAGGCTGGCACCCTGAATGTTGTCCCCCTTTGTCCCTGGCTGCTCTCCTTTGTCTCCCCATGGGCTCTTCTCTCCACCCCTCCAATGTTGCTGTCCTACCTGCCCTGCACCCACACCCTGCTAAGGGTCCCGCATTGGGACCCCGGCAGCCATGACCCCACACTGGATCTGACCAAGATCTGAGTGAGGATTGGTGACTGACCAAGGACAGCTGCCTTTGGCCATCTGCCACCTATGACTGCTATGCCCTGGTTCAGTCCTAGAGAGGAGTTGCCCATTGGTGGGGCCATCAAAACCAGGTAGCCTTGGAAAGGCAAAGTAGGAACAGGCAGAATTGGTGAGCCAGAGAGAGGGAAGTGAGCGGACGAGCAGAGTGAACAAGCACACCAGGCAGCCTTGAGTCTAGTCCCATGCAGCCACTGGGTCCTGGGTCCTGGCACCCCGAGGTCCTGGCTCATCCCTGACAAGGAATGCTCAGTCTCGGGCTGGCTGGAAAGCCTTGATTCTTCCCTGTCCCATCTGCTGAGCACAGCCAGCCTTGCCCCCAGGGCTCTATGACCATCAACCTGTCAACGGGACATCTTAGGGTGGAGGGCCTGTCCGCTCTGTGGGGTTGGCTGCTCTTTCTCTCGCACAGATCTTGGCTGTGGGTCAGCACTGGCTTCTGGAATCCTCTTCCACTGTATTCCTCTCCATTGCATTCAGAGGGTCCAGTGCTTGGGGCGGCCCCCCTTCTCCCAGGACAATGCCCTAAGTGTGTCTGAGCAGACACCCTCAGGCTCATGCCAGTCCTGCATCACGGCTGACCCTTCTCCTGGGGTGCTGAGCAGACGCGTCAGCACAGAGGGGGTGACAGAATGAGGCCCGCCGCCAAAGACACATGTAAAGCACACCAGCAGGCTGGAAAGTTGAGGAACCTGTGGCTGAGCAGGTGAGATGATTCAACCTCCAACCTCCTCCAACACTCCCAGGAGGAGCCGCTAGGTGGCCCCCGCTCACCTGTCCAACCGCCCTTCTGCAGGCCTGGGAGGAGATGGTCCAGAGAGTCCTCTTGTTGTCCAGTTTGCACCTGCCCAGGTACACCCTGGTCACTCCCCGAGCTCCGCCTTCCCTTCTGCAGCCCCACCATTGGAAATGTCTTTCCCTCAGCACCCAGACGTTTGGATGCTGCCTTCACGAGCCTTGGGGGCGGGCTCACACCCCTCCATCCCAGGATGCTTCCCTGACTGCCCAGAGTACTCCCCCAAGACCTTCTCCATTGTCCCTTATCACCCCTCCCTCAGATTCTCCGTTCAGCTTCCCCACTCCCAGAGTGATCTTTTATCTGTGCACACACGCGTCTGGAGTTTACATCCTCTCCCCAAACTGTGGAGTCAGAGCCTTGCAGTTCTGCCACCTGCCTGCTTTGTGCCTGTAACTGCACGGGGGCCTGCAAACCTCACCACTCCCCACCAACAGGCAAGTCCTTGTTTACTAGGAAACCGAGGCTTGGGGAGGAGGTGGAATCTGCCCAAGGTCACAGCAGGAACATCTGAGCCTTGCCCTGCTCAGGTGCTATGACACTCTGTGGCAGAGTCCTTCTGAAGCGTGTGCTGTTAACCCTTTGGCTTACATGGGGAAACTGAGGCTCAGAGAGTTATGTTGCTTGCCCTCGGCCACAAGCCAGGTCCCTGTGCCCTCCACCACATCCTTCCTCCTAAGCCTGAGGGCTCTCTAGGTCACGTGCTGACCCCCTTAATTCATGGGAAAGGCCCAGGGACGAGAAAGAGCCAGAGGTCAGAACTGGAACCTGGGTCTCTTGACTCCCAGCCATTGCTGCGGATCCTCTCCAACTCCCGGGCCGCCTCTGTCCGGGAAGCCGGGATCGGGCCGCAGTGAGGCCAGGGGCAGTCCTGGAAGGAAAAGACGGCTGGGGCAAACAGCTGGTGGTTTGTGAACCCAGCGCCTGGCGGGTGGCAGTCTCCTTGGAAGGCACGGGGCCACGGGGGTCCCCGCTCTAGGGCCCAGGGAGTGCCCCGGCCCAGGCTGGACGCGGCCCCCACCCCCAGCCAGCCCGCCCGGCCGGTGCCGGACACGGAGAGGGATCGGGAGAGGGACGAAGACGGGGCGACAGACTGGCAGCCAGTGGGGGAGAGACGGAGATGGTGCCAGGGAACAGCGCGGCGGCCAAGGCGCCCCGGGAGCCGGAAAACAGCTTTGGGGAGAAGCGGGGGCGGGGAACGGGGGTGTCTATCTGAAGCTGGGGGAGCAGAAGATGGGGCCGCAGCAAGGGGCGGGGGAGGGGCGGTCGGCGGGCCCAGCGGGGCTGCGGGAGGGAAGCGCGGCGTCGGGCAGTGTGGGCGCCTCCTAGTCGGAAGCCACAATCGCAGCTCGTTCGCCGCGCAGATTAAGGACTTTGTCAATTACCTCCGAAGGTCGCTCCGGGCGGATTAAATGCTTTTAAAAGTGCTGCTGGTGGGAAGGGGCAACTAAGAAGCCCCCTCCCGGCACAAATCTCCTCCCAGCGGAGGAGGAGGAGGGGGCTGGGACCGCGCAGTGCGCGCGGGAGAGCGCGGGCGATCGGCCGGGAGCGCGGGCCGAGCGCGGAGCTGGTGGTACTCGCGACCACAGTGCCGGCGGCTGTGGCAGCGGCTGGAACCCCCATTCCGCCCGCGGGCCGCCCGGGCAGGGTGGCGTCGGGCGGGCTCTCCGACCGCCGGCGCGAGGGCACTGGTCTGCGGACGCGGGCCGTGGCGCCCCCAGGACCAGGCTCGCGCGTCGGGGTCCCCGGGGGCTGGAGCCCCCACAGCTGGGCGCGCTTGCCCCGGGACCTGGACCGAGACCTCGGGGGCCCGCAGGGAGCGTACCCCGCCGACCCCGCCCCGGCCCAGCCTGAGTCTCGGGGCCAACCTTGCTCCCTGAGACTCGAGGAGCGCCGCGCCACTCCACGGAGACTCCCGACTGCCCGGCCGGTGCGCCTTCCAGGCCCGCCCCGCGCCGCGCCCCCCGCGCAAGGTGAGTTGTGCGAGTCCCGCCCGAGAGGAAGTTTGTGCAGAGGCGCTGTCGGAGCGTGGGGGTGGTTCTCGGGCCCCGCTGATGCGGGCAGGAGCCGGGCCGCCCGCGGCCGTTTGCTGCCCTCCGGCCGGCCCCGGTGTCTGGAGGCCACTTCGGCCTCCTTTCTCTTGGCCTTTTCGGAGGCGGAGTTCACTATCCAAGTCCGCGGGTGTGTTGTGCGCGCGGGTGTGTGAGTGTGTCGGGGGAGGCCGAAGGGAGCAATAAAAAGCGAAGAGAGTTCGAGACAAAAAAGATGCGGAGATTGAGAAGGAGGGAGGAGGGACGAGGGAGGAGAGAGGAGCGCGCCGGGGAGGCGCGGGAGCCGGGAGCGGGGACGGCGCGCAGCGCGAGCGGCGGGCGTTGGGCTGGCGGCTCTCGCGCTCCCGCTCCCGCTCCCGCTCCCGCCCGCACACAGCGGCGCGCTCACCCGCACACGCCCGCCCGCTCCCGGGCCGCCCCGGCGCGGGGCACAGAGGCGGAGACCGGGCGGGCAGAGCGCGCCCGGCGCCCGCGCCCGCGCCCGCGCCCACCCCGCTGCCTTTGCGCTCCGCAGCGGCGCGCCTTGCCCGGCGCCCCCGCCAGTCCTGCCGGAAGATGGTCAACGACCGGTGGAAGACCATGGGCGGCGCTGCCCAACTTGAGGACCGGCCGCGCGACAAGCCGCAGGTACGCGCGGGCGCGAGGACACGGGGCCCCGGCTGCTGGCCAGGCAGCGGCCGCTCGGGCCGGCGGGGCGGGCACCCACTGCGGGGGCTGGAGTTTGGGGCGCACCCCTTTGAGCCTCCGGAGGCCCGGGCTGGGATGGGAACCCTCCTCTCCTCCTCCCCTAACCGAGGCTTGAACTCGGGGATCGATGGGGGCGGCACTCCTGCAGGAGCCACGCGCGCTGCAGGCCAGGTCTCCCCAGTCCCTGCGCCCCCAGAGGCCCCCTTGTGCACGCGGGTGCAGAGGAAGTCGGGGACTTACAGTTTGCTGTGTGACCACAGATAAATCAGTCCCCTTGCTGAGTCTCTGTTTCCTCACCTCTACAATGGGCATCTTAACCACCCACAAAATCTCCACTCTGGGCGCTGCCCTGTGCCAGGCACCTGGTCCTGAACCTGACCCCCTGAATTTCCTCTGCATCCTTCTGGCTTTAGCCACGGCCCTGCATACAGTAGGGGATCAATAAAGATTCATCTCCTGTAGGAACCCTGGATATTGTGATTTGCTGACTTTTAAGACAAGGAAAGCAGGGCTCGGAGACTGTTGTCTCCTGCCTGAGGCCACGCAGCTCTGCTGGGATTTGAACCCTGGTCTATACCTCCAGGGCTGGTTCATTCTCCCTTCCTGCTACCTCTTCAGGGGCGGTGGGGGTGGGGCTTGGAGGGTGCCCAGGGCTGTGTGGTGGAAGTAGGTGAGGGCAGAGCACCCGGGCTGGCCAGCAAGGGGGCTGGAGTCCGGAAGCCGAGGCGGACGGGCTGCCCCAGGGCTGCCCGGGGCTGGGCTGCCAAGGGACTGGGGCTGACTGGTGAAATGAGGAGGCCGCTTGCTCACGAAGGAGAGGAAAGAATAGGGCTGCCCATTTTAAATTTTAAATTTCTCCCAGACAGATGTCATTGGGGAAGGAACAGTTCATCCTTGCAGCTGCAGGAGGGGAGGGGGCGGCACGGGCAGGCCTGGGTGCAACCTGCTCATTCTTCCTGGCGTCTCACAGCCGTGGCCCAAGGCCCCGCCCTCTGGGGTTTGCAAAGCCCCTTTGCATTCGTCTGCACTAGCCCCCTTCTTCGAGCAGGCTAGGGGCTGGCACGTCCCCACATCACAGACCAGGGATCAGAGAGGTTGGGAGCATGCTCGCATCACACAGCACATTGACAAGAGAGTGGAGATTCAAACACCGGTCCAAGGACACACCTGTCCCTCTGCTTCTCAGGGATGGGCTGGCCCCTCTTTTAGGTCAGGTCTGCAACTGAGCCACCACCAGATAACGAGTCCCCTCCTGCTGAGATCTGACTTCCCCCGCTTAGCAAGAACTGTCTTAACTTCTAGACCTGTCCTCCAAGGCCATCCCTAGCTCGGCCCACTGTGCCTTCCCGTTGGTCCCTTACAGGTAGCAACTGGTTGTCATTTGCCAGCCCTGAGCCCACACCACGCTGCCCCGCCCCAGTTCCAGATCTTTTCTGTGTCATCTTGTTTGCTTCCCTAGGCTTCCCAACACACACGGGGCGGGGGTCGGGGGTGGAGTGCATGCGAAGACACACACGCACACCCTTTCAGTCAGGGGCACCCTACTCAAAACCCAGCTCAAATGCTGCCACCTCCTCCAGGAAGCCTTCCCTGATGCCCTGTGGCTGTGTCTCTAAGTTCTAGTAGTGTTTAGCCTGTGCCACTCAGCCACCTTGTCCCAGGCCCCTCCTGTATCAGGAGATCCCTTTGGACACAGCCTCCTCTGGAGCCCATCTCTGGGTCTCTCCCTGGGCCCAGGCTCCATTCCTTCCAGGCAGCTCAGGTCAGGCACTGACACTGTGTGAGGCTTTGGCCAGGAAGTGCCTCAGGAGACAGCCAGCAGACACTTGTCTGTCTCAAGGGGTGGTGCCTTCTGGGGGATGTGTTTGAAATGTGGCTTCAAGGCCTCCAGGCCAGGCCCTGCCTCCCTCTGCTGCTGCTCCCGGGGTTGGCGGGGGCACAGCTTTCAGCCGTCACCAGGCCACAGCCCAGCTGTCTGCCCCTTGGCATCTGAGGCAGCCCAAGGGCTGTGGCTCCAGGGCCCTGGGCCAATAGCAAGCGCCTGCTTCCCCTCCCTGCCCCTTTGGTGACCCAGCATGTAGACAGGCTGTTCCCAGTGCCAGCTCTGGGCTTGTTTGAAGCTTCAGACAAGAGGCAAGGCCTTTCCTGTGCCTGCTGTCAGAAGATAGAGTGCTGCCTGCCCTGGTTCCCTTGGGCCTGCCCTCCCCTGGGCCAGCCTTCCCTCCTCCCTTGCAGCCAGGTTCGCCTCACTCACTGGCAGCTGTGTGGCTCTGGGTAAGTTACTCCTCCCCACCTGGGTCTGGGCTTCACCATCTGTAAAGTGGGAACAGCAAGCTCCACTTCCTCCTCATTTCACAAGGGCTGTGATGGGAGCCACGTGAAATACTGCTGTGTTTTGCAAACTGTGAAGCAGTGTGTACCCATGAGGAGGGTGTCTCACAGCAGCCTGTCCCCTCAACAGGCTGTCTGTGTCCTGGTCTCCCCTGTCTGAGCATCGGGCTCCTTCCTATCAGAGGGGCCTGGCTGAGGCTTTTCAACGGGGCGTTCCTCTGGAAGCATAACGCAGACGCAACACTCCAGGCACCAGATGGTCATAGGCCACAACTCTCGTTTCTTTTTTACTCTTTTTTTTTTTGAGACAGAGTTTCGCTCTTGTCACCCAGGCTGGAGTGCAATGCGCGATCTCGGCTCACTGCAACCTCCGCCTCCTGGGTTCGAGTGATTTTCCTGCCTCAGCCTCCTGAGTAGCTGGGCCTACAGGCACGCGCCACCACGCCTGGCTAGTCTTTCTGGATTTTAGTAGAGATGGGGTTTCACTATGTTGGCCAGGATGGTCTCGATCTCCTGACCTTCTGATCCACCATCTCAGCCTCCCAAAGTGCTGGGATTACAGGTGTGAGCCACTGTGCCCACCTGACACCTCTTGTTTCTTGGTCACAGCCACCCTGGGAGCTTGGTGGCAGGGATGATGAACGCATTTGACAGATGAGGAGGCTGAGACTAAGAGCTGGAGCTGGGACTCAAACCTGGGTCCTCTTGGGCAGCAGACAAGCAGCTTGGAGGAGGATGGAGGGACTTGGTTTAGCCCACTCAGCCTGAGTTAGCACTCCCGTTTCCAGGCTGTGTGGTTCTCAGGGCATCCAAAGCACCCGCAGCGAGTGGGTAAAGCCCAGGTCCAGAGGTCCTGAAGGACCTTTGTCCAAGTGCAGCCATTTCTGGGGACCGCCTTGGGCCCTGTGTGTCCCAGCCCTATCCAGCCTCAGTGACTCATTGCCGGGTGGCCTTGGACAAGTCGTCAGCTTGGACTTTGTTAAAGCGTCCTCCCTCTCCCTGTGGAAGGAAGAGGCCTTCACACCTTGGGGCAGGGTGAAATGATATTTGCCAGGAGTTTGGAGTTTGTCTGATGCAAGGATCTAGAAATAGACATGATTCGTCTGGTCTTGGAGCATGGTGCAGGAAGTCACCCTCCAACTGTCTCCTCCGGTCAGAGGGGCTTGTTTCTGAGCCGTCCCCAAGCCACCCCAGAGGGAGGTCAGCTTCCAACCCATCCCAGGCAAGAGCTCTTGATGCTTTCAGAATTTCCCAGAACATTTCAGAAAGAAAGGAAATATCTTTGGGAAGTTCTTCCTGTTGTCTAACCTAAATCCCTGCTGCATTAAACTTACTCAATGACTATTTAGGGAGGCCCTACCTCATGCTGGGAGGTATAGCCTGGTGGATATGGACTGTGCTTCAGGGAGCTTAGAGTCTCATGGGAGGAACAAGCTCACGGGTCAGGTTTGATTACAAACTGTCATGGGTGCTAGAAAGATCTATGCCTCTTTCTTGTTCCCCAGGGTTTGGGTTGAGGTCACTGTGCTAGACTTGGGGTTTCCCGAGCCCCTCCTTCTGAGCTCACTGCTTAGCCGGGGCGTGGTGTGACTGAGGGAGTGGCATGGACAGGAGCAGGTGACTGGCCAGATGTTGGGTGAGGGAGGGAGGGAGGGAGGCCTGGGGGGGGGCGGGGCGCCAGCTTTGCGGGGCAGCAGGTGGGGTTGGTGCCATGGCTGGGTGAGAAATAGGAGGGCTCAGGCTTGGGGTGGAGAGATGCTGGTGTGGGCCTCAGCGGGCTTGAGGCCTTGGTGGGCTGTCTGGGACGCCAGAGCTGTATGTTGTGGGGAGAATGGGCAAGCTCCTTATAGGAAACAGCTGGAGAACCCACTCCGTGATTCCAGAGCAGCTGCTCCCCAGGGAGTGAGAGAGCTGGGGGGCTTTGAGCCTCCAGGACGGGCAGAGGCTGGCAGCTCCATGGGGCCCTCTTGTCCCCTTGGACACCTTCAGCCCCTCCTACTGCACCCCTCACTGTGGCCTGAGACTCCTGGTGGCTCTCAGCAGGGTTCTGCTTAAGATTCCCCCTCAGATCTCTGCAGAACAAGCCTGCAGACTCTTCCTAAGTCTTTGTGACCCCCCAGAATGGTGAGCAGAACCACCAGCTTTCACCCCCAGGGGGTCCCTGGGACCCTCCCTCTGCCAGGGCCAGGGGCTCAGAGTTCAGCCCTGACTGGGAGCCATGTGACCAGCCGTGTGCCCAGCCGGGGGCAGAGTGGGCTCCTGGGGAAACAGGAGGAATGCCCTCAAGGTGCTGGGCTGAAGCAGGGCCCGGTCCCCCAACCCACAGAGCCTATAAGGCCCCACCCAGGCTCTGTGCAAGGCTCTGCTGGATTCGGAGCCAACAGGACCCTGCCACCTTCAAATATCCATTCCCTGGTACGGAGCCCAGGATGTGTTTCCGTCATGCTGAACAGTAGAGGGCTGGGTGCTCTTAGGAGATGGGGGTGGGTGGCAGGAGGGCCCTCAGCTGGGTCTGACCTGGCCTGGCCTGGCCTCCCCTGCAGGGAGACTTTCTTATTCCTACTTTCATCTGCGGAGTGCATCCCCAGTCTCCAAGGGGGTACTCCTGCCAGCCAGCTTCCTTGGGGGGGAGGGGGAGGGGACGTGCCAGTTTAGCAGAGCACCTTGGCGTCAGATCCCTTCCTCCTGAGCCCCACTCTCTTCCTCAGAACCCCCAAGACTGGGGCCTCAGAGAAGGCAGCCTGGACAGGGCTCACCTGCGCCCAAGGCACCCTGGGGGCCTGCTGCCCTCCTGGCATGAGCCTTATCCTCCTTTTGGCAAGGCTCCCTAGGCAACTCTGGGTGAGCACTGGGGGTCTCACAAGGAACCAAGCTGGGTCTCTTCAGCTGGAAGCACATGACAGCGGTCAGTGGCAGAAATGGGCCTTGAACCTGGGACTCCCGGCTCAGGCCCCGGCCTCTCTGGTGCCTACTTGCCCAGGATGCCCTGTCTTGGGAGCTGGGGGCTCTGTGGGCACCAGCCCCAGGCTCTCAGTTGGGCTCCTTGGTGCCCAGAGTCCCCCTTATTATCTCAGGCAGATTTCTTCCCGAGGCATGTAAACGGCAGCCCATAAAAGCCAACAGTGCTTCATCCTTAAGGTGTTCTCTGAAGACTCACTCTCCTCTGCTGAGTGCCCTGCGTCATCCCCAAGCTCCTCCGTGCCCCTGCCTCTAGGGACCCCCTGTGGCTTCCTCCAGCCCCTCCCCATTTCAGGACCCTCTGCCTTCCCACCAGGGAGGGTCTTGGGTGGCAGGAGGTGCAATATAGGGCAGGGGTGCGGGAGACACAGACGGGAGACGGCCAACCTCTCTGCCATGCCAGTGCCAGCCTCGCCAGCCGGGGGACCTTTATGCTACAGTGTCTGGTGATTCGGCCAGAGCTGCTCGGGGCAAGGTGTCTCCCGATGGGCTCCAGGAACGAGTGTGACAGGGACTTAGCTGCTGACACAGAGCTTTGTCTATCAAACCCAGCCGTACTGTAGGCAGAGGAAGGAAATCACAGGGCGGCCGAGCAAGCGGCCCTGGCGCATCTGCCATCCGGAGTGTCCAGCCCTGGGTCCGGGTGGCAGCTCCAGCGCACCTCTCCCACGAGGCATTGGATGAGGGTCTTGTGCTCTGAGCCCCAGTTTTCCAATCTGCACAGTGAATTCAACCAGAGCGCCAACTGCACAGGTTACTTGGAGAATTCAGTGATGGGAACATGGTCCATGCCCAAGGAATGGCAGCGATGGCACAGCGCCCTCCTGTCTGTAAGCTGCTGACCTGCAGGCGCCTGGGGGTTGGGGATGGCCTGAAGCTTGCCCATTCTGTGCCACGCTATCAGAGGTGGGCACAGGGTCAGATGCAGCCCTGCTTCGGGGCCCAGGACCCAGCCGGGGTCTTGAGCCTCTGCCCTGCCAAGCCAGGTAGGTCCCAGGAATGCCCCTTTCCCCCCTTCCCCATGCCAGTTCCTTCCTCTGTTCATCTGCCCATCCATCCAGCAGCAGCCGTCAGTCTGCTCTGTGCCAGGTGGTGAGCAGGTCCCCGTCTGTGGAGGGGCTCACAGTCCAGGGCAAGTTTCCTGGACTTGGGATTCACTAGTTCCTAAATCCCCAGAAACTGTGCCCACAGCTTTCTCAAGACTCCCTAAAAGGATCAGACAGTCAAGAATCAGTCCATGGAGCGGGCATGGTGGATTGCGCCTGAAATCTCAGCACTTTGGGAGGCTGAGGTGTGAGGATTGTTTGAGCCCAGTAGTTTGAGGCTAGCCTGGGCAAAGTAAGGAGACCCTATTGCTACAAAAAAATTATTTTTTTTAATTAGTTGGACACCTTGGTGTCAAATCCCCACCAAGGCACAGTGATGTGTGCCTGTCGTCAGCTACTCAAGAGGCTGAGACGGGAGGGTGGCTTGAGCCAAGGAGTTTGAGGCTGCAGTGAGCTAGGGTTGTGCCACTGCATTCCAGCCTGGGTGACAGAGTGAGTCCCTGTCTCTCAAAAAAAAAAAAAGAATCCCAGTAATCCCAGTCCATAGAACAGGAACTCCCCCTGAGCAGGAGCTGGGGCTGACTGATCCCCTGATACCTCAGCAGGGACTGGCCCAGAGCCTGGCTCATGCGGAGATCTAGCGAATGTGGACTCGATAATTAAACGAATGAGTGAGTAAATGAAGTCAAAGGCCACGACAATCTGTCTAATCTTGATAAGCACCCTCTTAGGGGGAGCGCAGAGGAGGAGCCCCTCCAAGCTGGGAGGAGGGGAGTGGAAACAGTCAGGGAAGGCTTCCTAGAGGAGGTGACATCGGAGCCCTGAAAGAAGAGAATAAATTAGGCTAGTGGAAGAGGAGGAGGGGAAGCGGATGCTCCTGGCTGGCCAAGGGAGCAGTTTGTGCAGAGCTGGTGGAGGGGAACTGTGCGTTCGGGTCTGGCTGGAGTAAATTGTCTTGAAGCGTGGAGCCGGGAATGGACGTGGCTCTCAAGGGGACCGGGCAGGCATGGAGCGCTGAGTCCTGGCAGCCGCATGACAACAGGGACAGGCCAAGGAACTCTCCTCAGCATCCTGACAACAAAACAGATCTCTTTCCCGGGGGCCTCCATGTCCAGGCACGTCCCCTCCACCCCACCCTCTTTAGGTGCCAAGTAGGTCATACGGCAGTTCCTTGTAGAATTTGAATTTACAAAAAAGACTCTTTCCTCTGCCACATTTTCTCCGTAGGAGGACACAATGATGTAAGAGGCACCTATCTCTGTTTAACATATCACTAAGAAAGCAAGCAAGCTGTCAATTACAATTGTAAGATGTCCCCTCCATTGGAGATTTAAAAACGTGAAAAAAAGAGAAGGTGCATCCCAGCATTGACAACACACCAAAATAACACTTTAGGTGGAAGAAAAAATTCCCTCCAGATGCTGTGTGCACATTGATCATGGGATAATAAAAGCCACTAATATTTATTGCGAGAGTACAGCGTGCCAGGCACGGCTCTAAGCGCTTTAATATATGAAGTCATTTAAAGACGAGTCTCAAATTCAGAAAGTTGAAAATGTGGGGTAAACGTGGCTAAGAGTTGAGGAAATTCAATCATAGGCGGGGCCTAGCCCGGGGAGGAAGGCAGGAGCTTTGGGGCCCAATCCCACTTCTGCTTTTATTTTCTGTGTGACTCTGGGCCAGCCCCTTGCCCTCTCTGGGCCTCAGTTTCCCCATGTGTGCAGTGCTCAGGGGCTACCAGCGAGTCTGCCCAGTGAATCTGGGCCCCTGAAAGTGTGTGCAGGCACACTATGGCACCTCCTTTCACTGCAAGCTGTTCCTCAGCCCTGGCTTCTGGCCAACGCAGGTCTTTATTGCGCCTGGCCTGAGGTCCCGGTTTTGAGACATGGCTTGTTCTGGAGTGACAGCCGCCTGTTGCCTCGGCCCCCTCCTCCTTGGAGCGCAGCAGGCTTCTTTAGGTTTGTCTTCGAGCTACCTGGCCCAGCGGGTTGGCATTTTCCCTGCCAGGGGCCTGCTCTGTGAAGAGGTGGAGGAAGGAGAGAGGACGGGGCTGGGTGTGAGGAGGAGGTGCCTGGGAGCTCCCAGGAGCTCCTGTGTGCCCTGGCACTGGAGACAGTGGGACAGAACACGGGATGTGGCTGCTGCAGCTGGAAGGGACCTCCCCTGACGGGTGCCACCACCCCAGGGCACTCGTTCCCAGGGACATCGAGAGACCATCTCTAGCGTTGCTGCTATGGCATCACAGCTCTCTCTGACCCACATATAGAGAGGTGGGTGTCTTCTGTATTGCCCCATTTTACAGGCAAGGAAACTGAGGCTCATAGAGGTGAGGCCCCTCGCCCAAGGTCACACTGTGGGAAATGCAGCTTGGAGACCTGAGCCCTGGCTCGTCTAGCTGCAGCGGTGGAGTCTCCATCTCCAGCCCTTACTGGATGGGGAGGGCTCCACGGGAGTCACACAGCCACACGCACGGGTGGGCGTGGCTCCCTGGGCCGGCACCATGCACAGCATGAGGGTGGGCCAGGGGCAGCGTCGGGAAGGCTCACCATTCTCCTTGTGTGTTCGTGTCTTCCTGCCTCAGTTTCTCTTTCCCATCCTTTCTGTCTCCGTCTCCCCTCTGGGGCTCTGCCTCTCCACTTTCTCCCTGATGCATCTGCTGTGTTTCTCCCGCTGGATCTGTGCCTGTCCCTGTCTCTCCGTCTCCCCTTGGACTGGCCCTCGGTGCCTGTCTCATCTGTCTCTCTGTGACACCCTTGCTCAGCCCCCAAGAAGGGGGTCCTCTGAGCCTGGGTATGCCTCTAATGCTGCCGCTTCTCTCTCCCGTCCCTCTGTCTGTCTGTGTGTCCTGGGCGGGCCTGCAGCGTCCGAGCTGTGGCTACTTACTGTGCACCGTGCTGCTGGCCCTGGCTGTGCTGCTGGCCGTGGCCGTGACTGGGGCCGTGCTCTTCCTGAACCACACCCACACACCAGGCACGGCGCCCCCGCCTATCGTCAGCACCGGGGCTGCGGGTGCCAACAGCGCCCTGGTCACCGTGGAGAGGGCCGACAGCTCACGCCTCAGCATCCTCATCGACCCACGCTGCCCGGACCTCACGGACGGCTTCTCCCGCCTGGAGAGCGCGCAGGCCTCGGTGCTGCAGGCGCTGACCGAGCACCAGGCCCAACCGAGGCTGGTGGGCGACCAGGAGCAGGAGCTGCTGGACACGCTGGCCGACCAGCTGCCCCATCTGCTGGCCCGAGCCTCGGAGCTGCAGACAGAGTGCATGGGGCTGCGGAAGGGGCACGGCACGCTGGGCCAGGGTCTCAGCGCTCTGCAGAGCGAGCAGGGCCGCCTCATCCAGGTAGGGCTGGGGTGTGCGTCTTGGGGTCTTGCTGAAGGCAAAGGGTTGCTGCTGCCACGTGCCAGACGCCTGATGTCCACAGCCTCACTTAATCCCCAACTGGCCCAGACAAGGGGCTGCTGCTTTTCCCATCTGCAGACAAGCCATGAGGCTTGGGGAGGTGCTGTCACTCATCCCACTGCACAGCTCGTGGGAGCCAGGATTCAAACCCAGTTTCTTTCCCGGTGACCCTGGGTAATTGTAGGGCACCCCATGGCATTTGGCGGTCAGTCAAATCCAGGGATTGAGGGCTTCCCTAGTGCACCAAGATGCAGCTGAGGTAGGGCATTGCCCCATTAGGGCAAACGGAGGCTCAGAGAGGGGATGGGATGTGCTGAAGGTCATGTGGCTGCTCAGTGCTCCCAGGTCAGAGAGAGCTGCACCCCATCTCTTCACCCCTGTCCCAGTTCACGATTATGCAATGCCCACAGCTTCCCAGGGATGGACAGACCAGTCCAGGCAGCCCAGCCACACCCATAGCCTGTGCCAAACCCCCTCCACCCTCCCATGCCCTTTCCCCAGCTAGCCCAGGTGGGTCTGGATGAAGCTTTCCAACTCCAGCCCTGAGACCATGCCCGATACGCCACCCACAGGCAGTTCCTCCTTCACAGGATGAGGGATTTGGGATCATCTCATCTGACTCTGCCATTTTCCAGGACAGAAAATGGTGGCTCAGAAAGGGGTGGTGACTTTTCCTGGGTGCAGTGGCCAGGTCAGGCCTGGAATCCAGCTGCCCTGGAGCCCTGCCCAAGCCTCTGGCCCAGTGCCACATCCTCCGGGTAACTCAGATCCCTCGAGGCTGGGAGCCAAGCCCCTGCCCCCACGGGCGCCCCAGCCCCCTCTGCCCCACCTCCCAGCAGCCACTAGGAGAACCAGGCATTTGGTTACCCAGCCGCTCATGAGCAATGGGCCCTTTCCCTCCCTCTGAAGGCTGCAGCTGGAGAAATTACAGTCCTCATCGCCCTGTCTGGGTGACTGATGGGAAGGTGGCTCCCCTCCCGGGGTGGGAGGACATTTCGACCGCCTTCCGGCTGCCCCTCCATCTGCAGTTCCCCAGGCCTCATCAGCAGGGTGGGAGCGGGGGTATCTCCTGACTTTCTGGCTGACCTGGGACCCCCACCTCACTCTCCAAATCGCTCAGCCCCTGGTCAGCTCAGGCCCAGCTCATGAAGGCCCACCCTTAGAGCTGGAGTGGGGGATTTAGAAGGGGGACCCCAGAGCCCTGCCCTCCCAATGGCCTGCACAGAGGTACAGAGTGTTCCCACAAGACTAACAGCCTTTCTGGGCCCAGGAGTGCGAGCTCATCTGACATATTTACTTCCCCAAAAATGTTTGATTTGACTCATTCCCCACAGACTGGATGATTCAAGAGACAGTGTGTCTTTATGTTTCATTCAGAGGCAGCGAGCCGTGCTCCTAACTCCTCCTTCCAAGCTTCCCAGACCCTCAGCCGATCAGCACAGACGTGGGCTTCTCAAAGCTGTTCCCGAAGGCACCCTGGGTTGTAATGGCCAGAGGTCCTTGTTAAAAGGCAGCTTCTAGCCGGGCTCGGTGGCTCACACCTGTAATCCTAGCACTGTGGGAGGCTGAGGCGGGTGGATCATGAGGTCAGAAGTTCAAGACCAGCCTGGCCAAGATGGTGAAACCCCATCTCCACTAAAAATTCAAAAATTAGCCAGGCACAGTGAGCAGGTGCCTGTAATGGCTACTCAGGGGGCTGAGGCTGGAGAATTGCTTGAACCCAGGCGGCAGAAGTTGCAGCGAGTTGAGATAGCGCCACTGCACTCCAGCCTGGGTGATAGAGTGAGACTCAGTCTCAAAAAAAAAAAAAAAAAAAAAAAAAAGGCAGCTTCCTGGCCAGGCGTGGTAATGACTCACGCTGTAATCCTAGCTATTCAGGAGGCTGAGGCACTCAAACCCAGGAGGTGGATGTTGCAGTGAGCTGAGATTGCGCCACTGCACTACAGCCTAAGCTACAGAGTGAGGCTCTGTCTCAAAAAAGAAAAAGAAGGCAAGTTCCTGGGCCTCATCCCCAACCTCCTGCAGCCCCCACCCCCGGCCGGGGGTGATTCTCAAGTGCAGTCCCTGAGGCCTACTGTTGATGGCTGGGCTGAGCTGAGCCATTCTGCCCTGAGGGTTTGAGTCCACAGAGCTGAGACCCAGGCCAGGCCCCATCCATGCCAGCTGTGGGATTCTGGGCAGGTGGCATCCCCTCTCCGGGCTGGGTCTTCTCTGTGACATGTGCGTAACTTGGTCTATGCTGAGGGGATACTGGAGCACCTGGCTGCAGGGCTGGGCTGGCATCTGTTTACGTGGGGGATACTCACCGTCTGCACCGTCAGCATCTCCTTATTCCTGGAGTAGAAATGGTTTGTGAGCTGAATTGTAAAACTGTGGGGAGCCACCATGCCACTATTGAAAACGCCCTTCCCCATTTTTTTTTTTAAGATAGTCTTTCTCTGTCACTCATGCTAGAGAGCAGTGGTGCGATCAGAGCTCACTGCAACCTCCCTGTCCTGGGCTCAAGCAATCCTCCCACTCGGCCGTCTGAGTAGTTGGCGTTACAGGTGTGCACCACCACGTCTAGCTAATTTTTTTTATTTAAAACTTTTTTTTTTGGCCGGGCGCGGTGGCTCATGCCTGTAATCCCAGCACTTTGGGAGGCCGAGGCATGTGGATCACGAGGTCAAGAGATCAAGACCATCCTGGTCAACATGGTGAAACACCGTCTCTACTAAAAATACAAAACCATAGTCCCAGCTACTCGGGAGGCTGAGGCAGGAGAATTGCCTGAACCCAGGAGGCGGAGGTTGCAGTGAGCCGAGATCACGCCATTGCACTCCAGCCTGGGTAACAAGAGCAAAACTCCGTTTCAAAAAAAAAAAAAATTTTTTTTTTTTTTTTTTTGTAGAGACATCTTGCTGTGGTACTCAGGGTGGTCTCAAACTCCTGGCCTCAGGCAATCCACTCACCTCGGCCTCCCCAAGTGCAGAGATAACAGGCATCAGCTGCTGTGGGCGGGGGGAATCCCTTTTCCAATAAGAATGATAGGCCCACGATGTGTGCTGGGCTCTGTGCTGAAAGGCACTTTGCAGCCCGATGACCCCAGGAGGTTGGTACATTTGCTATCCCATTTTCTTTCATTTTATTTTTATTTATTTATTTTTTTTGGGGGGGTACAGAGTCTCGCTCTGTCACCCAGGCTGGAGTGCAGTGGCTCGATCTTGGCTCACTGCAATCTCCACCTCTCGTGTCCAAGCGATTCTCCTGCCTCAGCCTCCTGAGTAGCTGGGATTACAGGCATGCGTCACCACACCCAGCTAATTTTTTTGAACTTTTAGTAAAGACAGTGTTTCACCAGGTTGGCCAGGCTGGTCTTGAACTCCTGGCCTCAGGTAATCCACCCACCTTGGCCTCCTAAAGGGCTGGGATTACAGGCTGAGTCACTGCATCCGGCCTCGTTATCCCATTTTATGGAGAGGCGGACTGCGGCTCTGAGTGGCAGGTGCCCGTGCAGACTGGCTTACACAGCCGAGCAGTGCCAGGAACAGCAGCTCCAATGCCACTGCCTCTAAGCGCTGCCCAGCCAATCCCCCGCATGCGCCTGTGCAGCTCAGCAAGCAGGGACTGACTTCCCCATTAACTCGGGGCATGTTTATATGTACATTTTCAACTTTAATCATCTGCTGGTTTAAACAGAGGTCTTTCCTGCCCGTTAGCAAGAGGGAGGAGGCTGTGCCTGTTTTTTGAGTGTGTTGCGGCTGTGTTGACTCAGATAAACGGGCAGAACCGGTGTGAATTAACCAAGCGATCTTTGCCGCACACATCGTAGGGTGGCCCCCACCTGCTGTCTTCCCACGGCGGGGAGGGGGGGTGCTGCCTGTGTCCCTCTGTGGAGCGCCCCCCATGGAGCTCAAACACTCTGCCTCACCATCTGAGCTCCTCTCTCCCCCTGGTCTCAGCCCTCACTGAATCACCTGCTCAGCAGAGAGGAAACTGACAGGGAAACTAAGAGCTTTGCAGGGCCCCTGCCTCTGGACGAGCCGAGAATCATATTTTGTAAACTGCTGGCACTGTATATTTCTATTTTCCTTCCACGAATGGGCTATTATCTGGCAAGTGACAGGTTCGGTGTGTAAAGACCCGACCAGCTCCACGATCACTGGCTGGCCAGCTGTAGCCCGCCACTGCCTCATCCTCCACGTGGTCCTGCAGCCCAGGGTGGGGGCAACAGACCCCAGACCCTTGAGGCAACACAGGAGGAGGTGCTAACGGACAGCATTGCACTTGGCAAGCTCCAGCCCCAGGCTGTGATGGAGGGAAGGGCGGGAGTGAAGGGTGCAGAACCACGGCTGGCTCCCCTGAATCCTCTGACTCAGAGAACCAGGGCTCGTTATCTTGGGTTACAAGGAAATGGAGATTCGGACACTGTTCCAGGGTCACACAGCTAGTGAGTGGGGGAGGGATTGGAGTCAAAACACAGGCAGTCACCACCAGAACCTGGTCCAGACCACCGCCCCGTCCCCACCCTGACCCTGCTCTTCTACACAAGAACACGGCCCCAGACCCCTTTTCTGCCAGCCAGCCGGCCCTGAGGAGGTAGCCTGAGTCCTGGTTCCCATGCCATCCTTCACTCTCAGAGATCGCTCTTTCAGGGCCTCAGTTTACCTATTTGTTACAAGAGATGACAACCTTAAATCTCCCTTCTTTGCAGCACTATGGGGGGGTCCAGTGAGGTCATAGACATCGGAGAGACACAGAAACTCAGTGATGTTTGCATGGGGCGTGGGGGTGGGATGGGGGAGCCTTATTGATCTGGAAGCCTGGGGGCTGCACAAAGGCTCCTGCGACTTCCCCAGCCTCAGGGCACCCCTCTGTCAAGGGCAGATTAGTCACTCCCACCTCAGCAGCCTTGCTCGGGATCAGAAGAGGTGGCAGAGGGAATGCTGGTAGCCTGGAAGGTTCTGTGGGAACCTGGTGTGCTGAGTACCCGCTGGTTACTGACACTGGGCTGGCACTTCCCATGTGTTGTCACCAGTCCCCATAGCAGTTAG
Source organism: Callithrix jacchus (assembly GCF_049354715.1). Classification (NCBI taxonomy): domain Eukaryota; kingdom Metazoa; phylum Chordata; class Mammalia; order Primates; family Cebidae; genus Callithrix; species Callithrix jacchus. The sequence goes on along the minus strand of NC_133502.1, from coordinate 179,576,844 downwards.
TCCAAGCCAGGGGAGACAAGGCGTGGTGAGGACACTTACCCCCAGTCATATAACTGGCAAGTGGATGTGCTGGGCTGAAGCTGGATTTGCCCAACGTGGAGTGGCACCTCTCCCTGCACGGCCTGGCCTCCTCCAGTTTACACCCCTGGGCTGAACATGCAGAGATGGCTGAACACAGCCTGGGGCAGCAGGGGTGGCAGGTGCCTGCTGGAGCTTTCTTCCCCTCCCCCCTGACTCCCGGCCCTCTGAGCCCTCCGGGTCCCAGAGCGAAGGCTCCATCATAGCCCGGCTGACCCCTCAGACCACCTTGGACAGGGACCCAGGGGCCAGGGCAGGGTGGGGGCTGCCATTGAACCAGGAGCCCACCTCTGCCTCAGAGGAGGGCCCACTCTGGCCGGTAACATTCTGTGTATGCCACCCAACCTCCAGCAGATCCCCTGCCCCCTTGGCTCACCCTGTGTGCTCTGCAGCTTCTCTCTGAGAGCCAGGCCCACATGGCGCACCTGGTGAACTCTGTCAGCGACGTCCTGGATACCCTGCAGAGGGACCGAGGGCTGGGCCGGCCCCGCACCAAGGCCGACCTTCAGAGAGCACCTGCCCGGGGAGCCCGGCCCCGGGGCTGTGCCACTGGTGAGTGGGGCAGGGGCTGCCGTCCTCCGGGGACTCTGGTCCCAGTCTGGGGATCAGGGAAGCTAGGGTGAGGGTTCCCCAGCCATGAGATTCCCAGGGCCGGACCCTGCATCCATGCGGCCTGTGCAGAAACCCTCTCAGTTCATTTTAGAGGAAAGTAAGCCCCAGAGAGGGTGACTGACTCACCCAGCCTCAGGAGGGGGTGGCAGAGCCAAGGTCTGACTCCCAAACCCAGTGCTGTCTCAACCCACGGTGGACAGACAGCGTGTGCGAGGGGGCCGGGCAGGAGCGCACTGGGGCTGCAGCCATCCTGACACCCTTGCCTGCCTCAGGCTCCCGGCCCCGAGACTGTCTGGACGTGCTCCTAAGCGGACAGCAGGATGATGGTGTCTACTCCGTCTTTCCCACCCACTACCCGGCCGGCTTCCAGGTGTACTGCGACATGCGCACGGACGGCGGTGGCTGGACGGTGAGTGCCTGGGGCTGGGCAGGCAGCAGGACAGGCATAGGGGCAGGGAGGCCAGGTGCCTGAACCTCAGCCTTCCCAGCAGCCCCCCACCCAGCCCTCCATTGTGGATCTATGGACTCACCTCGCCCCCCAGTGCTCTTCTTTCTGGCCTGAGCCCACCCCTACAGAAGCGGGGGAAAAGGGGACTCGGTGAGCAGACCCTGGGGGCCCCCTCTGGAGTGGACATTAAGCAGGAGCCACCATGGGCTCCCTGAAATCCTCAGCCGTGGTCCTTCCAATGTGGGGTTTCCCGGCAAGCTGGGGTTTAGGCCTAGGAGGACATGTAGCAGAAGCCTCTTGCTAATGTTAGTTCAAGGGCTGATGTTGGTGGGTGCCTGACTTTCCGAACTACCCAATATATGGTACATGAGCAGAAGAGAAAGGGGGGTATGGCTGCTAGGAGCAGAGACCCCCCGAGGCTACGGGCTGACGAGCTGTCTGATTCCTGTGCCTCCTGGTTCCTGCCTGGGGGGGAAACGAGGGAGATGTCCCAACCACCAGTCACAGGGCAGGCCTAGGACCGCAACAGGTGCTGGGAGAATGGGGTAGAGGCCCTGGTTTGAAGACCCCAGGGCAGCTCCAGAGGGGTCTCCAGAAGCCCCTTCCTGAACTGGGTTGACACACTTTGTCTGCAAAGGGCTGGATGGGGAGGCTTCGAGGCCTGTGGTCCGCACAGTTCCATGAAGGACGGAGGGAGGTTGCTGCCGCTGAGACTACTGACGTCTCGGTGGTAGCAACCTCCCTCTGTCCTTTGCAGGGAAAACAGCTGCAGAGCAAACCAAAAGGCACAGGTGTGGTCTTGTTCCAGGGACACCTGTAGACACCAAAGTGTGAATTTTATAACATTTTCACATGTTCTTCCTTAAATATTATTAAGAGGATATTTAAATTTTATAACGTTTTCACATGTTCTTCCTTAAATATTATTAAGAGGATATTTAAATTTTTTTCTTTTGATTTTTTAAGAACCATCTTAAGGCAGGGCTTAGTGGCTCACACCAATAATGCCAGCACTTTGGGAGGCTGAGGCGAGTGGATCACCTGAGGTCAGGAGTTTGGGACCAGCCTGGCCCCATCTCTACTAAAAATGCAAAAAGTAGTCTGGTGTGGTGGCATGTGCCTGTAACCCCAACTACTCGGGAGGCCGAGGCAGGAGATTCACTTGAACCTGGGAGGCGGAGGTTGCAGTGAGCCAAGATTGCGCCATTGCACTCCAGCCTGGGTGACAGAGCAAGACTCCAGCTCAAAGAAATAAAAAAAATAAAAACATCTTCAAAGTTCAGACCTCCTGTGCTGCGTATAGGCGGTCAGCAGGAGCTGTCCTCTGGGTGGGGTTCGCTGACTTCATCCTGGAGCTGGTGACCCCTGGTGGTGGGAGCTGAGCTCACTGCCCCATTCTCCCGCTGCTGGGCTTCTGACACCCTCCTGAGGCTCAGGCTTGGGGTTGGGCATTAGCAGGGCCACCACTGGCCACTGACGGATTGTGTGCACATTTTAAAAATGCATATTTCTTCCACTGTGCACACTGGGATGCTGGGCTTGGAAGAGAAAGATGTGAGCCCTGCCCACTGGCCAGGTGCTCTTGAGCAGTGAACAGCCTGCACTGCTGTCCCTGGGGGTCATGCCGCCCCAAAAGCTGCTCGGCCGGGAGAACTGGCTCTTTAAGGCTTGTCAGCTTCACATTTCATTTCAGTTGGACAGACATTTTTGAGCACCTACTGTATACTGGATTCTGGGGAAGCCCCTGTCCTAGTCTTCCCGAGCAGTTTACAGGCCAGGGAGAATTCGGGGTGGAAGAAGTCACTGTAGCAGAGGTGAGGGTAAACTTCCTGGCGAAGGGGCATTTCTGATGAGCCATGAAAGCAGAGAGGATTTCTGAGCGCAGGCAGGTGGGAGAAAATATTCCAGGAAGAGGGGTGGCCTGACGAGGCTCCCACAGCCATTTGGGGAGCGGGGCCTGAGGGATTTGTGGTGCGTGAGGAGATGAGGTTGGAGTGTCCGGCCCCAGGCTGCGGGGTCACAACAGACATTCGGGAGCTATTAGGTGCTGAGAGGAAGACGGGGTGGGGACTCCACGGTGTGGGTCCTTGGGCAGTGGGAAGAGGGAAGAGGAGGAGGCGTTTCGAGCTTTTGGTCTACAGGTCTATGATGGAGCCCCGATGCCAGAGATCAGAGAGGCAGGGGGACTGGAGGTTTGAGTTCTGGCTCCGTCACCCACAGGCCGCCGGGCATGGCTCTGAGTCCTGCTGTGTGACCTGGGGCAACTTCCCTCAGTTCTCTGAGTCCCGTTTTCCTTGGCTGTGAAATGGGGATGCCTGCCTACATCCTTAGAGCTCTTAACTGCGAGCACAAGAGCGTGGGGCGCTCAGCCCAGAGGGAATGTGCTGGAGAGAGACTGGGAGGCTGGGGACGCCAGGAACAGAGGCCCTGGACCAGGCCAGGGGTGGCCGGGTGAGAAACCCACTGGCCCAGGGCTGCTCCCACTGAGTGCAGGAAGCAGCTCAACCCGGATGGATGTGGGGCGGGGGCTGGGTCCATTCCGCTAGTGCTTGCTTCCCCAGCTGCTTCCAGTTGGTGGGCCTGAGTCCCGGGCCTACAACCTCCCTGCAGTATTGGCAGCTATAGCGGGAATCACCTGTGCCTCCTGCCAAACCTCAGAAAATGAGGAAGACAGCCAAGAAGACCCACGTCCATTTTGGTACTCCGTGGGGTTGAGCTAGGCTTCTGTTACCAACCCATGCAGAGCATTTAGCGTGAATGCCTGTGACACTGAGCACTGCCCTGTGCCAGACACTGGCAACACCCCAGCCACCCAGAGTGTGTGTGACCCCACCCCCACCCAGCTCCTGACCTAGAGGGAGGCCACGTGGTCCAGGAGATGGAACGGGGGCCTGAAGGGAATCCGGCTCCTTCCTGGGGTGCCCAGGTGGAGGCTTCCCTGGCCTCTGACCTTGACTTGGGGCATGAGAAGAGGCCTGCACGGTGCCTCCGTTTCTTGCCTGGGATCTTCGTGTTGACTATTTTCCTTTCTTTCTTTCTTTCTTTTTTTTTTTTTTTGAGAGACAGAGTCTCGCTCTGTCACCAGGCTAGAGTACAGTGGTGCAATCTCAGCTCATTGCAACCTCTGCCTCCTGGGATCAAGCAATTCTCCTGCCTCAGCCTCCCAAGTAGCTGGGACTATAGGCGCATGCCAACACATCCAGCTAATTTCTGTATTTTTAGTAGAGATGGGGTTTTACCATGTCAGCCAAGATGGTCTCGATCTCTTGACCTTGTGATCTGCCCACCTCGGCCTCCCAACATGCTGGGATCACAGGCATGAGCCAACGCGCCTTGCCGGTGTTGACAATTCTTGGAGTATTGATATCCAGGCCCACAAACGTCTAGGGGAGGGGTTTAACATCAGACAAAAGAAGTGCCCGAGAAATAGAGAGGGAAGCCTCTTGGCGGGGATTTGTGGCGGGAGGAGGGGTGCAGGCAGCCCCGGTCAGTTTTGAAAGGGGTCAGCCATCCCCTGCAGTGGCAGGACGCGGGGAGGCCGGCACAGGCGGGTAGTAGAGGGGCGAGTGCTTCAGCAGGGCAGAGCCGGCCGTGTTAGGAGCCAGTGTGAGAGCAGACGAGAATCCCCCCAAGACCCCAAAGACAGACACATCTCTAAACCTGTCTTCAAGCTCCAGAGGAGAGCTTTTAAATGTACTGGATCTGTGTCTGGGGGATAAAAGCTCTTTTGTTTTCCTAACACCGAGAACGTCTGAGTTATGGCATTTGCTTCTGGGAACCCCTGGGCGGGCGGAACAGTGAGAAGGCACCAGCCAGAAATCAGAATTAAGGGTCAGGACAGGCTTAATGAAAGATCAGGACGCCAGAGCGGGCCATGCGTCTTCCACTCCAGTGGACGTGAAGCCAATCTCCCGGGAAGTCAATCAGGATTTGGACTGGGAGGCAGGTCGTTCAAATAGCCCCTGCTTGCTCTGGGGGCCGTGCGAGAGAGGCTTCTCATCTGAGAAGGGCTTGCCTGGCCGGGGAGCGTTAATATCCATTTGGGCCTCCATCAGAAGCAATCTTTTCCCAGGAATCTCTGGACATCTGTCAGGATCGCCCCCCTGCCACACGGAATCTCTCAGAAACTCAGTTTTTGTTTGGGAAGGAGCTGGCTGCTGACTCTCCAGCCCCGGATACCATCCATCCTCATTAGGTTCCCTTTCCAAACTGCCAGGCCTTGAGTGCCAACGCCACCTGGTCCTCCCTGGAAGACAGGGCACCTGAAGCTGTGCCCCGGAGACTCTGTGGCTGGACACTTCCTTCAGAGCCTGTGTGGGCGAGGGCAGAGCTCAGCAGCCCTGTCCCCAGGGCCACTTTACAGTTCATACGCCCCTGCTCCCTCCCCTGGCATCACACCAGCGCCCTTCAATCCCTGGAGGCAGGCGGGGCAGCCTTGGAGAAGGCCCGGGATGTGCCCACGGTCGCTCAGCAGCCTCCGGTCCTCCCTCGGTGGCACATGCTTATTCTTATGTTCAAACCCTGAGCGTCCAAAGCAAGCCAGGCGCAGGGAGGTCAGCAGCGACTAGACAGGTCAGCAAGCTCCTGGCCTGGCGGACAGAAGGACATGACAGCTGATTTATGTCAGGGACGGGGAGCGCCGGGGCCGGGAGGAAAAGCCCCTACTCCAGTCTCGGGGGTGGGAGGAGTGAGGGGCAGTGAGACGGTGTGTCTTGTTTGGGGGTCACAGTGGCTGGGGGCTACTGGCCTACCTGGTTTAAGGAGCTTTGGGTCCAAGATGAGGCGGGGAGGCAGCAGGGGCTGGGTCTTGCAGGTGATCCTCAGGCCCCGTCATCATGCCCATCACAGGTCCAGCCCTTGTGTGGCAGGAGTCCCAGGGGCAGGGACCACACCCTCATGCGGCCACACCCTCAGCCGGCTTGGGGTGGGCACAGCACTTGCATACCCTCAGGGATCTCTAAACACTTGCCAGATGAGTGGCTGTTGGCACCGTTTGGCAGTATAGCTTCACCTCTGTAAGTCTCGCTTTTCTCATCTGTTAAATGGGTATCATATAGCGCTGCTCTGCAGATATGGGCCAAGTCAGAACCCTGCGCAGGCTGCTCACCTGTGAAGAGTGAGGGGGAGGAGGAGGAGGGAGTCAGTGCTGAGCTCCTGGGGTTCCCTGTGAACTGAGGATCTGGCTCTGCCTTGTAGCATCTTACAATCAAGGGGAGGCTGAGTTGTAAAAAGAAAGGCCAAATGTCCCTATTCAGAAGATCCCAAGTGGGATGAAGCCAGCCATTGCCAGCCCCACCCCCACCCCCAGCACCCCTGGCCATGTAAGATGCAAGGGTCACATGCCTTCTTTTTTTTCTTGTTTTTGAGACTGAGTCTTGCTCTGTCACCCAGGCGGGAGTGCAATGGCATGATCTTGGCTCACTGCAACCTCCGCCTCCTGGATTCAAGTGATTGTCCTGCCTCAGCCTCCCAAGTAACTGGGATTATAGGCACGTGCCACCACGCTTGGCTAATTTTTGCATTTTTAGTAGAGATGGGGTTTCACCATGTTGGCCAGGCTGGTCTCAAACTCCTGACCTCAGGTGATCCACCCGCCTCGGCCTCCCAAAGTGCTGAGGTTACAGGTGTGAACCCCCTGGCCTGGCCCACATCCCTTCTTGGAGCGGCTGTTTGCTCATCTGTCCAGTGGGGTGGCCCTCTTGCCTGCCTTGCAGGGCCTGGGGAACGGGGTGGCTGTGCCCAGAACCTGCTGCGGTGGGCAGAGGAAGGCCCCTGCTCGGCCTCAGTACCTGGGCTCCCCGCTGCCACCCACCTCCCTGCCCTGATACACAGTCTTGTCCCCAGCACAGTCTGCAGGGTCAGTGCTGCTCCCCAGGCCTGATGGCCAAGTCCCCGTCATTGCATAATCACTGGCCTGGGGTCACACATGCTGAGTCCAGATCAGCGTCTCCTTCAGCAGGGACTTGGAGGGGCCAAGATAGGACCCCATACCCACCTGCTACGATCCCGGCACAGCCAGCGTCCCCGACACCGCAGTGCCAAGTGTCCCCAACCCTGTTCTGTTTGGCCCTGGCCTCCACCAGGTGCTTTCTGTGTGCCAGGTCAGCTGGTTCACATCTGCCTCTTCTAATTGGCTCCCCTGGAAGGGGCCTTCACTTCCCCCCACCTAAGCTCTTCAGACCTGAAGGAAAACCCGGCCCTCACATGGAGAACATCAAAGGACCCAGCAGCAGGCTCAGGGAGGGATGGAAAGCTCCCGGGATCTCCCCCGCTACCAGCCTGGGCCCCTGTGCTGGGAGGCTGAGCAGCAGGACCTCAGCGTCTAATAGGCGAGCTGTTGGGATCCTTCCTGCTCTGGCTATGGCTGGGACAGCCCTCCTTGTCCCAGAGACAGTGATGGCAGGGGATCTGCCGTGACATGGGTGGGCCATAGTGTCCCCATGCTGCTGCCCAGCCATGCCCTGCCTTGGGGAATGGTCCTTGGAGAGCACACGCATTCATAATGGCGAGGTGACCGGTGACCTGGGACAACACCTCATGGTTCCTTGGATCATCTGCCCAGGGAAAGCGTGTCTCCGTGGGAGCAGTTTGGATTTTTCAAACTTTGAACGTAAACGGGCCGATGCACGTGCGGGACCCAGTCCCATGCCTGATGCGGCTCAGCACCCGACAAACGGCAGCTTGGGCAGTGCTGTGCCAAGAGCCGGCAGGCACCGACTGCCAAGCCTGGGAATGATGGCAGGGCGCCAAGACCGGGGGTACCATTTTCAGTCAAAAACAAGGAGTGGGCCCGATTTCCTTCTGGGCTCAGCAGCTGGCTCTGAAGGGAGGGTGGTGATGTTGGTCAGACCTACTGTCCGTTTCCGCATTGACTTGGCTGCGTCTTCCCCACCGGCCCCGCGGGGGCTTACATAGAAGAAACAGGCTCGGAAAGGTTCTGAGACCTGTCCGAGGCCACGTGCAGGTGAGAGGCAGGCAGGATTTGAACTCAGCTCTGCCTTGTTCCTGAGCGAGCCCAGAGACCTCTCTGGGGGCACTGCCCAAAGGTGTCCAGAAAGGAGTTAAGGCAAAGCCAGACTCCTGGCGAGGCTGCGGAGCCACCCCGGGGCTGCCTTTGAAGGCTGCTGTTGCTCACACATCCCAGTTCTTTGTTCTTTAAAAACACGAACCCTCCTCTGCCAGAACTCCCCTGCCCCCTCCCACAATCACCTGATCAGGAAGCTTGGGAGGCTGGTGGCCACAGCTCCGCAACCAGCAGTCCTGTCGGTAACAGGCTTCTGAAGCAGTTTGATCACGGTCTAGGAAAAACCCGTTGCTGCTTCCCAGGAGGCCTTCTAAGGCATTAAAGACTCCCTCTCCCAATCTCATAGGGTTTGGACCCCCCCCCCCCCCACCATTCCTTGGGTTTTGGCTTTTCTGACCACCTGGCAAGGCCCTGCTCAATGTGTAGTTCAGCCAGGCATCTCCTCCAAGAAGCCCTCCCAGGTAACCACCTCCAAATGTCCCAGCAGAAGGAATCCTTCTCAGGGTTCCTAGCAAGCTCTGTTGAATGCTGTGCACCAGCACACTTAATTCTCATCAAAACTCTGTGGGTTGAGGCTTTTATAATCCCAGCTTTATAGATGAGGAAACTGAGGCCTGGGGTTTGGGAGCTGCTCTGCCCTGTGGCTGCTGGCTTGTGCATCCAACTCTCATGGGGCTATGAGCTTTGAGGGCCAAGGTCACCCCGGTGAGCCAGAGCACACTCAAGGTGCGGTGCACCAGTCCTTATTCCGCAGGGGAGAAGCCCTATTGGCTGGGGTCTGGGTAGAACTCAGGCCTCCTGGGTGCCAGCACAGGAGCTCCCTGGGACTCAGCTCCAGGTGGGCTCATGGGTGTGGAGAAGCCACGGGGCACCCTGCCGGCTGCTCCCAGCCTTTGTGCAGGGCGCTGTCATCCCTACTCCTCTGGCCATCTCAACCCTGGACACCTGTGTGGCCCACTCTTCCAAGCCTCAGTCTTCTCATCTGCCTAATGGGAGCACCAGCCCTCCCCCCAGGGCTGTGGTGGAGAGGGCTGTGGTCATCCTCTAAGGCACTGGCTGGGTGCTGGCATGCCCACAGAGCCCAGCTCAGTGCTCAGGATGCCAGCTGCATGTTTGCGCATGGCGGCAAAGCAGCAGCTGGTTGGTCAGGGTCTGTTTGCAGAGGCAGCCTGGACGGGACGCGGCCTGTGGAGCCTGAGGGCACAGTGGCCACAGCGCCTCCCTTGGTCCCAGGCCCTGTCTGACAAACACAGGCGGTGGCTCCTGTCTTCCCTCCACCGCACCCAGAGCCACCACGCCTTCCTTTGAACCCGCCCAGTACCATCTGCAGGACCATGTGGGCCCAGCACTCCTTTGGCAGAGCCACTATGAGTGGCACTTCCAAGATGCGCTGGCGGCGGGCTTCCGAGAGTCCGCACTGGGAAAACACGCACTATCTGTCGTCCCACTCGTGGCATCCATCCAAGAGGCCACGGTCACGGTGAGTGTTTCTACTCAATCGTTTTCCAGCCGGGATCCAAAAGAGATGCTCCCAATTCATATTTTGGCCTGAAAATGAATCAGTAATGTTTGTTTCCCTACCTTTCGTTCTCCTACTCCCTTTAAATAAAAAAAAAAAACAAAAAACTGGGTCTCTGTTGCCCAGACTGGAGTGCAATGGTGCAGGCTCACTGCAACCTCTACCTCCCAGGTTCAAGCAATTCTCCTGCCTCAGCCTCCTGAGTGGCTGGGATTACAGGTGCCTGCCACCATGCCCAGCTAATTTTTGTATTTTTAGTAGAGACGGGGTTTCACTGTGTTGGCCAGACTGGTCTGGAACTCCTGACCTCAGGTGATCCACCTGCCTCAGCCTCCCAAAGTGCTGGGATTACAGGCATGAGGCACCGCGCCTGGCACCCGTTTTTGCCGAGTGGGGATTCACATTTGGTGGGTGGGGCAGAAAGAAGGGAAGTGAAGGGCTGGATCCTTTCCTCACTTCCTCCCCTGTCCTCCCACCCTGCTGATCCTCGCTCTATAATTAAAGCCCTCTGTGCTTGGCCACATCTAGGCATCCAGCATCACCAAGGTCCACCGTCACTGAAGTCCAGCTGTTCATCAGAAATACAAAGCCACAGCTGCAGTTCACCCTGCACCCAGAGTCGGACTAAACATTCCCCCACTCGGCGGAAGCTGGGGGAACCCCCTGACCATCTGGGCTGCCCTGGGCACTTGGACTAGTCAGGCCACGCTGGGCCGTCATTGGCTCGAGGTCGGGGCAGGGTTTCCAAGCCTGAGATCCTAGCACAGGGCCTGGCACAGGTGGCCACTCGGGGCTTGAACCAGTAAGTCAGGACAGCCCATGGCACAGGCTGTCAGCAGTTCCCAAACTTCGTGTAGTACTCTGCTGGCCACTGGCAAAGTCAACTAAATGGGTCTGATTGACATTATTTTTTCAATCAAATAGAGTAGAATAGAACAAGAAAGAAAATATTAGCTCACATCCTTCTGCATAAAGCAAAGCACGGAGCCTGGAAGCTTCTGCTGAGATGTGTGCTTGTGTGGTGACATCAGTCTGCAGGTCACTTCTCCAAGGCCAGACCACAGACGTGTCTTGGCCCCTGAGGGAGGGGCGGAAATCCATCACCTCACAGGTTAAAGTGCCCACGCTGGCCACCAGTTGCTGCAGTTTCTTTTTTTTCTTTTAAGCTGGAGTCTCACTCTTGTCACCCAGACTAGAGTGCAGTGACGCAATCTCGGCTCGCTGCAACCTCCGCCTCCTAAGTTCAAGAGATTCTCCTGCCTCAGCTTCCCAAGTAGCTGGGATTACAGGTGCCTGCCACCATGCCTGGCTAATTTTTGTTTTTTGCTTTTTGAGACAATCTCACTCTGTCGCCAGGCTGGAGTGCAGTGGCAGGATCTCGGCTCACCGAAACCTCCGCCTCCTGAGTTCAAGCGATTTGCCTACCTCAGCCTCCCGAGTAGCTGGGATTTCAGGTGCCCGACACCACCCAGAGCTAATTTTTGTATTTTTAGTAGACAAAGGGTTCCACCGTGTTGGCCAGGCTGGTCTTGAACTCCTAATCTTAGGTGATCTGCCCACCTCGGCCTCCCAAAGTGCTGGGATTACAAGCGTGAGGCACAGTTGCTGCAGATCCTAAATGGGCGTTGATTCGGGCTACGTGGACAGGAGCTCCAGCCATGTGTGATTTCAGTGTCCTTTTTTGGGCAGAGGCAGTCAGGGGGCCAGGTGTACTCACCCCAATTGATTGGCACCAAAGAGGAGCCCAGGGGGGATGGTGGGGTCACTGTAATTGGCACCCAGAGTGGGAGGGCAGTGGGAAAGAGGGGTCGGGGACTGTGCAGGGACCAGCTCTTAGCACGAGAGGCCCGGGTAGGGGGCAACTGAAGGCTGCATCCACGCTGCTCAGTGGACCCGCTGCCAAGCATGAGTGTGGACACGGAGCAGGACATCTGCCTTCGGGCACTGGTAGCAAGGGTAGGTCCAGACTGTCAGGGAGCTGAAGGCACAAGATGTACTCAGACTCCCACTTTCTGCTGCTCACGGCAGCAGAACCTGTGGCTGTATGTGGGCAGGCAGGCTGATGGACAAAATCCCAGCACTTTGGGAGGCTGAGGTGGGAGTCCCAGCTTCAGCCTGTAACAGGGTGAGGGGCGCCTGGGCTTGGGGAAAAGTTCTGGGGAGTGACATGGGCGTGCAGAGAGGACATAGCCCACTCCCCTGGGACTCGACTGCCCATCGTCCCCTCGGCCAGGATGCCGGGTGTGAGCAGTCCTTTCACCCGGCATCCTGGCCGAGGGGTGAAGAGTCAGGGCAGGGCTGGGGTCTGGTTGAGTTCCGTGGATGGCAGCATGGGTTTCAGACGTCCCAGTGGTGGGAGTGAGTGCTGGAGGCAGAGCCTGGGAACCCTTTCCGAGGCTGTGGTCTGGACTATGGGGCTTCTTGCTCTCATTCCGGATGTTCCCTCTGAGCCTTTTGGAAGCGGCACAGCAGGGCACCTGTCCATCAGCCTGCCTGCCCACATACAGCCCTGGTTGGGCACGGCCACTTGCTGTTGAAGTCTCCCCACTACCCTCACCACCCCCACCACCTCCAACATCCCCACCTACCCCCAACACCTCCACCCCCGCCACCTCCACCACTCCCACCACCTCCACCACCCCTGTCACCCCCACTACCTCCACCACCCCCACCACCTCCACCACCCCTACCGCCCCCACCTACCCCCGCTACCCCCACTACCCCCACCACTCCCACTTCAGCCTCGCTTCCCTGCATTTCCTGCCCCCATGGCAGGCAGACCCAGGGCCCAGGACCCTGCCCCTCCTCCGGGACCACCCTGCTGGGCACACCTGCTCTCTCCCCACCCCCCAAGTCTGTCCTGCTTCTCGCCCGGATGAGGTCCCCTGAGCACAGGCTTCACCTATGTTCCTTTGCTCAAGGCCCCTGAGGGCAGGAGTACCTGGTACCCCCTGACTTGGCCTTCCCAGCTGGTGCCTGTGGGAAGGAGAGGCTGGGACAGGGGCCTCGGGAGGGTGGCGGGAAGGTGAGGCCAGAGTCTGAGAGAGGAGTGGGGAGGCAGGAGCCCTCACTCAGGCCTGAGCCTCGGTGCTGCGGCCCTCCATGCAGCTGGCATTTGCTGAACACCTACCATGTGCCAGCCCTGAACTTATTCTCAGTGGATGGCTATGATCTCTGCTTTGCACATGTGGGTGCTGTGGCCTGGAGAGGAGGGGGGACTCACCAGGGCTTTCTGAGGCAAAGCGGGGGGCTCTGGAACCCAGATCCGCAAGTACTGGGCTCCCCTGCCTGGCATGGAACTTCTTCAGCACTGAGCATGCCCAGGTCCCAATCCCTAGGGCGGAGGCCCAGCCGACAGCCAGTGCCAGCCAGGCATCCCAGGGGGCTTCGGGGCCCGCAGGTCCCTCCAGCTCCCCTCCTCCTGTGGAAACAGGCTCCTGCTGCCCGCCGATTTCTCGGGGGGAGTGCCTGAGCTTCTGCCAGGATTAGGCCTTTGAAAGGGTGCGTGCTCAGGGTCCCAATATGCAGCCATCAATACGGCTCTCCACCGCTCCTCAGATCTCCCCAAGCCTGATCGAATTTCCTTCCGCCCCAAGCCAGTCACTCCAGAGGACTTTCAGATTTCAGAGTCAGGCCAGGTTTGAGGCAGCAGAGCACGAAAAAGGAGGTGTCATCTCCCTCCGGCTCCCTGACGTCAGAGCTGCCCAAACACCATGAGGGACAGGTCCCCGAGGGCTGAGCATGGGCAAACACTCGCCGGGCAGACGCCTCGGGTCAGACCGGGCACCCAGGCGGTTCCAAGCGACTGAAATCGGGCTGCTTCGTAATGAAACTGGCAGCTCACTGGCACCACATCAGACTCTGACACAGATGGAGGCTGGCCGGGCCACGGGAGCTGCCTCGGAGAATAAGCAGGAAAAGGCTTGTTAAACAGAAAGAGGGTCTGGGAGGGCAGGGGAGGCCAGCCGGGACGGATTGTCAGCAGATCCTGTAAATACTCCAGGCAGCTCTGGCCTGGACCAACGTGGTACTTATTTCAAAGCAATTTAACCGATGGGATTCCTGACTCCCAAATCAAGAATGTTATTAAAATGAAGAACAGAGGCAGCCCGGCAGCTCGTTGGTACCCAAGTCACATCCCGCCAGCTGTGGGCGCCTTGTCCTCCCCTGAGTGGCCGCTCGGACTCCGGTTTCCCAGCATCCCGACCCCTGCCCAGGCTTGTTTTGGGGAAGGGGAGCTTGTTAAGGGACAAGGCTCTGGAGGCCAAGCCTGGGGTGTGTGGGGGTGCTCTTGGTCCTTAGACACTGGAGGCTAGGCTTTTGTTCAGTTTTGTTTTGACCTGGAAAAAGATATTAGAACCCTGTCCCCCCCACTCCCAGCTTGATTTGGCCACTGGGGAAACTGAAGCCCAGAGCAGAGTGCTGGAGGTGGACCCCAAAGCTGGCTTTCCCCCACCCCACCCCACCCCACCGAAATTCCTTTTTTGAGACAGAGTTTTGCTCTGTCACCCAGGCTGAAGTGCAGTGGTGCGGTCTCAGCTCTCTGCAACCTCCACCGCTCGGGTTCAAGCAATTCTGCCTCAGCCTCCTGAGTAGCTGGGGTTACAGGTGCACACCACCAAGCCTGGCTAATTTTTGTACTTTTAGTAGAGATAGGGTTTCACCATGTTGGCCAGCTGGTCTTGAACTCCTGACCTTAGGTGATCCCCCAGCCTTGGCCTCCCAAAGTGCTGGGATTATAGGCGTGAACCACTGTGCCTGGCCCACCCCCCCACCCCCGTTTTTTTTAAGAGAGTCTTGCTCTGTCGTGCAGGCTGAAGTATAGTGGCATGATCACAGCTCACTGCAGTCTCAGCCTCTGGGCCTCAACCTCTCAAGTAGCTGGGATTGTAAGTGCCTGGCACCACACCTGGCATCTTTTTAAAAAATTTTTATAGAGACAGGTCCCATTATATTGTCTTGAACTCTTGTGCTCAACCAATGCTCCTGCCTCAGCCTCCCAAAATGCTGGGATTCCAGGTGTGAGCCACCACGCCTGGCCTGGAATTCCTTCCTACAGAGCTGTTTCAGGGACCTGTGGCCATTTGGTCAATCCCACCTTGAGCTCTGGAGCCCCTGCTGGGTTCTAGGCTCAGGGCCAGGGGCTGTTGCAGGAAGTGGGATGCCGGGCCCCTGCCCTCCCTAAGGGCTGTTCGAGAGCAGGGTGAGGGGAGTCTCTGGGCGGGATGGGCTCACTTGGGCTGTGAGTCCTGGGATGGTTGGGGCCAACGCTCCATCCCCATCTTCCTTTGCAGGTGTTTCAGCGTCGGGAGGACGGCTCTGTGAACTTCTTCCGGGGCTGGGACGCATACCGAGAAGGCTTCGGCAGGCTAACCGGGGAGCACTGGCTAGGTGAGCCCCGCCCGGCCCTAGTGGGCCTCTGCCCCATGCCTTCTGGACACAGCTGGGTCCCAGCTGCTTCCTGCATGGGTTTGGGCTGGGTTTCCCTGGCCTCAGCATGCCTGAGCCAGCTCACAGGTGTCCCGCATGAAGGTGGCAGGCATTCAGAAGGAATGAGGCCAGACAGTGCCAAGGAAAGTGATTGGCATGGGTGGGCTCCATGTACACGGCTCATAAAGGTGGAGACAGAGGGTCCCACACACCTTTGGAGGCCAGTTCCTGCTGGGGTCACCTGGATCTGCTGGCTGTCCTAAGTCAGGCGAGCTTGGGGAGATGCTCATCAGTGTGCCAGGCCCAGGGAGGCCAGAGTAGGCCCCGGCACTGCCCTGTGCTAGGGTGCCAGGGACACCCAGCATGTAACTCCCAGGAGCAGCCAGTGGTGCTCCCAGCCAGGGCTCCTGCTTGGCTTGAGGCACCCCCATGCCTTCCTACTGCTGGACCCAGCCCCTACCTGGCACAAAGTAGGGGCTCAGAAGGTTCTGTCAGCATTATTATTTACCTTCAAATTCACTCAGTATTTTTTTTTTTTTGAGACGGAGTTTTTGCTTTTGTCGCCCAGGCTGGAGTGCAATGGCGTGATCTCTGCTCACTGCAACCTCCGCCTCCTGGGTTCAAGCGATTCTCCTGCCTCAGCCTCCCGAGTATCTGGGATTGCAAGCATGTGCCACCATGCCTGACTAATTTTGTATTTTTGGTAGAGATTTCGCAATGTTGGTCAGGTTGGTCTCGAACTCCCAACCTCAGGTGATCCACCCGCCTCGGCCTCCCAAAGTGCTGGGATTACAGACGAGAGCCATGGTGCTGGGCCTTCACTGAGTATTTTAAAATTTTTGAAATTTCCTTAAAATTTCACTATCTAAACAAAATATTCTAAACAAAACTTCATTTGTCAACACAAAATATTTATCTTAACAAAATATCCTAAAAGAATCACAAGTTTGAGGTCCTATCTACTTACGTATTTGGGAGGTGGCTGTGGCTTGAAGTAAGGCGTGTTTTTCTGGTGGTTCTTGAGATACGGCAAAGTTCCCCATCTCGAAGCACGTGACCCTGTGGTTTTTAGTATATCCAGCATTGTGTAGCCATCACCACTAGGTCCACAGCATGTTCTTCACTCCTGAAAGAAAACATGACTCCCTTGCATGTTTTGAATCTACGTGGAACACAAAGGCACCGGGGTGCCTGTGCCCTGGTGTGATCTGGGCGGCCTCGCATGCCTCATGGTGTCCTCCTGCACTTATGCCCCCAGGGTGCGGACATCCATGGAGTCCTCCAGTCCGGGGCAGAGCTGAGGGGGGCCTTGGGTGGGAGGGAGAGGGTGAGATGGACAAGGACATCCACGGAGCTCCCCTGTGTGGAGCAGAGCTGAGGGGGGCCTTGGGTGGGAGGGAGTGGGTGAGATGGATGAGGACATCCACGGAGCTCCCCTGTGCGGGGCAGAGCTGAGGGGGCCTTGGGCAGGAAGGAAGAGGTGAGAAAGGTATGGGCCAGTGTGGCTGGTGGGAAGCACAGCCTAACAGGCTGAGAGTGCAGTCTGGACACCAGCCGGGGTCACGAGGGCCCCAGGCCTGTAAGGACATTCAGTGACACCCCTGGGAGATGGGGGCGGGGGCCCCAAGGGCAGGGTTGAGGTGGCGAGGCAGGGCCGCTCCTCTGTGTCCATAGAGGCCCCTGGCAAGATCCATCACCCACGAATGGCCCCTCCTCACCCAAGCCCACAAGGGCAGGGCCCTCTCCCACCTGCCTGCTGAGCCCTGTTACCTGAGGGATACAGACAGCAGGGAAGGTCACACCTGGAGTGGACTTCATGCCCACACCCCATGCTGACCACCTACCCACAGACCGACCGCCCCCAAAACCTCAGCCCACCTAGGTGGAGGCCCTGCTGTCATCCCTTCCTTTTAGAGATGAGGAAATTGAGGCTCAGGAAAGGTCACTAGTGTGCGTGTGTTGGGGTGTGGGGAGCCCCAGTCCACACACTGGCACCCAACCAAGCTTGCCTCATCCCCTGAACCTGGTGGATGGAAGGAGGGGAGATGGGGAGACCCTGCCTGAGGCCCCTCCAGCCCCTCCAGGTGGGGGTAAAGATAAGGACAAAGCGGCAGGGCCTGGGCATGCCCACACCACCACCCACCCCCAGAGCAGCAATGGTGCCCAGGCTCATGGTATCTTAATTGAAATCTATCAGCAGCCACAGACAGTGCGCGAGGAAGCATTTAAGCAGGTCCTGATTCCAGCGTCCTGCAGATGAGCCCTGACAGGAATGTCAAAGGCACCGGCCCCTCCTCTGCCACGACACCTTCCCCATCCCCTCCATTGAGTGCTTTGTCTTTTCCTATTGAGTCATGGGAGCTCTTTATATATTAAGGCTATCGATCATTTGTCTAATACACATGACAGATATTAACTCCTGGCCATTTGTCTTTAGTTTTTTCTTTTTTGGGGGTCATATTATTACTTATTTCCTAGAAATTTAAGGTGTTCATGCAGTGAGTTGTGCTACCCTTTGCTTCCTGTCTTTCTGGGTTTTAACCCCTGGTTTCCTTTCCTTCCTAGTTTCACTTTTTTTTAAGTCTCCTGTGTTTTTTTTAAGTCTTCTGTTTTTCTTTTTCTTTTTTTGAGACAGACTCTTGCTTTGTCACCCAGGCTGGAGTGCAGTGACGTGATCTCAGCTCACTGCAACCTCTGCCTCCCGGGTTGAAGCGATTTTCCTGCCTCCGCCTCCTGAGTAGCTGGGATTACAGGTGCCTGCCACCATGCCCGGGTAAATTTTGTATTTTTAGTAGAGACGGGGTTTCACCATATTGGCCAGGCTGGTCTTGAACTCCTGACTTTATGATCTGCCCACCTCAGCCTCCCAAAGTGCTGAGAATACAGGCATGAGCCACCTCGCCCAGCCTTTTCTTCTGTTTTTCTAGTATTGTTTTAGGTTGAGAGCTTTAGTCCAGCCAGAAGTCCACTGGGCAGCCATGTGAGGTTTAGGGTCTTAGTGGCTTCCTGTCTGTTTCAAGCCGTCAGCCCTGTCTCTTGCTCTCTGCGATTTAAGCTGGTGAAGGAGTTGGATCTTGGGTCACCGTCCAGGGGCCCAGGGAATCTGGGAAGAACAGCTAACGTGGCTGGGGGTCCTGGAAGGCTGGGGAGAGCTGGGAGAGCTGGAGGAAGCCAGAGAGCAGAGGCAGGGAGGCGAGGCGGGGAGGAGGCGGCATGGACTGGAGGAAAGGCGGAGAGGAGCCCAGGCCCCGGGTCCCCACCTGTTCCTCCCTCCGGCATCCTGCATAGCAGCCCCAGGACACCATGAAGTGTCACTCAATCCAGAGGAGTGGCTCATGGTGGCCTTTGGGTGACAGCGGCCATTTAGTGGTGGAAAAAGGAATCCTCCAGCATCCCGATGGGACGGTCTCCCTCTCACCCTATTCCTGCATCATCTGATTTGTTCTGAGTAAGGTCTGGATAGCAGCAGGGCGCCTGGGCCCTTCTTCCTGGGTTCAAATCCCAGCACTGCCACTCACCAGCTGCATGACCCAGGCCAGTTCCTTAACCTCCCTGGGCCTCATTTTCCTCCCCTATAAAACGGGGTAATAGGCACTCCTTCCCCCCGGCCTCAGAAAGCAGCATCAGCACCTGGATCAAGTGTGCACAGGCCGACCTGCCAGAAGAGCTGCCCAGGGAATCTGTAATTAAATTGGACTCACTCTAATTCCACTGGATCCGCTCATCTGCGTAAGGTGCTGAGACCGGTGCTCAACCCCCGCGAGTGCGTCCAGGTGGCGGCTGTTGTCATGATTCCCTCCCTTCTGCCCTTTGGTGTGTGACGCTCTCCTGGCTCCTCACATCAGCCCTGCGAGAGCTGAGCCAAGTCGGGGCTCAGAGCCTGAGAGTGACTCTACCGTGGGAGCAGCAGAGAGGCAGGGAGAGAGGTGGGGACCGGGGCGAGACCCTCTGTGCCCTGGCAGGTCCTTGGGGAAGGAACAAGGCTTATGACCCCTCCACAGCAGCTTCTCCGGTCCCTGGGCCTCGTGGTTGGGACCAAAGGCTTCTGTTCCGGCCGGCGGGATCGGGGAGGATCCCCAAAGCCTCCAGCGGCACACACTGACCCCGGGTGGGTGGGACCCCGGGCTGGCGGGGAGGCTTGGAGCTGGGGAGAGGCAGGCAGGAGAGAGAAGCGGATGAAAGGTCTCTCGCTACTGCTAACTTGTAAATCATTTCATTAAATGCCCTCTTAATCAAGAGGTAATCACACCAGCAGGGAAGCACCTTGAGTGTCTGAGCGCATGTGTGTGTGTGTATGTGGTGGGGGAGGCCTGGTGTGAAACCCCGGGATAGGCAGGGCAGAGTTGAGCTGGGGCGGGAGAGAAGGAGGGAGAGAGTGGGATGGGGGCACAGAGCCGGCCCTGGGGCAACAGAGATGAGGGCGCCGCCTCCTGCCTCCCATACGCTAAGCCAGCGCTGTGTGAGCACCCTTCTGCTGCGCCCCACCCCCGGTGCTGGGGTCAGCAGTGGCTAGGTTGGACACAGGGCTCTCATGGGACTTACGCACTGGTGGGGAAACTGACAAGACAGGCAGCCAGGACCCTGAAAGATAAATACTGAAGGGGCACATGGGTTGGCAGAGGAGGTCCTCAACACCAACGGGAGGTCCGGCAGCCTTCCTGAAACGAACAGAAGGTAACCAAGTGAGGAAGAGTAGGGACAAGCATCCCTGGCGGAGGGAACAGCATGTGCAAAGGTCCAGAGGCCAGGTTTAGGAAAACACAAACACCAGATCCCGGATCACGTCTGGCTCTGGCTGGAGTCTGGCTGGAGTCCAGGTAAGGGGTGCTGTCACCCGCACTTCCTTCTGCCTCCTGCAGTCTTCCCACCAGCTCAGAGCCCCAGTGTTTGGAAAGCATCACAGCTCCACATAAAGAGAACAGAGAAAACCAAACACGCAAACGGTTCATCCTCAAGGGCTTGCCAAGCACAGGGCTGCAGGAAGAAGGAAGCAGCCCAGGGCCGAGTGCCCGCATTTGGTGGTTGTTGCTTTCTGCCACCAACTGTATGAGCTCAGCTGTCATTTATCATTTCCCCCCGAGGAGTCGCTTCCGATGCCCCTCAGCCTCTCCCACCATTTTCTCCCTGACTTCAGGGCTCAAGAGGATCCACGCCCTGACCACACAGGCTGCCTACGAGCTGCATGTGGACCTGGAGGACTTTGACAACAGCACGGCCTATGCCCGCTATGGGAGCTTCAGTGTGGGCTTGTTCTCTGTAGACCCTGAGGAAGATGGGTACCCGCTCACCGTGGCTGACTATTCTGGCACTGCAGGTGAGGCTCCAGCTGCCGCAGGGATGGGGAAGAGGGGGAAGCCTGGGAGGACGAAAGATGGAGGAGGTCCTGCCCGGTCACACCCTTCGGCCCTCTGGGGTCAGGGTCAAGGCTACTTGCCTCCCCCTCCAAGTCCTACTTGGTCCTCACCCCTCCCTGCCAGGCAAAGCCAGCAGAGCCTGGACTCCTTTTCCATTTTGCCCCTCTCAGGCAGAGGAAAGGGAGGCAGCAGAGGGGAGAATGGAAAAGCCAAGGGAGGGATAGAGACCACCTAGACCCAGGGGCAGCCCCAGGCATGCCCAAGGAGGGGCCGCGTGCGTTCGAGCTGCTTGGATGCACCTGGGTGTGGAGGGGAAGGTGTGTGTGCACATGTGCACACCAGTGTGTGTGAGAACACGTGTGCACGTGTATGCACTCACATCCAGGTTCACGTGCAGTGTCTCGGTGTACACGTGGTGTACCTGAGGACGTACCCATGCCCACAACATGTGTGCACCCCTGCGCAGGTGACTCCCTCCTGAAGCACAGCGGCATGAGGTTCACCACCAAGGACCGTGACAGCGACCACTCGGAGAACAACTGCGCTGCCTTCTACCGCGGCGCCTGGTGGTACCGCAATTGCCACACGTCCAACCTCAATGGGCAGTACCTGCGCGGGGCGCACGCCTCCTATGCCGATGGCGTGGAGTGGTCCTCCTGGACCGGCTGGCAGTACTCGCTCAAGTTCTCCGAGATGAAGATCCGGCCTGTCCGGGAGGACCGCTAGACCGGTGCACCTTTTCCTTGGCCCCACTGGTTCCCCATCGCCCCATCTCCATCCCCACCTCACTCCTTCATGAACGTTCTCCACCCACCTATGCCTGGTGGACCCAATCTCCAGGACGGAGGGGCCGGGCCATCCCTGACACGAAGCCCCCTGGGCAGGTGAAGTCACACATCACCTCACTGCCCCCACCCGCTCCATTTGGCAGCTAACTGGTCTCTTGCCTCTGCTGATGCGGACTGAGAAATATGACGACCCCAACTCCTACTTTTCCCCACTGTGGCTCCTGCGCTGTCTGCTGTCCCCAAGCCAGGATGGTGGTCTGCCCCACGCCCTGGCTCCAGCAGATGCCCCAGGCAGCCCTCTGCTCTGCCCACCCAAACACTAGGCATTATGGGGACAGAGAGCAGGGGGCAGACAGCACCTCTGGAGCCCTCCTAGCAGATCATGAAGGAACGTCAGGCCTCTCCGAGGTCAGGTCTGAGGCCAGTGTCCTCCAGCCCTCCTGATGCCAACTCCACCCCCATTTCCCTAGTGCCTGGAGAACCCACCTCTTCCCCGAGGGCCCCAGCGTGGCTGTGGGCTGGGTGGCCAAAACCCACCATACCCTGAGGCCAGGCTGGGGAGCTGCTGTGGTCAGGGACCCACACCCCAAGGCTGAGGCCAGTTCCCTGGGGGCCACTCACCCTCTGCCCCGGCAGGCCTGGGGTCTCCAGTCCCCTTACCTGCTGTGCCCACCAGCTGCTGTTTGTCTCAACCCAGCCACTGGCGTCCTCCTACCCTGGGCAGTGAGCCCCATCCCATTTTCCCTGCCTCTGGAAGGTGGGCGGGGCCTGCACATGGTGTTGGGCTGTGCCAATGGGAGCTCTTGGTTTTCTGGGCTGGGGCCAAGGCAGGGCTGAGATGGGGCTTGTGCCACCCCCACCCCCAATTTCCCAAGGACTCAAGGGTCCTGAGGCCTCCCAGGAGGGCCTTGGGGGCAATGACCCTCTCCCTGAGGCCACTGTCTCCATGGGGAGGCCAACCCCTGCCGGTGACTGTGGCCACTGCCACCTGGACCCAGGCCCAGCAAGTGGTCAAGGGGTAGGGTCGGCCTCACCCAGCGAATGGGACGGGGAGGGGGTACTTGGGCACCAGACCAGGCACCACCCGGACAGTTTCTTATTGAATCCTCCCAGCACCCAGCATGCTGTCACCCCTGCTTCTTGTGCGCACACACACAGTTCAGACCCACAGACTCCCAGGACCAGCAGCTGCAAGGGCAGAGGGCTGGAGCCCCATCCTCTGCTGTCTGCTCAGCAGCCCTGACCCATGTGCACTTGCATCAGGCGAAGAGCGGGTTTTCCAAGGCCCCGACAGGTCCGGAGTCAGCCTGGGGGATCTGCCCAGCAGCCCCTTCTTGGGCAGGAGGGGAGGTGGCTTCCTCCAAAGGACACCTGATGGCAGGTCCCTGGGGGGTGTGGGGTTCCATTCTCCCTTCCCCTCCCTCCGAAGTTTGTGCTTAAAAAACAACTCCGACTTAGCACCACTAGGGGGGTGGCGGGAGAGGCCGTGTGACCCAGCCACGCATTCCAGCGCCAGAGGGTCATCTGCATGCACAGATGTCTGCAGTGCTTCCCTCTCATGAGCCTGGCCTGCCCTGCGTGCTGGACAAGACCTGGTCCCTGCCCTCTGCAGGTGCAGCCAACAATCAGGCCACGGCAGCCCAGTATGGCCAGGGTGGTAGATGGAGCAGCCCAGGTGCAGGGCCAGGAAGGGCAAGATTCGGGCAAAATGACCACAGGAGATTCCAAGGGAAGTCCTCCCTTCACTCCTCTCCCCACCCTCTAGAAGCCAAGGGAGCCCACCTAGACTGCCAGGGCACCTTATCACATCACAGGGGCTGGGTGGGACCTGAGTCTCATCCTGGGAGCCCCCTACCGACAGGCCCCGGGCGGGAGCTACCAGCCTCCCCGTGCTAGGTGCTGCTTAGAAAGTGCCAAGCGCTTTTTGATGTGTCATCAAACAAACTCCCGGTGAGTGTGAAGTTAATGGACTCACAGCTGTGCGGATGCAGCAGGAGGTGCTGGGGCCCTTGTGCCAGGCCTTGGCTGCAGAACAGACACACCCCAGTTGGAGCCTGGCGAGGGGTTGGGGGGCAGGTGGAGGTGGTTTTGGGAGCCTGTGGTCCAGACCCGGGCAGCTTCTGTCCTCCGTGGCCAGCTGTACTGGAGATGTCTGTCCCTTCTAGAGCCCCATTACTGCCTGGTTCCAGTACCAGCCCCCATCCCATGCCAAGTGAGAGCACAAAGCCCGATCAAGCACTGGCTGAATGGGCACAGCCTGGCATGGTGGAGAGAGCCCAGGCCAGTGCTCTGGCCTCACCCCCCCCCGGGGGCACCTTCAAAGGCTGGCACTGGGGAAAAACAGTCCGTATGCACCTGCTCTGAGCCACAGCCTCTCGCCTTAGCCCTGCAGAGCCTGCAGTCTGATACCAGTGTCAATGGCTATCACCTGAGACCGAAGGATGAGGCTGCTGGAAGAGCCTTGGGCCAGGGACAGCTCGAGACCTGAGGGCTGAGTGACCAGGCCAAGGGTAGCCTCTGCACAGGGTCGCTGGGGACCCACAGGACCCAAACCCTGTCACCCAGGGCCCGATTTGAGGGTGAATGGCCGTGGCCCTCCATCCCACAAGGCCACCTGACTGAGCCTCCTCCTGCTTCTCCGCTTGAGACTAAGCTGAGTGGGAGGGGTCTCTGCGTGGCCACACAGGGACCTGGAGGTGGTGTGCCTGTGCGTTGCCCCTCCACATGCACTGGATCAGCCAGTGGCCTTCCTCCGTTCTCCTAAACTTTGCACACATCTCAGAGAGTTACACCAAAGTCCACCCAGCTGGCTGCCTGAGCTCCTGGGTCCAGAGGATGAAAGGACCCTTGGTTTCCATGGTGGTGACCTCAGCACATTCAGCTGGAGATAAGAACAGAGCAGCTGTAATGAAATTGGTTTTGTGATACTTGTCTTTGGGACAGAAGCTGTATCGCCAGTGCCCACCTCCTCCTGGACCCCTTACCCTTCCTGCCACCGGTCCTCATCCACATAGGACTCTGGCTGGGGCCAGAGCCCTGGAAGCTGGGAGCCAGGGTCTCCGGAGGTCCTCTCACCCAGGGGCATGTCTGAGCAGGCAGAGATTTGGAGGATTCTTGAACCATCTCGAACCACAAGGCTCCAGGCAGAAGGAAGAGGGGAGTTGCCGTTTGTGTGAGTTGGGGGACAGGGAACAAGAAGGCTCGTGGCCAGTGCCAGACCCCTGTCCTGTGACTTCAGGAGCAACGCATCTGCAGGAGGATCCAGCAAGGGACACACCAAACCCAGAAAGAACAAGGAGATGGGACAGTAAGCTTTGGTCTCAGGGGACCAGCCTTCCTGGGGCCTCCATTTCTTCAACTGCTTTCAGAGACAAGTGTGTCCCCAAACTGTGTGGCCCGAGCAGTCAGCAGGACTTGGCAAACCCAGAGAGGGCTAAGGGCGGACCTCGGTGGGATTTGGGAGGAGTGGGGGCGGGGAGGTCTGCCCCAAGGCTGGCCATGCTGGTTCCCCCTGCGCTGACAGCTATGTCTGAGTTGAGCCACACAGTGCCGGCCAGGGTGTGGGAGTACCAGGGTCAGAGGGCCAGCAAAGCAGCCTGCGGAGGAAGCCTGGTATGGGAGCATCACTAGGTAAGGCTGTGGGCACTTGGTGTCTGTGCATTCTGTCTTGAATAAAGTCTCGTGGTGACCCAGCTCCGGTCTCTGCCTCCGGTCTGACTCCACGCCTCGTGTCAGAGCTTGCATGGGTCAGACACCCACGTGTTCCAGGAGTGCCTCTCGCTGTCTCCCCTGAACTCCCCACATCATTATTTTTTGAGTCAGTTTCATTCTGTCACCCAGGCTGGAGTGCAGTGGCACCATCATGGCCCACTGCTGCCTTCAACTCCTAGGCTTAAGCAGTCCTCCCACCTCAGGCTCCTGAGTGGCTGAGACTACGGCCGAGCACTACCACACACAGCAATTTTTTTTAACTTTTTGTAGAGACAGAGTCTTGCTCTGTTGCCCAGGCTGGTTTTGAACTCCTGGGTTCAAGCCACCCTTCCTCCTCGGCCTCCCAAATTGCTGGGATTGCAGGCATGAGCCACTGTACCCAGCCACCATTTTTATTAAGGCAGTCGAAAGGCATTTCCCAGAAAGCTTTGAACCCATTGGGGCTGCTCAGGACCCTCTGACTGGGCCAGCTCTGGGCTTTGCAAGATGGCCTGGGCCTGGTCACTCAGACTCGGGGCCCGCCTCCCTAACAAGCTGTGCCCACTGGGACCCGTCCTGGTCCCCCCGGGGGACTGAGTTTCAGAGGATGAGCCCTGGGCCTGCTCCGTCTCCACATCTCTCTCGGGTCCCTGGGGTGACAAACTGTCCCGTGAGTCCCTCCTGTGGCTGGGGCTGGAGTTCCAAGGAACTGAAACACTTTATTAAGAATGAGCAGTCCCCAGTGGCTATTTATTCATAAAACCAATTTGAGGCTTATGGTTAAAACAATCCCCTGAGTTTATTTAGTAAAATCCAATATTTATCGAGTGCATGTGTTGGAGGTGCCGCACAGGGTCACTAGAAAGAGCAGCAGTGGCACTGCCCTGCGCTCGGCCTCTGCCTGCCCCTGTGGGGAGCGGGCAGCCGGGGGAGTCTCTCACCTACCCTGTGGCTGGAGATTTCCAGGTCCGGGTTCACAGTCTTCCCACCACTGTGGACTTTTCACTCAGCCAGCATAGTGCCCGCTGCTCTGACAGCTTTAGGGGGCAGAGGTGGGGGGGTAGAGGTGGGGGGCAGAGGTGGAGGGGGAAAGGAGGGAGGGGCACAGGTGGGAGGTAGAGGTAGAGGGGGAGAGGAGGGAGGGGCAGAGGTAGGGGACAGAGGTGGAGGGGGAGAGGAGGAAGGGGCAGAGGTAAAGGGCAAGAGGAGGGAGGGGGAGAGGTGGGGGGGTAGAGGTAGAGGGAGAGAGGAAGGAGGGGCAGAGGTAAGGGACAGAGGTGGAGGGGGAGAGGAGGGAGGGGCAGAGGTAAAGGGGGAGAGGAGGGAGGGGGAGAGGTGGGGGGTAGAGGTAGAGGGGGAGAGGAGGGAGGGGCAGAGGTGGGGGGAGGGGGAGGGGGAGATGAGGGAGGGGCAGAGGTGGAGATGCCTGGGGATGAGACTCCTGACCCACGCCACAGGAGTCACAGATCATGGCCACCTGCCTCCCCATGGGCCACACCCACCCCAGGTGCAGGCGTGCCCAACTCCACCCCTTTCCCACCACCACCAGACCAGCCTCCTGGAAAGGTTCAGGGACTCAGTCACAGAGGTCCTCAAACAGGGGCCTCATTTATGCCAGAAACTGCCCAGCAGCACGGGAAGCGGCTTCCCGGGGCAAGCGGGGGTTGGCCAGCAGCCCTGGGGACCTGGGCCTAGATGGGGGCTGCCACCCCGAGCTCTCCCCAGCAGCAGCAGTGAACGCCGCCTGAGCGCACACGGTGCCACCCGACAACCCCACCCCACAACACGGGCACTGCTGTCGTCCACAGCCACGCAGAGAATCGGAAGGTCAGTAAGGTGGAGGCTGGCTGTGGCTGAGCTGGCCACGGAACCCAGTTTGGGGGTGACATGTGGCCAAAGGGGGCTGGGAGGGAGGGGTCTGCAAGCCGGGCCAGGGCCGGGGCTTAGCACAGCCAGGCGTTGTCACCTCAGTGCCAGCCTCCTCGCTTTGGGAACCCCGGGCAGGGGCTGCTGGTCAGCTTGGCCGTGCTGGGACCTGGCCTGGACCCATATCAGGACAGCTTCCCAGGAAACCCCAAAGGCTTGAGAGTGGCCCCTGACTCCACCCCCAGAGCAGCTTCCTGCGCCACCAACCACCCCCCTTTCCTTATGCCCCTGAATTTACCCAACGGCACGAAGAGCCTCCAGCGCAGGAGCTGGGAGCTGCCCCGATGGGTACTGACACCCTGGGACTGATCTAGCTCCAGCTACCCTGTGCTGCCCGGCAGCCTGGACCCTGCCCGCTTCAGCTGGTGGTGGCAGAAACAGTGAGACAGTTGTCACCCCCAATTGCTCAAGAGGTGGGGGAACCCAGATGCTTTCAGGAGCCCAGGAAGGACATCTGGAAGCAATTTTTCTGTCAGGGAGTTCCCAGGGTGGAGGGGAGGGGGGTGGAGGTGGGGGAGGGGGAGTGGAGGTGCGGGAGTTGGGGAGGGGAACTGGACCAGTTGGTAGGTTGGTGCCAAACCCAATGCCTGACTGGGCTCCAGGCACCCCAGTCTGAGTAGGGCAGTAAGGGACCTGAAGCTGGGAAACATGTGGGCCATGTGGGGACCCCTCATCCTCACCCCGATATTGCTCCCACCCCCGACTAGCCCCCCACATGAGGAACTTTCTGTGGCCCCTCTCAGAGCCTTGGACCTCAGTCCTGAAAGAGGACACTAGGTCAAAGCAGAACCTTTTCTGGCAGCCCAATATTCAAACACAGGAAGCTGGGGCTTGGCCTGTGGAGCAGAAGGGTGCCTGTGGGGCAGAGGGGTGCGTGTAGAATAGAGGGGTACATGTGGGGCAGGGGGTACGTGTGGGGCAGGGGTGTGTGTGGAATAGAGGGGTACATGTGGGGCAGGGGGTACGTGTGGGGCAGGGGGTGCATGTGGGGCAGGGGTGCATGTGGAATAGAGGGGTACGTGTGGGGCAGAGGGTGCGTGTGGGGCAGAGGGGTGCGTGTGGGGCAGGGGTGTGTGGGGGGCAGAGGGGTGCGTGTGGGGCAGGGGTGTGTGTGGAATAGAGGGGTGGGTGTGGGGCAGAGGGTGCGTGTGGGGCAGAGGGGTGCATGTGGGGCAGGGGTGTGTGGGGGGCAGAGGAGTGCGTGTGGGGCAGGGGTGTGTGTGGAATAGAGGGGTGGGTGTGGGGCAGAGGGTGCGTGTGGGGCAGAGGGGTGCGTGTGGGGCAGAGGGTGTGTGTGGGGCAGAGGGTGCGTGTGGGGCAGAGGGGTGCGTGTGGGGCAGGGGTGTGTGGGGGCAGAGGGGTGCGTGTGGGGCAGAGGGGTGCGTGTGGGGCAGGGGTGTGTGGGGGCAGAGGGGTGCGTGTGGGGCAGAGGGGTGCGTGTGGGGCAGGGGTGTGTGGGGGGCAGAGGGGTGCGTATGGGGCAGGGGTGTGTGTGGAATAGAGGGGTGCATGTGGGGCAGAGGGTGTGTGTGGGGCAGAGGGTGCGTGTGGGGCAGAGGGGTGCGTGTGGGGCAGGGGTGTGTGGGGGCAGAGGGGTGCATGTGGGGCAGGGGTGTGTGTGGAATAGAGGGGTGCGTGTGGGGCAGAGGGTGCTTGTGGGACAGAGGGGTGCGTGTGGGGCAAAGGGTGCGTGTGGGGCAGGGGTGTGTGGGGGGCAGAGGGGTGCGTGTGGGGCAGAGGGGTGCGTGTGGGGCAGGGGTGTGTGTGGAATAGAGGGGTGCGTGTGGGGCAGAGAGTGCATGTGGGGCAGAGGGGTGCGTGTGGGGCAGAGGGTGCGTGTGGGGCAGGGGTGCGTGTGGAATAGAGGGGTGCGTGTGGAATAGAGCGGTACGTGTGGGGCAGGGGTGCGTGTGGAATAGAGGGGTATGTGTGGGGCAGAGGGTGCATGTGGGGCAGGGGTGCATGTGGAATAGAGGGGTACGTGTGGGGCAGGGGGTGCGTGTGGGGCAGGGGGTGTGTGTGGGGCAGAGGGTTGCGTGTGAGGCAGGGGGGTGCGTGTGGGGCAGGGGGGTGTGTGTGGGGCAGGGGGGTGAGTGTGGGGCAGAGGGGTGAGTGGGGGGCTGGGGGGTATGTGTGGGGCAGAGGGGTGTGTGGGGGGCAGAGGGGTGTGTGTGGGGGGCAGAGGGTGCGTGTGGGGTAGAGGGGTGCCTACAGGGTTGAACCCAACATTGCCCTCCCCAAATTCCATGGCCATTCCCAAGAAATTCTGTGAAGCAGAGCTCGGGAAGCCAAACCTCATTTTACACTGCAGGGCACTGAGACACGGAGAGGGCAGGCATTGGCCCAGGCTCTCAGCGCACCAGGGACCCACCGTGGGCGGCATCCCAGCATCCACTGTCAGAGTCAACCAGCACCGACCAGGGAGACAGAAGGACACCACACCTCGTCTCACGAGCACACACACACACATGTACACACCCATGACGGGGGCTCCTCAGGCCATCAGAGGCAGCCCCAGCTCCGGGGATGGAAGCCAGTTCTGGCTAGCACAGCGCAGGCATGGGCTTTGATCCACAGACCCTCCGCCCGCACCTGGGTGCTCAGCCCATTGAGATTCCAGTGCCGTCCTCAGGTCGCTGGGGAAGTGTCCATAGGCTTTCTATTCCCATGACTTCTGACCCGCCCCCAACACGCCAGGTACAGGGGTATGTCAGCTGGGTGGGGCCCCTGGACTGGGGGAGGTCCTCTGTGCTCAGTTCCTGACAGTGGGGGTGGGGCTGCCTCATCACACACTTGCCTGTTCTCAGTGGAGGGAGAATCCCAGCAGAGGCTGGGTCCTTCTACTGGCCTCCCAGAGGTGATCCTCAGTGACAGGGTGGGGCCGCCCAGGGCATGGCCCCCGCAGCCAGGAAGGGGCTGCGGGCCACAGGAGAATGCTTCACTGCTGCCCCGGGCATCTGCCGTGCCCCCTTGATTGGTTCCTGGAGAACAGACCGCAGAGGGCTCCACCTGCCAGGAGGTGCACCTGCCTTAGCCTTGCAGCCCCATGCCTCTGAACCACGGGCCTCATGAGTTTCTGTGACTTTCCTGCCCGAGAGCCATCTGGCTAGCCGGGTAGCAGGTATGTCGGGATAGACATCCACCCGCCTGATGCCCTCTCCGGAGAGTGAGGTGCTGACCCAACAGAGGCAGGATCCTGGGGGTGATGAAGGGTGGGCATGGAACCCCACCCAGGGACTCGAGGGTCTGAGCTGGCAATTCGCAGTTAACGATGCTGTCCACTCTCCTCCAAAGGGCAGCCCGCCTACCCTCTCATCAGACCACATCCTGTCTGTTGGGTTCTTTTTATCCACGCTGTCAGCACCGCCCCCCTTCACCACCGGCGTCCCCAATGGAATCCCAGGGTTAGGAATGCGAGGCAAGCAGACAGCACCGAGGCAAGAGCACCACAGGCTGTATAAAGCAGGGAGAGCCCAGGGCCCAGGCCTTGTGGACGAGGACCCAGAGCAGCTCCGCCCAGCTCAGCCCTGGCGCACAGGGATCCACCAGCCAGCTATCCTGGGAGCAGGCTCGGCCGCACGGTGAGCACAGCCGCCCTGTCCCCGGCAGGAACTCCAGCTCAGGCCCTACCTAGGCAGGAGCTGGGCATGGGCAGAGGGCACAGAGAAGCAGAGGACAGGGAGGGCCCGGAGAGGGGACACGAGTGCCTCACCTGCCGACAGCCCGGAGCAGCACAGATGGGTCACGGCTGCCCTGCCTGGCCTGGGACCCAGCCTAGCCCCTGTGCTTTCCCTGCCACTTCCTGGATGTGGAGCCTGAAGCCCTGACTCGTGCTGGGGCCCCCTTTCCAGCGCTGAACATCCGCAGTTTCTACCAGATGCTTGAAAGGGTGCAGGACCCCCTAAAGGGGGAGAAGGGCCACTCCAGGGGCTGCTGTGTCAGGGTGTCTCCTTTCTAGACACCCAAGCCCACTCCCCAGTGGATTTATCCACCAGAACGGAACCGCTCTCCAGTCCATGCCATAGTCAGCAAAGTGCTTCCTCTGAGGAGGGAATGGGGCTGGGCCCCTGCAGAAAACTACCTCGTGGAAGCCCCCACTCTTTCTGGGCCCTGATGGAAAGGTTTTCCTGGCAGCATGTGAGAGAAGTCACTCCATCCCTGGGGCACTTAGCTCTGGATTTGGGTAGCAAGTGGGGTTGCATTTATTATGTTTCTAAAAGCTTCCTGGCTGAGCTCACGTCTTTGAAATGTGTTCAAGGGAGCCATTTGTGGAAGGGGCTCTGGGGACTCCTGCACTGTCTTCTCCAGGGCTGGCACTCTCTATTTTAGCT
This sequence comes from Callithrix jacchus, assembly GCF_049354715.1. NCBI lineage: Eukaryota > Metazoa > Chordata > Mammalia > Primates > Cebidae > Callithrix > Callithrix jacchus. Next base: position 179,545,644 of record NC_133502.1, on the reverse strand, counting down.
TCAGTTTGACTCAGCAGGGGACAAGCCAGCTCCAGTTCCCCTGAGGTCATTACCAAAAAGGCTTCCTTTGCCAAGCAAGGGAGCAAATGTGACCAAGCCAGGTGTATTGCAGGAGGCTGGGTTTCAGATCCCCATAGTGCCATGTGGAGAGGAGTGGGGAGTTAGGGCATGCCTTCTTGAGTCAAGCCCAGTTAGATCTGGGTTTGAACTCCAGCTCTGGCACTGAAAAGGCCATGAGTCACCTCAGCTGTTTGAGCCTGATGCCACCCCTATGAAATGGGAGGGTTGGGAGGACCCTACCAGACATGTATGCTTCTTGAAGATGCCATCAGGCCATTAAAATCCTGCATTCAGGCCGCGGACACGGTGGCTCATGCCTATAATCCCAGCACTTTGGGAGGCCGAGGTGAGAGGATCACCTGAGGTCGGGAGTTGAAGACCAACCAGCCCGACCAACATGGAGAAACTCTGTCTCTACTAAAAATATAAAATGAGCTGGGGGTGGTGGTGGTGCGTACCTGCATGCCTGTGATCATGGCTACTTGAGAGGCTGAGACAGGAGAATTGCTTGAACCCAGGAGGCAGAGGTTGCGGTGAGCCTAGTCACCTCAACCAGCCTGGGCAACAAGAGCGAAACTCCGTCTCAAAAAATAAAAAAAGAATCGTGAATTCAGAGCCCTAACTTTCTAGCTGTGTGTTCTGGGCACAATCTCAGCTTTTCTGACAGTTTTGTTGCCTGAAAATTGGGTCTGGCAGGACCTACCCAGCAGGATTACTATGAAGATGAAGTACAATCACATGTGTGAACTCTTAGCTCAGAGCCTGGCGGACCTGGTGCCCAGGCCCCAGCTGTGCCCGCACGCTCCCTCCCAGGTGGGTGTCCGAATTAAGCCAGGACCATCAAATCTGTTCCTGGCTTTCAGGAGCAACTTGTTCCCACGTGAAAGAGACATCAGGAGGGTGTCCCAGCTAAACAGCATAGCTAGACCCATTTATTAACAAGTTGAAAACTAAGGGAGATTGATGCTTTTAACTTTCCACCCCACGGCTCTGCAATGATATGGCCATTTTATAATAAGAGAAAAATGAGCGTGAATTTGCTCACTCTCCTGGGGCCATCTGGGCACCACTCTGCCATCTAGCAGCGGTTGGATTTACCGTGCGAAGCCGCCCAGGCAGGCAGATCATGGGGACTGTAGAAAAACTGGCCTAATTGGTACCATCACCTCCTGATCCTGCTAATAAAACAGTGGCCTACTCCCAGCACTGCTTGGAAGCCGGGCTCAGCTGGGCCCCCAGCTCACACCTTTGCTGGCGGCCTGGCCGGGGCGGGAGGGGGGAGCATTGCGGATGAGTGGCGTGTGGCATGTGTGCAGCCTGTAACTCTGCCTTTCTTTCCTCTGGGTCAGATGGTAAGGCCTTACCCCCTGGCCTACCTCCTTCTCCTGCAGCTCGGCACCTGCTTTCCTCTACTGGACAGAAGAGAGCCCACAGACGACATGGATGGCATCGGAGCTGGAGGGAGCTGGGCCAACCTGGCTAAGGGGCCCCAACCCCACTTCGTGTGGGGCTCCTCTCAGTGGCTGAGAGTGTCATGGCCACAGGCCCTGCTCATCATGGCCAAGGGGCTGCAGATGTCGGGCAGAGAGCATGCCAGCCACAGATTCCACTTCAGGAGGCAGGACCAAGGCAGTGAGGCCACCAGCTTCCTCCCTGCTGAGGGGGAGAAGGCCAGTGACCCGTTAGGGAACCTGGCTGAGGAGCTCAATGGCTACAGCAGGAAGAAGGGCGGCTTCAGCTTTCGCTTCGGTCGGCGGTGAAAGGCCAGGGTATCGTGGAAAGGTTTGCTTCTTGGACTCACCCCACTGTCGTCACTCCTGCCTTCTCCCCAAGTCTCAAAGACCACGCCCCCGAGATCGTGTAGGCGCCGCTACCATAACGGCACACGGTAGGACGGGTTAGGTGTGTGCTTACCTTTGATCTCCAACTTTGCTGAAGCGAAAAACTAGGCAGTGTCAAAAAGGAACCTAAAGTATAAAAGGAAATTTACTGTTAGAAGAAAGTCACCTTAACGTTATTCTTATTTCCAACAGGGTCATACTGCAGAAAGTGAAAACTCTGTGTTGTACTGAAGTTCCAAATTGTGGTTTCGCCTTATTCTGCTCTTGTCCTTTAGCCTTACTCTTTTTATGTTCTTAGATTTTACTCAGCAATATAAATGAATCCAAAGTTTTCTGGTGGTTGCATGACTATTTACTTCCGTAATAAACCCATCTTAAAAATGGGGGGGAAAGGCCGGGCGCAGTGGCTCACGCCTATAATCCCAGCACTTTGGGAAGCCGAGGCGGGTGGAATACGAGGTCAAGAGATCAAGACTATCCTGGTCAACATGGTGAAACCCCGTCTCTACTAAAAATACAAAAATTAGCTGGGCATGGTGGCGTGGGGCTGTAGTCCCAGCTACTTGGGAGGCTGAGGCAGAAGAATTGCTTGAACCCAGGAGGCGGAGGTTGCGGTGAGCCGAGATCGAGCCATTGCACTCCAGCCTGGGTAACAAGAGTGAAACTCTGTCTCAAAAAAAAAAAAAAAAAAAAAAAAAGGGGAAAAAAAAGAGGCTGTGCCTTGGCACCTTGGTTGCCCCAGCCTCTCTCTTCCCCTGGGGCTCTGACTCCCAGCTGCCCCCTGGCCCCAGGGGCACGGAGCTGAGGTTGTGTTGGGGCCTTGAATGTGAGCAAGTCAGCGGCAGTGCGGTGAGTGCTTACAGCTGGGTAATCAAAATTGTGATAGTCACCAGGCGCGGTGGCTCAAGCCTGTAATCCCAGCACTTTGGGAGGCCGAGGCGGGTGGATCACAAGGTCAAGAGATCGAGACCATCCTGGTCAACGTGGTGAAACCCCGTCTCTACTAAAAATACAAAAAATTAGCTGGGCATGGTGGCGCGTGCCTGTAATCCCAGCTACTCAGGAGGCTGAGGCAGGAGAATTGCCTGAACCCAGGAGGCAGAGGTTGCGGTGAGCCGAGATCGCGCCATTGCACTCCAGCCTAGGTAACAAGAGTGAAACTCCGTTTCAAAAAAAAAAAATTTTTTTTGATAGTCTCCATAGGGACGACTGTGGCTGATGTCAGAGGGCAACTGCAAATGAGGACGTTCCACTGCGTGCAGAGGATAGTTCTGAAAGTTAAAAATGGGAAAGAAAAGTCCCCTTCTCCGTCCCATTAGCACAGGATATGCCCAGCAAGAAGCTGTGGTGTGCCTTCCCCTCTGATGGCCCTTCTCCGCAGACCAGTGTCAGCCGGGAGGGGAGTCTCCTGGGAGTTGAATTGGGAAGGAATATGTTTTTGCTACAGCAAGGTTGCATTTCACATGTTCAAAATCAGAATATGTCATGTGTATCTTTGGAAATAAAAGTCGTGACAACTGCAAAACCAGACTGGAATGCTGGCCTCCCCACAGTGCGAGCTCAGGGTGCCTCGCCTTCAGGGAGATGGAATTCCTGTTGCCTGGACCCAAACACCCGTCCCCTAAATCCCCATAACTGGCAGTTGGTCAAAGGTGCGGAGGAACACAATACAGGGTGTGCTTTTCTCTTCCACTCGGCTGCCCCCTCCCAGGTTTCCTAAGAACAAGGAGCATTCGGAAAACAACTTCTCTGCCCTCGGGAGAGCCTGCACTCAGTCAGGAGAGGCTGCAGGCCTGGGGCCGGGGAGAGCAGCCATTTCAAACGAGGCTTTGGTGTCTCTGACAACCCATCCCGTGTCAGAGGCGGCAGTGGGATGAGGCTCACTCCCGGGCTGGCTTCCGCGGCTGAGATGAGAACTTACATTGATGTTACTATGGCAACCTCTCCCCTCCTTCTTCTGAGCTGCAGCTTGCCCCTGTTCACAATTGAATAATTTCCCATTGAGCTGTCACAATTAATTGGTGGATTTTTATTAGCCTTTTAGAACCACAGTGGGCTGGGCCCAGCTTGGCACCTTGGAGTATTTCACAGTATTTTCCATGCTATTAGTGACTTACACTTCCCAGTAGCAGCTCTCAATCCTTGGCAGCCAGAAAGCTACTTCATTAAGAGGTGACAGATCTGAGCCACAAAGAACCAACCTGACTGGGAGCAGGAATGGATGCTGAGATGGGAGCGAACACTGGAGTCAGAACATCTCCCGGTATTAAAGCTGCTGCCTTCTCCGGGAGGGCCTCACCACTTCCCACACAGAAACAGAGGCCTCGGGCTTGGTGCACGTGCCCTGAAACTTAGGGCAGCTGTGAGGGGGATAAGACAATGATTCCTGAGGTGGGGGGCGGGAAGCAGGGCACACTGTTCCCTTTGGCCCTGCCACTGTCTGAGGACGGAGTGGTTCAGGATGCCTCCTGCAGAGGGAGGTTGTCACTGCTTGCTAACATGACATTGATGGGGACGGACACAACCCCAGGGTCCTTGCTATAAGGATGGCCCTGGCACAGGGTGGATGGACAGATTTGCTCACCTGCAGGTGTGCTCAATACAGGGTGTGCCTTTCTCTTCCACTCGGCTGCCCCTTCCCAGGTTTCCTAAGAAAAAGGAGCATTTGGAAAACAACTTCTCTGCCCCAGGGAGAGCCTGTGCTCAGCAGGGAGTGGTTGCAGGCCTGGGGCTGGGCAGAGTATCCATTTCAAACTCGTGTCAGAGGCTTGAGGGAGGGGAGGCAGTAAGCTAGATCAATTCCTCCCTTGGCTCATTCATGCAAAGCAGCTGGAGATTGTGCTCACCGGAGACCAGGGGAAACACAGCAGGCTGAGGGCAGAGGAACGCCCCGAAGTGAGGTCCCTGGCCACCCATCACTTGCCAACTTCTGTATCCTGAGCAACGAGCCACCCATGGTCACTACTTTGGAGAAGGCCCAGGCTGGGCCACCCTGCACACTTCCACAGGCTCTTTGGGTACGCAGTGGCTGGCTGTTAATTGAGCAGGATTAGGTTAACCTTGATGGAGAAACCTGAGATAAAGAACACGGTGGTGGGGGGCGCCTTCAAAGGAGTGGATATGCTGTCATTATGCTTTTATCATTTAAAAACACCCAACGAAGCTATTCTTTCCAGTTTGCTTGTACACTTGAGCTCAATAGCCCTGAAAATCCGCACAATCAAGCTGCTAAGGGCACTGCTGTCAAATCAGCTCCCGCTGGGCTTGGCTAAGCTTTCTCTTTAACCCACTGCCCTGCTGCCAAGCCCACCGTGTCTGCCAAGTCTTCGGGCCTCTCATGCCATCCCAGCGCCCCCTGAGCCCTCGCCCTCTCCTCCACAGGTAAGGTTACCCCTGTCCAGGAGGGTGAAGGTGAGACTCCAGAAAACATTTATTTTGGAAGCAGAGAGATGAAGCTCCCCTGAGCGGTGCCCACTCACTCCACCGGGCCTGGCAGTTACAGCTCCTCCAGCCCAGAGCGCCTGCGAGCTGCCTGCATCTGCCCGTTACTTCTATCCAAGACACAAGGTGCTCTTCATCTTGGTGTGTGGATCTAAAGGTATTTCACTATCAAGATGAATGGAAAACATTTGTTTTTTTCTGTATGTTTGAAATACTAATAAAAATATTTAAGAAAAAATCCCAAATGAAGCAGGCTCCTGAGGGCAGTCAGCCATAGACAGCTACTGTAGTGATCAAGAGGGAAGCCACTTCGTCCTGACTTTGCCCCAGTGCCATAGACGCTGCTTGACAGATTTCACTCACAAGCCCAAACCTTACAAGGTACTTTCTACCTTCTGGGCCGGGAGCTGGGGCATGCTCTGTGCAGCCAGTGCTCCTGCAATCTGCAGCTCCTCGGAGGCTCAGAAATGCCCTCCCAGAAAGAGCTCAGAGGCTTCCCCGATTACAGAAGTGATATCAACTGGAGTGTGGGGTGGGGGAGCAAGATGTTAGGTGACCCCCAGGGATGAGGGCAGTGCTGATAGGGACACTGTGGTGGGTCTGGTCTCACCTAATGTCTTCTTGTAAGAGGACATTTAGGCTTGCTTCCCCAGGCCACTTTATTTAGGAAGGCCTCCTGTAAATGATCTCTGCTGCCCAAGGAGCTGGGCTGGCTGGAATACTTTCTTTCTTTTTTTTTTTTTTTTTTTTCAGACGGAGTTTCGCTCTTGTTACCCATGCTGGAGTACAATGGCGCGATCTCGGCTCACCGCAACCTCCGCCACCTGGGTTCAGGCAATTCTCCTGCCTCAGCCTCCTGAGTAGCTGGGATTACAGGCAGGCGCCACCATGCCCAGCTAATTTTTTGTATTTTTAGTAGAGACGGGGTTTCACCATGTTGACCAGGATGATCTCGATCTCTTGACCTCGTGATCCACCCACCTCAGCCTCCCAAAGTGCTGGAATACTTTCTTTCCACTGTGAAAGGAAGAACCCGGTCCTGGGGCACAGCTCTCTCCTGGTCCTTTTGGGACCGGCTACACTGTTTACAAATTATCCTGCCATGGTAGGCACCATGCTGTGTGACCTTGGCCAAGCCACTTCACCTCTCTGAGCCTCAGTTTCCTTACCTGTCAGAGGACAGTGACAAAAACTTCATTACAAAAAGTGGTGGGCCAGGCGCAGTGGCTCATGCCTGTAATCCCAGCACTTTGGGAGGCCAAATCAGGCCTATCACAAGGTCAAGAGATCGAGACCATCCTGGCCAACATGGTGAAACCCCATCTCCACCAAAAATATAAAAATTAGCCGGGAGTGATAGCGCGCACCTATAGTCCCAGCTACTTGGGAGGCTGAGGCAGGAGAATCACTTGAACCTGGGAGGTGGAAGTTTCAGTGAGCTGAGATCACACCACTGCACTCCAGCCTGGCGACAGAGGGAGATTCCATCTAGGAAAAAAAAAAAGTGGCATGTGGCTTTCCAGTGGTAACTTGGAGAAGGGCCGTGGGGTGGCTGGAATGCTGAACGTGCTCCCACATGGGCTGCAAGTTTAGGAAAACGTCACTGAAGTGCACTGCATGCCGAGTGTGCACCTGTTCTAACTGCATGGTCTGACACAGTTCCACTAAATGACATACCCGCTAGCCAGTGTCACCCAGAAACAGACCTGCCCCCAGGGCACTAACCTAACCAGGCACGACCTCCTCCATCCCACATTCCCCTCCGCCCTGACTTCTGACACTACGTGCTGGCTGTGCCTTTACAAGAATGGAGGCTTCTGGTGCTGCTGTGTGGTGTCTGGCTGCTCTGCTCGTAGTTATGTGGTGAGATTGTCACTTCATTTCTGTTCATAGACATCTGAATTTATTTTATTTTTTTTGAGACTGAGTTTCGCTCTTGTTACCCAGGCTGGAGTGCAATTGCGCGATCTCGGCTCACCGCAACGTCCGCCTCCTGGGTTCAGGCAATTCTCCTGCCTCAGCCTCCTGAGTAGCTGGGATTACAGGCACGCGCCACCATGCCCAGCTAATTTTTTGTATTTTTAGTAGAGATGGGGTTTCACCGTGTTGACCAGGATGGTCTCGATCTCTTGACCTCGTGATCTACCCGCCTCGGCCTCCCAAAGTGCTGGGATTACAGGCTTGAGCCACCGCACCCGGCCTTGAATTTTTTTTTTTTAAGAAAAAAATTCCTGTAATCCCAGCACCTTGAGAGGCTGAGGTGGGCAGATCACTTGACGTCAGGAGTTTGAGACCAGCCTGGCCAACATGGCGAAACCCCATCTCTATTAAAAATACAAAAATTAACCAGGTGTGGTGGCGCGTGCCTGTAATCCCAGCTACTCAGAAGGCTGAGGCAGGAGAATCACTTGAACTTGGGAGGCAGAGGTTGCAGTGATCGGAGATCATCCCAATGCATTCCAGCCTGGGCAACAAGAGTGAAACTCGGTCTCAAAAGAAAAAAAAATTTTTTTTAAAGACAGGATTTCACTCTGTTGTCCCAGCTAGAGTCCAGTGGCACGATCACTGCAACCTCCACATTCTGGGCTCAAGTGATCCTCCCACCATACCCAGCTAGTTTTTATATTTTCTTGTAGAGATGGTGTCTCACTACATTGCCCAGGCTTGTCTTGAACTCAAGGGCTCAAGCAATCTGCCCTCCTCAGCCTCCCAAAGTGTTGGGATTACAAGCATGAGCCACCTTGCCTGGCCTTTCAAGAAAATGTGATACCTTAGGCTGGTGTTTTGTAATAATAGCTGCCAGCCCCTTTGCTGGGCTTGGCCCATGGGTATTCCCTGGTTTAGGACCTCAAAGGCGGGACTGGAAATGAGCTGGAAAGTGCTAGGTGTGTGCAAAGAGGTGCATTTTTCTGGGGCTGGGATCCACAGTTTTCATTAGGTTCTCAGGAGGTTCTGTGACCTAGAGAAGGTTAGGAAACCACTCTCTTAGAATGGCTAGACCAAACTAAGTTTTATAAGCTCAACTGACAGAAATGGACAGACACCCATCCAAGATCCTCATTCAGGAGATGAGAGGCATCTTCCTCCACGCTGGCCCAGTGCGGCCGACTGGCCTCATATGCAGGAGCTGACTCTGGACACGAAGCCTCGGCACTAAGTGCTAGGAGGGCGGCGTGACAGTCCACATCTGACGGGAGGAAGCAGCCGCCAGCTGTGGATGTCACCAGAGTTGTCCCATGTCTTTGTTCAGATGTGGGAGCAGCCATTCAGAGGACACCCCTGAAAAGCCCCAGACTTGATAGGTCTGGTGGACAGCTATGGTTCAACCGGCAAGGAACTCGGGGGCCCGACTGTTTTTGTCCCTGTGAAACAAGAGGGGGAGAATCTGGTGCCTGGCACTGCTGGTAGCCACTTGCTCTGAGCGCCCTACGGTGGGCACCACCAGCCCCACCTGCACAGCATGTCTTGCTCCAGGTCTCCTGGGAGGAGCTTCAATGAGCCGTGATCTTCACATGCTCTGCTGAGCAGGGTCTGCACCCCTGACAAGCCTGCTGGCCTGATGAGTATCATTATCCGAGGGCGCTGCTCACTTCCCAGATGCCCCTTTCCAAGCTGTGAGCTCGGTGGGGACTGAGCTGGGGAAGGGCGGTGGGGCTCAGTCTGGGATGGCCTTCCCAGGCTCCGAAGGCCAGCACACCACCGCTCCTCCTCGTCCACACAAAGATCTAAGACACCTGGCATGAGAAAAACAGGTGAGTGAGGGGCGCCTGGGGGCATAGGGTGGAAACGTAGAGAGGGAACAGGCACACGTGGGGAGGGATTTGCCCTTAGCCAGCCTCAGGCTGGTGGCACAGCCCATGCCCAGTGATTCGGGCAGGGCTGGGCTGCTGGCAGGTAAGTGCCAAGGGTACAGGAAGCGTCCAAGCATAGTAGGACAAGTGCCTGAAAAATGGTTGTGGGCTCCCAGGCCGCAGGGGGTTGGGGCAGCTGGGGCCAACCTGCCACCGTTGCTCTGTGAGACCTGCCACCGGCTCCAGCCCCATTGGGACACCAGAACCCACTGCATCCCGGCCCCCACACACACAGGCTCAGAACAACAGGGCAGGATCACAGGCCGAAGCAATCTGCCAAGGATTCTAATGTTGTAAACACTGATTTATTTAAAAAATACTACAGAGGAGAGATTTGGGTTCAAAAAAAACACAGAGAATCATATACAGAAACAAAATGCACTAGACCAAGAGACGCAGAGGAACCACTGCACACGTCCGAGGGAGCAGGGTGGGCGCTGTGCACGCGCCACTGATAAAAGACCGTCTATAAAAGATGCATACTGAGAGATATGGGTACAATATAGTGGCACATCACGTTAACAAAAAAAAGGGACCAGTACCTCACAGAAACAGGCGGTTGGGGGACCTGGGTGGGTGCTTTGCTTTGTCTTCAAGGCCGCTGTCGGTGACTAATGCCTCCCTTGGGCTGGGTCACAGCCGTTGGGGGCAAAGAGGTGATGTGCTGTAAGAACCGCATAAAACGATCCAGAGAAAACCATTTCTACCAGAAAAATAAAGTCCAAGTTTAGGTGACGAGCATAAAGCTAGGGCCCGTGTGAGGCTGGCGGCACGAGGCAGCACAGGGGCGGGAAGGCGGCTCCTCCTGGTTCTCCCATTGTGGAGACCGGGGCGCAGCCACCTGCCCACTGCTCTTGGAGTTAGCTGCTCTGTCAAGGTCCAGGAGACCCCAGGTCCCTGCCCAGAGTCACAGCCCCCATACCTGGGCTCCAGCCTGGGGCAGCCTCGGGGAGAAGATGCCAGGCGTGCTCTGTGAAACACTCGATGCCTTCAGGGGCTTCATTTGTGGTTTTCCTAACACTCCCTGATGAACCCCATAGAACATGAGGCTATGTCACTCATGGTAATTAAATAAGATACTCGCCCAGTTCAAGAGTGCGGCCGGGACTGGTCAGGGCCTTTCCTCCTGCGTGTGTGCAAGTGCCCGGTGGCAGCTCTGTTCTCTCAGAGTGGCTACACAGAGGCAGGGATTTGAAATGCTTCAAGAACTCAGAAAAGTGAAGACTGTCTTGTTCCAAAGGAATGGGCCTTGTAAGAATCTCCCTTATGTTAGAGGAGCAGGAAGGGGATTGGCCCTTTCAGGGCACCCAGATGTGTGAAAGGAAGGTTCACTCTGGGCCCCTGCAGACCTTCCTGGCCCAGTCTGGGGCTATCTGGCACCAGCTGTTCACCCAACTACCACTGCCTCCCTTCTGCTGGGGAGGGATGTTGGCAGTAACAGTGACCTGGACCCTTGAGACTCAAGCTTTCTTGCCAGGATTCACAGTGCACGTCACGAGAGAGCAAGAGCTGGGCTCCAGGGATGTGGAGAGGACAGACAAAAAGGACACGGCTGGTGCCTCCATCCTTTTCAGCTCCCACCTGCCCAGGACCCAAAAGGCTGGTTGGCTTTAGCACCGATTTCCACCCAAATCAAGAGCCGTCCTGCACGTGAGGAAGTGTTGAGCGCATCCCGCCCCGGGCAGCAGCAGAGGGCAGAGTGACCAGCCATGTGCATGGCCGTGTGTGCTTTTCCCGAAATGTGGTTCTTGAAGCATGTCTTCAGCACAGGAGGGGCAAGGCCAGGAAGTGCAGGCAGAGGGCCTGATGCACAGGCCTCAGTCAGGCTTCCGTTCTTGGAGAAGTGGAAGGAAAAGGCCCAGCCAGGGGAAGAGGGGCTCCAGGGAGAAAACGAAAAGGACACTCCAAATCAGCCATTCCCACCTGGCCTGGAGAGCCTGGAGCGCTAAGCAGGAGCGAGGCTGGCGGGCCCCAGCATGCCAACTGTAGTCCACGGAGCGGGAACTCCACAGATAAAACTCGAGGACAGAGACGGAGCAGGGTGCCCGGGCAGGGAGGAGGAAGGTGCAGGAGGGCAGTCGGTGCAAATGTAGGTAGTAGAGCTGGACTCCACAGGGCCCTGGGCTCTGCCTGGCATAGAGCTCCAGGGCCAAGGTGCTGACTCACTGGTCCCTTGTCAGCCACTGTCACAGGTACGGGTGGACCCGCAGGCAGCTCTGGTGGGCCTGACACCAAACACCTGGCTGCTGCTACCTCTGCACTATGTCGCTGATTTCCTTCACTGAACTGAGGAGCTTGCTGAAGTCCTGAGTGGCTGCCGGACCACTGCCTGCTGTCGCCGGGCAGATCTGAAGCTCCCGGAGATTATTCTCCAGTTTGTTGATGGCCTCTCGGAAGGCAAACTTGTTCCTCATTTGCTGGATGGAATCCACGTAGCTCACGCAGAACGTGTAGAGGTTTTTGCCGGCCTCCAGGACCGCGCTGTGGCTGGCCATCTGCTCAGAGTTCCTAGAGATGGCGAGGCACAGCGCCTCGGTGCTGTCCAGGACCACGCCCTTGGTGATGGTGCCGCTGGCGATCCGCTCTGGAGGCTGGCGGGTTTTCCGAAGAGACACGCGGGTTGATATGAGAGGGATGAAGGCAGTGGAAGATGGCTGGTCCCCAGCCAGGGCCGAGGATGCTGATGGCAACGTGGAGGGAATGGGGGCTGGGCTGACGGGGGTCCCCGATGGCTTGGTGGACTGTGGCTTTGGAGTGGCTGGGAGTACTGGCTTTTTGAAGCCCTCTCCCAGCTGGCTGGGCTTGGCAGCGTCACTGTTCACAGCATCAGCCAGACTTGTGGCTTTTGTCTTTGCTCCCAGGCCTGCCTCCCCGGCCGCCTCCTGGCTCGGGCTCTGTGAGGGCTTTCCTCCAGCCTTCCCTGCAGAGGCTGCTGGTGGGGGCGGCGGGGCAGGTTTGAGCCTGGACAATTTCCCCTTGTCCCTGCCTGGTGACTCAGAGGAGTGCTTGTGCCTCCTCACTCTGGACTCCTCGGTGGGACCCTTGCTGGTGCCTGCTGGTACACCTGAGCCCGCTTTGCTGGTGGGGGGCACTGGCTCAGCTACAGCAGGGGTCCCTAAGGCACCGCCCTTCCCAGCTTCTTCCTTGTTGGGGAGGCCCGAGGCAGGGGCCATCATGGCCTGCCGACGGAGGAGTTTTGGAGTCAGGCTGGGCGGGCTGGAGCCTGGGCTAGACTCCATGATGTCTTTGAAGACCTCATCAGCAGCTTCCTCATTCTTTTTCACCAGCCTGGGTGGGGGCGTCACTGTGCCTCGGGTCACCTGGTCAGGCCTGTTCTCCCCTGCCCTCTTCCGAGGCAGAGCCGGCTTCTCACTTTTGTGCCCTCCAAATGTGGACGAGTCAAACTGTCTTCCAGTGGACTGCAAGTCCCGAGGCAGTGTGACTGACCTCCACTCTGTGTCCTTGGCCCCATGGGGCACGCAGGAGGCGGAGCAGGAGCGCAGGAAGCGCTTGCTGGAGCTGCTGCCGCCATCCTCCTCTCCAGTGGCTAGGCGGCTGCTGGTCAGCGTGCTGGACTTCTTCCACAGGTGGGGAGAGCGGAAGCCTGAGCCCCCAGACTCCCGGAGGGCTCCGTTGGGGACCCCAGCCCCGTTGCTAGGCTTTGGGGACTTGGCTGGGTCAGCTGTGTCCAAGGGGGTAAGAGCCAGCGCCCCGTTGCTGATGTCCCGGCCCTCTTCCTCGCCGGCCCCTCTGCGCTCCGGCTGGCCGTCCATCTCCCGGAAGGAACTGCTGCGTTTGGGGGGTGTTGGTGCTGTCTTCTTCTTCTTCTTGATCAAGGCGCTGAACAAGTTGGTCTTTTTGTCTTTGGGGAGAAGGCGCTCATCTTCATTCAGGCCACCCTCTGGGGGACCTCGCTCTTTTCGAGGGAGCAATGGAGACACGGCAAGCTCGTGGTCCAGAGGATCTGAAATGCAAGGGGAAGAGCTGAAAACTCGAGACCGAGGCTCCAGTGACCCAGGCTGGGGCTGCCCCATCCCATGCTCCCTAGAGGAACACCTGAGCATCAGGGCTCAGACAGGCCTGGGTCTGATAACCGGCTCTGATGTCCACAGTCCATGAGGCCAGGCCAGCCCCTTCTCTCCACCTGTCCTCAGCTTGCTCACTCGTAACCGCGCTACAGCGTTGTTGTCAGAATGCAGATGACATCGCAAAGGTGAAGCACATGTCACGCTCCTCTCAGTAAAGCCATCACTGCTGTTAGGATTGTCATCAGGAAAGGCTTTGAGCCAGATGCAATCCCAGTAGGTATGAGATTGGGAAGTTGAGGTGGGTGGATCACCTGAGGTCAGGAGTTTGAGACCAGCCTGACCAACATGGAGAAACCCTGTCTCTACTAAAAACACAAAATTAGCCAGGTGTGGTAGTGCACACCTGTAATCCCAGCTACTTGTGAGGCTGAGGCAGGAGAATCGCTTGAACCGGGGAGGCGGAGGCTGCAGTAAGTGGAGATCACACCACTTAACTCCAGCCTGGGGAACAAGGCGAGACTCCAGCTCAAAAAAAGAAAAAAGTCTCTTTCCCTGAAAATGGGAACAAAAATCTGGATAGCTAGATGGCCCTGGCCTCTTCATCCCTGCACTGGTTTACTTTAAGGCAGCAGCCCACACCCACACCACTCTGGTGAGTGAAAACGATGACAAGGCCAAGCGAAGGGTCAAAACCTGTGGCTTTCCTGCCAGTCACCTAGCTGAGAGGCCTATGAGGAGCTCTGGGAATAAGGTGCCTGGTTCCACAGTGGGGAAGGGACAATGGGCCATTATGCACAGGAAACAAGAAAGAATGACCTCTGACAATTTTTAAATGGGCACTCTTTACATACCAATCATAGTTCATAAGAAATATTTCTGGTGGGCTGGGTGTAGTGGCTCATGCCTACAACCCTAGCACTTTGGGAGGCTGAGGTGGGCAGATCATGAGGTCAAGAGATCAAGACCATCCTGGCCAACATGGTGAAACCTCATCTCCTCTTTGGTCCTTATTCTAACCTAAACTTTGTATCACCTGAAATTAAACCAACTCATTTGAAAGAAAAAAAAAATTAGCCTGGAGTGATGGCACGTGCCTTTACTCCCAACTACTCGCAAGGCTGAGTGAGGCAAGAGAATCATTTGAACCTGGGAGGCGGAGGTTGCAGTGGGCTGAGATCATGTCACTGCACTCCAGCCTGGAGACAGAATCAGACTTCGTCTCAAAAAAAAAAAAAAAAAAAAATCATTTTGTTGTTGCCAAGCTCCTGCTAGTGAATGACAGAATTCTCCCTTAAAGGTCAGCTGCAAGAAGAGGGTTTCTGTTGGCACTTGTAACTCAGAACAGAGGTACCAGTATGCATTTATCAGAATCCAAGGCAGCACAGAGGTTATCAGGGAATGCCGAGGCCCTCCCAAAACTTTAATCCAGTGGAAGGAAGCCAGGAGAGTGAAATAGCAATGAATTATGCACTGCTTGGTTTCAATGCTGAGCAGTTAATTGACACACTCGGCTCACCAAGAGATCACTATCAAAATACCCCTCAGATGAAACTGACGGGCATAAATGAACATGACTACTGATCACTGGGCTCATAATAAGCACAGCGTTCCCACAGAGGCCTTTCCTCCCTACTGCTTAGCCCCCTGAAACCGGGAAAAAAAACAGGAGGAGGAACGGTGGAAGATTCTGGAGAGTCTATATGCCATAACCTCCAAGTGTGGGAGCAAGATAACCCAGCGGGGCAGGAACTATTGTTAATTTGGACTCATTTAGCATGAAAGCCTTTTAAATGTGCATTCTGGTATCTAATATACATGCTATACTCCTACGGTAGTGGACATATGTACTTTACATGCCATATATATTATGTGGGCTGCACATTCAGCTTTTTTTTTTTTTTACACTAATATGAGTACATGATAAAGAAAACTCAGGTCTATAGATTCTGCTGTCAGTAAACATCCCACCATAAATCTCCATAAAGCGGGGCATTGTCCCATCCCTTCACAGGCATCCAGTCTGTGATCATTAGAATGGAGTCCACCACTGCCATCCCCAGGATCCTCTACAATCCCAGATGGCTGGCCTAGACCACCCGCCCCCAATATGGCTTGGCTGTGTCCCCACCCAAATCTCACGTTGAATTGTAATAATCTCCACGTGTCAAGGGAGGGGTCAGGTGGAGATAAATGAATCATGGGGGTGGTTTCTGCCACAACGTTCTCGTGGTAGTAAGTCTCATGAGATCTGATGGTTTTATAAAGGGGAGCTGCCCTGCACACGCGCTCTTGCCTGCCGCCAAGTAGGATGTGACTGCTCCTCAGTCGCCTTCAGCCATGATTGTGAGGCCTCCCAGCCATGTGGAACTGTCAGTCAACTAAAGCTCTTACATTTAGAAATTACCCAGTCTCAGGTATACCTTTATTAGCAGCGTGATAACAGACTAATACACCCCTCAATGCTTTTGTTCAGCTGGTCTGCAGTAGAACCCGGACTGCTGGTTCTGGGGTCAACAAAGAACAGAGCCTGGCCTGTAGGCACACTATATGAATGTTGGCAAGTATTAATTTTGCTAGTGTCTCGAGACCCCTCCTGAGCTGACTCCCTTGCTTGCCTAGGGAATCGCACCAGAAAGATGCTCTTCCCAGAGACCACCAGGACACCAGCTCTGTCCACGGGCATGTCTTGGTTCTGCCTGGCTGCAGCGAGACTGTCACATCAGTGCCTTCGCCCTGAGCTGTTTGTCAGGCAGCCTGGTGCTTACTGTTGTTGCATCTGCTCTGACAGAGCAACCACAATTGCCGTGGGTAACAGGTGAGAGATGGGCAGCTCCCTGGTGGGCTTCAGAAGCACCTCTGCCTATGGGATGGAACCCACTGCTGGAGCCTATACTCCTCGGTGACTCCCAGAGGAAGGGGACAGGAGGCAGGTGGGGAGAGAAGAACCTTTCTCCTTCCGAAATTGAACCGTTGACAGAGGCTGTGCCTGCCCTTCTGTGCGGGCTCCATTCATTGCTTCCCGTTGGCCTATGCTGGCCCGAATGCAGCCTCTAGCAGGGAGGGGAAGAGCAGCAGGGGAGTGAGGGGACATACCACTCTCTCCCTGGCCCTTGGAGTGATGCACCTCAGGCACGTCGGCGGCGTCTCTGTGCTCCGCAGCTCTCCTGGAGGTCCTCGTCTTGGTGGGCAGCTCTGGGGCCTGCAGCAAGGTGCTCGCAGCCCCACGGATGCCTTGTTTCCCCAGCTCCTTTTCCACTTCTAAGAATCACACAGGTACAGAAACAAAAATCCAGCACCCATCACTACTGGTGTCGGCTTGGTATGGTGGTTCTCTTTCTTTGTAAGATAACAGTGCTCATCTGCACACAACTAAAGAAAAGGCACCTAGATGCCGGAGAAATAGCCCTTAGCATTTCTCAGAATTGCAGGGCTGCAGTAGACAAGAGAGCAACACTCCAGACCTCTGCCCAGCTTTCTGGTCTCAGAGGACAGGCTGGTCTGTGAACTTCCACCAGGAAGTGAACTCAATGACCCAGGCTGTAGTCCCACACATCCGCCCTTTCACCCCACTGCAGTGACCCCAGGATGGGTACTTTACCATCAGAGATACTGGATTCCTGGAACATTGTTTCAAAGGCTTGGTGGATTTCAGCAAAGGAGGGCCGGTCAGAGGGATTCCACTGCCAACCTGGCCAGATGAAACCCAAGTCAGACCATCCATGAGGTCCGGCTAGCAATACAGGGCCAGCAGTTCTCAAGGAAAAGTCTAGAATGAAAGCAGCATTCCAATCCTGCTAACCATCTTTTGCTGCACCAAGTTAAAATGACAAATGCCATCATGTCCTATTATAGACATTAAGAATATGAAAAGACAATAGATGCTGGCAGGATTATGGATTGTAAAACCCCAGAGAGATGGTGACAGCAAGAACTACATTTACAAATACATTTTTCCCAGCCTCACTCTAGTAGGTATAGAAAATGACTAAGCCCAACATTCGTTCTTCATGGTTATCAAGGTCTGAAGTAAAGAAATTCTCATGAAAATGAGACTACATGAGGACTTAACAGGCTGACAAAGCCTAGTGCTGGGACCACAGACAGCCACTCCCATACGCATCTGACCGGAGGAGATACTGGTACAACTTTTTTTAACGGTTTGGTAAGATTTATCAAAACTTAAAATCCACACAGTTCTTTGAACCAACAGCTCAACTTTTAGAAATACCAGCCAAAGGCCAGGCGCGGCAGCTCACACCTTTAATCCCAACACTTTGGGAGGCAGAGGTGGGTGGAACACATGGTCAGGAGTTCAAGACCAGCCTGGCCAACATGATGAAATCCCGTCTCTACTAAAAATACAAAAAAAAAATAGCTGGGCATGGTGTTATATGCCTGGTAATCCCAGCTACTTGGAAGGCTGGGGCAGGAGAATCACTTGAACCCGGAGGTGAAGGTTGCAGTAAGCCGGGCTCGCACCATTACACCTGGCCTGGACAACAAGAGCAAAACTCCATCACACACACACACACACACACACACACACACACACACAATCACCTTGCATGCTTAGCTACTGTAGCAGAAGTTCTGAAGGTAGGGCCTGGAAATCTGTATTTAGGAATAAACCCAGGTTTGGTATTCATCAACACCATTTTTGCTTTAAAAGACAAGTTACACATATACTATCTATCAAATAAAGGTCAATAGAGGCCCTGAAGAAACTGAAAAAATACGTATCAAATGGCTGTAGTAACTGCTTCTGAAGAACTGGAATGGAGAGAACTAATGGAAAGACTTTTAACTTTGTGTGCACGCTCCTGCACAGTTGGAATTCCTGCAATGCCCACATACACTTGTGCGAATGGGCTGAGGAAAGCTCACATGCTCGCATGAGTTCATAGACCTTCTCTGGGCAGCCTTCTGGGCGCTCCATGCGGTAATCCTTCTCCAGCAGCTCATACACCTGGGACAGGTCAATTCCTGGGTAAGGGGACATGCCATAGGTAGCAATTTCCCAAAGCAATACTCCAAATGCTGAAAGAAAACCCAAAGAGAAATGTTGTTCAAGATGTATAGCATTACACTGCATTTAAAATCAGTGACCTCTGCAGCAGACTCAGAAGGGACCGCCCCAGCAGCAGCCCAGGCTCTTTATCATCAGGAGACCAGGACAAGGCAGGCACAGTGGCTCATGCCTGTGGGAACTTCACATCAGCTCCTAGTCATTTTGACGTTACCCTTGTAGTTTTCCATGACATCCGTGCCCTCAAATGACTAGCACTTTGGGAGGCCGAGGTGGGAGGATCATTTGAGATCAGGAGTTCAAGACCAGCCTGGCCAACATGACGAACCCTCTTCTCTACTAAAAATACAAAAATTAGCCAGGTGTGACGGTGTACCGCCTGTGGTCCCAGCTATTTGGGAGGCTGAGGCAGGAGAATCCCTTGAACCCAGGAGGTGGAGGTTGCAGTGAGCCAAGATCCTACCACTGCACTCCAGCCTGGGTGACAGAGTGAGACTCCGTCTCAAAAAAAGACCAGGGCAGAACAAGACTTTCAGTAAACTCACCCCACAGACAAACATGCTGGAGGAGGGCAGATGATGAGTTATCAGACCCTGTGGGGTCTTTCAGGTAATGTGACCAACTTTCTGGGATATGTGGAAGAAGGAACCTGGCGCTGGAAGTCAGCTGGCCATGTTAACTCACAGCTCTGTGACCAACCAGCTCTGTGACTAACTGGCCACCACTATTTCTGGGTGCACAGGACTATCTCCAAAGCCCCTTCTAACTCTAAACATGTTATAAAAATCTTATGAAATCTTTGAAAGTTTTGAAATCCCAGATTATGGCCTGAAATTCCATTTCCCATTAAAGGACAGGATTCCTTGGAGAAACGGGTGATTCAGGCCTGGGGCACAGAATGAACCTGGAATATCTTGTCATTTGAGGGCACGGATGTCATGGAAAACTACAAGGGTAACATCAAAATGACTAGGAGCTGATGTGAAGTTCCCACTGGCCAAAGATGAGACAAGCTGAATATCAACAGGGAAAATAACTGCAGTGGATTGAAACGCATCAAATATATATACATGTGAGAGTTCATAATAACACCATGAATGACAAACGACAACAAAAAACTATTTGGCCACCACTGAAGGGTATTAAAAAACTCACTTGTGGCACGGCATGGTGGCTCATGCCTGTAATCCCAGCACTTTGGGAGGCCAAGGTGGGCAGATTGCCTGAGCTCAGGAGTTACTGGATTCCTGGAACATTGTTTCAAAGGCTGTGTAACATGATGAAACCCCATCTCTACTAAAAAAAAAAAACAATAGCCAGGTGTGGTGGCAGGCATCTGTAATCCCAGCTACTTGGGAGACTGAGGCAGAAAAATTGCTTGAACCCGGGAGGTAGAAGTTGCAGTGAGCTGAGATTGCACCACCGTACTCTAGGTGACAGAGCAAGGCTCTGTCTTTAAAAAAAAAAAAAAAAAAAACTAACTCGTTATTTTAAAAACTGGTAAATAAAAGCAAAGAAGCAAGAATTGGGCTGGGCGTGGTGGCTCATGCCTGTAATCCAAGCACTTTGGAGGCCAAGGTGGGCGGATCACCTAAGATCGGGAGTTCAAGACAAGCCTGACCAACATGGTGAAACCCCATCTTTTTAAAAAAAAAAAAAAAAAAAAAAGAATTGATCCTGCTCTTCCTATATGAACTGTACCACTGAGTAACCAAACAGATGAGGAACCGTTTCTCCTCATACAAGTACTCCACTAATAAATGACTGGGAAGACAGAATTAGAGAATTCCTGTCTGGTAACTCCTAGTAAACTACTGGATCTAGGCACTGTGTATCAGTAACTGCTAAAAATTACCAAATCCCCACCTCCACAAAAAAATGATAGAAAATCAAGCATTCTCTATCTACTGATGGAAGGGCATACCATCTCCTCAGATCCACTCCTACTTAAAAAAAAACAAAACAAAACAGTCAAACCTTAATGTGATGAGGCCATCCAGATCCAACCACCCTTTACTAGGAATACTGAAGCCAGAGGAACATATTAAGTCACACCACAGGTGACAATGAGCAAAACCCAGAACATAAGAAACTCTGAGGAACAAATGACAGTTTCTTCAATAAATAAACAGCAAGGGAAATAAAGACATGAAGAGGGGGCTTATAGAAGAGACTTCACAGACAGATCAGCACATATACTATGTACCGTATTGGGACCTCAGGCCAAATACACTGTTAGAAAAAAAAAGAAAAGGGTGACTGGGCACGGTGGCTCACACCTGTAATCCCAACACTTCGGGCGACCAAGGCAGGTGGATCACCTGAGGTCAGGAGTTCTAGACAAGCTTGGCCAACATGGTGAACACCCATCTCTACTAAAAATACCGAAAAAGGCAGGCGTGGCAAGTGCCTATAATCTCAGTTACTCGAGATGCTGAGGCAGGAGAATCACTTAAACCCAGGAGGCAGAGGTTGCAGTGAGCCGAGACTATACCACTGCACTCCAGCCTGAGCTGGAGTGTGACTCCATCTCAAAAAAAAAAGAAAAGAAATGAAGAAAAGGGAAGAGAAAAAGAAATTGGCAGAAAAAGAAGGAAAAAAAAAAAAAGCCTCCTGTAGCCAGGAAGGACCATTCCAGCACAGCAGTAGCCCTTACCCCAGACATCAGACTTGATGGAGAACTTGTTGTAGGCCAGGCTCTCAGGTGCAGTCCATTTGATTGGGAATTTGGCTCCGGCATGGGCAGTGTAGGTGTCCCCTGTCATCAACCTGCTCAGGCCAAAATCTGCCACCTTCACCAAGTGGTTCTCCCCTACCAGGCAGTTTCGGGCAGCAAGATCTCTGAGAAAGGAAAATGTTGACCCATGAGAGCTCTTGGCCAACTTTCTCACTTCACAAATCCACCACTGCTGAACAAAGGTGCAATGCTGACAATGGGAAGATTGAGTCCCGTGCCCTGGAAGTTAATGGCAATTAGTACAGCGCCAGCCTCTCGGCAAACATACCCTGAGATCTCAACATGGGGAGAGGCTGATGCTGGGAGCGGGCTCCCTGGCCCCGTGATCTGGAGTAAGTTAATTACCTTGGGACTCAGTTACATCATCCGTAAAATGAAGACGATAATAACGGCACCCACCTCTTAGGGTTGCTGTGAGTATAATTAATTAATATGCTAAGTGCTTTGATTGATGTGCCGGCAATAGTAAGTGTGTAACGCTACTCTATGCCAGGCACAGAGACAAACAGCCCTTGACTGCAAGAAACTTCTATCAGTGTGCATTTCCACTTGTCCTATCCAGACTTGATGGGACAAAATAAAACAAAGCCCATGGCATTCTTTACCCAGACTGTGCTTCCTACTTCCTCCTTTCTTCCTGACGCTTACTCAAACGTATCCTAAAAACTCTCTCCTGAATAATCTGCTTCCTCTTGCTTCCTGGTTCTGCCAGGGAGGTAGGAGTCTGATCATTGGTTCATGAACGTTAACCATGAAATCACGAGGCAAATGGGAAGAGGGGAATGAGAGGAGGCAGCAGCTTGAGGCGATGGCTGCATGAGATAGCCTGATCATCAGCAACGAGAGTGAAATCAAATACAGAAGAGTTGTGCCTAAGAGGATTTTGGTAAAGCATTTTAAGTTCGCTTGAATGAAGAAGGAACAGACCCAGCCGTGCAAGGCAAACCAGAAGTCAAGCAATCTCAATTTGCAGCATCAGAGGGTTCACTTTCCTGAAAGCCAGGAGTACGGCTCCGGCTCTCGTGGAGCATAGAAAATCTGTCTTACAAGGAGCCGCCAGCATTTCACACATGCTACCCTCATTCCTTGCTATGAAATCACACGTAGAGGTTTCATATTTGAGCTAATTGGGTAGGAAAGGTCATAGTGGTGGCGTGGAGAACATCTCATATAAAAGACGCCGGCAAAGCCCATCAGCTCTGTCCTGCACAGTCGTTGCTTTGCTAGGAAGCCATTTCCACCAGCAAAGAATTCGAAGACTAAGATAATTGTGGCACATTTGAAGGTCAAAACACTTGAGGGTTTAAAACAGCAAAGAGGCTTAATTTAGACCTAGACCTCCATATACACAATTCTGACAACTGTGGAAACATCCCTGAACCAGAGGACAGCAAGTTAAGTGGAGAATAAAAAGATAATAAAGAGAAAGCAGGGAAACCAGCCCCCCCGACACACACACACACACACACACTAAAAAACAAAACCCAAGTAGTGGCTGTTACCATGTGTTTGTGTAAAAGCAATGCCAGCGACTCCCAGGGAGAGGTTATTACTGATGGATGCTGGCCCTGGAGGAACAATGAGCACTCTATTTCAGAGGGAGCTGTGATGATTAGGAAGGACACCTTTTATGAACTTCATTTAATATTCCACTTAGCCCAAAATGGTTCAAAAATGAAATATTTCTCACGCCAGGGATTAACTGTTCCACCGGTCCAGAGTCTAGGCCTGGCTGAATTCAGCCCTGGACCCATACCCGAAGCTGGCTTTGCCAGGGGCCTAGTGTTTGCCTTTGTTCCAAAGTCCAACGTGTTGCCAGCACTGAGGTTAGAAGCTGTGCCCTGAGACCTCCTAGGCTGGGGCTTTTTGTAAAGGCTGCCTGGCTCCCGGCTCCTAGCTCCAGGCCCCACGGCTCCAAGGCGCAGGCTGCCTGGCCAGGCCCCTACCTGTGGATGAAGTTCTTCTTCTCCAGGTACTCCATGGCTGATGAGATCTGAGTGGCCATGTACAGCAGCACCACGGCATTCACCTCCTGCCGGTTGCACTCCCTCAGGTAGTCCAGCAGGTTCCCATAGGTCATAAACTCGGTGATGATATAGAACGGGGGCTCCCGGGTACAGACCCCTGCCAACAAGACACTGAGGACTTCAGCACGTGGCTCCCCTCCCACTGAACAAACAACGGTCTAAAGAAAAAGCCTTCTGAAGGATTCTGACTCTGCTCCTGAGACCTGGGCCCAGCTTCTAACATGGTCCCAAGCACCGGTGTTCCGGGACTGTACTCACATGGGAGGGACATGGCCAGGCTCCTTTCTTCTTCTCAAGCCAGGGAACTTGAATTCACACAGGAAGAGGCTGCCACAGAGTTCAGAAGCAGACCTGGCCCCACCCAAATGACCTTCACCACCGTCAGTTTACCACCAAATGGTTATGTCTACTTACAGAATCACTTCAGTGAGAAAACTCTTGAAAATTCTCAAGCTTCAGAAACTAATTGCAGATTTGCATTTGCTCTTACGTATCCACTTAAAATAATCACATTTTCTCTCTCTTATTACATTTGCACATGTGCCCATCCCACACCGGCCTCATCTGACCAACGGCTGAGTACTGGTAGAGCACAAATGCTCCAATTAGGCTTCATGCAGTGAGCCGCCCGTGCGTCTTCCCCAGCGCCTGTGTCACCCTGCAGGTGTGGTGCGAGACCCTCTCTATAGAGCCCCAGGCCTACTCACCAAGGAGCTGGACCAGGTTAGGGTGTTTGATCTCTTTCATGACTGCAGCTTCTTTCAAGAACTCTTCCACCTCCATGGTGTCCTCCTGCAGAAAGAAAAAATGAGGGTGAAATTATTTCAGCAAGTGCTTTTAAGTGGGTAAGTATGAATTGAATGGTTAATACAAAATGGAGCTTCAACGCACGCTCATCCTGGGATGCCTCTTGTGATGGTCACATTGTTACAGACGGTTCCGTAACAGCTGACCAGCAGCCTGATGACACAAAGAACCTTCCCCTTTGGGAGCAAACTTTTGAATTCTCCCCCAGAGCGACAGGGCAAAGCTGGCTTGCATGTGCAGCAACCTGCTTCTGGTGCCTACTAGGCAGGCCACACGTGTTTCCCCACCTCTTGGAGTTCACGGTGGTGCAGGAGAGCTACATGGGCAAACACCACAAAGGTGGCACCCTTTCCCCAGGGAACCTGGTTTCCAAGGGGTGCTAACATACTCAGCATAAACATCACCTGAAGAGTCTGAAATGTACCTCGCGTAGGGGAAGAGACCCCGGTGACAAGAAAGAGATACTGCATCACAAAGAAGAGCGATGTCTCAAAGTCTGGTAGCAAAGAGGATGCTGAACTGCCCTGGCACGTGGTCGTGGCTCTTAATGAAGCAGTCATCACTGTCTGTCAGGTCAATCTAAAATAATTGATTTTTAGTCAATCTAAAACAATCAGGTCTACTCAGTCTAAAATAATCCTCACCAGCAGCTCCCCTAACAACGAATTCACAAGGATCATCAGTACATGTCACATTTTAACAAGTCCACAGCATCTAAATGCCAAGGGGGAGAAAAAGATAGAGCTTGGGCCCAGCACAGACAGGCTGTGACTTCTACAGGTCCTCGCATCTTTTCAGTCTGGGCTCAAGTCTGAAGTGCCGTGGCACTGAAGCCCTGGGGACAGCCCCATCATACAGAGCCTTGACCCTGGCCTCCTTTTGACAAAAAAAACGCTACTGTCTACTGAACCAGCCATCAAAAAAAGAAGTAGGTGGGTGTTAAATGATATGGTCTGTTTGCTGCAAGAACCTGGCTACAAAGGCCAAAGAAGGAAATGAGATGCCTCCAAGCTTA
This sequence comes from Callithrix jacchus, assembly GCF_049354715.1. Classification (NCBI taxonomy): domain Eukaryota; kingdom Metazoa; phylum Chordata; class Mammalia; order Primates; family Cebidae; genus Callithrix; species Callithrix jacchus. Next base: position 179,520,811 of record NC_133502.1, on the reverse strand, counting down.
CAGAGTTTGGAGAGAAACTGTGCAGGGAACAGGGAGTGAACGCCTTAAAAACTAGGCTCCTCAAAGAGGAAGGCTTCATCAACTTTCTGTTAAATGTGAAACTTTATATGTTCCGCCCCCTTTGGGAGACAGCATCCTGACAGTCCTGCTTGCTGTGGCTGCCCCGGTTCCCCCCACTGCTGCAGGGGAGGCTTCTAGAGGACGGGCCAACCTTTACTTACAGTATTCTTCCTTTGGCCCGTCCTGTTTACAAGTGAAGCATGACCAATGAGGCTATGTGTCAGCCCATTATCTCTTAGCTCAGGGCTCCATGAGACTGAAACTTGGAAACAATTTATTGCTCTTTAAAAATGGTGAGCTGCTCTTAATGTCAATTAAACCTCGTTGGTAGTCACTGTGCCAAGCTGTCCGAGGGGGAAAGAGCTCACCCCTGCCACCACCCCACTGGCCGTTTAATTCTTCTGAGTCCTCTCTGCTCCTTAACGTGCTCAGCAGACCATGCTGTTTTTGGCATGGAGTGCTCTGATTTACCAGGGTGACACGCTAATGTCAAAGGCTGGACAGTGAAAGCCTGCCAGCATCCAGGGATTCAATGCTGCTCACGTACAGGACTGGGGCCTCCAGAATCTTGCCTGATCAACAGTATGGTTAAAAAGTAGCTCTCAAAGGAAGTTTTCTAAATAAGTGGGGTTTCTCTTTTTTGAAGACCACGTAATAAACCACACACAATGAAACCATTTCATAAATGTCATTTGCTTTTATGGCTACTGACCCTCTTCTAACAGACCCATGTTATAATCTTGAGAGGCAT